>NC_137700.1:14469083-17070138 GCF_964034855.1 Anser brachyrhynchus
TAGTGATATATGCTGCCCCCAAACTTTAATATCTACTTTTTAATAACACTGAACTTTTCTTCGTAGGGAGCTTCCAAACAGAGAGCAGCTTCTGTGATGGCTTAGAAAATCAGTGACGTCTCCAACAGCCACATAAGTCTATAAAAGGGGGATAACGTGTTTTGTATTTGCTACTAAGAATTTAATCTCTCAGGATGTTCCCCCTAACCATAGGCATGCATAGGTGTAATTAACACCACCAGCCTGTTTAAAATCCGTAAGATGTGTAACATCACCAAATAAGTGATGTGGGGGAATAGTGGAGTCCTTCAACATGAGCACAAATAAATTCTGTCAAATGAACCGAAATCTTTGCAAATTTTAATTCAGTCTAGTCAGGGTCATAGAAAAGTAATCGCAGAATGCCAACTCAGAAGAGCTGCCATTGCAGAAACTGGTCTACATAATACAGATGGCAGAAAATCATCATCCACATAAAATACACTTGTATTCTCCTTCTTTTGCTGCAGCAGCTGGCACTGGAAATACTGTCTCAAAAGCTAACTGTGCTCTGTCATTATTCCATAACTAGAGTTTAGATTCAGGTACGCTATATTTGATGTGACAGCTAGAACCTGAACCCCTCTGGCTAGGACTACCACATTTCTTGCAATGATTTTTTGGCCAAAAGTATGCGCAGTGTAGCATAGATGCTGTGTAATGTACATCCAGTAAAGCAGAAACTTTCGCTAAGTGTCATATATATTGTGTATCCACAATAAATCTCAGTAAATCTGGTATTTCCAGGATGCATTAGGCTGAGTACATTTCCACTAGCTTCACAGCACATTACTTTGCTTCCTACCCCAAACTATTACACAGCTTGCAAGCATGTGTAACAGTAACTCAGTTCAGGTTTCCACATGTGCAGAAAACATAGACAAATTTATTACGTCCTCAGAATCAGCACGGGATAGAATTTCCCGGAAGAAAAAGAAAAATGGTCATGGAAGATGCAGGCCTACCACCGGCATTAGGTACTGCAGAACAACATCTGGTTGTGAAATGTAATTGTTTTTTGTTTATAATGCATAAATAAAGTTCTTACTTGTCATCTGAAGTGGTGTGTTTTTTATATGAAGCCAGATTTTTGAAAGCGTGCCCTCCTTTCTGCTCCCACATCTCCCATGCTATGCCAAGTCTAGAGGAGCTCTCTCATAAAGCACAAACACCTGACAACAAAAGCTAGGTCTCTGAGTGCATACAGTTTAATGCTTTATTATTATTCTACGTATAGTAAATAGACTATACAACTCCAACAATTTAGGCTGAAATACTGCAAGTATAAAGTGCATCCAGTTAAAGGGAGCCAGAGACTCAATTCTGAGTAGAGTCTCCTGTTTCAATTCACGCACGTTCCATACATGAATTTATGCATGGTTGCATTCATCAGCATTAAGATGTCTTTAAACCAAGCTAAACCTTGATCCCAACACTATTTTCCAGTCTATGTATGATTAGATCTTAAAATTAATAAAATACTGTAAATGTTTCTTTTCCTCTGAAATGAGAGCCTTTGAGATTATGGATATAGATATTTATAAAGCTTCCTAGAAATCCAGAGCAACCCCTATAATGCACCATAAGAATAAAACGTTCCATAAGAACAGCAACTTTCCTAGCTTTCTGGTAGCAAGCTGTATTCCTTCCACAAGGACCATCACCTTTATTAAACTGAAAGTTATATTTTTCTTTTTAATGTACATCTCGTAATTAAAGGAAAAATAAATAATAGCTTCAGTTTCAGAAAGACCTCAACTCTTTTTCAGTAACACTGCACATAGTAAGCAGAAAAATTTCCATAACATCTTTGTCATTAATGAAAATAATCTGAATTCTAAAGTAGCAAGATTATAAAATATTTTACAGCAGAGGAAGATGTATTAATGACACTTTATGCATATTTATTGATTATTCCCTCACGGTTAAAATCTGGAAAATTTTAAAGGAAAAACATGTTCAAAGGGTTAGTTTCTTATGAAAAAAAATCAGTTTGTGCTTATTACACAGAAAAATCGTGTGACTCAGTCTGACAGTCCTTATTAATACATTTGTTTCTGTTTTCTTTTGATACAATCTTCCTAAGACAGGAGGAACTGTATTTTTAACAGATATCTAAGGGCATGTTTTATATGCATACGGCAAAGAATTTGTGCCTGAATATAATCTGAATCTCATCCATAACTCTCTGATTTGGCCGAGAGAACAAAGCATTTCATTGTGTATTCAATAATGGTTTCAGCAATCTCATTCACACATTCCTTTCTTTCTTAATCAACAGAAACTGGCAGAATTTAAGATTCATTATTTAGGGGGAAAAACAATGCCAAAGCCTATAGTTTTGAAATCACCATTTTCTTCAGAGCAAAGTATAATCTCTCTTCTATTAAGAAGCTCTTAATGCAACACCTGTCATGCTATTTTGAACCATGTCCTTCTCTAATGAACTTTGCTCTGTTCACTTTTTGCACCCTATTAGCTGGCATAGTACTGTGCCTCTATTGCTTCCACTTCCTACAGCTGAACTCTCCCGGGATCATGGTGCACTGTTTAGGCACCAATGGCTAGTGCAAAGGTTAAAGGTCAGAACAGACAATCTGGAAAAACAGCAATTCAGAACTGACAGCAAACTGGGTACATTCTAGTCATTCTTATGAATTGTGTTTTACCTTAAGCACCCTGTAAACAGAAATTATGGTATAAAATAAAATCAGAGTGTGCAAAGTTGCAGTTTCTTATGCTGTACTTTGAAATGCCATCGAAAGCCAAGTCTGTCCATTTATTATCTAAGTTTTTAATTAGGTTTAATATAATTAGTTGTACCTTTAAAAATACTGCATGCCTGAGGGGTGTGGATTAGGAATGCACAAAATGGCTGTTCTAATAAGCCATGCTGCTATACGAAGACATCCTTTCATTTGGAAGTACTTTTTGGCACCAGAGTTCAATGAGAACATTTAAAGCATTTTGTATATTATTTAAAGTCACTTCTGCTAAGAAACGGAAGAACACCCACCTGAATTTAGGTAATCAAACTTTGTTCTCAGATGCATCCATGTAACCCAAGACAGAAGTTACCCATTCCTTGTAAAGTTACTATAAACAGTAGTTGTTGACACAATAAGGTCTGTGAATATACAAGTCGTGCTAAGTTACAACACGTACTGTTAGTACACTACATCTTTTAAGCACACTAACATTTGTTTAAAACAGCATAATTTGGTTAATAAAACATTCAAGACTGATATACAATAAAGTTGAAACCAATGCTTTTAATTTTATTTTCAAATCTGAAGTAGAGAATACAACCTTGTATACGCTTTCTTATCGGTACTACATAACTAAAAGCTGTCAGCTGTTCACATGCCATATTAATAAATATACCCAAATCATAAAGCTTTAAATGTATTTGTATATTTCTTTTATTACTAGACTGTTTTATTCATGTTGGCACAGATAATCCATGCAGAGTACAGTTACTCACACCTCATAAACCATGCTATATTCTGTTTCTGAAATAACTAGGAACTTAAGAAAAATATGTATCTAAAAGCAAGGGCACTTGTGGCATCAAGTTGACATGTCAATATTTTATAAAACCTAGACTTCTAGTATGATCACTGCAGGCAAGAAATCACTCAGTTTCAAATTCCAATGTTTATAAATACTAAACAAATTAATATCTGCTACCTGGAGACAAGTATTGCCAATAAATACTAGTGTGCCCAGCATTAGACACTAAGTGTGTTCAGTGCTGTGGACATTCACATTATTAAACATAAATATGAACAGCCTTTAACAAAACATTTCACCCAAAGCGCTGACCACTGAAGGACCAAAGTAAAATACTTTTCCTTGTTTTAAATTAATTTTAGAAGTGTGCTATGTGTGAATCCAATACACTAAAAACTAACATGTAAAAGAGGTCAGTGTTCTGCTTTTTTTCAGATAATAAAAGCAAAGTCTTCTTTGGAAATGTTTAATTTACTCTTTTCTGCTAAAACAGCAGAAAAAGAGAAAAAGCATTAAGATCATTTTTGAAGCCTCTGACTGAAAAGAAACTGAACACTTTTTAATTAGATAAAAGACGGGTCTTCTTATTTGATCATTCAGAGGTCCAGGATCTTTATTTTATTATGTAAAGTCCCATGATAATTAGAATGAATATAAATATTTAGAGGAACTTATGACTTATCCCAGGCATCAGTTACAAGACATAAAACATAAACAAGTACACATTATTCATCTTGCAAACACTATTTTTGTACAGCATTTATATTCAGTGATAGTTGCAGGGCCCTATTTGGAATTATAGATCTATCTATGCATCTTCCCCCCCATATCACAAAGGTGAGATGTGGCAGAAGAGTATCAGCAGTTAGGTGGGATTCTACCCCCGTGAGAGTTAAAATACTATATTACTATTCACAAATTTCTGGTTCGCATATGTGCAAAAAATATATTTTATTATAGATATCAAGGGCAGGTAAGTGGATTGCCTACTTTTGGACCATATTATGAAGCAGCACAAGTCAAAACAGGAAATTTATTACATGATAATCCTCAGGGTATCTCTGTTCTTCACTCAGAGATATCACTGTACCTCATACAGTGATATGTAAACTAGCTTTAATCTCACTTGCTCAGACACCAGCTGGAGTCAGGGCATGCGTTACAGTGCAGATTAACTGTCCAAGGAAATTTTCAGGACTCTGTCAAGTTAGTACAGCTCCCACTGAAGTCTGTGCTGCTACATCTTCTCTGTTGTGACTCCGCAAGCTAGCTCAGCTATACTTACATATATTGCATTCACCCTTCTGCACTGCTGACTTCAAAATTACTAGGTGGGATCCTGGATCTTTCTTGCTCACCCCTTCTGTATACATTCATATGTGAGCTCCTTGTACCCTAATTTCTTGCTACAAGACCTTTCCTTGACTGTAGCAAGTCATCCTAGCCATTCCTCCCTTTCACCCTCTGCCCCACCTCGAGTATCTAATATGTCAACTTCGTGCAACTGGCCCTATCTAGCTCTTCCTCCAGCCCCAGCTTCAGTAAGGACTTTCCCCATCTCCTCAACGCCTCACCTTTCCACACCCAACTGGAGGCCTCCCAAGCCCCCACATTCTGGCTGCTGTGGGTGCTCTGCCCTCTCCGATCCAAGCCTCACTTCCTCTGCCCCTGAAGGAAGTCCTCCTATGTCCCACACCACTGTGCACCTGAGCTCCTCACAGGCTGACCTGGGCCACTTCGGCTGGCAATCTCCTTGTAAACAGGGAGAAAAGGAGCAGTCCCAGCCTTGCAGCCTAGCACCATCCCTGCACAGACTGTACCCCTGCCAAAGCTGCATCTGCTCCTCTCTGACCATCTCCAAAATGTTATGATAGAATCGTAGTTACAACCTTCACTCCTTAACAGTGACAGCAGAGGGAGCTTTTAGGGACACTGAGGGTGGAGAGGGAGAGAGAGACACACACACACACAGATCAGATCATAAAACTCCTGAGGCGTCACATGCCCTAGTATTTTGTGTCCTGCCAAGGAGCCTGACTCCCTGTTTTGAGAGTCTGATGTTGATAGTAAGAGACTAGTCCCAGTCAGTGGGTAACACAGAAATCTGCCTATGGAGCATCTTCAATGCAGTCTTAGTATATAATATGCTGATACAAATTCTCTTAAATAATAGAGAATAATTCACACCATTTTGTTGATGGCATTCAAAAATTAAAAGGAAATATAGAATTGTCTCACAGTTTTAAAAAGGTATTTAATGAAGTTAAATATGATTGATCACTATTTAATTTCCACGACTACAGTTAATTCTTCTGGAGAATATTATAAGCCCAGAGCTTTGGATTTTGTGATCAATGGAACCAGATTTAAACCAGCCCAGCACTGACTGAAAACAGAAAATGTGTTTGCTATAGAAAAACAAAAGGCTTTGCATATAATGTAGTAATTTTAGAATAATTCATGCGTAAAAAATCTGACCCTGTAGCACTCAGGTCAGATCACTGCTAAGATCAGTGAGAACTATGATACCTACTGAATAAACTCAGGTCATACATGTCAGAATTGCCACAGGCAGTTTAGGTTGTTATTTTTTTCCAAGATGTGGACTGCCTCCAAGCTAACTTAGTTCACATTTTAGAACCCCAATTTTCTTCTATTTCCTCCTTCCCCCACTTCTCCCCAAAGCTTTGGATAGTTTTTCATCACTAAAAAGACCTATTTTCTTAAAATGGGCATTACCCATAGGAGGGAAAAGGCAGACAATGCCAAGTCATTCCTGGTTACTCAAAACAGAAGGTACAAGAGGGTGCAGGTGGCACCAGAATGTGGCCCACAGAACTCAGCCTCAGAAATACTAACAAAACTGTCAGTACTACAAGCTGTCAACACACAATCACAATTCTCATTTAAACAAATTAATAAAACTTGAATAGTGATCAGGCTTTCCATTTTAAGTCCACTTTCTATTAGACATAACTGTTGTCTCCAATGCAAAAGTCGTTGATATTTAAAATTAAAAATTAAAAATCATTACCAGTACTACAAGTATTGCTCTTTTGAAAAAAAAAATGTTTGATAAATGTTTGAGCAACTTGAAAGTTGTAGGATCGAGTAGGGAGCTTTTGCAAGCTATTTACCACTTCCTAGTTGTAGTAAATGGAAGTGAGTCATCATTGTTAATCAATGTGAAGATCCAGATGTAGATTCTGATTTCCCACTGATATCAATGGGAATTAGAAGCCAAAGCAACTTTCCATATTTTTTTTTCCACAAGAGAAAAGGCAATCTGGTTTTGAATTAATAGCCATTTTTCCTTTTCAGCCAGCCCTATTCCATTCAATTTAAGAGCAAGCTGGAAAAGCCAGTTGCCCTCTTCCATTATGATTTAAAAGTGAGGTATCTACCACCCATGTAAAAGCCCAGTGCTCTAGCAAGGTTGACCCAACTCGCTTTTCTCAATCTCACGGGGGTGTGGAAGGAGTTAATTAATTCTATTTCCACTTCATTCTCAAACTAAGTTAGTCATTGTCTCCTAGGCTTCCCAGCTACATATGCATTCAAGGCAAACTTCTTATTTGGAAAGAATCTAAAGTATTTGATGCTATGAGGTAGCACCACAACATAATGGAATAGCACACACTTTTCACAGAGAAAACCCTAGCCTATTTATTTCCCTTTGAAAGCTATGGCCTTTGGTTCTACATACTATTGTTCACGTAGCACTTACTCATTCTTTCTAGGGAAGAAAATGAGTTATTACAAGAAGGACTTTTCCTGTTATTCTTAAACACTAGTGTGTGGTCTAAGCAGTAAAACCGCAGTGGGTAGTTCATTTGAAACTGTATTTCTATATTACATTTTATATTACAGGTTTTAATCCATATTTCTCCAAACTGCTGCACTAATAATCTATTTTCAAATAGACTAGTTCTTTTGTTTTTGATTATTCATTCAGTAGGTTTTTGTATGAACCATGCAAATGCATGTTCTGCTTATAAGAAAGAGATTAAAATTAAACTTCAGAAGTATCAACTTCCTAGCTTTTACCAAGAGAAATGTTAGTCATGGATATCAACTTCGTAATTGCCCAGTTAGTCATCACTTTTTCCCAACATTACTGACTTCCAAATCTTTTTTTTAAACATTGATGGCATGGGCATGTTTCTTGCACAGTGGCTTATCCTTCTTGGAGTAGAATGGTTGACCTTCCAAATTCACATGGCATACCTAGAGTTAATAATAAATACAATCAGAAATCACAGAGGAAAAAAAGAGAGAAAGAGAAATGGAGAAAAAAGAAAGAAATGTGATTATCAATTTGAACTGTATTTTTTTTCTGCCCACACATTTCTTTGCCTATGTCTAGACAACACAATACAGAAGTATGTTTGATTTCCAGGGTCAAAGTGCACGCCCTGGCAGGTTTCCTACTCCATGCTGAAGTTAGGTCTTGGTTTGCATCAGCTCTCAACTCTGTATTTTCCTGCCACCACTATCCACTAAGTTCACTAGTTTCCATTACGATGAAATCTGGACACTTAACCGTCTTCTGCATGGCATGTCCATAGTGCCTACGCAGACCTCAAGGAATAGGGGCACACTCAAGCACATGCAGCTGGCTCAGACTTTAAGGCCTGGATTCTGATTCTTGTAATGTACAATTTTACAATTTTTAACAGCTCTGGTTATCTACTATGGCCCCAGGGGTACCACCCTGCCAGGGTACCAACAGATACTCATTCCCCTCAGTACTTTGTCCTGATATTGGTGTTTATGTGATCAAGGAATGAATCATTCAGACAGCTGATAGCACTGAAAACAAATTACTTCTTACCAGGTTCTTTTTCAACCAATAGAATTCACTGCCTGGCTGCATAAGTGCCAGTGTTGACATAAAGCATGTGAAAATGCATGGCTGAGGGCGGGGCAGCCCAGATTTAGATCAGTTTTAACTGCCCTGGAATTGTATGGATATCCACACAGGGCACTGCAACACCACTTGCAAGGTCAGAGTTAACCAGAACCACTTAAGGAAGTCAGTACATCAGAATCTAGGAGCAAGAATAATGACATTGTCCCAAATGCTTATGGCAGGCTTAAGACCTCAGTGATGTGCCACTTCATGTGGAAGGAAAACCATGTGAATGGATATAAGGAAAAGCATATCAGAAAAGGTCACTTGTTTATTTGCATATGACTTTCAGCTGACTGAAACTAAAATTAGCTCCTGCAAAAACAGCTGTGAGAACTGCATTAATGAAACAGATTTCACCTCTGCTAAAAACTGGGTTACTAATTAAATAAATACATAAGGATCCAGTTAAATGAACAAGCAAAAAAGAACAGGAAGTGTTCAGGTAAAGTGTCTTATAAGTGACTAACAGCTGTTAGCTTGTGAAGGAAAATGGCTGTCTTGGTATTGCTTTCTATGTTAGAATTTCAAAGATATTTCCCTATTCACAGAACACCATTGTGCTACTCGCTTCATGTACCCTTGAAAGACCAGTAGCCAGCTTAGCCTAAGATATTTATGAACATTTTTATACTTCCTCCTCTTCAACCTGAATTTTAAAGTTCAACAAATGTTAGAAATTCTCACTTGTGTTGTGGCCAACATACTATTTTTAGCTAATTAGATGTTCTAACTATTACTACCTTAGGAACAATACACTGGGGAGCAGCACAGCTGCATGAGATCTATATGAAAAGTACCATTTATCATATGGCTTTTACTACTTTGTGCGCATTGTGGGAATACGGCCACACTATATAGCTGTACGTACACCACAGACTGAAGAGTGTGACCAGCTTCTCTGTTCATTACTGTTCATTTTCTCTAAACAGACTCCTTGTTGCAAGTTTCATCAAGTATTCTGAATGGAATTGTAAACTGTGCTGCTTTGTAAAATTATGGCTATCCTCTTCAGTATGGTTTTAATTTATTCTATATCCTGATTTATATTTATTTGGTAAATACTGGAAAGAATAATAGCAAATAGTGCTATATGTAACTGTACATACAGACTCTCTAAAACTGCATGCTTTATTAAAAAGCACTCACTTGTGATGGTCAAATTTAATAATTCTAATACAAGTTTACAGAGGAGAAGAGAAATGACTCCCATTCCACTCCATCTGCAAGTAAAAAATGAAATTCAATCCCTCTGCATCCTCAGGCATATGTTAGTCATTTCTGCTTCCAGATCTTCTGATGTTACTTAACAACTTATGATAAAAGTATAAAGAAATGAGATAGTATTTGGTATAGAACCTACAGCACAAATGAAGCAGGTATCATGCCAAGTGTGTCCAAGGGCTTCAATGAATTTATCTCCAGCTTCAACAGGAAAATCACAGCCATGGCATTTTGTGCTGAACAAAGCAATATAATCTAAAAACAAACAAACAAAAACAACCAATGAATTTAGAACAAATTCTTTAACATAATCATATTACACCCAAGAGAAATAAAGTTTCCAGTGAATAATTTTTATTATTTTTGCCCAGAGTTTCATACCACATTTAGTGAACCCCTCCCAAAATGAAATTTTAGAGCTGCTTTTTTCATTATTTAAATACGAATTCAGTGCAACACCCTATGTCAGTACAGAACTACAAGCTGTCATCACAAACACAGAGAACAAGCGTAAAAAGTGCATGAAATTCAAAGTTATGTTTCTCACATTAGTTTTACGTTAGCTTTAATGTATGTGGAAGCTATTTATACGGACAAATATGGTCATACAAAGCACAACCTAATGGCCAGTGAGTGTTAACTTTAAGGGTGGTGTAGAAGCATAGTTTAAGTTTCCATTAGTACATTTATTTCATCTATCTAATGTTGAAATGCTATGCTTTTTCTGCATTAAGAATGTTATAGAAACCCCATACTGGCTGCTTAATACATTTTTATTTTGAATATCATGTCCAATATGGAATTACCTTGCCTTGGAAAAGAACAGCAAAAACTCAAAAGATATATGGAATTTGTGAGAGTAATTAGAGGCTATGGGAAAACCTCCAACTTTAAAGGGTAGGTACCAAGTCATTCATGTTGTAGGATTTTCATTCTTCACTAAGAGTTACTCTGTTATGTAAAATTTGATTTGCACAACCATAAAGACTGCATCTCCAGAGAGACTAGGCCAGAAGCATGTTAAATGGATAAGGCTGAGCTTACAGTGGGAATACCAGTTTAACCTTTGCCTACTTCCTGACCCTGTCAGACAACTCATTTGCACGGCAAGCTCCAGTTATTAAACCATATTACTCTTTCTATACTTTCGGAAATCCTGACCTTTTCTGATCTTAGTTGGCAAGAAGCAGTACATTTGTACCAGCACTCAAAAAGCAAAATCTGTACTACCATGTGTTGCACATCTGGGCAGAGCTCTTTTCATATGTTGATCAATTGTAGGGGGGAGTAGAAGTATTAAACAACTTAGTAGAGAAAATATGGGCAGCAAACCACACATACTGTATTGAAGCACTACCAGAAGAGTTTCTCGCCCCTGTAATAGGTAGCTTTCTGGTGAATAGAATCTACCTGGCAAGGTACGGGGACAGGAGCAAAAGTGGAGGGAGAGAAATGAAAGGTAAGGTGCTCTGGAATGTAGAGGCAAAAAGACCAGCACTCTGCCAGTCTATCATAAAGTGGAGAAAAATACCAAGAAGGAAACATTCGTATACGCAGACAGTGGAAGCAAGATCCATTCTGGATGGGTAGCTGGTTTTATTTTATTCAGCAATTGCTTTATTCGTCTGTTGCTTCCATACAACATAAAGCACATGATTACTAAGCAGAAGCGTCCCGTTCGCCATACCTTTCTCACAGTATGGCTCTCCATCTTCCATGTGAAAGAGGCTATTCCCAAATGGCTTCTTACAAGCAGCACAGACAAAGCAACTCGTGTGCCAAGTCTGTCTTAGGGCATGCATCACTTCCTGTAAAACAAACGAAAATCTCCAGCAGAATAGCATGCACTGCAACTACCTACTGAAGAACAAATACAAGGCAGAGATGTTCTAAATGTTTAACTTCTATATCAGCCAGTTTCTCTCCTCAAAAGAAATTACTGTGACAGAAACTGAGTTCCTTTGGGAAGAGAGAGGAAATTGGACTGCAAACTTTCTAGAGCAATGTATTTGCCAAAAAGAAACAACATAGTTCAGCCAGCTGTTTGTATCAACATGCCTAGTTGTTGTAGCAGGAAGTATTTTGCACAAAGATTTGATTTTTTTTTCTCCGTTGCTCTAACATTATGAACTCTTCGATACAAGAGTGTGATTTGTTAATTAAGTTTTAAAGGACAATTTTATCTCTAAGACCAAGAAATGCATGCAAGTGATAGGTGATTTAAGTCTGATGTTTTCAAAGCAACTTAGATTATGTACTTAATTCTTCAAGACTCTCACAAGAACTCTTTAGAAACTAATGTGAAAATGAAAATAAAAGTTCTTAGATTTTAATTTATGTGATTAGTCTAAAAGAGTCCGTATATGTGTTCCTAGGCCATGTGTTCATCACAAAAAAAAGCAAAATCCCCGCAACTGACATTCTCTACAGAAAAAAAGCTTGATTGCGTACAGGTCACAGTTTTTAAACATTTTTACACATGCTTGTGATGGACCATACTCTGTATAATTGCAAACACTGTAAAGCAACTGTAAATCTCTTGTCACCAAAATGGGATGTCCTTAGACTCCCACCATGCTCAATTGCTTCTTCCTCCCCTACACAGATACCACGCTCATGAACAAGTATTTATGTGACTAAACCATGGAACAGACCTTTCTTTATCAGGCTACCTTAACCCTTAACAGTTCTTTAGTCGTGTGCACAGCCACACAAAAGTTTATCCAACACCAAGAAATGGATAACACGGGATAGGAATAAATGATTGGAAGCAATGCAAGGGTTTAACAACTTCTGGCATGAATATCAGCTTACAGTATTCATGAACGTAAGTTACCCAAATTCGTATGTTCACCTGAACTCATGGAGAGAGTCATCAGCCAGACTCTGACAAACCTCCTTTTTAGTCCTATCTATATAATATGCATCTTGAGCAGAAAAAAAAAGATTTTATCAGTTTCTTTTTTCCATCCAGCACAGAGCAATCTGTATTCATTTTTATGTTGTCATACAGAAGTCCTGCAAGTCCAAAAGCTGTTGTACTGAGCTCTGATGCATAGTTACCTGCTAATTTGTCAATTGTACTTGTGCCCAAGAGTATGCTGGACAGTGCATCTCTGTCCAGATGTCAGAGGACCAGATGCT
This sequence comes from Anser brachyrhynchus, assembly GCF_964034855.1. NCBI lineage: Eukaryota > Metazoa > Chordata > Aves > Anseriformes > Anatidae > Anser > Anser brachyrhynchus. The sequence continues at coordinate 14,481,916 of NC_137700.1, forward strand.
CAACTGGAGTAATTCTATTTAGCTTTGTTAACTTCAGTGAAACATTGATTTAAAGCAGCTGAGAATCTACATCTAATTTTATGTTGCTTCTGATTAAATATGTAGATTCTGATTCTCTTTTGAGCAATTTTAAATCTCCATTGACTAAGACAGAAGGGACTGAAATCTATTTCCATGCTTTCAATCCAGTGAATAGGCAAAATTGTCTAATTTATGTTTACCATATATCTCATTAGAGAATCACCATTGAGATTCATTAACCTCTGTTACTGTTTGCAAAACAGTTATCACTGATAAATAGGTTTGGATCCATTTATGAACCTCACTGAGCTAAGAAGCAAAAAACAGATTGAGAAATCTTATTAATATAAATAGAGGCAGCTGGCATCTTTGCTGTTTTCCTGATGAAAATCCATAATGGGGAACTGATTTGTGCCAGCATTAATTAGATAAGTTAAGTCAGTACTCTGCTGTAAAATTACTCCTACTGCTGCAGCAAACAAGACTTGGTTGGAGCCAGAGCTTCACCATAAATGTCTAAGACTGCCATCCCTAATTGGCAGTTGCAGAGAAAAGCAAAAGCATCTACTCTGTCAATACCACTACTTAGACAGATATCAAAAGATTACAGCTAAGCAGTAAATACCGGTGTGATACTTCTTGCTTCCTCATTTAAGAGAATCTTATCATATATTCACTAAAACTCCATGCATAAACACACTGTTAAAAGTATCTTGTGGTAGTCCAGCCTCATTACCATCTGCAGTATGTGCAGAGCATATTTAGTTGCATCTAGGCATGAGTATATTAAGAAAAAAAGAGGCATCTATTTTTGCCTTTCTGGAATTCAGATCTTTTTATTTACTCTTTATTTTCTTAATTAGAAGAGGTCAGCAGAATCCCTCTCAGCAGCTGTGTTGTTAGCTAACAGTGAGGTGCAGCAAGAGCAATTGGCCTCTTCAAGATTCCTGACTTCTCCATGGAGCTTTAGACTAAGTCTTGTATAAAAACTTCCCTGTTCAAGTCCCTCTGACATAAAAATAAGGAAAAGATAGATAAGAGAACAAGTCCCTCTGACATAAAAATAAGGAAAAGATAGATAAGAGAAATATGCCGTGTGTTCAATAGCAAAGACCAATCCAGAAAGTGTTATGTATTTACACCTGAGAGATGGTAATTGGATTACACATTCTAAGAGTTGAATAAAGTACAGAAATATCCCTGATTTTGGATACATAAAATTTGTTATAAAATATGTTTTTCATTCTGAAATTATCAACAGCCTAGGAAATTATTATCCAAAAGGGAAATAATAATATCTGCATTCATTGTCTACAGTCTAAATTATTTCTATTTTCAGTGAACCATGTAGCTGGAGAAATGGTTCTCTTGCTTACCCCCATGATCTTGGTGTGGCACCTGGCACAGGTTGGTGCAAAGAACTGCTCATAACAGCGCTCACAGTACACACTATTCTGCTCTTCCACAAAGCACATATCAGCCAAGGAAGTCTTGCAGTAAGCACAGTTAAATTCTTCTGGGTGCCAAGAGCGACCCATGGCGACCAAGAAAGGACCCCTGTAAACAAACATGATTTGTATTGCAAAGGTATTGAGTGATACTGATTACAAACCCATTTTGCTAGATACTGCATCCATGTATAAGAAGCAATGAAAAACTACGAAGGCACATATTTAAAAGAAAACCTGACCAGAAATGGTACTTCTCACAATTATTACTAAAATACTTTGCCAACTGGTTAAAATATTTCATTGTTGTTTAGACATGTATATTACATTTATAAACAACTGTTGGAAAAGTAGTCAATTGTTTTTGTATCTGCAAAGCTGTAAGTGATCTTTGTGACCAGCTGCAAAGACAACAGGAAAAGACCAATGTATGTAAGACAGAAGATTAAGCTACTATTTGTAAGTATGAAAAGGTAGGCAAATTTCCAAACCTACCGACCTACACCTCACAAGAGCTCCTGTCTCCTGCCTTCTTTTCATGTCAGAGACTGCTGCATCCTGCATGTACTAGAAGTGTCAGACTATCAGATGACAACTTGCTGTTTTATTATATGGAAGACAAGTTGGTTTTGGTGATTTACTCTCAATTGTAATTAGGTGTAGCTATCAGGATTTCATTCTTTTATTACTGGAGACTTTTTATTTCAGAATATATAAAAGGTGACAAGCAGCAGTTCCACATCGCAAAACTAGCTCCTTTTTTAGTGGGTAAGACTGCATTAAACATGGTTTACTGCAAGTTGCTTAGCAGTCCACAGGGTAACACTGGGCACTAGTCCAGCAGAATGAATTGGGAGAGAAGGGAGAAGCATGCTATGAATCACTGGTAATAAAGTGTAGGCATTATCTTCCTCCAGACACAAAAGCAACAATTACATTTGGCTGCTGTTCCAAAATGATGTCTCATTCCTTTTCTCTCTACCATGCTCCCCTTGCGCCCCAACTCTCTCAACATAGTGGTATGTACCTCCTTCAAGGAGTACTGTAGGGACCAGAAATTTGTTTAAAAAACAAACAGTGAATTGCCACAGCATCTGTGAAACAAACAATTAGCATGTATAACTTTGCAGTGATAAAAAGTGAACCACACAATAGCTAAATGAGTTCTGGAAATGTTAAATTAATGAAGCAGACAACAGACATCCCTGCTGGGTAATTTAACTGAGTCTTAGGCTCTGGTACTATATATTAACATACAATAACCAGTCTCCCTGTGATATTTTCTTTTCTGCTTCATCCCTCTCCAAAACCTCATGACCTTACCGAATTATGCTGTTACAATGCCCACAAAGAGGAGTTCGGCTGCTGGCTGGAAAACGCTCAGCCCTCTGAATTGTTCCCCGGGCTATTGCAGGAGCCTGGGAAGAAGCTGAAACTGGAGATGGGTAAGCAGAAGTTGAGGCAGGAGATGGTACCGGAGCACCCCTTGGTAGGATGTTCTTTGTGACGGTGGTGGTGGTTTTTCCAGGTGCAAATTTCTGGGAAAAGGAGTCATCCGTTACCCAGGGAGGACGGCTTGCAGGCTCAGTGTTGGCAGGGGTGTAGGAATGAACTGGTGCTGGTGCTGTTTTAAGTATGCCAAAAGAAACCAAGAAGTATTTTAAAGTCTTCTCTTCTGATAGCAAAACAATAACCAAAGGATCAGATGACGATTAATTATGGTCTGTCCTATTATCATTCATTAATTCTGGACTGAAGCCAAAGATTTCAGCACAATCACTGGCTTTTAATCCATGTGCATTATAGAAATGTTTGCCTACTGGCTTTTACAGATTTTATGGAAACCATTTTCAAAGATCTCTCTTCATTTTCTAATAGGAATGGATATGAGAATTTTGTGATAATTTAGAAGGCTGCTGTGTAGTCTGTTTAAGACAGGTTTAAAATTGAAAGAGCAGATCACGTAATGAAGTTTTGGACAGAATTCCCCATAATTTCAATAAGAAGTTATGCTGAAATTTTGATCTCATTATATGCATTAAAATGCAGTCTTTTCCACAGATGTCACTATTATTTATCATTTGTAGAAAGTTATACTCGTATTTTCTGAAGAAAAATAGGCTCACACGAAGCACAAAGATAGAGAGCACTGGAAGCAACAGTGAGGGAGCGAATTCAGCTCACATGACCAGCAAGACAAAGGCAGCGGCACTTTGAAGAAGGCCAGGCTTGTGGTTATAACCGATCTCAGTTCTGTTCTTGGCTCTGCCACAGATTTCCTGTATAACTTTGAGCAAAGTGTAGTATCTCTGTGCCTCAGTTCCCATGTATAAAATAGAAATATACTTCCTTTCTTCCACCCTTCGACTATCAGATAAAATCTTCAGCGCAGAGACTGCCTCTGTGTTTGCATGTACCAGGCTTTATTCTTGGGTGGAGCTTTATCACATAAAAATAAGCAGAAGCTAGAGCCTGTACATACTGAGTTTTCCCTTTGCCCTTGCTCTTTTCAAAAGATCAGATCTAGCATTGTGTAGGACTGAAGTTACTGCCTGAGAAACTGCCTCACTTTGCCAAGTACACGAGCACTAAAAGCAGTTTTTCCTTTGCAAAGAAAACAAGTGAAGGATTGTCAGTCTGAGGAGGAACAGAAGCTTGGAGAGTTGAAGTGTTTTGCCCAAATCAGAGCATGTGGATTTGGGAACAGAAACCAGGTCTCCTGCACAGTAAATCACAGTGCCAATACAAAATTTATAATTTTAAGGGGCTTGCAGGTAAAAAGCTTTTCTGAGCAAGAAAAGGTTTCAGAATGCAGACAGATCTCTCTGGACAAAAAAGTGGTGATAAGATTATGTTCTACTTAACACTCCTCCGTTAGTTCACACTCTACCACATAGAATAACATGAGCTGATTATTGGCATGCTTGAAGTAGATATATATGAATCTACTGGGATCACCCTAGTGATCTCTCATTTTATTCTTTTTATTGAGTTCACAGTTGAATATAATGCACCTTCTTGATAAAACTTTATTATACTACAGCATCAACAATTTTTCTGTTTCATAAAACTGTATCCCACCTTAGCCTGAGGCTTCTTTTTTCACTTGGGAATGGTAAACAGTATTTAAAGATTTCAGAACAGAGAGTTTATATCCAATCTCTTTAAACCCTGGGGCTGTTGCTATTTATGTACTATGGTATTAAGCTAGGCAAAATTATAAGGCAATATTTCATCTCTAATTGGTGAGTTCAAAAGGCTCCTACCTATGAGGCTCTGTAATTAAATAAGGTGACTTCTAGCTCACTCAGTTTTGTGAAAGGATTCTCCCTCCCCCAAGAGCCAATTCTTGTTCATGCAAAGTAAGACACTGTATACCACAGAGGGCCTAACAAAATGGTCAGATATTCAAAACCAGAGATCCAGAAGTGAATGCAGGCCAGGTGCCATTTTTATGTCTTTTTTTTGTTGTTGTTGTTTAATGATTGTCTTTAGTAAGTTCAGGTTACAACCTCACAGTTTTCCACTTTTTCATCCTACAATTCATAATATCAATGTTCTGTTTGACTTTTCCCCGTTTGTTTATTCCAACCATTGTAGACAGCATATGATTTATCTGGGTTCAGGTTAATCTAGACTCCTTTGAAGGATAAACACTAGGAATGGGTCTTTGTCTTTCATTCTCTCTACCTCCATCTATTTCTTTTACACTACTTTTTCCACTTGCCACTGTAAAAGGAAAGCAACATATTTTTTTTTCCCAGTTGCTGAAAGAAGATGCCAAGGGAATTATTGAAAAATGACAAAGGTTGGGCATTTGCAACTACTCTGATTTCTCCATAATTAACTAACTTTTCAGCCATTATCATTTAATTTTAAAGGGTGGATTTATTACCACATTTTCTCCATGTGAACAGGCTGGAATCATTTTAAAATAGTTTCACTGCAATACATTAGAACTGTTTTACTAACTATGAGATTTTAGCTATTGTTATTAAAAGAGAATTATTATCTTACTATATCTCTAATCTGTTATGAACAGTTTTTTTCTTAGTAGCTACTGCCATATAAATTCACCTTGCATGTTTATGTATTTCTGAAGTCTTCCAACATATATGCAGCAGATAAGAGGTGCTCTTTGCTGCTAACAAGCACTAACATTCAGTATATCAGAGAACAGCTTCTCAGAATACCAGTATTCCATCAGCTGACCCTTAACTGTTCAAGAGTGAATACTTTAAATAATTCAGTAACTCAAACGCTATCACCTGGTTTCTTTGAGCCCTCAGATTCTCTCATAGTAGGAGAGAAACAATAGGACTATTGTTATCCTGGAAGAATTGTAGAAGAGGTCTCTTAACAGCCATAGGAAAAAGCTGATTCCTTGCTACTGAGGAATTTGGAATTCTTCTCATCAGCTCTTAATTTATTGTCAATGGATATTTTCCTTCCAGAAAAAAAATTCCAAAGATTCACATAGTAACATAAAGATTTGGATAGTCCCAAATGCTTTAGTTTGACGTACTACACTGCTCAGAATATATGAAAGCACTATTGTTGTCTGGGGGAAGTACAAGCTGGAAGATGCAAGTACTTTCTGCCATCTAGTGGCCCACGTTCAGAAAATAAATTATGTGCCTGTTAATAACATGTTATGAAATTTGTGGGACAGAGAAGGGTAAAGATCTCCCTATAGGAACAAAAATAAAAAGATTTTTAGCAGCAGAAAGTTTCCAGCAGAATTAGCTTAGTCAAAGTGTTACTCTCTCCTCGCTTTATAGGGTAGACTTAATGATGTACTTCCATCTGAGCAAGAAACTCAGCAATGCAGTTTCTTTTTGAGATCATTTTCAGTGTAAACAAGATTTAGTTCCCTTATATCTCAATCTGAGCCATATTAAAATAGTCTTGTAGACCTTCTTAGTGACTAATTCGGGTTTCTGGATATTGTACACATGGGGCTGTTGATAAGTGTTTTAATCTTCAAGTTGCTGGCCTGGAATATTAAGGGAAGTAAGGCATTTCATTCCCATTAATACTGAGGGCTACCATAAGGGAATCCCTTTGCTAAATTTTTCACTGCAAATCCTTATAGTTATATCCGTTATTTCAGCCTTTTCTCACAGTGGTTTTAAACAAACAGAAATCTAAAAAAATATTTGCTAAAGTGAGAGTGCAGTTAGTACAAAGGCCTGAGATTGGAAGAAAAAGGTGGATTTTGTGGTCTCATATGTCATCCTTTGAGAATAATTGGTCTTCTCAGAACAAGGTTGCATTTTACACTGCAGGAGAATTTATATGCATTGTCAAAATTGGATGAGGAAATTTTTAACAGCCTTCATGGTTCTAATCTGTCAGTCACAGGAAACATAGGAAACACTTTTTACTCTATTTCTTCCCAAGCAGCAAGTTTGTGGTTGCTCAGAACTGCAGCTGTCTTTTAGAAACAGCTCACATTCCGAAACCAGTTTCAAGTGCTGCTATGCTAAATGTATAACACTTGAAAAAGGTACCAAACAAAAAACCAATATCCTATAAAATCCCTGTTACCTCATGTGTCTGTCACTTTGGGGTTTAATTTTAAAGGTGTTTTAGAATCCCTTACTGTACATCTCAAATTTCTCATTACAACTTCCTTTTGGGGGGGGGGTAGCACAGAGGGAGGTGCCCGTCTTTGCTCCCTGGTCACTGATGGCAGGACACACGGGAGTGGCACCGAGCTGCACCAGGGAAGGCTCAGGCTGGACATGAGGAAAAATTTCTTTACCGTGACCGTGGTCAAACACACTAAGAGGCTTCCCAACAAGGTGTTTGATGTTTGAAGCATTTGGACAATACCCTCAGTAATTTAACTTTTGGTTAGCCCTGAGATGGTCAGGCAATTGGACTTGATGATCTTTGTGGGTACCTTCCAACTGAACTACTCTATTTTATTCTAAACTTCTAAAAAATACAGAGAGATTTACTGTTTCTTTCTCTGGCAACTCTTTACTGTTATTTGCATTTGTAATTTATCACATTATGTATTACTCTGAATTTTCTCTTGTCTTCTGGAATACATTACATCTTTGTTGTGCCTTCAAAATAAGAATTTCCCACATGCAGGCAGACAATACATACATTTGAAATGCGTTCACTGTATACATAGCAACACAGAACATAGTTTCCATACTGTGCATTTTAAGCCATCATTGTGAGGCAGTGGGGCTCAAAACCAGCGATATAAGGTATTGCAAAGAAGATGCCCATCACATTGGAAAGTAAAAACATTGCCTCTTATTCCAAGTCAAATTCAACAGTCAGCTTCTTCCTTAATAGATATACCTTCTAATTTATTTCTGTGGCAGGTTTGTGTAAACCAGTTTACACTTCCCCCCAAATAAGTGTGTGATTTGATATTAATCAGTTTATTTAGGAGATACTTGGACATGCCACAGTTTGCTCTGAGCCATCTTACTGAAGTAAATCCTCTGTTCTCATCTTTCCTTCTTTTGCACCACAGAAATAATAACATTTGGCTTCAGTGAGAACAGTATATGCTGACACACCTAACCAAAATCAAATGAGGAAAAAGTGAAGATTATTGACTCTGTGACCCCTAAATAGCTTGTTAAAGCTCCGAACTGGCTTTTTTCCACCTTTTTATATCAAATACAAAGATAAATCAACCTGTTTTATATCTAAGTAAAATTTTAACATTTTTAAAATTTAACGGTTTAATTTCAGTAGGTCCAGATACAAAGCACTACAGAAAAAAAAACAGTTTAAGATTGTTAGAATTGTTGGCCTTTTCATATTTACTTGACTGTCAAAATATAAATCAACTTTTTAGTTCTCTTGCTAAGGTCAGAACAAACTTAATTTGAAACAGAACAGCATTTAGACTTATATTGTTGCTGCATGTAATTTGTTCATTTTCAAGGTTCACATTTTGGTCATCAATGGTTTTGGAAGTTCACTCCATTTGTAACACATTAATTCAACTGGGATTTAAATAACATCAAGGAGCATATTTTCCGCACAAATGAATAATCAAACATATTCCTCCAGTAATTGAATCTGTGGGAAATGGAAGCATAAGTATTTTAACAGGTCATTCTTTATTCCAAATATAAGCCTGAATTTTAGAGGTTCAATATACGGCCTTATCTATTTTGCAAATAGCCTACTTCACTTACTTCATCTCCTTCCTGACATATACATTCTCCAGATAGTTTATCAATTCTGAAGTGCCCTGGGATTCCTGAAAGGGTGCGCTAGGCTATTTTACAAATGCATTTCTTTGGAAAAGTTGGGTCACATATAGTTCTTAGAGACTTTTCCCTTGCTTTTCTTCTTCTTCCTTCTCCATTTCACATTTTCCACTCTAAAGCATAATACAATGTAATCCTTGATCTGAAGCTGAAGCAAATCTAACAATCCAGCAGCATTTGATTCCATCTATATAAATCTTTTTAGATGTGTGTGTGTCCTATTGCAAAAATTCACATATTCTTTTCCTAAACGAAATGTACATACATTTCAGTACTCCTAAGTCTCCTTACCTGACTGGTAGACAGAGGGCTTTATGCTGGCAGTAGTGATAACTCTTGGTTTTGAAGCAGCAGAAGCAGCAGGACTTTCACCATAGCTTGCAGAAACAGGCATTGGTGTATATGACTGGGTTGTGTTTCTAAAAGCAAAATGAAGGTATGAGCAACTTCATATATAAACAGCAGAAGTTACTGATTAGGAAATCAAGAGATCTGGAAGCTTCCATAGTATGCCAAAGGTATCGTCCTTGAGAGCTACAGAGAGAATACTTTGAGATTCATTAATCATTGCTAGGAAAGGCTTGGACAATTCTTCAGAAAGAAAAACTAGCTGGATAAGGGTTTTAAATAATGCCAAGTTGTTCTTGTCACAGAAGACAGCTTACTGAAGGAATAAGACAAATGTATTGAAGACATTCTCAGTTTAAGAATTGATCGGACGTCAGGAACACGCACAAAAAGTTTTGGTTTTCTGGCCCTTTACAAACCAACAAGCCTGTTCTTGTCCAAGATAAATCAATGGGGGATTTCTCATTGACTTAAAAAGATTGCTCAGAAGCACTATTTATGGAATTTAATTACTAACTACTGGTTATATATGCATAGTACTCACTTCAAAAAGATTAGAATGCTCTTTTAAAAGAAGAATTCTGAAACTTTTTTAGACTGAGATTAATTTATGTTAATTTTTCTAATGCTTGGATTCAGCTAACTGAAAAGCACATGATATGCAATACTGTGATGTGATTTCTGCATTCCTTGACTAAAAACCTTTGCTCGGGGTTCCAAACATCAATAAGGAATCATTTTTCTCCACTTTATGGCTCAAATAGCGATTCTGATTATATTAGCACATAGAAGTAAATGCCTCTTCTATTTGCTTGTTACTTAGGATGGCTCTATTTCATGATTCTATTTATAATAATTTTGACTCACAGGCTGCTAAAAGAGCATAACAAACAAAGCAAGCAAGAGAGAATGCAATAACGAAGTACACGGAAAAGGCAACAGATAGATACTGTGATCCCTGCAGTAACAGAAACCATTCAGTGTTTAACATCTTTTATACTTACCCTCGTAACATAGCTTTACTCTTTTTCCTTTCCGTTTCACTGACTCAATAAGCTAGATACCTATTTATTTGTGCTGAGATTTCAGCATTTATTTCTATAGCATCTTTGGCTGTAAGAGACAGTTCGCAAGCAGAAGAAGAGAAGAAATGTCCTGCTTTGCAAGATCAATGATTAATCTTTGCTTGTACTTTCTCTGACAATGGAAACAGATTCAGTCTGGAGAGCATGTTATAATTTTTACCTGTGACAAAACCAGCAAATTCCTTCCAGTAACGGTTAAAAAATCTTACGAACATAAAATTTTGATTTGATTTTTAAATAACAAAACTATCCTGAAAACACAATTTTTTTCTGCTCTGACAGTGCTTATACTACAGATCTAGTATGCTGAGCGTTGCTGCCTCAAGCCGATTTATTTTGCTTATTTATTTAGACCTAGACACATTGCTATTGCTATAATGATAATAGCTAGTTATTTCTATACCTAGTCGAGGACTTAAGGCTGGATTTGGGCCCATTTGGGCCCAACAGGCTCTCCAAGATAAACTATTTCACTGATTTTGTATTTACTGTAAATTCTGTTGTGCACTGTGCCATGACTTTGTAACAACCAAAGCACAGTAAGATTTTTTACTTTCCATTCAGAACATCTACTTCCTATTGATCCCTCCATATCTATAATGCATAAGAACAGACTGTACTTGGGGTCACTGGACAGAGAATCATTCCTCTCACTGTAGCACAGAGAGGAAGAGTGATACTTCATATACACTGACTTGACACGTCTATTAAAATGCCTTTAGCTAAATATGCAGTATCTAAAGATTTTTCCTTGTTTAAAAATCTATTGTTCAAGGTAAACTAGACAGAAAACCAGTAAAAAAAAAAAACACATACTTACCTTTACAGGATCAGAGATCAATATTTACTATGTGGATTAAAAGATTTGAATCATGTGTGTTGTACAGCCTTAATCTGAAAATGGCACACAATCAGGAAAGCCTGCTTCCAGGGGTGCAGGGCCATTGGTGTAAAGACTCATTTCAACATCTTTTAACGCACAAAACACAAAGAAGTTCTGAGCCAGGTTAGTGATACTTAGACTGCCATGAAGAAAAATGTTTTGTTTTTTGTTTTTAAAGCTAATAGCATGATAAAACCATGCTACCAGATTTCCTCGTATGTGTAGGGAAAATAAGTTGAAAAGACAAAAACAATACCAAAAAGAATTGTATTCTTAGTATCAAATTCATGACAAAATTAGAAGCCAACTACTGAAATATTTTACAAATATATGATGCATATTAAATATAGTAAGGAAGATAAAAAGGTTTGTCAGAGAAATAAAGTGTTATACTACATCATTAAGGGTTTTAGTGAAGTTAAAAGATTTATCAGAATTTTGCTGAAGAAAAGGAAATAGCGTATCATTATAAAAAAAAGAAAAAGGGGAAAAAAAGAGAAAAAGAATGAAGAAGAAAAAGAAAAAAGATGTCCCAAGTGTCAAAGATGCTCTTATGTAACAGGAAGCAATGGCATATAAAAAGCAGTGAAAGCACCTTTACTGAATTTATCTGTAGCAGCCAATGGCATGTGACAGGCAATGAATTAAATACTGGCTCTGAAAACTATTAGTTGTAAGAAAGTAAATATTTCTAGGCAGATTTTCATGTTAATACTTCACTAGATGCCTATTAGCAGCAATAAACTGTTAAGTGCTTTCAAGGTAGAGTAGCTGCACAAAACATTTTTATACCTCTTCTTTGACTGGTAGCTGATGGAGGTGGAAGAATGCCGGTTGAAACTAAAATGAGACAAAAGTTGTATTTGAAAAGAATATACCAAGAAAATTGGGATATCTTGTCCTATAGTGAATTTCTTCATGAATAGGAGCTACTCTTAGTAAATGCTATAGTAAACAACATGTACATATTTATAATGATATAAGATCAGTATTACATTACATTTTGCTTAACTTGATCAGGGAATCATAGTGAAACCTCAACAAGGGTAACAAGTAAATGAGCTGAGTATATTGCTCCATAAGCTGCTGTCATCCAGTTTTGTTTACTTTTTAGTTATGGAATTCTAATTCAACCACTGAGTCTTTGACATTCACCATCAATTTGTATCATCACAGAAAATTAAGTATAAGTTTCTTTTTGTCAGTATCACAAGCTTAATTTATGCATAAGCAAAACTTGAATGAATGAATGTTCAATGTTCAGCTAAGTTTCCTAGAGTTATGGGTCAACAAGGATAAACCCCGCAGAAAGGACAAGCAGAAAATAGTTGAAATGGCAGCATCAAGCTATCACAATCAATTTCTCCATTGCAGTACCATTCTACTGTTTATGTGTTGATCATAGCTCTGGGTGAACAGGTAGATTTTTTTCCTTGGGGAAACTGTATCATTACAGAACAAATGATTCATTTATGTAAATACAAGTACTTAAGACTTTGCACAACATATGATCTGAGAAACAAGAGGGTTCAGAATGAACATGCGCCCTGTCTAAATGCAGAGCAGTGCAGAGCTGTGTGGCAGCAACCACATCACACAGGAACACAGGCCCCATTTGCCAAAAATAACAGTAGGACCCCATCAGGTACCAGTTATTTTCCTCCATTTTGGAGAAGAGTTTTTCTTCCCTTTACCACAGACACAGTGCTTGGATTCAGACTCTAGAATCACAAGAGCTACCCCTTTTTTTTTTTTGAACCATAATCCTGACTCTCCATTGCTTCTCCTGCTTTTGTATTCCCAGAGTGCTGGTCTCACTGGTTGCCCTGCTTTTACCCTCCCAATGGCATCACCAATCACATAAAGAGCTTTGTGGCTTACTTAAAAGACTCCTGCTGTGCTTTCTTCTTTGTAAGCAAGATTGTAAGTGGAAAGGATTAACATTGCAGGTTTAAAAGTAAGGGAAATGCGATCAGTTAAAGATTAATGACTACAAACATCCTTCTTCAAGAAGATTATGAAGATTTTACCCACGTTAGTTGTTATGTGTACATACAGCCTTGCTCAAAAAAGCAAAAGTAAGAAATAGATAAAACCGACCTAACAAGCTTTAAAAAAGATTAAAATAGCTAAGGACATTGATCAAGAAATCCTCCTGCATTTTCTTGATAGATGTTTTCTAAGGTATCTGAAGGAAGAAAAAACAAACTACGGGATCAGTGGTGGGACAGCCTTAGACTCATTCTACCTGAACATATTTTACAAGACAGGTATACTGTTGTAAATAAGATTATCCATATAATTTTAGTTCAAAATAAAATATGAACTACAGTAATGCTCCAATGGTATATGTCAAGGTGAAACCAGACTTTTAAATCTGTATTTTTTCATGCTAATGCATTGCTTGATTTCTAAATGAAAACTATCAGATGCTCAACAATTTGAACTATAAATTAATTTAGAAACACCTTTTAGGCCCTTACTTAGACCACACTAGCTATAATATGTGGCAGTTTTAAAAATAAACAAACATGAAACTAGTGCACAAAGATAAAGAACAAATTTCAGCTGCAACATAACTTTCCAACAGAATGCAAATTTGCATCTTGTACCTGATTGTCAGGGAAGCAATTTTTAACAAGTCTTACAAGTTTCTGATTTGCCTTTATGTCCTAAGGCTTGTTGCATTACTGAACTACCCGGAAAGATATTACCTAAGAGAATAATATATACCTGCTGATAACAACGCCGTTGTATAACAAAGTATATGTCAGCATGATACCTCTGTCATCCACTGGCAAGTAAGATTTTAGGGCACTGGAATACAAAGCTGATTGCTGTAGATTTTCTCTCTCTGACTTAGGTAATTGCTGCCTATGAGCAGTAGCTTTTAGTAGTCTGATTAAAACATTGCTCTCTGAAGTGGACACCTGTTTTTCATAGATTCTCAGGGGCTTTCAGGTTGGGAAGGACCTCAGGAGGTCTCTCATCCAAGCTCTTGCTCAAAGCAATGCCAGCTCTGAGGTCAGACCAGGTTGCTCAAGGTTTTATCCAGTGTGGTCTCGAAAACCTTCAAAAATGGAGACCTTTCTGCCTCTCTGTACAACCTGTTGCCCTGCTCGACTTGAAGGGTGGCTTAAGGTTTTCTCCTTAGCCAGTCAGAACCTCTCTTTTCAGTTTGCAATCATTGCCTCCTATCCTCCCACAGGAAACCACTGCAAAGGGCCTGGCTCTGTCCTTGTAATATTGATACGTAACTAGAAATGAATTAATAATTATAAATGATTTTATAGCTTCAAGGCCTCACATTGCTTCCCTTTGCTGAATGAAAGGCATGTGAAATTAAAGTGGAATGGATAATTCTGAATGAAGCAATAGCGTTATACTTGCTCTAATTTATTAGTTGTTATAGTTAGAAATATGTTCTCTCATTCAAGATATTTAGGTACTTATAGGGTACTTAGACAGAAATTATCCATGGATAATACTTTTTTTTTCACTGGAGTGTAAAAAAAACCTCTCTAATCTAGGGTGTGCAATAAAATAAACTTTATTGCAGTTTTACTGATGGATCCCTGAAAGTGATATATGCAATAAAGGCATCTGTGATTTTATCTTTCTGGATTGCTACAAAGTTGTTCACTACGTAAAATTTTTTTCATTATCTAATAATTATTCTTAAAAGAGCTAGAGCCTTTTACGAAGTTAACACTAATCTCAAATTACTGCAGAAATAAGAAGTACTACATGCTGTATTACTACATGCAGGCTACTACGTGAGACCTATTAACTAGCTCTTTTGTATAATTCTCACTGAAGTTAGTAGAACACAAAGGAAATCTCTCGTGCAGATATGTAAAAATACACATATCATATCAAGATTTATATGGGTCCTAAGATATAGGCTGATGAAATAAATAGATGTCCACTGACTGGCCAAAATAGTCAACCTGAATTTGATTTCATGTTCTCACTGATGGATACATTTCAGTCCTTAGCTTGGAGAAATACTAAAACTGAGTCTCTTCTGGAGCTCAGAAAAAAATAAATGGATTTTGCACACCAGTGTTATAAACAAGCTCAAATACACACAGTTATTATTATTGTTGCTTAATAAGTATGGGTCTTTTTTTGGTTATTAGAGACTTGTAACAGACTCCTAGAAGAGCTACATAGGACCCTATTCTCATAAAGCTATGCAATCATTCCAACTGACTGAAAAAGATTTGTTAGTTAAACAAACATCAGATAAAATAATACCAATGACATTTAAGAGCCTAATACATTTAAGAGCCTAATCTGAGCACAGAACTGAGCAAAAAGACAGTGTAAGAGTTACTTCTGAAATGTACTGAGCACTCGTAATTCGAAAATTAGGTCCTCTCACAGTATTTTAAGATGGATACCCACAAATAATGAATTACCTACATAACTAATCTCTTGGGAATTTTGCAAGTTCATACATAAAACTAGATGTCACTGGCAGTAAAAACCCTTGCAAGACCTGTTCCATTCTGTCCTTCCATTCTGGGTAACATTCTTGGTGACGTTCACCAAATTCATGATGTAATCAAAACTGAAGATATGACTATTGTACTTCCACTCAAATATATGGCATTGCATCAACAGTTAGTTTTATTTCTTATCTTTTAGCAGCTTCATACGGGGAATTATAGAAACAAAAAACCATGCTTACATCCTAAAACTCACAACTCTCCTGATCTTCTGTTCTGTAGCTATTTCATTTTTGCTTCGGTTTCAGTGATGTGAGGCCAACCAAAATGCTTTCAAGTAACAGTGCTTAGTGCTTAACTGCTGTTTTTTATGATACTCTTGAATAAGATTATTTTACCGCTAATGTGTAGCCTTCAAACCTATATGCTTTGTTCATTTCAAGCAACACCTTTGGGTGATTCCTAACTACATTTTGTTTTAAGGTAAAAAAGACTTGGGATAATAACCATTTTGAATGTATTGCTGACTCACTCTTTCATTATTTGTGAAGACTCTATTCAAATAATGAACCTTAAAATCTACTGCTTTTTCCTCTGTTAGTCTTGATAAAGTGTTAATGAAAGCTAAGAAAAAGCTTAGCAGTGGGACAGTACAGCAGCATTCTTTCTTGTGATAGATCCTATCTTTGTCTATCAGTAGTCTTTCATTAGCCACAACTAAGACTGTAATAAAAGGAGATCTGTGGTCCTTTGAAAGTGCATCAGATGCTTAAACTATGATCCTGTGTTTTGACCGTGAGGGGGGAAAAAAAAAGTCTGTCATGCCTGCCTGGCCTCACTGAGGCTTGATGCGTATTTTCATTTTAAGATGGCAAAACCAGGACAAACTAACCAACTGAAATACCTTTGATCTAAAAAGATGTTTTGGTTACATATCCTAAGACTAAACCCTAGGTGTTTACTACCTGGGTTTTAATGTGAATGATCAAGCAAGAAGGCTATTCCATTAAACACATAAGGCTTTTCAATATTCTTCACAAAACCAATCTCTTAAGAAGCAGAATACCTTAAATTTAAGAGAGTAATACAGAACCAAAACAAATTAATTAAAAAGAAACAGAAAAGAGCTTTGTAGGTATACCTAGACTGAGATGAGATAGCAGATGAAATAGTGGAAGCTGCTAATGACATGTTCTTGGACCCAAGGAAAGGCTTAGGTTGTGAAAGAGAGCTGGGGGCTGCAAGCACTCTGCAGAAGACACAGTAAAAGCATGAAAGCATGTACAAAATAATTTCACAGGGACAAAAATCACGATATCAGAACCAAGATTTGTCGGAGTTCAGGTACAAGAGGACTGCTGCATAGTCACCAGGAACCGGTTTTCTGTAGTGTACATCTGCAGACTTACAGAACAGCACAACCAAGCAACATCCCTACAGAACACAAGACAAAATGCACACATAATGTAAAAAATCTTAAAAACAGAATGTATTGAAAACTAAAACAGACAATATTTCAGGACAGGACTTTTGCCAACAATACATATTTTTACCTGCAAAATCTGAGGATGTTTGAGTCTGAATTCAAGCTAAACATTTTAATATGAAAGCAATACCAGATAAAAGATTCTCCTTAAAAGTTATTGGCATTATTAGTTGAGTAGAGGCATTTGTTTTTGAGGAGTGTATTAGATAATTCATTTTTTTCATGTTACAGTTTCAACAACAGGATAAAATTGCTTAAGCCATATCATTATTTCAGGTGACATGCCTTTCAGCACAGTTCCGAATTACAGTATAATACCTTATTCAAACCTCTTTTGCTGGCTGGATGATTGGTTTTCTTGCACTGGAATAAAAACACTGGAATCCAGTAGGTGATGATTTGGAAAAAAACGACTAAAGTGAAAAACTAAGTAGTTGGTATACGTATATAATTTAAGTGAAATAGAAAAAATTAAACAAGAAATAGAGCTAAGAACGCTTCCAAATCTATTTACAGAATTCTAAGATATGGCAGACTACATCTTAGATCTCACTTATTTAAAGTAGTTTGTATTACTGATTATGTGTTTTTCCTTGGATTTTTTAAAGCATGATAAAATATAAACATTTTAGGAATATTAATGTAGCAAAACCCAAAGAATGAATAATATACAGCAAAAATTCACTCCTACTATCCCCAAAACTACTGTAATGTGACAGCAGCATAAATCCCATCTATTTCTTCACAGACTGAGTCTTATCGCTTCTGATATACCACTCCTAGAAACTCACATTAGCTCTATAACTGAATTGCATTAGAAAAAAAAACGTAGATCAAACTATTAGAGATGAATTGACTTAATACTCAGTGCACTCAATCATAAGATGTGTGGTTTTACTGGTCACTGTGCATCCTGTTCTACTGACATCTGCTACAATATGATAAGCTCAATCACATCAGTAAATTACTTTTTTTATTTTTTTTTGGATCTTCCACTTAATGTTGTACTTTAGAAACACTATTAAGACAAGCTGTGAGATGTTGTTTTGGTTTTATTACAAGCAGTGAAAAAACACTTTTGGTTTTAACCCCAAACTTTTTTTTTTTGAAAATGTAAACTATATACCAGACAATGCTATTTTTTAAAAAAATATATTTTTAGGACAGTTTTATTTTGCAAGTTCTTTGCAAACATGAACGTACTTTAAAATAAGAAAAAAAAAACACAACAAAATACATAAAAGCATATAAAAAGGCTACAGCATGTACATACAACATTCTTAAGTTTAGAATGTGTATGCAGCATTTCCAGAGCCATACAGGGGTACATCTGCGAAAGGAAAAAGCAACGAAGCGTTACCTTTGGAAGGAGGATGAGAAAGACTCTTGCACTACTGAGGTGGGAGTGGTTGCTGGCGGTGTCATCAGACTGGCTGTATTTTGAGCAGCAGTAGCAGGCTGATGTGCTGAAGCATGTGGTGCAGGAGCAGAGGCAGAGCTGGTAGACACCGGAGCATGCTCAACAGGGATACTAATTAGAGTTAAATTAAATAAAACAAGAAGCATCTTAAAAAGGTGCATATTTAAATGTAGAGCATGAAACCTATGTTTGCACCCGAATCTGCAAACATAGTAGCAGGCTGTGTTACTGAGAGAAAAGCACAATGGGGGGAGGGGGGGCGTGATAAAAAAGACATTTGTTAGGCCTTTTCATATGAGCAGTTAAGACTGTAATGCAGTTTTTGGTCCTGACTGAAATTTATCCCAGATCTGATACAACACTGAAGTCCTCTTCCCACCGAAGCCAGCAATAGGGAGCGTGGCGTGCAGTACTTCAATAGTTGTATAGACCCTGTCACAAACTCTTTGAGTTAGGATAAATTTCACACGATATTTACTCCAGGAGCTGAAGTTTACATTGAAGAGTAAACCTCCAAATTAGATGAAGAAAAGCAGTTTAAGGGATATTATTACAGTTTTGTAGCAGCAGGTTTCCTGCAGGTTCTTAAAGTCTAGAGATACAGCACACTTTTGTGCTGACTTCAGTCAGTTTTCTGCCATATAGGTACTGGAAAGATGTGTTTAAGAGTCCACCGATCGTTAGCTCATCTCTGCCCTAAATTCACCCCATGTTATGCTGGCCAACCTATCAAGTGATAAGACAACTCACCTTTTTATACATAAGAAAAGTATGTAATGAAAAAAAAAGTAGCATAACATTTTACTATCTTAGGTTTAAAACCACTTGGGTGATGAGCATGCGTTATCCTTGGGGTCCTCTTGTGGCACAGATAAAATAAACATTTATACTTCTCTGTTATCTTTGATTGCAAAATAGATTTAAATGAACAAAGTCTAGTCTTGTATCCTGTGGTCATTTTGCTAACATCTTGCACTGCTTGCTATGTGAGTGTGCAGTGCTCGTTAACATATTTTAGCCTTACACCGTCACTCAGATTGGAAAGTATTATTCATCTGTTACAAACAGACAAATTGGGTAAGTTGATCCATTAAACAACCTTGAAAGATAACTTAGAGTTAAAAATTGAAACAATCTTTTGTGAGGTTCAGTTTGTCTTCCACTAGCTCTTCTTAACATCCAATGAAAAAAATATATATATTTTGATGGATTTACAAGATTCTAGGTCTTTGCTGATTGTGTCAATGAATTGGATATTAACAAAAGGAGAGTAATATGTACATTCATTATTTAGTTGTCAATAAAACAAATAAAAATCACTATGTCATTTAAAAGTTCTCGGTGGGGGAGTGGGGAGTTCTGTCTTTCAGCCATTCTGTCTAATATTTTCTTTTGCTTCTCTCAGAAACCGATCTTACAAGTTGCACTCCTCAGGAGCTAGAATGAGTGTTTAGTACTTCAGAATTCAGGATACCCCTTGCTCTTCAAGGGACTGTCCCATTTCCCCTGTCCTCCTCTCATACGACACCTTGTTCTGTGGGTCTGGTAGTCTAAGTGATGGCGTCTCTTATTTCAGCTAAGTATTTTACTGTTTGATTAGCTGAAATGGAAGCATCTTTGCTACATCCACTGATTAAACATAGCAAGTGGACTTTTGAAAATACTCATCTTGTTTGCAATTCTGGATTTCAAATCATTATGTGAAAAACTTTTGCACCACTTTTGCAAAAGTTTGTTCATTATAACCTGCATTTAAATTCAAGATTAACTCTCCCTCTTGATGCATTTGCATTATGTTGTAAATTTTTCCACTTCGTTAATACTGCATCAATTAGATAGCTATGTAGCAAAGTAGCTGTATCTTACACATCACAGCTATGGATCATGGGCTAGTCTATTACTGAGTTTTAAGGTAAAGGAATACTCGCACAATTCCCCCCCCAGCAACAGCAGGCGCTGGAATTTTCACATTACATGATGTTGACTCAAAATTTTGTATTTACACATCTTTGATTGAGCAAACATGAAAGGACAAACTGTACATTATTATATTCCATTTTATAATGGATTTTCATGCATGTCCTAAAAACAAACAATGATTACACCTATTTTGTCTATTTCCACTGAAATGAAAATTGCTACAGATATCAAAAGAATCAAAACTTCATACCTTAAATAGAAGAAAATAGTGAGGTTACTTATATGTGTAACAATCTCCAAAATGTTAACCAAAACACATACTCATTGATACATACTAAAGAAAAAAAAAATAGGAAAGAGGAGAATGTACGTAGACACGGACCTGTATGGAGACAGATGTCAACTGGACAAACACATATGAACTAAATGCAAATATACTGAAATACCTTAAAAAATTTAAGAGAAATAGAAAGAAATTTTATCTTACATGCTGTAATAGATTTTTAATGCGAGTAAAATGTTAGAGGCTTGGTCACATTCCTGCAGGGCAGAACACACTAACTGTTCAACAGAAAAAGGAAGTAGAATAGATATAAATGAAATATATAAAAACCTTAAAACTCAGGGTGATTTCACTACATGTGTGTACAGTTGGTAACTAATTCTCTTTTTATAGAACGAATTCAGACTAACTTGACTGTTTTTAACTGACCCACTATGAATTTTAAATAGATATTTTATGTAGATATTCAAATATTTTTTCCCCAAATTGCCTCCTTTCTAGAACTTCAATTTATTATTATTATTATTTTTTAAGTTATTCAGGTGTGGAAGAATTTTGAGAGTTTGTAAATGTGAATGCTGTTTATAAAAAAGTAATCTATTTTAACAGCTTCATTATTAAGTTTTCTATTTTAAACAGGTATTCTGTACACTTTTAGTATCTACAGTATTTTGCATTTTAAGGAAAATCAAAGGAAATGTATCTTCTGAAACATCTCTGTATTTGTAACAAACATAAAATGCATGATGTGAGTAAGTTAAGTGGATGAACACAAACACATACTCAACTGATTTTCACTCATGGAAAGTAACACCGATCAGTAGAGGTTAAGAGGATAATAATGGTTAACAACCATAATGAGGAAACAGAGCAACAAATGCACTCAAACATTAAAAATAAACTGCAGATGACTCTTCGTGATCTCAGTAGAATCTTAAATTATGAGACTTTCTGTCCAAATAACAATTGAATAGATTATTACAGCTGCACTTAGTCTCCTTTATATAATGCATGAAGTCCTTTTTGTTTCAAGTCATCCAACAGATCTCTTGTATAAAATTGAAAATATATGGGACAAAATCAAAATGAATAGGCAAAACTTATCTGTTTTACATTAGCATTTTTAGAATGAAGTGCTGGAGAAGATATTTAGAGAAAGACTGTGGAAGAATTTTGCATTTGAATATGGGAATGCTTGTAGAAATACAGTGAATAGTATCAGCTGCTGCTTTTCTGCAGAAGGTGCTTAATGGCTCTAGCCTGTATATTCTGGATGAAATCCTTAAGAGTGTCACTTTAACATGTAAAATCCATGGGAACTTGAGGTTGCTGGAATTTATGGAACTTACACATCTGCCTTTTAGGCCACGGGCATTTCTGTCTGGAAGAGTTAGAGATTGTTATTACCAAACCATTCCAAAGCTCCAAACCAGGTCAGTTACGCAGTTACACGTCACAGTGTACCTTTGATTACTGGATGAAGTTAGAGGGACTTTCTGGCCAGTAGTGATGAAACTGGCTTCCCTCTGACTTGTACCCGCTCCAAGCCTCACAGACCCCTTGGAGGCCACTGGCTTAGCATTGTCAGTGTTGGCATCCTTGGTGCGTGACTGAGGAGGATGCCAAATACTTGAGGTCACATACTGTGGCGCATGTGTAGTAGCTGAAGGCCTGGGTAACAAAGATTACAAGGGAATTTGTAAATGAGATAATTGTTATCATGTCACCAGATTCCTAGATAATAGCAAGTTTTTGAGGGAGAGGGAGAATTCCAGCCATAGAAGAAGCTGGTTCCTTTAACAGAAAAAGGGTTGTTTGTTTTTTCTTGTTTGCAGAGATACCTGGTGTTCTCTATCCATGCTAAATACAGCAGCACTTTAGAACACTAATACCTGCCCCTTTAAGGCAGCAGTTATTATTTGTACGCAGCAGGCAAAGCTAGGGCAGGAGGGCCACACAAGAAGACTAACAAAGGTGCTGAACCTCTTAACTGAAAAATCAAGTCTGGGTTTAATAATGAAGGCTTCATTTGTCTTTTTTCCTGGAAGATTTAAATCTGTAAATACCTCGTGTCTTCTTTTTGTATCCCCAAATTCCTTACACCATAGGAGATCATCATGGTACTGCATTTGAAATCATGACAAAGCTTGACGGTTCCTTACAGCTTAAGACCAGGAAAGGATTTAAGAATTCAAAAAAGTACCTTGTGTTAAATCTGGAAACCATATTGCTAGGCATATCAAAATAAGACACATAGCAAAGCTGTGATGATAATGGATGTGGAGAAAAGCTATGGTGTGACAAACCATGCAAGATTAAGGCAATGTAGTGTGACACTAACACCAGTCATACATCAGAAACTGTTCCTGGTAAAATCCAAAAGAAGAGATTTCAGTGGAGCAGCTGCACAGTCCTGTAGATGGTTTTGCAAAAGTCAAACAGCTACTGAAATGCTAACGTGTTACTTCCGTTTTCAGTTTAATTCATATACACTTGTTACGCAGGAATCGAGGGTTTTATTTCATTCTTCTGACAAAATTCTTATTTTACCTAGTGTTCCAAGTGCCAGTTACCATTGCTCATGTCATTAGTGAGGATAATGCTTACACTTGGATTTTAGTTCTATGCGACCTTTGTTCAAATGTGAGAAGTCTTAAAAACAAAGTAGTCGTGCACTGTTTATGGAGGGATGAACAAGGCAGAAAAGCAGTGAGGTAAAATTTGTTTCATGGCATGAACTAATAAGAGGCATTTCTTTGCTCCATTAAATAATCGATCAGATTAATTTACTTTGTTCCAGTACTTGTGTGTACCTTTATAGATATATTTCTATATGTAACTGCAAAGTGTGCTGAGATTCTTTGGTAGAAAACCACTTTTGAATTGAAAGAAGTTACTTACAGTGGTATGTTTTGAACCTCAAAGCCCAGCAAGAATAAAACAACATATGCAAGAATCAGATATAAAAATGTTCTCACAATACCCAAAAAATTCTTACTTAGATCTTAAAAGCATCTTGAACAACCTAGACAAAGTTTAAAATGGAAATTGTTCTTAAAACCCCATCAAACGGGCAACACTCCATTTCAACAAGACTTGATAAAAGCTTCTCATTTTTCAGGCTTATAAATTGAGCTACTTGATCCCCCCTTCCCTGTTTCATAGTCTGTTACCATCTCATAGAAATTGGAACTCTACGTTAAAAAGAAATGCCCAAAAACTTGCTTAGTTGCAACCCCTATCCTTAATTGTCCACTCAAATTGTACAAATTTCATATGGCTTTGAGGTAAGAACAATATGGGTAAAGTGGAAGCAAATTGAATAGGAAGAAACAGAACACGCAGAGCAAACGTTACCTCTTTTCTGATGCTGCTGCAACATTTTCCTTGTCTCTGTGAAAGGAGGGGATACCATATGAATAAAATAAATGCAACTCTAAGTGGTGGTGGGGGAAACAAACAAAACAAAAACAACAACAAAGAAAACCAACCACACAGGACAAAGGAAGATGAATTGAGGAGAAATGTTTGGTTGCCAAAAGCATCCTAGAGTGGTTGCTTGTAAATATAGCTGAGAGAAACACCTTCAGCTCTCCAAGTGAAACCCACTGAATTTGCAAGCTTCCTGTGAGCTTTTTCTCTTATTCAATATTAAAGAAAAATGAAGAAAAATTAACAGTTACAAATCTGGCATTACCTACATATACAACTTCAGGCATAATTTTGACTTTAAATTAAGGTTCACTTTTAAAAGAAAAATACAATCATATTCCAGCAAAACATAATCTGATGCTAACTCCAAGTGGTAAAAATCAGACTTGGGCAGTCCTCAAGGACCCAGTACTATGAAGTGATACGGAATTAAATAGTTAACAAAGACTCACATTTGATGGACTGTATATGTCTGGCCTCACTTAAAAGTTCTCTGTCCTGCCCAAATAAGTACTAGTTTTCTCAGTTCTAAGTTTGATTAGAAACAAGAAAAGTCACCCCTTCAGAAGTGAGAAATAAGTCCACCTCAATTTCAGTGATAGAACATTAAGCTGTTATCCTGTAAACACTCACACACTCTTACAGAAATAAATGATCAGTTTAAGTGCAAGCAACTGCATAGTTGTGGAAGAAGTTAACAAATGGGTATTTTTGTGAACACTATAATCCTTAAGCTCTAGACTCCTATGTTTGAAATCCAATTGAGTTAAATAACTGAGATAAGTCTCAATATTTAGCAATATGGTGGGCTACATCTTTTCTTAGTCAATAAACTGTACTGAAATTTCAGCATGTTTAAAGTTAAAATATGCCAAATTAGAGCACTTTCCATAACTGGGATCTAAAATTACAAGACACAAAGCAAATGCCCTCATTTAACCAACTGAACCTCCTTTCTGAAAAGTTCTTCAATAGAAGAAATACAAGAATTTATTTAACTTGTTTTGCTGAGTGCCAATCATTGCCTTAAATTACATTTCAAAGACTGTTCTTAGTATTTTCCACATTATTAGTAGTATTTTATATACCGGTCTGTGTTTATTTATGTACACATGCATACATACACACATACACTTTCCTTAGTTTAGCACCAGTAAAGTTATAAACACCAGTCCATCAGCAAAGATTTGGGCATAGATACTCTCTACCCTCCCAATTTTTAAAAGCTCTTGACTAAAACGTAACCCCAAAATAAATGAACTGAAGCCAGACTTTCAAACACAGAAGTAGATCTGAAATGAGCCTCAGATGTGTCTAAGAATATTACTCTGGTCAGAATGGAAGAACCTGACTTGAACATAAATACCACCTAATAAGATGAATTGTTCACCACTCTAAAGCAATGAGAAACCAAACACTATCTGTATGGTAACCAAGCCACAAGTTCACTGGATTGTCCTGTGTTGGAAAGCCAGGCTGAAACAAAGTGGGGGAGGATGGATTAGAAACTGGTCGGGGATACAGGTAGGATAGGAAAGTGTTAGCATACCAAGGGCGATAATCATGCACCAGACTTAAAAAACACAGTTGCAGCCAAAAGAGAATAAGGCATTGTTTATTTCCAGCATTACCAAATATTCATGAAAAAAATATAGGCAAGAGGAAAAGGCAGGCAGTTAGGGGTAGGGCAGAAGCAGCATTAAGCCTCTGGCGTTACTATTAATTTGATTGAAACTCTTCCGCTCTCCTAGCTGTGGCTATACTGAAAAACGCAGAAGAATGTCACTTGACTGTAAGGTTGGGATTTTACAAAAGCTTTTTCCCTGAGCATATCAGTATAGGATAATGTTGAATGATAATGGCAGGGGGAGTTTTGAAGGTTACAGATAGAGAGAGATGTATAGTAAACATACTTCCACAGAATAAAGCAAAGGAAAAGGCAGAGAGTAAAGGAAAGACAAGCTCAAAGGCACACAATAGTTCCTTGACGGTTTGCTTTCAGGAACTATTTCTCTTCCTAGTCAACAGGAGTAATTCCTGTTCTGCTAACGGTGAGAAAGGGTCAAGATCAGATCGGTCTTTTATTGGTGATACTCGTATTTCGAGGAACAGGCTATTGAATTTCCAGCCTTTACATTCAAACTGTTTTTGCAAACTAAATGCAGAATTCATTTTACTTTTGAGTCAAATACATCGCCGGGACAGGCTTGGTAAACTTGATACCTTTACATGAAAGAATTTGGCTCAGAATATTAGGAACAGTTTGTATCTTTGCGGTTACACAGTCTGCTCAAATAAACGACACTAGTTTTGAGCTACCTGGGCAAGATTTAATATTAATGTTTTTCTTCTACAGTCCCTTTAGGTACCTAGCTAAAACGTCTTTTGATAGAAAGGCCTTAGTCAATGACTATTTGAGAGAACACTGCAGCTCCCACAGCTTTCATTAAATATTGGACATTTCTCAAACGAGACTTTTATATGCAGCAGACTGTCTATCCCAATAACTCGGTATGTTATACAATGGAAGCTATGAAATGTTTCCTTCTCATAAAGCTATGCTACGTGATACAGTCATAAAGACGGAGTGAATGGAATGACTCAAATAGAATCCTTCCCTCCCCCACAATAGCAAGAGCTGTATCAGTTGGGGTAACAAAATGCTAAGTTCATTTGCATTGTGTTCATTCAGCTTGTGCGTTCTAGTGGACACTAAGATAGGACACTGAGAAACTTCAGAGAGCTTCTAATAACTGATTCTGATGAATCTGAACTGTATGTACTGGACAGCAGAACACTTTTATATTTGGAAACCAAATGTAAAAAGATTTCCAAACAGTCACGTACATGTAACAAGCAAATCGAGATTCTGAGAAACCTGAGAAATCGAGATTCTGTGCATCTACCTTCACCTTAGAGGACCTAGACTCTCTTGAACACCTACTTGCTGTTCCACTAAAACGTAGACACAGAATCATTTAATTTGTAATGAAGATCCAAAGGCATCGGGAAAAATTGGCATCCTGAGAGACCACACGGTCTTTCAACTTTTCTGTCTTTCAGTACTGAAGCAATAAACGAACACCATAATTATTTATTCTCAGTATTGCCATGCAGCAAGTTGTTCTCATTTTACAGATGAGGAACTAAACAGAATTGTCCATGGCCAGATAGAAGGTCTGTGGCAGGGCAGAGAATTGAAATGAGTCAATCCCCAAAACTCAATTAAGTATTTAAAATATCAACTCTCACCCTATTTAGTAAGAAATCATGGAGCTATTTTTATAAATATTACTATTCAGTTTATCAGTATTTTCCTGTATCGATCATCCAACAGTCTTCTATCAAAGAAGATGCCTCACAGATCTGTTGTCAAAAAGTAAATAGTTACTAAGACTTACAGATTATTAGGGTCTATATCTCTTGAAATTAAAAATTCTGTTTTTCTAGCAGCATGTTGTGAATTTACAGGACTTTTCCTTATTAGACTAATAATAGCTTTCATCCTAACAGATGCTTATATTTACATAAACATATTTATCTACGGATAAAATTTCCTTTTAAGAAATTGAAGTCACAAAATAATTTAAAAAATTTTTCTTATAGGTTATCTAGGGAGAAACTTGCATGAAAGTTATTTCCTAATTGTCTTGCAAACATTTTTTGACTCGAAGGCGTAAGATACTGATACTGTTGGAAACTGTACACTGAGCTACACTAACTGCTGTTCTGATCCAGTGAGGCATTTTCCAGCTTTCTAGCTAGGAATTTTTCTATAGACACATGAATATAAAAGCATTGAGATAGCTTCCCCCCAAGCTATATTTTTGTAACTGTAACAAACTATTATCTTAACAAAGACACCATAAAACACACAAAAAAATCATAGGCAGTTAACTGGAGACGACAGAAGATGACTATCATGCTGGTTTAGTTAAAACTTTAGCTTGGGATCAGAAAAAAGGAGTAGAAGAAGAGCTAGTCTCTCTTTTTCAGCCACTGTAGTTAAGAATGTGAGCAGCCCACGCCAAAACGATCACAGTATATCCTGCTAGTACGTCTGCTTTTCAAAACAGGGAAATACGTGTCTCCCAGAAGGTATCCTGGTTTGTGCAGACAGTGCCACAGAATAGGAAAAGCATTGCCATATATTCAGTGAAAAAAAACAGCCAACTCATTCTCAACAAGTAGTATGAAACTCAAGTCAAAGCAGCTCACTAAATCACAGCAAGTACCTCCTATGGATGCGTTTTAGTGGCATCTACTAGTATGCTGTTACATTAAGCATTCAAATAATAAATACATCTAGAAATACAGCAGCATCTGCGTTTGTGAAAGGGAAGATAACTTGTCCAAGATTTATGTAGGGACATTTGGCATGCAAGTATGTACTCCAATTTATCTTATTGGAAAACACAGCACTTTAATAAGAACAAAGACTGTAAAATCCTGAGTATACAGAACTATTTAAGCTTGGGTATTTTTGAGCTCAAAAGCTACTGCAGGTAGTTTTCCCCTATCTCGGCCTTAACTCTGTAATCAGATCTATCTGAACGGTTCCCTCTAGCATTTTAGAACCCCATTGGTAAAGCACAAACATCTGCCAGCAGGCACCTGAACACAGGATCAGAACTTTCAGTTTGTATTTGTGCACTTCTTTGTCTACAGTGCTCACAAGTTCAGCTATTGTACACTGGAAGCGATTCCCCAATCACTGAAACATTCTCTCTCATCACAACCTCATATTGCTCCAGGGCAGCTGAGAGAAAAACAAGAACTCATTGATCTCACTGTCAGCTGGCAGTTTTTTA
Source organism: Anser brachyrhynchus (assembly GCF_964034855.1). Classification (NCBI taxonomy): domain Eukaryota; kingdom Metazoa; phylum Chordata; class Aves; order Anseriformes; family Anatidae; genus Anser; species Anser brachyrhynchus. The sequence continues at coordinate 14,510,760 of NC_137700.1, forward strand.
GAGCCAATTTTTAATTTGTGCACATTGATGGTGAGAAACTTCATACTTTCTCTACGTGGCATTTTCACCCATTTGTAGGTGTATTAGTGCATCTTTTCTGCTTGGTTCCTGAACCAAGTAACTAAGTGGTACGAGTTACAGCAGTTGTCTTTTTTTTTTTTTTCTTTCAGAACGTGGATTACATTTTATTTCACAGATTCCCTTAAGGGTTTTCTTACCTTCCCTCTCTCTTATTTGTAATCATATAACATTTTAGTCCACAACAACAATTGTTTACATAGAAATGAACTATTAGGAAATGGTTAGTATTTAGCATAATTCTGCTGACATGAATGCAAGTTAGAAAAGCAGAATAAAAGGAAGCAGTGCCAGTGCTATGCCATCAGCCAGTTCTCCAGCTTGTCCTAAACAACACCCTGTGAACCAGCCAGAATCCACAGACCGCAGCTCGGGACTTTGGGCTTACCCATGCCTATTGGAAAGTTGCTACATGCAATAACTGCTTTTTCCTTGTTGGACTGAAGGCGATGGCAGAAAACAGAGTACAGTAAGAGATGAAGGCAGTGCTGTGCACTGGTATTTTGGTTAGCCATTGGCATCAGTGGAAGGATGCATACAGGCATCTCAAAAGTTGCACAGAAGGAATGAAAGTAATGTGAATTTCTGCCCATGCTGAAATGTGGACAGGAACATGCAGAAGAGTGAGATGGTAAAGGAGAGATTTTAAAATATAGTTCACTACACCCACACACAAAAGTGAATCTTGACCTTTCACAAGATCTGTTAGGTTATGCATTACTTTATATATTTTGAGAAAGATTTCATTGTATTTGCTTGTTTCATCTGGAGGCCTCGCTCTTTCACCTTTAAGTAAGTGTATTCAACTGGATACAGCAGACCTAATGGCTCCTATCTTTGATCAATGGGTTCTACAGAGAACCGGCTTGGAAACAAGCAATCTATGGTCTCTGAATTCACTTCTCCCACAGAACTTCAAGGAGTATTTGCAATGTTTTGGGAAGACATATTTGATCAATTTTCCCTTCTGGTTTCACTCCAACATTCCATAGAAACAACTGAGTTTATTCACTATTTCTATGTTTTTGTCACTCTTCAGGCACTAAAAGGTGAGTGAGGATCAGAATAAAATGATGTATTTATTTAGTGTAGTAATCATGGAATGGCTCTATGATTCTGTGATTGCTACACTAAATAAATACATCATTTTATTCTGATCCTCACTCACCTTTTAGTAATGATCCTTAAACATTAAAAAAAAAAAGCTAACCACAGAAGTCTGCTTTATTTTGTGTGCTGTTGTAGAAAAATAAGCTACATCCTTCAGAAGGACTTTTGCTAATCTGCCTAGCATAAAGATAGGAAGTTTTTGACTGCTGGTAAGTCAGCAAGGCTAACCATTGGAAATTTTGGCAAATAAAGGGATGAAGGCACCTTAGCTTGTCTTGGTGGTATCAGATGGCTTTGTTAAGCAGAACAAAGAACGTTACTGTGCTTGGGAGCAAATTTTAGCCATTTTTTTATGAATATTGCAGAAGGCGGCTGATTAAAGAAAGCCATCATGTGGTACTACCAAGATCTACTACTGTCATGTACTGTGCCAAAACTCTAAATTTTTACATTTGCAAAGTGGAATTTGTTCAAATGTCCCGTTATTTTCTGAAGGTGTAATGACAGTCCTAGTCACTGAAGCCTGTGGTAGACACTGCTAAAGAAGCCACAGAATCACTTATTCCCTGTGGGAACCTGAGTGTACAAGCGAAAGATTGGTCACCCCTTCCTGTCCATGAAGAAGGCTTCAGACAGCTCTGTGATACATGAGTTTGACTTCTCAGAAGTGATAAAGTAGTCCCTAAAATATCTGTCCCTTACTACTGAGGATATACTCCACAATTGTATGTAACGAGAGAGAAACTGCAATGAAGAGAAAATGACCTCTACGTTTTAACATAGCAAAAAATATTTCTTCTCCTACCCATGCAGGCAGGCCTGAAAAGAGGGAGGCAAGGAAGGGAGCCACAGAACCTTCCTCCTCTTGCAATTTTTTCATGCACAGAAGGAAGAGAGGTCAAGTTCTCATGCCTGCTTTCTTAAAGGCACACTCTTGCCACGTCCCATCAGCATGCACTGCATGCAGTCAGTACTCCTGCTGCAAACTAAGCGCTGTAAGAGGTGAGGAGGAGGCCATTTGAGTAGAGGACAAGGCAACAGTATTCAGGAAAAGGGTTAGTTTAGATCAAACGGTCTTACACCACAGCAGAAGATGAGCATTTCCCTGTGTCATAACCAGACAAGCAGATTTACCTGGAAGGCCTTTTGGTTTTGATTTCCTAGTGGCATCAGCTTTGCTGTATCTTCATTAAATGCTTATAACACTAGGCTTTACTGGCAATATTGCGAAGGGCAGGGTACTAATATCACTATCCACGTACTACATTTTACTATACTTATTGACATGGAGATTATTTAGAAGACACTATTGTCACCAACCCGGTGTCCTTTGCTCAGCAAAACAGCCATGGTTCAGAATACATTCAACCTGGGAGAGGTTCGCCTGCCCCTCCTCAGAGCTATTTTGAAGTACTACATGACTCACTAGTCTTCAGTGGGGAACCTAGCCTTAGCCTTATGTTCACTAACTGAGACTAGTTCTCCTAGGCGAAACAGCGGACTTCCACAAATGGTCAAGAAGCGCTGGAAGATGGGTTTGGTTAATCAGGAGCAACATACAATGAGAGATGAGCCTGGACATGTTAAAAATGGGACGTAACCAGGCCAGCCTTGACCTTTAGCCGCAGCAAAGCTAGTGGCTTCTCAAAGCTACTGATGAGTTCTCACCAGATCTAAGCCTGTCACAGCCTCCAGCAATGCGATGTAGTAGAATGACAAATGCAACCCAGTTTCTCCACCTTACAGAAAAGCCTGCCTCCTCCCCAGGAAGGAAAAACAAAGCCTGTCAATAGTTACACAAGGAAATAAATGTAACGTTCATTTCTGGGGCCCTAAGATCACCATGACAACATAAAAGCAGATTTTTGAGGTGTAAGAGTTAAGCAACTACAAAGCAAAATATAAACGAGAAGCTGGAGAGAAAAAAATGACTGAGTTTAATTAATGAAATTCAACAGTTTGGAGAATTTTTATTTTTTTAAGGGGATTGGACTAACCAGTAGAAATATGCTGTGGTAAACAATCTTGCATTAGGGATTAATAACAACACCTTCACAAAAAGGTGTTTTGGTCTTTCATTTTAAAAGTTTTAAAACTTACCAACTACTGAAGATTTTTTCTATTACTTTTTTTTCTGTGCTTACATAAAGAACTGAAATTCTAAAAGCTTGTAGAGCATTTAGATTCTATTTTCTAGCCTCCAGGGAAACAGATAGTAGCTATATCTCTTTATGAGCGAGTACATGGTATATATGCACCGTTTCTTATTAAATCTACAGAAGCAGAGGTAAGATGTCCCTTAATTACATTTGCATTAATTTCATACCTAACCAAACTATGCTTTTCTGATCATTAAAAGGTATCTTTAAAAGTAACATTAAACATAAACATTCATACATAATATAGACATTTTGTTTTTAATTATAGTACATGCAATAGGTGTATTTGAAATAAATAGTATCCATGTTCTGTTCATAAAACATTAAGGATACACAATTCTAGTTTAAGTGAAAACTCTCTCATGTACTTATTCAGAAGACTACTTAATTTGGTTGAAAGTTACAACTGGAAAATTTTTTACTCAGCTACATCTGTTGTTTAAGAAAAAAGTGAACTGTGTTGATATTTTAAATTTTACCACAATCTTCCACACAGAAATAAAATTTACCAACTCTGAGTTCATGTCTGATCTAAGCAACACTCAGAAAAAGTTAAAATGTTGCTCTTATTTTATGCAGTTTCATTATGCTGATTTTCCACAGATGCTAGTGAGATAAGATCAGAATTTGTTTGTGTTCCCATAAGGAAAATATAAATGAATGTTGTACATTAAATAGTATGTTTACTGAATTGCTATGGTACTTATATTGAAAAAAAGTGAAGTGCATTTTAGAATGATATACTGCCCATGTGGTCTTAAGTAATACTCAAACATCTGTTTTTTTGTTTGTTTTTGTTTATAAATGTCAGCTAATTTTTTTTTCCTTCTTTAAACACTCATGTATTTGGTTGATTCATGCAAAATCCTCTGTGAATAGGAGCTTTTCCTGCCCACAAAATGAGAGTTTAAGTGTGCCTTGTTCCTGTACAGACTGTTGATATAAATTGCAGATGCTTGAAATCAGCAAAAAGTGTAAGATTTTCAATTGCACACATTAATCTCTTTGATCAGAATTACTGCTACCAGATAAAGGCACCTAATCTGCAGTTTAAAGAATTTTATAATAAAATTATTTCCTTAACTGGGCTGTAGGCAGGGCTGCAACATAATTAACCCTCTGTTGCTGAAGGAGAGACCTATGCTTTATCACCAGAAACTTCTGCTTCAATCACTGCTAAGGACTCCTAATGCAGATTGCTGTAAGGGTTAACATCAACTGTTTCTATGGAAACCATAAATGCAGTTTAATTGAGTTGCATTTAATGATCAGAACATAAACTAGAAAGGGAAGTGATACTTCACTTGGTGTACTTTATACAGAAACGTGGGGGCCTTTCGGATAGATGTGCTGCATTTTGACTGACACAGTTTAAAACTGAAGCGTTGTTGTAATGCTGAAACAAAGATCCCACTCCAAGCAGCACATATTAGTGTGGTACCTTTGCTGTGTGCGCATATTAATGCCATTATTGCCAGAGAATGCATAGTATTCAAATGGATGTCTGTGATGGCATTACCAATAGGTTGTCATCTAACATCTATCAATGATGCCATGTTCTCATTCACAACTAAGAATGTACTTGTTCATTTCTGTTGCTGTTTTTCCAACTACTTTGTCAGGTTTATTCTAATTCACCTAATTTAAAGGTCAGTAAGAACTACGGGTCATAGGGAAAAGGTTTTTGACCAAATTTTCTATTGTGGAAAGAAAAGTTTACCCTTTTTCAATAATCAGTTGAAGCAATTATTTTTTCAAAACAGAATAAAGTACTGTGTAAAACAGGCACATAATTATTTTAGTTTTAAATCCTTTTATTTCAGATAATGCATGCTGCTATATACAGAAAAATGTGGGTCAAAGCAAGAACAATACAGAATGGGCAACACATTTCTTAAAACTTACAAGATGCTTTTAAAAGCTTCAGTGCACCAACAGTACTATATATTCTTCTCACTCCTAAACACATCTAGCAAAAAGTCCTGAACAACCACATTCTATCCCTATCTTTCATCTAATGACATATTCAGGTTTCAAACAAATCTTACAGCAATGGTTTTAGCAAATAACTTTTGCTAGCATAATATATTGAGGACAAATAACACCGCTAATGTCTTATTTCAAACAGCATTATTCAACTACGCAAACTAAGCATGCTGTATTTTAGCGAACTTTAGGCTAGGTTCAGTCAGCTTTCCTTTTCATCTTGCTTTCTCCTATTTAATTATCTTTACAGCCTCAGAAAAACTCATTAAAAGCCGAATTCCTCATCCTAAAGTGAATAACTTTACTCTCATTTTCTCCTATAATCTAAGTCAAGAAAGTACAATAGTAATCTTTTCCTTCTATCTGTATATTGAAGTTACATTGAACATCATAAAGGACAAAAGCTAATCTATTTTGTATCAAAGAACATGAACAGGATTGTATGATTATTTTTACTTTTGGTGACAGTGAGTGGATTCCAGGCTAACAACAGAGATCTATCAAAGACAGGCACTCAGAGAAAACCCCTAGCAGTAAGTGTTTCTTGTATGTGTGTGACACTCTTAGGCTCTAACTCAGGACAGCAGTTAATTCTTTACTGTAATTCTCTGTCTCACATATTTGCCCGCTAAATGTGGGCTTTTAACTTTTAACATTAAGGATTTGCGCCGACAGGCCGTGATGCCAGTTGCGCAATTTGGCAAAGCGTGGGCTGTTACGTTCCGTTTCAAACCTTTCCCTGTGGCATGAAGAAAGAGAGAGAGAGAAAGACAGAGACAGAGAGAGAGAAAGAGAGAGAAGAAAAAGAAAGGAGGGAGAAAGAAAGGGGTTAGGGAACATGACTACCACTCCCCTGCCTTACAACTAGGGCAATAGCAATTTATTTGGATTTTTTCCCAACTTTCAAATCAGTGCGAAGAAGGCTGGGCGATCCTTTTTAGACTGTGTATGAAGAGTTTTGCAGTTTTTCATTTCTGAGAAGTAACTTGATATAACTTCATATTCTGTGACTTTTGCTTCGTATTACAGGGCTGCTTTTGCTAGAAATGCAGTGTAATCCCAGTGTTTTCCTGCCAGCGGATTCTCTTGGCTCTCCCCTCCCCAACCCGAGCAGTCAGTGAAAGTTAATTCAGTACAAGAGCAAAATCAATGCAAATATTTTCCATTCTGTAGTATCTAGGTCAATGTGTATGTAAGTACAGATAGATACATTGATACATTTACCTTCTGCTGTCCTGTAATCAGCCACAGGTTTCAGCAGTACTTTCTATAGGTTTTCTCAATAGGAGTGAATATAAGCACTGACAGTAGCATAAATATTTCTGGCCATAATTTGGCCAGAATGAAGTGGGATTTTAAAAAGCACTGTCCTGTGAAATGTCAACCACCTCTTGTGAATACCTTTGACTGCAGACTGAGGCACTTGAGCAAGTTGCAAGCAATGTTCAGCACCTCTCAGAGCTTAAACTTTTCTAGATGTTCTAGAGTTTGAATTCAGGTTTTGCAAATAAAAAGGTGGAGGAAGATGACATGGGATGAGAGCACAGTCAAGGAGATGTATATCAAACAGAATGGAAAATGTTATTTGCAAATGTATTTGATTCATTGCAAACAAGTATTTTTCCCTTCATTATTTAAACCCCAAATGCAAGACAACCGTGTTAATGCAGCAGAACTCGAGAGCGAAATCAGCCAGACAGAAAGGAACAGACCAGGCTGGTTTTAATCTTCAGTCTGAATATAGCACAAGACAATAAACAGAGTAAATGTCAACAAATTCACTGATATTTCTAATTCTTCTTTCTAAATCTAAGGGAGTCTTGGTGTATGGCTTCTTGAATTGTCTTTCATATTTTTAAGTAATTAAAAAATATGAAGTATTTCTAGCTGAAATGCTGAAAATTCATGGTGACATTTTTTCAAGTCACATTGTAACATACTAGTTACAGTGGGTCTTACATTAAATTTAAGAATTCCCTTACTGCTTCAGAGATATACCCCTCCATTCAAGGAACCAGTATTAAGAAACATCTGCTTGACTTGAAATGGATATCATCTTTCTGGGAAGTATTTCATAACAATCATCACAACAGCAAATTAATGTTTTCATAGCAAGTTACAATTGTATGCGTGCCTTCAAAATGGCAGTAACATGAACAAAAGGCTGTCATGCACTGCACTCTTTAGGATTAACAGAAAGAATGCTCTGCCACCTGAAGATTCCTAAGCATTTTAGTTTCTGTTCAGAGAGCGTGTCAAGAAGTTGGAAGGAGCAATCCAAAAGTAAGTTGTACGTTCTTTTTCCAAGTGTTTGGAAGAAATCTTTGGCATTATATGCTGACTACACTGAAGAAATGACACAGGGAGACAGAAGAAAGCACCAGAGAAGGATTGCTCACAGTATGCTCTAGGACCAAAGTTCTCCATTCTAGCTGTTTAAGTTTTGGAAAATAAAGTGTGGTCCCCCCCACCCCCAGAATGGCAAAACAGTTCAGGATTAATGCAACACTGAATTATACAAGACTGTTTCCACAATTCCAAAGAAGCCTTTTGCTTTTGGGAGTTCAGGAAGCCTTACAGCTGATCCCAAATGGCAGGTATGGGGCAAGGTGTGGTTGTACAAGTTACAGGGTGTCTGGAGAAGATACTAACAAGGAGTTTCTATACTCCATTACTGTGGTGGGAGAGGAGAGGAGAGTTCAAGCATGAATTTTGTGCATCTGACACAGGTCCTTCTATCCTTTACAAAACCAAAAGTGACAAAGGACCCTCCCAAAAGATGGAACAGATGGGGTCCAATAAACCCAAAAGAACATATGATGGACACATGCATAGCCAGGACTACTGCTAAAAAAAGTCCAGATGTGGACTAGGTACAATGCTTGAGGCAAGCACCACGCCACCAAGATTAGGCTATCAGTCTGCTAGGCTATCAGTGTGATAGGTAGGAGGCCCCTTGCACCAGAGCTCATACCCATGGCACTATACCACTGCTTAACTACCCAATATATTCTCTTCTGCCTCTGCTACCAATGAATGTCCTTAAATTTCTCTAGGTAATGCAGCTGTGCCTACATACATTCAAAATCACTACTGTCCTCGTGAGAGGGAAAAAAAAAAAAAAGGATAACACACACTGATACCTCCAAACTGCAGAAAACATGCACTGTACAGCAGATATAGTCACGTACTTTAAATTACTTCACTGTTCTCAACATATCTAATACCATGTTAATTTCCAATACCTAGTATTTTATAAACCCACAGACAACAGCTAGAAAGATTATTTCTTTAAGAGAATATGCTACTGTCAGATATGCATATAGGGGAACTGTTAGATTCCGTACAACATTTTAAATCCCACCATAATAAGGATTTGGATGTGTGCTATTACATCAAAGCACATAATGCACAAGACGTTCACTACGAATTAGGCTTGCACATTCGAGGGAAAAAATGAATCCACAAGGAATATAACGTCAAGCCTGATACTCAGACATCCAGCCATGAACTTCAGCGAACCGCAGTGGAAGGCTTATAGCAGACATAAACTGAAAGTAAACGTATTGTATTTTCACAGGGATGATGACAGACATCTTTCTCACTGACTCAACATTTGTAACTTGCTGTGATCAAAAGCTCAAAGCCTTTATGAAAGACACACGGCAGTAAAAAGAAGAAAAGGAAAAGTAGTAGTAGGAAAAAACACGCAAGTGGATCGAGTATCAAAAACACATCACAAACCAGCCAGTTTATTAGAGAAGCTACCGTGATATAGGGATTTCAAGTATGCAAACAGAAAATTACGCTGCATGCAGGATGCTCCAATTAAACTTCAATTTTTAAGCTGTGCAAAAGAATCTCTAATAACTCTTTTTCCTGGCCGTATAGGACAACATAACGTGATCACTGGTCTTTAATTCCCTGTTATCTCACTGAGTATACCCATTTTATCAGCATTATTGTTAGGTCCTAAAAGACAAATAGACTTCTCCACTAGCAAAAGCAGTCCTGTGCCTCTATATTCTACAGGTTTGGGTTGCACTAATTTCAGACAAAACATAAGCAAATGGTTATGGATATGGATGGAAACAACTCCTTTACTGTATTTATGCCAGATGAATCGGTTATCAGTCAGGATCATCCAAATAAATTGCACATAAGTTTCAATGCTATCACAACATTATATATTTTCATACAGTTACACCATCAAGCAGTTACACAGGGCTTGGTCTTAGGATCTCACTGCATTCACATACCCAGTGAAGTACACGAAAGTTGCATGTGCAGAGAGCTTTCAGATCTGAAATCACACTTTTTGCACCATCTTTCCTAAATACATGCCAATTTGTTACCCTTTTCATTCAAATTATTCTCATTGATAGCATTTTAATTTTAGTAACATTTAAGTAAAAGTGTTAAAGTATTTTAAGACAAGAAAATAGTAGTATATGCTTGTATTAATGCTGTTTCAAAACATTATTTGGTTATCAATAAAGAGAATGCCATATTTTTCACAGGGAGTTTCTTACCTTGATCTCCTCAGGGCTTCCTCATCTGGATCTTGCACTGCAGTTAAAAAGGGTTGCAGTTAGAAAAAGAAAGAAAAAAAGAAAGAAAGAAAGAAAGAATTGACTTTATGATAAAATTACAAGTTCTTCAGAAGAGTATCAAAAGCCTGTCTAAAGGTACACTCATGCTGACTTTGCAGCAGTAGCTTTTATAACAGTGGGAAGAGAAGCAGTTCCCTAGAGCTAAGAAGCAGGATGTTAGGGGGAAAGTGGCTATTACAACTAGTTTCTCATTCATTTATTAGCAGTGTTTCACAGCTGTAGGCAATGATCCTACAGAGAGGGTCTGCTGTTTTGTAAGAAAGCATCAGAGGCAGCAGCACATTTATACAAGGAGAAAATAATAAGTATTTCCCTGTGATACAGGAAAGGGCCCTGAACTTCCTTCTCTCTAGATCAGAAACAAGATCTGAGGTTAGTTATCAGTTGGTTAGAAAAACATTTCCATAGTCAATAAGCAACAAAGTTCAAACTCCCATTACATTCACAGCAGATCTAGGTTTACATAAAAATCTGACAGAGAACCATTTGTACAATGCAAATGATGATCCATGATTATTTTTGACCTCAGGAAGTCACTTCTATAAAAGACTGTTACAGGCGAACTAAGTTCTTTATCTTTTTTCTAATGAATTGACAGCTTTGGTTGTCTAACATAGATTTGATTTGTAAATATGAAGAAATTCGGGGTCACAGATGTTCTTCTGCTGAGACCCTTGGCAGATCAAATAATTTGCTTCTTAAAGCAAAGGTGATGTAACACTTGGATTTCCTAGTTCCCTTTAGTTACATACAGAGCTCTCAGATCTTAGCTCTTGCTGACAATGACTACAAGCAGGACGTGAATTGTCCTGGACTATTGGTCACTACTACTGGCGGAAGAAAATAAAGGCATAAATCTAAAACTAGAATGAAGGGAGTGTTTTGATATTTGACTTACTGTACTCCGTTCCAGTCATCTGGGCAAGGATGCGGAAAGACTTAGACTGCAGATTGGCAGAACGGCGACCCCAGTCTTCAGTTTCATCTTCAGGCTTGTTCTGAGTTTTAAGCACAGCCTGATACACCGGAGAGGCACTGTCTACGTGAGGATCTTTAATGGGAAGGGTACTGCAATTCAGAAAGTGAAGCGTTGTTAAACAGGACATGGTAACTTTCATCTCAACCTTGCTCTGGTCTTACAGCTTCTTGTCCAAAATAACAGCAATCTAAAGCAAGGCTTTGAAAATATCACTTTTAATGAAAAATACATGGATCAATATTAGGTGAATTAACAGAGATTATAACTTTGAAATGACCTGCTATCACTCAAACTGTATGTTCAAAACTATGTGAAAATGCATGGAAATGTCTGTTCATGATTCCTCAGCCAATGCAGCCACAAGCTTATGGTGGTTATAACAATGGGTGATGGTAAAGGAGACTATGCCAGCCAAAAATATTTATTTATTTCTCTGAGCATTCTTGTCCAATATCATTTCTTACAAAAACAGCTTAATGTTGATATTATGTTTTGTTATAGTTTTGAGACAGTGTACTTTAAGGTTGCATTTAAAAATAGAAAACATATTTCATTATAAAAGTAATGTAATAGGCTTTTACATTTTTTTCCAGAGATCATTATTCTTAGCCAAAACTCTGAATTAAACATCCAGCTGCCATAACTCTGGATTCATCATTTACTTAAGCTTGTGAAACATAAGAAATTTTGACTTGTACTCAAGACTACCGCACATATTTTATATCTAAAATCTTCAGCAGCAGAACATACCTCAGGCTCTTACAATGTCCCTAATTGCGTTGAACAGTGATATATCAGAAACTTCCAGTTTTGTACACCTAAACCAAAAGCTACAAAACTCTGTAGCACAAATGAGGTAAGCTTTCTTTGATTAATAATGCAAGTGAGAAATAGACTTATTAATAGCTTTTTTATTTCTGTGAAAATTTCTGCATAGCACAGTTTAAATAGTGACAGAACTGCAGAAATATACAGTGAGGGAATGATGTATGCAGTCATATAGTAATTTGACTCCATGCCTTCTGTAAATACAAGGTCTTTTTCTGCAGCAAGTGATTTATTGTAACTGGTTTAATGTGCTATTCCACGTAGAGCTTTGCAAGCAGCATGCTCAACTTCACAAAAACTGAGAAATGACTCTAAAAAGTGACGGGCCATATGGTCCAACTAAGTCAGTGCTATAAAGTTCAGGGAGCAGTCACCTGCTGTAAAAGTTGCTTCTGTGCTTCAGGCTCAAACTTGGAATTCTTTCGGATGCCATTTTGCAGAGAAAATCTACAAGGAAGTTGTTTTTGTGCTTTGAAAGTACGAGAGAAATCAAGAAAAAGCCCCAAAGTATGTCTGGTATTCTACAAACAACAAAAAGTTACACTAATAAAAACATATTACCAGGTAATGCCTTAAATATCTGTACTTTCCAGCTGACACACATCTCTACTTCACATTGCATAACATCAGCTGTTTTAATGGATTTGCACCTGACAATAGCATGGATGCATTCTTCAGGTAAGACTGCAGGTGGCTCAGAAACATGATGTATGCTTACATACGTTACGGACTCGCAGCTCAGGCGATACAGTGTTGTATCACACCCCAACTCCTTAGGATTATTTTTTTTAAATAAAAGGAGTATTTATATTCCTTATAAACCCTGAATATGCCAACTTCTCACTTTCTTGAGGACCCAGCTGGGCACAACCAACAGTTCCTTTTCGTGTTTCAGTACGGTTACCTACATGGAGGAGTGTAGCTTAGGGGAAAAACCTAAATAGGAATCTTTAGTTCAAGCTCTGAAAAAAAAGTTCCCCCAAAGCAGACCCAGGTTTTCAAGTTTCCATTTCTTCAGGCATTTGTCTTAGTATTGACTAAGCATGCAGTATCTTTTGTCTTATTACTGTCCTAGGTGACTGCTTTTATCTGGCCAACAGTTAATATAATCTTACACTTGCAATTTAATGCTGCTGAAGTTTAAAAAACTGCTGGATATGATAGCAAATTTCACAACTGCAGACTGCTGCAGACTGGATAATAAACAACTACATGAATAATACTGCTGATTTCAACTATGGACTACTGTGGCAACAATGGTATGCAAATCATGGACAGTTCAAATTCCATGCTTTAAATGCTCTAGCTAAAATGCTTTATTCTTATATTATCACCAGTATACGAAGAAGCAGTTTAAAAGTGTATGTATAGATATGCCATTTGCATAAAGGTAGTTAAAACACCCCTAGAGCCTAGATCACAAATTTTACAGTAGCAACGTGTGGCATTAATATGACATATTAATATCTTTGTGGTAGATGATTAAGGCAGGAAATGGAGCTTGGTGAATTAACCTTCCCTAGCAAAGTGAAATACGCTCCTATAAATTGAACTAGATTAATGCAATACATTGGAATATTTCCAACTCTGTCTTTAATGCAGCAGGCCTCTTTCTTTTTCTAAAATTGTAATTATATTGCAGATGAGTAACTAGGACATATGAACCACTCAGCATGGAAGTGCAAAACACAGAGCATCGCTAATTATAAGCACTTCATAAAGCTAAATGTGACAGTTGACTCTTAGAGATAGCCGGATGATGTACATAACAATGTTAATAAGTAGCTCTTATACCTCTTGTTAATTTAATTTTTTTTTCCATCTGGGTGTGCATGTGCAGAAATATCATACATCTTTAAGCACATTACCTCAAACTGATGTTACTGAAAAAAAAAAAATCTGCCCTAAGGGGTTAGATCTTTTGAAGGTTTTTCATACAATCTCCTGATACTACAGTAGGATGACAAAAAAAACCTCTCTCTTTTCCACATCATCATACAGGTCAGATATCATTAATACTAAAACAATCTTTAAAGACAGTCAAACCTCTTTGCATAAGTACAAATGTGATTTTATCTTGCACTTCATTATAAACTGTGGCTTACCATGTGAATCACTTCCTGGAATCGTTACTCAGTTTTAATTTGACCAAGTCGATAACTGGTAAGTAAAAACTTAGGAAGGACTATAGATTTCTATCCCTAACGTAAGCATTCAACAAAATATTGTGACATAGGATATTAGACTGATTATACCTCATAACAAAAGCTCTGAGAGGTAAAAACAAAAAAACCAAACAATTCCTGCAGGTTGGTAAATCATGCGGCCAAGCTGACTTATTGTATTAAATGCTAGACTTTAGTTAGTTTGTACAATCACATTATTGATTCTGCTACTGGAACTGTTAGATCTTAATCCTCATAAAATTGTTGGATTTACATCTGCTTACACGAATTGTGAATTTGGCTGAAACGGCCTAATGGAATTCAGAAGAGGTTTGACAGAGATGTACTTGAAATACCTAACCACAATGTTTTATTGCAACCAACTCTTGGTTCTTGGTATATCAAAATCAACTGTAACAAAGCAACATAGAATAAGAAAAGACATGAAGTCAGGACAGTTAAATATTGCTACCTTTAAGCTCCAGCATGAGGTCTGAGTTAAGTGCAGTGTAGTTTATAAGCTTTCCTTTAAGTTTTCCTTGGTGGCCCAGTATATGTGGGTTATTTTCTAAGCAACATACACCTGATGCTGATCTCACTGACAGGAAACATCGCTGATTTCAAATGGTCAAACTGGAGAAATAATCCTTATGCAAATTCTAATGACACTGATAACAAAAGTAAACAGTGTTTCCAGCTATTGCCTGCCAAAAAGAACCGAAGCCCTTTGGATCTGCAGTGCAAGTACACTTACTGTCTTACATACTGCCTCGTGGCTTCAGGACTTACCTGTAATGTAACACTAAAAGCCCAAAGAAGAGTAATTAAGTGCTGAGACCACATTATAGGCAGAGAATTGAGAGCAAATAAATCAGTACACAATTTGGTCTGCTTTTATATGAGAAGCTTCTCATACAATTATTTCTGCATTAAGCGAACTCTTATCTCAGACTTCATCAACTAGCAAACTGAAGAGTATCCTCAGTTTCCACTGCAAATTAAAGTTCAGAATAACACAAATGTCAAAACAACACCTTAAAGAAATGAGTTATGTGTTTGATCAAATGATTGCAGGTCAGTCAATGGGTAGGCTGTTGTTACATCAACAAGAACCCTGCCTTTATATCTAGATTTAAAATGCTGTGTTAATAATACAATCTACTGAGAAGAACAAAAAAAAAAAGTTACAAAACAGGCTGTAACACACAGCACAGCAGATTTAAAGAGTTTTCTGCACCTGACTGAATGTAGAAATAGAAACGAGTTTCCCCTGGAATCAGGTGAATGTTAGGCTTGGGAGTCAAGTTTTTAAGCATTAAGTACTATTTGCATTATATAATGTCATAGCATTTAACAGAAAATACCAATATATCAATCCATACCTATGAAGGATGTGAACCATTACAAAAACCACAGTCACAATGAATTTCTTTCATCGTACTTTGCTAATTGGAAATATGGGTCTACTTACACCTGTGGAGATTCACTGAACTATGGTAAACATGAACAAAAGGTTGAGAGGAAAGAGTCCTCCTCTCAATTAGGGAGAGTCGTGATGAACACAATGAAATAATATTGGTGCAGAAAATTAGTGAAATAAGAAGTCTAAAAAATAGAAAAAAAATGGCCAGTAGAAGGGAGCACAAGCAAATACATAAAGTATCTGCATTTTGAATAAGGCTGCAGCTAGCATTTAAAAGAAACTATGTTTATGCGTGTTGCTGTACCTATATTTCAGTGTCATGTGATAAGCAGTTAAGTTCTGTTTTACGTAGAAAGATACTTGATAAGAAAGAAACAGCACTACATTCATGCCACATATAATTTCAGTTAAGCCATAAGAAATGTGGATAAGTTTATCAGATAAGAATTGCAGAAATATGCACTAGAAAAGCAAAATCATTAAAGATCAATGGATTTTGCCATAGTCCAAAGGATACCAAAGCATATGCATAAGACATATGCATATGTACAATATATAATCTAGGGATAGGGATAATACAGAACATTCTGTTCTGAATAATAAAACAGTAGACAGTACTAAATAAATACGTCACATTCTTTATGTATCAATCAAAATCCCACCCCCTTCTTTTTTTGAACTATGCACATTAATACAGTGGTTATTACAAAGCACGGTCATGATAAATGTAAAGTCATCTAACTTCATATATGGTGCACTAAATATATTTTGGTGGGGTTTACCATTTCTAGGAAGAATACTAAAAATTGTTACATTTTCTAATTATCCACCCTTTTAACTTCAAAATAAATAAATGCTTTCAAGCACTATCTAGAATTGATTTGTATTTTTCACGGATAAGATACTCCAGAAAAAAGAGTCAAGGAAGAGCTGTTGTCATGCACATAGGGGTTATTAGGTGTATCATGCAGAGGAAGAACATTTCACACAAAGAAATAATCTTACCCAGCAAATTCTCCACCTTGGGCTTGTGCCTGGCCTGCAATTGCATCCATGATAGCATCTTGGGAATACATGCTGATCGGAGTGTTATACTGGGCATGAATTATAGTAGCCTTGCCGCCTAGGCCCTTCACCTCAATGGGTTTGTGTGTAGACAGGGCAGAGTCCTTCAGGACATTGGGGTTGAAACGCTCCGTGAACTCCGTACTGGGTTATGCAAGAGTGAGGTTCAAAAGGGAAGGGAAGGAAGAAAGGAGAAAGGTGTGATAGTTAAGTGGGAGAAAAAGCACCAAGAGAGGAGTGTGCATGCGTACTCACGGCATCTCACCACAAAAGCTTCTGTTCAGAGAATAAGAAACAACATAATAACAAGTAACAGCTCAAAGCTGGCTGCGCTCATGGATGGCATTTTTGTGTTGGCTCACAAACGTGCTAACAGAAAAAAAGGTGAGAGTTGTCACTTTCAAAAAAAAATCCCTATTTGTATTATTTACAGATATTGAAATTATATTCTTACATGAATATATACGTGTAAGTGTATACACACATATATACCTGCACACCTGTATGTATCCATACCCACGGATGCATATAGGTACTTCAGAGAATTCCCAGTGAAGGGTCTTACAAAGTGCTAGGAAGTGCAATGGGGTGAACAGATGTCAGCTTCGCTATTATTTAGGTTACAGTGTTTTTTGTCTGCATGATTAATCATAGTGAAATTTCGTACTCAAAGCTTTTAATGTTCAAAGCTCTGTTTGCAGAATCTAAATTAATCTGCACAAAATCTGCAAATGGCCAAAGTGTTGCTGTAACATGATAAATGCTCAGTCTCAAATCAAAATACCTCACACTGCAATCAATGGGACAATTGCAGTTGGAGGGTGTAGCCATCTTTTTTCAGGGGCTTCATTTACAAGGAAGGGCATTTATTTGAGAAATTGAACCATAAGCAAGATAACTGGAGTTCCCATAGAAATAGGAAGAGCCAGTTTAATGTCAGACTTCCACCAAATTGCACCTGGGTTCCTTGTACCACCTAACTGTATATTGTCACAGTCCTAGAGTGACGACTGAGGATTGTCTGGAGTTTTAATGAAACATCTAGAGCTCAGCTGTCAGTCACTGAAGTAACCACTCTTCTCTAACCTGTGGGAGATAAGATTAATATCCAGTGTGCTGTTCTTATCTTGCCAACAGCAGGAGGATGACAGCAGTATAGATTCTGGATGCTCACCAGAACTGAGCAAAACAGAGTCCATCCTTTGAGAAACACAGGTATGTCACAAAGGTTTCATTTTGAACTGAGCCAAAAGCTAGAAGTGGATATATTCCACCCCCTCCCGCCCCATCCCCCCCCAAAATCTTATTTTTAAGATTATTTATTTTTAAATTAGTCATATGTTTATAATTTATAAATTAATTTATATTTATATATTTATATAAACGCACATTTATAGTTTATATTATATATTTTTATATATTTATATGTTAATATTACTATATTTTTAAGATTATTTATTTTTAAATCAAGTTTCATTTTCCGTTTAAAATCACTAGATCATAAGTTTATCAGCCAATATTAAGTCTTGCTGAATTTCTTCCTGTGACTGAACAATATCAGCTCTGGTAGTGGAACAAGAGTGTTCCTGTCTGTCATGGGTTAGCCACAGGGGGTGTTTGAGTGTTAAATCTGAACCATCAACTCTGCATGGAGGAAAATGGAAAATCAAGTAAAGCTGGCAGCCATCTGGCTTAGTTTTCCAGTGATTATGAAAGGTGACGTGCCACCCCTGAATCCAGCCAGAGGACTCCGTTATGCTTTCAGCTTTTTTAGTGGTGGGATGCCCTGATTGAAGATGGGCTGTAGGAGAGATACGATTACACACGACTCAAAACTACTTGATAGAACATTAACAGCAACATGCTCAAGAAACAGAAACATAAATACACACATGCTGTATTACAGCCATAGCTTTTAATTACACACACCACTGTAAGGGAGGGAAACGGGAAGCTGCATTACGCTTGCAGTGCAAAGTGAAAATCATCTTTTTACAAAGACATTTTCACATTTAAAATGTCCCTTCATTAGCTATTTTCAACTATGACAATATTATTATTATTAAAAAAATCATCTGTTGAAACGTGATGTGCAGAGATGTGCAAGCTGTTATACTCTTGACCTTCCAGCATGTACATGCCTTACTTTAACAATGGTCTTTTCTTTGTAATACCCTCATCAATCACCTGATCTTTAGGAACACAAAGGTCCTTGAAATCTGGAATTCAGTGTTCTCTTTTCCACACACTATTAGACGTATCGAAGAGATTCTAAACCCAAGATCTGAGAAGATTATGAATGAAAAGACAGAGGTTGAATTTGCCATTTCTAAAGAATAATGCTCAAAACAATTGGTTTCCACAATCAATTACATAAATAAAAGCTACTAACCTTAGAACAGCCTAAGCTTTCCTAACAACAATAGTCATAGTGATTTAGCCTTTGACTCATGGCATTTAAACAGTTTCAGTGATGCCTTCCAATCGTTTTAATCATATTACACATACCAAGGCAAAACTTTCACTGAAGTCAACAAGATTCCCATAAAAGCAATAGAAAAAGGTACAGATTTTCAGCTGCAGAGCTTTCGTTATAACCCTGGAAGTAAACAGAAGGCATGAATACTTGTAAGGGATGCTGTGCTCCAGGACAAATTGGCAGAAGTAAGATCCTACAGACAGCCGGAGCAAATGTGCAAAGTGAACGGGATTTTTCTGCTAAGCTGGAAAAGGACTATTGATGATACGGAAAAATGAATGCCAAAGAAAGTAAGATAGTAACACCCCTATAATGTGACTTCTGCTTCCCAATACAATTGTAACAATAATTATCAATGTAAATTGGCAAGAACTTCATTTGTCCAAAGGAGCTATATCATATGCAGGACATCGCTCTCACACCTCATAAAATCAACTGAGAATGCCAGACCAGTGTACATTATATGCATTAAATATTATTTCAACTTTATGTCTTCTACTGCTTCTAACTTCCTCTTTTCAGTTTAAATTTGACATTTAACCAAGACCATTATTTATTTTAAGCTGAATTTAGCCCAGTCTCTTCAGCAATTTCTTGACAACGCTCAGTTCAGAGACAGAAGCAGTAATTTAGAGAGAACCCTCTGCCCTTATCCTAGGAAACGAAAGATCAGAGCTGAGGACTCTGTGAACTTCCCTAAATAAAGCAGATCAATCACAACTTCAAATCAGTGGTGTCTTCTTATTTGGGGAACATTTTTACTCAGGTCAATTACTTTTTAGATCTTTTCAATATCAGTATCTAGTACAAACCTAAATGTGAATTTTAGTGGAGTGGGCCTTCAGAAATTAACTTAATACTTACGTAAAAATATACATCACTAATAACACATCAAAAAAGGCTTTGATCAGGCTCCCCAAATCCTGAAGGCATGAAGATTCTTTAAAAAGTTAGGAGGAATCCAATCCTGACTGTAGAGATGAAAAA
Organism: Anser brachyrhynchus; assembly: GCF_964034855.1. Classification (NCBI taxonomy): domain Eukaryota; kingdom Metazoa; phylum Chordata; class Aves; order Anseriformes; family Anatidae; genus Anser; species Anser brachyrhynchus. The sequence goes on from NC_137700.1 coordinate 14,530,632, forward strand.
ATCTTGAAGTATTTATAAGAACTGAGCAAACACAGATGCTAACTCCATTTGCTGTATTAGAACATCACCACGAAATGCCAAACACATCATGTGCTTAGAACACAGCACCACTGGACAGCAGTGGCAGCGTATGACACTTGCCGAAACAACAAGATTATTTAAAAAAAACAATACTTGTAAGCAAAACACAGCAGGAACACAAGGGATCATGCTACCCCAGAAAGCAAATCTTCACACATAGAGCGTAACACGAATACTTGGCACTGTATAGAAGTGATACTAACTTGGAAGTGGTGTTGGTTATAACCTAAAAGAAGAGAAAGAGAACAAACAACATCAAAAACAACTAAACAGAAAATAGCAATAGTTTTTAGAGTGCAAAGGGCAAAAGGTATTTACAGAAGCTTACTAAAGCTTTATTTTCAGACCATCTACAAATAAGAACAAAAAGCAAATGCATGTCTGAGAACCCCAACATGATTAAAAAAGGAAAAAATGCAGGGATTACAGTTTATCCACTAGGACTTAGCAAGGTACCATGGCATTTTGGCTGACCCTCGATTTTATTGCTGTGCATCTCTGAATGTGCTATTGTCAAAGTCTATGGTAGAAAAAAGAAAAAAAAAATATTGGCAGAGTATATCCTCATCTGACAATACCAAATGAGCTGCAGAAATTATCCTCTTCCCTCAGATACTAAATATTCAGGGGTGAAGTTTGTTCTCACGCCATCCTCAGAATTGCTATTGCAAGATTGACTTTTTTGTCTTTTACTTGCTGGAAAATACCCAAAGAATGTTCTAAGTCTAAACCTAAAGAATATGCCTTTATATTTAACAACCTCTTGGCTTAAATTTAACAGCACCTACATTATGCCAACAGTGGTTTAAGCCAATTAATTTCTGCATAGTCATTCTTAATTTTCTGCACATGAAATGAAGAAAGATTCCATGCATTCTGGTTTTCTAATTTGGCTATCCAAATCCGAACGTTTTATTCCATGTGTTACGTACATAGTATGAAAAAAAATACGGTCATCCTATATTCTGCTTCACTCCATAAACAAGAAGAGACTCTGATTTGCATGGTCATTCCAAAGGAACACAATACCAGGCTCAAAACGTAGGCCTTATACAGGCCAAAGCTTGCAGCAATGAAGATAGCATGCTCAGACGGTAATATTATACTATATTATTGGCAAATAACTCTTTCTTTTGGATGGAAAAATAGCTTTAACAGGCTGCAATATTTTTCCCCTTACTTTCTTCAAAACTTAGATAATCATTTTTTTCCTCTTATTCCTGGACGAAGAGTAATTTATCATAGGTTGAGCAAAATAAAAAGGAAGAGAGTCCAGCATCAGTTAATAAACATTTCTTCCTATTTAGCTGCACAGAATGCTGTTGACAGAACCAGGCACTAAACCTTCCAAATTGCTGCTGTAACATGGCTGGATCTGGAGTGGATCTGGGATTGATACAAAACACTGGACAGCAATATTAGAGTGACATTCAAACCGGATTTGTCTCTTTCTGCTTTTGTCTTGGGGAACCTTTGATATACTGCCTTTTTTTTTTTTTTTTTATACACACAGTCCTTTTGCAATTGGCTCATCCTGCTGCATTTTTCATGAGCGAAAAATACTCTAATGAGACAAAGCTGCAGTAAAGGATTTGCACTTCTGCATTTCCATGGAAAAGCAATCACAGATCACCATCTATAATTACCGTTCTACAGCCTCTCAGATTCAGGAATATTCTTCTAACTTCATAAACCCTATGTTAAGCCAAATATATCAGTCTGTTACAGGAACCAGTAGAACTATATTAGGAACAAACTGCAGCCTGTAAGCACCTCAATGATCCTATATCCATTTTAGGTACCTACAGGACAGCTGGACACTCATTTACAATGAAACATGGTGTAACAGTATCATTTTCTGAAGTGGACTCTGATGGCTGCTTTAATCCTCTAATCCAGGTCTCTGCCTTGCAGGTACAGTTACACTTCAAAGGCAGAACTGTGAGATCCTTAAGACAGGCCATAATGACAGGAACCACTTATTTGCATGTAAAAATATGTCTATAGATAAAAAATCATTACGTCCACACACTAGGAACAGCTCAACAGCCACATATCTCAGGAAAGATTTTTTTAGACATGAAGTCGTTACTAGTTTCCTTCAAAATGAGTAAAGCTTTCCTTCTCTTTATGTTCAGTGTGCAATGAAAAAAACCTCTCCAGTTCAGAGCCACACACTATTTTAGCTTAATTCTAAATACGGACACGTATGAAACACCCAACTTGTTGCTCACAGAGGTCACACAGTAAGAAGCCAGTAACCCAAGCCACCTGGCACGTACACGCGGGGCAGGTATTTACTGCCCTTGACCTACAACGTGAAAAATAACTTAGACTGGAATGAAAAAGAACCACATGTTAGAACCTATGACTCACTCTTCGTATTTATTAATGCTCCCCTTTCCAGAGCTTTCAGCACATAAAGTTCCGCACTTTTAACAAGCCACCTCTGTATTTTCCACCCTGGCCCAAGATGGTAAAATCTTTATGTAAGAGTGTATCAGAGAAACACATGCTTTGTTATTCTTCAAAGGTCAAGGAAATAGTGTCAAGATTAATTTTAGTTTACTGATAGGATTTTCCAAAGGGTTTAGCTAAGCCTCTGACAGCAATTCGCACAATTAAGCTTAAAAGATTTGGTGAAAACAACACCAAATTGAAATACAAAATACATGTTTAGATCTACCCCCAGACTTGAATTTTTTTGGAGATTTTACTATACTGGTAAGTGGATGTTCATGAATGCATAATAACTTCAAGTTTTGAAGCTCCATAATTTAATAATCTTTGTCTCATTCAAAACAACAAAGTCCAGAGCTGATTTTGCAGGTCTTACAGTGCTTTCCCTGTGTGCTCGTTCATATATGAGATCAAGACTATCATGGATGATATGAAGTCCCAAGATAGTCGCGCATTCCATGTTACTATCTGCAGAGCAGTAAGAAAGATGCCTCTCACTTCATGGGCAACGCTCCAGTGGGAGCAGATTTAACGAACTCTTTTTTTTTTTTTTTTTGCATGTAAACAGAGATTCAGAATGCTCTAAAGCTCAGAGGAATTACTTGAGAAGACACGTACTTAATAGCTCTTGGCTCTTCCATCTTTTCAGTTTGCTCCTGAGCTGCAGGATAAAGGCTGATTTAACAGAACATTTAGATAATTTTTCATATATTTTCTTATTTGTTCATTATTCATGTTTAAAATATAGACTATTTATCACTGCTATGGACATTACAGGCAGTTAGTCAGCAAATTGACTCAAATTTTGCTCAAACTCAGAAAAAAATCTCAGATGGTTGTTCCAAGGTAGAACCTTCCTTTGTTATTCAGTGTATTGCCACGGGTGGGCACTAACAGAGAACTTTAATTATATTTGGCTGTGAATGCACACATAAAAAGGAGACAAAGTGTGGAAAAGCAACAGAGTGAAGAAAGTGAAATGTTTCCTGCAGCTACACTTCTTTTCTACCCCAATAGTCACAGTCATTATATTACGTAGCCCTATTGCAACGCTCTCTGGCATCAAAAATGTGGTCCACATTGACTCCAGTGAGTGGTAAATGCAGCTGTGTTGTAATTTTAATAATAGAGAAATACTCAGAATGCTGAGCCATCCAAAATACAGTCCCTTCACACTCACCCTTGTGGATGTTAAGAAGGTATGTGAAGATAGTGGGAGAAAGACAGTGAGATATACTCCCAGGAAACTTTGTGTATTGAAATAAGACAAGAATTGGTTGTCCTGATAAAAAATGTAAATGAGGAAAGGAGCATTTTGAGGTTTATTTTGCTGATCTTGCTTATTAATTTAAACTATTTTCCTTTAAACAAGAAAGGCCTTTCCTAATTATCCAGTATGAGAAAAGAGTATAGGATTTCTTCAGATAAGTTAATTAGGATTTGAAATGCTGACTGCTCAAGAGAGTTGTGATGAATTATCTAAACTGCATGAATCATCTAAAGCATGTGTATGTGATCTTTTATAGGAATTAAATATCCTTTGCAACAACTTAAAACCCTTAGTTTTACTCTTAGAAAGAGCTTCTGTAATCAGATATAAAGTACTTGAAAATATGCATTCATTATCACACCTTGAATGGATTGTCTGATTTTTTTCCTCATGTAACCAAGTCCTTAGTGTTGAAATTACACTTCTTCCCATATTCATAATAAGAAACTTCTCTTCATTTTTAAACACAAATAAACAAATTTGAGATTTGTTTGCAAATTAATACATGAAGGCAGAAAAAGTTGGAAAACTTGTTTAATATTGCTCTTTCTCATGTACTGTAGCCCAAGTTGCTCACTTTACACACCTACCAATAAAACAGTCTGCAATACACTAACACACTGAAAACCTTGACAGCGTGGGATCAAAGGCAGCATCTGCAGATTTTACCTTCTTAACATACAAGTTAAGAACAAAGCTGTGAGATCAGATGTGAGACAGATGATGTTCAAACCAGAGGATTCAGCAAATTGCATTTTGACTCATTTTGCATAGGAAAGCCAATATATTAAGGAATTATAGCAAGACACTGCAGTACACTAGGATGTCAGATGCTGGTCAAAGCAATTTCTCTTTTACAGCAGCTTCTATAATGGCTGGTATGGATACTAGACTCTACAAGACTGCATGCATTAGTTTAAAATAGAAAATGCCAAAACTCTGAGGTGATTACAGTTACTTCAGTCATAGTTCTTCCTCATGCTCTGGTGATTATTGCCAATCCATATTGCAATTCAGATACCAAAGACCAAGAGTTATTCTGCAACTGTACTGTGTATATATTGTGGGGGGTACTATGCAATTTAAAGATTGTTCCAGACCTTAATCACGATTACAAGACAAACGTTCAATAGGGTAGGTACTAGTACATTCATTTTTCAGCAGAATCACACTTGAATATTATTATGAAATTATTTAAATATTAAATATTTTACCATGTTACCTACCCTCTAGGAAGTCCACCTTCTGAAGCCCTTCGTCTGAGACTTAATTTATGCATCTCAGCCATTTCCCTTAGAGTCTCTGCTGAGTAAAGGCCAATAGGGTTGTTATACTGCCTTGCAGGGCTCAGCTGGTGTACAGGACTATTGCCATCAGCCAAGGCAGGGCTTAGTTTTGAACCTAGATTACTCTTTGCAGGTGAAATGTCAGGAGTCACAGACTGAGAGGACATGGAAGATCTAACTGTGGTAGTCTTTAAGTAGGAAGAGCTATTTGAAAAGCTGATCTCTTGCTTGTTGAGGTAGCCTGAAAATGTTCCATTGGTTGCTAAAACACTACCCATAGGCCCAGTCGCCGTGTTAGTTAGAGGACTGAAGGTTGTTCTGTTGTCATTGATTTCCCAAGCAGGTTCCTGTAGTAGCAAACATGCAGGCCAAGAAGAGAAAAAAAAGAAAAGAGCAATCATAGAACACATGCAAAAAATAACACATCTGCAATTATTGCTTTTTAAACATATCAATAAACTTGCAATAAATAGATTAAGGGCCAAAGCATTCAACCTTTCAGGAAAGATTTTAAATGAAGAATCTCACTGTTTCAAAATAAAGGAAGCAAAACATACTCAGGCATTTTTATTGCTTTTTAGTTCAAATCAACAAACAAAAGCTTATCATTAAAAAAGCATTTACTACTAGTCAACCTCACAGCAATAACTGCATACGAAGACAACACCGTCCATTAAGTTCTAGGATAATTAAGAAATCTTAGAAGATGTCTTGAGGTCAGAATTATTTGAAATAATATACAGACACAAGAGTCAATCTCGTTATTATAAAAATACAACTATTCTATTTTTCATAAGTACACTTGAAGTTATTGAAGCCCACACGTTGCATTGCTTTCACAGGCTTTCATTCATGCTAATTAGGCCATGCAGCATGGTTAGCAAATAGACCAACTGGACTCAAGAACAAGTATCTGCTCAATGGACAGGAATAGTCTATTCTGATCATTTCTGCATAATTCCCACTTGAAGGAATGTGTGCATGAGTATATAAATTAAGGTTGTATGATCCTACAGCTATGTCCCAGATAGTATTTCTAACTAGGGCAGCAGGATGTATTGTTTTAGTCAAAGTCACAGCTCTCCTGACAACAGCTATACCCATAGAAGTATGGTGCTGTGCTGTGCTGGTGCTCAAATTCGAATCATACTAACAAGAATTCATCCTGGAAAAAGGCAGTACCATGCTTCATTTTCATAAATGATTTGCTATTGATGGAACTCAGTGAAACTAAAGTAAAAGGTACTATCAAAGAAGAGAAATACTGCTTTTCTCACAACACAGTATAGGAAACAGCAATTGTCAAAAAAACAAACAAACAAACAAACAACCAAAAGCTGAATGGCAATTAATAAATACAGCTCATTCTCTCAGTTTTGAGGAAGTTACATGTAAAAATTCTGTGCTCATGTTGGCTAAAACATCCTATCCCTGATTCTGCCCTTTAGTTCAAGCTTATTCTGGAGTAGCACTATTGAAGTCACTGGGACTGGAGAGCACTTAGCACTTCACAGGAAGCACTGAGTACCCTTTGGGTTAAATCACCTCTTTTCCTTCCGTCTACTGGCAGTGTAGTGACTGCAGTTCTGTACTTTTTAGAAGGTTGCCTACCTGCAGTATGGACAATTTTATCAACGAAGATACAAACTTCTCTTTCAGGTGGGCGTTTTCTGCCTTTCCTCTCAGTTCCCTTATTCATATTTTTAAAAAACTAAAATAAATTACAGTCATTAGTTATGGTTGGATATGGAAAAAAAACTTTTTTTTTAAACTATTCTGCTTGTCAGCCTTTGTCCTGATAATACCTATCTCTGTGGTTTCCTTTTTTTTTTTTTTTATTTGAGCAAAGCTGTTTCCATACGTGCACTATATTAATCTTTAAACATGTCTGTTCAGCAGTTCAGGCTCTCTACATGCAATGTCTTTGAAAATATTTTGGCAATTGTTTTTTGGGAGGTTGCTTCACAAAATGTGAAGGAACAATTAGCATAATCAATTATGAAACTGCCTAATCTAGGGTACGATGCAAAAATTTTCCATGTTTAAATAAGAAAAAAAAAAATTCAATCTACAGCTGAAGTACCCAACAAAATATTTGAGTGCCTGGCAATTTATAGATTTCTCTAGAGCCCATAATATTGATTTTTAGTTTATCTCAGAAACTTAACGTCCTGGCTCCAGCCTGATTTGGGCTACATGTGTCTTGCTAAAGAAGGAGGATCACTTTCCCCTCTCCCTCTGAACCTAGGACACACTGCAGCTGTAGCTGGTACCCAGATACCTGCCTGCTCCCAGTAACGCTGCCAGCAGGCTGCAGTCCAGCCTGGGGGGACAGGAACAAGGAGGGGACACTGCTCTGCAGAAGGGATGGAGCTCACAACCTGCTCCCAGTGAAAGCCAGAACACCAGCAGGTGTGGGCCTGCAGGGACATTTTGCCTGGCACTGCTTTGATTGTCATATTTATTATCCTACCTGCACTTCCCCCAGCCTTTTATGAATCACAGGCCCAAGAATAATTTGGCCTCTGATTTTCTGTTTCTGCTACTATTGGTTACCATTAACATCATTTACTGATTTTCATTTTAAGGTTCACTAGAAAGATAAGTATTTTATATTCTCCTCGTGGATTTTTCTATATTACATATTTAAGTTCAGGGGTTTAAGGAGTTCAGAGGAAAAAAATCAAGATAATATGACTTATCTAATTATAATTCATTGCAAAAAGCAAACAAACAAACAAACAAAAACCCAACAAAATTAAAGGTCTGGAGGATAAAATTAATCATAGCATTAATACATTTAAGACATTTTGATTCAAACATGTAAGTCAGATAAAATGAACTGGGAACATTTTTTCGTGGCAATAAACAGGAAGAGATTTTAGCTGGCAATAACAGCTGCCCGAGGCTGTGGAAATAAATAATCACAGAAGTGTTTTTCAGACTATTCTTTTTTTAAATAAATAAATAAAATTGAACTACGTACTTCAGCCATTACACCCTGATGTTGAAAAGATCAACCAACCAACCTTAAGCGGCCTACTGCAAGTTTCCAAGTATCGATAAATAAGCAGAAAGCACAGATTCTCTCTAAAAATGTTTTTAAAAAGGGGCACGTGCACAAGGACGTGTTCATAAATTAAATCACCACTTGTGCAAATTAATTTTACTTGCTAGCAAAGGGGAAAAAATAAACATTAAAAACAAAACAAAACAATATGGAGGCAAGGAAGAAGAAACAGGATATAACAGAGGTATATTAGTTTGTAACCTTGAAAACTCTTTTATCTGAATTTACTTTGGGTTTCCTTTCTAAACCATGTAATAAAGGGACATGCAAAGAGTTCTAATTATACAGTATCAGTGTTAACTACTAATGAGAGAAAAGACATATATCTCCTCAATCAAAATGCATTTTTGTAATTTTGTGTTACTGGACATTAACAGTAAGCAAAGGGAAAATTATAGGTCAGCCGTAAGAAATGACAGTTGATGATTTTGCCAAGCTTTATGACATGAACGAGCTTCGGTTTTACTCCTCAAACAATTTCCAGCTGGAATACTAGCACACTAGTAGCCCAATGGTAGAACTCCTAGGAACACAGCAGTGCCAGGTTAGCAGCATCCTCTATTTTGCATTAATACTCATGGTAGTTTCAATGTAGGTGTTTTCCCTTTATCTGGGGAGAAAGGAGTGGAACAGAAAGCTGCCGTTTAATTTCTGCAGAAGAATTACTGCCCAATAATCAGCTCATTTAGCTCTTTCCTGTGGTGAGTTACAAAGTATCTCTCATTCAGCTTATTCCTGGGATGATATTTTAGAATAAACTTTTTTATTTTTTCCCTTTCAGTTCAGTTGCAAAAACAGATCAATGCAGCAAAAGGATTTCTGAAACATGAAGGTCACATTTCTAATACTGAGCAGCAGCGTAGCCACTGGCACGACATCTCATGAAACTCAGCAATAGTAACAAGCACTCTCTTGCTGCCCAGCTTTCTCATCCCATTCTGTCTCATAGTCTCTGTGGCTGGAAAAGCAAGCTAACATTTCCACTTGTGCCAGTCTGATGCTACTCTTCAGCCGACCAGAAGAGGAGGCTCTGACATTGAGCAATGGGTTTCTTCCCTGAAGCAGGATGCTGTGATCTTGCAGCAAACCCTTACACTACGTGGGGAAAATTGGGTTTTGATTTCCCAGTGTAATGTCAGTGACTAAGCTTGAACTGACAAATGTAGAGGAGTCTCAAACTTTTGGGAATACAAGGAAGCTATGAATCAGCTCAATTTCCATACTGCAATATTTTATTCTTTTCCTTATAAATATTTGATTTATAAGAAAGGTAAATGCTCCTTCTTACACATGGGAAAAATGAGAAACAAATTTACACAGGAAGATACTTTACCATTTTTTTGGGTCTTCATTTGACAGACCAAGTTCTATTTGTCTGTTCCTATGACCATATAGCCTTTCATAAACTACTCCACCTTTTTGCACTTCTGGGAGAGCAATTTTAAAACTCTTTGGCGACAGTAATGAACTTGACCTCCCAGCATGCCCATGAAGAAGCTAAGCGTTACCTTAAGCTTTTTACAGAAAAGAAAATGGAGGCACAATGGCATTAAGTGACTCTGCTCAAAGACACCCAACAAACAGTTTTTGGCTCAGCCTGTTCTTCCATACTATGCTTTGCTAAAGTCAATCATCTCTTCATCTATTTTCTCTTAGCCACACAGGTTTCCAATTTTGTCATGAAACAAGTCCTAAGCATTATGAGATCCTTAACGGGACTCTGGAGTAAGTGTGTTTGGTAGTGTAGTTATATTATCAAAATTAAAGAGGCTGTCTTAATACTTTTACACAAAGAGGCAAGTGTTAAAGATACGTGTTTAGCCTTCAAGCTTCAGCTCAAACATGTTGAACTGCACTGAGGTGAATCCTCACCTGTATTACGTCCCCCTGAACAGCTGCAAGAACTCACTGACTGTTGATGACTTAGTCTCAAGTCTGTGGATTCGTGCTTATTCTTGCTATTTGAATGCTTTCAGCCTTAGTTATGCCCTCCTCCCAGCTATGCCTCATCTGTGCAAAATATCTGACCTCAACTCATCCTAAATCAAAATTGTTGCACGTTTGGTTTTAGAGAAGGAAATGGTGAAAATGCAAATCAGACAAACTCTTATTTCTAATAATAGTTCTACAGCACAGCTGATGCCATACTTAGGGTTGCAGAACCTGTGTCATCCATAACATGGATCAGGTCAAGAAAGTAAGGAGAAAATGTATGTTACTTGGGGAACATAGACAAATTTCTATCATGCTGAAGAACTCAGGATTTTCTTAAACCTTCCTCACATCTTTTTAAAAGAAGAAATACATGCTTGAAAATTAGTGGAAGCTAGAGTCAGATCAGCAATAATGTGCAAAAGAATTCATGTCTTATACTAAGACACTGAACTTGCAGATGCAGATTCTTCAGCTAACATTGCCATGCCTTAACCTTGACCCAGAGAGAGGCAAGAAAAACTTCCCTTGATGTTCAAGGACAGCACTACCATGAACATTTTGTAAGGCAGTTTTTTTGCTATTTTGGAAACGCAACTGAACTCACTTCATGTGAACCATCAGTCTAAACGCTGTCAGGCAGTGATGTGGAGGAGACAGCTTCTTGCCTATGTGTCAAAGAATTCTTCATTTCTACAGTGATAACCACTGATAGAAATAATAAAGGGACAAGCAAGGAACCTTGACTTTCCAGTATATTTATATATATTTAACATACCTTATTTCAACATCCCCATACAGCTCTTTGCATGACTGAAGACTTTTTATTCTGGATTTTGAGACCTCTTTTCCAATGGTTCATTCCCTTCCAAACCACCCTCAGAGAAGTCTTCCACTTTCTGCACTCAGCATTACCTTGATTACTTTCTAACAGTTAAAATTACTGTTGTCTACCTCGGTTTTTCTATTACTCAGAACATGCCTTAGCCCAAGAAGACATAAAGCTGGCTTTCACAATTCCTGTTTTTATATCTGGTCAGGAGTTTCTGTACTCCAAAACATAAATGTCACTCCTCCTGGCCTGCTACTGGTGCCCCACTCCAGCACTCCACTGCTGCCTGTTCCCCTAGGCCAAGGACCTTACCTAAAAAAAATGTCTGAATACTGTTAGAAAACCTGTTCCTCACCATACCTTCAGTTAGATGCCCCCTTCTGCCACAGACAGGTCCTTGTAAATCTTTTTTCCAGCTGCAACTACTGCCTGTAGCCCATTCAGAATAGGCTACCTTCAACATCCCCTATAAACCATTCCTAAGCACCGACACAGAATGCTCAAGTGTAAGACAACACACTTTTGAAAAAGGACCAAGTCCTTTGATTCTCATATCACTCTGAAGGATTAAAATAGAAAATGTGAAGTGACCTTTTACTTTATATCTTTTGTGTCAAAGGTATTTTTAGGACTTTTAAAAAACTACAGTGTGTAAGTTAACTGTTCTATAGGGTAGTTAGTTACAGGAGAAAATAGTTTTGTGTGGTAAACAGCTTTGAATGTCTATGGCAGTAATTTTAAAATTAACACCTGCCAGGGAAGAAGCGCACCTAATATACAGCCAATAAAAATCTGATGCATCTTTATACAGGCTTTTATGTACCTGTGGTGGATGGAAGTAGTCAAATCTGTCATACCTGCACAGGTGTGATTGAGGGTCTCAAATGATAGTTGTCAGTCTTGTGTTGGTGAATAACTCTGAAGAGAGATGTGTACTTGCTGCCTTGAATACTAACAGCATTCTGTGTAGTTCTTAAGGAAAATAAGTACTCTCTCCCTCTTCCTGCACTTATTACTTTGCTGGTGCAGTGGAACACCAGTACAACTAAAAGAACGGTCCTTTTTCTTTTAGGAATTTATGTTTGGTGACTTACAATAACTTTCTCCCAGAGTGTATTTACAAAATCACGACATAAGCAGAAACAACTCTGAGGAAGATAAATTATTGATTTCTTTTTCCCTTGCCAAAAAGTTTACAAGATCCAGAGTGAAATAACATTATTTCTGTCTCAACTAATAAATAGCCATTCACGTTCATTTCAAACTTGGCAAAATAAAATTGAATCAAATTATTCTCCCCAAGTTCATTCTCTGCTAGTTTGAATGTGTCTGCAGCAGTTAACATGGATGATGTTTACCTTCTGAGCTCTGAATTTGGAAAGCATGGCATTTATTAAAAAAAATCTTTAAAAATTACCTACAGAAATCAGAACTGCTAAAAACTGAAGATCACCTAGTTCCCCATGTATTTTAATTTTAAGCGCTTCTTAGTTATGTTACAAGGTTGGGATGAAACTGCCACTTACAGAATGGGTAAAATTACAGCAACGGGGATTTTACCTCCTCTCCATTTATCTAATTAAGTGTATCAGCAACACAAACATCCTCCCCAGTGCTTTAGCCTAAGGATGTACACCATCTTTCAGGCACCCTTACTTCTCAGTGCCTCCAAAATATAGATGATGAGTTGCCAGGTACAGTCAATGAATGATGTTTGTTCTAATACAAAAATTTAAATTATGGAAGATAACCAACTTTGACAACAGAAACCAAGCCATCCATTTCCTCTGCCACTTGCTGTTATTCACTAAATTGACTCACCTTCTCTTTTATTTCAATGCTTATTTAATAATACAAGAATGCAATATGCAAGTCTTCAAATGCCCTAATATGTCCCCTTTCCAAACCACTGCCTTTTCAGTTGCAGTCAGCATTTAGTTACACTGAGGCTCAATCTAATGGGCTTTTCCTGAAGAATAAACAAAAATAAATGTATATTTTGAGAACTTTTGGTAGATTCTAGTAGTCTAGATGAAAGCAAAATCAAGAAGACAACAGATTCCAGCTGCTTGATTAGACCAAATTGTGTCAGAGGATAGCAAGATGCTTTGGTTCTGCTAATCAGAAAATAGCAAAGTACAAATTCACAAGTACACTGCATTATAGGCAGTTTTTCTACCTGTGCATTCATTCCATGTTTACCTATCTGGGAGGGGCAAAATCTATTTTCTGTAGTAGGTTTACCTTTACCCATTTTTTTTTACCTTTACCCATTTACCTTTACTATGGTAGATAAAAATGTTAACTTTGGATGAGTAAAAATGTGTTACATACCTTCTGGTGGGGAATTACAGCTCTGGGAGAGTCAATTTTGGGTGCTGTGGTTGAAACTGGCACTGGACGTTTAGATCTGGGGATCAAAAAAAAATATTAATCACTACTCCTAATTTTTGGATAAAATTTTACATTTCATGCAAAAATGTTGCTTCATCTGGAGTGAAAGCTAGGCAAAGCTTAGATTTTTTCTAGTGATCACACTGCTTTTCCTACATTCTCATTTGCAAAAGTCTTGGATGTGAGAAATAAAGTTTGATATATTTTCTCTGAATGATGAAAAGCAAGCAGTTACAGAAGCAGCCTCTGACTTGGAAGATCATCCATTTTCCTCTACCTTGTGACAAACTGAATTTTTATAGATGCCAATCAGCCACAACAAGAGATAAATTCAGGTTTGGGCAATGCTCTGGAAAATGGGACGTAGAAGAGTCTTAAAATGCAAAAACTAAACTTTGATTCTGAGGCATCTCAAGATCAAGTCCTCAAGAGATTATTATTTAATACCTTAAACTATGTAGCAATTAGCATACTTCAAACTCCTGTGCAGGGAGAAACATGAGCTTCATATAAGAGAATACATAGTTTCAGCAGGAGTAGATCACTAGCTAGTTAATTGCACTCCAAATGCCCACCTTTCACCTGTGTATGATAAATATATGTACATGATAATTTAAAAAAACAGAGATAATCCTTATTAAAATGATTGCAAAACACACTATTCGCCCTTTCATTGAAACATAACAAAGAAAGCCAATAAAGCACAGTGACAAATGTTAACCAAAGTACTTTAGGATGCTCAGGTAAGCGAAGACCTATTTGTGGAGCTTTTGTGAGAACCTGTGCAGCACTGAATAACCCTCTGAAATCCTCCCAGAAAACATGGGCTCACAAGAGAAAATGAAATGAAAAACGTACAAATAATCAAAGGAATTGGAATTACACAACTACTACCCTATTGCCAACCAACAGATCAGTATGCCTGGAATTCTTATCGATAAAGTTACATTTCAAAATTAGGATAGAGGAACAAAAATGAAATTAATATACTTAAAAGCACACAAAACTGTTACTCAGGCAGAAGTGATTAAGACAATTGGAACTGTTCACTTTAGAGAGGAAATGAGTAAGGGAAGACATTACAGGGCCGTAGAAAATAATGAATGATAGAAAAAGGGGAATAAAGCTGTGCTCCTGGACAGTAAGTGAAATTGAAAAGACAACACATGTACAATTGATAAAGGCAAACATTGTTTCCTAGAGTACTTGATTAACCTGAGGTGAAACTCATTGTTACAAGACAACATTGAGACAATGAGAATAGTTGGATGTCAGAATGGGTTAGACAGATAAACTTAACAAAAACTGCAGAAGATGCTTTAGGTTCAGTAAAAATTAGTAGCCATCCAGATTCTCAGTTTTCATGGCATAACTTAGATCGACAGTGGGAGACATTCCATGCTAGCTTCATTCCTTCCTTACAGAGGGCTATATTGCACTTTCCTCTGAAATACCTAACAGTGGCACCTATCAGAGAAAGAAAACTGAGCTAGATAAAAGCTGGGCTTATCCATTGTGGCAATTCCTGCATTAATACCTAGCTTCATGTTGAGCTGTGTATATGGCTTTAGTTGACATACATAAAATACCCGTGTAAGCAGAAACAAACCAACCAACGCTAGGAAAAATGAGATGATAATCCATAAAGAAATTGGAAATATTTTATAGAAGAGATGGAAATTACGCTAGTTTTGACAGTTAAAGTCAAAGACAATATCCTAATTTGAAAATGAACAATCTGAGGAGACAATGAAAACTGGTATTTTGGTAAACAATAGGCAATTAACCTATGAATTTCACTGGCATACTGTATTCCTGAAACAAGAGGCTAGAAAAGGCACTAATGCTGATATTCACAGTATTCACAGTTGGAACTATATCATAGTATACTTCCTAAAAAATTAATTATATGAGAAATATATACCTTCAAGTTCCAAGAACAAAAGCTAACCACTAACTGCCTAGAACAAACTTTCCTCAGGCGCGTTACTAACTAGTTTTCCTTCAGGAGTGACACTCCACCCTTCCTCCAACCATTTTAGCTTAAAAAGAGAAAAAATAAATCATATTTATGTGACATGCACACTTACCATGAAAGATAGCCAAATCAGAGAATGGAAAAAATATATATATATATATATCAGCTGCGGCCCAGAACAAAGAGTTGCTGAAAACTGACAGCAACAATTTATGGATAGGCAAAGATTTAGGGGGAGATTCTGATCCTTCTTCCATTGCTGACATTTCTCAGTAAACCCAGGTATTTCTGTGAAGTTGTTGACGGGGACCTGGGCATAATCAGAACCAGAGCCAGGCAGAGCAGACACTAAGTGTCCTTTTTGCTTTGTCCAGTGATTATGATTTTTCAGTGCTAAAGTTGCTCAGCAATTTAAAAAAATTTTGTCACTTAGAGCGATATAGCAAACATATACTGCATGTTTGATGCCAAACTGTAAAATATTTGTATTGCAGCAAAGGGATTTATTTACCAAACTACTCCATCACTTCCGTTGTTTATTGTCTATTTTTCTCAGTCATTCCCTGACCACAGAAGATGTTAAAAAGTTGGGTATCTTTCAAATATTACTGATAATGTACCTCTGTCATTCACAGTGCTATCCGCCTAGGATTTACATTTCACACTGACTTGGAGATTTCAAGATTTTACTTGAAATCAAGGAGGTTCCTACATCTCTTTGCCCTGGATGTTTGTAGCTGTGATATTTAAAAACAGAATGATGAGGCTTGCTGGATTTAAGCACAGGTTTTCACCACAGAAAAGGGCAGAAGAGGTGAAATCAATTTGCAGAATGAGAAACGTATGAACTCATAAAGTGATTGTTTACGTAAGAGCTATTATTCCTGAGACAAACATCTGCAAATTCAGGACATTTTTTTCTTCCCCCTTTTGCTAGATTAATCTAATCCTGCAGCAACACTTCTAACTTACATTTTTGCTTTCCAGGTCATGAAGGTGCTGCTGTACAAAAGCAAACCTAGGTTTACATTTTAATCCACTGATTGCAAAATTATTTTATTCCAAACACTCAGGGAATGTACTTGCTTAGTAGGGCTGTGAGGAGGATGAAAGTCCAAATTTCACAAATGGTTGTGATAGTTACAGATCTGATGTTGAAATATTCAATAAAGAGAGTTTTTTCCAGTCAAAGCAATCAATCTGACTTCAACTTTCATGCATTCTGTTCTATATTTTCAAAGTTAAAAATGGAAATAAAAAGCTCATTTCAATATAAAACCCCTCAGCCTTAAAAGATGAACAAATGAATCATTCTGGCATTTTTGGAATTCCTTCTCCCACAGTACTGGTCCTCTTCCTTAACGAAGTTCAAAAGCAAGATGGATCTAGTTTTGCAAAGCAGTTCCATTTTGATGTAACTGCTGATAAGACTGTCAAAATTTCTACTTGTTCCCACCTACGCAAATATATCTTTAATTGAAGAGCACTTGACTTCAATCCTGATATTTTTGCACTTGCAGCAAAGGTTCATTAGGAGTCAACTGCATTAGGAAGAGCTGCCTGCCTAAGAAGGGCTGCGAGAGAGTTCTGTAACACAGGAACACTTTAACCCTTCCTCAGGGGAGCACAGTACCATACTTGCAGAGAGGTGACATGATCTAAGAGATAGTAGCTCTTTTTCATTTGCATATGACTTCTTTTATATTTTACAACTTTACCAGTCAGCGTCTCATCTTCACTTTTTGAATTGTCAGGACAGCTAAAATCAACATTTCTTTTCTTACAGTAAGCTCTTGCTTTAATTTCGTTGCATGTGAGCACTCGCTCTTTGAGCATCTTAACAATTGTATCACGATGTCTCAGGCACTGAAAAATGGAAAAAAGATCAAGTCCACAGAAAGGTAATAAAACAGATTAAATTAGGGTTAGAAATACTTAGAAAACACTTTACCTACTTTACTTTTAATTAAATTGAGTAATTATGGAGTGGGTCAGCACACAGTGGATGCAGAATATAGTCTACGGAGTTGGGGTTCTGATATATATTTGTTTTAATGCAATAATATTTATATTAATTAAAATTTGTAAAGAAAAAGTAAAAAGGCCAGACTAAATCTTCTTCATGGTCATCAATTTGACATGTCCATCTTCAGCCAAACAGTGAGTTACATTGCCAAACACAGAAGCTTCTTATTGTTTCTAAGCCTTGCAAAGAGAATATCGTGTCTTGTTTTTAAGTTCTCTAAGCGTTGCTTGGGACATCAGTAAAACGGCCTCAGAAACTTCAAAGAGAATCACAAAAAAAAAAAACAAAAAAACCTGAGCATTTCACAATACTTCAAATATCACTGTGATCACTGTGGGGCTAGGACAAGGCATAGTTTTCCCTTATCAGGATATCATCTGTGCCTGCAATAAAATTGATAAATACTTCCATCAGCAGTTTTGCTCTCTCTATTTCAATGGTGAACACAAATATTAGTATTTGGATGGATGACTGATTTGTTAATTATTTCCCTGCACTGCGCTGCACTTGGATGGATTGTAGGACTGGCAATTATGCTTTCCACGTCTAATGCTCATACCCATAGCAATATATGGAAAAAAAATAAAAAAAGCCTTATTCATAAATGTGACCAACCTGAAGGGAAGCAGCTATCCAAATGTCTGTGAAAGAGAATTTGTTTGCAAGTATGTAACACCTGACTCCCACAGAAGGGATCCGAGCAAAGGCTAGATGTGCATGTTGTGGGAAAGGGAGGGAGAGAGAGAGAAAACTTGGAGAGTTTTGTGGAAGGAAGGAATGGAAGAGAACAGGAGAAGAAGTATGTATGAAGCTGTGATTTTAGAAGAGGAATATGCATCTAAAAATGTTGGAGAAGCAATCAAATTCTATCCCCTTCTTTTCTCTTTGACTCCTCCTGTCACACTGCATAGTGCCTGCTCCATCTTTTTTACCCTCCCTGTCCTTCCTGCTAGACAAAATCTCTTCACTCCAACTCCTGCACAATCTGCCCTCAAGCCTGTTCCCTCTGAGTAGAGTGCCTGGCTACTAATGCCTCCATCGCCTCTCAGTTGACTTGACATCAGCCCTCAGATTCCTCCACCCCAGCAGCAACTGTGGGCAGAATTTAGATTGCCAAGCTACAGAGAAGGGTTTTACAGAATCAAAACTGAGAGACTGAAATAGAATCAAAATAATCAGAGAGTTCAGAGCTTAATCGTCTATAACCTCACTTGAAATCCTTGAGTTCAGCATAGTTTTTATTATTCATGATTACACGGTTGTATTTATTATTTCTAATTACTGCCAGATGCTAAAAAATCTAATTAAGGTAAACAAGCAAATAATAAAATAATTTGTTAGTAGAAGAGAAGGACAAGGCATTTGGGTTATGGAAAGATCTAATAATGGAGAACAGAGAGTTATAAAAAGCAGGAGAGGCGCTGTCTTTATTCAGTGATTGTATGTAGCCTATCACAACCTGGTCTAGAGATGCGAATCACTCTCCCCAGTAGACATAATAGATAAGAATTCTGAAGACTCGGACATCAAAAATATTTCCCTAAGTTCTTTAGCTGAAAAGTATCTGATGTGAAACATAGCCGTTTGCCCTGCCACGCAGATAGTGTACCTCTCGTTTTCAGACTACACCATTCAAGTACCATCAGACTCCAGGGCAGTCCTGCAACTCTTGGCTTCTCAATAACTTTCTAAAGGGTGAAAGTCATTCAGCTAAAGATTACAGAGCAGCTCTTGGGGTTGCTGTAGAGCATCACCCTGAAGAACCAGCAACAAAATCAGGGAATCACAGCCAAGCCTCAAAGGTATGATGATGAATCTACCTCCTTTAAAAAAAAAAAAAAAATTCACAGAAGAATAATAAAAAGCTTAATAACAGCTGCCTTCTGTAGCCACACAGGAGTTCAGGTGTTGTCTAAATCCAAATAGGCTTCTCATGTTATACAGATGAAGGCTATTTTTTCCCCTTGCATCTCGACTTTTTCTAAAAGCGAAAGCCAAACTCTGGATACTTTGAGCATCCTGACCACAAATAACTTTGGGTTATTTTAATTAATTTAAATTTATTTCCTGAAGCCGTTACTGACGCACATTTACTTGGCTGGTTTTCCTGTAATTCCTCTTACTTGGAACGTGGACATTACAATGTGCCACATGGCTTTTAGAGCATTTCTAATTGACATATACAGCATATATGGAAAGAAAAATTAGAGAACTGGGATAATTAGATCTTAACTACAGTTCAACTCATTTATATATTCACTCTTTCTGTTTCCAAGCTAAAATACGTCAATAAGCTTTCCATAAATAACTTTTTTCACTACCTTTTCTGATTGTTTAGAGGACACGAACTGCTGTGGTGTACATGAAGCCAAACACCCCTTGGCACTGTCCCACCACAATAACATTCAGTAACTACTGTCTGGGCAAAGCTTTAGAGCTTGTGAAAGACAGGAAAATCTTCAACTGTTGCCACAAGCAACTGACAGGTTTGCAAGCACTACTTGGAGATACTTGCAGAGATGCACATCCTACTTTGTAGTGTGCCGATACCTATATATTTACATCTTGCTTACTAGGCAAAACAGGCAAATTAACAAAGACTCTCAAGAAACCCAAACTGAAAAAAAAATACATATACCACAGCTACTACACGGGTCAAATGCTCTTTCTTCACCAATAACTGAGATTTGTTGAAAAAAGAATGAGGCCTGGCAGCTTTTTTAGTGGCTGATGGGCATGCAACACCACAATAAAAAGGATCCAAAGGAAACCAGTAACCTCACGTACACAATAATGCATTTCAAGATCGATCCTGTAAAGCCTTAGCATTTTGCCTGATTGAATGATTCCTCATTCCACTTCTTAAAAACACCGTCTCAGCCTTTCCAATCCGATTGAAGCAAATAATTTACATTTTGACACATCCATGCTTAGGCCAATCAACATTAATCAATAAGAAAAGGTCCCAGCACTAACACATCGTGACCTTCTTGTCAGCTGTAACATTTGGGGTAACATATTGGCTTCCTGGTTGCAGAATGCAACCAATAACTAACTGTGTGTTAGAAAGATTATAACTGTCATGTGTATTGAGTTGTGTAAGCCCATTGACTCTGATGAGATGCGCCAGTGATACTCATCATGACCTTTCCATGGTGAGTGCAACGTAATACATACAAGAATTCACATGGAGATTATCTTTAGCTCATCCATAGGATATTTCTCAGACAAATAAAAGGATGATTTTAACCTCACTTCTGAGCTGGTATTTGGGGGACAGGGAGGAAGTGATGTGCATGCTGAGAACCGTTCTAATCCCCAAGCAGAATCTTGCTGTAATGAAAACTTCACTGTCCTTTAAAGCCTTGGCATATATCCACAGTTTCCAGGCTGTTTTCTAAAACTAACAAGGACACTTAATGCAGCGAGTGTAAATAGCAGTCCACTCAAGCTGCTCGTGTAAGGAATATATTTATATTCATTGCAGTTACTGACATTTATATTTTATTTTCCATGGAAAAAGCTACTCATCAATTTTTAAAGCATTAAATGTTACTACTCAAAGATGGTAACTCACAGCCTTGTCGAAATGCCAGCCTAGCATCTAGTAACAAATCCTACTATCCTCTCATACCTGCATACAGAGAGGATTGGGTGGGCAATGGGATTCACCTCTATTTCAACAAGGACTGAGGGAGTACCACTTGTCAGCTCATAGTAATAGAGGTTAACTTCTTTAACCCACTAGAAGAGCATGTCTTTTTCAATGCTCTGAGCACTCAGCATCATCAGAAATGTGGGGAAGAAACTGTGGATATTGAAGGTAAATGGTTGTCTGAAGTTCCAGAGTGAAATGTCTAGGCAAAACAGTCTCACATCACATTCACCATTATTGCTACTCTCCTTTTTTCTACTAACCTGACTAAAATTTTGAATTCACACATAATTTAAGTAAAGCATGTAAACATCTGACTACTCAGCTATTATCATCTTTCCAACAGTAAATTTTGTAATACCTCTCCTGAATACAGGTACATGCAATCACCTACAGACTGAAGTGCCCAACTGAGTAACTGTCCTATGAGGAGAGGCTGAAGACCCTTGGGCTGCCCAGCCTGGAGAAGAGGAGGCCAAGAGGTGACCTTGTTGCTCGCTACAGCTCCCTGAGCAGGGGAAGAGCAGAGGGAGGTGCTGATTTCTTCTCCCTAGTCACTGATGGCAGGATGAAAGGGAACGGCACCAAGCTGTGCCAGGGAAGGCTGAGACTGGATACTGGGAAAAAATTATTTACTGCAAGGGTGGTCAAACACTGGCACAGGCTTCCTAGAGAGGTGGTTGATGCCCCATGCCTGCTGGTGTTCAAGGGGCATTTGGATAATACCCCTAATAACATGCTTTAGTTTTTGGTTATCCTTGAAGCGGTCAGGCAGGTGGACTCAATGATCTCTGAAGGTCCCTTCCCACTGAACTACTCTCGTCTATTCTGACTTGTGCAGGTCTCCAAAACACACTGTCCACATGGTTGCAGATCTCAGTACTCAGCCCAGTCTAGATCAGAATTACTCCAGTGAACATGACATGGAATATCTAACATTACACCAGATTTTAATTTTTTTCCTGATATTTAGCCAGTATTTTCTTGATTTAACCTGTAAATTCTGCTGATAATCATAATAGCATATTTAAACAATTTCTACAGAACTCAGGAAGGAAACAGATTAAAGGGCAGTGTTTAACTCTTTTTTTTCTTTTTATACTCTGATATTCTTTTCTCTTAAGTGTCATCTAATTTCAGACTATATTTCTATGGCAATATGAACATATTTGTACTTGAAAATATGGTAAGAGCCTATCATTTCTAGTGAAATGTTATCAAAGCAAGTTGAAATGTAAGTAGTGTGTTTTGAACACTTAAGGCTGAGTTGTTAAATACAGTGTTCTGATAGAAGACAGGCGTTCATATCCGTAGTCCAGTCTGACATGGTAGCAATGGACTTGCTTCTGCATCCAGTAATTCAGAAGTCCTCACTGGAGTCTTGATTGGATCCTTGTTCCCTGAACTTTTCAGTGCTGCTGTGCTAGCCATTGAGTCCCAGGTGGGAATCCTGAGCTGTAAAAGTGTTGCTGCAGTCTCATCCAAGAAGCTGTTGTTTGGCACTGGGAATTCAGTTTCCACGGTTTTAAGATAGCAGTTGAAAGGCAGTAACAACGAGTTAAAACTTAGTTACCCCCAGAATGGACTTCAGGAGATGCATTCAAAATGCTGAACACAAACACTAGCAAATTATCACTAGCATCAGTGTTCCTTTCAAAAACAGAAAAAAGTCACATTCACATGGGCTCAGACTCTCCTTTTATAATTAAGTAGTGCCTGAATGGAAGCATCACTAATCTGATGAATGTAATAAAATCATTCAAAGAAGGAAAAAATTTCCAAAGCCATACTTTTATTTTCTGTTTGGTTTTACTGACAATTTCCTTTTTGGCAATGTTTCTACAGAATAGTTGGAGTACCACTATTTTAAACTGTGCTTTCATGACAATTGCCTACAGAAAATTGTTTACCCTTAAACTGGTATATACACCCTCTTCTAATTCTTCAAGCATAAACCCAGCCTAGATCTGGTTCTGATTTTAAAATGTGCCTATCAGCAGACGTAAAACATGCACAGAATTGTTTACTATTTACAGCTTCAGACAAAAGAAAGCAGTTTACAATAACCACTGAATTTCCTTTGCTTGCAGTTTGCTGTCACCACAGGCTTTATTTATAGCAGGCCTGAAATAAATACTGCAGAATCAGCCATCTTTTGGTGCTGCGCAAGAAAAGGAAAGCAATTAAATATTTACCATAAATCTCTCATAGCTTTGCCTCTGATTCTTTCCCTTTTGCTAGAAAAAAGGATTATTTAGCTCCTGATTTTCCAGCAAAAGGCAGTCAATTGTGGCTGCCTGGAAGTAAATGGTGCTCCATCATCGGCATGCCCTTGGAGGGGAAGGTTGTGTCAATGCCCACCAGGCACAGAAGGCCTGCACCTTCCCTGCTTCTCTGCAGCAGCACATGGTGACGCCAAAGCAGGCGTCTTAGAGTGTCACAGGAATGCTTGTGCCAGCAGAATGAGACACACTCATGTTACAGCACTTTCCAAAACTAAGTCAGTACATTTGGCGAATCTTTTCCAAGGAGGCTGATCAGATTCCTTGAGTTAAGATCAAATGAATGTTGTGGATGCTCCAGTGAAATGTGTTGACAAATAATACTGCACTCATGCATTGCATTTACTGTGAATTTAAAAAAGAAACCTATTTGTAGCAAATAAAAATAGATTTTGCATGCATCTCATTTTTCACCTGTGAAATGAACGCTGGAGGACAATAAGCAGATGGCCTAGTCTCTGTGGGACAGACATCTAGTTAAAGATGAACTTTGACTGGCCCAGAACTAAAATGCCTCAGGGCAGCTGTGTAGCTCAAGTAACCGATTAGAAACCGATACTGAAAAATGACTGAGAACTAAACTCCAGTAAGGCACAAAAGGATTAAAAGCAATCTCTTTTTCCACCAGAGTTCATCACAGAGTATGATCATAGCCTTCCACAGCATTGTCTTGCAGAGCTAGCACCATCTCATTCAGTACATCCTGAGTACTATGGGTATCTAAGGAATCACACAACAGTCTGGGTTGGAAAGGACCTTAGAGATCATCTCCTTCCAAACCCCCTGCCACAGAAGAATGAATTCGCTGCAGCTGTATAAGTATCTAATGTTTTAGAATACCAACATTATTGTTTGCCTGAATATTATTGTACCTCATGGAGCTCTACTGTGTAACAGTGCTCAGTGTCGAAGAACTTTCTTTCCTTCTCCCCTCACTACTGCTCTGTCTCCTGCACAGAAAGAGAATTCACTTGCTAGATACATTCTTTTGTTTTCTAAACTGAAGGAAGCAGAGCTGGCCTGGCCTCTCTTCCTCGAGGATCTAGGAATAGTCCAAATACTTCAACTCCTTACCACACCACTTGCCTCTCTGCATCCTTTAACTTCCCAATAGCAGCACAGGGAAGCACACTGCAAGACTGAGAACTAGGTATCCAGAAATTGAAAACAAGCAGTCAGAAAAGGCAGCATTTCACTCAAAGGCCAGTAACAAGTCAAGTTCTGACTGCCTGATCAAACCTCTGGCATAGCTGGCAAGACCTCCATTCACGTTTTGTGAAGGTTCATGTGAATCCATAGCAAGGATGAGGTGATGAAAGGTAAATTTAACAGTGAGTTTAGGGAAGGAAGTGGTCAGAAAACACTTGACACCCACAACTTCCTGTAGATATCCCATAATGGGATATCCCATAATGGGATATCTACATGACAAACATGGACAACTGAGCGCCGGCCAGCACTCCACACCAAGCACTCATTGAAGAGCTATGTTAGCTACACTGAACAGTGCAGATTGACAGTACTTGAAGAAACACTGTGTACTCAGAGAAGTGCAGATTCTCATTGTTTGGGCAGGAAAGTATGGATGGGCAGTCTTATTGCTTCCCCTCTGCTATATTTGATGTCTTGCAGTTCTATGTCCTGCATAAGTGCTGACACCATGTACGCTTTTCTTGACAACCAAATAAAAAATAACCAGTCCCCCACCCAGAAAAAGAAACTCCACGGGGAATTTAAGTGTGATAATAAACGTGAGTAGCAGCAAACAGCGTCTGAACTGTCAGGTTATAAACAACGCTCATGAAACCTTCTTGGTCAGGATCAATAAAAGGAAAGACCATCACTCTTGAGAGCCAATAGCCATTAGAAAAATAAAAAGCTTTTGGTCTCAGAGTGCTTACGTCTAGATTTCCTGTTCCACTGCTTCCTCCTTGGCATTATAGACTAAACAAGCGAGTTCCCTGTGACTTTA
Source organism: Anser brachyrhynchus (assembly GCF_964034855.1). NCBI lineage: Eukaryota > Metazoa > Chordata > Aves > Anseriformes > Anatidae > Anser > Anser brachyrhynchus. The sequence goes on from NC_137700.1 coordinate 14,555,870, forward strand.
GTGCTACAACAGCGGAAACAAGCCACAGATGGCCTGGTAAGGCATTCCATGATCTTGAAAAATGTTTTGTAGAGCAATATGACTACTTCACATTAATGTCCAAGATCATCAGAAAGTAGGGCTTAAATGTTCGTATCACAGCAATCAATTCCTAATTCGCATATATGACTTTCCATTTGAAAGGATTCCCGTTTCCAAACTTCTACGCATATTAGATAATTTAGTGTCCCCATCTCTACAGCATGTACAGAAACTAGCTTTTGTTTTCCATAGTAGCAGTACAATCCACTCCAGCTCCATTGCTGCAAGCTATTTCAAAACAAAACAAAACAAACAACAACAAAAAAAAACCAGTCTTTTTCCTGGTAACCAGGTCACAGAAGATTTTGATTTTATCCTTCTGTTCTTTCTGTGGTTGAAAATTACAATCACTTGTTACCTATCCAATATTTTTGTGTGTTAACTATTCTTCCTCTCACGAATGCAATTTTCATAAAATTGCGTTGAAAAATTTTTATCTCAATATAAAACACAATGATCCAATAGAAAAGCAAACAGATGTTCTAAATATCAGAAAGGTTTTTCCTTAACTTCCAAATAACTCAAAACAATGTAAATCATTTAAAAAGGTGTCATACATATCTCTTTATCATTAACATTCATTAGAATGGAGTATAAAAATGTTGGAGTTGGCCATAGGATGAGGATTCAACTACATGCATCCAAGATATTGCCCCATCACCCGAAAGTATTTCCAGGCCACAATAATTCTAAACGGCCATTTTTTAACTGGCTTCTGATATAAAGCCCATTTTAGTAAGTTTAGGATCAGGCTCCTGGTCTGTTTTATTTTGGCTGAAAATCTTGCGTAAGCACATTAGAGAGACACTTGCACATCATATGAGGTGGCAGAAATCAGTCCAGGCATCTCCTTATCTTCCTTGCATTTCTTGAAACAGCTAGACCACAACCTCAAAGAAAACTCTTTGAGAAAGTCTGAAACACTTGAAAAGTGGAAAGCTCTATTTTAAGCTCTTTTCTGGGAAATATATAGATCTACCCAGCGTTCTCACAAAAGCTAACAAATATGTTGCAAATTTGTTAGCATCTTTTCACTTTATGTACTTATTACCTGGGACATCCACTTAAAGACAAACTTGAAAATTACAAAACCACGTGGGAAATTCAGCCATACATCTTTCTTTAGAGTATCCTGCTATGTCTTAGAAACCTGAGCTAAAGCTCTGTGTCCCTTAGGTGTTAGCCTGTTCCCGATGCTACTTAGCTCAACTCTGTATCAATATAAGATTTTCTGATATGTTTTCAGGAATTTTACTTCCCCATTAAAATTTTTCTAATTACCACTTTCTATGCTAGTCTTTGCCCAGCCTATGTAAAAATTACCTCCTCCACAAGGCAATAAAAATGGCAGTTATTTTGATTCGTATTGTAGCAGAGCTGTAAATGTTAATGCAATTATTACAGAAAATCTCTGTGCAAGGTTATCTGACTTGAGAGCAAGTTTTCTAAAAAGGAAGCAATACTAACCAGGAAAAGTTAAGAGATCTGTTATGCGAAGGGATTCTGCAACTTTCAATCTCACAGGTGCTAAACCATGAATAAAAATTCTCAGTCTGCTGTGAGCATGCACTCTGGGGATGACAGGTTCCCGCCATTGGATCACAACACTTGTGATATGATGGCTGTTTCTAGAATAGTCACTCATAAAAGACCAAACAAAATTGCATGTTGCCCACGTGGGAATGAGCAAAAGAAACATCACTGTTGGACTTAGTTTTTAACAAGAGCCTGAACTCACAGGAAATACACCTGTGTTCAATGGGCTAAATTCAACACAGAAACACTCACATAACATATCGACCATACTGATACCTATAAAAATCCACGCCAACTTCTACAAGAATCACAGCAGATTTTGACTGTCTACTTCATATTTGTGCCTGCTTCAAATAAATCTAACAGGCAAAGACTAAGCACATATCCCTTAGTCATGAGTTTCACAGGAAGCCCTTCGGAAAGCAAAAATTTTAACCTAAATCAACTTACTTCTGAAGAGTAAGGCTCAGGTTATAGCTGGCGGACTTGATCTTGTTCTGAGCCTCTAAGTGGGTCATGCTGTCAGTGTTGACTCCATCGATGGCTACCACAAGGTCCCCTTGGTTCATCTGTGACTGCGCTGCCTTGCTGCCAGGGGTGATCTGTGTGGGAGAAGAGAGAAGAAAAAGAAAAGTTCTTATCTGTGCAAGTCATTCTGCACACAAAGCACTTCTACAGAAGCTGTCTAGAATTATAATGGGAGATTTCCCTCAACTACTGCTATTGCTACAGCTATTACTGTGCGGAAATTAAACAAACTCAGTTAACTCACATTTCTGAAAAGGACCGGGACAACGTCTGCTTGTCATTATTTACATGTTAAGAAGTTAAATCCAGTGTAGTGGTTCTCTTACCACATATTTTCTCCTCTTCAAGGGGATAATTATAATTACTTATATTGGAGTAGTATATAGAGACATTAGTCAGAATTGGAAAACTAAGAAGTCACTATCTGCAGCATGATTTGTTGTGGTTTTCCTCCTAAAAGTCATTTTTCCCTAATTAATTCATTATCCTGAGCTGACAGAAAATGGTTGTGTGCGAGGGGCCTTGGACATGCTTTCCTTCTTTTGTAGTGATCTTTACAGGAAATAATTCTTCTTAACCTTACCCACATTCATTTACAGCTCCATTACCAAGACACACCCCTACATATCCAAGATAATCTCACCAGCCTGTTGCACTTGACACTCAAAAAAAAAAACAACAAACACCAGCACATTTAGAAATAAGAAGCCACAATGCTCTGACTACAAATCCAACTATTGTGACAACAGTTTAGAAATTCTGTTTGCTCAGTATGGCATTGCACTGTGTTAGCTCCCGATGCCTTGTGGAATGCATCTTCTTCAAGAGGACAGTATCCTGACCTCCATTTTACATAGCCCCCTCAGCCTGCAGCTGTATGACATTGATTCACTACAGCCATCTATGCAACTTCGCTCCATTAGGGAACTCCAACTAAAAGAGAAGAGCCTTCACATACCTTCAGCCACTTTTTAGTGAGCACATCAGATTCATCCTCTGCTCTCTGCACTCAGTATTTAGAAGGTACAGACATAAGCTGTAGTCTTTTATTTTTTAGGTACCCACTTCCTTATATTCCTCACTTAAAAATAATAATAATAAAAAAAGACACTAAAAAAAACAATACCACCAACAAACAACACAATGATAATCTAAAGTGCTACAACAAAGATTGCAGTCAACAATTCTCTTGTGCCTTCTATACATTGAGCATAAAAGTGAGATGTCTGTTTGTAAGCCAAAAATCTTGTGTGACAGGGTGAAATATGTTGACTTCTCTCCCAGTTTCTCTGATTTCCGCTTCTTCCAATCCAAAATTTAGATGTTATATCTAAAAATAAAGATACAGTGGGTAACTACAACTGACACAGAATTAGAGTCAAATTAAGAGCCAGAAGATGGTCATACTAGTGACTTGGTTTCACTTACTCTAGGGGGATATTTTCTGCCTAACACTTTTAGAAAACACTACCAAAATGAAACATGTATTTATCAGAAGAACCTATAAAGCACATATTCCTGGGCAAATTTGGATTTTTAACTATGGCCATTGCATTGGCCTATCTGAGGCTAAGAAGTACAGAAGAGCTACAGAAAAATTGTGAAAAATAAGGAAATGGTCATGATCATGGCTTACCAGCCAGCAAATGAAAGGAAGGGGATTTATAGTCATCTCTTCAGCTACGTATAACAACAGTAACAAATTCTTTGCTATATTCATTCATACAGCTCTACTGTTCCAATTCCCATTTCAAGAGCCAGTGCAGCATTGATGTCACTTTCCCTCTAAAATTCAGGTTATTATAGCTGCATAAACAGTACTACGTAAGACTTGCAAGTTTTAAAGATGGATCTAATTTATTCTGTCCGTAATTCAGAATTGTAATAAGCATCAGGAAAGGATTACTTCTTCCCCCCGTCTTCTCACTGGCTAATAAACATGCTATGTAGGTTAATTGGTTCCCTACAGCTTTATATAGGAGGCACTGTTAAAATCCAAAATTCTAATTTGTAATCAAAAAATCAAAATCAAGAAATATATCTATTTTAGATAGAAGCTAACAGGCCTATCTGAGAAACTTTCAAGTGAACCCAGAGTGTGCAGTTACAATGGACACTGAGAACAGTCAGCAATTACTGGGGACAAAATACCAGTGTACATATAGAGATACAGGAGAGCCAAATCTGAAGTGTCAAGGCACTTTCAAGACTATCTTGTTCCCATTTTTAAAGATCCAGCAGAAAGGAATGGAATGCAAAGTGTTTTTCTGTTGGCATGCTCCTTACTCTGAAAATTCAGTTCTGATCTACTATTTACTTACTAAATAATCACAGACAGAGAAGATCTGTCTTTGCGAAAATTTCAGAAATCATTTTCTATTTAAAAAGTTTTAAAAAAATATTTAAAAAATGAAGCGTGAATGTTAATTCAACCTCAAAATTAGACTGAAAATCCAGACCCAATTGTCACAAAGTCAATTCTAGTTTGTATCCCAGCTTCTCTTTTAATACAAAATTACAAAAGCAATACTGAATATAGAAATATAATACTGTCAATGTAAAATATAGTTTCATTTTGTCCACTAATGCTTTTATCTTAAAACATCACTAAATCTACACAGAGCTATTTCAGAAAACCTTTGTAATGGTCTTAACTCACTTGCTCTAGATTACAGCACAGCCTTCGGATGCTAGGTGTTGTGAGTGACTTTATTTAGGGCTACAGTGAGACGTTTGCCAGAGATTCATGGTATAGCTACAATATCTGTCAATTGATTTAAAAGAAAACAAAACAAGAAAAACAAGCCAGGATACTGCTGACATTAAGATCTAATTTTAATGGCATTTCCTTAGCACCCCAAGCACAGACTTCATCTTGAAAAGCAAAGCATATTTCACCTCTCTCAGAAGAGCACAGAAATACTTGCTGCTTCAGAGATGTGGATTTTTAGCTCTCAAAAATTTCCTACAAGACAGACATCTGACTTCCAATATCCCCAGCTTAAAGCAAGTGGGCTGGCTGGAAGTATCACATGTTGCTTTGAATGCACCACAGAGAATTCTTACTACACTCTTTTGTGAGGAGAGCTGTATACTGGGTGAATATATAGCACAACAGTGACAGCTGTGCCCTAAAAAATAAGTCTGCACCGGGTTCAGAGTAAGTGCTACTTAGCAGGAGTCCTGGGAGGCAGCGTACAAAGTGCAGCTGCTGCACCACCTTGAGAGCAGCATGTGTTCTCGTGCAAGCCCCCTCAGCTCCACTCCAAAGGGAGAGAGACAGGGATCAGGCAGCATTTGAGTGGCTGAGTGTTAAAATACTAATGAGAATGCTTGTATAAACAGATGGATGGACACAGCTTCCCTGCCCCCAAGGAATTCCTAATTTACAGACAGACAAAAATACATACAGAGGCCTTTGCAAGTGAGAAGGTGCTAATACAGCAGCTTGCAGCATTAGCCAGGGCATCTTCTTTTCCTAGGACTTGAGCTATGCCTGCCCCCTTTCTGACCCAAGCCCCCAAATCAACCAGTTAAACTTTTCTCATTTAAGAACAGTATCTCACTAGCACTAGAAATATGCTAAAGCATTGGGAATTAATACCCTCTTCTCCTCGGGATGTCTAGGACAGAAGAAAATACTGAAAGGAAATGTTCCTTTCCACAGTCAGAAAGGCTAAAACTCTGAGATGGGATATAAGCTATCAGTTACCAGAGGCTGTAGCACATATTACTATAAGAAAAGGAATGGACAGATGCTAAGGATCATCAGAAAGTAAAATCTATTACCCTGTGGAGAAAGCAGCATTTAATCTCCCTCTTAACTTTTTGCCACTAGATTTTTATATAGAAGTTTCCAACAAACCTTCATAGGCTTTCTAAGCACTGAGGCTCACAGTGTCTGGGAGTGGCAGGAAAACTTCCTTGTTTTACAGAGGGGCACGACCCACTGGAAGGAGACATTGAAACCCCTCTGCAGACCAATTAACACTGAATGCCCATATGAACCAACTACTTATCTCTGGACTGGAGACAGCAGTTCCTCTCCTATTCACATTGTGAGAAAGTTAATCGGGGAAATTTATATTATTGTTTCCTAAATGTTTCCCTTCCCATCCCTGTCTCCATAACAAATGTGTAACAACTCCCAAGGGAAATTCATTGGTTTTCTTAGACAATTCTGGACAAGAAATGACAGCAAAGAAAAGGAGTAGAAGTCACTGGGGTAATTCATCTGACAGAAATTCACCGTTTCACCCTGCACATTGCCAGAAGGCATGAAACAGGAACAAAGGAGGAAACAGCCTAGATAGCCTTCCTCATACAGCAAGCATCCCACTATCTTTGATGATGGCTTTTATACCTTCCAGGTCTGGATAGGAGAACTGAGCAACTCTGATTAACTGTAAAGGCAGGGGGCTGCAGAATACTGCAAATAAAAGTCCTTGTACATATCATTAACCACTCTCAGAGAAAGTAAGCTGTAAAAAGCAGCTACCATTTTCCCAAAGACAATGTCTGACTGTTTTTCAGTTTACTACAAGGCTTCTTAATAATAAATATTTTGCTTGGGTTTTAATAGGAAAACAAACCCCACCTTAAATAAATGCTCAGGGGATCTGCAAAATATGCCACTGACACCTTGAAGAGTTTCCATTTATACTAAACAGAGCCGAGCCGGCAAGCTGCAGAGGCATTCTGAAGTGGCCTCTCAGCCTGTGCTTCATCTGTAGTTAGGAAGGAAGATTACAATACATGTGAGAACACCCGAAATAGCTTTAATCTACCTCTCTTGCGTACCAGGAGCCACAATGCCACAGCAGCACAGAGATTTTGTAGGACAGCCAGTCAAAGGCTTATAGTACAGGACACTCTGTGCTGAGATCTGTACTGCAACAGCACAACTGCAATTAGCACTTGAGCTGTGCAGTTTACCTCTCAGCCTTGGGTATGCCAAACCATGGTGGAATGCTACCTCCATAATCAACAAACACTTACTTACATTCTTCTTAAAGGCCTCTACAAGGCCACTGTTCATCCACAATATATAGGCTTTTCAAGGGAAATGACTGAGAAGCAGCTCTTCTTGCCAAGCTAAATAGACCCAGGTGATGAAAATAAGCCTAAAGTGAAAGATTTTCAGCTGGGAAATAGAAGGAAGCACATGGGCAACATTTAGGGAGAAAAGGCTTTGAGGAATATTTTAAATGAATGCAAATGCTCTTGTCCCTGATTAGGAGAAGTTGCAATCATTCCCTCCCCTGTCCCCTCTCCACCTTATCCTTGTTTAAAATAAAGGATAGTCTACAGATGAGATAGTCAAACATGGATGGGGCTTTTGAAAAGGACGTGTTGGCATAGCCAGAAGACTATTCAGCTCTCTAAATCTTGTATAACATTACTGTTAATAATCTCTTTTCTTTTTTTCTTCACTGAAAAATAGCTGTTACATCCATTCAGTCTACTCAGCATCATAGCATGTACTATGTATCTTGCAGAAATGACATGGAGGCGGAGTTGAGTCATACAACAGACTTTGATTGTTTCAAGGAACAAGTGAGCAAGTTCTTTGGTATCAGAGTTTAATGTCCTTAAAGCAAATAAAATTTGAGAAAATATTTGAGGTATTGATGCTTCATGTTCTGGCAACCTAGTATATGTGAGTATTTCTGTCAGCTTCTACAGGACAATTCCCTGCAGCAAAATTACACGGAGCTTCTAAGTGCTTGAAGGATTACAATTGCCAAATTTCTTCAAAGTTTCCCTCTTCCTTAACTCTCTTTTATTCATTTTGAATTCATTTTAAGGCAATTGATACGGTAATAAATTGATAAGGTTCTAGTAAACAAATCTTACCTATCGATATAACCTTTCAGATTGTCACAGCTCTCAGCTTCTTGAAATCTATTCTGTTTTTTGACTTCCTGATACAATTTGTCTCATCTCCCACTACAAGCATTAGCAATAAACTGAGGGTTTTATGTCTTTTACTATTGGCCACTATGGTAAGATTTTCTTTAAGTTCGTTCTTCTTAAGGCATTTCATTGTATTTACCTAAGACCACAATGCTTTATGATCTGACAGAGTTTTGATCCATTCAGGAACAATAAGGCCTCTCTGAAAGTGCATTTGAGACAACACTGTTTTAGTTTGGCATTTAGTGGCCCGCAGCCATTTCGACCGTAAGCAGCTCAGAATAATAGCTTTGACTTTGAGCATGTCCTGAGGATGGGGCACAGATATGTCTGCTCTATAAGTGACTCTTCTGCTCCTGTGTGTTTGTAAGTTAGGGTGCTTTGATGGAGGCTTAGACTTAACTCTTCTTTAGATGTGCATGTTTATTGAGTTCTTTTTGTTTCTGGCTGCCAGAGGAATAATTCCTCCTCTGATCAACAAAACACTAGCTGCCGGTTTGACACAGCAAATAGCAGTCCTGTCTCTAAATGAGAAATATGTAGCATTCACCTCCATGCTTTGCCTGCAGACACTACAGTAGCATTGTACACATAGAAAGGTATATGTATAAGAGAAGATGAAATGTAACACATGTCCACAGTGACAAGGATGTTGAATCAGAACTAAATTTGCAGGAACTACACCCAATAGCGTGTCACTATTTTGTCTCTAAGGTTTTAGAGGCCGTATTTCCCAGTGTGAACCTGTTTCAGTTGGATGGCCCAACATTATCCATCTGCTATACAACATCAGTTACCTATCAAACACTCTTCTTAACTCCAAGAAAAAGTGTTTTGCTCCTGTGGCATTCATCCATGCTTTGTGAGAGAATAAACAGAAGCGTGAGCTTCAAAATGCCAGCATGAAAAAAATCCGTAAATTCAAGTGAATAAAGGAAAAGGAAAGAAACCAAGATCCCCTGAGGAAGTGCAATGCAGAGTTCTTTTGTAATATGCCGTGCCATGTTTAGTGGACAACATGACATCCTGCCAGGTATCCCTGCAGATTCCTTGGATTTTCCAGCATTTTGCTGGATGTTTCATGAAGCAAGCAAAGTTCTAAAGACAGGACGTTTCTTTTACCTGTTAAAATTTAACAGCTTAAGGTTTGCTCAAGCTTTTGTATCAGAGATGCCAATTCCCTTTGAAGCGAAAGGAACCACATTTGTTTAAAGGGAATTGATTTGAACACATGGATATAATCTCAATGTTTACATATAACCTCAATATAATCTTTGAAAGGCAAAACTTGTGATGAAGATTATAAAAAGACTTATAAAACAAAATTATCAGATAACAATCAGAATTTAAATAAAAAGGAAGAAGCTTGTTTTACTGGTCCTTTATCTTAACTAATGAGAAATGTGGCTGCTGCTCAGTACAAGGCTTTGACTTTTATTGAATGATGATGCTGACCCTGGTTTGGGGTGTTTTAACCCATTACAGTGGTGGGTACAGCAATCTGCAAAAATTTTCCACCTAAAGCTTGAAGAGAATAATGAAAAAGCAGATCTTATTTGACAAAGTACCAACCAGTGACATATATGGCTTTCTCAAGGCAAAAGCCTTCCCTCTAGGTGAATTTTACATCCATCAGATTTGTAATCCTCTGTTGCATAAATGTAGCTAAGTACCTTCCCACACATCACACAGTGACTTCAGGGCATGTAGCAGTATTAAGCTCAACAGTTTTCAAAATGTGTTTTTGGTCTTTTTTTTTTTCGATGAACATGTACTCTACAATAACCAATTTTTATGTGACTTCAGAAGGGCTTCCTGTTTACAGACAAAATGAAATAATAGAAATGAGATGTTTTAACATACTGTTACTGTTTGTAGCTAAAGGCTATTTCAGACTCAAAATAAAAAAGACAAAGGAGTAAGATGGAAAAATAGTATCAATTACTGAGAAAAAACATGGATTTTTGTTCAAACTCTAATTCAAAAAGGGTATATTCAGTGACCGTAAGTTCACCTGCTTGCCTTCTCCTCTCCCCTCCTCGCAATCAAGCTTGTGATGAAACAGGAGGCCAAGTAAATCCTGACAGTGTGGACCCTATACAATATAGGTCTCACAAGCTTGTTTCACATCTTGTCAGAAAGAAGATCAGCTGGATGCGCTACATACAAAGGTAACCTGGACTGATAGCCTTTTTTCCCCAGCAAGTACTTCTTCGTCAGCCCCCTTCCCTACCTGCACCATTTCGTAGGGAGAATCTGAAGAAAAAATCTTTTACAAAACACTACGCAGAAGACAGAAATAATATGTTCTGAAAAGGTACAGAAAGTCTTCATTAAACTAACATCAATATTGTTTATAAGCCAACATATCCTGAAAGGTACAACTGAAACTACAGGTAAAGTAAGAACTTGTAACATCAAGAATGGTGCACTGAAATAAAGTTCTAACAAGGATGTCCCATAAATTTGAAAAGCCATAAGCTGATGCAGAGGCAGATAATTTAGGAAGAGCTTTAAGGAATGAATGGCCTCAGCTAGTTAATATCACTTTGCCTATGGTGAGTGGCTCTTCATTTAAACTGCCCTGTGTTCGAAGATCCAAACAATGCCACTCACCTTCATCACTATGTCTTCTATTTTTATGCCCAAGTTTCGGGTTGAAACATGACTCAAAAATTCCCAAGCACTACAAAGAAAGATATTCTTGGGGAATTTCCATCCCAGATAAAGGAAGGAATCTGTGATCTCATGATTCCTAATTCAGCAGAGTGCATAGTTCAAGCAGCCTCAATTTGCTTTGGATAAGTGACTGAGTTTTTAATTTGCTGAGTTTTTTTTTTTTTTTTTTATACTCCCAGTCCCTCTAGAGTTCTCTAAAATGGTACGGCATTTTTACTTTACTATCCCATTCAGCAGCATATTCCCAACCTTGTTAGAAAAATATATCTACTTCAACAATAGGAAAAGCACAAACTTTGACTTTCGTAGGAAAAATTAGTTACTGCTGTGACAATGAAGGAATTTGGATCCCTTGCCAGCAGTAATACCAGGGGTCTTGCCTATTTTTCAACATTCATCTACCAGTCTTTTAGGAGCCCAGAAAACCACTCTCTTGTGGACAAGCTAGTCTGGAGCAATGTTTCACTCAATCCTTTTTGGATATTTTGCTTCTCTCCTGTTTTACCTCACCTACATTTGGAGTTCACTATTTAATGGCGTAAGCAACACCAAGTTAAGGCAGGATTATTCTTCCAATGCACTCAGATTTTAGTAGAGTGCTCCATGTAGGGCCTTGAAGTACAACCTCTATGTCTACTTCAACTCTCACTCCTCTCTACATTCCTACTTCTCTCCAGTAACTAATTGTACTTGGAAGAAAAGTAACAGTCATGACAAAAGATGTCTACAAGTTTTGTAGCATGCTCAGAGGTACAGAAGCTAGGGCAAATGTTTGAAAATGGATTAGGCATTTATCTAATAAACATTCTTAAGTAACAAAGTTTAGATGTGTGAGTTTTATGTGAAAATCATCCTTATCCTCCTTGGTATATTTAGCTAAGCTTTATCTAGGTGAATGTGAGCATGTTTTTTAGTTTAAAATACTTATTTATGTTTGAATCAGAGCATGGCCCACTATGGATAATGAAGCTGTGTAACTTACACATAAGAATTGTTCTGCAAGGTGCTTCACTTCCATTCCAAAACTGTATTTTTTATCTTTCATTCCTTCCTTGTAAACTGCAGACCTTTTTCTCAGAAGCACTGGAGTCAGAGGTTGTAATGAGCTACATACCTAGCCACAGTAAGTTTCAAAATTCAGCATGCCCAAATTAGGAATTTTCCTCTCCTGCTCCAGGGCAAATACACTAATTATGATAATCTGTTTGCATATTTTGTGTTGGAATAGATGTTCACAGGACATCTATTTAAGTCCATGGAAGGAATGCATTCAAGTTAAAAATTTGGCTTAACAATGTTTTCTTTGGCCAAGCAAGATACTAACTTCTGCAGTGAAGCATGTCAAAAGCAACTGGCTTGGAGGAGGCAGCAGGGAAGTTTGTTTGATCAAGAAAATTTCAGAAAGTTTGAAGTGGGCTGCCTCTCTGTGCCCAGTTTGTCTTTTTTTCTTCATCTAGCACTAAATTAATTGCTTACCAATGAATTGTGTAGATGACGAAATAGGAGTAACTTTAATAGGGATTCCTGTTGCTAATAAAACTGTTACTTGTCTGATACAAATAAGGAATGAAAGGAACATGTGGAAAAACAAGCTAACCCTCCACTTTGATCTCAAATGAAGACTTAGCTAAACTGCAGAACAACAAGCTTCATCATCCTGTTTTGTCAGAAAACAAGCCTCTGAGTGGCTAAATTAAAGTGGTTTGGATTGCATAAAGCAAAAACGTCTCTAAAGAAGACAAAAGATTGATGCATTCCCCAATATCAACATGCAAATCTCAGATCCAGCCAGAATTATAACTGATGGTATTATGAAAGTTCTGTTCTAAGCAGAGTTATATTTACAGTAATGTTTTTCAGAGCTGTACACCCATGCACAAACAATCTGTAGGCATTTTGGAGTTTTAGTATGTTGTCAGTTTGATCTTAGCCAAGTTTCTCTAAACCCTCTTTAATCAGGAAATTACTTAGTGAATGACTGGCTCCCACCCCTCCTAGTCTTTATTTTTCACTTTTTTTTTTTTTTTTTTTTTAATATCCTTCTTTCCCTGGCTGCATCACACTCACTAAGACTGCTCACTCTCGTGAATCATGTTTGCAGAGAAAATATTTAATAGCTGTCAGCAACAGAGCTTTGATGTGCTCCACATCAAGAACGTGCCAACTGCAACGGCAGCAGAAAGCGTTTCTCAGAGTGAATATGCACCTATTTAACAACGGGAGGCTTTTACTTCAGATACCAAGAACTGGAAATAAATGAAAATTAAGATTGCTTGGATAGTAACTGGGCAGCTGGGGAGATTTCTGTGGCACACAAAAGTGCCAAACAGAGCTGTATTCATAATCTCTCTTTAGCCAAGGACAGGTCTTCTATTTATAGAATTATAAAGCTCTTCAAGAGACTGTAAAATTACATACACATATGATATGGGAGCAACACAAGCATTTTACACAGACTGCCTAATGAAGTCTGAAGATCCTCCCAAACTTTTACTAGACATTTTTAAAATAGCACCACAGATTATGTCCATCTGGTGTTCTCAGCTGGTGACAGGCATTTTCTTCTGACTGGCCTTTCCCTCTGCCTTTTTGTACCATTTCCAAGACTGAACGAATTTTGGCCTCTACCTGCTGCTTCCACTTCCAGTGCATCTCCTACACAATTCCAGATAATACCAGTGAGTCTTTTGGGTCATACCCAGTCCAGGATATGTACAAATAAAAATCATTCCCATCCCACACAGTGACATGAGCCTCTTATTCCATATCTAGAAAGCAACAATTCATGTTTCATATCGATGCTATTCTTCAACAGCTATCCAAAGTCAGAGCTTGAAAAAGACACTATTACCAGGTCTTTAGTCCTGAGTCACTACTAGCAATAGCATTTTACCAGCAGAATTTTCTTATCAATTTGGAAAGACTCCCAAGGTTGCAGAGGGAAATATTAAATTGAAGTGATAGCTGATATTAAAGCTACATGCATCAGTCACACAAAGATGATGTAAATGCAAACTTAGATTAACCTATTAGTCTGCTGGTAAGGCACCAGAAATGTGAGGAAATTCTTTTTTAAACAGCGAGACATTGACTACTCTCTTCCACATATGCACAGTGCCCAGTGTAATGGGGCCCACACCATTCCTGACACTGTTCCTTAGGGTAATACAAGTATTACAAACAAGCAATAAATGTGTTTGAGAGCGAAAAATAAGGCATCAAATACTGTTTTGGGCAAAGAATACAGAAGACTAGTATGAAGTCATCATCTGGGTATTAAAAGGAATTCTTAACAAAATAAAAAAAAAAAAAGGAGAAACCAAGACATAAGACTTTAAAAAGAAAAAAAAAAAAGATTCTGGATGCATCAGAAAAGAGCAAAACTGTCTTCACTCTCCACTTCAAAACATTATCATTCCTTGTCTAACCCTGCTGCTCTGTGAGAATACCACAGACAAACAGAACTGACATGAAAGCACAGATTTCAAGCTCTGTTTTCCTCTGCCCTGCAGTCCAGGCAGTAGCTCTAGCATCTGCTGCAGCCCTCTGAAGAGATGTGCAATAAGTGAAGAGCTAAAAGCTCTGCAGACAATAAGGTATTGGTCATATCTCTTGGGAGGCCCCTTATCCTTTTTTTATCATGCATGACCCTGTAAGAATGTGCAATGTGATAGTTCAGAGAAAAAGCACTAGGCTGACAAGCTGGGCTTTTGCTGGCTGCAACTCAGATATGACACAAAGTCATGCCCATCTTATGTAAAGACTGATAAGAAGGCAGTGTGCTGTTTATACTGTATCAGTGTGTAATTAGAAAGTCTTGTGCTTGCATTAGTAGGTACACTGATAATCAGCCCTCAAAAAAAAAGGAGAACTGAAAGTCTAAATATCAAAAGCGGTTAAATCCTTCTACAGAAGTAAGAGGAAAGAACAGAACTGTTCAAAGATAAACAGCTTTTGAAACAGCATGACTACAAGTACCTTCCCCAAGTGAGGTGTGAATCAAGCTGGTGTGGAAGTTTGTGAGTCAAAGAGTCTCACGCAGGAAATTAATTCCTTTGTGCATGCTCCTCCTGTGACCACAGCCTGTCTGTTTGGAAGACCAGAAAACTTCTGTCTCTCATGTTGACAGGCAACAAGAAAATAAAATCCCATTACAAGTAAAGCAAAAGCACTGCAAAAATATTACGGTCCTAATTTGCTATTACTTAGCCCGAAGTTATTCTCTTGAGTGCAAATGCAAGTATTTCAGTTTCTCTGTTAACAGCTTTGTAGCACTACAAGTGACTGCATAGCTGCCTGGATATGGTAAAGCAGTTTATATTTTCACCTCAGGCAAAATATCAACAATTTCTTCTCAAATAACATTTGGAAAACATACCTTTAATTTACAATAGGATTCCAGAAGCTCTTCTGTACCCCTATTGTTTTAGGATAATGTTTGCTGGTTTTATGAATATGGAAATAAAACTAAGGATGGTGGACAGCCTGGTGCTTGTGTCCATTTTCTGTCCTTTACTTTGCTTCTGTCTTGAAGAGCACCCTTCCTGCTCTTATCAATAGTAAGAGCTTGAAAGTCCATCTTACCTTTACATTAGAGAAACCCTCTCTAGAGGGTATGGCTGGGGCCACTGCAAACTCCACGAGAGCAGGCTGGGCCCACACCTAACTGGCCCTCCTGCAAAAAAGCAAACCTTTCACTTTGTGACAGGCAGAATCATAGAATCATGGAATATCCCAAGTTGGAAGGGACCCATAAGGATCATCAAGTCCAACTCCTGGCACTGCACAGGTCTGCCCAAAGGTTTAGACTGTGGGACTAAGTGCACAGTCCAATCTCTTCTTAAATTCAGACAGGCTTGGTGCAGTGACTACTTCCCTGGGGAGCCTGTTCCAGTGTGCAACCACCCTCTCGGTGAAGAACCTCTTCCTGATGTCTAGCCTAAACTTCCCCTGCCTCAGCTTCACACCGTTCCCATGGGTCCTGTCACTGGTGATAACGGAGAATAGGTCGCCTGCCTCTCCACTCCCCCTCGTGAGGAAGTTGTAGACTGCGATGAGGTCCCCCCTCAGCCTCCTCTTCTCCAGGCTGAACAGGCCAGGCGACCTCACATCTCACATCTGACAGTCCATATCTCCTCTAGTATGTGAGCTGAAAACTAAGTACACAGTTTTTGCAATCTTTTGAATAAATGACATGTAAGCTTAAATCACAGAAACTAATGTTTGAAGATCCCTGTGTTGGCAGAATGCAGAAAGCTATCCCATGTTAGTGGCAGAAAGACAGGAGAGCAGTCCATCAACAGGATCCAACTACGTTAATTTGCAGTTCCATTAAGCAACTCCTTGTCAGGACAAACCTATGAAACATGCAATAATGAGAATAAAAAGATATACACAACAGATTTAGGAGAGACTGAATTTCAGATTTCAGAGTTGTACACTTAGCTCAGTGGGATGAAAAGATGTTTACAAAATCTTCTGAAGTAAATATGAGTTAATATTAAGAAAGTCACTTTTTTTTTTTCCTGAAAAAAATCTTTTGTTTTCATTTATAGCTTTATGTAATAGATATAACAATTCAACTGGGAAACATCATCCACGTACAGAAAGTGCACACACCCAAATCCTATCATAAAATATAATAATGCCAAAGAGATAGAGGGGTCAGATTTTACATAGCTATAGACAAAGTATTTGTCAATCCTTAACACAGCTATTTCCATAGCAGACAGTCATTTGAACTGTGCTGACATTAGTAAGGAAAAAATACTAATCCATTTGTTACAAGCTTGTTATCTAACCTACAGTAGTATTTTCTGTACTTAGAAATACAGCCTTGTATTTCTGAAACTTGACTTAGGAACATTCAGTGTAACAGCATTCATTAATACATTGAACTGCTTAGTTGTTTTAAAAAATTCAGTTTCTTTGTATCAGAACTTGTTTTGCCTTGTTAAAAATGAAAGCATTCCCACTCTGTATGAGGCCTGTACTTACACATACATGCCCCTATTCCGTGAAGGGCAGCAACCCAAATTATTACAAGGACTAAATGCTAATTAATTCTCCCTTACGAGTTATGATAAATGATTTCAGGGTGAAGCTATACATTTTCCAAAGGGGCTTTATCACAGCTCTGTTGACAGGACTTTCAGTATGGTGGTATGCTCAGTACTACCCTGAAGTAGCTGAAGTATGTGCCACAGCAGGTGCCACAAGTAGAACATAGATTTGCTTTGACATTAGAACACAGGGTATACAGTGAGTGCAGAATTGTTTTATGGGTTTAAAAAGCATATGTCATGAATGGTTTGGAAAAGCAGAGCCTTTGGGGTACAGCATTAGAGTCAAAGCTAAGCTAATTTGAGGAAATCTTGCCTCATTATGGTAAAAGGTGTTTGTACTTTATGACTACTAGGGTATCTGTTATTAAAGAACCATTTTGCCCTCTAAAGCAAAAGCTTGCTGAAATAAGACCAAAGTATTAAAACACTGATGGAGCTTTAAGGGATACATTTCTACCATAGAATTGCGAAAATTAAATATACATTTATTATACAAAATGTAAAAACATCAACATTTCACATTTTTGATAACGATGTCTTGATAAAAAATTCATCTTTAATTTTTGCACCAACTCCCAGTGTCATGGGGCACTGGTAATCAATGATAGTCCTAGTCATTCAGTTATAAAGTGGCATAAAACATGACATCTTTTACCAACAAAAAGATCTCTCTGCATCTATGACTTTATGCGTCCATAACCTAGACTGATCAATTCCCTCTAACAAAGTAGGAGATGAAGAGCACCTCCTTGTTAGCCATAGCTATACCTCCCTGCTGACACATACACTTCCTACAGCCACAAACATGCATACACTCCTCCGCTTTTCATGATGATTTGGAAACTTTCAACATCATTGTGATCTGTGCAACAAAGCTTTATAAAAATTTCTTTCTAGCTTCTAACAATTTTGGCCTTTGTAATGGCACCCTACAAAGATGTTGATGATTCCATTCCTAACACCTGAGCAATGGTAAAACCACCTAATTTTCATTTTCACAAATTACTACTGACCGTTCTTGGCCCATCGGCAAAATCAATTTATTGCCTTACATATGACTTAAGGTCAAGGATAACTTGCAAAAATGAAATGAAATATCTAACCGGTCTGCTTGATAGCCAGCTTATAGACGTGAGGTATGCCAAAACTGTATCTAAAATTAAAGATGTGTGAAAAATAATGGAAACATCCCAAATGCCATGAGGAAAGCAGCCTACGCAGTGTACGTATTTCCTAGATTAACCTTAAGATAAATATATATATATATATAGACAGAAAACCTCAAGCCTAGCTCTTAGATTAAAACTTTTCAAGCTAGATTTTCAGATATTAGAAAAAAAAAATCCAGCATATTCCATGGTGCTCAGTATCCTTAATGGAGTGATGTTGGCTTAAACCAGGTTAAAAAAATATATATTATTCTTATATTAGGGAATGTAGTATTTCTCTTGCAGAAATAATTTTATTTTTACATTAAGCGTTATTTTTTCCCCCAACCTCCTTTTTGCACAAGTGATTGAGAACGGCATTATTGTCCTTCAACTCTGAAGGGTCTTTACAAATATATTTCCCCTGTAACTTCATAGAACTAGTGGAATTATACCAGGAATAAATCTGTTCCAGTATCTTCAGTTACTCTGTTTGGAAACCAGTCATTTGCCTGACCTTCAGTGCAATGCTAAAAACAGAGTTTGTCTGTCATCGAGAGCCAGTGAGATTTCAGATAAAACAGAAGTCATGGCTCCTGCAATGAAATTCCAGGACTGTCCATCAAAAGCTTGCCAACAATAGCATCTCACTCAGTCCATACTTCCATACTTTTATCAAAGTAAGAAAAAAGAGGAGATCTGACATTTGGAATTGGGCAGAGATGGTACCATTCCGAAGTATGTGAAACCAGAAGGATTCCTTAATTATATTCTACACTCTACTTAAACTTGTGACTTGAATAGCTTTAGTTCTCTAAGGGTCCAGTCGTTTCTCACACTTCTCAGAAGTAGTTTTTTTTTTCCCGTTCAAAATAGTCAAAGTGAAATATCACTTATTAGACTATATGGAGAACTGTTCTTCTCACTACCAACCCAAGAACCAATATAAAATAACATACAGATCAACACAAAATCTTTGTTCTAAGCCCCAGCGTAAAAATTGTGAGCAAGCACTGAAGTGGAAACAGGACTCTTTGTTCTCCAAGCATCTAAATTCCTTGTTTAAATTAAAATAGATGACTCTTGTGTTTATTAGAACATGAGGCTTTCTTACAGCAGGGTAGGTGCCAGGTAAAACTTGAACTTTCTTCCTTATGGAACCCTATGCCAGCATATAGGTTTAAAGCCTTCTCTCCTTTTTCAGACCTGACCCTCTCATTTCTCTTGACACCACTCAATCCAAACTTAAACCTCCGTATACCGTCCCACACCTAGCAGGATAGTACAGAATGCTTTGAAGGTGAAAGATGTGTAAAGCACAAATCACCAAAGTAATTTCCATGTTTTCTAGGTATCTGCTAGTACACACACATCTTGCTTACTACCTCACTACCCTGGAATAAGTTTACACTTCCAACCTTCGTCCAGCCTTACAGTTACTTTTTACTTAGGTTTGCACTTACATGACAAAACCATGCTTATGGATGGGAGTGGGTTGGAGGGAAGCTAGCAAAAAGGTTACCATGTCATCCTTAACATCGTGTGCTCATATCACAAAACTGACACTGCATATCTTAATCCAAAACCACAGACCTGTCCTGGTCTCTCTCTCACTAGTCTCTGCAATGAAAATTAGCCATAAAAATAGAAAATGGAAGTGTCAGAGGTAAGAACAGAAAGGAAAAAGACAATGTCAAGACAATGTCAGGGCTCACAGGAAGTGAAAAGAGTATTTCAAGGCTAAACAGTGATTAAGAATCATATTATCAATTTTTAAGAACAGCTTACAGACAGCTCTCCTTCAAGGTGATGTTGTGGCCCTCTCCCTGTTAACTAATTGAGAATTTTAATAGTGCAAGCTATTTGCAATACAAAGTGAGGCAAATCACTAGAGAAATAGTATCAAAAGACACAACCGAACCAATGGCTTTTTGCTTGTGGTGTCACAGCAGTGCCCCACTCTGACAAGTTCAGAGCCTGTTGGACACGCTTTGTGAATTCACTGATGGCCATCAGAACTATTGTCTAACTAGGCAGAGCAGACAAAAGGACTAGAAAAAGAAACAAAGCACTAGAGCTAGGAGACAAATCCAAGTCTCAGGTGTCTTTGAATGCTAAATGAATTAAACTGGACAAAGTAAAAAGACACCATCAGCACAACCTAGATTTTTACTTATTCTGGTAGTACAGCAAAATAAACTGGACAAAATATAAGTGATGGTGTGACAAATGATAGAGGGAAGGGTATGTGTGTGTATATATACATATATATATATATATAAATCATGGGGATCTGTTCAACACAGACATTTAAGAATAAAGCATGAGAGATTTTTCTATAGGCCACTTGTATCCAAAGACAAATACACAAATCATATGCAGTATACATTCAGGAGAAGACATGGGGAGAATATTTCTTGTGTACCAGGAAAAATATAGAACTAAACTCAACTAAAAATACACCAAGGACATTGAAAATCACCATCATCATCTATTCTCATGATGTGATATCTTTGTAAACAAACATGCTATTATTTGATTTCCTTTTATTAAAACAAAACAAACAAAAATAGGGATGTGGAGTGTTTAATATTATGGAATCACTAAAATACATGAAAATATTCAAATAAATATTGGGAAATTATTTGATATTTCAACTTTACCTCAAGGTGGTCACCACCAGCTCTTGGATGGCGAGTCAGAATTTAGGCAGAAAAATGGTTTTAGTTTATGACACACTGAGTAAACTATTTTTTTTACTGAGTATCACATTAATGTAACCATAGCATCAGTGGGAGGATATGAACAGAATATGGCATACGCGCTCATCTTTTTTCAGAGTAGTTTTGGGAATTTAGTTTTTTTTTTTTTCCTTGATAATCCTTGATCTGTATTTCTTTATTATAAAAATAGGTGAACTACAGTGGAAAAAGATAATCTTTTAAAGAGTTCTTCCTATACTACCTCTTTTTACAGAATTCATAGACACTAAGACACTGTCATACCAGGGAGGATATATGGACCAGCCATTACTCTCAGACAGCAGCCAAGAACAGGTACTTTAGGAAAAGATTAAAACTAAGGACTGCTGACCTTCAAGCCAGCACATTCACTGTAAATGTTCTAGAATTAAATGCCAAAAAAATAAAGTTTTTTCCTAACATGTTTTTCTACACATTGAACAAGGATGCTTACCAATCAACTACCTGACATGAGCTCTTCCTTGGCCTTCTAACATTGGAGACACATTTAATGTTGGGATCCAATATCATTTTTTCCAAAACCAGTGGAGGAGGATCAAGACTAAATTTAGTCCAAAAGGGTAATGTTATTTACAAGCAAAGCTTTCCTCAGAAATAGTTATCTGAACGTCCAGTTAATATGAGGCAAATCATTTTAAGTGGTAAATTATTTTACAACTACTCCTTTGTCCTGTTTCCTGGCTGACACGGAGTTTAATGAAAATAAAAAAAGTTACAGGACAAATCAATAATTGAGCTAAACACTCATTGTGGCAAGAGAAAGGGACATATCACAGCATGAAACTCAGATCCAGTTCTGAGTTCCAGAACTTCCCCACGGGAAGGATCAGCATCTCGCACTGTACTTATAAAATATAATACTGTACCAGAGTGTCCTGCCTCCTTTCCAGGTTGTCTTTAGGACACATGAACTCCAGGGAATTGTGGGTGGAGTGTATGAAAGATCTTATTGCAGCTGCTTGTACTGCACCTGTTCAAGGGATAAATAAAGCAGCTAAGTTCTAGTTTTGGTTTCATTCGCTGACAGTCCCTTGATGCGGAAAGAAATGATATACCACCTCCTCATCTTGTCAATCATTCTGCAAATATGTATTCAATATTGTGGAAGTGATGAATTTTCCCCCCAGAATGTTCCCACAAGCTTGGATAAGCTCTCTGACAAGTCACATACACATAGGGAAAAACTTATGGCTCATTGCTCCATACTCTTCCAGACAATAACCCTGTTCACATAAATTATCAATCCTGCAACTTCATCCCATTTTTACTAGGAAAGGGATTAGAATTAGGTCTATATGAAACCAAAATTAAAACTGAATTAATTCACATTCTCTGGAGCTTATGAAAAGTTTATTCTGTCGTCCCCTGCCCCCCCCCCCCCCTTTATTTATGTCTGATTTCCAAAGCTTGAAGCATAATATCATACTGTATAAAAGAAGAAATATGCTAGATCTTTATGCATTGAAGATCCAGACCTTTTTTATGTGAGTCATTGGGGTCTTTCCATTGACATTTGGGACACAGATGTGCATCTTCACAGGGCACATTTTCCACAAAAGCTTGCTGTTACTCTGCAGGGCATTTTTTTTTTTTTTTAAATCTATTTTTCTTGCTTGCATATTTCTTTAGGTCTCCTAAATAAAGATTTCTAGAAACACAATCAAGTAGATTATGTTAGCCTCAGAAGACACAACACAGGTTTAGAAAAAAGAAGCACATTCCCATAATGGGAAACTTCACTGTGTTTTACCACTAAGAAAAGGTGGAAATGTTCACAATGACCACCCATTAGTATTTTTCAGGAAAAGTAACATGTCCTACTATCCACATTCAGCAGATTTTCTTCATTGAAAAGGTTGTAGATAGCAATCTAAAGCTGTGTTCTGTAGGGTCAGGAAGTGAAGCTCTGCAGAAATGTAGCAAAAGAAGGGAATTGCTGACGAGCAGGACAAAAACATTAGACTGTGGTTCATAGGATGTGTGGTTGTAAGAGGAGGAAAGGGTCTTCCAAAAATTCTCCATGGAAATATACTTCACTCTAAACACAGAAATGATACTGGCATTAGCTAAAGCTTGGGCTCCCCAACTCAGGGTAACAGACTATTTAACACAGCAATGCATGTAATCAGAGGAACAGGAAACCCCACAGCTACACACACAACACTTGTTAGCCTCCATAAGGTACCCTTTTTAACTAACTTCTTCGTGTATTGTTTCTACCAGAATAGTCTTTCCACCTTCCCCTTCAGTCTTCTATGGGAATTTATAACACCTTGTGGAAGGACCTGTGATTTTCATGTTCCAAATGCAGTCTTCATTTCCTTGCTCCTCCGCTCAGAGTGCACTAAATTTAAACATCACTGAAAGCTGGAAGCAAAGAAAGGATGGCAGACCCCAATGAGGGAGAATG
Organism: Anser brachyrhynchus; assembly: GCF_964034855.1. Taxonomy (NCBI): domain Eukaryota; kingdom Metazoa; phylum Chordata; class Aves; order Anseriformes; family Anatidae; genus Anser; species Anser brachyrhynchus. The sequence continues at coordinate 14,578,995 of NC_137700.1, forward strand.
TGTGGGGCAGAGCAAGGAAAGACAAGCAGAGGAGGCAGCCCACTGCAGCCTTCTAGGCGTACAGAAGCAGGAGACAGCACAGTACCATCCCACATGGAGGAAGGATGAGTGCCAAGAGGCAACATTAGGGCTGTCCCACAGGACCACAGTCCACAGCAGTATCAGTGCTTGTCCTTGCAGTCATCTGAGGCTTCTGAAAAGAGATTGCTGTTCAGATGGGTTTGGTTTGTTGTTGCTCAAGAAAACAACAACACTTGCAGACTTTTGACCACTTCTTGTCATCAAGAAAGTAAACACGTAATAGTGAAATCTTGTTTGCCCCATCACATATAGATGGCAAAAGGACTTGATCTTAAATAATTTGTTAGATCATTTAAGTAAACAAGTGAGACAAGAATCTTATAGACAGGAAAGTAATTTTGACAGTAGGGCAGGAAGGTATTCGTACTTTGCAACTCCTGACAAAAAAAATCATCAGGAAGACTATCCATTTATTTCCTAGAGTAGGTAATCTTAGCCAACTCTGATAAAAGAGAACATCTTGTTTTGGCTGTCTATTTCTTTTTTAAACACCTGCCATAGTACCAACTGCCCTTGGCCATTTTTGAACTGGCTATGACTAGGTAAGGAGAGAATGCTGACATTCTCAAATAGAGCAGGACAGTCCCAGTGACCCCCAGGATCAAGAAAAGGCAGCCCAAATTCACCCTAATACCAGAGCATTCTGATTTGGCACTATGTACCAGAATCTGGGGTTACATGTAGTATTTTTGGAATTTTGGATACCATGTCCCATTCCAGAAGCTTGAGGTAAATGTAGCATTCGTTCCAAATCAAAATAGCTTCCTAAGTTACAGGATGCTTTAAATATAGAATGAGAGTCCCACAGCGGCTTCTGAAAAGCATGCATGCCACCCTAACCAGGTATAGTAAGTACTACGATGCCTTAACAGTTGTTTTTTTTTTTCATGCCACAAAGATGAATTGCCCCTAACACTGGCTTTAAATTGAATAGCCATAGATTGTTTAAAGTGTGTGTCCTTGAACTAGTCACCTTTAGTGAGAATAAGGGTTTATGCCTTTAGTAACAAGTATGGCTAACCAAGAGCAGCAAGTGAGGGAGCCAAAATAGCCCAGCAGCTGGAATTTGGACTCTAAGCAAGGGAAAGGAGGAGGTATGGTGCCAGCACATGAAAGGCTGAGTTCCTCCTAATCCTCAGCTGCCATTGCTACAAATCAAGTGTATTTAGAAGGATTTTGGGGAAAGGTTAAAACCTATTTATTCAGAGTCCAGGCACTAGACACCTGTGGCATAGATAATCACAACCTCAGCTACGCACGTGGGAGGTGCAAAAAGTAACTCTACCCTATTCAAGGGATTTGCATGCCTTGAAGACATTTGATCCATTACATCTTCCTAAAAGAAGAGCAAGAACTCACTGACTTTCTGGAAAAATGGCTGTTAGCCACTGTGAACAAAAAGAAGAGTCACCTTGTAGTAAACACGTTCAAGATGTCATCTGGAGACATTTGTAAGCTGGAAACTAATTATTTTCAGGTTGCCTACATCCAGAAACAGAGTGCTTACAGTCAAAGTGACTGGAAAAAATACGTTATTTCTTCCCCCTACAATTAAGAGCTGGTTGTTCTTGTTCCCCAAAGTCTCTCAGAAGAATATAGAAACAGCTTCACATTTGGGGGAAAATTATACTTTTCATAGACCCGGAAAGGAAAGTATTTAGGACTGTTCCCAAAGGACACCTAACAGGAGAGCTGGACTAAGCTTCAGGGCCATCCTCAGGCTGGCAACTCATTTGATCAAGCTTTTATTTCGCTGAGCTGCTATTGTAAGTTAAGGGCCTAATTAACATTCATAATTCTTTCCTCATCATCTATACAGCACATTTTGACAGATGATACTTGTTTGTTTTTTAATCTACCATATTATGTAAATCATGGGTCAACACAATGTGACCGAACAGCACATTTGTTGACATCCTTGTCCTCACTCTGTACTGGCAAGAATTCAATTCTTTATGAACTCCTATTCAGTTAAATATTATAGCATACCTTTATGAAGTTAGGATTTAAGAAATTTGACAATTTTAACAAGAAGCCTATTCTGAAATTTCATTCTCACGTAACTTTTTTATTAAGACTTTAATTACAGTAGTACTAGAAGAAACAGCCCTTTCACATGCAGTATAAACCATTCTTTTCAATTAGCATTATTCATTTTAAAGTATGCATAGCTGACATTGTCAGACACAGTTTAAAATTAATTATTTCCGTAAGACTTACAAGTATTGATTTTTATCACGCTCAGCAAAAGTTTCCCTCCTTCTCTCATCCTCATGATCTTTGAATGGGGATTAATAACTTACCAGCACACTGAACAGCCAGTTCTTTCTGCAACAAAACCCAGTGAACAAAGAAGAGCAGTATCTCACATCACATTGGACACCATTTAATGTTACTTTATAAAATGGTGGTATTTGAGGCACTTATGTACAGAAACTTCTAGCTATACACAAAATAAATCACATGTATCAAATAGTGGGCTGGAGCTAGCTGAGGATACAATCAATGCTAGATTATAATGAAGACCTTTCCTTTCAACACACTGCTTTAGTACTTCAAAGGCTACTGAATGCTTTTTATAGTTATATACAAACTGGATTTAAAAAAAAAATAAGGTACTCTTTACACTACTAATTAGACAACAGGAGTGACCAGATGAGAACCGCTGTTGCTAGTATAGAAAGTTAATGATAACATATTGGCAGAATAAATTTCACTCTGTGTCACATTAGCTGTAGAAGACTTGGCAATAATGTATTCAGAATGGAGCTAGTGACAGTGCTATCTGCTGTGTTATGGAAAACTGCCATTTGCTGAGTTCAAATATCTGACACTAATAAAAAGTATCACCTGAAAAAAAAGTGTTCAGCAGCTTTAAATACATAATTTAATGGTTACCTCCTGTTGCGTTTACTGGTTCTAAAGGATCTGCAAAATTATGTTCATTAATAATTAAGTGAATTTGACAATTTCTTGAAATACTACATCAGCTATATTCGCAACTAAATTAACTTTAAGCCAAAGGCGGAGGAATTTGTCACACCAGAATACCCAGTTGCCAGGGAACACTTAAATGTTAAAACAAGATAAAAAGCAACAAAACTCATTTGAATTGTGGACTTGTTAGGTTCCTTAGGTTAAGAAACCTCCTCCTCCTTCATAAAGAGGCAATAACTATGCTTATCCCCACTCTTGAGCTTCTCATTTCTCACCATTCTTGGGCCCCAGTTTCTTAACACACAACATTATGCTTCCTATTCAAGGGAAAGGTTATGTTTCCCTCTTAGAGGAAAAAGCTGAAAAGTCACTATGGAATTTATTTATTTTTTTTCTCTCCATCAAGAAATACTGACTGTATTTATAACCGAGTTAGTAATTGCATAGATTCTATTCAGTCTAGTTTTTTCATACACTGCACTCTCCTACAGATAATGCCACACCAGCACTGGTGATTCAGATACAATCACAACACAAAGAGAACAGCTGCATTTGGCAGGTCAAAAAGAAAGGGCTTCAAACCCACTGGTTATATATTATGTCAGAACAATGAGAGCAGCAGGTTTTATTATGTAACATCCTTTAAGCTAGTACTTCAGCTATTACAGACCATTATTCGTATGAATCTGGCCTACATTCTAACAGTGCTAAATGTTTCCCCTGAAATTCAGAACAGACAGAATTGAGAAACAGAAGCTTAAATAGAGCTATGCATGATGTCTGCAGAGATACTGCATGGAGTACATAATACTGTTTATATACTCCTGGCATTCAGCAATAAACTTAGTATTCAGTGATTACTTTAATCACACAAAAACAGGTAAGAGAGGCTGCCTTTCAGTTCCAAGCACATCTTTGCTTTAAAGGAAAAATCATTAGACCAAGAGCTGCAGTTAGTTCCATAACCTTCCTGAAAGCTATTTGGTGAATATAATACGCATTCAAATCACATTGCATTATGATGCTGAGATTTCAATAAAGACTCTTCCACTGGAAATCCTGAGTTTAAGAATGTAACAATAAGCCATGTGGATTTTTCAGAATGTTTTCTGAAAAGAAGTTAACAAAATATTCTTAGTTATGTCATGATCGCTTAACTAGAGGGGAAGAGAGTAGATCTTATGATGAAACTGCTTTGTGTCCTCCCCAAAAAAATCAGGTGTTGGTTAAAAAACAAACCTTCTTATAAGTTAGCGAGCACCTTACATGAAACATCCATTGTGATTACTCCTCAGACATCACATAGTATTTGCAGTCAGGACAAGGAAAGTTGTCTACCTCAGGATATCTACCACCCTACCTCTCAGACGACTGGAACAGCCAGCTTTAAATCTCTGCTCTGCTTTATTCAGAGTAGAGCCTTGAACTGAGACCCCACTACCCAGGAATGTTCTGATCCCCAGGCCCCTGAACCCATAGTATTTATTGGGCCAGAGAAATAGAATACAGCTATACCATTAGCTCCTTCCCTCCTAGTACAATAAAGATTTGCCACTCATGCAACCGTATCAAACAACTGCCCTCTATACTGTACTGTCACTCACAGCGTGAACGCTGACTACTGCAATACCTCAGATAAACAGTACCAAACCAGGGGTTTTAGGAGTTACTTGTAGAGTTAAGGCTCACAGAAATGCAATCACTTCTGATAACTGTGGCTCTAAACACACCAGAATTCAATTGCAATAGTTGGAGAGCATCAAGTAACTAGTGTCTCTCATGTCACCAACACATCTGTACATCCAACAAATGACTACGCATAATAAAAGTCAGAATTCTATGACTTTGCATGGGATGACTGGATCGTTCAGGAAGTGATCTAAAAGTTACAGATCATCTCAAAGAAATATTGATGCCCACAAAATAGGTATTGTGTTACAAACAGATAAGAAAGTTTTGGAGTGTTCTTCAAAGCTGCTCCGGAAGCACTTCATTTCCCTGTCACAAGGAACTATTTGAAGTATAACTGTAGAAGACAGGAAGAATGTGAAACCACCTGTGCTAAGAAGTTACCAGTTTATCGAGCCATAAGACAGTCTTTAGATTAAAGTCCAATGGCTTAGTCCTACTCTCAGAAGTTGATTCAAAGTCATTTGAGTTTTTTGGGGAAAAAAGGGGAAACATCTCTACTCATCAGTACTTAAAAGGGAAGGCTTTTAGAAGACAAGGCTTACCTGTTAGCTTTATAGAATATCAACGATTCTAAATACTAATCTGCGGCTTTTAGGATTGTGAAGGACTTCACATTTGGAGATGAAACAAAAACTCTCACATTGGAGTTCTGGCTCTACAACAATAACTGCTCAGTGATTAGATTCACCAGACATGGATGCTTAACATGTGACGTGGACTCAGCGTTTCAAACGAACTTGTTATATGTCCTTAGTTCAATCAACGCAGGTACAGCTCACTCTTCTGTTTGCAATATATATTCACCACATGGCTATCCAAATGACAGCAGCAGAATGCATAGTGCTTGCCCCTGAGGTTTCCCTGCCTTCAAGCACAGAAGAAAAAAGCCAAGAAGGAATCCCTTTGCCCATCACTTGCCTGTTGTAAGGCACTGATACCTGATACATAATAAAGCAAATGGGAGTACAGAATAAATATTATCACATAGTGCCTTGAAGAAAAAGCAGTCATAGTGAAAGGATGACATGTATTCTAGGGAATGGAGGAAAGACAGGACACAATCAAGAAAAGGTGCTAGTAAAAGCATCTTTTTAATAAGGCATCTTTTCCTATTCGTGTTTCCCATTTCTCCTCATTGCACTTACATCATGACCAGATTTCAGCTACTCCTTTACTTAATAGAATAAAGCCAAAATAGTTCTCTTACACTTTGTTTAAACATTGTCTCCTTTGCCATCAGGTTCTGACTTTTCATTTGGAACCCAGGCAATGTTAAAAAAATCCTCTCTATTAGGAAACAAAAAACTGACTGGACAATCACAGAGTGAACGTACCAATCATAAGCTACTGCACTGTTTTGGGCGATATTTCTGCATACCTTTCAGCTCACTGCATCACCTGCAAGCCAGTCTGTCTTACTAGAAAAGTTTGCTGTTATTCACAAATACACAAAGAGACTCTGCTGTCATATCTATCCATGTACAATCACACCACCTCAGGTAACTCTGCAATACAGCACTTGAGCTATACTTAAAAGCCTTCTTAGGCAGGATTAGGTCTATAAAATTAATTAATTCTGCTCACTTCAGACAGTTCATACCAGCAGTAGGACAAAATAAACTGCTTTGCTGCCCACGTTAATTTTGGAAGACCAGATTTGCACATATGACCAGGCCACCTGTGTCAGCTCTTAGTGGTGCCAACAACCTGCAAGCCCCATTCACTTCAGTAGGAGTGACAGATGCTCAGCTTCACTAAGAGTCAGCCAGTACTATTCTACCTCTGGTACCTGCCTATTACACCTCATGAAAGAATTTGTTCTAGAGGGTAGGATGGCTTGTGGGGTGGGGACTAAAAAAATATCTTTAAGGTCTTCCCAGATTATTTTTTAATTCCATTGTTAAAGGAGTGTGAAAACTGCAGAGCGACCTTAACTCCTCTCCACTTGTTTTTGACTCCTCTCTCCTCATGAATACCTTGGAAATTTAAGTACAGTTTTTCTTTCCCCATAAGACGGCAATTATGATTGAGTACAAAGCTCACCTCACTTATGACTGTAAATTGCTGATAATGGGAATATCTGATCTATTTGAAGATATACTCATGTAAAAGATGATAATGTCCTTATAAGGTCTATTTTTTCTTTGGCAAAGGCCATGTGTAACACTGTGTTCCAATTAAAAATATCACAACTTGCTCCTACTCCAGCCCTCCCTAAAAGAAGCTATGTTCATTCCTGCATGCCTGCTTTTTCCCTAAGGCAGGCTACAAAACCCAATCTGAGCCAAAAGCAATCCTCTCAGCTAAGAACTGGGCCTCACTGAGGAAGATTTCAAAACATTTAACAGTGCTTTCTGATACTACTATTGCTAGAAATTCATCCAGCTGTGTGAAAAGGTAATTCCGCCCCACCTCTGTGAATCCAACCATTGCAGTTCCACTCCTGCTCATCACACAATTCTCAAAGGCCCCAGCAGAATCACATCGCCTTCGGGCACACTGAGCGTACCTTAGGAGATCATAACCTGTGACAATGGGTTCGCTTTGAAAGAACTGTCATTTCATTTCTGCAAGTGTAAGTGCCATAGCCCCAGATGTTGAATGGCAGACTCTGTGATTGAATTACTTATAAAAAAAAAACCAACACCTTACAGTGCAGTCTGCAAAATGTCATGAAAATGCCTACAGAAGTATGTTGGTACCTCTCCGTACTTAATTTGGGTGCAATAAAGAAATACCAAAACTATTTACCAAATACCAAAACTCTTAGTGAAATTAATACAAGCGTATGAAGTAAATTTATTTTTTGTAGGCTTTTTTTTGCCCTTTTTTTTTTTTGGCATTACAACACAGACAGAACAGCTTCCCTTGCCATTACTGAAGAACAAAGACTGCTTTTGCAAAAGCGTTTATGAAATGTTCTTCTCATTATAGGACTTAGTGTTAAGGTAAATATGTGTCTATGGAGAAAGGAATACTGTGTATTAGAGTAAGGGAGATCAAATAAGACAGAGCTTTACAGTTTAAATACGAAATAGGATAGTTAAGGTTGCAGAAGCTCACAGATGACTCTGAATCATGATTGCTGCAGGGATCTCAATTTGATACCTACAACAGACTAGTTGTTTCACTATGAAAAAAAACTTTTCAAAGCAGTGTAGGTGGCTCCCCCCCAGTGGAGCAGACCATTTGTTTGCGTTTTATTTGTTTATCTGATTAAATCATTCTGGTATTCCATTTAAACACTGTTATGTAAGTAACCTCTCTTGTCACTGCTCTGCAAAATATGCCTTCTGCAGGTGGTCTGTGGAGGAACAAAGACATCTCTAAAAGATCTGAACATTCTGGAATAGATTTGAGACTGACAAAAAAGGAGGAAGCTGTAGGAAGCAGCATAAAGCGGAAATCTCCCAAACCAAAAGTTACATAGAACTATCTAGCTTGGTTAGCGAATAGTAAGGGGAAAGCTTATGAATTTCTTTATGGCGACCCAATGATTAAAAAAAAAAAAAGCACAAAAAAAAACTTTTGAGAAACCAATTTCTTGGGGGTGGCGGTGGGAGGAAGAGATGACTAGAAAATAAATGGACTAATCTATAATCAACAGATACATGAGGTAATTAATTATTAAGTCACATGCTGTTTATCAGCTACAAATGGAAGGCTTCTGCATAATTTAAGTCTGCATTTTAAGCACTATCTTCTGCTTGACGTGCCTAATTTTCATCCAATTATTGCACCCCCTCCAAGAGATGGACATATATCCTTATCTTTGTCCAGTTTGAACAGACTGAGAGTTTACATATTGACAAGCAGTTACATAATTATTTTCTAGAAATACTATTTTGTATTCCCATTCATAGTTGTTCTACTCTCTTCCCCCAAAACAGACAGCACCAGCAAGGCCCCTGTCAGTAGAAAAAGAGACAACACCATACAAAATAGAACTGGAAGCACATTTAAAAGGAGACAGCATCATCATTCTTAAAAATATACAAACAAGAAATGTCTGAGACAGCATTGATGCCAGGCTGTGCTGTGAATTTGTGTATTTGGAGTCTATATTATATTCTCTGATTCTTTGTTCAGACCTAGCTGCAAAGATCCTCTATTTTACTTGGCCAGGTCAGAGCGTACATACAATTAATTTACTGCTACTTTCCAACCTAAACAGGCCCAATGAGGCTTTTTGTTCACTTACTCTGGAGATTGTCAAGGGCATGTTGAAGTCCTTGCCCCCCTGCAGTCGGAAGCCCCATGGTCCAGGTCCATTCAGAGTCACGCTGTAAGCCATCCTGTACCTCCTTCACAAGGCACCAAGACACTGCAGAACAGAAGGATGGGGTAGAGTGATGGGGTGAAAAAACACAGTAAGAAGAGCGCAGAGTTTTATATAACGACAGCAATTTTCTTTCTGCCTTGCCTGTTCAGTCGTGCTGGGATATCACCTAAGAATAGATGGGAGCTATAATGCAGATGCTGATATCCCAGCTGAGTAGGGCCCATAAAAGGTTTGTAACCAGACACCTACTATGCAAAGACTTCATGACTCAGAGGTCTAATATAGCCCCCAGGGAGGGGGGGACAGATCTTTCTAGGCTTCTCAAGACCCTCTTCATGTTCAGTTACTTCACGGGCAAAACATACTTGGAATAAAACATGCAAATAGAATCCCATGCTAAAATCCCAAATGTACAAATCTCATTTCCAGTCTATTAAACAATTACATAACCAGTTGTAATTTCTGATTCAGAAAATGTGTATTGTACAGTGATACATAACATACTACAAACAAGTTCTTACATATATATACACACACCTTTCCATACATAGCAGAAAAAAACACCAAAAATATGTATTTACCTTCTCTTACACTGATCTATTAAACTGAAATAAGTACCTACTACACACATGACAAAAAAACTTCATAACTTCATTTTTGGCTCTTGTTTCCATAGCCTACACTTTCTCAAGGGACAATTAAAATTTATTCTCTTGGAATGCAGATAGAAGTATGAGCTATTTCTAAGCAGCATTTGATTTCAATAGCATAAGCATAGTTTCATCACATACTTGTCATACTGTTTTGATACAAGTCTTCTAAAGGCATGACAATTAAGAATACAATTAACTAGCCGCTTCCTCAATTCACTCCATAATTTTTCATAGTTTATATACCATTTGTGTTAGGTGTTCCATAAAAAACTTTATAACCCTTATTTGGTAACATGGGATACATTTCTGCCTTAGACTGGGAATAACTAAAGCACAGAGAACAAGAGGGAAGGGGAGAAGCTGCTGGCAGAACTAGAAAGATAAACAGCTTCTGCTCTTAGGATAAAGCTATAAACATTAAATAACACTCACCACTTTCAAGTCATTAACATGTGCAGGAGATCCAGAAGCACTCTAGTATATCTCTGCAGCACCCTTGCTTTTACCCTCACATTACAAAGAAATTCTCATTACGTTAAGGTGAAAAACAAGCACAGGCTCTCCTCTGATAATCAAAAAGACAACCAAAACCACACAATGCACTAGTGAGGGAGCTCCATTTGGTAGTGTGCCAGTCTGCCCATGCACCCATCTTAAAATGTCATAGAAAACTGATGGTGAAACTACAGAGAGCAAATATTATCATGGCCTCAGCCTTTATCTGTGGAGTTGATCAATAATTTTTCAAAACCACATACGTCTTAGTTTGTTTAGCATGCAGAGTGGCAGAAAAGCCATTTGTACAAGGAAATAATTATGCACCACAAACTGTAGACTATACCACATAACCACATTTTTCAGTCCAAGGTCCAAATCAAACCACAGAAATTCACATAGGTTTGACTCAGACAGTAGAAGCGGCGCAAACCAAAACCATAGCAAGACACAGTTTCAAAGAAAAAAGGTTAATGTCTCACAAATACTTATGGAGCATGTTTACATGAACTACATTTGTAAACTATCTCTGTATGAGGCCAGAAACAGTGATGTTTGAATGATGACTTAAGAGGGGGAAGAAAAAGGACTTTTTGCACTTTGAACCACGCCACTTTCAGCTCTTCCATTTATCCTGTAGGCCTCTTAATTCAGATACTGATTTTTTTTATTATTATTATTTTTGAAAAGGTCACAGGCACACACAAAAGAAATGTCCACTGCACTATTCCTCTCCTTTTTCTAGGAATTCACTGTGTTTTTCTAGTGCCTTTTTTTGGCTCCATTTCAAAGGTTCAGAAAAATATAAGAAAAACATGAGTAAAACAAACACGACAAGACATTGCTTCACTAGTAAAGAAAGCATTATAGAAAAAAAATATTAGAAGAGAGGTTACATTTATATGGATGATGAACTCCATGCATGTTACTATCCTGTACTTAAATCTTCAGTCATTTGAAAAATAAATAAATAAATAAAAATGGCAAAAACGATAACAGCATAAAACTGCACAGACAGCAAGCTGAACAGACCTAAGCATTAAGAAACAAATGCTGCTTAATCAAACACTATGTGCTTCTATCCTACTTTCACATCCGCAACATGCCATCTGCTTATCAGTTTAGGACATCTGAAAGGGTTTGTGAGATCCTTCAGGCTGGGTTGGGTGCTATGAAACTAAAGTGGTAATCTCATTAGGGGCACTCACATTTGAATGACATGTTCAGCTGAGGACACTTGTTTCTACTGCCTTGGTTTCTGTCTGTGTCCATACAAACATCCAGCGTAGCTTGGCACTTTTACAAAGAAAGTGCAGGCGATGTGCCTGCATCCTGGCCCACGTTGCCCTTCGACACAGCAGGACCTCTTTCATGTGCCCATGCAACCACTATCAGGTCCGCAGTTTTCTTCTTCCAGGCCTAAGTCCTTTCCTCCTGTTTTTGTTTCCCCTCTGCGAGCCCGCAGAAAGCTCCGTATTTAATTCTGGAGAACGGCAGACAGTAAAGAAGACTGTGCTGCAGTCACAGCTTCATTTGAGGGGATGCTCAGCATAGGTCTTGTTTGCCTTCTACAGAATCCTGCTACAGGCAGTTCAGAAAGCCTGTGATCCACCCAGGTGATTATTTCAATCCTGCCTTGTTTTCAGAGGCGAGACACACAGATGCATTCACCATGTCATGTATCCAGAGCAAACACAGGGAACTGGACTGGTGCAGCAGGTACGGTGCCATCATAGCTATCATCACAAACCTCCACAAAACCTTCTGGGAAAGCTGGGGATGAAATGAACTGTGTATATATAGTAGACAACCCTCTTGCTTTCAGAAGCCTGTGGTGTTTGGATTAGGTTTTAGTTGCTTTACATAACCACCTATTAGACTGTTCCAAAAATCACTTTTTGTTTGCTCAAATAACAGCATTTTGTTTCTCTTGGGGTGCCTTCTTTCCTACATTCTCCAGCTATGTCAAAACCTATGACGTGCATATAGTTCCCTTCCTTCAGACAGGAGCTATGCTGAGTCAAATGAGGCCACTGATGTGAGGAGTGACATTTAAAGGAATAAAATATATATTCCAGGAGCCAGGTGACATTTTCTCTTCAGATAGCAAAACAAAGATTTGTCCAGAGCTCACAAAGCCCCCCCAGAGTTGTCCCCAGGTGACTGATAGGAACAGCTGCGAGGAAGCTGGATGGGTACCAGGCACCATGGGCCCGCAGTGCCAGCAGGCTCTGCGCGCAGAAGCGTGCTGCAACCCCCAGCAAATGCCGCAGAGCCCGGGCAGAGCCATCCCTCCAAAGCTGCGTCAGAGGCGTTACACTAGCGGAAACAATTCACATATGCTAGGAGACCATGTGGTATTACAGCGAAAAGACTTTAGGAAAGCTACAACTGCATGCTCGGGAGTGCATAGCCATCAAGTGAATGAAATAAAAACCACTAGTGTCAATGCTAAATTAACATGGAAGGAAACAAGTCATGGAAATTCCAATTGTTCAAGTTGCTACCACTTCGTTAGGCTGGCCACATTACTCATCATGTATTTTAATTGCAATGTTAGATGTGCTCCTGGGAGAGCCTTGAATTACTGCTACTGCAGCAATGAAGTTGTATCATTCGTGTCATTTCAGAAGTAGATTGCTTGAAAGTTTATTTGACTTCTGATCTGCAACAAAATGTGTGCTTTGACACACAGAAAGACACCTGTGAGGTCATGGTTGCTATAACCCTTTATCGTTTTCTTTGGGCAAGCAAAGTACTTGCACTGCAGAGAAAAGCTATAATTTATTTGCTGATAAAAAGATCTTCACCAAGAAGGACCAGAAAAAAGGACGAAATAGCATGTATTTACTGTATAATGGCTAATCAGTACTAAATAATTCGATACAAATATATACAAATTCTATACATCATCAATGGAAAACATTTTTAACTCTTAATTCCTACCCTGCCAATGTCAAACTGAGAGTAGAAGTAACTACTGGGAGCAAAGATTTTGTCAGCACAAGATCATTATTGCTTCCAAAGCAAAACTATTCTACAGTTCCGATGAGCTCATTGCCATCTCCTTTCCTTCACTGCTACAGCCTAAACTAAGTTCAATTAATCCTCCTTCTACTTCTACATACAATATTGTTCACCCATTTAATCAAAATCCTTCTGTTCTGACAGAACTTCTGAGTTCCTCTGTCAAGTTGCTTTAAGTCTTGTAGTTTGTACTTTCTTCAGAAACTAAACTTTCTACCCCTGGCTTCAGCAAATTCTGCTTTGTCGGTATCTTTTTCACATGGCGGTTTACAGGTCCCAACAGAATATAGTATTCTTAGGGAGACAGCTCGAGCAGCATAATGGAACGTTTTCTCCCTTCTCTGTAACACAAAGCCTTCAGAAATACAGCTCAAACCACTTTCTGTTTGGCCCTTTGCTGCTGCCCGTATCGCCTTACCAATTCATTGAATTTGCAGTTTACTCTCACTTCCAGAGCATTCGCCATGAATACTTTCGCCATTACGGAGAAAAAAAAAAATACACTTTTTTCGATATTAAATACTCTTTTTTACTCTGCTACAGCCTCCTTTTACTATGACAAAAGAGTGAATACACACCATAGAGTAGCCAACCTTCATATTTAGAAGATTTTACGACTTTTGAGACTATGTTAAACTGCAAACCACGCCTGTGGAGAGGGGGAGAGAGACAAAGAAGATACTTTGGGAAGGGCGTAAGTCACACCTGTCCAGACTATTTGCAGCCACTTTCACCCCCATATTGCAAAAAGACCTCAGTGTGTGTTACAAACTTCTCGCCTTATCAGCACCTCAATCATGGTTTTCAAAGGCACCCACTACAGCATGTAATACTTAACGCTTCTGTGGCACCTACTTCACCAAGATATAAAGGTTTTTGTTTGTTTGTTTGTTTTAAAGAGAAAAAATACCCAAACACCTGTTGTTTAGGTAAACGTTACCAACTCCTTTTTACCTATGGAGCCAGAGTGCTTAGGTTACCAGCTTTAGGTCACTAATTGAGCCAAGAGCAGCAACTGGATTAAAATGCAGCTTAGTTTCAAAGCAGGTACTTGAACCAGAAAGACGGCTGCAACGTGCTTTGCTGTTTTGTTTTTATTCTTCTTGCCTGACTCTGGGCTGAAACCAGAAAAGCAACCCTGCAACTACTCTAATTTGTGCCTTGCTGCAGGGAATCCTAATCAACAGTTTTGGCTTAACGAGAGAAAAGAGCCAAGAAGAAAAAAAAAAGGGGGGGGGGGGGGAGAAAAAGGGCTGAAGAGGCTACGTGCAGATCGCTGTCAGCTCCACAGGGCCAGGGCCAGAGCTGACATCTATGTCACAGGATTTCTACGCTGCTGGCTCGCTGCCAGCGAGCCGGAGGCTGGGCACGGCACGAAGAGGGGACAGCACGATGAGGGGACAGCACGATGAGGGGACAGCACGGCTCAGAGGAGGGACCCCGCGCTGTCCCTGTCGGTTCACCACCTCAGAGCCCCCTCACGGCTCCCTGCGCCGCCCTGATGGAGTACGGTCCCCCTACGTGCACGCCCACAGGTGCAGCGATGCAGGATTTCATCTTCAGTGAAGAAGGCGCCCCGAAGCTAGGTTTGACCCAAATGACTCACCTACTTTCTGCCTTCCCAGCACAGCCTCCCCTGGGCAACACCTTCCACTACAGAAACTTTCAATCCGCGGGGAGAGTTTTAAAAGCGGCAAGGGGCTCCCGCCCTGTACCCTCCTCTTGCCAAAGGCGCTTTTCCCCTTGGGCCAGAACAAGACCCCCCGTTTTCCACCCCGCCGCCTCTGCCCCGACCCACACGGGGGCTGCGCGGCTCGGGGCTGAGCGGCCGAGCCGCCTCCGGGCTCTCCCCGGCCCCACGGCTGTGGCGGGCCCCTCTCCTTCCCTCAGCGCCGCGGCGCCACCCACCTGTCCCGGCCGCCGGAGCGGAGCTCGCGGGGCGCAGCCGGTAACTCCAGGGGCCGCCGGGGAGCCACGGGCCCTCAGCGGGCGGCGCTTGCGGACACCAGGGCAGAGGGGAGCGGGGAAGGGCGGCGGCACCGCCCGCCCCTGAGGGCCCCGCAAGCGGCGGCCGCCCCCCGGAGCGTGCCCGGCGCCCCCCGGCTGGGCTGGGAGGAGCGTGAGGGGAGCCGCTGTTGGTGCGGGGACCGTTACTTTCCGTGCCGCTTTGTAGCGGCCGGCTGTGAACTGAGATCGCCTCTTGGCGTTGTGGCAGAGCAGGAAAGTGGCAGCAGGCTGTGGGGAGCCGAGCGCCGGGGCAGCAGGTACTTGGGGCCGGGGGGCGCCGCTGCCCGCAGGGAGGCGGCGAGGCACGAAATGGCGGCCGGGGGGGGGGGGAGCGGGGGCGCCCTCGGCGGGGCTCGGCTGCAGCCTCCACCCGCCGGCCTCCTCCCCGCCGGATCACGTGGCAAATCGCTGCCTTCCCCGCTGCGTCGGAGTTATTTCTATTTATTTATTTATTTATTATACTACTATTTTTTTTTTTTACTTGCCCGCTCTCAGTGTCCCGCAGGCCCCTGTCAGAGAGCCGCGAGGCCGGTTTCACCCTCGGCCTCGTCAGCGGCTGCCTCCTCGTGTCAGCCCGCCCGCCTGTCCCGCCAGGCTGAACGCGCGGGAGGCTGCTCCTGGCCGCCAGCCACCCTTTTACGAGTTAAAAAATAAAATTAAAAACCACCAAAACCCCCAAACCCGACAGGCTGGCGCTGCCTCGCGGCCCGGCCGTTAGGTGCGCGTGCCCGCGGCGTAACGGCCGCTTCAGCACCAGGGACAGGCCCGGCGGGTCGTTGTGGGATCCTAAAGTCAGCGCAACAAAAAGCGCTCAGCATCTTTTGCCCTTCTGCCACAAGAGCTTCAGAACTTCAAGAGCTGTTTCATTTTTCAGCGTTGAACAGTGCTTTTACCATGCTGTAAGCCTCCATCTTGCTAACATTGCACCGAGAGGCTTTGATTCCCTTTGGGAAGATTCGGTGGAAATAAATGAGGGCAGAACCTGATCTGACCTTCTGTGGCACTTCTGTGTACTCTGTACTAGTTTCATCATATGCTATGTGTATTTAAAACCCTCCACAGCCCCAGAGTAGCATGTTTAAGGGGTAGGAATTGTAATTGTCAGAGGATTTTTGCAGTGGATCTGTGTTAATAAATATCAGGATGAAAATACATGCTTTGCTCTCCTTGGAGTTAGCCTTTGCTCTCTGCCATCCGTTGAAGTCCTCATCAAGTCTGCTGGCTTGTAGAAGCCCTCTTTAAATAACAAAAGCTGCAAAATCACAAGTAGTTCTCCTGCAGATGAGAAAACCTGGTAAAGTAGCAGAAACAGTGACTTAGCTGGAAAATGTGATACATACGGGGGGAAATTATCTGTATTTGATGATAAATAAAGTGATGATCTGTTAGATTATTCTGTTCTACGCGGGATTGAAAAAAATCATATGAACATTTAAGGGCATAGAGCTGAACCTTTACAAGACCGCTAAAAACTTGGAATCTGCTCCCTGGAGAACGTTGTCAAGGAAGACTGCAGGTTGGCCTGTCATCCTGTTCTGACAGGAGGCTGATGGGTTCTGCTTCAGAATTTGGATTTGTTTGAAACAAGGTTGAATCTGCTAGCTTGTGCATTGATAGTTAAATCACTCAAGGCCAGAGAATTTGAAAGTATGGGAGCTCAACCTGCTCAGCAGTCTCTAAGGCAGCCTACAGACTGGTTCCCGATGACTTGTGCTGGTCTTTTGGAGGGACAGAATCCCTGATCCTCTTTTTCTAGCAGGCACTGGTCACAGTATTAAACTTTCATTTTAAACAATGTTTTACAAAAATGTTGCTGACCTACCAATGGCCTTGCAATAGTTCTGTGAAACACCTCCAGGATCACCAGTTGAAAACTAGAGACTGCTGGCAGGCCATCCTATGCAGACAACCCTAGCTGCTCTCTGGAAAGTGGCTTACTAAAGATTTAACTGTCCAGTCTTCTCTGAGACTCAGTCTATGTGATTTGCTTTTGACCCATGAGTTTCAGCCCAGCCTGGACAATTTCCTTTCTTGGGAAATTCTGATAGTTCTGCCAAGGGTTAATTCTGGGTTTTCTCCAAATCTTTCTCCAAGTCTTTTGTCCAGCTTTCTAATCACAGTCTGGTCTCCCTAGCTGCTTCATTGGCTGTTCAGCCTCAGATCAGTCACAGGATTGTTTTCCTCTTAAAAATAAACAATCAAAAAAACCCACACCTCACATATTTCATAAATTCCTGTAATACGATTTCATACCTGGTTATGTTTATGAGGCATTTTGATAAGCTGTTTGCCCAATTTAGTTGCATTAAGTGTGAACTGAAGATACAACCATTGCAGACGGAGAAGTAAAAGAGTGATTGCCCTCAGCAAGGCTGGCCTCCTCCGCTACTGAGGGGCTCCTCGCCAGTGACGCTGTTAGGGAAATAGCGAGTAAAGTAATACATTGCAGCACAAAGTACGGACGTGCTTTCTCCTGGGATAATGCTTTTGACATCTGATCTCTTTCCCTCGGCCACTGAAGGGGTTACAGTTCTGAGTGCAGAAGTAGTGGTGAGCGAGTGATGAGTGTGGCTTTCTGAGAGCTTTTGTTACTTTGATTGCAACCGATAACAAAATATTACCTTTAGTCTGATTTGCACTGTGTAGGTGTTATTTCTCTGTGGTGACTTTGATGTGGCTGTTGCAACAGAAGAGCTCACTTTTAGAAGAACACAGATCTAGGGTGCATTTGCTCTCCATCAGCTCCAGTAAATGAAGCCTTTACATTTGTGACTGCGTTTATTGCTTACCACCGTCCTTTGCACATGCTGTGTAAGGGGGCTGGAGATTCAGTGGTCTGTTCCTTCTGTCATTAGTGAATAAAATCAATTTGCAAAACAACCCCCAGTTTTCACTTCCCCTCTAATAAAAGCCTGGAGGAACTCCATTAAAGCGAACACTATAGGTACGTCCAGTAACAGTCTGATTGACGTGGGATTATAGCTTAAATATTGGCATTGGCAAAAAGTCTGCCAAAGGAATCTAGTATTTTGGGTCTTCACAGTTATTTTACTTAGCAGAAACTTTACAGAAGATCTTAGGGAAATGTACCAAGCATAGCTCAGTTGAGAATCATCTTTTTAGTGTGGTTCTACCTTGTAAGACAGAGATCTGTTGTTCCCATTTTCAGTCTTCTACTACTTTTGCAAAGTTCCTAGTGTTGCCAACATAGAAAGGCAAACTCATTGCAACTCATCTTTGCTCAAAATGAGGTGTTTTTTTTTTTTGAATTTTGCTCAAAAATAAAAAAGAAGGCTGTCAATATGGTAACCTTCTTGGACTGTTCCTGTCATTTCTCTGAGCTGCATTATTAGCATATGTGCCCAGCACAGGGTCAAAGCAGAGTTAGGGCAGGAGGTAATTCAAGATGGGCCGTCAGCGGGATGGACTCCAGCAGCACAGCTTGACTCATAACCCAGGCTGCTTTCATGCTTGGGGCCAGTCCAGCCTCAAAATGCCTACACAGTATCTACAAATCTTGTGGTCCAATCTTAGACAGAAGAAGAGCTTGAATTCTCTTCAAGTTTAAATTTGGTCTTTTTTCAGTTTATCTAAGTAAATGTTGGCCTCTTAATTCTAGCTCACTGTTCGTCTGTAAATACTCAGGTGTAATTGCATGCTCTCTGAAGGGAAGGGTATTGTGAATGTCTTCCTGTCTGTTTCACTTGATACCTCTCTGCAACTTTCAGTTGCGGGCTGATTAATCCATCATTGCACTTTTCTTAAAACAGAAACTTCAGTCCTCTGTTTTGGTATGGAAAAAAGCTCACAGTTTGGACCCTTTACACAAAGCCTTCAAAATTTTGCAGCACTCCCAGAGTAAATGCTTTGCCCATTGAAAGATAAACTTGGGTACTGCGGTAAATTGCATTGTCAGGGTTGCAGAGAGACTTCATGCCATACTCTCACTCAGTGCTGATTATCATCGGTGCTTACCACAAAGTGGTGCCAGCTGAGTATCAGTCTTGTTCAGCTTGGTTACCTGGTGCCTTGATCTGATGATTTGTTCAGCTGATCCTGTCGGTTTATTGAAACAATTTGAATTGTGGCCTCTGAAGACTAGGGTAAACTTAGCTGAGAAAGCTGAGCCAGTTGGCTCTTCCAAATAATGGCTTAACTCAAGCACCACTTTTCCTTGAAAACTAAAGAATTTGGAGAGCATTAAAACATACATTCCCAGAAACCTTTTAAAAGAAGTATTTAAAAACAGATTTATGACCCCTGGATGGTCCAAATGAAGAGACTGTCCACCTCACCTACTTCAACAAACCAGAATTAACAAATATTTTGCTCTGTCACTGGTACATTCACTGCATCAAAGCAGTAAGTGTGTGGTAAGGAGGAGTGGAACGACCCACACTTTTCTGAGAATTTGTCATCTAACTGCAAATAGAGCAGGTAATTAATAGAACAGGTGAGCTGCCTAAGCAGCTTTTCTCTCAGTGCCCTACAAATAATTCTTTGGCCACTTTGTAGTTGTGGGTAAAGATAATTTTAAAGATTTTCTAATAATCTTGGCAGCCACTGGGGAATTACTGCAGGTGTATGGGTGTTTCAAAGGGTAGCATCCCAGTGCCCCACCTTTCAACATCCCAGAGAAATTTTCCTGGCTCTTCAAGCATGAAGTATATTTGTTTAACACCAGTGCCTGAGCAGGTACACCAGAGTAAACTATTGTTGGAGTAGTGTGCATATTAAAAATGAAATAGAACAAACTAGATTTAAACCTGAACACAACGGTTTTCCTTTAGTACATTTATTCTAGCAATCTGCTTTGCCAGCTACATAAATCTACACAAGAGATTTCTGTCCAAAACTAGATATTTGCTACTCAGCATCCATAGGAGTTTGTACGCAAATTCTCCAACAGAATACAGTGACAGAACAGCTTCAGAGGAGGACTTAGCTATTTAGTAATGATGTAATCAAAGTCATCTCAGTTTTCATTTGCACGTTCGTCCATTCCTTTCTTAGTGCTTTCAGTCGTACTGGCAGTAAAGGAGGAACTGAACTCAAAGCACTCAGGGATAATAGGCCTAAACACATCACTGCTGCAGTAAATGTGGATTCACAGATTCCTAAGGACCTGGAATGACTTTGGTCCCCAGATTCCATGTTGCCAATCTTCTTAACCATTCTTGCATTTTATCCTAATTTCCAGCTATGTCTGTGGCATAGGGCTATACTAGCAGTAGCTTTTAACTCCTGTGGTTCACATTGTTACTGTATGTATGGATTCATGACCTCCGGTTGTAAGAAGCTCAGACACTTGATGTATTAAACCCTTTGGCTTATCCAACAATGAGAGGTAGAGCTGCTCGCACAATTTACGGATGGCCAAGATGTGTTGTAATACTTCTGGAAGAGTTACAGGGGCTTATGGCTAGATTAGAAGGGCAGGGTGAGGGAGTGTGCTGGCTGCCACAGGCCAGTGTGATCCCTAATGAATGTGCTGCGTGCTGGTTTTTAAGTAGTAAGACAAATCAAACTGAATTAATTCAGAACGGTTTAAAATGACAATGACATGCCACAAAGTCTTCTAAGAAAGGCAATTCAAAGGTTAGGTTATTGTACAGCTTGCAAGAAAACCCTGTGTTAATGTTCCAGTTTCTGTTGCAGAGTGAATGTTGCAATGAAATATGTGCTGTGTGATTTTTTTTTTAAGAGATCTTGCAAATTGAGATTAAGTAAAATAATAACAGTCAAATTATAACTGAAGTCAAGTGATTCTGCTGGAGCCAGTGTTTCTTAGGTAGAACCAAGCCACTAGCTCTTGGAGGGAGGAAGCAAGGGAAGACAAGTGCCTACGAGTTAGTTTTATATTGAAACAGAAACCTCATGGTGTCCTCTTGACTTGTCAAATCAACCGATACTTTGAGTGTAATTTGCACTGAATATATAATAGCTGAGACTGTTGCATTAATACTTAGCCAAAGTATTTCAGTTGCTGAAGTTCCACTAAATATTCCTTGCACAAGCAGGATCCTTTTTCAGATATCTCTTCACTCCTAAGAGGTCTAAAACTGGGGATGAGATACTACTATTGTGAAAATCTTAAGCAAGTAGGAAACTAATCATTAAGACACAAAGTGCTCAGTGGTGGATGTTGCTTTACTGCCATGGGACTTTTTGTTTTCTTTTGTTTTAACATTGTTAATTGGCAAATTTAGAGCTCATTTGAGATCTCTGTGAAGTGCTTCAGCTCTCAGAGAATCCTCCTTAAAAAGTGGGTGAGAAATTACATTTCTCTGGAACTCAGCTTCTATCAGGATCTACTTCATGAGACTGAAGTATTATATAGTAAGTCCTTACTGCTGTAAGGACTGTTCCTACCTGCATGGCTTTGCTGGTAAGGCCATGTGGCCCTGGCCAGCTTTTAGCAAAAGAAATGCACTGATGTTACCTAAAACCCAAATCCTATGTTTCCCAGAAATAGTTTCCAATGATGCTGGACAGTCAGCTGCATAGTTTTGAAAACTCCTGTGGTAATTTCATTTTTAAAATCTGGAATTCAGGCAGCTCAAGCTATTGCCATGTTCATGACCTGATCTAATAAGCAATTGCCTTTGTGCTGTGACCCAGTAAAAATGGAGCATGTTCGGCTGTGATGGGGATTCTTTCCATTTCAGGAGGCAGCATAATGAAAGGAAGCTGGCAGATATAGCTCTCTAACCCATGCTGTGGCCTCCTTAGCCCTTTCTCTGAAATCACTATGGTTTGGGTCCTACACGTGAGAAAACTCGAGGAGGTTTGAGTCAGTGAAAGAAGCAAGGGGAAATCTGACGCCAGATGGTAACTGTCCTGTTCCTTTCGGTGATAGTGGCCTACAATAGGAAAGAGGAGAAACATGTTTTGTACAAAGGTATTGTGTTTCATGACACTTCAGGATTCTCTGTCTAATTTACAGCCACTTTATTTTGATAAATTGTGAATTATGTTTTCTTTTTTGCTTCCTTTGTTCTTGGCCATCCTCTTAAGTAACAATTTGGGATAAATCAGGAATTAAAATGGCTGTGATTTATTGAAATGGAGTTTCACAGGATGTTTCATGGAGCTTTCATGTTTTTAATTCCTTCAGATGAAATAAATGACCCCTGCAGTGTGCAAAGTGTGCTTTTACTGTCAAAACTGCATGATCCATTTCTTATCTGATTGAACATAATGATCCAGGACCTGAAAGATTGGTGTGTTAGGTTTTTTTTTCTTTTTTTCTTTTTCAGATAAGAAATGATTTTCAGAAGGAATCTATCCAGTGATTGTGACCTACCACTGAGCTGCCTGATGCTACTACCTCAACTCCGTCCTTCATAAGATTAATCACACTTCTTACTTCGCTGAACAGCAGCAGAAAGTGAGTTTTAATTAGTGCATCTGGAAAACAGCACTTCGAATAAGATGTATCAATACACTTAAAGGGTTCTGACATGTGCTTCTGTTACTCAGAGACTTCAGCTGAGGACAGCAGCATCAAAAGGATTCATATTTTTAAATAACAGTTGAGGGATTATTATAAACCTGGATTCCATCTGTTTACATGCTAAGGTCGAAGCATCCATGCTTCCTTTAAAAGCCAGGAGGGGGCTGTATTTAATTAATGCTGGCACTGCTGCC
Source organism: Anser brachyrhynchus (assembly GCF_964034855.1). Taxonomy (NCBI): domain Eukaryota; kingdom Metazoa; phylum Chordata; class Aves; order Anseriformes; family Anatidae; genus Anser; species Anser brachyrhynchus. The sequence goes on from NC_137700.1 coordinate 14,601,819, forward strand.
TGAGAACATTGGAAATTGCTTGGAAAGGGGTACTGTAAGTGTGAAGTAGGGAGAACTAGGAGATGGTGACACTTCTGGGAGGCAAGACCCCGGAGGGCTTGAAGGCTGGGCTGCTCCAGGACCATCCTTGGGGTGATGGATGAGTATCTTGGCCATAGGATCTGCCTGGTAAAAGGAGCAGAGATCTGGGCTTACGGGGTCTCCAGAGGTCAGGGTTACAAAGAGAGGTGAGGTGAGAAACAGCTATTTCACGTCAGGCCCTTGGAGACGGTAAGTGAAGGCCTGCCCTCTGGAGTAGCTAGCAAAGAGATGACTGGTCTCTGCTGGGACTGGGCAAAATGAGAAGAATCTCTAGGAGATGAGGACTGAGTTGAGCAGACTCTCTGCACGCAGTGCAACAGGATGAAGGTGAGTAATGGTATTGGGAAGGAGTTTCTAGATTCAGATCTGAAACGTGTAGTTTAAAAAGAGAAAAAAAATCCTGGTTTGTTTTTAAACCTGCTTCTAATTTTTCCTCATTTTTAAGTGGACTTTCATAGTATTTCTAATATAAACAAATAGAGGGAGAGGTATAACCTGAAATTGTATTCTTTGGCTATTCTTCAGTTATGTGTTTACAACTATGACCAGTCTAATACATATTAATACTACTCAAAGTCTGATGGAGATCTGATTTTCTCAAAATCACAGCCCAGCACTGGGCAGATGCATTAGAATCCAGAGCTTTGTAATGATAGCCACACTCTCCAGACACTGGAATTGATGCTTAGAGTTCTTGATAATATAATCCTATTCTTTCCTTCAATAACTTCCTTCTCCCACTGATAATTTTTGCCCATTAGTAGAGCAGAAACCTTACCCATGATGCATCAGCCCTCTTTCAAGGATCTCTCACTTAAGATTGTACCGGGTAAATTGCATGCGTCTCCCCATAGGTCTGTTTCAGTGCCTTCTCCATGGATAGTTTTTCTTTTAACTTATGTATAGTAGAGGAAAAACTTGATTCGGTGATTTGTAATATACAGCTTCCTCAAGGTAATACATTATTATACATAGGGCTCTTCAAAGAATGTATTCAATTGCATAATACATATTTTTATTAGTTATGTTTTACCATTAAAGTGCTGATTCTACTTCACTCTTGTAACAAAGTAAAATATACCTGTAAGTGGTAACTGAAGTCAATTTGGTGAGTGTGTCTATAAATTATTTCTGTTGAGTACCTCCTGCTGAGAAAATGAATTACTATGCATCCCTTATACACTTCAGTACAGTCTCTGGCTTTCATCTGTAATTATTTCACAATGAATTCTTCAGACTTTTTGATAACCATGTAGTGAAAGATGAAAATGTGAGCAGTTGAAAAAAGAAGTATTATTTCCAGTTGTGAATCTTGGAATGAACTGCAAAAGCTAGAGAGTAGCCTCATGATGATGAAGAGGATATTATCCCTATTTTACAGCTAGCAATACCGATATACGAGATGATTAAGTGATTTGCCCAAGGTCACCCATAAAAGATGGGGAAAAAGCACAAAAATAGAATCTTCAACTTCTGATTCTAGCTTTGCATTGTTGCAGTACTGTCCTTTCTCCTCTTTGTAAGAGTTGGTTTTATCAAAGTGCTTACTGCTTTCTACATCAAATCACAGTTTGCGGCACAAGTTATCTATCAGTATTAACCTTGGCTTTACAAAGTGTCGAACTTAGGAGGCTTATTAATGTACAGTTGCATGGAGTTAGCAGCAAATACTGAACTGGAAAAATATCAGCAAAATCCAGTAACTTTTAGTACAGACCTAATGTACTTTTAACTCTCTCGTTTCAATTATGTATCCTGAGGGGTTGTGTAAATGTCTATGCATGCGATTAACTTTAGGCATCTGAAAAAAAATGTTAAAAATCAATTATACAGTCCAAAGTGCACATTTGGGCACAGATAGTACATTTTAAAGTACTAGGGGTTTTGAAGGAAGGGCTTTTACATTAGGTGTTTGGTCACTTTCTGTGTGAACCTTCAGGCATGGCACTTTGTGGCAGGGTACAGGTGTTCTGTTCTTTCTAGTCAATCGAAAACATACAGTAATTGTAACCATGCCTCTAAGTGTCCCACAGTCTATTCAAGAAAAGTCCTTTATGAAACTTTACGTAGGAGCACTTGTGCTATCCAATTATGTAGTGTCAGATTTTTGTGGCTGTCTCTGAACTGTCTTCTTGTACACATGTGGTAGTTACAGTGAACACTAAATACCGAGGAAAATGAATAATGGCTTTGTTTTTACTTTGTGGATAAAGCATGCTTTGCAAAAGTTCCCTTGAGCAACTCTTTTTTTTTTTTTTTTTAACATATATGTCATAGTCACATTCTTAGTGGCTGAATCTAATTATTCCTAACAAAATAAAATGCTGAACCTGGATGGTGTTACTGAGAGCAGATTCTTTGCGGGGAGGAAGAAACACATGTAAACTTATATAATGTAATGTGCATTGTAACTGCACTATCATAATGTTTCCCATTACTAATGTAGGAGGTAGCTATCTCCAGAATAAACTGTAATATAAGAAAATCACATACAAGTCCATAAATGTAAGCACCAGACAGCGATGGACTAAGAGGCACACCATGAGCTTTTTTTCAGGTCATGCCTGCGTTAGATTGCTTGCTGAGACAGTTTAACCTGAGCTGCAGCTCTCTCTTTCTGCTCTACAGCATATCTGAGGGTTGACTTAAGCCTGATAAAGTTAAAAAGCATTTCCACTAATTCTACTTATTCTTCAAGTAACAGATAGCATCAGAAGGCCTAATTAGGCTTTTTTTTTAATGTGAATTTCTGTGCTTCATGACTGTGTATGTATTCTAGTAGCCCAAATGAAAGTGGATATTAAAAATGGACTCCCATATAAAATCTCATTGGCAAGGGTTGGTTACAACTTCCCTGAAAGCAGTCAGAAATGTTTTTTATACTGACTCTCAATCAATACTGCTGTTTGTGTAAGCTTAAAAAATTAAGGAATGAGAAAAAGGTTTCTGACAAGAGGGATGAATCCCTTTCCATTTTTCCCAGCCACTGGTCCTACTATTTATCCCCAGTTTCAGGTGAGTCTTAATCTTAAGAGTCAATTTCATTGCCAGAAAGTGTTTCTAGGTAGTATGCCAACCAACCACCATGAGACAAGCACTGTGGCCTAATATCATGAGATCCTGACACCTCTGTACCCAGTGAGGTGATATCAGTGTTTGAAAAATGTACCAGCATTTTCCTATGCTGACATGACTCTTCCAGCATTTGCTTTGCTCTGTGAGCCAGGTACATAGAATTCCCGTGCTGTCTCTCCAGCGGAACCCGGCTGCTGGCAGGACTGCTGTAACCAAGCTAATGAAGAAGTACTTTTCTCTAAAAAAGAGCTTTTTTCTTTCCTTTTTTTTTTTTCTTCCTAGTGTTGCACTTTATATTAGACTAATAAGGCTATATTGGCTCTTGAAAAACTTTACTGGCTTTATTAGGCTTACACTGCACTGATCATCTATTCAGTCTACTGTCCTGATAAGGGATGTGTGAAGTTCACGGTTGTCAAGATTTATAAGTTGTCCTATTTACAAGTTTGAAAATGAGCATTTAGGCTGCAAATCTGGTGGGGTGAGGAAGATACAGTAACCTCCTTTTTTGTTCTATATAAAATGCTTAGTGCATGGGACTGTAGACCGTCTCTAAGGTTGCTAGGCATGACAGTAGTCATCAGTTATTTCTTTGTTATAAGAGTGCTTTTATATAAACCTATTTATAACGTGGGACTTTTCACATTCCTATGACATTAACAACTGCAAAGCTACAAGCACAAGTGTTTAAACTGAGATACCTGTTGCTCAACAACTGAAATACCATAGACTGATACTAACGTTGCTTTGCAGATAAAGGCCCTCTTCAGAGTCCTGTGGAAATTGTTTCAGAAGCAGAGACATGCAGCTGCCCTGCCAGAGTTACTGAGAGGCTAATATCCTTCCTCGAGGGATGAGAGAAGGATGAGGGCTACACGGTAGCACTTCCTGCAATGGCCTAAGGAATACCTGGCACCAGTCACACTGAGAGAAATAAGGGCACATGAAATTTATCCACATTATGCCTTAAGGGGTGTAGAGACCCCCAAAAAGCATTGGAGTTGCCTTTTTTTTTTTTTCTGAATGTCAAACTTGCTGTTGGTTTTACATAGGACTTCAAAAAGAAAAACCACTCTTTGCTACCAGAGTGGAGAGAGACCTTTTCTTTCTGTTGGTTACGATAATGCTAGTAAAACTGTGTTTACACCTCTGTTCTGCAGGCTCTTTGATGGCAGTCTGTATCTGTCTTACATGAGAATGTGTGCAAATTTACTCAATGTCATGTGATGTCACTTTCTAGCCTAGTGCTGGATAGAAAATTGTTTCCCAAAAGTATGGAAGATGAGGCTGTAACCTGCAAACCACAGGAACTAAGATCCTTGACAGTATGTGAAAATTGGAAAGACTGGCAGCTTGCAGCTGCCTTCCTAGGCAGTACTTCAGTCTTGACTTCGAACAGCCTTCTGTTACACGGGATCATGATACCTTCATTGTAGGACCACCAGTAGAGCACTCAGCAGTTTTGCAGAATCGCTTGGAGGATCAGACGAAACATTTTTACTTCTGATCCAAGTTTGAATCTGAGCTGCAGCCCATGGAGGTAAAAAGCATGTCTGTGAACTCACAACAGTGCTTGCTGTTGCCTTTGCCAGCAGGCTGCTCTGTCAACAGCTGCTGTAGCACAAAAGGCCAAAGGGAAGTGCCCCAGTTTTGCCCTAGTCCTTTCACACCTCCAAGTCACTGGAACATACCAAGTGCATGGTAAACTGCAGGCAGTCTCGCCAGTGCAGAACAGGCTGTACAGTTGACTTTAATTGAAACATGAATCATCTCAGTCCTAAATTATTTTAATCCAATCAGTCATATCTCTGTTAAAGGGTGTAAAGAGACAGCAAATCGGAAAGAATGGCTGCCAAATAGAGGATACAGGACACAAATAAAGCTGCTAAGATGAGATGGAATATGAACTAATAATGATTTATTCCAAATGCCACTGGGGTTACTATGTGGATGACTTGGAGACAGATTCAGGTGAAATGAGTTTTGAAGGCTTTCCCCAGAATGATTTTTCTAGTGTCGGTAGAGGTGAAGCAAAGTCAGAGCTGTTAGTTACATAGGGAGTACACACAAGAGTTTTGAAGTGCTCCCAAACAAATTCTCCCTAATTAATATATGCCTTTCAAGCCTCTTGTAAGTAGACAAGCACTAGCAGCTGCAGTTCTTTTTATAGATACAAACTAATCTCTAGTACATGTTGGAGCTGAAGGATAGACAGAACAACATGCTGCAGATTCATGGGGCTTTTCCGTGGACATACTCTTTTTTATACCCTCTAAAAGTGGAAGAGAATACAGAAGAGTGTGTAGTCTTCAAGAATACTTCTTGGGAGTAAAATCATATCAGGAGTGAAGGGTCTAGCTCTTAATGACATACCATACACAAATGGCATCTTACTAACACGAGAAAGAGCATGTGTGAGCTTTGACCTATTTTCTTGACAGGTTCCACCTTTTGCAACCCATATGAAACAGGCAGAATTTGCTAGCATTTCTTCTCTATTTTCACATGGCCTTCATGACAAAGGATGGGAAGAATTACATGTTTCATGTTTTCATATAATTTTAAAAGCCAAGAGAGTAAGTCATAACAAGATTCCTTAGGCTTAATGAACATCTTTGAATGTACTTCCTGTTTGAAGGTGATATGTTTCCCCCCTTCTTTTTCTTTGTTGCTAGCTGTATATATTATCAGTTTAATATTGTTTTCTGCCTGGAGACAATATCCGGTAGTGGGAGGTGGAGAGAGGAACTGTACTACTTCTTTTCCATTTCTAATGCCTGTGATTTTATTTCCATAAAAACAGCCTAGATTTTGAACACTTTGTTTCTTTTGGTGGTTTATTACCTGTCTGAACTGGCCAGTTATTTATGATCTGATATTGGGCTGCTTCAGAAGTCATTATCACCTCCATTTCTAATTTTAATAACTATTCTCTTAGTAAACCTCAATTCAAGTAAGTTTCCAAAAATTTGCTTCAAATCAGTGCCCTCTGTCTTCTGGAACCCACTGAAGTTGTTTTCCTCTCAAAGGAATAAATAAGTGTGTTACATTTTTAGGGTCTTATGGCTTTCTCTGATGTGACATAAAGAAGAACTGATTTACTTAGGATAAAATTGCTTGTGGGGTTCATTCATTCAACCAAAGGGAGAACTATTGGGGCTCCCTTGTTAAGAAGTGTTTCAGTAGCTCTTTGTGCCATGTGCTTTTAGGTTTAGAAGGTATATATTCCCCCTGTGGAATGACTATACCTCATCATTCTTGTGATACATACCTCTATAGATCGCAAATTAATTCTTTCCATTTATACTCATGCTCTAGAAGGAGCACCAGGGAAAAGCAGAAAATTACTATTATTTCATAGCACTGTTTTCCTTTCCTTTCTGGGGAAATAAGTACAATCTCATGGATTTAGTCACCGTGGACAAATCCTTGGCTATAAGGATGCTGCTGTTTAGAGAAGGCAAAAATTGAAGTGCTAAATTGGGAATGGTGCAGATTTCCACACATATGTAGAACAATGCTTTTTTGGAGAACTACATCTTCTCCCAAGGCTTAGTTTGGAAAAGCACATCTAAAGATATACCACTGTGAAGTGCTGGAAGGCAAATGTACTGAATTAGCCATAAGACATTTCAGTACAAACACTGAATTGAACTCTGCATTCTTCTCATGAAACATGCTTCAGAGAAGTTGGAGGGGGCTTCCAGAAACCTTCTTATAACTCTGGAACGTTGGCTAATTGTGGGTTAAGTTGGTGTTTAAGTGACTATTGGATAAAGAAGCTCAGTATGGAAAGGAGTGTAGACTCGTCAGTGTGATTCCTTTCTCTTCCCCCAGTATCTCAGAAATTAAAATAAACATCTGAGACTTCAAATTACTGCTCAAGTGCATTACCTTTCAATCGCATTGTACAAGAAAATGAAGGAAAATATGTTATTAATGAGAGAAGGGAGCACTGACTGTGTGATTAAGTTTTCATTTGCTTGAGGAACTTCAATAACGAAGAAAGCATCTCCAGAAAGTAAAGTAAGTTCTTCCTCAAATAGCTTTGAAGTTAAACCACAGTAAGTGAACAAAGGCCAGTTTTGGATCTCATACTTCCCTTTCCTCTCAAATTAATCATAGTAGGCTTGTAGGTAGGATCCATGATGTGGTAGAATATACCTGAGAAGAGTAAAATCCAAGCGAAAGAAATAACTTTATGAGCTGCATAAAGAAGAAATAATAAAATTGCAATGTGATTCAGATCAAGAAGTGAACCACTGGAGACAGTTCTGATGCTGAACAGGTTACTCCCCTTGATTTTATCCTTGCTTGTCTTGTGTTGGGTGTTTGTAGGAGTGTTTCAGAGTGATGTAGGATGGTCTTCTGGATTCAGCTGGTCCATGGTTCTTGCAGAGGTAGTAGCTAAGGTGATATTCTGTCTTGCACCACTCAGCTATTGAAGTTGTTATTCTGCCTGTGGCTTTTGATCTTAGGGCTTAGGAAACCAGAGCTGTATCCAGAAGGAAGCTCTACACCTTGTGTGTTGCTGTATGTTACTATAATGCTGGGTATCTGGGCTGCAGATGGTCTATGGCGAGCCTCTCCTTTTCTTGGTCCAATACCGTTCAGGCACTCACCTCTCTAAAGGATGCAAGGATTTAAAAGAAATGGAAAATGAATATCTACATGGAGATCAGATGGCATCATCTATGAAAATATGGCACATATTCAGATCAGCACTTTGCCAATCCCTACTACTATCTCAGTGCCAAACTGAAAGGATGGAGAAAGAAGTAGATCTGAACACTTTTTGCTATGCCTCATGAGGAACTCATGAGGAGAAAAAAAAGTTAAATAAGATAATATACTGAAGCACAGACTTCGCATTTGCTACTTAACAATCTGGTTTACTTTGATGAAATACCAGGCTAATGACAGCACATTCAGTTGTGGAAAAAAGTGCTGATGATGTGCTCAGATGGTCTATGAATTCAGTGATGTAAGGAGTCCCTCCATAAAGAAACCTAGATAGATGACAAGGCACCAGTTTAGGTTCACTGGGGCAAGAAATGATGTAAAACTTAGGAAAAACAGCATGGATATTTTGAAGGGTAAAGCCAATTAGAGAATGGAAAACAGGATTCCTGAAAACAGGAATCGAGAGAAAGATTAATTTATATTCAGTAGCAGCGCTTAGCTGTCAGTAGCACAGGACCAAAAAATGAGTGTTAGGATCAGGCTAGCAATAGCTTATAGCTTAAAAGGATTACTACTGACAATAAAGGGTTAAAATGTTTCTATTACATTTTGATTATTACTGCAAAGATAAAACTGGCTTTTCTTCACCTATCAACTCTCTTTCTCTTATTTCCCTGTCTGTCAAGAGTTAGGGCAAGTTGATTCACTTGTGGTGTATATATATATGTATAGAGGTATATGTATAGATATATATATATCATTATGCCATAGCTTTACACGGAAGCTTTACATGTTACATGGAAGAAGAGAGAGACACTAGGACAACAACTACTGAAGAAGTAGTATGGCACGTTTCAAAAACTTACCTGTATTTCCTCCATGTTGCGTTTTTGTGCTGTCTTGCACTACCCAAAACAGAGAACATGAAATAGTTACCAGTGTGACTTTGCACAGTGGTACTTGCCACAGATTACAGCTGTCTCAAAGGGACGGATATCTGAACGGCTATCTCAGCTTGCTTTGTATATTATTCAAAAAAGGTGTCATAAAATAATGCTTCCATACTCCACTAAAGAAATCACAGATATCATCAGGGAACCTACTGAATTCAAAAAAATACTCAAATTCTTTTAATAAGTTGGTCTTCAGGAGAACCCTGTAGTACATGTGTTCTGTATCAATCTCTGCTTAGTTTCAGCAGTGATCTACTCTTTGTGGACATATTTTCTGTATACTGGTGGGAGTTTTGTGTGATTTTTACATGTCAGCGAGTAACTTAATTTGCTCAGAGACTGGTAGTGTCAACAGTTTTTGTTCCCTCCCTTAGTTAGACCCATGCCAGATATTTAAATAACAATTCTTACAGTAGGTGTAGCGGAATACTCTGCAACATTCAATTCCACCATTGGTATGTCATCAGCATCTACAACTGCCTGAAAAATGAACACAGATAAGAAAGACATAAATGATGTATAGGTATGTCACCATATCCTACATATGTGAAATAAAAAGGGTGGGAAAAAGAAAGGGAACAGAAGAGGAATGTAGTAATATACTACATGTAATCTTGTAATACTGAATGTAGTAATGTCCTGAATATAGTCTTGTTTTTTTACCTCTCACTGTATGTGTTCATTTCATAGCAAATGGTGAGACAACAGAAAGATGGATCAAGTAATTTGGGAAATATAAGGAAATAAAAATATTACTGAATATACAATTAAAAGCAAACACAAGACATCATACCGTTCAGATGCTAAGTTCAATATAATAGTTCCTTTGCTTGTCAGAAGTGTAACAAGGAAGCTGAATAATGAACCAGGGGAATAAAAATCTGATGACCTTTTACAGCCTCAAAGTCATTACTTACTGTGTTAACTCATAGGTTATTCCTATGTTCTAGGCAGGAACCATCATGATTAATTATGATAAAATGTGCAGATTTGTTAACCTACCAGTTGTCTGAGAACTTAGATACTATACAATCTGTTACCTTCTCAAAAATCCCAGAATGATGGCTTTGCAGTTTAGGTTTGGTTCTTAGGTTACTAGTTTCAGTTGTGCCTTTGCCTGTTCCATAGGAGACCTGTCTGCTAGCAGGACTAGAGATCATACTGGTGATATCGGTTTCCATATCAGTACAACCCTAAAACGAATACAGCAAAAACAATCACTTTAGCTTTCTTAGATTTCTGGCCAGATAGTATCATAAGAATCAGTTTTGCCTAAACAGAAATTGTTAGAGAGACAGACGCTGCATAATATTTTTACAGAAACTATGCCGCGTGTGACTTCATAAAATGTTTTGCTTAAAAAGCGATACGAACAAACCACCAAGTCTATTAAGCCAAATTTGGCTTTTTTTTTTTTTTCCCCTACAGGATTCACTGCAATTTAAAACAAACAAATGAACAAACAAACAAAAGAAACCATTCTGTTATAGACTAGTGTTGAAACTTTTCTAATACACCTGGTCAGTCACTTTAGAAACACTTTGTTCCATGAAGTAGTTCTAATTTATAAACTGTGTTTCAATTAATGGGAGAACATACAGGGAAAAAAACAAACAAAAAATTCAGGAATTTCCTAGGAGTCAAATGTTCTTTTCTGAACTACCTTTTCCTCACTCTGTCAGCCTTTTCACTACATTTCGACTGAACTAAGAAGTCAAAAGAACATAGTGTCTAAAGAAATTGAAATGTCACTGTTAAAAACAACTGACAGAATGCAGAGCTTGACTGCTTAGATACAATGATTACCTTGACTGTGAAAAATAATCACAGAGAAAATAATGGCCTTTTCATATATTTGGAAATTTTATTTAAAACAATTACAGAGTTACTAATGTAACTTTGGGTAGCAAGAGAGAACTTGGGATGCCAAATATTTGCTTTGTTTCCAGCTGCTGTGCAAGACATGTGGCTTCGCTTACACTGGCAGCAGCAAGGTGTTGAGGTCGCCTGTGAAAACAATTCTTTAATGCATTTGTTGATTTTTATCTATGTCTGATGATTAATGTTTCCAAATACAGCCCACTTCACCTTCAGAAAGCATTACCTGTATCCTTAAAACTTTGTTTTCACTAGAGAATTGTTTAGTGACAAGAAGTTTGGGGTTTTGTGTGTCCGGACTCCAGATCTGTGGTCAGATAGGTACCATCCTAGAAGGATGGTCAGGCTTTCAAGGGTGCTCTGACTCTTAAGCTTCCTTTACTTTCTAAAATTCCTCTTGTTCCGTCTTCCCACCCTTCCTTCAGTGTCACAAATGGGAAAGAATACAAAGGGCTACATTTTGCTCTTACACGTCAGCTTTCTGTCTTTCGTTTCACTTTGACCCTTGACTTTTTCTGGAGCTCTTGTAATAAGCACCATAATGCTTATATGCTTAATGAAACACCTAGAGCAGCTACCACTTTGAAGGACTCTCTATGAAAATTAATTACTCTGCAATTAAAAATGTGTGTATGGGAAGCATCTTCCTTACTGATTCACTTTCAGAGAGAGAAGATAGTCGCCTTCTTCCTTTCTGCAGCCCGCTTGTCTCAGAAGACTGGCTGGTTACAGTGGCTCGTCTGGAGGAGGGATAGCTGCTGAAAGATCGTGAGTCTTTTGGAGAAACTCTCAGCAGGGATCCAAGGCAGGGAACATATGTTGCAATGGCTGCTCTAATGGATGAGAGGTAGAACCAGTCAGATTTTTTCTGTTAGCACAAAAATTCAGTCATCATAAACAATGCGTTTATTCAGAGAGATGGACTTATGCCACATGGACTGGAAAATTACTGGGCACAATAAAGGGTTTTCCAGATATCCAATGCCTCATAAACAATCACCCTGCAAGATCACTTATTCACAGTGTTCTGTGGAATTCAAATTTACTGCTTGGCAGGGACAAGGGCATTAAAGTACAATTCTTTGAACCGAAGGGAGCTATTAAAATGATGTTTTATCTGCTTTCAGCTTAATCAGGGCAAAAATAAAATTCTGTCCCTTTAAACTGAGCCTTGCAGAAGTACCACATAATGAATTATTTTAATCTTCCCCTAAGCAGCTATTCTAGCTTCTTCTTGCACATCTGTCTGCCTGGTATCTGCAGAGTAGTACAAAATGTGCAGTTATATTACAGTATTCTTTTTCTCATATGCAGCATAAGGAAAGTCTTTTGCACAGATTTTCTCTCCCTCCCAGCCTTTCCACCTAGAAGTCCGTGCCTGCCTCTTCTCCATCCACTTCCCTTATTGTTCTGTGTAAAGGGTGAAACAAAAGAGTACGTATGGCTTTGCTGCCGTCCATCAGATCCCACAGCCTGCATCTGAACTTGATTTGGTAATCACCCTAGATGTTACAAGCCAGAAGAAATACTATCTGAAATACGGAAGCTTGAAGAAAGGTGGGGAAGACACGCAAAACAGGGAAGGAGTGGCTTGACTTACTGAATTGCATCCCTCCCTGGCCTGGTTAGTTTAACAAACTGCTATTTGTAACACTGACAGATGTCCGGATCTCTCATGAAGATAGTTCACAAAAATTTACGATGATTTCCTCTGAGCTAGGAAAGTCTCTATCTTTTATCATGTGATCTGTAAGTACAGATCAGCATTCCATAAACATCTCTAGCTCCCATCTGCACAGTAAATTGTTCCAAGTACAGATTCCACTGACATTTATATGGCATTGAGAAATTTTCTTGGGGAAGGGAAGGTAGTCTTTCAGAGGCAGAATGAACAGGTGAAGCAGAATTCAGATACTAATCCTTTAAGTGACAAAGTTACTGTCTGATATTTTCTGGTATATATTAAACATAGCTTACAAAGTGAACTTACCTGTATTTGGGGTGAGTGATGGCATAAATGATGGGGTTATGGATAGCAGAAGCTTTGGCAATCACAGCTGGTATTGAATTCATGAAGGGTGTTAGAACATGTGAATACCTAGAGTAATGCAAATGTATTATATATTTAGTATTGAGTTCTACATAGTCTATGCAGTTATACACTGATGAGAACCCCTAATTACTGCTCCTCCAAACAGTGAGAGTGCAAAATTTTACATCTTTTTCCTGCAAGGATCAGCACCAGCCTAATTGCATTTCTGAGAAAGGTGACTTTCTTGGTGCTTCTCTTGCAGCACATCAGTTTTATGACTCAGAGGTAACCCTTGTATTGCTTACCCTAGGGAGAAAGTCTTCCTGCAGGGAGTGGATGTGCGTTCATCAGAGTATCTATCTGTTCAACACTCAACAGATGTACTTGCTAAATTAGGATAACCTAATGGGTGTGCAGAATGAGGCATTAAAAGGAAGGATAATTAATAAATCATTTTTCCTTTTCAAACTTTGCTTTTTGCCTGATCTGATCTAAAAAAGAGGGGAGAATGTCTCTTATGGTGTCATATGTTTTGCTTATGTTACTGTGGCCACACATATATACAGGTTATGAGCCTCTAAAGTATACAGAAATTATGACTGATGTCCATATGCTGTGCCCGTCAGGCAATTAATTTGAAGATAGCCTGAAGTAGCCCACAGAGTCTTGGTCAGAAAAAAAGTCAATAGAACAGCTCAGACCAAAATAACAATAACATTTCGCAGGTGGTTTCAGACAGGCAGTTTCTCCATGGACCTGCTTAGGGGCTATGATGACCTCTTCCTGCACTTGTAGAAAGTGCTCTAAGTGAAACAGCCCATTAAGTCAGTCTTTCCTTCCATGGATATAATTCTTTCTTTGTCACAGCTCTTCTTCCTGAGAAGGCAGTCTAAGCTCTGTCTTTCACTTAGCCTTGCATTCCCACTTGTATTCCTGAAATACTCAGATTATCCTGTCTCAGAAGGTCTCTCATATGAGTGCTGCAAACAAACAATGAAGAGGATTGCATAAGTAGGTGGCAGTTCATCATCCTGGTAAAGACATTTTTCATCATGTTATGGGTATGTTTACGCTCCGTGATGAGGAAATGGTTTGCCGGTGGTAATACAGGAACCATTTTGTCAGCTGCCCAAATGATGAGATGCCATTTCACCACTAATTTAAAGTTTTTCTCTGATAAGATTTGTCCAGGTAACATGTTCTTCCTAATACAATATTTAACATGGTTGATCCTAATCATTCTTTCAAAGCATTGGTTAGAGGAGTAATTCTTCACAGGATCTGGAGACCACAAAACAGTATGACCTTTATGGAATGGAGTTTTAGACCCTGAGATGAGAGGCATGGTGCTTTGGTGAGACTGGCAGAGCATTCAGCTGACAGAAACAAACAGCAACGAAAGATTTTGTTTAGACTAATCACTCGCAGAAAGTACAACTTTAATGTAACCTGGAGATCAACAGTATTAGTGGTCATGACTGTGTTCTAGCTCAGTAGTCCCCTTCCAAAGGGGGAATTTTATAAAGGAATTTTTTGAAGGAGTTAAGATTCTTCTTTCTTTTTTTGGATATGTTGTTGCTCTGTCAGATGTTGCTCTGTCTTTAGTCCAGGACAGTAGCCACAGACTTCACGTCTACCTTCATGTCTACCTTCCATTGTTTGGCATGCAGTGATTTTTGTCTAAGTTTGTTGTAATAAAAGGCAACAGAAGGCCTCCAGGCTTGGTCTATTAATCTCTGAAAAATCCCAGAAGTATTGCCCAAAAAGCATAGTTCAGAAATAGAAGAAAAAAGCTGAGTGAAGATGTGTTGCTCACCAGCTGTCTTTATGAGCAAAATTTGCAAATTCTCATTTGTCAGATACTGCACAGTTATAAAATTGGCCATTTGTTCAGATTTTTGTCAGTATGAGACGTGGGCCAAAAGTCAAGTTCAGCAGGTACTTGATCATCCTAAAGTAGATGCTGAATCTTACAGAACAGCCTGACAGTTCTATATGGCTAAAATGCTTAGTTTAAAGCATTTTTATCTTTTTTTATGTGTCTGAGAGCAAGTAGTGCTGCAAGGTAGCTATGATGCATTTCCGTGTCTTTCTTTTCATCTATCTCTAGTGTTCTCACATCCCCAGTGTGATGGTCTCACATCCCCAGTGATCCCCAGCAATACCAGACAATAAAGCTGTGTGTAGATTCTGCATTAATAGTATCACACTTCTGTTGAAATTACTGTATAAAACACTGGTAATTAGATGAACATGCTTATGTGATTTATGTTTACTATATTTTATACTGAGCACCAAAAAGCTCCCCAAAGGAAGTATGTACTTGTCTAATTCTGAGCTTGCATATGCATGTAAGGAATTTCAACAGTTTGATGTAACACAAGCAAACAAATAGACTTTTGTAAATAGAAGAAGTGGAGAAAGAATCTCCATTGGGTGAATCTTTTTGCCTCCCCTAGGCATTTTGCTGCTAAGTAAAATTAACATAGTTCAAATGTGCAAGCATAGAGAATCTGCATGCAGAAATCACTGGCAGTTTCTTATCTTGCTAGTAATAACCTCCCTATTCCTGTTTTTTTTTTTTTCTTCTTGAAAAGTTGAACTAAGAAAAAATCACAGTCACTGTGTGTCTCATTTGTTAAATGTCACTCCTGAATATGTTGTTGTTTTAATGCACTTCAGGCATTAGACTTGACAGGTATCTTTGACTTTCATCTGTCTTTCACAATTTCACACCTTTTGCTTTCACTGAATATTCCTTTGCTGATAAATTCATAATTACCCAGCAAAAGCCACCAGAGCAACAGCAGAGTATGGTGACCAGGAAATGACATAAAGCAAGATGACAATCAGTGCAATCTTGGCCAGCTTCCACTCATTTTTCATCCTCTGGTACTGTTTCTGTAACTCTTTATTTCCGTGTTTGCATCCAAATGTCTGTATAGACCTAGCAGAAAATAAACAGAAAACAGAAAAATGGAGACAGGGAATTAAGCAAACTACTTCATAAAATGTGGCAACAATTACTCTTATGCTATTTTGTAATATGTCTTGTACTTTTATTGTATGTTTCTGTATGTATGTGACCAGTCCCTTGCAATTCAGTGTACTTCTGTTGGACTAATCAATGGCAAAAATCAGTGGGAAAAAAAAGTCCTGTACCAGAAGAATTTCCACATATAGCATTGTCCAATTAACTTGAATACCTGATTTATTAAATATAGTTAGAGAAATCTTTGCTTTTGTAAGTCAGATTGTGGTACCGTACTGTCACTCTGCACTTTCTGGCTATGCGACTAGATATGCTGCTATCTACAGGACAGATAGCTACAGATTACCAATGTAGTGGCAGCTACTGGCCTTTGTTTTTACAATAGGTTTTGTTTCAGAGACCTGTAATTAATTTTTATCTCTTTTTCACTTTTTGTCAAACATGGAATTTGCAGTTAAATTCCATTTTTCTGTGGAATAGTTTTTATACTCAGTTATTAGGCATCTCTGATGCCCCTTTAGTATTTTTGTTGTTGTTGTTAGAGTTGGTTAATTTCTGTAGTCCTTTCTCATCATTCTGGTTTCTGAGGCTGCTACTCATATCCTTTTCTGTATCATTAGCAAGAATCCTTAACAGCTTTGGTGTAAATTCAGAACCCTGAATGGCCCTTCTAAGAACCATATTTCTTACCATGTTGACAGAACTCTTGTTTCCTGTCTCAGTCATGCATATGAACAAAAAGTAAAAAAAAAGAAATGACCATTTTTCTTTTGTTAGTCCTTGTTGTAAGAAAATAAGCAGTCATTTAAACAAAGGAATAAAAACTTAAGACTGTTGGCTACTTACTTGTTTGCCTTCTTGATAGCCTCAAATATAAAGACATAGCTGTATATGATAGCAATTAAAGGAATGAAAAAGACAAAGCAGAAAAGCAGCATTGTGTAGGCGCGGACTGATGGTGTGAAAGTCATGTAGTCCCAGGAACAGGAAGTCATCAGACCTTCGGGAACATATGCACCTAGAAAGAATGGCAGGAGAAGGCATAAACCATGAAGTGATTCTTATTGAGCATTCTGAATGCAAAAGTTAGAGAAGGATACTCAGAATAACATGGGATTTAGACCCATTCTCTTCTAGGGGAGAAAGAGTATAAAAATATACATGATTCTTTGTTTAAACTACCTCTTTATTTTCATGTACTCTGTTGCAACAACTCCGTTGTTGTTTTTAAGTTTAGCAGTCTAAGGCTTCAGTAGATCTGAAAACTGAATCATTTTGTTTCCTATCCTCATTATAATCTAAAGCTCAACATAGTCAAAGGGCATTTCTCCGAATACTTCAGTTGGTCTTGGATCAGACCCATGCTGTTTTCAGATCTGCCCAATTCCTCTCATATTGCTTTCTTCCCAAGGAGTGAAATGAAACTGAAAATGAAGCGATAGCTACCACTTCTTTAAACTTCTGCATATTAGAGAAATTTACTGTGCAAAGGAGAGTGATTTACTGTGCAGGTCAAATGAATATAAAGTTGAGTACATGGTTAAAAAAGTGTCGTACATGCATAATATTCTGCCTGAAATAAAACAGAATCTTCTTAGAGCAACTATGTCAAACAGGTAAAGAAATTGTCAACAGCAACTTATTTTTCCTTTGTATGTTAATTTTCACTGTTTACAGTGGTATTTTCTGTTGAACTTTTGAAAATACTGCACCAGATGTGCTCAGATGCATCCAATTATTGTGTGAGAGTTAGTACTGTGGATACTATTAGAATCTAATTATAAGATAACAACACCCTTCAAGTAATTATTCTGCCTTCTCCCATTAAGATTCCAGAATCTAAGACTGTATTGTCATTTTGTTCTTCTAATACTGCCTCATTCAACCAAAGGCTGCTTCTCCCAGTATTGAGGTTTGCCTGCTTAAACATGCCTCATGTTTAAGGGGGACCAGACTGACAATAACAAAAATCTACTAAAACTCAACTCAGTAACTGAGTTTGTTGCAGCATCTTTTGGGAAAACAAAACATTGCTGTATTCTTACCTCAACTGAGCTGACACATTCTATTCTGGAATTAGGGAACACAATAATGGGCTGGAGTTTTTGAATGATGAGTTCATTCTAACTTACTGACTGAAACTGGTGACTCATAGGAAACAAATAAATGGTACCAAAATGGTTTTGATGAGGAAGAATAACAGTAACTGTCTTTGTTACAATGATCAAGATGCTGTATGTGTGTTCCAATTTGCATGCATAAAATTAACATTTACAAAAGCAAATTGGTTAGTTATTACTAAATGCCACCCCTACTGGAAGCTTTAATGAAGATACCATTGGCTGAATGGACAATGTGACCGACACCTAGTGCTGTTTGCTCATCTATAATATAGTCAAGACTTATTCATGATGTACTTGCACAAAATATTCAGACTGTATTCCTCTTTTATATGAAGAAAGAAATTCAGTTTGCCACCACTCTCTTACACAGCACCTCTGGGAAGGAAAAAAGCCATCGGAAAAAATACAAATATATCTATTTCACTTTTATATAGTTCAGTTTAGCTCAACAGAAGTAGATAGAGGATAATAGGCAAGGACATCATTCATAAATTTTGACCTTTGTTTTATCTCCTGCTCTTTGTACAATAAATAATGAGCTCAAGGAGAAGTGCCAGTGTCATATAATTTGCTCATATGCTCTGGGTGTTTTTTCTTCTGATTGAGATCTTCAGTTTCAATATGCGTTTTATCAGTTTTTCTCAAATTGATTTGTTGATGCCTAATATGCAAGCCATTGATTCACCCCCTCCTATACCTGTAACAGACCAATATTTATTTAATCAAGTTATATGAGGGAAAAAACTTGTATTCCATTTCACTTACTCCATCCAAAGAAGGGTGGGAGGCTCCAAGCCAAAGAGTACAGCCAGACTCCTACCAGGATTATTAGGGCCTTCTTCTTTGACATCACTCGAACAGAAGCCAGAGGTTTTGTGATGACAAAGTATCTGTCCAAGGCAATCACCATCAAAGTGATCATAGATGTAATGCCAAAAAGAGCTCCGCAGAAGGCATACAGCTCACAGCCTTTCAATGAAGATGACAGAAGTAGCATTGAAATTAATCTACCCATGCTAATTAATTTCTGGGAGGTTCAAGTCTGTGTTTCCTATGAGCTAATGTCTTCTGGAATTCATAAAGCAATGGAACTTCAGTTTCACAGCAGTTGTAATACTATTTCAAAGCTAGTGTTTATCTTGCTAATTGTATTATCCATGGAGATAAACTTCAAAGATTTTGTTTGCTTCGATTGCTGGAGACAGCAATACCTAATCTATTTTCACTCATTGACTTACGATGTTCCTACTGGGAACCTTTCAGCAGTCCCATGTCTTGTGTAACTCTACTTTTACTGCAGCTCCTGTAGAAACAGCTAGTTTGTTCAACAGTGTGTTCTGGTGACTTTGGTATCATGGAGTCATTGACATCTCAAAGTCAGTGTAACTGGAGTAAATATTCAGACTATGAATATATTCATGAGTGATTTGAATTATTCAAACAACTTCACAATTAGAAGCCGGGGTTGTGTTTTTTTTTTTTTTATTTCTTAACATGTGCAATTTAACACTTCATGGAAGTGTTTTTTGTTTTTTTTTAAAAACCATCAGAGATAGCAACACCATGTCTCATATTCCTCTCTGTCAATACCTATTAAAGAGGCAAAGACTTGTCTTCCTGATACTGTAGTTATAGAGGAAGAATGAAAGCACATTCCTTAAACAGGCTTTTTTATGCATTATTGATTGTGGGCTCCGTAGGACTGATTTGTGCACCTGTTATACCAAAGGTGAAAATCCCACTATTGAAGTCTGCAGCAGATTTGCTGTTGACTTCGGTTGTGCATGTTTCAGCTGGGGTTTAAGACTCTATTGCAGGTGCATCGCCTTCTACCTGCCGGATCAGAGGTTCTGGAAGGTCAGAGTTAAGAGAAGAATGATTCAGCAAAGACTGAAGGCTGTGCGTTATGATTGCTATACAGTCTAAATGGTGAGAAAGGTAGTGGATAAAAATCAACAAGAAAGAGCAGTTTTGAATATTTGATAGACCTTATTAATTTTATTTTTGTTTTTTTGTAAGAGGCAGCTGACAGAATCTGTACCATCTCTCCCCTTGTGGTTGAATCCCTTAATATCATCTTTCCTTTTATATTCACTATTTAGACTGTAAACTGGTTTGTACAGGAATCAGAGTTGATATTTTTCTTAAGTACCATTGCAGCTTTTCGCGCAGTCTAGTCAACTGTTCTCATGCAACCACGACCAGATATTTTCTGTAAATCACACATTAACACTGACTCCCTCAAGAACATTTTCTTACAGGAAATGTTCAGTTAGCATTTTTG
Source organism: Anser brachyrhynchus (assembly GCF_964034855.1). NCBI lineage: Eukaryota > Metazoa > Chordata > Aves > Anseriformes > Anatidae > Anser > Anser brachyrhynchus. Next base: position 14,621,920 of record NC_137700.1, read on the forward strand.
ATGTGAAAACTTGCTTTTGCTAAGCTTTCCAGTGCAAGTCCCTGAGCAGCTTATCTAGAACGGCTGTTACGCTGGTGTGTATTGAGTTGGTGGTTCTTTGTCACAGGACTCTGCCAGTAACTACTTGAGGAGATGACTGGGGAAGAATGCTGGCAAGGAAGCTGCCCCTGTATCTTACGCTGCCAGTGTCTCCTTCGTATCTCATGTGTGTAATTTTCCTGGAAGTGTTCAAGGCCAGGCTGGATGGGGCTTTGGGCAACCTGGTCTGGTGGGAGGTGTCCCTGCCCATGGCAAGGGGTTGGAACTGGATGAGCTTTAAGGTCCCTTCCAACCCAAACCATTCTGTGATCCTATGAATTGCAAGCGTACCCCAGGGAATTGTAAGTAAGTTAACTGGCAGTATGGTGAGAACATACTTTGTGATTTTTTATAATTAATAAATAAATATACAAACCTTTCTCACCAAAAATCCAGCGTTTGTGGAGACTGTTGGTGAAAAAAACTGGAGATTGCGTAATGGACATAAGGAAGTCACTGACAGCTAGATTGACGATGAATATGTTGGCTGGCTTCTGAAGGGTCCTACTCCTACAAAGAAGAGATCAGAAGGAATGTTGCTAAACACTACTGCAGTGTTAATTACGTTGTTATTCTTTCCTGTGAGCCTTCACAGCTTCACTAACACCAAGGCACGCTACAGAGCAAGCTAGAGGAGAGTGCTTCTCATTTCCCCTGTGAGAGAACGTAAGCAAGTCTCAGTTTTTACACCCTTAAACTCCTGTGCATGTTAGAGGGTTGTTTTGATAACCAGCTCAGTGATGGGGATAAAGCACGTTGGTCTTTAAATACTCTGACCCAGTGCACTGCATGTCCATGATTAACAGGAAATTAAAGCTGATGTACTCTATGGATTTGCTGGATCTGGGTCGTGCTGAGCTGCGGGAAGGGAGTGCATATCTCCCTGATACTGATCTTATGAGCAGTGACTTCCAAATACAGGGATTAGGCAAACTCACTAGGTATCACATCAAGCATTATGTTTTACATCAATTCTGCTCTGTGACATGCATTTCGCTTGCCCAGACACTGATTTTGAAGAGGGCTGTAGCTAGCCTAGAGCATATCTGACCTGCGTATGCTATTCATAATATTATAGTACAATGCCTTAAAGGGTACACATAAAAGCTCAACTGAGAGCACCTCCATTAGGGGTTCATTGTAACTTTTTTTAGCTCCTTTTTCAAACTTTTGGTCTTACATAGAAACGAAAACTGTCAGAATAAATGATAGGTTCTTTGCACTGCTCCACAACCAATCAGTAGGGCTGCTGTCCCCTAACTGTTGGTTTGGGAACAAGGAGATATTAACAGGTGCTTAGGGGCCACTCGTTTTTATTCAGTAATCTGCAAAGTTGCTGAATATATTTCTGTTTCAGACAGCTGGCTCAGTTTTGCAATTTCTTGAGACTGCTTTGTAGGCATCCAGTGTGTTCTCCGAACTTCTGATAAACTCGTTACTTTGCTATCAGTGTCCTTTTTTGTCTTTATAGCATCTTCCAATGAAGACAAGCTGTGTCCTCCACTGGAACCACAACTGCCATGGTTGGACTTCCTGTATGGGACCAGGCAAAGAGCTACACTAGGTCACTTACTTCATCCTTGTCTCACATATCTGGTCTGTGTGCCAGCATCTTATCTGTTCTTAAGGCCATGTCATTCACACTGAAGTGTTGGTATCTACTCTGAATGCACACACTGAAACAGAAAATGTGAGATTGCCTGGGAAAACTTGATGCCATTTTACCTTTTTAACCTATCATTTACTACACCAGATAAATACAGGCTCAAGATCCGAATTAGTTTGCTCTGTATTCCAGTGATTCAAGTTAACACCATCAAATTGTCATATATTTGTTATTGTTTAGGTTTACGGTAGTGCGTAAAGATCAAACATAAAGCAGGAGCTCACTGGCTTGACATCATTCCAATGCTCTGTCACACAGTGCTGAGTGTGACAAAGCAGAAGCAGGGTGAATAAATAGGAATGGTGAAGATATCATTGTTGTCAGAGATCAAATATCTTTCAGATACAAAAGCTTGGATGTGGCTTTGTTGAAAGGAAATAAGCCAAGTGTTAGAAAAAGTAAAAATGAGAGACATTGCCAGTAAGGAATAGGGAACAGAGTAACTGAGAAGTAAGCAGCAGGATGAAGGAAACATCTAAAATAGTGCAGATACGTGAGAGAGGCAGGTACAAAACATCCCATCAGTGCACTACAGGAACTGTTCAGCCAGTAGCAAAAAAATTCACTGAAAGTTTTCTGCTCTGGCTGCATTTTTATCACTTGGTATATCGGGGTGATTGTTTGCCATTTTGCTACCAGACCACGGTTATTGGGAATTCAGAGGGGAATGGCAGGTTGCCATTTTGTTTCCTAGAGCAGTGTCTCAGTGCATTTACAATGGCAGTATGTCTGCACTGCATGCAGAGTGCAGTCCTGGTGCTGTTAAAGTTAATCCATTTCAGTATTTAAAAAAAAATCTAAACCAAAATACCTGCAGAAAACATAGATGACCAGGAAATTACCCAGAGTTCCTGTGATCCCCACAATAAGAATGACTGCTCCAATTGTGTAATGGGCATGGTCTGGGACATCCACTGTAGGAAAGGCACCAGGAACACCTTTCGCTGTCATCTTCTATGGAGTAAAGAAGTCATAGGTATATGGTCAGATTTTACTGAATAAACTGACACGTGCTTCTGTAGAAGGGGAAACAGTCAAGAATGTGAAAAGCCAGCAAGCAAAAAAGTCAGAATAAGCTAATTGATTTCAAATTACATTTACAGTTGATCATCTTCAGGGGCTATGTATGCTATCAGCAGCACAAAGGTCAAACATTGTTTTATGTGTTTACAGTTGATTTAGACTTATGGTGAAGAAAAGCAAGCTATTCTCTCCCAAAAGGAAGAGAAGGATATGGAGGAGAAAAAGAGAGACAGGAAGGGACCATTTGTATTGCATCTGACATTAAGTAACGCAGTGCTTAACAAGTAGATTGTCTGCAGTTTTCATTTAGTGAAAGTTTCTGTACCTGTGAAGTGTGATTTCTGTTGTCCTCTAACATCACTGTCTTAGAATTCTCTAATGAAGTAGAAATTACCTTCTATTGATAAACATGCATTTAATCCTTTAGCAGCATGGCTATTTCATTTCTCCCACTGAATAACTACCCTGAAGACTTAGTTACCAAAAGCCTGGCAGCACTGAACAACAGTCTTTTGGAAAGTAAATTAAGGATTAGAAAAACTAAACCACAGAAACTTTATAGCATGTGTCTTGTTTGCATACCTGCCTATTTTCACTCTGGACTGAGAGAAGTTATTTTGCTCCCTGTGAAGTTTGTGATAAAGCACATGATGAAAACGTGTTTTCCCTACTGATAACCCATGGCAAAATTCACTAGGCAAGTCTGAAGACTGCAGCATTTTAAATAATAGTTTAAAACATTTTCTTAGTGTCAGGAGCCACACAGAGTGTTTAGACCAAGTGACCCCAGCTAAGTAATGAAGTAAACAATAAGTGTGCAGCCAGGAAGCAGGATGACCTAACAGAAATTGAAGAGGACAGCCAAACTGTCACTGTTCTGCTGCCTTTTTGATATAAGGTCAGGCAAGGAGATTTAAACACTCACCTCTGTGCATGTGCTACTGTCCTAAACATGCCTTGGCATCAGCTCTGACCAGCTAACGTAGTCATGATAAATACCAAGCCCTGTACTCATTCATCCGCACAGACGTATCCTGTCTCTTCTTCATAGCCAGGTTTTTCTCGTCAGGGGTGGCACTCACTCGGGAATGGCATGCCGTGACCACTGCTCATAATTCAAGTCTGCAAGCTGCAGCCATGGCATTCCTCAGCTACTGGGCTACAAGAATCATGCCACGGTTGAGAAAAGCCCAGGAGGTATCTTGAATAGTATATATCTTGCCTCCTGTAAATATTATAAGTCTGGCTGTGGCCTAGGATCCAGGGCAAGGGAATTGCTTGTATCAAAGTTTTTGCCTGTACCAAGTGTAAATAATGCTTTGAGGCTGGATATGTTCTTTCCCATCACAGGTAATGGTACAGCTATCATATGCTGTCCTTTTTTCCCAGGAAAGGAAAGTTGCTGTTTGGAAAGGAGGAAAGCACGTAGAGGTATGTAGGTATGGAGTTCTCACATTTTTTCTACGGCTGCGTCAACCACTGGCATTCACAGTTAGAGCGGAACTCGTGATTGCCTTTGACAACACCCCAGTTATCAAAGGACAAGAGTATTTCCAGACAATAGGGGCAGACATTAGCTCTGAATAGATCTCTGAGATTGTATTCAAGTTACCAGAGACAGTTTGCATTTAAAACCAATGTGCCAATAGCAAGAGTCAAACCCCAGGAGTGTCTGAAATTGTACAGGAGATTGTCTCTGCGTGTGTGCTGAGGATCTGCCTGCAGCAATCCTCAACAGGAAGAGTGTACTCCCTGGGTTTCTTCATTAGCAGGGATGAGATGCTGGACAAATAGTCTAATCTCAGAGAGTGAAAACGTAGCTCTGGCTGTTGTTATAATTGGAGCAAGATGTTATTATTGCATTAAGGCAGATATGCTAACTGAATGACAGTAGCATGATGTTTATTGCTCAGGTTCCTTCAGCAAGTGTAAGTTGGCTTCACATCATAAACACCAGCGGGCATCTTGCCCATGTAGAAATTGCTACACTTAACGCACTGTCAGTAAAATAACACAAAATCCCATACGAATAGCAAGTGGGAGAGTCTGAGATAAAACTTAAATAAATGGGATCAGGTCTTCTTTGGTTTGGGCTTATTATTTTTCCCCTTACCTTTATGGCTAAAACATTTTTTAAACTGCTGCTCTGCAGAGAGTTAATCATGATTATTAATGGAATGGAGATTTCTGATGTTTTCCCCCGTAGCTATCCATTTAATCAGAACTGGATCAAGGTAACAGAAATGAAGCAATTAAAGGAGCTTGTTTTGGCTACAAAGAACAGATTTAAAATGGCTTTGATTTAAATGAAATTTGTGGGGGACTAAGGACAAGGAAAAATTTGAAAGATAAATATAAATACACAGAGAAATATCAATAGAGGAAAAGGTTATTTAAGGGACAGCAGAAGACTTCCAGACTTCTTACTCGGGGATGAAACAAGTTCAGAATGAATAAAAATGTCAAGTGTGAAAAAAAATAGGAATAAAATTTATAATGGAGGAGTGATAAGACATAAAAAATACTAAATAGATGGGGAAAGAAGAGGTCTGGCAAAGAGAAATAAATTCACATTTTAGTGTGGACTTCCTGGAGGCCTGTTATTTTCACCACAGGATCCAATAATGTCTGTTCTCCGAGAAATACATTTGATAATTTATAAAAAAAAAGTCATTTCAATCTTTTTATTGGAAATACTGGTCTGATTCAAAATGTCTTTAAGTCAGAGAAAGGTGCTAACCAACCCAAAAGGCATTAGATCAGGCTTTACCACTTCAAATTCATCCCTGAGTTGCATGCATACAACTTCCTCGCCAGGAGACGAAAACACATGCCTGTCTCAAGATCATCTTACAAGGAGAAAAGATAGCGCATGAGAAAATCAGGACAGCAGGATAATTGAGAAATCAGACAATTCCCAAAGCTTTTCTCTATTCATTTTCTCCAGCAGATAAGCTTTGTTTAGACTCTATCTTCTATTGTCACCCCCCAGTATTAGGACTTGGGTGGCATGAGAGAAAAAAATCCCACTGTTGCAATCCCCACCATAGCAATTGTCCTTTGTGAATGCTCAGCCTGAGCAAACTATTTCAATTGCATTGTTAACACAGAACATCATTGCTCTGCATGTTCTTCTGTTCAGCCTTCTTTCTATATACACTTCATAATGAAGTTAAAAAAAATCAACAGGCAAAACCAGCACTTCATTATTTCTCTCCCAAGTAACATGACAAAACAGCTTGTTTTATGTAACATGATTCAAAACATCACCAAATGAGCGAAGAAGCAGAACTGTAAACCAAGAGGTTGGACGTCTTCCTGTGGGTGAACAATGCACTACAACTTCCCTGGGACAACAAATAAAGGCACTTGCATCTGAGGCCCTGGACCACTGGGTGCCAGTATACCCACAGGGTTACTGTGCTGTGGGTAGCTTAGACGGGTATTAATTCTGTGGGAAACAGTTCATTGGGAAGCGTCAACTTCCTGACAGTCAATGTAAGTATTGCACATTTCTCAAATAAGCAAACAGAATGGTTGCTTGAGAAGCTGTGGAGGACATCGAGGTAGTAACTGAAATGTAACACGATCTCTTCACTGCAAGTACTGAGGGTCAGTTTGAGAACGTATCTTCTAGCCAAGGATGGCATTTTAGCCATCCTTAAAAGCAGGCTTTATAATATTGCTTGGGTGTGTATGAAAACTGGCCTTTTGCTAGAACTGTAAAATAATATATAGGTATAATAGGCAAGCCATTTATTATTTACACTGTGGTTTTGCAGAATCAGATGGATAATTAGGGTTTGTTAAGGAAGCTGGGAAGTGGTCGCTGATTCATTCCGGCAGAAGTGGCAGAACACCAGTCTGCCTTTAGCTAGGACTGGGTGTCTAGCAGAGCTGCAAAACGTGCTTAATGAACAGTGATGTGGGAATTCCTTTTCCACCACAGAGTCTTAGCAGTTGGTCCATACCCTAAAACAGGGTTATTGTCCCTTCAGAAGGATAATCTTAATGGAGGATATTTTTATCCTTCATATATAGGTGTAATCCTTTTCTAAATCCTACTCTGTCATTGCCTTAAGAGTCAGTGGCAACAAGTTATGAAGGCTGCTCCACATCAGTGTATTTTCTTCCAGCAGGTTTAAGTGTGTTCTTGGAGAAGCGCTAGAAAAAGAGGGAAACAACTACATTTAACACAGTCTGCCTTCTTAAAACGTTCATTGTTATCCCTAAAGAAATGCTTGTCTGCTACCTATAACAAAACAGCTAAAGCAGAACTGGCCGTATTTTCAGCTATCATTCACTATCATTGACTGAGTCTTAGAAGCATGAGCTGCTTTTAGGGAGTCTGGAGAAAAGGAAGCGTTTGACAGTTGGTGAAATCTGTTTAAATCCTTGCTGTTCTGGCCTTGTCCATGTAAGCTGCAGCACGACGTGGAACCTCTTTATATTTACTGCCTGCTGCCAAAGCTGGTTGCAGAATCCTTCCTGGAAGGCCAACAAGAGGAGATACCCTACTTCTTTGGGAAAAGAGCAGCGCACAGGCCCTTCTGCTAAGGCCTGGTGCAAGCAGAGAAGGGGTAAACATCAACCAGTTGCAGAGAGCATCAGTGTGCAACAGAACTCGTATTTTGATGTGTAATTTGCTAAGACCCTGCAAGAGGCTTGTCTGAAGAATGTTGTAAGGATAAAGGAATTCTGCAGTTAAGGACAAAGCCCCAGACTCCTTAGTGTTTTGCCTAGGTTAAAATAAAATCTAGACCAGGAATATTTGATGCCTTCATCTATTCTATCTTGGGAATGTGTTCATTATACACATTTTTCTAAAAAGGAGGTTTTCTAAGTAGCTATTTTAAAATTGTTAAGAAAGCAAACAGCAATACCAGCTCACCTCTGAGTAAGTTCTAGTAGAAGACATAACATGGTTGAGAGTCCTAGTGACCCCTCACTTCCATGGCATGAGAAAAATATTTTTGTCTAAGTGAAAAAAGGACATTATGCAAAGAATACGGTGTAACTACTACTGGTAAAAAAAATGTTCAGAGTAAGAAAAAAAAACACGTTGTTTAATTGCTCTTCTGAGAGACATTGATTACTGGAATCCGACTAAAGCTAGGAGTGATGATGGTAGAAGCAAGGCCACAGATGTAAATATTTGTACTGAATATAAATCACATTTGATGTAGCCCATTCCTCATATTCTTCCTATTGCAAGAGTGTAAAGTAAGGTTTAGTTTGTAGGAAAACAAGAAATCCACATAGGATAGAATTTGAACATATTTGGTTCTGATTGATTGATTAATTGATTTATTTCTCTGACATTGTTTCAGAAGTTGGGAACAGAAAAGACTAAGACAGGGACATTTTTCAGCTAGTCCTGCCTGAACACCAGATGGATTATACCTAACAAGACAAGGAAAGGGAAATGGGGACTAGTATGTTGTTGTTCTGAGGCATTCATCTAGCTTTCAAACTGTAGTCACTGGTTTTGCAGAATGACTGTTTTAATGGAATAGAGCCCAGTTCCTAAACATGGCAAGTTTGGCAGTCCGACTTTGACTTTGGCAATGTATTGGGTCTCTTTGATCTTAATTTTCCTACAAACATTGGTAATGAAGTTGCTTATTTGTAAGTGTGGCTTATAATATCAATAGTAGCGTTAAGCCTTTTACATTATAACAAATCATATAGCTTGGAAAAATTATCAGAACTGAACTACTGTCATTTCCTAGAGTTTCTAGGTGCAGTTTTAGTTCTGCCTACCTACCAGAGTCTTCCAACAACTGACAGTACTTATTTGTCTTCACAGTTCCTTACTCTGATTTCTGAGCTTGCCTCTATTGGCACTTTTTCTGTGATGACAGGCAGCACAAAGAGGAGTGTAATCAATTCCACCTCAATTATGGTTTCAGCAGGGTGACGCCAACTGCTAAGCCCTCATTCCAGTAGGCAGCAGGGCTTTCCATGGATGATGTTTGTCCCGTTGAGCAATTTGGATGGCAGATTTTGTATCCTGTCTTCCGGATTTAATCTCAGCCACAAGCAGCACACATTAGTTTAGGAGAGTTTCAGGACTGAAAGCAATCTTGATATCAAATTAAAATGTAAAAGTTTGAAAATACTTGACGTAGGGAGAAGAAATGGACAGATAATTTCCTCTTTCAGCAGAATAAGGACAAAAATAATTTTGAACTTTCCAGTGTGAATCACTCTGTCCCCAGAATCCTTTTCCATTTTGCCATGTGCTGTCCAGTCCCACATCTCCCTCCCTGCTATGTTCTGCTATCCTCTTTCGTTATGTTATCCATCTAATTTAGTTCATAAGTGCCTTGCCTCAGGATACTTCTCTGTTTATTTTCATGTAATACACTGTGCATTTCCAGGTTTTATTAAAAAAATAAACAAAGAGGCTGCATTATTACTCTGTAAATAATAAAATATTTACTGCTGCTTCATTATAAATTAGGATCAAAATGTAACACCTGGTCCAACATGCTTTATGCATAAAATCTTCAGGAGTGTTTGAAACTTTCACATTTTTTTTTAAGTAGTCACTGGGTTATGTGGCTCATTTCAAAATACCTGGGGTGACCACATCAATGTTTTAAGTTGAATTTCAGATTTCAAAAACTCCAAAAACCAGCGTGGGTCTTTTTTTATTATTTTCTTTTTAGCAGTCTTTTGTATGAACAGCAGCCAAATAAAACTTTGCAGGTCTAATAGTATATAGAGATACATAGCCAAGAAGAGATTTCTGAACCCTTTCGGTTTGGTTTGTGGGGTGTAATGAAGAATATTTTTAGAAAGCCCAAAGAGACTCCATCCTGAAGTGTCATTACCACAGATTGCACCATCACACTTTAAAGGATTTTTTCTGTTAGCATTTAACAACTGAGAAAGAGCTTTGGTAGAACTTACCTGGAAAACCTTTCTGAAAAGCTTTCTTGAGTAACTGCAAGTAACAACTCCTCAACATTTACATAAGCGCTTTCTTACATTTACAGACTATTACAGAAATGATGGGGATTTCCATTTTGAATAATACCACAAGCGAGCATTGTGTTTGAACTGCTGAACAACTGTTTAACTTACAAAAACATGCTCTTTTTATAGTTTGCAACATATTCAGTGTACTTTGCCTCCCTGTCTTCTGCCCATGTAAAACTGCCAAAAACCAGTGTTTCTACAGTCCTTTCTGCAGTAGATAAAAACAGAAATAAAAAGGTTTTTAAGTTTCCATTATGTTGTTCACTATTGCATTACAACATTAAATATGCACATGTACCTTAAATGTCCATTTACAGTTCTATAAATGCCAGCTTCGCCAGCAGAACTACCTGCTACAGCTTTTAGTGACAGAAAGCACTTACTGTTGGGGCTCTAAGAGGCAGGTCCATCAGTGTGTAGGCAATCGCTTCCGAGTCATTCCATGCGTCAAGGGACTCCACAGTTTTGGTGCCGTTGGGGTCCTCAGAGGGACAAGAGATCCCCCTTTGAATGGGCTGACTATTCATGTGAACAAAATCTAAGCAGTAGCAAAGAAAGCAAAGCTCTCCCCTGACTTTAAGTCAGCCAATTTATCTTTTTTTTTTGTGTGTGTGTGTGTGTGTGTAAAGCAGATTGTCAAATTCTCCGTCTGGAATACTGTGAGAGCTAGTGCAGAGTTTCTCACTAAAGCTTCAGATTGCTTTGCTCCATCTTCAGCTTAGCAAAGGGCAGCAGCAGCAGATTCCATTTAAATACAGGAGCTGCAGGGTCTGCACATGCCCAGTTTGGTGCTTGTTACATCCAGATTCCGGCTTCACTTTAATGACAGTATAAAAGTGATGCTCACTTAAAACTATTGTTTTGTTTTGTTTTTGTCTTTAACAAAGTTATGTCTGAATTGCAATGCTATGTCCACAGTATCACTGTATGAAGAGAAAGATGGTTAAGGGTTGACTTTGCTAACTCTCTAAAATATTAGACTTTACTGCTCATTGTCAGTGTATTGGTGAATTAGTTTTTTGTACTCAATGATTAAAGAAAATGTATGTGTACAGTTCTGCTGAAATTGTCTGAACTCAAATAGATTCTGATATTTAACAAAGTGCTTGTGTGCACTTCTGTCTTGTAGAATTTAGGTCATGGTTATTTGTTGGTCCACTTCTAAAAATAAACAGGAGAAAACAGGGATAAAACCCACTGACATCATCCTTTTCTGCTCTTCAGTTTAAAAAAACACCAAACACACACGCAAATGCCTTAGGCAGAGAACAGCAAAAAACCATTTGTTTCAAGAGTTGTCTGCTTTCTTTTTTGGTCTTGTTTAGTTGGGTCATACATGAGCAGATTCTCATTCACACAAATCTGCCTTTACATTGGTTGCACTGTAGGGGCCAGCTGAAGGCCCATTATAATGGTAAAGTGCAGTTTAATTGCAATAAGGTATTTGGTACAGAGTGTGGAAAAGCTGTTCTAGCACATACTGCAGCCTGAGTATGAGTATGACAGGGTTCAGGCCTTCCAGCCAACATCAGAATGACCCTACTGCAAGGTACGAGCTTCATTGCAGTTGGTAATGGAAACAGATGGTGTGAACTGTTTCTGGAAAAGCTTTGTGAGAAGTTTGTGATTGTAGCAGGGGAACTGTGTTCACTCCACTCTGCACAGACTCTACTTCTCATGTACCCTTCCTTAAATTCACACCTGCACTACCTGACCTTAAATTGAGGGAAAAGGGTTTGCATTTCTTTGTATGAACGGGAGGCGTGTCAGTACCATGGATGTATGTGACCTGTGCCTCCATATCAAAAACACTCGCCTATAGTGCTGCAGATTCCCTTTCATTGCCAGTCATTTAAGTAAGGTAGCATTTATCTTTTATCACCAGGCCACTGAGCAATAACCAGATGAGAGACTTCTTACATTCTACAGGCTGTCAAACTGTGAGACTTTAAAAATAATTATTAGCAGACCGGTTGTGAGAGGCAGAGAGATTTCATCGAATAATCCCTGCCCTGCAGAGTTAGGTAGGCACACCCAAACTTGGTTTAAACTAGCTGTGGCTTGAGGCAGAGTTGCACTCAGAGATGGCTAATCGCCTGACAATTTTTACCTTTGTTGACTGAGATTCATTCTATAGTCATTGTCTATGGTATGCTCTTCCCCTCTTATCCACATCTAGCATCATACACATAAACATCAGAGTTGGATGTGGTGTTAATGGTATGAACTTCAAAAGAAGTTGTCATGAACTCAGAATCCATCACTGTGTTTTCTTAAATATGTGGTTTGGCTGCTACAGCAAGCATATAGCATACTGTAGGTATAAGGCTGCAAATTATGTTTGACATCTTGATGGACAGGACCATTTTGGAATATAATCTTGCATTTTACTACTATAAAGGTAGGAGATGACAGAAAGTCACAGTATGAAATTGGCAAGAACTTGTACTGTCTTCCACTAAGGCATATGAAGGGAGTACAGCAGAAAATACATTTAATGATTGAAGTGGAGAGAAAGGAAGGAATGTGAGATCTCCCATTTGTGTGAACTTCATATTCAAAGAAGTTGTATACAGTTACATCCTGCTCTTACCAAATTAATATAACAATGTTCAATACATAAAATCTTCAGGGACAGGCATAAATACTAGATCATAGATGTTTGACTCTGTTGGGTTTTTTTTGTTGTTTTTTTTTTTTGCTCAAATCCTCTTAGTTTTCTCCTTTATATCGCAGTTTTGGGCAATGCCAACATTCAGTCTGTTTACATACAGCTTGTACATTACATTTTCCTTTTCACTGGGTCACAGATTACATTTTTCTTCCTTCCTATTCCCTCTTCATGACAAATCAATGCACTGAAAATGTTTCATTCGCAGTTAGCCTGGAAACATCCATCTCTTTGGATGGCATCCTAGAGGAGCCCATAATATGTTTGGCAGAGTAATCAAGTCATAAAGTAAATCTGGTGCTTTTAAAAGTAAATCAGACATTATAGAAACTGTCTTCTTGCTTCATTAGATTTAGCTGTGTTGTACATGTCCTTCCAGGCAAATCAATTTGATTAGTTCATTAGCTGCTGAGAATGTATTATGACAAAATATGCAGTACAAAGGAAAGGAAGTTTCCACCAGAAAGAAGTGGATGCTAGTCCAAAGTGGGCTATTGATTTGGTGTCCTTCCTTAGCCTCCGGGGACTGCTTTTGAGAATGCTAAGCAGTAGCAAGCTGGGTGAAATCGTTTTTGAAAATTATTCCCTAACACTAAGATTTTTGTTCAGTGGAAATGTCCTCATATGGTTACAGCTTTCTGATCCTGTGTTGTAGCTAATTGGTAGAAGCAATTCAGGTGACCTATTTCGTATGTGATGCCTCAGCTTCCTTTGAAGAAGAGGAATCATGTCCTAGAGCTGCACAAGGTGTGAAGCATGAGAAATCTCATTCTCTGTACATAGTGTTTGGGAAGTAAGGCAAAGTTACATACTAAATAATTCACAAAATGTTTTCTTTTGGATTTTCATCTGTTTATATGCAGTATTAAGCCAGAGAGAACAATTCAAAATAATTTACTGAGCAATAATTGTTTTTCTTTATAGGTAAGGCTATTTCACTTCAGTCATCAGACTTACAGACTTACGGATCTGGAGGGAACTTTGCCCTCTGTCTTTCCTGTTTACTCTTGACCAAAAACTTAAATCTGTTGTATCCCTGCAAAGCGTAATGGAGAAAATGTATCAGTTAATGACCCCTGGTACTTTCTAAAGCCTCTCTGCCCATCTTAAATTTTTCAAACACTTCCTCCACAGTCTTGTGTGTGAAACACAGCAGAAGTCCATTTGGCTTACGGCCCAGATCTGAATTGCCATTCAGAGTCAGTTCTGGAGAAAATAAAACCTGCCAGAATTCCTCTCTCTGAATTCTGTCATGTTGAGGTATGGTGAGAACATCCTTCCCAGTTTTAGAGCCCTGACTTTCAACTGCACCTCTTGCTACTGATAATTAACTCTTGTTCATAGCTTTTTGTAAAACACAGACATAAACAGCACAAAGACTGGGGACTCTGGGGTCCTACCATGAAACTGAGAAAACTGCCTAGCAGAACAAAGGAAAGATAATCCGTGGGTAAAGCTTAATTAAAGTCAGATGAGCACAGGATTTCTTTCACAATCAGTGAAAGGGAACAGTTCCTTCTCTTTGGCTGGGAGCTCTGTGTGGAATTAGGTTTTGGCTTGTCTGCAGGAACACAGAGTGGACTGAAAGAAAGGGGAACCTGATGCTTAGAAGATAAACAGGTTGCTATTTGGAAGGGCCGGGAGAGTTGGAAGAAAAGGGCTATGGTCAGCCAGGCATGAACGTCCCTGAGATATATTTACACAAATTCACCTGGGCTTCCTTAAACTCTCCTCATCCAAAGCCAGGATGAAGAAACAGGAACAGACCACTCAGTAAGGGGCAAAGTAAACTCTTACTCTTCTTTGAATACAGATACAGTTCTGGAATTCGAGTTACCACAAACTAGGAATGCAGAGAGCATGAAGTTGGGTGTTTACAAGGCTTTCTAGTAAGTTAGGTCATTTTTCCCAAGTTATAATAGGGAGAATGAGAGTGATAACCCTGGTAAAACATTCTGGGGATAACAAGGCTAACCTCAATTTCATTTCACTAGTGAAAAATGTAGATGTTTTTGTTAGAGGAGCATCAAATTCTTCTTGCTTTGTGGGACTGACAGTCTTCATTTCTTTATGTCTTCATTTCTTTATGTCTTCATTTCTTTATGTCTTCATTTCTTTATGTCTTCATTTCTTCAGTCTTCAGTCTTTTTATCAGTCAGATTTCTTCAGTCTTTTCATCACTTCAGTCTTCATTTCTTCTTGCTCAACTTCAAAAAAAAAAAAACAAAACAAAACAACACCAGCAAACAGCTGCTTTCTAATGTACCAAGTACAATTTTTTATCCTTGATTAAAAGGCCCACCTCATCCTCCTCAGCAGCTGGCTATGAGGTTTAAATATGCTCTGCATGCCCTCCAAACATGCTACGTCCTCCTGTAAGTGATGGGATAGAGGAAGGCATTATTCATTTGTCACTTGAGAACCTACCCACTTTCAGTATCAGCTTTTCAAAAGGCACTGCCACACTATAAGAGTCTGAGTTCATCACAGCCTTCCTTCTACAATCCCTCCTTTACAGGATTTGTTAGCCCTAGGTATCTGCTGTACTAATAAATGTCAGTAACACCTGAAAACATGCTTCTCAGAAACATTTTCAGAGGCCTGCTTTTGTACCAGTGCCTGCAACAAACCTATTTGCTTAAATAGGTGGGTGAAAATGTGTTGTTCGTTTTACACAGATATCCATTTTCTACTCTCTGTATTCTTTTTGTCTTTTAACACCTAAGATTTATCAGGTGGAAATTCTCCCCCTTCCTAACTGTTCCCAGACAACATGCTGCCATTTTGGCATCCCAAATAACAAAGCAGGGAGGGGGGTGTCTTCTGTGTGCATCTCCTTTTGTGCTGTATTAATCGCAGAAATTAAATTTAGTTGTTCATGCCTGAAGTAACTTGGCAAGGGAGGCTGAGGCAAGAACACTTCGTAAATAAAATTGTTAAATTGAGTACAAAGTTTTGTATGGCCCTTTATGGGAGCATGCTGTTGGGACTCCCCAAAACTCAATAGACAAAATAGAAAACAGTAAATCAAATCAATAAAGTTTCTGCTCAGCTGTAGAAGTGAATAATTCACCTCATAGGTAGTTCTGATTTTACAGGGTAGCCAAGATCTGTGGTGAACAGCAAGAACAGGGACCATGGAGCAGTTCAGCCCCACAGCAGCAGAGTGAGAATCTGAGGTGAACTGAGTACAGATGGGCCAGACAGGAGAAACAGTTGAGAAGAGTCCATTCAAGCACAATGTTTTTCTAAGACTTACAAAAAAAAACAAAAAAAGTCTCTTCCCTCTTCCCCAGAGATAAAAAGATTATGTCAGTCTTCTCTGCAATGGTACCAATTTAGGTCTGTGACATGGCATTAGACTGCCATGCTATGGCAGGACACCCTCCAGCCTCTCCTCTGCCTTAGTTTCCCTGGTAGTATTCCCAGTTTACTTTACTGGTTATGGATTCAAGGTCAGGTAGCTTGAAAAGGCCAACCCACCCCTGTCCCTCTGGTCTTTTCTCACAGAGTAAAAGAGCCTGAAGACGTAGTCACACACAGCACTCTCCAGCACAGCCAAGCCCAATCTGCAGTGCCCCCAGAACAGCTCATTAACTTGCTCCCTGGGCTGAGCTTTCAGGTTCAGCCTTCCCTGTCTGCTATGGCTCAACCTCTGCACAAAGCCTACCCTCTCCGGGGAACTCTGGTTAGCCAAGCTCGTCTCAGATAGTTTCAGTTGGTAGCTTCCCTAATTCCAGTTCCCAAATAAGAGTTCCCACCTTTCAGCCCTTCTCACATGTGACATGATAAAAAGCAAATTGTACTGGTGCAGTTTAGTGCCTACTGTAGTCAGTGGAAAAATGGTATTTTAAAAATTATAAAATGTTGAATTGGTAGCACTTGTTCTTTTTTTTTTTTTAATCTTTTCTGCATGTGCAGCAGTTACTTCTGAAATGCAATGAAGTCGGTGACTAGAGCCTATCATGGCAGGATGTGCGGGGGGGAGCTGCACAAGTGTCTTGATGGGTAAGATACAGGACAAAAATGGAGACAGCCAACTCTCTGATGGAAAGACTAAGTGAAGAGGAACAATGAGAAGCAATTTGTACCTACACACAGCAATCAAAGTGAAAACCCTGGGGTTTGAGAAATAATAGCTCAAGATAACCAGAAAGTAAAAAAATGTGGTCTCATCTGATATTAAAGAATTATCATCTTTATCCACAAATAATAGGACTATTGTTTTCAAACTATCCACAGAGAATACATATACTGCCCTAATGGCTATGCAGCTATTTTTCCTGGCACGTACTGTCTTGTCTGACAACATCCCTGTGCAAGAAATCCTGTCCTTTCTAGAATTATCATCGGTGATTCTGTTAGAAGAAGAAAAAAAAAAAAAAAAAAAAGAACAAGACAAGATTGTCAATCTACTCGTGGGAGAAAATTATGTTATTGCACTAATAAGCAGGCGGCTTTATCACTGACTGCAGCTTAAGTCTCAGCAGCTCATAGCTATTGCAGGTGTCCTTGCTTTGCTGTTCTATCTTGCACTGTGCCCAGTGCTTACAGGAATCTGGACAGGATGAGTAGGAAGAAACAAACCACTCAGTAAAATCACCAAAATTTCAAAATCTTCTGTTTGAATTGTTTCTAAAGACAGCTTGAAAGAGTGAGTGCAGGTGAAAAACACCAGCGGATGTTTTAGCTGAATCTGTCATAGATTTCAGTGACGAGTGCCCTGCCAGAGACAAAATGGCCAGTGGCAGCTGAAGCAGGAGGTGGCTCAGACTACAGCAGTGGGCAGGATTTGGGCAGGATTCTGTCAGGACTGTTAAGAACAGAGATGTTCTGAGGCATTTCTCCCTGCTGCAACTTGAAACCTCTCACACGGAGTCCAAAATCAAACAGACGTAATGCTTAAGCTAGAAGAGAATCTACTGCAGCTCTGTAATCAGAGTGTCTCTGTGTACAGAGGTGTAAAGCCATATATTTCTTTATAAACTGCTCTGCTAAGGCTGTCATCCAGCCTGTCATCACCGTGGACTTCGATTCCCCAAATGTTCATGTGAGGCCTGTACAGAAACAGAGCTGCTTCTTTGTCTAGCTCTCTGCAGTAAGGACTGTATTAGTACTTACTCTGCTAAATGCCTTATCTGGATCCTCACTGACTTCTGTTTCAGTTGCTATGACATCCTTTCTCTCTGACCTTGATTAATGGAATGTAACAGGCAATTATCACAAGGATGCAGACAGGATGCAAGTGTGTTGGTGTGGCTGTGCAAGCAGTTAACACCGTGGCTACATCCCACCCAGTCTGAGCCCTTTTCAGCTGGATCCTGTCCTCTCCCAGATCATCGCTTTGACTGCTATTGCTGGGCATCATCTTAGCTCCCCCTTTTCTATTAAATCATATATATATGATTCACGTCCAAGGGCCTTGATGGGATGTCTGTCTCCAGCTTACCTGTCATCTTTCAGACAGTGCTGGCTTTCCAGCTCTCATACCCTGTCAGCCAGTGATGCTCATTTCCATCGTTCACTTAACACAGCTTCCAACATGCATGATTTACTTGTCTTCATGCAGTTCCTCATGCTGGTGGCAGTGGCAACAGAAGACATTGACACTAGCTAGGCTGCAGGCACACGGAGCCTGCTGGCTATATTGTCCATGCTGACCTACATTGTCTTTTTCTTACCTGCCAGTATGCCTTCGCTTCTCTCCATATACTTTGATAATAAGTTCTCTGGAGCAGAGACTTTTCACTCGGTGCTGGTATAATGCTCTGACTTGGCTAACGTTTCTAGGCATGAGAGTAATGCAAACAATGAAATGGTGGACATCTGTTCTCTGGTAACATCATAAGTTTCCTCATATATACTTTACTTATTTTTTTGCTGATGAATTAGTAGTTCAGTATGGCCACAATACAAAGTCAACTGAAGCTCAGGGTTTTCTTTTGATATTGTTGTGGTTTAACCCGGCCGGCAGCTAAACACCACACAGCCGTTCGCTCACCCTCCCCCCTCCCTCTCTGGGATGGGGGAGAGAAACGGGAAAGTGAAGCCGGTGAGTTGAGATAAAGACAGTTTATTAAGACAGGAATATAATAATAACAATAATAATAATAATAGTGATAATGATAATAGTATTAACAATAATAATGTGTAAGAAAACAAGTGATGCACAATGCAACTGCTCACCACCCGCTGACCGATGCCCAGCCTATCCCCGAGCAGCCGGCCCCCCACCCCGGCCAGCCACCCCTATATATTGTTTAGCATGACGCCAGATGGTATGGAATACCCCTTTGGCCAGTTTGGGTCAGCTGTCCTGGGTCTGTCCCCTCCCGGCTCCTGCTGCACCCCCAGCCTGCTCGCTGGCAGGACAGAGCGAGAAGCTGAAAAGTCCTTGGCCTGGTGTAAACACTGCTCTGCAACAATTACAACATCAGCATGTTATCAGCGCTCTTCTCATCCTAATCCAAAACATAGCACCCTACCAGCTACTATGAGGGAAAATTAACTCTGTCCTAACTGGAACCAGGACAGATATGTATGTAGATTTTTTTTTTGAAGATTGTTTACGAGGTTTAAAAGGAATACAGAAAACCTTCTCAGAAAACCTTCTATTTTGAATCAACAAATATCTAAAAAACAAACCTATATGAGCTAAAATGATGGGAAACACTAGCACTTATCCTCAGAAAGCCAAACTTATTTTTCACTTCGCTCTAATTTTGTAGTTATGCCTGCTTTGTACAAAACCGGCGTTCCTGTCCATGACTTGCAGATGATGCTTCAAATCATGAAATCATAGTTGGGTAGTAATTTTACAGCACAGCAGACAAATGTAGACAAACATGCCATCTTTATTAAACTTACACATTTTTCACTGAAAGTGTATATGAAATTCACGTGTGATCAGGAAGACTTTGTACTGTATTCTTTCTGCTCTTTCTAGATGGCTACCAGTTTGCTTGAAACAGCAAGCCACACTAAAACCATGCATCTTTAAATACACAGTGAGTTTCTGGGCCTGATTACCCAAAGCAGTTGAGCTATTTCACACACTACCATACCACTTCCTTCTTGTGCCAACTGATATTTCAGAATGTCAACAGCAGGAAATGACTGACATCTCTCTGTCTAATGAAAACCTGGATCCCATGATGAAAGACATCACATTTAGATGAGCCTTATCTCACTTATGAGTGAATGATTGAGCATCTTTTCCTGGTAAGAAAACGAACGTTTTCACTTTCTCTGCAGTTTCAGTAGTGGGACTTAAGACTGCAGAACACATCAATAAAGAATGAACACTGAGAGACATTTCTTCCTGATTACAGAAACATTTTGTTGTTTTTTAATCTTTTTTTTGCAGCATTTAGTAACGAAGGGTAGTTTTCTCAGAGCAAAATTCTCGTCATCTTCTTTGCTCCCCCCAAAAAACATTACTCAGTCAGAAAGTTAAGACTCTGCCCTTCTTGGATAAAGACTTTTTTATTAAATAAACGCGTTGTTGCTGCCTCATACACAAGAAGCAAAGGTGCTACATTTTATCATTGTTTATTTGTAGTAACCAATTGTCAGGGGGAAGAAGTAATGAGAAATACAGTCGCGTCTCGCTTACACATTCAACTGAAAATGGAAAGTTCAAAAAACCCTAGCCATGCAATCAGTACAAATTATTGATTGCTATTGCATTCCTGACTATGAACATACTTAATCTATTTGGTATTTTGTTTTCAAATTCATTGACTTGTGGTGGAGTTACTTTCATGCATTTCTTTTCAAGTGAGAAAGAACTGTTTATTTTACATTTCACAAGGAAACATCCTTGTGCAGCAATCATAACTAGTTACTGTCATCAGACAGCTGCAATGGTTTTGATGTGCTCTGGTGTCTTGCAGACAGCAAGTCAACAATGATCACGTTGGCTACTCTGTAAAAGGAATAGAAAAATAATCTCAGAGCACCATTCTGAAGTTATATACCAAAGAAATTCAAACCTATTTTCTGAGCATAAACATTTCACACACAAGTCCTAACAGATACACTATGCCTTGACTTCACAGTTCACCAAAACAGATATTCCACAGAAGGTGTGGAAAGTTTCTGGGTCATTTTGCCCTTACAGAATTAAGCTGTTTTGCACTTCCATTGTGGATGAACTCCTCAGGTAACATAGATCAACCCAGGGATGGCAGCCAGGATCAGCCGAGACTCTCGGCTATCTGGCAATCCCATGACCTCAGGGCAGGTCTGAAGTAAAACTGTGGAAAAAAAAAGCTGCAAGTCAGGGGCAGTGAGAGTACACAGGGCCAGACCAATGAGTTCCAGAGCCAGGCACAAGCAGAGTTGTGCCAGAAACAGATACACAGCGAAGGGCCAGGACTACGCTTAAATGGAGCCCTATAAGCAGAGGGGTGGATGGGCCCCAGGCAAGGCCGGCCAGGGCAGTTAAGACCTATTAATGCAGTCAGGGTCCTGACAGATGCTGCTTCTCAAGTTCTTGAGAAATTCTTAGTATTAGTTTTTTTCTGCTAAAATGAAGTCTTAATAAATGAGCACATTTCTCAGGTACAGAGTGCTTACTACCTTGCACTTAACTGCTCCTTAATACCCGTCTAACACCTGGCCATTTATCTAGGGTCTTAAATTTATAATCTTCCAACATTTTGGAAATTCTGAGCAAGAGATCTCACAAGGGATATTTTTACTTCAAATCATCTGTTTCATTACGTTAAAGAAAGATAGCAGGGTTTAATATATCTAAGAACATAAGAATACCGGAACGACCATTCTGAGTCAGTCCCCAGCTCTAACCTCCAACATCAGGCTCAAAGCAGCATGCTAGGAAAGAGTGCAAAGATGGTTGCCAGAACAAACCTGCTGAGACACAAGCTCTTTACCTCCTTTTTCCTGATAACCGGAAGAGGAATCATTCCTCTCAAAATGGCACTCATGTTTTAGTGAGACTTTTTTTTTTGTAGATTATAAATAGTCTTGCTAGAAGCTCTGATTTTTAGGATTTGAAGATCTGAACTCTGGGACTAGTATTACAGAGAAGTGCTTGCAACTGAAGCACCCAGAATGGCTAGCTGAGCATTTAGGAACAGGGGTTTTACATACTGCCCCATAGGTTGTTGGGTATTTAGTCCTTTAATGATCACCTGTGCTAGTGCCTTCTGGTGCACTGGTTGCTGAATTTCTCCTATATACTTGTGAGATCACTTGATGCACTTTCATCAAACTAAGAGGTTTGGGCAAAAAATTTGGAAAGAAACATTTCAGCTTTACTATGGAATATCAGATACTCCATATCCCACTGATAGTACATTTTGCTCTCTTCAGTTTTGGGTTTTACAAATACGTATTTTGTTTCGGCTGAATCTTACAAATTGTATGTGGAATCCAGCAACTGAGCTGGATTATTTAAGTTCTGTCATTTCTGTAGGAGCAGCAGTTTTCAGTCACATGTAGCTAGCAATTTTTATGATGTATGAGCCAAGATGAAACTCAGCAGTTTCCCTTGATCATTTTGTCTCTGTACTGTTGAAAGGACTTCAAATATCAGTACTCCTGTTACCAATCTACATTATAAAAACGGAGTGATGACTGTGGTATGAAAAAGCTCTTTCAAGAGAGGTTTGGTTCCCCACCCCTTAACCATAAATGTTTGAAAAACATGGCGTAGACGTTATGACATGCTACAGACTGGGCAGCAATGGGTACCAACAAAAGCCTGTAACTCGTATTTCTAGTTGCCACAGGAAGTGAAAGGAACAGACACCTTTATTTACCATATGTCTGACCAACGGGTGCTATTTCCCCACCGGATTTTGCCTGAACATGTCTGAGAGTCACATTATTATAAAACTATACTGACCCAATGCTTGTGAAGATCTAGATTTAACTTGTGTGGAGGTATTTGATCATTAAGTGCAGCTGTTACTGAAAGTCATTATTGGAATACCATACAATGAAAATCTTGCAAGCTTTAATAAGAACAGTATTATTTTGGATGGACTGGGGCCATTGATTAGTATTAGAAACAGTGTAGTAGTAAAAGCACATTTTCCCAGTGATTTTACCTGGTGTGATTTTTATCTGATAAACAAGATCATCTGCTTCCCTGGGACAGTGTCCAGTTCTGGGTTCCCCATTACAAGAAAGATGCAGACTTACTGGAACAAGACCAGCACAGGGCCACATGGCTGGTTAAGGAACTGGAACATATTTTATAAGTGGAGACAGCTATAGGACTCTTCAGCCTGCAGAAAAAGTGGCTTTGAGGGCAGGGTTCTATCTCAATGTGATTAAATATCTGGTAGGAGGGAATGAAAAGGAGAGCCAGACTCATCTCAGTGATTTAAAATCCAATAAAAACAAAAAATAAACAACAACAAAACAAAAACACAAATTCCCTGAGAACACTAGAGGGTGGTCAAACACTGGGACAGGTTGTCCAGAGAGGTAGGGGAGTTTTGATCTTTAGAAATATTCAAAACCCAACTCACTATAATCCTGAGAAGCCTGCTGGGAACTAGCTGTAGCTGACCTTGCTTGAGAAGGGAGTGGACTAGATGATCACAAGAGGTCCTGTCCAGTCTCAGTTTCTTTCTCTGACTGTAGGAAGAAAGCTAAATTCTTATTTACCAGATGTCTACTAGCCAGAACAGCAGGAGGAACATAACAGATCAAAAAGTCTAATGTGGATAATATAAAAACAACAGTCCTGCATGCTAACAAGCTCTGAACTCAGCTTCAGGTACACAAAAAAAAAAAAACATAGGGAGGGGAAAATCTGAAAAATTTTTCTCCTACCACAGAGTGAATGCTGACATGAAGAGTTAAACACTGGATACTTATTCAGGCTGCTAATTCCATTCATACTTTCAGAATAATGTAATTCAGAACTTGATAGCATTTAGTTATAACTTTCTCAATTTGTAGACATGAACAAATGGTAACCCAAGTGTATTTTTCCCAGCACATTACCGTATACTAATAGCTCCTTTCTTGAAATAAAGTATGCTAATGGACAAGTCAGAGAAGTTAGTTTCTTTGTTCAACCATTTTCCAGTTGTTTTCCTGTTCTGTCACTTGAGAAGTCACAATGGAAGCACCTACTGTCGTTTAATATCTGTTAATATAATTAACTATGTTAGTATACATTTTAAACTCAATTTTGTCTAACAGAAGATTTTTCTAGATAAAATAAACACTTCATAATAAGAAAATCTAATATGTTGAGTTAGATAGCTCCTTTATTGCTGTCCAGTAGTCTACAGCAACCTCTCTCCTCCTGTATATATAAAAATTTTTTATGGTTTTTATTGCTAAGACGTTCTACTAGAAATGTATTTGTTTCATGTTAGAAAAAGTAGATTTAGTGCTGTTCTGATACAAGAACATGGTTGTCTGCCAAAGGAAGCTTCTAAGATGCTAAGGAAACACTCATAAAATGTGTCAGGGCCCATATCCTTCATCAAAATAGCCATGCCTGCTTTGACATGTTTTTCTAGTTGACACAATGTGCAGATGTTCTTGGTAGCACAGGTGCCCCTCTCCAGCTGAATACAAGACAATTATAGCACAATATCAATTTAAGAGTATTTAAAGACAATAAAAAGCAGGAGTATCCACTTCCACACTGTAATTACTCTGACAGTGCTGTGCAGACAAGCACTTAAACAGTGTTCATTGTTAAATTGAACCTGAGTTTCAGGCCAGTGGTCCTTCTGCAGCACCAGGGTTCCTGCAGGTAAAGGAGTATGTCGATCTGGCAGCTTGGGCTTCCCTGAACTAGCTTCACACAGCCCTGGCTCTTAAAGACCACAGTGATTGACTTGCCAGGTCTTTCACCCTTCTCTGAACTATTTCTCTTCAGCATCTGATGCCCTTGTCTTGACTGAGCAAGACATAAAAACAACCCCTCTCTTTGTTTTTCCTTTCTTTAGAAAAAGAAACAGTCATAGGTATTCAGTGGACAACAGTCCAACTGCTTAGAAACTTTTCTGCACAGAAAGTTTAAGGAAGAAACCTTTCTTCAGGCTAGTCTGCAATATCTAGAATTCTACCAAACATTTTTGTTTACAACAGATGTTTATCATGTTTTGCCAGAGGCTTGAACAGTTGGCAGCTTTTCCTAAACATCAACTGTTAGCACAAAAAGTACAGGAAAGCTGACATACCTGCCCTTTTACAACAAATCATGATAAAGAATGTTGCCAGCTGTAATATGAATTTTTCATTTTCCCTTTACTGAATTTCAGAAGAAATTTACTGTTTACTGCAATGAGTTAGCATTGTATGAGGCAGGAGGTTAACACTGAATTAGCAGGAGGTTTACTTGCTTAAATTCAAGGTACAACTTCACACTGATTTATTTTCCAGTAAATAAATACTACTGAGTTGATTGAAATTAAAACTTTTTCCTTCACAGATATTATCAAGATACGCCTTCCAACAACCTGTACCCACCCAAAGAACTTTCTGCTGCACTTCAAAGTGACTGCTTAACTCTAGGTCTCCTTGTAGAAAAATAATGGCTAAAGAGGTGACAAGATCTAATGCAGAAAGGCATAACGCAGACATGTGGAACCAGGTACATTTTAGACTGTTGTTTTATAACTCCTCTTGCACAGTCACCTGCACTCTATCATTTAGAACATGCACAGGCCTTGGTTTACATAGGCATGTGACTTTCATATTATCCTGTCCCACACCGATGGAGGTGGCACACATATTTAACAATTAACTGTTGTGGTTTAACCCAGCTGGCAGCTAAACACCACACAGCCGTTCGCTCACCCTCCCCCCTCCCTCTCTGGGATGGGGGAGAGAAACGGGAAAGTGAAGCCTGTGAGTTGAGATAAAGACAGTTTATTAAAACACGAATATAATAATAACAATAATAATAATAATAGTGATAATGATAATAGTATTACTAATAATAATGTGTAAGAAAACAAGTGATGCACAATGCAATTGCTCACCACCTGCTGACCGATGCCCAGCCTATCCCCGAGCAGCCGGCCCCCCACCCCGGCCAGCCACCCCTATATATTGTTTAGCATGACGCCAGATGGTATGGAATACCCCTTTGGCCAGTTTGGGTCAGCTGTCCTGGGTCTGTCCCCTCCCAGCTCCTGCTGCACCCCCAGCCTGCTCGCTGGCAGGACAGAGCGAGAAGCCGAAAAGTCCTTGGCCTGGTGTAAACACTGCTCTGCAACAATTAAAACATCAGCTTGTTATCAGCGCTCTTCTCTTCCTAATCCAAAACATAGCACCCTACCAGCTACTATGAGGAAAAATTAACTCTGTCCTAACTGGAACCAGGACATTAACTTAAGTAGCTAAATCTTAGAGAAGTTTAATAGATAACCTAGTATTGAGTAAGGTTTCTCAAAAATACTATTTAGTACTTCAAGAAGTCTGGCCTTGAAAAATGGTATAGGTCATCAGTGCTGATGGCCTGAATATGACATCTAATTAGAACTGTAGAACAAAAATAATGGGGGACTTAAAAACATAGGTGATAAATTAAATAGGTTAGTCAACAAAGTGTCTGTGGTCTAACCAAAGACATAACCTATAAGACACCTGTAGAACAGCATGCAAAAAAATATATATTTGATCTGTACTGAATATGGAGGTGCTAATGACTGAGGTATATTTGTTCAATACATACAGTAATTGCAAAATGCCGAACAGGAGATGATAGCTAGAGGAACATGCACATTGTATAAATTACTAGTTAAAAGGAGCTTTATAACCTTTGGATTCAAGGGATTGAGGAGCTAGATCTGGTTGCGTGCAGCTTGGTCACAGCCTGGATAGCACCCTACCGTAAGGCCCTGAATGGAACACAAGAAATCTAGTAGTGAGCCATTACGTACCTGGGCACTGCGGACAGCTCGGTCCCTTGAAGAGGTGGCACGAGGAGCAAATAGCTGTTGCAGTGAATGAGGAGGCAGCAGCTCCAGCATCAGCAGCAGGTTGCAGTCCCTTGACAGCAGTAGCAGCCAGGGCCAGAGCAGCTTGTGGCCAGTGGCAGAATCAGGCTCTAGAAGGAACAACGAATATGAAACACCACCATTACCGTAGAAAAAAGTAATGCTGTGCATGCTTGAGTTTTTCATTTTTGCCCTACCTTGAGTTTTCTAAAGTTTAGTGCAAGTTCCTCTTTCATAGAAAGTAGCTGGAAAGGGCCTAACATTTAGCTGAGTATTACAGAAACAGTGGTTAAGGGGAAAACAGGACAGTGGAATGGGACAGACGAGCAGAGGAAGGGAAGGAGCCTAGCAAGGAACCAAATAAATCAAGCAGTTACATACCATTCATCTAATAACAGTAACAAGAGGTGCCAATTCTTTATATTTTAAGAGCAGAAATAAATCTACTTACAGCATTAATCGGTAATGCTTGAAATCAATATTATAACAGACTAATGGATCTGAAAAGTCATTAGTGGCGCGTAGGAAGCTTACTTCCTAAAAGTAATCTGCATGAACATTAACATTAGAGCTAGTTAGAGAATATATAATCCTGCCTGTGCAAAAACTGATATTAAATCTTCCCAAGTAACCTGAAAAGCAAATTCTTATTTTTTTTCCTATAAAAATCCTAAAATTCCTTTTAATAGGTCCCTCAAAATTTTTGGGTAAAGTTTCTGAAGTAAAACATTTTTCTGAAAAATATTGAGAAAGAAAGCAGATTTAACTTTTTCAGGATTACATCAGTAGAATTCTTAGAAAATATCTAGCTCAACTGTCTTTTACTGATAGGCAATATGTAGAAATTTATTTTAGTAAAGCTCTATCTAGCACCAAAAGTTAATGAGGTGGGAAATAATGAAGTACAGTGACTACACCATCTTGATTCCTTTGCTTTTAGCTAGATAAAGCCAAATAAATTTATCTATTATATCAAGAAATTGAAAGGCTGTTGCATTACAGGAACATTGTTGCAGACTTTGTTATTTTTTAGGCTTATCATAACCCTTGGAAGCTTTCCTCTAATAAAGAAAATCAAATGTATTTTTATAAGGAATATCTACTGACACTGAGCATATTGATCTTGATAATAGTTTTGACATAACACTTACATGAGAGGATTACAACTTCGTAATGCAAGTTTGTCACTGAACTCATCTGTTCAAAGAAGGGACTCCTCTGGAAGAGCAGCTGTACTTCTTCAAGAATGGCCTTTGCATCCAAGGCAGATGAAAAAGGCCACTCCCAGGATTTGTTCATGAAAGACAGATGCTGCTATTAAAAGTTGATACTTGTTCCCATCCTGTTTCTGTGCTCATTCCTATCATTTATGACCCTACAGAAGACAGCTCTGTTCTGGAAAAAAAATACTCTGAAATTCTGTATGAATTATTTTTAAAAGTAACCAGCAGACATACAAGACCTTCAGAACGTAACACAAATGCTGATTTTGTTACATTTCTCCTCACACTATAGGAGATTTAGTAACTTCAAGCACTACTATTAATTTACTTGTGTTTTATCCTTTCAGTCCCTTTCTTTTCTTCCTTCTTTATGCCTCAAAGTTGCTGTTTGCTAGAGAAGTGCATTAAAAGAACCAAGTGTGAGATCTAACTGGAAATAACAAATTAGGTTGAATACATCTATAAATAAAACAAATTCTAATAAAACTGATTTCTGAACACCTGGCAAGTTCCAGAAGTGTTTATAGATAAAGAATATATTTTAAAACATTACAGAAAGCCTGTAAGAACCAGCATAACATAGCTTAATATCACTTACTCTGTCAAAACTGATAACGTAGTCCCAAGCTATAAGGACATGAAGTTTATAATAAATAATACTGAAGCATGTGTTAAATTGCATTAATTTTAATGGTATCTGTGTGTTGCAGATTAAACACAGTTAGCTTTATCAATCCCTCTACTTGTTAGGAAAGTAAATATTGATATACCTGTTTCACTAACAGATCCTTGCTAAAGAAGTGAATAATTTACAGTACACAAAATCTGGAGGTCTGGCTGTAATGAAGTGGACTAAAGTATACTCTGGGTAAAAGCAAAAACTGCCATTAAACCCCACAATGAAAAAGACTGGAAGGAGGGTTGAGATCTTTCAAGAGTTAGTATATTAAGATAGAACTACTTTATATAATATAGTACATACTAATCTACCAGTTCAGAGCAAGTCACCCTAGGGGTTTGAAGCCAGTTGAAAATACTAGATAGAACTGTAGAACTGTAGAAGAAACTTAACAGTGGGATGGGCCCTCGAAGAAATTGTGCTCAGAATTACTTAACTAGCATTCTGTGAAAGACAGAGTTCAAGCATCAATTCATTTATTTAAAATACACTGTTCTTGTTGCACTGTAAATTTTTCCTTAATGCTGAAGTAACTTCTGCTCTCACAATTCCCCTTACTCTGGTCTTCTGCACAGACTGCCCCCCCCCCCCCCCCCCCCCCCCAACTGTTCTTTCATTTTCTTCCAATCCTTTATTTCTTCTTATATTCCAAATGGCATCTTTCATTCATTCTCCTCATTCTTACTTAATCCTTTCTTCATTTTGATATATTTCAGTCTGGGAAAGAATAAATATTTAGCTTTGTAGGAAACTGGAAAAGCACAAAAGCAAGCTATTTTTCATAACAGGATAACAGGGAAGTGGTGAACCATGTCTGCAGCAGCCTAATTTCTGGAAACCTAACAGTCCTTGCAGGGAATAATTCGGAGTTCATCTGCCAGTCCCACTGATTCTGTGTTCAAGAATTCTTTGTGTGCTCAGAAAACTTAGAAGCATGCTGACTTTGTAACAAGACCTTCGAGATGCTATCACTGCAACATTTAGCACAAATTTAAGGACTTACCAGCTAATTAACAAAGAATACATTGTAGAGAGATTAATGACAAAATGAGAACAAGGAAACATGGATTTCCCTCACAAACACACATTACTACATGTTGCTGCACGCAGTGCACCAGTTGAATTACAGTCATTTGGAACAGCCTGCATTTACTCTGAAACTAACAATTTTAAAAAAGGTTCATGCCCAGTGCTAGAAAAATAGAACTAGATATAAGACCCTTGCTAAATACATTTTGACCTGTTATTTGCACTTTAGTTTTAAAACAATATCATTCTGTTTTTAGAAGCTAGATGAAGAGAATGGAATTATTTTCTTTTAACAAATACCATTAAACTAAAGGAAGTTTTGGAGGTGCTTAGTAAACTGCTAGTTTTTTTTTTTATAGTCTAATACAGTCTATTGAAAACTAAACAATGTAACTGGGTTTGTGTGTTGTTCCTTCATTTGATTACATTGTTCAAGCAAATGCAATCACAGCAAGATTAACTTGTCTCTGATATAAGACACAGGGCTCAGCCAGAGGCAGTTGTTAAAGTTTCATATCTGTTTTACATGCAATTAACTGTTTTCAAGTCAGAACTATCTGATACGAACAGGGGGTAGCTTGTTTTACATGTAACAAGGGCAAACTAATTTATCTGAATATGGTTTCATTTGACACTTAAATTGAAAGCGGACAATCCCCTTACTTACTACCTACTTTATCACATGACAAAACTACAGTGCCTTGACTTCATCTTTTCTGCAGCAAGATATCCAGTGTATATTTGTTACTTTATAGGAAATACCTTTCTTTAGTGAAATGATAGCCTCAATTAAGCAAGGCTTTCTGAAACAGTACAGCAAGAAGTGTTTTAGCAAAGAGTCCAACTCCTTAGAAAGACCTCTTGCCTGTTCATAGTTCTTTTGTAATACATCCTCTGTACTCACCTCTTTCCTTTCTTTGTTCTCATCTGCAATGAAAGCATACAACAACTTTCTGAATCTATAGTAAAGTAGTGTTCTGCCACTGAGCCTATCCTCTCATCATAGAGCCCATGGAGGACCAGGTTTCTCATACTTTTGTCTCTCTTGGTTCTACTTTGAAAACAACACTTGTTACAATCTCGGTAATATCTCTCGTAATTCCCCCTGCCATAATTTGGCAAAAAAAAAACAACACATCATTTGGTTTGAGCAATTCTCAGTGCTTGAAAAGCAAGTTCCTCCATAACACACCATTCATTAACATGATGAGATTATATTATCTATTAGATTATGATTAATCACTAAGATCTCCAGGAAATTTGATTTTAAGTGAGGCACATACTGTTTGTTACTTCAAGCCACCTGCTGTAGTAAGGTTGGAAATTATTCAGCTGCTATGAAACAGTATCATATGATCAGGTTTTTTTGCTAGCCCACTTACCAATTTGATTATAGCAAGACGGAAAAACAGTAGCAAAAGCATTTCTTAATTGTTAGAGAAAGACTAGGAAAAAAAATACACAGAACAAGTCACTGGTGAGGAACACTATTTCATGATCATTCACCACTTAAGGAAGGTCCTCAGTTGGAAGTTGCACTAAGGTTTTTTGATATCTTTATGGCCAACTTGTTTCAGCAAAGAAAGGAAACCATTACAGTAATCCACAGTAAGCATCAACATTTGTTTCTATCCCTTTTCATAATGTACTACAGCATTGTCCAATTCAGACTGTAAATTGTGATTAGCAAAGAAAACACCAGTTAGGCTATTTCTCAAGAATCCTGTGGCTCTGTCACAAAACTAGAGTTACAACAAGAGAGACCAATCCATGCAAAGTTAAGCTTGAACGTAAGTAGCCTTTCCTAAGCAGAGCTTTATTGCAAGGACTCTGGCTTGAGTCCAAACAATAGCGGTAGCTCTCAGTTGCATTTTCCAGAAGCAATGTTTAGGTATAATAAATCAATGCAGCCTAACACACACTGGTGGTACTCACTCAATATGCATCACCTAAAATTGTGAGTTGAGAGGACTTGTACATACTTAACTCTATTACCTCCTTCTGATATAAGAGTGGCAAGCCTTGAAATTCTTGACCAGGAACGAGCTCAGGCAGAGCTCTCGCCTTTCAGCTTTTTAAGTGTCTAAGAATCACAATGATAACAGGGATATTATTGTGTTACAAGTAACAGATTGGATAAAATTGTTTATGGGCTCATCACTTAACAGTGGAAACTCTTGCTTTGAGTTATTACAGAACTAATACTTCATATGTAGGAAAAACATTAACACCAATTTAAGTTTCATACAAGAACCAAGTGCAATTTAAGCAATACTGTGATATAAATAATGTGAATAAGAGCATCACAGTTATAGACAGAGGGAAACGTTTTCCTAATGAAGTAGGATAATTGTATATAAGGCTTAAATTAACATATAATTATCATTTACAGTAAAACTGAGTGTAACAATCTGAATTAGTGTTTAAAGACTCTTAGAAAAATAGCAGAAGCAATACGCAATGCAACAGTATGAAACTCTTACTTTCTTATAATAGGAGGGTTTTAAGCATGAATCACCAATGGAAATATTATTGAATTAATTCCATTCCTGTAGCCCCTATTGAATTACTACCATTCATTTAAGAATATAAGAGAATTGGAGTACTTAACTCAAAATACTATTTACAGCAAGTGAAAACAATGCAGAAAGCTTTGTGCCAGGAAACACGGAGGACCAGCAGCTCTCCAAAGAGCTACAAACCAGGCATGGTAGCACAGTCAGAAGAACCAGTACTTCCATCAGCCAAGGACCAGTCAGTCCCCTGTACTCTGAAAAACAAGCAGGACAGGCCCAGGGAGAGCAGCTAGCAGTGCTGGTATTCATACATACTCTTAAGAGCAATGGAGGATATGTGATCTGAAATCAAGTTAAGGAACCACATCAGAATTAGATCTAAGAGATATTCAAGGTCAGATACAGCTTAAAGAGTACACCTAAAATCACACTAAAAAGCTGGAGTCCAGCTTAACAAAATACAGCAATAGTAAAACTTACACACCAACTCAAACAAAAGGTAAGCTTTTAAGGCTGAGCTTAAATAGAGCTCCTGGACCCATTGGCAGAGCCATGGGTGGAGGTACCAGCTGGAGCTGGCGAGGGCAGTTAAGGCTTGTTAGTTCACCAAGGCCCTGACATGCTGAAGGCGCTCTTGCTTCCCATGAGAGTGGCTTATTTACTGCTATCTGTGCAGCTATTCTATTGCTATTTCTTGTCAAACTTGATAAAGTTTAAACAAAAAAAACAAGCCTCTCTTTCAAAGTTGCACTCTGGTTGAGCAAACTTGAATGACATTCCCAAACATTCCTCATGTGGCATTTAAAGCTACCATAAACTCTCTTCAAGCTCATGATGTGAATGATATTTAAGTGATTTTCAACTCATCTTTTATTCTAAATTGGACTTTAACAAACCGCCACGTGAAACAGCCATGAGGCTGTTCCATGTTTCCACTCCTTTTATCAACAGGGCAAGAGTATTCTGAATCAGGAAGAGAACAGAAGGCATGTCAACACTGTACAGAGCACCATGCACAGATGCGGGTTTGGATTGTGGAAGCGGAATGGAAACACCAGTACAGTACTTCTTCCAGGCCAATAACTCCTGCTGAGCACTGCTTTTCAGTAACATTAACCATTCTAACCAGAGTACAGAGCTAACTTTGTTCTGAAACTTATTTGGCTACTACTAGCTTTCTCCTCTGCACAGTACGATAGCACACGGCATAGGTACATTCAAAATGATCTATAATAAAATAGATTGAGCTCTTGGTTTTCCCTTTGGAGTCATTATAAAGATCCCAGATATGGGGAAGATATACACACAGCCTGTTCTGCAAGGCGTTGCTGGACATCCTTTAAAAAGCAGTTGGAGCGAAGGAGAACTAGCCATACTGATTGAAGAATCATACTGTGGCGCTCCTGCCATTTTCCAAACAGTAGCTGAATGGCTGCAAATGAGCACAGGGAGGACAAAATGTTCTGAGCTGTCACAAGGCTGACAGGAATGTGATCACATGCTGAGCAGGCGCGAGTCATGTGCAGAGCCAGCTGTGCCAGTAACTGCTTGAAAATTAAATTGTGAAAGCAATGGGGCCTATGTAGTCCTCTGATATCTGTTTGAAGCAGTACAATTCTTCCAAAATATCCTCGGTTTGTGCAAATACAGTGCTTAAGAAGCTGTGGATTCTCTGAAGAACTGTGTTACTTTTTTACCTTTTGTTTAAGATAAATCAGTTATATGTGCCAGGGCCAGGAGTGACTAGGCCTTAATAGCAGTAACCAACCTCAGCCGGGACCCACACCCACACACATACTTATTCTCTGACCATGGGCCTAGGAGCTCTACTTAAGCTCAGGTGTGGGCCTTCAATATCTGTTTGAATTTTGGTGTAGAAATGCTATTCTGTAACTCAGCTATGGCCTTCTTGGTTGTTGGCCCCAGTCCTAATTTACAGCCTGGCTTTGTATCTTGATTTTGGGCTTACCCTTGTTGTCACACATCTACTGAGCACCCACCAAGTTTTGTCTGACTCTGGTTATTTCTGCTAGATTAGTTCTGGCCTGAAGTTTGACTGCCTGGCTTGACCTTGGACCTGCGTCATCACCAGAACTTGCTGTATAATCTAGATGCTTGATCAAATTTGGCTACTATCCTTGAGTCAACCTTGCTCAGCTAACGGGGCTAAGTACTACTAGCCTTGTTAACTGTACTTAGCTTGTTGTCTATTAAAGAAAAGCTAGTTCTTGCTGTATCCTGACAAAATGAAGCTTAGTAGCAATAGAACTAGTTTGTATGACTTTCAGGCATCTGGAATGACTGTATTTATATTCGATAGAAAATCTCAACGCTCTTGTTACCAGTGCTTTACAGCTCATGGAAATCCCTGTGCTTGTTTTCTTCAACTGCCCTTCAGGCCATTCTCGGAGTTTGTCACTTATGTAACCCATGTTTAAATTGCATCCTAAAGGCATGGTTCTTCCTTCCCTGTCCTGAGGTGCCTGTTCTAGGTGCCAATATGAGCAAGTATGCAGTTGTGCAATAAGGCAGTATAGGGAACTGAAAGCCAAGTATAGAAAGCTGATGGAGGCTGAGCATAAGGGGTGAGACAGGCTTACCTAAACAAAGGAGAGTAGACATATAAAACTTCTTGTAGCTTTGCTTCTAGTTATGCAAGAGTCACAGGATGGCTTTGGTTATTCTTTTACTGCTTCTGAAAGCGATTACAGGACAATTATTTGAGTGAAAACTTTACTTAGTGCTTGAGACGGTCCCTGCTGTCAAATCTCAGTGGTAAAATAGTGACAGGACAATCCATGTATTACTGCATGTAGTTGTTTTAGTCTTTTCTTGTTTTTTCTTAAAAATGTTGTTAAAATGTTTGTTATGAATTACAATGGGCCAAACTGCAACTCAGATGTGACCACTCCTGTAGTATCAGTCAGGTCCTACTGTACTTTACAAGGGAGGCCTGCCAGGCCAGATACTGTTCTCAGATAGGTAACCTGCTGAGGAACATTCCCTTCTCTCCAGAGCAGTGTTTTTTACCACTGAATGACTTCTTTTTAATGAGCAGCTGTAAAAGACTGCAAAAGATGGCAGCTTTGCATTCTGAGTGTCAAAAAGAGGAATTTCCCCTGTCCAAAGCCATACAGATGGAAGACAAAAAATGTTAGCAAGGCAGAGTAGTATTTTCATTTTGTACTTCAGAAATTGGACGTGAAGTGAGAGAGTTGTGCAAGGCTATTCAGAAACACAGGCTGCCTGAGTCTCAGCCTCATCTAGAAGACCTATCTGTGTCCTTGCTTGCACAGAAGAGGACATTCTCCCGGAAAGAAAACAAATTAATTCTGCCTGATGGATATTACTAGAGAAGATACTGTTCGGTAGCAGAATCTGTATTTGTGGATGAGAGTTATCAACTCTTCTGTCTATGGTAGTCCTTTTGTTCTGTGTGAGAGCTGTGAGTTAACAACATGTTGTATTGAATTTGTTGTGTGATGTGGTGTGTTGGCAAACTCTGTAGTGGAGTGGGATCAATGGTGCCAATACAGCAGTTCCCAGTCAAGCTAAATTTGCATTCCTCATAAAGTGCTACTGCTGCCTCTGCAGGATTCAATTTCCTTTCTATTTTTATATGATTTTCTAAGTCTGTAGTTAATATTAACTGACAAGGCCAGCCGAGAATCTTGGGATTTCCTATTACAGATAATTAAGGAAACTACTAATTCATGTACAGACAGATGCCTTGTGGTAAATTGCACTGTATGAATATCATTGCCTTCACTGCTAATTCTTATTCCTACTGATGACCGAATCTGTCTTATACTATAAGGTGCTAGAAGCATGCATCGGGTTTTCTAACAAATAGACGTATAAAGAAAGCAAAGAAGCTTTTATTCTTAAATTTTTGACTTTTTTTTTTTGAGTCGGTTGTCCAATTTTTTTTTTGTACCTAGAATATGTGGGAGCTTGCACTTCTAAGCTTTATTAGTGGAGCTTTGAGAAGAGCTTAGAGGGCGAAGGAGGACTTAGATTCATCAAGAACTCTTCCAGTGCACCTTAGTCGTTACCAAATTGGTGTAAGCTTCTAACCTAAAGTAGAATCGAGCTTCTTGTTTGTCTCCAAAGAATTGTCTGTGAAGAAATTGCCATCGGGTAACCTCAAGAATGGGCTGCTCCACAATGAAGGCTGCCAGGAGCCGAGGCTGATGGGGAGGTAGGCAGGACAGTGGCCTTGCCAACAAGGGTCGCAATTCCGTGAGACCTGTGTGGCAAGAACAGAGGAGGGGCGGTGGTAGTACCGCAGTTATTACCAGGCAAGTCTGTAGTGATGAGGCATGCCCAAGGCCTAATGAGAGAGCCAAGTCCGGCTGGGGATCAGCAGGGCACATCACCATAGCCAGGCATAGGTTTACCTACAGCATAGCTATGGATTAGAGGTTGCACTTCAAACCTGTTGAGCCAGACCAAGTATGAGGGCCTAAACTTAAATGCAGCATGAAGCAAGGCAGAGAAAACCCTGGCGAGGCTTCTCACAGCTCTTGCGCACAAACCAAATGTTTGTCTGCATCATGTCTGAGCTGGTCGTGAGCACAGGCAGCCAGAGTGGGGTGGTGGAACCTGTTGAAGCACTCACATAGCAGTTGTAAACTACTCTGTTCCTGAGCTGTTTCCCAGACAGGAGGTAGCAATTTGGGTCAGATGGATCTACAGTCTTATGTGATACGGCCATTGTTAAGGTAGTGTGTTAATAAAACTTTCTGGCCTTAAAATCTTAATCTGACCATGCAAGAACAGGACTCCAAAATTCATCTGAATGAACTGCCTCAGATTGAGCAGATTTAAAGTGTAACATACTTTTGTAAAATAATGTTTCCTTATTAGCTGTCAGCATAAACATATAATGCTGTATTCAAACAAGCAGGTAGCTGTGATCTGAGGTACAAAGCTGCATTCTTTAATATCTTGTGGAGTAGAATTGTTTCCTGAGAGATTGGCTGTTTACCTTGTCCATTGTCTGATAGTTTGCTTCCTGTTCTCTAGGAAGGCACACGCTGGGGTCTCCTGACTCATACCTTAGCAACAAGCAGAAGGTTGTATTTGGATTGTAACGTGTCTGAAGACAATGCAACATGAGCAGAGAGGAAGGAGATCTGTGCTTGAGACAGATCCTTCTCAATTGTCTCCTGCAGGAAGAATATGAGAGCACTCTAATTGGAGTCGTACCAGTTCGCTCTCTTCTGCCCACACTTGGTCCCAACAGGAGGGACACCATGGCAGGTCTGGCTCTTGCAGTCCTCTGTCCCTGAAGAGCTAGCTTCGGTATGCTGACTCAGACCAGAGACATCCTGCCTGAAGTACAGGTGTAGCCCTCAGCTTAATCAGTACAGTTGGTACTTTGGAGAGGGGAAAAAAGCTTTGCTGTGTTTGTAAACTTCATTTGGAATCGAGGAAAGACAGCAAGTATGGCCTGAAGGAGATAAGAGGCTAATTCTTGAACCGGCTCACCGATAGGCAGTTCATTCAGTTGAATTTCCAAGTCTTGTTCTTTTATGTCCAAATTATCAAATTGAAGGTACTACAGCTCAATCAAAACTACTAGCAGGAAAGCTCAATGCTAACTTGCGTCATTTAAAAAAAAAAGTAGATTTTGGAATTGAGCATGGAAGATGAGCAATCAGTACAAATAAACAGGACGTAAGTTTAATATAGCATGATTGTACTTGGCTGAGTATCCTTTAAAACAAGAATATGGCAGAGCACAGTCAATGGATTGTGACAAGCTCCATCACACCAGCCTGCTTTTCTAGCCGTGTTGTACTTCTGCTTTTATCAAATGCCGTATATTCATATCTCAGCGTGGTTAGCCCTGATTATGATCATCCTGATATCTGTTAAATGAGCTGCTTTTTACCAAGCTTAGTTTCCAAGACCATTAAAAACAAAGAATAGGGTTTGCTATTAACAGCACAAAGGCAATCCATGTACCTCCAAATTGTTACCAGTTCTTTAGTTCCTCTCCCTGGGAATGCTGCAAAAACATATCCCATAACACACTTTTTCTATTGATCTGAATAACCAGCTGTGTGCTGAGACCTGTTATTTCTATTCATGTACTGCAGCTGCCCTAACCTACAGTGTTGGTTTTACAGAAAATGTGGTATCCTGTGGGCTCTAATTTAGGTGCTAATAATATAGACAGATGAAGTTAATATATTCTAGGGGAGCTATTAGTGTATATATATGATGCCATCTTCAAAAAGTGTATGGGTCCCTTGGCACTTACCTGTATATGTAGTTTATCACAGTAATCCTGGTGAGAGGGGACCTCAGGACGTCCCTCATCAAACCTCCTGCTCAAACTAGGGTCAGGTGTAAGGTCAGGTCAGGTTGCTCAGGGTTTTATCCAGTTGGGTCTTGAAAACCTTCAGGAATGGAAACTGCACAGCCTCTGTGGGTAACTTGTACCTTGGCCTTCCCGAGGAGTTTTTTTTTTCCTCCCCTGTATCTGCAGTTGGAATTTCTTGTGATATTACAGTTAAATCCATAGGTGGATGCTATTGTAAAACAACTACATTGCAGTTCAGCTGTTTTAATTAGGAGTGATGTCAGATGCATAACACAGTGCTGAGACCTGCGTGGGCCGTAGGTGAAGTGCTGGTGATGGGGACAGAGGCTGATGTCTGTAAAATCTATGCTCCAGAAGGGATATAGGAGCCCTACACATGCTGCAATTAATTGCACTTGGAGCTCTGTCTGTAACTCAGCCAGGGTAGAGGTTGTTACAGAAACAATGCCATGACACCCTAAGTACCCAAAAGTCAAAGGTGTGTGAAACTAAATGATGTGTAAACACTGAATTGGTCTTCCGTACCTTGTTTTCCCAACAAGCTTTATCTTCCTCCCCTGCAATCTAGGCATGATTTTTCTGTATCTGATGCTGCTCATATCTTTGTAGAGCTGCAAAACCACCATGAAATTGATGTGATTTTCTTTCACTGCTGCCCAAAAGGGGCTGAATAGCAGCCCTGGAACAGAGTAGGCTTGTTGACTTCATTCTGCAGCTGCATGACAAATCTGCCTCTAAGCCTGCAGCTTCAAGAAGACAGCACAGCATCTGTTCACATAAAAGATAGCTTTTGGCTTGTCTTTTTTTTTTTTTTTTTTTTTTTTTTTTTTTTTTTTTTTTAATAATGAGAAATTCAAACTATTTGGTTTAAATGGAAACTTAGAAACAGGTGACTTAGGCTTTCCTCACTTGCCAGGAAAAGCTTCCCACTTATTGTTCACAAAGGAATGAATGGATTATCCTCAACTTAAATTAAATATTTTTGCTCCACATGTGGGGAGATTAACATCTAATTTACAAGAAGCTTAAATCCTGGTATAATAATTATATTCTGTTATGTGAATCTGATTAGTCAAGGTGTGAATACAAAGTCTCCTTAATTTTTATGGGCTCATTCTTCCTATATTCCTCTCTTTCTGTGTGCATTTGTTTGTCACCATGACAGCTTCCCATGAGTTTGTCTGACACTGTGCACTTCAGCAAAGTTACAGTTAACCCTGGGTCTGAACAGAGTGCCAGGGAATAACATTTGAGCATCCAGTTTCCATGACCTCATGCATAGTTCTGCTCTGGAGTCTGATGCATCCATGTATGCAAGTTTTAGAACAAAGAATTAACATTTCCTTCACTAGATTCAAGCTGCAACATATTGCTATTTCTCCAATACCTTTTCATTCTAATTATATATACACACTACTGACATGTTTGTAAAATCAGTATTAAATTATCACTTAAAATATTAATAGCCTGACATATAAAGGTATCCACATTTCCTTTAGAAGCCATTCTTTTTATAGTCTAGCTTAGAATTTTTTTTTGAGTACTGGGATCAGCATTTAATGTACCAGTATTCTACCTTAGAACTGAACTGCCTCACACCTGCCTCTGCCCTCTCCAGTAACTTAGAAAAATATTCCTGTCTCTGCAAACTTGCCTGATCTGTTTTCTTTAGGTCAGGAGTAATTTTTGAACTTAAATTATGGTACTCAAAAGATCTGTGCATTCCTTGATCTGGGATGCCCATGCTGGTGTCTTTGGGAGCCATGTTGATTTGTGCTGCTGGGTAGTGGCTGCTCATTGCCATGCGTCTTCACCCCTCCACACATTATTTTTGGTCTCTTGGGAGAGTGCACAGATCTTTTGAGTACCAGACACTGGGAGACTTTACCAAATTAGATTTTTGGACTGGAAGCTTCAGTTCCTTGAATGACTTGTAGCATGTTTATTTGGGATGTTTGGTTTAGTTCAGTGATAAGAGTGCCTTAATGTTAGAAAAGGTGAAACTGAGGCAACTCTAAGCCTGCCAGAGGCAGTAAGGACAAACTTTTCAATTGACTTATGGATGGAATTGACCCTTATCAATGTGATGTTTATTGCCAATTGGTTGACAAGACTGGTTAAAAACCTTGCATATGCTATTTCCCCTTCAACCTCAGAACAAAACCCTCAGTCACAAAGTTTCTTAAATATACATGACAATACACTGAGTTAGCTCTCATAGTGGGGCCTACATTGTAGCTGGAGAGACTAAAAGTACTGCTTCTGCTTATTGTGCTGATCCTGTGTGCTCCTGCTGGTAGCTGCTGTGTCTCTGGATGTACATCATGCATAATGCATCCATTCTCTGAAGCAGAGCTGTAAGAAACATATAAAGACTTGCATCAGGCTTTGGAGTTGTAGGGAATAACCTGAAAGACGCACGGAGGATTCTCTTTTCCTAAACAAAATATCTCAAATATCTGAAATGGAAATTAGTTAACTTGGTTGCATTACCTGATCAGAAGGGTATGTAGAAATGTGACAGCTGTATTTCTACTATAAAAAGAGCTACTCATTGCAGTCTTTGCTGAAAGGCTACTGGAAATAGCTTCTTTGAATTGTGATTCTGGAGATGGGAAAGGTAGGCTAATCTTTCTGTTGTCTTGCTATTGAAATAGTGTTCCAGGAGCTTTCTAGGACTCATCATGAAATCTCATTAACAGGGTGAGAAAGGTCAGTTTTCTATCACCTAACAGAAAAGGAATGCACAAACTACTTAACGGAAGCCAGAAAAATGACTCCCAGCTATCTCTTAGTGAATTTATTGGTATTTATTCTTTTACAACCAGCTCAGCACTACAAATAGGAGGGATTTCTTAGAAGCAAAAACACAATCTCAGCTGGCTTTGCTAATGGCGATGCGATTTTAATTATTGGAATCCATGCAAAAACACATGCAATTGAGAGCAAGTGAAGATGTATTAAGTTTAGTTTCTGACTGTAGTTAATGAAATGGTTAAAGAAATAGTTGGAGACATGTCAGTGTACTCCAAGCCAAAAATCCACTGGACTATTCTACTGTACTACTGTCAATAGTAAGATATGATTTGACAATATCCTTAGTGATAAAAATACAGTTCCAAGAAGTTTGCAATCAGATGGCATCAAAATCCTGTTTTCAAAAATAAGCACAAGTTTTTCCTTCAACTCTGACTCGGAATTGTGACATGATTCTCAGCCTGAGCTGCCAAAATGAATATATTTAGTGATCCTGAGGGCAGGTGCATAAAGTAATGCTTCAGCATTCAATAAATGTTTGGTAACTTCTTTATTTACCAGTAGGTGTCACTGGAGTCCAGCAGAGAGCTATTATTACTTAAAAACATCTTTTCTACTTGATCGGACCTTC
Organism: Anser brachyrhynchus; assembly: GCF_964034855.1. Classification (NCBI taxonomy): domain Eukaryota; kingdom Metazoa; phylum Chordata; class Aves; order Anseriformes; family Anatidae; genus Anser; species Anser brachyrhynchus. Next base: position 14,663,460 of record NC_137700.1, read on the forward strand.
GTTTCATAAACGTTTGGTATTTGTACATGTTGACTTATATCCAATAACAATGAAGAAATACAATCAGTGCCCTTTCAGATATGTTTTTTTCCACTCTTTCAGCTACTGGTAAGTGTTGATGGATAATTCAATGGCTTGGGAAATAATTTTGATTTTTTTCCTCTGCAGCATGTCTGAATTTGGTCCAAACTGAAAATGACTAAAGTGATTATTCAGTGCAAAGGTGAAGCCAGTAAGCAATGTCTGTATGATTACTCAGCCTTTACTCAATATTCCATTGGCAGGGGGGAAGAAGATGATGGAAAATCAAGCCAGAAGACTCGGATCTTCAATTTCTTTGGCACCTACACTGAAAATTACAAAGCCTGGGAACTCAATGGGACAGGAAAGATCTGCACTGTCAGCCATGGAGCAGCTTTCTGCAAGTCTGAGATAAAGCATTTAGGGAGGAAATCTAGTGGAAGCTCCACTTCTGGTGTCTGTAGGTATCTACCTCTGGAAATAAGCAGTATGCTCTTACTGATGTCTATTTTTCTCCAGTCTTAAAGGTAAATTACTTCCAAAGAATACAAATAAAAGGAAACCTCAGAGGTTATCTGTGTAATCACCTCTCAATAGCTTTGTGCACTAGTACTTCATTAGTGGGATATTTCTTTGAAGATTTGGATGTTGCATCCTATAACTTGCATTAGGAGACATGGAGCACAGCACTGATCAAGGTTGCTTAGGAGTGAGCTGAAGTAGACTGTGAAATGATATTTCTTGTTTTAATGAGCTCTAGTCCTTTTTTGCCATGCCTCTGCTAGGTAGGTGATCAGCAATGGTATTTGGGTTAAAATATGCTTTCAGGTACTCATGTATTTGCTATCCGTAAAGCACAAAAAAGCACCAAGTAGACACGTGTGGTTACCAAATGTTCTAGCTGTTTGAGATAACATATCAGAAGATGAAAAGAAAGGGGAGTTAGGTTTTGTTTTCCCTCAGTTATTAAACAGGTATGGTAAAAGCGTTCTTCATGAAAACCAGCAGGGAGCCATTATGAGTTATTTGCAGCAGTCATAGCTTAAGCCTAAGCTCTTGCATAAATGCGGTTCTCCAGTCTTTCAAATATTTACCAAGGAACGACATGATACACAGTAAACATTCATCTCAAACTCAAGATCACACATCCACTGGAAAACTGTAGTATAAGGAGGCTGTTGCAGACCAGTATTATGAGGGTAATAATGTGCTTTTGGACAGTAAACACACAGGGCCTGTTCTGCTGTCTTGAAATGTGGCAAGATCCAGTAAAGAGTTTTGATATGTCTAAAGAACCAATTGAAACAAAGGTTCTTTTTTAGCCTTTTGCTAAATTTAAATACAATTCTGAAATACTTTATCACTCATTAGCAGGCACTTCTGCACGTGGTCTTTGACCATTTCACAGAGCATGGTAATGTTGTATGTAGTGAACCTTGTCAAATGCAGAAAGGATTGCAGAACTGGCACCATGTGTGGTGCTGGGTGTACAAAGTTCTTGTGCAACAGGCAGAAGACATTACAGCTCTTTATGGTACTGCACTCTAATTGGAATAAAGGGGAAAGTAGTTGGTTCAGAGCTGTACTGTGGCAGGAAACAACAGTAGCCACTAACTGATATTTTTGTTGCCTCCTTCTTCGGGAGGAAATCTTCACGTAGTTATTTTTTAATTTTTATTTTATCAGTTTTATTTGCTAGATAATTAGCTCTGCCATGAGGTTCAGGGATGCATTCATCCAGTTCTCTTTAGTCCTGCAAGCTTTCAATTGTTTGTGGATTTGCTTTTCCGGTTGTTGTTTGTTTGTACTTTGTATCATTGTCCCCAGCTTCCAAAGGCCACACATAGGGGTCTCAGTGCAGCAACTTAGTTGTTTGACCTGACATTGCTATTGCTTAATGTTTTGTGACTGCTATAGAAGTGCTTGGTTTCTGGCTGAGTTCTACTCTTTTTGAAGAACAGAAACAAGTATGTAAGAAATACAAAGGTGAAAACTAAAATATTATGAATAAACTCAAAAGGGAACAGAGTGATTATAGCATCTGTGTATAAAGAGCCACACAGAAACCTAATAAAACAGAGGAGAAAGGAATGTAATGTATAAGTGGTGGTCATGTACAAGCAGGTGAAGGAAGCACATTAGTGAAATAAGCAACAGTAATGGCTGCTACCCTAGAAATAGAACAGGGCAGTCAGTTCCATCAAGCTCTTTATAAGAAAGAGATTTAAAACAGCAATTGCTTTTTGCATTGTCGTGTCTTTCTCTCCCCATTAAGTGCTATGTCGGTACATTTTGATAGGTTTCATTAAGGACTGTCAGCATGAAGACAGATAAATTCAACAACAATGAGAAACAAGTTCTTAAAAGAAGAATTCTTAGAAAACTTCAGGGAGGAATTTTATCTGCTCCTCTTGTAAGGTTGCAAAAGACCTCAGGCATTTGAGGGTCAGCCCCACTTAGTTTTGTAACAGAGCAATGCAAACTTTATCGGACCAAAGAACCTAAGCTTTCCTTGCCTCTTTTGCAGTGACAATGCAGCCTAACTTTAAATGAGTGTGCCTTTTTTTTTTTTTTTTTAACCTGAAACATGCTGGCATGTTGCGAAGTCTTCATGGAAAAAGGCACAGGCAGTTACTCTCTCAGCAGAGCTTGCTGAGATAAACTGAACAGCAGAATAAAGTTGACCTTGGCTATTATAACAAGGTGAAAGCTACTTTGTGCTTTTCCCACTAGTATTTCACCACGGGTTTTTCCAGTAGACTTGCAGGCTGATCACCTAGGGAAAAAAATTGCTCAGAACAAACACTGAGAATTTAGCCGTAGGTGAATGACTACTGTTGGTTCATCGAGTAAAACTAGTATTTCCAGAGGCTTTTATGTTGTAGAGATGATGCCGCCTCTCATATGATTGCAACAGATGGGTGTGCAGGCTGGAGAGAAGGTGGAGTAGCACAACATTTTTTTTTTTTTCTGCTAGCTGCCTGGGTCTGATTCATTAGTGCCAGGATCCAGAGAACTCCTTTTATCCCCCCAAAACTAGCTCCTTGCTGCACTCCCATAAAGCATTCCAGTGTTCTGCTCAGTGGTACTTCTTTTAACCTTTCAGTTATGAAACTTAATGCCTTGTCTTGGCCATCTTGTATGATGAGAAAGCCGCAAGATAAATACAGAAAAACATGATCCCAGACTGTATCAAGATCCCCTACTTGAATGCCTTTCAGCCTTCTCAGGGATCAGTGTCAGAGAAGTAACATGCTGCCCATCGGGAATGCCATACTAAGAAAAGCTGTTCTTGACAGAAATCACACTCGGATGCACGGGGGGCTGCAGGTCTCCCCTCCTTCCCTCCCACCCCTGCGCGCTCTGTCTGATCTGAGCGCTGCAGCTCTCGGCACAGCTGTTTTCACCCACTCCCATGCTGCCACTGGTGGTTTTGCTGAACTTCCTCCAGCACACATTAGCAGTGATACTAATGTATAAATAACTATTTTCAGAGCTGCTTCAGAGAGGTTGACTAAAGCATGGTAATTAGTTACTTAATGTGTCTCTACCCTCCCTTCTTTGCTATGCAAATAGGAAGGGGGAAATTCTAGCCCCAGTGAAGTGAAATGGCAAATCCCTGAGTGCTCTCACCCAGGTGTGCAGGGTGACACTTGAAGGACAGGAACAGGAGGAGACAGACATTTCACAAAGAAAAAGCAAAACACGTTGAAATGTTTAACGTTTTAAGTGGTACTAATTGAGACATGAAAGCACTGCAGCAGCTGTGAGTGCAGCAGGAACAGCAGGACATCCTCTTCTTCCCCATTCCTTCCCACCTGCAGAAGAGGTGAGGAAGGAAGTACTGTAGGAAGCTGGTGAGAACATGGGAGGCAAACAGTGACTAGGTGAGACACAGAAGAAGGGGGAAGAGGAGAAGGAGAAGGTGCTGAGTGGACTGAGGTGCCACTGGGTTTCGTAGTTCTGGGGGAAAAGTTCTGGGTATTAGGAAAATGGGGAGAGCCTGCTTGTGAGTTACTTGTTGGGTAATGCTTAGGAGGGAAGCGGGGCAGTGGGTTACTGAATTTATTTTCCCTTGGTGGGAAAAGGAGCAAAGCAAGGATGCATTACGCTGTTAATTTGTATACTTGATATAAAGGGTACCTACTGCTATGCTCCTCCTAAAATCTGCTTGTAGCCTCATGTTAAGCTGTCAGATGCTCACTTTGACTATAAGGCAACGCTGCGAAGCCTTCCTGGCAGTTTCTGGAAGGACACTGCGGTCTTCATCTTCTGCATATCTGCTGCATGGGAAACCTTCCATTTACCTGCAGTGTTGCCTCTATTTTCTTTTGGAAGAAAATCTAATCTGAAACAGTTTAAAATGTTTTAATGTCTGCCGTAAGATTGAATTCTGTGAAAGGCTCTGTACTAGGCTACAGCTTATTTTGAAAAATCTGGCTTGTAATTTCCCATCCCCTGCCCTGAGATCTCAGCACAGAACCTCAAAAAGAGAACTGGGAGGGCCGTAGGGTGTATTAAGATGAGATGTATCCAAATAACTGTCTGTCCTTCTTATACATTCCTCCTCCTCCTGTTTCACTTCTCTCTCTCATCTCCAGCTTTGATGCCTTTGTGCTGCATCCTTCAGTGCTTTCTAACTTTATTATACGTAGTAAAAATGTTAGTTTCTTTTGAGGGGGGAGTTACGGAATGCAATAGTAAAGCTGTATGACATACACTGGCTTTCCAGAGTAAGTTTTTAAGATGGAAAAGCTGGAGATGTAAGATGGCTGCTTACCACCCACTGCTTTCTTCATGGAGGCAAATGCCAAACTGAAGTGTTTTGTGTGGTTTGTTTCTTGTGAAGTTTGTGGTAGGTTTTTTTTTTTTTTTTTTGGATGAAGGGAGATGGCAACTATCAATAATAGAATTCCACACAAGGAATAAGATGCCCGTTGAATTCCACCCTTTATGAGAACTAAACTTACCTACTGCCAAAAGTAGATGGGGTTTGGCTTTTATTTGCTCTGTCTTGTTGCCTGCATATTTGAGGTAAGCCAGATAAAATGGAAATAGCAAGGTTTAACATGTTAATTGCCAAAAGTACTGAGTTACTGGGAGTAAAATTTTCAAACGTATCTAAAGTAAAGTAGGTGTGGAAAAATTGTCCCTCATTTCAGCTGCTTTTTATCATAACAATGTTTGGTTCCCGTGATCATTTAGGTAAAAGGTTTTACTGGACTTACAGGCTTCTGCTGATACCTAAGATAGGACAGTCAGCACATAAATTAGGTTAGTATCATCTGCTAGTCATGTGGAATGCCACCATGACCACGAATCTGCAATGTGTTAGATTACTCTGTATGGAGATTTTATGAAGACTAAAAATACTGTTGGAAATACAAAGATAACCCATGTTTTCTAGGGTTATATGAGAGCTTTCAAATTATACCCAGTTATAATCACTATACCACAAAATTCTCTAAATTACTGTTTAAATGATATAAGTAGCTCAGGCTTTAAGTCAGAAACTTATTTAATTTCATTTCAATTTTTAACATAACTTTATATCCAAATAGATTTAGAAACTATTTCCAAATAGTTTATTGGTTTCAATTCCATATTCTTCACTTCTGTCTCGGGATAATTCTTTTAATGTTGTAAAGAACTCCAGAGAGCCTTGAGGTATTTTGAGCTCTCACAGTGCTGTTCTTCCCTCTTTGTCTAACAGATCAGTCACCAAATAAGACTTTTAAACTCATGCAATGGATAGCTAAACCAGTTTGAGTTTTGCATGCTGTTTTACTCTTGAAGTTTAAACAAGCTAATTAGTAACTCTGATACAAGAATACTCACAGGAAGAAAAACACTTATCCCCTTTTATATTCAAATTATGTACTTTAAAATTTGTAACCGGTTTTCCATAGCTCTTCCATAACTAAGTCAGCTGTTTAAGGTATAAATAAACCCGTAAACCTTCTTTGAAACATAATAGGCACTTCTATGATATTTCCGATCGCCTTGTATTTCTCACAAGGCCCAGTTTATTTTATCTTCACTTTCTTGAGCACCAACTGTACGGTGTTTTTTACAGAGCACGTTCAGAGTGTGTTCTTCAGAAGTTGTACCTACGAGCTTGTGATGTATCAATAGGTGGCAGGTAAAGGCAAGCAATTGGTTTACTTGAGGGATCATTAAACAAAACATTAATCTTACATCCCTTTATTGAAAGCCACTAACTTGCATTGGATGAAGTAAAGATTAAGAAAAAAAACATGTTTCTCAACCAGAAGTAGTGAGACAACCCTAACCTCGTGTGTGCAATGAAATAGGCCTCTTATTTTTGTTACTGCTTAACATAAATAAATAGCGTTTGGCACATGTATTTTAAAACTGTTTCGCAGCGGGCTAGTGTGACCAGACGGGTTGTGAAACCACTTTAGGTTCCAAGGCTGGGATTTTTAAAATTATTTTCCACTTTTGCGTTGTTATTTCACTATATGCGAGCCCCTCTGAGTCTCCAAGGTGCGCATGAACACCCTGTACGTGGGTGGAGGTGTTGACTTGGGTGGCAGCGGCAGCACGCTGCAGGCCGGGCCCCAGCCCCGCGGGCACGGAGCCGAGCGGGGCCGCTCCCTCCCGGCCAGGCCGCCTCCCGTGGGGGGGCTCCGGGCGGGCCGGGCCTAGGCCGCCCCCAGGCCTCGGGCCCCGCGAACTACATCACCCAGCAGGCACCGCGCGGCGCGGAGGGGGCGGTGCCGGCGAGGCGGTGCGGGGCGCAGGCGCGGCGGCGTCGCGCTGCGTTGAGCAAGGCGGGGTGCGATTGGCTGCGGGCGGCGGCCGGGCGTGGGCCGCGCAGTGACGGAAGGAGCGGGGCAAATGGCGGCGCGATGGTCCCGGGCCCCGGCCCCCGCGCGGCGCTAAGCCCGGCGCGGAGGAAGCGGCGCCGGAGGAGGCGGCGCCGGGGGCCCTGACGGCTCTAACGGCTCTAACGGCCCGCGCGGCAGCGCCACCGGCGGGGGAGCCCCGGCGGGCAGCGCCTCGGCCAGGCGGCGGCAGCGAGCGGCGCCCACAGCCCCGGCCCCAGCCCGCAGCGCGCCGGGAGCGGGCCCGGCCCCGCCGCCACCGCCCTCGCCCAGGTGGGTCCGGGACCGGGCACCGGCGGCGGAGCTGGAGCCGGGGGGGGGGGGGGGGGGGGGACGCGGCGGGGCCCGGCCGCTGCAGGCCGCGGGGGGGGGCCGGGCCGGGGCCGTGCGGTGCGGTGCGGGGCTGCCCCGCGCCCCGTCCGGGGGGAGGGGGCGGCCGGAAGGGAAATGACATCAGGCGGCGGCGGGCGGGCACGGCCTGACCCGGTTCCGCCCGCGGGGGAGGGAGGCAGAGGAGGAACTGTCACCGCGGGGCCTCGGCAGCGCCCCGCTGCCGGCCGCGCTCCGTCCCTCGCTTATGTAAGGCAGCGGGGGCCGGCAGCCACGAGCGGGGCCGCCCCAGGCGCTGCCTGCCCCGCCGGCCCGGGCCCGCCGAGCCCCCCCGCCAGGCGGGAGGTTCATTTCCCGGCCTCGCTCTGGGCTTCCTGCGCCGCTCCGGGGAGCGCAGCGCGTTGCGAGGGGAGAGGGGGCAGGCAGCGGGGGCAGGGGGAGGCTGGCCGGGGTTTTTGCTTCACTCTAAGCAAAAAGCGGGGCAGAACTGTAAGTAAAGAGTAAAAATCCAGCCCCGTGCGTGTTCAGAGGCCAGGAAGCGCATCTGTACTTCCTTCTCTTTAATCTTAGGCTGAGCTGTGCGTTCATACCGTGTAGTACTTATCTTCCCTCAATACTTAGCTTTCATCCTGTTCACATCCTATAGAATATACATCAGAGCATTGATCGCTTGATTCAGAACTTCTTAGGAAACAATCTTGATTTTTAAACCTATAAATAGGTTGATCTATATTTTGGAACTCTGCTTTCTGAAAATGAAGTCTTCTTGACTACAAAAACCTTCTCTTTAAAGCTGCAAACCAAGTCTCTTCAAATATGTCATTATTTTTGCAGGTGCTAAAAATGTAGTGTTGGAAATATTTGAGTCAGGCTTTAGGAGAGGAAAATTCGCTTGTTGCGAGTCTTTTTCTCACGAGAGTTACACAGAAATTCAGATGTTAATAAACATTTCAATTTAGTTTCAGTCATTGTAAAAACTGGCCTTTCCTGTATGAAGTGTTCTGGTGTTGCAGTTGTAAGCATTTTCAAATGGCCTAAAGTAGAGCTAGTTACTCTGGTTTGGGGGAAGATCTTGGTTTTGCTCTTGGATGGAAGATAGGAGATGAGCTACCTACAGGGGAGCAAAAAGTACTGGTTTGGCAGTGTCGTGCTTGGAGCAGCACGCAGGAGGCTCACGGCACTGTGAGAAAAGGGGTCGGAGATGGGGTTGAAGAGTAACAGCCACCAGCAGCACTGGTGGTCTGTTTAATTTTCAGCAGTGATCAGAAACAGTCTAGGGAGCAGCAGAATTCTGGTCGGTAGGTAAGCACGTGCCTTTACCGCCCATCTGCTAAACTGCTGGGGAGAGGAGTGTTTCCCCAAACGGTTGTTCCCTTACCTTTGGCATCACAACACCGCCTGGCTGGTAAACTTCCAAAGCTCAAATTTGATACTCTGAATTCACCAGGGCTTAAAGCTGGGCCTAGGAATTGCTTAGTGCATATAGTGAGTGAAAGTTAGCCTGGCCTGATAAAGGGAGGCTACTGTGAGTGGGACTGTCTTGCTAGAACTAAGTGGTGGAACGACATTTCTGGAAACGTCTGGCTCTTTTGGCAGAAGCTATGCTAGTGCTTCAGGTTGATAAACTGTGTGTGTCGAGATAAAAACGTGCAGAAAGACGATATATCATTTATTAAGTGGAATAATAATAAAGAGTATTGTCTGACAAATAGTTCCTATGGTAACTGTAATAGTGATGGCTGTAAGCCCTATTTTTGATATACTTTCCTGTAAATGAGGGCAGTTGACACTTAAAAAGTTGGATTTCTCTGAAATGCTCCCCTTCCATCCCTTAGCAGGCTTTTCTCCCCTATGGAGAGCAGCTTAAGACAGAAAGATGGACTTGATTAGATTAAGGCCAACTATAAAGAATTACAATTTCCTATTGATGTTTGGGCCAAAATAAAAAAGGAGGCATATGCTGGTGTCTTAAAGAGTTACACTTGTTTTTATGTTGTCATTTGTTCTATAGTTGGACTACTTGTTTTTTTGGGGGGGAAACCAACAAACTGGTCTGTCATCCTTCTTAAATCGAAAAAAAGTAGGAATAGAACGCATGCAAGGAGCAGTTTAATTTTAATTTTAAGCAGTGTTCCGGTTTAATTTGTTTATATTTAAACTTGATTCTTCTGGCAGAGCAAGCTGTGAATCAGGCTGCAGTTGTAACAGCCAGTGGACAGTCAGGGTTTGTGCTCGTCTGCGTAACGTGTCCTCCATGTTCCTAGCAAGGGACTGTCTCCTTGTCCCTGTCCCTTGATCGAATCACGTGCTCGTGGAGGCTTGCTGTGTACCAGTTTTTACCGTGACTGTGCAGATAAACGTGCTTGCTAAGTAGGTCCGAGTGTGTGCAGAGAAGAATGTGGAGTTGTCATCATTATTTGTGATGAATTAGTGTTTAAAGTGTCTGTAGCAACTGAAATACTTTGAAAATCCTTATATTTTTCTACAGAGAATCTAAAACCGTACAGTAGTATTGGACTCTAGCAGAGAGCTGGACCTTCGGATGTGGTGAAAATACTGTTTAGTTTTCTGCTGATGCTTTGTGAGAGGAGTACCTTCTATACTTCAAAATCCAAACGTAGAACAAAGCAATACCAAAAGTAATATATTTGTAGCATATTTTTCGTAAGGCCTTGTTGTGCTATGTCTTGTTTTATAAGTGTGCAAGGAACTAAACTTTGCGTTGTGTTGGTAGATGAGCTGCTCATTGCAGAAACCTCAGATGTAGTGATGTTCACAGGTAGATGAGTTAGTCCTTAGAAAGGAGCAGGTGATTTGTCTGTCTAGAGCTTATGCAAAACGTAACTTTCGCCTGTGCTTGTAGGCCCAATAAATGGCAGAGGTGCAATCGTTTGTACTAAAAAGTTTGTGAATTTGTTTCTCTCTTTCTTTTCCAACAGAGAATATGAAACAGGAGCCAAAATGACATCCCGATTTGGAAAGACCTACAGCCGGAAAGGGGGAAACGGCAGTTCAAAGTTTGACGAAGTGTTTTCCAACAAACGGACCACCCTTAGCACAAAATGGGGAGAAACCACCTTCATGGCCAAATTAGGACAGAAGAGGCCCAGTGTCAAACCAGATATTTCCGAAGTTCCTAAAAAACCCAAAGTTGAAGATGAGGTAACAGAGGATCCGTTTGGATTTGACAGTGATGAAGAATCTCTTCCTGTGTCTTCAAAGAATTTGTCACAGGCTAAAAGCTCCTCTCAGCTGGACCCCAGTGAAGCTGCTCAGTCTGAGGACTTTGCTTCTCTCCTTGAAGCTAACAACAGAATTAATCAGCCAGACAGCGGAGAAAACATTGCATCCAGCAAGCAGATACCTTTTGACAATACTGTTCCTCTCTTAAAAGAAAAGAGCACAAGCAAAAATGCGGAAGATGGAGAAAGCAAAGGCAGCAGTGCTAAACTTGTGCCTGCAGGTACGTTTACCCAACTGTCCACTTAGTTTTATTTGTTTTTTTGCTATTCTACATTTAGACTTCGTGCTTTCTGGGGTTGGTTAAATGTTCTAATCAAACTGTAGCACAACTCATTCTTCATGTAGAGGATATTTTTACTAAATACTTTTAACTAAAAGTGCCAAAAAACATTCTGTATTTTGCATTTTGGCCTGAGATCCTTGGTACACAAATCCTTATGGCTGCAAATTCAGATACAGTGCTTTAGGTTCCACGTGGTATTTTAGTCTACCTTGTGTAGAATGGAATAATAACCTTCCTTTTTAAAATTCGTTCTGACCTCAGTGCTTCTGTCTTTTTTAAGACATGTTACATAGTGATGGGTTGGTAGTGGTAGAATGCCTGAGTTTTGAGTAATTGGCTCTAATTTAATGCAGGTACATGGGTACTTCTGTGCAGGTACAGCTTATGATCTGCCTGTTCAGTGATTTGTATGGAAAAAGTAGTCTTCTGAACTTTAGCTGCCTAGAGGTCTGTATTTTTTTTTTTTAATTAGCACATTTTTATCAATGTGTATGTAAAGAGCTTCAGATCTGTCAAACAGAATTCTGTTAAACTTTTAGGAGCTCTTTTCAGACACAAACAGTTTGTAAGAGATCTTTATAGCTTAGAAAGGGAATTCACAGACCCCATGGTGCTGAATGCTTCTATAATTTTGTTCAAGTCATTCTTAGACAAGATCACATGTCATATCTCATTAGAAGTTTTCATATAATGGGCTGATTAAACCGTAGCTTCTAAAATTGGGCAGAAGATCACATTAGATGAACCTTGATGAAGCTGACACCTACTGACTTGCTCTGGATTATCATAATCAACTTTAATGAGAAGAAGTTATGTAACTTTGAATTCTCAGATACAGTTAACTTATTCCTGGGATCAGAAATTTGAGTGGACTTTTTTGCAATAGACAAGAAAGATGCTGAATAGTGCAAGATACGCATAGCTTAGTAATTTGTGAAATAATCTTACTCAAGAAAAAGCATGTAATGTTGATGGGACTTCAGTTTGACAGAAGGGTTGGTGGGATATGTAGTGTTCTTTCAATTTTACTCTTATTTTTGTTACTGAAATTTTCCTGATTTTCATATTCTTTTTGCAATTTTTTATCTGTAAGTATGGAACACCTTCAGTCTGGAAATAAAATTTATGCTTTGCTAAGTTTGAATTTGCTTTTCTTAAGAGATTGGAGAGATTCATCCCCCAATATTTACAAGGAATGAAATAGTAATGAGTTTTCCTGATTGTTGATGTGAGAACATAGCAGAGCAGATTTTAGAATGAAATAGCTTCCACATAGAAGAGCCTTGTTAGAGCAGTATTTTTCAGGTAGGAAAATAAAATATATGAGCTGTGGGGAGAAAATTTGTGTTGCATAAAAGGCTGGGAGGAACAGACCTCAGCAGTTTTATTGGTGCTTCGTTGTTCTGTTAGTGTGGAAAATAACAACATAGAATACTTAAAACAGAAAACCTTTTTGTAATTTGCCTGTGTAAATTCCAGAACTCCGTTAGACAGTGCCACGTATGCCATAAGTATATACGGCTCTGAAAGGGAGCTGATGAGTCTCGGTGGATGAGGCCGTCAGTGGTGGTGGTCTGGATGCCAAGAGGGAGGTTACCTCGACAGCTCACTGAAGGAACGAATGCTTGCCTCGCATGCTTTACTGAAGTATCTGGCACTGGCTGCAAATCAGCCAGCAAGTGAAGGACAAGGTGGTTCTTGGCCTGACAACGCTGTTGTTTCAGAATGTATTCTTATGGACGGTTTACACCCAGTCATATGAAGATATAAACCCATTTCATAACTCCCTGCTTCAGAAATCAAATACAACTGATAGCGAATCTTTGCGTAACATCTTATTTAATAACTGTAAGGAAACCAAGACTGGCAATGGTGTTTATTTTGGACAGGAAGTATAAAAGTAACTTTGATAGTTTAAGCAGATGTTATGCTTGTGCGTGGACTTAACCAAAATAAATAAAAATGGTCCCTGAAAATGTCACTGAGAGCATTGAGCAATTAGAGAGAGTGGTGTAGTCAGCCACTATGAATGTAGCTACTTCAAAGGCTTCCTTGTTGCATTGACTAGTGAGTAAAGTTTGATGATACCGGTCTGTCTTTCAGACCTGCAGAGATTTAGTTTGCTTGATTTGTGATGGGGGAAGAGGGAACTTGGGGGAGAAAAACAGAGTAACAATAAAGAGGTTGTTTCTTGGTGTGTGGTCTCCTAACATATAGCTCATGTACTTGCACTGCTTCCAGATCCTTCCCTTCCCTAATGGTTCTCCCCTTCCTGGTGACTCTTGAACTCTGCCAGGTTCAACCAGACTTGTTCAAAGGGCTTACAGATTCTTGAGGGAGCAAGTTCTACCATAGTTGAAGAGAGGGAAGGAGGGGGGAAAAAAAAAGGCAGGCAGGTAGAACAGTATTAATATTCCCAGTGTGAGGGGGACTGCAATGTGAGCTCAACTTTAACCCACACGCAACAGTGTATGTCTAGTAGAGGAAACTAGGCTAAGTCTGTACTGATGTTCGTGTTGTGCTTGTTAACTTAAGTGCAATTTACGAGTCCTTGTCATGATATTGAATGGGCAGTGCATGAGCCAAGGTCTCAGGGCTCCCTGATAGCATGTGCCATTGCTGGATCTTAATCCTTATCCCAGAATAAGGTGAAAACAGAGACTGAACACAGCTAGCTGAGAACTATGGTTTGATCTGCTAACTTTGCTCCAGATGAGGCTCCCTGCCTCAGTGCTTGTTTCTTTGGTTGTTAAAATGGTGGTGATGCAACGTCAGTTAATTTTAACTACTGTTTGGTATTAAAAAGCAGTCCCCTTTTTTGATTGTTTTAATAGTTGTGCAACCTTGTTGTAATGCAGTTGGGGATCTGTGTCGTTTATTTAAAATGGTGTGCCTTACTGTTTTTTTTAATAGCCTTCAGCTAGTACTTGTAACCATCTCATTTTAAAGGCTTTGAGAAGCTCTTAATGTGGAAAGCTTCTCATAATCTTACCCTTATGTTGCTAGATCGAGACTTAACACTGTCTGAAGAACGTTCATGAGTAATCCTGTATGTAACAGGTAATTTACAGAGAGTAGGAGTTTAGGTAACTTAAATAGCAAAAGAGTGTTCTGTATTAGTAGTCGCTGCTAGGTCACCTTTGTTAAGGTAGAACTTGGTAGCTAGCAAGTAAGTTGAGTCACTTGAAAATTATCAAGCTGCTAATTCATATCAAGCAAAAATACAACAGTTTATTAGTTAGGTAAACCTTTTATGAGATACTGGCAGTGGAGTAAGATGAAAACCTACAGATCGATACTTAGTTGGATTTCTGAAATACCCTGGTGATTTTTTTTAAATGTTAAACTTATTCTGTGAAGCATAAACTAAAACAGTATTTGACGCTGGATTCATGTTCACACAAGTTTTAATATAAAAACACTTAAAGCACTGCAGAGCAAATTGTGAGGTGCTAGTTTCAAAAAATTCTAATAACTCTTTTGTTAGAATATGTTAGCTTGTCTGTTGAAATCAATGTTGTGTATTTTTTCAGGTGAAATGTCAAGTCAAAGCGTGATGCAATTTAAGAAATGGTATGGCATTTTGTAACTACGTTAGTGTATGAATATATTTCAAAATGGGTAACTCTCGTTTCCCTGCTCCAGCCACTTCGGTTTAGGGAAATGCTGCTTATGCACTTCTGCCATTCTTACCACATGGTGAGTTTGCTGTCAGCCTTTGTGGCATCCTTCTTTAACTCGGGCTTCTGGAGGCTCTACTCCAAGGTGTCGATGTACTTAGGCAGAAAGGGCACTTGTGTCGAGTGATGTTTCAAGTGGTTGGATGTGTCTCATCTGTGTGTGCCTCGTTCCTGTTCCTGGACTGTGTAATAGGACTGCTTAGATTAATTCTAAGTTAAAATCTAGGTATTTTAAATGGGCATGGATTGCTTTAAATCTTTTGTGTTTTAAACCCTGTGAGTTCTTGAAAATATGTTTTATTTGGTGTAGAGAAACAGAAAACAGGATGGTTTAAAATGTCTTCTCAGAATACAGAGCAGTGTAGGAGTGGTATCCCTTTCTGCTGTGTTGTGGTGTTAAGTATAGTTTTTGGGGTTACTGTCTAGGCAGTGCAATTTGAGTTCGTGCTTTTTTTTTTTTTTTAAAGAATGAAAGGACAAATGATAGCCTATCAAGTATTTGTGAAACTTTTGTTTCTTGCCGAACATTTAGAATATTTATGAAAAATGCTCTACTGCATATTGTCATTTGTTATGTAGTAGTACTCAAACAAATCTTTGTTCCCTAAGTTCTTTCACTTATGGGACGGTAAGAAAAAAATTGGCTGTGTGGTGTGTGCTATGTAGTTCTTATGTATTTCTAGGTAGGTTTTTAATGCCCTTGCTTCTTGCTCGGGGCTCATGTATGTATCAGTAGCAAATCAAAATGACAAATGCGATCCTGCTTAATAACTTGGGCTTATGCAGTGCAGAAGTGAATGATTCAGCTGTGCTTAACCACTTCAGGACCCACTATGCAGAGTCTGGCTGTATTTAGCTGCTCAAAAGGAGTACTGAGGGAGTAGTGTAACTTGCAGAAAATGGTTGCTCTGAAAAGAAGATGGTTCAAGTCACTGTGTCTGTTCCCTGCAGGCGGTCTTGCTAGAACCATGACGGATGTGTCTACAAAGCCTCTGCCACCTGATGATGTGGGTGGTGGAGCCCTATCTTCAGAGCAAAGTTTCAGCTTCTCAGCTCTGAGTTTGGTACCACTTCGTAATTACATTTGGTAGCAAGATTTGCCAGGGTCGTATCTTCAAATTCCTTTTTAAGCTTCTATTTTAACAGTGGCTTGGACATTTAAGATAATACTTAGACTTGAGTAATCTTACCTTATCTTCCTTTGCAGGGCTGTTTAGTACAATTTATTTACCTCTTAGGGAAGAATTTCAGTTAAGTCATGTTCTGTCCAAAAATGGAGCAAAAAGTTGGGGGAAACTGAATGAGGTCTGTGCGTTTGGCTGTCTTAGGAGACAGCTGGTAGCAACCATGATTAAAAAGAACAGCAGCTGTCCTCGGACTGGCTCAAAGCATTAGAAAACTGATAGCAAGGAAGGGGAAAGGTTTGAAAGAAAATATGTACCCATAGAATTTCAGTGTTGTGAAGCTTGTCTAGATGGCTGCAGTTAAGTTGGGCGTACAGGTACTGGAGTTTATCTGCTCAAGTCTTTTCTTCTTTCTGTAGTTTTTGTTTCCCCTTTTTTGAAGGGGGAAGTTGTCCCGTCTCCCCATGCACGCAGTTTCCTTGCTGTGATGGTAGCCCAAGTTCAAACTACTGTGATGTGGGTGCTCTTTTTTTTTTTTTTTTTGCTATAACTCAGATACTTCGAAGATTCCCTACTTGTCCCCTTCCCCATAGACATTTTTCAAAAGTCTATAAGGACTGAAATTCTTCATAAATTTCAATATTTATACCGATTTGCTAAAATAGCAATACTGGAGGAAACAGTGTTTGGGAAGCAATCTTCTGGTTTCTGCAACCCATTTTTCCTAATGAGAGGAAAAGGTACTCTGTATGTCTACATACAGAGCACATGATTTTTTTTTTTAAATGTGTAGCTACCCTTTCCCAAATTATAGTGAGTTTCTTAACCCCACTTTTAGAATCTGTACTTTAAAAATCGTTCTTTGTTTATAGACTTCATTCATACACTTCATTTTTTAAAAGATCGAGTTTTTGACTGTCAGAAGGTCTCTTGCCAAGAGCTTCTCTCATGTTTAACAAGTTGAAATAAGTTAGCATTCAGAACAGTTGTTCGGTGCTTCTAGAAGAAAGCCTGTTAACAGGCATGCTGCTTAAGCTGACCAAAGTATGTGGGAAAGCAGAAAACGGTTGGTAAGGCAGCCATTTCAGGTTCAAACTGCTGAGATCTGCGTTAGTATTACTACCTTAAAATTAACTATGGAAAATGTTCTTCAAATTCCAACTGTTAGCTCATATGTTCATACAGGAAACTGCTACTGTATTCAGTAAAGGGTTTCAACATATTTATGAGTGGTGTCTGAACCCAGACTGACTTAGGAGTCTCAGGATGCATTTGTTCTAATGGTTATTAGTGCTGCTGTATTACTTCTGTGTGGTAAGCCCTTCTGAAAAAAGTTGGTGCCAGCTGTTTGTGTTGCCCATGGCACTGTCTGGTGTTCCCTGAGAGGGGGAAGTGGTTCGCTTCCTGGATCAGCTTTTCTCCTGCTGCTCTCAGCAAGTGATGCCCTCCAAACTACCAAGGAGGACGAATGTGGCTGTTCACTGGACTTTCTGTCAGAGGCGAAGGCATGATAGAGCTCTGAAAACTCCTGCTGTACTGAGTATAGCAGCTCTTCTGACAGTTGGATTCAATGTTGGACAAAGTCTCATCGCTTCAAGACTGTTTTAGTTTTAGATTTCTGACCAAATGGTCTTGCTTGCACTGTTGTAGAGTTCTTCATTGCGTAATTCTTCATTGTTAGATGAAAAAGGAAGGAATTTTAGCATTACTTATTAAAACCGTGGTCTCTCCTACACTTCAGAGAGCTGTGGACTTTGGTAACAAATTGGGTGTGAGCATTGATAACGTGCTCCATGGTATTTTTTTTTTTTTTTTTACGTAATAAATCAGTGTATATAGAGTCACATTATAACTTAGATTGTTATCAGTGTGGATAGATAGAAATGCAGGGCAATAAGGTTAAGAAACAGTCGTGTTTCTCTTGTGGGTATATACTTGTGGAAGAAAAACAGACTTTAAGTGAGGTTTAAGGAATGTTGTAGAAGATTTTAAGGCAAGATTAGGAAGAAGAGTGGAGGAGAAATGTCAGTTTCTCCACCTGTAAAAGACAAGCTGAAAGACTAATATATATAACTTGGATGAGAATACCTATCTGGGAAAATAGAAAGGACTGAAGTGCAAGGGGTCATTTAAGGAAACTAGTAGGGCTTAAATTTGATAGAAATTGAGAGACAGGGTATAGCTGATGACAAGCAACCTAGGCTAATTTTTACTTACATTTTAAATGGAGGAGGAAGCGCCTTCAGTAGCGAAGGAGTAAATTAGTCATTGTAGCTTTGTTTCTCACTTCCCCAGAAATGTTTGCTGGGAAGGCAGTCGTGCTAAGCACGATGCTGTGTGCAGTTTGGCCAGGTAAGTACGTGTAGATTGCTATGAAGATGGTGATGAGCTGTGCAGTGACTGAAGATGCAGTGAAAGACCGGTGACCAGGCAGAAAATCTGCTGATTGCTGGCTGAAGAGGTGGTAGGTGAGAGGAAAAGCAGTTAGATTGTTACTTAAAAATAAACTTCCTATGTCTTTGAAAATTAGGCCTGGGATAAAGGCCTAATGTAGTGTAATCCAGAACTCGATTCATCTACTTAAGCTTGTTAAATAGTAAATTTGGACTTTTCATATAAAGTACTTAAGAATTTTCACTTTCAGGGTGTAACAAGAAAAGCAAACTATTCTTAAGGAAAGTAGTTCTGTGATAGCAGTAAATTAAATCTCATCACTTCAGGGTTTTCAGTGGAATTCTGCGAAGTAGGGATGCAACTTAAAGCATCTGCAAAGAAGCAAAACAGTGTCTGTCCAACCTGCACGTGAACTTAATGGGAACTCATTTTGTTTTAGAGAGAGTGAAGAACGAGAATTACATAAGAATCAGTAATCATAGCTTTGGATTTGGTGGTTCTATAATTTTAGCTATTTCGGTGATTGTCAGCCATGAAACTGGTCTTGAGAGTCTAATCTTTTGAGGCTCTTACGCTTCTTATCTTATGTTTATGCTTGCTAACAGGCAATGCTTTGCCAGATCTTGCGGGCATCAGTGGACAATGATGTTATCTAAGTGGTAAATTTTTGCTCGTTTCTTAGAACTGTATATTTTATATCCATAAGCTTTTTTTTTCTGTTCCCCAGCTGTTCAGTCATAGGCAGAAAACATAGCAAAGGAGTCTACTCTAACCTTTTCTCCTTACCAACCAAAACATTTGATTTCCAATATAGAGAAGAGGAGAGAAACTAATGAAACTCATTTTCGTATTTGGAGGAAAACATGGCTTTTCTGTGGTTAGTAAGTCTGCTAGTTTTCTGTCCAAACCAAAGAAGACACTGTATGTCTTGTTTGGGCTCTCTTCCCAGAAATGACGATTATGATACAAGCACTTGGTAAAGATTTGTCTTTTTCCTTTAGCTTGGCCAGCTTTGAGTTGTAAAGCGATGTAGTTTTATGCCCTGAAAAATTGGTGATAGTAAAATGAAGCTACAATAAATGAGTGTTTGGGAACATCAGGCAGAGCTATAGCTCATAATGAGCTTACAAACTGTTTCTCGTCTCCTGTGTCAGTGGTCTGTTCACGTGCTGTGTCCTGTTAATGTATGTGCCCTCAATAGCTGGCGATATCAGAAGGTCTCGGATACCAGTTTTTATTTTTAATCTTACCGCTGCTGCCTTCTTGATGTTTCTTTTTTCTTGGTGATGCATCTGTCTGGGTAGTGAGGTCTCATTTGAAGAGAAATAGAGGGATGTGAGGTTGGCATTGTGCCACCTGCCTGCCCTTCTAAAGATGTCATTGCCTCTGACTAACTTTAATGTCTATACATTGGCAGTAAATTCTGTGAATTTCTGTGGTTTAGAGTAAAGGAAACCTAGTTCAAGTCTGTAGATCTGTTTCCTCTGTGTAGTAAGTCAATCATGTTCTTTTCAGTTTTAAAACGAAGGCTTCCCCAGCTCGTTACATGGCAGTGAAGGAGGGAGCGTAACATCTCATTGCACACCAGCTGTGGAGGGCAGTATGTGTATTGTAGCTTCAGGATGCTTCGGTTAGCAGCCATCAAGAATTGGTACAAGTGAGAGAAAACTAACCTGGAGTGAAGTTAGTGGGGCTGATGTTTAATACTGGCAACTCTTTCTAGAGTAAGAGAAATAAGCATTCATTTTGCATACGTGATAATATTTTGATATCTTAGCCTGTTTTCTTAGCATTGCAAGACTACTGTTGACTGTTGTTTTGTTCTCTTCACTTCCCTAGTAACTTTGGTTCCAGTTAGCCAGTACGGGTCAAATCTTGAGTGCGAAAGAGAGATTTCAGAGATAGTGGTATTTCAAATGTTGTGGAAAATGGAGTTGAACTGATTCATCTGTTGCTTTCCCTTCTCTATTCCCTGGATGCTTGTAAGGAAAATGCAGTTGTAAGTGGGTGCCTAACCCATCTAAAAGGTGGGACCTGCAGCCGGCGCTGCCTCCTGCCCCATCAAGTGGGCCAGTGCTGGGGGGCTGCAGGGACAGCCGTGCGGTGGGTCATGGTGCTTGGTCTGCTTGGTGTGCCCTTGGGCCCTGCTGAGCAGAAGCGAACCTCCAGAGATGGCGCTCTCGCAGGCGGAGGAACTGGTCTCTGCTCACCGTAACTTCTCAATGGCAAGTAAGGCACTAAGGCTCTGCTGCTGGAATGTTAAGAGAAGAATACAGTGTTTGACTCCAGGCAGTTAGTGTCAGGCTGGAAATGGTGATTTGATTTTGTGAAGGTGAAATCGATGTTTTCAGACTCAGAGCCAAGCAGCTTAGTCGTGTAAGTTAAATGGAAATTAGATTAAACTGAAATAGGGCCTGAGGTGGGGTGTACATTTGCTGGTGGTTGGTTTGGATTGTGGTATTTTTGCCAACAAAAGTACTTGGTTTCCTAAAGGATTTCTTTCCATTGACTTTGTTTAGGATTCCATCTTGGTTTATGCTGTACCCTACGGATCAGGGTATGAAATGGTTAACTGCAGATTCTTCCGTGATGGCAAGAGGGTTTATCAGAAAAGATAAATTTCAGTGTTTTCCTCTCCAAGTAAGAATGCTCAGTCAAACTCTGAATCTGCTGTGGGAAGTGGAAGGAGCCACTTTTATGACTTCCCTTTTCTGCATTGGCATGCTTACTGCTTTTAGGCCCTGCCTGGAGCAAATTTGGGCCAAGTTTGTATTAATGCAACTGTAAACACCATTATGGTGAGCCATGGGCAGGAATGAGGATGGCCGCTTGTAATGCATACCCAGATGCTAAATGTGCAGCACTAGGTATTTAGTCAGTCGTTTCAATGGAGTTTCATTGCTGTAAATACTCGAGTATGTCACCAGTGATGATATGAGAAAATACCAGTTTGAGCCGTCTAAAGAATTCTGATAAAAATCTCAGAAGGTGTCCAGGCAACAAGATAAGTGGCTCCAGTTTGACAAAATAGAACGAGTGTGGCAAGATGGATGAATCCTGGAGACGCTCCCAGCTCCTGGAGCACTTGTGTACCCGCTGGTGCTCCCGTCCTCTCCCCCTTCTCCCCATGTACTTTTTGGATGCTTTCTGCTATTCTCTAGCTATATTGTCTTTGACAACCACCAGACAGAAAACTCTGCATTAATTACTCACTGCTAGAAGGCATCTTTGCCTGGCTACTCTGGGCTGTGCTGGCCTGCTGCAGCTCTCAGTATTGCAGCTGGGTTTTGCCTGGTCTGTTCCTTGTGGTATTTGCTGCTCGTTTTAGGTGCTGAGGCCATGCTCACGTGTCTTTGAACACTGCCTTATGCTTACAGGTGTTGGTCAGTGGCTGTTGCGGTTCTGTTGCTTATGCAATTAACTTCCCCTTACATTTACTTTGTGTTATCAGAGGAGAGAAGTAATGAATGTGCTCCATTGTGTGCAAAACAGTGGGGGGACAGACAGAAGTCAGGTTTAGAAATACTCGGGCTTCTGCGTTTTTAAAAAGCATATACTTTGGTCTCTGTTTCTTTGCTGTTCTGAATACAGTGTACAATACAAAGTGACTGGAGTCACTTAGTCAACGGTGAAGGTAATTTG
The DNA here is from genome assembly GCF_964034855.1 of Anser brachyrhynchus. NCBI lineage: Eukaryota > Metazoa > Chordata > Aves > Anseriformes > Anatidae > Anser > Anser brachyrhynchus. Next base: position 14,685,025 of record NC_137700.1, read on the forward strand.
GTAGATGTCCTTTGTATTGGTTTACAGGAATCTGTTTTTCTTATTCCATCATCAATCCAGAAGTGAAGCTTTTGAGCCATGTGAATAGAGCAATCCTTAAGAGTCCACTTCTGCCTCTGCTATAGAGAAAGGTTTGTGTTACTGTGTCCTGCTCAACTGTTCCAGCGTGGCTTCTGCTCTGGAAAAGCTACTGGATTTAATTTTTTTGTTGTTCTTTAAAACAATATATAATTAAAGATCGAAGGTAAGAAGCATAATGGAAGTTGTCTGTCTTAGTTCAACTACAATTATTCCTGTGGGTGACATAGAATTAAAAAGGAAGTGATTCTTTTTACTCTGAAAGCAGTTTCTGGAAGCCTTGCAAATTTTTTTTAAGACCTTTCACTATCTCAACAAGTCTGTATGGTGTTTTTTGCTATTAGCAGGATTGAACCAAATGTTTTGTGGATGAAGAGATTTTCTTCGTTGTGCTATGTGAAAACGAAAGAATTAACGATGCTTCTAAGGGTTATTTGGGAACACACTTTGAGGTAGTTTTCTCAGAGGAAAAGCCTTTTAAGATAAGGGTGAGATGTATTATGGGTGCTTAATGAAAAAATGAAGTTGAAATCTGAGACATCTTAAAGTCAAAATTATAAGAGATATCCAGCTGAAGAATGTAGGTGTGATATCTCTAAAGGAAATACCTTTCCTTTTCTTAAAAAAAAAATAAATCCAAATAAACGAAGTCTAGAATAAATAACATTCTCCCTTTGTATGTGACCTTGGAAATGAAAAGCCGAGTAGTAGTTCTGTAGCTACTTGTGATAGTCACAAGGCACTTCGTGTTCTGTCAAATGTATGGAAGAGCGTTTCTGCCATCTGCCCACCAAGTGACTGCTTATGTTAAGCATGTATTTGAAAAAAATACAAACAGAATGTAGACTAGATGGATATAGAGTGAATATTATGCAGGTCTAGGTGGGCTTTTGTGTAATGTTTAAAGGTTATTATTAGAAAAATGTTTATTACTGGAAAAGTGGTGGAATTTGGGGAACTCAGTTACGTTCACACAGTTTAAGCATTTTCTTCTGTCTAGAGGAAGAAAAATTGAGTGCCTTGCAGTGTATGAAGTTTTTATCTCTAGTGGTCATCTTACAAAGCTGATGAGAATAATCATTGTCGCTCACAGCTTTGTGAAGTTTGGTCATGTTTATCAGTCTGTGAAAACATCCTATGTGTTTAGCGAGAAAGAGTAGAAGTTTCATATCTTCTGTATTCATCAGCAATTCTTAAGACATCCCTATCTTTCCACTAGAAACTAGAGCATAAAATAAGCAAGGGGTATGTATGTATGTAAGTGTGGGCGGTTTTATATTCATTAACATTTAATTTGCCTGCCAGTCATTTAGATTGGTTCTCTCATACTCTGGTAATTAAATTCTAGAGATTCAAACAGAGCAAACAAATCATGATTAGTACAGGAGATTGTTATGGTTCTTCGGAATATTGTGCTAACACCTGGAAAAAAGACTCTCCCGTGGATTATATAGCTGTGTGATACCGCTGATCTGAGATTTCTTGGGAGATTTCTTCTGGTATTTGAGCCCCAAAAGAGCCTAATTGCAGTTAAAATTAGGAGGAGAAATTACATGACTCTTTTGAACTACAGAATATCTAGTCATTCACAGTACTTTTAAAATAATTTCTCTGTGCTTTCTGCATCTGTAAATAAGTTGAAATGTTACACGTTTATTACAGTCCTGCTAGCTTCAGCTATAACAGTTACTGCAGACGGATATAGTAATTTTTAAAATCAAGGTTAAGTTACTGGGATCACTGGTATCGTACACCTTTGGCAATGAAGGATTTTCAGTAATTTCTGTTCTAGAAGCTTCAGCCTGACTGCTGTTGACCCACTGATGAAAAGAACATGATGGCGTGGAGAAGTATTCTTTGAGGAAGTACTTACCTAAATATCACTGCTTAGTTTTCCACCAGTGCATTATGATGACCCAGACTTCAAGTCACACTTTTTATCCTGTGTACAGAAAATAGCTTACTTGTTAAATTTTTCATCAACCTTGCTTATTAAGAGGAAAAAAAAAATCTCATGGCAGCTAGCAGAGGGTCCAAAGTATGAGGTGGTTCTCAACTGCTGGTGTCTGATAGGCACAAAACGAGTGGGGAGCAGGCTGGCTCACTGCCACTTGGTTGCTGTTTGCCAGTAACATTTCATGCTGTATTGAATTACTGGCTCAATGAGTGCAAAAAATAGGATGCAATGCTCTGCTGCTAGTTAAGTCTTTCAGAGAGGACTCAAAATTCTGAGTTACTTATGCACGTATTCAAAGAGATGCAGTGCAAAGGCAGTGGAAGTCCTGCTGTGATACAGAAAGAGCTGTTAATGGGGCGTGCTTGCCTTTTAAAGATCGTTTTTTGGAAGTGTCTCTTCAAAAAGAAGCACTGGTAGAACTGTCTGATGGGGGTGGAATGGGTTTGTTATTTGTTAGTCAGCTGAGCTGACTGGAGAAAGTGACTTTATTGACTATGACAGATGAAGAGAAGCGAGGAATTCAGGGCTGGGAGGACTGGTGTACACTGCTGCTGCTGCCTGAACTCAGTCAGATCGAATTGTTCAGTGACGCAGGCACACAAACGCCTTGTGTGTGTTTGGTAGTTGTCTTAGAGGCAGCAGAGAGTGGCGCTGAGGGGCTAATAAGGGAACCCAGGACATGAGTTGGGTTATTGGGTCCGCTGGGAGTAGCAGCACAAGGAGAAAGCGGGTGGCTTGGCGATGTGTGGAACTGGCAATGAGAATAGGAGCCACATAGACACGAAGGAATTAAACAATGCCATTGTGGCAAGCCCAGGAAAACGGAAATGGGGAAAATAAATGCGATGGATAGTTCTGGTCATGATGCACCTCTCAGCTGATGGCTCAGTTTGCCCAAATGTGGCTGCTGCAGTGAGGGAACAAAACTTTTTCCTCACATAATAGGTTACAGATGACTGGATGGGACTGTGTTGCCTGCTTGGAGTTGTACAAATACTGGGCTAATTTTAGCCCATTCTGAAATATTCTAGAACAATGTGTAGAATAGTTTTTCAGTGTATGTAACTACATAATCAAAATCAATGTTTTCATTAAGAAGGAATTTTAGTTATTTGTCATGTGGATTTATTATTACCCAATGTAATATCTGATGCATGTTAGAAAAACTTATTTTTAATAAAAGCAGTGCCGGGATTGATAGAAAGTCAAGGATCATCTTTCTTACAGGGATGTAGCAGAAGAGAGCTTTCGCTCTTACTTAGAGTAACTTCCTGGTAAAGAACTGAAACATTAAAATGGCTTCAGCAGCCAACCACTGCTTCAGAACTAAGGAATGACCAGAAGAGTTCGGGGGTGTGTCTTAGTGATTTTGAGTGAGAGACCTAAATAAGTAGTCCCTGAATATCTTTCCTTTTAAATATTTAATGCTCTTTTAAAAATATTTTTTACTTTTAAATAGTCCAGTATTTTTTAAAATCTGGAATTTTGAGAACGCAGATGAAAGTATGTGTTACAGAGTATTTGTTGGTTGAAGATTCCTTGGTATTTTTTCCAATAATTTTTTGACAGTGGTAGCTTGTGTATATCTATAGATACAGATACGTATATTTGTTTGACATCTTCAGTCTGTTTTGCAGGCTGGGTATGTACATCATCTTTTGTGCTTTAGAATACCAACTATAGGTGTAACAGTAATGCTTCAAACTATGACTATATAACACTACATTTCTGCAGTACTCATCTCAAAACAAATCATTGAATTATTTGACTGTTCGGTTGTAATGTGCATATGCACACTTGTATTGCATTCCTTCCCTGGGAAGAGCAGATTAGATTTGTTCCTGATATGCCATGCAGGTCTTCAAAATCGCAGGCATCCTTAGAATAGGAAAACCTGTCCCTTTACAGAGAGACATGCTGGAACTTTTTTGTAACAATTCAAAGCGTTGTTTGGTAAGCAAAGGCATGCATATGTTAAATGTGTGTACTTTAAATGTTGCTTAGGTTTTATTAATCCAAGTAAATATGCGCTCAGATATGGAATAGTAGTGGGAAGGCTGCACTTGAGTGAGAAAGTCTGGAAATCAAATTTTGTAGATATAATTTTCTGGTTTTCATGCCTACGTACTACAGTGGCTTTCAGTTACACAGTAATAAACACATGGCAGGAGAAAGAAACATAGTGTATGCTATCAGGCTCGCTCTTTAATTCTAGAAAAACTGATATTGTTTGGGCATCCTGGATTAATACTGTGCATCAGATTGAAATGATTCCTTGTATTATGTATTGATCATGCAAGACAAAGACTGAACAAGATTCCATTGCCGAGATGGCTAGGACTCCTGTTCTTGACAGAATTTAGTATTGCATGTTATATATTCTGTGAAGTTTTTTTTTTTTAATTATTATTTCTAGCTGAGTATTTAAACTTCTATGACAGGCCTCAGGTGGACTCCCAGAAAACTTGGATGCAGTGTGAAATATTGCTTGTCTCCCTGAGGAATTTCAGCTAGGATTAGATTATTTTCATGTAAAACTTGACTTGGTAGTCATTGCTTTTGGTATATTTTTTCTTTAGAGCCTAGAAGTTTTTTTACAATTGCTATGAGCAGGGACAGGCACTTACATGATGCAGTTTTAATCTGAAAGCAAACGAACAAAAATCCCTGGAACAGTATTTGTGCTCGCTTCCTTCATCAAGAAGGTTGAAACCTTTTGGTCAGTGCAATGAAACTTCCGTGCCGCTTGGGTAAATGGTACCTGATGAATGCAGTCAGGACCGGTGCTAAAGGATGCCAAAGCCTTCGTTTTAGTTCAGAAAGCATTTGCTACATGGCAAAGCCAAAGCTTAGCAGTTGCATTCTGCCTGTGGAGCATCTTCCATTACTGTGGCCTTCTGTGCCTGTCTCTTGACAGCGTGTTCTCTTCTTGCCTTTTGTCTGCTTGTTCCTGTCACAGTTGCTTCTGTTTCTGCAGTTTATCTCATCATGTGCTACTCTTCCGTGTATCAGGGGCTTCTGCATCCCAGTCGGACTCCTTATCTTGCTTCTCCTGGCCCATGCTGCCCCTACAGTGAGTGCTGATACTGCAGTAGGCACCTGGGTCTGTGTGTGCTGGCACTGGCTGACACAAGTCCTAACAAGATTTCTTGGAAAAAGGATGGGCAGGCCTAACACACTCGTGTTTTTTTGGGTATGTGTGGTGCAGCAACAGAGTATGGCAAATGCAGATAAAATCTTCATGAAACTCGTGTACCAAATCCACTGACCTTTGGTTGGTATTCAGGGAAAACAAAGGCAATGGTTTCCATCCACATTCTCTGCTGTCTCAGCTGGCATTGCTATTCTGGTCAGCTGAGAACAGACCTGACAAAAAGTGCTTACAGCCACATCTGCGCTCCTTGACAGCATAAGATGCAAGTGTGGCTGTGGGCTGGAGAAGTACAAGACTAACTTTGGCAGTAGCTTTTCCTCGGATCTGTGGAAGTATGTTGTAAAAACGGCTCTTGAGAAGTAATTCAATTTAAAATTGTGACGAGAATTAGTTTTTCTATATTTCTTCTGGAAGTCTAAATATTTTCATTTGATGCAGCAAAACGAGATAGTTGTTGTGTGTGCCGTTCTGATCAGGGCACATGATTGAGACCTCTAAGATACAGTTGGTAAGGGTCTGTAGCATATTTAGTACAGATTTTACTGGATGACTTTTACTTGTTTCAGTTACTATCATAGGCAGTGGACTATAGCGTAATTTTCAGGAAATTTACTTAATTGATAGGTTCTGTAGCTCATGCTGATTTCCATGTCTACTGTTACGTTGCCTTGCTGCTATCTAGTCTTTAGTTAGACCAGGAACATACAAATGAGTGGCTGTAACCTGCTCCTGCATCCCCTTTCCTACTATAGTTGGATATCATAATGCATCTTGTAGTATTAGAAATGAGCATGTGCCAACTTAGCCATGCCATTGATTCACGTGTTTTCATGTTACTAGTTATGTTGCCTGTTCTTTTCAAGTACTATGCAAAAGCAAGAAAGCTCTTAAACTAGGGCAACTGAAGCAGATCAGGCACTAAGATGTGTATCACAAAAGTTGATTAAAAACAAGGATTTGCGAGGGACAGCACTCGGCCTAAGTGAAAGAAGGAAAATAATACTTTTTTTCTAATTACATTAGAAAAAGAATTATAATCATCCTTTATCCCTAATTATTCATTGTAAGACACTGAAACAGTTTGAATGGTGTTTTGACTTCATAGAATATTTTGTTGCAGAATTCTCCTTTTTTGTTGAGGTTGTGTACATCAGTAAGTGCTTCTATTTGGGGGATATTTTTTTCACGATGCATTTGTTTTCAAAGTGACACGTAATTCAAGCTCGTGTGTATTTTTGCTAGGGATGATGAAGAGACTTTATAACAAAGATTGTAAGCTGGAAGACTTAAAGTATATCAGTATTAATTAGGAGGATTGAGCCCCCTTTAATGATTTTTTAAATTAAGTACTGAATATTTACTGTTATAGTGATTTTTTCCAGATTTGTCTGCAAGGGTGATTATTTTCTTAGCAGAGCTTTTTGCTAATAAATTTATTTTCTTTCTTTTAGATAAAATGCAGAATTTGAATGAAGATAATGAGAAGAACAGTCATTTCACCTGTGAGAATGCTGAAGACAGTAACAAAACCAATGCTGAAACTACAGATGCTTCTGGATTCAATGCTGAAGCCAAGGACTTGCCTGATTCTTGGGACTCCCACATTGGAAAAACGTCAGACTCTCCATCAGAAGCATCTCAGACGAAGGGGCCATTAAGAACTCATTTGTATGAATGGGAGGATGAAACTGAAGATACCAGAACTGGAGAGTATATGTTAGATTTTGACAGTGAACAACTCTCAGAGGTGAAGAGCAAGGATGAGGAGGGTGATAAAGAAGATACTGAAAATCCAAAGGAAGCCATTAGCGAAGAACTTGTGCAAACTATTCCTAGGCCAAGCAACTGTAGGACATATTGTAGATCTAACAAAGCAAAACCACAGGGGGCAACAAATTTTGACAAGCTAATGGATGGCACTAGCCAGTCTTTATCCAAAGCAAACAATGAATCAAATAACGATGGTCTGAACCCAGCAAGAAAAGCTTCTTTAAGTAGTGGGACCAGTTTTAGAGGGACTGTTGGACGGACTAGAGACTACACTGTTCTACATCCATCTTGCTTGTCAGTTTGTAATGTTACTATACAGGATACCATGGAAAGAATTGATGAATTTACCACAGCAACCCCTACTGACTTAGGAGAAGCTGGGCGTTTAAGAAAAAAAGCAGACATTGCTACTACAAAAACTACAACCAGGTTTCGACCAAGCAATACCAAATCCAAAAAGGATGTCAAATTAGAATTTTTTGGGTTTGATGATCAAGATGAGGGAGGGGGAGATGAAGGTGCCTCTAGAAGTTCTGGGAGTTCCAATTACAAAATTAAGTACTTTGGGTTTGATGACCTGAGTGAAAGCGAGGATGAAGAAGAAGAATGGCAGGTAGCGGAAAGGAAAGCTAACAAAAAACGAAGTAGAACTGCACCATCTTCCTCACTTCAGTCAACCTCGGAGAGCAATGAAAACTGCTCCCAGGATAGCCAGCTCAATACTAATGCAGGTAAACAGAACTCTTCTAGAATACATGGTAAATATTTTAATTTAGTTGGCCTTTATTTTGTTCTTTTTTTTCAGTATACTGAAGGGTTCATTGAACAATACTCTTGGGTTGGATATCTGAAAGTTACATTTGCTTATTTCTGCTATGGTCTTGTTTAGTGTTTTGTAGCAACCTTGAAATATGCCAGAGGTAGAGGGTTTTCTTTTTTTAAAAGGAGTTTCTTACTTGTTTTAGTGTGTTTTGCATACAGTGCCTATGCCTGGCAGGCCGATACCTTCCTACAGAAGCCCTGTGTCAACCCCAGATTACTGAGCTGAGACAGAAACTTGTGCTTTTCGAATGCATTTGTAAACAGTTTGCACCTTTCTCAAGCGAAAGAGGCTCTGGGGGCTGGTGGAGTGCCAGTCAGCTACCTGACTTTGGTTGTGCCCCTGCATACTGAAGAATTTTTGCTTCCAAGTTTTCAGCAGCAAAGCTGCTATCTCTTACATAGGCGGTACGCTGGTGAATGTGTTTGTACGTATGTGTACACACATGAATAAAAGTGTTCATACAGAATTTGCTAAGCACGTTCTGGTACCTTTGAATAATTGGACTATTGCTTGGTGGTCGTTGTGGTGACTTTGATCAAGGCTGAAGGTGCGTTGGTGAAGAAGAGGAGGAATAACCGTGGGGAAAGGTTTCTTTCAGCTTTTTCTTACTGAAAACGTCTAATACCAAAGCCTCATGCGTGTTGGATTAAGTGTTTCAAAACATTGCTAATACTCTAGCGAACTTCTTGGCCCTCCACTTTGAAGCATGAATCTGCAAAGAAGTTTTTATCCATTCATTGATGGTTAAGACTTTTGGCAAAATGTGTTTTATGGCAATGGGGAGATGGGAGAACTCGAGTCTAGCCTTGCAGATGCTGGAGAAGCTGTTTTTTTCCCGTGTGCAAATTATTTCTGCTAATACAATCCAGAAATAACATTTTGTAGGAAAAGATCTTCATTTCTGTCTTCTAATTATAGTATTCTCTAGGAACAGAATTGTCTTCAAGACCTTCTAATTAAAGATTAGAAGAAGACTGAAGACTGTAAATTTTTAAAGGACCGAGTTAATACTGATATTACAGGGGAATATTGTGTTTTCAAACAAAAATACTTGAAATCTCAAACGTGTTATGGTGAGAGACTTGCATTCCAGCATCTTTGGAAAATGGGTTTAACTTACACGGCTGATTATGAGGTACTCCAGCTGGGTTCATTTCTCTGACTAGCCTTTGGTCAGCTGATGATTCCAAGGAAAAAAATCCCTTATACTGTTAAGGCAGCTGAGATGCTGATCCATCAAATTATACTTTCGGCTACTGTACTGTGGAGCCTCAAAATATCTCCTGTTTGCATTCGGCACTGTGGTCACAGAGGAGGCTGTTATACTCTGACGTATCACTGATTATTTCTCTGACGCGTTCCGAAGAGATTGCCTTGGCACAGGTAGATGTAAATTTTTGTGGTTTCTCAGTTTCTTAAATGCACTTCTCCAGTGCCCAGGTAAGAGCTGCCTCTCAGTATGTCCACTGATGCGTGCTTCCCCTGTATTTGTCTGCTTTACTCAGTCGATTCCTGGTTTGGGTTACTGGTAACCAGGTGAGATTTGACTTTTGAAAAGCAAAACTTGAAGCTTTTTCCTAAGTCACAGCGTGTTCCCTAGCTCAGTCCTGTAGTACAGATTATAAAGACAGGGAGTCTAATGTTGGCCTGAAATCTGTAAGTCTTTCTGCTATTTCCTGTTGTCTTCTCTCAGACCTTTCAAAAGGCTGAGTGTTATGATCAGTCTGGACAGCCATTTGATGATCCTTAAATATAGTGATACTGAGTTGGAAAATTTCTCAAGGACTTTTGGATCCAAACCTTACATTGAGGTGAAGTAACTTCAGTAAGTTACTGAAAAAAAGCTGCTTCAACAATCATGGAAAACGCAGGTTTTGAATCCAAATTCAGAAGCTTTCAGAGTATGTTGCACGTAAAAACGTTCTTCACAAGTTACAATATTGAAAGGTTGTAGTGCTTGCTACCTGTGCAATGTGTGTGCTCTTCTTTTTCATGCTGATGAATAGACCTACAGATCAAAATTCAGTGTGCCAATTCCAAGATGACAAGTGAGATGCCAGCTCTTCTCTCTGAATTCCGGCTCTGGAAATCATTAGACGTAGTCATTTTTCTCCTATTTTATGTAGACTCCATTTTATTTTACAGAAACACTATTGACCCTGTGGGCTTACTCCCAGTGTAGTAGTCTACATTTCAGGCATTTTCACAGAACTACCATTGGTCTCTCCTGAGGAGCCACCAGTCTTTGCAGGGACTGTGGAATAGGTCAGGGTTGGTGGCTGGCTACTGCTTGTAGCTCAAAGAATGAAGTCATAATGTCTCTGTCTTGGAAGGAACTCAGTAAGAAGATGTGCACAAGCAATCAGATGTTTGGTAGAGATAATTTTGATAAGATAACATCACGCAAAGAACATAAAATCTGTGGTGCTCTGTTAAGAGCTGTGTGACAGACTGAAGCATTGAGCTGCGTCCAGTAAGGGTTGTTCAAAGGCGTACACTTCCCAGAGCACACAAGGCTTTTTCCTCTCTGAAGCTTAAGTGAGACAATCTCCTATGTTATTTATCAGTATGGGAGAAATGTTTTCCATCTACTGTAAATATAAGGCTCCTAGGAGCTTTGAGATCTGTCATGGTTCATAGAAGGGTGAACTGCCCTGTCAGCGCCCCATATCAGCAGGCACAAATGCTGAAGCCTAGGGATGGCTTTTCATGTTGCATGTGCTGGCCTCATCACTCACCATTTCAGCAGGGAAGGGGATGAGGAAAAGCCCTTGAGAGGTATCTGAAGGGGGTTGTTTATAGGGAACAAGGCTGAAAGAATGGAAAGGGGGTGTGAAGTGATAGGACATGAGAGACTTTCTTGTTTGTTTCCTGTTTTCTTTTAAGAGAGTGAGTTGTTCTGGGGGAATTGGTCTCAAGATGCATAAAGGTTTTAATTTTTGCACAAAACTCCTAAGACTGACTTTTGAAGTTCTGTGAATAAGGAGTGTTATATGATATAGTCAGCTTTTTGAAAGAGATTTGGTGCTTTCTGTTGCAGTCTCATCCTATTTTTGCCTTAATACTAATTTGGTTACTTAAAATAATCCAGACCTATTTTTGTGAAACACATTTTAGAATCTTACTCTGAAGCATTATGCAAAGATTTTCTAACTACGCTGGAAATGGGCTATTCCTCCCAGGCTGGGCAGAAAGTAAATTTGGTACACAGATGCAACTGTTTCTGCAAGTCGAGTGCAAGGAAGCACCAAAGACCAGATGGGTAATGTTGTTAGTGCTGGAAAAAATGCAAAGTAGGTAATTTCAGTTTGAGCTTGAGACGGTCTCTCACTGAACTGTGTCTGTTCTGTTCTTCACTTGACCAATAAGCTCGTCTGAGGTGCTCTGGCTTTTAAATTCTTAGGCCCTTTTCACAGACTCTTCTGTTTTAATGGAGGTACTTCATCACTTTGAACCTTAGACTTGTAGTGAAGCTCTCAGTTCCAGCTGAAGTTGCCGTTCCTCTTCGCCACTTGCAGTCCAGGCTTCTCTCACCCTGGCTGCAGCAGAGGCCGCCTTCTCTCTGGAGCTGCAGCCTGCCGGGGGCGAAAAATACCGATTCGGCTGGACTAGAGCTGAAACTGTGCTGGTATCGTTTCCGTAGCCAGAATACAGGATGACTCTAGGAAAGAGAAGCCTTTAGTACCAAAGTGACTTAATTACTTGATTGTATTAATTAGTAGGGAGTTGTATCCAAGAGCAGTCTGAAGTAACGGCAAAGAAGAGAAGGTAACTTTATAAATATATATGCATATTTATGTATTTAAAAATAAGTTGCAGTTTTGAATAGCACACCTGCATTTTTGGGGCAGCGTTTAACTGCTGGAAATAACCGCGCCATCAGTTTGTTTTCTGCTTGCCCCCAAAAGGTCCAGTCCTGTCCTGGCTGTGTGTGGTTCTGGTGATCTCTAAGATGCCTGACATACATAACTTCTGAACTTGCAGCCATGGAGGACTTCATTTCCCACCTGTTCAACTGGAACAGCCAGGACTTTGTTACTACTTGCTTTATTACATTTCCCTTTAGCCAATGACAATGAAATTATTACAGAAAGTGATAGGAATTTAAATTAAAAACTGAGTAAAATTATATGTTTCGTTATCTTAATACAGATTGACATAAACAGGGTAGCTCAGTTGCCCTGAAACATTGCATTAAATGAAGATATCAAGATCTATATTCTTTAATGTGCTTATTTTTATTTACTTCATGTCCTTTTTCACTATAATTCTCATAAGCAGCACAGTAATTAAGGACTACAGTATTATTGACTTAAATTACACCAGCAGGTATGTTGTTATGGTAGTATAAGCATCACAGCTTAGCTTTTGCTGTGTAAATCAGTTCTGATATACCACTAAATGCCTGTCATGCATTCATTTTCCTTTCAGTGATCAAGATGAATTTCTTATATTCTTTCTGGAAAGTCACGTAGCTTTTTCATATCAGTATCTAGCACTCAGTGCATTTATGATGAGTGAGCTTATTTTTTTCTTTACTTACATCTCATTCCAAACTAAATCACCTTAACAGGGTAAATATTTTTAGCCAGTTACATTGAAGTTCTCAAAGCAGAGTCCTGTTTGGACTTCAGAAATCTCCTGCAGAATTACTGTCAGGCTCTAAAACAAAAGTTGGTTGGCTTTTCCTCTCGTTTTGCCTTCTAGTTGATATTTGAACATCTTTCTAATTTAGGTAAGCCAGACAAATGATCTCAGATTATAAATGACTTGAAGATGGTTGGATGGAGGAGCAAAGGGCTTACATGCTTCTGTATTGAGAGGAAGACCAATATCCTTACCTTTTTTTCTAAAAAAAAAAAAATATATATATATATAAAAAAATCTGTGTAAGAGAGCTGTTAGAAAACAAACTTCACTAACATCACTGCTTGCACATCTACTCATGCCTTTGCCTGGCTGAATTTATATTAGTAAAAGACTCTCCCCGCATTGTTTAACTGCGATTTGAAAATGTAGTTGGGCATAAATGCAGACTGATTTTAGGATATCCAGAAGGCCACAAAGGGCATTGCTTAAATAAGAATAATCCAGATTATTTTATGAAATTAATTATAAAAGCATATGATGCGCTAACATCATCAAAAGATGAAAAATGACTATAATAAATAGAAGTTAATTTTTTAAAATCAAATTCAAAATTACCTAATTTAAATGGGATAGTTAATATCACACAAGAGTAGACAATTCAAACAAAGGAACTTAAGTGATTTAAAAATTGTGGCCTAGTTGGTTTAGAGCGCTACCAATCGTTGTCTATCACAATACCAGCTCCAGGTCTCTGCTGTGAGGCACAAGTTGTTGGGCTGATGGGGTGGGTGAAAACCTCTCCTGTGTTTCTAGTGCTTTGCATGTTTGTAGTTACTGTGGACAAGGGAGTTACTTTTTAGCTCTTTATCTGGAAGAGGAGGCTCTGTCTCTGTGGGTTTGTTTGACCTTCTGTTGGAATTGCAGTCAGGGCCTGTCTTCTCTGAAGTATTTCAGAATTTGTAAGAATGTGCATCCGAGCAATTGGATTGGACTCCTTTAATTGGGAAGTGCCAGTGAAACGCTAAGTTGACTTTTATGTAGATTTGGAAGTAGTTTTGCTTTATTTAATTAAAGGTAAGGGGAACTGGCCTGTAATTTTTTCCCTGTCAGACTTACTTTATCCAAACATCTTTTAAAAAGCCCTGCTTACTTTCAGAGGGATCGTTCACGCTCCTGTGCTGACATGGGGCTGAAGGGAAAACCAGCTGGTGGGGGCACAAGGCTGGTCGTCTGGATCTCTTGGGGCGGGTTTGTTGTCTCACAGTGTTGCCAGAGCTGTCAAACTCAGTGATTTAAAATAAGGCCCCCAAGCACTTTAGGAATACTTACATCCCAGGTACTAGCTCAATTTTGTGTGCTTCCAAGTGCAGTTTGAAATTCACTTGCTCGGTTTGCATTGGATTGCGTCATCTAGGAATTTGGCTGGTCCTGTTTACTCGATGCACTGAGGATTAAAGTAACTGATCCAACCTGCTTGTATTTTTGCAGTGCAGCTTTCAAATAGCAGCTGCTTTGGAATAGATCGGTTTTCTACATGGTTTATCAGATAAAACAGTGCTTCTCTGTGCCTGTCTTCATTTCTGTTTTGAAATTTTATGGTAACTTCTGGGTTGTGCCAAGTCAAAGAACACAAGCTGCTCTCCAAGGGATAATGCTTCGAAACAACACAAGTTTAGAGAAAAAAATAGGACAAGGATTTAATTAGATCAGTGAATTGCAGGTTTATAGTCCAAAACTGGTGAATAGAAATACTGATAAAGGAAGTAAGGAATATAGCGGAAGGCTGTTTTGGGGGCCTTCAGGCTGACTCCTTCCCAAACTGATGGCTGCATTTTTTTTATTACTGTTGCAGCAGCACAAGCAAATACAAGCAGGCTGCCTTCATGAGACACAAAGTAAGGTCAATTCTTCATTCCTGTACTTGCAGTAGGAAATATTAATCTCGTAGTCTTGTACTTCGGAAGACCCTCAGCTGCAGTTTAATTTGTCTGGTGCTCAGCTGTGGCTGTAAGCTGTGAACAAGCACATGTAAGGTGTGACCTGGGACTCAGAGGAGTGCACGTATGTATGGGGAAATAATAACTTGAAGATTATACAATGGGCTAGAGGTGCTATAGTGATTTTTGGCAGTGTACCTTGTAATGCATCACCTGCATACTATGACTTTTCCAGTCAGTAAACCTGAGCTCCATCAAGAGCTATGTTTGAGTTGAAAACTGACTTTATGGTGAAGATTGTTTGATTGTTATATAACTTCACAAGTTACATGTTGAAATGTTAAATGCAAGAAATGCTTTAACAGTTCAACAACTTTCAGTAAGGTTTTATACTTTTTTTCCTTTTGCAGAGCTTCTGGAATTCTCAGAGGATGCATCCGGTGTGCCTGAAGGCAATAAAAAATCCACAAATAAACAAGGTGATAAATCTAAGGAAAACACCAGGAAGATTTTTAGTGGGCCAAAGCGGGTAAGTAATAATACTTAGACCAAGTTCTTATTTTAATCAACTCTTCAGTGTTAATGTTTCTTCTATATTTAAACAGGCCTTTTGTCCTACTTTATATCTGTGCTTGGATAATCGTTATTTTGTAAGATTACACCTTAAATGTGGAAAAGGAAACCTTTCTTCCAGTGAGAAAGTTCTTGTGTCAGTTACTGGGAGTATCAGATGCAAGTCTGAACTCATGGGTTGTGCAACGGTAACTCACAACCTTGATATGTTCCCTTCTAGATGGTGCTGAAGGCAAAGCACCGTTAGATGCTGCGTGGACTTCTTTCTTCTCTCTACTAAACCATATGTATCACACTGGAGGATTGAACCTCAAACCTTTCAATTTGGCATTGGTGTAATCTTTATAAGGACAAGTGCTTTTGACACATGGAAAAGTAACATTTTTTTCTTAAAAAAAAGAAAAGCAACCCCAGATCCCATGCTACTGTATACCCCAAGTATGTAGCATTCAGTATGAGTTTGCCATTTCATATTGTGAACAGAGCTTGCTTATTTTGCTAATGCTAGGTGTGTTTTATTTTACCTGTTATTATAGGTCACTCAGTATTTTGAGGCTTTTGAAGAAGTGCATACAGCGAAAATTATGTTCAGCTGAAAGTTTACAGTACCAGGATCCATGTGATTTCCATTAAATGAAATTTTTATGACGATTGTCCAGGACAGCTATTTTTAGCACCTAAGGCCTTTTAAGATGCTTTTTGCATCGCGCATTCCCATTGTCTGGACTAGAGTGTAGCTGTCTCACAGTTATTGCAATCCAGAACTGGGGTAATAAGAGAGAGAGGGAACTCGAGAGGGAAAAGCACGTGTATTTTGTCTTTGACTTTGATTTCATTAAGTTTTACAAGACCCAGAAGGTGTATGCTTGAATATAAAAACTTCTATATGCAGAGGAGTTTGTTCAGTAGTCTAACAATTCTAAGAGATTAAAAAAAATATGTATATTTTCCTTTGATATGTAATGCTAAAAGATCTCAAAGCTAGTTAATTTCTTGTATTGTAAAGTATCTTCACTTCAAGTATTTTAAGGTTTTTTTGTTTGTTTTGAGAACTAAGTCATCTTTTTTATCCCCCCAGCTGTGTTGATATATAATCATTTTTCATATCAAATGTGGATTCATGGGTAGAAGAAGGAGGGCAAATCTGTAATATTTTTCAAAACACACACGGGAATATTTTAATTTCAGGGGATGTGTGACCACTAAGTATTTTCAGCTGTACTGCCCTTTTGAGCAGAAGTACTGCTTCTTGGTGCCTGGTGACTTTGGGCAGAATGAGGAGCCCTTGGCTGCCGACTCTTGCTTCTGGAATTTCAAGTCAGGCTGTCGATAAGTGAGGAAGGTTTCTTTTAAAGAACAGAAATATTTCTTTAAGACTGGAGTTC
Organism: Anser brachyrhynchus; assembly: GCF_964034855.1. Classification (NCBI taxonomy): domain Eukaryota; kingdom Metazoa; phylum Chordata; class Aves; order Anseriformes; family Anatidae; genus Anser; species Anser brachyrhynchus. Next base: position 14,701,292 of record NC_137700.1, read on the forward strand.
CTCTGCTTCTGCTGATAATCTTTTTTACAAAAGATCAGCTTCTTCTCAGGGAACATGTTAGAGCAGACTGAGAAACAGAATTACCGAGAATGTAAATTTGACTGAACCTGTTTTGCTGTATTTTCAGCAGTGTATAACAGCTCTGGGTGTTCTGCTGAATATGGATTTTGTGTGTGTTTAAGTACTAATATACCTCACATACTATTCTGTGATAACTTTTTATTTTGCTTTTGAATTTCTGTACTTGAAATACTTCAGGGTTTGTATGAGAACTGTTTTAATTAATTTTGAATGTATATGTAGGGAAAACCTTACAGCAGTATCATATTATATGGGGAAAAATTGATTCAACTCGGGAAGATTCTCAGTTGGGAATACACTTAATTCAAGTGTGAGATGTGAGAATTAAACAACCTTTTTGACCCTGCCGTGGTATAATGGACATAGAAGTAGAAATTGCTGTAATTGCAATTCAGATTTTAAACTTTAATGTTCTCTAATCATACAGCTGTTACATGGAGTTAATAATAATAAAAAAAAAAAGCTTGTAAAGCTTCTGGTGGTAATTAGAGGTGCTATAATTATCGTCCTAAATTATAGATATAAACTCTTAATCTCAATTCTATTTTAATGGAATTTTCTTTCTGGGAAGGGGAAGAAATGAACTAAAAGTACTAGCCTGACCTTACCTACCTGATCTTATTAAAAATACAGTAAAATAAAATTCTTGCACCTTCTTTTTTTTTCTTTCTTGCAGGAACTAGCAGTTAAAGTATTAATTATTTTCTGCTAGGTGGTGATGTTAGAGGTATGGCACTTTGTGTCACACTGAGCTGAAAAGTAAGCAGCTCTATTAGTCGGGAAGCAACAGGTGGTATTGTTAAACTTCAGTAGATCCAGAAAGCTGAAGAATTTTTTTCTAGTCTGCAATCAGTAGGGCTCTTGCTAACATTCATGCTTTTTGAAATCCAACCATCACGCTCCAGTGTTCAAGTCCAGTTCTTGAAATTTGGAGCACATGTGTAATAAACGATTACAGACATTAATGATTGCTTCTAATGTCAATAGCAAATATGTGTTTCAAAAACTGCTTTTAATATAAGAAACCTCACTAAAATCACTGACTATTCATACACATAATGAGCTTAAAAGTTGCAGTAGTGTGTGTACTTTGTTACGTATGTAAAGTCTTAACCTGAATTCTACTTTTAAGTGACTTAATTCTCTTTATCCTGAGCCTGAGTTACAAGGGGGATATTATGTACTGTAGCAACGTAATTATGTACTTACAGCATATAAATATTAGCATTACTTGACTTGCAAATTATGGGTGTGAAGCCTGCATGAGTAACATCTGCAAGAGTTTGTTTGCAGCTGTCTACAATTTTAGTTCAACTTGTTCAGTAACTCACCGTCCAGGTAGTAAGTCTGGGAGCTCTGTGTGCCTGTGGTATGCTTACCTACCGGTCCTGCAGGGCTTAATTCTCCTTATACAGATGAAACTAATTCTGAAGTGTGCAAGAACTTTTCGGTTGTGGTGCTCCAAATCTACTCAAGACTAAAGACTTGAAAATAGGGACCTTTTTTTTTTTCCTGTGAGATTTCTTGCTTCTGCCCCTCTCACCACAAATTTGGGCTGGAGTCAGCAAATAACAAAAAATCAGTTCTGCAGGAGTACATAGTACAGTTCTCAGTGGTTTTAAGCCATGCCACTAAATAAAAGCTGGAATAAAGCCTTAGAAACGGAGAAGAGAGAAGTAGTCTATCCTCAAACTTAATCTTTTGATTATCCTTAACAAGTTGATGAGTATGTCTGGTACTCTGTGCTAGAGCTATACTGTCAGTTCAGTGTTTCTCTTGTCCAGCATGCCATTTAGGACCACTAGGTCCTCTGAATCCCAAACAGGTTTTGGGATTGTCCTCTGCTCTTAAACCTTAAATGTATGATCAGGAATGCCCTGTAATATTGTGCTGGTCCATAGTCTGTGGCTATGGGAGGCCAGCCTAGGCAAGGTGAATATGGATTACCTTTGAATATTTCAATGTAAGATTGTGAATAGAGTTACTTATCTTAATTAAAATATATGGAAGTCTTTCAGCTTAAGGGGCCAGGGAGTAGGGGGAAGACTCTAATCCTGTTGGTGCTCTTCAGTGCTGCTAAGACATGGGAAGACTTACTGTGTCACGTGAAGTAGGACAAAGGAGGTATAACAGAAAACAAGAATTCTCCTTCAATAGACGTGCACCTAAACAGCTTGTGTTGTGTCTTCTCAAATGGGGGACAAGTAGTGTGAAATTTCAAGGTACTAGGTCAGTGTCAGGATTTCAGTGGTTCTGTGCTCTAGAATAAGGTAACTTTGGAAATTAGTCTTTTGGAATTAACTTCTTAGATTTGGATTTTTTTTTTGCACTATTTCAAAATATATTGTAAAATTTTTGAGTATATTTCATAAAACTTCTGTGCTAGTATTGACAGAATTCAGTTCAGTACAAAAGCCTGTCACTTTCCTGAGGGAATAAAACATCTACTTGTTATGATTGGTAACATAAGGAAGTGAGTACTTGCTACGTGGACGGTCTGCATCAGGGATTCATGGGCAAGTGTTCAGAATAAAAACTAACCTGACTTATTAATGACTTGTGATGTCAGTTAAAATTTATACATTTCTCTTAACTACTCACTCTTGCAATGGCAACTGGATGTTTATAAACAAATTTAAACTGCCTTAAGTATTTCGTTCTCTTTTCTTGATATACTAATTTTAAATAAGAAAGTTTTTTTAAACTCACGTGCTGAGATTTTGCCCCTAGAAAATCTGTTATATGACTGTAAAATACATCTGCCTGATGTACACAGTGAATGGGATGAAGAACGTTACAGCTGTGTGTTTTTTTCTTGTTATATGTTCATTGGATTATGTGGGAAAAGGTATGGAAAAACCTCTTCACCGCTGACACTCTCACAGTGTTTCATTTGTGCCACTTACTCAAGTGCTGGACCATGGGGTTCCCCTTGCAAAGCACTTCCGTTGATTTTAATATATAGCATATTGCTTAAATTATTCCACTAGCATAGAATGCATTAGCTAGGAAAAGTCGATCTTGTTGTGCATTAAAAAATAAAAGAAAATTCTAGGAATGTTTTGGCTGTAAAAGGAGGGGGGGAAACAAGAAACTTGACAGGAGTATTTGATGAAGCTGACTTGGCTGTCCTTTTGCCATACCTGTTCACTCCTGTTCCCTTTTTCCTGTAGTTTCATAAGGTACTGAACTGAACGTAAGGTACATATTGAACTAACGCGAGGAACTGACGTGTGTTTAGAAAATAACCCAGTAAAAGGAAGCGTTTAACACAAATCCCAGTCTGGTTCACAAGGAGACTGTGGACAATTGTATCTGCTCAGTTAAGGGAACCAAAGAAGAGGAATTAAGTCGTCTTAACCTGGTTAAGTCAACATTGCAACTGAGAAATGCTCACTAAACACAGCCGGCGTTAGGAGGATTACATGCATTACTTTGATCAAGTGGCATTAATAGAGTTAGGCATGACAGTAATGTTGAATACATGAATGAAATCATTGCTGAATTCAGACGTGGCTTAGCCCAAAGACTGCTTCTGAACTCTGTGGCCAAGATAGACCTGGTTTAGTCATAACCCTCTAGACACACTTCATGTTTTATTTGAGTTTTAGGAGTAAGTGCTGTGTTTTGCTACAGCAGGATACAGAAACTTGTGTGAATTTTCAAAGCGTGTTTTTTGGATTGATCAGATTGGAAGGGTGTGTCAAATCACTGCTGTTTGAAGAGCACAAATTTCCAGGTAAATTGGCTATCTTAGTGAGTGCTGAGCCAGTGAAAAATATATTTTCTCCTTGCATGACTTCAGTGTCAAACAGTTGTAAATAGCAGGTAGCTTGTTATTTAATCGCATCTTTCTTGTGCTGTGAGCAGTTTTTTTTCTGAGTAGGTTTTTATCGAGTTCTTCCATATTTCTATTATAAATTTTAGGCACTGTGAGAAATTGTCAGTCCTTGAAAATAAAACTTACATGTGATATTGTTGTTCCTGATAGGAGTTGTGGTAATGCAAGTTTCAGTGTATAACCTACAAGATATTTTACAGGCGGATGTGAGCTTTTTCCCCTGGTGCTTTATGCTGACCAGAAGCTATAAATACCAGCTTGAAAGAAATGCTGCGTCTAGGTTTACTTGCAGTCCAACATGAAATGCTTCTACCTGATCTTTGTAAGAATTTTGAAATTGAATAAGTAAGAAACCATGCGTGTCTCTGGGTTTGACTAATTAATCTTACGGCTCACAAGGCAATGACGTGTGTGGGAGGGCAGAGAAACTCTGTGGTGAGCTGTAGTTTTCCACTGAGCTTGTGTGATACTTTACGGTAGATGTTTATTGAAGATATCCTGCAAGTAACATTTATTTTTGCTTGCTTGCAAATGAATCTGCATTTCCCCAAACCAAACCGAATTTTTTAAAGATCTCTTTTAGATTTGATATTTAATAGATGTGAGAATTAAATGCTACAGCCTTAGTAGGTTTTGGTTAATTATTTTTCCATAGCTTAATTTAAGTGAATAGTCTTTGAAAAACAGCAGTGGAAATGTAATTCTAAAGTTGTGCTACATCAGTCGTAACACTTGCCATAAATTTAACCATAGGGTCAGAGTAGACTGGTCAGAACTACTGCTTATGCTTGGTTTGCATAACCATTAGAAAAAAGAGTATCCCACCAGAAGGATGAACAGTTATAGCAGGGCACTTTTTGGGTGATTTTTAAATAGCTGATGCTAAACACATTGAACTGTTTTTCTGCATCCTAATTTAGAATGTCAAAATAACATTTTTTAACAGGAAAGATTATTAGTTGACATTTGCTATTTTGACTCTGTTGAGGAGTTGAGCTGAATTTTGACAATCAAAATATTCTGTAGAACGCCTGGCTTCGATCAGCGTGGCGTTAAGCCAGCAGTCTGTTTCATCAGCAGTTTGACAAACAGCAGTGGTCGGATCTGACAACCTGTGACAGCATGTTGCTGCTTCTGCAGTAAATTCCTTTCATTTACTGGCTGGTGCTTCTGGCAGATGGTCTGCCCAGTCCTGAGCCTGAACTGTTTTTGTGGGTTTTCTGTTTTGTCCAAAAACTATTAGTTGCAATGATGAATGACTGATGAGCTGTTCTAAGTGCTAACCAATGATAAACAGTTCGTGTACTTCAAGCAACTTCTATATTGCTGAAACAAAAATGAATTTAGCGAAGTAAAAGATGACAAAAAAAAAAAGTGCTTCTAAAACAATTCATTAAAACCAGTTTCATATCAATATGGTTATTTCAGTAAACCTTTGAAAAACCAGATTCTGTGCTAAGCATATGTGTTTCGTACTGACTTCCTACTGCTTATTATTAACATTTTTTCTTATATTATTGCTGTAAGTAGACCAAGACTCCTGCCCAGCCACCCCGCTTCTCCCGTGCAGTGTCAAGGAAGGGGTTACCAGCTGAGGCATGGCTTTGGCTCTGAGAAAAGTGGGAGTGCTAAGTGCAGCGTGAAGGTAACAGGCCAAGTCCTCAAACAGGGATGAGGAGCAAATGTGGGAGTTGTAAGTGTGGGAATCCCTTTCCCCTTGTGTGTACTTTACACTTTTAAGGAATATCAGCTTGAGTGGAAGCTGTATTTTATCCTTCCAGCTCCTACTGTTACTAACTCTTCTTAGCCAAGAAGCAAAGATCGTTTATTTTGAAACCAGATTCTCTTGCATCTTTACATTCTGTGTGTGTGTCCCTCCCCCCCCCCAGCTGTAATTAACTGTGTTTTAGTAAATTAGGCATTACAGGATAACTGTAGGATAAATTAAATGCTTTGCTACACAAGGCTTCAGTCCTGTGAGTTCTAAAATGCCAAAAACGCTGTAAGAGAGCGAAACATAACAGTTTCATTTGCCAGTGGGAGCTTAACTTATATGTGGATGAATATGCAAAATTGTTCTTACAGCTCCCATATGCTGTATGAGCGTGGCTGGTTCACTCAGCTCTCTTGGGCCTTTATTTACGTTAGGTAACAGTGCAACACAACACAAGCAAATCTCGAGTGTGAAACAGTTTGTGCTGAGGGCCCAACATCGTGTGTGTCTGTCTGTACGTAGCAATAAAGTAGGCAGAAACTTTGTGTAACAGTGTTTGCAAGGATGTGTTTGTCAGTAAATGTGGCAGTACGGATGCTTGCTGGCTGATAGCTTTTCTCTTCTCTTGATTTGAGGTGATGTGTCTAACCTGTTGTACCTTGTCCCTTTTAGTTAGAATTACCGTAGGTTTCAGGCCACGTTGGTAACAAGAACCATATGGCTTCTGCTTCCGAGCTGATCAGCTTTGATGACACTCGGTGTAAGCAGCATACAGAACACCATTATTTCATTCTGTTAAAGAATGAGTCTCATGTTGATCAAGCTATCCTGTTTCTTCGAGTTAATTATCATGTTCCACTTCAATGTTTGACCCATCTCGTTGTGTCCTGTAGGCTTTCTTTTGAGCTATGAGGAAGAGAAAACATTTTGCAGTTCTTCAGAAATCTGACGCAAAGAAAGCTTCAGTGCCATTTATTTCTGCCGCTGGTACTCTTAAACCTTGTCTGATGACCAGCTTGTAGTTGTTCAGCCATGTGTGCACACAGTGTTTGTGTATGGCATGTTTGTAGGGAGAATAGTGATTAACAAAGAGGAGGGATACAGATAAGATGGAGAAAAGGGAAGAAACGCTTTGGGTAGCCTGTAGTAGACTGTCTGGCTCTTGCACTCGTTCCTTGGGATCTTTTTTCTTCCATTTCTTTCGGCCTCTACAGAACCACAAAGTGCATACAGTCCAAGTGGTCGCTGTTCTGTGTTTTAATTCAAAGGCATATGTATGGATCATATAGACAGTTTCTCTAGAAAACTGTTTTCAGAGATTGTGAAGTCTGTGTGGCAAGCAAGTCTCCAGAACCATTCAAATTAGTGGGATCTGTTTTAAGTGTTACTCCACTTGAAATAAGTAAAAATGTTCAGAATTTGCTTCACTTAAGAATCATCAGATCATCTTTCCAAATATGATTAGCACATAACACCGAAGTAACTAATGGACGTTTGGTTTTTTATAGAGACATAAGAGAAAATATTGAGGAAAACATTTAAGGAGATTGTTTTTATTAAAACATCAATATTTAATAATAATAAAGGAGCTTTTTCCCATTGTAGTGCAGTTTTTTATGTAAACACGAAAAAGGATTTTCAATAATGTAGCACAAGTAGAAGAACTGGATATAGCAATATTGTAGTCTGTCATATCAGTGCTTTGGAATACTGTAAAGGAACACTGTGTCTAGATGTTGAAAATGTTTTTACAGCCCGGCTCAAAACAGATTTTATATGAGGCAATCTGAAGATAAATGTATGCTTTGAAAGAGTGATTGAAAATGATGGGACTCTCTCGTGACGCTGGTCTTTACTAAGAGGTGTCCACAGAGCTATTACCAGTAACTTGGGAATTTTGCATTCGTGTGTTGAAAAACAACAGCTGTTCTGTCCCTGTGAACAAAGGAGCTTACTTCTTTCCTGAAATGACACAACAAAAGCTAAGATACCGATTCTAGCTGTATAGATGTTTCTGTAGATAGCGTTAAAGCAAACCTAATTTTGTTTGTTGTTCTAAATGGTATAGCAGCTCATGATTAAGTGGTCTGTGGGACCCAGAGGTGATTTATTGGCACTAATCTGCTGTTCTGATCCAAATAATGGAGATGCGATTCACATTAAGAACACTGAGTAAATGGCTGGGTTCTGTTTTGCTTCTTGTTTTTAACTACTGTTTGAACCTGCTGTCTTATCTGAAGTCTAGATTAACTTTTCTGTCTTACATACGCATGGCTGAGGCTGTGCTGAATTGATATCCCATCTTCCTGTTTTGAAGTGTAATTTATTTTTCTTTGCTGTGAATGGATGTTCATTCCTTTCCTTTTTCAAAAGAAACAGTCCCTTATGAGTAGTTTTCTTGCATAACATATTTGTTATATTTTTTCCTCCTCAAAGCAAGACATTCAGGGGAGAGTAGTGCTCTTAATGACTATGAATCCTTCGTGATAAATAATAAAATACTTGGATTTATTTGGCTTTTTTTGTAGTTTTGACAAGCATCTGGTATGTGGTTGTCTTGAATGCCCTTCAAATACAAATAATGCATTTATCAGGATATCTATTAAAAATGTGTGTTTTTTCCCACTGTCTTCTACCTTGGAAAGCATTCTTGCCTGCAAATAGCTGCTGTCTTTCTTGTTTTGCTAGTATTTTCAGAATGACTCATGTCCCTGGCTCTTATTTTCTGCTATTCTTACATCCGTGAATGGCAGGCAGTGCCGCATCAATATGTGCAGGGTGCCAACTCTTGAAATTTCGGCTTTGAAGCTTTCAGGGATGAGAGGTTAAGCATGACCCATAGTTTATGCTCTTTGGAGATGATCTTTATAAAATTGACAACCCCATGCATTTTGTAAAAATCCCTGGCATTAGTTATGGTTTTGCATCCCAGCTCACCCCTCAGAGCCACATGCAGAGTCCCGTGGTATAATACTCTTTACACCATCACAGGAATATTTGCACTCTTTCAGATATCTATTTGTGTGTAAACAGCCGCCAGTGCTCTACATATGAAAAGGGAAACTCTCTGCTAATCAGCAGAAGCTCTTAGAGCTGATTAATATTGCAGAGCTTATTTGCCTTAAGAGCACAGAATTCAAAGGAGCGATGTACATCCACTTGCATCTCTTCGAAGTTAATCTTGAGAGGAGGAATTCTGGAAGACAAGTCTGAATTATTTGAATAATTGCAAGGTTGTCTTGTCTTTAAGAGAGACAGTTTCTTAAGTTACTCCTCCTTACATACTGATGTCGCATCTTCAGAGAAGCTTGTTATCACAAGCATTTGAGCTGCTATTTTTTTGTGTGTATGATCAAGCCTCTGAAAACTGTTCACCAGCGTTCATTTGATCTTTTCTGTGTTACTTTTCTTGGCTACAGTAATCTAAAGCAAGCCTATGCAGTGCTTACTGATTGGTCGGTATTGGTGCTGTGTCTTTGCAATTGTTTTGAAAATTCATCTTTGTGTGTTGAAAGCGAAAATGTTAAAGTTGCTCTAAGAAGTGGTTGTAAAGGAGGGATATATTTATGTTCACATCTGTGCGAGTGTGAGAGGCTCCAAGATGTCTGCATAATTTATTAGAAAAGATTTCTAGAAAATTCTGTTCTAGAAAATATTTCTTTAGAAAGAAAGTGTTTTTTTTTGCAGGTGTTTGCAGTGGCTGAGTTGTTAGTGTGAGACAGGATGCAGCTGACTGGGTAGGCATGGGATCACAGGTGAAATTACTTGGATCTAGAAGTGTGAGGTAGTACTAGGGAGAGGGGCTAAAACTCATCTTCCATGGAGTTTTGATTTTTAAGTAATTACCATTTTCAGTTACAGTTTGGGCTCAGTTAAAAGGTAACTTTTAAATGAAGACCGTCATTTCTAGAAGCAGATGTTTATTGCTGGCGTCACTTGATTTCTCACATAAAATTCAGATTTCTTCTATATTGTGTTGCTTGTGCCAAAGCAAGTTGCAAAATGCTATGTCACAAAACAGTCTGGGATATCCCAAATTTTGATTTTTAGAAAGGGGTTAAAGAAAATCATGGTAGGAAAGCTCATTTCAACCCCAAGGCTGCCAACACTTCTGACTGGCAGTGGGCGAGGGCTGGGCCCGACTGCCACTTAAGCGCATGAGGCGAGGTGAGCCTCGTGAGGTGAGGTGATCCTCGCGCGATGAGCCTCGTGTGGCTGCGCTGCCCCTGTGCCTGCTGAGGGCCGCGCTGGGTTTGTCACAGTGCTCAGGGTGTGAGGAAACCAGAAGCACAGTGTTGTGGTTTAACCCGGCCGGCAGCTAAACACCACACAGCCGTTCGCTCACCCTCCCCCCTCCCTTTCTGGGATGGGGGAGAGAAATGGGAAAGTGAAGCCGGTGAGTTGAGATAAAGACAGTTTATTAAGACAGGACAATAATAATAACAATAATAATAATAATAGTGATAATGGTAATAGTATTAACAATAATAATGTGTAAGAAAACAAGTGATGCACAATGCAATTGCTCACCACCCGCTGACCGATGCCCAGCCTATTCCCGAGCAGCCGGCCCCCCACCCCGGCCAGCCACCCCTATATATTGTTTAGCATGACGTCAGATGGTATGGAATACCCCTTTGGCCAGTTTGGGTCAGCTGTCCTGGGTCTGTCCCCTCCCAGCTCCTGCTGCACCCCCAGCCTGCTCGCTGGCAGGACAGAGCGAGAAGCCGAAAAGTCCTTGGCCTGGTGTAAACACTGCTCTGCAACAATTAAAACATCAGCATGTTATCAGCGCTCTTCTCATCCTAATCCAAAACATAGCACCCTACCAGCTACTATGAGCTACTTAACTCTGTCCTAACTGGAACCAGGACACACAGGCAGGTGGGGTGCAAGCAAAGGCCTGATACACCAGGTGAGCACATATGGCGTGCTCTTCCCCGAGCTTCATAAAATCAGGAGTCGTGCAGCAGCAGTGGAGCCTGCCTCAGTCCGTGCCGCTGTCAGTTGTACGTCAGGCGATGAGGTGGGCATGAGTCCAGGAGAATGTTCTGCCCAGCCTCACGCGTGGGCTGCATCTCCCTGCCATGTCCCTGCTGGGCGCTGAGCCCCACACTGCTGCGGAAGGGGCCTGAGAAGCTTCTGTGCTGTGTGTAGCTGCTGGACAGCAAACTGAGGAATACTGCTGTGTTTGTATCCTTTAAGCAGGGCTAGAATAATGTTTGAGGTTATATCTGAACTTGAAGCCAGTAGTAAGGAGCATCCTGTGTTAACAGGACCTTGGTAGCTGTAATGCATTACACTGTTGTCAGAATTGCAGTAGTTAAGCTTCCCTGCGAAGTTAATAAGAATTCTGCATGATATTTTCACCAGCAGTCATACTAAGCTGAACCGGATACTAAATACACTTTGTACTTCCTTGCTGGTTATTTGATAGTGTGTTATTTTTCTGAATTACCCCTTATATCATAGAATCATAGAATATCCCGAGTTGGAAGGGACCCACAAGGATCGTCGAGTCCAACTCCTGGCTCCACACAGGTCTACCCAAAAATCAGAATTCAGGCCATATGACTGAGAGCACAGTCCGAATGCTTCTTAAATTCTGACAGGCTTGGTGCTGTGACTGCATCCCTGGAGAGCCCATTCCAGTGCAGGACCGCCCTCTTGGTGAAGAACCTCTTCCTGATATCCAGCCTGAACCTCCCCTGTCGCAGCTTGATCAGGATAAGGTGCCCAGAAACTTGCACCCTCTTTGCCCCAATATAAAGCATGCACTGAGATACTCTTCACAACTGTTCCACAGATTAAATAAAGTGAATATGTAGAAAACATTTAGTGTTTCATTGCCATTACAGACATTTCTGAAGCATTGTATCTTTCTTGATTTAAGAAAGCATCTTTATTACTAAGTTCTCTCATTTGTTCACCACAAACCCTTATTCAAGTTCATGGCAAGAACTTGTTAATCAGAAATGTATAGGGGATAATACCTATGTCTTAACCACTGTGTCAACAGTCAATTATTTTCAAACGGGGATCTATACAGCATGATTTTCCTGGTTTTGTACAGACATCTCCTCTCATAACTGTAGCAGCATGAACTGTTTTAAGTTTCTCTGTTTAACTCTCTGAGCCTGGTGTGATTGTCAGGAAATGGTGTCAATTAGTGCTTCTGCTACTTGGGAAAGTTCAAAATTTGAAACTGTTGCAAAAACTTCATTTTGTTATTGCTGTCTGTGACTGTTGTGGCTAAGTGTGGCTGCTGAAAGACTTCCTATATCCATCACCTCAAAGTGTCTTGTTTAAAAGAGCTGCTTTGGAAAACAGATAAAACTGCTAAAACAATTGTATACTTGCTGATGTTTGGTATGTGAGCTCTGCTTTTAAAAAGCAAAAAAAAAAAAAATAATCAGCTGAGGTAAGTTTCTTAGGACCACAACAAAGTACAGTGTAGGAGGAAAAGAGGCTTTTCTCTTGCTTGGAGACTGAAATGATTTAGGGCTTGACAGATCTTTTGGGCTTTGAGAAACTCAGCTGAGATTTTCATTTTTCTAGTATTCTTCCAGGTTTTGTTAGTCAGGCGTTTCTCTTCTTGTAAAGAATGGGAAGATGTAGCACAACAGGGTTTTAACAGTAACGTAGAAACTCCCGAGTTACAAAATCTGCTTACTAGCTCTTGAAATGCTAAAGCTTTGTTACACTTCATAAGGTGGTGTGAGGTCCATAGATGTTTCTGCTGGGTTTGCTACACATAGCCCACATTTGACAAAATTATTTTTAGTGCCCAACTTCTAAAAATATTCTTCCACATTTAAAATACTATATAGGAGCATGTGAGAAGTTAATATAATTAAATAATTTTTGCAATATTGGAAAATAGTGGAAAATAATAATGGCATTAGTCTGAAATATTTTATACAATTAGACTGGTAAACTCATGTGCTAGAAGTACAGTTCTCTCTTAGTGAACCTCAAAGACTTAAATTGTAGTTCCCCCAAATTGAAGGACAGTAAATTTTGCTACATCTTTGATTTGTCTTCATGCATCTTTGGGCAGGAAAAATAAGCTTAATTTATTAATATGGATAAAGGTATTTTATTTCAGTATTTTTGGTTCTTCCAAGCATCAAAATCTAGGTTGATTTTGCATTTTGATTCCAAACTATTCATAATTTCTACTGCTGTGGTGTTTACCGTCAGTTTTTTTCTCAGTAGATGTTTTTGTCTTTAGGAATGTTGCAAACCTTTTGTATTTGAATAAATTTTAAAAGGAAAAAAATCTGAAATATTTTAGCCATTTGTTTTTTGCCATTTGTAGGGGTCCACATGTATGTAAACCCATAAGATGCTTCAAAGCCTTTCAGATTTTCTGATATGTACTGTATTGAGAATTTGAATGAAAACTTGTGTTGCTAAGATGAGAGAAAGGAAAGAATGAAGCTCATTTTACTTTTTACTTTGTCTCTTTTCTTGGTATAGCCATTTTTGAAGTATATAGTGCCTACAAAGAAATTTGCATAAAAATAAATATCTTGATTTTTATCTTGTAGTCTCCCACAAAAGCTGTATATAATGCTAGACACTGGAACCAGCCGGAATCAGAGGCTCTGCCAGCACCACCAGTTTTGAAAACTCCCAGTGTCCCAGTAAGTAGACTGTTTATTTTTTCTCAAGTTTAGTGAATCTCCTTTTAAGATTGCCTGGTATTCTTTGGAACCAATGGAAGTTACTGATAGTTGGTAATGTCACAGTGATTCAGAATCAAGTCCACTTTGTGATGTGAGCCACTGGGTATTTGAAAGAAAAGGAAATTGTAGTGGAAATACTCTACAATGGTATTTTCCATATAATTTTAATTTGCAGATACCTAAAAAATACTCAGATTTGTGTTCCCTAGCCTGCTGAAGTTAAGCTTTCTAACAATGGACTCTATTTCATCTCCTGTGAGAACCCGAAGAACTAACTTGCTAATACCCATAAAAAATCAGCAATCTGTAGGTCAAAAAGAAAAAATCTACAGAGAGATTTCATTTATTTTACCTTTATAGTGGAGTAACGTGTTGTTAATATCTGACTAGAGCCTTTAGCAGTATAGGAGAAATGAAACGTTCTTTATATATGTAGAAAGACCAATATTAACATCAGATATAAACATGTATACAAGGTGTTAGCAAGAGATTAAAACAATTCTTAAAAAAAAAAAATCTTCAAAAAACAGTGTTTATTCAGAGCTTTAAGGTAATGATTTTTGGATTGTTTTTAGAGAATCTCTGGGAATCCAGGGCCTTGGACTTAAGTACATGTAAAAGCTGTTACGGGTTATGCTAGGAGGACATTGTATATTGTCAGCAAATGTCACTTAATTTGCCATGTTACTTGCATGAGAACAGAAATCAAAATGCAGTTATTCTAGCACTGATGTGTCTTCAGCTTTTGTTGTCACCTGTTTGGGTTTTGTTTTTTATTTCTACCTGTGTGTGCTTTGTTCTGATAATAGCTCTTCATGTTTTTTGCTGTGTGTTTTTTTTGTTTTTTTTTTGCTGTCCTCACTTGATTCAGAATGGCCTTCCTTCAATGTTAACTGCACTGCCTGGAAAACACAGATGACTCATTAAAGTAACTATTAGCAGTAGTATTTGAGAAGAGCAGAATTTTCAGCCCTGGGTTTTTTCCTTTAAAAAAAAAATAAATTAAAAAGACCCTAAACTCCCTGCTCAATTTGAAGTGTGTGCATTTGAACTGAAGCTTTAATTGCTCACTGAACCTTTGTCTTGGTACTGACTTTTATGAAATACTCTGATAGATAACTTTAAGGCAGATTTTGTCTGAGTCTTCTCAGACAGTTTTTGAATATATCCTCTTCAGATTAGTAGAAAGTCTGGATCATCCGTATTCAAACAAGACATTTTATCTCTTGTCAAACTTCCACTTTGGAACCATCAATATATTAATTCAGTAATATGGCAGAGGTTTGACTGTACAAACTAGTTAGGGAACCTGTTTGTAGGTTTTCCTGGTGGGATGATGTGTCCCTGAAGTTACTTCAGTCACATTTTTTTAATGTTGATTTCTGTGTGTCTGATCAAGATTTAAGAGTAATGAGGAATGAGCCATTTTCCAAATGTTCAGCAGGAATTACTGCACAGATCATCCTGCCTCTTCAATTTCTGTACATACTTGTTAGCTGAAGATACGGATAAATTTGTTTTCAATTTATGGTGAGCAACTATAACATGCAAACTGCGTATGCCAAATATTCTTCCTTATGGCCTCTCCAAAGTCTCTTAGAATTTTCTTTGAAGGGGAAGCCTTTAACCAAGACTTGGGTGAGATCATTACCCTTCAGTGGATCTACTGCTTTCATAAACTAAGACCAGAGTCCTCCATTAAGTGCTCTAAGCCAGCTTTTCAGGGTGGTTTATTATCTTTTTGCCACCAGAGCAAATATTGAAGTGCTGCACACTGATAGAGGCAGTGTTTAATGAATACTGCGTTAATATACCAGGTTGTTTTGGCTGCTATCTTAATTTTGACTGCTAATGTACAATGTACAGCAAGAAGGCTTTCTTCTCTAATATCCCCGGAGTGCGTAACAGTTGATGCGTATTCTGTGCCTGCTTTCAGTTCTTTCCTACCTGTTGTATCTTCTAAATAGGTCTTGCTGTAGTTCCTGCTGTAGTATGCTGTTTCTAAAAAAATAAAAAATAAAAAAATACTAGTAACACAAATATGTGTAAGGCCAGTGTATGGAAAATACCTATTTGAGGCTTTCACCATGTTTTCTTCACTTGTGTGAGAATTATGATACTACAAAAATGATGTTGGTAGTCTTCTACCTGCACACAAAATACACTGTGGAGTGTCACGTTGGTGAGGTTAGTTTCTGATAGCTATACCCAGAGTACAACAGTGTGGTAGCCTCCAGTAGTTAAAAATGAGAGCAGTAGACACAGATTTCAGCTCAAGATTTGTTGAGACAATGATTCCTCAGTGCTGTGATCGTATGCAGACCATTGGGCTTAATGATGGTTCAGTATAGCCACCAATTCAATCCTGGAAGCTCCAGTTTGAGGGGGTAAGATACCTGTAACTATCAACAAATACTTGTTTTGCAACCGTCAGATTTGTTGCTTTACTTACCCTTAAAGAACCACTGTAAAGGATCCTTTTTTTTCAGTTTCAGAATTCACTGGAGTATTTCTGACTACTTAGAACTGTTTTTTTTTTACTTAAAAATGCATGTATTTTCTGACACTTAATTTTTTTTAAGAGTAGGTACATTATCACACAGCTTAGGCAAATCTTAGCAGTGTAAGGCAAGGACTAAATAGTCCCAAAATGTGAGTTTGACAATTGCACACCTGTACTGTTTCCTGATGTATTTAGTGTATGTTTACATGCTCAAAACATCTGCCCATTTTAGCACTTTCTTATTAATAGGTAAGGCTATCTTCAAAGGAGGCAATTCATAAAGATGATGGAGTTTTTAAGGCTCCTGCACCACCTCCCAAAGTGATTAAAACTGTGACAATACCTACTCAGCCCTATCAAGAGATAGTAACTGCATTGAAATGTAGGAAAGAAGACAAAGAAGTAAGTATTCTTAACAAATTTTTAAGATAAAGAATTTTTGGTAATTCTAAGTACTGAAGGAACAGTGTCGAAATTTGGCTTTTCTGTTAAAGATAATATTTTTTATCTAAACAGTTGAATGGCCTTCCTTGACTTCTTAATGTTTCCTTGCACTCGAAACTGAATAGATTTAAAACTGTACTTGTTAAGGTTATGATCAATCCCAAGAGCAACTTACCTAGGTCAAAATATTTGTCTCTTCCAGTTATACACTGTTGTTCAGCATGTAAAGCACTTCAATGATGTAGTGGAATTTGGTGAAAATCAAGAGTTCACAGATGATATTGAGTACTTGCTAAGTGGATTGAAGAGCAATCAGCCCCTAAACACACGTTGCCTTAGGTAAGATATCTTAATATAAAACACTGAACTTATTTTTAAAAGAAAAATTGAATTAAATACCCATTAAAGAACTGGCCAAACTTATAAATGTCATTTGGTAGTTAGTTACCCAGCACTTCCACTGTAAAGTGTAACATTTGAAAATAATCTTGAAGATGACAGGCTGTGACTAATCAATAGTAGTATGAAGGAGATGAAAAGATGAAATAGAAAACTGCACAGTAAGATGCATCTTCAAAACCTGTTTGCCTTACTATAAATTAAAAAAAAAAAAACTTTTTTCTTTGTTCAGTGTGATTTTTGAGTTGTATACTATGTTTAAAGAAAACCTCAATTCTAAAATAAAATCTGAAAGATTATAAAGTGTGCTGACTGTAATATAGAACTAATCTATGGTGATATGCTAAGCTCTCCAACTGTCTTGTCTTCATTCTTTGTTGAGAAGTAACAGCTATCATCCACTGGAATCATTGTGGCATCAGTATTAATTGGTAGCTTTCCTAAGTTGTCTGGAATACTCATTGCACTTTTAATGTTCCAGTTGCACACTATCATGAAATTGGTATAAAAAATGTTACAGTTGGGCTTAGAAAAAAATTATTCGTGCTGTAATACTGGGTTCCATTCTCTGGACATAAAATTAATTAGTGATGTTCTGTACCCACATAATTTATTATCTTCTGTTTTGACACTTGTGAATTTCCACTCTGTTGACCACAGATAAAATGCTAGAGAAAGGAAAAACTTGAAACCTAAGACGCAGGTGTTAAGGATGCTTAGTGATTTGGCTGTGGATAAGAAAAAGCTTAATGATTTCAGGAGAGTTACTATAAAAACAACTTATTCTTCACATTCCTCAAAAATAATAGTTATGTTGCTTTAGTATAAACTCAAGAAATCTGTTATCCTGTTTGCATTTATGTTCTGAAAATAAATTAATACTGTCATGACGAGTCACGAATATTTTTCACATTGAGTATATTTTCCACATTACACTACCTCATATGGCAAGCTTCCTAAGACCTTAGACCAACTTCTAAATTCCCAAAATTTTATTGTGTGGTGTAACTTACATAAACACCACAATATTTTTTTTCTTTCAGTTAACAAATGGAAAGGAAGTCATTTTTGTAAATAAAATCAATGTGTAAGGATAGCAGTAGATGTAAAAGAATCAGAAGCTGGTAGATGAGCTCTAACTGGTGCTGCTATGATAGGAGAGAAAAAGGCCTAGTTGTTTTCAAAACACTATACCATATGAATCTCATATTGTTTTCTTGGTAGTCACGGATGACTTGATTCCAGTATAACTCCCATGTTACTCTACATTTTAAAAACAATATATTGCTAATTGTCCATGTGTTGGGCTGTGCTGGGAACGACAAGACAAAATTCTAACATTCTAAAATTCTAAATTCTATCTAATCTAAAGATAGGGGAGAAACGTCCATTTTGAAAAATAGAACTGTTATCGTTGATAAGACTACTGCATTAACTTCAGATTTTTCCTCATATTAGTACTGTTTTTTATCAACTATAAATGTAGAAATATTAAGTATTTTACTTGCAAAAGTAGTGTCAGACATGAGCACGACTAATCCGTCAATTAAATAGATAACTAATAGATTGTGATGGAAGCTCACGTTCATAATTTCTGATCATGTCTCAATCCATACAGAGCTCTCCTGTGCCTCTACATCCGTTTCATGTTTGAGACATTAAGATTTCATTTTCAGTATAACTATTTCAAATTATTTCAAGTTTTGTTTGAAAGAAGCAAGTTCAGGGAATGCTTTCAAATCCTGTTCTTGGCCAACATTTGGTAAGCAACTGCTGAATAAAATGCTGGTCTCTTTACCAATTATAAAGTTGGCTTATACAAGTTTTAGAAGAAACATCCTGACAAAGCTTGTTGGGGACTGAGGTATACGGTCAGTTGTGTTTCTTAGACTTGTTTAGCTACAGTTTTTGTAAATATGGTGATATTAGTTGTTCTAATTCAGAATTATTTTTTTCTAGTGTAATCAGCTTGGCGACAAAGTGCGCCATGCCCAGCTTCCGAATGCATCTGAGAGCACATGGGATGGTAGCCATGGTTTTCAAAACACTGGATGATTCCCAACACCACCAGGTATGGATAGATTGTGTATTTCATTTACAGTTTAGCCATACCCGTCTACTTTAAGGTCAAGCATCTAGTGTAGTGTGTATCTGGAATCAATAGTGTAATTTGAGAAACTTGAAGAGAAATGAGAAATAAGTTATTTGCGTCCTAATGACAAATTCCCCTTCCACTGTTTACATGTTTCTAGGTTTGGACTCGTTTTTAAGAAAGCTTTTTAAAAACAGCTTTATCATTTTATTTTTTCTTCAAAATAGATTTGAAGGAAAACTGTTTTTCTTTCAAATAAAAGTACTTAAAATTTAAAAGGAATCTTTTTATTTAAAGATGGCTGTAAGTGCTTATCTTCACACTTGCTTGCATGTGAATTGTTTATTTTTCTCTGGCTTCTGTGGGGTTTCTTGCATGTTTGGGGCTTGTTTCCTTGAGCAGTGCAGTAATTGCATTTGTGGGATGTCTTGAATGTGTGCAGTGTTCTGTGATAAATTTCAGAAAGGTAAATTTTCAGTTTTTATGCTGGTAGGACCTGAGACTTGAAAACCCAAAGCATTTTGTCCTTTTCTTCTTACTGGTTTTACAAGCTTAATTTGGCTGTAATAGAAAATGCTTCTTGTGGGTGACAGTTCTTTTTTTCTCTTCCAGCGGTTGAAAACCGTGTGTCTATGGGGTACCCCTTGAAGTATTGTTACAAAAGCTGAACATGGGAAATGTTACTTGAAGCAGGTGATAGTTATGTGTATCCAGTCAGGTTTATTATTATTTTTAAATAGCTCAAGAAAAATTTGTACCCACAGAAATAAACATTCAAAAAATTGCATCTGGCATCTTACAGTGATTGGGGGAAAAAGCTATCGAGTTCTAACTAGCTAATTTTAGAATAGAAGCTTTCTTCCCCTATTCCTCACAAATTAGCAATGGCTAACTGTGAAACATATGAACCAGTTCAATGTGTTCATTATTTTGTGCGCTGTCAAAACAGTGCTGAGTGATACTAGCATAAATAAAGTATAGTCATGCTATTCAGGACAGATACCACCACTGAGTTGTAAGAGATCTGCAGAGGACAGCTACAGTCACTTGGAAAATGTACAAGCTTTCTCAGTGTATTTTAGGCTGTCATTTAACAGTTACCATTATTCCTTCATTTTTCAAAAGAACTTGCTCATACAGTTCAGAAGCAAATTGCATACTATTATTAGTCTGCAGTAGCAAAAAGCATTGATTATATTCACTATTTTCAACGTATCTGATGAAATGCTCCCTTCTGTCAAGAAAAAATGGAAGTTAATGTTTTAATATATATTTCTTGGTGTATATTATGGTGTTATAAAATCACTGATTTATCAAACTACTAATAAGCACTAAAATATGTGCTTTAACTACTGACAGCATATGTTTCAACAGTGATCTTTTCTGCATAACCTCACTGTCTTGTTGTTTTGAGGTTGTTTCACTGATTGTTTCACTGATTGTTTCACTAAACTTTTTTAAGATGGATGGAAATTTGAGTATTAGTGGAAGGTAACTCTAGGACAATAAATCACACTAGGCTCGACTTGCATGTCTCACATCCATTTAAGATGAATAAAGACTGGGGAAAAAAAAAGAAAGGTACAACTATTTTGTTGCTATTTTCTGTCAAGTATTTTGGAGATGGGAGAGAACTGTCACAATGATAGTGCTGATGGAAACAAATACGAGCATATCCTGCATTCAATCGTGCTGTACAGTGAACAGACTGAGAAAGCAGAAGACTTGCTTATTTCCATAAGTGTATAAAATAGTGGTTGCAGAGCTGTAGTTGACTCAGCAGAGAAAACAAGATAACCAGTTATGTTATTGAGCTGTGCCCCCAAAATATTTACATGAAAAGTGCTTGCAGCACGTAAATTTCTTGTAGATTTGTCTTTTAAGCTGCAGTTTCATTTTTTAATCTGACTTTGTCTCTTTAGCTGTACACTAAAGGCTTTGGAGTATTGTTATTAACTTTTAAATGAAAATCTGTATTTTCATTATAGTTGTCAGTAGTTAAGCACAGAAATGTGTTTTTGTAATGTCTTCAGCATATAAGTCAAAAAAAAAAAAAGAGCACATTGAATGTAGTGCTTAAGCCTAGAAAATAACCATCTGTTCCTGCAAGTTGGAGTATAAATAGAATGAGCAAGGGAAGGCAAAGATGAGCGTGGGTGTGACTGGCCTGCAGTTTCTGGAGTAAATGTTCAACTAGGATGTCTTCATGAATACTGTAGAAGTATGGATTGCAACTCCATAGTTAAGTATGCCTTAAAATTTCTGTCTAGAGCAAATACTATTAATTTTACTCTTTTCTCCCCACCACAACACTTGTTAGGAAGCAGGATGTGTTTTAAGCATCTTCAAGAATAAATTGGGAGGGAGGAGAGGGAGCAGGTCCACTACTCCAATCTGTATGGGTGGGATTTTTTGAGGTTTTGATTTTTGAGGATCAAAAATGAGTTGTACAGATTTCCACCTTTTCAACTTCAAAATCTATGTATGATAGGGTATGAGTTTGTTTGAAAGCTGTGTGGTTAATTGTCTTTAACATTTACAAAAGACTGGAGCAAAATGTATTATATTCAAGAGTTACTATTTTTTTAAGATTAAACCAACCTGTCTATAAGGAGTAAGAAAAATGAGCTTTAGCAAACCATATTGGTGGCATGTAGTTGAAGCAGGCTCATCCTGCAGTATAAGCACCGTTAATATTTGAAGTCCTTGCTTATTTTGCAACATCATTGTTTTCCGGTTGCTCTTGAGCACTCGGAGGCTTACTGGCCTGGTTGCTTACAGGTTTTCCTTGTTGCAGGAATCTCGTTCCTGTTAAAAGTACTTACTCCACTCCTTTTTGCTGTTTGGCAGTGCTCCTGCAGCCTGAAACTTTCAGTATAATGTCTTAGTCCCCACCTTGGTTCCTTTCTGATCTAAGCATTTTAAAACCTGGGTTGGAAGGTCTGAAGGGAAGTGATGACATATGCTTATGTGACAGAAAGCCATTACTCACTGTGTGATAGGAAGTCAGTTGGAAAAGAAGCAAGCCTGGGAGAAGTCAAGGGCTTGGTGCAGAGGCTTACGAAATGAGTCTGATTGCCATTATCAGACTTCAGAGTGTCTGAGTTAGTGTTCTGTGTAGCGACCGAAGAGCAGTCTCTGGCTTCTTGAAATGCCTAAGAATTGGTAGTCCAGATTATAAATTCTACAGTTTCCTTCTTGACTGCTGTGTAGTTTGTATTTCAGAAACTCTTTTGAGGGCTTGAGCATTTTTCTACCAGGGACGTCACCTTGATAATGCTGGTCACTAGAAGATGTTCTGAAAATCTAGAAGTTTTTCATCGATGTTGCTAGAGTAGGTCCCCCATTTGATGAATAACAGCGAGGAGTGCTTTGTTACCTTTGCTTTATATGGAATGTGTTTTTCTTAGATCCTGTTCTAAGAACTGCTATTCTGAAGGAACGGAGTGTAGTCACTTTCCAGTAATCTGGAATTTCTTACAGTTTAAACCAGAAACAGTTTCTTGAATGTAAATGATAAAATTGCAAGGTTTATTCGAGAAAGACAGGCCACACGTTTTCCCTTAACTTCTTTTCACTGTCTAGGCAAGCTGCAAAGACTGCTTGCTGCCTTAAATGATCCAGGTAGCAAATCTGGAATAGTGACATTCATAGCTAAGGTGGATTTTTTTGTTTTTTCTAAATAACCTTATGTCTTGAGGTTGTACTCATGAAAGGAGATGTAGATTTGGAAAATTGCTTCCTTTAGTATTCCAAATGCATTTTATTCACCTCTGCCCTCAAGGGTTTCCTTGACTCAGACAGAAAGGAGTTTTAACATACCTGTTGATAGACTGTCAGCTGCCTAATCCTGCTTTGGAAATGCTGGTACTGCTTGGTATGACCAGGTATGATTATCACTTGCTTCTAAAATCAACAGAGGCAGCTAATGATGGCTTTGGTTAGCTGAACCCTTAACAAAATGTTAATCTGTTGTGACCCAGAAATTCTGCTCCTTCCTGTTGAGCTGTGCAACATTGACATCCCAGACTTAAATTAAATTCACATCACAGAATAAAACTTTTCTGCAAAAGCTTTGAAATTACCCTATATGCAAAAAAAAAAAAAAAAAGATGTTGACTCTTCTTTCAGGGTTAAACTCAATAATTAACAGTTATTTGTAGTGAAACACACATGCACAGCTTTTTTTTCCTCTGGATGTCTAGAAAGGTTTCTGAAAGTGTTGTGCCCAGCATAACTTGATTCTCCTTAATTTTTTTCTTCTTTGTTATCATTTTGGACCTCACCTGGATAGGTAGGTCTCTTG
Source organism: Anser brachyrhynchus (assembly GCF_964034855.1). Lineage (NCBI taxonomy): Eukaryota > Metazoa > Chordata > Aves > Anseriformes > Anatidae > Anser > Anser brachyrhynchus. The sequence continues at coordinate 14,724,363 of NC_137700.1, forward strand.
ATGCAAGCACTGTACTTGCCGGCGCTAGGGTAGAACTACCAGAGGTAGTTCTGGTCTGACCTCTTTGCTCCTATTGTCATTTGTCTCTTTCTGACAGCCATCTTCTGCCTTTGCTTTTCTGGATATTCACAAAGATGAATTTTAATTATTTCTTGAACTTGAAGAAAGTTTAAGTATTCTTTAGCCAGTAAGAGGTTCCTATATACCATTTCTGTCAACTCTCCATAAGGTAGAGGTGGTCAAACTAATAGGATTAGCTTGTTAAGAACTGATGGGGAGGAGGGCTGGTTTGATTTGTACTTTGGTGACTTTGAAAAAGCAGAGTTCTACTGGAAATTGAAGGTGTGTGTGGGGGGAAAGGTTTGGATCAACTACTGACAGACACACCTGCTTGGTGGAATCGGAATGTATGTCACCGGGCACTTTTTCCTTTCACATGTGAATGCTGTCTTTATGATCTCTATCTTTTTGGTGTTTTCTGTCACCAGCTTAACTCATCTAACGAGAATTTTCACCTACCTTGCCACATGTCCTGTACCTTTTACTTTGTTCCCTTGCCATCTGTCTCTTCTGTAATTCCATATTATTGGAGTTACTGCTTCTTATTTTGTCTGCAACAGAGTCCCTTAAAAGTAGAAAAACCTGCTTTTCTACCAGGGTTTTGTAAATGTATTAAATGATTTGTGTCTTATTTGTATGGGTGAAGAAAATGCTAGTAAATTGCTAGAATGAGTCCATTTATGTACTGGAGTAAGTACTCATGCAAGTGCTAGTGGAGACTGGGACTTGTCAGGGTTTTTCTTTTGTAAATTTTTATCTTGTTTATTAAAACTTTTTAAAACTTCTACCTAACATGATTACTAAAAATATATTTTTTTTTCTTTCCCAACCCAAGAATTTGTCCCTTTGTACAGCAGCTCTAATGTACATCTTGAGTAGGGATCGTTTGAACATGGATTTAGACAGAGCTAGTTTAGATCTGATGATACGGCTTTTGGAATTGGAACAAGATGCTTCTTCTGCCAAGCTCCTGAATGAAAAAGACATGAATAAAATTAAGGAAAAAATTCGGAGACTATGTGAAACTGTTCACAACAAACATCTTGATCTCGAAAACATCACGGTGGGTATTGTGCTTTTGTTTGAAAGACTTGACACTAGTGGAATGTTTAATAAAATGGAATTGGTAGTATCAGCTTTAATTTCTTATATCACAACTCAGAATTCATGACGCTGTCTGCAATTGTAAAAGTGTTGCAAGTGTTGATTGCAAGTGTTATCTTTTTTTGAACTTAAAATTTCCTTTATAAAAGCCAGAAGAAGTTATGTTCTTCAGCTCTCTGGTTCACTGTTGACTACTGGTAAGAGCAGTTCGTTAAAGGTAGCTATTAAAACAAGTAACGGCCGTGTGCTAAAGGATTACACTCAGTTTGACTTTCGTTTCTCTGCCTACATTTTCATCTATGTATGTTCATTCACAAAGAGTAGTGGTTGTTATGTGGGAATAAGAGTGTTGTGTGTTAAACTAGAGTTGTCGTACAGGTACTTATATTTAATACTAATAATATTGTCTGTCTTCCAGAAACCAGTTTTTCTTTGCAGGGAGTGTAGTAACAGATCTATTGATAATCTTATGTGTGGATAAGGGTTGGTTTTTATACTTCGTTTCTCAAGCATACTTGTTTTTTATGAATGTATCTTCAGATGCAGCAGAGTGAACACATTTTGTTTAAAAATAAATTTGGCCATGGTTCGATGCTAGTTATTGAGCTAGCTTGAAAAATTAAAGGGTAAGTTGCAAGTCTTCTAAAAAGAGTATTTTTAAAGACTTGATGACAGATTGACTGGATGAGTGGTCATAGATGGCACAACTTAGTGCTTTTGCTTTCATCATATTTCAGTATAACATGTTAAGATGATAATTTTTTTAACATCTTTTAATATTTTCTTTAAAGTTTCAAAGATTGTTATAAGGTTTTTGCTATTTTTAATCCAGTACTTCACAGTGACAGGAGATCTGATCTATTGCTTATGAAGTGAGCTTTTTAGAGTTTTATCTCTGCAAGAGATGTTACAACTCATCAGTAACCTGAAGATAAGATTGTGTTCAGTCTTAGAGTAGTTTAAAAGATGATATGCCTTGATGAACCGGCATCTTCTTCTGTAGTTTCAGTGACTTTTTTGTCCTTTTGACACCTCAACCCCAGCCCAAATTTCAGATGTGGAACAGATAGCTGAATTGGTATGAAAAGTCAGTATTACATAGCATTAGGAAGAGTTGAATTTTAGGGTAGGAAGATAGTCTTGATGGCATAATTCTTAACCTTGATAAGCAATTTAGGGTGATAAAGGAGAATTATTTCAGTGTTTCAGTTTTAGGCATATTTCCTGTAAGTGTGTGGAATCTGTAGGTAAAGAACTCGGTGACTTTTCTGGCCTTTAGAATCTGCAAAAGCAGAATAAATTTGAGTTCATGTTCTCTGCCTTCACTTTAGTCTGTTAAGTTGTGTGATACAATCTTAAGATATCAACACAGAACAAGTTTTGTTTTCTATGTGTCGATTAGCAAGGAATTGGTGTAATTACTGTCTTAATTCTGAAGACTCACATAGCTCAGTATCTCAGTGCCAAGGTATCTTTTGCACTACAAAATGCAAGACAGATCTGTTTATTAAGTGTGGAACAGCTGGTGTAGGTTCCTGATTGCTAAAGCATCCAGCCACGCTGACCACTGTCTCCTATTACAGCTTTTCTTATATTCATGATCTCAGTAGGCCTAATGTTTTTCATGAACTATAATTTCATTTTTGTTTTCTTAAGCATGAGTTTTAAAAGGGAGAGGATATATTAAAGGGACTCTGTCCTGCAAGAGATACATCCATGAGAAAAGAATATTATCATCACAGGTTTCGTTTTTTTTTTCCTGAGGCATCTTGATTTCTTAAAATTATATCGAGCTGTTGTTGCAAATGTGTTAAATACTGTAGTACCTCACAGATGGAAACTGGTTCCCTCCCAGCTGTGCCATCTTGAAGTAGACTATTATAGTGTTCTGAGAATATTTGCAAGCCAAATGATATGAATAGATTCTCTGCCAGTTTATGATAGTTGCAATGGTAAGTTGAGACAATAATGAACTTCATGTGTGGAGCATAAAGTTGTTTTTCACATTGATCTCTGTCATGAGGTATAATATTTAATCTGTTTTGTACCAGATGACAAACAGGCAGAAAATTTTAACAAAAAATGCAAATTTGGGGAGGGTTAAAGAAAAGATCTGTACTTCTTCAAACTCAGACATAAACACTGAGAAACAGAAGGATTGCAACAGCTATTTTGATAGCTCCACTTTGTGCTTAACCAGTTAACACGTTCGGTTTTTGAATCTGAGCTTCAGTGAAGGTGACCAAAGCTGCCCATATCTTTGACGCAGACAGTGTTGTTTGTGTGACTCTATCTGGAAACTAGTTTGGACTAATTCTTGAGTATTCATAAAGGTGTTCAAAGGATTCTGTTTTCTAGACTGCTATGAACAACATTGAAAATGTAAAGCCAGAAGTTGAAAAGGACTTCTCTGTGCATTCAGTTTGTTCCAAGTATTTCCTGGTTTAGGAGAAGATCAAACCTGAAGAACTTAATCTTCATGATAGCAAATTGCACTTGGCTGTCAGTCAGCATAGCCCAGTGTAGCTGATGCTTGCAAGCAGCTCTTATATGTTGCGTCATGATGAAAATGTTCAGAAGTGACTTCTCTTTTCAGTTGGTGAAGGGTTATTTTGTTTTTCAGTCTCAGCATAAGGCTGAAATCTTAAGGAAACCATGTTTTGAAACTTTGGTCTTAAAATTTTATAGTAATTGACATAATATTCATCAGAATCATAGAATTATTAAGGTTGGAAAAGACCTTCAAGACTTTCCTCAAAAGCAAGAATTAAATCTTGAATAACAATTTTTAGTATATACATGTTTTTAAATGTCCTCTTGTCCCGTTGTATGAATATCAGATAATATTCTCCTGGAGTTTTTGAAGTCTTACTGCCCTTTGTAGGAAGACTAAGTACTGTATTTGAAATACTACGTGGACTTTGAGGTTTCATGGAAACACATACAGAAGATTAGTTAAATCCTTTGTAGCCGTTAAGATCTCTAAGGAAAGTCTCTGTTCAGCTTCTATCAGTCTGATTTAGGTTATGCCTGGCTTCAGATACCCATGTTGCAAAATTTTCAAGCTCAGTCTGAAAGCGTGAAAAATTTTCTGAAGATGGGAAAGCTGTGGAGAACTAGGGATCTGTCAAACTGCTGTCTGCAGGTTCTTTCCCTTCCTCCCTCAAAACACTTGCTCATTTGGTTGGCATCAGAAGGGCAGTTCTACATCCGTTGCTTAAAATGTTGTCTGCTATTATGCTTTTAACTTAATTTGTAAAAGTGAGGTTTTGGACCTTGTATCTCCCAGTGATAAGAAAAGTTTGAAACCAAGTGGGCCTCACTTCCCTCCTGTGGGAAGACTGAGTGAGTGGCTGCTGGCAATTAAAGGTGTTTACCTGTTGCCAGGGTGGTGAAACAGTGGCAGGAGTAATTGCAGCTCTGTGTTTGTTTCCTCTGTGATGGGGAATTGAGATGCTGCTGACTCAGTGAGCAATGACCTGTTGTAGATTTGCTGCTGCTCATGTTCTCTTGCCCCCCACGATGCTTTCATGACCCAAGGACACTTCCACTTACGTTGGAGGAATGCAGTTACTAACCTGTATGCTCATCAGTGACTCTACAGCAGAGGTTGCTTCTTAAAAAAAAAAAAAAAGAGAGAAAAAAGAACTTTTGGGTAGTAACTCTTTATCAGCATTGATCTTGAACTTTCTTCTCCTTGGAGATCAATAATCTGAAAAAAAAGGAAAGCATCTGAAGCTGTCAAGGTTGGTGGGGAGGAATCATACAAATAATAACTTGGTTTTCAAAGACAACAGGGTGTTTATTCAAGCCTGGTGAGTACTGTTATTCCCAGGAGGTGCTGAGGTTTGCGCTTGTATCCTGGAATATGCTGCATCTCAGAATAAGCACAGCCCTCCTTGAAGTGTTAGAAATCAATGTGTCATGGAGGGAAGATAACTTTAAAGTGGTTGAATTTGGTTGACTTTAATGGGATCTTATGGCTTTTTCTCTGGCTGTTCGTTGTTGTATTAGTGGCACGTTAAATTATAAGGCTTATAGTAGTCCACATTTACTTGTGTGTTTTTCAGAGATTACAGAATTCAATATTCTGTGTAGATATAAATCTTATGCATATTAGACATGTGTACATGTATGTATATAATGTTTTATTATTAACATTTGGCTTTTTTAGAAGCTTTTATAAAAACAAGATAAACAGTCTTTTATAGATGGGGTTTGTTCTGCTTAAAAACATTGCAGGAGATTAACTAAGATAATCACCTAAAATCTGTTCGACTTCAATTTGCAGGGAGTAAGCTTATCTTCAGTGCTGTAGAATTTCAGTATGTATTCCTCTTAAGAAAAAAGAATCCAGTAAATATAGTAAGGTTTTTTATCAGCATTGTAGTTGAATTGTTTTCTTTAGTGCATTTAAAGTAAAGTCACAAAAAAAAATGGTTAGAAACGTATTTTTTACAAAGCAGCAAAGCTAATGTATCTGGGGAAAGAGCAGTGTTCACTACAGGTTTTTTCCTACCTGGCTATTTTGTTCCTTTCCTTTCCTTCCACCACTAGATATCAAAAGAGACAGGAGAAGCAGATGAAAAGAGGCTGTTTGGACTTTCTAAAATATTAAAAATATCAAGAAAAAGTTGAGAATGCTAACATCTTTTTAATCAGTACCAAGGTTTTTTATTTTTTTTAGATGCACGCATTTCTCTATCTGTTCTTGCTCCCTCTGGTGGTTTTTCTACTCAGAAACTGTAATTTTGTTTTTTGTATGATGTGTATTTGTATGATCTGATGTGTTGGCTGCAGCTGCATATGACTTCACTAATTCTGGAATCTAACTCTTTCAGACCGGGCATTTAGCAATGGAGACGTTGCTGTCTCTCACCTCAAAACGAGCTGGGGACTGGTTTAAAGAAGAACTGCGACTTCTAGGTGGTCTTGATCATATTGTAGATAAAGGTATATTGGAGATCCTGCTTTTACAGTGTGCAAAAAATAGTAAATCCAAGATGTTTGATTTTCTTAATATTAATTTTCTTTGCTCAAGAATAGAAAAAACGATACATTCTCAATTTTTAAAAATGCACAGTTTTATGACAAGTTATTGGGAAATATTAGTGACAAATCTCTGTGTGAGATTGAAAGTACATTAAAGTACTTTGAAGTACTACAAAGCAATGCATCTTTAAGATATGTGGACTTATTTGCAGTTAAGAAACATAATCATGTACTGTACAATCTCTTAGTAGAAAATAAAATATACAGATAGGTAATTAGTGTGGCAACAATCACAAAATTGTAAAGCCTTCTTTTAATTTACCTGGAAATGTTACAATTTTGGAATGCTGATCATGTCTTTGAGATTGTTTCCTAGTACTACAGGGTTTTTAAGGTGTAAAACAAGGTTGATAGCTATTCAGAGAGATGCTAGTTAAATCTAAATGCTTGGCTTTTGAAGACATCTTATTGACAGTGGAAAATTTTTTTTGTTTAGTTAAAGAATGTGTGGATCACCTAAGCAGTGATGAAAATGAAGAGAAATTGGTTGCTTCGTTATGGGGTGCAGAAAGGTGTTTACGGGTCTTAGAAAGTGTAAGTATGAACATTACGTTTCTAAAAAATGATTCCTCTAAAGTGTTCTGTAAATATATAGTTATATAAGTAACAATAAATGTTTTAATCAAAGCTATTAACGTTGTGAGGTTTATCAGTGTTCCTGGAATATTGGAAGTTTTGTTCATTAATGTAGAATATCACTCACTGTTGTTAAGAATAACTGTGTATAACCTGATGCTTTTTTTTAAGTTCCTCTGAAAAACTGCTGTTTTCTTTTGTCACGAGTTTGAGTTTAGCGTGAGTCTAGTAATAACACAGCATAATGTGTTTTCTTAAAACTATAAATTGATATGTATATTATTAAGAATTACTGCATTCAGACATCAGCTAGCTAAGTGCTGAAAGAGCAAACTGCCTTGAAGGTCACGCTAGGTCTGTAGTCAGTTGATTGTGTATATTGAGATGGTAAATGTTTTTCAATGAGAAGTTTGAGGAGAATTAAAATGTGTGTTAATTTTTGTAGAGCTTAATTGAGAGAAACCTTGTGCATATGCTTCCCTACAAAGCCTCATTTTGTTGAGTTTCATATTTGTTGTTACTCTTTTTGCTTGTGATATTGTAAGCAAATAGAAAAATGTGATGTTCTAGAAATACTGCTCTGCACGTCAGTGTTCAGGTGTGTTCAGGTTCAAAGTACAGGTCAGTAAGTCTTAATATCTTAAGCCTGAGTCAGAGGGCAAGTAGCTGCAGTGATACTTCTTGACTAAAATAGCAAGATAAACTCAAGGATACTGTAAAAGTAAGCTAAAAAATGAGTACAATGAACAAATGCAGGTGTGACTACTTAAAAGTTACAGCACCTATCCCTTTACTTCATAATAGTGAGAGAAAAATTTTCAGATCCAGTTTCTGCTATTATATTCCATGGATGGAATTGCCAAGCAACAGCAGAAGAGACTTGTTTAGTGGCAGAATATTCAAATTTGAATTTGAGGATGGCTTGTGATACAGTAAGATCCTTAGGAATTTGGGAGAGGACAAATCAGCACATCGTATAATAAAAATAAGAAGAGCTTTTACTGTTTCTGTAAATTGATTCTGTATTCCAATCCAAGAGAACTGAGGAAAAAGTTTATGGTTGGATGTATAATAAGCTGTCAGAAGTGGAGTTGATATCAAGTCTTAAATAACAAAATATTTACATATATATGCATGTGCACACACATGCATTGGGACTACAGTGTCCCAGGATATAGGTTCAGGTTCTGCTGTGGCAGAATATCTTCCCACAGAGTTCCTGTTTGCAGTGTATCAGGGAAGATGGTTTTATATGCAGTGCCCCAGTCTTGTGGGATTACTTAAAAGGTGGAAACTCCAAGGCAATACTGGTACAATAAGTGAAAACGGACTCTGGATAATAACCAAGAAAAATGAAACTAAATAAAGTGGGGTGGTAGTGGAAGTGAATAGTTCTTTCAAGGAAAAGGTCGTCTCTTTTTTTTTAATGCTACTTTCTGCTCCCCTTTTTAGGTTACTGTGCATAATCCAGAAAATCAGAGCTATCTGATAGCATACAAAGACTCACAACTCATAGTCTCCTCAGCTAAGTAAGTTGTAACAAAATACATTTTTGTACAGCTCTGCATGTGATACAGCAAGAAATAAATTTGCTATACCAGAAAATTGTAGGGGAAAAAACTTAATTTCTATGTTGCTTTTCATTAAGTAATGTTCAAGTTACTTTAGATGAGGGTATTGGTAACTGCCCGAGTACTAAGAACATGTAGTTATTGTTGGTTCTGTTGAAGTTGCAAACTGCGGATTAAGATTTTAGTACCAAAATAAGATGAGCACAGAAGAGAAGCTACTTTTGGGAAGCTACTTTTTTTGATAGTGTTTTATTATCTTAAGTGTTTGTTGGAATGGTGGAGCATAATAATGAATTGACAGTGTAACTATAAGAATAGAGAAAATTTGTTCTGAACTGTTCTCCCAGCCCCACTTATCAATCAGGATGAGGTCTCAGTTGGCTGGCAGAGATTGAATCCCTCTTGCACTGCTCAAGTGGTTCATAAGAAAGCAAATTAGGCTGAAAATTTGACTGTGTAGACCTCATTGGAAAAAAAATGTCGTGGTTGTAGGCTAAATATTTTGAGTGGCTCTTTAAATTAGAGACAAAAATCTGCTTACTGTGCTAGTTGGTCCAATATGTACTTTTGACATCTTAGTTTTGTTAATAATTGAAATCAGCACTGTCACTTTGTCAAACTAATGTAATGCGGTAGAATTATGTCTGGTCTGGTAGTGTTATGAGATGAAGGCTGCTTCTGCTGGAAAATCACGTGTCTCTTACTTATCACAGAATAGGGATAGCTCTGGGGACAAGACAGGTGAACAGAAAATACTATCAGAATAATGTTGTGCTTTGGTCAGAGGATATGGGAGGCTGTTTGTAGGGAGAGGAGATGTCTTAAGACCTTGCGATGAAGTTGGAAAGAAAAATGAACTTTTGCACTTGAAATCTCAAGCTGTTAAAGCTATAGGCAACGAAGCTTTCCTGTTTTTATTTTCACAATTTCAGTTGAACTCATAAAAGATTTTATAGGTGACGGCCTTATCTATCCATACAGATTAGGCATCTTACACTTTTATCAGAAAAACGCTGCATAAATTCCATATTTTCTGTTTTCCTGTTGAAATAAGTATAAAGTGAAATATCCTGTATGTTGTCCAGGTAATTTTGTTCTGCATCTTCTCTTTGCAGAGCATTGCAGCATTGTGAGGAGTTAATCCAGCGATATAATCGTGCTGAAGATAGTATCTGTTTACCAGACAATAAGCCTCTGCCTCACCAGAATGTAACCAACCATGTGGGTAAAGCGGTGGAAGACTGCATGAGGGCCATCATTGGTGTCTTGCTCAACCTAACGAATGATAATGGTAAAAACAAACAAAAAATACACCTATTCAGTGTTACAGCATCAAAGATAGTATGTTAATGTAAACCTTTTTCTTATACTGATTATGTTTTTTTCCATGTACAGTGCAGTAAGGCAGTATGGTAAAGTATGGTAGATGCTTGCTTTGTAGTAATCAGTAATTGGTTTTTGGGAATTAGGTGAATAACTGCCAGTATGAAGTGTTAACAAGATGCATGATTGGGCCAAGAGGGCCCGGTTTATCCTGAGGGCCGAAAGGTTTTATTCATCTGCTTAAAATAATGAAAATCTATCTTGTAAAAATTGAGCCTTTTAAACTCTTTTTGTTTACAGAATGGGGTAGTACAAAAACAGGTGAACAAGATGGTCTGATAGGCACAGCTATGAATTGTGTGCTTCAGGTTCCAAAGTTCCTACCTCAAGAACAGAGATTTGATATTCGGGTGCTGGTAAGTTCTTGTGTTTGTTACATGAATATTAAGTGATTTGCTGCCTGCTTGTGTGTTTAACTGCTCCAATTCCAATCCAAATTCCAATCCAAATTAAGGAGCAGCCTCCATAAACTTCATTGACCATGTCCTTAGTGAGGTACTTAAAGGAGGTTTCTGTAAGGTCCAGGGAAAACTCTAGGATTTGACGGCTTTGAGCTCTCCTTTTCTTTGTGCTCGAGGGGAAAAAGTAGATGAATTGTGAGAGACTTAGGTAAATAAGTCTGAATTGATAAGTTTCAATTGTCTTTTCAATTTTAGAGATATAGTGGATGTTATTGTTTGAGATAAAGGCAGTGTCAAATTTACTTCAGCGTACATAAAATGCGTCTGTGGCCTAAGTAACACTAAAACTGTACATGTGAATGGTCTTTTAAGAACAGAAGCTGAAGGTTGGACCCTTGAATCCCTAATCAATAAATTAAATCTAACCTTTAAAAACATTTAAAATGGTTTTGTTCAGAATTGAAAAATCTTGAACTTGTATGCAGAATTCTCAGTTTTGCTTCATATTTCTTTAAATCCTGACCCCGCCCTTTATCAAACTGTTATATAAAGATGTTAGTATGTATGTATCCTGGGAAACATACAGCCTAAGGACATTCTGATAATTTTTTTAAATGTGTGTAATATTCTTTGATTCTCCAATTCTTGCAGGGATTGGGTCTGTTGATCAATCTAGTAGAATATAGTGCTCGGAACAGGCACTGTCTTGTCAATATGGAAACATCGTGTTCTTTTGACTCATTCTGTACGGGAGAAGGAGATGATAGCCTAAAGATAACTGGACAGATTGATGCTGTTCAGGCTTTAGTGCAGGTAAGAAATGAACCAAAAAATGTGTTTTTCCTGTAACAGTCACCATTTTTCATTATCAGACTTTCAAGGAAGAAGAAAGAACTCAGCAGCGAAGATGCTTGTCAAAAATTTTTTGTTACACATTTTGAGAATGTAATACAGCATAGTGAGGGAAGAGGGGTGCTACTCACAACTTGGCAGCATTATTACAGACATCTGAAAGCCGCTCTTGTGCTCTGTAGAGCTTTCTTGTTCCTATATAGTTTATTCCTCATGCTGTTTTTAAGCAGCTGCAAAAATTGTAAGCTACATGTCTCATCTACTTTGCTTCCATAGATTTTTAAGTACTATTTTTATGGGAGTTTAAGATCATTTTTTTAAAAACCATGCTTTATCAGTTTTTTAATGTGAATATAATGCATATGGGTTTGAAACACCATTCTTAAATGTTGTATCGACTAACTTCTTAAAAAGAAATCCACTAATAATGTTGGTGAGTAAGCTCCAACATGCAACCTAAAATAAAAGTAAGTAACAGGATAATTTACAACCTTGTAATTTTAATGGAGATAAGTTTATGTATTTTTTTAGCAGTTGTTCCATTTCATTATGTGAAATGACTGTCCAGCAGCAGACAAAAATGTCAACAATCAGGATATTAATAATAATAAGTATTTCAATGTACACAGCTCTGCAAAGCAATATTTAAAACTGGTGGTTATATGATTTGGGAAGTAATTCACAAGATGTAAGTGTGCAGTATGAGATTGGTTAAGTCACATTCACCTTAACATGACTTGCGAAGTCGTTTTAAATTACCCTTTCAAATTTCAAATTTTTGCTTTTTACATATCAAGGGAAAAGTTCAGAGAGCAATGAGAGGATAGTTTGCATGAAAAGAAAAATGAGGATTGGTAAAGAACTAAAATTGACAAGAAAATCTGGCAACTTTTACTCTTCAAGCTGTCTCTCAAAGAAAGCAGTTAAGCATTTTTGATACCTAAGAGGAATCTGCCAGTTGGTTGAACATTGGGGAGCAAGGGAGGCAAGCCTTTTCTGTAGAGCACAGCATTAGTGTTGTGATAAATCATGTTACCCTTTGAAGAAGAAAAGGCTATTGTGAAGAATAGTATTGAAGGCTACTTGTATTAATGGGTGAGTTGTGAAGGAGAAATATACTTTCAAGTATTAATTCCATGTGTGTAGGATTTAATTTATAATTGAAATCTTTCTGAATTTTTCCCCATCAGCTATTTCTTGAGCGTGAGCGAGCGGCGCAGCTGGCTGAGAGCCAGACAGATGAATTGATTAAAGAAGCTCCCACTGCTCAGCATGATAAGAGTGGGGAATGGCAAGAAACAAGTGGGGAGATACAGTGGGTCTCCACAGAAAAGTCAGATAGTACTGAAGAGAAAGATAAGAAGGAAGAAGATGATGAAGAACTTGATCTTAATAAAGGTATGTTGGAGGGTTTTGATGAGTTCAGAAAAAGGCAAGAACTCTGCGATGGCATAAACTCTTAACTTGTCCTCTACTTCCTGTCTATCTGCAGTCCGTTAGGCTGAGATTTCCTCAGTGTATTCCCCACGTGAAGCTGTTAACAAAGCACGAGTATGAGCAGTTCAGAGTTGAAGCATCTGAAGTGTGTGTGGGGGGGAAGTATTACTTTTTACTGAATAGCGCCTTCTGTCTGTCAGTCCCTTTAAAAAAAAAAAAATGTAGGCACGTTCTGTGTAAGAAATTCTGAAATGGAACTTTTAGGCCTTTATAGTTTTCAAGGCCTTTTGCAGAAGAACAACATCTGCCTTAATTTTGTATTCCACTGCGTAGTGACCCTTCTTGTTTCATACTCCATTCAGTTCTTTTTTCTTTTCCCTGATTTACTTGCATGTATGCTGCTTCTGCCTTCTGTCCCCATCTTCTTTTTCTGAGTTCTTCTTGCTCCATCGGTGGTATCTCAGGTACCTGTGTGATGCCTTGATGTGCCTCATCTTGAGGAATTTATTTCAGGAATTTGAACATGTTTAAGCTGAATTACACGCTTTGTTTCGGGAAAATACAGCTGGTCAAAAACATTAGTCATTCTCAGTTGAGTGGCTCATGTTAATCTTCTGATAGCAAATGCACTGCCTTGCCTTTTCCAGCCTTGCTCTATATGCTTCCTCCGTTTTTCAATTCCATCAGCTGTTGTCTGTAGCTATTTGTGGTTTGTCCCCCAAAATGCTGAGCCATTAGCAAAAAGTGCCATATCTGTTATTTGTAATATGAAAATCTTCTCTTTTGTGTAAATCTTATTGGCTTATAGCATCACAGAAAACATATTTGTGTTTTGTTGTGTTAAACATACAATTTGCCCATTGAAATGGTACGACAAAGTACTATAAAATATAATGGATTAAAAGAGAATGAACACCATTTTTCCGTTCAAGAATGTGTGCTGCTGAGTTAAGTAAGGAGTTCGATTCTTGCCTCTGAAGTCTCAGTGCAAAAAGACATTTTGTTTGAGAAAATAGAATTCTGGAAAGTGATAATGAAAGATTGTATTTGAAGCAGTAAAAGATACCAGCTGCTTAGAGGATACAATACGCTGTTGTCTCTTTTTACAGCTCTTCAGCATGCTGGGAAGCACATGGAAGACTGCATTGTGGCCTCATACACAGCATTGCTTCTAGGCTGTCTCTGCCAAGAGAGTCCAGTAAGGGAATAAGTCAATAACTCCAGTAAAATATTTAGTGTAATAATTTGCAGTGTTGAAATGGGTTTATTAAATCAGGGTTCAATGTGAGCTGGTACACTGATGAAGCTAACTTAATGTATATAGTTCTATGGAAAATTGCCACAAGTGTTCCATCCAAAACAAATCTTTTGAACATCAATGTGTTTATCAAAGACTCTTCTGCCTTTCTACTGTTTGTTGTTAGTCTTAGCTCACAAATGAACTAACACTGGAAAGGCGAAGGAAGGTTGGCTAACCTGTTCTGTAATGATAAAAGCTTGCTTCATTTTTCAGCAGTTTCAATAAGCAAGTTAACATCCAACTTGTTTTTTTCATCCTAGTCTGCTTTTTTATTTCCAGTGAAGTTTGTATGAAATTGTGTATGTCCACATTAGTTGAAGATGATTGCCTCAGGTTGGAAATACATAATGGAAAGTTGAAGTTAAAAATGTGGAACTCTGGCATTTGAAAACTTCATAAACTTTCCTGTCAAATACATGCTCAAATGAAGATGAGGTTCAGCCTGCCTTCAGGCTAGTTTAAATTTACCATGATGGCAAAAATGTTCTTGAGCATTCTGTTCTGTACTTTACAACTTAACTTTCGATTACCTGTGTATAATTTTAGTGTTCGGAGAGGTACTGATAGTAAGTTCAAATACTTTCAACCCTTGACAGTTATGAAGGGAGATTCTTTCCATGTCAGGAGAATAGCCTGGTCATTTTTTTGAGTTCTCGATAACCTTGTAGGTCCTGGGGAGGTCTGATGGTGGTAATGATCTTTAACAGGGAAAAAAGGTAGCAGGAAGTGCTGTTTCCTGGAAATAAACACCTTAAAAGTATGAGTTTTGAGGGACTTGAATCATAGAGATGACAGCAAAAAGCCATCTTAATCAGGCTATGAATACATTTGTCTTGCTCCATCTCACGTGAAGAGTAACAGAGTTCTCGGTGTTGGAAAAATATTTCACAAATTAAAATAAGTTTTTTTATTTCTTAGATCAACGTGACTACTGTGAGGGAATACTTACCTGAAGGGGATTTCTCAATAATGACTGAAATGCTTAAAAAATTTCTCAGTTTTATGAATCTTACTGTAAGTAATACATATATATATTTAATTTGATGGGTATATATATTTGTGTAATGGTGTTATCTGCTAATAACCCATGCCTTTTTAGAAGTTTTTACTATTTCCATATGTCTTTAGAAGAGCTTAGGGTGATTATCTGTCTTTTTAAGTATTGAAGACCTGTTTATGTATTTTTGTAGTAAATAAAAGGAAGCTACCCTGATTCCATTTGAATGCTACTGTTCAGGAAAATACTGTGAATCTTCTTCCTGATCCTAATTCTAAACCCTAAAATTCTGAAATGAGCATAGCTCTCAGTATTTTAGAGGTAATATTACAATTGCTTATTTGTTACTTCTTTCTCTTATATTTTTCAGTGTGCTGTTGGAACAACAGGCCAGAAATCTATCTCTAGGGTGATTGAATACTTGGAACACTGCTAGATACTTAACTTCCGCTGCAGGCACTCTAATGCTGGAGCTACCCTTAGACAAAAGAAGAAGTCATGAAAGAAGTCCTTGAAGGATATACCAAGAGCATTCATCTGTGTCATTCGTGTTCGGATTTTTAAGGCTACCTGGTCTCTTAACCATGCATTCAGCATTTTCTAAAAGACAGTTACTACATCAATCTGCAACTATCAAAAATGAGGGGAAAAAGGTTCTGAGGAAAGTAAATAAAGAAACCATGCTGTTTATGATGCAGTGCAGTATTTAAATATTTTTGGCAGGGTTTACCCTCCCTATCTTTTTTCTTGCTTTGTTCGTGACAAGTTTCAAGGAAAAAAACTTGCTGCTGATAGTGCAACTGCTGTTTACTGTTGAGCCACTGTTTCATGCCAGCCAGGTGCAAAGGCAGCTTAGCTACTGAGGTATCAAATGTTCTAATAAAGAAGTTCTGGACAGCAGCACCGCTCCTATTTGAGTTTAATTTGCTCTTGCTTTTTTATTACTAGATTATTCCAAAATCATAAAATATAAATTTTTAAATACTTTTGTGATTTTAACTACTGTCTATATTTAAAATTTGTTGGAATCCAAAGAGGCGAGGATTGGATAGTTTATTTTTTTATACTGTTTTGACTGAAATTAGGTTGTTGAACTATTTCTCAGTTCTAAAACTGTCATGGCCCATGTACTGTAAACTGATAGACCATAACACTTTGTAGTTCCAAGAAGCATGCAAACCCATAGACACATAAAGCCATTTGAGAGAGGGAGTGTTATCCACAAAATAAATAGCAATTGTAAAAAAACAAAAAATTGTACCCTGTTTAAAAAAAAAAGAAAATGATTAAATCCCAGGTTAGTTTACACTTCTAAAGAGCAAAACCTTTGAAATGCTGTTTTGATTTGTTTCAAGGAACTGCTCAAGATGTATTTTATAATGCTCGATACAAAGAATTTGGATGTTATAGGGGGAAGAATTTTAAAGAAGCTAAAACACCAATGGGGATTAATGTTTCCAGCTGACATAATCTTTCTATTTCATTCTTCTGTAGTATGACAAAGTTTAAATGCATACAACACAAAGCCTTAAATTGCTGATATAGCTAAGATTTTGTTCAGTCTGAGGTCTAGTTCATAGCAAAGCATTGTGTTTGAAGACTTAAATGGAACAAAAAATCCCAGAAATTACATGACTTTGTTTTTTAAAAAACAATAAAAAAAACCTTCTTGCACTTGTTATTCAGACCAACAGAATTGGTAATTATTTTTATTAAGCTGGTCTTGAATATTTGCAGACTGTTCTGAGATCTGCTTCATTGACATTTTTAAATACCTGTATGGGTAGTTACATCATGTTATTCCATTGAATTTGTAAAACTTGAAGCCATAAAAATATTAGTTCTATGTATAATGAGGGGGAAATAACAGGAAATCTAACCTGCTTTTAGATCTTGTGTTATCTCCATGTATAAAGTTACAAACTCGTGCTTTTGTATCAGTGCCAGCTGTAAATTTTTTACATACAGTGGCTGCCTTCTATGTCTTCCTATTTTTGATAATGCAGATTGTTGGGAATTCTGTAAGGAAGTAACTGATTAGCGGCAAAAATCCAATGTTGGTCATACTTTTTTGCGTTTTCTCTCATCACCTTCTAAAACTTAGTGTATCAGTGTAACTTAGAAAAGTTTTTGAGGTTGTATTCCCCTTTGTTTAAAAACTAAACAAAAACAGCTCAGTATTGAGAAACAAAAGCTGTATGTAAATCATCTCTATCAGGAGGAAATTAATGAGTATTTTGTCCATCTAGTCTTCTGATTTTAGAGATTTTCAATTATAGTGGGATTTCAAAACGATTATATAGTTTCTGTAGAGTGATGGCAAGAGACAATACAGATGTGGTGATGGGGGGGAAAGCAGGGACAACTACCTTTCTTTGTTACACTGGTAATTGTTTGGGAATTGATTTACCTCAGTGTTTAACAGTTTTTTTAAATGTAACTAATTGTCAAGCACTGACAAATGCAGATCTTTTTTTTTGAGGGTGGGGGGAGAAATCACCCTGTGAACTGCAGTGCATTTTTGTGTGTTAGACCCTCAAATAACTCTGCATTGAAGGGTACTTGAGGCCAACTTGCAAATTAAAATTTTAAAGTAACTTTTTTTCCATTGTAAATATTTGTGTAAATACTCTCAATTGGAAATTAGAACAAGTAGAGTACTTTTCTGAATCCAATCCTATTTTTATTTTATACAGTATTTCTCAGCTGTGATCTTTGGAGCAAAAGCCAACGGCAGGAAAAATAGTTTGTACCAGTTTCATGAAGTATGTCTTTGGGTTTTTGTAAATAATTTTAACTCAAATAAAATTGCTACTTTCAATACATATCTTGTCTTTTAACATGTAATAAAGCACTCCCCTGAGTGACTGCAGAAAGAAGGCAGTGTCAGGTAAATTTTCAAAGAAAAACATAATATAAAAAGAGGCCTAAAGGTAGTGCTGTATTTTGCATTGGTGTTTTGGGACAAGAGAATTAAGTGCCTGGACCCCAAGTTGATTGAACCAACTAGGGCTTGACATTTTTTGGAGATGTACTGAATCTCTTGATACATTTTTGGAGTTCTCCACACAAGTTGCTATTGATCTTAAAGCTGAAGGGGCATGTGACAGTTCTGAAGAGCTGTAGTTGAAATAACAAAAATGTGTAAAAGCATAGGGGAAATGGGGCAGTTCATGTTATGGTGATTCTTTTTACATTATGAAGAATGTTAATAGCTGCTTTCTTCAGCAGAAAAAATGAGAAAATTAAAGTGTGTTGTTCTTTTTGTTAATAGGAATGATGCTTTAATTGATTCATGATGAATTTTTTCCATGTAATTTTCTTAATTGATCCAACTATGATACAGGTACAATATGCAGAAAGTCATCAGCTATAATAAGGACAATTGAAACTGCTGTGTCATCTAATTGCCACTCTAACAAGCATCAGCATAATGAAATTTTATTTCTGTGCTGTGAAGGGGTCCTTCTGGAGTTTGAAACATGGAGCAGTATGTTATTAGTATGTGGCACTGTTAAAGGCAGATACAGCTTTATGTAGGCAGGTGTTTTCCATGAAATTCATAACATCCAGTAAAAGAAATATTTCCTCTAGGCTATTTTGTCAGTAGCTATGTAATGGAAGCATTATTTGTGGGTGCTTTGAGATGACATCAGCATCTTCAGATTAATAGGACAATTGTGAAGCTTCTGTAGATGATTTGGGAGTCAGCCTTTCACATAGATTATTTCATTTTCAGACTGTTTTGAAAAGTAGGATTTCTGCATAATAACAAAGTAGTCTGGCATGATCTGTATAGCACTGATTTATCAGAAGCTTTGTGTAAAAGCGGGTGATAGCGTTGGAGATGATTTCTCAAGCTGGCCTAATGGAGTTGGTTTTCTGCTGTCAGCAGATTGAGTCTCTGAGCGGGAAGACTGGACAGTGATTACAAAGGTATAAAAGCTTTCTTCTTACCCTGGAGTGGAGCATCTGTGCCAAGTGTGCAGCTGGAATAGTGCAGTTCTAGGGAACTGTTACTGCTGTATGGCCACTTCTGGGTGGACAAAGATGCTGGTGGGAATTACCTGTTTTTTGTTCTAACTTTTCTGTAACAGGGCATTCTAACAGGCATTCTTGGTGTTGACCATGTTGGTAGGCTCAAATGCCTCACTGAACTAATGGAGATGTTTTTGGTGTCTGATGCACTAGCAAGTATTCTGTTTTCCCTCATTTTCCCTTTCTGGATATCAGTAATTCCTTGGGTATGTGGAAGTCACAGCATATTTAGGTAGCTGGGACTGTTACCAGGCCAGCCTATGTGGCCTTCTCAGTAGAGTTCTTTTTCTTCCTTAATGCGCTTCCTTGTTCAAGCAGCAAAAAAATGTGTACTTGAGTTCAAAAGATAAAGGAACTTAAGTTGTTGCCATTCTTTTCTATCAAGCACTTATTTATATGGTGGTTTTAGTTTTTTGATTTTTTTTTTTAAGATTGAGATTGGAATTTGTCCTGAATCTCCTTGCCAAATGTTTTCAAAACCAGGTCAATGTAATTCTTGCTGCTGCTGTTTCTCGTCCTATGTGTAATACGTTAATTTGCCTCTGGATAAAGGACACTACTAGATTCTTTTAGCTACATGGAACAGAAGCCATTCGTACATGTCTTTTTTTACTTGCCCTTCAGGTCCCCTGTCTAAGGGACTCTAGTTTATTAAGACATTAGCAGCACCAGTAGGTGCAGATAGTCTTACTGTAAATAAAAGTGAAACCATTATAAATAATGGAACTGCTTGAAGTCCTTTTCCAAAAGGTAGATTGACTTACTAATGCCACAAGGATCTTCATTCCAGCTGTGAAAACTGACCTCGATCTGCATCTATAGTGAAGTCTCAGGTTGCCACGCTTGGTATGATAGCTTAGTGACAACAGGCCCTGCCTGGAGATGCAGAGGATGTTGTAAGGTGTCCTGGAAAAGGCAGACTCACTGGGAGGAAAGAACTACACTAGAGAGAGTGCCTTAAATATGAAAGACACATTTGTATCTTTCACCTCTTTTTGTCCAAACTGTACCTCCAAGTCTCCTAACCCCCATCTTCTGGTACTACACATTGAACCTCTGTTTCATCAGCTTACAAGTAAAAGCCAAAGAATTTCTTGAAATGTGTTCTTGAAAGCTAGGTTACTAAGTAATAAAAAGAGTTGTGAAGATGTTAGTACCTAATTCCTTCTATATCCTGTACATACCTTAAAATTCTAACCTTGCTTAGGTAGTCCAAAGATATCTAGAAGATTCATTGCTGGATAAACATTAATAGTAGGGTAAACTCTTGCAGTGTAAAACTTGGTGATACAGAGTAGATGACTGATCCATTTTGGAGTAAATGGAAGAGCAGCAGGGATTTTATTTAGATTTGCTGTTCAGTATAGGAATTCTTAATCAGTTTCCTGTTTTATAACAGAAGATTTAGTTGTCTGCATTTATTTTCCCAAAAGTGGGGGAGAAAGAGTGTTAACCTAGAGCATGGAACGGATTAAGTGGTTTTCATCCCAGCTGTAAAGATGACTGTGATTGCATCCTAGTATGACAGTTCGGTGTTGGTCAGGTGAGTGAGTTGGTGTGGTTATTTTTTACTCTTTTGCCAGAACTTTATAGCTCTGTCACTTGATCCCCTTAAGGGGATTAAATGTGTTCTTTACATTGAAAATAAAGAATAAAGACACTGAAAAGAGGATGCTCTACTGGGAAAAAGGTTTGAGTCAAAGATGCACTAAAGACTTCATGTTTAAGTGTGGAGACGGTTATTTGTCACCTGAAGAAATATTTCTGTTAAAGACCTGAAGCAGATTTCAGCAGGTTCTTAACTTGGATTTTCTTTTCCTTTAGTTTCAATGATGTTTAATGAATCAAATAGAAACTAAAATGAGGAAAGTTACAAGGGCTATGATTTGAAGGAAAAACCGAAACAAAACACAAATGCATAAACTAGAAATAGTTTAGTTCTTTCCAGCCATTGATAGACATGAAAGTGTTAATTTTGCTATGATAAATGTCCTAGTGACAATTCCTGCTGTTTGGGTTCCTTCTCCATTACAGTATTGTATCTGGTAGGAAGCCTACAACGTAGATAAAGTTGTCTAAATTCAGAAGTCAAGCAAGGTCTGCTGAAAAATATATGGGAATGTATGTATGTTTGTAGATAAACCCACCCACCCATCCCTCCCTATGTATTTTTCTGTTACTGCAGAACTAATGCATAAAAATCAAAGTGAAGGGCGTTTCTGCAGAAATATGAATGAGAAAAAGAAGTTGCTTTTGTATCAAATTAATCCATTCAAAAGCTATACATACTCATATTTTCTGGGAATGATCCCAAAGTTCTACAACTTCTGTTTTACAGATGTGGTGTTGGCCTGTTGTCCCACGAGTTTGGCTCTTGGTAACATTTCTGGGGCAAAGTTTTTAAAACATCCAGCCTGCATTGTTTTCCAGTCAGCTGTTTAATTTATAGTTAGTGTCTGAATGGAATTTAAGTACAAACCATAAGGAAAAACTTGCAATGAGATTACTTTGCGTCACAGCTTTACTCTTAGGCATGAATTTAGGTTCAAAATGTTGATCTTCAGGTTACTGAGCCTCAAACTTAACAAGTAATTGATTAATGTATTACATAAAATTGTGTAGCATTGGTGTCATTTTGCTGGCTTGTATCAAAGTTTTGTCTTAAGGAGTTTTAGGGCAAAGCTTGCTTATCCAATTAAAAAGGTCATCTTGCTTTTCCAGTTTCAAGTGCTAAAATGAAATTAGACACTAGTGGCAGAAACGGAGCATCATAACTAAATAGAATTGTATGCTAAATAGAAGTGATGCAATTGTTGTTTGTAGTCTCCTTTGTCCTAGCTATTTTTATAACCTGGCAGTATATTTAGTTTTACTATTAAAAATTTTATGTTCCCAATGGAAAAATCAGATTGGAATTTGTGTGCTGCATATAGTCACATCATATACATCTGATTTTAAACTGGAGCCTTATCTCACAACATTCTTTTTTTTTTCCTTCATTTTTTCCTTCAATCCTTCAGATTACAATGAGATTCTTATTGAGGATCTTAGGGGATGGGGGGAATAGCTATCTTATGCCAGGCAATCATAAAAATTTCTTCTTTCCTCTTTAGGTGTAGGTTATACTGGTTCTTGAAGAATGATTTCAAATGAGACAAAACAGTATTACACAAGACTTCATATGTCAGTTATGTATTCCTGTAGAACATCACTTAAAACTGCTGGGACAAAATGGTACTCTAGAATGATTTGCTAGTCTATTATATATCCAATTTAAGACTGTAAATAACTTCTCTTTAGAGAGGGCTAAATCCATTTATGTTCCTCAGAAGAGGATATAAATATACAGCTATCCTATTGTTGTCATCCCATGTTAAGATGCTTATAGAAAGATTAAACATAGTGCAACTGTAGTTTTGCTTAACACCTGTGGTTAGCCTTCAGATTCTCAGTAAGGAGAACTGGTTTGTGCTGCACAAAATGTAGTTTCAGCTTTTTAAAATCTTATGAAAATCACTTAATGTGCCACGGTATTTAAATTTTGTGCTAGCTGGGACCAAACAAAGTGGTTCTTGAACTACAGCTACCTATGTAATTCTACCCTTCTCTGTGAGGATTTTCACTAGATACGATTTTCAAAATGCTGAATTAAATGTCTGAATGTTCTCTTAAGCTAAGTTCAGTCTACACCTTTTCCTGTGAGAAACACTTATCAAATGCTCAATATATGTGTAGTTCTCAGCAAGACTGAAAAACCTCCTGAATCAGTGTAGTGTGAGCATGAGGTCAGACCCACGGGAGGCTGTCTGGGAGAGGTCCATGTGGCCAAGCCTATGCACTCAAAGAAATCCACTGAGCAGCAGGGGCATGATGCCAAATACATCAGAAGAAATCAGCATGTTTACGCAGATTTTGCTGAGGTCAGTAGAAGTGGCCAGGTTGGACTCTGGCCTAGGAGCTCAAGCTGTTCACAAAGGAAAAGATGGAGTGGGAGAAGGTTCTTGATCAGGCTGCTTCTGTTGAACACCATCTTCTGCTGGTACTGGAACCCCCCTGTGCTTTCTAGGCCTGAATGCAACCCCCTCTGTGTTAAGCGGAGCCATTTCTAGCATCCTTCCAGGGAGAGGAGCACTCAGCACCACTGGAATATACTTTATCCCAGGTCTAGCAAAATAATAATAATAAATTGCATGTTGGAAATGTTGCAGCCAGGAGAGCCAAAGAAGCTCTAAGCCCAGATTTTACTTAACTACTTTCATACATGAGATTCCACTTAAACATTGTATGTGGCTTGACTTTCCAAACAGGACTTGTACTTTTAGAGAGATGGAGATGATCTTCCTTTCGTACAGGATTTTAGGAATATATGTATGATTAGGATATCAGGAAGAGCAGGACTGTTCTGCACAGCCTTAGTCACTGGCTTGGTTGATGATGTTTCCTCAACACCACCCACTTATTTCAGGAGTAGGTTAAATTTTCAATGTCCTGAAGATGAAGTGAGAATTCTAGACACTCAGATTTATGAAAGGAAATAATGTTAGCATGCTACTGCTAAAGCTTGTTGGCCATCCTTAACAGAGACAGATAGTGGGGACAGAAGACTTTTAACTCACAAGCTTTCCATGGAGATGAAATTAGAGCTAGAGAATTGAGGTGGAAGACTGGCAATGTAAACTCTATCAGAAGGTGGATCAACATCTGGGCCTGACATATGGTTGCACAGCACTTCTGAAGTGTCAAGTATTTCTTGTAAGAACAAGATGGCACTGAGAGCTATCGGGCTCCAAATGGGCTAGCAATCAGCTGGCGCGTGCCCTTCACTTCCTGAATGAGTTTTCAGTAGTAGCTCATGCTGTCTAGAATGGGGTTGCTATCTCGCAGCATGTTGCAAAACATATCACCTACAAACACTTGCATTGAAGACTGCATGCACTACTGCATCACTAACAACTTGGCTGCAATGTTGAGAATTTAACAAGATACAGCAAAGGTCAATATTCTGCCTTAATTTGGTGGTACGTGTACATCTGCAAACATGATGGAACGTTCCAGAACCAGACTGGGAATAGGTTGCCAAGTGCTTTCTTGGGAAACAGCTTTGCTGTCTTCCATTGACTGCCATTGGAAATCATGATACACAGCTGAGATCTCTTTACATCACCCTCTATACCTCTTCCACCATCTCTTTTTGACATCACCACCTAAAGATTTTACAAGAAAAAAGTCCTTGATTGCAGAAGTGTCTAAGACTTGCCTTTCGGTGTGAGGAATAGACTTTTATTCTCTTCTCTTCTTGTTTCAGGGAAAGAAAAAAATTCTCTTGATCCAATCCTCAAGATTCTTCTAAAATGGCTTCTGTTTCAGGACATGGATGCTGACTTCCATCAGTCTAAAGTCCCAATTGCTTCTTGGTTTATGGCCCGGATTTCCAGTGCCAGTTTCACAGAAATACTGAGCATACTGAAATTGATCACTCCTGAATTTGCACAGCGCAGTAAGGACCGGCAGTGACCAGTTTGCAGAGTACCAGGGAGAAGTAGTAGAAAATGGGAGGCTGTTTACTCAGGAATGAACTCACAAGCTGATAAATGCAAAGCAATACACATAAGGAAAAATAGCTCCATCTTTACTGGAAGTTAGATGGTAAATTAGCTGTTGCCAGCAGGACAAAAAGTCTCAGACTATTCAATTTCAGCATAAGGCAAAAAGACAAGTAAAACATTAGGCATTATTAGGAAACAAATTGAAGAAAAAAAAGGAACCATCTTCATCTCACAGAATGTATCTATGATGTTGCCTTGCTTTGAATACAGCATAAATTTTGGAAGAGAGCAAGAGAGGCAGAAACAAAAAGCAGCCTCTTTATTTTCTGTTCTTCTGCTTTATACCCTGAACAGTTAGCCTTTTGCAACAGGCAGAAGAGGTTCAGTCCAGAATTCTTCAGCTCAAAGCAGGAACAATGAGTGGAGGTATCTGTCAGGGAACAACAAATGCAAATACGCTGGGGAGAAAGTCATTTCTGAGTTACATTTTCCAAAGAGCTCTCCTTTGCTCTTCCTCCCAAGAGCAAGTCCAGTGCAATCACTAAGCAGTAGAATATAAAATAAGCAAAAGGAAGTATATTTTAGCACAGCACAGAATTAAACTGTGGAACTTGGTACCTACCCCACAATACTGGGAACTGTTCGCTCTGAACTTGTTGCTACTTAGCATTAGCTCTTGTATGTAAGGCAGCTAAAAGTCACTGAATTGCGGGGGGGAGTAGCGGCAGGTCTCCCTGGTATCTACAGCAATTGGACTCTCCTTTCAAATCTGCATTAGACCCCCCCTCCTTACTGTGCCTCTGGTCTGTGGTAGCGCATATGCTCTCCAGTGTGCGCATGCAGCAGGAGCGGCTTTATTTGGAGCCTAATTCCTTGGTTACCCAGCAGTGCCCCAGATGCTGCTATGTTTCAGGATTAGCTGGGCTTAAAGAGTCATGTCCCTGGATGACAATCCTAGAGTGACAAACTGGCCCGACCCTGGAACCGGCTTCCCCAGGGGGCAGGGAGGGGGTTTCCACCCCCTACTGCCAGGGAAGGATTTCCTCGCACATGCTTGGAAGGTGGCAGAGGTCTGTTTCCATTTCTGTTTCCCATGCCCTTGGTATTTGTTTTCCAGGGCTCACTGTTACAGAGCTCACATTTATCCCCTTCTTGCATCTCTTCTACCACTGATTTCCCTTCACCTCCCCGCTATCTTCCAGCCCACATATGCC
Source organism: Anser brachyrhynchus (assembly GCF_964034855.1). Taxonomy (NCBI): domain Eukaryota; kingdom Metazoa; phylum Chordata; class Aves; order Anseriformes; family Anatidae; genus Anser; species Anser brachyrhynchus. Next base: position 14,749,894 of record NC_137700.1, read on the forward strand.
TATCAAGCCTCTTATAAATAATCTATATTCTTTTCAAAAACTGAGTCCCTTCTGAATAATCTGTTGCACTCAAATTTCGTTTCCAAAAATACTAAAATACCATGGTGAGACAGCTATGCCAGCAGATCTCACTCACATTTCAACCCTAGATTGGTTTCCAGCTTCTGAGGGCTGGAGATGGATTCAGTTCATTTGTCAGACATATCCCTTGAGCTGTACAGGTCACATGAAACCAGGCTGGCGAGAAACCTCCTTACCCAGCCTTTCTGCTGGTCATTGCCTGGTACATCACACATGCCTTTCAGGGGAGCTCAGCTCTTTCTTTAACGCTGTTCTTGCTGTGGCTTCCTGAGCATGACAGGGAAGAGGCTGCGAGATGGGTGCCCAGCCACAGCGATCCCTGCAGGGGCAGCCGAAGCTGCGGGCACACTGCTCTGTGCCTTACAAAATGCTGGTCTGAGGGCAGCCTGCGTGCTGAGAGTTGCAGCTGTTAGGCACCCGTGAAGTGGCAATGCTGAGGCCAACATCTGTCACACACTACTCGTTCCGGGTCCATCTGAGGAAGTTTGAGGGTTTTCGCATAGCTAGGAAAGCCAGCCTTTAAACAGGACTCCTCAGACTTAATTGCATATGGAAGTGACACTAATTCAGAGAGCATCTAGCAGGAATGTATACTGCACTGGCGTCAGTCCTGCTCTGTGTTAATTATTAAGGAGTGGTATTTTTAGTTCACACTTGCAATAGATTCCACATGTCTGCGACTCTTTGCAATGTCGAGTATTTAATTAATGATAACCTTTATTTTTAAGGTCCTATTGCAAACAATAGAGATGTTCTGTTTGAGGAATGTTTGATTTCTCTGCTGCTCCTTCCCTGCTGGGAAGGCTAGACAATTGTATGAGTTCTAGCTATGCTTTCTAGCATTATAGAGAGCCAAGTCTGACCAGGATATAAACATAAATCCATAGAAGGGGAGAGGGAGAAAAAGCTTATTTACAAGAATATGGAGCTTCTTCCAAAGAACTGTATAAATATCTTAATTACAACAAATAATTTGCTATTTGTCCAATAAGGGATGCATACTTTTTAAAATAAGTAATTAGCTTTTAATTGCAACACCTGCAAAAAACCTTTCATACAAAAAAGATAATCCTTAAATAGTTGGCAGCTCTTAGTATCACTTGCCTAAATCCGTAGACTAATTTGCATGTAAGACCATATTACCATGACAACTTCTATATCTTGCTAAATTCTCTTCTTACTACTATTTTTTTTTCAGTACTTTCTTCAAGAAAAGTAATCTGTAGCTTGGAATCCCCTCCAAACGCAAGGACCTTCATCCTGCAGCTCTGAGTGCACTTTGAGTACTACTACGATAACGTAATGTAATAAGAGGCTTAAAGCGTGTTACTCTCAAAACTTTGTTTATGAGCAAAGAGGAAACGTATATAAAGCCAAGAAATTATTGTTAGTATAATGGAAATCTTGACAGTATAATTTAAGAATCATTATTAGTCCTGATCTAATTATTACAGAAAGGAAAACCAAACAAAAAACCTTACCAATATCTCAATACAGTAAAAAACAAACAAACAAACAACTTCTACATAGAAATGTCTCAATGATAATACAGTTAAAAATATTATACTCACAGTTCCTGGCACCTTCCCTTTTTCTTGGTGCTGTGCTCACCCTTTCACTGCTTCTATGGGTCCTCAGGTTGGGGGCTTCAGTCTGGTGCTAGGTGGGTTCAGGCCGCTCTTCAGCATCTGGGGTCTTTTGCTGGGATTAATAGGGTGGTGGCGGCTGCTTCTTTATCGCTCTGCAATTCACTTGGGTCCTTTTTATGTTTACCAGCATGCTTTTACACCTCACTCTTTCATCATTGGTTTGCAAAGCCATGTGGTAACCAACTTTACTGTATATATTTTACATATTTACATACATATTTGGATTTTTTTTTCTTTTTTTTTCTGTTATGCATAAAAAGTGGCTTTGGTTAGCTTCAGGTCAAATGGAAAAAAAATGGTGATTTCTTTATAGCTGTGGGGTCTCTGGTGGGCAACCTCTGCCTCACCTTTGTGCCTATATTCCTCCACACCGCATCCTGTCTCCGCTTGTCAAGGCCTCTGCCATGGTCCCTGGCCTGTACTGGCTGCACGGTACATCGTTACCTAGGGTGCAAGTATCTTGTTCTGCACAAAACAGTACCCTGTTACTCCTAGCTGTACAGAACTATGGTGGTACTGCACAGGAGTAAGAAAATGCAGAAAAATTATCTATGGCCACATGGCCAGAGGAAAAAATGCTGTTGCAGCTAAACCAGTTGGAAAGCAAACTGCTGGCAGGTCAGCACACGCTCAGCCCAAACAAGGCCTCAGGTGTGAGGCAATTGCAAACCCGATGCAAGGCCTGTGCCCTATTACTGACGGTGGTGGTCTGAGCCTGAGCTGCAGGTCGCAGGCATGTAACCCTCACAGCAGCAGAATGCAGCAAGTGTTGCGGCACCTCCTGCTGCTGCGGGGCCGTGCTCCAGCTGCAGTCCCAGCGGTACCAGGGTAAGGCTCAACAGGTGCACAGCACCGACGTGGGATCTTTGCTGCCCAGGCAGGGGGAGGACCCGGCCTGCCGCTAAGGTTTTGCTCCACGTTGGCTGGGCAGGCGGTCGAATGGAAAAATAGCTTAGTGGTGAGATCAGCCTGTTCAACCCAGGGAAGTGAGAAGAGCAGCTCATTATAAAAATAGCAGGTGAAATGAGGCAATTCCTCTGCCTGTCAAAGAATGGGGTAAAGCTTCTCAGGCTCTGCTCTGCATGCTTTGTTAGGTTGGGTTACCTCTGTCCTACAAGAGTAAAAATTGTTGGCAGAGGAGATGCTGCGTTCACAAGTATCGAGTGCCAAGCTTTTAAAACTTAATACTACGTGGCGAGCATGCTTTGTTTTTATAAAAAGGCTGCCGAACCAGCCCCAGTTTCAGCCTGAGATTTTAGATGCTGTCTTCCCTATTTTCAGGGCTAGGGGCTGTTTTTTGCTGGAAGCACAACGAGGCTCGGAGTCTTTCAGTGCTGCTGCTAATAAACGCGTTCCCGGAGCCGGGATGGGCAGCAGCCAGGGATTGCCGAGCCTCCTGCTCGGAGGCGGAGGGGCCGGCGGTGCTTTGGGCTCGGCCGGGGGGCTCCCGGGTGCCTCAGGGCAAGACGTCCTCGGCGGCTCCGGGCCCGGGGCAGCCTCCCCTCAGCGGGCGGCGCGCTGCGGCCGTTGGTCCGCGCGCGGCAGCTGAGGCGGGAAAGAGGTGGGCGCTGAGCCCTGACGGGAATCCCCCCGCACAGCACCGCAGGGGGGGCTGAGAGGCAGCGCGGCGGCCGCGTTCGTGCCGCCTGGGTTCGTTTTGTCTCCGCTGCCCCCCGCCCCCCCGCTGCCACGGCGGGACTCGGGGGGACGTTGTCCCGTGCTGTGAGGTGCCCCCAGAGCCCCCACGCGGCGCCCGGCGGCCGGCCCTGACCGCTGACGGTCAGCCCTGACGGGGCTGAGGCGGCTGAGCGCGTCTCTGCCTCAGGCGCTGCCTGGCGCCTGCCAACGCCCGCTGCGACGCCGGGGCCGAGCCTCTGGGTTTGGGCACAGGGGACGGGTCCCCGAAGGCACACGGGGAGGAAGGGGCTCCCCGGCCCCGCTTCTTCGGCTGCCTGCCGGCTCCCGGGGCGTCCCCTGAGGTGGTCCCCTGAAGGCTTCGCCAGCCCAGCCGCTCCGCGGCGTTTGTTTGCCACCAGGGGGCGGCACGCCGAAATTGTCGCTCTGTGTCAACAGAGCGCAGCCTTAACTTTTTTTTTTTTTTTTTTTGGAACGTCAGCTCTAATAAAATTCCTCAGATAAAACGCTTTGTCAAAGTCTTGCAAGCTGTAGAGGCGCTTCCTGCTCGCTAGGTCAGTGTTTGGGGCATACTAACTGCAGCTACTGAATTTCACGTGGAAAAGTTTCTCCTCTCATGGCAGAGTGACTTGTTAAAATGGAAACTGTGGAAAATAGACCGTGTCATCAGCGTTTGGCGCCACACATTTACTTCTCCCCGCCCTGCACCACACAGTTCTTTCACCCCCGCTGCTGTCCTGTACACTCATGACCTGCTTTCATTCTATGCAATGGGTATTTCCACAAGCAAAATATTTCAAGAGCATATTTTAATTTGAAAAATAAATTTGAAAAAGAAAAACAAACAAACAAACAAAAAAAAGAACTGGACTTCTGTACAATGCCACATGCTCAATGTGCATTCAGGAGTCCAAATGGTGGCTGAGGATTGCACGTGTTGAGGGGTAGCCTGTGGAAGGATCAGCGTGACATTGGAAAAGGTAGCTGTGGAAAGTTAGGCATGAACAGCAATGATTTGCTGTATGTTGGAAACCGATGTAATCTAGTTGGTGCTGATGACAAACAGATCCGATTTTGAGTGACCAACGTAAAGACTGATATTTCTGTGAAGATTAGAAAAGAAGCTCTGCAGTGTGGGGTGATGGTGTTTGTTTTTTGCAAGAACAGACATCTTAACTTGTCCCAGGCAAGTAGCAGAGAGCACCGTGTGACTGCTTACCTTCCTTTGCAGCCAGAAGAGAGTAAAGGATGCATGCACTTTGACTGCCTTCAGCTGTGGCATGTTGTCACGAAGTGTTGCCATCTCACTTCAGGAATAAAAATATTTATTTTTTGTGGTCTTGGTCTGTGTTTTTTGTATTTATTGTCTATGTTTGTACCCTTTGCAGTAAGTAGGAAAGCTTCTTTAGGCAGAAGGCTTCCTTTCTGTAAGCAAAATAGAGCAGGTCTTTATTATGATGTTTTGTTTAAGCCTAAAAGCAATTCACCATTTTCTTCAACAAAATTGTTGAATCACAAACTGAACAAAAGGGACAACTAAATTGTGTTATCTTTTGCTTGCCTTTTTTTTTTTTTTTTTTCCCAAGGCACCACTGTATTGCTGATTTAAGACTCTAGTGGAATATAGATTAATAGAAAAGGATCGCTCTTGCTGTAGTACTCCTTCCTCAGTTCTGGAAGCTTAGAAGGTTTTTGATTTCTTAAGGAGTTTCACTGCCAAAAGCACTTTCTAATTTCTATGGGTAGATAAATACTAAGATGGCATACATAGCTTGTTTTGTGTTTTGTTCCTGACCCTGTCCATTACAGAGAATGAAAAGGACTGAAAGTGGTTCCTTGTTAAAATCTAGGCATGCAGTTTCTATTTTAAAACTCAAGTGGATGGGATTTTTTTATACTACACTACTGCTGACTTGTCTCTAGTTATACATAGTTCTTTGCCCTCTGTCCAAGCTGTTTTTAACTCCCCTGTTCTGTTTTAAAGAAAAGTGAATTGAAAAAGAAACATGCTTCTAATTCAGTATTTTTTAACCTCGATGGAGATGAAAATTGAAGTTGCTCTTGAGGGAAGAATAGTAGATGAACCAGAACTATTTAATAGTATCATAGTCATAATTCATGCTGGTCACATCTTATTATAGAAGTACAAATTGTACTGTTCTTGAAAATTCAATGTTGTTTTTTTTTCCCCATTTAAAACAGGGATTCGATGTCTTCGTTTTCTATAAAGAACTCGGTGTCTTCATTGATTTCACAGTACAAAATCTTCAAGCAAAACCTGACTTCTCTAAGGAGTGTGAGGTAAATGTTAGCTTGATAGCAGTTATTAAAAGCTGAGTTTTTTTTTTTTTTTTTCCTGCTGAGTCACTTTTTATCCCATATGTTTCTAGGTAATAAGTAGCTCATTACTAACATTTTATATGTACTTAGAAGTATAGGGAGGTTTGTGTGTATGCTACATTTGAGAAATTCACTTGCAGCTAAGCCAAGTTCCTAATGATTATATTTAATCATTATGATCATGGGCCCATCCAAGTTAACGTGAACTGTAGTTAGACACTGCCTAGTGACAGAACTTCAGCATCCTCTTGAATTCAATAGGATTTTCTCTGCTAGTGAAAACAAAGAAAAAAAAAAAGGAGGAAGTCATCCTCTTGCAGATCCATGTGTGCTAGTACTGCTTGCAGCTGCTCGTAGTTGCTCCCCAGGTATAATTTCTTGCCATCAGCTCTTGTTACCTGTTGACAGCCAACTGAGCAGTACCTGCACAACCCTAGTTCTGCTTCAGTCAGATGTCAGATTCTCTGTGGCTTCAACAAGTTGAACTGCTGATTTTGCCAGCTCTGCCTACCATAGCTAAGGTACTGGAGGTACGATCATCTCCTTGTTTTTAACTGATGTAATTATGCTGTCAAAATGTTAATGTGTAAACCAAGCTGCAGTGTGTTTGCAACACTAGTGTGAACTTGGCTGTTCTAACACTTCCTTCTAGTTACAATTTGCATATTGCAATTATTTCAGCTGAAGAGGATTAATAAGGTGAGAGTTGCCTCTGTTCTTGGAACTAAAGGCCATGGCTCCACCTACCACCAGCTCCAGAGCTGTCTCAGAGGCTCTCCTTGTGGCAGAAGAACATGGAGAGCCTTGTTAGGGCAGAGGCCCTACAGACTCTCAGCCTGGGTGGAGGTGTGTATGGCTGCGAGGAGTGTGGTGGCAGGGGAGACTGTGGCTGGTGAAAGAATCGGTACTATATGGACCCTTTTGATGGAAGCAGTACAGTTAATTTGCTGCTTTCTTACCTAGCTACAAAGATCCCCCCCAAAACTAACAAGGCCTCTACAGCAGATTATATTAATGATGACATTCCAAAATCTGTATTTTAGCATTTCAGAAAATTTGATGCAGTACAACACATGAGACAAATACTTCATCATGCTTGTAGCAGTCATCAGAGTGGTTCTGTAGGAGTGGGAGGGGAGGGAAGAGGTAAATTCTTGCCCCGACAGGCTTTACAATTTCTTTTGTGACGTGTAGCACACAGCAGAAAGAGGAACCAGATGTTTTTCTGTGACAGCCACAGATTCTGAAATGAGAAACAGCATGTAGGAAAATTCAGCCAGTAAAAGATGGGAATATCTAGCCACTGTAGAAAGCTTTTAAGTCTTTCAGTGCTATGTCTTCATAACTGAAGTGTTACTATGCACGTATGTTGTTTAGGAGGGATGTAGCTCAAATAATTTTTCACTTTGATGACCTGGACCGATGTTCTGCAACATCAGTATGCCGGAGTAGGGAGCATTGGTTTTGATTCCTTTCTGCTTAGTTCAAAAATCTGCAAGAGCTTTATGTTGTTAAGTGACTCAAGATTGCTGGTGTCTGTTAGTGTTAAGTTCTACAGCACTTACTTCTCATTTCCTAAGCGCCTCTAAATTTTCAGTGCTTTTTTTTTTTTTTCTAAATCCTTGGTTTAGATCTTTATCACAGCTTAGCTGAGGAACATTAGTGATTTTTACTTGCATTAGTATGTGACCATCAACTTCACCTCTAAATACAGTTATTCTGTTGAAAATAAAAGCTTCAGTCTTTCCAAACATATGCCAACCCAAAAATGCCATATCCAGCTTTTGCAATTAAAATGAATGACAATTTCCTTTTTCACAGCAAAGTCACTGAGAAATATCTGAAAATGCACATTTCCTTTAGGATAAATACAGCGTGGCCTACAGGTCAGGGAACACAGCCCTGTGGGTCAGGGGCAGGGGAGTGTGCTGTACTTGCGGGGCTGGACAGCTCCTCACTGCTGCGCTGTGCTTTTCACCTTCCCCATGCAGCGCTGCTCCTGGGGAAGTCAGGCACATGTTCACTAGGGAGATCTATTGGAGCAAGAACGAGGATGGTGCAGAGGCATTTGTCTATGTCTCTCCCTCTCTTACTTTTCACCTCATGCCCCTGAATGGCCAGCTCCAGAGCATAAAAACAAGTGGTTGTTGTAACAGACGAAACAAGCCACAGAAACAAGGCCTAATGAACAAGCTCATTGGTAACCTGTTTGTTTGGAGCAGACATTGCAAGACTAATTGGCAAAGGAGTGTGAAGCAGAACCAGCTGGCGGGGAGCCCTGTGATGTCCTGCCCCATGGCCCTTTCTTGCTTGCTTGGGAGAAAACGTGGTAACCTGCATTCAGAGCCTTGAAATTAATCCCATTTGACATTATTCCACAAAAAAAAAACCAACAAGAGGCACGCCACTTTCCACTTTGATTAATCCAATGTGAATCAGCTGTAAAGACAACCCCTCCCGTTATGCCTTGCCTTTCCACATGCTCTTGAATAGAAATTAGCACAAGGCTGTCAGGACCTTCAACTGGTTCTGAAATCTAGGTAGATAGGAAGGGGCTGTGACAGCTCAATTTGCTTTGCTTATTCAATTAATAGACCATCCAAGGAATGAAAAAGTTGCAAGAGATCAAAAGGAGCTGTTATTGTCCTCGCTGTCCTCTGATGGGTTTCAGATTTTCACAAGAACAAAGTGTCTGTTCCTGTGCAGAGGGGAAGACTCTTTTCTGTAATTGAAACACATTTTGTCCAGGTCTGTCGTCCTCTTCCTCAGACCCTTCCTGAAGCAGGTGTGTTGTATTCATGGACATCTCTTCTTGGGTACAGGTATGTTATATATATCCACGCTACCTTTAAGGACGGACACCAGCCTCACGTTGATTTCCTCTCCACATTGAAACATGAAAGTAAAGGTTGAAATGAAAAACTTTGTGCCAGTCAATGGGCTGAGAAGGGGCAGAGCTTTTCTTACAGAGCTCCCTTGCACTAATGGTTTTAGCTTGAGAAAATGAGGTGTGTGCTGTTATACAGTCTCTCTCGAGTTCTCTCTAATACCGTATGAACCCATTAAGCATTGAGCTGAATCGTCTCAAAGACCATGTTTCTGTAAATTCTGTGGAAATGGATGGCTGAATAAAGGGGAGATTCCACTTTTCTGGTTGTTTTTAAGAGGGCAATAACATATTCTGAGCTACTTAATTTGAGAACTCAATGTACCTTTGAATCAGCCCTTCTAATAACTTTTATGTTTTCATTGTCGATTTCTCCAACTCTCAGAATCTTTGGAAATTTTAGTTAGTTTTTTTTTCTTTTTTTCCTATAATCTGTTTTGCATGTCTATTGTATAATACAAATCTTTAGTGTTTTCAGTTAAAAAAAATGAGAATAGCATGAGTGAAAAATAAAGTAAACCACCATTGAAACACACTCCTAAATTAGAGAAAGCCTTGCAACACAAGAAAATACTAAAGAGTGAAAAGAAAATGATCAGATTAGGAGGGGAAGTTTTGCTTTAGTGTTATTGCACTGAGTATTAGCAGTGAGACTCACACAGCACAACTGTCAGTGGAAAATAGCATTTTTAAGGTAAGGTTGTAGAAAGCTTAAAGACAAACTTCACATCTGCAGCGAAGTGAGAAGAAATGATGTTGTGTTAAGGAAAAGGATATCAGGCCAGCTATATCTGACATTAAAATAAATAATAACTGTAGTGACCGAAACTTGATTAATTTCTGAGAAGGAGAAAGAAAGAAGAGATGGATTATTTTATGCTGTAGCACTTTAATCCAGTTCTTCCAGCAGTAGAAAAATGGTGATTATGTCTTCAGCAGAAGTGATAAGAAGCATGTCTGCTAGATTTCAGTCAATTCTCATTAGCTCCACTCCCATTACAGTCTCGGAAAGGTAGGGATTGGGAAAAGGCAGTGTTTTTGTTTCCTATTGCTTTCGGCAAGGTCTCAGAATTACAGATTAAAAATAAGGAAATGCATTGTATTAAGCATGAAATAACAGCAATTTGCACACTGTAAGGAAGAAAGCTGAAAAGATGTTAATAAGCATTATTTATCTCTGAACAGTGCACTGCTGCCTTTGTATGGCTAAGCTGGAAAACTGCATATATGAGTAATTTATTGATTAAAACAGCTTTAAATAACCACAAAATTCCACCATGATCCTTGCTACTTCCTGTCATCACTGAATGTGTTGCAATCCCAGTCGTATTCTGCGCTGTGTGAGGGTGAAGCAGGCTCGGGTTGCTAACATCCCCCGTCCCCAAGTCTGTAAACAGAGTTCTTGCTTTCATAGCCTTACCACTTGAACTTACAGAATTTTTGTGAAATCAGCATATTCCTGCTTGTCAGACAGTGCTTTTTAGTGTGAATTTAACTCCACTTCTGAAGAGCCAATAATACTTGAAAGCATTCCAATTTACATTGTAACTCATGCTTAGGTGATAATTCAGTCTAGAAATCTATGGAATAGTTTGGTTACATGAAAACAAATATCATGCCCTGAATGGCAGTCCCTTAAAATCAGTGGGAGGCTTTTCTGATTGACTTCTGCAGATCTTGAGTCTGACCATTATTTGCTGTCTCTTTGAGCAAAAGGTTTCAGGCAATTTCTTGCGCGTTCACATCTGTGTAAGGTTCAGTATGCCTCTGCTGGATGGTTGTATTGATGGGGCACGACTCAGCTCTGCCTCAGCATTCTTATACTCAGTGTTATAGGCTGGACCTTTTTCCGAGTATAGGCAGGGCTGGTAGTACTTGTACCCGTTTCTGTTACAAAAATGGCTTATGGCTTATTTGGCTTATAGCACAAATAAAGCATACACAGCTTTATAAAAATAAAAGCACAGCATACAAAGCACAAATAAAATAGAAATTTTTCATTTTAGTGATATATATTTTTTCCAGAAAACAATCATGGGGGGTATATAATGTTAGTCCCTTATTTTGGAGCAGATATTTAGTATGCAGTAGCAACGATGCTTCATGTCAGGGAAAACTCTTCTACTCTGTACCCACCTTTGAATAAATTTCAAACTATTTAAACACTGGAGTTTATATATGTTCAGCAAAGACTGGTAGAGCTAAAATTTCTACCCATACAGAGGCTTAGACAGTGAACAATGAATTCATACCCCAGATCATTTTGCCCTTGTATCCTGTGTAATCAAGCCCTAGATCTGTTGTAAATCATGCTGCTTATGAAAAGAGAGGTCAGAAAATCAAAGTGTATTAGAAAAAATAAACAAATGAGAATCTCTAAACAGTTTTATGAAATATGTTATGTCTGTTGTCACAGAACATTTTATTGCTAGATACTGCTATAGCATTAGGAAACAATTGAAAATCAACATTGAAATCAGATCTAATTCCTACCCAATGTTTTTTGTACATGTTCTTTTATATTTTGGACTTGAATAGTATCTGGCCATTTTCAAAATGAGGATTATTTGGTTGGTGGTTTTCTTAAGATAATGTTTTCCTTTCTCATGTAGGTGACTAATGAAATTTGTGTGTGCTTGTTTTAAATCTCTCTGAGCAACTTTGTAATATTTTTTGTGTTTTGACAAAAGCTGTTTCTTGGCATAAAGCCAAGAAGGAATAGCACTCATTGAAATAACCATATCTATCATGTTACATCATTAAGAGAACAAGCTGATGAATGTGTCATTCTAACAGCAGACAGTTATATAGAAAAATTGATGTTGACCTTTTATCACTTCTGGTGACCCAACCTTCTTTTAGGAAAATGGGTAGGTGCAATTTCTCTTTCAAGAAAGATTTATTGTCACGTAGACCACAGGCAGGGAAAATGTGAACCAGTCTATTGCTATTTATTCCCTGGTCAGCTTTGATCCTTAGGCCAATCTATATAGGCTTTGTTATACCTGTCCCTGCCAGATATTCATTATAGGGTTTATTTTTCCATCACAGTTTTTCTGAAACTGTGATAATGACTTTATTTTAACTGTATTAATATCTTCAGAACATACAAGTTTAGAATGTTCAAGTGTGTAACTCAGGGTGATTTCAGAAGAGCAATTAAGTTTGCAGTTGTGTTTTGGAAGACAGGATCATTATGTACCTTTTTCTTGTACTGTAGTAAGTAAATCTGTGACACAAATACTCATTTACACGTCAAAACTATATTGCGAGTGACATTGGAGTTACATTTAAATCCGAGTAGCCTTTATTGCTGAATTTCAAATCTTACATCTTGGCTTTGATATCAGGCTCTTGAGAATTACTTTGAGTATTCTGTGAAAAGTTAACCAGTAGCCTGAATTCCTGAAACTACCCCAACTTTGTCTTTTTCAGACTTTTAATGGTGGAATTGTCTATAGCTGCTAAACCGTTATTTATATAGAATAAGTGACTCTCCAAGTTCTGTTACATTTTGTTCCTTTTATTGACACACTAATTACTGAAGCTAGCATACAGTGAAAACTGCACTCTGCTCCTGCCCTCATCTGTAATCTGGAAGATAATAAGGTACCCTTAAATGCTTTTCTTTCTTTACCCCTCTTGCAAGATGAGAGTGGATCAATAGAGAATTCTGTGGCAAGCTGAGCTGGTTTTGTAATCATAATGGCTACCAATTGAATCAGGTAAAATTAATTCACTCCAATTGCTTATCTATTGTAGTTATTTTTAAGAATTCTGCTTCACAAAACGTCTCTTCACATGAATACATTTTAAAGGAAGTATCACAAAGCAATTTGTGGCTTGAAATGGATTTCTTTGGCATGCAGGTGACAACTGAATGACATAATGAAACAGTCAATAATTACATGCAACTGGGAAATCTTGGTGGTCCCACCGGGATCAATTACAAAGTTCTGGTCATTTGCAGATGAGTGGCTGAGTAAGTAGTTAATCGAGTGTGTACACTAATAATAGGAGACCTCTGTAACCAAGGGCATATGGTGGGCCTTGTTTCACTTGAATAGCTCTTCCATTAAAATGACTGTATTAACAATTAGGCTTCTCTAAGCTTGTTTTCACTTAAATCAATATCCATTGTGTTTCCTTTGTCTTTTAATAACCTTACAATTGATCTATTTTCTCTTTGATCATGGTTAGCTGACTAGGGGGAGGTCACAGTTCCATTGCGGTCACCTGCCTGTTGGTTTAAGTTGCTGACAATTTCCTTAGACTCATTGTTACTAATTTCAATGGATTTGTTTTAAGTTAGGAGATTAGAAAAAAAAGTTGAATGTCAAATCTATACCAGTAATTAGGAGGAGGGGGGGAAAAAAAGCCTCAAGCTGAGCTCATATGAGCTGTAAAAGACAAAATACAGACTGTGACCCTAAAGTAAGAAATGATTTTATTTCTAAAAAGCTTACCAACACAAGTTGCTGGAGCCTTTTCAGGCTTTATATTATTTTTGACACAGCCAGATGAATGTGTTGCCAGGCTGCTCAGAGATTTTGAATTAGCTCTGTACAGCCTACAGTAAATTTAGACTTTAAGAGAAAGTTAATAATCCAATCATCTGGTTAATTACCCCAAAAGGTAGGTAATGACATAGGTATTTAGTGTGTATTGATAGTGTTTTGCTTTATAATTATAGGCTTTCTAGGCTGAAGTACTGGAATATTTTTTACCTGCAACCTTTTGTTACCTTTGCTTTCTTCACCTACTCTGTGTACAAGTTTAACTGGCATAGAACGTAATAATTCTTGAATAAAAACCAACAAACAAAAACTTCTTAAAACATTCTCTTGATTCAAAGATATATTTAAAAACTTGCTTACTTTAGTTTTGCATATTTTTCTGTTGACTAAGATATTATGAGAGGAGGTCAGTGGGAGTTATTTGCAATAGCTGAATAGCTTGCTGGTTTGCAGTCTCCTAGGCTCAAGTGACTGTTTTATCAGTGGGTATATTTTCTCTAACATCTTTTTTGTTTTAATCCCATTGAGTTAAGTTGATAATTTTGGCAGTTTATTCAATGTTTTTCTTTTAAGAGGCTTTAAAACATTCAAAACTGTACAGACTGTGCTAGAGAATGCTGCTTTGTTGGAGAAAAACATAGCTATGTCTCATTGGGGGTATAAACATTAATCCTTATAGACCTAGTCATGAGGCAGGATGTGGCAGTCTAATCGATTGCAGTGAGTCTGGGCCAAACTCAGTTTAATTTTTAGACATGAAATACAAAGAAATGAAAGGCTTCTTCATGTTCCACACTAGGCATCCTGTACAGATAATCCCACTTGAGATCTTTGAGGTTTTAACCCCACCACAACTGGTTGCCATTTAGCCTTACTTGCCGAGCACTGTAATGTAGGAAAGCTGAAAGGTAAGTATAATGATTTTGCTTCTTCTGATCTTTTGTTTTACCTTTCCTACTGCTTCTGTATTGCTGTTCTGGAACAGCAGAGGTGAGGAGTTCAGCATGTTCAATAGGGTAAATTTGATCAGAAGCACTGCCCCACTGAGTGTAAGGTAATAAACTGAATGTGGCTAATATTCTATTCAAAATAGTCCACAGTTTCCTCCGACTTATGAGTGGAAATTTGAAACTATCCAATGAAACATTTCTCCTAGTCAGTCTTGACTTGTGCTGATCCTTCAGAGTCAGTTTCCTGAATTCTAATGTCCTTAGGTTGTGCTCCGGGGCAGTGGAAGATTCATAAATATTCTGTTGTAAATACTTATGATTACCTTATGGGACACAATGAATTTAATGCATATTCTCTGGGTTCCTTAAAATGTGCTGATCAGCAAATATGCAAGCCTGTAAGTCAGTTCAGTAGAACGATTGTGAAATAAAAACACTGTAGAACACAAAGCAGAGTTATTGTAGGACTGGGGCTTTAGAATGTCAAAAGCATCTAGAGAATTTAGGAGAACAAATCCCACTGAGAGTCAAAGGGATTTGTATGGTTAAATCCTCCAGTTGTTTTAGAAAAAAACTTATTGTAAATGAATAAATATAGGGAAACTGTGCATTCACCCTGTCCTAGTTTTGAACAAGGTTCCTATAGCACAGCAGTGTTTCTGCAGCTAGACAGTTCTGAGTGAACTTGTGATAAAAGAGCTCCTAAAGCAATCCTGTAACAACAAACCAGTGTATCCACTCCAAAAGGAAGAAAACAAGTTCAGAAAATAAATAGACTTCACATGACAGTAGGTAGAGAAACCTGAAAAGTTACAAAGAAGACAGAAGGAAGAAAAAAAAAGACTCCAGAGGTATTTTTTTTAAAAAACATTTATATATATATATATATAAATAAATAATAGCTATCCTAACTGATGGTTAAAAGAAGTGTAACTCTTGTGACTTCAGAGGTTCAATTTTCACTCCTGGTGTTTTCAGGAAATAGATTTGGTTGTCTGGAGTATATAAATCTCCATTATCCTGCAGTGGATGTTGTCTGCTTCACTGCTGCCTTTCATTTAAAGACTATACAATACCGTGTTATATCCAGCCCAACCATATCAATCAGTTACTTGGGAAGGTGATTTTTTGCATAGGCTGGTGTTTGCCTGCAGTCAGTCAAGTGCAGTCTAACTCAGGTCTCTTTTAGCTTGATACATATCTACATTAAATCCAAGCATATTGGAGGGAGCCCAAAAGCCCAGCAGAAGCCCAGTCAAATGATAGTTTACAGTGTGTAACAGGTATATTTCTCAAAAGTGCTTTTCTTTGAGATTAGGTTTCTGTTACAGAGTTCAGTGCTGAACAAGTGTTATGCTTATCACTTTGAGTTCAAATGCTGATGGCAGAGTAGGTAGGGACATCCGTCCTTTAGGAGTTGTTACTGCAGTGCTGGTAATTCCTCCCTAGTTTAAATGGGTAAGCCACTGGAAGAGTATTGTAAATATACTTGTGTTCTTTTTAAAGCAAAGCAGCCATTTTTATTGTTTGTATTCCAAGAAAGGTCTGAAGAAAGCCTGAAATTTGAATATGTATCTTAGCTTCTTTTTTCCATGCTTTCTGAACCTGTCTGATGTGATTATTTCATATATTCATTTGTCTCAAGTGCAAAGGTTTTACCTTATTTTTTTTTAATAATATTTCTAATGGATGAGGATGTAAGAGGAAAAAAAAAGTAAAAAATATGAGAAATCAGGAAAAACCTCTAATTCTGCCTACTCAGACTGATGAAAGGAAATGTTCAGCCTTTTTATATTGCCCTTGTAGCTGTCATGATAGCTAACCACCTCTTATTTTGTTTTGTTGGAAGCAAGCTCAGTCAGAATTTCTAGATCCTCAGGGAACTGTTTTTGCGTGGGACATGATAGGGCAGCATCGGAGATTTAAAAAAGTGATTATCATGACAGTCAACTACTCACAAAGATTTTGTGCTTCTCATTCACAGATATCCCTCTTCCTTACCGGTGTTTGAATTATTTCTGGCATACTTTGCTAATAAAATGAATTATTTTTTCTAGTGCCCTGATGCATTCACAATTGCTTAGATCACTCAACAGACAAACGAATACTTCCTGCAATTTAAATTACACCCCAGCAGTCCCTGAATACTAAATATTTACAAAGCAGGTTAAAGAAATACTGTGAAACAGAACAGTTCTGCTGAACTGATGAATAGGTTCTTCCACCCTTCCAGTCAATAAGCTAGTGGATATAACACATGGAGTAGACCACTTCTTTTAAATTAAAAAATATTTTTTGTAAATTAAAAATATCCTGTTTCTTACCTCCAAAATCAACAAATCAATAGAATTGATTCTAAAATCAGCAAATCTAGCAGTATTCTGAATGGAAATCTCTGACACTGCACAGCCCTTCTATATTGAAGAGTAAAAATGGTGACAGAGATGGGACAGGTTTACCTTGGCACTTTCCTAGGTATTTACTGCTAAGAAAGCTATCCACCCCCTCTCATCTGAATTTTAAGACAGGATACCTGGCTGTACAATATGAAATAAAACAGAACAGCTGTCATCAGAGCCCAGGAATAATGGGAAGAAAGAACATTTTGAGAAAAATTGATAAAAGGAGAAGGGGAAGGCTCTATTAACTATTGAAATGGGGAGGTTGGAACAAGGCATTTTATTTTTTATTTTTTTTAAGGCAAGCTGTATTTCTGTCAGCTGGGAACTGGGATGTTCTGAGGCCTAGAGTTTGTAGAAGGCCTGTAGGAACCACAAGCAACAAGAAAAACAAAAAAAGAAATAAAACAAATGTAAATGCATCACATCACCTATGTGAGGGGGAAAACTGCATAAAGATGAATATTTTGAGAGAGAGAGAAGGAGAGTCTAGGATTGCGGAAGGACTTTTCAGTCTCTTTAGCTCAGAGGGCTAAATTCACTCTGAGTGAATGAAGAACCAGACGGAAGGCATGATATTCTGGTTTGAGAGATTGATTATAAGCTTATGGAAAATGAAGAGACAGTAGGACAGAATTTTTCAACTGGGAAAAGATAGTTTCTATTTTGAGGTCTATTAGCTTCCCTTGTGACTGGGAGAAACGATATATTAGTATTTCTGTGGTAAGTCAGGAGAGATAGAATTTGCAGTTATGGGGAAAAGTGAAAACTAGTCAGCAAATAAAGCTGTAGGTCTGAACCGTTTGACTGTTGCAGAAGTACCTTTGTATATGCTCTACAATTTTTATTCTTTGAAATTTCACTATTCAAGAAAAGTTTCTTCAGGACCTGCAGAACTTTGGGTGAGTAACGTCTCACTTTCCTACGATGAGACACTTATGAAGAGCAAAGAGACCAAGGGAACTGACTCGTTTTAACAGTACACCTGCACCAGGAACAAATATGGCTGAGGACCAAAATTCTGCTTATGCATGTTGGCTACCTAGCTTCACAGTAGTCCAAATTTTAAAAACAGGTTTTCACTGAGGAGGTAGATGACTTTGAATTTGTGAGAGGAAAGGGCTATCAACAGTTTGATAGCACTGTATCTTGAAATGACCTGTTTAGAGGCATTAGTAGTACAAACCACCCTGCCTGAGCCTTCCAGTATGCCCTTACATTACTGTAGAAAGCGAGAACCTCCCAGGAGGTGTGAGAGCAGAGTTTTCAGTTCACTCTGCTGCTGGCAGCTTGTTTGACAGCCAGAATGGTGCCAGCTGGTGCTGGCTGGTACGGGAGGAGTCCTGAGTAGCTGTTCAGATCAGGCACCCTACAGCCAAGTTAAGGGACTGCTTTATTTTCTCAGTAGTAGTTCTCAATATATTTCCATTCATGCAGAGGGGATAAAATTCTGTTACTTATACCAAGGAAAAAAGGTGCAAGGAATTGTTTATGTAAAATTCAAAGAGAAGATTATCTGAATTACCCTCTGATAATGGAGGCACACAGAATTAATGATAAAGGTACATGCCTTTGTACGTCAGACCTTTGACTTTCTAATCCTGCCCAATTGCTGCAGTCATAGAGATTATTTTTGTGAGCTATTGCTCAACAAAAACAAAACAGATCAACCATAGTTTGTGGAATTAAATCAGCCCTGTCCTGAGCCATTGAACACAAAATACAAAGCTTCTGGCAAAAATAAAGAGAAATATAACCAGCCTGTTCTTAAATCTGAGCAAGGAAAGTGCATCTGCTGTAGCCATAAAATAAGTGACTTGTTTTAAAAGACAAAAAAACATCAGTATATTACTCTGGAGCTACTTTTTTGCAGTACAGAATTGCTCCAGTGATCACAACAGTCAGGGATGGAGAAAGACTATTGAGTCTGTTCCCCTGCACTCATAGAAATAATCCCCTGATGCAAATACATGGTTTATTAAGGTTGCAATGTACTTGCTAGGGGAATCAGATCTCTAATAACATTATCTGCGGAACTCTGGAGGAGTAATACTTCTTCTCTTTAAGATGTGCACTGTGGATGGTTTACACCAATTCTATAAACTGGTAAAAGGAGTGGGAAAAGGGCAATGGCGTGAACATAAAGCAGTAAGAAAGGCCATTCGAATGAAGTCTTGTAAGCTCAGGTTATCATAAGGCATCGAGTGCTTTTAAAATATGTCAGTTTTTGATGAGGAAATTGAGATATGTTGAGACATACTTAAATTCTTCCAACAGATCTTGAATTTCAGCTCCCATCCTAGTACACTGCAGCCTAGAGCAGAAAGGAGTGCTGAACTCCACCGCAAGTCTGAGGGGTAAGTGTGAGAAGAAGTAACAAATTCTGATGCTATTGGAATCTTCTCCAAATAGCTAAATGAAAGGCCAAAAGAATAGTCCTGTAATTCCAGACTGAATAGAGAGAAAAGATATAAAGAGCCAGGTATTACTGTATTTATTGTGGAACATAATTCAATACAGGCTTTTGCTGAGTTTGCTGTCCTCTCTGTGTGATGTGTGGCTCTTGCTCTACAGCTTAGCTGCTAACAGCAGAGTTGGAAACAGCCATATGGTACAGATGTCTGTGGTTGTATCTTGCCCAGCATTTCCTTCTTTCCACCTACTTCAGGCTTTTGTAATTGCTGTGACTGCCTCATGTATACTTGTAGGTGCAATGGTGGGAGCACTAGGATACATAAAGTCGTGGTTTTAAGCCACTGTGTTTGTAAATTGCAAGGCACATTGGGACCCTAAACTCTGAAACCTGGAGATAGCACAACTGTATAAAAGTCTTACTTGGGTCACAAGAGAGAGCTTGTGATACATGCCTCATTTTAAACTGAGATGATGTTTTTATCACAAGAGACCCAGTTCTTCACAGTAAATTTAATTCATTCTTCACTTGCCTGCCAGATCCTCAGGTCTGCTTCTCTTTTTTCCATTGTAGGAGCTGATGTCTTTGCAACAGCACATGAAATGCAGTTGAGACTAGTATTTTTGTTTATCACGTCGTGCTTTACAAGCTCCATTTAGAATAGCACAATACAGAGGAGAAGCCCTGAAATCAGGGCTATTGCTTTTCCTAGGATTTTTGTTGAGGTTTCTGAAAGTTGTAACTCACTCAGGATTTCAGTTGGACTCGCTGCCAGGGCCCCCCACAGAAGGAATCGCTAACCCTCAGAAAACAGATCTAGTTGAGGATGTTAAAAGTTGGTCATTAAAAAATCAAGATACTTAATCACTAATGATTTTTTAAAAACATCAGTCTTTTCTTTAAAACCTGCTGCTAATTGCTCACCTGTGCATATACATGTAGTGTTACAAATTTGGGATCTGAAATGATATCAGTTTAAAGCTTTGATGTTCACCTTTTAGAAAGTTAGTTACAGTCATTTTCCCCCTTCCTAAAATACATGTGAGAGGAAACATCGAATTAATCATAGATGCAAAGGCTGCCTGCAGCAAGGTAGCTCATTTAGATTTGTTTTTGCAAGATCTGTGTTTCTTTCAGAATGTGAATCTCTATAGTATTTTTTTTTCTTTGGTTGGAGTGTGTGTAGTATTCTGCAACAATGAAATGCTTTGCTGGGCCATTTATCATTCCTTGCCTTGAGCAAAGTCTCTACAATTATTTTTTTGTGCTAGTGTTCCAATCAGAAGTTTTATTGTCCAGGTATCTGCAGGCTTCTAGAACTTGTGCAGTAGAAGATTCACGTTAGAGAAAATGCATTGTTGCCTCTGAAAACCTATCCTTGGAAGTTACATCTCTTTGCACAAAGTAAACTGTTTATTTTTCCATTGCTATTCTCTGGCTTATAGCACCACCTACGAGTTTCTTTCAAATTGCAGATGCAGGCTGATCTTTGCATGGATTGTGTACCTTCTTCCATGATGCAGCTGCAATTGCCTGCTCTTCCACATGCTTAGGAGAGCATCAATGACTTCAGCCATAGCAATTTGCTGCTCTTTAGGACACTGTAGCTCAGTGATTTTGTTCTTGCCTTAGGAACCACTGAACTTCATCCAATTCTAAAGGTCAATACAAGTCCATGTATCCCATTTATTCTTCTGTTCTGGATTGTAATTAACAAGGGTAGGGGAGGAGCAATGGAAGGGAGTCTTTATTAACACTGAGGATGGTCCATATGCCAAAACTTGGTAAACTAGTATAAAAGGCAGTGGTGGAAGATCAGGTCCAAAGACTGAAGGTCATTATTGCCAGCCAAAAGCAACCTTACCGTTTCTTCATCAAGTGGAGAGGTGGAGCTTGGTGCTAAAACACCCTTTTTTTTTTTTTTTTTTTAACTTTTCTGAGTGTTGTCAGTTTGACAAGTTTGATTGCTTAAGTTCTGTGAGAGAGAAATCAGTGTCACTCTGTGACAGGGATAACAAAGCTGCATGCCCCAAATATCAATAAATTATTGCAATGTCTGTGATATGTAATGGCCTAGGTGGAGATTTTTCTTCCCTGTCTTTCTCAGAGCACAGTATTCCTCATGTACTTTAATGGCATTATGTACACTTTGGGAAATGTTTATCTGTAGCTCTGCTGTCAGTTAATTCCTCTCTCCACTGTAGCTGATAAACTTACTCTGGTGGAAGTTATGATGATACTCGTTATTCCTTCATTTCTGTTATAAAACGGATGTTATTTGTACTTACAAAAATATAAGGCACTTACCAATATGGAAGCACTTTACAGCTATCAGAAGAGATCACAGACTGCTCTTGCAGCTGCTGTAACAATAGAAGACGAAGCTTGGATTCATACAGGTTCTTCTTGCTGTTGTTATGCAGGAGAGAGAGGAGAGTATTCTGTTCCATTTGGGAAGATTATTGTATAAGTTGCAAAACTATGTTTGTCCCTTAACTACACATTTACCAGTTTATCCAATCCAAGCATTAATTATGATTTGCTTGCCATATGCCCATTTGAAACTTTTTCCACAGTATGCATAATGCAATCACAGTCACTGGTTTGATTTGGGTGACAAGGCTATTAGACAAAGAAAATACCTGGTGGAGGAGAAGTGGAAAGACTCCCAGAGCAGTTGCTGCCTTGTCATGGTGTTATGGCAATTTAACAGTGCCATGGGAAGCTGCAACTTCAAACGTCAGAGCTTTGGGACAAGAAGGGGGCTTTGGCAATTCGCTATGTGGTTCAGGAAGTCTTGGCTTTGTTCAGTATCAGAAAAGAGATGTTGCAATCTGTTTGGAACCAGCCCCTGGTAGAGTGCTACCGCAGACCCTAAGACCCTCATCAGACTTCCCATGTGACCTTGGCCTGGTCACATGGACTCTAGTTACAAGAGCAGCTGCCAAGAGCTTCAGAGCTTAAAAAATTACTGCCTTGCAGCCAGAAATTTTGACCTCCTACTGATGAGCTGTCCTGGTTAGTCTCTTCTGACTTGGAGTAGAGCAGCATGCACAGGCTGGCTTGGGCTGGTCTATTTTTCCTCTGCACTAAAACAGACTGAGAATGCACAGAGAACATTTCTATTGTCAGTTACTCCTCCATTCATTTTAACTGAAAGAAAGAGCCCCTTCCTACCTTGGAGAGATATGGGGAGAGGCTTATTAGCTGCTTGGATACTGTGGAAATGGAAGGCAACTGTGATAGAACTGGATTTTTAAATATAGCATTAAATTAATCAAGGAAACAGCTCTTTTTTCATAACTGCTTTGATGCTGAACAACATTTGTTTGAACTGGTAAGGTTTCTTTTTACATCCACCCTGGTACCATGGGACACAAACCTCAAACTCAGTCTTCTCTCTGAAGTCTTTGTATTCAGATAATTGAGGGGTGCATTTAATACCCCTGTGCCCTCAGCAGTACAAGTGGTAGCTGCTCAGTTATTCCTAGTTTCTGTGCTTTAACTTCTCTGCCTTGAATTACTCATCTCTAAGAGTAGGTAATGTGGTACTTAAATCACCAAGTAGCTGTTGTGTATTGGTTAATAATGTACTTTAATTGTGGAGGAGAGTTGGGTAAAGGCTAAGTAATACAGCCTCATTATGAGAGACTGTATTTACTTTTGATGCATTCTATTGTTTTGTACCTCTCCTGAGCCAGGAGTTTCCAGCAGTTAAAATTACCAAGGTGGAATGAGCTAATGCACACTCACAGCCTTAGCTCTGTTGGTTTGTTTATATTCTACCAGCCTGGGGACTGTGCAGTCCTAGCTTCACAGCACTGCAAGTTAGCACTCATTATTTCAAAACCCTACAAGCCTAACTCCTCACCTGTTGTCTTTAAAATGCACTGATCTAGACTTTTGCTTTAGGCTTTTAAGGCAGCTACAGGGCTTCGGCCTTTTTTCTTTAGCAGCCAGAGGGCTAGATCAAGTCTTAGGAAGGCATTTGCTCATCAGGAGGGAACTGGTTCCCAGCTATTGCATCTAAAACCACTATACTTCACAGCAGCTGTGACTCATACTCCCTACATTGCTCTTAGTACAGCAATAAGGGGGAGGAGAGACATGTTGGCTTCAGATTCATTCAATTTCTTGTATGCAACAGAGATTTTTACATTGCATCTGATAGATACACAGATCATTTGTTATGTTTCACCTTCCTCTTTAACCTCTTTATTGCCGCATTTCCAGGAAAGTTGGAGATAAAACTAACCACAAGTAACAGAATGGTGTTGCTTTCAGCTGTAGACTGGCAGAGATGTCCAAAGGATAGAGTAGCAAACCACTGCTATTGGGTTGGTCTCAGGCTGTGCAAACAGTGGCTTTGTAGGCTCAGTGAAATCACTAGCTGAAGATGCAAATGGGTAGGTCCGTGATGGTGACAGCACTTAATTTCTAGATCATCCACTTTCTGCTGCTGTTCCTCCCTGACCTAGTTGCTCTCCTTCAGCCTCTTCTGGTCTGTATTCTGTCGTCGCCCACACTGGGAAAAGTGTTTTTTTATTTTATTTTATTTTTGTTTTCCTTAGCCTATCTCCTAACTACACAGCACTCTCCTCCAGTAGGGTTAGGTATCGTAATTTTCTAGAATGAAGATTTCATAGATGTTTTAGAATTTACTACAGCACTGAAGTGTCTGTGCCTTTTAGTAGTTGTGTGGAAATCGTGTGAATATTCCCAGAAAAGCATTAGCAAAATAATAATAATATAATAAAGTATTCCTAGCAAGAGAGCACATAATCTTTTAGTGTAAAAGAATCCATTAAATTCCCAAGTATATTACTATTACCAGTAGGTGGCTTGTCAAAAACATTTTTTTTTTCTTGGGTATAGTCCTATTTCATCACACAACCGTGAACTTCCTGACAGAATTACTAACACCTGGTGGTAAACTTTGAAAACCAGATTGTTTAGCTGCCATTCTGCTGACATTTTTACATTGTTTGTCCTTCCTTCATTTCATGTTTATGTCCAAATACTTTTGCAAGAGAAAGGAACTCAGTATTTGAGAATTCATCTGCTCCTGCTGTTGCTTTCCTGACTGTAGTCATAATCAACTTGTGGCATCACAGATGGCTGCTGTGGAGGTGGTTATGTCATAAGAATGTGGTTTCAGGTGGGGACAATAAGAACTAGGAGCAGAAGAAATGTAAAGTAATTATACAGGTTTCACACTAGCTACTGTAATAATAAAACCAAAAAAATCACACCTCCTAATCACAGTAGTGAGGCAAAATTGTTTCTAAACTGAGAATAGCTGAAAAGTTTTGCCTATCATGTCAGGTGCTCCTTTGGATTTTGTTAATTTGCAAATCAGATTACCAACTGCTAGACAATAAAAGATTTGGTTTAGTAGTGTGTATCATGGGTTTTAGTTAGCTTTTACATGTTACATAGAGGAGAGAGGTAGATTTTTTTTTTCAACATAGTAACAGATGCCCACAGTAATCCAATAATTCATAACAAAATCTGTTAGCCTGAGAACAGTGCTTTAGATACCTGTGGGCACAGCTGTAATAATAATTTAATGCTTTCTTTTAGCAGGATACCTTGGTGCCATACAGAAAAGAAGGAAAGCCAAATGATAGCAGAATACCAGCTGTGGAAGCTTCAGTTACAGGGAAATCAAACAATGGCTTTCATATGGGGGGACAGCGTAAGATGCTGTCAAAACTTTCTGCAGAACCTCTGTTGAGTTGGACACATCAGGAGGAAGTCTTGTGCTGTCTTTGCATACATGGAACTATGCTTGAACAGAACATGTTTTTCTGTCAAAGACACCCTACTTTCCTTCTGTTGTGGTTTAACCCGGCCGGCAGCTAAACACCACACAGCCGTTCGCTCACCCTCCCCCCTCCCTCTCTGGGATGGGGGAGAGAAATGGGAAAGTGAAGCCTGGGAGTTGAGATAAAGACAGTTTATTAAGACAGGACAATAATAATAACAATAATAATAATAATAATGATAATAGTACTACTACTAATAATGTGTACGAAACAAGTGATACACAATGCAATTGCTCACCACCCGCTGACCGATGCCCAGCCTATTCCCGAGCAGCCGGCCCCCCCACCCCGGCCAGCCACCCCTATATATTGTTCAGCATGACGTCAGATGGTATGGAATACCCCTTTGGCCAGTTTGGGTCAGCTGTCCTGGGTCTGTCCCCTCCCAGCTCCTGCTGCACCCCCAGCCTGCTCGCTGGCAGGACAGAGCGAGAAGCCGAAAAGTCCTTGGCCTGGTGTAAACACTGCTCTGCAACAATTAAAACATCAGCATGTTATCAGCGCTCTTCTCATCCTAATCCAAAACATAGGACCCTACCAGCTACTTAATTAACTCTGTCCTAACTGAAACCAGGACACCTTCTTATCCATTTCAAGAACAATGGAAGTAGTACTGTGAGGCCTCATTTAGCCCAGATTCTTTTCTGTTCAGTTAACAAATATTCTGCATCACTGTTTTTAAGAATTAATTTGACCATAGTCGTCTAACTAATCACAACATACTAACTTCTTCTTGAACAGTATTAATTTCCTATTGGGGATTAATATATGGAAATGCTAACAAGAAAGGTTTGCTTGAACTCTTCTCCAACTGCTCTTTACCTGAGGGCTTGGTGCTGCAGATTTTTTCCCACCTGATCATCTTAGTGCTTATATCGGTCTACTCTTATTGCCTGAACTGAATTGCTGCTTGGGAACCTTGCATGGACATTGTATTCCCCCAGCTGAGTTCTTGAGTTGGTTTCTTAGCCAGCTTTTTGGGTTTGAGTTTGGGTATGTAGCCCTGATGGGGCCCGGCTGGGAGCCTTCTTTTGCAGGTTATGTTCGTGTAACCTGGTTCCTAACAGCCATGAAGGGCCTCTGTCCCCGTGGGGGATTTGTGTACTCTGCTCTATGTCTCAGTTTTCTCTCTGTAAAATGAGGGTGGACTAAATCTGCCCATAAGGTGGGGAGTGCAGTGGTAATACATAGTCCAGCAGATAGGAACAGCATCCACTGAAGCCTCCTTCTTTCATTTCCTTCATCTTCTGGGGAGAGTTAAGCTTGCAAGGAAAGTGGACTTCTGAATGTTGTGAATCACTGACCTCATTTCTGTGTCACTCCACTGGCCCTTTTACTACTTCATATGAGTCTTCTGATAAATCTTTCATCTTTCTGTACGCTATTCTAGAGAAATTGCATGTGCCAGTTACAAATACCCTCTCCTAGTATTTCCTTTTGTTAGTCTTAACCTGCTCATTGGCAACTCAGAGCAGTATCCAGTTTTAACACCCAACATGATAGTCAGTATCAGACCAGTGATCCTAATTTCATGGTCCCACTAAGTACACTGTGAGGACACTTCTTTTTTTATGTGGCAGCACATAACTCCACTGGTGAGTATCTTACAGAATTCTACATTCACGTGCTATCAATTTAATGATTCCAGTTCAAGGTATTCTGTTCCATTGTTTTCATTCCTATCATTTCTTGTCTTTGGATCTCACTGTTAAACATGGGATGGGCTTTACTATTTAACTGAAGTTCATAGTAATCTGATAAGCTTCTTGCAGTTAAGACAAGAGTGTTGTTAATTTCTTCTGTGTGTAAATTTATCTTTTCATGATTTTCTTTCTAATATTGCTTGCTGAATACAAATCCTGCTAGAACTGTTAAGATGTTCTGGGTTTTGGGGACAAGAAAAGCTGTACTGTAACTGTTTTATTCCTGAAGAAGTAGAAGGTGAAGTAGGATGAGTTCAGGTGGGCTCAGCCCTCTCCAAACTTACTGGGTTACTGCATTTGAAATGGAGAAATTCTTTGATTTGTGTTTATTCTTGTTCTCCAATTCAATTTATGCATTTGAAAAAGTAGGAAAAATTTTAAAAAATATTTGGTATCTTCAGGTTTCAGGAAAGAGTTCCGACTGTGTATTTCTGGCTTATACAAGTCATCTGTAAAAAAAAAAAAAAAATAAAAAAAAATTCTCTGTTGGAGTATTACCCTCCTGTATATACCCATGACTTTTCCTTCCTTGAAGCTTTGGGCCTGTTCATTTTTTTGCACCTTTTTTTCTCTGTATCCACTGTTGCTTTAATTTCTCAAAATCACTTTACATTTAGGTCTTTATCTATCTGCTTTACCCCTCCAGTGATGAGATCACCCACTAAGCTGACTCTGCTCAAGAAAGCCAAACAAGGTACAGTTAAGAATTCCTACTTTCAAGTAGATGTAAACAAACAAACAAACAAAAAATTAGAGAGCCCATCAAAGGTCTTGGAGTGCTTGCTTTCTTCTAGAGAGCAATGTGGCTTGAAAAATTATGTATACTTCACTATTTCTACTCTGCAGGCCATGTGTGGGATATAGGGGAAATCTGAGAATTGCTGAACATATTCATAGTTTTCTGTGCACACAAAATCTGCAATCAAATTGGCTATCATCATGCCATCAGGTTTTCCCTTATGGTTGCGGCTGGCTCAAATTGATAGTAAATGCTAGCATTGCAGCTGACTTCTCAATCACAAAAACACCGCTGTCCTTGCATCTAACTATTCTCCCATAATGCAGGCTCCCTCCTCCCAGGACTCAATTTCAGTGCCACTGAACTGGTGATAAAACCTGAGCACTGACAGCACAAACAACTGACATTCTTAAAGGTAAACATGAAGACTTATCACTTGGCTGCTGCTGCTGCAGATTTTGACAGGGAGACGAGTGCTGGGTAGTGCCTATTCCAGATGAGAGGTTGCAACAGAGGGGGGAAGAAAAGTATCTGTACTTGATAATGAAGCAGTACTTAATAGGTCTGACTTGTATAACTTTGAGGAAGTTACCTCCCAATCAAGTTGTTGCAATTAAATACATTTTCAAATTGCCAAACAACGTAAAAAGTAAAGGTACTTTTCATTTTCATCTTATATTAGTATGGATGTTTTTACCTACTGGGCAGAAATACTGTGAATTTGACAAGACTGGGATGGTCAAGAATTCTAAATGATACTGCATGATGGGCTTATCATGTTGTTTTCGTCTGCTTAGTAGGTCCCAGATGCTAAAACCTGAGTGTCTGAGTGCAAGTTACTGTGCTTTATAATGAGGTTGGCCCATCCTTTGCTTCTTGATTTTTTTGTTCATAGTTTCTACAGCCATAGAGAATATGTAATATTGATGATCAGATCTGAGGCATACTGGCAGAGCTAACTATGATACTAGGTGTTTCTTCTACTTATGACTATACCATGTTTTAGCTTGTACAGACATTGTTTGTGCTCTCCATAGAGCTAATTATCTCAAGTGCAAATTCACTCCTGTGCAGTTCTTCTAGCATCACGTTTAGCCAACAGGACACCTCCCTCCACCACGCAATCTGTGATCAGCTGCTGTTCAATCCTGTTCCTGCTTGTGTTTCAGAGTCATTTGCAGCTTTGAGCTGCACCACACGTGAACTGCACTACAATTTAAAAATAAGCATTCTCTACTTCTCTAGTTTGCCTGGTGGCTGATCTGACAGGCAATACTATTTACTACTACTTAATACTGTTACAGGGTGGACTGACTTGTGTATAAGAAATTGAGAGCATATGTCAGCCCATGGCAAAGCAGAGTTGTAGGTTATAGCAAATCTGGATTCCAGGTAAACAAACAAAATATCTTAATTCGGGGTCTGGTACTGAATAGAGGTGAAAAATCTAACTTCTTTTCACTGTTCCCTAGAGGTCAACATCCTAAAAACTCCAGATGGTGTGAATTGATGCCCACCTCCTGTGTGGTCACTCTAGGGTCATATGGCAACCTGTGAATTCCAGTCAATGCAAGGTTATCTAAGAGTTTTGGTTTTTGTTTTGCTTATCATTGAGACTACCCTTAGTCTTTAACCTATGAGGAAAAAAAAAAAAAGAGTAGGGTGACAGCAAACCAACACAGAGAAGCAAATAACCCCTGCCCGGTACATTGGAAGTTCCTAATCTAAGTAGCTGATAAGGTTTCAATTTCTTACTGATACAGGATTAAATATCCTGCTTAGTGACAGGTGACAGAGAAAGGAGATCACAGCTGTCTTCTAATAGGGCTGCCCTTCCCCTGGGGACTTGCAATTGGTAACTCCATCAAAGATGGTAGTTCAGGCCTGTACAGCATCTTCTTGATTTCACATTATGAAGCTGTTTATCATGCAGACCATTTATTTCCTGACCAAGCAAGGATCAGATGGATAAATGATTGGACATATGCTGCATATCCAGAGCTTAAAAATACCTCTGTGAATCTGGAAAAAGGCAGAGATACTCCACGTGAGCGAGGGGAAAGAGTGCTAATTGTATTCACTTCAGGAGCATGAGTTGTTATCTTAGCTATCAACACCTTATCAACAAGTTGCATCCCCGTGTAATATCCCAAATCTACCTTTTGCCTTGCTTCCTGAAGCATTTCTACAGCCCCTCCCTGAAGCAAGGCTTCTCTCTTGATTTGCTCCTTGTTTGTGTGAAAAAGCTAAGGGCAAATATAACATTAAACCTATTTGCTCCTCTTTAATAAAATATCAACTTTTCTGACAAGGGCAGTAGCCTCAGTAGCACAGACTGTAACCTAGGCTTGCTTCACCATTGCTTGAGATGGTGTCTGATGCTAGGATGTGCTCCATGTGCAATCTCTTGCTGCTATATCTGAGCCACGTAGGAGTGGCCCAAAGGCTTCCATCTATCTTTGAAATATCTCAGTGTTGTCTTTGTGAGTGGCTTCCGCTGCTGTTAATTAACATGGGTTGAGCCCTATTGTTTGCCAAGTTGAGACAGCAGTGTGAACAAGTCTTGCTGCAGGAGTTAATAGGTAATGCACTTTAATTTTATTGCCTCTCTTTGAGGAGAAAGGGACTTTTGACCTGTTTCTTTAAGAAAAGATAGTCTGCTAAGCTTGAAATTTGTAGGCCTATTTAGTGTTTATCTTTAACCTATGCTGACTTCTGGAATAGAATACCCTTGTTCTTCTTTTGAGGAAGGCTTTACCCTTTAAAGAAAGTCCAGCATTGTGCAAAACTTTAGGTGGCTTTCAGTTACAATCTTCTGTAGATCATAATGCAGGAGGATGGACAGAACACGGAGAGCTGGGATTGCTGTCCCAGGCTGAAAATCCAAAGCAAGATTTCTTAAATTGTTCTGGGAAAATCTGTAATGGTTCCCCATCTTGGAATGGGATTCAGTACATGTAGGAACTTTGTATGTATTTGGTTAAATAATTAAGAAGCTAATTTAGCTTACTAAGGATGTTTTGAGGTAATAGCTGGCCAAATGGTATCTAGAATTTTGCAGCATTCATTTTCTTTCTCAGTCTGTTTTTTGTGTGTGCTACAATAAAAAAGCAGTGTGCTATATCAGTCTGAAATGAGCTTTTCACTGAATGGATTACAAGATGCAAGAGTGAACGTGTTGTCAGATTCAGCTATTTTGAATGTTCTTTATGACAGTCTTCAGTTCTTAATTATGTTACGTTAATTGTATATTTTTTGTTTAAAAGAATTGCTCTTTCATGTTCAGAGTGTGGCAACAGAACAAATAATGAGAAAAGTACAATCTTTTTATCATGTTCAGTTCTCTCATGGTGTATTTGTGTGCCTATCTGTACAAGCTTAATAATGCTTTAACCTAGTTTTTTGTATTTGCTATGAAATAAGGTTCTTAGAGGCTCATGACACTAACCTCTAGTTTAAATCTCAGGAGGAGGGGAGCACACACCTTGAAAATACTGCTTTAGGTAGCCACATGCTAGATTCTCTGGAATTATGCAGACAAACCCTGAATACCTCTTCCTGGTGTGCATGGCTATTTCAGTAAATTAGAATATGATTAGAATAATTTCCAAGTTGTGTTGTCACATCATGAGCATAGTTGATAAGTAATCTGAGCGTAGTAGGTGGAATAGACCTGGAATACAAGTTCAGTTCTAAATTCTTTAGCAATGTGTATTTCTTTACCTCAGAAGCAAGAGGTCTAGTTTTGAACTTCAGAAACAGAGTACATGAGGACCCTGAGGAAAGCAAAAATGTATCACCTTCATAGCTGGCAGATCTGCTTTTGTGAGAAATGATAAATACGGACGTTAGAGTTCTGCAGTGTGAGCGTCAGGAGCAAACGTCTGCTATAGAGCAAGTAAGATTCCCCCTGGCTCTTTGCATGATCAAGGGGTCTGTTATCAGTGAGGCCCCATTGCTAATGGAGTGGCTGGAGAAGGGTATGGACAGTAATGAACTGCAGAGAGCCACATCTACTAATAATCAATTACAATGAAGGAATAAAGCTTAATTTTTGAGGTTCAATTTGCAGAGCAACAGCTTAATAATAATAAAAAGGCATTTCTTATAAATAACACAAACTTGGTTGGTAAAACAGAGAGACAGAGTAAATGTGTAATCTTGCAATGTTTTAGTGAGTCACTTTTTGGAACAGAACACCACTGTGTTTGCTTTTGACATTTATTTGTCTCTGAGGGATGCTGCAAAAATTGAGAGAATAAGATTAAAAAATAAAATTAAAAAAAATCCCAGAGCTCTCAGGTGAGGCAATTGTATACAAGACTGCAGAAACAAGAACAGAAATTGACCTCCAGGTGTTCAAAAGCAGTAGTCAAATCTGTTTTTACTTAAGCAGTGGCATTTATTAAAGTTAACTCTGTTATAGTTTTGTCACAGATCAATTTTGTCAGAGTGGTAACGTGACAGACTGTTGAAAAACAGGTGCCAACAGAATGCAGCTCATTCTGAGCCTCATTTTCCTGCCACAAGGTGGTTGAATTTGTATCCTAGGTGAATAATAACGTACTGAAATCTCTGAAATTAATAAAATAGCTCCTAAGAGTATAAAAATTCTTCAGTCTCCATGTATATTATAGGGATATACTCAGCAGTTGCTCTTCATGTGAACACTTACGTCCATATTATTTTTTGCCTCTGTTCCTGAATGTGGATGGTGATGATGATGATGAAAGCCCAAACTGATGATGAAAGCATGCTGACTTAAGTTTTCAAATGAATCCCAAGTAAGCCACAAATATCTAAATATTCTGTTGATTTTTTTTTCTTGTCAAAGTCTCACTGAAAAAGTGCATCTCTGAAATAAGAAATTTGGGACATATTAGAAAAATATAAGTTTTCAATAATTGTTGCCCCCCACCCCCCATTCCTGTTCCCATCCTTAAAAAGAGCTGTTATTTAGTAACAGTTTGATCCTGGGTATCAACAGACATAAAGTAGTGCCTGGAAAATAGCTCTTTAAACTTACAGTGTGCAAGGGATAGCCAGAAGAATACTGTCCTGAGTGCTGGTACAGACCTACTCTCTGGAGGTTAATTGAATAAATGCCTTAATTTTCTTTTATTTTTTAATGAGTTTGGGATAATTTCTAATCAGGCTTTAAAGTGTGCAATAATGGAAAAGCTAACTAGATTTTCTTTCCAAGCCCCTCCTTTATCCTCGAGGGAGGAAAGAAGTTTTCCTTATTTCAGAAGCTGCTAAAACCACTCATTCATGATTTGTGCCTGCAGACTCTGGGAATTACATAGGAATTACTAAATTTTCATTCTCTAAATAGCCAGTTGAGAGTCATTTTCGCAGCTCCTGAGCACAGGCTGAAACAGAGAACAGATTGGACAGATGTTATGAAGTGCTTTGTGTAGATATTCTCAATTCTGAGACCCAAAGCACTGATGAAGAAGTCTAACAAGAGGTGCACTGTCCAGAAGCTAGTGTTATACACAGGCCAAACACCATTTCAGATAGCCCCAGAAGAGGCCCCAGAATTACCTGGGTTTGATGTTTTTCTGGAACAGAGAATGAGAATCACACAAGATTATTTGAACGTTCTTCTGTTTGAATTATGGGGGATTGAGGTATGGGATAGGATCAAAAGAAAAATCAACTGCATTTTTGCTTATAATGTGAAGATTAAGTATTTCACCTCCTGACTCTAAGAGGAGTCTGATGAGACAACTGGTAGCACAACAAAAGCCCATCAGAGTTCTGCATATTTACATTAGAGGATCTGGAGGTACGTAGGCTGTCACACTTGAAATTCTCTGCTGTTATTGCCTCCCCCCCCAGCTGGAGCAATTCTATTCTGGATTCCTCTTTTAGCTGGGACATGAGTTTTCAATATGAAAACAGAAATTTGCATTTACTATAAATTAAACTCGGCAATTTTTATGATTGTTTAAATAAATCTGGATCTTCTGTATGATTTCATTGCAAGTTCAGAAGTCTTTGCTCTGAAATTTGTTTCCTTTCCTCTGTAGCCTAATGTATCCTGCACCTCAGTTCAGTTTAGCTCCTTGCCTGTTATGAGCAGTGTAGTTTCACTGGTTGTGAAACTGACTGGAGAGCAAGTCAATACGATGGCTGTGAGGAGGTTTCTCCACCTTTGCGTGGAGGATGGAGGCTTTTGGTGGTTTCTGATCACGTTAGTGCTCCCACAGTATTGCTCTGGTCTTCAGCTCAGGTTCATCACTGTATGATCACTCTCTCAGGGATTACTGAAGCACTGACAATTGCTAGCGAGTTCCATTTAATTAAGACTAATTGTCCACTGTGCAGGGGGGCATACCAGATTTCGAGATCTGATCTCCTACCACAGTAATTCCAATTTCTACTTTCATCTGGGATGTTTCAGTGCAAAACCAAAAGGCAGATGAGAGAACTGAAGTATTTCTGCAGACTTCAAGTGGAGTTACATGGCCTGTCACCATGCAGAAAATTCCCAGATAGATGAACAACTGTGTCCCAGTTAGCACGAAGTAATTCTGCATCTCCTGTGAGCTTCTAGACATCTTCACCTTCATTCTCCACTTTTGGATTTGCAGAGGGTTGAGGATGAAGAGTTTGCCTGGTATTGTTGCTTTGTTTTTGTTTTCTTTTCCCACCTCCTTACATTCCTAAACTCCTCTTGTATCCATACTCTGAAAAACTGAGAGTTAAGTTAAAGTAGCCCCTTGATCTTTTGCTGGTATGAGCACAGAGGTGTTTGAACAATTTTTCATGTGTGTGCATGGGATTTCTTTTTGCCCCAAACAAGGATAAAATAAAAGTTTAGAATTAAACTTTTCTGTTTTGCTAAATGACAATTCAGTTTTTGCACTCACTGTCTGGTTAGCTAAGACCTTAGGAAATTATGCCATTCTCATTAATGGATTGTTTGTTTTGAATAGTTCTGAAAAGCACTCCAACATTGTTGAATAGAAATGTTCTGCGTGGTGGTACATTTTGTGTGAAATACTTGACATTTTAAAATTTGGTTGGGAAGGTAAATGAATTTAAATGTTAATTTGTTACAATGAGTTTCCATGAGGAAAAATTCAAAAGGTCTTCTGCTCACATTTTCAGGTCAGGAGAGAGTTTGACTTTTACAAGTCCAAATAAAAGGGATTTCTACATAATGCATCAATGGTGTGTAACTTCAAAGGGAACTTCCTGGGGCAAAGTTTCAGTCTGTCCTTGCCTAACTTCTCTACTGGAGGGGGTTGGAGATGAGGGAATAGGCACAGTGGGTTGCTTGAAGGATTAGTGAAATAGTACAGAGACTTTTGCTTCCATAGCAGATCATCAGCTTGAATCCAGCAGAACTCATTGCCACCGACCAGCTGTTAGGGGTCTTTGCTGATTGCTAGCCCTCTTTACCAAGAGGCTGATGACACTGCAGCCAACATCAACCTGAGCTTTAGAGACAGAATGAGAAGTCAGTGACAGCAGTCAGTGTTATAAAGCTTCTTGATCTGAGGACCTAGTGAGTTTGTTATGTGATCTGTGGAGAAAAACCTCTCGCAGGATCGTGGGTTTGAAGAGGCTGTTGCATTTCAGCAGGTGTGTAACACAATCCCTGCAATAAATGGAGGCTCCATATTAGATCAAGTTAGGCTGGGTCTTTGCCTCCCTCTGCTGCTGCTGGAAGGGTGCCCCAGGTTTCTGCAATGGCCTCTGCCTTCCCAGACTGCCCTGGGTTGACTTCTCTGTTCTAGACATGGGAGCACCTTGTCCTGAGGGATTTTCCCTGAGCATCACGGATGTAAACGTGGAGCGTGGCAGACCTGGGATGCATGCAGGGCAGTTAGCTATGTTGTGCTTGAACAGAGAAGTCCAGAGTCTGTAGCAAATGCTGTGGTCACTGACAATTGACCCTGTGTACATAAATATAATTTGCACGTGGTTTCAAATATGTGGAGTTCTTTTACTTTAGGAAAGTGGGAAAAAAAAAACAACACTTTTTTATGTTTTTTTTAATGCGGTGGTACCTTTGCCTGCAATACGTGTGACCAAGTAATTAGTTTTGAGTTGTTTGACCTTTGTTTAAATTTAAAATTAGAATCTGGACATGTCTCAAGAAACAAAACAACCAAAAAAACCTTCTAAAAAATGGAATCCAATCAAGAAACCATTTGATGAATCTTAAATTTTATTTTTCTGCTTTGACAGCTATTGTGTCAGTGATCATTCCAACTCTGTTTAAAAGAAATTCTGTTCTAAAGAATAGTTGTAAGATAGCTTCATGTTTCCCAGGGACTGGGAATCATGCATGTAATTTTTCAAATTAATGACAAGACTTGGATTGAGTGTGTACTTTTAGAACAAAACTGTCTTGTTAAAAAGCACTGTGTTTAGACAGCCCACAGAAAAAGGAGATTAAATTGCTGGATTGGACTTTTATATGGCTTGATTGATGAGAAAACTATGCTGCAGTATTCATTGTTTATCAAATATCACTTGGTCAGTGGCACTAACAAAAACAAATATGTATTGGATGCACGATTAAAAAATGGTATTGCAGAAATGTGCAAGTAGTTTCAGTGAAGATTCCTAGACCTCTGCAGGGGCAAAAAGCTAAGAAATGCTGAAACAATAATGTGAGGCACTGCACAATGTAACCAGGGAGACATCAGGCACAGTCTTCTCCATAGAAAAGGACTGCTTTTTTGTGATCTCTTACTGAAGGGCATTGCAGGAATAACCTGCAAGTGTTTTTATAAACAGCTGCTTTCTCCAATTTCCTTTTCTTCTCTCTGCACCCTTTTTGAAAACAGACAACCACAACTCTTTAAGGATGTCTTTTTATTGTCACTCTTCAGATGTAACCGCTGTTGCAATGTGTTATACCTGCACATTACAAATTATGTCTGCCTAGCTGCAGCACTTTTATCCACAAGGGGGGATTGGAAGCTTATCTATATAACTGTCTGGTTTAGGTATCATATATATTGTTTTGATTAATACACTACTGAGGGTTATTTTATCAGGATGAGAGAAAACCTGCAAGATGGATTCTTGCAGTGTTACCCATTTAGAAAAAAACTGTTGCCATGTGGTGACAAGTACATTGTGGACATATTTAATATACATTCTCTTCTTCCTGTCTGGAGAAGTGGATTTAGCAAATGTTGGCTTTTCAGGATTTGTACATGTGTGCATGCAATAAGAAGAGACATGGGGATGCAATTTCCTCTGTAAGAGCATATACGTTGAATAATAAGCAGGAATTGCTTGTTTGTTTGTAGGGATCCCGGTGTATGTGTGTTAATACACTCATCTAAATGTGGTGTTTGTGCAAATCAGTCTTGTATTACTTGTGTATTAATGTGATGGGAAAGATTCTCTAGCAAATATCCTCTAGCCAGTCTGTATGGAAACTCAGCTATGATCTGTGAAATGTTATCTTGGCTAGTTTACATAATTCCCCAGTGAATCAGTTTGAACTCCATTCCTTTATTGGATTATTATTATTTTTTGGAAGGTAATTCTCAGTACATTTGTATTCATGAGGCAATGGACAATAGGTAATTTAACACCTGCTATCTAGTCTCTGTCAGCAAATGGCCTTCTCCTACTGGGATTTATAGTTACTTCATATTTCGAAGGCGGAGAATTCAAATCCTGTTTAGTTTGCTGTGCTGGGAGCAGAGCTACAATATCTCATCTTTTGCACTGCCTTTTAGTCTGGTTTTAAAGTAACAGTGCTGCTTCTAATCCAAAAGAGAAAAGCTAAAATCTGGAGGGGATTAACAGTTGTTTGATCCTGTCAAGGTCATTTTCCTCTCCAAAATAGGAAAAGGTGACAGTGGGGGGGAAAAAACTAAGGGAAAATTAACCCCAGTTCAATCCTATTTACTGTGAATATTTTGTGGGCTTCTTGATTTAGTCCCTGCATTGTGTCCTCCTGTTGATTTTTGAGGAGGAAAAACCTGTATATAGGTGTGAGGCAAAACTGCACGTGTGTCCTTATATAACTGAGGTCCAGAGCTGTAATCTGCAGAGGCAAAGACTGGGTATTTGTGTCTGTGTAGCTCCTGCTGGGAGGTCTGACTTAGGCTCTTTGGCATTACCTCTTCCTCTCTATTTCAGATTCCAATTCAGGTTCCTTCAAAAATTCTAGAGAAAGTGTAAATTAGGAAAGGGGAAGGAGATTTTAAGAGAGACTGACATCTCTCTTGTAGCTCACATTGCATTCCCTTATTTCAAAGGATTGAGGCTGATTTTTAATTTATTTATTTTTATTTATTTTTATTTTTATTTTCATTTTTATTTTATTTTTTTTCAGTACCAGATCTGTAGAAAGAGAATATATGCTACATTCACCCTACTGAAAAAGCTCCGTGTTTGGGAGATCATCCATATCTGCAGCAGTTGCTCTAATGTTAATCAGTAGGAATAAACTAAACTCTACTCTGTTGTTTCAAAATGAGAAAACTGCCTTTTGGTTAGGAAGTAATCATCACTGCCTGATAGATAATAGACTTATCATTATCGTCTTCTCACAACAAAACTCTGTGTAGAAATGTTCACTCCAGGTGGCTGAGAGGCCATTAAACTAGATCGAGTATTCTCTTGGTATTTTGACCCACATAGTCAACAACCTATTGTTAATCTCTGCCTCTAGCTTAACAGATTAAGAGTACTCAAATTCATTATGAATTTTATATCATTAGAGATGGGCCAGATTTTGGAGAGAAGGGGTATCTCCTAAATTAGTGATTTTTCTAACTTAGGGACAAAAGCATTTTATTTATAACCAAAACATGGGAGTGACTGGGGAGAATAACTTCTTCCACGGTAGCCTCACAGAAGCAGGAGGATGGAGCAGCCATAGCGGCTGTACTGAGCAGTGGAGTCAGGGCGTGCGATATCTGCAGGTCTAGTGGAGAGAATAATTTAAAAGACCTCGTGGAGAGCTGCATCTCAGAGAGATCATGAAGCCCATGAGTACCCTAGCTAGGTTTGCATGCTGGAGTACCGCATCCCTTTTAGCTGTGTTCTTTTGGTATGGCAGACTATGTCAGGGAGCTAGGGTTACTTCTGTCCAGATGAAGGTTGTCCCCTGAACAGAAAGGGCATTGGTTTGGGGGCATGTCAGTCTATAGCACCTCTGCAGTGCACTAGGGCACACCTGTAAAACAGATTTTTGGAAGATGTACAAAATGGAGCTCCAGCTCTGCTTTACGTTTACAGAGGTAAATACGCTTTATGGATGGTTAAGTAGGGGCTTTCTGTTACCATCTGTTGAATTTTGCAATTTCTCTTCCATCTTGCTCTAGCATTTGCAGGTCTCAGTAGCAGAATTGTTGCTTGGAAACTCCATTGTCTTTTTGTATTTATGCGTAGAAAAGAATGCTCAATTTCTGTAACTTGATTATCACGACTTTTGCGTAGATCTAATACTTCTTAACAAAGGCCATTTCTGAAGTGACAGAGTAAATTCAGTGGATATACTGTGTGATAAACTGTGTTTTCATCAAGGCTGGAGCTGTTCTGATGTGAACATTTGTCGGTATCATAATTGAGGCAAAAAATAAGTTGCATGAAAATGATCCTATTGTATATGTACTACTATCGATGTACTATTTCTGCTTCCTTCTGTTCCCTGGAGTAAGAAAAAAAACTATGAGTGTTCAGGTTGCCATCATCCGTCTGTGGGTAAATTTGGTTGTTTTTAAAATTTGTTTGGTGTGTTTGTTTTCTTAATTTTCTGTTTAAGTTTTAGTTTTGCAGGGTATCCTGACAATTTATTTCGTGTCTTCTGGAGAAGACAAACATCAATACCTATTAACTTGTGGTAAAAATGTAGTCTCAACATGTTTCTTTGGTGTTAGAAGTGAACACAAATTTGACTTTCTTGGTACAGAAAGACTATTTAGAGTTAAGTTTCTCTGAAAGAAAAGAGCAAGTGTGACTCATTGTATCTAAAGTCTTGTTTCAGACTGCTTAAGAAACAAACACTCCCTCCTATTCCTTAAGATTCTCATTCCTAAATAAAAAAATCCTATGTCAGGCGGCCTACTCTATGATAGATTCACAAATAGTATGTTTGATGCTGACAACTGCTTTTTATCTCCCATATATATTAATTTAAAGGAGTGTGTAAGTATCCACCTGAGTTCATCTTAAAGGACTCCTATAGAACAAGGAGGATTTGGTTTAAGGAAAGTTTAGGAAGCAGTCATAAAATCAAGAAGCCTGACACCCACCCACCTTTTTTAAAGTTGGTCACTCTGACCTTTGCTCATATTTTTGGGAAACAGGTAGAGAGGAGAGATTCTGAACTGCTTTATAACACTCTTGGTCAAATTCATTTCTGTCTTGTTTGAATAAGTTCTATCTACAGGGTCCTAATTTCTACACTCAACCCTGTCCTTCAGGAGCTTATTTGAGGAGCATATTATGAATAGATGTTCACAGCTTGGCAAGGAGCTTGGTGGAACGCTTTTTGAGTTTGGTTTCTTTTAGAATATTCATGTTAAGGGTTTGGTTTGAAGGAGAGATTGCAAAACAGTGACTGTTGTCCTTTTTCTTTATTTTTTTTCTCTATTTTTTTCCTTCTAATGTGTTTTGGAGAAGTACAGAGAAGATTGGATGGAGAACATGGAGCAACTCTCTTTGCTAACAGCATTTGTTCATGATGTGCTTTGAGAGAAAAATAAGAGCTGCAGTTGCCAGCTGCAGTAATGCTCAGAAATCCCAGCATGTGAAGGTGACTCTACCAGCACACAAAGCTTATGAGAGCCTTTGTACTTATTGTCATCTGAGTTTAAACATTAGATCCTGTGTTTTTTGCTCAAAAGCCATAGCAAAGAGTTATTTTCACTCAGTTTCCAGGATGTATCAGAAGGACTGAAAACTGAGCTAAATGCAATGTTAGGCTATATGAAGTGTTAGATCAATACTTGAAATTAGTGTGTGTAATGACAGCTTTGAAACTGATGTGCATGTGAGCATGATTGAAAATTGCATTGAGAATCTCTGAAGAGTAGCTTGGGGACTCATTTTGTTTAAAACGGAAGGAAAACAGTATCTATACAACTCTATGTGCTAGGCTTTATAGTAAGTGTTATGAGTGAAGGCTTCAAAGGTTATTTAAGTGCTTTCTTGCTATTCATCATCTTCAAGAGTAGTATTAAAATTTCTGTTCTAGGGTACAGAGTTTATGGGATGCTTTTTTCCATTAGGATGGAGTGGGCTAATTGCAGATTGCAGTTTGGCTAATGCTTGGATACTTTTTTCTTCCCATCTGTGGGGGAATTTTCATATGCAATTATACGTATCTGGACTGAATAAACATCTATGAAGTATAACAGAAATGTAGGAATCCTACATTTGGGGCATAGCCTTCCTTTAAAGGCTGGACGTGCACTAGCAAGCATCAGCAGCTGATCCGTATTTCCACATCACACCTCTTGTAAAGTTTAGGGGCTTAGACTTTCTTCTGTGGACCCGTATAGCAGTCTGAAGGCATAGAATGGTACCAAGGTACTTAATTACCCCTATTATTCTTACCTCTATTGTTCCAGTGTAGTCAGAAACATAGGCTGTTTGCAATCCTGAGAAACTGGTTTGTCCGTGTACTGGGATTATAAAAAGTAAAAGGAGAGAAATGTGCTGCTTCAGTACTTTGCCATAAAGGGTCATTCTTGTTTTCTTGCAGAATATAACTGTAGAAAAAGACTTATAGCTCCCCAGTTAGGAACAGCCCCCAGTTAGGGGCTAGGTTATTTTCTTCCATTTGTGGTTTGGATGTTTTCAGCCAAGAAGAGAGCAACCTTCTTTCTCATTTTAAGGATTTGAGGATCTTCAATATTGGACCCATAGGCTCATTTACTGCCATCCAAAGTTATTTATTGTCAGGTAGGAGGCAGCACAACAGTTGTTCCTGCATGAGGACTCTCAGTAGACTTTGCTCTTAAAATTGATCATCTAGAAAATATTTTGTAAAGAACATTTGTTCCCAAGCACTTCTCTCTATGGAAACTGTTGCTCTAACTTCCCACTGATCATTTAGATATTAATTCCTATGATTTAGTGTTTCATGTGTAGTCTACAGGTCTGTCTTTATTTTTAAAAACAGTGAAGTAATGGGATGAAAGTTGGCTTTGGCATAAGATAAAAATGAAGATGACCCACCGTTTCAAAAACAGTTAATGCTGGAGGCTTTTAATTCAGTATGGCTTTAACTATACCTGTTGTTTGGATCTGCTTAGCAGTCTGTCTTAATGTCTGAGCATGGAGCTGTGTTGAAACTGGCCTAAATGAGGTTAACTGGAAAGAAGAGAGCTGTTGTCAGCATGAAAGAGAGGCTGCAGAGAGGTGAATCAGCAGAGGCTTAAAGCAAAACCATGACTTGCTGAGAAGTGTGAGCAGCAAACTGTGAAGATTGTTAATTAAATGCTAGCAGTGAGCAGGTGGGAGAGACACGTAACAAGACAGGAAGTTATGTAGGGTGTGCTTAAAAATAAAGTCTTTGAAACAACTGATTTTTTTTTAAGAAAGTCTTTCCATCCAATCCAGTGTGCTTTTAGGATGATCTGGAGTTCCCTAAATGTGAAGCAGCTCCAGACTCCTGATGGCATAGTATGGAGATTGACAGTGCCAGTGGCCAAGGCGAAAAGGTCATTCATGGAAGTCTGGCTGAGACAGCATAAAAGTGTGCTAGTATCTTTAATGATACTACATCGGGTTCTTGCAAACCTGATGTTCAGGAGAAGTAAGTATTTCCAGCAATGACCAAAAGATATCAGACTTCAAATTGCTGTGATGTTAAGGGTTAACACGAGGCTTTGTATACAGTCTTGGAAGGGCTGCATTTTTCTTTATTTTGTCACACAGCACATGCATGTCTAGACAACACACAAAGTGAAATCCTTGACCTTTCTTATGAAACTTTGAAAGACCCTGTGGCACTGTACATAGGTGTAGCATGACTGCTCTGTGTGTGGAGGTGGTGTCTGCCACT
This sequence comes from Anser brachyrhynchus, assembly GCF_964034855.1. Classification (NCBI taxonomy): domain Eukaryota; kingdom Metazoa; phylum Chordata; class Aves; order Anseriformes; family Anatidae; genus Anser; species Anser brachyrhynchus. Next base: position 14,792,039 of record NC_137700.1, read on the forward strand.
TTGGCTTATTCTGTCTGGTGCACTCTTAAAAATTCTTTTACAAACTTTCTGGTAGCAGAGAACAGCCATTTTGTTGTATTTTTCTTTTTGAACAGTGCTAGTACATTCTAGGTAGGAACTCTTATTTTCTGTTTTCTGTAGCAGAATCTGTGGCTGACAGCATGATATAGGTATTTTAAAGATGGAACATAGAGAGGCACATACTATACATGTAGAATATTTTACTCATCTTTCTTGCTGGCTTTATCTCAGCATCTTTTGAAGGCTAAGCTCTGCCAGCAAGATTCCTTGAGCTTTGAAGGAAACCATACTATTAGAGAACTAACTTTAAGTATACCTCATTATAAACAGTGCAAAAATAACAATAATTTACCCAGAATCATCTGAGTATTGAAATGAATTGCCCATATAAAATTTATACGGGTGTTTCTTTAGGAAGTACTTTTCTTCATTTTGCACATAGCAGCAATGAATATATAACAGGAGATCTGATGGATTACCTTTCCCTGCTAAAGCATTTCTCCATTTTGTTAAGATGATGGAATTCTTTAGGATTTATTTGTTATTTGTGTCATGTACATTAAAGTAACCATGGAAGATGCCAAAGAAGACTTGCTATCATCATGGATCCAAATATATATATATATATTTTTTTTTTTACCACTCCAATTGGCTCAGGTGCTATTTCTAGGGAGTAGAAGGAAAATCAGTTGCTTTGGAAAAAGGTATTTCAAAGTATCCTAATCAGACAGAGATAAAGGTCTTTCATGCCTTCGCCAGCTTCTAGGGCAATTTTTTAGGCACAGCATGACTCACAATATTCAACTAAGAAAAGCTGCAGTTCTATGTAGGCTCCAGTTTTGTGTTTTCTTCAGTGATATACAGTTTGGTAACTTGTGGTTAGAACTGTGAAAGTAAAGACCTTTTTAAGGGAAAAAAAAAGTCTTATCCCGTATCTTAGAAAATGACCTCTTTTCTGCGTAATAGCTACCAAGTATGTATATTCTACTAAGGAACACTACATGAAGAAGTCAGCCTCAGAACTAACCAGGTAATTGAGTTAAACTGATGGAAATAGTTTGAGGTTTCTTGGGTCCAGGACACCCCTTGGGCTTCTTGTAGTAGCTGCTACACGTTCCTCAGTTTTAGTCTGTAGCTTGGGTTTCCTAAGTCATTTTTCTGTATATTAGAGACAAAATCTGTATATTTTCTTAGTGTAAGGTAAGCAGAGCTTCCTATAAATTCAGTTTAGGAGCAAGGGTGCTCAGAAGCACATCATAAGGAAACCTCTCTCAGGAAATTTGGTAGAAGTACTAAATCTTCCTCCTCCCAGCACAGTCTTGCTGAGATAATCTGTAAGACAGATAAGGAGCTTTCTTGCATCCATTGACAAGACAGGATCTCTTCAAAGAACATTATTCCTCTAGTAAAATGAGCATTTTTAACAGCACCCCCTGGTGACTCTTGTAGTAATGTTTCCTCATTTAATTATAATACTCTGAACCTGCCTCTTTGGAATAGGTGGCATAGCTAATTCTTGGTCATTTCAATTTGTCTGTAGTTTTCTTTCTTGTGTAAGACAGATCATTGATTCATGCTTGTTTGGGTAGGATGATCTTAAATTCTTGCTAGACAAAGATACTTGCTACTGTGAGCTTTTACAGCAGTTAAAAACAATATTTACCTAAAAATAGTTAACTCAAGGTAATTACAAATGGTTTGAAGGTGGAGATATCACCTCAACCGCCACAAAAGGTGGCTAAATGGCTCACTTAAATGTATTAACTCCAGAGGTTAGACTTTTTTTTCTTCACCATGACTTCAGTTGTGGATCAGGCTCTAGCTGTTAGTTTAAATTATAATAAACTGTTCACAACAAAGTGGAAGCTGACTTGCTTTCTGTGTGCTCCAATGTTAGGTTGCCATCAGATGCTGCCTCTAGTATAGGTAAAGTTCAAATGAAGTATTTCGGGGTCATGAAATACTTTATTTTTTCAATACTTCATTTCTTATTTTCTTAAATAAGAAATAAATTCTTTCAGGCTTTTTTTTTTTTTATCATATCCTGCATCAAGTCAATTTATGAGCTTTGAGCTGCAGCTCAAAGATTGCAACTGGAGAATTAAGCAAGGTGAACCTGGCATGCTGGCTAGGTATGTAGATCATTTTACTGCAAAGGTCAATAGACACAAAGAAGAAAGTTGAGGTTTCATCAAAATGATATAGGGACAGTAGTGAATTAAGAGTGGAATTTCTTTTCTACTCTTCCTGGTATGCTTCTCTTCTGCTGCTGTGAAGAAACATGAAAAGGAGATCTGTGACCTGACTTGGCAGGGACGGTCAGGCCCCAGTGGAGTCCCATCGCTGGTTGCCTCGAGGAGGGTCACTGTGAGTGTAGATAAGCCCAGGAGAGGCAGGTCATGGATGTTTCATTTATTCCTAATCAAGCAAAGGAATTGCAGGGAGCTGCATAAGAATTGCAAAACCTGTAGTTATGTTGCAGCAGCAGTTTCCCAAACGCCAATCTGAAAGAAGCAATACTTCAAACTCCAGTGATTTAAAAAGCTGTAGTTCCCTGTCCTTGTTTGGTGGAAGCAACCATCATTACGATGATATGAAAAACATGACAGAACAGACTGGTGACTGCTTTAAGGATGGTTTTGAGCTCTGTTGATGGAAACAGGGTAATCAGGATAAACAACCTCTGAGATGTGAAGTTTAACGTTCCCTTAAAATAATCATATGGTAGCCTGCAGTAGAGGATCAATAGTATGTAAGAGAGAAAGCTTCCCTCTCTTTGGAAGGAAGGCTTGCTGTGAGGAAGGTTTACAGGACTGAGTGTTATACTGGAAGAAGAGAAGTTTGGAGGAGGTTAAGTAAACAGCTCTGCCTGTACTTGCACTTAATTTGAGACATTTAGGAAATCAGCATTATATAGTGCAATATACTAATTATGTGGGGTATTTTTCCCCCCACCCCCTTGCAAACATGGATATCAAGATAGGATCCATTTTTTTAAACCTCCAGAGGAGGAGGCAGTTGTAGATGGCACTAAAGTTGTTGCTAAATCTCGCAAACTACTTCCTAACTTCCACAAACAATGATCAGCTTGAATTTCTGCTACCAAGTACAGGGAATTGTTAACTATGCGTGACCAATTTCATGGCCAGCTTTGTGCTTAGTTTTGCTTTCTTGTTGATCTTGTCCTATTACTGTGGAAAGGATGAAAGTTAGCATCTAAAGTAGGCAAAAAAGAAAAAGTGAATGTGTTCTGCCTGTGCCCTTAACCAATGAAATTCCCTCTGAGAGTCCTGTAAATGAAAAGTACTGGTTAAGTATGTAAAAAGAATCCAGAAATCCTGGGGAGAAACACCCTTGGGCATAATTCTGCTTCTAATTAAATTTCTTTGGAATCCTGGTTTGTGTTATACTACTCCATGTAATATGTAATTCCATGTAATATGCAATTCCAGTTCAATTTTTGAACCAAGTATGTTGATTTGGGAGGTGTTATTGCTGCTACAGTACTTTCACAGACTTTTGATGATAAGTGCTCCTTGCTTACAGTAGAAACAAGAGTGAACATGCGAAGCAGTAGGATAGAGGAACAAATTTTCTTCAGGCATATCTTGAAGTGTGTGGGAATCTCCTTTCTGCTTTTCACAAAAGGATGGAAATTGCTTCCCCTCCCCCAGATTGTATGCTGGGTAAAATTCTGACAACTGAGTTTAAATGTAAAATCCATGGAATCTCATGCAATTTTCTTTGATGTAAAGCCGATGATGCTAACTAGAAAGGAATTTCAGAATTTAGGTTGTACAGTGCAACTCGCCAGCAGTATTACTGTGATGCAGCACACGTTGCTCTCATATTGCTGTTCTCATGTAACCTTCCACCTAGATACAGCAGGCATTGGTGGAGAATTTTAATCCTTGGCTTTTCTGAAAGAGAGACAATGATTTTTGCAGACAGGGGATGGCACTGTTGCACTGCAGCTCTTCAGCCTTCCAACCAAAATGTTTCTATTTATAAAAAGGTCGTGGTATTTACCAGGAAGGGAGCAGATGAACCAGATGCATTACTGCAAGATTTTCTTGAAATAGTTCTGCATAAAATATCAGATCTGGGTTACCGTGAATTTTATATTTTGATTAAAAGCCCCAAAGATAATGTGTTAGCATGCACTCTAAATTGCATGTTAACAGTACACTTAGTTTAAGGCAACTCTATTTATTTTGGATTTGAAATGAAGCACCTATTTGAAGCTTTGAGAAATCATTAGTAATACAATAAACTCTCAGCACCATGGCTGTAATCATTTGGATGAGAATTCAACCAGCAAGCACTTGGAGAAACTCCCTTCTACCTTTTTTTTTTTAAATTTTGGCTTATAACTGCAAACTTCCTTTCTCCAAAGCCTTAAAATGTTGTTGTCTTCTGCAAGTTACCCAGAAATACCCCAGGGAAAGAGGACAGTTCTAAAGGATGCCTAGTCCTCATGGGCAGGCACGAGTGTGTGTATGGAAGCAACCTTTGACTTGCTTGTCTTGTCTGACCACAGTCATTGGAAAGTGGCAGATAGACCAAAATGATTTCATTTGAAAGATGAGCTTTGGTGTGTAAGACAGAATAGATCTTGATCAGTGCCTTCGACTTGAGCTGGTACTTGAATGCAGTCTGAGCCTGTACTTGAGCACTGGCATCAGCACATGGCAGTGCAATATCTAACTCTGATTCAATCATTTGATGATTCTCAGATGGAGTCCCGTCTGAGACGTGCTGTTAATCACCTCAGTCTTGAGGTGATGAAAGTATAGGTAATGACAAGAAGGTCTGCGTTCAAAATACAGATGGTAGGAAAAGCTGACCAGGCTGTCACTGTAATATGAAGGCTAAAATTAACTCACTTGATTCAGTCCCTTTTCTTGGAGGAGTACAGCTACTTCTGGCTTTTTTCCACCAGTCCACTGTGACTTCTTTAGTTTTACTTGAATGGTGGCTGTCTCATTTTCACCTGCATCTATATTTCAGCAAGGCATGGACAGTTGTCCTGAGCAGGACTGGGCAAGTCTGATGAGGTGAGTCAGGATGCAAAACCCATTGGTATTCATGTGTCCTGCTGAAGCCTCATCACAAACCAGCCACTTCCACTGGTACTGTGAAACCTCTTGTGGAAGAAAGGACCATGTCTGCAACTACCAGCAGAAACATCTGAAATGAAAAGAATGAAACTACTCTAAATATATAAATAAATAAATAAGTAATGTAAGTGCCAAGTCTGTCTGTCTTTGAAAATTTTCCCCTATCCTGAAAACGTATGACTGAGTCAACTGAAACAATCTGTGTTTCTTGATGTGACTCCATGTCACGTTTTTTTTTTCTTTTTAAAGGGAGAGGAAGAAAATACAGATTAGTTTTCAGGCCACTTTACTTGGCGCTAAAAAAGAAGTTTATATAAAATATGCACTATGCTTAGTTCCGGGACAACTTCTTTTTTTTTTTTTTTTTTTTTTAACTCAACTTGAACTCACCTCTCCCCACCTCCATCCTTCCTGCCATTTGTGGGAAGAACTGAAAGAATGAACATCTTTACTACCGGAGCTTGATTTCTCACTTGAAGGACAGGCCCTATTGCTGCCTGCTGAGGTGTGTAGGTGACTCAACTCTGAGGCCTTCCTACTCTAAAGAAGTCAATTTATTTTCTGGACAAGATAAATCAGATTAGAGATAACCTGTATGCTTCTGTGACAGTATCAAAGGCAGCCAATCAAGCTAATAATAGCAGCATTATTACAAGGCATCTGATTCTCATCCATCACTAGAAAGAGATAATTAACTAAGAAGTCCTTTGGCTTATTCTAAGTCCATACCTAGATCCCAAGGGTCAAGTGCATGGAAGGCATGTACTGAGAGCAGTTTTACAGTCTGTGTTAAAAAGAGGAGTTGAAACGTTGGTCAGCTATTTTATGATACTCTGGTGATGACTTCTGGAGTATGCTTCTTTCAAAACTATATTCAACTTATCTTTGCTGAGTTGCTAATGATCGTTGCTAGGCAGGAGATTGATTGTTATCCTTAGGACACCTGTAGAAAGAGATTACAAGGATCTAGTGGAAAAGATGCTGAACCTTTTTTTTCCCCGTGGCATTCCCCAAATTTTAGTGAACCACTAACACAGGAACAGGCTAAGGGCCAGTGGAGTAGCCAGGAGCTGGGAGCTGTCTCAGAAGACTCCTTGTCTTCCTTCTGGCCATCACAGTCACATTTGTGAGGTAGCCTGGAAATATCATGAATAGAAATACTCTAAAAATGTCCCAGCTTTTGTTTCCTTTGGGGGCTTGCTTAGTAAAGGTAGCATTATTTCAAGTGCTGTTTTATACAGTCTACTTTTCATTAGCAAAGTGCATTTTTCACCTTTAAGTTTTACCTGATTGTGCTATGCACATTTGTGTGGTTATGTGGTGACTTCTTCCTGAAAAGTAGAAATGGGAAAAGTGAACCTTTTAGTGAAGTACTGTTGGAAAATGATTTCACTTAAGAATTTTAGAACATGACATTACCTCAGGGGCTTAAAAAAGAGAGAGCTAAATTTCCTCACTTATTATTAGTTATTATTATCTTAGCCTAGAAATTCAAATTGACCATACCTATTAGAAAACATTCTGTGGAACATCACGCAAAACTCAGTGTTCTGCATTAAGTGCTGTCACCAAGCCAAAGCACTTGACTATGGTGTTCCTCTTGCACTTCTGCCTGCCGTTCATGATGAGGAATGTCTGTGTGAAACAAATCTAAGATATGTAGCACTTATACACTTAGCACTGCTGAAATTGGGCTGTGAGTCAAAATGTTGATGACCTACCAGGCACTGAAATGAGGCTGATGATGCGTAAAGTGGTGAAATGTTTATTTCAATACTTAGCTGATGATGCACTATTTATTTTAAGAGTATCGAACTGTGTAGTTGTAATAAGGTTTTGAAAGGCAGTTACAAAATGTCCTGATTGTGTATCTGCCACAGCTAGAGATGAATCTGAACTCAGTAGCCAAATACTCCAAATACTGCTGGATTCCAGTTGCTCAATATCTAAACCTAAATCTGGTTCTGTATTGCTATAAAATCGACAAATATGCCATTATGTGGAGACATATATCTAGTTAAATAGAATATTCCTTTATGAAGCATCCTGGGTTGGACTTCAAGATGTGAACTGTTGCGCATTTCTGTTTGGATAAGAGTTTTGGATGTAGACCTTTTAAGGTTACTATTGTAACTCAGTCATTATCTGACTTGTTCCTTTACAGAGGGAGTATTTGCACCAACATGATTATGTTGTGGATTTATGGATAAGCACTCAGAATTTTCCTTCCAACATGCTTGTGTTAGTGTTGCTTCATCCATTTAAGCTATATCCTTGAAATCATAATATTTTTTCCTGCTCTTGAAGTAAATTCTTTTAAATTATTCTTTTAACTAGGAGATTCCTAGTTTTTTTTTTAAATCTTTTACAGACTTGCAAATAATGTCTTTCTTTAAGCCATTATACTATGACCACTCCTATTTTGAAAAGAAGATCTATTTTTCATTTCTTAGGATTGGAAGTACTTTATCTTTTCACCTTAGTTCATTTGATCCACAGTTAATATTGCTTACTCTGAAAGAAAGACTTGTGTATAAAAGGTCATTGAGTTATAGAGACCCATAATGAAACTGTCTTTGAGAATGATTAAAGATGTAAAGCAATGGTGGCCGTAAGAACTGTTTGGGCTGCTACATCCCTGCATCCTTTCTGTTTAGAGCAAGTAATCAAAGGGATAGTTTACAGCCCAATCACGTTTTTTTTTCAAGCTGAGAGGTCTGAGGGATGGCACATTCCAAAGTGTAACATGCAGGGGCTGAGGGAAAAGGATGTGTGGGATGGAAGTGTGTTAACCAGATGGCTCCACCTTGCAGCTTTTGGGAGTCCTTAAAGGAAGTGAGGGAGAGATCAAGGCAGCAGGTCTCTGCCTGAGAGGAGTTTCAGTCAAAGGGAGATCTGTGTGTGCTCTTCACCTCAGTGGTTCAACTGGACAAGGTTTGAGCACACCCTGTAAATAAACTCCCTTGTACTTCACTTTTCATATTTCCAAGCACCCTATTGTTGAGTTGGACAATCTGCATTGTGCTAATGGTGTTCTTTTTTCTTTACTTCTGGACGTGTATAAGCTTGTATTTACCTTTCCTTTCAGATCAATAAAACAAATCCAATCTTTATAACTCTTTGATTATAGTGCTCCTATTGATAAGAAGTTCCGGGCAATGGAAACCACTCAGTATTTGGCTCACTGAAATCTGTGTGCTCCATGGTGACCTTTAATTTAATTAAAATGATCCAAAATACCTCTAGAGACCTGTCTCTCTAGGCTAAGCATGGATGGTATCGCACTCTAGGGCTCAATTGAGGGAATTCTGTGTCTTTTTAAAGATGAAGCATGTGGAAATTCTAGGCTACCACAAAAGCGCAAAGCAAAATATAGGAATGATAAATGTTGCACAACCTATAACATTTCTCTAACAAACATACCACAGTTAATACCGAAACACTCTGTGGTACCCATATAAGAGCAGCCTTTAGTCTAACAAGGATGAGATATTATTAGCAAGCATAAGCTGAATCATGGCTATATATATTCTCCAAAGAGGTGGAAACAACATCTATTTGTGTTTGCACTTAAGGCAGATTTCAACATGAGGGTACATTGATTATTTATTTGCTGCATCTAAAGACAACCACCATTCATTTATATGAGTTTGAACAAAATTTAAGTAGTGACATTTAAGTAAATTACAGGCAATGTTTTTCAATTTTCATTTTAGAATTATTTGTGCCACCTGAAAGCATTTTAGTTCCCGATCTCAGCTTTTCTTGCTGTTATTCACTTCTTGTTACTGCATCACATTTCATAAGCTAAGTGAGGTTGCTGTGGTTTGTTCCGACGTGGTTTACTGAATTGCCTGATCTGCTAAACCTAGCTTCCCTTAGTGTACGACTCTCTGAGTTTTGTAAGAATAGCTCACTGACAGTGGCTTGCTACAAAAACAATGTTTGACAAATATTTATAAGAACAAATAGAAACTTCTCCATATCCACCACCAAAGCCCCAATCCATTTGCACTTAGTCTTAATCTTCTGTCTAAATTCCAGTTTTTCCTGTAAGCTCTATCTTTAAGAAAGAGGAGAACACATGGTTGCTTTATGGGTACATCACTCAAAAGATTGACGTTGGAGGTTGGTTGGGTGCCCTTTCGTGAAAATGCTGTGTTTTTTTGATGCTTGATGGTCTTCCTTTGACTGACTGAGGCCAGGCTGTAAGTAGCATGAGCTGCTCTTTGTGTATAAAAAAAAAAAAAAAGCAAATACAAAGTTATTGTCAAGAGTTTCCAATTTACCTGAAGTACTTATGTCAACCTGTCTTAACACTGAGACCTGTGAACAGTCAAACAGCTACCTCATTTTTTGGTAGAAATGCAACAATATCTTATATTTATCTAACCTCCAAGAGAGAAACGAATCTCATGTTCTGGGATGGGAGGCATTATAATCCTGTTGGTTAAGACAGGCTGCTTTTTGTTGTGCTGTAGACAAATAGCAAAGAAGACAGTTCCTGTCCCAGGGAGCTGACACTTCCAGTTATCTGACAGGCTGTGACAGAGAAGCACAATGAAGACTTGAGGTAACAGCAGAGACTGTTCAAGGTGGCAGCAACTGAATGTGGAAACAGAAATCATATGTTGATAACCCTAAGAAACTGCCAACTTATATATTGTCTTTTATGGAGCTTAGATATTTCTTCCTGTATTTGCTTGACCTATGAACAGCTCTGTATTTGTGGCTCCTGTTGGGATCGATAGTCCTAATTAGACCTTTATCCAGCGATATAACCCCCTCCAACTTTATGCTGATATGAATACAGAGTGACCCATTTCACAAAAAAAATCAATCACAATTTCATTAATTGCGTTAAAAGCAGCAGCTTATGCTCAAAGGGAAACTAAGCTCTGAATATTGGGCCATTTGGTGACTTAATTAGATGTTGAAGTCGATGATAGTCAAACTTATTACTGTTGATATACTCCAATATTAACCTTCATTATGAGTGCTTTAATTTCATGGCTAATATGCAAGAACAATGCAACCTTTAGGTATTGACAAATTTAATGCAGATAGATCTGATTCTAATTCTGTGCTTTAAGATTTCTTTTTGATGCCTGTTTTATTTTTCTTTATTTTTTTTCGAGGAAAAAAGAGTAGTTGCCATTTTGCCTGTAGTAGTTTTAGATCTCTGTGAGCTTCTCTCATGAGACACCTTCTCCTGCAGAGATCAAAGAACAAAATCACTTCTATCACATTTGTGGATCATTGCAATATATGATTTTGTGTGTGTTATGCTATTTGAATGACTGATTGAAATCAATTACATGAAAGTGTAAATTGCTTTTTAAATAGATTAAAATCAGAAGACAGAAGATACACTCTTCAGCATATCTATCCAATCTATTTCTTGATGTTTAATGGCTCAAGTTGTCATAACCAAAGGCTTTAGTATTACATGCTGTAGCTTTATCAACACTGCTGAACTGCAGCTCCTGAACTGTCAGAAATTCTATGCATTAAAAAGAAACCAACAGATGGCATTTTATAAACCCCATGTTTCATTGTCCTATAAATAGAGATTATCAAATGCATAATGAGCACCCAGCAAGAATAATACTCTTTCTCTGTTAACTACATTTATTAATCATAAGCAAGCAACTAATACCTTTTTTGTCTCTTGCTGATAAACTCTTTGTAATATACATGGTGTTATTATTGTAAGGTTGTGTTCATCTGTGAGTTAACATTTGAATGTAGATGCCAAAAATGCAAATGGCACCCACTTTTTTTGGTCTTCTGCTAATCGTATTCCTATGATGTGCATATACGGGCATTATGATTATGTCGTAGTTAACAATAAGGATGGATTTCAAACAGTTGGAAATCAGATTTTCTTTTTCTAGAAGGGAGGGTGGTAACTGGTAATTAGATATAACGTAAGTCTGAGCTGAAAGGAGGTGAAAGAAATTGCTTTTAAAATAATAATAATGCCAGGTAGACAGAGGTGGCTTATGGATGCTGTAACCAGCTGTGCAGGAGAAATGCCAAAAGATGGTTATGGGAGCATTTGGAATGTAGAAAAATCTATCTAAAAGGATGTTTATATATATGAAGGATATATATATATATCCTTATATATAAACCTTACTTTTTATTATGCTTCTTTAAGACTATTATTCTGTGTGCTGTCATTATGAGACTCTTTCTGTTGTGAAGTTACTTTACCTTTTCTCACATAATTCCCTTAAGGTTATTTATTGTTTCTTTGTTGTTGTTTGTGAAAGGAAAGCAATGAACTGCTTTTAGTCACGTAAGAAGTAATGAGCTAGACCATCCTGTTAGAAGAAAATAGGTCGACAAATCAAAATTGTGCTTTGGAACAGAGAAGGTATCAAAGAGAAAAGAACTCCTATTATTTGGCACATCTCCTGTCAGCTTGATTAAGGCCTCATTGAGGCTATATCCATGTAGTAGTTTTGGATTTGCATCAGCAGTTCCAGTGATTCCTTGGCAAAGATTCATCTTTCCAAAGGTAACAGTTCATCTGGGACTTCCTCAGCTTTCAAGAAAGAAGATGGTGCCTCCCAGCACTTAGTTTGGCTTGTGGCATTCCAGGGTTTATATGCCCAGTTTTACATATGGGAAGTAGACACTTTATTATAGATGCTGCTATACTTTTATTTGAGAAAATACTCATTTTTACAAGGAAAAAAATTATTGCAAACATACAAAGAGAAGCTTTGTTCTTTTGTGAATTGTTTTGCACTGTTTGTCAGCAGATAATGTCATGAAAGGGATAAAACTGCCTCTTTGTCTTAACGAGTAATGAAACCACTAGTCTAATAATAGTCTCATTAATAGCTATTTGTCTATTAGTCAAAATACATATAGAATGATTACAGAACTGGGATTTGGACCTGTGGCTGTGAAAGGATATTTAGGGTAGAACTTGAGCTTCCACTACAGTTTTCTTGGTGCAGCCCCTCTGCTGCAACATGCTGGCCCCGAGAGCTGCGTTGGCTTTTCTGGATTCCTCCTTGGGGCTGGGGTTGGCTGTGGCTGTGGAGGAGGGCTGCATTAATGCAACTGTTATCCAGCCAGAGTGCTGCTGGGAGGAAAGCGAGTCTAAAGCCTGGGCTTCGAGCTATCCTTGGGAGGGTTGGGACAAACCCACAAACTCCATACCTGCGCAGTCATCGTGTGCCCCCTGGAATACCAGTCTGTTGCCATTGTCTATGAGGGTGATCATTAAATCATAAGCAAGGAATTAGTTTTATGCTCCTGTTGTTTATATTAGAGAAGCAAGATATCAGAGCCTGGATTCTGTTCTAACATATGCGTTACTGTCGGTACTAGACTCTGCTGTGCTTGTTTATGAGAGTATTCCCAATAAACTTTTCACTGGTAGGGAAATGAAAAAGGACTGGAGAGGTCCTAAGAAGTCAGCTTGGAAAAAGGCCTCATGCATTTCAAACTAGCCAAGACTTTCTGGCCACTGTGTGAGCTAGAGATAAGGCATAGAAAACTGAGATTTTAACCTTTACTTCTTTAATCTAAAGGGAGGCCTCGTAGTCTTACTTTTCTGCCTAGTTCTGTAATGAGTGGAGAGGAGTTGCCTGATTGCGGTATGCATGTGTGTGTTTCAGTAATTTTCCTACCTCTTCTTGAAAAAATAAAAGAAAACAAGTTCCACATTGATAGACATGCAGATAGAGAAAAGAGGCAAAATGAATAATCCTGCTGAGGGAAGGCTACACTGTAAGTTTATAAAACAGTCTTGCTACAGTTGTAAACAAATTCTGTCTTGTATAACTACGTGTTGCATTAGTGGGTGGATGGACAGGCCACCTCAAAAAATCTGCAATAGTAAACATAAACACTTGAGTGAATTAGTAGATTTTGAGAACTAGGTAGCAAAGCTGAAAAGATGCTGTTAAAGGTCATCCTTTGGTCACTTAAAAAAAATAATAAACACAATGCAATAGTATGTGATAAAAAATGAAGCTTTAAATGGGAAGTAAAATGATGTTGCTGTGGAGCTCAGAAAGTTGAGTTTATCAGTTGAAAACCAGGGAATTCCACTTCTGGCATTAGGATACTTCTCTTGGCTTGGTCTGAGGTCAGGCTGGCTGCTGGCTGCTTGGCTTGGCTTCCTCACCTGTATTTTATTGTCCCTTGAAGTCTGAAACAGTATACCAGCGTGGTTTATGCACATACAAGCTAGTGCTGCCTGGTGCCTTATTGGGGAAGGGAGCTGGTACTTCCTTTAAATCCTCTTTGTGTAGCATTAATCGGAAGCAGTACATTCTTTTTCCTGTGAAGAAGAAAGCTCGTTCTTTTTGTGAGCTGTTTTGGTTATCCTTAGCTGTATTAATTTAGTGATCTGATCCTTTGAACCTATTGATTTAATTGTAACTGCTCACTCAATTTTGTTCATTGCATTATTCCATTTTTAATTAGTTTAGTAAAGCTGTATAGTGAAGTATCTTAGCACCACTGTTTTTTTTTTCTTTCTTGTTCAGCCTTAAGATGAAATCCATACATATTCAGAACAGATTAATTCCACTATGCTGCAACGAGAGTCATGAGCTCAAGGTTACTGGAACCAACACATGAGAAATTCACTTGCCTCTTGGATTTGTTCCTTCATCAGTGTTCAAGAGTCCCCTGTAGTATCAGACAGTATCCTGGATTGCTTTTCCTTCTATAAGCAATTGAAAGTTTGATTTTTGTGTTAATGGAAAATCGTTTGAGCTGGTGTGGTGCCACCTTCATCAATAGAGAGGTGTTCTTACCCTGTGCAAGGAAAATCACGATTCCCTTCTAACTGCAGATAGAGAGAACTTCTGCCCCAACATTTACAAGTCTAAATATAAGAAATCATTCATTGCATTTTAAAACACATCCTCTTGGGCTGTGTTGGCCAAAGCACAATAAAATACGATGGCAACTACTGATGGAATTGAGCAGACAAGCTACTGCCACTGAACATGAGAGAAGCTTTGGATTTGTCCCCGTGCACCTGGTTGGCAGGGGTCGTGCAGGAGCCACGTACGCACAGCTTGACCTCAGGGCAGGGAGGGGTGCTGGCTGGCACATACAGGCTCTTTAACATGGCTAGGCAAATTTCCAGAGTCGTTCTCCAGCTAGTGGCAGCTGGCCCTGCAGTTGGCCTGCAGAGCTAGAGTATGTATCCACATAATGGAAGCTTGTGATCTTGTGATTTTTATTAGCAGTGATCTAGATGTATAAAATATGAGTACATCCCCGGATCATCATGATGATCTGTGACACTGAAGGACTGAATAGATTTGTTTCTCATCCTGTGGAGAATGTGTGTGGGTGGGGGAAGAGACAGAAAGATGTCACTGTTGGAGGGCTTCCACTTCTAGGGTCAGAAAAGCCTCTGCTGAAAACAGTAATGAGCTCAGGTTATAATACAAAGCTACCAGTCCCAGAAGATTACGCAAGGTCCATGTGTACATCTTCACTTTTATTTTGAACAGGTAAGAGGGAAGTTCTGTGTTACTAACATATCAGACATAACCGAAAATTTGTTAAACTGGGTGTCTTGGGCATGTTGGGTTGAAAAGAAAAACAGTTGCAGGGGAAAAATAGTCTGTCTGTTAAATCAAGTACTGCAGTTAATAATTATGTATGCTTGTCAGGTTTGTTTTCTTAAATGGATGAAAGGATGTAACTGAATTGATATAATGTACCAACAAGAATGGTTTTGCAGGGATGTGTTCTGTTCTAACTGCTCTTTACTATAGTAGCAATTTTATTCAATGTGGAATTTAGAGGCAGGTGAAGGTTCACTAAAAGGTGTCTATAACATATTTATTAAGAGACTTATTTTATGTGCATAATGCGGAGGTGTTCGGAAGCTAGTTTGTAGCACAGAAAAACTTCTGAGCTTTCAAAAGAAACAGCCTTGGCTTTGACTCATTTCTTAGGCCTGGTTGGCCCTTAACTAAGAAGAAATCCACAAGTGCAGGTTGAAAAGATAAGCTTAGACGAAGCAACAGGACTTAAGGGTGGCAAATGCTGCTATGTCTCCTATCTCTCCTAAATGCATTTTACTTGGTAAAATATAGGAACTATGTGGAGTGATTGAATAATAGGTGCATCTTCAATTAGTGTTTGTGCTGGATTGCTTTGGACCCTGACTGTAAATCTGCCCCTTGACAGGGGAACCTGCCTTACTTAATATGTCTGAGTCAGGTGGTGGAGTCCAAGCTCTCTGAACGAACCACTGGGGAAAGTGAAATATGCTTTGTCTGTAACACTAAGTCCATCAAAAGCATAAGTGACTAATTACAATTTAGAGGTAATGCTCCAAAGGTAAAGAGGTGAGGCTTAGATACAGAATCTCGTTTTGTTGTAGCATGTGATGTAAAGGTCGCTGTGTACTTGAGGATATATATTCCTGGTGCTTGTTAAGTACCAGGAGTGAAAGAAGGAGTTTGTAGTAAGAAAGGTAAGGACTGTCTATTCTTGATTTTTTTCTTCACCTGCTGTGTAAAAAGGAGTGTGTTTAGCTACGTGGGTAACAGGCTTTGTGGATCAGCAGATAGATCAGCACAGATGAAGGCACTGGTGCACTCAGCCTTCCCAGCAGGAAGAAACCAGAACTGGGAAAGTATGGTCCTTCTGTGTTACTGCAACAAACCTGCTTTGCAAACTAGGATTCAGCTGGCAAAGCAGTAAGATAACTAGGAGATTTCTACCAACCTGGGAGCCAGTGGGGGTATGAGAAAAAGCACAAGCAGCACAGAAGTATTGGGGAAGTATTTAAAAGTTATTTTTGGAAAGGAGCAAGCAGCACCCCAGGGAACCTGGTCATGATAAATCTGGAGGACTTCTTGAGAACATAACAATTCTGTTGTAAAGATTTTCTACCACAAGTATGATATTTAAAATTTAGGTCCTAGAATATATATATATATTTTTCTTGTTCTCCTGTGTATAATTTGTTTAATGTAAAGCGCTCTTCCAAGATTGGTTTGCTTACTTGCTTGTAGAGCCTTGCATGACTCAGAACAGTATGTGAAGAACATGCCTGTGTTTCCAGGGAGCAAAAATCCCTACCTAGGTATGCTCTGAAAGGTCAAATTCAATTTAATAAACTTATCTCTTAGGAAATAAAAGCATTATTTTTAGCTAGTGAGGAGGAAAAAAAGGTTTGCATTTAAAAATAATAATTCTAAAGCATATTGTGTAAGTGCAAAATGCTAAAAGCTCATACTACTGAAGTCATACTGGTGTAAATCCTCAATAGTTGTTGAAGTCTGCAGCATTACTTGTTACTAGTATTATATAGTCCCTATAAAGAAAGGGATGTTGCTGGGGCACGTAATTCAAATTTGGTCCAAAGGCTGTATCCTGCCAGCATTTTTAAAATAAGACTCCTAATCAATGCCATTGCTTAGAAATCAATGCTGCATGGTATAGACATGTATGATAATACAGCACTGCAGTAAACAAAGCTATTTCAGTTGGAGACTTGCATTCAACTGGATAGTACACAGCCGTAGTATAATATATTGTTGTATAACGCAGCACTGTTAAGATCAGAAGTAAGACAGAGTGTATTTAAAGATATTATGAAAATATCAATGAACTTAGGAGCTTTAGAAAACACTGGTCAGTGACATTTCCCAAGGGTGCCGTGGCAGGGACTGTGGCTTGCAGAGTGCTGGATGCTCAAAGTGCTGCCTACTTTGCATCATCCCTGCCCTTTGCATAAACTCTTTATCACAATATCTTTGACGTGTCAGAAGACCAGAAAAAAACTTTGGGGTCTTTATATGCAGTCTCTCAGAACTGGTGAGTCAGGTGAGAAATGTGTGGAATAATAATTTGAAGTTCATTTCTAACTGGAATCAATGAAAAAAAGACACTAAAAGCACTGAGTGCCGTTGTAGTGCAGGTTGGGCTTGTCTCCAGAGCTTTTCCTATCTCCCTCAATATAAGTTTTTTGTTTGTTTGTTTTTCTCTGTTTCATACTGGCTTAAAAAAATAATAAAAAATTGGAGAGCTGAAGTCCTGTCATTCAGATCAGCAATGAAGCTTGGTTATTGGACATTTGCATCCAGACTCAGCTACATGGAATGGTCTGGACCTGAGGACCACATGAAGCATTTTCTGTTTGAAATTATTTTAAACATGAGAAATATTTGTACTTAGTGGATGATTCACAAACTTGAAATTACTTGAAATTAACCATTTGACCTGCCAAAAAATAAACCTACCGTGTCTCCTCTACACCTCCTAGAGAAGTAGGACAGCTGACCAAGTGCAGTAACTGAGGAAAGGAACTTGATGTTCTTGTTCCCCCCTAAATTGAGAACTGAATACAATGTTCATGCAACAGTCCACTCAATTAGTCATGAAATGAATCGGTGACTCTGGTGGGAATGGAGCCCAGGAATCATGGCCCTTCTGCTCCAACTGCTGGATTGTACTGCCTTAAAAAAAAAAAATAATGAGCAGGAAATGTAAGAAATGCTATTCAAGAAATATGGTCACAGTTTGGCATACTGGTTGGTTTGAATTCCACCCCCACCACCCCAAGTGAGAGATGTACAATAATTGAATGCTTTGCTAAGATTAATTTTCAAGTCAGGCATACAGTGAGAATCAAGCTGATGTTTCTGTTATAAAACCTTCATTTCATCCATTCATTCCTAGAAACATGAGTATGAATTATGAACTCCATGACTGGCAACCTTTTCCTGAAGAAAACACATCCCTAGGAGAATTTATTCTCCCCCTCTCTGTGTGTGTGGCTGCCATTAATGCTAATGGAGTCACTGAAAAGGCAAATATGCCCTTGTTTGCACAAACAGCTGCAAAGTAGATGTTGCAAAGCCATGCTGGGAAAACAAAACAAAACAACAAAAAAAACCTCTGCCAACGCTCCATGACATAGCGCCACAAGTCAAAAGAGAGACCTTACTAGCTGGAAGAAGTGGTCCATTGTGAGTCAGTCATTAAATATAATATGTTTTAGATTGGACTGTTGAGAAAGATCAGGTTTTCTTAAAGGTAAAATTACTTTCCACTTACAGTACTTTTCACTGTGGAGCTTTTAAAGGACTCTGCACATACAAACTGCATCAGTATTTAGTGATGGCGAAGGATTGAGTTAGTGCAATTGAACAGGTCTTTCATCTTTGGCTGAGATGCAGCAAAGGGTAGTGTTCAAGTTCCTGGCTTGTAGCAAAATCTTTCTGCTTACACACTTCTCAGTGGAGTTTACAATGAAGTAGGAATAAACACAAGATCAGTTACCACGTCTTGGCTGGAGGGCACAACTTTTCAGATGTGTTCAGTCTTTTCTGGCCATCTGCCTCACCGTGCAGCAGCATCTATTTTACTGGTTTTGTTACTGTCTAGGTGGGTTAAGTGAGAAGCAGCAAGAATATGTTTGGTTTTCCTTTTTGGACTTTCCTATCTCTTTGGACTGCTGTGATGGCAGAAGGACAGCTGTTTTAGCAAGGCCTTGGTATCTGTGAAAGGCAGCTCCTTGAACAACTCGTGAGATTGGACTCTATGTTCACTGTGGATAATTCAACATGAGGCACCCAAGATGGTTTTGAATAACTTTTAACAACTTGGAGAATGGATGCTGAATCACTTCTGCTCTCCTGTATGCCCTAATATCTAAGAGCGGAAAGATGGTTGGATCTGTTCGGTGGAGAAATTTGTAATGTTTTTCCCTCTCAGATGGGTGCCAGTGAAGTTAGTTCGGAGATTTATTTTGATATGGCTACTATTAAATTATGAATAGCTAATACTTTTTTTTACTCGAGGAGCTGGCATCTCTATGGACTTGTACTGTAACACAGAGGTGGCAATCATACCTTTTTTGTTCCAAAACTCCCATTTTTTTTGAAAAAAGATTCTGTGCTCAGAAAAGCAGCTTACAGAGTTTAGCCCTTTCCAGTCAGTGTCCAGTGGATATAATGACATGGGGGTTGCTTAGCAATGAAGGAGAAAAGATTTTTCCTGTAACTGAGTTACACTCGCATCCCTAGTGGTCATGACAGAGGATTCTTTGGCCGCCTGTGTTTTAGAGCTCTCTACAAAACACCTTGTGGTGGTAGTAAGATGTTGTGAATAAACAGGTTCCTTTTGAGTTTCTTCCAAATCAGTGTTTATTAAATAGAAATGCCAAGACAGAGATTAAACTTACCAACACTGATACAGCCTGCCTTGGACTAAAATAAGAGTGTATTTATACAACTAGGAAAATGTGGGAGGTTGCAAAAGCCTGTACAGGCCCATGTCTATTGTGAAGAAAAAGCCTGCTAAAGAAAAACAAGGCATGAAAAGGCCCAAATGGAAGAGAGGAGTGGGGAAGTAAATATGAATCTTATCATGATGCATCAGATATTGAATAATGGAATTAAGCAAACATAAGTATGAATTAAATCAAATATAGGCTGTGTGTACTCTGCTGAACTAAATCAGGCAAATATTTGAGATGAATAGTGCTTTGCCTTCTTTATGGTATCTTAAAAGGCACATCAGTCCAAATAACATGTTGACTGTTGCACAGTTTCAGATTGTTTGTAGGCACACAACAAATCAACCAAGAACAGCAACAGTCCTGCTGTTGTGGTTTAACCCCAGTGGGCAGCTATGTACCACCCAGCGGCTCGCTCACTTCGCCCCAGCAAGATGGAGGGAAGAGAATTAGAAGGGAGAAGTTAGAACGTTTGTGGGTTGAGATAAAGACAGTTTAATAAGAAAGAAGAAAACAAAGAAATAAAAACCATAGCCAAAATAAAAACACAGCCCCAGAGAACAACAAGTGATGCAGAAGGCACTTGCTCACCACCAGCCAACTGTCAGTGCCACCAGCTGCCTCCCCCCTTTCACTGCTGGCCGTGAGGTTGCATGGTGTGGAGCACTGTTGGTCAGTGGGGTCAGCTGTCCTGGCTCTGGCACCTCCCAGCTTCCTTGCTGCCTGCACAGCATGAGAAGCCAACTTCTTGACTCTGTAAGCACTCTCCTGCAGCAACTAAAACATGGGGGGATTATCAGCACATATTCGTCACAAATCCCAAACACTTGCACCATGTGAGCTACTATGAAGAACATTAATGCCATCCCAACCAAACCAGCACACCTGCAAGGAACTCTGTAGTTCAGTAACCTCTTCTTGCTCAGGTCCATTACTCCTGGAAGGTTATCATGCTGTGCTATTAACCATGAAAGGAACAAAGGTTTCAGTAAGCTAGAGGAATTTTCAATAAAACAACTGAAATCTTGGGCTGTCACCACAGGAGAATGACAATGTGGCTTTAAATACAAGAATTCCTAAACTTATAATTTTTTTTCATTATTGTTTCCAAAGAGAAGGAGAGCTATTGAATTTCTTTAGAAAAGGTGCAATGAATATATCTATATATTTTCTGTTACTATAGACCTTCTCTTGTGTATTGGTAAAAGAGGGAGACTGTTACAATGTTGTGTATAGAATCTTTTTGTTTGTTTGTTTTAATGCTTACAACCCCTAGACTGAGCAGCTAACACCTGGAGAAACTTACTGCATCTTCATGCCTCTATGAGTGATAGAGGAGTTCTATTCACTTTCAGAGGGAATAATAATCATTGCCACATGCACCTGCATAGCCCATATATCCAGCTTTTACCTTAGCTAGGTGTAAATGCACAGGCCATTATGGATCTGTGCTGTCAGGGGGATTGGAGAATCTATGCCCCCATCCCAGCCAGCACCCTTCCCTCCCCCTGCTAGAGTTAAAAGATTCTTGAGAAAACTCTGGGGATAGCTTTGGAGCAGATTATTTCCCCTGTCTAGGCTACCCACACTGTCAGTCTTTATTCTGTTTTTCCCCTTCCCAGGCAACATCCATAATTTCCCTCCAATGCTTCTCACCCTGTTTTAAGCACTTAACGTTGTTCTGATTTTTACGTGGGGAAGCCTCAGCAAATGCCTATAGCAAATGGAAGGAAGTTAGAAAAAGGCAGAAGAAATGCTGAATCTTAAAGGCACTCCATTTATTCTGATCATAGGCTACAGTGCAGTAAAAGTCTCAATGTTCTGGTCTTGCAGAGCTCTCGCTTAGGAAGCAGCTTTGTGCGTGCTGTTGTATGTGTGCAGTAAACATCAGGGGCTTTCCAGACCCAGGCGTTCCCTGCAGCCATAGTTCTGGTGATGTTCACAGTATGCCTTGCGCTTGCTGTGGCAGCAGAGAGGGACAGAGCCCCAAGTGCTGGGCTCAGAGCGTGGCACTGCACAAGCCTTTCAGTTCACCTGTCTGGGGTATTCTACATTTCTAATTGCAGTGTAGTTTTCAGAGTTGTATTCAAGCCGTTCTCTCCTGGTAGCAAAAACCAGTCGGTGCGGGTTTCATTCCATGCTCGTTCTGACAACAGAAATAAGCACAGAGATATCTCATGATAGGTTAGCTTAAAATCACCACAGTGGTTTGCAAAGGTAATAGAGCTGTTAGAGATGTGCATAGAATTGCATCTGTTGCCAAGGAGTTGAACTTTGAATAGTGACTGTTACTTGAGTTGGCTATTTACCTTGCATATTTCTAACGAGAGGCCTTTCTTCCATGGGTGCTGTAAATCCAGTGGTACTTTATGTAGTAATGTGCATGGAGTTGTCCCCTACACAACGATGATGGAATATCGTGGCAACTTGTAACGTTCTTAATATGCAAAATGCTGGCAAATGGATTAGTCTGTTAGTGCTGACTACTGTCTGAACAATGCGCACCCACCGCAAAATGGTGCTCTGCCCACTGCGAGCGGTGGATGGCAGAACTGAAATGAACACTCACGTTTTTATCAGGCTTAGAAGTTCAACCTGGATCCCTTTTTTTATAAGGAGGGAATCTAAAGGGGAAGGAGTAAGTGTTATGAAAAATCTAATCTAAGCCAATTTAAAAAAAATAAATCTGTGTGGCAATAGTTTCAAAGGCCTGACTTAAATCAGGCTTGAAGCAAGATGCATCGGTGTTGATGCTACAGCTCTCCATCTTGCAGAGATGCTGCTGAAATTGCTGTTCTGCTGCTGGGCCTGGTGGCTCCGTTCTTACAGATTCCTGCTCTCCTTTCAATGGCTAGCTTTGCTCCCAGAGGTTTGGAGGCCTTGATCCAGCCCTCTGATGGACAGCTGCAGCCACTAAGGAATTTATCAATGCTGAAAGATATCACTGTGGATCATGGCTTGTTTTGCTTTCCTACTTTAGCACTTCTCTTCATTCAACTAAACCGAGCAAAGAAAAGCAAAGGTGGAGTGGGGGTAGCTCTGTGCAGCTCTGTATTTGGGGTCAAGGTGACCTCCAGTTCTGCTTCCGCTCTGGTGCAGACAAATCTCATTGTGCTTTGCATGTTACAAATAAGTTTTTATGGCATTTGAGGTTTCCTCTGGGCTTTTTCCTTGTTTCTTGTCCTTTGGCTGTGACAACTAGCCCCCCTGCCCTTTTTGGGGAGCTTTTTTCTACTGATCTATTTTATAGTTGTTTGGGCTCCTGACCTTTTTCCTCCTCCAGGAGGAAGGCCTCCTGGGCCTGCGTCCTTGTCTGTATGCAGGGTATTTGCTCATGGATTTCTCAGGAAATTCTTTAACTTGTCTAATTCGCTGCATTTTGGACTTTTAATATATTATATTATTAAAATAGCAGCCAGAGGACTTCCAGCTGGGGTCAAGGCCTCACTGTGCAAACTGAAGAGGCAAGCCTGCTCCCAAGTGCTTGGAGTATAACTGGCTGGGATTTGGATGCCTATATAAATTGCAGGGTTAATAGCTGTGTGTTTCTGCAGGTTCCTGGCCAGGATCCCAATGCACTTTTCAAACACACATAAATTTAGCCTCCTTTCCTCTGTGGAAATCAGAGATTGGCTGTGTGGCAACACGTTGCCTCTGCCCCACGTAATTCCCACACATGTACTTGTTACTGACATATATATGACGGTGGTCAATACAGGTGTTTAACTTTTTAAAGAGCCTGTGTAAGTCACTAAGTGCATATTGATTCGAAGCAAATGTAAATTAGAATTAATTTTGACTTGCTAACGTAGTCAAATAAGGAACATTTCTATTGATCTTTGTCTCAGAAGCCAATTACCTGGATTAAGTGTTTTTATTACATGAAATATGGCATACGGTATTTAATCATGCTGCATTGATCGGTGTGCAACTGCATATTTAAGACAAGGACTGTAAGTAAGAGTAGTTAACGAGTGATTTATTTTTAAAAAGTGTGTCTCCTTGTACATTTACTCCCCACTTTTCCCTGTTCAAAAGCCGTGCCGGCGACTACCCCCGAACGGGAGCCTGTTGACGCATGAGGATCAACAAGGATCCGTGTTGGCATCACCGCCACTGCAGCCTCCTCCTCGCACCCCGCTCCCCCTGTACGCCCCCCCGGCGGCGGTGCAGCTCCTCCGAAGCTGCTGCCCCTGAGCACGAAGCGCTTTTGCCGCACCGCGCCTGGGTTAGGCAGGGCTGAGCGCGGCGATCCTGCCCGCAGGGAACTCACCCCGGGGCCGGAGCGCGGAGCCGGCTGCCGGTGGCAGGAGCGCGCCGCAGCTGCGGGGGGATCGGGGATCTGGGAGCGGGGATCGGGGGCAGCGCCTTAGCAGCGGGCTCGGGGCTGCGAGGCGGCGGGGTCCTGCGGGGCCCGCTCTGCCTGGCGGCGTCCCCGCGCTGCCGCTGGCCGGCTGTCCGCGCCGCTACAGCGCGCCGTGCCGCCGCCCGCAGCCGCTCGCTGATCTCGGTGCCATCCTGCCCTCGCCTCGTTTTCTTGGCAGTAGTTTTAATTACGTTTCGGGCTCCTGAATGAATTTGTTTTCTCTGGCTCCGCGGCGTATTGAGACGCTCGTCACGTTTGGGTGCCTGCAATCACTGATGCGTTTGTTTTAGGGGATGAATTAGTCTTCTGAGCCCGAGCATGTCCAATTTCTGAATTAGATTTCACTGAAAGCTGGAACAAAACAAAACAAGAAGCGGGTTTGCTGCGCCCCCGCGCCCCCAGCCCCCAGCGCAGGGGGCAGCCCCCCGCTCCCACCTGGCTGCAGGTTGCCAAGTCGGGCGAGCGGCAGCGGGGGCGGCCCCGTGCCCTTACCTGCGGGGTGTCACAGCGGCACCGGCACCGGGGCAGGGCGCCGGGCATCCTCCGGGCGGCGGCCCCGCGGGACCGCCTCGCCCCCTCCTCTCCTCCGTGCGCCGGGAGCACCGCCACCGGGGCGGGCGCAGCGCGGCCCTTCCCCGGCCCCGGCTCCCCCCGGAGCCGCCCGGTGCCCGCTGCCCGCCGCCGCCGCTTTGCCGTGCCCCGGCGGCCCCGAGCTCCGCAGTCACGTGGCGCGGGGGGCGGGCGGCGGCGGCGGCGGCGGGGGGGGCGCTCCGCAGTTCGCGGGCTGCCGGCGCCCCGGCACACACACACCGAGCGCTGGAGGCTCCGGCGCGCCGCCTGCCAACCCCGGATCTACCGCCGTGCGTTTTTTTGGCCCCCGTTTTTTTTTTTTTTTTCTTTCTTCCCTCCTCTTTCCCCATCACCCGTTTTCCTCGGTCTTGGAAAATCCTCCGTGGGAATTTGGGATTTTTTTTTTTTTTCCTAGGGGGGTGTCGGGGCATCTTCCCCCCCGCCGCCTCGCTCCACCTGCCCTTGCTCGTTTTCTCTTCTTTTCCCCCGTCTGCCTCGCCACCAAACCCGGGCTGATGTGCTGTGCGAGAGGCTGGAAATGGAAGTGTTGATGCTCTGGCTTTTCCCCTGGATATTTCAGTGCGTTTCGGTGCGGGCGGACTCCATCATCCACATCGGTAAGAGAGGGAGCGCAGGCGGTGGGAAAAGAGGGACGCGGCACATAAATAAACGGAGGCATCGCCTCGTTCCACCGCCGGAACGCGACGGGCAGCGGCTGAGCCCAACTCCGCGGAGAGACCGGAGGAGGGAGGGGGGAAAGGCAGCCGAATCCCCCCGATTGCAAAGTTAGGGGCGAAATGCGGGCTGTGCCGGGCCGGGCCGGGCCGGGCTGCGGGGCGGGGACCGCCGGGGCCGCCGCTGCGGTCTCCCATGTGGCCGGAGAGCCCCGTGCCCGGACCTGTTTGCGTGGGGAAGGCTTTCCGCTCCCCCGCCGCAACCCCGCCGCCGAAAACAGCCAGCCGGCCCCAAAAGCGGGCAGGAGGAAGGCATCGTCTGAACGTGCTCGCAGGGAAAACTTTCGGGGAGATGATCCCTCGGCTCGCATCCCCTGTCATAGCAGGTGTCAGCCGAGCCGGAATGCGGGGGGAGAACTTGGCTGGGAAAGGGTTAGAGGCGAGGTTTGCAGCGGCTCCGTGCGTGTCTGTGTCTGTGCGTGCAACTGTTGGGGTCTGAAGAAGAGCTCCTTAAAACCCCCGGGCAGCAGGAAGGCTGGATCGGCGGTGGGAGGAAGAGAGAGGGGTGAAGAAGAGGCGAAGGAAAGGCTGCTGTGAACTTTTATGGCTTCTGGGAGCGAGGCACGGTAATGTCCGCGGGAAGGCTGGCAAGCAGAGGCGAGGCTCTGCAGTCACCTTTTGGCTGGCGTTGAAAGGTACCGGCAGGAAGGAGATGAGGCTGGTTAGGGGCGGAGAGGGGGGAGAGCATCACTTGTGGAAGACTGTGATAGAGGAGGAGACGGGAGAACGGCCGGGGAAGGAAAAGCCGTCATTCCACCAGCCCTTTAGGGAGGGTGGGAGAATTAAAAAAAAAAAAAAAAAAAAAAAGGAAGAAAGGAGGAGGGGGCCGGGCCGGGAGCGGTCCTGGCGAGGGATGCTCCGCGAGGACGGGCGGGGAGTCCCGGGGCGGGGAAGGGGCGACTGGGAGCGGCCCCGTAAGGCCGTTACCGGCGGGCAGCGGCCCCGGGGCCGGCGGAGGAGGCTCCGGTCTGCGCCTCTCGCCTCGGGAGCCCGGGGGCGCAGCCCAAGCAGACGGCATTGCGGAGCCATTAGGCAGCAAGGGGCAGCCCCGGCCGCAGCCGGGGGACTCCGGCCCCGGGGCGCCCCCCCGGGGTTGGGAAGAGCGCCGGGGAAGCGCCGAGTCCGGGCAGAGGGGGTCCCCGCGGCTCCGCGCCTCGGCCCTGCTTCTCCCGCGGGGCACGGTGTCACCGCAGCTTCCCCCCCGCGCAAACTTCAGCGGCCAGGGCACGCAGGGCGTGAATCAGCAGCGCTGCCCCAGCCGGGGACAGCGCGTTTTGCTCCCGCTGCCAGCCCCGCGGGTCTGCCAGGGCTCCGCAGGGCAGGGCGGCGGGGCCGGTGCGTGCACACAGCCGCTCGGCAGACGGGGCATCTTACATAACGCCCATCGCCAGCTGCTTCCGCGCTAACTGCACAGGCAGGACGGCCAAATGGCAGCTTGCAGGTTACGGGACGCAAAGCCCGTCTTCGCCTTCGCGTGGGCGCGACCCTCTGAATACCAGCGCTGCCCGCAGGCAGCAGGCGGGGGGCAGAAAGTTGGTCTCAATCCCAGGGCCGCCCCCCTGCCGGCGGTGCGGGTCCCGAGCCCCTGCCCGGCCCGACGGGGGGCTCCGGGGCGGCGGGCAGCGCCCTCACCGCCTCTGCCTCCTTCCTCCCCGCAGGTGCCATTTTTGAAGGCAATGCTGCCAAGGACGACGAGGTGTTCAAGCAGGCGGTGTCGGATCTGAACCTCAATGACGACATCCTCCAGAGCGAGAAGATCACCTACTCCATCAAGCTCATCGAGGCCAACAACCCCTTCCATGCGGTGCAGGAAGGTGAGCCCCGGGCGGCACCCGCCCGTGCGCGGGGAGCGAGTCTCGGCGCCGCCGGCAGCCCCGGCCCGCTCCTGGCGCTCGCCTGGAAACTTTTCTTCCGTCGGGGGTCGGCGCTGTCTTACAAGGAAACGGGAGGGATGGCGCGGTGCTGCGGCGCCGTGCCGTGCCGTGGCAGCCGGGCTGGGGGGGGGCAGCCGCGGGGGATCCGGCGGGGCCGGGGGCTCCGTGTCGCTTCCGAGCCCGCAAGAGCCCCTGCCCTCCGTAGCCGAGGGACAAAAGCCGGGCAGGGCCGGGCAGAGGAGGGCTCGGCCCGGCGGGGGGCTCCCGAGGGGCCGGGGGGACGGCGGCGGGGTCTCCCTCCCCGGGGAAGCAGAGGCCGGCGCTTCCCCAGAGAGGAGCTCCCCGCCGGGGGGCGAGGGGGGGCCGGGGTAGCCAAGCTGCCGGCTGAAAACCTGCCAGAGTTTACAAGATCTGACAAGTAGCAACGTAGGTAAATCATTTCGATTAGATTTTTTTTTTTCTCTCCTCCTCCAAAGGGAAACATTTAAATTAATCAGCTTGCCTTTACAAATAAGACTTGAAAAATATATTATTTGTGATTTGATGAAGCCAAGGTTAATTATGGCCTATGTTATTTCAGAAGCTGCGTTTTTCAGTAGTAATTATTCTAGAAACAGAGAGCTATTTATAAACCCAGACTAGAATATTTAAAAAAATGATTCATCGCCAGCCTTGCCCTTACTTTTGCAGAGCACAGAGTGAATGTTTCCCTTATGAAAATTTGCATTAATCCATATGTATTTATATGTAAGTTGTGTACATGCAAATTATGGATACAAAATTACACCAAATGTTAATTTTCATGAACTCCAAACAAATTCTTCTGCTATATTCTTTCCCCCGGTTAGGTGCTAGTTAATATGCACATTCAGGAGAAACAGCAATATTTACCTTTTCATGGGCCTGATCCCATTAACAATGAGATTCCTCCTAGTGCTCTGAAAGCTTTGCAAGGAGGTATGAAAAACAAGCTTTATGAAAATGAAAGAAGGGGGCTTTAAAACAAAACCCCACCCACACAGTCACACACCAGAGGAAAAGAAAAATCTCTAAATAATGGCGGGGTTGATTTATTGGCAAAGATTAACTCAGAACAATTTCATCTTCCTACACGTGCAAAAGCTCAGTGTCCCGTATTGGAGCTTATTCAAATTCATGAAAGTGACAGCAGTTGGTTGGCTGAACAATTGCTTTCAACAATGTCTCTTCTCAGAAGCAAAACTTTATAAAACTATTCTGAGTGCCCTGGGATCTGAGCTGACATTCTCATGGACAGAGTCCCTTTGCTCAGTTTTGTTGAGCAGGAGGGAACAATCAACTGGAGGATTCTTCCTGATCTCGTAGGATTTTGTTGTTGTTGCTGTTGCTCTGTTTTGCTATTCTTGAATATTGCATTTAAGAAGACTACCTTCAAAGCAGAAAATCTGTGTTGAAATCTGTGCTGAAGCCACAGAAAGGATTCTGGTCAGCTTTTTAATCTATTTGATACAGAGTATTTGTGCTACCTGAATATATGTAAGTAAAGATGTTTCCTCCTACCCTTTCCAAGATGCTCTTTCAGGGCTCACGTGTCTGTTGCATTTAGAATTGCTCTTTGATGATGTGGTCACATGCTGGAGAATTCAGGAAGTGATTGATGAATGCTCACAGTTCCAAAGAGAAATTGTCCTCCGTCACTACTTCATTAAGGCATATCAAGGTGTCTTCTTTTGGGAGGGCTACGGAATGATCCTATCTGCGAGTAAAAACCTTGCCACTGTGGGCTGTGGGAGAGCTAAGAGAAGAGTGTCAGCCTTTGCTCAATTTCCTAGCTTGCTTTGTCAGTTCAGGTCTGGTCTCTTTCTCTCTCTGTGTTTCTCTCTCTCTTTCTCTCTCTCTCTCTCTTTAAGATTTAATTTCCTACTTTTGAAACCGTTATACAACATGCTGACAGAATGATACATGGGACACAGGAGTTGCTGGGCTATTCTTACCGTGCAGAGTCGCTCTGCCGAGTGTTGCTTGGTGTCATTCTGACTATTCAGAATCTCATTGTATCTCACTGTACCGGTGCCCTGCTCATTTTGGTAGAATATTGCAGAGAGCAGTCGAAATATCCTGGAGCAAATCCTCTGCCCACACTGCTTGCAGAATGTTGCTGCTGCTACATAAAATGCTCTGACATCCACATTATTCTTCTGCGGTCTTTCTAAGCAGTGCCATGGAAATCAATGTTGCAAGCATTAGTTTCATAGCGATGGAACTTCTTATAGTAAAAAACAAACTAGAAATAAAAATAGACTGCTGTGACGCTACTGCCAGAATAGTGCACACAATCAATCAAACCACAAATATTGTTTTTATTTGAATCATCTTTTACACAATTTTATGAAAGGACAGTGTGAATTATTCCTTAAGCCCTTTTTTAATGAGCGCTGCAAGTCAAGGACCTTCGTTTCAATGATACTGTGCTGGTGAAATTACGGAAAGTCATTTTTCCATGTAACAAGGTCTATTACACAGTAATAAGGCTTTAGTTATGGATGGTGATGGTTATTAGCATGTGTTTGACTTGACTTTCCTTGTGCAATTGGAGAATTTCTGCATGGGTAGGAAGCATGGAAAAGCAGTACCTGTTGGGTTTTCTCAGTAGGAGCCGTGCACTTGCGGAACTGAAGGCCAAACAGAAATTAATTTGCCTTTTGTAAATGGAATAGTTTTCGGTGATGGAAGGTGCAGTGAAATGTTGTAGGATTTTGAATATAAGGGCTCTAGGGACTTTGCTGTAGAGAGAGGAGGGCACTATTCTGTTGACTGCAGTAGGGAAATAAAATCAGAGACCCTTTTTCTTCAAAGACTTGGTGGGCGCTCATGATAATAATGGTTGCGTAGGGTACCAGAGAATAGTAATTAGCAAAAATTGTAATCGTGTTCCATTTTTGTCTTCTATTTCACCATACATTGCAGAAAAAAAATCCAGTTGTGCTGATAGGTAAAAAGATTATTTTGGCCCCATCAAACTCATGTTTTATAGCAGAGTGTGGCAAGTGTATGGAAGGAATTCCAGAGGCAAGGGACGTAACAGTAAAGAACAAACAGACTCTGGTGTATGCACAAAATTGGACTTTGTTGTCTGTTTGTGCTTACGAGCAGTTGTTGCATTTTGTCTTATATTGCTTTTATGCATATGGCAATTACTGGAGGGATAAATTGTTTTTTTTTTTTTCACTGGCTGTCACAAGAGAAAATATACATGGGGAATCATTGTTCTTTTCATACAATTTTAAGGAAATCAGCCGAAATCACAAACATGATCTTAAATTATAGCTTCCGAAGGAGCTATGTGCTCAGTTTCCAATGATGGGAAGGGAAGTAGTAAGTGCTTGTTTGCGTGTGGTGTGTATTTAACCTAGTAGTGTGGTAACCTTTTTGTGATTCAAGCATTCAAATGAGCTCAAAGGTATGAGAAACACTTCAGAGCTTTTGGTTCAAATTGGGATTTTTGAGCCTGCCATTGGTGTTGAAAAGTGACTTTGCATGTGACATATGGGTGGCAAACAAGTTTCCAGCTGGGCTTGAAAACGTGATGGTATGTTTAAACTAAAAACCAAACAAGCCTAATGTGTAAGCTTTTAAGATGTCACTTTTGAAGGGGGAATAGTCAGCAGTAGGTCAAAACTGGGGCACAGGAAAGCTAGTACTTAACTTTCTTAGTGCTCTTTGGAGAAGGAGATCCAAGGGAAATAGTAATTCAGAAACTGTTTAAAACCCTGTTTCTCAGTGAATGATGCTTATACATCTATGGAGCTTTCCTGGAGCTGAAACTTGCTGTTCTCTCTGCATAGCAATTTCAAATGAATTGTTTCTAATTTGAGCAGCCTTGTATGTATGCTTGTTGATGTTAAAAAGCTGTCAGCTCTGGAAACCAGAACAAATTTGGAAAATCAGAATGTGATTTGAGAGCAAGAATGGTGTTCCATAAATGGGTTTATTGTCAATCCCATGTATGCTGCTGGGGTTTCAGAGCAACTCAGAGTTGCAGAATTTTTGGATGTCTCTTGTACACCATTGAGTGAATCTGATCTCTTATCATAGTGTATAGGACTCAGGAATGATATGTGCTTGGCAGAGTTCTTGAACTATCTTGGCTCAGCACATATATTTCAAGTTACTACCACAGTTGCTTTCTAACAGTTCTATTTGTTGAGAAGGCATAAGCTGATCAGAGTGGGGATAAGTAAGGTGAACGAGACAACTGAAGAATGGGGCTTGTTGGTTCCCTTGCTATTCTTGCATTTATTTGCCTGGCTAAAATCCCAAGCAGAGCTGTACTTGTCATATGTGTATTGCCTGGTAGTAGGGAACCGTGGAGGAGCAGAGTAACTGTATACTTACATGTGTGCACATATATTGGGATTTTTGCACATAGCTCATTTTGCAAATATGCGACTTAATGCAGATGTAGTGCAGGTGACCCAGACTGGAACCCACAGGCAGGTCGGAAGTTGTGTCCTGATTTTAGTGAAATATAGAGTTCAGGCTTCAATTAAAGGGCTGTTTTCTCTGCTGGGAGGATTTAAACTTGAGTGGCTATTAAATATAGAAGAGGAAGACCTCTTTTCACAGCCGGTGTGAGAAGATAGCCATCAGTCATGGTGATAACACTCCCCTTGCCCTTGGGTGAGCCCAGATCCAGCCCTTTTTAAAGCTGTGTCAAGTAGGTGTTTGTGTAAATGCAGGGCAAGGCATTTTGTTTGGCTGAGCTAGGTTTTCACATGACCCAGCAGTGAAGGCTATAGTTTATAGAGTCAGGATGTTTTCGTACCAGAATGGAAGAGTACAGAGAAAAAGGAAAACATAACAAATACAAACAGAAAAAAATCTGGTAAAAATTAATAAAATATTACATATAGAATTATTACTACTCTTATTTTATTTTAATCCATGATTTATTGATTGACTGCATTGAATTGGGGAATTTGTTACCTAGCTAGAAGAAGTATCATAGGTTGGACCTACATTTTAAACATAAAACATAAAAATAAGTTCTCTTTTGACCAGAATAACAAAGGAATGGTTTATATCAATATACTGTCTATTAATTTTTCCTCCCATGGTTTCTCTCAAGTCCTTCACTGTCACATAACGTTACCTTTGTCTGCTCTTCTTCCACAGCTTGCTTGAACACAGATTTCACACT
This sequence comes from Anser brachyrhynchus, assembly GCF_964034855.1. NCBI lineage: Eukaryota > Metazoa > Chordata > Aves > Anseriformes > Anatidae > Anser > Anser brachyrhynchus. The sequence goes on from NC_137700.1 coordinate 14,824,151, forward strand.
GTTTTCATCAGGACATGGTGTCTTGTTTGGAAGTTTTTGACAGCTGAACTCTGATCTCTCCAGAAAGAACATATTGTTACATACATTTTTTTTTTCTTGTTTTAATCTGAGCTTTCAACACTTTTCGAAAACCACCCAGAAAGGGTTTATGTAGAGGATCCCTCCCCTGGTCAGGGAGGCCTTGCTGTGTAACTACACATTTTTTCTACTAGTCTGCTGCAGTTAAAAGCTGTTGCTCAGAGGGGTGAATGAGCTTAACAGTTTTACCTCCTTGTGCCCTTTGAGACCAAACCAAGACTTGTTAAGGACTGCCACAGTGAAGACATCTGTGACACTGTTATATCATTGTGCTTGTGTTTTTATGCTCTGTAGTTGCATGGCTCAGTGTGTTATGAGCCAGGGTGTTTCAGAGAGTTAAAATCCCAGCAAATTAAAATGTCTGTCTCTTCCAATTCTTGTGGTTTTGTTATGCTGAAAGCAGGAACCTGCAGATACCTTCTGTAGGAAGGAAAGAAGCCAATAGCCCATAAAGGAGTCCATTTGGTGCTGAGGATGTAGGCAAGCTGTTGGCAAACATCCAAATACGCATTTGTTTTGTTGTTTCTTTCCGCATGTTACTCAGGTTCTGGTCAGAGTTTAACTGCAGGTGCAAAATATTTTGTACTTTTGGGAGGCATTGCCTCTGAAATGCATCCCTGCTATTGCTTTTTTTTTTTTTTTTTTCCTTTTTTCCTCCCTTCACTGGGATGTAAGGAGATTAATTCCATCGCAGCCATATTCTCTGCTTTTGGAGAGGTTCACATTATTTTGGGCTGGGTCTGAGCTGCCTGGCAAGCAAGCTCCAGACAGTGCCCTACATAGGAGTGCAGCAGGTGGCGAGGGGTCAGGGGATGAAGGAGGAGCTGCGTTTCCCAGCTTAGCATCTCAAGGTAGAAAGAGGAACGGGTGTCGTGGAAACGGTGGCAGTGTGGGTGGGACATGTTCTGAGCCCAGGGTCCTGCCCCAGAAGTGATGGAGGGGTGCAGGGCTCAGGTCCCAGACGCTTCCTGCTGTGGGATGGCAGGATGTCTTGGGTGGCTGCGTGCTTTGCAATGGAAGGGGTTTAATTTTGTCTGAAATATCATTTTACTACCTCCATCTGCATAGCTGTCTAAGCTCATTTTTTCTCTCTCTCTAATATGCAGACTAGCTAACACCTTTATTTCCACAACACGTGTGGGCCACCCATCTATTTCAAGGGTTTTGTGCAAAAGAGCAGCTGCAGGTTAGGCGACAATTCTTTTTCAGTACCTAATGGTTTTCCCCACTGATCCTGCTGCCAATCCTGCTCATTTATCAAGGAGCTGCAGTTGGGTTTCTTATTCTAGGACTTCATTATAGAAAATATGCTACATCATTAACTTGCATGCTAGAAATTATCCCAAAAGATCAGAAATAAGCAGTGTTCATAAAAATATTAGCACATGTATTTCAGGGTTAAGGATTTTCTTTTTCTGTGTTCTATTTTTTTTTCTTGAAGAAAATAATTTTCAGAGTGCTTTTGTTTGTCTGAAGCAGATTTTCTCAGTTATTATTGTGGAGGAGGATCTGGAAATGTGGAATGAGTATACAAAACTGCCTCAGCCTGATCTAGTTAAAATAATGGGTAAAGAAAATTATCCTAAATTGTGAAATATAAGCAGTATATATGCATACATATATATCTGTGCAAATAATTTAATTGCTAGACTTAACTGTAATGTGTCCAGCAGGGAATACACCTTAATCTTTTCTAGGTTCAGAGTCTTCCAGATACAGACGATTAGAGGACTGACTAATTATTACATTTTGAATTGTGTCTTAATCCCAGCAGAATGAAATCAATGTATTATTTTGATGTGATTTATCATGGTGTGGTGGAACCATACAATGAAAAGAGTTAAAACTACAGATTGTTTGAACAGAGGGGGTATTATCATGTTTATTAAAAATGTTTGTGGCTTACCATAGTTATTTACTGGAAGGAAAATAAAGCGTAGTTATGCAACTACAATAGTGCCTGAATGTAAGACTTCAGCACGGTAAGGCTGTGGCTGAAATAGTTTCTTCCGATTGAACTTTTTGCCATCTCAGAGGAACCACAGTCAAACTCTTCCTTGTTTTTTAGGCAAAGATCAGAATGTTTTTCCCACTTTTATTCATAATAAGTTCCCTCAGAGGGGAATTCCTGCTGTGTCTTTATTTGTCGCTGTCATCTGTTGCTTAGAGGTGTTTTTTGAATTTGCCCCTCAGAAAAAAAATTACTTAGAATGCATTGGTGGAATCATACTGCTGTTCATACTGCTGTGGAGGTCTTATAATTATATGACATTAAGCTTTTTTTTTTTTTTTTTTTTTTTTTTAACATCTGTCTTTATCTGGAAGTGCCTTGCCAGAATGGAAATGGCCCATAAAGCTGTTGCTTTTCTGGAAAGAAATTTTTCCATAATTTACAGACATTTGAGTTCATGCTTTGGCCTGGCTGGAAAAATGGCTCACATGTTCAGTTATGCGTTTTGACATTTTTTTTTGGATATACTGGAGTTTGCAGTGATTCTTCTTACGTGAAGAAATGCTGTGTGGTTCTTCCCATTTGTAAACCTGCTGAAAAAACCCAGATCTGAAGCTGAGGGATGAAGCATTTTACGTACAGGGCACATCCAAGACATGCAGGCTACTGTACACAAAGATGTGTTAATTCTGAAGTTAAAATCCAGTTGCCAACCTGAAAATCCTTTCTATTGCACTCTTTGCTGAGAATGGGTCCAGCTACCACTGATTCTTGGTGTTAGGGTGATTCTTGAATTGTTAGGGTTCTACTCCATGACAAATTTGCAGTGAGACTGTTAAATAGCATACAACATTTTGAGATCTCCATTTTATATCATATATAGATCTGTAGTCCTTTCAGAAGCAGATAATAATGATACGCTAATATGCCAAGATGTCTTTCATTTGCATAACATTAAGGCAATAAATATCTAAAATGAGAAATATGTTGAAAAGGTTTCTTTCATATTTTTCCTGATAGCTTGCATTTAGTTATAATTTGGAGACCTGCTAGCTGTGCTTGAAACTGTGTTCAGGTTGGTGGTGGGCTTGAAGTGCTTTTTATAGCCTGAAAGGTTTGTATTATCAGAAAAAGTCTGTCTGTACAAGCCCTGCTGATGTTAAGTTCCTTTCTTTTGATCCCCTTGTGGCATCTTGGTTCCTGTCCATTTTTTTTTCTCCTTTTGCCTATTTTATTATATATTCAGATATGCAGTAAGAATTAATATTGGAAAGCACTAACAGCTCACATTTAAAGGTAAGGAGAACCAAGAGGCATTAATTTCAAGTGGTATTTGGCTACATTAAAACACACAGCGGGGTTTCTACTGCTTGACCTTACTGAGAACCATTCCCCTAGCAACCTTTCATAAAGGGAGTAAAAGGACAGTAAGAAAACATTTTTTTCCTTATATTCAACAGAATAATATCTAAGCAATGACTTGCTCACTTAAAAATAAAACAAACTTAAACCAAAAAAACTCTCGGTCCAAGCTCCCATTAGGTATCCTGTTTCTCAGTTCAACCATTTAGTCCTCTGCTTTTTAATTTACTTACCTGAGTCTTTGAGATTTTAACTAGTAGCAGTGCTGATAGATTACTTTCAGTATCCTCAAAATCACATTGACAATCTGTCTTGTTCTTATTTAGAAAGTGAATAAAAGGATTTTCCATGTAAGTGAATGTTTGTAAAGTTAATGAGAATTGCTTTTGTCAGCAGGTAAATGACTCTCCTCTATACCATTACTTGATAGGAAATACCAGTTATTTGCTGCTTGGTTATACTTTCAAAGTAGAAATTGAATAATGATATAGAGCAGCATTTCCATTGCTCTTTGTTTTTGTAACCTCTCAGCTGCTGGATAAAAGTAAAACTTTGTTTGGGGGAAGATGGAGTTGGTTTTTGGGAGACAGAGACTCTCGGTGTCTTTCTGGTGTTTGCAAAACTTCGGCATATTTTTTCTTTATTTAAAAAATGCTTTAGAACTCTAAGGGAAGCTATGCTACAAAACAAACATTGTTTTGTATGGAATATTAGCAGTATTTTAATCCAAAGACCAATGTTTTCCCCATTTTCTATGCTCTTGAGGATATTTCCTACTGGAGGAATGAGATCAGTTATCTGAGAGGCAGAGGAAAGGACTTTAGGATGTGGTGTGTGCAAGGGTCAAAACACAGAGGACTAGGATGTTGAAGTGTGCAAGAAAAAAAAGGAAAAACCCAATTACCTGCTTAAAGTTTATTTCTTTTTATTGAAACTTTATTTTTCTTTTCTTTCATCTTGCTTCTGTCTGTCTGAAATACTTTAGTCACAGTGGAAGTAACAATGTTTTTGATATAGGTTGGATTTAGTAATGTAACCCAAAGAAAAAGCTTGCTCTCCCTCTGGTCTTAGCAAGATGCTTGCACAAGTATGGATCTGGATTTTTAGAGAAGCTGGAGAAGGGCAGGGGTGCTACCCTGTTAGCCAGTAATCAGCCTGCAGAGGCAGGCATTTCCCTTCCTGAGAGAAGAAAAGGCGTTTCCAAAGCATGCTCACAGGGCAAAATGAGGAAGGATATTGTCCAGCAGAAGTTCAGGTCAACTGAATCTCTGCTTTTAGAAAGTCACCTGCCCAGGGCTGCTTGAAGTGACTGTGCCTGTAAGTAGATTAAAGTGTTGTACAACCCACGTGAAAAGTAATTTCACATTTCAGCTATACCTCGACATTTTTTTCTTAAAAAAAAAAAAAAAAAAAGTAAGGGACTGTGTATGCTAACTCCGGGGGAGCACTTGGAAGGAACATCTTGCAGCAAAGCTTTTAGAAAGGCAGTATCCTCAGCCACAAGTTAGAATACCCATTAAATGTGTTACGGTGCTTTGGCAGCCGGTGGGGTCTTGCCTCGCCTCTGGACGGGTGCTCACAAGGTCAGTTGTGCAGGCAAGCAGAAGCGCTGTTGTCAACCATGATTAGAGCCAGCCTGCTCAAAGCAGGTGGCTGCAGTCATCTTCCCTTCTCTGCCCGTGGCAGTGGCGCTGTTGTGGCAAGATTGGTTCACAAATGGGTTTCAAAAGGCTTAACGCCTTGTCATGTGCTGAGGACAGCTTGCATTTTTGTGACCGTGGTGTGCCCTCTTTGCTTTTACACCGTTGATTAAAAATAAAACATTATGTCAGCTAAACCTCAGAGTCAACTAGGCAATGCAATGACTAGTGGAGCCTGATTCTTCTTGAATCAGATCTCCAACCCTAGTTCTCAAATTTTCATTAGATTTTTTTTTTCTGTCTTCCATTAGAATTTTTATTTATGTATTTATTTATTTTTTACAATAAGCTAATACTTATCTCAGGAAGAGCTCTTCCTTTTGTCATCCGTTTCATTTTTTCTTTGTGCCTTATTGCCAAGTTACTTACTGTATAGTTGTTGCTGGTGTTTTTATAGTTTGGGTTCTTCACCCAAACTCCGGTTTCTCAAAGTCACCTAGCTGGTGAGGCATATACTTTCCTCTCTGTGTTTGTCCTTTTCAGAGCTGCCTTCTCACTTGCAGCCAACAGTGCCATGCCCTGTTTTGTATGGACAACAGCAGATTCATCATTCTAGTTCCTAGTGAGGTTTGTAAATGTAAGCTCTTTCTCTGAATTCTGATGTCTTTTCTGTACCTGCCTTCTCTTGTATGGTAGCACATTGCTCCCCCCATACTTCCCTCTTCCCTGCCACTGCTCAATGCAATAGATTTTATCAACATGCTTTTTTATGATTTGCTGGATTATTCTATTTCCATTGCATTTTAATCATCTTGATGACAACATCTGTTGGCAGCAGTACACAGATGTTTTTCAGGGCATATTCTAAAGTTTGTAAATAGTTACTATATCTACATGAGAAAACTAAGGGTTTGTCTTTCCCATTTATATTAAAAGAAGCAGAACTGCATTATGGAAATGAAATGTGTGTCTATGGGAGACTTGCTGTCCTTCAGTGACTGCCAGGGGAAACCTTTAAGTTCCACACAGCTTCCTCTGTGTTACCTGCTGCAGAGAGCCCAGGGTCCGTATTACAGAATCACGTCTCTCAACCTGCTTTCACCGGTATAACATATAATCTTCTCTTTTTAATTTTATTTTTGGTTTTAACCCTCAAAGGTGTGCTACTCTAACATCAAAGGGGAATGGAGAACACATATAAAAGAGAAGCCAGGGGTGCTCCTCGAGAACATCACAGTAACTCAACAGAATGACAAAATAGCAAGAATGCAAAAAAGAAATTACAACAGTGGTCCATTATATTTGCTGTAGGGCATTCTGACAGTGCTGGCAGTTAATTGCATTCAGGTTAAAATGACAGTTTGGTCAAAAATTCTTCATAAAATATTAGTGAACTAGAAGGCAGATTGCGTATTGTCATAGTTTTGTGCCTTTTTGTTTTCTTTCTTGTGCCAATTGTCTTCAACGAGAGGTTGTCCTTTAGGCAGTTAAACAAGCAGAAAAGTCCCTTACAGATATTTAAGAAATAAAGTTTGGTGATCAAAGACAGGAGTTCATGTTCTGCACTCATAGTGGCAATGGGGCTCCAAACTATATTTTGCTAATCTTGCTAATCAGTTTTTCATTGCCACCAGCCTGCAGGGACATTATTTGTAAACCAGAGTCTTGTCTCTTGCCTAAGAAGTTATGGGCAGTTGTGCAGAGTCAGTGGAAGTGGTGCATGTTTGATAGGAAGCTGTATGAGTAAGGCTTGGAACAAGATGTGTTGATTGTGATGTTTTGGCTCTCTTTGAAATTTATTTTCTCAGAAAAACAAGAATTAACTGTTACTTAGGGTAATTAATAGAGAGATTATTTTGGATCTCTCTTTTGTATGTAAAAGGAGAAAATGTCCTTTAAAATGTTGTTCTTTTGGGTTTTCAAAGGAGCAAAGGTTACAGTCTGTAACTTGTGACAGATTTATAATGTATAAAGTTGGGTTTATTTTATTTATATTTATTTATTTATTTATTTGTTTTTTCAGAAACAGCACTGCCAGTTGCCCAAGGGTGTAGTTTACCTTTGCACAAAACCTGTGCGCAGAGTGTAAGTTAACTGTAAAATTCATACACTATAAAATGCAGTGCATGAGACCAAAGAACTACTGTACAAGGCCCTGGAGAAAAGTATGTATCATATGCACAACACTTTACGTAGTCAAATTCAAATTAAACTCACTCGCAACATGGTCAAGAGACAAGCAGAAAAAAGGCTTAGGCCTGCATTGCTCAGTTCACTTCCTGGGACAATTTGGTGAACTGACAAGGTAAGATGGATCTCTCTGAGGCTGAAGAAATAGGAAGAGTTTCTTCGAATGGAAAACAACATAGTGACAACTGGAAAAGCCCTGTTGGGTCTGGTGTCCCTGGAAAGTGCCTTAAGGCAAAATAAAGGCTTGTGCCAATTTGCCATTTAAATAAAGATGTTTGTTTTTGGAAATTTGTATGCAACTGTTTTGTTGGTGAGTTGTATTGTACTTAGAAAATATAAACAAATTCAAGGATTTAGAGAGTTCTGCCTTTTAAAAATCTATCTGCATCTCTTCAGGGTTACTTCGAATATGAAATTTGCAAATAGCTGGTCAGATTATCAGATTAACTGGGAAATAGTCATGGGTCCTAGGGCCTGTGGAAAATGCACTTTGAAACTTGGAATTTTAACTGGGAAATTCAAGGTTAGTGAGTTATTATAATGTTAGTAAAGTACTTGAAAAATGATAGAAAAGCTTATGATGCAGTTGATAAAATGCAGATTAGCTGAAGAAGCTGTTCTAAAGCTCACATGAGAGGAAATGAAACAACTTCTTAACAAAAGTCTGTTTATATGAGAACTATACGACTTTTATTTTTTAATATTTCTGTTGATGTTAATGTTAAAAATGATGTTGATGTTAAAAATTATGTCAAGTTATTTCAGCTTTTGGACAGAAAATCTTCTAAGAGATATAAACATAGAGAGATACAAATGCAGATGTACTTTGGTCTTGGTTACATAAATCTAACTTTAAAAATGTCCTTTGAATTTCTTATGAAGAGGTTTTTACTATGAAGTGTGTCCGTGTTCTTTCCAGAAGATTGCCAGTTACCTTTTTTCCAGGGTATTGGTGTTTGCAAATAATGGCTCACATGGGAAAAGTGTGGCCATCAACATAACAGACTGTTCACTGCCCTTAAAAAAAGTCTGCAATGCATTCATCTGGAATAATGTTGAGATTTAAGCTGAAGATGGAAAATATTTGCTGACAGGGCTGGCCTCAAGGCATTCTTTTTCATTCCTAAATGCTGATAAAATTGCTTGAAATATTCTGTAGTGTATGGAAGGTTGTCTCAGGATGGATATATTGGCTTAAAAAAAGGATTATTCCATTCTCCCTATAATTATATTCTCTTTTTGATGAGATAGCTTTTACAGGAAAGCTATTTTATTTTTTATTTTTTTTTCTACAGAAAAATTAAGTAAAATAGTTGAGGGTATTAGTTATCTTGACACAGAGGAAGGTCAGCTGATCTGGATGCTGGATGGATGGCTCTAGATACTCATGAGGTTTTAAACTGTGCAAGTTTGACTCTAACTCTGGTTGCTGGTGAATGAGAATTGCTAGCTAAAGAGAAGTGGTGTTCTCAATGCAGTTTCTAATGTGCTTGCTGAGTTCTGCTCAGCAAGGATAATGAATGTAAAACTTTAAGTTCTTGAGCTCTGTAGTCATCCTTGGGATTGGAGTTCCTCTTCCCAGTGCTCGTGCTGGGTTATCACATGCTTCATGCCTCTTTCTCACCTCTCTGTAGGGCCCGAGAAGGCCCTTGAAACTCTTGAAACATTACCTAAGGTACATGGTCTTCTGTTTCATCTCATTTCCTTCCCTCCCTTCTCTTCACTCACACTCTTTGATCACACTGAGTACCACCAGTCTGGCCAAAGGATGTGATGATGTGTTTGGTGTCTTAGGCTGGTACACCGATTGGCTAATGCAGTTATTGCTAAACTTCATGTGGTTAAATCAGAAATAGCTTAAACTAGATTTGGACTTGTGAAGAATTTTTAGACCCTGGCCATATAAGTACGAACCTGTTACTTATTTCATTTGTACTCTGTGCTTTGTGGATTGTGATCCATTTCTTAGGAGTGTCTGAACTATTTGACATAACATATCTTGGTATTGTTGGTGTCAGCATGATGGCCTGAATTTCCTTTGTTCATCTCTTGAGTCACATAGTAGTTCTCGTCTTTGGTCTTTTACTGAAGACTTTGGGATGACTGTATGCCAGTTACTTTCAAGCGTTTTCAATTTCCATGCCTCTGGAAAAGTTTGCGAAAGGCGGTGATAATTTAAGTCCAATTTACAACAGACTTCATTTTTTTCTTTTTCTTAATGCCCAGATTGGTCTATGAGCCACAAGCTGAAACCAGTGGTATAGGATTTAGAAAATGTTCCCTGGTCTTGCTACTCTAGGTTGTTTTCTGTAGGGAAATAGAGTGTGAAGGAGGAGAACTCTAGGTTCTTGGACAGATGAACCCCAGAGAATTAAAATGAAGATGGGAATCTGGGACATCTAACAACCATAAGCTCAGATATTGGCCTGCTTGCCAAGCTGGCTGTGCCACTGTCATAATGCGGACTAGAAATCTTTAACAGCTATACTTCACTGCTTGTAAACTAGTGAGTGATTATTTCATCCTTTGTTTATACCATTCATCAAAGCATTCAGGGCTAAGAAGGCCTGGAAAATTCTCAAGGGTTTTGCTGCTCTTATTGCAGTATTCTACAATGGGACTTTTCTTGTTCAACGATGTTGTTGACTACTTCAAATTCATAGACTATATTGGCACTAACTCACTGTATCAGAAGAATAGCGTCTTCCTACCCATCTGCCTCATTTGAACTGATTGCAGCAAATTCCTAGTAAGTTCTTCCTTCTGTGTACTGTGTGTAAACTTTTGATTATGCTTGCTGCCGTTAATAGCACACAGTAGCTATTTGATGATTTTGTAAATAACTCAGGCCATTTACTTAAAATAAAAACTAGAAAGGATTATGTCTGTGAGGATTTTGAAGAACTTTTTTTCAGGAATATGTATAAGTCTTTCCAAGAAATCACTGTATGCAATACTGTTTTACTGTTCTCTCTAATTTATTACATTAATTTAATGCTTTTTTAGCCATGTTCAATTTGTAGAATTTTATTACAAGAAACACAGCCTGCTCTCATTCTGTTCAGAGAGATCTGAATGAGTAACCTTATAACCATTGCTAACCTTCTGAACTTTTGCCTCGTTTGATCCTCAAGCTCATTAAAGTTGAGGTTCTAGAATACACATAACCTCATGGCCACTCTTTGATTTTAAATGATCCAAATTACAGTTAAATTCTGTGAGCAGGCTGAGAATTCATTCATAGAAAAGCTTTCCAGGCTCACACCCATTTAGAGCTGACCTGTGACCAATACAGTGTAAGTACTGTGAAAATGAACCAGATCCAGTCCCAAGGAGACCCACAGGTAACAGGTTGCAAGTGTTATCTCCTCTACCCTGCCATGCACAGTAGAGCTTGGAATACACATGAAAATCTGCTTTTGGATGCATTTTTTCTTTTCTTCTAAGGTAGCTTGGCTCTTCAGCCTCAATGAGCGGACATCTTACACCACAGAGCAATTAAACCAGTGTATTGCATATACGTATTGAAGTAACTTCAAATCTTTTGCAGGTATTTCTGAGACATGATACTTAGTCCTTTCACAGGCAGACCTGCACATGAGAGGAACTTCTCCCATCATGGGCCTCAAGGCAGGATAACTCAAGGCACATGCAAAGCAGACATCTCTAGGGCTGAAAGAGTAGCATCAGCTTTAGCTCTGGTGATGAATTTGACTGTGCTGCAAGGCTTGCTGCTATTGCTGCTGCCCCAGAAGAAGGGTTGGGAAGTGAAATGGCAGCTGTTTCTGGAAGTAGGGAAGGAGCACCCTTCCTCATGTTTTCCCTTCTCCTACACCTGGCATCAGGAATAATAGGCTCCACTCACCTGAGTGAACCACAGGGACTTCACCGATGGTTTGCCCTTACATATTTCTTTCCTATGGCAAAAGCAGCCTGGACTTGGCCAGAAACAACCTGTTATCCTTGTGTCATCAAAATTCAATTTTGCCTAAACTGCTGAGATGAGAGCTGTCTTAGCTCAACAGTCCTTTACGATAAATACATTGTCTGCTTTGCCTGTGTGGGAACTGGGTCCATATTTCCAAAAGGCCAATAGGAAAATAATTGTAAAAATGGACTGGTGTGATGATCAGAGTTGAAGGAATGGTGAGTGTTCTCAAAGTTACACTCCTTTAACTCAGATACAGGTGATCATCTTACAAGTGATGGCACGCTCAGCCGGCTAGGGAAAGATAAACAGTATAGTGTAACCGGAGTGACTGCCTCCAGCTAAGTGATGAGTCGCAGTGGACTTGACTGATTTGTAAAGACTTGGAGTGACTAATTTCTAAGAGAAAGAACTACAGTCTGATATAGGCTATTCAACACAGGCACTAAAGTAAGGACTATATTGGAGGGAGTTATTTGTTGAAAATTATTCAATATCCTGTAGAAGAAATAGGCAATAAATTTGCTTGACTGTCTTCATTAATCCCAAAAGCACCTATTGCAACACTTGTTATGGAACCCAAAGTAGGTATTAAATCTGACTGTAAAAATTATAGAAAACACAGCTTTAAAATTCATTGCCTGTTTTACTAGTGATTGGCAAATAATTCCTAAAATGAGGCATTTAAGGGGCTTGATCAGTGGAGTTCACAGTTCTTGGAGTCTTGATTAGGGTTTGGGAGTGTCTAGGTCTTTCAAGGAGAGCCTATTCGCAGATTTATGATCAGTGTCAGATGTTTTCCTAAGCTCATAGCTGACTATTGTACAAAAGTAAGCTAAGCTAGCCAAGTATGTGTGTTAGGAGAATGAAAACAGACAATTCCCTACAAGGGTCTTCCAGGCTGTAATGCCAGCCTTACGACAGGGTCTTGATATCCATTCTTAAGAATATCCTTAAAGAGAAAGGATCTGCTTATTCCAAAATGCACACTGCATTTACTAATTTACTATGGCTTTAGACAGTGAATCTAGAAACAGATGTGGCAAGAGAGATGGCAGAGCTGTAGCTGCGGTAACTGGGTAGTACCAAACATACAGGAGATAAGAGTTCTGAGCCTATAATTTTTTTATAAACAAAAATGGCTACATGTAGCACAGAATGTTTTCAGTAATAGATTAGAGATCCATCATTAGTTTTTAAGCACTCTCAGAAGCTAAATGAGAACAGAGCTTTGAAAAGGCATGTAGGCATCTTTGCTCTCTTATCATCCTACTGAGAAAATGTGAAACAGGAAATGCAAATAAAATAAAACTCCTGTTTTAAAACCCCATTCAATGAGATTTGAACCATCAGTTGAAAAAAATCCTTATTTCACTTTTTTTTTTTTTGGAAAGTTGAAGCAAGTGCAGTTCTTCTGTTGCAGATATTTCCTTATTAAAAAAAAAAAAGTTTCCTAATAGATATGTCTTGTTTTATGCTAAGACCATCCTGCAGAGGAATTTCTTCACAAAATCCTTGCAGTGAGGGCAGGCTGATTGCAGCACTGCACTGGGCAGTGGCTTCGTGGCTGCTCTGGTGTCTCCCTTACAGGCCAGGCCTCTGCCAGCCTGGATTTGAGTTCCAGGTGACGGCTGCCGGCTCCAGAGAAATGCGGCCCCTGCAGCACTTGCTGCTGCACCACCTTGTGTTTGCGTTTGCACTGGAAGTCTTCTGTCAGGTACTTCAGTGGCCATCCCAGTGTCATTATTTCTCACAGAATAGTGCCCCCCCGTTCAATATGTCCTTTCATGAGGAGCAACTCTGCGCAAGCTTTAACATGAGTTGGATCCCATTAAGAATCGCTTTGTTGTATAACAATGTGTGTTTTGTAACTTCCTATAAAGCCAGTCCTGTTTGATTTGGTGCAACAGAAAGAAGGCATATTTCTGTTGAAAATAATTTTCCTGATAGAAATAGCTATGGTGCTGGGATTTACCTTTCCAAGCCTAAGTTTTTTGATACTGAACGTTTCCTATTCAGAAGTAGCTGATTAGCTGGAGGCTCAGAATAAAATTAGGAGGTGTCAGAAAGGAATATCGAAGGCTGGTGTGTACCTTTTTTGTCTGTTTGATTAGGGAATGCTTTTTAAAGCATGGGAAACAGAGAGGCTGTCATCCTTCTTACTTCTAATGGTATGTCTCAGTGATGGAGCTGTTAACTGCTCTTGAGATGGCACTGTGGATTTCCTTTCGAAATAGTCTTGAGAGATAATGCTGCTTCACCCAGATCCCTGGTGACATGAAAGGCTGAGGAGTGTGTGTCTGATTTACAGCCCCCCAAAGCCATCTTATCCAGGGGAAATCTTCCCAGGAGTTTCCATAAAGATACTTGAAAAGAACAGATCACTGCTTGCACGGGGCTGTGAGATCTCATAAAAAGGAAAAGCATGGCAGCAGAGAGGATTTTTTTTTCTTCACTTACCCCCTAAAGACTGAAATTGGTTAAAAAATCCCCAAACCTATAGCCTATCACATAGCAAAGAAGGAGAACTTGTCTTAGACAAAAGTTTTAGCTTGATGTAAACCTTTGTGTTTTGTATAATGGCTGTGTGTCAGTTCAGTGTGAAAGACTCTAAAAGGGCTTTTGTCAAGGGGGATTTAGATGAACACAGCAAGGCAAGGTGATACTATTACCGTCTTGTTTCACATGTAGTCTTTGTCATTTTAGCAATGTCAAAGTTTCTTGCAGTCTGAACGTTTCAAAGAGGCAGATAGATACATGCAAACGCATTGATTGTTCAGGTTGGTTATAAGTTTCAGACTTGTCAAGCAGAGTTTAAAAATCCTAGTTTTTATCTGAAGTAGGAAAAAAGGGAGTCACTTTCCGCTAAATCTGTATTTTCTTACATGGAAATATTTTAGCATTCTAGACCATTTTACCATCTATCACTGCATAGATACTGATATGGTTGCTGTGTAATAATATAATCTATCTGCTCTACCTACTTGTGAGGAGCATTGTGAGAATTAATTAACAAGTTCTGATAAGAATATTCAGCGTGCTCTTAAGTATTTTATTCAGAGATATCTTGCCTTCTCTACAAGAACTTGAAGTGCTTTTCTTTTCTCTGTTTGCATTAGAATAAAAGGTCAGGAAGCAGCCTTGCACCATTTTGACCTGAGAGATACGTTTTCAGATGTTGGGGTATGGGTGGGTGGTTGTACCAGTTACGTGCGATAGTATCAGAAATGGATGTTCCTATTGCCTTTTGATGGGTTTGCACCAAAAGCTTTCTGTTCCTATGTGTCTCTTCCTCACTGGTGTCTGATTTTCCATCTGAAAGAGAACTTGACAGCACATCTTGTGAGTGACCAAATTGAATAGGAAACGCAAAAGGTTCTGTTGAAGCTGCAACCACTAGGCTGTATAGTAGTAACTGTTTTGAGAATGTTTTCAACGTTGTCTGAGGTTTTAAGCAGGACAATCAGTAATACTTAATTAGTTGATTAATCACACACACACAAAAAAAGCAGGACTTCAGTGAATGAGGATCACTTTCACTTAAAATAACTCTTAGCTTTCTAATTAAATACCCTTGGTCTTACCTTCTTTTTCCTGATATTTCTTCAGTTCCCTGTGATCAGCTACAATGTTTTTAGAAGATCTTTTTTTTCTTTGGAGGAGGCAGGATCTTGCATGGAAGATATTTTTATGATATTGAAAAAAGGACTGTTATTTTGTAATCTTGAGAGTGGCAATATACTGTAACGATGAAAAATCCCTGCCCAAGTCCCTCAGGCCTTGAAATTATTTTCTGTCATCTTTCCCAATCCTTCCTGTGTTCCCCTTGTTTTACGTTTGTCCTCAGTGAGCTACTTGAAGGCATGGTTTGGCTCTTCATATCTGCCTGTGATTTTCTAAAAGAAAATAAATAAAGACTGCACTGTTTGTGTTTACCTTTTAGACTCATCTTCATTTGCTACATACCTTTGATAGCTGCCAGAGTGCATTTCCAGCTTCCTTGAAGGTTGAGTTTATCTCCCTTCAGATCTAATTATGTTCTGCAACTTTACTGCCCTGGGAAGCAAACGTATTTATTTTTCATCATGTTATCATATTTTTTTCCTTTAGAACATCATCTCTTCTACTTTATTCCTTTTCTGAATGTGTGAACATTTTTTTTCAAAATTCTTGCTTTGTATTCTGTAAATAACTGCACCGCAAGCAAGTTCCCTTTCCAGATGTATTGATGGCTCTCTGGCCCCTCTCAGTCTTGTTTCCTCCCTTGTCGTTTCACATTCCTGTGCCATGAAGGATTTTCTTCAGGCTCATCTGTTTCCTTCCTCCCACCCACTGCTTTTGGTTTATTCCTACTACACCAGACTTTACTATTTTTTTTCTCATCTGTCCCTTTCATCTTCCTAGTCTGCCTTTAGTTGCGTACATCCCTTCTCTTCTCTCTTCCACTAGGGAAGCCACAGAGTTGTCAATGCTTGTGATGTAACGTGTCTTTTTCCCTAGTACTTTCAGAAAGCTTATGTGAAAAGAAAAAGGAAGCAAAAGTACACATTTCTAATGGTGAGGGAGACCAAAGTGCAAAGTGTCCTTGTGCCAGAAGAAAATCCTTGTATTCCTCACTCAGGAGAAACCTGAGGACCTCACCCAGAGTGGAAACCCTTTCACCACACCTTTCTGTTTTGCCCATGTTTTTTATCTTAGACTGGATGTAGGTAAATGTGGTTATGTGGGAAGTCAGAGCACGATCCATTTAAACTGACCTGAACCATCCAGGTCTCAAGCACATTGCATGCACACCTTTTCTACATCAGTCGTGCTTTCAGATTTGATGTATCCTGGAATACGTACTTTCTTCCTCTCTATCTATGCTCTATTTCCTATTTACAGTGGAAGAACTGAAACATCCCATCCTTTAAGTTTCCCCCCCCTCTGCGCATTAGCACAGCTGGAACTCAAAAGGATACACTTCAAATGAGCACTGAATTCTTATATTGTTTGCAGCAACAAACACTGCAGTCACAAAAAGACTTCCATTATAGTCTCTGCCTTGGCTCTCGCTTCCCACCAGCACCATGGTTTCCCCTTTCATTTCTACTATTCATCTTTAAACAGCATATGTTATCTGCAGACACAATGGAGAGACGAGCTCTTCAGAAATGTATGTAATAATAAGACATTCTGCATGCTATTGAGCATGAGGTGGCTGGTGCTTTGGAATCTGTCCTTCCGTGGGAAAATAGCGATTTGTTGAATTAACTTTGCTTTGGAGAAGTAAGGTAGGGCAATGTCCCATTTTCCAAAAGAGTAAGGAAAGTACTTCATATTTTGTGGATTTTATAAGTAAACATGAAATACTCAGTTATTCTCATGAGTTGAGGCAACATGAAATCAATTTGTTGAACCAGGAAGACAATGAACTTTTGCTTTTATATGGGGTTTATAGTGCTGAGTATGAAACCAGGACAGAGCTGTAGGTTCAAAAGCTGAGTCTCCAGTTTGCTCATGAAAATGGCTTTGGTGTGTGACAGGGAGGCGGGATTCTGGTCTTCCTCAGGTGAGTTCTCTTCCCTTAGCAAGCACTGGGATTTTGTGCACTGTAGAAAGAACATTTTGGGCACAACAACAGTTAAGTGACAGGAGACTTCTGTGTACGTTGACAGGAAAAGGAGGAAGGCCTTGGTTTCACTTCTTGTTCCCTGCAGGTGTCTGTGCATGTTTGTTAGGAGGAACGAATCTCCTTAGAGGGAGACCAGAGGAGACATACATGCTCTCTCATTGTTGTGTGCTTGGTGTTGCTTATTGATAAATTAACAGCAGCCTGCTATACAAACTGGATGTGCACAGTTGGCTGTGGTTCATTTTACCTAAATCAAAGGCTGGAATTTAGGTTCTCTGTATGTGTAAGACAAGTTTACAGCTTTACCTATTCCAGAAGCTTCAGAACACCTAATCTGGGGTCTCTGATAGTCAAAATGATTGTTTAAAGGAATTGTGCATCTGCAGACTTATGTTCTGAGTTTGACTGAGGATCTGGAGTCAAGGTTCATTTTGTTAAATGATAGGGTTCTTTGTGAGGTCTGGAAAATAACAAGTCCAGAGCCATGCAGTCATCATCGTCATATAGCTACATTCTGATATGTGAAATTTATATTTTCATTTCCAGTGTTCTGGTAGATACAAAAGATGTGGGAAATTAGAGTCATTGGGCAGAGACTTTGGTGTGTCCTCATTGTGTCTCCCGCTCCCCCAATTATGTTTGAGTCTCCCCAGTTTTGTGTCTGAGAGAGAAAAATGTGTCCCGTATTGTCATTATTACAAAATAATTCCTGCAGCTAAACTGTGCAAGTTTAGTGTGAGACCAGGAGGATTATCATCTACATCGTGTTCTCCCTGTGTATGCTTCTTTGTGTGTCTTTATTCATTTTCTCTTTAAATTTTCAGTGTTTTCTTATTATTCTGTCTTTCTAGCAAAAGGAATTTATTCTTTCACTTTTTTATGAAGACAGAAATAGGATGGACATAATGAAAATTATTTTCAAATACTTTTAGTAGAAAGTGACCCCCATCCTTTTTTATACTTTAACTGAAATTTAAAATATCTGAAATAATATTAAAAATCTTCTACAGCACTAGTAGTAAGGATAATCAAAGAGGCATCTCCTTTAACCCTTGCCATTCTATGAGGTATGTCCTTTGGTTTTCCATTATAGACTTAATATTTGGGAATTGGAGACAGAATAGAGTGACACTTACTGACATTATGGCTTTTGGAAATATGAGCTTTAAGTCACTGCATTTTAGCAGGGTTTATTGAAGATCCAAAGCACTGAACCTGTCTTTTCAATTTAATTTTCCTTCATTGCTATAATTGGAAATACAGAAATGCATAAAAGTCAGTGTAGTGTATGGTATGTGGCTATCAAAAACTGCTTGTGCTATTCATATGAACTTTTAGTTAGATCCTGGTAGATTTTGTATTTGCCAAACATGCAGTTTTGGGAGGTGGAAGAATAAAATTGACAATTTTAGGGTGAAATGCAAGTAATTTTTCTCAGGAAATTTAAATTAATAAGGTATTGCAACATTTCCTTGCAGTGTCTTCAAATAAAATATTGTGACTTTTTGCTTTTGGAAATCAGATAGCCCAGGGATGAACCCTAATAGTTGTTCACATTAAGCAATGGCTGGGAAATTTCTGTACCCTTTGCCAGCTTTCTTTTATCTCTAGGTATTACTAACCAATCTATCCCAATTTTTGGCCCTAAAAATTCCACAAATTACAAGGAATTACTGTTGAAAAAATAAATATGATGTGCATTAAACATTAAAAGAAACATTCTCTTTTTCCAGTGTTTTGGTCCTGTAGCAGATTTTCTTTCTTCGTTTCTCCTCCTTCCTCCTCCTCCCTTAAAAAACACTTGTTCCAGCTATAATTCTAAAAGCTATAACTAGTAAATAATTATGGGTAAATGAAATATCTCAGCATATTTCTGTACATGCAGACAGCCCTGTGTTCTATTATTCCCTTCAGGGAGAGAGTACGTTGTGAGAAATCAAGTCTGCAAATTATCTGCAGTAAAAATGCATTATTTCTGGCAAAGCTACAAATGGGTTGCCTGTGTTGATGCATGCTCACTGTGCCATTAACCATGTTCCTTAATAACTATTAATTAGTTTCACTGGAACTCTGGTAGTCCAGATTAATTGCAGTAGGAGGGCCAAGGAGAGCAAAAATACTCCTTTATTTCACTGCTTCTAAGAGTTGACTGCATTTATTGATGGGAGGCTGCCTTTGGTCATTCTCTAACTGTTTGAATGATACTAGTTTTTTTGGAACTCTTTACTTGTCATGACCAAAATAACACCTATTAGCAGTGTTCAAAATTGTGATTGGGAAGATTAGTGCTCAACTCCTCCTCTGCATGCCAATATGCAACTTTCAGGACTGCACAGATAGTGTGAAGGTAATGTTATGGGATTTTCCTTCCTCCAATTATTTTTTCATCTAGTACTCTTTGTTACAAACAAAATAAGGACAGAAATGCAATGCAGTATTGACTAATGCCCCGACGAATACAAAACAGAAATTGTAAGAGGACAAGTCATAAGAATCTCTTCCTTTGTTCTCTGAACAAATGTATCTCCTCATGAATCACAAGGGAGCTCCCATTACAAACGTCTGTTCCAGGACAACTATTTTGGTAGAGAATTGAATCTTCTTTGTTTTATCAATTTTAAGAACTAGAAGATTGTGATTTTTTTTTTTAAAGTTCTTCAATAAGTCTTGTATCACAGGATCAGTTCTATTGACCCAACTCGACGGACTATACCAGATAGATTAGCCACAATTACTGTTTATATGCAGCATTGGCTAGGAAATGGTAGTACTTTTTGAAGCTTCATCTATTTCCAGTTACTACCTAGCAATCATTCCATACAGGAATTAGCCTTATTAAAAACTTCGGCCATATTTTAAAGTTATTTATGAAAAGCAGTTAATTCTCTCTCATTTCAGAATATTTCTGCAGGCAGATATTCTTTTATCCATTTCTGGTATGTTTGTTCTCCAGATTTCTTGGAATGCTGTTAAAACCCATACAGAAGACTTATTTGTTATGCAGTTGCTGATGTGTCCAATATAAATGGTATGAGTAGCAATCTTGAGGTTTGAAGAGGTTATCATAACATCTCAGCAGCAGCAGAAGACTCGCTGGTGCATATTTATTTGTTTACTATATATTCCAAATATATTTTTTTGATTTTCTATTGTAGTTGCCCTTTGGAAACAACGTGGTTCAGGCTCTTTTACTTCCACTCCCTGAGAACCTCTCACATCCTTTCTCTGAATGAGCATTTCCATGACTGTTGGCTTTTCATGAACCCCCCGTTTGTTCATAAACTGATGTGTTTTAAACAGACATTTCTTAAACACTGATTGTTTTCTTAATTCTAATTCTGTTTTTCTCTGATATGATAGCATTAATTTGTCAAAAACACAACGGTCATATTTTGTTTCTTGAGAAAAGCGTTTTATTTACTCATTTTGCAATATTAATGTGCTCATACTAGTTTCATAACTTTCACATCACCATCGATATCTTGAAAATATACTGTAAAGTTTGATGGTTTATGTTTCTTACAGGTTGTTTCTAATTATTTTTGATTTCGAAGAGGTAGAGCAGTAATTTGTGCAGCAATACTTCATCTGAGTTACAAATACAGATCTTAAAACTGTCAGGTATGTAGGTTTAAAAGAAAAAAGAAAGAAGTTACCATTTAATCTTAGACTACTGCAGTTAAGAGGGAAACGCTGTCTCATTCAGGTCACTTTCTAATTAGGAAGCAGGTTGGTTGGACTTCGAGCAAATTGCAGACTTCCAGCTGTAGCAAAGAGCTCCAAAGCTTTTAACTCACTGAGTTGTAATTCAGGTTTGTATCCCACTTAAAGTCCATATGCTTGAAGAATCTTTGAGCTGTTATTAAAGACACTAAATAAATGAAACGTAGAGAAAATCAAGAGGGAATAAGAACTCCAGAATTACATTAATAGCATTTGCTGGTTGCCTTCAGAAATTTCTGTGTTGCTTGGTTTTCTGCAGATTTTGTGTATTGACTGATCTTTTCAGAGGCAACCTGCTGGGCAGTGGAAAACTGCCATTTATTATTATTATTATTATTAATTATTTTCTGTATTGACTGAGATCTTTAGAGATAGTTCATTGTGAAAGCAGGGAGGCAAGGGATGTGGAGTATATTAATGAAATCAACTGCATTTATATTCCTTCAGACTATATCCTACTTACAAGCGAAGAATTAAAGGATACCAGCTGTCTGTGACAGTGATACTTCATAAAGGCAATGGGCTTATTCATTTTGTTTTGGTAACTGCTAATAGTCTGAAGTAAATGTGAAGGCTTCTACATAAGTGGCTAGAAAATTATCAACTATGATCGTCATCAGAAGGTTGATTTTCTGTCCTTGGTAGCAGTGCAGTAGTATTTGTAAAGCTCTCATATTTAGTTTAAAGGATACTGGAGTTATTTTCTACCACGACTGTATAGGGATAAAAATAAGTAGAAGAAGAATTGTCTCTTCATATTGCATTTCTTCTAGCTATGTAAAAAAAAAAAAGTATCTTTTGTTCTGATGCAAAGCACTGATAACACCTAGTTTTCCTTGTCATGAAATACGGCAGGCAATTCTGTATTTTTCTAAATTGGCCCATTCTCTTCAAATGGATTACTTCTGTGAGCAGCAGGGTTTGGTTTTTACTGTAAGACTTAGGCTACAACCTTAATATATGTGTGACGTGCTCTTTCTAGGCTTTTTTTGATAATAGACTGATCAGATCTCAGCTCAATATCCAATAGAACTGGAAGTAGGTGTTTTGTTTGTGTTGTAACAATTTTGTTCTCATTCTTTCGTGCTTACAGATGTTTATTTTGTTTGTTTGTTTGTTTTCATGATATCTCAGAGTGGTCTAGTCATTCTTTTCATAAGAGATTATACATAGAACAAATGTAGGGTCAGTTCACTCTTGCAGCTAGATTTCCTAAGACAGGTTTCTGAGTGAATACGGCATGAATGGTCTTCATTGGGACTGCACCCTGTCAGTCTGTCTGTGTGGGTGTGAAGCCAGTCTAAAACCAGTCTTATTTCTGAATAATGTCTCTGTGATTTTCAAAAATCAGAAGTGAAAACGTAAAGAAGATAGGAACCTATTTGTTGAATTCATGTATTCATGTTGTCTAATACTTACATTAAATAAAAGTAACCAAACCCCAAAACTCAGCCCTCATTTTTTCCATTATTTACAAGGAATTCAGAGGAAGGGACATTGGAGTGCCTTAATACCGGAATGACTCTACTTGTCAGATTCTGCACCTTTTAGTTCAGATAAGATAAGACCTATTTTATTCTCATTAGATTTATAATCCCAGAATTACTTTCAGCACAGATTGCTTAATGGAACAAAATTATGCCTACATTAGAAAATATAGTAGATTTTCTTTTTGACTGAATTGAAGTGAATATGACCAAACTTGCACATATATATATATATATATATATATATATCACTCAGAGCCTTTTAAATTGTCAATTAACTCTTGGCTTCAGTTAATATAAAATGGATATTAAAATGTAGTTTAGTGATTAATCCTTGAGCTTCTCTCCATTTTTATACAAGAGTTTTTATAGTTAAGTTGCAGTCCTAATTCTGTGTATAAAATCATTGTACATCTGTTGCTCAGAATAGACAGGATATTGAAATTCCAAATAGGTACATTTTTTAGCGTTATGATAGGCATCTAAAATGGTTTTGGTGGTAAGGCATGGGTGTTATATGGTTGTATTTACCATCTTACTTTCTGAGGAAATTGTTATTACATTTTTTTCAAATACTTATAGACACTTGGAAACCGGAGAGGTGAACCCAGTCTCTGATGTGTTATCCAACTGTACGGATATTTTATAGGACAATTTTGTGCATATGAGTTTGGGGCTCTCAGTTTGCATCTGTACCGCTGTGTTTTACTGCTGTAGGTCAGCATTAAAAGGAAAGAGAGGTAAAAGTGAAAATTTCTTCTGCTGTGGAAATATAATTGTGTGGCCGCTTTGTCTGGTTGTATGTGTAATTCTGTTCAACTATTATACAGAGAGACATGTTGTAGCATGCTAATGTGGAAAAGACCTAGTTTTTGTTTCAATGGCACATAAAATGAGTAGAATGTTATTTAATTCCCCAAATTCCCAGTCTGTAATTCACTAGAAGATATGATTGGTGAGGAAAAAACAGCTTCTTGCCATATAATGGTCTTACTGGTCAGTAATGGTACATGGCCTATTGAAAGAACAGCTTGCAGGTGTAGTGCTGTAAGAAAACAAAATTGTTTCATGGCAAAAAAAAAGCACAAATAATGTATGTCTATTTGGGTTATGGTTCAGCGTGATGCATGAAACCGTGTTACTTTGTCACTTGGAAGATGAGTCTCAGAGAGAACAGATGAAATTCCGTATGTGCTGGCTTTTAACCAGATTTTAAAATACTGTAGAAAGGCATAATTTGATCATTTTATTGTACTTAATGTGGAAGTAAAACAGTCCTTGTAGTCTTGCTAGCTCACCTATGTATGTTGTGTAACTGACATACCAATTAAGTCTACAGAGGTCCTAATGAACATTTAACATGATCCTCACAGCTGTGTGTAACCTAACACTTAAAACTGATGTTGAAGTAATGTTTTTTCGTTGATCGACTTGATACTGATTTTCTTATTCTAGGAAGTGATTTTTTTAAATCTTATCTAGTATATTACTGGGAGATGCAATATAGATTTGATAATGAGATTCATTTAAAAACTCACTGTTTACTATTAGGTTTAGTGTTGCTCAGATATTATAAGACTGGTGAAACAATGCTCACGTTTAGTTCTGTGAGCACATGCAAGTCCAAAGCCATTGTTTTGCAAACAGTGTTTCCTCTACACTGAGGCCAAGTGGACTGTTATTTGTGCTGCATTCATACTGCATACTCCTGTTGAAGGTAAGTGATATCCAAAGAACAGTTTGCCTTTTCTCCATCATTATATGTGTGTAGTGTTTTTCAAAATGGAAAAAAAATAAATCCCGGGATCTTTCTCGTTTTGCAATCTTTGTGTGAAATATGTGACATCTTCCTTGAATTATTTGTGTTGTTGAAAAACCTGTGTCACTACTGAAGGATGCAGCCAGATAAGGAGTGACAGTGAGAGTTGTTGTCAATATTCTGATTCTTGAAGGTCTGTAGGTTTACTCTTTTTAGGCTTGCCATAGGCCAAACTGTTTTGCTGACACTGTTTATATACGTCCAAATCACTCTTTAGAATTCAGTATCTGCAAAATATTTAATCTTTGTTCTTTCATAGTATTCACAGGAGTAAATCTGTTGGAAGATCTCACATGAATGTACTGTCTTTATGACTCTAGCTCTGCTGTGATTACCTTTATAAAAGAGGAGTTATAAGCCACTGAGTTCTGCTGAATTCCCTTGTTAACAGCCCCTATATAGTACAATGGTTATTATACCTAAGAGAAAACTAATATAAATGATATCGTAGTATGCCGTTAACAGCAGGGTGACAGTTTCATTTGCACTATTAGTTTCAGGTTAAAATCCTGGAGAGCAAAATATTTCACGTGCACTTGACTATAATTAACCCCTTACGCCTTTCCCCCATGGTCATGTCATTTAACAAAGCTTCATTTGCAGTGGCTCTGTAACACAGCATGTGCTCCTACACATGCAAAGACCACTTCAGTGATTCCTTCTGCTGGAGACTGGTTATACTGTAGGGCAACTTGGCAGGATTAATTACTCACTCTCTGAGTTTTGTATTGCTGTTGCAAATTCTAGATGCTAAGACAGTAGGCAATTTTGCATTCTCAGAGTCTGTTACTACCTTCTGCTTTGAATTCTGTTTTTATATAAATACTTATTGCTGGTTTCTTGGTTTATTCTGTATAGCATGGACACATAAAGAACAGCAAACACAGTTTTTCAGGAGATTGCTGGTAAAGTTGGATGAAACAGAACATTAGTCACATCATAAATGGAATAGAGTTTATGCACTGTTTGTTTCTTATATCTACAGCACTTAGCTGCAGGATCAAACTGTGTCCTGCACTGGTCTAACTTTGAGATAGAGGGTCAGTCCCCTTGAGTGCTTCACCCCTCGCCTCATACTGGTGTTGGGCTACAGAAAGATAACAGAGCACAGATGGTCCTGTTGACATCAGTGCTTAAAAGAGGCACGTGGTTGGGTACTTTGCTGAGTTTCTGCCAGGATGTTTTTCTCAGACATTGCACAATAAAGATCCTGACTGGATCTAACATGTGTTTCATTTGTTACTGTTGGCCAGGAGAGGTTAGGTCTTGGACAGCAATTCTTCCTAGTGGACTTGTGGCAAAGGGAGAATAGAGAATAAGGGTTTGTGGCTTGGCACCTTGTAGCTTATAGTATTGAAGGTGAAATTGCTAGGAATAATCTTTTAACTGCAAATCAATTGCTTAGCTCAAATGATGACTATCTGCTTGGTGACTGTTATACTATTAATGAACATGTTTTTTAAATCTCTGTGCATTGTAAAATATACTAGATACTTTATCAATCAAAGTCAGTCAGTATTAAGAAAACTAAGATTATTGAATTGGAAGAGCGGAACAAAGAAAAATAAGTTAACTGGATAAATTAGAAAACAGACAAGTTTTACTGTTCCTTCAAACATCATAGAAGCATAAAGCATGTGAGCATGTTACCATGGTAAAATGCTTCCCTGAATGCTCTCTCTGCTCGCTTTTCTTGTACGTTGTGTTTCATCCTGTAGCTTAGTTGTATAGGTAAATTTGGTTTCTTTGAGATTTGCATTTGCTATAAGTTTGTGCACCCCTATTTATTCAATGGGATCCGTAGTAGACATTAATTAATGAAACAGTAGACTGTAAGAACGATGCAAAAATCACAATGATGTTTTGTACTGATTTTGACTGAGTTCCAGTTAATTTTCTTCTAGTGGCTGGTATGGTGCTGTGTTCTGGAGTTAGGAGAAAAACAGTGTTAACACACCAATGTTTTAGTTGTCTTCAAGCAGTGCCCCCACAAAGCCAAGGACTTTCCAGCTTCTCATGCTGCCCTGCTGGCAGAAGGGCTTGGGGTGTGCAAGGAGCTGGAACCAGGACAGCTGACCAAAGTGGCCGAAGGGGCGGCTATCCCACGCCATATGGCATCCTGTCAGTAATAACAGCTGGGGGAGTAGGCTGGGGGGCCTGCCACTGCTCGGGGTCTGGCTAGGCATTGGCTGGTGGGTGGTGAGCAATTGTATTGTGCATCACTTATTTTGTGTATATATAATAACAATAACAACAGTAAAAACAACAACAACAATAATAATTTTACCTTCATTTTCTGTCCTTTTAAACTGTCTTTATCGCAACCCATGAGTTTTACCTGTTTCCAATTCTCCTCCCCATCCCACTGGGCAGAGAGGGAGTGAATGGCTGTGTGGTGCTTAGCTGCCCGCTGGGTTAAACCACATGTTTTGAGAAATTGATGTCTGTATCATTTATAAGAGCTGGAAACTTACACAGATTACATATGTTTGCATTGGAAAGTCAAAATAATACTACATGGTTGGATTAAAAATTAAGTAAGGAACAGAGCATAGTAAGAATAATTCAAATTCTTTCTGTTTTAGTAATTGTTTTATACTGCTTAAGAGACTATCACTATAAAAACTTATTGCATTTGAATATGTTTTTTTTTCTCTTTTTTTTTTTTCCCTGCTGATTTTAGTATTAGTTTGGAGGGAACTCCATTTCATTTTGAAATTAAGGGAAAATAAACAAACATTCACAAATCAAAGGTATCACCGAGGAAGTTAGTTGCTAGGGGAAAGGTTGGACAAAATGATCTTGGAGGTCTTTTCTAACCTGAACGATTCTATGAGCTGGCAAAGTGCAGCTGTACACTGGAACTATATTTACTCATGAGCTCTTCAGATTCTCCTGGTCAGTGGGGTCTAGAAAAAAAAATTAAAACTATTTTCTGACTTGTCTGTCTAGACAAAATGAGATATTTTCCCTTCCTTCTGCAGCAGCAGTAGTACAATAAATATGCGTGGGATATTCCAGGGCTTGTAATCTTTTTTCAGTCTAGAAGATTAAATCCTGTGTGGGGAATGGTGTACTTTATTTAAAGAGCAATTACTACAGCCTCTGCCATCTACTTTAGTCAAAAGGAATAATTGATTCTTTTTCTCCTGGTGTGAATCTAGCTATTCAGACTGATATTTTCTGAATTTTCATAATACAAATTGAGAATTGCTTCACTGCTAAGTTTAAAAGGTGCTAACTGCACCTGGGCTGCCTCAAAAAGGTCATGGAGACTTAGATCACAAACTTCTTTTCATCTCTTTCCCAGTCATTTTACAAAACCATATCCTGCCCAACAGAGTACTAAATAAAGCGGCTGCAGCAGGCGTCCTTGCCACAGTGAGCGACATGACCATGTTTCAAAATTCATTTTTTTTTTTTGGTCTTCTCCATTCCGAACAGTGATTGCATCTCATAAACACGAAGGACTTGTTAATGCTATGTGCTGATGACTTATTCAGGCTTTACTTGTGAAAAGCATAATCTATTCTGCTTGTGCAGAATTTATCTATGAGAACAGTTTTACCTCTTTAAAAAAAATCTGCTGATGCTGCATGACCTCTGAATTGGAATAAACATTTAAAAGTGCATAAAATCATCATAGCTAAGTAAACTGGTGAACTAGATGTCCTTGTATGCTGTGAATTGCTGCATGGTTGATGTTATTGTGAGGACATAGTGATTTCAGATGGGATTCCCTGTTTTGCTGGTGATGTGTTCTTGTGCATTGTGTACCTGTATTGTCATTATGTTTGTGCTCCTATTTTGTTTTAAGTAGTAAGATGGTCAGCTTTCTCAACTACTATGAAGAAAGTTAGGTAAATGTCCATAAAATCAAATTTGAGTCAAAGAGGATGATGAAGTGTTCATGTGAGTCACAAGCCTAGGGATACTTCTGGTGCTCTGTAGATTTCTCAGAGGAAAGCAAGAAATGTTTCTGCTGCTGCTATTTACTTATCCTGCAGTCTCTCCCTGAGCTGCTGTTGCCACAGTGGGAGAAATGTTTCAGATGGAGCCTTGGATATCCAAACCTGTGTTAGGAGGTGGATTTTCCTTTTTGAATGAGTTTCTCTTTTTCTTTTTGTTATTGATAAATTATAGGGGATTAAAGTTTTCAGCAGTATTCACAGTATGTGTTGCCACATTAGTAAAAAGCCACAAATCCTACTACACATTAGAAACTACTGACTTAGGTAAATTGTGCCAAGCAATTTGAAGAAAATAAAAATTTCTTGCAAAGTAACAAAGTAAAGGATACATATCTTATCAGTTGTGATTTTTCTTCTGGAAATCTAAAATGCCATCTTCTTACTTCAGTCTGTTGACACTGAAGATTAGGGAGACTCAAACCTGTTCATGTGCAAATTTAGGTGGGAATGCTTTCATTATGTAAGACCTATGAGATTGTTATAAGAAAATCTTTCTATTTCTTATAAATGAAAAAGAATAAAATAGTATTTTGCAAGATAGGATTTACAACACAATTTACTCAGGCAGTGAAAACATGAAACTGTAGGATTAGTTTGATCACCTTCCAAGAGATGTAGTATGTTGGGGGAATCCAAATAGTGTGATATATTCAAGAAACATGTAAAATATTTTCTTACTCTTCTAGTTAACATGTGTGATATGTTCAAGAAACATGTAAAATATTTGTTTACTCTTCTAGTTAACACGTATGACTGGTGCAGCATATTTTGAGTGCTCAGAATTATGTAAGAAAGAGTTTATCTTATTACTATCAGATCTCAAATCTCTAAATGCATTCATGCATCTAGCAATACTAAAATATGAACATTTACGTTTTTGTTGTATTTTATATACATATGCATCGTATTGGCTTTGATTGCAGTAAAACTCCAGGACAGCCAAGTACACTATGTTCATTTGTGAACTAGATGCATTATTCAGTGTAAGACTTCCTGAAATTGGTGTTGCATGTATGCAAAGCATCTTTTTTTTTTTTTTTCTGATATACTTACTGTGAGCAATTAAAACGTTTATTCCCCTTCCCTTTTCAAATTTTTGTTTGTTTGGGAATCATCTAAAAAAATATTTAAGGGCTTGTTTTAGCTTTTTCAGCTACTGAATCATTATTAGGTGCGTTTAAGCGACTGATACATTTTTAATTTCTGCTAAATTCCAGTAGTTTTCCATCAGCACTTCCCATTTTCTTAGGAAATGGGGGGAATCTGGATTACAGAAGAATTACCAAGCACTGTTATAAAAAGGAGGAAAAGCTATCTGTCGTAATATTAGGTGCCGTAATGAAAAGCAGACAGGGTTTTACTGGTGTCTGATTATTCAGTTACAATAATAATTTTCATGTCTTTTGCAGTACAGTGCCAGGTCTTGTAGAAGATATGCATTGAAAATGGCTTTTTGATAGACTAAATAAATACTTAGAATCTGAGCTCTGTAAGGCTGGATTCCGTTAAATGAAATGTTCAGTTTGTTCAAGACTAATGACTTTCTTTCTGCTCTGGAGAGCTGGAAAACAAGAAGAGAATCTGGTAGGGTTTCTGGTGTTCACTGACATGGGGGTGGAGGCAGTCTCTCTAAATGAACTCAGAGTTCTTTGAAACAGCACGTTGTTAATGATCAAAACTATAGAAGATTATTAAGCCTGCAAAAGATTGGCTTTATGTAATAGAAAGGTGTCAAGTTGCTTAGCTGGAGCTGAGAGAATTAAATTCATTAAAGGCAGTGAAATCGGGCCTCTGGTGAGTACAAGCATCCACTGATCAATATAGCATGCTATGAAGTAAAGGGGAAGGATCTGTTCAGAATGCTAATGCCATGTGGCCACTAGAAGCAACAACTGGGAGCTGGAGAGCTGTTCCGTGCTTCCTCCTGTTCTCTGTGCACCACCTGACACAGAGCCAATGCGGCCAGCCTCTTTGCCTAGTACTAAAACTGTGTGCAGGGAATAGCACAAGGGTGATGATAAAGGAGTAGTTAGTTCTGCGTTCACGTTTTGTGTAACTGAGACTTGGAGAATTTTGTCTGTATGGCTTCAGTCCTATGTAAGGTGCAACTGCCTTGAGTGGTCAGCTATTGCTGTCATCCCTGTGAAAGGGCAGCCTTAGTCTTGATGCCTTCTTCTCAGTTTCAGAGCTTTGAAGAGTGGCTCACTGCTCCTAGGATTGAAGATTTTGGGTAGTGGCTATGCCGGAGTGGAGGGATGTCTCTGCAACAACAGGGCTTGCTTCCAGCCCTCTGCAGCAGCTCTTTAGACCTCACCTTGTTTGACTTAGCACTCAGAAGGTTTGAACTACTTCTACCTCCTTTTGCTTTGAAGGAATTGACCTAAGTGAGCGTTAAGTTTAGTTTCTAAAGTAAGGTGTGAAGATAGTACATCCTTATAAACTGTTGCACTATTGTGTGCAAAAGCTGTGAGTATTGGTTCCTCATGGGCTGAAAAACAGCTTGCAAGAGCTTTGTGTTGAAGTGCTCACAGAAAATTTAAATCTTGGGAAACCTGAGTTAATTTTTAAATTACCCTGAGAAAGAGAAGCTTCATTATCTTTAGGAAAAATTTGTATTAATGGTAAATTAATTTTTTCTTTGTGTTAAAAATACGATGGTACTGACTCATTGACAGAAAGAGTGTACGTGAAGGGGCTTTTCACAGATTGTTACTGGAAATGCAAAGAAAGCTTGCAAGGAACCAGGACTTATTCCCGGTCTTCTGTTGTTTTACATCTAATTTGTAAAAGCTTTCAGGATAATTTACTTAAATTTTTTTCTTGAGTGCCTAATCTAAGACTATCTAAAGGCTGTTAGTCTGTGTGCGATAGGAAGGTATGTATGCCAGTTGAATTCTGTAGATGGAGACTTTCTGCTATTTTCATATAGTGCAACACAATCTGATTATTAAACTGATTACATGCAATGATGCTACTGCTCTGAAGCCTTTGCAGTTACTATTGTGAAAGAAATATACCCGTTTATGAAATGAATCAGTACCCTCCGAAGTGGTATGGAGTAAACCAAGGAAACGATCTTGTAAGAAGTTCTTGTCTGAAAAAGATCTGGCATGGCTATGAGCCTTGCAGCAAACCCATCAGCCATATTACAAAAGTCTGAAGTTAGAGAGAACAATGTTAATAGTTTGAGACAGCAGTAGTTACGTAGTCTTTTATTGCCTATGTACTGAACAGGCTTTGAGGCTTAAGTATCATCAGAAAGCTTTATATACCACTTAGCTGCTTGTTGATAATGGTTTCATATAAATTAACAAAATGAGATGGCAAAGAAACTGACAATACCCCTGAAAATTCCAGTAGAGTTAAGGATGAGGAGGATTTTATATTTGGCATTTTTCTGTCAGTGTAACTGGTGGGCTGTTTGCTATTTTTGTCCAAGGTAGGTGGGAGAGGGAATGAGATTGACCTGAGGGAATGGCATGAAGCTGCAACAGGGGAGGTTCAGGTTGGATATAAGGAAAAGGTTCTTCACCCAGAGGGTGGTCGCGCACTGGAGCAGACTCCCCAGGGAAGTGGTCGTGACACTGAGCCTGCTGGAGTTCAAGAAGCATTTGGACAACAGTCTCAGACTCGTGACTTGAATTTTTGGTGGTCCTGTGTGAAACCAGGATTTGGATTTGACGATCCTTGTGGGTCCCTTCTAACTCAGGATATTCTATGATTCTATGCTTTTTTTTTTGCCCCAGTGATGACTGCACTGGTTCACAAAGAGCCCAAGACTGCACCTGAGCATGCTGGTTCCACTGTTCTGAACAAATGTGAATTAAAGAGCTATCATCACTGTACTTCTATTGTTCTTGTACAATAGTCTCTCTTACTTTTAGACTACAAAAGACTCTTTAACTTTTAGGGTCAATAGTGCAAAATGATGCTTGTTTTAAACTGTTCAAGTTTAGGGACTCTTCAGAAGTGTGTATGTACTTGCTGTCTAAATATTTCAAGACTTCTTATTTGGTACTTAAATGTGAAGTATTTTCTAAAGAACTTGCCAAGGTCTTTCAGGGTGCAATAAGAAAAATAATGGTGAAGAATTATTAGAATAATTATTTAAATGCAGATCTGGGAGGTGGAAACTTGTAACATTTAATCCCAGTACTAAAACTAATCCTTCTGTGGCATTTATTTCTCCTAGGTTTCTCCTAATCTTATTAGTACAAAACTATTTCTATTACTAACTGCCAGGCATCTATCTTCAGGCTCTAGCAGTTAATTCCCATGTCTCAGTGGACCCATTATACAGATGGGCATGATACTTTTCTGTATTCTACCATTAACTTGCTGCTGTCATTATGGCTCAGATTTGGGAACAGTCCTAAAGTCTTTGGTTCGTTGTGTTTGTGACTTGAGCTATACGGAAGGGGCTAACTCATATTTATTTAAAATTTAGTGCCAACCAAATTGCTAGTTCAAACATATCCTCACAGTAATCAACAAACAGTTATCCCAGGTTTATTCTTTTAAAACTATTTGTGTGGCTAAATGACCAATTGGTTCAATAGACTGGTTGCCTTTTTCAGACTATTCCTTAGGAATGGACTGTTGAGATAAATGCTGTTAATTAAATACAAATCCTTTTCTCGATTGTGCAGAAACAGCCTTGCTACTGGTTCCTCTCCTAATCTTGTTATAACAGTCCCCTGATAGGTCTCATTAGATTGTCTTGTTAGCTGATACAGAGTCTTTTTTTACCAAGGAACAGACAGAAAAGTTAATCTTAGTCAGTAGTTATGTGTCTCAACTGCTAAAGGCTTTTTCCTCTTACTTTATTTGCTTTTGTTTACTCTCATCATCTAGTTCCTTTCGTTCTGTAGCCCAAAACAATAGACATGTATGAAGCTAGTAATTCATTTACTTTGATTAGTTTTTATTTAATCTGTCACGGTTTATTGAATTTAATTACTTTTAAATCATTAACTTAAACTGAACAATGCAAGGGGGAGAGAATAGCCCTGAGTGTCTTGTACAGTGTGAATGAGACATGCCATGAGCTAGTTCCTGATTTGCCATATAAAGGAACTTCTCCGGACATAGAGATTTGTTCAAGGATACCTTCTATTTTGTCAAGGGAATTTATGGAGATATCATTGCCTATAATTGCACTTGTTTCTTTCTCAGTGACTCTCAGCTGAAGGTCAGCTACAGCACTGGCTTTCAGTTACTCAAGATCCAAAAGACAGATTCCTGTTAAAGAATGACTCTTTGTAATATGAACACTTGTAGAAAGTAATTTCAGTATGTGGAGTCATTTGTGATTGTGCTAGTGAGTTCATTCAATGGCCTGCAGAAGGTGAATGTGAGTAGAGGTAGCACATTTTGTGTTGCAGTATTTTTGCAGTAGGGTCATGAATTCCTTAACCATTAAAGACCTCAAGATTTATTGCTCTGGTACCTACCAAAATCTTCAGACTTGTTGTTGAACTGTTGCTTATATAACACTTTGTGTGTGATTTCTTCTCAGGAAGAGCAGTCAGGCATTGGAATGGGTTGCCCAGGGAAGTGGTGGCGTCACTGTCCCTGGGGGTGTTCAAGGAAAGGTTGGACCTGGTGCACAGGGACATGGTTTAGAGGGTGACATTGGTAGCAGGGTGATGGTTGGACCAGATGATCTTGAAGGTCTTTTCCAACCTTAATGATTCTATGTTACACTGATGAGAGGCTAGAGCCTGAGCTGGAAAACATCATGTGGAACATGTGGAACAAGGTAGATAAGGCTGCAATTTGCTAGGTCCTGCATTTTTGTCAGCTAACCTTACCCATAAAAATGGCCTAGAAGAAAGCTGGAGAGGGACTCTATCAGGGAGTGTAGCCATGGAACCAGGAATAACGGCTTTGAACAAATGGAGGGGAGATTTAGATGAGATGTGACGTGAGGAAGAAATTCTTCACTCGGAGCACAAAGCGCATGTGGGAATTAGGGCTGAAGATGCACCTTGCTTCTGTTCTTTTCTGTAAAGAATAGATGGAAATTACCTAAAAACCAGTGTTAAAAATAAACCCAGGGCACAGGATGGGAGGTGCAGGGCAGTCCCTGTGGCCGAGGGGCAGCCTTTCTCTCTGGCAAGCCAAGTGGCCCGGGGGAGCCAGCCCCAGAAAAGGGTCCCTCAGTCCCCCCAACCCTCCTCCTTGTCCACGTGAGGGCATCTTCCAGGCCGCTCCCAACACAGCCACCTTTGGCCGTGTGTGGGCTGCTCCATCACAGAGGCTTGCTGAGGTCACAGTGGCCACCACTGCCCCGCCTTTGCTGCGGGCCCTATAAAACAGGCCCCCTGCAGCTGGCCCAGCATTCGCTGAGCATCTAGGCCCTCCGACTGCCAGCTCGTGCGGCAGGAAGACGACTAGAAGAGCAAGGCGAGCAGCAGGCCTCCTTGGTGTGCGAGGACAGGGATGCAGTCCGGTGAAGCACCAAGAAGGAATGCACCTGACCAGAAGGAGATGTGTCGTGGGCGGAGGGATAGTTCTGGAGGCACAAGAGACACCAGTGCCTAAGGGACCTCTGGCGCCCAGCCCACAGACACATACATGCGGTACCATAGGCACCGCAACGATGCAGGGAACAGG
The DNA here is from genome assembly GCF_964034855.1 of Anser brachyrhynchus. Taxonomy (NCBI): domain Eukaryota; kingdom Metazoa; phylum Chordata; class Aves; order Anseriformes; family Anatidae; genus Anser; species Anser brachyrhynchus. The sequence goes on from NC_137700.1 coordinate 14,858,532, forward strand.
CCGGCCCCTCAAACACCCAGTGACAGGGGGCCTGGGCCTTACCATAGGAGCAAAGGTGACATGGGGTGAAGATGGGAGCATCAGACAGCCAGCCACAGGGAGCAGAGGTGTGCCCATAGTCCGGGAGATAGTGCAGGACCCAGCGATGGCCGTAAGCCAGAGGGCAGCGTCGGACCCATGCATGAAAATCAACCCGACGGTAGCGTGGGACCAAGGCGTGGGACTGGACGACCCCCTGGTTCGGCACCCTGGCCTGAAAACATTCCGGATGGAAGGCATCCCGTTTGGGCAGTCCTGGGCAAGGACTGGCTTAACCTTCTGCCCAACACTGTGGAGCCCATGGAGCTGGATCCACCAGATGTGGAGGAACGGATGGAAGTGGATCCACCTCGGCCAGAACAGGCCTGGGACTACTGTGGCATGTCTTTCTGCTCTGCCATCCGAGAGCACCAACAGCATCGCAGGAGTGCCTGGCAAGCCCCCTACTTTGCTTGCTCCATCGCAAGCATTAGCTTGGAGCCACCAAACACCACGGACATCCCGCAGGCTTGCCTGCAAGATGTCCCAGCAATAAACAGCTCTTGCTGATTCTCAGGGGTTGTGTGAGTGCTTCTTTTTTTTTTTTGGGGGGGGAATGGGCTAAAGTTGCACCGGGGAGGTTTAGCTTGGATATTAGGAAAAACTTCTTTACTGAAAGGGTTGTTAGGCATTGGAATGGGCTGCCCAGGGAAGTGGTTGAGTCACCATCCCTGGAGGTCTTTAAAAGACATTTAGATGTAGAGCTTAGTGATCTGGTTTAGTGGAGGACTTGTTAGTGTTAGGTCAGAGGTTGGAGTAGGTGATCTTGGAGGTCTCTTCCAACCTAGATGATTCTGTGATTCTGATTTTTCTCTAGAGGTGTGGCTGGCCACTGAAACTTTATAATTGCAAATATGCCGAGGTGCAAAATCAGAAAAGAAATTAGGAAAACCACTGGAAGTGCCACATTGTTAACTGAATGCGGTGACTTGGCACTGATTGGTTCATTTTTCCTTCTTTTTCTTATGGCCGTATACCACGTGAATGTGATTTAGGAAAACATGCTTTTTAGCAAGATTATTTTTATACTAAAGCCATATCATAACATGGGCTGATTTAGTAGGGAAGAGAGAGAAGATGTATGATGCCCAATATCCTCAGATATTTTGATAGTAGATGTGAATCCAGTAGAAGCTGCATGCATGTGATTGAGGATGGAATTGCCCCTCAAGTCTTTTAGTTGGTAATCTGAGAAAATTCAATAATTTTAGTAGAGTTCGCATCTTGCCACTGATTTGGGGATATTTTTGCAAAAATGAAAACACTTTAGAAATGTGCACATGCAATAAATTATTTATAGAGTATAAAAGCAGCAAATATAATGAAGTCCAAGCACAGATTTGAATCCTAACTGAATTCATAGCCAAAATATTAATTAACTGTATGTGATCTTAAGGATCTGAATGTTTGTGTCTTTATTAAGTCAGCCTATTTTTGTTATAATTCTAGAAAACTTTTGGCTTCCCATCATGTATAGTAGTGAGGTAATGAAGCACATAACATAGGATTAAAAATAAGTATTGGGGACAGTACTGGGGAAGAAAAGGGCAGAACATCTGATAATTTCAGCAGTCCGTACGATTTGATAGGGCAGTCTTCCTTAATTTAGATTGAATTAACAACGTGATGAAGTGACTGATAAACAGCACTTACCAATTTCATATTTCACTTTCTCATGGCTTTTTGCAGAAAGTTAAAAGTGTCCACTAAACTGCTCATGAGAAAGTGAACCAACAGATTGATATGGTCCACATAGATTTTCATCATGGAAAATTAAAGACTGAAATGAGGTTGACTCTTGAAAGCCCTTTGTGGATGGTCTTGAATGACCTACTATGAGGTTATATCATGATTTAAATTTATATATATATATATTAGTTTCAGAATGAAATCTGTAGCGAGAGGAAAAAAGTGTTTTGTTTATTTTGAAAGCAGTTTTTGTTTCTTTATCCAATTTTCTTGAAGAAAATATGGAGGAAAATGTTACACTGAATAGTTTTCTTTGAGTTTAATAATATACAAGAGGTAATGAGTTGATTTTTATTAAGCCTTTGATTATTGAAATTGGGGCCATATTGCAAATGCTCACCTTTACTTTTTGTGAAGAATTCCTGGTGTACCATCTGTTTACTGTTCCACTGGAGACCAATAGTTTCAGTTTTGTCTTTGATTCCCTCACACTTCAGATGAGGACCTCAAATTCTCCCATTTCTCAGAAATACTGGTAGAGAAATATACCTGCTGCTGCAGAACTCTTTCCTCTCTGGAAGTAATTCTCTGCTTTTCCTTCTCTTAGTGTACCCCTTTCCTTTTGAGTCCTAACTTGATTAAATATTTTGAGGATTCACAGTCTGGGGATTTTCTTCTTCCTTCTCAGAAATCTTTTGATGAAGTGCATGCATCCTAGGAAGCTGACGTCAAGCTAAACTGATCCCCACAAAAGACAGATACCAATGTGCAGTGCAGCATCAGGTGGACAGCTCATCTGTCCTGACTTCCAGATCTCCATCCTCTTCCAAATATAATTTTATTCCCCCGTCTTTCATGCTCTGTATTATGTGCATGACAAATCTCCAGCTAAACCTGCCTCTTAGGAAAGGAATATAGGTGGAAAAAAATATGATAGCACTCTTTAGGCAACACTGAATGTTCATTTATATTATTCATCCTTGCATGGACACAGTTTAATCCCATTTGGAGCTGCTTCTCTAATCTTTCTACTACAGCATTTGTAAATACATCCATGATGCTGGTTGACTGTTAAAATAGGGACAGATGAGAGTATCCTTGGAGAACAGCGTTGGGAGTCCTTGCCAAGTAGCTTTATGTTTTAAGGAGCAAAGAGTGATTGCTTGGCAGATGAAAAGTGGGTGGGCTGATTGAAGTGTGGGTGCTGGTATGAACGAAGAAATAAAACTGAGAATAAGTGCAGGAAACAAATGTGCAGGTAGGAGGGACAAGGGAACTGTTTACTCAGCAACCTAATAGCCTTTTCAGCTCCAGCATAACAGCATTAAAATGATCTTGGTGATTTTTGCTTACCTGGTTGACAGCCACAAGTTTACTGTTCAAACCTTTTTCAAATTTGAATGTGTATAGGTTAGATGAAACTTGTAGTATGTTGAAAGCTGTATCTGGCTACGCTGGAGTAAGATGTGGTTTTTAGCATGAATTATCGTGCAGGGTTTAATTGGAATTGAGAGTTTTCATACACATTTTCTATATTACTAAGTGGTCAACTATTCTTATTTCTGTTAAACCTGAATTCAGACCAGGCCTAAATACCTGGCCTTTAGAATATGTGGTTAGGTTTTGATCTTCTAACATTTTTACATTTTTGTGGATAAGACTTTTTTTTTGTTCTGGCTTTGTGCATGGGTAAAGGGAATGATAAATTCATCTACAGGGCAAATACACTGTCTCTTTTTAGTATATCCAGTTTTCAGAGACCCACATTCAGCAATGTATTGTACAAAAGAGGACCTGAGGAAATGTGCTTGAACAGTAAGGAGAGCTGGTAAAGCTGATTTTCATGTGTACTGTAATAAGAAAAAAAGACACGAGTGATTACTTTTTTGTTTGTCCTGAAGGATCAAAGTCTACAGGTCTTCAGAGATGTCAGGATACACTTGAACAACAGCCATTCCAGGTTCTGCCTTGTGTAATGTGGGTAGTACAGCCTTGTGGTACAAAAATGGCTCCCATTTTCTCGGTCAGCAGAGCCCTGTGGATATTCTGACTATGAGCATATGATGAATTATTCTATGGGAAATAACAAATGTTTTCCTAAAGCCCATATTGGATTTTTAACATGCATCTGCTACTTTACCAACAGCCGCCCACATGCTGCTACAAAATCATAACATGCACATTTTGGTCTTGGAAGCAAATGTTTTGTATAGGCCTTGACTTCTACCTCAAGTCCCAAGGATGGTTATAAAATGTCTACATATTTTTCTTTTTTTAATGGAATACAGCTTTTGTTTGTTTAAATGATACCAAATGCAATAATATCCAGGTGTCTTAAACTCCTACCAATAGTAGCAATGGAGAATTGACAAGTATTACAGGCTGAACCCTACGGAAAAGACTGTCACTTGCAGAAGTATAGTGAGCAGCTCCTGCTGCTACTGAAAGTACTTGCATGAAGACTGAACATCTGGCCACCTGTGGTTTACGAGAGCTGGAAAGTGGTTGTCATCTCTGGTGGACACAGGCAGGAAAAAAAATCTTCATCTCACCTTGCAAAAACTCGGTCATCAAATCAGATGGTACTTTCACAGTTAGCTAAGCCTACCTAAGACATGAGTGGCTAAGCTTTTAAAAAATCAGCTTTCAGTTTTTAAGACCTGTAGATTAGGAACAGAATAGAGCCTTATGTTTAGGAATTGATATATACCCCATAGTTTAAACAAGGAACAGATCAAAATCTATTCTCCCCTTTGCTTGCCCAATGAAGTGCTGTATTCTGCACCTCATCCTGTCATTATAACTGACGATGTCAGCAATGAAAAAAAGAGATAAAAACTATTTAGACTTTCCAGTCATTTCTGAAGAGACATTACAGAACAACCCTAAATTTCTTTGGCAAGTTTATGATCACAGGGGCAAAGTTTTAAATGATGCAGTGCTAAGCCAATGCCTATCAGTGACTTCTAGACTAGATTCTTGTATCTGAGCCTGACCTATCTCCATCCGAATAGAATGGAGTGACTCCTAATATCCTCCTTTTTTTTTTTTGGAAGTATTCTTGCCAATGTACGGGGGAGTAGCTTTAAGCTGTCAGTGTCTATTGTGTGAAGCCACACAATTGCGTTGTCTTCCAGAGTTATCCAGGACTTAATTACAGCAAAGATAGGAGTCTGGCTGTACAATCTGTAGTGCAGTAAAGGAGGTTAAAGGGTAATGGTTAGAAGAGAAATGTGTTTGCTCTTCAACCATTGGTTATGAATGAACCCAGGGACTTTTATTGCCTGGTTAGTAAGAATGCTTCTATTTGGGGAAAGAGAGGGTTCATATTCCAAATACTTTTAATATATGGATTGGTAAGTGGAGTGAGCTGGTCCTATTCTTGCAAATGTGTTTAAAAGTAAAATAAAAACCTATGCTAAATAACAAAATTTCAATTAAAAGTAAAATAAAAACCTATGCTAAATAACAAAATTTCAATTAAAAGTAAAATAAAAACCTATGCTAAATAACAAAATTTCAAAGAGGGGTGGGAAGAGAGAGAGGATATTAGAGGACAGTTTCTTAACTTTGTTTATCAGTATTTTTCCTTTTGTTGAGTTTATTACCTCATGGATCTGTTTATTTTTTTTGTTGTGATTTTTTTTGGATGTTTTTCTGTAAATTTTAATTTTTTTAATTTATAGTGTTGGATTTACATAATGACTGTAATTACATCTAATTATAAGTCATCTCCCCACTGAAACTTGTAATTACAGAATTATGATGTATAATGACATCCATGTTAAATTTAGTGGGGGAAAATATAGAAGAAGACCATGGCAAACGCATTTAAAAATGAAAGTATATTGAAATTGAAAAAAAACAAACAGCAGTACTACTTGGACACGTTCTTATTTCAGTAGTGTTCACTTCCGCCCCCCCCCCCCCCCCCCCCCCCCTTGGGAAAATTTGGTTGAGTTTCTTTTTAAGATAATATTTTACTTTCTCAGATTCAGAGAATGAATTTTAGGATTTTTTACTTTTTCACTGACCAGTAGTTGTGCAACATTTTGTCTAAGCATTTCATTTATGATTTACAATTAGGCTAAACCAGAGAATTAAAAAGTTGCAAACTGTGTAAGAGGTACAGAAATAGAAACAGATTAAAGGAGAAGATCTTTTGTGTCTTAAAATCTACTTTTTTTTAAGTAAAAGTAGGGCTTTAGCAGTAGTAAATATTTAATCAACAGCCCAAACTTCTCTTAAAAAACAGAAACTGCAGCCTTCGTTATCTAATTAGAAGAAAGCTTTAATGAAAGGCACAGACAGTGATTTTAGAAGTTGATTTTACTGTTGTGAACAATTAATTTTATAACTGAGATCCAACTGAAAGATTAAAATTTTATTAGTCCTGCTATAGATGGGATAGCAGCTAGATACATAGATGTGTAGCACCGGTAGGCCTTGACAGGGATGCTTGAATATACTGCGTTGTTTCCAGGGACAGTGTGATTTTGATCTCAAGAAGGTAGAGGACTGAACCAAGTGACTCACTGAGTTGCTTTGTGTTGAAGGCTGAATGTCTAACAGAAATGAGCATCTCTTAGTAGAGTTATAGACTCCCAGGCATCATGTGGGGTATTGAAGTATTTGTGCAGTAGTACAGGCATTTGGAAGGGCCACCGTACACAACTTTTCACCAGTAGGTCCATAGAATTGCTCCCAAGGAGAGTCTGGAACATACGCTGCTGCAGGTGATGTTGCAGAACTTCAAAGAATTTAAGTAAGGGAACTCTGGAAATTCTGGTTAATATTCTATGATGAGAAATTCCGGTTCATTTTGGGCACACACTGAATACTAATGGATGATCACTTAATTATTCTGGTGCCTCATATTTATATTGCTCTAACTGATTTATGCTTGGTCTGAGTGAGGAGGGAGACAGGCCTTTTTATAACAGAAAAGTGCAAGCTTTCCTGAGGTCTTGAAAACAAAGTGCAGTAGGCAAGAGATGGGAAAATCCTGACTTTTGGCACATCAGGGTGAAAAGCCCCAAAGGTTCTAACTATCCTGTGTTGGTAGCTAATCCTTTTAGAAGGCAATGACAGTTGCTTGCAGTCTTCTAAAGGAAGCTGATCTGGCCCAATTCCACCTTCAAACAACTCCTCTTCTGTTGCCGCCTGAGAGCCTCTTTTGCCTCATCAGTGCAAGGTCAACGTTTGACCTTGCAGTGAGTTATCTTGTGACAGATAATTCTGTTCACAGTGCATTCTTTTTGCAGTACAGCCTTGTCAATAGCCTCCTCTTTGAAAAAATGCTTCCCGGGATTCATTTTACAATCACCACCCCATTTATAAATGGGCTTTTTCAGGCAGATGATGGCTGAGCTGAATTCAAGCACAGTCAAACCACATCACTTGTAACACGACAGGACGTTCCTCGATGGGCTGGATTTCTGGACTTGTTTATTAAAACACAAGACTTAAACACTAGACTCCACTTCCTCTCACAATTTCTTTATGCCCTTCCCCTCAGTTTCTATATGCCCTTCTCCTCTTTTCTGTTTCAGGCAGAGTAACAGCCTCCTTTACGTAACTGCCGGCAGCACAGATTTTACAACTGTACAAATGAAATGAAACCATAGAGCATCGTTGAACCACAGGCATGATTAAATATATTATAAGCTACCAAGAATAGGAGCAACATGCCATGAAGGCATCATCTATCACAATGTATGTGGGGGAAAGGAATCTGTCAACCCATTCTATGCTAAATGTGTTAAACTGATAAATTGGTACTTACACATGTGCATGCATATAGCTGTTTAGTCTCAATTTCATTGTAAATAGATGGGAGAAAAGCTAAATGCCTGTGAAGACCCTCAAGCTCTTGCTATGAAGTTAGCAGATTCTTGTCTGAAAGTAGTTTTCTTGCAAATGAAGTCTGAAAGCAGTTTCTGTTAGACCAAAATACCACAATGGAGAACAAATGAATGACACATTTAATTACATCTGTGGAATTAAATAAAACACACTGCTAGAACATATGCGTAAGGGTTGCAGCTGAGAGTTTTGTTTTCTGAGAAATAAATTGGTTTATTTATTATTCATAAACAGAAATCACACAAAATGGTATTTGGTGTATCTGGGTTCTTTGTCTTTAGCATCTCTCTGAAACCACACTTGTTGAAAGAGCATTTCTCTCTTGGTGTTTTCAGAAGACACTTTCTGAGCAGCCCTTAGATACTAGACAGTGGCTCTTAGTTTTCCACTTATAAAGGTGTTGTTTTTTTTTTTTTAATATGTATATAAAATGTGTGTGTGTTTCATCTACCAAAAAGTTAGTTCATAAGGCAGAACAAAATATTAATGCAAGAAGTGAAAAAATAGATCATAGTTTGCTGTAAATGGCTATGTGATCTACTTGAGTGGTGCCCAGGACAGATGGGGATCAGCCACTGAGTATGTATGAGCTCAGATAAAACAATCTTAGGCATCTGTTTAGGAGTATTCCTGTACAAGCATGGGATTTGGAATCAGTTTCTTTACCTCTATTTCAAAATACTCAGTGGAAATATGACAGGAAAGCCAAAGTAGCAGGACAGCAATTTGTTGTTTGTGGTGCAGTGACCCACGCAGCTACCCTGAGCCTAAGGATGCAGAGCAGTTGTGTCTGCCCAGGTTCTTTTGGAGCAAGGTGGTCAGGGGTGGAAGATAATCAACATTTCTGTGAAGGGAAACAGAATGAACGCCTGTCATTCAGTTGGTCAGTCTCTCCTTCAAAATGACATCTCTCTCCTCGGGGATGTTTGCGATCTCCTCTTGCTAGCTGTTAGTTTCTATACTCTGTGACAATATGCTGTTTCACAGACCTGAGTATCTGTGGTGAATTAACTAGGTGTTGTACCATTTCATTGCAGATGGCATTTGTTTAGTCAGGTGTCAGGTGATGGTATAAAGCTACCTTGTTTATATTCAGTGAGGAGTGTGTGGGCACCAGGCTATCTTTTGATGTGGGTTGCTTGAATCAAGGTGGGCTGTTAGTTGAGAAAGAGTAAGTCCAACATGGTGAAGTTGTTGGCAGAAACAAGCTAAAGGTAACTATAGGAAAAAGCAGGTGGGAAAGCAAACACCACTGCTTCTGTGAATACTTCAAAGGGAAGAAGGGAAGTCCCTTTGGAAGAAGAGAAAAAAGGATGAGGTTGCACCTGGATATGTTCCTTTTTGAATCTAGCTGAAAGAAGAACTCAAGCTATGGTTGAGAGACACTGAGAAACAAGTAGACCCAAAAAGAACTGTATGAGATTTTACAGTAAAAGAAAAGTATTAGGGCAATTGTAAAACACTACGCTGTCATTCTCACTGAACCCTGGGTTCCCCAAGATGATGCAGTGTGGACCTTTTGCTTCCCTGTCTCCGTAGGAGTGAGAACTGTGGCTCCAGAAACTCACTAGGTAGGATTAGTGATGTCTGTAGGAATAGAAACAATGTTTTCTGCTCTTTTGTTTTCAGACCTGTCTACCTGAGGAAGGAAGAGGCAGAGGAGGAAAATGCCAAGGCTGGTTTTCTCCTCTCTTCTTTTCTTCCCCTCTCTTCCTGTAATGCACTGTATCCTAGCAGCCAGGCTGCAGGTAAAACAAGTGGAGCCACGGCTCCAGAGGGAAAAGGAAGGTATGACCTCTTAAATACCAGAGGTGTGTTCTGGTTAGTAATGCTCAGCTAGACAGTAGAAAAAATATGAATAGCTAAGCTGATGATAATTGGATGTTAGGCACTACTGCCAGTGTTTGAATTTCAGCATATTGCCTGTCTTGGGACACTGTGTCACAGCCATAGTCTCCAAATGAAGAGGGGGAAAGAAAAAGAAGTTTTTGAACTTGTATCATCAGTTCTGTTATAAACTCCCAAATATTGTTAGTAAAGTTCATTTTTAATTGCTTCTTATTATTAACATTGAATTTGTTATATAAAAATTTTTCATTTATAACAAAACAAGGTCTTTCTGTAAATAAAGAATTTTTTCTCAGAAGGCTACAAAAACTATTTGACATGTCAAACTCAGCGGGGTGCTGGGACCATCTAGGAGAAAATCCAAAGAACATTGAAGTTGATGGTAGTGTTTTCAATATGCTCACTGGCTGGTTAGGGCACTGACGGATTGTTTCCTTTGACTGACTTTCAGAAGTAGTTAAGTAATGTCATTAATGGAATTTGGTGTTACCTGTTACCTTTGAGTGAAAGTTGATGTGAAATCTCATAAGAGTAAAATATAATGAATTAGTTGCATTAAGACCAGGAACTAATAAAAATCAAATTTCCAGTACAAATTTCATGTGGTTGATCAAAAGGCAATTAAAAAATCTATGGAAATACATTAATTTTAAAATACAAGTTGAAATAGGAGGAACAGACAGACAATTGGTGAGACCATGTGGAAATTTTTCTTGTTTCTCCATGAATTTAAATTATTTGTGAATGCCTCTTTAGAAAATAATCTTATGATTTCTCCATCAGTTGAACAAAAATTGACAATTTAAATGTTATGTCTAGAGCAAGGGAATATTTTCTTCTTACTTGCCTACCATATAACCACAATTACTTGTTGCATTTTTATTAGCAATTTTCTGAAAAAAGGGTTGCTTGTTTCCTTGGGGTATTTTGTCTGAGAATAATTATTTACGTGGAAACAAACCAGGGGACATTTTTAATTTTTAAAGTAAAAATCACTAAGTAGGTATGATCCATTTTAAAAATCAATTTTCTTTCATTCAGGGTTTCTTGTACTCCAGACAATTGCTTTTTTTTCTTTTTTTTCTTTTTTTCTTTTTTTGTGTCATGATGGCTTGGGTGACTTAAGGCTAACAAATCTTTCAAAATGACAGGGTGCACTTGGTGCTCTGCGAACATAAAATGGGTTCTGTCTATCAGCGTTTTTAGAGAGTTTTATATATGGTGGAATTCATGTCAGAATTTATCTTGGTCAAAGCTAATATTAAAATCACTATCAATTTCCAGGCACTTCTACTATACTGGAACTGTTGCGATTGGTTAACATAGTCATGTTTACTGATGTCAACTTGTGATGGACTGTGTGAGTAAACAGAGGAAGAAAAATATTTAGTATCTGTTATAACAGACATCCACATTTCAGTGAACTATGAAAAAGTACCTATGGGTAAAGTGTGTTATCTCTTAAAGTGTTGCTAGTCACAGCAATGTATGTGAAATATAAATGCTTTTTTTTTTGTACTGTAATACTTGCAGAGAGTTTTCCTGGAGTGAAAAAAAATAAGTATATAGTCATGAACCAGAAAATAGTTTTCTTGTTTGATAGATGTGTCAAGTTCCATCCGGTAACAAAGATGAGGCTGGATATGAATAACAAACTTTCCTGTTCCATGCATGTTCTAGCATAAATCTGATGTAGCCACAGCTGTCAGAGATGTCACCTCACGTGTTGCTTCATTTAACCTATGTGCAATGAGGGCCCCTGAATTCAGTTCCAGTCCTGACTTGGAAACTGATGAGGATAAGAGTCAGAGAAAGTGGGGAAAAACATATGCTCCAAGGAAGTTTGCAAGGTGCAGAACGAGAATCAGAGCTTTGTTTGATTGGCTGCCAGAGACCAGTTTATTCTAGAAAATGGAAACATTTTCATTTGGAAGCTGTTTCTCAGCTTGTTAAAGAAAATGAAGAAGTTTCACTTTCCATTGTGCAAGAAAAAGCAGTTTGAACGTGAGTATGTAATACAAACACACAAGTATTAGTCCCATAGCCCATGCATCAATATGATTATGTGTAATACCTGGATTTACTTTCTTCCTTTATGTAATTCTCACATCAGATGGCTAGATCTGTCACATGCCATCAAGCAAGAAGCTTATTTATATTATTATATGTAGTGTATCGTTGTGGAGAGCTGCCTTTTCTTGTATACATTAAAATGAATTAGTCATATAGAAGTTAGAATCCAGATTCACAACAATTACATTCTTAACATCAGTTACCTTCATTAACATCACATCAGGTTCAATTTCAGAAGAAACATAATTCCAACAATACCTGAAGCCCCTTTTAGAAAATGTATATAGGAGTAGGATGTTGCATTTGCCAGCTGTTTGAACTTCAGCATAAGAGATAACTCAAGAGATGTTAATGCAGCAAGAACATGATTTTGTTCTGAAAAGGTTTCACTTCATTCATCTCTACTGACTTTACAGAGGGGCCCATACAGCACTGGTGGAAGGCATGTTTCAGCTTCTTGTGGCTCCTGGATGCTAAGCTGTTTGGTTTTTGGCAGACAGGAGTCTTTGAAACTCAGCATCTACCAGGGCTGGGAATGACACAGTGCACTGATTTTAAACAACAGAACAGCCTTCAATGTGGTGAAGAGAGGCAAGGCTTTTGTACCAATGAAGCACTCCAAAATACAGGCCTCTGGAAGCAACACAAAGGGTAGGCCCACATCTAGGTATAATCATATGTCAGAAAGATTTCTCAGGATAGCAAGTAATGCAGATTCGAAGAATTTCTTCTACATTGAGATTTGTTTTGAACGAAACTGTGACAGACACATGAACAGCAGTTCCTCAGGCATTGTGTTTTGTCAAAAGGATGTGTAAGGTTTCTGAGACTACTTTCTGTGCTGAAGTAAAGTGTTTGTGTAAGTGGGGGACATGAATTCAAGTATTACGTGAGTACCTTTTGCACTTTTTTTCCTAGCGCATCTCCTGTAGACCAGCCCTAGGCTTTTTAGGTGCAGAAGCTGCACCTTTGTTCAAAAGGATACTAACAGGGGAGGGTTTATTCCCTTCTATTTTTATAGAAACTTTTACATCCTTTCTTCCTCTCTTTTTCTTCTTGTTGGGGGAAAGAATAAGAATGTCATAAAAGCCTACTGAAAGCGATCTTACCTCAACAAATGTTTGAGAGACCTGTCTAGATGTTTTCAATACTATGTAATGTCCTGCAACTATTTTGTTTTCATGACAGTTTTGTCCAGTTTCAAAGATTCAGTTTCTTAATGTTTCTAGGCTCTTTCCAGGTTCCATGTTTGAAATATAACATGAGTTTATAACTTCACAACATTTCAGCTTCTTGTGGCTGGCAGGTGTGAGAGCATTGGAGGGGCTGGGCTCCTCACTGCTTGGATTGCTGCATTTCCTCTGCAATATAGAAAGAACTGTTGTTGCCTTGAATTGTGGCTTTCTGACATACTTTTCTTTGGTTATGTTCATGACCCTTCTTTTGCTAGGATGAGGAAGATAAGTTGTATTTTTTATTAAAAAGAAATATATACAGAGATTTGGTTCTCTGTAAGATGTACACGTGGATTAGTTTGCTGATTTGAGATCTGATTATCTACTTTTTAGAAGGTATTTTGTTACTTAGAAGGGGCAGAATTAGAATTTAAAATGTATTAATTCTAAAATTATTATAAGATGCCCATTTTCTTTTTAGGTGATGTTTTAATATATCTTTTGATACTGCATTTTTGAGTTGTCTAACATTTTAACACTTCTGCTATGAAAGCCATCATAATCCAATTTGTATAATGAGTTAATTGCTGATTGCTAGTAATTGTTAATAATAAAAAAGTCTGATAATTACCCTGTAGTAGGAAGTCTGTACAAAGAGCAGAATTCCAGCTCTTGCTGAGTTCCATTGTTCATTTCATTCTTATTGTTCATCCTGGAAAGCATGGTCCTTTTTTTTTATAGAAGTCACCTCTCTTTTTGATGGGAAGCTATGCCAATGTGACCTGTCATGAAGAGAGACATGATCCATGAGAGTGTTTGCCTCCAGAGGGATTTCTGTGGTTTTGCCATTTTATAAATGTACACTCTTAAATGTTGAAACATGTATTGCCTTGAATTAGCGTGAAATTGATCTGGTCTTAGAATGGGTCAGGAAAAAAAAAACACAATAAAAGAGCACAGAAATATACTATCAGTGGATTCAGCAGTCTTAATTGGTAAACAATAGAGCTGTAACTATTTTATTTTGATTATATTCACTAACAGAGTAATTATCATTTTAATTGATATGTATGAACAGGTGCTTATACTGAAAGCAGTTTCAAACTGGGATGCGTTATGCTTGAAAAGTAGCCTGGGTGATTGTTCTCATTAGCCGAACAGATGGCTGGACGTTTGTTTGCCATTTTATGGAGAGAGAATTATAATACGACAATATTTTACATAGTGTGAAGTATTTATAAATCAATAAAAGATGAAATTTATACTCAGTATTAGTGTAGAGTAAACGCAACTCACATGCTGGGGAATGGCATCTCCCTGATAAATATCAAGCTACTGTTCTAATTAACTCTTTCGGAGAGTTTACTTTCAAGTGCAATGATGCTAGGTCACTGACATGCTCGGGAGTATGTGGAAGCAGACCTTCATATGATGGATTTTAGTTCCCTTCCCTGGACACCATGTGTCTGATTTTGAAAACTTCTGTTTTATGTCAAGATGAGTGTGTGAGCTTTTTGCTTCAAAAGAAAACCAAGAAAGAAGTACTCTGTAAGCAAGAAATGAAGGCAATCACCGTGAATTTTGGAGTGACAGAACAGAAATATTTTTGTTGTCTTTTCATATTCCCAGAAGTTACATAGACACTGGGCTAATAAATGTTCTTTGGTGTACAACTTTTCTGGTTTTGATTCTGGATCCAAAAGTCATTTTCCAATGAGAGACTTCCTGAACCTTGTAAAGTCTCCTGAGAAGTCTGGCTTCCAACCAAAACCAATCAACACCTAAAACAATAAATTCAAGAAACCTGAATCAGAGTATTCTTAGCAGAGTTTGCTTGGGACATTTTATTTTGACAGTTACAAGGTATTTTAGGTAAAGCTGGCTTGGTGGTGGCCAAGCACCTGTTACGTCTTTTAGGTAACATCTCTTGCTATGAAATTCTGCACCAGAATGAATCCTCTTGGCACAGTAATTCTTTCCAGAATGTTGACTGCAGTATCTGAAAGAGAAATAGATGACCAGCTTGAGGGATCAGCAATTTCTCTTCACAGACTTAAGAGTGCTTGATGATTGCTTTGCTTTAATATAATGTTCCTGTTAATGAATGTCAAAGAAAAAAAGATTTATGAAACTGTAGCAAAAATAGAAAAATGTGAAAAAATAATTCATATTATGGAAAATATTCTAAAGTACTCGTAGATATTTTTTTTTGTTTTAAATTTGAAGCCATAAAAACTCACCTGTTTAATGTTGAGCTATGGCTTCAAACCTGGGAACAGATTTGTGGGATCTTCTTAGAAGCCTTCTGCTTAGCACTGGGACTGAAACCAAGCCTGCCCGTTTTACTGCCCTCTTTTCATGCCTCCCTAACCATGTGTTGGGCCTTCTTATTATAGGCTTTATTTCAGCCTTTGATCCAGATGACCCTGCAGCCACACAAGGAGCCATGCTGACACAAAGGCTGAGAGTGTCATGGACAAAGTGCAGCGTCTGGGACCAGAGGGAAGCAGGACTTTTCTTCGTAACAGCAATAGTATTTTTTTTTTCTTTTTTCTGTTTTTAGATGCTTAAACTCCTGTTGTACCTTGAGTCCCTTGGGTGCCAGGCTCGGTGCCAGGCCCAGTGGGGTCCCTGCTGGGAGCCCTCCCCTGCAGCATGCCCTGCATGTTGAGAGGACCTGTAGTGTGCTGGCCCCATCGTGCCAGGTGTTACTCTCTTAAAGGAGCAGCTATGAGTCTTAGATAGTATTGAGCTGAATAAAAATGATTTTTAGCATGTCCTGACTTTCTCTCTTGTATGGGGCAATGTCCCAAGTGTACAGCTTCCAGTGATTATTCTAGCTGCACTTGTACAGTCAAACTTTCAGGAAGTCCGTGTTTTGGTTAAGAATCTGAAGCTAAGACACAGAATCTTTCACTCCAGACAGACTGTAATGCACATTGCATCTAGAATAAGTTGTCTCCTCCTCGGTCCTATGGGGCTGAGAGATAAGGCATTTCATGTTAAGTGTTGAAGACATTTTTTGGTGCTGAACAGCATTCCTCTTCGTTTGTTAGTGCCAGGGGCTTCAGAACAGTAAATAACATCAATAGATTTTCTCATGTTTTAGCCATATTGTTCTGCAAACCAAAGACAAGGCAAAAGACAAAGCTAAAAAAGAGTTGTTTCAGTCAAAATGTGATGAACAGCACACTTTTCTAAAACTCAGTTACAAATCATTCTGTCGACAAACTGCAGTTGCTTGGCCTTCCAAATAGGATGGTCACCATGGTAACAAAAAGTAACAGATACTTCATTTTCCCCAAACCTTTATTCATGTCATACACGGAGTGGGAGACCATCTTTCTTTCACTGAGGGAGCAGAAGAAATATTTTCATCGGTGCTTGTTATCTGCTGGAAGATCTTTGCCAACTCGCGGAGTACTGGAAATGGCTGCTAGGGCAGGTGTTCCTGCGGAGCGCCTGTATGTGCAGGGAGACTCACTCAAGCACAAGTCGAGACCCAACCCGGTAAAGCATTGAATGGTCCATAATGGCTGATGAATTACTAGGGGAGCTGAGAGGAGGAGGGAGGGAGAAGCGAATGTTTGGTCCTACTTGTGTCTGAGTGCTGGAAGATAAAAGCAAACTTTCTCCAAAGCTAGTTATCTTTATTTCCCATGGCGAATTTATCATCTTTCAAGGGCCCGGAGCTCATAAACACACACCTGGCTCTTGAGTTGCAATTTGCGTATTGAAGCCTCTTATTGTAAGGCTGCTGTACTGCAATAGGCAAAGTTGTTTTTCCTATTATTGTAGATGCAGTCAGTTCTTTCTTAATTTAATTTTATAAGCATCTCCATGTATTTTGTCTGCAGCTCTGACAGGCCATCTGGAGCAGTTTTGTTTTCCTTCTCTTGCTTTTGTCAGTTCCACATTGAACAGTAGCCCTTCTCTTCATAGTTCAATTATCCTAGAGAATATAAGGAACCAGAATGACTCCGTTCAAACTGAAAATGGATCTAGAGCTAAGTTCCACATTCAGCCTGGTTTCACTTGACATACTTCAAAAGTGTCTCATGAGAGCAAAGCACAAAGTTGAAGTAAAATTGTTGAAAAATTCAGTTGTCTCTTCTTTCCTTCCACTTCTCCCTACTTACTCTTCTCTGTTACTGCTTTAGGAAGGGGTTTCTCTTCTCAAAACTATTTCCAAAGGGTTTTCTTTGCTTGGCTTCAAGAGAAAGCTGGAAAAAAATCCCTAATAGAGTTAACTCTATTATATGTATGAATAAATATCTGCATCATATATGTTTATATACATGTTAGAGAAGCATTTTAATGTCTGGAGACTTTGATTAAGAGAACAAGTTTTCTAAAAGCATTGAAACTGATGCTTTTCACCTTCCCTCTGACTTCACCCTTCACTAGCCGTTGACTTTGAAGGAGATTTGTATAAATGAGTATCAGATGGTTTTGAAAAGCAGCATTGTTTCAAGGTTAGTTTTGGAGGAATTTTTTCCTGAGTCCTTGCTATGTTCAGTGTTTTGACTGAACCCAATGGATTTACCATGAAAATAAATCTGTGCTCCTCTTCTTGCATAACATAATTATCAATCCTCTCCTATTCTTCATTGAGAGATGTAATGTGATTTATTTATTTTTCATTCTTCTTTTCTTTTTTTTTTTTAAATGGGATTTTATGATGAAACATTGATCTTGAGATTTCTTGTGTGTAGTCCTTAATTACAATTTAGATGTCACATTAAAATGGGAGTATGGCATTTCAGTATTTTCATTTGAGTGTGGTATTTTAAACTTTCACCAAAGGGTTAAAAAAAAAAATAAGGTGGTAGATCTGCAGTCACCTTTTGGCTTCTGTTTTAAGAAGAGAAACTAAATGTTAACAAGGGGAATTTTTCGTTGATCCAAAGAAAAATGTTGGCATAGTAAAAATGTTCACTTGAAAAGAAAGTTCAGATAATTCCATTCCAATATTCAGCTGAAACACAAAACTCAAAAGTTCTGAACATATTAGGAAGGGGTATGTCCCAACTCCTCTCTGTCATTCCTGTGCTTTGCTCTCCCTGGTGATAGATAGGTTGCTACTACCACTTTACTTCTAAAGGAAACGTTGTGGGGTTTGGGAAGCTGTTCGTTTGACATGCTGCTAAGGGCATTTGGGATGCTTTTCAAACTATATGCCAGATTCCTACAGTTCTTTCACAGAATCAACAAGCAGACCTAGATGAAATAGATAATACTGTTAAACAGGCTTATTATTTGGCCATATAGGTCAGTAAAAATGAGAACACCTTTCATATCCGTAGTCTTTAAACTTTTCAGAGTGCTCTGGAACAATTCATGCATGGATGAAAGCATCCAAATCTTGTGAGGGCATCTTTTGGGACTGTCTGCTAGATTAATTTCACTTTGGTTTCTGTTTCCAGATAGTATTGATCTAGATAGATCCTCAAACTGATTCATTATTTGAGTAATCTTGTAAAGTTCCTGATGCATGTTGTTTTGTTCTTTTTGTATTCTGCATTTTGTGCCCTCATGATTATTTTCATTTAAAGATATGCTTTCTGTTAATGAGATAATATCTCTAGTGGAATTACTGTTTTAATATATTATATATCCTAACAATTTGCTCTCTTCCCCATGTCATTCTAATTAAAAGTAAACTATCTAGATTATTTCTGGAAAATCTACAATAAAATTTGAACAGGTTTAAAAAAGTATAGGAAAATATTTTCTTGGTTCTTTTATTGCCAGCAGGTGACAGTAATCTGGTGAGACTGTTCTGTGTAGTACAGCATAGTGATACACAAAACACAAAGGTATATGGCAGAACTTAAAACAGCCTATGGTGTCACCACTAACAGCATGACATATTGGTTTTTTTTTCTCTTTTATATTAAACGTATATATTAAGAAAACAATAGATCAAATATAATCTCAGACTATAATATCTGATCACATACATGCACAGTTTTTCAACTATGAAGCACCTGAAGGTTAGATAATATAGTTGATGGAAACCTATTTTAGTTTACATTAAAAAAAAATAAAAAAAATCTGATTTTCTGTAAAATTACTGGCCTAGTAGACTGCTTAGGTCTGTGGATGTGAATGAATAGCATGTATGATACCATGCATTTGGATAAAGAGATTTCAGTTTAATATACCCTTTTTCGGGAGTGTGAAAAAGTATTTAATGCATGATTATCTGATTAGAAGTATTTGAGGTATATATATCAGTAGGAAAACTTTGCCTTTTAAAACAGGTGTGATTAAGCACTGGGCAAGCGTGATGTGGGATCTTTGTTGGCTGACTGGTTTAATGAGATGGCTTTAAACAAAGATCAAAGGATCACATGAGCTAAATACCAGCAACATGGACAAGTGTATAAAGCTGAAAGTCATTATCCTGCAGCACAGGGACCAAATGATTTTGGTAATTTAGAAAAGATGATGAAATCAGCAGTCTGGTGTGATGGTTTTTAATGAATGATTTTGTAATAATAGAGAATACAAGACTTGGTATACCATGACATTTAAATAAGGAGTCATTAT
Source organism: Anser brachyrhynchus (assembly GCF_964034855.1). Lineage (NCBI taxonomy): Eukaryota > Metazoa > Chordata > Aves > Anseriformes > Anatidae > Anser > Anser brachyrhynchus. The sequence goes on from NC_137700.1 coordinate 14,877,815, forward strand.
GGGAGTTAAAAAAAAAAAAAAGTGGCAGATGTTCAACAAAGTCTTGGAATTTGTCAGATTTGTTAACTGATAAACATTTTTTAATTGAGTTATTGTTGCTAGGGACAGTATGAAAAGAGGGAAATCATTGCAACAGCCTCCAATCTGCTCTAGAAAAGTCTGATGCCGAGGAAGTTTGTTTAGGTGAGACCTGCTAGAGGGACAGAGCTCATGATAGTTAGAAAAGAAAAGAAAGAGGAAAAAAGGTTTTAAGAAGGCAGACATACAACTTTAAAACCTCTTGGGGGACAATAAGGAAAACAGTAAGGAAGGTGACCTGCTTTCAAATAGATGACATTAACAGCATAATTCAAGATTATTCTTGTGTGGAAGAAGGATAGCAGAGGAGGATTATTAAAACACCAACTTGGCTAAATCATGAGCTCCCCACTGGTTTTAAGTGGAAAGGGAAATGAGTTAGTTTACTAAGAACAGCCATAAGAGTAGCACTGATTTATAGAGAAGTACTTAGAAAACCAGGGCTGAAAATTAGATGTGTCTAGCAAAAAACAGTAAAGATAACAAGAAATACTTCTTTAATTGCATTAGCAGAAAAGGAAGACCAAGAAAAACTGTGGTCCTTATCAACAGAAGTGAGATTTTTCAGCAGATGCTGTTAAGAAGGCCAATATTCTTAATGCCTTTTGAAAGAGAAAAGTCTTCATCAAAACAATCAAGTATAAGCAAGAGGGTAGAAAAATTAATACAAATAACAAAAGGGTGAGATATCTCCCAGCTTGGGAAGGACTGTTGCACTTTGCACTTAACACTTTGATTGTTAAAATGTTTTCAGATTAGCTCAGTATCACTTTGTGATACAATATTCAAAAGCTGCTGGAATGAACCTCAGATCAGCAGTGGCTTTCCTTTGGTAGCCTCTGGAGGATGCATAAAGCTGAAAGACAGGTTTACTCATCTTTAAGAGAGGCTAAGAAGGAGAAGGAGAAAGGGTTTATTAATTTGGGCAATTCAGTTCCTAAATACATTTCTGAAACGCACAAGCTGTTTGTAACCACTTGCAGTTTGAGGAGAAGATAAGTCGCTGCCAATCAGGTCAAGCAAGATTTTCTTCTATGCTAGGAAGAGAAGACCTTGTCTGCAGGGTTGAAGGAGTGGGTGCTCTGTATCTTGGTTTTATTACAACTTTTGCAAGAGTCTTTCTTGCAATTCTCTTGCAAGCTACAGAAATAGTCTTGGTAGAGCTCCTACGGGGTAATTGCAAAGATCAGAAAATTAAAAAGAAGAATTAATCAATAAATCCTGTGTGTACATATTGGTTAATTTGTCATGCCTTCAACATATGTATTTTTCCTGAAGGAGGAAACCAACCCAACACAAATACATATATATATATATATATATATATGCATTTGTGATAACATTGCTTATTGCTTGCTGTTTTTTTATTCATAAGGTTATAATGTGTCATGAGCACACTGCTTCTGATTACTGGTCCATGTGTTCAAGTGAGTAAAAGAGTGTCTTTCTAAAGAAATTCTATTCAAGGCATTCCCAAGCAGAGCTATTATACTGCATGGATATTTAGAAATGTGAACATCAGTAACTTCAAGTTTTTTTTTTTGTTTTGGTTTGTTTTTTAATTTTTGTAGTTGTGTTACCTAATGATGTCAGTACTAACCCATTATGTGAAATAATGGCAAATATATATGTTTTGAAATAACAGTTAAAAAGAAATTATTTTTGGCAAATTTGTAAACAATATGCTAACCTTTAGAAATAAACAGACTTACTTCAAATTAGAATTAAAAGAAAAAATACCTTTGTACAATCAAATGGTACTTGGTAGAGTACCTTATTCAGTGTTGGTATGTACATTAGATACGTACAAATATAACTTTCATCTTTCAATATTAAATTCGTATTATATATATATTTAGGTTATTTTGCACTTAGCTCTCACTAACTTAACCTTCATGTCTTGTGATAACAGTACCAAAATATTATGTCTTCAACACATCACAGGAAGTGTTTTTTTTTTATGATTAGAAAGGTTCTACAGTCTTTTTCTCACATTTTGCCATCCCTTCTCCCCCTCCGTCACTTTATCAGGAGTCCTGTTTAGCAGTTCTTGTCTAGTTTCTAATTCTGGCTTACTGAAGCAAACATATAACCTTTTGGGTTTTTTTTTCTTCTTCAGTGGTTTCATATCTTACTGGGAATCATGCACCATTCATTATGGTACTCATCCCTAAAAAAAATTGTAAGAAACTTAATCTTTTATATCACTCCTCAGTCTTTATCTTTTGATCTGATGGTTGAAATAGTTGATAGCAAGAAAGCAACAAACAAACCTCTTTACAAAGAGGTCCCAGAAAGCCTTTTGTTCTGTTTACGCCATTGTGCTTGCCATATAACAAAGAATTTTGCGGGAAAAAAAAGTCAACAGTCTTGAGGAATTTCTAACCTTCTGCTCAGTAGAACAGGTTAAAAAAACAAAAAAAAACAAAAAAAAAACAACACCAACTTTAAAAACAAAAACAAAACAACACTTCAGCACTTTAACATAGAGTCCTTAAAATAGAGGTTAATTTTCTTTTAACAATCTAAAGAAAGTATTGATTTGACAGAATCAAGAGGACTACTGACTCCAAAGTAAAGGTCACTGTTTTACTTCAAGAAGTTATCAAGAGTAATGCAGCAAGAAATAGAACCCTTTGCAAAATCTGATGGCAAATGAGAACTTGTTGGAGTAAAATACTAATGACTGGTTTATAATGTTTTTGTCTTCTTTCTGCTCTCCACCTTCCAATGAAAATATAGAGAAATAATCTTGAAGAACTTAAAAGTTACATTTTAGTGAAATGAGTGTAAATGTTATGTATGTTATGTCTATGCTTTGTATGTGGATAACAATGAACACTAGTGAATTTTTCATGGCCAGACTGGATATAACAATTGTAATTGACAGGAAATGTTTGCTGGCTGATAGTACAAGCTATTGGGTGTGACATCCCATAAATACACTCTGTGCAACACTATTTAAAAAAAAAAACAAACAGCAAAAAACAAAACTCTGCAATGAACTCCATCTAATTCTCTATCAGCCATCTCTACATCAGCAGTTTAGGAGATTAAGAGAGAAAAAGCTTATAAAGGATAAAATTTTTCTTTTTTCTTTCTATTTTATTATATTTTAATTGCATTATAAACCTATCTCATAGTCAGGCTTCTGTTGCTTAGAAGATACAAGATGTCGTGAATGTTCTCAACAGGATGCTTGACCTACAAGACCATGGAGAGATCTACATAGTCTGTACCTCTTTTTTCCCTTTCTTCAGAATTGTTTATAATTACTTCGAGAAGGGATTGCAGGACAGAAGAATTGTCCAGAAAGTCTCTTCTCTGCTCCATTTCCTAAGGTCTCATGGTGCCTTGTGATGTAGAAGCATCACATGCATGTTATGGCCAAAATACAGGTGTTTCTCCTTTTGAGGCCAAAAAAGCAATTTTGTCACAATGTCGGCAACTTTACTGCCACATGCTGAGCACTGGGCCAAGACAAGAGAGACATCCAGGATGCTCTCTGTGAATGAGGATATGGGATGGGGAAGACGTTCCTTTCCCCTTTATAAGCAGCAAATACAACAGAAGTGATTTTAGCCTCAAATATACTTAAACCCAACTGAGGCTGCTAGTGACTAGTCCAGCCTCTAAAGCCCATCCTCTAGAGTCTAGCCTGTAACAGCTTCTGCCAGCTGATGCAGTGAGACTGCATTTCAGGTCATAGAAGTCCTGATTGCAGTTCTTTCTTGTGAAAATGGGGAAACAGCTGTACAGAATAGAACCGGCTATCTTTTTTATATTTTATTTCGAATGCAAATTTCTGTAAGATCCAGCAGCCAGAACTAAAGCATTGGCGTCTGTGGTTTGGTGATATTAATTTAGATGTTTGTGCCAGGTTACTGTGTTAAACTTTTAAATCATGTTTGTGTACTTAGTTTTCCATGAGACCCATAATCCCTTCTGTGTACAATGGCATATAAAGAAGGTCTGTTTATAGCAGTGTTTGGTCTTAGTTATTTCTGTTTTAAGAAACAGAAAAATAAAGTACAAGTATTTTAAACATTACACTAACTGCTGGTCAATATTATCTTTTTAGTAATGACAATACATGCAATAAAGTTATCCACTACATAAGTGCATAGAACTAGGTATTTAATTTGAGTTTAACAGTATATTTATCACTTGGGAAATAAATCAGTTGGGAACATATAGATATGTATTAGCCATTGCATGAGAAGTAAATGTCTTATAGCTGTTTAATGTGTCTAATATTTATATGTTGTCAGCATACTGTGATTAACACACTACTAAATCCTAACAGATAACCAAATGAGTTAGTTAAGCTGCACTCCCCTTCTCCTCCTTTATTACTGCAGCCCTACCCTGTAACTGGTTAGCACTCATTAATTATGCCTTAAATATTGCTAACCTTTTTGCTCATGTAGTACCTCTGCACTGTTTTCCCTCACGTGGCCTTGTCCTGTACTCCATATACATGCTTAAGCTGCAAAAAGTGGTTTTGCAAATGCCTGTTAGGTGCTGTATGGATGTACAAACTCGTATGTGCTGACTGATCACTAAATGTATGCATCCTACATTCACAGTTTTGCATTGGACTTTCCAGTAAACTGGAGCTCCTGAATTCACAGGTTGGGGCAGGACTGGTAATTAGGATATATCCCTTTGGAGAGTTAGTAGATGAAAGTACAGTAGAGAATAAAAAGGAGTAAGAAATTGGAGATTAACTAATAAGGCTGTATTTCTTAGATCAACAGGACCTCAGAATCTTTTTACTCTCCAAGAGGTAAGGGCCTGCTGACAGAAGCTAATTGGCTTTATTTTACTGGAGCAAAAGGTGACATACCCTGTCCCTGCGGACTCAGGCGCTCAATGGAGGCTGGAGCCTGAAGTGACTCTCAAATGTCTCTTTCAGGTGGAGGCACAGCTCTGTGAGCGCTGTGACGCTGCTGAAGTGACAGGTAGAACAGGAGACATGCTGATCGTGTCTCCTCTGACGCCTCCAGGTCAGCACAGGGCCTCTGCTCTGTTGTGCTTCCCCCCAATCCCCTGGAAGTGGCAGCGGCAGGTGACTGGGGCAGCGCGGACAGTTGCAGCAGCCCTGAGGAGCAGGCAATATGCTTTGCTCGTGGGCTGCATCCTAGCTGCCTGCAGGGCACTGCATCACTTACAAGACTGTGGAAGTGGCTGGGTTAGGTTGTTCTCACGTAAGTGAAAACGCACGTCGTCAGATGCAGTAGTGAGAGCCTTCCCCTGAGCTGCCTGGCTGCCTTGCTCTGAAGACATTTGTAGTCAGCCCCCAGGTGGGCAAGATGTGACTGGGAGGATGGGAGGACAGTGATGACTGGGTCCTGAAGAAATTGCCTGCTCCAGATGGCAAACTGGGAGCTGAGCACAAGTGCAGAGATGAAGTCTCCAGGTACTGGCAAGAAGGAAATGGGAGAGTGAGGAAGCGGTTGGTGAGAGCTTCCTCCCAGGCACCCCAGGTGCCCCTGGCTGTTCTGTCACTGTGTCTCAGGGACAAATGCTGTTATGGGCCATTGCATCCCCATTTGGGACTTGGTGGCAGGAAGTCTGCATGGATAAACAAGGAGCTTCGGACAAAACTCAAACACAAAAAGGAAGCATTCGAGATGTAGAAGCAGGATCAGGTCACCCATGAGGAATACAGAGACAGTGCCTGAATGTGCAAGGTTGGGGTTAAAAAGAGCCAAACGGCATCTGGAACTGAATCGTGTGAGAGCTGGGACTGCCTAGCTTGGAGAAGAGGAGGCTTGCAGGGATCTTATCAATGTGCCTAAATTCCACACAGAGGGGAATAAAGAGAGCAGAAGCAGGTTCTTCTGCTGAAGAGAAGAGAGAAAGTTCATTCCATTTCTTTGTCAAGGCAAGACAGCTTCTGGCCCACTGCTGTATCAGTAAAACTAAAGTAATTCCCTTATTTTTTGCCACGTACAAGTGCATTTATCCTATTTTATGAAGCTCCCAAAAATGGCTATTCTAGAGGGTGGAGGAAAAAGTAATTCTAATTTTCAATGCTACAGCTTAAAAGATACAATAGGCATATGACTTCCTATTATCCATTTGGCAGGTTATTTTGTTTTGTTTTGTTTTGTTTTATTTTATTTTATTTTATTTTTAGTTAAGGTTGTCTTTCTAATGTCTTTTGTCTAACTGAAGAAATAGTGATAACATACATATGTAGAAACTGATAAAAAACAAATGACTGTTCTGGGGTGAAACTTTGAAATTGTAGCTATATGTAAGGTATGGTATAGCTAAAGGAATATCAAGTGCCCTCTTTTTCATTTTAATTTAATTTAACAACAGAGTTTTTATGTTCTTTTAAAACAGGGCACTAATAGGAAGAATAAACTGCACAAACAGACTTCTACTAGATCAGCATAGGATTGGCTTTGCTCTTGTGTCTTTCATTTCTGAAATTGTTGGCTGCCAGTTTGTCTTATCCTAGGACATCTTTTGATTTATAGGAGTGAATGTTCTCATTGTCTTTTAGAATGAGAAATTTGTACATGCTGGATTATTATCACAGGCAGAATTAATGTGGTTAAGATGTGGAACTTACTTTTCATTTCTTCTATGGATATAAAGATAGGGCTTCATCATTTCTTATAGTATATTGCAGGTATTATAGTAAAGCAATAACAGAAGAAAATCTGCAACAAGAAATGGCATACAGCATAACGAATAAAGTTGACTCAAATCTGACTTACCTTCTTGCCAGAATCTCATGGTATTCCTTTAGTAGATAGGTGGGAAAAATATTGACAGGTGGAGGAATGAAATCTGTTTTATAGATGCTGGAATAAATATGCCACAGAGGATTAAGACAGTCTTTGCCCAAGGTCATGAAATAATTTAGTCAAACAAATTGGGAGTAAATAAGATATCTACTACTCATGTGTTAAAATGTGACAAAGCACTCCCCATTTTTTTTATACTGATTATTATTAGGCCTTTCTCCTGTCACTTCAAATCCCTTACACTTTTTTTTATTTCTTCTGTAGGCTATTTCTCTTTTTCTCTTATGACAGTTTTATGTCCACTTTATTATACTTTGTTATTGTGGTCTCTGAACATGAAATATAAAATTAAATACAGTTGGGCCAGGAGAAAAACAAAAACAAAACAAAACAAAAAAAACAGCGAAAAACAAATAGAAGAATAGTTTCCATCTTGGTGAAATTCTAGTTCAATAAAATCGATTAAGATCAATTATGAAAAGGAATAAAATTATGAAAATTGTTGTAAAAATTAAAATTAACCTTCCCATTTAGAAATTAGATATTAAAAATTGGTACTGCCATGAAACTTTCAGATTTTATTGACTCAGGAATCTCATATGAAAAAATACTGCAGAATTTGTAGTGAACTACCATTTTCCTTGTCACTTCCATCACGCTGCATTGCCATGCTAGATTATAACAATAGTGCCAAAGCATAGAAGAAAGAGAAGATGTGTCCTTCATGAGGTTAAGGGATGTTGATTTTTTCCACATGAATAAAGTAGTGCAAAATGCATATCAAAATTAGAAAGTAAATCTTTAAAGTTTCATTACAGAAACAGAGCGAAGACACTTGGTATATAACAGAAGTAGTAACAGGTCCCTGTAAAGTGGACTGCGGTTCCTGCTCTGTCACTCTTTTTTTTTTTTTCCCCTTTCATTTTCTTGAATAAATTATGGCTGTCTGAGGGAAAAAAAATAATTCTCTTGTGTTGCACTCTGTCATAAATTGTTTTGTGGTATCAATTTCTCCTTTGTTAAGGCTGGCTGCATTGACAATCCTATTTTTTCTTTGTGACTTGTCTATACCTGCATGTTATTATTTTTGGTCGGGTATTTTTTGGAAATCTGTTCAAGTCTTTGTATTTGTCCTTGTACTGGGATAGTTTTCTTGGCCAAGATCATTGATTGCATATGGCATACATTTTTTCTCAGGAGCATCTTTTGATGGTTTGGCCATGCAGAGACCATATTGGCTTTTATGCTTCACTAACTTTGTATGCTATTTTATTTTCAAGTCAGATTTGCAATAGAGAAAATTAGAAACTTTTTAAATACGCTCTCTGATTTTACTTTGTGTTGGTTTTATTTTTTATTTTTATATATTCAGAAGTTTTGTAAGCATCTGTGTTCTTTTTCTGTAATGAAACTTTTTCTAATTTTTACATGGATTTTGCTCTGATTTAGTCATGTGGAAAAAATCTTCCAGACTTCGCCATTTTTACTTATTTAATGATTAATCTAAAAACTAAATTAAATGAAACAGTCTAATTGTCTCAGGACTGACTTAAGCTCACAATTTGCATTTAAAACAATATACTGATTACATTTTCATCCCACACCTGTACTGCTTTCTGTCATGTCTCAAGTACCTAAAACATCTTCCAAATGTGATGATCCTTATTACATCTTCAACACTGAGAAGGTTTTTTTTTTTTTTTAATTTGGTTGTACTTTCAGAGGCAGATGTTCTTAGAAAAATATGACAGTTGGGTTCTCAGTTTCTATATGCTTTTCTGTAATTTGCTCTGCAGTACTTAATTCCAAGTGAATGTAACAAGGTGCTCTAGAGGAGCTGGCTAAGACTCTTCCAGGGCAAGCACTCAAGGACTAGCTGCAGAGGTTTATGTTCCTAAAGAGGTCAAAGCACTGCTGATATGCAAAGGAGAGCTCTGCTTACCAATGTTTTCCTTTGGAGATTTACAAGCTGAACACAAATTAATAGGAAGGAGTGGATATTGCTTAAATGCAGTGATTAGTGGTTAGTCCCTTAAGAAACTGCACCATGATGGCTGTATGGGTCTAATTTTTCCCTTTGTGCACACACAAAACTCCTGCTCCCATTAATGAGAATACACTCAAGTGTCAAAGGAAGAACAAACCCTGTCCTTAAGCCATCAGAGCAAGTCTCCTTGTTTCTAAGCATGAGTGGAGAGGATAAGTGAGACTATACGTACAGACTGGGCGACGAGACGCTGGAGAGCAGCCCCGCAGAGAGGGATCTGGGGGTTGTGGTTGACAGCAAGTTGAATGTGAGCCAGCAGTGTGCCCTGGCAGCCAGGAGGGCCAACCGTATCCTGGGGTGCATCAAGCACGGCATCGCTAGTCGGTCGAGGGAGGTGATTGTCCCGCTCTGCTCTGCGCTGGTGCGGCCTCACCTCGAGCACTGTGTGTAGTTCTGGGCACCACAGTACAAAAAGGACATGAAACTGTTGGAGAGTGTCCAGAGGAGGGCAATGAAGAGGGCCTAGAGGGTAAGACATATGAGGAGCGACTGAGGTCACTGGGCCTGTTCAGCCTGGCGAAGAGGAGGCTGAGGGGGGACCTCATCGCAGTCTACAGCTTCCTCGCGAGGGGGAGTGGAGAGGCAGGGGACCTATTCTCCGTTATCACCAGTGACAGGACCCGCGGGAACGGTGTGAAGCTGAGGCAGGGGAAGTTGAGGCTGGACATCAGGAAGAGGTTCTTCACCGAGAGGGTGGTTGCACACTGGAACAGGCTCCCCAGGGAAGTAGTCACTGCACCAAGCCTGTCTGAATTTAAGAAGAGATTGGACTGTGCACTTAGTCCCATGGTCTAAACCTTTGGGCAGACCTGTGCGATGCCAGGAGTTGGACTTGATGATCCTTATGGGTCCCTTCCAACTCGGGATATTCCATGATTCTATGATTCTATGAACTCTGCTTTACTGAGAAGAGTTTTACTGAAGCACAACTGGAAATATAAAAGTCAGTTTTATATTGTACCAAAATGCTAAAGGCTCTTACACAGGTTTAGGCTTTCCCACCCCATCAAACTGCTAGTCAAATGTAAGGGAACCACCTGTCTCCTACATCTTGGAGAAAGGAGGGCACTTGTTTTTGTAAAAGCTTTCTCTTTCATATCCCCTCAATCAGGGTGGTTACAGATTGCAGTGATTACAATCCAGCTCATCTAGTGTGGGCAGCAAAGCTGTATGCCACCTTTATGCTGAAGTGCCAACACGCTCATCAGCTCTGTTGTAACAGCTGTGTAGTAGTGAAAAAATCTTATAGTTTGTGCTGTGGGCCTAAAGAATCAAAGGAGGAGTTGGGAGCTTTGACACAAACACAAATATTTTAAGCATTTTCCAGCAAAATGCATTACATTTCCTATGCTCTGTAGGGAGAGTTCAAGTGATTTTACAGTGGCAGAACACCTGCAAGCTCATAAGTGAATGTGGGAATTTAGTAAGACCAGCAAGGTTACAGTGATGCTCAATCTGCTGGTTTCTCATGATGCTGAGTGGCTTCTCACAGCTTGATAACTACACAGCAATCAGAGGGGCTTGCCTTTTGACAAAAGGCAAAGGGGCTTCTCTTCCTTTTTTTTTTTTTTTTTTTTTTTTTTTTTTACTGTAGGTAGAGGAAAAAGTAAGAGAGGAGAAAAAATATATTTGGATGCATTTGCTGATACATCCAAATTATTAGCAGCCTAATGATGTTGTAGGTCTCTTAGTTGCAGCTCCTGTGGGTAGCAGTAGTGTGTGGGAGGTGAGCTTACAGTGAAAACAGCAGAAGTGCTTGTTTGCTGCCTTATTGATAAGAAGGAAAATTCAGTAGTACTGGTATGTTACAGCTGGGTAAGTTACATTCTGATGTGTTTCTTATGGAAAAATCAGGAGACATATTTATGCTCTGAAAAGTAACAATGTTTATAGGAGATGCAGGGGTTGGTTGGCAGCATACTTCATGGTCTCCTTTGAAATCTGTTTTCAGAGAGGATTACTGCTTCCATCTTCCGTTAAATTTCCTTGTAGTTGTGTATGGCTAGAAGCTCTCAGAAGCGTATGTGTATCTGGGACCTAAAACATCAGAAGTGAAAGTAGAATCTTGGATAAACATGTTTACGACTACTAATTTGAGAAGCATTTGGATTGAAGCAAGACTTCTTCCTTTCAACCCATTCTGCACTTGAAATCTTGCTTGGCAGTAATTGTCTCCTAACAGAATAGCTGTATTTGTCTCTAAAATACCTGAGGAGCTAAACAATACCTAAGAGAGCACACCTTTTTCCCCCTTTCTCACTGCTTGCTTTTGACTTATCTTCCAGGGTTTACTTTAACAGTATCCATGAAATTGTATTTGCAGAGAAATGGGAGTCCTGTAACCAAAATGACTGTGCAAAATGCACTCCTTCCAGTTTTCGTTGTCTTTATGTTTCCTGCCATGTTGAGGAGCTTTCAGCTTTGCACTATGGCAGTGGAAAAATGTAACAAAGACAGTTTGCCCCGTAATATAGTGCATATCTTTTCTGTTAACATGAAAGCTCTCCAGGGCATGACATGATTTTTTTTTATGTTGGCTGATTGCATTTTGATGTACTGTACATTTACATAACTTAGAAAATACCGGTGTGGGGATGACAGTTGTGAAGGATGACAAAACTGCTGCTAACTCTTCAGCTTGTGACTGCAGGAAGCATTACCAGAAGTTGATTCTGGTGTAATTGTGTTGTATAGTATCTTCCACATCTGCAGAATCACTGAGTTTTTCCAAAAATGAGTAGTTTTCAGTGAATCAGTAAATGCTCAGGCAACAGTAACAGGTCCTAAGTTAGAGTTTCTCTTTCTTATGCTCTCTGTTCTAGTTTTTAAGCACAGGTTTTTTTTTTTTTCATAATAATGCTGTGCTGGGACAGTTCTGTTTGGGTGAGGAATGACCTTTGCAAGGGCATGCCAGTGTGTTGTGGGGGAGTCTGATGATAATGCACCATTACTCGGACTTGTATTGTCCCAGTTCTTCAACTTTTCTCTCGTAGGGCTCTTTCCTGCTTAATGAAGAAAAAACGCATACTACAGCTACTTTATGGTGTAAAAAATCTCATAACACATAGTGAGAGCTGTAGCTTTTGCCACTTTTAGTAGATTTTCCTCATCTACAAATTTATTTTATCATCCTTCTGCATCATCATTATGAGCAACAAGCTAGAATATAGTTATCTGAGTTTTGATTTAATGATTGTGATAGTCCTCACTTCCTGTCCTGAAATTGCTGTAATTAAGTAGCTGACCTGCCCCTCAGAAATGAGTGAAGATCAGAGACTAGAGATGAGGTCACCAGTCTTTACATGTTGGTATTGTGACAGCGCTTTGAGGTTCTGGTGCCTTTGTATTGTCCACAGATAAGTATAAATGCTGACTAGTTCTTCTGCTATGGAGAAAAACCTTATATTCAGCTGAGAAAATTGAACTTGTTAAATTCTCTGCTGTTTTAATTTCCCCACTGGCTTGAGAGACAAGAGTTTTGAAGGTCACAAACCTATTCCTCGGTTATTTTGCAGCATGGGTTTATATTTAGCTGGTCGTATTTCAGTGTCACTTTTTATTAAAAATGCATGGAGAAAGGAAAATAATAAAGTAATTGTTCTGTCAAGGCTAATAATCTTCATTAAAATCTAATCTGTTTAGTGGGTATTTTTCAGTTTCTTTAAAAGATTGTTGGAAATCAGATTATCAATAATGTGTTATACAAATCTTTTATTGATTCTGTCAGTTCATCTTTTCATAGAAAACTACATGGCAGTCTGTCTATTTCCCCATATTCTTACTTACTAATGGTATTTTTTTTAAATGTAAAGGCAAATAGTTTGCAGAAATTCCAGTTTCATGGATTGTCTCGAAATCACTCTTTTAGGTTGATCAGTTAGTTACATTTCTTTATTTGGTGTGATTAACATGTGGTTTGATGGTAAGAATTTTGAAATGCCTTGTTGCTCCAATTTTGATTTGTTATTCTGAAAGAAGAAACTACGCAGTCAATCTTAAGACAATATAATACAAGATGAAGTCCGTATTACTTTCGTCCCAACCAAACTAATCTTTATAAGCATTCATCTGATCCCTTTCATCACTCTTGACCCTCCTTGATATGGAGGTATCTGGAAAGTCCCAAAGAGAACATCTTAATGAAGCAGTACAAACAGATGAGTTTTAGAGTGGAAGGAACCACAAGAATGTCAAATTCTGAACAAATTTATTTCAAGAATACTGAAGAACACAGCTTGCAGTAGTTAAACAGTCACAGAGTTGTACACAGTAAACAGCCAACTTAAGGATGGTGGATTAACCTAGTCCTTTTTTTTTTCTTTTTTTTTGTCATATTGCAAGTATTTTGGAAATGAAAACAGAGCCAGACTCTACTTTCTGTAGTTAGCACCTGGAAGTGTTCAAAGACACAATTCACTTGTCAGAACCTGTCCATGAATTTTCTACCACTTTGAATTTATATGTATTTTTTGTGGGTTAAGTTCTAGAGACCTTTGTGTCCTCATGGAGGAAAAATCTGTACAATAGAACTAGCTTAAATTGAAAAGAACTTGTGATTTTTATGGTGTTTTTTAGTGAATATGTAGATCACGTTCCAGCTTCCAGCCCCACTTGGGAAATCCATACAGCAGTGGGTGATGTTCACAAAGTCGGTACTGAGACTTACCACATTCTATATGTAACGCTGGCTCACTCTGCCTTCAGAACCGTTCACTCTGTGTCTGGGACAGCAAAGCAATTATAGTAGAGCACAGTAAAATTCTAGTAAAATCATAGCGTTTCTTTTCTTGAAGTTTTAGCTCACCTAACAAAACTAAGCAGTTTAAATGAGTAGCACTACTGTATATAATCTAGCTAGTGCCTCTATTGTTATTTGGCAATCAAATTGCTTGGTTACCTTTGGGAATACTATCTCCTCCTCTTCTGAAATCCCTCACCATTCCTGCAAATAATGGTCTCAGTTTGATATAACAACAAATGTCTAATAGACAGGCCTAGAAGAAGCCAGTCACAAAAAGTGTATTTTATGAATGTGACATGATAACACACCTGATTTTAAACATGCTTTAACTACCTAATGAACTAAAGCCCAAAATCTGAATGTAAAAATAAGTGCTTTACAGCACTTTTACTTTACAGAGAAAATGTAGAGAACTCTTTTTAGAATGTGGTAATAATGATGTAATAGGTAGCTGAGTTAACATTACTTGGAAGCATCTTTATAATTACTCATACAAATTTTCAAGGAAATCTTTTTCCTGTTTTGGGGGGAAAGACATTCTGCTTGGAAAATAATATTATAGTGTGTTACTCCTCAAGACAAGTCACTGAGAACCTGATCTTGACGCAAAGTATTCCCTGCCATTCGTTCCCTGTCCCAGCATAGCTCCCCAGGTCTGGCTTAGTCTAAACAGTTTCCTGGCAAACTGTGTTAAAAAATGATGGCCTGGATGAATCCTTTTGGATTTGTTGCAGGGCTCAGGGAGTCATAGAGTGTGTTTTGTTCCCATCCTGAAGAAAACAAACTTTACTCATTGGAATGAAAGAAAAATTACTTCTATATGCATAAGACTAACGTTACAAAATCTGAAAGTCATAAGACAGAATTTTAGGACAAAAATGTAGTCACTGTTCTTCGTGTTGGTTTATCAGTATTGTTGATAGCTTTCTTAGAAGTCTGTTTTGGTGGGTTTAGGGCTTTAAAATTGTTCAGAGGATTAATGCAATGCTCTTAACATTTGAACTAAACACAGTTCAGTTAAGCCATTAATTTGCACAGAAAGATAAAGTGCTTCTCCTTCCAATCAAATTGCACTGAGCTGAATTTCTAGTTCTCTTTCTTAGCGAGGGATTTTATTGCCTACACTCTTCAGCCCAATCTCTATTACACCATGATCTTTGCTGTCCTATGTTTTAAAGCTTACACACTGTAAGAAGTATCAGCCGGTGTGTTGACATGTCTTCGTATGAAGGAATAGTTCTTGACATTATCAGGGAAGAAAAAGCAGAGTGTAGAGGAAAGAAAACCTTGCCAAATACCTTTCCTGCATTAAGAGAAAACAGAGAACTTTTTCAAAAAATGTTGTAGCAACACTGTACAAAAATCAAAGCCCTTTTTTTTTCCACACATGAAAGGTATTATAGTGACAATCAGGATGAACTATGTTTACTTGTATAGTTGAAGTATACTATCTTTTACAATGTCTTCCTGGAAGAAAGTCTGAATTTTTTCAATATCTGCTTAGGCAAATATATTACTGAAATATCTACAGAAAAAAGTAGGAGCTGTTCATTAAGGCACAAAGAGACAAAAATGTCTCTTGCACAGGGCCTAAGTATTGAAAGGGTGCCAATGCAACTGTAGTGGGCTTGGCAGGAGGATGGCTGGAACAGAAAGATTTCTGCCTTGCTCTGGACTGCAAAATGTCATTACAGCTTTTCCCACAGTATTATGTTAGGATTCCCACCTTAAGTGTCTTCAACAAGGCCAATGCTCATCCTTCTGACCATCAGGGAAGAGCTACCAAGTGAAGTCATATGCTCAAACCTATTCCTGATCTGACAACCTAGTCCAAACTACATTGACATTTTCTGCTCTTGTAGCGCTTGACAAGCTTGTCCATAGATTCTCTTACCACAACTAATTTTTCCAGTGTTATTTATGTTGTGAATTGTTTTCCTGATTCGTTGATCATTTCCTTTTCTCAGCTGTCATTTTAATGCACTTAAATTACGGCTCCCCTTTTTTGTTGTTGTTGTTGTTCTTTTTTGTTTTTGTTAATGTTTCCTTTCTTTCTCACTCTTGTTTTTTGCACATTCCTATTTACCAATGAGTTTCATTAACCTTTTTCTTCATCCAGTCTTCTATCAGCTGTTAAGTGACAAGATCTAAAACAAGTCATTTTATTATCCCCCATGCTTTTGTCATTACAACCACTTAAAATTTTTACATATTTAAAAAATGTTATTCATCAAGGTTTTAAATGAATTTTGAAGCCATGTAAGAAAAGTACCCCTCTCTAGTAAGGCATTTACATGAAAAAGTAACTATGCTCAGAGTCAAAATGCTTCCTGAACAAAGTTCTTAAATAAAAAACAAAACTCTGGGAGATAATTTATTAAGTTATTGCTGTCAAATATTTTGTATTATTTCCATTGTAGCATGTTATCATGTATTGCAAGATGCTGTCTTTATGGCCACAGGTTATTCATCAATCTCTTTTTTGTTATGCTCTCTGCTGAAACTTTTTCTTATTACCTGGTCTGTTATTTTGTCTGTGATGATAACCTTTATTTCATTTTCTGAACATTTACTCAACATTTTTTCTGCATTTCCTAGTTATAGAATAATTTTTCATTTCTTAAAATAATAACAGAGACATTAAATTTCTTTTCTATATTCTGTAAAACCTGATCATGTATATCCATTCAATTTATAAATACTAAGCTTTTCCAAGAACTTTTTATCAGCTCTTTGTCAATGACTCTTCCTAGACTGTTTGTCATACAGATGAATTGCCTTTTTTTTTTTTTTAATGTTTATATCAGATAATGGAAGGATATAAAATTATATGTGTAGTTATTTACTGTGAAGCTCACATGACTTAGAATGATTAAGCTCTCATGAAGTTAAGGAAAGAAAAATGAGCTTGCAGAATATTTGACTGAGTTCATAGCTGATGATTACTGTAATTCAGTATTCATAGTGGGAAAAAATAGTATCCATGAATTTTTGCTTTCCCACTTCCTTGCATTTTAGATTAGATTTACATGCAATACTTTTTTTATTTTTCTCCCCTCCAACAGTGGCCTTGCAATGTTGAAATCAATAGGACCAATGCTGAAAACAGCAGGACCTTAAAGGACATATCAGCTATTAACTTCATGTTTTGATACAGTTTGCTTGAGTCTAGTCTTCTTGATGCTGCTAGGGCATGCTGTCCAAGTCCTTCTCCTCTACATTAGAAGTTTTTCCAATGTTGTCCAGAAGGCTATGAGGTTGGGCTGCAAATTTTGAATTGACTGAGGCATGTTCGTTTTTAATCTAAGATGAGGTAGCAAGCAGGATTGATTTGGTTAAGTGCTCCTAATTGTTTCTCAAGTGGTTTCCATTTTTTCATTATCCTATGTTTTCCTAATAAATAATAAGAATTTATTTAAGTGTATGGAAAAAAATACTCTGAGAATCTGGAATGACTTAAGAAAGTTTAGGGGAAAAATAAAGTATTGTGGAAAAGTTTGCTGTGTATGGACTGAGACCTTGTTTAATGTTAGCATTTGAAAATATAAAAGCCATTTGAAGAAAGAAACGAGCTAAGGAAGACTCAAAATAAAAACAGAGAGCATAAGAGTTTGGCATAGTGGAGTAGACTCCCAATGGTGATCAGAGCCCCATGGCTTCTCTCATTATGAAATTGAAGAGGGCATAGCTGTCAGGTTTGTCATAAGAACTGTCTCACGTTGACTTAGCAATACATTGCCTATTCTGAAACATGTTTTCAATCTGCCGCAATTTTTAATGTGGCTTTATATAAAGATGTGACTCACTTAAAACGATAAACGCTTAATAAATCTAATCTAGTAAATACATCTCTGGTGGCTGGTAGGCAGACTTGATGCTTTACAATATTATCGTGTGAGACAGAGGGCAATGCACTAACAAAGATTTTGGTTCTCACATAAATGATGTGTACTAAAAATTGATCTCTTCTAAATTAGTTATTAATCATATGTCTACTTTCTTTTGGAATGTCTTGACTAATGTAATAAATAAAAGTCAGTTGCTGAGCTCTAGAGAATGCGGGGTTGTATTTTGCTCATATTTCTCATGTGATATTCAAAATTTTGGAAGACAGCAAATCAGTTATTGTTGATCAAAAGATTATTCCAAGAGAAGAAGGTGAAAGTTACCTTCATGTGAGTCATAAATGAAAGCTCAAAAATCTCTTGATACAGTAAAACATATACTACACTAAAACAAATATTTTCCTAGCATCCTAATTTTTTGGATTATTCTAAGGCAACTCTCATCTGATGTCACCTGTAGTCCTCAGATTTACTTTATCCTTTTCAGGATGGTTTGGGCCTCCGTATGTATGTTAAATGCTATTCAAATTCTCATCTTGTTATTGGTTTCTTCTGGTTAATGGACTAATGCCAGGTGTCTATATTGATTATTTAAACCTGCTAGCAATCTGCAATATTATTGACCATTCAGGTGTATTTCAATATTTTTAGAATCTCATGTGGGTACTTGTGTTTGTGCTTGAGAAGCTCCACTACATTTTTTATTTATTTTTTTTTAAATCAAGGAAGAGTTCCTGAGTATGGTTTTAGGCAAATTTCTTATGTACTGGGAGCTTTGTGGTCCCAAGTGGCACATGCATTTTCCATCACCCCTCGTGATCATATCTGTTCGTGTTTGAGATCACTAGATGGAGCAACAAAATACTTTGGATTGCATTGCCATAAGGAAGTAGCTTGTGTGCTCCTCCTCTTTCTCACTGTGTCATGAGGCTTGAAAGAGTCTTTTAGCTAATAATCCAGAGTTTTACAGTAAAGAAATAAATGTAATTGATTCTATGTACTTTTAAAAGTTTAAACTGTTTCCTGTAGTGATGGTTCTAGGACAATGGACTATCACATTTTGTATTTTACTTAACATTTGTTTAGAAGTCAGCTGCGTAAAAATACTTTAAGGTGAGACATTTCATGATCGAAACATTATCTCTAAACATTGTGTTGCTAACTTCAATATTTGGAAATAAAGCTCTTTCTCCCAGGAGCTGTGCTTTGGTGATGGTCATCAATTACCAACTGCAGTAGAACAAAATTTTTCTATTTAGGTAAGGAGCCCAGTGTTACAGGAAAGTGAGGTTTCTGTTTTTTTTTTTTTTTTTTTTTTTTTTTTTGTTCCCCAAAAAGTAAATCTCAAAGCTCACTTTCTTTAATGCAATGGCATCTGAATTCCCTATGGTTCAATTTGGGCCACTTGAGGTGTAGGTGATAACAATTACTGACAGAGAACACAAAATATTTTTGCAATGTTGGGGCTATAAATGTTTGTTCTGTGATTTCTGAAAATCTCCAGGGTTGTTAGATTTCTCCCCGATGTGATTCTTGTAACACTCCTTTATGACGATGCATCCCTAAAGGAAAGGTTACAACCCTCTACCGTTGGGTGGTTTGATAACTGCTTGCTTTTCTTCAAAAATCCATCAGTGAATGTGTTGCTTAGGGACCAGACGCTCTGGCTCAAGTCAGCCACTGTACAGACAAGTTTCAGATGATACACTGTGCAAGATTCCCCACAAAATTTTGCTCATATGTCTCAGGCTTGTCTGCAGTGCTGGCAGCTGTACTGCATGAGACCGAGCCTTCAACATTTAACTGTGAATGGTGTTGAATCAGGTGATGGTATTGTGAAATGCTGTCCCTTCATTCCAGAGTGACAATTTGTTCCCCAGGAAGTGAAAAGGATCTCTCTGCACCAAGTGAGACACTAAAGGAGTCCATGTAATTGTACAGTCAAACTCTGTTTTATGTAGTTTATTGTAAGCCTCAGTTCTGGCTAATCTACCATTCTTTCTTTTGCACCGTACCAAAACAAATTAGAAATAACTTCAAAAGGGTAAATGCTAATAATGAGTCACTTAATTCAATAGCCTCTGCTGTCAGAAAATTACAAAAGTGTATTCGTTCTTTGCATAGGCAGGGTGCTTTCATTGTCAGTCATGAGCTTGTGTCCAAGGGCAAGCACTATGAACATTAATAGAAAGATTTCATAGGCATTTCATGCCTACCACAACTCATTTTAATTATCTTGTTTTAAAGAAATAGTTTAGCTTGCAATAAATGCCATGATGTGTTTGAATACTAATGTTTCATAATTTAGTTCTTAAAATGTAGCACGGAATACAGATAAGACACAATAGACTAAGGGCTTAAGAAGCCCAATTCCTGTACTAAAATAGCTTCATCTTCTTTTCTGATCTCCTCTTCTTGTCCCCTTCTTCTGCTTCAAAATCAAACAATAGAAACCACAGTCTTTCCTTGGAAGCAGAGAAGTGACTTCACGTGCCATAGAAACAGAAAGAGATTCCTTTCAAAGTCTGTGGGAGATATTGGTCCATGCTATTATTATTTTTGTTGCATTATGAATAATAACAATGTGCTAACACTAAAAGCCGCTTACCAATATAAATCCACGTTACAAAAAGGATGGTAAGGTCCTCGAAGGCACCCAGAGGAGGGCAACAAAGCTGGCGTAGGGCAGGAGGACACGTGCTGTGAGGAGAAGCTGAGGAGGCTCGGGCTGCCCAGCCTGGAGGAGAGGAGGCTGAGAGGAGGCCAGGAGGCGACCTTGCACAGAGGTAGGTGCTGGGCTCTGCTCTCTGGGCACCAGTGGCACCAAGCTGCACTGCGGGAGCTCAGGCTGGGCAGGAGGGGACATTGCTTTCCTGTGAGGGTGGCCAAAGGCTGGAGCAGACTGTCCAGTGAGGTGTTGGTGCCTCACGCCTGCCAGTGTGCAAGGGACATTTGGACACTGCCCTCAGTAACTTCTGGTGAGCCCCGAAGCGGGCAGGCAGTTGGACTCGGTGACCTCTGAAGGCCCCTTCCCACTGAACTGTCTGTTCTGTTCTATCCTATCCTGTTCTATTCAATATACAGATACAGTGTTAGCATGTAGTAAGTGCTGTAGAGATGGCCAGATTCTCTGGTGTGTTTGCTTGATTGAAGAGGTGTTTCATTATATAGTGGATTTTTATTTTATTTATTTAAAAGAAATCCTAACCACTAATTACTGGAAGCCATCTAACATGTACCATGTGTTTAACACAGGCAGTGACTCTCCCCTTGCTTTTGTGAGATCTGTGCTAATGCAGTGCTATTCCTGAGTCTGGTTGACATGAAGTTCTATAAATGGAGATAATTTGTTTTGCCTATTGAGGCACTAAGTTGTCTGAGCTAGGACTGTCTCCTACTATAAACAGTACTTAAAATGAGGTGACTGTAACCTCAGCTAGTATTTCTGGGTGCTGTTGCATACTAATACATATAATATACAGCGACAGCCAAAAATGAAGGATTTTCTCCTGCTTTAAGGTCCCTTGCTGTTTGGTTCTCTCTCCTCTCCTGTCTTCTGTATATATTCCCAAGCCATTTGTGCTTTCACCTCCTTCTTTCCTATGATTTTGAAAATTCAGACCTAATATATTCAGTAGTAAGAAGCCCAAGGCACCAGTGTTGTATAGGCAATCAATTATTCATGCTCTTTTCAAATATTTATTTGTGTAGTGTTAATAAATTAGAAGACAGGAATGTGACCTTTTCCTCTCTGCGAATGGGGGCAGCTATCTGACACAGCAACACCTTTAATAGATCTTAAAAGTGTAATTGCATGGCTCTAACACTTAGGTGTCTGTTACTTATTTTTCTTGGTGGCCATTATAGTAGAGTTGAGATTTTTAAATAAGGCTTCCACTTATCAGGGTTTCTTTCATGTGAGGATTTTGGTAATTGGAGTTTTATGACAGCCTGCAACTTTTTGACAATGCACTAAATCTTTTAAAATGCAGATGCTACATTTTTATATATCCAGGTGTATTTTCATCTTGCATCTTGTCAAAAGATACTTGTTCATGTTTAAATCTTTATTGTTAAGATGTTGTTATTGCGCACTTGATTTGTGAAGGCAGAGATTGGTTTGATAATTCAGGGTTGCTTGTAGGTTTGTAAAAAGAAATTTAGCAACTCATGGGCTCCACAGCTCTGTGATAAAGTTTGGATGTATAATATTTATCCTGGTTCACAGAGAAACAAGAGAATTTTCTTTTCAGATCTGTAAAATTGGTATTGCTAGCTTGAGCTATTTAGATGAGTGCAGACTTCAGTGACTTAAACTAGAGATTCATTCAGAAGGAGGTTGTTGGGTTTAAGTCTATACTTTGATTATAAAGCACTGCAAGGTTAGTTCTGGCCACCTGTCGAAGGCTGTCATATGTATGCTATCATAGTTCAAATACTACTTGCAAACAGACTATTCCAACAGCAACTGAATGTTTCAAATTGTTTTTGCCAAATAACTTCAGTAAATTAAAAATATATATGAACAACATCATAATAAGCAGCTTAGAGTAATGGAAAAAAGCAACTAACTGTCTTGTCCCTTGTCCCCCTCCGCCACTTGAGTCTTCGTAGCTAACAGAGGAGTTCATCATGAAAACAATTTTTAATACTTGTAAGTTTAATGAAATATAGCCATAGAAATTAACTTGATGCCTGGATTTTTATCCATTCAGATTTTTTGGTTATTTCTTAAGCTTATTGTGCTACATTGTTTCTTTTATTTTTGTTTGTAAGACCCAAATAAGAAAAAGTGGAAAAATAATATAATAATAAAATAAGAAAAGTGGAAATCTGAAGTTGATTCTCCTAAGAGCTGTGGCTGTGCACTTGAATGGATTCTGTACAAGCTTCAGGACCTTCAGGACCTTCATTTATTTTCAAATTATTATTTATATTTTCAAATTTATTATTTTTTATTTCATAAGAAAAAGAAAATTTAGTGATTAGCCAGTAAACAGAACCCTTTATTGTTTATGCACCTCAAAATGAAGTGCATTTAAAACTTCTCTTTGAAAATGAGTCACAATGTTCCAAGCCTGCTTTTTATAAACAGAAGACAGTCTTAGACTGAAAGCCTTGTAGATTCATTACGTGACAAAAGTGCCAGAAAACACCTTCCAAGTGAGTTGCTGTCTGGGACCACTTGAGAAGTTGGTTCTACGTTGATTTGCAAAGGTACTGAGAAGAACTTCAATTTCATGAGACCTTATTGTGTTTTGGGAATTACAGAATTGCAGAAGAATGAAGCATGTGTCCAGCGATCTTTCTGGTCTTTTTCAAAGCCTAGTTTGTCTATGCAGCCATAAGTAATACTTTTTCTAACAATGTATTCCTTATTTAGATGTCCTATCCTGAAAAAAATAGCAACTATGTTCATCCAAACAGTTAGAAAAATTGGAGTGTTGTGTGTTGTTGGGAGGAGAAAATTAGACCTGTTTTTCTCTCTCTTCCTTTTTGAATTTTGTCGCTGCAAAACTGAAACATGGGCATGCAAGGTGCAGAAAATAGGACATACCATCACATCAGTATTTCCTTCCTTACACTTTCTTATTGACTTTTGGGAGACTTTTTAACAGATATCAAGTTTTTAGAGCATGCTCTCAAATTTTGCAGAGGTGGTTTAGATGTTTCAGCACACTAGATTGCCGGTTGAGATAGACGGAGACTGATCAATGAACTTCCATTGAAAGTTTCAGTAGAATCGCTATTTTCTTGTCAAAGATTCTGACACAGTTAAATTAGCTTTTTTATAAAAAGCTTTTGAATGTTGTTCAGTTCTCTCTCCTGTCTTCATTTGCCTGGTTTGTTTTCTGAGTACCAGTGTATTATGCAAGTGTGTTTTCAAAGCAGCTTTTCACAATTGGCTTATGCATTCATTTTTCATTTTAATACTTGTTAGTATGGCTGAAACTTCAGGGTTATGTCAAGGCGCATTCAGAAGCATAGCAGTGTTGGTGAACAAATCTTGGGGCAACCCTGCCAAATCCGATTTGCAGTGCTGCAGAGTCTGTATGTTTACAAAGTATTATTGTTTGGACACTGTATTGGGAGATATGTTTTTGTTGGAAGGATTATGGCCAGGTAGTCCCAATTTACCTCTAGATGATCATATGTCTGCCTTTCATATTAACTTTTATCGACAACTACATTTTCCTGTGTGCCTTCAGCTATAGGATAAATGTCTATGTGAAGAAAGTGCAGTCTAACTTGTCCAAGGACTTATTTGTAGATTAATATGCAACTCAGAGCCATCAGAAAAGCCATCAAAATCTTTTTAAAAATTATTTGAGATGTATTCAACACTTTAAAGCTATCAAATGTATCTAACAAATAATTCGCCTATTGGATGGTAGTTGTATATTGATATGGTTTCAACATAAATACAAATCTATAGATACCATTTTTTTCCAGGCATCCTCGGAAAGGGTTTAGAGTGTCTTGATGGGGAAAAATTCTCTGGGATTTTTTTTCCTTGCCTTTTAAATGGTATTTTATTGTTTCATAACAATCCTATGCCTTCTTTTTCCTTCCCTCAACTATGTCATTGGAATCTTATAAAATGGAGCACTGTATGCACACTAGAAAAATGCAAATTTATGCAGAGTCACACTGCTTTGAAAAACAATGCTACCAATAGATTTTCCTCAATAGAGAGAACTCCCCATTCCTTCAGGATTGGTCAAGGGTGCTGTTTTCCTATGTTCAAAGCAAAAAATCGTATTTGCTATCTGAAAGGTGAAATCTTACCAATGAAGACATTTTTTTACATGGCATTGAAGATCTTTCTGTGCGTGTCAGCTATCAGCAGTTCCTGGGTCTTTATTCTTCATCTATCTTTCATCCCATTGCATCTCTCTCTCTCTCTCTTTTTTTTTTTTTAAGAAATAAATGTTGCAAATTTAATTTAATAAATGGGTTTTATTGTGGTTTGGTGTGTATGGTATATTTCTTCTGATTGGAACAGGCATCTGCTCTGTTGTATATGTTGTTTTCCCAGAAAAGAGATGAGCTTTTACTAGAGTGATGTTGGTCGGGCTACTTTTCTGCTAGGACTTCGAACACAGATCTCACCCCTAGAGGCAAAGTGACGAGCAGTGCGTTTCCAGAGAGAGTCCTACTTTCAGGCAGAGAGAGCCTGCTCTCTGAACACAGCAGTGGATCTGTTGTCATTTTACATACTTTCCTACCTGAAGTACTAGCTGACCTACTTTTTGGCTTTGATTTTAATATTTTCCTTTCCTCAATAACTCTTTTTCTTTTACCAATAGTTAGTATAAGTTCATCTGGCTTATCACTACAGATGTAGTCTCATCTCTTTTTTTCTTTGGATTTAATCTGTGTTGTACTGAGTCTGGTAAGCTGCACTAAAGTCTAAGCTTTATTTTCAGTTACCATATTTTTTGCTTTCCTTGTTTCTGCGGAATCATTGACAGAGAACAAACAAAGAAAAGAACTAAAAGTCATAGAATGTATCTGAAAACATTAAAGCTTTTTACAAAGAGTAAGTATAATTTAACTTCATAGCTTTGATCTCTTGCATATATCCTCTAAAATGACAACCTTGCTTTTTTCTGGAACCCACTAAGATTATAAAATAAGTTTGGAGAAAATGTAAGGCTCTGCAGGAAACTTAATGTTCCATTTCCTAGATGACTGCCCAATCATTTATTGCCTTTTCCTCAATGATTTTTTGAGAGAGAAGCCCACCCCCAAATGCACTGGGCCTCAGTGTTGGGATACAAACTTAGGAAACTGAAGATTCTAATCAAAAGTTGGCTTAGAATTTATGACTTTTTAATGTCCTAAGAAAATGGACACAAATCCTCTAAGGAGGGGTATATTGAGCTTCATATGATCTAGCAAAGTGCTATAAACATTATGTTTTGGGGTGAAAAGACATCTCTGTTTCTAGTCTCATGAACTTTCCAAGCCACAGAAGTATTTTTCAAGTTGAAGGTATTAAATGTTTCCCAGTTTCACAAATATTTTTGGAATAACAAAAAACTTTTTGCCCCAACAAGTTATTCTAAAAAAAAAAAAAAAAAAAAAAAAATCTAAACCAGGAAATGACTCTTCCAACCTTCTAAATTTGATGTCATTCACTGATGTATATATACAAAAAATATGTAATTTCAGAAAATAAATACACTCTGTTGAACACTTTATAGCCACTAAATTGCAAATAAGTGTTATTTCCTACTGTTTCTGGTAGTGTTTCCTGTTTGAGTAGGGAAGGTTTTGTCATTGTTATATTTGTTACTAGATTTTTATGAGCAAGATTTCCAAACTTAACATGGTAGAAATGCTTCTCTGGTGTAGAAAGAAACTGCAGGACATCTCTGTATATTTATTTGATTCAAAATATCAAATTCACTTATATCCAAGGACCTTACATGAAAACTTGAATTTTATGATAGTAAATCAAGTTTTGCTATTTGTTTTAATATGCATTAATGGAAATAATTCAGTATCTTAGCACCATTGAGCAAGTTGCTTGTAAGAATTTTGTTTTCATTTAAGTTTTCTTAATGATAATCTACCAAAAAATAGTTATTGATTGTTAGAAGAGGGTTGTAGCAGAAGCTTTGGTACACTTAGTCACTACTTATCTGTTGCTGAAAATTAGACTGTACGGTGAAAATAATAAGAAAAGAAATACCTATCAGTTTGGCAAATGAGCCTGATTTATTTTTTGGCTCTATAGAATGGAGAATTACCTCTTCCAGTTTGCACGAGTACATGCGCAGTGCAAGGAGTGATGTGCTTCCTTTTATGCATGGCTCCTTTAGAGTAAACACATTCCCATGACTTCATATCAGCTGCATTGCAGTGATCTTGTCTAGCACCACAGAACAAACTGTGCAAGGCTTAAATATCACATCGTTAGAGATGGAAGAGACTACTGAAATGTTGTAAATTGCAGACACGGTGAAGAGACTTTGCTTTAAAGGCCTGTTACTTTTTCCACAGAGGGATGTAAATGCTTCATTTGACTTCTGTTTCAAATTATACAAGTTGTGAGGGTGATAGGTGGCTTCAGACACTAGGTATTAAAGTTTTTCATCTCCAGGTCACCACTTCATATTCTGCAAGGATCAGAATCATTGTGAAACCTTGCTACCAGACTTCTGCTTTGCCAGTTTCACACCGGTTTCCAGTGTGTTATCCCTCTTACTGCTGTCTCTCTAATAGTTAACATCCTGATTAACAATTTGATCAATCATGAAAGACAGTGTAAATACAGAATCAGTTTTTTCGAACATATAGGTACCTTTCCAAGTTCACAGCAGTGCAAAATTGGCATTGCAGGAAGCTTGGGCTTCTTCTGTCTTCCGAGAGGAAATGTTTATTGTCCAGAGTTGTTAGACTAGAATCTTCTACTATTTTCTTTCTATAAATAGAAATAAGAGAAATAAGAATAAGAGAAATCTTGGCTGTATGACATTTGATGTATTTATGTTTGTTTGTTTTTCTTCAATAATTTAAAACTATTTGCGCAGACCCACTGCACTTCTTAAAGGGATACATGTCTGATTTTACCTCTGCTTATAGTTGAAGAATCTGTGAAATGACCTATAGGAAAGTCTGCATAAAAAAAAAAAAAAAAAAAAAAACTTTCATAGTGGGAATGGGCCAACTCTGAATGCTCTGGCTCTCTCTGAAGTGATCATGTTTGGTTTTGTGTGTAGAAAAGATGAAAAGAAATATGTTTCAGAGAGTGGGATGCTTTCTTTTTAAAGATGTCACTAAGAATTTTCCATCATGGTAATGCAATATGGGGATACGCAGCAAGTCCAGGCTGTTCCAGATGGGAAACTTTACTAATTGGTTAATTCTGCTTTAGTGCCTGGCCACCGGTTGGCACCATGGCACAGAGAATTTTACATAGATCCAGCAGGGAAGCTTCTGCTTTATATTATCTTGAAATAAGGAAACAGCTTTGAAGAAATGAACCTTTATAGTGAGATTTTCTTAAATTATAGCATATTCCAAGATCCTCCTCTTTAAACCTTCATGTGTATCACTATTTTGAAGTTTAAATTAAAATTAGGTCTTTGTGTTTTAATTAGGATCTGGTACCCTCAAGACAGTGGCTAGTGATTCTGAAAATGAAAAACTCCATTTCAGTAAATTTGCTAATAATAGATTTTGCTTTTGACCTGTCATAACTACTAAGCAATGGATCTGTGGACAGGATGGGTGCACTCAATACTACTAATTCAATAAAGGAATTTCTGGACATTCAAACGTCCACCTTTCTGGACAGTGGGAAACTTTTTTTCTTGGAGTCACTCCATTCACTTAAATGCACTTACAGCAGATGAATTTGCACCCTTAGGTCGTACTTGAAGAATAATATTTATCATTTTTTTTCACTGATCACAAAGTACAGAGGGATTTTCTGATTTTTATTTACTTATTTATTATTTTAATGTGTTTAAAGACAGTGAGAAGCCTTGAGAGAAATCAGTATATAGTAACGTAGGCTCTTCAGAGCTTAGAATTACTACAGTGGGATCTATGGGAAAAAATGGAGTGTCCTCCTGCAGATGCAAACTTGCAGCACACAATTTGTGATAGAGATGAGGCTTAAAACAAAGTCACTTAAGTAGTTCTTTCCTTAATGTGGCCATACCTTCTGAGTTTTGTGTGCGTATGTTCTCATTGCTTAAAAAGAGCCCACTAGTTTCTCAAAGGTTTTATTAGGAATGACTTGGGACTGGGAATTAACACTTTTCAAATAAAAATGTCCACTAAGATTTGTGTATGTCTCAGGTACTCAGTATAATTATGATAGGCTCATAACCTTGTCTGTTTGGAGTTATTATACTTCAATGTATTTTGCTGGAAAAAATATATCATTAGAGAATTGAAAATGGAAGTCTATAGGAGTGTAGGCCAGCTTAGCTTTATCCATAAGAAGGAGCTTGAGATTTAGATAGGTTGAATCCTTCTGTTCAGTGTTATTTACAACACTGCTTTCAGCAATGCCTTTATCTTTTGTACTAAAACAGTGACCAGAGACATTGCAGATCTCTCTCTCCAGAGAGACTTGCAATGAGGAGATATAAAAGAGGCTTAAAAAAAATTCAGAGAACCTTTAGCATGCCCAAGGATGTATTATGTTGGGGATAATTTTAAAAATAATAGTGTCAGACATCAAATAGACTTCTTGTAGACTTAAGTATTTATTACATTTTGCATTGGGTGCTTTTTTCTTCTCAGGCGTATTAATTGCCATACTAGTAGGTGATTCCACCTACAGTGAGCGTATTTACATTTTCTAAAGGCATTCCCATTCTTGCAAATATTTTTCTGTTTTCACGGTGGTGGGAGGAAGCGAAGAACCTCTAGTCCTGTGGTGAAGTCAGTTTAAAGATTTAAATAGCAAATTCAAATCAGAAGTGAGACACTTACAGAAATTACTTTCTGCTGGAAGATATATTTGAGTTTGTGTAGGCATGTATATGCACACATTTACACCTCATTTATACTAGGAAGCATAAAAAAATGCATTCACCAGCTATTAAGAGCCAACTTGTTTTTATTTTTTTTGCCCAGAAATTTCCAAATGCTCCATATCATCATGTTAGCCTAGCCAAATATTATCTCTGCATATTGCTACCTGATCACTGGATTAGACCTTTATTCATTCTTTGGCATTTGTAATTCCTGTTTGGGAATCTTCTTGC
This sequence comes from Anser brachyrhynchus, assembly GCF_964034855.1. Lineage (NCBI taxonomy): Eukaryota > Metazoa > Chordata > Aves > Anseriformes > Anatidae > Anser > Anser brachyrhynchus. The sequence continues at coordinate 14,907,028 of NC_137700.1, forward strand.
AAAAGTGGGCAGTAATGACAGCAACTTTATGGGGACTATAAACTCATTGCAAGTAGGTCAGCAAGCATGTATCAAGATAACATGCCTAATACAAGCTGGGTTATAATCAGCTACCTAGGAGGTAAACAAAATTCATCTTCCCACCCCAGTCTGCCAATTTATCTGTGTTTCTAGTGGACAGTTGTGCTTTTGTTATCTAGAAATGTTTAATTTATAATTAACTTTGTTTTGTAAATTGGTGAAATAAGATGACATCTTGTCTTCTCTCCATGCCACTAGCACTTTGTGAATCAATATACATGAATTGAGAGAAGTTTCTTAGCTCTAGCAAGGAGATGGCTGCAGCAGAAAAAGATAGGAATCTATAAAAACTTGATCAACATAGAGAGGGGTCAACTGCTCAGTCTATTCTAACGCAAGCACTGGGGTTTATCAGGTGAAACAAGGAGGTGGCAAATTTGAAATGAAAGAATGTGTTTTTTCTTGCAGCAGATTGCTGTGGAGGTGAAATTTGACATCAACACAGGGAAGACTGGTAAAGTTCATGGTAGATAACTGTGCTGAAAAAATACATAGCAACTATATCCATGTCAGGAAACCCTAGTCTGAAAATGGTTGGATTCCTGAGCCATGCGTACTACATTGAAGTTAAGAAGTTTATCTTGTCCATATTCTCTTCTGTAGGAATCCTTTCATGAACCATGGTGTATAGAAAGCACTGATATTTAAGAGCATAAACATATGGGTAGAAGAAAATGTATAATTTTTACCTGGAAGAATGACAAGTTTGTCCATGGCCAAACTAGTGATGAAAATATTTATTGACTATGTCAGCCATGTTAGGTATAATATATGATTTGGAAGATATTTGTGAAGTTTAGGTAGTCAAGATTTAAAAACATTTCTGAGATAACAGTGAAGTCAAAAGAAAAACAAAACTGAAAAAGAAACAATGAACCACAACAATCGTTTGTAGCCTGTAATCTGTTTTCCTGTTCTGCAGTTCTTAGCCATACTATACCAATCTTTGCATTAATTCATTTATCAAGAAAAACACAAGATACAAAGAATGCTTTTGACAGCCAGTAAATGAATACTTTGCTATCTATATCTTCTATATCTGTTTCTGTAGGAAAAATCAATAGGAGATTGAATTAGCTGAAAAATGCCAGAAAGTATATCATGTTCTGGAGTATTTATGCCAAAGCATTGCCAGACTGGAAGATGATTTTGGTGTAGTGGGGTTTAGTGGTTGGTGAGATGATGAATGTCCGAGTGTTTCAGAACAGAGATCTAGAATAGATTGGGTGTCAGAATATGAATTAGAGTGTGTATTTGACTAATCCTTTGGTATTATAAGCCTCTATTTCAATAGCTGAAATACACAGCTCTTCAGGAGAAGTGTAGTAAAAAATTTGGTACTGTCTATTTTTGTTTTATATCTTGGTTTTATCTGTTGTTTTGAGATAAAGTCTGCATTTCAATCTGAAGAAAAACACAAATACAGACAATCTAAACTCGTTTCTTCCAGTTGCAGTAAATAAATTTGAGATTCCATTGTAGAACTCAGAAACCTTTCTGAATGTTGTCCACACTGAGCCTGCCACACAATACAGCTAGTTCTGCTTATGTTATTCTTAATTTGCAGAAATGCATTATCCTCTTTACATTTTTTTTTTTTTTTAATTTGTTGTTCCTTTTGTAACCTAAGGAATCTCAAGGGACATCTGGAGGTCTTTTCAATGTTCAGGAAAGAATGAGGAAGGACTCTGCTGCAAGAAATTAAATTGCTGGTGCAGAAAGTAGTTGAACACCACAAGGTGCTGCACAGAGCCTGAAGAAGCAGTACAAAACAAACATGCCCTGAGTAGGACCCTGTCAAAGTGCTTGTCTACGTTAAGGATGTGAAAGAATTCAAATACCAAAGGGAAGAAAGCTTTGAAAGGTAGCTGTTTATCACACATGCTTTTGCTCACTCCTATTTAGAGATGCTTGCAGCTACTTTCTGTTCAAGCCATACAAGATGCATAAAGAGAAGCAGATTGCTTACAGGCTGGTATCATAACACATTTTAGCACAGAGAGCACTGTATTAGCTCCCTTTTAATTCTGTGCATGTCAGTACCTTGCCCAGCTAATACTGCCAACATGTTTTCCCTGGAAAGCTTTAAACAATATGAAAAAGCACTTTGGGAAAGCTTGTAAAATTCAGTCAATTTGTCACAGTGCTTTATAGTTTTATCACCTTAGTCAGTGGAGACTGAGTGCTGCATATCCAAACCAAAAATAACAAGCTGGAACCATTGCTGCTTTTACATGTTCTAAATAGTCTCTGATACACAAACACCATGTAAAAGTGCTGCCTAAAATTGACTGTGATAGTAGATACATCAAAAACTACAAGACAGATAGGCCATCTGGACAGCAAAGTAAGCTTCTGGAGATGATTGTTCTTATTCTTCTTTTGAAGAATATTCTTGGTTTTGATAGCAAATATTATTACTGCTTCGGTAAGTCTCTCTAGCTTCATTAAAAGACAAGCTAAACAAATTAAGTAAAACATGTGGTGCCTTTAAATGCACGGACAAACAATTAACATGGGATAATGATACACTAAAACTATTTGTGGTAGCTCTCAGAATTAATGTAGATATTGTGAAGATTTTGTGAAATTGTTACCTTTTGTTTTAGTGCTAAATGTTTGACAGACATGCTCCTGTGATTAGAAAGGATGAGAAATATGGAATTGCTGGTTGTAGGGGCTTCTAGAATTATTATATATTTTTTTAAGATGACTGGTTTGCATGCGTTCATATGAAAGTAGCATGACTTTGATAGCCTAACAGAAAACTACAGACACGAACCAAACAACATAGTAATTCTCACATTGAATAGGTAATATCAAGGGGGTAATATCTGGATGTTTTTTTTTTCATATTCTGAATCCACATTTTCAAGGACTAATTGTTTTTATCTAAGTCTCAAATGGGCTGAACCTCCCCATGCTCCAGAGTCCCATAAGACACTAGTGGGAAGCAGCTCTTACTGAAAGTCAAGAAGATTAAAAAGAAAAGCGTTATTTTTTGACTTGATTTGGGTGAAGCAGCAAGATGAAGCACTGCCCAAGGGAAACACTGAGTGTGTAGTAAAGCAATCTAAAGATAGCCTTCAAAATTCAGTATCTTATTTTTGAAACCATCATGTCTCGTCTTTTGTCTTAGCTGTTATAGAAAACACCTCAAAAAACTTTTTCTTCATTTTCCCCAAATAACAGCACTTTTATAGCAATGTTTCACTTCAGGTATTCACAGTATCTTGTACTCAAATTTGATACTGTTGTGAAACAGCTAGTCTCACTACTTGTATTCTGACATCCTCTTGCTGTACTTGTCCCAGCAGACCTTTCTTTATTTATTTGCTTGTTTTCATGCAGACAGCTATTCCAAGACATTCTGCAAAAGAGAAATGTGCAGGGCTCCTTTGACACAGTGACATGTCAGTCTTGGTGTTCAGGCAGCACTTGGCTTGCATTTGCTCTACAACTTGTGTTGCACTTGCTGTTGCAGCACTTGGTCCTCTCCCATCTGCTCTTTACTAAAAAAGCAAAACTACCGTCTTTTCACCATTCTCTCATCCTTTGCAGTTTGACTTAGAAACAGACATTCCATGAAATGCATGCATATCGTGTGGATACGTGTCTGAGTATCGTGTAATATGGGCTCATTGTGGCAGAGCAGTCTGTTTCCCAGTCAGCTGTTCCACAGAGGCATGCCATGCAAGCTGTATGAAATATGGCTGTCAATGAGTAGCTGGTTTACTGATTACTCTTTTTACAAATGATACATTTCCTTTTGTTGTTTTTGTTATGGTTTTCTTATATCCTTAGCTAGAAGATAGCAAAGCAAGCAGTAGATGTGGCATTTGGCACAGAAGAGAAATGCCAAGCGTGGGGAAGGGTGAAAAAACTACAAAAATTTAAACATATTACAGGGACAGCAGATCTGCTTCACTTTAGGTGTTGCTTGTACACTGTTCTGAGTCTATTTTCTGTGTAGCAATTGTCAAGGAGAGAAGATGAGAGAATGGAGTGATTATGGTTATCATTTTTTTTTTATATTCTTCCATCTGATTATTCATGATGTTTACAATATCAAAATTAACAGCTCTAAAAAGAAATAATTGATAGGCACTGTGAGGATAATGATATTATTGTGGGGAGCTTGGTGTGCAATAAATAACTTGAAAGGAATCTGAAATTGGAGATGAATGGGTCAATGGGAGGAAAAAAATCAGTAACTGAATGTGATTTATAAAGTTAAATATTTGTTAACATTATATTTCACATGCAGAATAAAAAGACAAGGATACCAAATCTGAACACTTGCAACATTTCAGCATATTTTAAATATAATGATTACTGTAGTTATTTAGCATAATGACTAAAATAGTTGCACAAAGTACCTTATTTATAGCAACATTTGTAATTAGGTACTTGAACATTTGTTATTTCAGACAGGAATGTCCTGTAGAGCTAACCCATGTGAAAAGAATTCTCCAATTAAGTAATTTACATATTGTGCTTGTTTCTGTGAAAAAATGAAAAGAATTTTCTTTTTCTTGCCAGTTGTTTTTACTACTAATTTTATTTTTAAGGAAACAGTGTAAAATAACTTTCTTATTTAATTCTTAAATGAGACTTAGACTCAGGGAATGTCTTCAGAGAATAAACATCACAATTATTTTCCAGTTGGAGCTCCCTAAATATTATTACTTCATGGGGATTACTTGATACAAATCTGGTCTTGAAAATTGTTTTTATTGCTTTAATTCTCTTGCTTTTTTCCCTCTTTTTCTTTCTGCTCTCACCCCCAAAAATAAATAAATAAAAACCCAAAACACCCCCAAAAATAAATAAATAAAAACCCCAAAACAAACAAAAAAACAACCAATCCAATACCTAACAATAAATACCTGGATATGAGATACTCCTCAAAATGAATCAAGTTAATCTTTTGCAAATTAAATATTATCAAGTCCCTTAGCAAGTTTTCTCTTTCTTTCAGCAAAGTTAAATTAACGTAAATTAGCAAATGAGAGGTGATTGTGACTGGTGCACAAGGCACAGTCTGATGAAGACTATTCAAATGCACATCAAAGCTTCATCTAAAGCCTTGGATTGAAGGAAACTGCTTTGCTAGCATGAGCATTTTGAGTGCCAAACATAGAAAATGAATTAAATATTTAGGTAACATAAAGATTCTCCTGACCTCTGCTGAAGTAGTTTCTAACCCCGTTGGGGCTGAAGTTTTTGTATGCAGAGTTCCTCCCAGTCCATAGTTCTACCACTGATGATGCACAGGACGTTGTCTTGGAGGGTGAGAAATTTCAGGTCATATGCTAGCTCGTCTGCTCGGTTTGCATCAGACTGCTGAACTTGGGTTTCCTGCTCCCTAGGGCTGTTGTGATCACTGATCCTTTGAGTTAAAAGGGATCATGCCTGACCTCCTTTCTTCTCTTCCATCTGACCCAGCTGAGATACTCCATAGATTTTGTTCATATCTGTAGTCTCTGTCAGCACCATAGCTTTGTGATTTGCAGTTGTGAATACACAAGCTCCCCTTGCTCAATCTGAGGAGTCTGGGTGCCGATTGCAGGGCTGCGGGTTCCTCTTGTTGAAGGGACAAGTTTGACACTGTGATGGCTATGTCCAAGGAGAGATTTTTCATTTTATTAGGAAGGCTTGTTTAACACTTAGTACAACATAACATCTGATTTAAAGACTGTGTAGTGTGGGTGATAAATGTCTTTCTGATTGAAATCCACTTTACTACTTTTAGTTTAAGTGAGGGTGACTGCCAAGGAAGAACACCACTACTGCAAGCTTTCCTTTCAAGCTCTGAAACACCTCAAGAGAAATAGAGAAGTTGTGAAACTTCTGCTTTTCTCCAGTGAAAAAAGTTAGTGTAGGCGACACCACCTAGGCTCCCATTCCCAAATCATTTTGCCAAAAGTGAAGGGATGAAGGAGTTGTCATGTGGGAAGTAAGTAACTGTGGTTCTGGGCTCTGAGTTTTGGACTGGCTGCTGGGTTCAGTCAGCAGAACACTTGCAGTGTTGTGAAAATGTTTATTAATAATAATAACAATGCATTAATGTCCTTTATGACAGCTTTTATGCCTTTATTTAAGGGTGGTAGTGACCCAAACCAAATCAGGAAAGAACAATAGTATCAAGCTCAAATTTTAAATATTTGCTACTGTGAAAACATGTCATTCATGCCCATTAACACTGATGGTAGGTTACAAAGAGGAGAGTTTGACCTTCTGTTTTCTTAGCTGTCAAATACTGTTAAATGCTTATATATACTTCTGTTTCCAAAGATGCTTCATTCTTCTGTAAGAAATGCTTGCTTCTCTTATTTTTCTGAAGAAGCAAAAGATGTAGCTTCATATAGCGCTTCACACCTTGCTGGAAAGCAGGGAAAGAGACCCTCCTTTGAGCCCTATATGTCATACGCACAAACAGCTGAAGCTGTTTCTACAGCCCCTTAAAAACATGATTAAAACTTGATTTTAATCAGAAAATACCTATTGGTTGAGATGGTACCATCAGCAATAGTCACTCAGGTCTATATAAGACTTTCCTGAGAAGGGAGCTGAATGTAATTTCAGATAATGAATAGCCTGCTAGTTAAGGTTAACCATTGAGGGCTGTGAAGTCAGGCTATTTCTGGTTGAATATGTAAGTGTATGGTGTCACAGAGTTACACAAACACTTGGCATCCCTTGAGCAAGGCACTTGCTGGGATATGAGACCCCAGTGTTCTAAATTGGTCAGAATAAACCTAATTTGTGAATAGAATCATAGGATCATAGAATCATGGAATATCCCGAGTTGGAAGGGACCCATAAGGATCATCAAGTCCAACTCCTGGCACCACACAGGTCTGCCCAAAGGTTTAGACCATGGGACTAAGTGCACAGTCCAATCTCTTCTTAAATTCAGACAGGCTTGGTGCAGTGACTACTTCCCTGGGGAGCCTGTTCCAGTGTGCAACCACCCTCTCAGTGAAGAACCTCTTCCTGATGTCCAGCCTAAACTTCCCCTGCCTCAGCTTCACACCGTTCCCGCGGGTCCTGTCACTGGTGATAACAGAGAATAGGTCGCCTGCCCCTCCACTCCCCCTCGCGAAGAAGCTGTAGACTGCGATGAGGTCCCCCCTCAGCCTCCTCTTCTCCAGGCTGAACAGGCCCAGTGACCTCAACCGCTCCTCATATGTCTTACCCTCTGGGCCCTTCACCATCTTTGTCACCCTCCTCTGGACACTCTCCAACAGTTTCATGTCCTTCTGTACTGTGGTGCCCAGAACTGCACACAGTACCTGAGGTGAGGCCGCACCAGCGCAGAGCAGAGGGACAATCACTTCCCTCGACCGACTAGCGATGCCGTGCTTGATGCACCCCAGGCTACGGTTGGCCCTCCTGGCTGCCAGGGCACACTGCTGGCTCATATTCAACTTGCTGTCAACCACAACCCCCAGATCCCTCTCTGCGGGGCTGCTCTCCAGCGTCTCGTCGCCCAGTCTGTACGTATAGCCAGGGTTGCCCCGTCCCAGGTGCAGGACCCGGCACTTGCTTTTGTTAAACTTCATGTGGTTGGTATAGATCAGAATAAAGCTAGTTAGTAGATAGAATTTGAATGCTGTGGTCATCAGACTACTGGCTGATCTCTGCATGCCTCTCTCTACCTTGCAGTTCAGGATTTTTTCCCCTGAAAGTGCAAATTTCCAAAAGTACTTGGAATATAGGGTGTAAGTTTCTTATCCTATTTTATTTATGTGCGAAAGGCTGAAGGCCTCTGGATATTTCTTCACAACAATCCCGCATCTCTCATCTTAGGACCTTTCAATGACACTCCCAAACGCAGTGTCATGGGAAGGGGAATATTGTAAAGATTTGTGCCTGACCTATCTGTGCCCCTTTTTGTTAAGCCCAAGACCTGATTGTTAATTGAGAAGAATTTAAAGCTTTTTTTTTTTTTTTTAGCTGAATTTTAAGAGTCTATTTAAAGGCTGTATTTGAAGAAGCAACACTATATCCATAACATAATATTTTAGTAGGCATTTAAAATGTAAAATGTGAACTCTGAAATATTCTGTTGGCTTACAGAACTAATAAAAACGAGTAATATTTCAAAGCCATCCCCTTTTATTTTCCATGCTTTTCCCATAAGCTGTCTAATGTGTCTAAATGTTAATCTAGAACATACATTCTGATTTCTAAGAAAACACATTTTAATAAAAATTATCTTGCATTTCTAAGTGTCATACTCTTTTAGAGTACAGCTTATCACAGCATGATGGCTTTTGAAACATTATAGCACAACACAAATGTGGTGCCAGGTAACATGACTAATACTACACAGTGTAATTAATGTAATACTTCACAATGTGAATGCTTTTTATAAGAAATAAAAACGCGAGTGCAGTTTTCAAAGATAATTAACAAGTAAAATAACCTGAAAGGGATGTCATTTAACTGTTACTCAGTGGAGCAAACAATGTCTGTAAGACTTGGTAATGTACATCTCACATGCTTGCAGACTGTGCTTTTGGAGTTGTGGATAAATGTACCTGAGGAATTGATAGCAAAACTGAAAAAAATAGAATAATAATAATAAAAAAGATAAATTTATTTAATTTGTAGAAAACAATTGCACATTGCTTGAACATAAAAAAAGAAAATAAGTTTTTCTGGAATTTGTTGATTATTTATAGCTAAGCATCTCCAGTATGGTGAGATTTATGTGAGGTAAATAGAAAATCATTGTTGCTTTTATGCAGTCATTGGGATTTGGCAGACAATGTTGAAAAGTGTCTTGTAAAAAGCAAAAAAAACTCAACCTTGAAATCAGAGTTTAATCAGGGAAAAAAGAAGGAGCCTGTCTTCAGAATATAGTGTCTTGTTAACTTAACTTTATATTCTTAATTGTGCTCAGTCTTCTTGTAAAAGGGATAATGTCAATTCTCAACAATAGCACAATTGGACTTTTGCCTTAAAAAATTCCCGAACTTAAAAAAAATCCTATGAATTTCAACTTCCCCAAAGATGAAGGTCAAAGAAGCCCAGGAGGAAAAGTGTGAAGAGAGGCTGGGGAAAGGGATTATGTACAGTTCCTGGAACTGACAAAAATCCTGGTCAGACTGCATATTCTTTGCTTCTGCACCATACTCAGAGGAGGCATTGTATATGATGTGAAACATGGATGAGACTTGTTTCTGTTTGGCAGTCAAGCAGCTACAGTCGTTTGCAAACAAATTTCTCCTCTGCTGCAGGCCATAAGTCAGCAAACCCCAGAGTTCAGCTGAAGTTAGTAAGGCTTAGTGATACAACTAAATGAACCGTTCCCCTGGGTCTTTTGCTGAATATTGTGCCTTTTAAACCTTTGCAGCATCTATACGCCACGTTCCTCTTTTATACAGTAAATACCAGTATCTTTGTCTTTTGTTTGTTTCTCTGAGTGGAGCTCTGTCCATGCTAGGATCCTGCTGTGCTGTCCTCACACAGATTTGCTTGCTGCAGTGGAGGATGGGGCCCTAAATAGGGTGGGCTCCTGCTACAGGTGCCAGAGCAGGTTGTTTTACTCTGCAGTTGGCTGAACTCACAAGCATTTCGGGAAGCTGGGATTGCACAGCCATCTAATAGACTTGGCTGGGCAGCCAGTACGTAAATAGTAACATGAAAGAAGGATTCATAGCATGAGCCTCTTAGAGGCTATCTGCTCCTGGGGTTATCCGTAACATCCAGCCCCAGTGCCTTGTCGGCTGAAGAAATCCATATTGTCATTGTCTGCTTTTGGTTTTGTGACTGAATTAACAATCACAATTACTTCCATACTTACTCTGACACCTTCAGTACATGAACATGCAGGGTGAGATTTTCTCTGTGTGTGTCTATGTATATAGCCAGAAGAAAAACAGCTCCAAAGTGAGAAAGATGTTATTTTGGTGAAACATTTGTCTTTCTATAGTAGCAGACATAATGAATGTAAAACCTTAGAGGAACATTTAACTACTCTAATGCTATATTTTCATAGTTAGCAAAGGAAGTAACATACGATATTTGCTTTACAAAATTCAACCCTCCTGTGTCTTGTGTGGAATTTAAATGCACCTCATTACTGTTCTCAGTTATTTTCTAGAATGTCTTAATTTAATTCCCATCCATTCTCCCCTGTGGCCTTCAAAGAAAAGAAAATAGGTGGGGCAGACAAATTGGGAAGTAGAAAAATATTCTTTGTCAGCTTTTCTGATTGTGTCAGGTGCACTGCAGAAAAAAATAATCTACATTATCTTCTCATCCAAGTGGAATGCTAATCAATATCAAGGACTAAGAGAACAGCATTTGACAAATACAGGATGCTACCAACAGTTCATGTTTTAAAGTGATCAGTCTTTTTAGATAGCGAGTCTTTTTTGATAGCAAGTTGCTATTAACTGTAGTTTTAAATGGTGAAGTCTTGAAGAGCACCACTTACAGCCCTGAAAAGGAGACAGCACTGAACTATCCTTTTACCTTCTACTCCCCCTCAAAATAAAAATGTATTAAAATGTATTTCAGGATCAGGTAGTGCAAAAAAGCCTTCCTCATTTAACCTCTTCGCTTAGAGAATGATCATAATAAATTCTGTTATTAAGGCTCTTCTTCTTTATGCTATATTTTTCCTTTCTGGACAAAGTTTTTCATACATTTGTATTCAGCATTACATTAGTACATAACATACAGAGAATGCAGTAGTATTAAAACAAGTTACATAGGACAGATTAAACAATCTCAAAAATAAAAGATGTGCAGGTATCATCAGGAATATTTTCTGCTTTAGATAGTTTTTACTTTCTAAAGAATATTTGCTATCACACTGGCCTACAATCAGTATCATAGAATCATAGAATCATAGAATATCCCGAGTTGGAAGGGACCCATAAGGATCATGAAGTCCAACTCCTGGCACCGCACAGGTCTGCCCAAAGGTTTAGACCATGGGACTAAGTGCACAGTCCAATCGCTTCTTAAATTCAGACAGGCTTGGTGCAGTGACTACTTCCCTGGGGAGCCTGTTCCAGTGTGCAACCACCCTCTCGGTGAAGAACCTCTTCCTGATGTCCAGCCTCAACTTCCCCTGCCTCAGCTTCACACCGTTCCCGCGGGTCCTGTCACTGGTGATAACGGAGAATAGGTCACCTGCCCCTCCACTCCCCCTCGCGTGGAAGCTGTAGACTGCGATGAGGTCCCCCCTCAGCCTCCTCTTCTCCAGGCTGAACAGGCCCAGTGACCTCAGCCGCTCCTCATATGTCTTACCCTCTAGGCCCTTCACCATCTTTGTCGCCCTCCTCTGGACACTCTCCAACAGTTTAATGTCCTTTTGTACTGTGGTGCCCAGAACTGCACACAGTACTCGAGGTGAGGCCGCACCAGCGCAGAGCAGAGGGACAATCACTTCCCTCGACCGACTAGCAATGCCGTGCTTGATGCACCCCAGGCTACGGTTGGCCCTCCTGGCTGCCAGGGCACACTGCTGGCTCATATTCAACTTGCTGTCAACCACAACCCCCAGATCCCTCTCTGCGGGGCTGCTCTCCAGCGTCTCGTCGCCCAGTCTGTACGTATAGCCAGGGTTGCCCCGTCCCAGGTGCAGGACCCGGCACTTGCTTTTGTTAAACTTCATGTGGTTGGTGATCGCCCAGCTCTCCAATCTGTCCAGATCTCTCTGCAAGGCCTGTCCACCCTCATCAGAGTCCACAACTCCTCCAAGTTTGGTGTCGTCGGCAAATTTGCTCAGAACACCTTCTAGTCCTACATCCAAATCATTTATAAAGACATTGAAGAGGACTGGCCCTAAAATGGAGCCTTGAGGGACCCCACTAGTGACCATCCGCCAGCCAGATGTGGCCCCATTTACCACAACCCTTTGAGGCCTGCCCATCAGCCAATCGCTCACCCATCGTATGATGTTTTTGTTAAGTTGTATGCTGGACATTTTGTCCAGTAGGATCCTATGGGAAACTGTGTCAAAAGCTTTGCTGAAGTCCAAAAAGATCACATCAGCTGGTTTCCCTTGATCGACTAGATGGGTGATCTTATCATAAAAGGAAATCAAATTTGTTAGGCAGGACCTACCCCTCATGAAGCCATGTTGGCTGGGACCAATGACTGCATTGTCCTCCAGGTGCACTTCAATAACTTCAGGGATCATTTTCTCCATAATTTTACCAGGCACTGACGTGAGACTGACAGGCCTGTAATTGCTAAGGTCTTCTTTCTTACCCTTCTTGAAAATTGGCACAACATTTGCCAGCTTCCAGTCCAATGGGACCTCACCAGATTCCCAAGATTGTTGAAAAATAATTGAGAGAGGTCCCGTGATGATGTCAGCCAGCTCTTTAAGCACCCTGGGATGAATCCCATCCGGACCCATGGACTTGTATGGATCCAGGTGGAGCAGCAAATCCCGCACACGTTCAGGGTTGGTTTGGAGTTTGTCATTCCCACCGTCATGGTCCTCCAGCTCAGGGTACCCTGGGTCCCGAAGCCCATCATCAGTGTTGAAGACAGAGGCAAAGAAGGCATTAAATGTCTCTGCTTTGCCTATGTCATTGTCTGTGAGGAGACCCTCCCCATCTAGTAGCGGACCTATGTTTTCTTTGGTTCTCCTTTTTCCGTTCACATATCTAAAAAAAAACCTTTTTATTGTCTCCCACAGACATGGCCAGCTTCAACTCTAGTTGGGCTTTGGCCACACGAATTTTCTCCCTACAAACACAAGCAGCATCCCTGTATTCCTTCCTCGTCGCCTGACCCTCCTTCCAGCAGCTGTACACTTTCTTTTTTCCCCATCAGCTCCAGTAGAAGATCCCTGGTCAGCCAGGCCGGCCTTCTGCCCCGCTTGCCTGACTTCCGATATGTTGGAATCGCCTGATCTTGAGCTTTTAGGAGGCAGTGCTTAAAGATGGACCAGCACTGATGGATACCAATGCCTTCAAAAGCAGTATCCCGGGGACCTTGCTGACTAGTTCCCTGAGCAGCCTGAAGTCTGCTTTCCCCATATCCAGGGATAAAGTTTTGGTGGCAGTTTTCCTTCTGTCACCATAAATTCTAAACTCAACCACTTCATGGTCACTATGACCGAGACGGCCGCCAATTGCCACGTCTCCCACAAGACCCTCTCTGTTCTCCAGCAACAGATCTAGGAGGGCTCCTTTCCTAGTTAGCTCCCTTAGCACCTGCACCAAGAAGTTATCATCTAGGTGGTTTTTGAACCTCCTGGACTTGCTTGTGTCAGCCGAGTGGTGATCCCAGTTGACGTCTGGCAAGTTAAAATCCCCCATTAGGACGAGGGGAGTCGATCTCGAGGCATCTCTTAGTTCTGCAAAGAATAATTCATCAGTGTTGTCGTCCTGGCCAGGTGGTCTGTAACAGACTACCACAACGACATCCCCTTTATTTGTTCGTCCCTTAATCCTTACCCAGAGGCTTTCAACTTTGCCATCGCCAACTTGAAGTTCCACACAGTCCAGCCCATGCTTCACATACATCGCCACCTCGCCACCTTGCCTACCCTGCCTGTCCCTCCTGAAGAGCCTGTAACCATCTATTGCAACACACCAGCCACAGGACTCATCCCACCAGGTTTCGCTTATGCCGATGAAGTCGTAGCTGTGGGACTGGGCCAAGACTTCCAGCTCGTCCATTTTATTCCTCATGCTGCATGCGTTTGTGTGCCACACTGGCCTAAAATCAGTAGAAATCTTCAAGTCTAGAAAAAGTGACACCATACCACCTCACTCCTTTTTAGTATGTTGTGAACTAAATGTGAGCTCCATGTTTTCCATTTACTTCTTTTTTTTTTTTTTTTTTTTCAGCAAGGTGTATAGTAGGGGCAGCCTCAGTTGGGCAAGAAAATGAAAGCAGGTGACAGTCCCCCTTATTAGATATGTTCTAATTATAAATTTAGATATGTTTTAATTATAAATTAGATATGTTCTAATTATAAATTTAGTCTCTTGTTTTCTGTACACAATGAAATGGGATTTTTACAACTCACTTTCCCCTTTATGGCATATTACTGAGAAGTGATGTCTTCAGAGAGCTTATTGCTCATCATCTCATACTGTGACAAGTGAGGTCAGGTAATTAATGGGGAAATATTTTACAGCACATTTATTATTATTATTATTATTATTATTATTATTATTATTATTTAAATGAAAAGTTCCATGGTTTACCCAATATTGGGAAAGAAGACATGAACCCAGTTTTGAAAATTCTCATCACATTGTTTCTGTAGCCTTGTATCGTATAATGGTTAAATGGAGCACCTGTATATTTTCTGTGGGGCAATGATATGTACTTGAATTTCCTAGGTTAGTATTTTTGTGTAATAGACAGTGACTCTCTCTAATTAGTGTCTGTAGCTAACAGACAGAGCAAAAGCCATGCTGCTATAGACACTTAATATTAGAAGTTGTCCTGATGCTTGGAATTGAAGCAAGTGTGTTTTTGCGTGGAGGTTTATATTTCTTCCCTGCTGGTACACCTGTGATAACCATCAAGTGGTGGCTGTGGTGTTTGGCCTTGATGTTCCTTTATGGATCATTGCTCAGCTGTAGAAGCTCTTTATGCTCCAGGAAAACTTTAACAAAGGGAAGAAAGGTTTGGACAGTGCCCTTGCGAGGTTTGTGTGTCCATGCCTGCTTTCCGCTTACCAGAGTGTGCAGGCAGCTGTTGATGCTACAGCCCATGATCCTCTGTCCTGCTCCCTCTGGGGATGTGCAGCCATGGCCTGAGAGCCCATCTGTCCTCAGTAGTGCCTCAGGTCCAAGCTGGAGCTGCACCTTCTTGTTTGTGGATGGGAGCTAAGGCAGAGTCCCGTGTTTGATAAGATGCCAGCTAGTTTAAGAAAACATGAAGTAGTGTCTTTAATGTGCCTGATTACTGTTTTGGAGAAAGGGACGGGGTCAGGAGAAAAAGAAATTGAAGCTCACCTCCTGTTTTATCTGTTCGATTATACTTCACACTGCATTTTGTTCTTTACCAGGAAAAGGAGCTATTAAAAAGCAGTCAGTGAAGTGTCAGGGTGGTCCATTTACCATGTAAATGTCTATAAAGGAGTACAGAGTACATAATTAAATCTGGTGCATATTGCTCCACATATTATTATTATTACTATCGTGTAAGTTACTTTATGGCATAAGACCTCTCTTCATGGGCTGAGATCCTATTCTGCCCACTGTACAAATTGCCTAAAATTTCTGTCCTTGTGCATCTTGTCAAGTACAAGATGCAGGCACAAAGGTAAAACTCTTCAGGCCTCTTCCTAAAGTCTTGAAGAGCTCTCTGTGTAAGATCACCCTTGAACAAATAAAAATTTCTTTCTTAGGAAACTTTTATTTCTATATGTGCCTTAGAAGAAAAGACGTCTACCTCCTTTTTCTCAAGGTATACTTTACCACAGTAAGAGGTGTACACTTTCTCTACTCTAATACCAGCTTCACATGGCTTAATGCTTACTAATGACTTCAGCTTGGCTCTGTGCCGTGAATCCACCTATGTCTGTAGACTTCAACAAACCAAACTGGGAAGAATATTGGAAATCTAGCTAGAAAAACCCTCTTTAACTTCTTTGGCAGAGTGCCTGGAATGGAAGAGAGAACACAGAATCAAAATAAATTACAGGATTCAGAAGTGCATTAAATTAGACCAAAGAAATTACTTTCTCCTTGTATTAGTGGCTACTGATAATTTGAAACACTTCAGCCCTTTGTTCACTTTGTTATTTTAGAAGAAATGGAAATAGAGATGTAAGAACAGAAACCTTGAGTAATAGTACCAATGGTTATATAACAAAGTGGTAACTTAAGCTGAAATGTTTTGGTTCAGTGAAGACTCTCTAGAGTAGAGTTAATTTTAAAAGGAGTAAGAGGGATCATAGGATAATGTAGTGTTGAGGGAATTTTTGAAGGTCCTCTTGTCCCCTTGCTCAGAGCAGGGCCAGCGGAGACAAGGTTGCTCAAGACCTTGTCCAGTTGAATTCTGAGTGTTTCCAAGGGTGTAGATTCCACAATCCATATGAGCATCAGCAGGCAAGGTATACATTTCTCCCACTTGTTAAGGGGGTCTTCACCACAGTTTCTTATGACAGGAGTGCATTTCTATTTATTTATTTATTTATTTTTCAGTTAATAAATAATATTGATCTGTCTCTGTGAAGAAAGAGGTTATTTCCTGAGATGTTCAAATGTTCATTGTTTGAATCAATATTCTTTGGCCATTGTTCAGATGGTCGACCAAGCTATTTGTCTTCTCTGAGGATTAAGAATTCCCCAAAAGAGGTTAAGTAGGTTCAATATAAAGTGAATACTAGTAGTCAGTGTATCTAAATTGCGCTCAACCAGCAAATCTGATCAGGTTATTTGGCTCATCAGCTTCAAAAATAACTACAGCTAGAGAGTTTGAAGTTTGTCTAGTACAAGCATGCAGACCTGTCACAAAGTTCTGGATGCAAAGATCTTTCCACTAGGTTAGACTGCAACTTCCCTTTGAAAAAGTTGACCATGTTCATAAAATAGGAAAAATAGTTCAGAAATGAGAATAATCACTAATTTTGTCCTTGGCTCAGTGGCAAAAAAATAATAATAATAAAAAAATCACTGTATCAACAATAAAAGAGACATTTATGGTGTATATAACACAAAGGGGATCTCTTCATTTCTTGTAGGTGAAGATAATCCTTTATTTATTGTGCAAATATATAATCCCAGGGGTGAGGATTTGTTGCAGAAAGTGAAATATTCACCTCAAAACAATAAATCAAAGGAACTTCAGTCCTTAATTTTTATACAATTGTTAATCTTGGATTCATTTATAACTGGCAGAATCAACTTCTTCCTCTCGGTGCTCTGCTTGTCAATAAATGCTTAAATAAAGAGAATTTCTAGAGATGGACAATAAAAGCTTTATAAATGTAATACCAAACATTTTGTCCCATTGGAATCTGGTAAAATCCAAGGGGAGTAGGTTTTAAAAGGACGTTCCTTGGTTCTTGTCTGCTGTCCTGAGCATCTGAATAGTTTATTTTATATATTTATTTGTTTATTTTATCCTGTGCATATTTCATTGGCTGTGAGTCTCAGAGACTTCCTTCAGCATTTGTTTTCCAATCTCTCTCTCTTTGTCTTCCTTGATGGCTTTGTTGTAATGGAAGGAAGATGCAGGCTGTTTTCTAGGAGTTGTCTGGATCAGCATCCTATTGTTTCAGAAGCTGGAGAGGTTCAGAGTAATGAATGCAGTGACACAGTGGAGGAGACAGATAAGTGAAGTTATCATTATTCTGGAGCAAAAAAGAAATAGTGTAGACATGCCTGTTAGTACTAGGGGAGAGAAATGAGTCTCCAGAGAGTAAATCAAAGGACGTCCTTGGAAAAGAAGGGTGGCACATTCCCTTGTAGTTCACAGGAAGCTAGAAGAGCATAATTACTCTGCCCTATTACAGAGGATGAGTAAATGACAAGGCCCTCCTTCAGGAAGGTCACAGCTCTTTTTCAAGGATATTACTTTGGTCCAACTATGAATTAGAATTATTATAGTTATTATAGGACAGTTCTATTTTATAGCTATTTTTTTCTATAATACATGCTACAAGTTATTTTATTTTGCTATTTGAGGCTTGCTTTACATAGAGTGGAGCTGGCAATTTCAGAAGCTTGCTAGCTTTTGTAACTCTGAAGCATTAGCATATGGCTATGTAAACTACAAATAAGTAACTTGAGGGAAGAAAGGATTTTATGGTTGCTTATATGAAAAATAAATGAGAGATTATTTGTAAAGAGGGATCTAACATAAGTTTAATTGAATTTCTTTGCATTTAGGATACAAGAAATTAATAATTGCAAATTTAAGTATTTAATGGCTAGTGGTAAACAGTCTTTCAGTGAGAATAATGGGCTAGAGAGATTCCTGGAAAAAATAGAGTTTACCAGTATGTTTCCTGGGTATTTCTTTGAGATGACCAGAATGCTTCCTAATGTTTTATGATTTTTTGTTAGAGTTTGCCCCTAAACAAAATTTTGAGGCAGAAAAGTGATATTCTTAGCAGAAAGTTGCTATCCTTATTTTAAAACTGGGTAACTGAACCACAGGGTGGACTGTGGTTTCCTAATGGGAAAGAAGATTTGTGAGGCAGAACTGAAATTTGTAACTTGTTTTTCCATGTCCCAGGCTAACATCCCAACTCCCAAATGTGTCTGCATTTTAGATTGCAGTAGAATCTGGTGGTTTGGTTTAAACAAGCTGGCTTAGACATTGATAACAATTACTATGGTGGAATGAATTTCATTGCAATCCAGATTACTTTGCCTTTCATCTCTATAGGTTATATGCAAGACTACTGAGCTTTATGAAAGCTTGGTTTCATATTCCTAGTCTAGCTAATGGAAAGGCAATTTTAGGGTCTATCCACTACACTGAAGGGTTTTGTATAACCATACTCTGTTGTACAAATGTACCCTGTTCTGTGGAGTGGGAAAGCATGCTTTGTTAGGTTAAGTCTTCTTAACTTCTTAAGTCAAGCCCAGGAGCTATATAATTCAGCCAGAGTCATAGAATCATTTAGGTTGGAAAAGACCTTTAAGATCAAGTCCAACCATCCACCTAACTACCAAGTCCACCACTAAACCATGTCCCTAAGCACCGCATCCACATGTCTCATAAACAGCTTGAGGGATGCTGGCTCCACCACCTCCCTGGGCAGCCTGTTTCAATGTCTAACCACCATTTCCGTGAAGAAATTCTTCCTGATATCCAGTCTAAACCTCACCTGGCACAACTTGAAGCCATTTCCTTGTGTCCTATCACTTGTCACCTGTGAAAACAGACTGATAACCTCCTTGCTTTCAGGTAGTTATAGAGAGTGATGAGGTCTCCCATGAGCCCCCTTTTCTCCAGACAAAACAACCCCAGTTCCCTCAGCCACTCCTCATATGTCTTGTTTTCTAGTCCCTTCACAAGCTTGGCTACTCTTCTCTGAATGCATTCCAGCAACTTGATGTCCTTGTAGTGAAGGGCCCCAAACAGCACAGTACTTGAGGTGCAGGCTCACCAGTGCCAAGTACAGAGGGACAGTCACTTCCCTAGTCTGGCTGGCCACAGTATTCCTGCTGCCATCGGCCTTCCTGGTCCCTGGGCCAGTTCATGTTCAGCCAGCTGTCAGTCAGCACCCCTGGGTCCTTTTCTGCCAGGCAGCTTTCCAGCAACACTTCCACGAGCCTGTCCCACTGCATGTGCAGCACCAGAACTTAGCCTTGTTGAGTGCCACAGCTGCATGTGGCCCATCAATCCAGCCTATCCAGATCCCTCTGCAGAACCTTCCTGCCCTCAGGCAGATCTTTTTTTTTTTCTTCCGGAGTTCCAGAAGATCTCTGTTCACCCAGAATATCCTGGTTCTGCCATGGATAATGGATGTGTAATGTTGCTTGGGATACTTACTCACTGCGCCCTGCAGTTCTGCTACTGTGAACTGGAATCAATGTTTTCTTGCCTCTGGACAGTGCCACAAGACTACAGTCATGTCTGTAAAATGCCTGGAGCCAGGGGGGAAGAAAGTCATAAAATTAAACATCTAAGTCCCTTAGACCATTGATGCTTTGCAGCTTTGTAACAACCCAGACTGTTTATTGCTGTAAAATAGAAAATGAATATCATAAAATCTCTACATCCTGTCAAAGTCTAGAAACGCAAGTGTAGGGGAATGTTTGTAGATGAATGTAGATGAATGTTTGATATTTCTCTCATTTATTGTTTTGAAACAGAAAAATAAATAGTGTATTATTGCTGTACATATAATCTCAGTTACTGACTTCTAGAGTAAGGTTGCAGCCTGCTCTATGCCGATTACTGATGTGATCTTGCAGAGGTTGGGTAGCGTTGTCAAATAAATTTATTGATGAGTTTTCTCCCTTTTATCTCCTTAGCATAGCATTATACCTTTTTGTCTAAAATTCCTTGTTTCTTCTGCTGTGGTAAAAGTGACCACAAAATTTTGGAGTGAGTATAATTCTATCTTAATATAATCACCTGAACGTAGGGCTGCCAGAAGGCTGTGTATGTCCACGCACATAGATAGATATGCAAGTGTCCAGTGAACAGAGAATTTTAATCAAGGAATACTCTGAAGCCAAGAGCTAGGATTGCATGAAATTTAGTCACTCTCTGCCCTGTAGTAACTTAAGATTGAAACAATTTTCTAAACCTTGGCTCCCTATCTCGGGTAGCTAAAGGCTACTGGAAACAGGCTTTTCAGACCATCTTGCTTTAGAACGAAGTAAACAATCATTTAAAGGATTAGAGGACGGATAGAGCTTCTTCCCCTTACATGCTGTTATGGATAATCTTTCTGGAACAAAAAGACACTGTAGAAATGATGGAAAAAATGGTCTGTGACTAGATGGCTGAGGTGATTGATGAGAATATAGGATATTTCATGTTTCTGTCATTTTTTAATCCAGAGCAGGAAAAAGTGCTATGTTATGACAGTTGTTGAGTGGTCTGTGCAAAATAAACCACTGCTCTTTCTACGAAATCTAAAACCTGTGTCAAAAGTTTAGATTAAATTTTAAAGCTACTTAGTATTACAAATGTTTACACTAATGCCAGTACAGTATGTGAGGGGAATTCTGGAGGCCGGAGTGAGAAATAAAAAATATTATTCTGAAACTGGAAAGAAACCATTGACATACCTTACAAAAAGAAACTACTTACAAAATTTCTAACAACAAAGACTTAATAAAATAAAAACATTGGGGAAGGGTTAAAAATAGGACAGGCATTCTGACGTTTGAGGAAGTATTTCTCACTCTCCCAAGAGATTGAGTTAGTTTATTCAGGACACTTTTTCACGCTTCATCAACAGATCTTTGACACTCCTTTTGTTAGCAACTTTACGTTTTCCTGAGCTGGACTGAGGAGGAGAATGTTACATCTGAAAGTTCATCTTTCATTACAAGTTTTATACATTATCCATGTAAGACATTCGTTAACACATAATGCAAGATGCAAATTAAAATAATCTAATAAACTAGCCCATTACACAGCATAAAATAACACATCTCTGTTTTGTAAGCCTAATCTTTGTAAAGTCTGCTGGCGTAGGCACTCAGATCAGTCTTCTGTGCCAAGAGTTGTCCTAAGTTTCCAAGTAATCATGTAATTAAGCAGAGTCAGCAGTAGTTTTTTGATCATGGCTTCTTCGTTTTGTTTTCTTCCTTAATTACTAAGGTCAGAGTCAAAAGATCTTGTGAGTAGATGTGATATGTTTTGCCCTACAGGTATTCTTTGAAATTCCCCACTGTGTGCCTTTCCCATAAGTTTCCTTTCTGACCAAGGGTACCACGGAGGTACTCAGAAATTCACTCTGCAGTGGGTTTTTCTTTCCCCCTTGACTGTTACTGGGGAACTTTAAATCTTGGACTCTTACAGACTGATGAAAGCATGTTTTGCATTTCTACACCTCTTGCCTTGATGTCAATGTTTGAAAGCAAGAAAAGACTCTATTAGCTTAATAGGTTTGAGAATGAGAAATGCCCCCAAACAGATATCTGAACTGGAACTGAAAGCCTTCTAATTACCTGGGCAAGAGCAGAAATTATGCTTCATGAATCATTCAGAACAAGCATGCTTGTAATCTTCTTCTTGATTATACTTTTCAGTTGATACACTGAAAACACCCTCCTTCCTCAGTTCATTTTGTTGGTGATGAGTTTCTTTCTGCCAGAACTAGGGCTGAGCTGATCCCTCCTGCCTGGCTCTGAAAGGTTCATCCTCATCGCTTTGATTCTTTAATCACGGTGAATCTGAAGCTCTATAATGGAACGGAAACATGTCATCTTAGATGTTAAGATGATGCACGAATATATCACTATTGATTTTCACCAAGCAAAACTTTTAATTTAGCATATTAATATTTATATGAAGTGAATTTGAACTTTAGCTGTACTTAATTTAGTGATGGCCTAATTACACAGTTCAATACAATCTAATAATCGAGGCTAATGTACAGGACAGTAGAAGATTTTTCTTTGCGATTTAGCTGGCAGCAAACACTAATCTTTGTGTTTGTTATCAAAAAAGAAGACATCTGAATCTATAGCAGTATTTGTCTTTTCCTGGCACTCAGTTCCTGCTTTCTGTGCATGTCAGAGTTTGGTTTATTGTTTCCGGTTGTTCTGTGTTCCTATCATTCATTTTCATTTCTGTGTTTTTTCCCTTCCCTCTGTGATTCATGGCAATAATTTATTTTCCTCCTAGGCTGGTAAACAACATACTGATGTGTATATTGAATCTCATGCAGGACATTTTTGTTAGATCAGAAGCAGTGACTCAGCTTTCTCCAGCCAGCACAGGGCCAGCTGCTGAGTCACTTTGGCAAATGTCTGGGTTTTGGACAATGGTGATGAATGTGACAGTAATCAAAGAACCCCTAGAATATAGCTACTGTTTGTTTTGAATTCTTTAAAGGCTGATACAGGTACAACTGGAGTGAGAACAAGTTTGTATGAGTGACCTTGATCATTTAAGATCCTGTGATCATTTAGGATCCTGTGATATAAAATAAAACTTGGTTGCTGTTCCATTATGAGAAGACACTTCATAAACTGAGTTCATTCTAGGCATAGATGCTGAAAAGGTAAATCAGGAATAAAATCAGCTTGCTCATCTTTATTATTGTACTTTATGTATTTGTATAAAAAGTTAAGGAGAAATTCCTCACTTGTTTTACATGCATGCATATTTTCTTTATGTTGTATACTGTGCTATTTTAGACTGCTTAAAAACATCCTTTACTAATAAACATGGACTAATAATTACTGCAATGCAATCCCACCCCCTGTTCCTCCTTCTTTCTTTGTCTAAGTGGCTAAAAAATGATGATTCCAAGTCATCATGAGTAAAAACCTGTTCTGGCACCATTTTAGATTTCTATTCTGATATCTCTGCTTAGATGAAGGCCTTAATAAAAAACGAAATTAAAATAAGGGGCATTGCAGTGGCTGCTAGAGACAGATGGTGTTAATTGATTTCATTTCTTCCCTTCACTTGCTTTCTTAAACAGAAAGACAATAATTGTTCGTTATCAGAACAGAATTTTGCTTGTCACTGATATTTAGAGAGGTTAGACTTAAAGCTCTGTACATTTTAAGATTGTAAATAGGATAATGCTGTAAATGTATAACCTTAATACATGAAGATTGACAGGACTGATCAGATAAGTAAGAATGTTCTTTTTGTGAATTTCGTTTTGTGAATTTACAATTTCCATTTGTTTGCCTGCAAGTCTGCGAGGTGGCGGGTTTATTTATTTATTTAATACTGCAGAGCCCTATGCTGTTATCAAATTAAAGTGATTTAGTTATAGTTTATCACACATTGTGGTAAAGGAAACCTGTTGTGGATGGCAAATTTAAATAAAGGAAAGAATTTTTTCATATAAAAAAAAGACAATTTTTTAAACAAAAATTGAGTGTTATGCTGGAGTTTAGGATACAAGAACTGGTAGAATGAATTAACTGAACTAAGCCAAAGTACTGCCACGATCCTGACTTGTTCTTAATTCTTTTGTTCTCCTTTATTAAACAAAATAAGCATTCCCAAAAGGGAAAATATAAATGTATCCTTGGATAGGTTTCTAAATCTGTGGCTAGATTATTTGGTCTGCTATACCATGCATTTGGTCTTGCTTTCCTTGTAAATAGGCATTGGAAATCAGATGTCATATAATACTAATGTAATATTATAATAATAATCCAAAATTATATTGGATGTACCACAATCTTCAGTGATATCTGTTCCTTTTGGAAAAGCTATGTCTTTGAAGAGTGGAAGGTCATCTGATCTCAGAGAGTATGTTCGGAAGCTCCTTTGGAAACCTTTGGTGTATCACACCATTTCTGAGGCCTTCTACCCTTTCTGAATTGCAGCTTATTCCTGAAAGATTTGCAGAACAAACCTGAGTTCACAGAGTTTTACCATTCCCACTTCACACACATTTACTCTTCTGTCTAACTCAGGGACCACTCCCTTCATTTTCATACCTCTACCATGATCCCCTTGACTGGACAAAATTCGAAGAAAAAGTGAAAAAAATAAAAAGGTAAAAGAGTCTGTTTGAGTAAGTTAGTGCAGCAAGGATCAGCTCATAAACTGCAAAACAGACCATCTCCAGAGCAATGGAAGTGTCAAGGCACATCTTATCATGTCCGCTTCTAACATGTATCCATGGAATCCCAACAACAGAAATCTGTTGTAGGGCATAATATGAAGTACTCTGTTGTAATGTGATACTGTGAGGTAAATACAGGAGTGTACTGGTGAATCTCATAGAATTTCAATCTTTAGATTTAGATTTTCAGGACAAACTGTAACTTTCTTGTCTACATGTTTTGTTTATTCTCAATCCCGTAAAGGTGAATAATTCTTTTAAAATTGCTTAACTGAGAGCTAGTGAAAATAGATATATTTTGAAGTTAAAGAGCAGGAACTGATTTTGTTTAAAATAGTTACATGGCAACTTTCTATTGTTCCCTTGCTGTTTTCCTTCCACTTTCTTTTGGCTCGTCTCAGATTGTTGCATCTCATCCTTCATGTCTTTTACTGGCTGTTACACCTAGCGGATTCTCTTTGTCAGGAACTGTCATTCATTTTATGTCTGTAAAGGGCCTAGCACAAAGAGGACCCAACCTTGTCAAAGTCTCTAGTTGCAAATAGTAATGCTAATAATTAAAAATGGCACAAGAAAATTGGATTGAGACTGGAGTTTGTATGAAACATAATATTGAATGTAATAAAAGAAAGTCTTTAACATATAAATAGGTTTGAGAAGATACAGAGTAATCAAATTCAAATGCATTTTTTTTTAGTACTTTTCATGTCGTGTCTCCCAAGGTACTTTACAGCACAATAATCATGATTAACTCTGGATTTAATCAGGGAACTAGTACAGCAATCTACAAAGTGGGACAAAGAGTTAGAAGAGTGTGGAGTTGGTGAGGACCCTAGTGACAATGTAACAATTCATGAAGAGATGTCAGTGAAACCCAGAAAGTGCAGGTGTGACAAAGTACCTGGGTAATCAATTCAGTGTTTCAGAGGAAAATTTGGAACAACAGTCCACAAACATTTCTTAGATAACATAATAATGTGAGAATGGGAGGTATGGGTTATGTGTTTTGTTTTAGGATGCTGCTGACACATTTTAAGAGGAATTATAGCACATTTCCAGGTTTACTTCAGATTTGCTTTCATAACTGTTTTTAAGTGCAAATATCTCTCAGACTTGAACTCTATGAATTGCAAGTACTGGTTTCTTGGCAACCACATCAGGAGTTCACTATTTGCAGCTAGAAAGGAGGGCGTGTTTTCAAATAGACTGGGAATTTAGAGGTTTTGAAATTGTTGATGGTAATGGAGGTTTATGGTTTGCATTTTATTTTATTTAATGTTGCATTCTTGGTCCTCAGACCCTTAAGTCAAATACACAATCGAAGTGGTGAGTACCAAACTATTCTTGAAGTACCTAAATAGTGAAAACCTAGGTAATTTTTCCTGCTTATTAGAAGACAATTTTTTGAAATAGAAACTTCCCTTTTAAGGATGTTTCATCACCAGACAAATTAAATAAGGTATTTTTATAGTGTGTTGCAGATGGATAATGACTGGGGACTCACTCCCCATGTTTCTGAGAGATGATGGTGATAGGAACCGGGAAACTTTTCCTGCTTACAGGCTTTGGCAGAAAGGGAAAAGGTTGTTCAGGTGTGGAGGGAGGAGTCCGGGAGGGATAAAGGGCATTTCGTGCTGCAGTATGGCCCAACAAATTTCAAGTACCATTTTTGTCTTCTTTCTGCTTCCCCCCTCCACCTCACTTCCTCAGATTCAGGCTAAATGTTGACTGTACTGGATCTTGGTCACACACTGGAACAGGCTCCCCAGTGAAGTAGTCACTGCACCAGGCCTGTCTGAATTTAAGAAGCAGTTGGACTGTGCACTTAGTCACATGGTCTAAAATTTTGA
Source organism: Anser brachyrhynchus (assembly GCF_964034855.1). Lineage (NCBI taxonomy): Eukaryota > Metazoa > Chordata > Aves > Anseriformes > Anatidae > Anser > Anser brachyrhynchus. Next base: position 14,933,143 of record NC_137700.1, read on the forward strand.
GTAGACCTGTGCGGTGCCAGGAGTTGGACTTGATGATCCTTATGGGTCCCTTCTAACTCGGGATATTCTATGATTCTATGATCTTTGTGGAGCATGTAGAAACAGATGGATGTCAGAGAGAGTAGGCAGTAATCCAGTTGCTAGAGTCCAGGTGCCTGATGTGCAAGCAGTATAAGTTCGAGCCATATATTTTTTTTCTATATTCTATATGGTTTCCTTAAATTGATATTAAAAAGTAATAGCATGGATGAAGAATTCCTTTTAAGTCTTTTATTATGGTGAACAATTAGAATGATTTATGTTAAGATTGTATTGCTTTCTGAGCAAATGAATTTGTGGTGATGAGAATTAGGTACGATTTGGTAAGATACTGATTCTACTGCAGTTCAGGTGAAGTCAAGAGAGAGGTCAGTGAAAGGAGAAATATGAGATATTTTCATTCTCTTTTTGGGGTTGTTGACAAAGGCTCTATAATGCATCTTCTAAACGTGTGTTGGACCAAGATTTTAGACTGTGGACTCCTTAAGATTATGGAGAGTTTTAAAATTATTCCCTAAGGGATTTGTATCCTGCTTTGGATAAATGCTGGCTATTACTAATAAAATGGCATCATTATCATGACTGCATCGAAGTTTATTATAAAGCTTTTCACTTTGTGGCACTGCAATCTAAGTGTCCTGCTTATTTAACAAATGTAAATGAATTGATCTCCTCATACCTTCAGAGAACAGCTAATTTGTCTGTAGATAAGGAACTCGTGATAGAGATTATTAAAGGAGTTAACAGGTTTATTGTGGAGTCACGGCTAGAAACCAGATTTCATTCTCCCTTGCCTTCCCTCATTTTATCCAGCTTTGTTCTGCTATATCCCTTTGCCTCGGAATTAAGCTCCTGTGAAGGATGTGTCATTCTTGATGGCAGTGGTTGTCCTTTTGTCTTAACACTTTATTATTATTATTTTAATGCATTTATTTTTATTTTGTGAAATGGAGATAGAAGTGCTTATATAGCCTTCAAGGGGTTTAGTAGCATTGGCTGGTTGAAAGATGCAGAACTTCTTGAGACAGGCAACTGGGACTTTGCTTATATATCTCCTCAGGGAAGAAGAAACTCAGATTAATACCCTCTTCACACCTGGAACTTCTAATGTCTCCCTGGACGACTGATGGCTGCAGCCAATGCATTGTGTCTTTCTCAAGCTCATGCTGCATGAAGCCACAATCTACCCATATATCAATTATTTATTAAATGAAATATTTATTGTTTTACTTGCTATTATTTTCAGAATCTCTTGACATAATTATTGCTATGTGCATTTTGCTTACAGGTATTTTAGTTTGTGCAGGAACAAAGATGGTACAATATAGATTTTAATTTTAAGAGTTAAGTAAAATCTAGCAACATATAAAGAACAACATACCCAGATGAAGTATGAATTATGCTAAAACAAATGACATTACTTTTTACTACTTCCCTCTGGAAAAGGGCCATGTTTTTTAGATGAAATCCAGCAATTCAAATGAATTTTTTATATTACTTGCATGCAGCAGGATTCATTTTCTCCATCATCTAATGGATAGTGTTTATTAAATATGACAAACTCAAGAAACTGAGCTTTCAGATGCAGAGGGAGATGACTGCCCGCATTTGTTTGGCATCGTCAATTTATCGAGACTTTCATCTTGTGCAGATGATTATAGTTTGAGTTTCAATCTCTTCTTGAAAAGTTCCATTATCTTAACGCTAGTATTGAGGATTAAATGATATTTAGGAAAACCACCAGAAATATTTATTAGAAATTTTATAGGTATGCTATAGAGTAAATGACTGTTATTGCCTTCATTACTTTGATTCAGTGGAGAACATCGTTTCTTGAAGAAAGAAGTATTCTTGATCCTGCTTCTAGCAAGGTCAATAGCAAAACTTTTGCCTCTCAGAGATATGGATATGCATCTTTTTGGGCTCAAGAAAGATTTTTTTTTCTTCTGTTGAGGACAGATTTTGCATCTGCAGCAGTTCTTCCAGCTGAACTGTCTGTCTGGCAGTGAAAAGACTGATTGCTCTCATCACCGAGGGACAGAAACGTGCATCTTTTCTCCTGACGCTCTCTCTCCTTCTTGAACACCATGGAATATAGCAGCCCACCTGCAGGAAAGCTGACCTTGTTGCATTGAAATCAATGGGGATAGTTACAACCAACTTCAACAGAAAAAAAGGACAAACCTAGATTTACAAAATCCTTTTAGCAGGTGCCTTGAATTCACCTCTGTTTTCTAACAGTTTTATACATGCCATAGATGCACAGGGTAGTTAAGGGGTTCAATTAAGGGCCAGCAGATGACTCCAGGTGAAGGACAGATTGGAGAGCAGCATGTGGGCTTGATGTGCAGCAGGGAAAAGCAGCTGTGGGGAACTTTTAAAAGGGAATTTGCAAGACCTGGCTGGAGTGTGACCTTGCTGGGTGCAGAAAGATGGCCGTGGTGCTCCTGGGGGGAAGGCGTCGTGGTCTGTTGGATGTCTGTCTTTGAGCACAGTTGTAGTATTTCTGTGTTTTAGAAGGAGATGATACTAATTGCCTGTGCAGGTAACAAATAAGATAAATCTTACTTTTTTTACAAATATTTACAAATTTATAAAATTATAAATAAGATAAATCTTACTTTTTGGGGGGTCACTTTTGCTCATTTTAACCATATGGCTTTCATTTGTTTGGGAAAAGTGTTTTATTTTTGTGAGCTAGGTAAGGCATAAATCCTTTCCAGGGCTACCTTATTGTGAGATCAATGCATGGAAACTATTGGGGCACAAAAAGTCAAACCAACCACAAGGCTGAGGAAAAATCTATCTGCTTTGTAGCCTTAACAGCTCCTTTGGGTAGGGAGCTATTGGATTGCTACTTACCTGGTATTGAGATATGTTGGATGCCTGAAAGTCACGGGCAGGTAGCTGTTGTGCCTGCAGAGGCAACTCTATTGCATGTTCAGTAATTATAATATGTATATATATGCGCATATAAAATATTATAAGGTATATTTCAGTAGACTTGTATGCTGCTTGTTTTAGTGCAGTTTGACTTCTGCATTGTCTCTTCATTGTTAGAAAACCAGAATAAGATGATGATGATTTTGATATGTTAGGTTATGGGGTTCAAATGAGCAGTACAAATTGTCAAAAAAAAGTATACCAGGAACTACTTTGTACTTGCTTATCTATTTTTATGCTGGGTAGCAAGCATTGTGCTCTGTACGCTGTGGATTGATTCTCTCCTGTTACTTGTTTTATGAAATCCTTTTCACCTATGCAAAGTGGATGCAGAAGACACAGAAAAGTCTTACTCTTAATGGTGTTGTGGATGTAGGAAACTATACAAGTTGCAAGATAATACATTGGTAGTCATGGTTCTCATTTTGTAACACTATCCCCTTTATAAAACTAGAGGAAGTACGCTTAGGAAGGTGACTGGAAAAACTTGGCAATGCAATTGCTAAGCTTGGGTATTACGGAAGTAAGACCAAATTTCTTCAAGGACCAGTTGAATCCTACTGTGGTTTATAATCAAGGACATTTCTGTTGCATTTTAACAGATGGTTGATTTTTATTCTTCTTCTACTAGATGCCTTATTCATGTAAATTACAGGACTATGAAAATAAACAAGGTGTACCCTATGGTGTACATTAATTACTAGCTGTTAGTAAACACAAGTTTTTTGTATTGGCTTGTTGCGGAAGCTGGTGAGCAACTGCTCTGTGGTAACATTTGCTTCTGTTTAGATGGACTTTTTCACCTTTTGTGAATGTTAATGGCACATCATGAATTACAAGGCTATATTTCAAAGGCAGCAAAAACTGTGAGGCATCTATCAGTAGGGAGGGAGTTCAGTGTTCTTGAACTACCAGTGTGTAAATGAGCTCCTAGATGGTGTTCAGTGAGCTCTGTGGAGTGCTGGAGCATGCAGGCTTCCAGCTGTGAAGGATTACTCTTGATTCCACTAGCTCATCTACAGAGAGGTTTTTATTTTAGCTCACACTTTGAATGACTGATTCGTGTCATGGTGTACATGCATAACCCAGTTCATTGATTACTTTTTCCTACTGTTCATAGCACTGCTTTTACGTTGCTCTATCAACCATAAACTATCATCACTGAAAGCTCTTATCTGGTGTGCTGCTAATAATGATAAAGCTTACACTGTTATTAACTGTTTGCGGTGTGGCAGAATGGGTTGCTTTACCTCTCAAAAACATGTCTTTCCTGAGAGGTGGAAAGAGTGACTGCAATTGTCAGGGATGGCTACTCTAGTTGCCTGCTACAAGTCTTTTCCCACCAGGAAAGCTTACTGGGTAGTGAAGCCCAGGCCCAAGCCCCTCTGGGAGGGGAAAAAGGAGAACTTAATTTCATGAAACAGCGCTGTCTGCAGCCTGCCCTTGGGAGCTCCAGCCAAGCAGTGTACATCTTTAGACCTCCAGCTCCTGATAAATGGAACCTATTCCTGATTCAGGCCCAGATCTGAAGTTGAGGTAGCTCCTCTACTTTAATATAAGAAGAAATTAATTAATTTATTTGATCATCACTCTGTACAAGGGATTTCTTCCAACCCTCTCTTACTTGTAAGAACATAGGGAGGATGTATTTATTCAAACATTGTAAGGTATGTTAGAGATTTGTTTCTCTTCACTCTTGAGTTGTCTTATCTCTTTCCTGTCAGATATATGCAAAATTTGAAGGTGCAGTGTCAGCTGTTGCTGAGACCTACCACCATCCAAATAGAGCAGTGTATTAATTTGGGATTATTGGATATGCTCCAACACAAGTGGTGAGAACTTCCAGAAGCTCTGTCCTGTCCAGAAGTTGCATCATGACATGTTATTTTGCTTGTATAAGTACTTTGTTTCTTCAAGAACTACGTTCTGTGTCAAAATCATTTAAAAAAAAAAAGTAATTATATTTTTTTAGAATTAAAATTCAAAGTCAGATATTTTAAATTTAAGTTCATTAGACACTTTCTTCTGACATTTATTTGAACACTTGTCTGGATTTATTTATTCAGTAAGGATCTGTATTCTGAACTGACAGCTATAAAATATGATTAATTTTAACCATGAAGATATAATTTCTCAAAACTTTTTTTTTGTAATAGTACTATACAGGGGAAAAAATAATGAAGAGTCTGCTGCTTCTGGACAAATAATAAAGCCAACAGTCAACTGTAAATTTTTTACTTTTTTTGTTTAACTCATATGTAAGTCTCAGTATAATTGGTCATTTTAGGCTCAGTATGTGCACATCTTGCAGCTTGTTTTAGCTCACAAGTTTTAGTTTTTTTTAATCTGGTTCAGATAGGCTGACTTTTCTTCAGAGAACTTAGAAGCAGAGGCCTGCATGTGGAAGCTGATGTTTATGAGGCAAAGATTCATAACAATTTATTTCATAGGAAGTTTAAGCTCTTGACATAATGTCTTTTTCAAGTTAATCTTGGAGTGATTTTATGCTTTCATTGTTGAGGAATGCATTGTGCAGTGAGGAGCCAGCTGTAGTATCTCTGGGGACTGTAAAAACAGCACCTGTGGTTTGTCTACCTTTGCACTCAGCTCGGACTGAGCCTCTTCTTTACTTCCAGCAGAAATGGGAGCTATGAGAAGAATTTTTTTCATGTGTGAATGAAGATACTGGACACGTTTTCATAGGTGACGTCCATATAAAGTAAATTTGAAATTGCAACTGGGACTTAGTTGCATATGGATGTGTGAGCTTGAATCAGCAGGCTTATCATCAGCCAGTCTCTTCCCCCAGTTACCAACTTTTGGTTTGTGTCATGAACCAATTTCAGACTCACAAATTGGGCCTTTTCAGATGAAATTAAACTGGAAAATGCTCTCCAGGAGTACACCTAAAGCTGCTAAAGGACAGCCTGTGGTACTGAATGAATGGTAGTCCCAAGTTAACCCTTACCAGCTGATCCACTGCTTGGGAGATTTGCTCACGTTGTTTTAAGTTAGTTGCTAATATACATAAAGCATTCAATTTGTGTGTGTGCGCACATGCTTGTAGTTCAAATGGAGTGGGTCATTTGGGTCTGAAGTTGAGTGATGGAGGGAGAGGTGTGAAATACCTGTTGAGGTGAACTGAAAGCATCAGAATGGAAGTCCTTCTCATTTGGAGAAAAAAAAAACACAACTTCTATTTAAACTTCAATTTTATTTTTTTTTTAGTTTGGGGATGGATGAATGAAGATCTCACCTTTCATACTGTTCACAAAAGACGGGGTGATTATGCTTTCTTAAGATATGGAAGAGTCATCTTTTATTGTCTCCTTTGAGAGTTAAACACTGCTCTCCACTCTTATTGTAGCATAGTAGAGGCCAGCTTTGTAAGTGATTATAGGATGGTTTATTTGCTTTCAGCATCTTCCATGAAGGAGTTCCACTTTGCATACAGTATGCGTTTACTAAACTAACAAGGTGAGGGAGAAGGAATTGGTCCCTGATCCAGTTGTATGGTGCAAAATGGGACAGCTTCATCAATTTGCATGGTGTGTGTCATGTTTTTAATGAAGATTGAGTTCCAGTTTCAGGACTGTGCTAGTAAAAATATTTGAAGAAAAATATGGTTTAAATTCCACAAGATTAAGCAAATGCAGACTGGGGAGAGAGGAAGAGAGGCCCAATCTAAGTAATTAAGGTTGTGCAAATGTGTTACTTTCATCTTCTGCTATTTTCTTCACATCTTATACATTTTCTTCTCGATCTGCCTCCTGGGTGATAATTTTTTTTTTCTCCTGAGAGCTTGTTGGGCCATTGTGACTGTCAGGGATAGTGTCCCACTATTTATCCACAACGATGAGTTCTGATTTTTGCGTTTTTATTTTGAGAAAGTCAAACCTTTTGATGGCTTGACATGACTGGTGTCCTTTGTGAGGCTGGACTATACCTTTTGCAGTGCTGAAAACCATTTTTTCCCCTAGGGGAAACAAGAATCCAGCATACTGGAAAAATTACATATATCCATGCTACTACCATTTTTTGTGTGAGCTTTCATTTCTTAACAAAGCAACATGAAACCTATGATGAAGCTAACCGATGAAAATACTGTCAATCTGTCTCAGTACTCATTCCCCACAAACACAGGAGTTATGTAGAACATGATAACCCAGCTTCTGATGTGCTATCCAAGAATTAATGTGTTGTGAATAAAAAGCTAATTCTAAATGTGGCTTGCAGGTACTTGGGACATGCCAGTTCACACCATATAACAGTTGGATGTTTTACATTCAAGGCTCTATTAAACTCACGAGTACTTTGTCAAGCAATTCAGCATCCAAGACTCTCTAGCACTCTGAAACATTTGTAATCTGCTTCGTACATTGTTCTGTGACATGGTAAGAAGCTCAGTATCTCCCCCACTGTGTTATGAAAAGGTTAGCCTTTCTCTGGCCTGAATAATACATCAGTACTATAGAAATGTTTATTAGAAATTGTCATTCTTTAAGTGGTTTCCAAACCATTAAAAACATCATTCTCTTCAATCAAATCCAATACGAAACAGTAGTAAATCATCTTTATTATCAATACAGACTATTACGCCAGCTATGTTTCCCTTGCAAAGCACAAAACTGTTTTGTTTATAGTTTTCACTAATGTCATTCAACACCAAGTACCACAGAAGGCTTCTATTGCCTCCACCTAGTTCTGTGACAAACTGTCACACATTTCAAATACACAATAGCTGTATGAACTTGATAACAACACTATGTGACCTTGGAATATCCTAAAAAAGCTTAAGTATAGGAACATTTAGCATGATTGCATTTATGGCTTCATTCAAGGATGTGTTGCTCAACTACACAACTCCTGTGGGAAGTGAGTACTGAGAAATAGATAATTACAGTTTTTCAACTCTGCTAGGTCTCTGACAACAATTGTGGAAAGAAGTCAACCGAATACTAGTATTTGCTGTGCAGAATGGTCAGAAGGCACTGAGCGGTTTTTTGGGTGCTACTGGAACTGTATGTGTTACGTAGTCACTCAGCAGCCCCCATGGAAGATCCTGCCTTTGCAAATCATTAAGCCTCTGGTTACGAGAAGTGCTCATCATGCTGGAGACTGAGCACTGATAGCTGACTGTCATTATATACTGTTACATTGCTGTCTTTCGATAACATGGTGAGTAACCTGCAATCTGTGATTCTCCTCTTTGTTCAAGGAATATAAGTAATGGCAGTTTCACTGGGCATTTTGGGAAATGAGTTTACAGCCTTATGTGCTTAAAACCTTGCTTAGTTCTTTAAATTGAAGGAGTTGGGTTTTGGCAAAATGAAGACCTGATAAACATTGCCCTGCAGGATAGTTGGTGTGGTATTTGTCCAGTTGCTGAGCTGGCATATGAGTAGACTTCTTGTGAAGTCAGCAGGAGCCTCATCTCTTTGAGCTTAATGTTTGCCTAACTATTTTTTCAAACTGAATCTTGCCTGAGCCACAAGCAGAAGGAAGATCAAGAAGGATGGGGAAATGAGCAAGTACTATTGGGATTTTTCATCCAAAACTGTAATTTTGAAATTTGCTTCAATTTTTTCTGAAAGTTAACCATCTCTCCTTTTCCTCCCTTGATTCTGCTGGTCATATGAACCAAGGAGGAAAAAGCTCTACCCTTTTCTTCTGCCTGTAGCTGTGGGAACTGGCTTGAGGTAGCTTTGTAAGGCTAATGGGTCGCCTTGGTTTATCTATGGATTCATGAAACAGACAGAAGACTTGGTGTATGGAAGAAAGTCTTGAATGTCTAAATATAACTGTCACTGTTCTGTATCAACTTTTTACCACCAAATTTCCGTGTGAGTGGAAAGCAGGGCTTGGCTTGGCTTTGCTGATTATTCAGAGATTCCTCTCAAAATAACTGTTACCTGGTTACACCAAGACCTCTGTTTTGTGTTTTTGTTTGTTTTTAAACAGTGGCTATGTTACATTATTAGAGATTTGATTACCATTATTACCATTTAAATGTTTTTTTAAGAATGTCTCTAGATTGGAAACATTTTCTTTGATAGCTTGTGTTGTAGTAAGGCACTGTTCTTCTGGCGGTATGTTTGCTTGCAGGATAGTGGATTCAGCTTTCTGCTCTTGCATTGGTCACACGACTCCATTTGCATGAGTATTAGTGGTCTCCATTTGATATAAAGAATATAATTGCATGTACAGATTGTGCAGTCTTCCTCAAATGCTGAGTCTATTTTCTTTTGCTGGGAAAAATCTATCTTTTAAAAGTACTGTGCTTAATTAAAGGTGTCTATGGGCTAAGTTATTCAATTTAAGCTGAAAATAAAGCTTCTGAGAGTTGTCTACAACTTACTGAAAAATGGTTCTTCTGTTCTTTGTTTGGAAGATAAATATAATGGTAAGTTTGTACTTCACTTTTGTTAAGGCAGTATGTGCAGTAAGCGCAATTTCCCCTACTTAAAAACAAGATATTTCTTGCATCTATTCATGTTTTAAAATATTCTTTACAACAATGGACACAGATGAGGTACGTGCATCTTTATATAAATGTGTAGAGTAAAATATAGTGAAGACTTTAAAACCAATGAAGATTTTAAAACTAATAAAATCATAATTTTCAACTTTCATTCATACTTCAAGATAGTGTCTTACACTGATCTGTAGACTACATGTTATTAATAGTAAAATATTTGTTTTAAAAAATTGCATAGCCCTCTGAGAAAAATATGGTTAAGTGAAAGATTCTAATCTACTGATGTAGCTTAGAGATAATTTGATCAAATGTCAAACTCAGTAGTGGTACTTTATTCTTATGAAACTGCAGAATGTATATTTGAAACAAAGTAGTTCTTCACTGGTAATTGTCCTGCCTCCCCACTAAATAACCTTAGCCACTTAATTCAAGTATTTTAAGTATGAAAAGCAAGATCTAAACCATTCTAAATATTCAGAGAAATATATTTGGGTTTGTGGTTTTTTAACTAATGAATATGAATTTTCTGTTGTGTGATAGGAATAATGTAAAATACTTTATGGATCTGAAGAGCTTAATGTCTGTATAATATTAGGGATTTAACTTTTTATCATTATTTTAAAGTTTTAATTCCTCAGAAATATTTGCTTACCAATTAAAAACATTTAAATGTCCGGAAGTCATTTGAATTAGATACCTATGATATCATTTATATTATAACATAGACTTCACATGTATTTAGAAATTGCCAAAAGTATCTCGAATGATAAAGAGCAACTGGTGTCATACCTCACTGTTATGTACTCCCTATAATTTACAGGATTTCTTTGTTTTTAATCTTGCCATTTTTTTGGTCCCTGCTACCTATGAGGCTTTTCTTCCTTAACATGTGGACTCCAAAGGAAAGGGAAAATGAAAAGTTATAAATTTTAAGCATTTAATAAAAGCAACCTAAAACAGTCTCATGATCTATGAAAAGATTACAGATTATAAATCTTGTCTGTGCACCTTCCAGAGCTGGATGTTAAGGGGTGTAAGGATGATTTGGAAATTCCCACTTGTAATTGTGTGGGGTTTTATGATGCTAAAGCTGTAACCTGGATGCGGAGAGAGACTGAATAGGATCTTTTTGGAGTTAAGAACAGTTTTAATTTCAAATCTAGGGCTGGAGCAATGGACAAAAATGAAATATTGAAATAAATAACATAAAAGTCTGTGGATCTTTTCAGGGTTTAAAAGTTAGAGATTTTAGTGTGAAGTGGTGTAACAAATTTGCATTCATCACAAATACTACCTCCATTGGATTGCATCCATTTGTAGAAATAAGTGATATTAATGTTGACAGAAGATTAAAAGTTTCAACTCTACAAGTTTTAGGATGCTTGTCTTTTGCTCTCCTCTGGTTTAATAGAAACTCTTCCTCTCACTTGCAGCAGTAGAATTTTTTGATGTTTTCTTTGCAATTATTAGGTCTGTTAGCCTTATTACCTTTCACTTATAAGGTGTTACTTGTTAATTTTTTGCATTATTAGTTTTTATTGCGTTAGCATTTGCTTCTATAGAAAGCCCTTGACTAATCAAAGGGAAAATCATAACCTGTGAAGCAGATATAGGTATAATCTCAATGTTTTGTCAGTGAGCTGCCTTATCCTTGGGGAATCGCTGCTGTACAGATGAGGTCACTTGTTCTCAGGAGACACTCGCTCTTAAGCTTCTCCCTAGAGAGCTGAAAATAAAGGTGGCAGATATAATGAGGGAGTTTTTCTGTGGGTTCATGCTCAGCAGTTAAATACAATCTCCCCTGCCTTTCCAGACGTGTCAGAGTAGCCTTTAGGGATTGAAGTCAGTGAAATTCTTCTAACCATCAGAGCCTCAGATGGCTTAGCACTTTGCAAGATCAGGCACTGGATGGTAATAACCTTTGTGCACTATTGACTTGGACAAAGGTCAAATGAATGACCTGAAGGAAAAAAAAAAAATCTTGTAGACTTTGTGATGCCAAGGTTTTCTTTTCAAAGCTTGGCAATCCTGCTGTCGCTATGTTTTGTGCTGTAGGCACAGCATCAGTCTTCCCCTTGTATGTGATGCAGGAAGGGAATAAGGCATGCGGGATTAGTGGCTGTGCTCTCCAAAACAACATCAACATCACTCTCTCTCTTGGACCAGGGAACTAAAGCTTGAGATGACTGGAGATTACATGCAATTCAAAACCAGTCAAGTTGTAGTTTGCAAAAGATTTTTTTCCACAAGTCTGCATCTGTGCAAACTGCTAGCAATTCCTGATCATTAATCAATGGAGATTTTGTGGTGGTGGAGAATAAATTTTCTTTCTGGAAGGCTGTCACACAACAAACTGCAAGATATTGTCACTTGGTGTGGATGACAGGAAGGGAATAGGTGGGAGGAAGAGAGGAAAGAGTCTGAGATCCTATCATTATCACTGGGTGCACTTACTGTCATTGTTACCAAAGATAGTTACTGAATTAAAAAGGACTTTTCTCTTGTACATGTGGAAGAATACCTATAGGAAGTTATAGTTACTTTCCTTAGTCAGGGATCACTTGTCCAGCTGTGGGCAGGCCTCCCCACTCTGGGCACCGGAGATGGTGCTGGTGCCTGACAAGACAAGCAAGCAGAGAAATGCTTCGGCTGTTTATGGAGCTGGTCTTTCCACCCAGAACTGGGATAGTGCTATGGGTTATACTTTCAGCATATCGCTGTGACACAAGGCAAGTTTATTGCTTTTCCTTTTTCTCCTTTTTTTCCTTTTTTAGTTGAAGCAAGAGTCAGCATATACTAGAAAAGTAATTTCTATTGAAAGGAATCTTCTGTTGTCTTAATGGGAAAACGAAGTGAAAGGAGGGTAGTAACATACTACAATGCAATAGGATTATCTCAATATTATGCTCATTTTTTTTTCTGTTATGATTTCAGCTACAGTGATCTCTTGGTTTTCATTGCAAGCCTATTGCTGAATGATAAGCTTTATCAGATTTCTGCACTGAGTGCCTGTTGGATTTTGGTGGTCTAATCTATTCCTGCAATGAATCAGCCAGTTATGGCTGATTTAGATTAAAAAATAATAATAATCGGGGGATTGGTTGGATAAAAGCTGAGCTCCTCATCTCCAGGTATGTGGTTACCTCCTATACAGAACATTGTTTCAGAAATGGCTATTGCAGCACATCTTCCATTGATACACATCTGTACTAGTTGCTGAACTGTGACATAAAACCTCTTCCTGTAATAAAGAACTCACTTTTGGATGGATTTTGCCTTTTGGAAATAGGCTGTCTATTCTCACATCCATGCTGGTGATGGTTCAGAACAGGAATATGCTTTATTTTGATCTCGTAGAGAATACTGAAGAGTACCAAACTGATGAAAGCACTAGTACCTGTATCAGTTATTTTTGCATTAATGTGAAAAAGCTGCATGTCCAGTTGCAAGCAGAGGGAGACAGTCAAAAATGTTAATTACTTTTCCTTTTCTTACCCTTATGTTTGTTTCAAATGCTCATCTCTTTCTGTGCCCGAAGGAGGTCAATTAATCTTACATACTGTTGTTTCTACCAAACGAACAGTTGTGATGTGTCTCACCATTCTTTATAAAAGAGTGGAAAGTTCTGTACTGAGGAAGAATGCTAACAAGAATAGAAAACCATTTTGCTTTTTGCTTTCATAGGCCTTTTTGAGAGGCCATATAAAGCTAAAACTTGTAGTGAACTTGGTATGAAAGCTCTTCCATCAGAAAGACAGTGGGTTATACTTGGAGAGGACTGTTGTCTCTACATTCTTCAAAGTCGAGTTGTTTCATTTCCCTGCAAGCTGTATTCAGAGGTAAGGCTTTCAAATAGAAACCCACCACCAGGGAGACAGGCCATCTCCCTTAGTACAGCGTCTGTGCTGCCCAGCTTCTCCACTATTAAATGACTTGTATCGCAGTGGATTTGTCACAGTGCTCTCTGACTCTTCCCTGGCTGTGTCAAAGAGGTGATGGAGTTCTGCTTGCTATTGCGCTATTTATTTTCATAGCTCCATAAAAACAGGATAAATCAGTGTGAAGTTGTCTAGTGGTGTCCTTAAATCTATAGCAAGGCACATCTTTGTGTTTATCCTTATTACCCTCTCTTGTGTTTTCTGACATTTCAAAGTGTTTTCTTCAGAAGCTGTGGGGATACGAAAATGTCTAACAGCAATTCTCCCTGCCTTCTGCAGTCAGTTAACTATTATTTCACATCTACATCAAAAGCATGCAACTTATTAAAGCAAATTTAAGAATCTTTTATTCTTTCTTTAAAAATTACCCTTTGTTTATATCTATACTTACAATGTTCCTCCCACAGGGTAGCGTTAGAGTTGCTCACTATTCAGTTTAACAGTCTGATGGTTGCCTCTTGGCTGGCAGAAAATCAGTAATATATCAGGAAATTTATTTTGAAAGGATGTCAGTGTGAGGTCACCACGTAGAAAGTTGAATCAGAGGTCCAGTAAGCTTAAGTATTAGAAATGGTACCTGGCAGAAGAAGGCGAAGTACTTCAGAGGTGGACCTAAAGGCTCATGCAAAGGGATCTCTGATCTTCACCGTCAAAAAAGGTTAAAAATATTTTAAATTATCATTTTTTTAAACAGGACACCTTTCTTTCTCTTATTCCATATCTTCTTTCACAACTAAGTATTATTATTCAGAGCCACTAATGATTTTTCATTAAATAAATTTCCATGCTCTAAAAGACGTAAGGGCTAAAAGGCATATCTGCAAAAATACTTCAGTGCTATGAAAACTTTGCCAGTGATGTGGTATTAAAAGCAAACAAAATAAACCAGGACAAAATATTAAAATGAGCTTTGCATCTGCATTGCCTTTAACAGGTCATCTAACCAGACTTCTAAATATATCTTAACCCTTATTGTAAATTCATTGAAGGGAACTCCACAACTAGCTGGTTAATGATAGAAAACATATTTGGCCCACAATTACAAATAAAATTCAGGAAAAAGTATTTTAGTTAATTTATGAGCCTTACAAATTAAACTATTGTAAAGTTTGTTAGTTAACTGGATCTTTAAGATAAATCAAAAAGTATGTCCCATGGTCCTGGTTCCCTAGTCACTAGAGAGACCTGTCAGATTTGTTGCATTTCTTCTCTGCACAAAAAACAAGAACTGTGAACACTTAGGTGCTGTCCCAAGTCAGAATCAGCTAAGATACATACTCAGGTCTGGGAGCTGAAGGTGCTACTGAGCCATGCATGAAATGCAAAATGATTATTGGTTTTATTTTTCAGGCCATAGGTACAGTGGTTGTTGTCTGAAGTATCTTGGTCGTCTAACAGACCCATCAAGGGTGATGCTGAGCTGCTAAAGTCTTTTGGGATGTTATGTATGACTTAGCAGATCCTGGATCCCTGTCTTCTCTTTGTCTTATATCTGTTTATTAGATAGGACAACTTAAAAGAGCCAGGTAAAGACACTATGTATGCCCCTTTTCATGTTAACTTTTATTACAGCATTACCACTGTTCTCCATGTAGGAGGTTGTGGAGGGATAGAATGGGCTTGAACTCAGCAATGAAAACTTATTTATTAATGTAAAGGAACGGGATGCTTTTTTGAGGATGAGATGTACAGTTATTTCTGCAGACTAACTGGGCCTGATGTGGATCCAGCAGATGTATGTATCATATGGACCCACCTGAGACTTCATTTTGCAAATAACGCTGTGTGTAAGACACAAAAGTAACACAGAGTAGGGAAACTTTGGAAGGTTACGCTGTGCCATGGAGGCAGGAGGTTACTACCAGTCAGCATCAGTTCAGGCCCAGGTTCTCTGACTCATATTTGGGTCTGTACTTATCCAGATTGTTCCTTAATGTTTTTGTATAGCACAGATGTTTTGTAAAGCTTTAAGTGATTCTATTAAAGCTTCCCTGGATGCCCAGACCTAGTCCTAAATCTGTCTGTTGGCATTACCTTATTTACTTTGTTACTGGGAAGAGTGATTTTAGCTAAGAGAATGCTGGATAGCTAACACACAAGTGTCTGGAAAATAATTTAATTTTCTTCTGTGTGAATCAGTTGGAAGGCTATCACTCCAAATTGAGAAACATAATGTATGTCCACCCACCTGGCAGGATGTAGGATAGGCTTTGTGGCTCTTTTCTGCTTAGCCTCGAGGAAGAAAGTGGTTATAGTGTGACTATATTGGGCACAGGTGGTTTTCTGTAGCTCTCAAATAAGCAGTGTGCTGGTAGTTGAGGGACTCAGGAAAAGTTTTATTGAAATATGTATGGCCTAAAAAAATCATATTCATGCATAATATGATCTGTAGAAGTGGCTGGATATTTCCAAACAATTTCTCTAGGCTTTGCCTCTTGCCTTGGTTTTGAATAGCATTTGAGAGTTGACAAAGAAACTGTCTCTAGTTATTACAATATTTGGTCTGATATGTATTTCTCCTCTCTTACTGCACTCTGATAGTTGAATCTGCTAAAGCCTTCCATTCATAAATGTTTATCAGAGTTGCAGTATTAGAGTAGTGAGAAATGGTGAGGGTCGTTTAGCAAGTACAATACCACACATGGAGTCAGGAGAGCTCTTCATATTTGTTCCTGCCTTTTCTGCTCTCCAGGATGTGTCCAGTTTGCTTTGCTCCTCAGTTTCTTCCTCTTCAGAAGAACAGAGGGAAACAGATTTGTTTGTATAGTCTCATACAATGAGTTTTTTTTTTGTTTTTTAAAGACTGGAGTTGTTTCATCATCTTTGATTGCTTTTACTTTCCAGCCAGGTCCCTTCCCTGGGCCTGAGGTTTATCCATGACCTAGAGGAATCTTGGATAAGCAATGCTAAGAATTAATGATTTCTCTTATTATCAAGTTGTGATAAATACTCTGCCTTACATGGCTTCAGAAATAGTATACTTAAAAAAAAAAAAGAAAAGTAATAATTCTCTAGATATTTTTCTGCTTGCTCTTATTCTGCAGTAGAGAGAAAGATTTGAAAAACAAAACTTCTTATACTTTTGTCTGGCAGACGTCTGGTTCTTGAAGTACAGAGCTGGACTTTACTGGACAAGATTTAGATTAGATGTAATGAAGTTGATGGTGAGTGGTGAAAGGTTCTGTACAGAATAGCAGAAGTGTCATGTGTACAGTCAGCTTCACTGGCAAAACAAATGAAGAATGGGAACTGCATCAAATCTTGTAAGTAGATTTTATGAAAAGAGGACCAATTGTTTAGTAAAGTCTCCTGAGAATTGAATCCGTATGAATTTCCATAGTAAGTCTATTGCAATTGTGCAGAAGTCAGTACATAGTAACTGTATAGCTGTTCAACTCCAGTAGTTTTTAAGTTGCTGTTTAACACATAGTAATTACCTTATTCAGTTTTAATTAAATGTGAAGTCATGCATATTGGAAACATGATTTACAAATTTTTCAGAGTAATGATTCCAAAGTGATTTTTCTGGGCATTTCAAATCTTACTTATGAAAGTAAGATTCAGTATAATTGTTTTTCTTTCTATAAATTTGGCCGTAGTCTTGCTCTCCTGACCTATCGCTCCTTTCTCTCTACCCTACTATACAGTAGGATTTGTAAGTCTGAAAAAAACAAAGATCGAATTATCAAGTTCTTCTGCTTTGAAACTCTGCCAGCCTGTACTCTAATCCCAGAAGAATTAAGAAAAAAGGGGATGGACTGTGCCACGTTCATTCGCATCATCTTGGTTTGTCATCAGGTCACAGGCCAGAGGGAACAATTGTATAACTGTTAAGGCAGAGACATGGGCACTATCATTAAGGAACTGTGAATCAAACAGGCTTCTCAGGTATGTGTATAGCCCCTGGGATGATGCAAATCACTAGTTCTGTATGCTGAAGGTCTTAAATTGTGGAATCTGTGCACAATTGAATTGCTGTGATGCAACATTAGTTTTTACCAAATTCTTCCTTAGTGGAGTCAGAAGGGAAATGTTTAAGTATTGATGTTGTTGTGGAACACTTCAACAGCACTGTATGTGTTGAAATGTACTCTGCAGTGAGGAAGTAACACCATGCTACTTGGAAGCCATCTTACCATGTCTCTTTTACTCCACAAAGCATGACCCCAGCCCTGTGCACTCTTATCTGCCTGCCTACCGTGTGCTTCACTTTCCAAGAGCTGAGCCTACGTTCTCACCTGGAAGAGCACAGCTTGGTACCTGGGTGCTGTGGAAGGGGAGCTCACTCTTGTGCCTTCTGGTGGTCTATATGCCCTTTCGCTGTGTGGATGCACAGAGCAGAAGCTGTTCAGTGCATTTATACAAGACGAAAGTTCTGTGTTTGTGGTGGATCACATGCTAATGGGGCAGCGGGAGGGTTGGGCTGGGAGCTCTAGGAGTAAAGATCCCCTATGAGCCTCAGGCTGCTTGTCGCCAGGGTTGGCCTAACTTCTTGCATTTATTCACAAGATTTTCAGGTGTCCAACTGAATTACAAGAAACAAAACTGTGGAGACTCCCGGAGAGAAAGAAGGGAGACTCATCAAAACTCTAATTATTTACGTCTATGCTACTGTGAACTTCCAGATGGCATGTCACTGTTTTTTTTCCAGTGCAGAGCACCCTTTGGAATTTTTTTGAGGCAGAATAAAACACATTGAATCAGTATTCCATCCTAGTACCCTGCAAATGCCTTGTTAGCAAGACTCTCTTGTCTGGCACAAAGACGCTGTGAGTTAGGAGTAACTTGGGTTAGGAATCCATGTGCCAAATAACTTAGTTTTTCATCACGCCCAACAGATTTTATTTAACATGCAGACTGCTCCATGTTTGGATCATCTGCTGACATGTACTTCCTTCCTGTAAGTCATCCAGGAAGAAAACTGGTTTTATCATGCATCAAACACATTCAAATGCTTACTCTTCCTAACTTGCTGATGGAACTCAGCCTGTTTTAGTTGAACTAGCTCTCAACATAAACACAAGTGCTCATCATAAATATTTTCTTTGAAGAGTCCAAGACATAGAACATACACTAGTATTCATATTTACAAATCTTCAGACTTAATTAGCAATGTTGTATATGGAAGAAATCTATTTGAAATGCTTTTAGTTTTTATTCACTCATTCAGGTTTCCTTCCCTCTCACCTTTCTTTTTGCTTTTTTTCCTTTAAGCTTTCCAGATGTTGCTTGTGCTCATTTCCCCATATATACTCATTCTACCCTTCACCCTGGTAGTGAAGCTGTAGCAATCTTCTAAATAACACTCTTTGATTCTTTATATGGAAAAAGAACAATGAGAACACAAGTCACCTTGTAATGAATATCATATTTTCTTTTTGTCATCCATTAAAAGAAAATGGAAAAACACAGAAAATATTGGTGGCTCTCTTCTGCAGATGTATCTCCAACAATTGCTTTTCAGTTTGTGATCTGAAAACAGAAGACTCATTAAGAATTGTCATCCCAAGGAAAACACACGTAGAACATCCACATTCTATATGTGAAAGCCATGATCTCCAGGTACAGCTGTTTGCTGTTGTGCTGACGTAGAGGTAGTTCCTCAACTGTGAAGTTCTTTTCTTCAGCTAGAGGCAGTCAAGATTGGTACAGCTGCTCTACCTGTAACTCTCTTTAATGTGTGCTTCTGCCTGCTTACAGCAGCTATGGTACTACTTGGCTGGATATTTGATAATTTATTTCATGTCAATGTAGCTTTTAGTTTCCTTTCCTGGAACTGCTCCCCTGTTTTGCAAGGGTAGAGTTAGAGAGCAGCATGTTTTTTTCATAACAGTATGTGAGGAAGAGAATTCACCTTTTTGAGAGAGTGGATTTCCAGCCCATGCAGTGATTGGGCAATGGAATTACAAAATTGGAATTATTGTCTGACTAGCGAAGGGATAAGTCCAATTTAAAATAGGGGATTTGTGCTCCTCCAGCTGTGCATCTAGTTTAGGACTACCAGTTACTCTGTCAAGTAGCAGTCGGCTTAGTGATCTGAAAGAGAAGTTTTCATGGGAGGAAACGTGCTCTAACTGTCCTATTTTTTAGTACATACAAACAGCTTACTGTTTGTGTATTCCTTTCCACAAGGTAGATAGCTTCCATTTAAAACAAAAACCCACCATTTTTCAAGGTCTTTGTCATGAAGGAAAAATCCCTCTGTTGGTAGGAAGGTACTACTAGTGACCCTGAAATAGCACTGTAAGACCTTAACTCCTGCTTTCGTTCCCAGGCCCCTTGAGTTTTAGCAGACATATGATGCCCTCTGAAAATCAGCCCTGTCCCAGTACTGTAGGATCACCTGTTGGGTGAGTGGATTTGTTAGAACAGACCCTAACACTTACATGTTGCTTGAAATCTGTATGCTATAATGTAGGAGGCTGTAAGCCAGAGGCTGGAGTTAAGTTCTACTTTCACCTGGTACCAAATAAAAATTCTTGAGAGTTTTCATCTTTCCTGCCTCTGGAAGGAGGAGAGAAAGCACACTATAGGAGCAGCAGGTGACAGAATGAAACATCCTCATTACTGTTGAGATGGACATAGTTTCCCAGTAGGGGTGTATAATCAAATTCTTGTACGTAGGGTGCAGTTAGGTACACAAAGATTTCTTTTTTTCTGAAAGAGTCTGTTGAGATATATATGTGGAAGTTAAAAAAAAAAAAAAAGAGAGAGACCAAATGCTGCTGCTCTGTGTTGTCATCCTGTTTTGTGCAGGAACACTGAACTGCTGTCAGGTCTTACTGTACCATTGGGAAAAGGGTAACATTTCCTCAGTTCAACCTTTCAGTCACTGGGTCAGCCTGTGCTGGAGATGTGGTTTTATATATTCATCACACCCATGTTTGTCCTGTGGTTTTGGCCTCCCTTAGGGAAGAGCTAGCCAAGTCCTAGTTCAGGGAGTTGAAGTAGTTTTGTAGCTGCTGCTTCAAATACAGAAGTAGACTAGAAAGGGAGGTGTAAATATTTGCTCTGCCTATTCCACATCTCCTGCTTCCCCTGCTCTCCTTCCCTCCTGCCTTCCTTCCTCCCCGGAGGCAGCTGAACTCTGGCCTCACACCAGTGGGGACCAAATGAAATGAAGACCCTCAGACATGTTTGCAAATCTATTAGTGAAGCTTGGCTGGTGCTTTGTTCTGTGTGATTTATATTTGGGGCCCCTGAGGTTTGATCCGGTTAGCTGACTTATTCTACTTGACGTATTTCTGTCTCTGGGTTTTGTGGCACACTGAACGTTAACTTAAAGGAAATCTTCTAACAGCAGTGTAAATTATATGTATTTTCCAAGTTCTAATTGAAATGGAGGATGCGTGAGTAAGAAGTAACATCTGCCACCAGAAAGTTTGTCTTATTTCCTTTATGCCTATAGTGGAAGCACAAGAAGCTGGAAGCCTCTTGCTCAGCTTCACCTGATCAGCAGTAGTAGAAGAGCATTGAGTGGCTGCAGCTGTGACCATTTCCTTCACTGCTAGGTAGGTGTGGCAACAGTTCATATCCCCACAGATAGAGTTAGGAGCAGTGAAGCTTTTTTCCTTAGTGGTGATAGCAGTATGCTGTAAAAGGGCTTTTGTTTTTACGTTTGACCTGCTAGTATCAGGTGACTATTTTCCCTATGTAACTCTGGCACAAGTTTGTGTGCTGCTTTTGGAGATGAGCACTCATGCTTTTGAGGCACTTCATAGGAAGAAGTAAATCTTGCAGTGTTCATTCTTCATAGATCATACAAATCAGACATGCAGGTGCTTTTCTAGACTTCCGGAACAACGCAGCAGGTACTCTGTAGTGTCTGTGCTTTATGGACTGCTTCTGCTGTTTGTGATGCACTAAGGGCATGTCTGGCATTGTACGCAGAATGAACATGGCATAGAAAGCACATTGGGAAGGAAATAATATGATTCTACTGAGGAAGAACTTGGGATAGCTAACTAAAGATCTTCCTTGTTAGATCCACCTTAAGCAAAATACTGCATGTAACCAAATATTACAGAGTAATTATAAAAAAAAAAAGTGAGAACTTCGAATCTATATTATGCTGTTTTTTATTGGATCAAAGTACCAACATTTCTAAAAATAAACATGCAACTTTTGCTATCATTCATATAGAACTCTTCAATTAACTTATAAGGTTTATTAATAGTTCTTTGAAGAATTCTGTTTAAAATCTGCCTACCGTTACTGGTACTCAACCGTTTTATTTTGTCTGTGCTGGCTAATGGCTCTGCTTACTTGTCGATACAGTGCTTAAGGAAAGGCCAAAGTCTTAATCAAGATTCAAAGTCTTATCTCAATATACATAATTCAGTAATTATTAAAATGGTTTCCTTCCTGCCTCATCTGTTTTTTCTGTAATTCACACTTAACTTGAGAGGTTGAGAGCTGTTGGCAGAAACTCAGTGTTTACATGTGTTAATTCACTAGTTTATTATTGGTGCTGTGAATTGGAGTAGTCAGTTCTGCCCCTTCTATCGTGGATTTATAATCAAAGTATAAAAATTAATACCTAGTTGCAGACCTAGATATTGAAGAAAACAATGAGGTGATACCAGCCAACGACATAAATGTTAGTATTAGTTTACCAACTGTCTGACAGGATAAGCCAGCCAGAATTAAATAAAAGTATTGTGGGAGAAGCTGTTGATGTAGTAAGCCAAGTCCTTACAAATTGTTTTGCATGAGAAGGGGTGAATTTGAATGCCTTGTTTATTGTTTGAACCTCCAGCTTCTGGTTTCATTGGCTGTGGGAGAGGGAGAATGTATTGGCTCAAACCCCTTGAACGCTTTGTACATTCATTTTTTTCCCTTTTAGTTTCAAACTGAAGCATCGTAGTGGAGCTTGGTGTATAAGAGTGTTTTTGGTTCTATCCTGTGCTCTAGGAGGCAGGGCGCTGCTGGAACAACTGTGCTGAATGCACGGATCATAACACAGGCAGACTGTGTCCTCTTTCAAACAAGGTGGCCTTCTGTGATCTGTCTCTGTAGCTCCCCTGGTGTTTTTCCATTACTATGGCTATACTCTTCTGCTATTTGACTGAAGGTATAGCAACAAGATTTAACACGACTGCCTTGCCCGCCTGACTAGAAGCAATTAGTCTGTGTAACAAGAAAAAGCAAACCCAACCACCCCTCTTCCTTTCATGGTCTAAAACTCAAGCCAGCCCCACTCAGGTCTGACTTGGAGGAATGTAACTCCAACTGGCTATGGAGGTCATGTGGAATGGCCCCAGTTTTGGAACAGGTTGAATCCTTTAATCTGGAAACTGCTACTTAAAGGTATTTGAAAAGAAATCACGTAAAAATGCTGCACCATGGTTGTCATCCAGTGTTGTAATTAGCATGACAAACCTTTTGAAAATTGTTTGTTCTACTTAACATCTCTTATTGCAGTAATTATATTAGAATTTTTTCTTAAGATGCTGAGGAGTCAACAGCTAGAAATCTGAGGTTGCTTGTGGGTGTAGATCAGTAGCACCTCATGTAGTTGTATGGTCATTAAACAGTCTGCCCCTCTGTGGTAGGGAAAATAGTTATGATTTATTAACCAGGTGGTGTGAATAGCTAAATCTTTCAAGCTGTTCAGGTCAGATTTTATATGAAAATTCAGACATTGTAGATGTACACACTGCCCTTAGTGCCTCTGGTCATGAGATGCACCCAATTTAAAAAGGATCATGGAAAGGAAAATTGTTTTGTGCAAGATTAGGCTTGCTTAAGCAAAGTAGACTTAATTTCTAGCATGATACATAGCAGAAATGAGAAGATCTCCAAGCAATTTAAAAATGCATAGGCTTAAATAGAAACTTTGGCTGAAATTATGGGGAACATCTGTAGTTTATCTGAACTGAAATTTTATTTTTCGATAGTGGGGAGCACTGCAGGACAGTGTTACTGATAAATATATTTGATCCAGTGCTGCTTCAAAGAATTCAGGGACTTTCTTGGCGTTACTCCTAGCACAGCAAGGTGGCTGAGCTAGTTGGTTTTCCTATGCTGAGCCAGAATGATTTTCCTATGCTTCCTTATAAAGACCATTGGGCTTCCAGTGTGCGCCACTGGTGCTGGGCTGGCCAAGGGATAATGCAAAGCTTTCCTTATTTCCATCTTGGAAGAAAGTATCTTGCAATTGATAGAGGGAAGAATGCTCATGTCTGTTGAATTTGTTCTTGCATTTGAAGTTTTAAATCTGAAATAATATATGAAAGATAAATGAAAACTACAACTTCAAATAATGTAAGAAGCTGTCCAGGAAACTAGTAATGAACTTGGCAGGGTGGAGTACAAAATCCATGGTAAGACTGTAGAAGCAATCAAAATATGAAAAGGAGGCTAGGTACCAGTGCAGTAGTCTAATGTCCAATTTCCATAAGGCCATGTCCCTTTCAAAGGGGTACAGCTGCTGCACAGAAATGATCTGTAGGAAGGCAATGTAGTGACAAAGTTTAGTTTACTAGACGTTTTCTCAAACTGTGGTATGATTTCTAGACTTATGAATGCATTTACATTTGTTTATGATAATGGCAGCTTGCAAATGCTACCTGCTACTGTTAAAATTTCTGCTGGCATTTCAGTTGTGTTTTCTGAAGATTTCAGTTGTGTTTTCTGAAGCTATCTAAAGGTTAGAGGGAAAAAAATTTGTCACATTAATTAGCAGCACGAGTATAATAGCCAATGTTTCTTTAATGTCTGAACCTTAGGATTATTTATGAAAATGGCACAATTAGTCAAAAATCAGTATAATATTTCTCCCAGGAGTGCCTTAAAATGCTTGAGGTTAGGTGCACAGGTTGTCTGACTGTTGACATTTGATGGTGGGGCTGTTTTTGGAGGGTGGGCAGGGATATGGTGATGTGTAGTGTGAACATTTTCTTTAAATAATGCAAAGTAAAGTTTTATTTCTCTCCATGTTTCCAAAACAAGAATGCAAAACTGCTTTTTCAGCATCTATGATTTAAAATGAATCTCTTTTTTTTCCAGTAAAACAAGGAATAAAAGCAGCTTGGTTACCATAGCAATGAATATGTTGGGCTGCGGCTTATGTATCCTGAAGCACGTGGAGCTTATGGCTGGAGTGTAGCTCTTAGAAAGCAAAAGGTCTGGTTCCCTTCCTCCTTGCCCTCTGCAGAATACAGCAGCAAGCCAATTGTTCAGAGATACAGCTTTGCTTTTTCCCTTCCTCACTCTCCCGCTCTACATTATCCCCAGGGATGTGTCTTTCCCTGAGAACTCTGAGCTCAGGCAAAAGAAATAAGGTGAAGTGCGACTATGACAATATGTAAAGAAATGCAAATGCAGGGGAAGTACTAATAACTTTGTGTTGAAATGTGAGTGACTGCAGTGTGGAGGCTTGTTTGGCTTTTGCAAACAGTACAGGGTAGAGTGATCATAATACAAACAAAAGTCATAACATCGTCTTGTGTTTTCTCCCCTGTTATCCTGTTTAACAACTAGTATCATGCCAGTGCCTTAACTGAAGGCAATTTCAAGCTCAGCTCTGGGAAATTTGTTTGCATGAAAAGGACCGAATACATTTGTTGTTTGGTGTAGAGAATGATAATTTGCATCTGGGCACGAGCTGCTTTAGGGCTGTGACTCACTGAGAACATTATTGACTGCTTTGTGGGCACAGAATGGGAAGCTGTTTTCCATGAAATCCATAATGATGCATGTCTAGACTATGAATTTTAATGCCCAGAAGGAGTTAAAACAAAGCCCTGTGAAGGAAATGCAAAGACCCTAATGACTTCTTAGGACTTTGCATCAAGCTAGCTCTTGAGTTGAGGAGCGTATAGCTTTTCTGACAGTCCTCCATGAGATGGTGCTTGAGGACTTGTCCACAGTTACTCTTTGCATTGTTTTTTTTAGAAGTACCCCACTCTCCCCTCCATTCCCCAAATAAACCAAACCCACAAAGAGATAATGGTTTGCTGGTTATGTCCATATTTTTGCAGCCCAGTAAGCTTTAATAAGGAGAGAATTCAGTTTCAGCAAGTTCTAATGTTGATGATGGATGCTGAAAAGGATGTCAGAAAAACTTGAGCAAAATTTGGCATGGTAAGAGAGCTGCTTGCCTGGAAAGCTTCTAGAATGGCAGGAGGTTTATGCCGTATTGTGTAATAGACCTATTGCAAGCCACCAGTACTTGTTCCAAAAAACGTTCACTGAAGAGATACCCTTTTTTTCTTTGATAGTTTGTTTTTATTGCCTTTCTGTAGCTCATTCTAATTTCAGGTTAATTGTGTACAATTTGATGACAATGTGCTGCGTCTACCAAATGCAAATTCTCTGAAGTCTTTGAGCAGCATTTCATCTTAATGAAAATGCCACTTGGAAGAGAGAAATGTGGTTTAAAAGCAGAGGTCAATTTTGGCAGCTAATGAGTTGGTGTAAGTGAACAGAAATGTCTTACCAAGGGACTTTTTTTTTTCCTTGAAATAGCAAAATGTGTTTCCTTTTCTCATTCTGCTCTAGTAGCTACTCAGGAAGGCATGATCTTTTTCTTATGGTTGTTTCTAAGAAAGTGTTCTTTAGCAAGGCTTCATGACTCTGGCCCATTTCTAGTACAGATTAAAGTGCCTCTTTTATTATAGCTGGGCATCTTGTTGGCCAGAGATCTGAATGAGTAAGCAGAAAGGAAGGTTGCATGTGTTTTGAATAATCCGTAGGGATTGGAGCGATATATGTGACTTCTAATGAGACAAAGATGATGACGTAGCTTATAAGATTTTTCTGAAGCAAGAAGAAAACTGATGTTTAACAGACTAACTGTAATGTGAAACTATAGTCCTATGTCAGCTTTGTTTTAAAAAATATACAATGCCAAGATGAAGACATCTGAGTCCAGAATTTTTATTCACATGTCAAGAAAAAATAGCTTAGTCTGAAAGGGTGGTGATTTCCAATTTATCCATGGGAAATGACCTTGCTGCATGCTTTCCCCTCTTAAAAGGGGAAGAAGTCATTTTTACTCTACACAATTCTTCCTCCTGTGCTGCTCATTGAGCATTAGCCATGAAGCTGATAGTCTGAACATTGACACTGTCTGGACATAGGACAACAAGGCTTTAATTACCCAAATAGAGTGAAAAAGTTTGTCCCATTAAAAGTTCTCCAAGACTAGAGTACCATAAAGTGTAATCACTTAATGTGTGTCTGTAGCATTAAGCACATTTGAATGAATGTCAATAAATGACTTATAAAATATAATTCATTACAAAAGTCATGGGCATATCTAAAGTGTTGTACATTTCAGAAATAATCATTAACTAAATCCATTTTCATTGGTTTCTATGTGGTTAGCCTTTTCTCCTCAGATGAGGAGTAATTCCATCTTTTGAACAAAATCTTATACCATAAGCAACATATCTGGTGAATACCAATGGTATTTAAATGGTAAATCTGTGCAGAAAGATTTTATTCTTTGAAAAATTCTTTTGTAAGAATGCTTGGTCTTATAACCTTTTCCTAGTTGTAAGTGTGGGCACTGTTAACAGGAATGCTAGCATCAGAATACAGATTTTTCTCAGAACCTTGGCAAATGATTAAACTCTGACAGGGAGATTTTTCATATGCCAAATGGGAATTAGGTGCCAAGTTCTCACTGACTTTGAGCATCTAACTGCTGTTTATTCTTCTGTTAATATTCCTTTACATATATATATATATATACATATCTTAAGTAATTTGCTTCCGCTCGTGTATCTTTATCTCCTTCTTTGAGGCATGTGTGAGGAGGAGTGTGTTGTAGGATTTGGACTGTTCATCAAAAAGAGCATCATCTGTGTGCTGGCAGCTAGTTGAATGTGATAGCATGCTGTATGTGGATTGCAAACCTGCGGAGTGGAAAAGGATGTGAGCAAGATTCACCTTCTGGTGACCACGTTATGCCAGCAATCAAAATGAGTTACTCAAATATATAATGACCAGGTAGTGGCTGGATTCAGTGGGTTCAGTGCATATACGTCACCTGCCAAGGCACGGCTGCTTTGGCCAATAACCTCAGACACTGTCCCGCCTGACGTCTGCAAGCTTCTTGACTTGGATCTGGGATAAGAGGTTGCTATTTCTGAATTTAATATAGCTCTTTGCTGTCTCAGAATGGAGGAGGGTGGGTGAGATGGGGAGGGAAGACCACAAAAGTCTCTTGAAAGCCTTTGAATTTGGATGTGGGGATGTTAGCACAATTAATTGATGTTAGAATCTTCTGCATTGAAGTTTTGGAATGTAAAGCCAGTTGGCTGCTTTTGTTACAAAACTCCAGTGTGATGCTAAGCAAATTGCACCAAATCAGTCTTTCTATAGGTTGCTAATTGTTCCTGGATTTTACCGGTTTTGAACTGGGTAGCCAACATTTCTAATGTGGGTCACTCACCATTCCATGCGTAGAATGGGTGCAGTGAGCAAACCATGTTTTTCTAGTACTTGCGTGATTAATAAATGCATACCATAGAAAAACTCTGGTAAGAAATGAGCATTTGCGTTTAAAGCTTAACGTGTGGAAAAATAAGGGGTAGTCACAGACACTATTTTTCCCTGTTATTCAAACCGCTTATTAGGTGAGTTCCTTTTTTTCAGTGCATTGGGTAGCATAAGAAGACTTCTGGATGGGGGGGAGTAAGATCATATAATAAAGATTGTATAACAATGCAAGCAAGGCTGAACTGATTTTGTTTAGGCAATCTCTGCTGTGTAACTTTTTATTGTAGGGGTGTTCATGGAGGTGTGTGCAATTCTATTGCAAAGTGAGTAACAGTGGGTAGTTCATAAAACATTAATTAAGCCATGCAGTGTGTCTATAAGTGAATATTTCTCAATAGCTGGGAAATTGTTCCCCTTTTTTTCCGAAATTTATTCAGTGACACAAGGTCAGTCATCAAATGGAGAACTTCCCTTGCTTCTTGACCCAAAACAGGAACTGAGACAATAATTCTAAATAGTAATTTTCTAAGTAATAGCTAAGTAGTCCTCTTATTTTAAGTAGGAACATCTCATTAAGTTTCTCTGTACTTTCTAGGTAATGGTTTTTGAGCAGCATGTTATAGCTTTGTTTATCATATATCATGTATGTATCGTGTATTTATATAATACGTTATAAAATGTACTGAAATATATTTAAACTGTACCTTAAACTGTAACACAATAACTTGTGTAACTTTTAACTTCATATAATTGCATAGTTCTTGTTTTATAAACTAAAATTGCTTAGTTTTAAAACTCTGCAGTTCTGTGGTTTTGACATCATCAATGATAAAGAAGAGGATGGTATAACCATAGCACTATAGAAGTACCCCAGCACTAGTGAATCAGTCCATCTACCAGCTTGTGGGTTTTGTCATACTGGATTCTTACTCCTATCAACACTAAGGCTAAGGCAGGTATTTACGTTTTTTTAAACAATAGTGTGTCAGGTCTATGCTGGGTATTTAGAAAAAAGAAAAATTTGTGTAGAAGTCTCTCCTTTAAAAAAATGTTGATATAAATCAAATGATTGTAGCACAGTTTTTAAAAGTATTATTTGACTTACACAATACTGAAAATGGGCAAAGATATCTCTTTGGGTTGACAAAACTCAAAACATGCGTTTAGACATTTGAGACAGTAGAAAAAGTGTTTGGCATTGAATGGAGCATTTTATTTGCAAATGGTAGTTTCATAATATTGGTGTGTTGATAGATCTAATGAATTGTAGATGGAGCTTTTATTGGTTTAAAATCAGTGTGATGTAGTTTCAAATAAAGGGTACAAAATCAATGAAAAACTGAAATGCTTTGTTAGAAAATACCAAGAGCTTTTTGTCTTTAAAAACATGTAAACAATTTGACACTATGGAAACAAATCTGCTAAAACATTCTTTGTCACCACATTTCCAAATTCTGTTGTTCCTTCTATGCTCTTTTGGTTTCCTGATTTGAGAGGAAAACCTGGACTGAAGGACTTCACCCAGCCTCATTTCTGCATCCTTTTCAAGTAAGCAGGTGTTGTAAGGTAAACTCCTCTTTTGTGCCTTCCAGCCTTTGGAGAATCTACCTTTGCCTTTGTTAAAATGGCCTAAAGGTTGATACACTACCTAAGTGTGCACACCAGCCTTTAGATGCTTGTACTCAATTTTACTGCTTGAAAATGGAAGTTATTTTCAGATTGCTCCTAAGGGGTTAGGAGCACTAACCCCACTTAGCAGCTTTATCCACTGCTTGGCTCATTTGTTGCATTAGCTTTAGAGAAGCTAAGAGTGAGATAACAGAAGGATAATCAGGTCGGGGCTCCCTGCAGTACATGTAGGACATGTGGGAAAGCCAGCTCTGAGCTTGTCTGTGAGCTTGGTGGAGAACACCTTGCTACCTGATTGTGTTTTAGAACTCGCTTAACTCTTAAGACAAGCAAAAACTCCGATAGATGCAGAACTATAGCACTGCAAGGTTTAACAAGTTGTATAATAGGCCCAAGAAATAATTGACTTATGAAGTCCATCCATGTATCTGGAGACAACAAAAAACTGATCAGGAAGAAAATGTCCACTATTGCCAAGAGGATAACTACAGTGTGGAAGAAATATAAAATACACTAAACCTATAGTACCTCAGCGCATAAGAGACTTTCAAGCCTTTAAGTTCCTTGTTGAAGGCATCCTTTTGGTATCTGATGTGCTGGAATGGCTGAATGTCAACTCCTGCAAAAGTGGCGAAAATACTGTCAGAATAAAGCTTGCTTTAGTAAGATCTAGGACAGGAAGCTCCTGCTGTGCTAAAGCCACAATGAGGTAAGTCTGCTAGTGATGAGAAAGCTGAGTGGGAACCCACTTAACTCAGATTGAGGAATTGTTCTGCTGAACTGGATCCAGACCAAAATGTTTGTACCTATAAATTACTTAAGTACTTAAATTTCTCAGGGAAATTTAAGCCCCTTTGGTGTGGGGGCTGGTACTGGGAATAGGATTCTCTGGGAGTTTCAAATGACTCCTATAGCATCAATCTAAGACATAAGTTTTGTTGATTTAAAACCTTTTTGGCTCCAATGTTGTCTGCCATTCCCTCTAGGCACCCTTACCTCTGAGATGAGCACAACAGAGCAGGTACTGACTGAAGGGCTTTAGGCATTATGAAGGCTTTACTGGAAAAAAAGATGACAAAACTGCTCAGGTTCTCTCTTGCTTGGTGGATCTTCATTTTCAAAACTTTGGTTAGTTGGTATTTCACAAGAGGGAAGAAAATGTCTTGGCCTGGGAAATAGTTCAAAGCTGAAAGTAGACCACAGTGGCAGCTCAAGAACTGTTTGTAGTTCTCTGGACCATTTGTAGGCCCTGAACCTAAAGCCATTTATGTTGGTGAGTGATGTTTACTTAATTAGTATGGGGGAGAGGGGAGGTCTGGATCCATACTGTGTCCCTTGCCTGTTCGAAACATCCCTTACAACTGTTTGCGAAATAGTTGTATTGAAACAAAAACTGATGAAGTAGAAATCCCAGGAGAGGCGTTCAGTCACCAAATTTTAAACTTCCTTCTGTTACTTCCATGAGTGGCCAAACCACAGGACAACATGATGAAACGTCCCCAAGTTTTCTGTCAGGTATAGGATTCTGGTGACAGAGCGAGATGGTCACTGGATGCTCTGAGGCCAGCCCCAGCTCTGGTGGCCAGGCTTCTGGTGCCAGCTCAGGCAGGTGCATGCAGTGCTGCCAGTGGGTTATTGGCTTAGGGTTGAGAGTGACTCTGTGGCCAGTATCCCAAGGTCCCCGCCCTAATCTGAGCCCTATAATATCATATTAACAGATAGATGACTGACCTATTTATTTTCAGAACGATTTGGGAAGTGCTGTGGGTTGCATGATGTACAAATCTAAGATTTAGAGGATTACTGGAGAACATTAAATTGTTGTGGCTGGATTGTATTCAGGCTAAGAATCTATGATCTTTCTTTGTGGAAGTTGATACATAATGTAATTTTAGTCATTACAGGCTTCCTGTTTTTTATATTTGAATACTTCACAGAAGCCAATAAACTACTGAGAATTTTTCAGCCTAAAAAAATTATAAAAGATCCAAGAGCTCATGATGAATCTAATTTCTAAAGACAGGTGTTTGTTCTGTATTTGGTTAACGTAGTCAGAACCTGGACTACTTGGATGAGGAGGGGTGTGTGGGAACTGCTCCTTAAGGTCCCACAGCTCCTTCCAGCATGTGTTCTGCAGGGCCCTGAAGCAGTGGCCAGGTACCCATTATGTTGTTGAGCAGCAGCTGGAGGCCTGGTTATGCTGAGACTTTAATGCTGAGTAACTACTGAGCTTAGCAATGTAAACATTTCCCCAGCATAGATGGCATCTGTGTCTTTGAAGTGAGTAAGGTTTAAAGCTGAGTGGATAACAAAGCTATCCAAATAATGCCTCCCTTTCTAGGTCACTGCCTTCCTTTAAAGTGCACTTCTGCTCCGAAAAGCAATCAGTGCGAATGGTGTGCGGAGCTCTATTACGTTGGTGTTAGGTTTTCACGTATTGTATATGTTAGTGTTATATTTGATATTGTATCTGTAAAAGCTGTGCTACAAAAGTTGTCAGGGTTCAAATAACAAACTATGCTCTTCCCTCAGGAGATATCACTCTAATTTTAGACATTTGGAAACAGGATATGACAAGTAAAGATGAGAAAAAGGTGAGAAGTGGATATATTACATCTGTAAACACTGAATTTACTCACTAAAAGTGGAACATGTAGAAAGAAAGGTACATAAAAGAAAGAATGACCTTCGTTAGCCCATCCTCACGGTTGTCAGCATAAAATGAGATCTGGAGGGGATGTGAGTCAGGAGAATGGAGCAGACGGGAACGTGGAGGGTACGCTGCAGCCAAAAAGCAGAACTGGGGGATGCAAAGCAGGATTTGTCATGGGAGAAATGGCTGCCTGAGCTATGGAGCCTGATGTTACTGCAGTGTAACAGGTGCCAAATCCAAAGTCCCCGGAAGTTTTATTGATAATCCTGAACTGTGGATCTGGATGAAAGAAAAAATGTACTTTAAAATAGCCAGAGAAGCCAAGAAGGTTAAGGCTAAAAACTTTCTTCTGTGCAAACAAAAGGGGATTAGTAGAGGGACTTACACAAGTAAAAGAATCATGTCAAAAAAAACCTAGCTCCTAGTAGCTGTGTTTTGTTGGGAGTGTGTCCCTGTGTCTCGGGTGCACAAGAAGAGAAGGATTTGCTAGTCGGATCTGCATGGATGAGAGTTTTTGCTGTCAGAGCTGAAAGAAAAGGTCACTTCCTAGACACTGTGGTCCTTGTCCTTCTAGTTTTGCTCTTAGGGAAAGCTCTAAATGAGGTAGTGCAGGATGAATATGTGGCCCATGAAGGGTTTGCAGTGGAGAACACACTGTATTAAATTGAAATATGCATAAAAACTAAATTAGACTGGCTTATAAAGTGAAGTTGAAGCCAATTATGGAAATTAAGCATGATGTAATAGTTAATGAAACCAGTGTAGCAAGCATAGTGAAGCTATTCTGATTGCCAAGAACATCTTGCTTTTACAGTACTTATGTAACCACCAGGAAAGGCCTCAGAGTATTTTTTTATTAATAATCAGCCTTTTAAATAATATTTATTTCCCCTTTTCCTGTGACATTTTATGCTGCAGGTAGAAGCTTTTTTCTTTAAACTTTTGTCTGTAATTTTCCCAAACAATATTCCAAGTTACATTTCCAGGTTACATGTATTTTTGTTGTCATTGTGGGCTTCTGTGAATTGCATATACTTCAATAACAAGGAAAATTCAGGCTCCTGAGGGCTTTCATTACCCTTAAAAGCTGAATGGAAGACATTTGGTTTTCTGCCTTGATTTGCTTCTGTTTTCAGCCATCAAAATTTAATTTCATTAGAGGAAGGAAGTACCCAACAAAACACAAAGCAGTATAATATTGTGTTGGTTTTCTGATAGCACCATTCTCCAAACTCTTGTGTTCTTTCTTTCATGTGTATATATATATATACATATACACACACATTAGATATATATATATATAATGTGGATCTGAGCCTTACAGAACTTGGCTTATCACTCACTAGAATTTCTGAGCCTCGTTCCATCAATGGGAAGCTAGATTTCACTTCACAAATCCCAGTCTGACTAAAGCCATATTAAAATAAGCCTAATGGACAGCAGTGTCCAGTTTAAAATAGATTTGTTTCCAGTATAGGCTGATAATAGGTGTCTGCTTGCTGTGGATTGCCTTTTTGTCAGCATCAAGTAGGTTTTATATTTGTTCTGTGATCATATGCATATAGTAAAATTTGAACTTACATCTAATATGATGGGCTGAAAGCTGAGTGATCATCTCTTCCTGAGCTTCTTATAAGATCTTGGGTAACTTAAGCTACAGGTACCTCAGTTTCTTATATACAAGAGAAATGTTAAAAAGTTTAAAAAGCGGTTCTCAACTGTCGAAGTCCGCTACTTGTAGAAGTACAAGCATTTGAAAATTTTTCCCTGGAAGGAGAAACAGTAGAGGAAGACACATACTTGGGTGTGGAAGGCTAAGGTACTGACCCCCACTCTGCTTAAACCTATGGTGGTTTAAACCCACCGCAGCACAGACCCAGCACAAAACCTCAGCCCAGAACTTATTATTGGCACCAGAGGGGCACTTTGTTATGGTTTTCAATCACAATGATGTGATATTGTGAGGTACTTACTTTTCAGAATACCCGAAGCATTCTTGCTGTTTCATTTTTTTTCTTCACACTTGCAGCAAACATTCTCTGTTTTCCTTAGCTTGTGTCTGTGGATTGCTGTTAAGGATTACCCCTTCTGCTTCACTGATTTGGGAAGCCTAAAGGAGAACATTTATTTTTTCTTTCTTGTATTGTCATCTTCTGGCTTCTCCTTCCATAAATGACTATCTAGTTCATCCTGCATCTTCCTGAATTAGTTAATTCTGGAAGTTAATTCTTAGTTAATTAATTAATTCTGGTGGATGTCACTGGCTAGAAAACACAATCAGAACTAAATGCCTACTACTGCATGGATCAAGGGACTAGCCAGATAGCAAAGACAGTAACTTTTAATAAACCATTCAGCTGTAATGTTTGTTTGCTTTAACAGAGCACCATGTACTCAGCAATCCTGTTAGTCTCATGAGAGCATCTCTATGCCATGGGTGAAATAAAAAAAAAAAAATTTACCATAACCTCAGAGTTTTGATTCAAAGCTCCTATCAGTTAGTTTTCAGTGAACTTGTAAGAAATGCAAAGTGGATTAAGTAAAAAACTTGTGTCTGAGCTGCTCCTGTCTGTTTGTAAAATGTTTCTTAGTTGGAAAGCAACATGAAATGTTGAAAGAGGAATAGAAGGAAAACATTAGCCCTTAAACAATTGGTTGTCTTGAAATCCACTCTCCTGGGCATCTGTACTTGCTCATGAGTACTTAACGTTGTAAATGAGAATGTCTAAAGAGGGTTGATAAATTTTGTGTTGTTAAATAGGACTTAATCTGAACCTGTGTTAATATCTAGCAATAATGAAAAATTGTTACTAAGTACTTAGCAGTTTTCCTGTAAGTTATGCACACAGCAGCAAGATGCATTGGCTAACTACTTTTATTATAGTAAAACAAATAAGATTGGAATGGAACCTAAACCTGATTTTGGATTACTAGTGTTTAAACATTGGAAACAAAGTTGATGGGTAAGACTATGCTTCGAGGAAAACTAACCTTTTGAAATTGAAGACACGCTCAGTTAAGGTTTCTATGCAGTACTGGTTCTTCCTGGACTTATGTGACAAGCTTTTGATTATGGTATTACTATGTTAATGGTCTCTAACTTTAATCTTTGAAGATGAATTAGTTAGCTTTTTGTCTTGTGCCTCTGCTTAGGGAGTTGTCAAAGCTAATATGAGTTATCTTGAAAATAACTTCTGAGCTTGAGTGCTAATGTTTAGACATGAAAAACTGGAAACAGTGCAACAACTGTTTGCATTGTAATTGCATCTTTCCATTATAATCTTTTCTATCTCAAGAATCAAAGATCCTGTGCAAAGAATAAAAGGAAAGGGTAATATGGCAAGAACAGGAAAGGAAGAAAAAAGCTGATTCATATTTTTCTTCTTTTATTTCAGAAAAGGTGGTGGTTGTAAATATGACGCAAAGGCTACAAAAACAGTGAATAACACTCTATTTCCTATATTGACCAAACAGAATAGGATTTTGTACCTACACAGAACCATCACATAAAAAGAATTTGTTTCTGTAGCTACAGTAAATGCAATTACTAAATACTATCTTTTGCAGATTCCGTTGTAACTTCAGGTTGCTAATGATCTTCCCCCCCCCCCCCCCCCATCTGGGCAAAATGCTCATTTTGAATTTAACATAAATAATGCCATTTTCCATCTTAGTTGACTACTTTGTTAAAAGACTTACCTCTACAAACCCTAAGGTTCTGTCTGTAAGCACATTACAAGTACTATTACTACTTATTTTCTGTATTGGAGATAAAGGACCATGTGTTTCCAGAGAAACATCTTTTCCATTTTTACTGTTTGCTACACACCACTGCAAATTCAGCGTGAAATCACTGCAGAGATAATTCATAATATTCTCCAACATCTTGCATTGAACCAGAGGCACCTGGGAGACCATAACATTATCTCTGGGAATACAAACTATGTAAATACAGACTTGTGACACAAGGTTATGATAGACTGAATAATTTTCTTAACAACAAAAAAAAGAAAGCCGTTTAAAAAAATGTTTAGTTTTTACTTTGTCCACAAGAACCAGCTTTTTCTCAGCTAACTGCCTCCTAATTATTCTGTAGAAAGAAGGAGACTTGTTTATTTTTTTAGGCAGGCTCTTGATGAAAAATGGTAAATTCAGTGAAACACAATTCAAGCTGAACAAATGTTTAAATAGTAGAATTTAAAGCACTTCAGTGGATGCATATATGAGGGCAGTTTGAACCCATGAAGGACACAGCAGGGAAATATATGCATGTTTCTTCATCTTAGCAATGTGAGAACTTGCCTGAGAAGTAGAATAACCTCAGTTGTTTGCTCATAAGAGCTCCTAGACTGAAATCAGGGAGCTAACTTCTCTCATTTCATCATGACTAGGTGTGGACTCAAACCATCATCAGGTTAGAGACTTTCAAAGTAATGGTTAAATCAACATTTCAGTTTGCTGGACTGAAACATTAGGAGCAAAATTAACCCGTTTAAATAGAAGGAACATCCCTAAGCTTCTTCACTTTGTTCATTTCTCACAGTGTGGCATCTTGAACTTAGAAAAAAAATGTATACAAAAAAACAGTAAAATGACATTGGTAGTCCATAAAGTTTTCTGGGATACCAAAAACAGAGAGGGTCAAGTCTGCGCAGCCTGCTGTTTTGTTCCTCCAAAGGGAAGAAACAGATACTTTTGCTGTTTTCCTAGCTTGTCTGAAATATACCTGCAAGCGTTAGTTTTACATAAATATAAACTTTATATGTAACTTTACTTATATACACATTTGGTGATGTGTATGTATTTAGCGCACATACATCAAGTTAGAAAATTATCAAGTTGTTATTCTAGTAAACTTATCCTTGTTGTCTTTCTTGAACGGACTTACCTGCTCTTGATTTTTCCAGTGAGTCAGTTAACAGTCTTTCTATTAGAAAAACAAATTACTCACAAGGACACGAGTCTACTGGCCTGATAGGTGAAATTTTATTCCGATACCATCTTTTTCATGGTGATCCTTGCCTGGTATTTGCCATTTTGTTGTATCTATCATTCGATAGATATGGTAAATGTGCATGAAATTATTGACCCTAATTGATCTGATGTGGAAGTATTGTTTAAGCTATTAAAAAAGATGGAGTGACAATGAATTGTGTAGCCAGCTTTCCTAGACGTGTTCTAAATCTTGTTGTGATGAGCAGTCACAAGACCTTGGAAAGCCAGAAGACAGGGCTGTTCCAGGAGAGCTTCCTGCAGTGAACCTTAGAGCAGTTCCTTCAGGTTTTCAGGATGGAGTTATGAGTGGAAGTGGCTTAGCTGCTCCCTGCCAGCTTGCTTTTTTCCATAGCTGACAGCTGGCTGACACACAAGCCACTATGCCAGGAAGTTCTGATACTAATTCTGTGATTTGTCCTAGCACAAGTAAGAGTTAGTTCTTGGTTATCTCTTACCTTGGTCAGTAAGGAAAAACAAGGGAATGACAGGGTTGAAGCATTTGGTAGGCAAGGGTTGCTTGCGTTGTTGTGTGCAGCTTTTTGGGCATTAAAAGGCATAGAACCAAGGTGACAGATTGTTCATTCCTTTTGTACACATTAGCACTCATAAAAATAGCGAAGTAAGGAGGAGGTTTGAGCATATTCCAGGCAGGATCCCAGCTCCCTCCATTTGGTACATGGGTGGTGTTTCCTCTTCTGGCAGTCAGGGATTTGATTGTTTACACAGGTTTGCTTAGCGAGTGCACAGTTTAAAAAATGATTTGACAGGAAAACAGACTTGCCTGCATGTGTGCATGCACACACAGAAATTCTTGTGTTCTGTATGAATGCATGGTGCAAGTATGTTACTTTTGGCAGTCCCTCAGCTGGGTAAGGTGGAATCATTGCTCCACGCTGTATTTCCCAGCCGCCCTGTATTGTGGGCCAGCTCGTGTTCACTGCTGGGCTGAGCAGGGCTGTAGGGGTGTAGCTGATGTGGTGGCTTGGGACATGGAACCCAAGAGATGAAAGGGAAGGTTAACATTATTCTTCAGGACTAACAATTATTGCTTCTTACTTGAGGTACTTGGTGTCTGGAGGAGTATGTGGGGTAAGGAAAAGAGAAAACAAAGTTGAGGGAGGGCGAGGGGCTTTGTGCTAAGTAACAAAGTGGCTTACTATGGCTCACTAAACTGTATACGCAATTATTTTACACGTATGTAGCAATATTGATTAGTGTGTAGATGCCATTTATATTGTGCATGATGCAACAGCTGCAATAGTGAGGTTTTATTGTTGGTTGCAATGCAGATAGTTTAGAAAAACTTAAATGTGGCACAATGAGCTAAAAATACTTCAATATTATATGCAGCAGAGATTCTTTACAAGCTGTTTCATTTAAAAGCTATTCATCAGGACTCTCAATAACGCACTTACACGTTGAGAAAAATCTGTTTTATTGAATTGCTAGACTATTAATTCAGTCTTTCGTATTATTTTAATGACTACTTTTAAATGAAATAAAATGTGAAAAGAGATTATTCTATATTTAGTTAATCTTATGGTTGCTTAAGTAGTCTTTATTTTTTGTGACAAATCCTGACAAAAGCAAACACTTTGTTCCAAGCTTTCAAGTTTGATATTAAAATGTAATACAGGAAGACGAGTTAGTACAGTATTAGGGTTGTAATTGGGGGAAATTTTTTTAAAGCTTGTTTTAAGGTCTAGTTTTGTTAACAGGACCACAGTCGTACTACATAGCTGGTTGTAAAAGATCTGTGTGCCATCTGTGGTGTTTTAAACTTAGCTGGTTGTGCTGCATAGTCATCTTTTTCTGTTATATGAATTGTAGACTGAAAGACAAAGATATTTAAATATTTCCTGACAGCCTTAGTGATTTGAAATGAGTCAGATTTAACATCTTCAGTTGTCTTTTCGTAACTCACATTACTCCTTGGCAATGCTAATGAAGGAAAATATAAAGGATGGTTTGAAGGATGAAATGACAATTCTACAAAGATCTAGAACTTTTCGATTGAGGACTGATGTTGTGCTCATATCACTTTTGCATTATAAAAAGTATGGTAAGCAGGTTAATAAAAGTACTGGAGGTTTTATCAGCAGTAGGGAAGAAGAGAATAACTTCCTAAGTTTTCCTGGGCCCTATTTCCAGGGATGAATAGTCGCCTGTTGCAGTTGGAATTCTGTTTCAACAAGGTTAGACCAGACATATTTGTTCATTCTTGTTTGCTGTGTCCTTTTGTTCCTAT
This sequence comes from Anser brachyrhynchus, assembly GCF_964034855.1. Lineage (NCBI taxonomy): Eukaryota > Metazoa > Chordata > Aves > Anseriformes > Anatidae > Anser > Anser brachyrhynchus. Next base: position 14,972,517 of record NC_137700.1, read on the forward strand.
TTTTCCTTTGCCACTACCCACACTTTTCCTGTACACCAGGTCTTCCCTGTACTTATCTTCCTGTTTTCTTGCCTTTCTCTCTCCCACTTACTGCTGTTAATTAGTACTCTTCTGCAAGCTGTCTTGATACAGATCTCCCAAAGTGATCTACGCTGGCTGCAGACAACAAATAATGGCTGTTATCAAGCCCTGGTATCACAGTCTATTGGTATTGTTATAGCAGCCATGAACTGGCTGGCTACAGTGGAATTTTTATTCCTTTCTGATTTTTCAAAATGGACAATTATTTTGCAGCCTGGTAGAGCTTGTTTTTATTTTTTATTTACTTTTAAAGTATTTTTGAATTTGAATCAGAACTTCAAGACTGATCAGAGCAGTGCATTGTATTTAGATTGCAATTACAGTATCAGGTTTAACTTCTGGAAAGTAACCTTTTGACTGGCAAAAAAAATCTTAAAATAATGCTTTTGACTTGATCAAATAAAGGAATAAATCCTGGGCAAACCAATCATGGCCAAGTTTTTTTCAGATTTTTGAGACAGGCAAAAGATTGTTTTATAGGAGCGTGTCATTTCTGTGTTGCAGGAATGACAGATGACAGCCAGTGATTAGGAAATGCTTTTGTAGAGTTATTAGAGAGGCATTTAATAAGCAAGAAAAGTATTTTAGAAAATGCCACTGTACCGAGGATATAGTTTCAGAAGGAATGACAGCATTTTCCGTGACCAATAACCTGTCTACTGTTGAGAATTAATTTGAGATGCAAAGTATAGGAAAGGTCAAATCAGTTGGCCAGAGCATCTCTGGGAAAAAATGAGCGTGCCTTGTTGCAAACTATCTATGAAAAATGATAAAAGAAAAAATGCATCTTGATGTCAAAGTAGTTTATGCATTTCTTTGACTGGAATGAGAGTTGGGCTGGATTGTGGAGGCAGTTTGGTCCAGCTGAGAGAAACTGGCTTCCAAATCATAGCCGTTTCCTGAGTTGGCTGCTCAATAATGCTTCCACCAAGCTGTGCTCCCTGTTATTGCTGGCCCTTGTCCTGTGAGCTGCACTTCCCCTGCTTAATTAGATGAGAAAAAGGATGAGATGTTCCTCTCTTCCTTCAGGCTCATATCTGGAGGGTCCTGTTTCCAGTGTTCACTAGCACAGCTCATTGACCTGGCTGCTTGTCTGAGAATCTGCTTTCAGTGAGAGGATCTACATTCTCTTCTCAAGCTGGGAAGAGAAATTCCAACTAAAATTGCTCCTCTGTTAATATGAAATCCAGTGTGGCTGTAGTTTGGAGGAAAGAGAAAGTGGGAAGTTCCCAATGCCTTTGTCACATTGAGCATCTTCATAGTTTTGATTTAAAAATCTTCCTTTCGTAATAGGAGTTATGTTGATATGTAAAATAAATAAATCTTCTCTAATGGTAAAATGAATCCTGGAAAATATAATCCTCTATGTACCAAGCAACCAGAAAGTTTCAAATGTTCCAAAACCAGTGACATCAAGCTTGTTTGGAAAAGCCAGCTCTAACAGGAGCTGAGCTGTATCAGCTGAGTTCTTGGCTTCTCTAAAATGGTGTGAAAAGGGTACTAATTACTACCATCTCAGCAGGCCTAGATTTAAGTCTTCAGTAAAACACCAGTGATGATGCTAGGTAATAACCTTTGCACAAATCTTGTCAATAATGATAAAGATTCAGAGACAGTTGTGAGAAGATATTAAATAGGTCAGCTGCATTTGATGCCTTCCACACCATGTAGCTGGGAGCTGGGGAGAGAAAGCAAAACTGTGCTTGCTGTGGCCATGGTTTTCTCTAATTAAGGTATGACCTTTATGTCTGTGGAAGGTGTTTGCCTTGTCATTCGAATGTATTTGTTGTGGTTACCAGCATTTAAATGGAAGATTGGTAATAAAAGTTTCAGAGCTAGAAAGAACGTACCTGGAGTGAATCTAGGTGTGCTGTTCCGCCTATTGCTGTGAGTGATCCTCAGCACTTCCAGTGGGTCCCAACCCTCCCTGCTGGGGAGTGACGTGGAAGCCCTGAGGTTGCTATTTTTACTCACCCCCATCCTCCCTTCCAGTTAATCTACCTTCACTACTATCTATGTGTAGTTTTGACTTTTACAGTATTATGGAATAATCTCAAATCTACAAGATATTAGCATGCATACTCATGAACAATTGGTAACAGGTTATTATTCATCTTGGGTTAAAAAACATATACATGTGTAAGGACTGCTTTCTTTACTAAGGAAGATGAAATGAATAGCTTATTACAGGCAATGAGAACAGGACTGTGCATTTATATCCACCTCTTTTGAATTTAGCAAAATATCGGGGGACTGCGGGAGAGGATCAACCTGATTTCTTGCAGTATTTAAAACCTTTAACTGTTCCCCAGTGGTTATAATTACTCCCCTGAAAAGCTGTTCCTACAGGACTCAGGCACAAAGTTCAGTCATTTTGGTGTCAGAAAGGTCAGATTCTAGAATTCAGAAAAATTATTCACCTCATGCCACATGTAGATTATCTGAAAACAGCCATATGCCAGTTTGTTATGGTGATGTGCACATGCTTCAGCTAGTATGTTGCTTTTGATGCCAAATGTCTCTTTCAATGAGATGAGTAAAAGCAGAGTGTAGATGCCATGAGTCTAATCCTGTCTAATATTAGAATGTAGGGTCGGATCCTGAGGGCTGGTCTGCACTGGTAGCCCAGAGATTGCAACTGCAGCCAAGGGTACTCAGGGCCTTGATGCTTCCTGTGAACGGCTTTCACTGTTTCCCATGATTTTCTTTTTTCTAAGAAATGAATGAAGGTCAGCTAATCCCCTAACAAAATATACAGAGTGGGAATCATAGTCTAATGGAAGTTGAAAAGTACTGCCTCGTATCTTTCTTTATTGCAGTTAATGCAGTTAACTTCTAGATCATGGGATGACCTTCATTGTTATTCTACCTAGAAACTGAGTTTTCAAGTGTTGAAGGTACTGCCATTAAAAAATAAATAAAACTTATGGCCCTGTCTGGATTTGAATGTGAAGGTGGAGAACTTCTGAAATTGGTACTGTAAGCAGAAGTGGTTAGGGACTGATGAGGATGGGAGATGAGTGGGTAGGTAGGTGAGAAGTGTTACCTCTCTGATTCTAGCTTGCTTTATTTTTTATGAAGGGAGTTTTTCAGAAGCACAAATAGCAGCTGTGTGTCTGTAACCCAGTCAATCCCTTGGGAAAAGCCCTGCCTCAGAGTGCTGTCCTGGCTCCAACAGCAAACTGGGTAACTGATAGGAGGTGATTGTTCAACTGGTTGCTGCCACCTTTAAGTTAGGCGGAAATTCTCTTCATATGGGGTAATACATGCCCTCCAAACTGCAAGTATCAACTGTAATTGGAGATTTCCCCCAACCTCTAGAGATCTGGAGTACTGCTATAAATCCAAAACTCACCTTTATTATTGGCCCATGTATTGAACTCTAACTGGAGGGTTGCTCTTAAAAACAATATTGTACCCATGTCACAGTAGGTATTTGTAATAAAACAGCATGCAATTGCAAAGAATCAGGGCTTGTTTTAGTCAATATTAAAAATTACCATCTCTTGCCTTTGTTTTATTTCATTAATGTATACTTCAAGTAAAAAGATCAACATTGATGTTTCTTTCAATAGTGTATTTGCCTAATATTTGTGTCTTAAAGCATAAGGAAAAATCACAATCTTTCTGCTTTCTACCTGTCAAATCTATTGGAATGCTATTGGTATTCTGGTCTGCTTTAAAAGCATTAGAGGGGGATAAAGATAGTTCTGTAGTTCATTACAAGAGTACAGTTCTGAACATAATTGAAAAATAAAGTTGTTGCCAAAATGTGTGTCGCTGTGTCTCTGACTAAGGTACTTATAGGAAACCTATCACCATAGTAACAAAGTCTCTGCTAAATAATTACCAACAGATTTCTTTTTATTCTCTTCTATTTTGTATAATATGTATAGTTTGACTATAGCTTTAAATGTAGGAATTGTGTATATAAATGTTTGCAGACTGTATTTGCAAGATAAATAGGACTTACAGTCCTGCAGGCTACAATCTGTGGAAACAATGGGCAGAGAAACCAGCTGCAAACCAGTAGGTTTCATCACTTCATTCACTTTCAGTTACTGTGACCATTTCTCTGAACTCTTCGTGCAGTTACATCCACTTTGCTTTCAGGACTGTTCTGGAAAATGCTGGAATAACTTACAAAATATGGACTCTTATTGGGGATGTTGTCTGCATCTACTTTATTTCAGTCTCCAGAAATGCTATTCTGTGGGAATATTCTGTTTGTAATCCTGTTGTCTTTGGAGGAATCTGCTGGCCTTTACTCTTAGCAATTAGATTAAAAAAAAAACTTTGCAGGGTTTCCTCTGCATAACAAATTCTCAGTTCTTAAAAGGTGCTCAATGTGATCAGTCTAAACTGTTTTAGTTAAGTGATCATACCTCCAACATGGTCTTGCAAACCATTGCATTTTGGTTGAATAATGACGTGGTGAGGTCTTCATGCTTCTTGCTGACTTGAGTTTCATCTTATGGATTCATTTACTCTTGCAGATCATGCAGCTTGGGGCTTCAAAGAGCTGTCAACTAAGTGATTTCTGACTTCCAGGGGTTTTCTGTCAGGTAGTTGGTGCTTATGTTAACTAGTGTATGAACATAAATAGAACCAGACTTTTGAAGCCAGTAAATCATTATTGTACCCCATACAACAATTAGTTGAGGTGAGACAGAGGTAAAACCTGTGCTAGTGGAATTTGATTGTTCAGCCTCAGTTATTTGCCATTAAAATTCATCTCCTCCTCCTGGTGAGGAATAGCCTCCACATACCTGATCAAAGAAAACATTCACTTTTTTTTTAAAGAGGGAAGGGAGAGTTTGCTCTTGACTTTTTCTTGTGAAATTCTTGTACAGCTCATAAGAGGCTCTGAGATTAGAGAATGTTGCTGTAGAGGTTTTTTTAATGCTGCTGTATGGGTTGAAGCTAGCCCATAGCACATTAAATATTCATCTGTTTGAGGTACAGGCCTGAGGTCTCTAAAGACACTAGCTGCACTATATGGTCTCTAGCTGAATGTGGGTTACCTTAGAAACAGCAATAGTAGCAAGACCAGCAGCGCAGAGGACCATGTCATGGTATTTTGAAATTACCACAGGTAACAGCAGTTACTTTGGAGCTGTTATAAACCCCTTACACCATTTTAAAAGCCATTTTTTTCAGAAAAATGCATTTAAAACATTTTTCAAAGTGTGCTCTATCATATTTGTATAGTTGTTCAAACATATCTGTGGAGTGTTAGGAGATGACATATTAGAAAGAGTCCAGAGGAGGATCATGAATATGATCAATGGTCTGGAGCATCTCTGCTATGAAGACAGGGTGAGGGAGTGGAGGTTCTTCAGTCTGGAGAAGAGAAGGCTCTAGAGAGACTTTATAGTGGCCTTGCAGTACCTACAGGGCACCTACAGGAAAGCTGGGGAGGGACTCTTGTCAGGGAGGGCAGTGACAAGACAAGGGTTGTAATGGCTTTAAATTAAAAGAAGAAGGATTTAGATTAGACATGAGGAAGTAATTATTTGCTCAGACAGTGGTGAGGCAGTGGTACAGGCTGCCCAGAGAAGCTGTGGATGCCCCATCCCTGGAAGTGTTCAGTGTCAGGCTGGATGGGGCTTTGGGCAACCTGTTCTGGTGGGAGGTGTCCCTGCCAATCACAGTGGGTTGGAACTAGATAAGTTTTAAGGTCCCTTCCAACCCAAACCATCCTGTGGGAAGTATGGTTCAGAACAGTTTTTGTTAATATCATACAAGGAGAATTACAGATATGCAGTTTAAAAATTAAATAGAATCAAAGAGATGGACTGAATTCACTCAAATTGTTTTCCAAGGAACCAAACTTGCAATTTTCAGCACTACTAGTCCTTTTAAATAAATCTATAAACCTAAGTATGTTCCTGAAATGGACATGGAACATCTCTGCAAACAAGAAGGTATATCCTCTGTATACACTAGGAAAATTGTTAAACGTCTGTTCACCAGAGCATAAAATGTGCACACACAGGTCTCATTAACCCAACCCATGTAGTTCACAGCTTTGATAAGTACTGATCCAATCGAGTTACCTAACAATAATGTTTTATAGGGTAGTATGTTCAAATTCCAAACATCCTGATTGGTGCAAAAAGTGAAAAGAACTTTTCTGCTTCTACAGATGATTCATTTGTGGAAATGACCTTGAAAATAACTCCTTGTGCTCTAGCCAAGGACATATCTATTAAGTCTAATCTGTAGTTTTAAATTCTGCTGGAGATGAAGATTTATGAGCAAAGTTAGACTAGACCATGGCAATATTGTCTTGGTTAGTATAACAGCAAAGTGTCTAAGTGAATTTTAAGCTACAGAAAGTACAATTTCTTGTTCAGATTAAATGGGATAGATACTATGTATCAGGGAAGTGTATCAGGGAAGTCATGGATATAGCATCTTAATTATTATTGCTCTTAACAGACAATTGCTCTTCTACTGACTCACGTCCTTTGACAAATGGTTAGTTGCTCTTTAAGCCACTTCTAGACTTAAATAGCCATGTCTTGTTTGAAGCCACATGTCAAAGGGTGTGGCCTTTCAGCTGTACCTTGTATTTATGCATTTGACTTTATCAATACCTCCTATTACTTTGGCTTGTGTATTCTAATTTCTTTCCTTTTACTGTTTATCTGGGACTGTCAAAACCACAAATGGATTTAACTTTTAAAGCTTATTACTGATCCTCATTGCTTTGGGGATACGAACATGAAAATAAACCAATTTGCTATTATGTACTGAGAAATACAGAGCTTCTTCTGACCATTAATTCTTACTTAACAATAGCTCAACTAGAAGTGGTCACTTTCTACCTACAAGTAGTTTGGCAAAAGTGTTTCTTCAGCTTCATTTTACATTTGTTTAGTATAGAAAAAATTGGTCCCTTGATTCTGTGTAGCATCATTTAGATACTCAGGAGCTTGCATAAAATTATTAGATACAATCCTGTCTGTCTGTGATAACTGCAATGAGAGTGATTTTAAATTTACCCATGTCATGCACTTTCAGCTTTCAACGTCATTTCTATTCGTGTTCTGTCAAAAGAGAAAACTTGTGCAAAATCTACGTTTCTTTCAATTTCATCTCTGAATCTAAGACTCTTCAGTGTAAAACAATGAGATACACCTAGGGGTTAGCTAGGTCTGGATTATTTTGAATATACCATATATGCTAAATGACAGGTTGTACTGGGGAGCATCACTGATTAAGAAAACTAGTCTATCTGGATTTTGGCAGCAAATTCTGTAACAATGAGTTTAAGTGAACAGTTATGGAGAAATATGCTGCTTTTTAATAATAAAAATATAGTGTTTGCATTGCACGATATCTAACAAGGGAAGACTAAGAATTTAGTGAGGAGGAAAGCAACAGTGTAAAACTGAATTCTCTCTGAAGAGTTCATAGAATTAAATCAAGTGATTTTTTTATTTTTTTTTCAGAAATTGAGGCTATTTATCCTGAAGGGACATTTTCATAGCAACTGCTGAATTCTATGGAGAAGTTATGGTCCTGGCCAGCCTGCTGCTGCTGAGCCTGCTTGACTAAGGGGTGGATGCGGTGATCCCACCTTCCAGCCTCAGCCACTCTGTTCATCTGTGAAATTAACTGCATTTTGTCTTAAGAGTTAACCTGGCAGGATTTTTTCCCCTAATGTCTTCCATTTACAGTTCAGAGAGGTAAACTCAGCTGCCCTTTGTTTACAGTGGCTTTGGAGTTTTGTGGAGTCAAATTTACCATTTTTAATGGTGTAAATTGAGCAGAGGAAAACATCAGTTGTTCCTGTGCTCTGAATTACAATTACAGGAGTCCTTGCTCCTTGTGAGGAGGTACCAGGAAACCCTGAATTGAATAAACCCTGAATTGAATGACACAACTTCTAACACTTCTTTAATGCCAATTTTCCTTACACTTAAAGAATAAAAATGCACATAAAATGCATAACTGATGTAGTTGTACAGTTGAATTCAGTAATCTGTTTGCAGGCTTTAAGGTTTCTAGGAAATGGTCTGCGGTGGTTAAATCGAAGTTGGCACAATATGAAGATTTCCAGTAGGGTTTTGAAGCGAAGATTGCAGTGGTATAGCTAGAAAAACCTGCAAAAATATTTTTTTCTTAATTATGATGTTCTTTGAATTTTCAAAATTGAGTTGTCATTGAACAGTGAGTGCTATAGGGGACCTTTAATTGTTTTCAGATTAACAGCCCTTTATTACAAGTCTTTATTATCATATATAATCAATCCACATTAAAGAAAAAAGCCCATGTTTGTGAGTTTACAGTGGATTTTAAATTTCATGTGGAAATCATAGCATTCATTATCTCCAAAAATTATTTCTTATCTCCTAATGAAATAGGAAATACCTGTCTCTTTATCACAGTGATCTATGTGCCTGTTCTCTACCAGCTATTCAATGCAAAAATACTAGAATGTATCTTGGTTTAAATTACAGGAGAGGTAAATGTCATGGCAGGGCTCAGCACTACCTTTGTTGCCATTTGAAGCTGATTCTAAATACAAGTAACTGACTTCCTTTACAACCTTGTTAAAGCCATAAATTTGAGTAATTTATCTGAACCTCTTGCTCAGTGTTCAGTTATTGCTTCTCCCCCTTCACCTGCTTGGTATAAATTCTGTGTACACCAGGAGCTGTGTCCATATTATTATTTTGAAGAGCTACAAGCAAGCATTGTTTTCTCTTGTTGAAATAGATCACATGGAAAAAAATCACAAACTAGTGCCATGGGTATTTCCAAGGGCACAACAGTGCTAATGTAACAAAGAACAAATAATAAAATCCACCACAAAGGGATTTCAAGTCTATAAAACAAATAACTTGTATGAATATGATAATAGACCAACTGAGTACAGAGTGATTTCCATTGGTACAGCTGTAGGTATCTTTGAAAAATGTAGCTGAATATTAATCTGAATATTTTCACAATCTGAAAACATCACTGATAGCTTCTTGGAATTCTGAAATTCTTATCCAGGAGTTGCAAGAAAGCTCATACAGATGTGCTCATACAGATAGGTCAGAATTAAAGACAGTGTAGAAGAGGCTACAAAGCTGAGCATGAACACCCAAAAGGGGGAAAGTAATTTTTCCATTTTTCATTTTACTATTTGAAATTTTCATCAGAAGACCTCAAGCTTGACATAAAGGCATGCCATGTGACGTGCTTTTCATTCAAGGCTAATCTCAAGCCTTTTACAACTTCTGCATTAGTAAAATGTAGATATAAAGCAAGAACAGTTTGAATTGTTAGCTTTTGCTATGCTGTTGCGTGAACCAGATGAACAGACAGTCTGCATCAGAGCCTCAAGATGGCTTCACGTATACTGAGATGAAATATGCAGATGCTTGGCTCCTTCCCTGGCCATGCTCTCCCTTCCCATTATGCGGCAATGTGTGTGGGCAGGTGTCCATCTGGTAGAGAGGGATGTCATTGCCATGGCGGCAAGGCCTATAGAGTGCTGGAGTCCTGATCTGCTGGCTGGAGGCCAGCAGTACTCGTTGCCCTAGCCTGTGATGAAACACGAGGACATAAAGCCCCAATTCTAATGTAACAGTATGTTTGTGTTTATATACATGCATAACATATCTGTCTTAAATAAGCGTAGTTCTTGCTACTGTGAGATTGCTATTGATTTATGCCTGTGTAAATGAGAGCAGATTAAGGCTTGTTTTCTGGTGCTGTGCCTACTGTGGATGCATGTAGAGCTGGGCACTTTTTCTGCATGTGCAGTCTGTTGAGGCATGTGATGGGTGTGTATATATTATATTAAATTTATAAAGTCAGATCCAGACCTGATTAAAGTAAGCACAAAATAATTAAATTTGTTTTTCCAGCATTGAATTCAATCCATAACAGAACAAATCAGACAAAAACAATGGAGAAATATTAATAAGAATAATCTTCCAAGAGGAAAAAAAAATAAATAAAAGCTTTGAAGTCAACCCAAATCATGTTTAAACAAATATTTAAAACAAAGAAAATAGTTGTCCTTCGGTTTTAACTTATTTTTCAGCTCTAAAAAATCATCTTTTATTTCTAAAATCTGGGTTCAAGTTTTGGTTGCATTATTTGTTTCGGTAGGGCCTCAAGGTAGTTACTTACGGCTTTTATTCAGTAAAATACTTGGATAATATGCTTTTCTTACACTTGGTATCGTGTCTAAAACTTACTATGCTTATCTAATAGAACTACCACCACTGGCTTGACCTTGTTTGGTTTTTAGGTGCAGCTGCTTTGTAGTCTGGTAATTCAAACATATTTGAGGCTAAATGAATTCTTACTGTTCAAGAATTAGATCATTATGCAACTCAATTACTTGAGTAAAAATATGTTCCTATAACATGCAGTAATTCAGCAATAGAGTTAACACCTCGTTCACACCTCAAAGAATTCAAATGCTGACTTAAGGAATTTAAGTGCTGAATTTAAATGCAGTTGTCTAGCATCACATAATTTGAAACTTGTAGATAAAAGATAACTTTAATAAAATCTTGGCTCCTGTTGTCTCATATCTGGCAGAAAGTGGATACAGATCCTAGTGTCTATTCAGTATGATGTACCTGTGCAAAAGCACAAAGGAGAAAAACAGTAGGGGGGAAAAAAACCCAAAAACAACTTTGAGGGGCCAGAACACCATTACTGTACACAATCATGAGCAAAATCAGATGCAAAAGTTAACTGGGAAGACCAAATACAACACCATTTCAGGAATAGAATATTAATGATTAACATAAATTAGCTGCAAGATGCCTTTATTTCATGAATATTGCGTATGTGTTTGATTTGACTGTTGTACTATTTTCTGTGTGGATTCAAGCAGATTCTGGTTTTAAAAAAAAGGTCTGAAAACATCTGAGCAAGTACCTGATTGACTTGAGTACTGCTGTGTCACTTTACTGCCACTACAGGTGTGCTTTTATAGTAGTTTTGCCTCTTGACAAAGATTTGGGGATCTTCTGGGAAAAGAATTGCATTGTGGAGAGAATATGAGTCTCTGAATTTAGACTGTTTCACAGAATTGGTTGTGACTGTAATCCCACACTTGAGGTTAATGCAATCAATGTAGTCTGCCTTACCTTAACTAAGCAAGAGACAAAACGGCTGGGCAAGTCATTATATATGTCATATGTTTATATATTTATATTTACAAAATATAATATTTTAATATATTTATATACACATGTACATATTTTATATAATATATATTTATATCATATAAAATCTTTTAAACTGATTTGTTTCATATAAAATCTGCCTGATGGTTACAACTGCTGATACATAGTCTTAAAAATTCTGAAACTTCGTGGCCTTGAGAAGAGTTGTAGCTGGCTGCAGCCCAATGATGAAATCCCTGAGCAGACAAGGAGTGCAGGCTGCTGCTAGTAAGGAAAGAAAACACTGCAGTCTGCAGCTGAGCAAGGCTAACAGAGTAGCTAAGGAGAGCTTGGAGATGCAGCTGAATGTAAAGTAAACCTGGTTCTTCCAGGGCAATTTTGCAGTGTGGTATAAAACAGGAATGGCAAGCAGTGAAAGCAGCTCCTCTTTGAGAAAACTTGAGGAGGAATCAAATCTTTTTAGACCATTGTTGGCAGCTCAGATACTTAGAGAGCTGAGAGAATTTGATTTAGTTTCATTAAAAGTTCACAGTGGCAAGTGAAAAAGATTGAAACATCTTCCTTTCCAAGCTATCATAGATATTATCCCTAAGGTTTGTCCTCTCAAATGTGATCATCTGATCAGGCTGGTGCAAAGAAGATGAGTGCCGTGCTATTAATTTTTAGTTGCATGGAGTGGGACATCTCTTTGGTGAATCACTTAAGTCTAGCTCAGTCTGGCAGAGCAGATGACGCAGGATTGTGTCTGTCACAGGTATTAGTTGTGCTTTCCCTTACAAGGACTTGCTCAGAAGGTCTCTGAAAAAGTGTCAGTCCCCACACAGTGAGTTTATTCCTTTCTAGGTGGGAACACTGAAGGTGCTGGTGCTACTGTGTGCTGGGAAGCAGTGCAAATTGAGCTATGCCAAGGATCGCAGCATGAAGGGCAGACACATTCAGTTGTCTGTCGGGCAGTCATGTGGCAGTAGCTGCCAGGATCAGCATTTTCTCTTTCCAATTTACAGGTGCTAACCTGCTATGCGCTGCACAGGACATTGGTGGGGTTGGTTGTGAGTTTTTGATCCCCAAAGAATCCTGAAGTGCTCTCAAAATGAAAAACTAAGTAATAGCAGCACACAGGCCATAGCAAATCCCAGCAGCTATTAAGTGGTTAGCAATACCTAAAGCTGTGGCTAGCACTATCGTTTTATTGAGAGAGGCTGTGTTGGCCACTACATACAGATTAATTCCCTCTAGGCATTTTGAAAAGAATCATGGGGTCCTTAATTTATCTTTAAAAGTCACTAGAGCTAAGCAAAAAGAAACCTGGTTTTAAGTACTTACCTGAAAGCCGGTGCTTCTGTCAGCGCAGCAGAAGCAGTGCAACTTCCACATGCTGTGTAGGGCACCAGCAGGAGTACTTGAAGTACAGTTTTTGTGAGGATTTCAACATACGTTGCCCTTCTTGTTCAACCAGGCTGCTGATGCCTCTGAGCTGATGTTGTTGATGAAGTGCTTAATGCATTCTGCATCTGCACTGCCATGCTGCTGGATTCCTAATCTTGAAGAAGCATGAGTAAGAGGACCCTGGCTTGAAAGATGTTCTTTCTCTGACAAACTTCTTTGTAGCTTATGTATAGTACTTTTTTTTTTTAATAACTGTGCTGACAGGTTTCACTTACAGTTCATTCTGCCAATTCAGATCTCAGAGAATGATACTAAAAGGACTTTCAGTCTGCATCAGCAACAGCAAAACTGCTAAAATCCTGATGGAAGAGGAAGGATAGCATTTTGTATTTTTCTTTAAACTCTTGTTTTCGCACAAAGAAAGCTTAATGCGGAGATGCTATGTGTGTTCACAATACAATGGGCTGAATACCAGCTGAATGGGCAGATTGTACTTTTGGAAAATGTAATGTTTGATGGGATGTGTATGTATACTTATTTGGGGGTTTTAAGAAGGTTATGGTTTGGGGGGAGAAGGCTGAGGTATGTAAATCAGTCAAGTTGCATTGTTTTGAATGGAGGTATGTTGTCTATAAAAGAGACCTTGCTAGGAACTTTGCATGAGTGTAATAATGGTTGGGTTACTTGTGAAAGCAAGGACTGGGGAAAAAAAACAACAGATGGGCAGTGCTTTTCAATGACACATCATTAAGAAACTGCTGTGTTTTGACATTATTATTAGCATCTACTATTTTCTTAAACCCTTCAAAGTGAAAAAAATCTCACTATTAACTCTTCCCAATGTGTCACTAAATCTCTCTGAGAACTGGTTAAACAGGCAGTATTTGAAGAAAATGGCTTTTGACTCAGTTATTACTGATTATTTTATCAAGCTTTTAATGGTTGTGTATGTAAGCACATTACCTTGAGTAGATAATTTGCAGTTGAAAGAGACCCTCAAACCCTGAGTCAGTGTGAAGATTGAAAAGAATTTTTCTTTGTACAGCACTAGGTGTTAGACTCTGGCTTTTGGTGTAAATACTGGAAGTAAGGTGTATCACTGTAAGGTGATTTTGTGCTCAAGTATTAGGGGCTTATATTCTGGAAATACATGTTAGGATTCTGAAGCTCTGGTCAATTTAGGAGCTGTGCTTTTTGTCTGGGTCAGAGTATTCTGAGAAATAGTGTCTAAGTGCTTTTTCGTTTTACAAGAAAAAATCTTCTAATGAAAATCCTCTTAGTAACAACTATAAAGCAAATAACAGCTGTTCAAATTTACTGCTAAACTATCTATGCAGAATTTGCAATCCAGTGGCAGCAACAAAGGAACTCCTTTACTTGGATAAGAAAATAGTTTCCAACCTATGAATGCTCAATGGACGCTTATCTCAGTTGTGACTGAAATTTAAGGTAAAGATAGCCTACTTGTCTTTATTGTGAGCTCTACTGCATGCTTTGCTCTTACTTGTGCAGCAGGACTCCAAGAATAAAATGGTAGCCACTGCGATGTGCTTGGCAGATGGTCTTGTAGTGGGCTTGAGAGAGCTGCTTACAATGCAGTGTAAAGAGGAAACAGTTGTGTCTGTTTAGGATTTAGGGGAACCATCTTCTTACTGGTAACTCCAGTCTGGGGTTGAGGAAACCTGTTAACTGTGGAAGAGAAGTTGGTGAAACAGCTGCTTTTTTTTTTTTCTGCAAACACACACGTCCTGCTTTTGAGAAAAGAAATGGATAGGGTGTCTGTGTAGGTTAGACAAGCCAAGACAGATTCCAACTCTATAGCAGAGGCCAGACTACAAGCTTTCTGTAATTGTTTCTCACAAAGAAGACGACTTCTGCATGTGCAAATGCTTCTTAATGCAATGTGAAGAAAGTGGTTTCATTTTACTTGTTGGTTTTAATACAATGGTAGGGTTGCTTTGTCATTGCTCATACAGTTAGCAGCCAAAAGCTGCCATTTTCAGCTTAGGCCCAGGAGAAAATGAAATGGAGGAGATGGGAGGATAGGCACCAATGTAGTGCACTCTGGTGAATCTTAAGGCAAATTTTGGACTTTGGTACCCTTCTAGCTTTGTGTTCTTGTTCTTTTTTTTCCCCTAAAGTCAAGAAATTAGTCTCTGCCTTATTCAACCTTATAATATATTTTCAAGAGTGTTACCTGAAAAGAAAGGGAGGATGTGTGTTCGTGTGGGAAGAGTGGATGTTTTTACCAAATTCTGGTGGATGTCGAAGATAACTCTTTGGTACTTGATTCTCCAGTCTGGATGGTCCTTGGTGGAAAGACATAAACAGAGAGGCTTGGATTTATGGGAAAAATTAAAAGATGGCCTCTAAAACTAGGAGGTTAGTTGTGACTTTGCAGATGAAGTCATACGAGCTTTCTGGAGTGAGGGGGAGTTGTGCTGCAGTTCGCAACTCCTTGCTACAGTTCTGAAAGCACAGCAGTACAACAAGGTAATTTTAAAAGCAATTTCAGTAGTATAAATGAGAAGTGACTGAAGTCTAGACAAGATTCTAGTTGAACTGGGGAACAAGGTTGAGATGAATTTTGGCATTTTTTCCACTGCTGCTCTTCTGGTGGTAATGGTTTCATATGGTCAGCACTTCTCTTTGCTGGGAATGGCAAAGAATTGCTTCTGCATCCAGTGTGTCTGAGGGATCTGGCCAGCTGACAGGGAAGTATCTCTTCATGGACTGAATGACCCTGTCCCCTCGGAGACTGAAAGTGGATGCTGCATCCACTGACCAAGGGAACAAGGGATGTTCTGTGACTCTCCTCCCCAGCTTGCGTTTCTTCCGGCTGGAGCAGCGGGACGGCTCACCATGCAATTGCACGCTGCTGCTTTGCCAAGAATGGTCTCATAAAGTCCTTTCTTTGAACTCTGATGAGCTTGGGGTGTTGCAGAATGAAGGAATACAGGTAGTAGAAGGTCATGTCCCTGGGCCTTGACTGTGCTTATATCAAAGGATACTTTTAAAGTTGTTGATAATCTGTCAGGCACCATGATGAGATGCAGAGTAAACCAGACACTCTTTGATTTCTTCACTGGTAAGGTTATCTGTATGCATGCCAGTCTTGTTTTCCTGTTCTTAGCCCTTAGGCTTTATACAGCTATTGATTTTTTTTTTTCAAGTTGTTACAACATTAATGCTTATTCAGGTAAAGATATTTGTTATGTTCCCAATGCAGCTTCACAATTCATTAAGAATGTGATGGGTTCCCATGTGCTAGTAATGACTGCTTTAATTCCAGCAAACAGGATCCCTGACAAACAGCAGGTTACATATTCACAGCTAGTTCTGTGGTCCATTACAGCAATTCCTTTTCTTCTTCACTACAGCTAGCATTAGTATTCAAAAGCTGAAAGCATGCTGGTGGAAAGCTACCTAAATATTTATGGAATATTGCTAGGGTCAGAGTAACAAGGGCAGCAAATGAAATTAAAGATTTACACCATGAAACAAACTGACTTATCAATCACCAAGTTGGCCAAGTTGTGTATGCTGTTTAAAGAAGAGATTTTCTAAGAAGATATTTTTTATGAATTTCAGCATGAAATTTTAATCTGTAGCTTTGCTTCGGTATCTGTATTATTTCTTCCAAGAGGAGCGGGTGGAGAAGGCGTAGTGGGAAAGGCATTGCACAACTGACAAAGCTGGCTGTTGCATAGCTTGATTTCATAAGAACAGTGTTCTACATCTTTTATCTGAATATATCAGACTTTTACACGCTCAAGGGTCATAAATACCTTGTGTGAGGAAAGTAATGTAAAGAGAGAAATTAAGATGCAGCAACCTCATAAAACTGATATGCCAGGTCATAATTAGGAAT
Source organism: Anser brachyrhynchus (assembly GCF_964034855.1). NCBI lineage: Eukaryota > Metazoa > Chordata > Aves > Anseriformes > Anatidae > Anser > Anser brachyrhynchus. The sequence continues at coordinate 14,989,008 of NC_137700.1, forward strand.
AGAAACCAGAAGATGGTCAGACTTCGCATTTAAACTTTGCAGTCAAACCTCAGGCTGGACAAAGAAGATCACTGTGCTGAGCAGTGAGCAAGCTGAGACTATTTTCCTGTTTTCTGGAAGGATATAAGAACCTGGATAACCTGGCATTTGTATTAAATGAAAAGTGGCATTCTTCTGTTTTGTGGAAGCATGATACAACATATATTTCGAATGGAAATTGCCTTGGTTATTGAAATGGAAACCTCTGAGCACAGAAGCTCTGCCTTCATTATTCTGATTAGAAACTGTTTTGCAATAGCAAGCAGGTAGAAAAAAGCCAAACTGGAGGGGAAGAAACCATTTTTTATCATATTTTTTCTATCTCCAGAATGTCTTTTTGTATCTTTGGGACAAGTGTGTAAAATTTTGAAAACCAAAATAAAGCTGCTTGTTGTTGTTCAAAGATAAATTCAAGTAGTTCTCCAAAGAGGTCTCCATAAGGTGACAGCACAATGTGAATGTATACATATATCACATACAGAAAATGGTCTGAACTGTAAGTGGCTTTAATTAGCAGCAGGCCATCTTTCTTTTGGATTCTAGCTAAGGATTCCATAAACGAAAACCCCAGGAATTAACTTCATATTAATGCATTTTCTAGCTTTCTTGCAGTGTAGTGCTGAGTATCTAAATGGAATAAAGTGTGGTATTTAATTTCAGTAAAATGATTATCAATTAAATAATAGTCTGAAGAAATTAGTATAAAAATTGCATGTGCATGTGTTGGACACCTTTCAGTTTGGTTAGGAAAACTCTAAGACTGGACCTGTAAGAACAAGTGTGTAATCTTCTGGTTAGATATTGAAGTAGCAATTATTTGCCCTAATTAGTGCATGTTTGCTAATGTCAGTATGGCTGTGTTGTTTGGAATCAGCATTTGTGTTTTGCAAATGAAACTGGTCCCTCCTGATGACTCACTGGAGCAGAGTAGTGTTGATAATCACCCAGAAGGGATTTTTGGTATGCTTGGAGGAGATACATGCTTGTTTCCACTAGTGGAGTGCCTGAACATTAACATTAGCAAATATTTTTGTTTGCAGGTAACTTAGAGTTCTTTTGCCTTCAAGGGAAATAAAACCACAAACAATGAAGGTGAAAGAGAACAGAGGCCTAGAAGGGACATAGAGAGTTTTTAATTATTATTATATGAAGCCAAAGGATTCACAGAAAGGATCTGGAATTTATTCTCTCCTGATGATATTGATTCCTTTGTCTTGTTTGGTCCTCCTCCAACCCACTGCCCTGAGGAGCAAAGTATCTGCAGTTTACTAAAATCCTCAAGAGCTTTAGGCTCAGCATTGCCCTAAATCACATCAGCGATGAGGGCTGCAATTCAGGGAAGTAACTTTGCATATTTTCCAGCATTGCTAACTGCACTCTGATATTAAAAGTAATATTTTGCTTAGAATTGAGGCAGTCACAGGCCTAGATAAATCAATCCCAGTGCATGAATTGGTCAGGTTTTAAATGGGGTCAAGAAACAAAGTGAATATCCTTAGAGATTCAACTTTCACCGCTTTTTGGCCTAAAACAAAGAAACAAACCAACATGTGACCTGAAGAATAGTTCTATTGCCTAGTCATTAAAGAAAGCTCTGATATGTAGGCACTCCAGTCTCGTTATTCTGGCTCATTAATATTAGTCTGATGTTATGTATGCTGTATGGCTAGTGTGGAAATTCCAAGGACTTCACCAGCCTCAGAACATCCCCCCTTATTTAGTATTCAGAGAGGTGCCTGTCTAAACATAGAGTCTTTCTTCTGTATCTTCTGTATTTTCCTTAAACTGTATAATCTTTTCCCCAGTGAGAAGGCGCACACAGCCACAGATGCCCAAGTGAAATATTCCTCTTGTTACACTGTGAAAAAGTCCCTATCAATTAAGAATTTTAGATGAAGATATTTATTACTAAGGATCATTAATAATAAATGTTCATGATTTTTTTATTAAAGGCTAAGCATGTGATATGTGGTTTCTTCAACTTTTGAACCCTGTGCAATATCGAATTGAAAATTTCTTTGTGCTACCCAAGTTGAAAGGCATCTAATATTTCATCGCTATTTATTTTGGTTAGAGGAATTAGTTTTTCCTATGAAATTGATACTTCCTACAGAGCTTGTCTTTCCCTTGCTCTCTGTTTACCAGCTGCAGTACTGCATGTCTCTCTTAACTAAGGAGGTGCTGCTAGCATCATTGAAATGTTTCACTGCAAGAACAAGTTGTACAGCAGCTATATCTAGGTCTGAAGAATGGCTGCAGGGAGTCACATATGGAATTATCTTGTGGCGCTGACCACCCTGAGATGTGTAAAGGTATGTTGCATAGAGAAAACAAACAGGAGGTTTCATGTGTTGAGGCACTTCAGGCAGGGCCCTAAATACAAGATCTTGGTTGAAAAATAATTTGAAAAAACAAAAACAAAACCCACAAAACTGTGTTGATGCCAGGGAAGTTAGGTATGTGGTAGCTCTACAGCATAAAATACTGCTTCTGGGTAGTGGTCTGTCTAGAGAGATGCACGTGTATTTTCCTTGTTTAATTTCTTAATATCAAGAGTAAACACACACTAGAATACAGTGCTTCAGGTATTTAAAAATGTCTGCATGTTCTCCATTTGCCTCTACATTTCCCATGGGTGTGGGCTGTAGGATGAGCTGTACCTTTCACACCTCTGTCAGGCTTCTTGGAGAAACTCTTCATATGAAAGACTCCTGAGGACTTCTCCTGCTTTTGTACAGAGTTCCTGGGTCCTAGAAATTGCTTGTGAAGTCAAAAGGGACTCTGCAGCACTGCATTCCCAGTACTGTGGGTTGTGTATTACGCACTTACACTCTGATATTTGAACTAACTGTTGTCAGAAGAGATACAGCTACTAAACAGATTTGTACATCTTAGTAAGGTTTTAGTAAGATTTTTTCTTTTTGAAGCAGCCTTGGAAGAATTCATGTTGGTTTCATGTCAAATAAACTAAATGTGGTGAAAATAACAGTAGTGTTTTCAGCTTGGAGTTTGACTGTCTGTTCAAGGCAAGTTTTTTTTTTTTTTAGAATTATGTGGTCTTGCATCACCTTTGGAATTTAAGGGGACACAATCAAAATTTGAGAATCACTCTATTAATGTATTGACCTGAACATCACGTTTTGGTTCCATTCCCATCCTTGGGTATTATTTATTGTGAAAACATGTCTGACTCTCCTGAACTGGTAGATTTGAGGACGGATAGAGTGTGAAGATTGAATATCTTAATATATTACTTAGAAGTACATCATCTTTCTCTACCAGCATGATTTTGGCTTTCTTATTGTGCCTGTTTCATTCTTGTCCCAATAGAGAGGCAGTTGGTTGCTGGACAAAACATTTTTTCATGGAATTGCCATTTTTGCATGGTGTTGTCTACTAAGGGTAGCTTTAAGCAGCACGTGAGTGAAACGTTGTCTGCCATTTGCACTATGCAGGTTAGCTTCTGTAAATTCCCAAGGCTGGTGGAGCTGTCCCATGGAGAACTGCAGTGTGGATAAGGCCTCCAAGTAAGGATGTTTTCCCCCCCAGGAGCTGACAGCAAAGAAATATGTGTATGAATACCCTAGCTAATCAAGCTGTGTCGTGCTTGCTGGTCAATGCAGCCTATCGATCTGGAAGACATCTCAGAAGAGATGGATGGCTCTCTGTCTGCCAACAGGGAGCCCAGACATAAGTGATGACTTCTCCAAAAACTATTCAGGAGTTGCCCTTGGAGTGGTGGTTGAGAAGCTCCACCCCACGAGGAGCATGATTGCTCTGGTCTCCGCTACATCACTGTGGTGGTTGATTTCCATGCTGCCTTACTGAAGGAGAAGCAGCTAGAGGCATCATCTCCTGGGGCTGTGATTTGCCTTCTGTGTTTAATTAAAGCATGACAGTTCACGCCAGAGGATGTTAAAATGTGAAATGGAACACTGTTTGCCAAATATTAGGATTTTATAGAGACTTGGAAACTCATTACTACTCAATTTTATTCATAATAAGTGTGCAGCCTGTTTTGCAGGGCCCATTGATTTTTGGTCTTGTTCTCTTTTGGATTTCTTTCTTGCTGAGTTATTTCAGCCTCACATAATGCTGATGGAAATACCCTGGTCGGTGACAAAATATTTGAGGAACAGGGCACTAAAACTGTTTGTCTACTTAGAAGCTGCTTCAGGGGACAGCTAATGAGGTAGAGAACCTTTGTCACAGTAGGTCATTGGTTTTCATTTGATCAAATCAGTCAAATTTTAACCACTTGATAAGATCGTTGGCCTGTAAGAAATGTGGTGGATGTTTTGTACTGCTTGGTAGTTTTTTACAGGACAGCTGAACAAACCTTGCCACCCCGACAACTTTGTTGATAGTCTTAGAAGAGAAGTCAAGAATTACGTAGGTAGGAACAGTCATGTGGATAACTCTTCATGAACACTTTGTAAACTGGGTCAGCAATTTGGAACAAAACATGAATATTCCTCCTATCACTTGTGAATTGGAACTCAAACTTAACACTTTGAAATCAATGGTTAGCAAATTGACTTAATTTATTCGAGTTTTGTTATGCATCAAAAACCATATTTTTTACAAATGTTTAATGTCAGACCATTTGAATGACTTTTTTTTTGGTCCAAGGATTTACAAGAAATCTGATGGAGTTCACCCTCCTCTTAATTTTGAGGGGGGGGTCACTGCCGTTTTACTTGTGTTTTAAAAAATGGCTAATCACGCTTGTTCTGTGTGCTGCAGAGCTGCTTTTTGGAGACAGACATGGTTGGTCAGTCAGCCATGTACATGAGTTATTAATGTGTAGATTCAGAGTTGATAGAATTATTCACAGTCCTGTTCTTTCATCAAAAATTGGGTTGTAAACCATGGTAAGAAGTGACAGTTTCATGTGCATGAGTTGAACATCTTTCTAAAAGTCCTTTTTGATATTGTCAGATAACCTACACAGAATCAGAAGGCAACAGAATTTTTTTCCTGAGGGTGGGAAAGCTGGCAAAGGAGGAGATTGGAAAACTGTTAGTGAGGTAACCGTGAGATGGACTCTTCTTGTGATGATTTTTACACATGTAGAGCCAATACATAATCTAAAACCTGGTTTGATTTGCAAGGGATTTTCTTTTTTTTGTGTGTGCAGATAACGCTGCGTATGTATAACTATGTTAATACTGCTCTCCACTGCCTACCTAATGATGCTGAAGGGTTTACATTGGAACCAGAGAATGGAAACAAGTCCCCACTCTGCAAAGTGTTTGGATTAGACTAATTTATGGTGGGGTACACGCAGACCTAGGCAACACAAGCTTAAGCAGCCTGGACCATGTTAAGCTTCTGCTTTGTTTCAGCTAATTAGCAGCGGGTTCCATTATGAGATTGATTCCTGAGTTGTTGAACCAAGAAAGTTTGATAAGTTAACAGTCCTAGGTATGTTTTATGATACTGCTTTAATTTGTATGTATTACCATTATTTGTATGTATTACCAGTTTACCATTTTCAGTTTTTCCTCTGCTTAATGTCAAGTTGTCCCTGTTTGAAGTTTGTTTTGCTGCAGCATGTTTCACATTGTGAAGATCCCCTACAGGCAACGTTTTTCTAGAGCAACTAGGAGTAGCTAGATTGGATCTGCTAAAGGAATGAAGGAGAAGGCCATGGAGGGGAAGGCTGTTGATGTTAACTTGCTTTCCTTGTACTTTTTCCATAGTTGTTTACACAGAAGAACTGTACTTGAACAGTGAATAGTTCCATTATGAGTGGATGTTTTCAGTTTTGACGTGCCTCCCTAATATTTCAGTAGCACATCCATTCAGGGTGAAGTTTCTGCTGTGGTATACATCTTCCTCTGGAAGAGGGCAGTGGTTTTGCACTGCAAAAGAAACCCAAGTATGGACTTCAGTAACTTTTTCCGATGTGTGTAGCTTGTATTTGGATATTGATTTCAGAAGGTCTTGAGAAATAATAGATGTAGCAAAGGGCTAGGTTTTTCTTTGTTATCAGTCCTTGTAGTGTGGACTCATCCTTTTAATTCACAGCCTCTTACCAAGACTCAGGAAAGCACCAGCGCGAAGCCCTTGCTCCACTCCCTCTGGCTGTGCTGCTGCCTGGCAGCTTCTGTTCCGCAGCCAGCGTGACTGCGGGAGCTGGGTGCAGCAGGGACTGCGTGGTGACTGAGTTTGTGCTCACCTTTCCTAATCTCTTACACCATGTTCTCCCTGAAATGGAATTTCCTTTGGGATGGAAAGGCATGTGCAGGTATCTCTATGAAGAAGCTGCTGCTCTAAAGAAGTGGGCTTGCTGCTGCTCAGCCCAAAGGTAGGGAGGTTTTGTAGAGCAGTGGGATTGACTCACAGGTGGAATTTTCTCCTAGAGGACTGTTTGCTTTCTGAGTTGCTTTTACTACCCTGTAAAGTGAAGCAGGGAATGCAAAAGCATGTAGTAAAAAATTAATTTGTAATGACTTATACAAAAAAGCTGCAATGGTGCTTAGTAGATTCTTTAGCAGAAGGCTGAAGTGTCACATCATGGAGTGGTTTATTCTACTCCTAAATACAGAGGAGTAGAATTCTTTGAATTGTCTTTTTTTTTTTAACCTAAGTCCTGCAATGGGGAGAATTACGGTTTTACCTATCATAGGAAGTAAATATTGGTGCTCTTAAGTGAATTTCAGACTGTTCCAAGGTAATTTCACTTGTTTCTAATTAACAACATTGATATAGCTGTTTTTTGGTTAGTTCTTATACTAGAATTGTCATGCATTAAATCATACTGGACTGTAATTTCCTGTTGATGCTGAAATTTTGTAATGCATTGGCCTACTGGTCGTCTTTCACGGACATCCACAAATAAATAAACCAAAGGAAACTCTTGATTAAAATGCATAATTAAATTTTATATGGAGTACTTTGTGCTATTTCTTGTAATCAAAAGATATGAAAGATGCGGATTTTAATCGGTTTCTGTGGGAGAGGCTTATTAAAAAGATCTTGGGGGATTAAAGAAGCAGAGCAGGAGAGATTATAGCTGTGTTAGTGAAGCATTCTTTATTTTAAATTCTATGCATCTTCATCAAACGTCTAGTGTAATCTGTGGACGTATGATGACAGAACAGACAGCATCCAGGGAATATCCTTTGCAGTGCTATATACCTATGATAAGACCCTATTTATGTTGCATCTGCTTATATTACATATTAATGTGTTATATCACAGCCTATTACATAACCTAAAGCCCCAACAATGAGAAAGGGGAGTGGGGGACTGAGCAGGAAGTGTCCGTAATCTAATAGAAATATGGCTGAAAGAATTCAGCAACTCAAATATTTTTTGTGCAACTGCAAATGATCAGAAAACCGGGCAGATTTTAGCAGCCTTCGCAGCTGCAGTACTAGAATTTTTCAATGTCAGAGAAAATTTGCAAATGAGATATTTAGAAAATTGTTGTATGCACTTTTTAATAGACAATAGTGAAAGTAGGTATTCAACCAAATATGAATATAGAAAATAAAATTAGATTTTAGTATTTTTCTGAAATCGCATTTTGAAAACATACTACAGCAGTACTACAGCTTTATTCAGAATCAGTGGAATTTACATGATAATCTCAGTTATTCTAAAATGCTTTTTTTAACTACTGTAGCCTTGTACTTCTGGTTCATCATTTAAAATCTGAGTGCCGTTTTTATTCCTATGATTAGATACATATGTGCCCAGTACTTCTCACAGAAATAATTCTGGGGTCTGATCCTTTAGATGTCAACTGCCAGCATGTGCACTCTGCATCTTCACTGAATAAGCATTACTGCCTTAATGCCGACTGATGGAATCGGAGCTTTGACCTGGCCAAGGACAGTTGGCCATCCCGAAAGACTGCTGTTTGTGTTTACAGGCTATATGCTAGCTGTTTTATTGGGCCATTTAGATGACAGTAGTTTGGTGTGAATTAATACTGAACAGACAGCACTGTGTATTAATTGTAGTATTAAAAAAATGTGCGTGCCTTGCAGGTTTGCCACTACCAAGATGTTTGCGTAGATTGCTACAACCGTTAATGACAATTTTTTGTCTTCATTGTGAATAACTTGACAACTTTTTTTTAAAGTCTCTTATCAAATCAATATTCTGGCTAACAACTCAATCACATCTTCAAGAGATGTTGAGTAATATTATTAGGACCAAAAGGACCAAAAAGGTCAAAACTGTATACCATCTTGTTCCAGAGACTTCCTGCATGACCTCAAGTTCAGAACAATCTAATTAATGTACCATGAAACAGATGAGTTTCTAAAATCTTCCAGGCTTTCTCCCTTAACTGGAAATCCATGTGGTTGTTTTGGTGTTACCAGAGCTTAGAGATGAGTTAGGTCATTTTCACCTTTAGTTTGTTAGGCTTGAAGATTGTGAGAAATCTGTAGTCTGTGTGAAGGAAACCATGAGGCTTCAGTGAGTCATGAAGTGTATTGTGTTGCCTGATAACTTTTTCTGACTCTAACTCAAGGGTCATTTGTTGTCCAAACTGCAAACTTCTCTGTGTATAGGTACATATTGGAGTGTATGGAGAGAGATTCTTCATGCCTGAGAATGTTTAGGGAACTTGAAGATGTTTGCTGGCTGGCTGGTCATTTGAAGTAGGGGAATTGATTCTGATGGATCTCTGGCTCAAATGTGGATGATAGTCATGAACGAATAAAATCTCTAAAGAGAGCCTTAAATGTTGTTTTTTTACTGAGGGTTTTCTCAGAAATGCAGTGTTTGATTCAGCTAGGAAGCAGTATTAAAAGTTGATTTCTGCAATGAAGTAGTAAAATCCAAGAGTTTTCACATAAAATGTCTGAGAAGTATTTTATTTTGGTTTCAGTTGTGGAGAAAGTTGTCTACAAATTTCCTGTGTAACTCGTTGCTTAAATCAGCAGACAGGAAATATGGGATACAAATGGAGAATTGTGGATTACAAGTTGCTGTAATTATGGAATACTTGAGAATATTGTGCTCAGTGCTTTAAATGGGGAGGAATAAGATGTATATGCTGGAAGCGAAAATCAGTGTTTGTATGTGCAGAGCTCTATTAGTTTAAATGGCTTTGTGTATCGTGTTAAGATTGAATTTGGCCAATCTGAATGACGTTCGTCTTAAATGAGTGGAGACTACCCTAAGTTATATGTACTTAGAGTACCCTGAAATCTGGGTATTACCTTGAGGTTTTCAAAACTGTATGGTGCCTCTCTGCCTGAAAACAGTGGTAGAAGATAAATACAGTTTTATGGTAAAATGGTAAAAATCCATTGTGAGGAATGTTTGTATTGTGGTGAGAAAGTCTTCATTTTTGTCCTGATCATATCTAATACTTTTTGATCAGTGTAATGCAGTTTTATTTTCACCACAACATGCATTTTTTCTAAACTAATTTAGCTAATATTTCATCTCTGAGATCTTGATTTACTATTTTACACTACTGTTGCGTAATGATATGAAATGAATATGATTTAGTAGTCTTAGAGTCCTAGTCTTTTGTTCTGATTTAGAAAAAACAATCTAAAATGTCAGAATTTCCTGTAGAACTGAAAATCTATTTTCAGTCTCATTTTGAATTTGCTTGTTACTGCAAAACAGGGGAAGCATCTCTTGGCATAAGGTGGAGGAGGCACAGAATTCCTGTGGAAGATGAGAATTTTTCCAAGGTTTAACTCGATCTCCTATTGAACTTCTGGGCTACAGCTAGTAGTTTGAACTGTTTTTTCTGAGGAAAAATGGAGTAGAATCATCTTTTTGAGGGGAAGCAAAAAGTAAAGATCTCGCCAGCTGAACCAGGGAGCAAGCCTTAAAGGAGTATAGTATTATATTACCTATTTTTGCTAATACTTGTTATACCTCCCTACTGAAGCTTCATATTAAAAGTATGCTCACTGTTGGCATTCCAGATGTGACTTCTCAATGTATTTTCACCATAAAATGCAGTTTGTGAGGTAATTATATTAGAGAGCTGAACTCTGCAAAATGATTTAAAAGCTGGAGTATAATTAATTATAAAGTGACCTCTTAAAAGAGTAGATCTATTTCTTTAGCATGATTTAATTTCCTGATAGAGATTTTGGATTGCCATCAAAACAGAATTGAATCTGTCAGTGTCTGTGTCGCTATTGCCATGTCCAGCACTATTTGCCAGCTTTGATGTGATGGGACCTCTTCTGTGGGAGAAGGGGCTGCTTGGAGGCCAAGCTTTCCAGTTCAAAACTTACTTTCTAAGTGCCACGGTAGCTCTGGTAACTACTGATGTTTCTGTCATTTACTAGAAATTGTAATGAGATCAACAGCTCTATTCACAGAAGTGAAAGGGTGGAGTTGTCAGGTGGTTCAGTCCAACTTTTACTAAACTCTCATCAAGACGGAGTTGAAGGAGGCGTGTACTTCTTTGTAATTGCAGTGCTCGGGGGCTACAGCATTGATCTAAATCCCATTGCTCTTATCTTTTAACTTTTTGTGCTATATGTCTGCAGGAAAAGTAAGTTGTTCAATGGATAAGGCTTTTTATTTGTTTATTTTTTATTTTTTAAACACAACTTTTGTATATAAGCAAGCTAGAAAACTTTGTTTTGGAAACTTCCTTAATATCTGTCTAGCTCCTGGTGATTCTGGCTTAAACTATGTTCAGCTCATCCCCTGTTGTGTACTGAACCTTTCAAAACTGCTTGGCAATAGCCAGCTAGTGTGGATTGCCCTGATGCTGGTTATACTGATCAGTTAGAAACTGTGATGTGAGACTAAACGAATCTTTCTGATTCATGAGCCTTTGTGATGGGGGTTGGGGGTGGGGGAGGGGAGTGAGGAACTGTCTCATTGGAATTGAAACTCTTTGGGGATGTATAAAACACCTGGAAAAGTGTTAGAAGGAATTTTGTTCCATCTGAAGTAACAGGTGCACAGCAAGACAGTAGTAGAAGACCAGCTTTAATGTGAATAGGAGCAGCTTTTGAAAATATGAATATTTTTAGTAACTTTAGGTTAACTTGAGCAAAGAAAACTAGTTGGGAGAAAAGAACAAAAGGATGTTTAGAGGCAATCCCATTGCTCACTGATTCCCTGAGGGTGGGAGAGTAGAAACAAGTGCCAGGCTCTGCTCCATGGGTACCAGTGGCACTGAGCTGCACTGGGGGAGCGCAGGCTGATCAGGTGGGGGCATTGCTTTCCCGTGAGGGTGACTTAAAAACTGGAGCTGTCTGCCTGGCAAGGTGGTTGGTGCCCCGTGCCTGCCAGTGTTCAAGGACACTGCCCTCAGTAACGTTTGTTGACCCCGAAGTAGTCAGGCAGCTGGACTCAATGACCTTTGAAGGTACCTTCCCGCTGAACTGTTCTATTACAAAAGGTTGAAAAGACGTGAGAATTCAAGGCAAAAACTAATTAAAAATTTTTTTTGAGTTCTGAGATTCTCTAACAATGCGTCTTTGAGAAGAAAATGAATTGAGGTTCATATATGCAACAACATAGTACTGGGTTTGTGGAAAACCCACAATTAATGTTTGATAATGCTAAAACTTAGCCAACCAGAGACAGGTGCCCAGTCCAGAATGAAGGATGGGCAGCGTTCTGATCCTGGGGATAGAATAGAAAATCATAAATACTTAAAGTAGAGAGGCATTTATAGCTGAAATTCCAGTCAAGTGTCAGCCTGGCATTTGGAGAAGGAGGAAAAATTGCAGTGTGTAACATGAATTTGCACGGACCAATAAATATGTCCATATGAAAAGGTGGTGAGCTCAGAAGTATTCCTTTTAGAAGCAGAGGATGAAAGGATACAATAGCAAATGAGCAGGACATCTATGAAGAAATGTGGCTTCTACTGAATTTAGGGTAAACATATCAGTGTGGTACCAGGAAAAACAGTATTATCTAAAGAATAAAAGCATATGGGTAAAAATGAGGCTGAGCTGCTATTTTGTCCTTACTGTAGAAATATTTTAAGATGGTGTCTATGCAAGAAATAAGAACAGCAGCGAGTGTTTTGCTGTACCCTAGGAGGAATATCCCACGTGTTACTAGGAGAAGAAAGAGGTTTCAATCATAGGCCACTTTTAATTGGCTTAACCTCCAGTATTTTTCAGTGATGTATAGAATTAAAGATATTTTAGCTAGACCCCATTATCCTTAATTTAACAGGATGACAGCAATGAGTATGGTAGAAAATAAGACTTCTCCTAAGATGAGTGCATTTAGAATTGATCATAGAGCTACAGTAATTAAACATCAGTGGTCATCCTCTGCTGATTTGTTCAGTGGGAGAAATGAAAACAAGAATATTTGGCTTCCCACATGGTGGAAAATGATGACAGAGATGCTGTACCTTACACATATCTAAGGAGGGAGACAGGAAAGGCAGAAGAACCCTTCAGTATTAGTTAGGATCCCAAGTGCTGCTACTGCTTAGGAAAACAACTTGCATTTTTTCCACATTAGAACCAAGGGTTGGAAACTGCCACATTGTCATAAGGCACTACTCTGTGGCCATATGTCACTTCCATCTTGGACATCAGTGTGAGGTTACCCCATGTGGAGCATTGTTTAAAATAAAACACACACACACACACAAACACGTCTCTAATTGAAACAGTTCCTAAACCTTGCATTTGTCTGGGTCCACATTATGGTATAGACTCCTCTCGCTTCTCCCTTTTGTCATCTGCAAGGCGTTACTTCCTGTGATGTTTCTGGCTGTGCTCGCAGTGATAACTGTGGCACTGCACAAGGGGCAAATGAGCATGTGTTTGTTGGAGAACAGGCACAGAAGGAACATAAATCCATCCACTGAGTCCTGGCATGGTGGTGCCCTCCTTCTCCTGTGTTTTGGTCAGCATGTGCTTCTGCTTTTTACCATCAGCAGTGCATGTGTTTTGTTCCTTCTGTCTCTTCATGTTCATATCATCACTTAAGTTTCTATGCACTATATTAGATACTGTTGTGTGGCCCATCTACATGTGGGGACTTTGTTTACATTCGCACAGTACATTTTAAAGTTATTTCTGTGGATAACAGTTTTCTGTTAGCTCCATCACCTCAGATGCCATGCACATAATACAAATGTTGTGCTATAAAGGGGTGTTGCAGATCGGAACAGGAAAAGTAATAAAAGTGTTAAATTCAGAAGTGTTGGTGTTTGGGATAACCCCTGATGGCTGAAATTTGGTATAACCACTGATGTTGAAATCAGAGCTGAGATGTGCAATGAATAAGTACAGAGCCCACTGCAAGGCACAGTGGTGAGTAATTGGGAGCTATTGTGCTGAAGCTGGGGAGCTTCTAGAACAAAGCAGAGAATTTTCCTGTCATCTGTCTTCCAAGACTTTGGTACCAATGAAACTGGGGGGAAGAGTTGTATGGATTATTATTTTTAACCCCTCTAGAAGTTCAGTAGTTTTAGTGCCATCCTTAGTTTTTGGAAGAGGCTTTACTCCTTAGAACTTACTCCTGTGAGGTCTGGGTTAGGGTTAGTGTGAGGAGTAACAATGTTTTAATAGTCTAACCCAGTGAATAACTGACTGAGTGAAATCTTCTGCATTCCAATACCCAGAACTAAAATGGGATGAGATGTGCAGAAGTGAAGGCTGGGAAGCAGTTCCACGTAAGACACTACTGGGCACAAGGGCTGGGCAGCTAAGGGCTCTGGGGGACATTGGCAGATAATACAGGCGTATTAATGGAGCACCAACCCAAATTACACCTGATGCTGGTGCATTGGTAACTTCCAGCTTCTGAATACATAAGATAAATGTGTAAGCAAAGGGTTAATGCACAAACTCTGTAGTTATGTACTTTTGGACTGCACAAAAGTCGTTAATCTGTATTTACTGTGTCTAGTCTGACTTTGTCAGGATGCTTTATTCCCATGCTGATCCTGCTTGCTATGTCTTGTGTGCTTTGTGTGAACAACAGACATAAAACCCGAAATGCTTTTTCTGTAGTTCATTTCCTACTGATCTGAGGATTAAAGGAGGTATCTCAAAAATAAGAGTAGAAAAAAAGACTTTTTTTTTGGCAGTTGAGAGCTAAAGCCTTTTAAAAATAATTGTTTTCAGTTTACATTTAATAGGGATTCTCATTCTGATTTAAACAGTATTCAATATAAGTCCCTTAATTGTAATATTACTAATCCTGCTGAACACAGCCAGAGTATTGCTTGTAAATGTTTTTCCGTGACTGGCAGTATGTTTACAAAGATTTTCTGCTCCTAGATCTATCTCTATTCAACCCTGATATCAATGCCAAACATTATGAAATCCATTTTGTTTTCTTTCTTAATCTTTTGTATGTAAACAACTTAAAGGTATCATCAGTGAGTGTTTTAAAAGCAGAAGGAACAATTACAACCTTCAGACAGATGGGCATGTTCCTTGTTTAGGAAGTGTGTGTGTGTTTGTTTAGGAGCAGTCGGTTAAAGCCCCTTGGAATGGCAGGAAGAAGCTGCCTGGTGCTGCACCGTGGCTTGTGAGAGGCACAGGGGGCAGCGCGTGCTGTGTGGGCATTCTCAGAAAATCTCTAGCAGTGATGCCAAATTCAGCCCATCGCCTTGGAGCAGAGGAGTCTGACATCGTGGTTCGGACCTGCCACCTGTGTGCATGTGGAAGATTCTCTGCATGAACACTGGTGCCGAGTGAAGTGTGCTGTCTAGGGAGAAGCAACAGGAGCAAGGAGGAGCAGCAGCACTTGCTGCACGAGACTGTCACCATGCTGTGCTCTGGCCGCAGCTGGTCTAGTGAGGTGTGCTGTTAAGAGGGGACTGTCTCTTCCTGTGTCTGCGTCGTAGCACCCGTGTGGCTCTTTCTTCAGAGTGATTACAGCCTAGCAGTGAGGCAGGGAAAATTGTCACCAAAAAATGCACAGTACAACAAGCAAAAGAAAATTGCCATAGAAAACTATTATCTGGGTGTGTTTGCGTCCTGGTTGCACTGTGGTTGAGCAAGGCTTATTTTCTAGGGTTTGGGGGAGGAATCCTTATTAAACTCAAGGCCAGTGAGCACTTTTGTGCTGTTTTGGTTCTTGACTTATAATTCTAGTTCTGCTGCAGGTAGCACACCATGACGTACTTTGCACATCTTAGCATGAGCTTGTAGTTCTCACAAGGGAGGTGTGTCCTAGGGTGGGCTGGGGTGGTTGTCTCTGTAAGGATGCTTGAATATAGTGATCACAAAGAAAGCAGCCAGAGCAGAGTGGGACAGAGGAGCCAGAGAGCTGTAGAGGAATAGTGGGAACTCTGTTCTAATTTTTGAGAATTTATTTTGCCTATTTATTTTTATTTAAACCTGTAGTATGAAAAGCCAATAATCTATGCCTAATAATCTACCCATCCACCCCCCTGAGGATCTGCCTCAGTTAATGGGACTTGAGGTCTGATTTGTTCTGCTTATGCAGAAAGTTGGTTGCTTCTTGGAAGCCCTTTATTCTTTTAAAGTAAAATGATTTATACTGGTGTAACTGGGAAGTGGGGAAGTATGGATTAAAGCCCTGCATGGCAGCAGCCAATCTGTGCCTGTTGTCCAGTGGTTGTAGCCTGTCATTTTTGCAGTGCCAAATACACGTTGGAAAATAAGTGTGCATCTCTAATTATATTTGAAATGTGAATCAAATAAGGAGCCTCCAGGTGCAAGCTGAGTGAGGGAGATTCCCTAGCCATCATAACATGTGTTTCAGAGCCAAGAATGAGAGAGGCCAGCAGATGAGAACAGACATCCATAATTTGTCTTACTTCCTCTGTTTTCACAGCCTGACCTCAGAAGCAGCCATGGTGTCTGGCTTTGGGAGGAAAAAATGTAGTTGGTGTTTGCTCATTAAGGACCCAGTTGCTGTATAGAATTAACAGGGTGCAGAGCCAAGTGGGTATTGAAGCTGACTGCATACAGCTCTGTGCTTTGGATTTTGGAACTATATAATGTTGTACAAATTGTATCAAAGGCAGCTTAATTACCCTGTGTTTGTTTGTATATATGCTAGATCACAATGAGAGGTCAGCTATCTTATGTGGGAGATGAGAACTGAACAAGTCCTGTTTGTGCTCACACAGCTAAGTTTGCTCTACTTCTGGGACCAAAAACTATTTGTCGTCAGCTTTGCATGTAGTACGGTGATTCTCCATTTTGCAAGGACAGTGTGATGAATGTTTTGGCTAGAGAATGTGAAAGTTTAAAGTATGGCATGAGAAGCATATCAAACTTGATTACCTTTCTGATAAAATTGCAAATTTGGTGAATGAAAGGAATGGAGTAAATGTCATATATTTGGGTTTTAGTAAGGTGTTTGATACTGTTTCATAAAATCTTACTCAAAAAATTGATTCAAATTGACTGTGGTGGAGATGCTGCCATATGATCTAAGAGTTGGCAGAGCAACAGTAAACAAAGAATAATGCTAAATGGATATGGCTGGAGCTCTGGGAAATGCCTAAACAGGGAATAATGCTATATGTGTTCTGATGTTTAATAACATAGAAAATGAAGAATATGAACTGAAATATGTGGAGGTAGCGAACCATGATAGCTCCAATACAGAGGAAAATAGTTAAATAACACAAAGGAGTATTGAAAATTATTAGAAATGTGGATAAAAAATAGGATCAGAAAATGGATGTTGAAAAACATAATCTGAATCCAGGCTGGAGGGAACAATAATAAATAACAGAAAATTCAGATGCTTATAGTTAAATTTAGGAAATAGATTTTTTTCCTCTTCTAATTAACTCAGATTAATTGAAAATTGAAAAAGGCTTGCTTTGGGGCTTTTGTTTTAGACCCCCCCCCCCAAAAAAAATAAATCTCAAAATCAGACACTCTCCTAACCCCCAAACAAAAACAAACCCCAAGACAAGAAATCCCGCAAACCTGTCCTGTCATTCCGTCTACCAATAATTATCCCCCTCTTGACCTCCCTTTGGTACCCCAGCGATCTGCCTGCTGGGGCAGATGAGCAGGTTTTCTGCTGTCCCAGCCCCATGGCACCAGGAGCTCAAGCAGTGCAGAGAAGTTTCAAACAGCACTTAGTAGGCTGTACAGTTGTGAGGAATAAAAACACGAAGACTGCTGTTTCCATGGATTTTTTTTGTTATATCATGGTAGAACAACATTGATAAATATAGTCAGTAACAAAAAGAATTAATAAAATAAAAAGGGCAAAAAAACCTCCATCCTTGCCTTCTTTAACATACAAATGAGTTCTTAAGTTTTCTCTCTGAATAAATGCATCCTAGGATTAATGTTTCTTCTGTAAGAGATGTTTGACAAATATGAATGAAATGCAGTATGTTAAATCTTCCCCTGGCAGTGTACATGTAATCAAATCAAAGCAAATGGCAAGGTCATTGTGTATTAATTCTCTTTATAATTTCTGAAGTTGACCTTTTCCTGTGCTGCATCCTAATTAGTGTATGCAGACCTGCAGAGCTGTGACTATCCATTCTGGGAACGTGCAACTTTTTTTCCCAAGTTTTGGATTTCTTTGGTCATCTGATAGACTAGACTTGCTATTCACATTAATTATGGACAAAATGAGTTTGGCATTTCTCTCACATAGTTTTTCTCTGACTGGTGGATGCTGGCGTTACTGAAAGACAAAGCTAATTGGTATTTGGAGTTCAGATGTGCATAAATCCTGATGAACAGTGGGAAAATACTGACTTCAGTAATTGAGATGGTTTCTTGTACATTACACCCTGCTTGGCATTCTTAATCTGGGAGAGTACACACAGCCTCACTGAACATGAATAACTGTAATATAGCAGCAAAGAAGGGAGGGAATCATTGAGAAATAAAATAACCAATTGGTTAGAAATGGGTGAGTTGGCTATGGTCTTATGTTCTGTGCTCACCTAAATGGAGCTGTGTCTTTGATGTCAGTGAGACTACATGTGTTCCTGGTAACAAGTTCTGCTTAGCTTGGCATGGACAGTAAGATGAAAAGAGTAAATAGGATCAGATAACAGGAATTTACTAACTTTAACATTTACTAAGAAGTAGTTAACTTCTATCTGTTTCCTATTACTGGCTATTCTATATTTGGAACTTCATCTACAGAGAAGCTAAATCACATGGGAAATTTCTACAAATATGCAAACTCAAGTTTGGGAGCTCGGGATGATATTTAGCTATACCTTACTGAACTCGGGATGATATTTAGCTATACCTTACTGATGTTGCAAAAAATCTTTCTGTTCAGCAGTTGTATTAAGTGATGTGAGCTCATGTTTCTAGGAAAGTAGGTTGTGTATTGTACTAGCACAATGAGAGTATTTTTAAGGAGTTGTAATTTAGTAAACAATATGGGTCATTATCTTCTATGACTTCTAAATATAAGCTCCTAGAGATCCACAGCAGCTATGAGAGAAGTGCATTGAGAATCAGTACTAGTCCCAGGGTGTTACTGAAAATCGCCTTGAAATACAACGTGCTGCTCGGCTGTGTGGGCTTCATGAAGGATGTGGGCAAGTCTCAATGTTCAATCAAAATCTACAAGGATGACTTGACATCTGTTTCTCTTTTTCTAAGAAACTAAAAAGATTAACTTCTTTCAGAAAAGAAAAAAGTTTATCACAGTCTTTCTGTAATGATGTTGAGAAAGTATTTCTAGTAGCAAAGAGCTCTTGTAGGAAAAAACCTCCACAAAATGGAAACTGAAATTAGGAAAAAAAATGAGACTAAAACAGAAGAGACTTTCTGAAACAGGAAAAGGGACAAAACATTGGATCCGTGCAATTGAGCACGTGGTGAATCCTAGAAGCCTAAACTTTATGCAAGAGACATTTGGTGACATTTCATAGCAATGTGATGCAGCAGATAAACAAGGTGACTATAATTATATACTTCTAACCTTAAGAATAATAATCTTTATATTTATTGTACTCTTTTCCAACAAGTGAAATGAAGGCATGAGGTTTTTACAGGAGGAATTATTGTTGTTGTTTTTAAATAGCTTTCTATTAGATTTTTACCAAGTGGTCATTGACAGCTTATGTGCAAATGATGGTAAACCTTACGTAGCTTATTGTGGAGTATCTAAGTATTACTGAGTTCCAGATGCCTATTGCAAAGGCCATAAGAGAATAAAAGTTGCATTTCTGCTCGGAAAAGAGTTGAGCAGAACACAGCTGTGCTGTCACCAGGGAGACTGCAGGAAGCAAGAACATGATTGTGCTGTATTTGCACTGATAAAAGCCCACCTGGTCCTTGGTGCTGTGTGGTGGGCCAGGGTAGCTGCTGCTGCCCTCTGAAATCCTCCAGCAGCACTGCAAGCTGTGGTGAGATAAGGGCTGGTCACCAGAAATCCCTAAGACAGTTGTTTCCAGTCGTTTATGTAAAATCTCATTTTAAAACTGTAGATCACCTCCTGCCTGAATATTAGCTGCTTTGTATGGTGTCTCTGATTGCACTCCTAAAGCCACAAGTTTCTGAAAGTTTGAGTTGCGGAATTGTTGCCCTGAATTTATATTTACATAGGTATGCCTTTATGGGTTTTGCTGTTTTTGCTTTGATAATTAGGTGCTGTCTGCTCTGTTATAGACAGTGGAGTGCCTCAGCTGAAGTCACTTGGCCAGAACCAAGAACCAGTGATTCTGCAAGATTTATTACATCTTCATTTTATTTTTATTTTTATTTTAAATATGTGTGTCCCATGGCAGAATGATAATGACTTCTAAAAACTAATAATAATTAAAAAACAGCAAAACACAAACACCACTACCCCCCAAAAAAGAAAAAAAATACAGGAAGCCTTAGAGCATAAATATTTTAAAGCAGTAATTTTAAATATTTAATACTGTTATTAAACCACTTATGATGTGTAATAACAAAGCCTATTTAAAAATACATACTTAAAAATCTTGTTCATACAGCTCTTAATCCAAATATTGCAACCTTTTTGATGCTAAAATAAAAGACTGTTTAAGCTAAATAAACTAAATCTGATTTTCAAAGTAGTTCTTGTAATTCCAATCTAACTTGTTTTTCTCCTGATTCTTGGAGGCTGCTGAACAGTCCATCCATCTTACAGTTGTAGCTGCCACTTCCCTATCATTTCCCTAAACTAGACAAACTTGCAGCCGTGATTGTCAGTTGACTGTCCACAGTCTTTTTGGGTACCCTGGGTGACTCTGAGCCTTTCAGGAACGGCGGCTACAAGAACAAAACTGATGTTTGCTATGCTACAGCATGAGGAATTTCCAGTGTCCTAGCCCTCCACTAGAATGTGTTACTGTGATGAAGACTTTAAAAATGATTTTTATGAATAAGCCTTATAATGTTGATGTGAAACAGATGGCTACAAGTGTCCAAAGACACACATTACTAGTTAAAAATGTAGCTGTGTCAGTTCTCTTTTAACGATGCATCACACAG
Organism: Anser brachyrhynchus; assembly: GCF_964034855.1. Classification (NCBI taxonomy): domain Eukaryota; kingdom Metazoa; phylum Chordata; class Aves; order Anseriformes; family Anatidae; genus Anser; species Anser brachyrhynchus. The sequence continues at coordinate 15,009,407 of NC_137700.1, forward strand.
CTGAGGATGAGTTTATTCCACAGCATCTGGTACCTGCATAAACCCCATGCCCTCGGGACATCACCTAGACAGCCTTCGTCCTTCACTGGGTGGAGTTGTCGTTCAGTCCGTCTCACTCCAGCTCTTCCATGTAGCGCTGCTTATACAGTTGTCTGCAACCCCATAAGCTATATGTGCAGCATGTATCCCCTATGAGCAACGTAATTACACAACCTTAATAAACTTTTAGCCTGTTGTTGATGTCTTTAACAAATGAAGCTCCTGAAAGACAAAGCATGTGCTCCTTTTGTTTGCCGTCTTTTCATTTTGAAGTAGTGCCAAACTAAGTAGAGGACATCGGTGGCTCTGATATGAATCTAGCCGACCCTGATGGGTAATACAAGTTGAACCAAGTGCTCTCCAGGTGATATTTCAATAAGGAAAAACACACAGAAATACCACGTTGCACAGAGACATAATTTGGCCTTCCTGAACTTTGAATATGGAACAACTCAGGTTGAAGTAAACAAATGAAGTATTTCAAAAAGTACAGTATTTTAAGCTCCTGGAAAGAAGGGCAATGCACAGTTAGGATTAGAAGACTAGTTGGAGATGATAGAAAGTATCTGCTAGTTTCTAGTTGCTAGTAGCTGTGTTTGCTAGAGTATGAATTTCTTTATTGCTTGAAAAGTGCACAGGATGCACAAAACAGATGTAGGGAGGTGCAAGGAATTAACGCTATGGAGCAAACCTGAAATCTTATGTCCTTGAACCTAAAACATCTTTCCATTAGCTGTTTACAGCACAAGACAGTTTTTCTGATAGTATCAATTTAAGGATTAATTTAACTTCCTGGCATTTTCTGAATTAGAGAGTATATAATGGCCATTAAATAGGGATGCTTCAACAGATAAACAGAAGTTGAAGACAACAAGATTATGTATAGCCTATTCTTTAGATCCTGCTAGGGTTGTACATCTTTCTAATGTTTAGAACAGGCTCTGTAGTTGTTTCCTACTGCAGTGGTATTTTTCATTCATTTCAAATAACACAAAATGTCCCACTTCATTCTTTTCTCTTCCTTAAATTATCTGTGAAGAATGGGAGATTTATGCTGTAAGTACAGATTATAAAATATGTTAAAGAAACATTTTTCTGAGATAGTTAGGACTACAGTAAGCTTTCTTGGTCTCCTATGGCTTGTAAAATGAGTATTACTTTTGTCAGCGTGCAGTTCTCTTTGAGCTCTCAAGTTCATTCCTTCCTGTTTGCTGCTGTTGCTTTCCACTGTTTGCCCCAGCATTGCTGAGCGCCCTGTTGGAGCAAGTCAGCTACGGAGAGGAGAGCTAATAGAAAGAGAAATCACTCTCTATTTGTGCAAATAATTTGCAGTGGCAAGTTTGTAAAATTGAATAAAGAAGCAAAACAGGATGAAAGATGCTCTGAGATGGAATCACCAACTGGAAAACAAAAAAGTTATTGCAGCAGATGAGCAGGTCAGTACAAAGGAACTGGTGATGTAGCAGTGCTCAATTGGGTGCAAATGAAAAAGCACCTAGACAATCAGAAAACACAAATAGAAAATCCCGGCAAGGAAATAACTTCTGGTGCCTCATAATATGCTGTTTGATTTCACCGAGACAGGTAAAGATGTTCACCATGTTTTCTGAAGAAGATGAATTTAAATGTAGCTCAGTTCTTTTTTTTTTTTTTAAGGAACACACTTGTGTTTATTTGTAGTTATTAGGGTTTAAAAGAATTTCATGGTCCTGCATTTCTCTAGAATATATTTTGTCTTCCTGTGTTCATGACAAATATGTTCATGTCTGCTCTCTCTGGTGTATGCATCAAGTGTTTGTTAACAGACATAATTGTGCCCCTTGTCACGTGTCACCAGTGTCCTCCTGGTTTTCGAGGTATTCATTGAAGATGTACGTGAAGGTAACAGAAAAGTATTCCTGCAGCCTGGATGCAAAAGTGTCTTGTCAGAGCTTGGATGTGCTATTCACATGCCCTGTGCAGGCCAAGAGAATGTCTGTGTGATAACCTTCACCCAGCTTTTTCTTAAGATGCCCTGGAAGTGCCTGAAGCTCAAATTCTTGTGCTATGTGCAGAGGCTTCTAGTGAGTTTTAGGGTACTCTGGATCAGGCTGGAAATTAGCCTTGCAATACCTACACGCTGTAGCCTTCATATAGATGACAACACATGTTACTTCTCTCTTTGAGCTCAGATGCAGTTTCTGGTTGAGCTGAGCTCAGTGTGAGATGCCTGGCTCTGCAAATGAGAACCCACAACAAGCTCTATGCGGTAGGAAGGGCGTTTGATGGTGACTTGCATATTAGCTGGTGAGGACATACCCGTGTTATGTTTGGTGATGGCTTTTTGAACGCTAGCCAATCTGCAAATGCCTGTCCTTCTGATTTGAGGCTGTTAAAAACAGAACGGAGTTCCCTATGTGTGCTTTTACAGATAATCATTGTTTGGGGGATTGGACGTAGGGATGGGAAGATGCTTGCAGTTCAGTTGCTATTTTGATCTGGAATGACAGATTGTGCTTTTCTGGGTGTTTTATTTTCATAGCATTGCAAGGCTGTCAAGAAACATTTCCTGCTGCAATATACTGTGTATGTGTTCCTGCACAGAATACATATGCATTCACATACATGGTAATAAATTCTAGAACTGCTATTACTGCTCAGGAAAGAGAGCTTGGATCTATTGTGGGCATTTCTCTGGAAACACCAGTTGAATGCTTAGTGTCAGTAAGAAATGGCAAATAAATTTGCAGTATGCTAAGGAAGGGAATGGAGAACAAAACAGAAAACCTAATTTTTCAAGTGTATATCTGCATTTCAAATTCTATATGCAGATTTGGTGACCCTGTCTTGCAAAGGTCACAGTAAAACTGATAAAATCTCAGTGAAGGACAAGAAGAATGGTTAAAGGTGTGGAGCAGCCTGTAAGGGAGCAGAAACACAATAGATTAGGACTGCTGCATGAAAAGATATGATAATAGTATATAAAATCGTGGATGGTACAGAAATATGAATAGGGAATGAGTTACTTGTTTTTGTAGCATGGGCACTAAGGTGTGCAATAGAAACAGGACAGGATTTAAAATGAGTAAAAGTAGTTTTCCATGGAAAGCACTATAAAATTGCAGAGTTTGTTACCACAAAATCCCCATTGGAAAAGATGATCTGCATTACTACAGACTTAAAGTAAGAAATATTAAGGACTTAAAAATTCACCACTTGTTATGAAAAATTTCTTTTGTAGGCTACTAAATACAATGTCTCAGAAGCCAGTTGTAACTCAGATTAATTGCATAAAACCACCAGAACCTTTGTGAATACTCACAGAGTATTACAGTATAGACAGGAGGGTCACAAGATGCGTGCTCTGCTTCAGAGAGCCTTTCTTTAAGTGCCAGTTGCTGGCCAGTGTTTATTTAAAAAGAAAAGGGTTGGGAGGACAGTAGTGCTGGGCTAGGTAGCTCCTTAATCCCTTTCAGCACAGTCATTTCCATGTTCCAAGTGGGGCTTCTCTGTGGTGCTCAGCTTTGTCTTCAGTTGTCACAAGATCTAAGAGTAGCTATTTTTTATTTTCCTTTTTTTTTGGTAATTCCATGTCTTAGCTGCAGGAAGTTATTCACCCATCTGACATAAGGTAGAATCTGAACTTTCTGTGTATGTATTTTTATTTAGTATGAATTTCTAGGTTTAAAAAAGGCTGTAAAAGTTGCACCATTTAGATGTCACTTTCTAAACTGCTACCATCCAATATGTGTTGTTTTTTCTTGCAAATCCTTGGTGTAGAGTTTCAGACTAAGAGAACAGAAGGCTTCCTGTGATATGAATTAACTGTTTTGGTACCTATGCTGAGAAACAGTTTTCAAAGCGATGGCAGGGCACCTAATAAACACCAAAGCAACCCTCAGCTTTGGCGAGGTGTGGTGGTTTTACTTGGGTGGGCAGCCAAGCTCCACCACAACCACTCTCTCACTCCCCCTCCTCAAAGAGGAATGGGGAGAAAATATGATGAAAAGGGCTTAAGGGTTGAGATAAGGACAGGGAGATTGCGCAGTAATTATCATGACAGGCAAAACAGACTCAGCATAGGGAGATAGATTTATTGCCTATTACTAACAAGCTGGAGAAGTGAGAAAGGAAAGAAACCAAAAGCACCTTCCCCCCCCCCCCATCCACCCTCTTCCACCTCCTCCCCCCGAGCGGCGCAGGGGAGCGGGGGAATGGGGGTTATGGTCAGTCTATAGCGCTTCTTCTCCGCCGCTCCTTCTCGGTCACTCTCGTCCCCTGTGCTGTGGGGTCCCTCCCACGGGATGCAGTCCTTGCCGAACTGATTCGGCGTGGGCTGCCCGCAGGCATCAGCTCTTCAAGAACTGCTCCAGATATGGGTCCGTACCGCGGGGTCCATCCCTCAGGAGCAAACTGCTCCAACCTGGATCCCCCACGGGCAGCAGCTCCTGCCAGCTCACCTGCTCCTGCGTGGGCTCCTCTCCACGGGCTACAGGTCCGGCCCGGAATCTGCTCCGGCAGGGGTCTTCCACAGGCCGCAGCCTCCGTCGGTGCAGGCCCACCTGCTCCACCGTGGTCTCCTCCGCGGGCTGCAGGGGGACAGCCTGCTTCACCATGGTCCTCGCCACAGGCCGCAGGGGACTTCAGCTCCGGTGCCTGGAGCACCTCTTCCCCTCCTTCTTCACTGACCTTGGCGCCCGCAAGGCTGTTCCTCACTCCTCTCACTCTCCCAGCTGCTGTTTCGCAGTGTTTTTTTTTTCCCCCTGACTTAAATATGCTCTCACAGAGGCACAAAACAACATCACTTATTGGCTCAGCTCTGGTCAGCAGTGGGGCCCTTACCTAACATAGGGCAGCTTTTAGATCCTTCTCACAGAAGCCACCCCTATGGCCCCCTGCTACCAAAACCTTGCCACGGAAACCCACTACAGGAGGCAAGGGGGAGGGACAAAATATTGCCAGGTAGTCTCAGTTTTCTACTTTATGATACCAGCAAAGCAATGTACATGAGACATAGTTGCTGTGACTGGCATACTAGGTCAGCTTCCTCATTTCTATGTTATAGCTAGATATTTTATAGATAATGTCTAAAATCAGGTATTGGTAGACAAGTGTTGCTGCTGTTTCAAAAAAACATCTCAGGATAGTGTTTTTTTTCTGGTTTTAATCAAAATTGAAAATAACACAATTTAATTATTAGTGTTTAAGTAAATTTTTGAAGGTTGGTTGGTGGATGAATTTTATCCTGCAGCTAGATGTTACTCCAATTTTTTTCTCAAACACTGCATGAATTTCTACAACCTATATTTTCATTCAGCTTCAAGAGCATGTAATGAGAACAAAGTACTTTACACTCATGTATCTAACACCATCTTAACTAGTCCAAAACGTTAAGCCATAAAGAATGCATACTTACCATTAGCTCTTTCTTCTTTTGCTGATGTCTTTAAACCCGGGACTTGATTCATTTTGTTGAAGACAAATTTTGAACTGTGATGAAATAGTCATGCGAAGCTGAGGGAGGGAAGGGAGGCAAAGATGGGGAATGAGGGCTTGGTTTTGTCTTTTTTTGTCTTTTTTTTTGAGTCAATAAATTCAGATCATCATTTACCTATGTAGCAGATAAAATATTTGAAATACTCGTTGTCGTCTTCCTAAGTCAAACACCGTAATTTTCAGTGATTTTGGGAGCCTCTGAATTTCAGGTTTAGTGTTCTGAAGTTTTGAAGTAAGGGGTCTTACTGATCACAAGAAGCTACAGCAGTAGTGAGCAACAGGTTTTTTTGGCATTCTCACAACAAACTAAATATAATACAAGCTGTAGCTCACTGGAGAATACCATGCCTATTTTGTAAGGGTGTCTTAAAAGTTGTCTGTCCTGAACAAAGATGGGAAAGCCTCTTGTCCCTCTGCATAATTGCTGTGTATGTGTTAAAGGGCTACCTGATATTCCTTCTTTCCTAAAATGAGTAGTAGCATGGTTCTTCAGGGGTAATATACTTTCCTTGTCTGTTACTGTTAACAGTGTTGCACTTTGTAGCTGGATTATGGCTAAGTGCACAGGCCACAAATAGTGAATTACTTATGTTCACAGCAGAGTATTATGCAAGTCAGTTGACTTGGAAATATGTATACATACACGTATTTTCAAGTATGTAGTATGTATATAAATATTTTTTTATAAATATAGCATATGCTATAGATGGGTAATGTCCTGATTTTCTTCTTGTCTTTCTTGTTATAGATCTGACTAGTAAGCCCGTTTTAGCTGCTCTAAAATTAAATTGTTTGAATGCCTATTCTGTGTTCTCTGATTCTGAAATTCAGAGGGCATTATGACAGTCCAGCAAAGATAATGCAAACAGAAAAGTGTTTTGTGAGGGGTATGTGAATACTTTTGTGCAAGATATAATTGGTATATCAAACAGCAAAACATCAGCAAATCAGCAGCACAAACTCTGAGGTGCTCCTCTCAAAGGCAGGAACCTGATGCTGTGGCAAGGCTCAGTTTTCACTATTTGCCGGTTGTTTTATCTGGCGGTGTATGTAAACCCAGTGATTTTATTTCGTATGGATGCTTAGGAAGTAAAATAAGAACTCAGAAAAATGAGGACTGTGGTTCTGCTCTTTGGTTCAGAAAAACATCTTTGTTTTTGTTTTCAGTCTCTTCAAAGTTAATTCTTAGAAGTATGATTTAAGTAGTTAATGCTCTTCATTAACGTGTTGGGATAAAATATTGAGGTCTGTGACATACATATATCGCCTTACGCTTTGCTGAACCACGACAAATACTTCAAATAAAAAAATTCAGTACAATCATGATCCAACTGAAATATAAAAATTTCTCTGAGACCAGAAGCAGCACTGTAGAAGTTCATTATGGTTTAATAAATCACTCACCATTTAAAAGGGTTATCTGCATGTCCTGAACTTGTGTTTCCATTTAAAGCCTCTTATGAGGGTATAAGAAATGAGTCATGAGGCTTTTGATTCCAACACTAAGCAGTGCATGGTATACTCTTGCTTCAGCCATGGGATAGGACCCTCATTTCCAGTTTTAAGTGTGGCATACATATCCTAATGTGGCATACATAAAGGTGGAGACATACTGCCGGGGGAAGTTACATCCCTTACTTTCTCAGGTGAATAATGGAGTGAAAATCCTGTTGAAAGGTTCTGTACAGGATTTTGTATAGAATTATGAAATATCCCTAAGGCATTTTTAACCCATGCCTTCAACCCATGAGTTCCACAGCCAGGGAGATGGCAAACTTGATTCAGTTCAATACTGCATTGTTCCTTTTTTTTGCATGTGATATTATTTTCCTAGGAAAGGAGACAGGCTTGTAGGGTGAGTTCTGTGGCTCTGGTGAATCTTGAATTCCATCTCCTTTTTCAAGATTTGTCTATAAAGGGAAGACCTGATGCAGGCATATCTACTGCATCAACTCTGCGTCAGAAACACATGAGACTTAACCAGAACGTCAGACCTCCTGCTCTGCCTCATAGTTGTGAAATACGTGCTGCTTACGAGCTTGCCTGCGCTGCTTAGTGTGGTGTAGTACTGGAAAACCCCAGTGACTTCAGAATGACCTAGCTCACATTCCAGGAGCTGATGCAGCTGTAAGCTGCTCAGTATGGATGAAATGCGAAGTCCATGTACAGGTTTATATTTGTTCTGCTTTTTCCCTTCTTCCTAGAGGTAGCAAGATTTGGTGCTATCAAATGTTTAAAGATGCAGAAGTAGCTTTATAACCATCTCACTATTCTTTTGTTGGTTACCTTTTCAAGGAACAGCTATGAAATATTTTGCTGTAATACTGAGAATGAAATTCCATTAAAATAAGAGTGCTGCAGTGCCTCTTAGATCTTACTAGAGAGCTTGTGGCTTTTACTGAAGTCACAATATAATTTTCCAATGCAATACCCAATTAAACACATGGCTTTACAAAACAATGTGAACTTCGCATGGAGAAACATTGGCTCTAAGGTATAGATATTTTTCACAGTCTTCAGACAGTACTACTGTAGGTAAATGGGAAGAAACCATTCTCCGTTAAACCCTCTCAGAAGCCAGGAACAAAATCTAAGCAGTGATGGAGAAAGGGGGAATGGAGGTGAGCAGTGGTTGTAATTAGGGAGCTGTCTGCAAAAGTATGCAAAGCATGGAATGATCAGCACAGCAAAAACCTAATGCTGAGATCCCCAGAAGTTCTGTACTATAAATAGTGTTTAATATTCTCATCTCTAATCTGGACTAGGGAAGCACAAGTAGGTGGCAAAAATGTATGGGTGACACCAATTTAGTGACTCCCAGCAAAAGCAGGTGGGTGGGTAGCAGAATGGCAGGTGAAATGCAGTGCTGAGACTTGCAAAGTTGTGCCCATGGAGAAATAATGAGTTACACAACTGTATTGCGGTTTATGAAAAAAGGGCCCAAGTGGCACTGGAGAAAGGTTAATGCAAACTCGTTCGGACTGTCATGTTTTTCCTCTTTCCTTTCTGGTGACTGTATTTTGTGAATATATACATGAAACAGATTTCTGTGTTCAGACAGAAGTAAATGCTGATTAATCACGTGAAAAAGAACGGAATCTTGGAACTGTTGTGTAAAAAAAGTATTCATAATCAAAGGAGGGATAATGGTGACTGAGAAAGCAGTTGAGATCTTGTCATTGCAACTTCACAGGATGCAGAGTCAAGACTTAAAACCAGCAAGAATAATTTTTTTAATTCCCCAAATTAACATGTTGAATGCTCAGGAGCTTAGTAGGATTTTTATTTTTTATATTTTTAAGGATGAGACTCCTGTACAGATAATTAGTAACTGTACAGATAATTAATAACTATTTGATAGGATTAAGAAATTATAAAGAATTTAAATCCTTATGCTTCAGCACAAAAGCCATGGCAATATATTGAAGAACATTCTCTTATGGGAATATGGTTTTTGTATATGCCAGGGTAAGGTTTCATAAGCTTTATGGAGACTCACGTGGTATTGGTGACTGATATGGAAAAGAAACTGACCTACACAAACCTAGCCAGTGTTATTTTCAAACCTAGTGTTATATTCAACGTATTTACCTTCAGTGAAGGTGTTGCGTACACAGGGTGCCAAATCAAATGGTGACAGAAGAACAATCAGAGTAACAGAAGTTGCCAAGAGCCCCTCAAGTTTTACACCAAAAGAAACTGTATTCTTAAGCTGTTGTTCAGTATAACAGTGACTGCAAAAATGCATTATATTTTAAAATAGATCTGATCCTGGACTGCAGAAGAAATACAAGGACATTTATTTACATGAAAAACAGTTTATAGGAATTCAGATTTCTGGTCACTTGCTTTTTATAGCATCTGCACTGTTCTGCTTTCAGTAGCCCAGAATAATATTACATGTGATTCTGCTGTGCAGGGCCTGAAATGTCACGACAAGTACAGATTTCTCTTCATGCTATATTAACCATTTGAACAGAACATTATTGCGTGTTTCATGCAAGTACTCCAGGAAAATACAAAGAAAAGAAATAAACAGGAATGACTACTCATATGAAATTAGGCATTGCTAACGTTTGCCTGCATAAATTGTGTGACTCCTTTATTTTTTCCTTTTTTTATTTTATTTTTATTTTATTCCTGTTTCCAGAAATAGCTTCTTAGCTAAATCCAATTGACCCTGTAGGTAACAAAAGTTTTTTCTGTCCTGATTTGCGTAAGTGGCTTAAAGTGCTGTGCTTATTGTGGCATTTACTGCACACTGAACAAACATTGGCATTCTTGGTGAAGTAAAAAGCCTGTCATTTTTGGGTAGGGTTTCTGAACTACAGACACTGGGAATTGTTTGACAGATTCACTCACCATTTCAGCTGGCACGTACCCAAAGCATAGAAGGAGGCCAAGCGAGGCTTTGTGTAACTTGCCCTTGAGATCTCAGGCTCTTCATAGCGAAGAACTGAAGCAAGTGGTTGCCAGCTGATGCTCACCCCAAACTGAGTTTATAGAGGCCGTTCAGTTGCCAACATTTCTTTAGCTCGCAGACCCTTGAGAAAAGTGACTGTGTGTTCAAGTAGCACACAGACTGCATGAAGCATTGGATGTAGGGACTGTTATTTATCTGAGAGACCCACAGGATCTCCAGGCTGCTCTGAGGCTCAGGAGTGATGCCCAGTGTGGTTAGTAACCTCAGGGCTAGGGCTTAACCTGAGTTCTGCTCGGGTCACGAAGAAACAGAAAAGCTCAGTGGTGATTGGAGAAGGGACCAAAGTCTTCTGGCCTGGGCAACTCACCTAGCGATTCGGCGAGGGTTGTTGGAGCCTGTGGTGGCCCCTGCCTGATGCTTTGAGCATCTGCATCCCTGTCCAAGGCACCCCCAGAGATGCAGTCAACCTGAACATCAGCCCCCAAAGAATATAAAATGTTGTGTGAGATGTATGCCTCTTCTGGGATTTACGGTGGAGTTGAGTCTACTGTATGGGTATGTTAAAACCTGGTACGTGAGGAATTCACCTCTTACTGCATCAACAGATGCTATATGCATGTGTGAGAAAACAAGTCTGCACTTGTGAGATGAAGTGTTGTCCCAAATACACGTATGAGAAAGCAGAAGCTTGTAGGTGAGTGTTAGAGAGGCACTTAGCAATACTGGTTTGCTTAGGGAAGATGGAAGTGTGTCGTGGACATATCCATACACAGGCATCACTGCAAATCAACATCACATTTGCATGAACTCTTTTCCTTGAGGGCTTCAGATAGAACATAAGCCACCAAACCACTGTTACCCTTCTGCGGTTTGTTTGTTTGTGCTGCCCAGCGATGATCCCCAGGAAAGGACTGCTGGGATGGGGACTAGCTGAAGAGATTTCAGCTGTAGCATAATGCTGTCAGCTGAGAATGGAAGTACCAGCTAGTATGGTATAGTTCAGCCAAACCCCTGTAGTTTTAAAGTTCAGAAACAAATTTTGCCTTTTTTTTTTGTGGAAGTATTTAGGTTTCAAAAATAATAATAATAATAATAATAAAAACCGTGATCTGATGATCTGTATTGAAATTTCAAGGTTAGATTCAAAATAAATTGTTTAGATTTTGTTTTAAAAGCTTTATGTGGTTTTCCTATGAAACTCCCTGTGGGTGATCTTTGTTTTGCAGAGCTTTATATTTAAACACCTTCAGCAAGGGTCAGCAGACAAGAAAGTGCCATTTCAAAATGTTTATTCCTTTGGGATTGTGTCTGGTTTCCAGTGCATTAGTGCCTCATGGGGTTGCCTGCTTATCTCCGTGGGGCTCTGCGTGCTCTTGTGATGCCTGCAGCTGCCAGAAGGCTGCATTGGCTGGTTGGCTTCTGGGGCTTGGTGTAATCCAGCTGCTCAGTCTCTGGGCACCTTGTCCTGAATGTTAAAAAGGGGTTATCCACACAGCGTGGAAGTCTTCTTCTAATTAACACAGAGACAAGGCTAGCTGGGAGTGTTGATAGAAAACACCACTGTTCTTTTTGTTATGCATTTCTGTGCATTATAAAATCAGTTTATAAACTGAATGTTACCTATATACATAGCTTATCAATTGTCCGTGTACCTGAAATGTTGTTATAGTGCTAGGTTAACAAGGTGTCTTTATTCAGAGTGCATCTTCTCACAGAAAAGATGCTTATGATGCAGGTTGTATGTGATTCGTTGTATTTTGCATTAGATAATTGTAATGAGATTGGGAATGGCAAATTGATGGCTGGATAGGCTTTCTCTTTAGGAGATCCAAATTTGGCTGACAATCTTGCACGATAGAGATATCAAGAATGAGATTGTGATAGTATCTCCTCCCTCATATAAACAGTGCTGTAAGGTTAAAAAAAAAAAGTGTTTTTCTGAATTACCAGTGACCTGGCTGGTGAGTTTTTAATCTTCAGACTTGTTGGACACAAAGTTTTTTGAGAGCTTAATTCAGCTACTGTCAACTCCCTGCTCCCCTGCCAACCCAAGCATAAATAGATGACCAACAGATGTTGAGAAATGTTTTGCCTATTATGTAATTGTCATTCTCGAGAGATCTAATGAAGATGCTCTTATTACAACTCCACACATCCTTTTATCTAATTCATATAATCTTTCTTTTGCAGTCTTTCTGTTTAGCTGATATATTTGGTCGTTGCTCGCAAAAACTTTTTCATCTCATTTTGATGTTCAAAGAAGCTCGACTCCTTAGAGTTACCTGTAAAGTTGTGATCACTTGCAGCTTTTCAAGCATATATTTAATTTAGAAGAAAGGATAGGTACTCCTATCATCCAGCATGGAATCATTTTATGCTCTGTTAAAGAAGTACATCACTTCCTGGTTTCCTGCATGGATAGAAGTCCAACAGGTTGGGAAAATCTAAAGTAAGGAGGAAAAAGAAATGCATTTCATTACATTGCATAGATAATATAATGTGTCCTTGCAGTAGATGTTGGCCTTGGTCTCCAGAAAGTTTGGGCTGTGTCTGGCATGTCTAGATGTAAGGCGTAAAGCACTCAAGAACGGGCTAGATTTCCCCAGAACTTTAAGCTTGCTTCAAGCTGGGGCATTATTACCACCCTCCATTGGTACTGTGGTGGAGGATAATGTATTATGCCTTGGGCTGTACAGCTAAGGAACCATGTTACCAGTGGAAAAAATCACTTTTCTCTTGTAAAACTGAGAAATACATGTCAGTCTAAATATATGTGTAAAATAAGACTGATCCCTGTGGAATATCAGAAGGTAATAAATGTACAAGGTCATTGCTAGACAGGCGGTCTTGAGATATAGATTTGGACTATATAAAAATATTCTTATCACGTAAAAATGGAGAGCCATTCTGACAAAAGGCCCCTTTGAGAAATCAGCTGACATGGCTTATCCAGGAGGTAGTTTTTCCTGGTTGCATAAAATAGTTTCAGCCTGGTGAGGGAATAAGTAGCAGTTGATTTCAAAGAAGTTGCTTATTCAGATGAATCAGGTCCAAAATACAAGTGGTTCAAAGTACAGTTTTGTAATAAATATTATAGAAAATGCTCAAGATGAGAACTATGAAACTTATTTTAGAGCGTGTGGGGTGTGTCTAAGTATGTGCATTCTAAAGTGCGTTTCAGCGCAGGAGTGCAGTTGTGTTGCTGAAGAGCCTGCCTGTCAAGACTTGAGCAACTTTCTAAGCCAAGGCGCTGGACAGACCTAGGTAAAATTTCTGTTGTCATAGTCCTAGCTTTAAAATGTGTTTTAAGATAAGTGAGCTGTGACTAAGGTTGAAAGGGACAATAATAATAATAGGCTTTTAGGTAGGCTGCTAATGTGCAAGCCTATCTTGGTGATTTGAATTTGTGATGAGAAGAGTCTGAAAGTACTGGTATGTATTTCTGGTATGAGAAAGTCTTCTGGTTGCATAGACCACTGTAAACCTTTATTTTTTCCTCCAAAAACCAAGAGAGATGTACTCAAATGTGTACTTGATAAGAGAAAAGAAAGAGGCAAAACAAAATGTATCTCTCTCCTGAAGATGCAGAAACTCTGCAGTGGTGAATGATTTACCTTAAGGGGAAAAATGCATCTGCTCTGCTGTGAAGTTCCTATGAAAAATGCTTTGTGATTTGTGAATCATTTTATTTTGAAACTTTCTTCAGAATTGGCTTATTTACAATGCATGATTTCTTTCCAAGATTGTGGACTCTATACAAAGATATTCCTGCAGCTGCTGAAAAAGTCTATTAAAAATGGGTATTCTCCCTTCCTTTTGTCTTTTATTTTTGACAAGCTTTTTAGTGATAATACAGAAGTAGCAATGGAAAGATCCACAAAACTCCTGTGAATGTGGAAGGCCCTTGGTGGAAGGATTGATTACTGTTTAGGAAAAAAACAAACCAACACAATTTTTAAAGACAAAATTGAAATTAAGGCAGGAAACTCTGTTCTTAGCAGGGTCTTCAGTCAGCTGATGACCAAAGGGTTCTTCACAATGGTCTCTCACCACTCATTTTAAGGAAGGAGAGAGAAAAGATTACATGTGGGAAGAGACTCTATGGTGCAGACAAGAAAGAGGGAAAGAAAAAGGGGGAAAGGTGAATCTTCAGTCTGAAGATATATAAACGTGGAAGAACCATGAAGCTGTTGAGGAGACTGACAACTGGGAAATACATTAGTATTTTTTATAATTTTTTTTGGTGCTAGCTCAAGGGTTGTCAGGAACTACTTCAAAATCTATGGTACATACTTCAGCTGTCAGAGATCCTTGAATGAAAAATTATACAGTAGTCTAGAGTTTATGAAATTGGATTTTGGGGAAAGGGTTATTTTAAGTAAATTGGGAAGCTTGGAGAGCTAGTAGTAACCACTGAGCCTGCAGAACGAGGCTGCTGTGTCTGAGCTCTCAGGATCTATACCTTGATGGTGTGTCTGGAGAACTAACCTTAGGAAGACAATTTCTCGCTTCTGGAGAGACTAGGGAAAGTTTAGAAGCCCACAGTGCCAGTTCTGTAGGTTACTAGAAATCAGATAAGATCCTAGAGGGGAAAACACCTCCAGGCCTGAGTACTGATAATTATTTTTTTTCTCTTGCAGTTAAGTTATTTTTATGAAAACAACTCAGTAATTACTGAAAAATAGGGGGAGGGGAAGAAAAAAAAAGAATGTGACAGTTTACATGGTATACATAGCATGTGGCTTTTTAAATTCTCCCAGATAAGACTGATTTTTATAAAGATGATTAAAAAAAATAATCAGAGCAAGCATAGCAATTATACAGTGATAACTGGGAGTGGAGAGGGGAACCAACACAGGGAATATAACATAGTTATGGTCAGCAAATCTAGGCTCTAGAAGTGGTGTTTATTCGTCTATGGCATTTCACTCTAACTTGATTTGTAGTGATCCTAAAATTTGGGTGCTTCTTGCACAGTATGCCTCAGACTGTGTGGGACCTGTAACAAGTGTTATAGCTTTAGGTTCTATAGGTACTGTAGGTGCTATAGCTTTTTAACATTTGGTTTCTGACTTTTTTCCCCTTGGCCTGTCTCTTGAACATGCGGATCTAATATGCAATCCAATATATAGTCTCAGAAAATCTGTATGAAGCAATAATTAAGGCATATTAAGAGAGATAATTAAAGCCTTGTGTGAGAAGCTGGTAACATGAATAAATAAAAATCCTCGTTTGTAATGGTATTTCTGTTTACAAATTCACTTTTCTAATAAATCATTTCTTATGTTGTAACTGGCAAAAAGAAAACTGATATTTAAAAGCAGGATTCCTCTCTGACCTGCTCTTTCTCTTTCTGTATGTGAAGTGTACCTTTCCTTTCTCTTAAACCCATCTCTGCATGCCCAGGGAAGGGGTTGGTATTTGGCATTGGCTTTTTTTTGTCATGAGAGCCATCTTGTAAGTTTAAGCATTTTCTTTTTATCTGTATTGAAGAATTCAGTTATTCATGCAAACAATGGTTAAAGGTGTTGCAGTGCCCTATAGAAACAGACTGAAGAGGGTGTGATCAGAATTTCGTACCAACCATTACTTGTCCCACCATGTGAGATATTTTATTTACTGTGTGTTTGCTCCTTAGGATGTGTTCCTCTCACTCAGAGCACTGGTAGCTCCCTTGGTCTCATGTAGGATTTATCCTAACCATGTGGTAAGAGAACAGGGACAGAATTATTTTGATCTGGTGTGTGACTAAAAGTTACCTGGAGGTTTTTATAATGAGATTTTATGAACGCAAACATAACAGCCAGTTAAGCTTTACTAGTAACATATACTCTAAGTAGCACCTAATCAGAAGTGTAGTAACATTTATGGATAGATGTCATGAGGCTCAAGTTTTTCTCTATTATCTAATTGAATAACTTTATATTACACCGTTATTAAAATTAGGTAAAGTTGAAGGAATTGCATACCGGCTAATGGCAGAGCCTATAAGTGAAACAGGCTCTTTCAGTGGAAGTTGAGGTCTTTTAATAGCAGATCCTCTGGACGTGGTTCCTTCTGGATTAGTCAGTTTAGGCTTGCATACAAGTGAAATACTGTTTTTTTGTTTTTTTCTGGGTCTCTTTTCTGCAGTGCATCCTGTAGTGTTTTTTTATAATTAAATGATTAGCTTGATGTATACATCATCATATTTCATTTCCCTCATATAATTCAATAAAATTTGTGAGCATTGTAATTACAGGTTTTTGAAAATTCTTAGGATGCTTTAGAATAATGTGGTATGGGCATCACTTGTCTTATTATTAAAACATTGTTAGTATGACATTTTAGCCATAGCAACCTGTATAATAAGTCTAGTCTGTGTATACAATTGTCTCTAGTTCTTTCTACTTTATTACAAAGAAAGTTTGAAGTGAAGGTCATACTTGGGGTGTGCCCCTTTCTGCCCTGCTTTGTTGTTTTCAGTGTCTCTTGTGTACATCAGTGTCCTTACTCTTCCACAGAGTGAGGTTTGACCACTTCTGGATGATTCTTGATTTGCCTTTCAGTGTGACTTTTCTTTGAACTTTCTACTTTTGCGGTAGATGTGGCTTGGAAAGACACTCACCTCTGCCAAACCTGTGCACCATTTTAGGTTACTTTACTAGCTTTCAAAGTGGTGTTTTCCATAGGGTGATTTTTCATATCTAGAGAAATGTTAGTGCAAGATATAATTAGGGCAATTTTAAACAATTTTGAATAATATGAGATTTAAGAAATATCTGCATCTGTGCTGACATGAGGTAAGCCTGTTCTATTGCACCACAGTACACAGTATGATATAAATCTGTTTATCCACAGGTTGAGATTTATTTATTTTTTAATTAAAAAAAATGCAGTCCCAAATGCAGCGTTAGAGAGGTCAGATCTCATTTAAGTATCAAAAGAAGCGGCCTGTTCTTTAAGCAGCCTCTGGGTAAAAGGTACATAAATGTTGAGATGTTTTGAAAATCTGCCCTAAGCTTCATACTGGGAGCTATCAGGTGTGAAACTTGTTTGAACAACTGGCTCATTGCATGTATTTAGATGAGAACTCTTGAAAATTTGTAGGTTTTGATGTTTTTCCCTGATTTGAGTGCTGATTCTGCTGATTCCTTACAGCAAAGCTGAAGGAGAGAGAGAAATTCAGATTGATGCTCTAATAATTTAGCATAGTTTTATTAGATGTTAAAAAGTCATGGGTTTCTGAAGTTATTCTAGGGCAACTGCTAAAAAGCAAACTTTTAGCATAAAGAACATATACTTGGACTATTTTAATGGCACTGATTTTGTAGCACTGTAAGCAAAGATTTTTGTTTTGTCTTGAAATACTAGTGCTGAGTGAGGAGTTGTTCTTTTCCTGAGTATTGAGCAAAAATAATTTTGGCATTCGTTGTGTTTCATGTATGAGGAAAGAAGGGAGTGTTCCTTTTAAAGCTGAGTTTAGAAAAATGGAATAGCAGCTTTAGACCGTTGCTAGGCTTGGAATATTTGCATAATTCTTGAATGCAGTTGTAAGGATGTGATACGCTGCAGAGATCTTTCAATAGATCAACCACTAAACCCTGTCAATAAATATATGCTATAAATACATACTGAGTCACAGCTAGACCTACAAACACTGCAAGTCTTTCGGCAGTTGGCATAAATAGATGCATGTTGTTTGGCAAAGCTGGCTGCCTCACCATCAGCGCCCTTCCCCAGCCACACAAATTGCTTCCTGGTGTCTCGAATGGCTTACGTGTTGTTGCTGTCTGTTTTGCTGGTAGAAGTAACACCTGTTGGGGGGGAATCACGAACGGGAATGATAAGTTCTAAGGATGTGCATGTCTTGGGCTGGCCTCTGGAGTATGAAACTTGCTGACCTCACATGGAAATGACCGCAGCTTTTTCTGAATTTACTGTCTCATAATACTTAGTTTTTCTCTTAACGCAGCAGCTCTGATAGTATTATATATGCCCCAGACGCTCATTTTGAAGTCTCCTGCTTAAAGTTTAGGTCAGTGAAAGTGAAATGCTGCCTTGCACTAGTTTGAATTCATCATTTTGAAGTAGGTGTTTTCCTGAAGCACAGTAGCAGATCAGTTATGGAGAAGGGATCACACGTCAGTGTTTTGGTTTGCTCAGAATTTTCCAGGGGAGTATGAGTGTGCCACGAACGGCACGTGTTCCCAGTGTGTTGGGGAAACAAGGGAATGGAAATCTTTTGCAGCTGGTTCAGAAGCAATGTTGTGATGCTTAGACGGATGTTCCTCCCTCCTGCTTTCAGCATAAGGCAGGATACAAAAGAGAACCGTTTAAAGGGGGAAGTGGAAAAAAAAATATTTTTTTAAAATCAAGTTTCTCTTGGTGCTTTTTGTGCATATGTATCATTGCTGTTAATTAGACAGGCAAGCAGGGCTAGCATGTTCGTTGCTTGTCAATACTGCTCGGAATCCAAATGAGTTTCTCAGTACCGAAGAACTGGGAGGTTTTATCAGCTTGTCTGGAGCTGCTATGTTTGACTGCTTTTTGTAAATGGCAGGAGAGTGTTTTTCTTTTGTGCATGCCGGAACTGAGGCTGAACCATGCTGACGTTAAAATAATACTCAGCGTGTACATACAAAACAGTCCCAAAGGAGGCGGCAAAGTTGGGCATCCCTGCTGAATGCTAATGAAGGTGTGGAAAAAATATTTTTATATCATTATGGTTTGTAATGAAAGGCAGGTGAAAGAAGCAGAGGGTGAGAAAATGGAGTTTGGTCTGTGCTGAAGGGCAAAAGAAAACAGTTATTGAAGAACTTGCTAGGAGTGGAAGTCAAATATGCAGTATTCAGTAAAGAACATAGTTGTTATGCCCCTCAAATAATTGAGATGATTTGTGGTTAATTCTACATCAGATCTTGGGGTGGAGGGTTTCACTTCTACCTAGTGCCTTAAAATAGTATTGATCCCATTGTGAGTAATGTGTAGTTCTGTAAAACCAGGTGCCATTCAAAATTACCAGAAATGCTTATTCAGTTTTAAACATCATGCCAAGCTCTTATTCTTTGAGGAAAAACATTACTAATGGAATTCCATTTTGTTGTCAATAGTACGGTTATTCTGGCGGATTACTGTCAGGTACTACTAAATTGTTTTTTTAGTATTAAAAACAAAAAAACTAGAAAATGTTTAAATTCTGTGATGTTTCATATCTTTACTTGAATTTCTAAATTACTGTCTTAAAAACAAAAAGCTCAAAACAAACAAAAAAGTAAACAACTTTTTAAAATACATTATGCAGTCTTTACTGTGTCAGTCTTCCCAATCCACCCAAGTATAAAGCCAAGCAATACTCAGCTATAAAGTAGAGTATTGGCTATAAGGCTGCATTTGCTCTGAGATTCTTCCCCTCTTTGGAGGAGCTGGAGGGCAGTATCTGATCCGTCCTGTGTGAAATAAGGCCGCCTCTTTATCTTTCACTATTGCTCTCAATTAATGCACTATTTTTTTTAAGTGGCATATGCCCTAATTTCATGCTGGTAGCTTTACTGTACAGGAAGTACTGTGTTCAATGAAGATTAATCCAAAATTTTTACTTGGAAAGCAATTGGTGCATTTGTTGACCACTTGGTGGCATCACTCAATTGTATGGAAACAACTGCTTTGCCAGTAGAGCAGCTTTGCTTCTGTGCTAGGTGTTAAAGGACTTCCATGTTTTGTTTTAGCCTATTAAAGGCTGAAGAGAGCTATTAATATGCTTCAGGACGTTAAATGAAAGCTACAACTCTAGTTTTGATCGCTGTATTCCTTCTCTGTGGTGTGTTACTTACAATTTTGAATCTTTTCTTTATCTGCATAAAAGTCAACAGAAATCTGGTCTAGATATCTCTTCTTCCTGCCCCCCTTGATAACTTTTCAAGGATGGGAGCTAGTGTTTTATCAGGTTGATAGTGATATAAATGCATAGCATCGTTTTTTATATTTCTTTTTGGTTTGCTTTTCCTGGGAAATTACTTTTAACCTCCAATTGCTGCAGTCAATATGTATTCTAGGGAAAGGTGCTATGCAATTTTGTGACTTTGCTAATGGTAAATACTTGCTATAAAACAAAAGTGTTTTGCAGCCTTCATGCTAAAACTAGATGATATTTCCATGTGTGTATAAACCAACAATAACAATTTACTGAAAATGATGAAACATGGTTGTAAAGGAGGAAGCAAGGCGTAGTCACTGTTATTTAGAGGTAAAGGACAGTTCTGGTAATGTCAGGAGAGCTCTGACCGTTTGTATATGCTGACAATGGCCCACAAGGTATTGGGTAGTAAGGCATATAGTTGAAAACAAGTTTTTTCTAAATACTGCTTCCCCTGTGGGCAAAGCAGCACAAGGAAGGTGATGTTGCCATTGCGTGTCTCTTTTGTGAGTAATGGCTAGCAATATCTTTTTTGAGGGGTGTGGGGGAGGAATATATGTATATATTAAAATCCCTTTTCTTCCACTCTCTCCCTTCCTGTTCAGGTTAGGCTACTGAATGCTTGAAATGCAATAAAAAGAGCAACTCAAGAATGGGACAGTTCTTTAATATTATTTTTGAAACTTATTCCTTGTAAACATTTCAAATTCTCATGCTTTCCTTAGCTTTCGAGATGCTATTTTTAGACACTGCTTTGTCAGGGATATTCTGACATGCTGACTACATGTACACTTAAGCATGCACACCAATATATGCATTTACTAATTTTCTTGAATCTTTTCCTTGTAACTGATGGCCTACTGAAATAATCAGCATTAACTTAGAAAATATAAGCAATGATGCGTAGCTGATTTTTGGGATCAATTAGTGCTTTGAGCTGGACTACTAAGGATTTTCCTTGAAGTGGAGACTAAAGTATCTGGCTATAGGACTGCATATACCCATACAATTTAGGGTAGAGTTTTCAAAAAAAAAAAAAAAAAGGCAAGAAAAAAGAGAAAAAAGTATTTTCAACTGACTTAGCAGTTTTGTTGCAGTTGCTAAGATTCAGTTGCTAAGAAAAACACCTAAATTTCCCGTATCTTATGGTTTCTAAGACCAAGGAGATAATGAAGTATGGAGGGAAAAAAATTAGAAACAGTTTAAGCAATAATTCTTTTTTTTCAATGTGTTATCTAGTGTCGTGTTTTTAGTTGGAAGTTATTAGGAAAGTAAGTAGCAATAAATACCTGTGGATGGTGAAAATGGCCATTTCACTGCTGGTAAATAAATACAAAGTTTCTGGGAAGTCCAGCAGGATTATCCATCTGACAAACACCGTCTATGCGCTGTTCTCTTTGGGTCTCACTGTTAGTTCTAATTGGAACAGAGTCCATACTATTTGTTAGGGTTTGCATTGCCCTTTTGAATGATAGGCTAGTCACTGGTGCTCTCCAAGGCCCTTCTCACAACACACTGTTATACATGTGGAATACTTTCATTATTTGAAATTATCAAGTGGAAGACTTGGTATCACGTTGGGGTTCTGAATGTTAGCGAGTAGGGGAACTCAGGACATCGGGAGCTATTGGTGAGACTATCTCAGACTTTCCTGTAGCTTCCAAGATAATCACACCAAGGACTGTGGGATCTAAGAATGCCTGGTTTCTGGTCCCAAATACAGAATAATAGATGCTTAAAATAAAAGGGAGGGAATATTTATTGTTCTTAAATGCTGTATCGAAAGAACAATCCAAGTTGGGCTAGTTAGGAGGTTTGTTTGGTTTGATTTTTACAAAAAGAAAACATTATTTTGGAAACCCCACTTAGTGAACCATAAGGTTGAGAGAGTGTTTAAATGATTCTGATTTTGATATTGTCCTCAGTTCATCAATAGTAGGAGCGAATCTTTCTATAGATCAATATTTTTAATAAAAATATCTTCAGTGATATTAAGATGACTTTAATTTTGTATGCCTGATGGAGTGGTTTTGCACAGAAGCATTTACATTTTAAAGATCTTTTTAAGACCTAAACAGAATGCAAATGTAGATAGCTAAAAGTCTTGCCACTTTTCTACATGATTATATTTGTTGTGGGCTTGTGCTCCTGACTTCATAGAAGTTTCTCACGTACTACTTTAGAGACGTTTGTTTTTTGTTTAGATGTGCATGAAAATGCTTTTTTTTTTTTTCTGAAGGGACTTATCACCATCCTTATTGTTTTGAACTACTGTTGGGAAGGCTGCTGTCTTTTTTCTTCTGCCATCATCCTTTTTATCTCATCTTAGTGCTCCAGGCAAATCTCCCAGAAGGACTTTTTTCATTTAAGTTAAAAAAAAAAAAAAAAAAAACCTCCATGGATGTGTTTCCTGAAGACCTTACGTCTTGATTAAAGATACAGTTTATCAGCTTTCTGAATGGATATGTTTTTATCTCCTAATTCTTGACTATTCCAATGTTTTACTCAAAACCTTTAGGTACATCTGTTCACTTATAAATCAACAAATGAATCAAATTGCTGGTTAAATTTTGTATAGAGGAATAACACAATAACTAGTTCCTTGTTTGTTTGCATATAGCACGTGATATTTTGCATGGTTGCTAGGCTATTTGGTAGACTTGCCAACTGTGCACCTTCAGCAGAATAAATTACAGGCCTTGATAATTTCAGGAAATATGGGGATTTATTTTCCCAAAAGATATTCTTCCCAGAATTTGCTATATTTTCTTGAATTTGGTGTTTTGATAATATCTTTTTTCCTTCTGGCTTTCAAAGATAAACTATGTGAAAAATAACTTATCAGCCAAATTGACTGGGACAATAATACTAAGGGAAATGTAAAGTCCCTCATCTCAGCAGGATGGTAGCTTTGAAACCTAATTACAAACATTTAAGTGCCAACTTTGTTAATCATTTCATTGCAGACTACTGCATCAGAAACACCAGGTATGTGCAATGTGACTGGATTTCTATTCCCTTGCTGCATCTGATGTTCTCTTCCTTCATTTGAAAATCTTTCTAAGCAAAAAGGCAGCAACCTCTGAATTTTCAAACAGCAGAAATTTTTTAAAGCACAAGTTGTTTTATTAGGATAATCTTCCATTTGCTGTGCAGTGAAGAGCTCTTAAGGGCTAGTCAAACTGCAAAAGAAGAAAAAATATCAAGGAAAACAGAGGATTTATCTGATGGGGTTCAAAGTGGGTAGGACCAGCTGTAGTGACACACAGAAGTGAGAGACGTCAAGGCTTTGAAGTTTGAAGAGGCAGTGTGAATGCCAGTAGGTGGATGTATTACTAGATCAGAAATTAGTGGCAGCTGGTCTATTGATAACTGTGGTAACAAAGGAACAAGTTCATATCCTATCCTGAATAATAGGAAACCACTGAAAGGGAGGCTGAAAGACAGTCATATTGTCATGTTGCCAGGAGCAAGATAACAGTTTATTTTAGAGTATTTTGATTATATGTAGTTTGGAGAGAGGGATTTAATTATAAGGGGATCTGAGCTAAAGCCCTTAATACAAATATCCTTATGAACATGGTGACAAACTGTTGTCCACATGTCTTGAGAAACAAGGTGGCAACACAGGAAGCAATGGTAGAAGAGCAAGATCTTAAATGTGATTGTAGCAAAGCAGAATTCTAGTGTCATATGCCATAGAGTCCCACACGATAAAAAAGGCAGTAGAGATAAGGTGTAGTATGAAAAAATCATAACTGGTCTTTCAGGCTCACTTGTGGTGTTAATGGAGTTAGAGGTGTGGTCCAAGAATGTGAAAGTTTACTATGTACATCTATGATGTTAGAGTCAAGTTAGAAAAATGGGTGTTAGATTACCTAAATATATCAACCGGTGTTACTTCTGTCAACATGACAGAGATAATATCCAACACAAAACCTAGAAAAAGATAGTGCCTACAGAGGAGGTAAATGTTAGAAAATCATGCAATAGATGGGGAATTCGTCTACTCTTCTATCATGGAAATAACAGTCAAAGACAAAATGTCAAGCAGATTTGAAAAAGGGAGTTGTTGAAAGTCATTTTCAGAAGAACAGGTTAGGAGAGATGCTTCACAGAGATGATTATAAATTGGATTAATTGATAATTTAGGAAACAGTCAAGGATAAACTTGAGAGATGGTCTGCTATTAGAAGAAAGTTTTGACCAATAACTACCATGAAATAATTTTATCTGCTAAAATAGTTTGAATGCAAATTTATTCTCTAAGTACGGCGATCATGTTTTCACCAGGTTAACATGCACATTTCTTGCAGTATGGTTTGTGGGATGTTGGTATCCTCTTAAAATGGATCCTGACAATGAAGACATTTGATACAGTAAATTAATAATTATTGCTATTCATATAGCAGTGAAATCTGGAGGCAAGATTGCCAGAACGTTGTGTCTTTTATCTGTAGAACTCAGATTTAAAAGCATTATTTCTTGAAATTTGAGATTATTACCTACAGGGTAAATAAATAGGAAAGCGTCTTCGCTAGATGAAAGTGTGGTACATCTCTAGTAAATAAGAAAGATCACTTAAGATCAGTGTGTTTGGATTCCTCTCTCCTTTGTTAGTAAGTTTATATGAACCACAGTGCTTCAAATTTCTGTATTTCAGTTTTAAGGAAATAAGGATAGGGATTATGAAATTAATGTACAAAAAGTTCAGGTTCTTTTGAGTGCTTGTGAAATTATAGCTGAGGCACAGAATTACTTATTTACTCAGTCACATGATCAGGGATGCTTGATGGTTGCTCAAAATCCATAGCTAGTATAAAGTAAAACAAAATTACAAATATTTTCTCATGCCACAAAAATTTGTGTGCAACAAAGCATAGGCATACATGGGGGGCAGGGGGGTGAGGAGGAAGAGAAAATCCTAAACATTCTCACCAGTTTTCTTCTGGGATTCTGTAATCCTTTCAACATTCTCTTGGTAAGTAATTTCAAGATGTTTTAAGAGTTGATGAGATTTTTTTTAATGAATTGGAGTCTGTTGTACTTGTGTAGTTGTGTTCCCCATTGTGTTACTCACGTACAAAAAACTTTTCTTAATGTGCTAAAAGCTTCTCTGCCTTCAGAACAATAAGGTTTTAGAGGTTGAACTTCTTGGAATCTGTCACATTTTATTCAGCGAAAGTCTTCTATTGAAAATGACACGCACTGTTTCACATTCTGTGATTTGACTAAATGTGATTCAGAAAACATGAAACCTTTTTCCTTAGTCATTCCAGTTTATATTGCCTGCTGTGCTATCGCAAAACAAAGGCAAGAGGAGAAAACACTGTGTAGCATATACTTTCAGGCAGAACACAGTCAATTGACAAAATATCAGAATGTAGAAGCTGATTGACTAATTCTTCATTTTAACCCATTGGTACAAACTGCAAAACAGTGAAAGTCCCTCAACCAAAACAGACATTGCTGAGGTATTTCAGCTGTGTTCTGTGGGCTGTGCGGGGAGAATTGCGGGCTGTTTGTGGTCTGTCATATCTCTGGTCTTTTTGCTGCTAGTATGTGAGCAGCTTTTGATTAGTGTCAACTGCTGAATGAAGTTCTCTCTTGTCATGCAACTGATGATCAGCTCTATATTCCACGAATAAGTGACTGTCTGAATGCAGCCTTCTGTCAGAAAGGGCTTTGTTTCTTCTCTCCTGTCTGCTTGTGCAAGTAAATTGTTCCTTCTGTGGATCTGTGTGGCTTTGCTTCTCTCGCCCTTGGTGGTGGCAAAGCTCGCTGGCTGGTGCTCTCTGCAGGGGTCTATAGCTCAGCTCTGCTGTTCTCTCCCTCTGTTCCCACTTCTCTGTTTCCTGTTCCCTCCCCTACTGTGACTAAATGAATTACCTGTATGGCATGTTCAGTTTTCTCTGGCAAAGAGCCTGGGAAATCAAATCTGTTCCTGATCCTGGGTCTCCCATTTGGCAAATGTAATGCCTCCCCGCTGCTAAATCAGGTCAGCTCTCAAGAAAAACAAAGAACAATTTCATATAACTATAATTAACACACAGTAAATTTAGATAACGCAGCTGACATATGTTTATTGTAAAGACCATCAAGAAGCACTTCATTTTTCTCTGTTGCATTAGGATACATGTTGAATGCTCTGTATGTAGAGAGGATCAAACATTTTTTGTTATTCATATAAAAGTGAAAAGTATTTATTTTCTGTCTGTTCTAAGAAGATACTTGGCGAAATGATTCATTGGTTGCATTAGGCACAGCTTTATGTATTTAATTACCATGGCTTTATATAATTATTTGATAATTAACAGTTAATTATTAATAATTATTCATAACCTGTCCCACTCCTTTGGCTCTTTGGCCTCTGAATGTAGAGATACAAAAGGAAGTGTTCAGAGGAGGACAAAGAAATCCTCCTAGCACGCTGTGTTCATTTTCGTACCACTGCTCAGTCTGTTTCCACCGGAGACCGGTGGAGCTGCTCCATGACTGGGGGGATGCGTGTGCCCCCCTTGCCTGGCACGTGTCCTGGCAGCCCCATAGAGTGTGCCATGCGTGGGCAGCCTGCTCTTCTGTGCCAAGGCAGCACCCAGGGAAGCGGGATGGTTTCCTTTGGGCAGGCTGTGCTTGTGCAGGTGGTCATCTGGGGACCAATGCTGCTGAAACCCTGAGCAACACCCCAGCCCTCCTCAAGGGCTTCCCTGGGGAGCTGCAAGGCAGGTGAGAGCTCGCTGTGCTGCCTGAGGAGCTCCCGGGGACAAACTGTACCACAACTACCGACTAAATAGCTGCTGAGGTATAGCTAGGGGCTTTGGGTGGAATCCCTTTCCAGTGCCAGCTGGACATCAGGGTGGCTGACCAGAAGGAGCGAGCGGTGAGGGTGGCGGCCAGTGCCCAGGCTGCGCAGGCCTCTGCCGCCATCACTGCCCTCCCTGTGCTTCCAGCTCAGTAACTCTTCGTTCTTGGAAGCAGGTGGGGCAAAAGTGTACGCTGTGTTTTTAAGTGGTACGTGCTTTCCCAGATCTTTTTACAGAGAACTACAGTGTTATTAATAAATGTTTAATCATTCATGACTTGCCTTCATTCTAGTGAGCACTTCTGTTGTTTCCTTGTTGCTCTGAGAGGCAAGCAGTGAATGTTTCTTCATCAATTTAAAAATCCTTCAAAAGTCTCTTGTATAAGACACATCCTTGAAACTGAAATCACTCTTTGTTGTCTGAAGCCCACATCCAATGTGTATGACCAAGTTAGAAGTGGGTGGTGCACTTAGAGCCCTCACAGTGAGGGCTGTAATCTACATTTGGATTGGCTTCAGTCTGAAGAAACGAGGACAGTAATGGTATCTGTTCTCAACTTCGTCTTATCTGTACAGATTACAGATACTGTCTCCTACTGTAAAGGTACAGGACCTATCTCTGAAAGGCTTCAGCTGATACTGTAGCAGAAATCTCTTCAGCTCTGTGTTAATGGCAAGGGTAAAGCCTGTCTTGTACCCTTCATAGCATCCAGATCAGTGAAAGGAGTTTTTGAGCCTGCTTCAACCCTACTTTATTTCTTTTCTTCTCCAGCCTGTGACCTGATGACCCTAGGGATCTTAGCCTTAGTGACGTCCACTGGCTGTGCCTCGGCCAATGCCCTGCAGTCCCTGACGGATGCCATGCACATCCCACACCTCTTTGTGCAGCGCAACACGGGAGGCTCCCCGCGCACGGCCTGCCACCTGAACCCCAGCCTGGAGGAGGAGGAGTACACACTGGCTGCCCGACCACCAGTCCGCCTCAACGACGTTATGCTGAAACTGGTCACCGAGCTGCGATGGCAGAAATTCATAGTCTTTTATGACAGTGATTATGGTGAGTAAAGCGGAGAATTTCAGACACTATCAAATTGATTTCTTTCAACTAGGAAAAGGAGAGGAAAATATAAAAGGGGAGGGGGTAGAACTTGCTGGGCTCTTCCTCGGCAAAGGGCGAAGTGTTTTAAGTGACACGGGTCTTTGATTTGAAGGAAAGGTTGCAGTGAAAACTAATTCTCAGACAAGCAGCAAAGTTGCTTAGCAACACCTACCAAGACAGCCAAAGTTTGAATCATCTCACACTTTTTCAGTAAAATATTAATAAAGTGTTGACATTGATTGGCAGAGGTCATGTAGCTGTGCAAGGAAGTTCAACATGGCCTCTACCCATTCCCTGAAAACACTCTCTATCAAAGCTAAGTACTGTTCTCTTTAAAAATTAATTTTCAAAATAACTATTACCATATCTTTTTGCACATGCTTCCTCTCACTATTCTCCATCAGGAGTAACTCAGTGTTATACTTCTTGGCATTAAACCAAGAGGTAGAGTTAGCTTTTTTACTACATCTGATGCATCTCCTTCAGCAAATTTTTTTACTTTGGTCTGAAACTTAGGGAAAAGAAGTCTATGTCCAAGGAAATTTACTACCCTGTAATGGGTGTAAAGAAGCAATAAAAAATAAACCTTGCATTGTGCCAAGCTCTGAGTGGCGGGAAATGTGTGCATATTTTTTGTTACCCTGCTCAACTGATAGGAACATTGTTCCATATGATTAACTTAAATATTTTCAGTACTCTCATCTTAGTATATAGCATCTGTAATGGGGGAAATAAATTTTCCATGGAATGTTTTAAAACCATGTAAACACTTCGGGTTTAAAATGGGATGTGTATGTTTTTGGTGTGGTGACTTAGTATGAACAGAATATAAAGAAAGGAAATTGAGGTTAGATTGTAGTTGGAAAGATAATCTCGTGTATCTCTGTATATAGTTTAGATTTTATACAGCCTTCAACTACAATGTAGCTTTTTATTTGTGTTCTTACTATATTATGGAGGATTTTCATTAGCGAATCAGAGATAACATCTTTGGTTTTGAATTTGGGCCGCGCATGTTTTTGTTTTTTTTTAAAGGGCTATGCAAAAGGTTGACTTGTTAGATGTGCTATTGAAGAAAAGCAAATGACCAGGCAGAAGATGAGGATAATTTTAAGTGGGAAATCAATTGAGGCTCTAATGTGCTTTTAATTATTTAAAATTATTTTAAGCATGAGAAGTTGCCATGATAACTTGCATTAGAAGTAAACTGTACGCTCAAAAATGTAGCAACCTAGCAAATAAGCTGTCATTTATTACTGTCCTATATAATGCTCCACTACTGAATGCTTTGAAAACAAAAACCACAATGTACATGGTAGGTGCTCTTTTGGTGTAGTCTTCCTGTAGTGATGGCAATGTTGCTATATAGCATTAGGGTTGGACTTAGAAAGATGAAATTATTCAAAGAGTTACTTTCAAGAAAGAAAAAAAAATCTTAAGGATGCCTTACAAACATCATCTTATAGCTACTTTACTTACTTTCCTTCTAATTTGTAGCTTTAACGTTCTAAACCTGAAAGAAATTAGGCTGCTTGACTCAGGTCTTCAAAGGGGGCAGTTTAAACCCCAGAGATTCCTGGCCTTGGTAACACTGCAGATGACCTATGTAGAAACTGTTGTCAACCATTTTCCCTGGTAGCAAACCTGGTTACTATATTATCCTGTCTCTTTTTCTACTAATATAGGTTTCTTTGCCCTTCTCTGCAAAGGGTTAATGTCTTTATACCAAATCCTGAAGCCCTGAATTTACATGGTCTGTAAATTTAGATATCAAATTAATCTTTTTCCATTTACAGCAGACTGTCCTTCACCTGTCACCCATAAAACAAACTCTAAAAGGGAATGGAGGATTGCTGCAGGTATTGTTCCGTCCAGTTGAGAGCATGTTGCATATTGCAGCTGTCCATGCACTATTTCCTCTTTGTTGTGGATGGAACAACTATCTTATACTAATTCCATCAGAAGGATGTTTTCATAAAAATTTGGTTGGAGGGGTTTCTGTAAAGAAGCATTTGGCAATTGAACCTTGCCAGCTCTGGGCAGGCATTGGTGAATACAGGATAAATAACCTACTGCCCAGGAAATTGCATGCTGAGCTCAAGAACAGCACCTGGCTCTCAGGGCATGCCCATTGCCCTCATTAGTTTGCTTCAGCAGAGCTGTGCTTATGCATGTTCAGTGACACTTCCCTGCTCAAAATACAGGAGTTGACTGCTGGCTCTGAGAAGGGAGGTCACTTGAAGAACATGTGTTTGTCATTATGGAGGGTTTCCAGCATTGGGCGCTTGTAATTTAACAAATAGTCCTTCTCTGCCTACTCTATGGAAGTTATACTATTCCCTGGAGTAATGTTTTAATTTGTCCATCTGCTGATCTCTAAAAACAAGCCAATCCCTTGGTGTCCTCCTTGTGGAAACTGTCAGGTTTTCTAAAGACAAAATAATATTGCCCAATTTAAAGAACTCCCGTGTTTACAGTAATTCTGTACTATACTGGAGCTGAAAAATATTTACCTCATGAATTACTTGTCCCTTAACAGAAATATGTTTTGTATTATAATTTCTGCACTTGCTAAATTAAGGAAAAGTAACAGACTTCGCAGTCAGAAATACAGATTAGTCACTGAATCACTGAACAGCCTAAAGAAAAAAGACCTTAATAGATTTGGACTTGTGATAAAATATGCTTTATTTGACATTTTTTCACTGAAGCAACAGATACAAATCTGTATGCATAACTTCATTGAAAGAATGTGGTCCTTCACAGTAACATGCCTAAAATTCTGTTTTTGAACCTGTAAGAAGAAATTGATAGAGTTCACAGGAAAGATGCAGAAATTTTAAAGAAAATTGCATAATGCAGAAGGGTTCAGACTCTGTCATTGCACCTTACCTGAAACCAGCTTTTAGGTTTTGTCACTTTTGTGGTGAAGAATTGTATAATAGCTTGGTTCTGGAAAAAGTGGCCTTCCGAAGACCTCAGACCTGAAAGCTGTAGCATTCGAACTCTTCTCAATGACACAAGATCTACTGAGTGGAAGAAAGGTCAGTTAATACATACCCATACAGTTCTCCTGTATTTGTATAAGGAAAAATGAGCTTTCGTACAATTACAGAGAGATTTCATATAAATAATGCATCTTTATGACTCAACCCTTGTTTTTTCACTTCTCTCTTTTATGGTTTGTGCATAATTTCAGAAGAGGCACAGAAATCTACTTCCTATTGATCAATATGGGAGTTTTCTCCTGGTGAGACTGCTGCCTGATAGGAAAATGATGGTGAGGGACTATACAGTAATTCATGTAAGCCACAGCTAAGATAAGATGAGACAAATTTCCTTTCTTGCTGTTGTGCTGTAAAGCTGTTGGAGCTCAAGGCCGGAATGGGGGAGACTGAAACCTGTCTTTGACATGCTATTCTCTGCCATATCATTTTGAGAAGGCTCTCAAGCCTCTCTAATGCTTTGCTTTCCCATGTGTGAAAAGGAAAGAAAAACCTTCCTCCCTGTGTGACTGAATCAGTGTTCGGAATTTCCTTAGGAATTCTTTAAGTAACAGAATTAAGTGGTACATTCAGGAACCAACCAATTCCAGTAAGAACTCAAAGGTTATCAGGGTCATGTTAAATGCGTTGCTTAACTTTAAACGTGTGTATGAAAATCCCATGCTAAATCAGGGTATTAGATGTTAATTTTCTGGGGAAAAAATGAATTGACCCAAGGTTGGCAATGGCTGTCATACAGTGCTCTGTGGCACTAGGTCTATCTACCTGTCAAAGACCCTGAAATAGCAGCCAAATAAGTTGTCATCCTAAAAAGCTTCAGGTGTGCTGATGTTTTGAATTGCTTTTTCATCGACAGGAGTATGTTTTGTGCAGCAGCATATATTGCATCAGTGGTGTGCAAAGGCTTACGAGAAGTGTAATGTTTTATTTTGCTGACCTCCTGGATGTAGAAACATCAGTAATCAAATTTTCTGACAAAAATTGGTAGTGTGGCAAGTTTCATATAGATTTATACCAACCTCTAAAATGACTATAGGTTAAAAGCATTGGGTGCTGGCCACAGTAAGACGAGATTGGGTAATGAACAGTTGAAAATGTGCTTCTGGGGTAAGCAAATAGCTCTATGGTTAGAGGAAGGATTTGAGAAGGATTATGACAGCTGGATGTGAAAACAAAAGCAATGAGGAATATCAAGTCATAGTTTTGAAGAGAATGTGAGTAATAGCTATGTTTTCACCAGATTAATTTTACTGTTGGAAGCTCTTTGTCTCTGTGGTTATATCAAGTCTCTCGGCTTCCCTGCACGTGCATATTTTACAGTGTAAGACAAAACAGTTTTTTTGACTCCACTTTGTCAGTGAAATGATTCTAGAACTGTGAAAGGGAGTTGCAGTATTTTATTTCTGATTTTTGGTGTTATAAGTGACAGTGTTATCTAGTTAAGAAAAGTGGTGTACAGAAGCTTTACAAAAGAAACTTTTGAAGAACTTTGGACCTTTCAAGACTCTATGGAGCTCTGTTTCTACAGGGAGGGAAAAACCCTGCTGCTGCTACTACTAAAAAAAAAATATTTTTAATTTCATTTTTTGTAAGAGTAAAGATATTTTTTTCGTTATACTCATGAATGCCACATCCATTTGAATGCTTCTGGATGAATCCTGCTATGTAGAAAGTACTTGGTTTTCAGTGTGCTGTTTCCTGTTTTGTTTTGTTTGTTTGTTTTCCCTACAGCAGTTACATGGTAGTTTTATTTCCGAGTCCTAACTGTCAAGGGCCCTTGATTTAAAGTTACAAGCTTTATTCTATCAATAGTTTTACAACTAGCTATTGATCCTGAGATGGTCTCCTACTGTACAAGGGCTTTTGTGCAGGCCACTACTCATGCAATTATTTGATCAGCTAAGGAAACTAGTAATGAAATTTAAGATATGCTTATTTTTACACAATTCCTGTATGTAATGCTGTGAATCAGATGTGGAGCATTGGCTGTCACATCAAAAGCAAAGTAGGACATTTGCATATATTACCTCCATCTTATTTGCTTTACTTTATCATAAAAATGTACTTTATTTTTGTCCGTATAACATTAGTTGTCTTCTGCTTCTTGTATCATTAGCTCAGTTGTCGGACAGCCATTTCTACATCACTAGGGCTGCCGTATTCCTCTGCAGGCTTTTGCTGTGACCATTTGTTTAACACAAATACAGGGAATATGGCACTTGAGTTCTGGATCAACTGCACATGTGTTGGTATGTGCCAGTTCAGCACATCTGACACTATCAGAAAGTGTTAGGTGTTTTCTGCATGTGCTGTATGGTTGTGTTTACATGCGTTATTAATAACACCTGGTTTTGGTCAGTTGGAGCATCCCAGCTGGAACTGTTGCAGAGAAGCTTGAGTTGGGATTCTTGTTTTTGAATATTGAATTGAAGCAATCAGCCACAGCCTTCATTACGCTCATCAATCCCCAACAGCAATGATGCAGGAAGGGAGTCCTTGGACACCTCTGTCATTGTTGGTGCTGAATAAAAATATAAAGGGAGGAATAGACTGGATTGTAGCTCTGTTCCTTCCAACAAGAAACAGGATCCTCTGAGCATTTTTTACGTGCAAATTCTGCACTGTCTGGTTATGCATGTGTAACAGCGCTACTAGATGTCTAGACTGCAGACAAATACAAAATCATCAACTTTTACCTGGATGGAATTGGGGGGAGGCAGGGAAGAGTATGTCTTGTGACATAATGTATAATCACAATTACTGCTGCAGAGAATGCTAGGAAAGAAAAAATCCAGCCAAGTTCTCAGAGTCTCATAGGGAGTTTATGATGTCGTGGGGTAAAAGGAAAAAAAAAAAAAATTGACCTTTTGGATTTTACATTGAATTTGATCTGGAAGCTATTGAAGAAATGGTGTTGTGTGTTCCTATATTTATCCTTGAATCACTTTTCTGACTGTAACAGCACTTAAAGTAATTGGCCTACTTAAATTAAGCATGGATTTTTGTCATTTGTAATAGTATTTTTTATTTAATAATGCATCACAGTATATAACACTAAATGTAATTAAAGGAAGTCAATTTCACTTGAAATTATTACTTATAAATTAATTTTAGTACGTTGATTTTTAAGGTATACGAGTAAGTGTGCTAACAGGAGCAAATAGCAAAAGTAAGACTCCCCCTTCCTCCCCTGTAATTTCTAGCAGAGTATGTGAGCAGTGGGCAGAGGTTGTTTCCCATAAAAGCGATTCACTAAATACTTTCAGGGCAGTGCCTGTTACGGTATACAAATGGTCTTAAAATTATGGTACAGCCTTTATTCTGAGAGCATGCTATCATAGCCTCCCTGGAAGTTCACTAGTAGCAGACACCACTCAGAGATCTTTAGGCAAACAGATTGGGCAGTTTCAGGCAAATTGTGCTACTCAAATTTGAGGCAAGTTACTGAAATAATTTTCATCTTCCGAAAAATTTCAAAAATACTTTTTAAAGAGTGGATGGAAGTTCTGAAAAATCAAAATGTTGTGGGTGGTTCGGCTCCTTCAGAACAGAAGGCTTGCCCCCTCAATTTAAAATAATTAATTAAAAATCTGTTTGTACCTTAAAAAAAAACTTCAAAAGCGTGTATGTGGGGGGGAAGCTCATGGAAAAATTAAATGAAAGGTTTTATTAGAAGCAGTCTTTCACTGGTTTTTCAGCTCAGTCATCCGGTCAAAAGTAATTATTAGTCTAGTCCTGAAGGCATCACTGTGCATTCTTTACTTTTTGCAAATCCTTGTAACATTTTAGCTAACAGTCTCCAGGCTTGGCTTTGCTGAAACCAGTGGCTATTGGTGATTCTATTTCTTTCTTTTTTTTTTCCCCCCTTTATGCTATGAAACAGAAAGATGTTTCATAACACAGCACAGTGTCTAAAGTAAGAGCAAAGTTCAGCAGCCTGGAACTGGAGGGTGCAAATTAATTCATTTTGAACAGAGAGGTCTTTGAAAATTGTAGATGTCATTTGCAGAAGGTCCTATGTTCTCAGACTTTCTTTCCCTGACTGATGGCAGTTTGAGTCTCCTGACTTTTCAAGCCATGGCATAAGGCTAAACTGTTCAGGCATGTGCAAAGGACAAGGAGAAATTTAAGGATGATTTGGTGTACTTGAGCAGGGAATCTGAGGAACTAATTCCAGGAGGGGAGTCTGTTTAGTTCACATTTGTTAGGTAGCAGATGTTTATACATCCATTTAGAAACTGTTCAATAAATGCGTAGCTGGAACTTGAATGGTAGAAGGATAAAGTCTGTCCTGGAGGATGTTTGCAGGCCTTCAGGCAATAACACTATTATTCTGAGAAAATATAATCACATTATCTCAATATGCAGTGAATCTCGGTGAGTAAATTTCCCGTCTCTATTGTCTTTCATGGCAAGTGTGTGTGTATGTAAGTATACACATATATAGATATATGTATGCGCAGGAGTTCATATACGGGATGAAGGAAATGCTCCCTCTGCTCCCTTTCTGCCTTTGTCCACTTCCTCCTCTAAGCTTTCTGATGCCACACTGGACAGAATTTTTTGGCATTATTCCTAGATGGGAAAGTTTTCTTTTCCGTTTTACCCGATTAAGAGTTGGCATGGCTTCCCATCACTGCTCTGTGTTGTCTTTACTGAGACAGAAATTCTAGTCCTTCTTCTCTTATTTTCTGTATTTAGATACTGATTTTTATTTGTTTTTTCCTGTTGTACACTTTTTTGTGGGTTTCTTCAGCGCTCTTTGTGAAAGGTTGGAGCTAGCACTTTGACCAGGACTATTCCTTTTTTTCTTCTGATCAATGATAAACTGTGAACGAATGTACTCTGAAGGATTCTTTTTGTTTCTTCTCTGCTAGTAAAGCATGGTGACTGAGTATGTTAGAGAACAGATATTATTAGTCATGGTCTTCATAGAATGAATTAATCTTGGGTGCCCCAATGAACATAAAGCTCCTGAAATCTTTGTGGAGCATAAGTATGGGAGGGAATGTAATTTTGATGGAGCCCTGAGGGTCAAAATGTTTTTCCTGCATAGTGTGGCTATCAACAAGTATGTGCTGTTACCATGCCTACACTGCACTCATATGCTTGTGATATATTCATATACTTTTAAAACAGGCTACAGCATTTGTATATATATATGGTAGCAAAATTATTAGCACCAGCTTTTTATTCAACATTCAGGACCTGGAAAGATCTGATCCATGCAATCCAAGACTGCATTTAAAAGTAAAGCCACAATTAATTTTATCTTCTGAAAATACAAGTTAGGATTATAAATAGTCTGCACTGCAGTGATCTTTGTGGAATATGACATACGTATTATCAATACTGTGAATTAAAATAAACACAAGGGCTGTTCACTTAGCTCCCAAAGAAATGGAAGATTTATTTTGTGTCAGGAAGCAAGGAAGGAGAGAATGCTTTTCCTTAGCAGAAGGAAAAAAAAAAGGGGGGGGGGATTTGAGGGGACGATGAACAGTAAGCAAAGTTTAATTGCTTTTCAGATGGAGGTGAATGCAAACAAAAAGCTACTCTTTCTATGAGGTTATTAATACAGAGAATGCTAATGTAATAAAGAAGTAAGTTCTTGTCAGTGAAACATTCTCAATTCAAACTGCACAAGTTTCCATCTCGATGGTCTTTCTCTTCAGGAAGTGATCTATGAAACTGTTACCTGGGCTCAGGGCACAATACCAAGTTGTACACTTAGTCCATACTAGAGTCATTTGTTATATGCTACATTTATGACTTTATATTAAACTATCCATTCAGTGAGGTTCTTTTTATCATAGCATCTGAGCAATTTATAGTTTAATGAATCATCTTGCAAGACAAGAGAGCTGTGCTTATTCAGTTGTATAAAAATTGCATAGACATGAGGAGTGTTGGACCTCTTGGATTTGTGTGACTATAAAGTAGGCATCTTACTCCCCTTGATTTCAGTAAGGTTATGAAGGTCGTTGTTAATGTTTAGCTAGCTGTCCACAGCTATGTAAGCTTTCCTTCTTGGCCAGAGCAGTGCAAAGATGGCAGAGATTTACTGTTCCTTTAATTGTGCTGTGCAGGCCTTTTGCACAGTCTTCGTTTCTGTTCTGGTGTATTTAATGCTTAGATCTGTTGCTTTGGGGAGTTATTTTAAGAGTTATTTCAATCATTTTAGAAGCAAATGCATCATTAGACTGTGAAGAATTAAAAAGTGGAGGAAAAAATGCTTCACAATTTGTATTATTCAGAGTCAGAGCCCATTAGGAATGTAATCTCAATGTTTAAATTCCATTGGAGAGTGATTTAATATTCATCATGTTATTATAGCATTTGTTTAAATGGAAATAATGCATTATTTTTGTGTACAAATTGAGTAAATAGGATTAGTCTCATTACTGGGGAACATTGAGTCCTACAGAGATCCTTTTAATACTGGATGTTTTGTTTTTGTCTCTCTCTTTGGTAATCAACACCCCCAAATAAGCTGTTTCTAACAAAAACAGATGGGAGAATCACAGAGGGCTTTAAGAAAGAGTGGAAAATTGAATAAGGATATCCCTCAATTTCATTGATAATTCCCTGTTACAGGAGAGCTCTGAATGGAAGTAGAGCTACTGTAATGCTACTTGGAGCCTGCAGTTTAGTTTATCAATTTGGAAGACCTATGGGGTCAGGAACTATTGACGGTCCCCATTTCCCAGACGCCTATCTCATCTATCAGTAAGAATTGAACTCTCGGCTGGGTAAATTCTTCAGTTGATATGTAGCAGAGTTGGAAGGGAACTTGGAACAGTAGTTCAGCTCTGGTGCATATTATGACCAGCTTGAATTTGATTTCCAATGTGACAGCAATTGTTTCTGGTCTGCCTCTGGCGCCTATTTGCTTGTATCATCACCAAAATGTCTTCCTGGCAAAATATATTTGTAGCATGAGGGAAATAGGGAAATTATGCCTTAGAAGGAACAGTTATGTTTACACCAAAAGACCCAGAGATACTCAGTTCCCGAAATACAAAGCACCTTCTTTGCGTACTGGACTGTAACCCAAAGTTCTCATTTGCCCTGATACAGTTCCTTACTGATTTTGAAAGTCATTTTGCTTTGGCCCACTGATATTAATATTTGCCATTAACAGAAGTTATGATATGTCTTGTCTTCCAAAAGCCATTATAATATCGCTAACTTTAAGAATAATATATTAACTAGAAACAATGCTTCCTTGTAATCACCTTTATCCTTCAAATAACACAATATTTACAGGAAGGAACTGTCCCTTTTCCATTTAGTTTTGTAAGTAAGGATGTGAATCCCCCTTGCTGTGGAAGAATAATCAAAGGCCAAATTCTGACATTGTATTCATAAGTTGGCACAGCCTGAGCACCAACACTTAACTGGATATCCTACCAGGCACTTGTGGTCTAATAGAAATCCCGTTGGCTGAAGGAACAGCGGTGTGTTTTAATTTTGAGTGAAGATCTTCCCCGCTGCTCTGCATTAAGGATACTGTTAGGTTACCTTGTATGGAAGTAGGAGCTTATCAAATTGTATAACAACAGCTTGGACTGCAGATATTTGACTCCAAATGACAGTTCTAGTGCCCAAGGTGCACTCTGTCTTCACCAAGCAATATCTGGTGCTGTCCTGTGCCTCTGCTGGACAAGCTAGTGTCTGTGGTGGTCTGCCTTTTTTCCTTTCCCAACTTGTGCAGCCACATAAGTTTGGACACGCTGTAATTAAGTGAAATGATCTGTTATGGTAGTAAGAGGAATAACAAGAGCAGCCTTGCAGTGGGAAGGGTGGGAGGCAAGGAAAGAGGGTCACTTTAAATGTTGGATTATTGGCCAATTAACAGGGTTGAGTGAGTACTGACGATGGAAGTATTCAAGTCGTCTTTCTCAAATCCTCCTTGCACTATTAGAAAGGGGGGGAAAATACAGAATGTAGTAGCAGGAGGAAGGGTTGGAACCCCAAAGCTAAGTGAGTTTGGGAAGTGCAGCACCATCTCAGTAACCTCCTACTGGCCATGGAGAGAAGTTACACTGGTGTAACGGCAGTAATGTCACCAGGGGATAGAACTGCTTTTTGTTTGTTTTTGTAGAATCTCACTGCCCTCTTCCTGACTGCAGTGCCTTTTCTGGCACCATTCACCCTTTCTTCAGCAATTCTGTGCACTATGTTCAACTCTGTATGTAGGATGAAAGCGGCCCCTGTATTTGTAGGATTTTCTCTTACGTCCAGCAATACTCTACCAGTTTGGATTACTATAATTTAATCATTTTACTTTGGATCTGTTTTAGTTATAGCTGCTGTGTGACATTAGGAAAAAAAAGAAGGAAAAAGAAAACTAGTTAATTAGCAATAATAGAAATAGGGAATGTCTTTGTCAGTGAACAAGACATTCAGTGCCTCTTCAGAACAGTTGCATCAGAAAATTGTTTGATAGTTTATAACATGAGGTTGGAAAAAAAAATAATTCTCTTTAGTCTTAAGTGAGAAAGAACTACAAAGTTAGCAGTGAGATTTGTCTGCTTAGCACAAGTAGTTAGGATGATAGAAGGCTTAATTTCACCAAGTCAGCAACTTCCTTGCAGTGTGTTTTAAAAAAAAAAAGTGTGTGTGTGTTTAAAAACAAAACAAACAAACAAAAAACCTGTTTCATTTTGAGGGGAAAGAGAAGAATTGTTTCTGGACTGAGATCTACTTGTGTATATCCAATTGTAAATTAAAGAATCTAAATTGGTTTGTTTGAAGAATAAAGCATGAAAACTTTACCTTCTTTTTCAGTGAAAGGACATGTGTTGGATTCTCTGATTATGTAAGAACAGATGTACCAGTGTAACCTTAAATGAGTGAAGTCTCCTTGAAATCCAGATTTAAATGAGTAATCACAGGAAGGGAATTGAAGAGTTTATAACCTATCTAAAATACTCAGATTGACTCCTGAATTCTAATCCTGCAGCAGAAAAGTCTGCTTAATATAGGGAAACATCTGCATGAGACATTTTTAAGTAACAGAGCCTGATATCATGCCAGGAGGCCCATGAAAATGGTATCAGCTCCTATCCTACAAAACATATGCATATGCTAACTGATCTAATTTTAGACTGGATTAGAGGGACTGCAAAGACTAAATATAACTTCAAATTAAGATATATATAACTGTTTGCCAAGTGGGACTGTCTACATGTATGTGAGTAGTGAGTTGTTCAGCTTGTGTTGAATTGGTTCCTGAAAAAAAAAAAAGACATCTGTGAATACTTTCTGCATGTGTGAGATTATCTGTCAGTCTGTGTGACCTGTTTAGTTTTGATCTTGTTAACCAATTTCAAGCCAATCTGATATGGCAGAGGCCTCAAACTTTTTCCATAGGTTTTGCAAATTAGCTGGTCAATATAGCAGAGCTCTGAATTCCTACTGTGTAAAAGGTTGCAGTGTGGGCTCAACTGCAGACCATCAGGTAGCAGAGAATCAACCCAGTGGCAGCAAGAGCTTGAGGAATCCCAAAAGAAAAGGGTGTTTTATAAAACTCAAGGGTATTAAAAGCTTTTGTCAGATATTATTGGACATGAGGTAACCAACCCCAAGACACAGTCAAAGGACTCACCACTACCATTGCTCAGGAAACAATATGTTTCTAATGTTGCAGTGTTTAATCCCTCTTGTGTTAATTAACCTTGTTTCATTTTCCCTAGCTGATGTTAGGAAAACTCATTGTCGTTATATTAAACAAGGGATTGAGAGGGAGTAAACCCATATCTAAAATGTTTCTAAAACACTCCATAGCAGTCACTGTGCTGCCTAGGATCTGCAAAATAAGTTAAACAAATAAATAATAATAATAATAAAACTTTAGTCATGGTTAGTGCAACATCTACTTTTTGGCCTTTTCCATTGCTTGGGACTTCATGAAATGTATTCTTCTGTGAATAATGACTTCATGGTGAAAACAGACAAATTTGAGACCCTTCTGCTGCAGAAGGGCTGGCTGTGCCACCTGAGGGAGAGGAAAGTCTTTACAAAAGTAATGAGGACCCTGAGGCAGGGGGGTGTTTGAAAAGCTCTGTCTCTGCACAAGAGGAGTGCATTTTTGTTGTGGGTCTTTATTATTAATGTAGAAGAAAGATTACTCTTGTTATCTAGCAAAACAATAGCTAATTAGATCTTTATTTCTTAATAACGATGAATGCTTAAGTGTTAAAACATCAGGAGGAACATCTGGGGATTCTTAATGATTGTTTAGAAAACAAATAGCCTAGTGAAATTTCTTCTTATTTTTGGTCATTGTTGTTTTTAACATATTGCTCCAGCATGATCTGTAGGGACATTCATTTGTCATGGATTTATTAGAAAATTAGGGTATAAGAATACCTATACTTTCTGTGTGTAAACGTGAGTGATTTTGGAGAAGTGTAGCTCTGTGTTCCTGAATGTTGTTAGCCACCTAACTGAAAAAAATACCTTGGTTGAAATGCTGCTAGGAGAAATTGATATTGATTTGAGTATTCTCTTTAGCAAAACAAGCTAATAAAAATTAACAACTACATGTTTTTTTTGCCTTAATGATTTAAAGACTGGAAATTGGCAAGCAAAAGGAGACCTGTGGGGATATATGTAAATAGCTTTGTTTTCCCATATGTCATGGGTAGGAGGATGGCTGCTTCTTTAGCTAATTCTTTATCTGCTAAAGAGATGTTTTGTTAGGAGAAAAGATACTTTTTTATTTTAAGGAAAGGCGCTGATAATGATCTAAAAGAGGGTTTTAGAACATTTAATGTTTACGGTTGTTAATTACTGTGGTAATTGTATAGAATTGGAAATGTGTGATGTTAATGCCTAGTTTATTTATTTGAAACATGTAAATACATCCGCAAGCAAGTTCTTCAGTAGAAAATCTTGTGTAGGATGTAACTGT
This sequence comes from Anser brachyrhynchus, assembly GCF_964034855.1. Classification (NCBI taxonomy): domain Eukaryota; kingdom Metazoa; phylum Chordata; class Aves; order Anseriformes; family Anatidae; genus Anser; species Anser brachyrhynchus. The sequence goes on from NC_137700.1 coordinate 15,051,066, forward strand.
TTTGTCAGACACAAGAATTTCCCTCCAACCAGTCTTACTGTGGGGTGTTTTTTACAGAAGGTGACCTGCTGATATGAAACGAAGCTAGAACAGTGAATCTTAATGAGCACAGAAGATAAGATGCTTTGTTTCTACTCTTGGAACTCTTAGTTCCCAATGAGTTTTTGAAGGTCCAGTGGCAGGGAGATGACCAATTCCGTTTCAGGGGAAAAAAAAAAAAAGAGAAAAAAAAATCTAAAACTCTGTGATACTTATCACAAAGGATGTTGATGGCTATGGTGAGGATTCAACTGAAGTCCAGCCCCTAACGCTTTTTATTTAAACTGTAGTAAGAGAAGCCTACCTAAAATCTGGTTCTTCATGCATGTCAAACAAACCGTTTGTGAACTCTTAGAGAAAATCACTCTTAGAGAGTGGCATGACCCTATTTCATCCCTAGTTTTGAAAAGAAACTGTGGCCATCACTTTATAATAGAGGTTGTATTCATTAGCATTTCTGTACTCAGAAGGCTCTTCCTCTTTTTGACACGTTGACCCAAATGGCTGAGTAAGGCAAGAGGTTATTGAACCAGTTGTTTTTCCCAAAGCACAAGCTTCAGGAGGGGGGTGCAGCTGTACTTACAGGCAGTTTTGTTCCATTTGTTTTAAGGGTGAGGAAGATAGATCAGTATTTATTAGGTTAGAAGTGGCTTCTGTGTTCATTTCTGGTTCCTCTGATAGCCATGCGCTTGGCAGTTATTGTGTCTATTCTTCTCTGTCCCTCTACTTGCTTCATGCGGCAAAGGGAATGTGGAGCCGCTCCTATTAGAAATAATTGGTGAGAAGCCATGACTGGTGTCACACTACGCAGAGAGGCTTATATCTCACCTTAGTTGCTGAGGCTGCGCGTCAGAGTCTTCAAAATGTTCTGCCTTTCCCCCTTTGTGATCACACATTGCTTTAGAGACTTCACTCAAATGTAAATCTAGAGGACTGTGTTACAGCCTTGTCCTCCTTCCACTTGTGAGTTTTGTGAGTTTCCCTTCCAGTGCGAAAAGCTGCAGAGTCATTTGTGTAACCAAGGGGCTAATCAGGGGCTGGTCGTCTTCCTTTCCCTGCAGCCTTCACAGTTAGGGACACGCATCTTTGACACAGCAACTGAAAAAGCAAAGCCATATTTTTGAGAATGTGGAATTTGTATTGTCTGTCTGTCTATCCTTATAACTAACTGCCTGTTGCTGAAAATAATTGGTAATTTTTGAGGATCAGTAAAGAATAGGAGAAAAATGGGATAAATCCATATGTACTCAAAATCCTTGTCACATGTGAATAGACCATTTAAAAGGACTTGTTATATTGATGTCCTCATGCGGGACGTGTGTGTAAATCATACGTACATTGTATGTATGTGTGAATACAAGCAGAGCCATACCCATACCAATGCGTGTAGACAAAGAGCCAAGGCAGTTTGTGCTTATATTGAGGAACCTCAGTTACCTAGTTTGTTATTAGAAATTCAGCTTTAAATACAGAGGTAGTGTAGAAAAACAAACAAACAAACACCTTATAGAAATAAGTTTGGCTTGGTAATATTTAGGCACATTAAGAAAAGGGATAGAATGAAAATTTTTTTTTGTCAATCAACACCAAGATAAGATGCCAAATAATCCAGAGTTGCTGAAGTTGAAGGGTAGGTATCATAGGCATATTTTCTTTGAAACTGCTTACGGCTCCCTGTGCTCTCTTTTTGGTGTGCCCACAGCATGTGTGTTAGCTGCGTGTACAATCTTAGCAGGTATAAATGAATTTAAAACAACAACAAAAAACCTACCACCACCAAATAAACAAAAAAAAACCTTGGAGGCTATGAGTTTTTATTAGCATTATAACTTTTCGCTATAATTTTATTTCCACGTAGCCCTGCTAGTTTCCTTTCCCGTTCTGCTTTCCGGATTAAAATTGCTTGTCTTTGGTCTGTCCAGGAGAGTGAATTATTTTGGAAAGGTCAGGCTATACAGGTAATGTAATATTGTTGTGCTGAAGATAACGTATCTAGCAAGCTGGAGGACTGTGAAGACATTTCAAGTAGTGTGTGCTTAGCATCCCTAGGGTTTTTCTTCTCTGTTCTTGCATTTTTCTTCTCTTCCCTCATATATCAAATTGAAATTCTGACTTCCATCATATAACATGGCATATGCCAAGCCTTCCCAAGATAAAACAACCCTGATGTTGCTGCTTTCACCATATGAAGTGTATGAAGTTTTTCTCCTGGACTTTGGCGAGTGCAGCTGGTAATGCTGTTGTCGATGCACAACACACTATGGGTAGTGTGTGGAAGACCATGTTACCTCAGTTAACATTCATGCTCAGGCTTTGCTGACTTCTGAGGACATAATCTGATAGATGTGGTTTTTGAAGTTAGCTCTATGCTTATTATAATTAAAGTCAGACAAGCTGATAAATATTGAAAATGGTTGGCTGTAAATCCTGATGATAGTCAAGGTAAAATATGTTGTAACCTACTTCAGTAACAACGCTGAAGTAAAATTAACCAAAGGACTTGTCTCAAGGTCAAATTCAGATTCTTTTCAGAGATTAGCGTATGTCCTAAATTAAATTGAAAGATAAAAATTAAATGTGATGTTAAGATACTTGCAAGTTCACGTAGTAGAATAATTTAATGTGTATTTAATCACACTTTGAAGGACTTCCACCTGAATGTCCAGATATCAGAAAGTAAGTGCTTGGAGGCAATCCACCTATGAAGAAACAGTGCCTTGCTATGCTGGTCTTCCCTTCTAAACAACTTTGTTTATTGTCAGAAAGCTTTAAAAATGGTAACAAACCCTACAATTTTCTTTCTGTAGTGTGTGTGTGTGTGTAGGGTTTCATATTGCTATTAAGGCAGTTGACAAAAGATATGCAGGCCAGCAGAGAAATAACTGTAATACAGGAGAATGAAGATGGCTAAGCTACTTTTCTCTTGGCCCCCAAGACGTTTTGATAATTGACTACTTGTTTCTGCTACCCAATATGCATTAAAAGGGCAGTAATTACGGAATCTCAATCCTATCATGCTGTATTAATTTTGTGCTCACACTGTATTGGTCTCTGTTTCATTGTACTCAGACACGTCTATGATAAACGTTATGACTGGATGGTAATCGAGCTTCAGATAATACTCTTTTCTCTGATGTCCTTGTATGCTTATTATTGAAAGTTTACTATGTTTACCCAGATTTCCTGTATAGAAGTGATCATATTTTTTTTCAAGAGTGGAACTTGTTTAGATAGAAAAATGTTTCTTTTCTTCTCATGATTGATGGCTTTTTTTAACTGAAGATGTATGGCAGTAAAAGTGGGGGGAAGAAGGGGCAGCAGGACAGCAGAGGTTTTTATTTTTTGTTTTGATATTATGAGTGCAGGAATTGTGAATTATGAGCTAGGAATTGTTTCGTAATGCTCTGAAGGATAATTTGTGTATGAGAATCTTTTGAACAGCATTATGCCTGGACAGTGGGGGATGTGAGTCGTTACTTGCTGGCCATAATCCCAAGTGTCATTGACTTTGTTCCCTGGGAACAAACAATGGGAGCAAGAGGGCCATGCTATCGCTGACAGCACTCTGCCTTGAGTTGTGACTTTGGAGAAAGAAGGTTTGGCTTTAGGAGGTACTTGGTCTTGTGTAGCTCCAGAAGGGGTGCCAGCAAACCCCAGTGGTAGAGAAGAGATCATCGACAAATGCCTCCTTCATGGTGAAAGGGCATTGTTCCTACAGCTCACCCCTCCTTTGACACAGGATGTTATGAGTTATGTAGCTTTGATGCCAATTGACCAAACTGATGAATACAGTTTGTTTCCAGTTTCACAGCGGGAGCCAGGAGGCCCTGGGTTCTGGTCTCTGGATGGGACAGCTCTCTGCTTCCTGTTGCTGATCTCACACAAGTGAGGGTGGATAAGAAAACATCTACAGTGTATTTTTGAGTAATTAAGATCCCTGCCATTTCTAGGCTGCAAAATGCTCTTTTCTTTCATTAAAGTGAAAAATTGTTTTTGGAGTTTTTTTCCCTGATAATTTCTGTCCACCAGAGCTACATAGATGCTAGGATCTTCACCCATTAGCAAGGGGCTGAAACTCCAGAAATGCTGTTCTGTTGTGGCAAGACAGACCCACTGCCAAGAAACATTTGGTCAGCTGAGTGAGTCTGATCCGGGGGGGAGGGAAGTAATACCACGATCATGAGCTTAAAATATATCAATATATCTCTGCTTTTATATTATTTGGTTTTTATTTTCTTGTAGGTAGCTTATTATTTTTATTATTTTTTTTTGCGGGGGGGGGAGGGGGTAGGCACAGGATATACAGTGAAGTGCTTCTATATATTGTTTTTGTCTTAGATATAAATATTATTTCTCTTATATATATGTCTTTCTGGAAGATCTGTAGGAGAGAAGAGCCAAATTAATGTCAGATGCAGATGCTGTTTTCAATGTTAATCATTCCAGAATAGTAGTGAACAATCAGTGATGTTTTGTAGCCTGGAATCTCACTTTTCCCTCTAGAATTTTTCTGTATTTTTAAAAACATTAAGTAAATTGAAAAGCAGATGGATGTTTATTTTTAATCTCTGGAATTATTTTGCCTAGTTTTCTGTTCATTGACAGGGAACACTTCATATGTCATTGCTGCTTGAGCCAGCACATTGATCTTTGTGCAACTTAATTTGCACTTAGAGCAGACTTTGCCATTAACATCTTTTTCCATGCTTATTTCTTTTTAACCCTTGTATTTATTAATCACGCTTTTCTCAGTACATCAAAACTTACAGCCTTATGATGCTTTGCAAGTTCTGCCTTACTGGAACTAACTTTCAGCTCTAGAAATACAACACACAACACCAATGATAAACTTTACAGGGGACTTAGTTGAGCTGGCCTGCTAGGTGGTTGAGAGCTCATTCCTGATTTCCTCTAATTATTTTTAAGTGGAAATAGCTCTTCACGTTTTTATATGTGAAGTATTCATGAAACATGACTCTAAATTTAAGCATTGTTCCCTTACGGATTCATCAATGCATTTCTGTCACATACGCAATTTCTGCTGGTTTGTTTGTTTGGTGTTTTTGTTTGTTTGCTTTTACAAACAAACTTAATTAAAACCTGTTTTCCTTGTATGGTTTCAAGTTTTTGTCTCCAGTTTCAACATCCTAATTTAAATAGGTTGGATCAGTAATTGTGGATTGAGTGTGAAGGAATATTTGTCTTCTCTTTTGTTACATTTTCCAATTTTTAAAAAACATTTTTAAATTGCTTTGGTTCAGAAAGGCTCATAACTAATAAAAATAAAAAATGTTAAAAATAAACTAAAATATATAAATATAAATGTAAATATAAAAAATAAAAATATAAAAATAAATGTTTTCATAACTCTATAGAAGCATTTCTTGTAATTTTTCAGTTTTTAGTTAATTGAAAATCTTGTTAGATCAAGGTAGCCACATAGACCTACTATGAAAGCTTTCAGGAATGCTTGATTATTTATGCATATACATATATGTGAATGTATTTGTAAGAAAAATGATTTAACATGCATGTGAAACCTATACTTATTTTTCATATTTATCAGAAATTACAGGTCACTTAAAATTTGGATGGAATCTGTTTCTTCCATAGTGGATATATTTTGGTTTGTGGATTTCAATATTTATGGTGATGAAAGCAGCTCCAAAAATATTCTGGGAGAGATTTATCTATCCCTATCCACAACACAGTATCCGAAGTTTTGGACTGAGTCTTCTGACGTGTGTGCTTAGGCCAATAATAAAGCACACTATTGAGGCTAGTAGTCATCTTCCCATCAGTCTTCACTGCTAACCCGCTGTCAATAAGGTCATTGAGCAATGGATTACTTGCCAGTTCTTAAATTACAGTGTAAGGAGACATAACATATTGCCACTGAGAGAATGGAACATCACCTAATATTTTCTCTTTAGAAGGTCACTTCTAGAGTGTTGGTATGTTAGTGTGTTTGGTTTTGAAACCAAGTGTTTCAGTCTATCATCCGCCACACCATTTTAGATCAGATTTGTGGGGTTGTTTTTCACCATGTCATGTGCACCATGCTCTGCTTCAAGCTGACAGGATGCAGCGTTATGGGACTTAACACAAGCTGACATACCTGAAATTCACATTAACTTAGAGCCTCCTGCAGCATTTATGGGGAGATTCAATAGGCCAATAAGTTATTGGTTTCATAGACTGCTTTGCTCACAAAGTGCACCCTGTAAGTATGGTTGGAAAATAGATGCTCTTCTTTCTGGTTGCATCCAATACAATAATTTACCAAGATATGAAAATACAATTATTTTAATGTGAGTTACCTGTTGGATTTGAAAATGTTTGCCAACTGTCTCCACTCGCCTCTGCAAAACTAATCAAGTACATTCAGCAAAAACTCAGTAATGGCATATTAAACTTCAGTAATGTTTTATCCTTTGAATACAAAACACACAACCACAAAACAACCTAGAGTTAGCATGGGAGGTTGTTGAAAAGAGTGGTTCAAAGAGCTGCTTGTGGATGTTGCCTCTGCTATGAGATAGAATTATTATGGCCATATCAATAGGGTTGCATTCTTTAAAGTCCATATTTCCTTAAAAATGCTTGAAGCTGCATTCTATGTGTAATTGGTAGGTAACAGAGGGAAACATGGTGAAAAAAAGGTAATATTAACTTGGTCTGTAGAACATAATAAAAATCCATGTCAATGGACTATTTCTTGACTGCGCCACCTGCCATGTGATCTTCTACAAATTACCTGTCTCACCTGTATGCTTTTGAGTACTGACATTAGCTGACATTGGCATCAGTACAATGATAGCTGAATCAAATCAGAGGTGAGCTTTCTAGCAATAATGCAGTGCAAATATTTTTAATGATTCTGTGGAGTGTATGTGATGTCTGCGCTGAGGTTGTGAAGTGCCTTATCAGCCACGCTATCTGGGAGAAGACAGGAAATTGCATGCTTTTGCTCTGTTTGTATCTATGTATTCATTTTCAAATTAGACTCTGGGCATTGCTGAGATGACGTGCTGAAGTGGTATTCTTTTGGGGTGATATGACACTAATAGCATCCTTTGATTTTCTTGCCTACATATCAATAGATTTTGAGAGACGATGTGCAAGAAAACTTAGTTATGAAATGAGTGACAGTCATTTTTTGCTGAAGAATGTTTTTGATAACTGACTTTCCTCTACAAAAGGTGTTTAGGTTTTTTTTGCATACTGTATAAGCAAGGGAATGTGGAATCACTGAAACATTTTGGCATTTCAGAGAAAAGTCCAAAGTGAGGGGTAGAAGGAGTGGGGGGAAGTTTGCCCCTTCTTCATGCTTATTTGTTAAGGTGCAGGAGAAAATAAAATAAATTTGGGGTTTTAGAAAAACTAAGTTTTTTTTTTTGGGGGGGGGGGGGAGTCTGCAGTCAAAAAATTCGCTGGAAAACATGTATGTTTTTAACATGACAATAACTAGTCACTTGCTGAGACTGAGCATACTGTATACAAGTAGTCTGAAGGTCCATGAAGAAATGTATGAATTGGAAAAAATAATAATAATAAAAAAAATGTTACCAGCCACTCATGCAACTGCCAGAAAATATTTGCACAGTAACAAATAAAATGGCAGGGCAAGAAGCTAGAAGCCAAAGAACTGTCAGCCTGAAAGGCAGCAGAAAATCATGCCATGAGGAGCTACTCGCAGGGAGTCAGTCTGTCTCTCTCCAACTTAAGCACATGAATCAGCTCAAGACCCCCTCAGAAACAGAAGTCAGAATTAAAATTGTTTGATGCTTGCATCACTTTATTATTTTTTTTTTCTCTGAGCAGTCACTGGAAGTACTACTTCGAACTGGTAATTGTAATAGTTGTAATATAGTTTCTGTTATGGCTGGGGAGCACCCTATGTTTCTGAAAATAAAATTTGGATTAGCATTTTCTTTTTTTTTTGTGCCACAGCTTTTGAAGCTGCGTCATATTAATCTAATTGTTATGTGGTTAATTCAGGTACTAACAAGAACAAAAAGCCTATTGGGTGTAAGTGCCCTGTCTCCTAAGTGCAGTTTCTCCTCACACTGATCAGTCTGATCAGTCTTGGTCACAACATTATCAGTAACTGAGCTTGTTACCGGGAAGCTGGTTTGCATGTGTTTCTGCTAGCTGCACCCACACCATTGACTGCAGTGGAAGCAGCCTAAGATACAGCCACTACAAAGCTAGCTGCTTGTCATTAACTATCACATAGCGTTCCTGCAAGGTGAAAGTATATCTGCTAAGTTTCTTCTAGCCAATTTCCACTTGCCAGAATTGCTTTCTGCCAATTTAGATCACCTCGGCAGCTGGGGAGTTCTAATCTGGGTATTTTGTATGAAATTGTGACATTTCTTGCAACTATTCACTGTATCTTTGCAAGGTAGTTCTCCTAATTTAGGAAAAAGAGCTGACGGGATGATACAGTAGCTCAGACCTAAGCTTTTGGTTTGTTTGGTTTTCACATTTTCTAAACTGGTGTGCCCAACCATGATATTCCTAACAATTAAAAGCTAACATCCAGGTTTGAAAAAGCTCTCTAGTTTTTCTGCAGCATTACCTTCTTGAAGAGGTCCTGCGTTTCTGGTGGCACTCCTGATAGAGGGCTGCACACTTTGTGCATTGCGGAGGGAGGAGTCAGTGTGCCTGCAACTGGCCACCTGCTCTTGGATGGAAGGGCAATGGGCCTTGCCTTGGGGCAAGGACCTAGGGCTGTCAGATCTACTACCTTTTACTAACGAGAAAAAGCCTCTCAGGAAGGCACCAGAATGCCTTTGTTTCTTGCCCTGGAGGAGATGTTATTGTGCCAATTTCTACCAAGATCTTTAAAAGAAAAAGGGGATTTAAAAATATATGAAAAATATAAAACTGACTCCAAAAAGATGATGATTCTGGACTGTTCTCTATTGCAGTTTGGAGAATGGAGAGAGTCTGAAAGCATCGATAGATGCTTGGCTACTGAAGAATTCTAACTCTCATGTCCTGCAAAATTTACTATGAATAAAACATGGGTTTAACCATGCCCTCTTCAGCAAACCTGAATATGACACAAGCCTGAAGTATTTTCAAATATGAAGACTTAACTAAGCCAGTCTTTCTACATCACCTGTGCTCTGTTTGCCTTTTAATTGTCACCTTGTAAAGATTATTGGCCATGTTTATGGCACACGTCTATCCACAGTGGCTCAGATTTGTATTTTCAACTTCAAAGATTAAGTACCAGATTTACAGTTTGGAAAACTTGGACAGAATGCTAATGAGCAGCTCTAGTTGCTCTGTGAAGGGCTTCTTATAGTCCACTTGAGGACTTTGCATTGTGAACAGCTTTCTCATGAAAAGATTCATTACCAGAAAGGCATTTGCTACTTTCTAACAATCACCACCTTGTTCCTGGTAAGAGTACAGACAATTTCAGAGCTACTTTCTTTGTAGCACACATCATAGAAATAGGGATACTGATTTGGCCTTGCAAGTCCAACATCCATAAACTGGAGTGGATTGCAATCTGATATCCATAAAATTATAGCCTTTAGAGGAATCCTTCCAGCCAGGACTTATAAATGTTCATGTGCGTGGATTAATATGGTTGCAACTTTCACTGCTGAAAGTGTGAGCCATGGGCAAACAGCAAGGCAATAATGGAACTTGGGACATCATCTGCCTCATCACATTATTCTTTCCTTGCAATTCCTCCTCTTTGGTTTCTGAAGTGTGTTTAGATATAGTCTCTGTTAGCTGCCCATATTCTTTTGGATGCCATGTGAATCTGCAATATGTAACTATCTCATCCACCAAGTCCGCTGTTTTTGTTGACTATTCTGCTGCTCTAACAATGGGAGCACTTTTGCATTTTCAATCAGACAGAGATGCTTCTCAGGCGAATGTAGCAGCTTAAGTTTTGTGAGGATGGAAACAACTATTGCTGACTGGCACTGCTTTTTATTTTATTTTTATTTTTTAAATCATAAGTTCAGTTTTCTTGGCTTGCTAGCCATGGTGAACCTATTTTTCCTCATCTTTCAGTCTTTCTCTCCAATGAGAAATTATTTCTCTCTCAAACAAACAAACCCAAAAACTTATCTTACAATCTTTCTAAGGTGAATACTTTCTGACAATCCCTTTAATTCTCTCTATGGAAAACTATTCCTGTTCTTCCATTTTTTAAAATTGGTGGATGCCCTGGCAGTAATTCCCAGTACAATTATTGATGGCATTTTAAGCTAATGTTGATCTAATCAAGGCACAATAACAAAGTCAAACTGTAAAGAGACTGGACAACACTCAAAGTAACTTCCATATGTTGCATGATGAAGTAATGAGAGTTAATTTTAACCAGACACAGATGAAACAAAAGCTTGTTCCTTCATGGTGAGGTCTTGCTATTTTGGCCAGACTGGGTATTTTATTGCCTTCAGCACAACTCTGAGTCTGTGAAGCAGTCTAACAAGGAGCTGAAAAGACCGTGTTTTTTCTGTTTCATGCCTGAAAAGTGGTTGGTGGGTATCACAGGTAATCCTTGAAAAGTCCTCGTGAACTTTAACCTTCCATTCCTGTTTGATCAATAACTATCTGGGAGTAGCATGTAGGAACTCCTATACAGTGAGTGGGCTTTTAGATGTACATAACAAAGAGCTAATGTAATAGCTTCAAGCAGAATGCTTTATAATTGCATGCAAAACATTTCAAATGTACTTCAGACTATTAATACGTGTCTAACTTCTCTGCTACCTCTCCTGTGTAATGAGGTGGAAATTGAGAGATTGTTGTAATGAGTCAGTTGCTAAAGATGTTGCTCCTTATTGAATAGTTTGTTTCATCTGTTGCCTGTTTTTTTCTTAAATCTGTTTTGTTTGTATGATGGAGATATGTAAACTTCTGAAAGTGTGTTCATTTTCTCACCTCTGCTTTACAACATTAGCTCTTCCTTCCCTTGCTTGTTCACATTATTTAATTGTGGTTGGTTTCTCTTCTCTGTTTGTAGAAAGATATGTTAGATACTAATGGAGTTAAGAAGCCATCCCTGCGAGGAAGGCTTACAAGAGATAGCGCGGGTAGGAGATCAAATCCCAATTATATTGCTGTAAAATAAAATGTCCTGCACAGCTAGACTCACATACCTGTCATCTTCACGTTATTGTCATGCTTATGTCCCCAAGGAGACAAGCACAGTGTTTTGGCCCTCCATGGGCAGACAGGGGGCAGACCCTATGAAGCAGGAAAGAATGCATAAGGCATTTGGCTCAAATTATACCTAAGATCATAGGTATTTTTCAGCAGTTTCCTTCGTATCCAGGAAACTGATGGAAAGGTTCATGTGCAGTAATTTGCTGAACAGAACAAGCTCATGTGCAGTTTTGCTGCTCGGTACTATCAGAGCAGCTATTTGGAGGCCTTTGCAGGGTTCTGTCGCTTTCGATTCTAGCAGGGAATAAAGTGTTGACACTATAAAGGGGTTCTACATCTCTGGCCTCCCACTACAGGGGGTACTTTATGGGAAAGAGCAGTATTGGAGTTGTGGGCAAAGAAAACCTCCACTGATTTTGGTTTCTAAAGAATCTCATACAAAAAGCGAGGAAAGATTTTTCTAGACAGTTATGACAGCTGCCTGCACCGTGGTTTGTTTTCTCCCACAAATTGCTGCTCTTCTCTTCTAAGCACAGCTCCAGCAAGGAGTCAGGAAAGTTGTCTCCTGGTGCGAGGATGTACAACTAGCTAACAAACTGATTCTACTTTGCTACTGTCAGAAAGAAAAACTCCGACAGACTTAAATTTAAGGAGGGGAGAAAAACAAAACAAAACCACAGAAATCCAAACCATGGAAATACCTCATGGTAGTATCTCCTTATAGCGTTCCTTTCCTTCTTTGTCTCCAAAGTCCCTGGGACACAGTTTCACTATTTTTCTTCCAGGGAAAATAACTTTAGTCTTGCTTTTATTATAATTTTTTCTTTAAAAACAACAGACAGATGGACAGTAAATAGCTTATTTGCTGATGACAACCCACTCTCCTCACTTTCTTCCATAAATGCGTTTAATTGATATAATACTGATAAAATCAGCATCTGTTTTTTTTTTTTCTGGGGATTTTGTCACAAAGGGTTAGGTAATGTTCACCACAGTCTATTATAGTCTCAAGGTATTTAATTTTAATTGAATTTTTAATTTTTGACTTCTACCTGGCTAGTTAGCTCTGCTAGATTTTAGCCCATATGCAAAGAAAGTGTTGTGCATTGCCTGGTGCAGAGATAAATGTTATGCATTATTAAAGCATATATACAATAAGTTTTCCTTAATCTAGATGTATAAATATTATTTTTATAGCTCCTAGTAGTCTTCAAGTGAGAACAGAGCCACCATCTCAAAATCCTATAAAGCATTCCAAAAAGAAAATCTTTGTCTTGTAAAACTTGGAAACAAATGAAACAAACAAACTTTGCTATTGTTTAAAATGATTATAGTGCAAGAAATAGAAACGTCTGTTCTAAACATAAAGACTAAACTGAAGAGGTAATATTGAATGACAAATTAAGCAGCACAGCAGAGTTGTTGTGCAGAGAAGGGTCTTGTCAGTAAAGGACTGTGCTGTGGATAAGGCTTTGGTCTGTTTTTGGTGCATAGATCACAAAGCCCAAAAGCAAAAAGACAGAGAAGTTTGCAAACCAAGATCAGGTTTCATGGGAATGCAGTTGGAATGCAGTATGGAATTCTTTACATTTAAGTTTGGTAAAACAGGGCTTTGCTTCTAGCAGAAGGTGAAGTAATTCAGTCTTACCAGAATTTAACCTATTCATTTCTTCAGTATTTGTGGCGTTTTTCTTGGAAATGAATTTTGAATGTAGTATGTTGTTTCAACAGTTAAAGCATGCTACTTTTAGGGACATGAATGGTAAATGTCTATTGTCCCTGAAGTTATGGTGATGGAAAAGAGCAAATAATTACCTTTCTTGTTATAAGATTTACCATAGTGTTTTAGCGTTTAAAACTCCTATTATGCAAGTTCGCTATTTGTGCTTTTTGTAATAGCTTAATTAGCTGTATTTTATGTTTTTACAAATTCGCATGATGGGTTTGATGGAGAAGAGATTCTCTGACTGCATCCAAAGACAGTTTATGAATTTCTTTTTTTAAAAAAATTATTTTCTAAAGGCATGTAGTAATCTAATTATTACTCTAAAGCGATGGGATGGTAGTCAGGGTGCAAAACTAACAGAAAGGACCAAATCGGATCATCAGAGCAGAAAGCGGTATTTGTGGTTGTTAGTATCTGGTTTTAAAAATTATCTGACAACTGCAGCTTTACAGCCAAAAGGCAGTAGTTTGCATTCTGTCTTGCAAGATAGATTGCCACAAATAGGAAAGTAGGCTTGAGTGTCATTGGCATAACAGTGATACAATTAGAGTGATGAATTACAGACATGCAAAATCACTGAAAAGTGCCAAGGAGTTGTAGCTATCTTTTTTTTTTTGCTTGTAATTTTTCTACCTACAGAGGTTACTAGTGTTAGAATATAATATAATTTCATTTGGAGGATATTGCACATAATATCTGCAAAATATGTTAACTGCACGTCTGGTGTTCATGCATAGTAGGAACTAGTGCTTGAACGTGCAGCCTTTCTCATGTGTGTTAGCACCAGTCTGTTTTGTATTTTATCCTTAGTATTCTTTGGAAACAACCACGCTGTGTGCTTTCATTGCATGGGGGCAGATGAAACCCATCCTGTTCCTTTCCACTTCTGGTTTAGATTAGAATTTATACTAATTTCTCTGGAGATGAATGCAGTCCTGAGCTCCTAAAGCAGCCCCATCTAGAACACTGCTTTCAAGCAGAGATTGTATAGAAGTATCATTTCTGAGCCAAACCTTGAAGGATTGCATGTGCAAGTAGATAACATCCTTTCATGGATGGATTCCCAGAACAGGGGCTGAAAATATTTGTAGAGTTTTATTCCTCTCCTCCACTGCTATCATTAACTGCAACCGAAGAAAAATCCTGTAAGTCAGAATTATTATTCCTCTATAAGATGAGACAAGAAATTTCTCTAATATGAGAAAGAAACTGGTATTTTTGTGAAGCTATGTTGATGAAGACCTTGGGTTAAAAACATTTGGCTCATCAGGAAGTAGGAGTGATTTGATAAAGAAATGGTTTGGGCTTTTATTAGTGGATACTCTGTTGGCCTGTTGCTGACCTCTGTCTTCTCATGCTTCAGATTTTTATACTTTAGCTTTTCTACCTGCAGACTGGGACATCATTCTTTTGTTAAGTATTTTGAGATCTGTTGAGGGAAGACCTTGGTGTCAGTATTTGTGAAATAGAAATGTTTGTGTAACTTAATCTACATTTCATGTTTGATCTCTCTGTTTTTTCCATGTCCTTTATTTGAAAAGAAAATGAATATATTATCTGAAAGAAGTTCAAGTGCTTCAGTACAAAGATCCTCCTTTTTTTTGTTTTCTTCATCTATAAGAATCAGTTTTTCAGTATGTGTCTTGTGTAAGTGTGGAAATAATAGCTTTGTGGGTTTTTGTGGTTTTGTTTTGTTGTTGAGAGCGCACGTGATTTAGATAGCTTTAGTGGCACTAGTAGCTTGAAATCCAGATGATTTGCCACCTGTATTTTGATTGATGACCCTTCCCCCAATTCTCCCCACGTATTCTGTAGTACTCTTGAAGATGTTGCATGTATTAGGTGCATCATGTTAGCTCTTAATATTTTCCACCTCACCTTACAATTCACTAAGCACACTCAACCTTTTACTCTTCCTCAGTGTCTGTTGCGCATATAGGATGGGCTTTCAAATATACTACTGTTTATAGGCTCATGAACTATGTTTTGAAGACAATCTTAGTAAGTCTGTTTTTCTCTTCTTTTGTGTGTGTGAAAGCAGCACACCTCCTTCAAGGTCCGATACTAAAATCGTTGTGTGGAGTTACCATGCTACTAGTAGTGCTTGTTGGACCTTTAATCATTTTGTCAGTATTCATTTTTATGAGTCTTCTCTGCTTTGTTTCCTACAATTTCTTTGTATATATTTACCTAATATCTTTTTTCTCTCTCTTCAAGTGAATGCTTTTCTCTAGCATTATGAGAAGGATGATAGAAAATGATAGATTTAGAGAAGTGTCTTAGTGAAAAGAGGAGCCAGATGAATCATGTGCTGGCTTAGTTAAATGACTGCAAAGACCACAGGAGTGACTTTAAAGACAATATGTTGGCATTGAACCAGCATAGGATTTGTTTGTATCTTTACTGCACTGATGCAAATGAAATTTGAAACTTCCTTCAGCCCAGTCAATGCAACAGAGCAGACCTATCCCAAACAGAGCGCAAAGTGCCTTAGGCTTGAATCTTTTGCCTCAAAGCCGAAGCGAGTAGCTGCAGTGAAGTCTGGTATGCTGATTTCTTACGTGCTTGGATGCTAACAGATTTGGTGAGTTTTTCACCAAATACATTTCAGATTCACCTTCTGATGTTAGTTAACTGCTGTTTTAGCTGCTACCATGAAGACCCTATTTAGTGCTTTAGCATAATCAGTCTCTCCAATAAAGAGGTGTTGTGTGGGGATTAGACGCTAATCAACTTATTAGTTAATTTGTGTGGAACTCCAAAAAGATGGTTAGAAAATGTTAGATGTTCTTTGTACCATTCCCACCTTCCATTTCAGTCTGCCCTTACTAATCCTCATGGCAAAGTCTGGCTTCTGAGTTGCCAGCCACTAGTTGATGCTATTTGGAGCTTTCTGAGTGGGCAGTCAGAGGTTTTGGGCTCCTGTTAGGACCTGGATAGTAACAGGAGTCAGCTGCCTACAGCCTGCCTTGAGACAATCAGCCAGCTTCCTAGTGCTGAATTTCCAAATTTGTATTCTAGCTGATTACATAGTCTTGGGAAACTTCAAGTTGCTTTCTAGGCACTTCTCTCACCTGGGTGATGAGGCTGAGCCCAAAGGACTCCTCTACAGAATGGTGCTTTGAGTACACAGGTACGACTTTTGCAAGAAACTTTAAATTTCCTGACAAGACAGTTTCTAAACATCTGTTTTATCATGCATAACTTTCCAAATGTATTATTTATTGAGCTGACATTTTTTTTCTTGTACAGTACTCTTATCATTATGGTAAATTGTTTAGAAAATGATCATATTTCAGTTTGGTGCTACTGTCTCACCATCATTTGAGCTGTAGTAGCATAATGGCTTTGAGACGAAATGCATTTATATTGGGTTTTTGCCTTACTGAATGTACTTTACCGGACTGCAGACACTATTTGCCTTAGATGCTTTTGCGAAGTCTTTCAACAACAGAAAATATTTAGAAATTTCTATCACACTGTAGCCATAATATTTAATGGAGAAAGTTTCTTTAGGGAATAAGGAGACTCGATCTAAGATAGTTAGTATGCTTAGTGCCTAATTTTCAATGTGGCGATGTGGGGCCATGGAGCTCCAGATACAAATGATGACCAAAAGATGTGGATCATCATCATCCATGGCTGTCTTGGGAGTTCTGTCTGTTGAAGTGAACTCAGTGTTTACAGCTTTCTACTGAAAAATGTAAGAATATTGTGTACTAACTTTTGTTCTAAGACTGTTCTTTGTCTTATGTTTGAGTAGTGAACATTTAAGTAAATATGCATTTCTTTGGATCTCAGTTGTATATTCAGTGTTTATCAGAATGCCTGTATTACTGCCAGTATGTTTTTTTTTTCTGGTTTTGTTTTGTCTCACAGAATCACAGAATTGAAGGGGTTGGAAGGGACCTTGAAAGATCATCAGGTCCAACCCCCCTGCCAAAGCACGTTCCTTAGAGCAGGCTGCCCAGGTAGGCGTCCAGACGGGCCTTGAATATCTCCAGAGAGGGAGACTCCACAACCTCCCTGGGCAGCCTGTTCCAGTGCTCCATCACCCTCACCGTGAAGAAGTTCTTTCGCATGTTGGTGCGGAACTTCCTGTGCTCTATCTTGTGGCCATTACCCCTTGTCCTATCCCCACAAACCACTGAGAAGAGGTTGGCCAAATCCCTCTGTCTCCCACACCTCAGGTATTTATACACATTGATGAGATCCCCTCTGTCTTCTTTTCTCCAGGCTGAACAGACCCAGGTCTTTTAGCCTTTCTTCATAGGGAAGATGCTCCAGGCCCCGTATCATCTTTGTGGCCCTCCGCTGGACTCTTTCCAGAAGATCCCTGTCTTTTTTGTACCGGGGAGCCCAGAACTGGACACAGTACTCCAGGTGAGGCCTGACCAGGGCAGAGTAGAGGGGGAGGATCACCTCCCTTGACCTGCTGGCCACGCTCCTTTTAATGCACACCAGGATCCCATTGGCCCTCTTGGCCACGAGGGCACACTGCTGGCTCATGGTCAACCTGTCGTCCACCAGGAGCCCCAGGTCCTTCTCCTCAGAGCTCCTCTCCAGCAGATTGTCCCCCAGCCTGTACTGATACGTCTGGTTGTTCCTTCCCAGGTGCAGGACTCTGCACTTGCTCTTATTAAACCTCATTTGGTTCCTTCCTGCCCTGTCTTCTCGCTTTATTAAAGAAAAATCATGCAAGGAATCCCAGTATCAAAAAGGAAGGAAAAAATTAATATGCTGCCCATGATAGCTGTAATGCAACTTCACAAGATACATGTTTTCAGGCATAATTTTAGACTCAAACTGTGAAACGTGAAATGTTCTGGGGCAACTCTCAATGTCTGTAATAACTATTTTATTGCTATTTTGTGTGTTTGAGGTTTTGGCCACTGAGTTCTCTTTGCATCTTATATATAGTTTTTCTGTCATGAAAACTGTGACATTGTGTGCAATGAACTTCTGAGCAAAATAGCTGTGTAATTGCAAATATAGACTGGAAGAATCTACTGTCATAAGGATACCTGCTAATTTTGAGAACCCCAACGTCAGAATCTTTTGGGAAACTGTGTTAAACTGGAGTTGTTTCTGCTCTCTATGGGGTAGGATTACATCATGTGCCCTTCCTATCCTGTAACCTCTGCTCACTTCCTTCCTTATCTGAGCCTTTTACAAATTCATGTGTTTTAAGGCCGGAGAGGTTTATCTGATCTATCCTGAATATCACTTATGCAGCAGACTGATTGAGTTATAGTGTATGGCATGGAGAACTGTTCACCTTGAACAAAGGATCTTAAATGGAGGCAAATTTGCTGTTTGCCTGGAGTAGTTAGTTCTCATGGTGCCAGTAGTCTGGTTCTCATGCCTCCTTTTTCTGTCTTGGGTTTATACTTGTTTATATTTGGTCCTCTTTTAATTAAACAAAACAAAACCCTTTCCATCTGTCCATTTTTTTCTGTTAACCCGTTTACATCTTTTCATCCTTGATGATCAATGCATCTTTTAGCTGCCCTGTTCCAGCAAGGAGGAAGAGTTGATGGATGTTCTCATTTTCTGGCCTCTCCTTTATGACCAGCTCTGGTTCTTTGAAGTTTGGATCCATACGTGCTGGCCAAGGCAGGGCAGCTGCATGTCTTTTACGGCTTCCAGGAAGGCATTGTTGAAAACGCTATTTTCAGTCAATCATTTCTCTCATCATCTGTTTTGATCTGAGTCTAGGAGCACTGCACAAGTAGAAACAGGTTAGTGTATGGCAGAAACTTGTAGCTAAAATGAAATGGAAGTGGAATTGGCAGGAACATCATCATAAAACCCATCACAATGTGACAGGCTTCAAAAATGAGCTTGGAAATGTTCTACAAGGAGTACTAATGGTTCTTCTTTTACTGCATGTAAAAGCAAATGAATTATGCAAAGGTCACAAGAATTTTCTTGGTTCTTACGCTCATGGCTGACATTATTGCTGAAAATCCAGTGTTTAATAGTTGTCTTCATCTTGGTATTTGGAATTTGTGTGCTATTATAAATCACTCTGGTCAGCCATTCTTGTCTTGTCGTGCACTGTTCCCTTCATGGTGCTTTTATGATGACATAAGTTTTTTTATGAAACTCCTGAAAGTCTTCTCTCGTGTTGCACAATTTTTTTGAGAGAGGATCATAGGCACAAAGATTTATTAGCAGGGTCTGTAGCTGATTTCATACATTTGTAGTGATGAAGCTTAATTTAGAGGAAAAATAAAATGTATCAGGAAATCTTCCAATATAGGTGCACTAGGAGGAAACCAAGTATAAAACATAAATGTAAATATTGTGATAGTGTAGGACCTAGCACCCCATGATTAGGTGACTTTAGTACTTTATATCACTCTGGTGAGATATTACTCTCGTCTTTCTGTCTTTTCTCACACCTTTAATGCTTTTATTTCTCCTTCTGTCTGCTCTCTTTCTCTTTTTTGTTTGTTTTTTATTTTTCCTGTCCTGACTTCACTTTTCTATTTTCCTGCACCAGGTCAAACATAGCAGCTGCTGAAGAATTGCAAGAGAAGCGTCTGTTGTGTGCACAAATGCTGTACCATTCGGGTTTCTCCAGCTACTCTGCAGCTGGCTTTTTATTTAAAATGCTTCTTTCTCTCAATAGTTCTTCCACTGATGTTTTCCCCTCCTGATGTTCCAACGCACTACACATGAAAGGCTGCTCATAGAGATCTGGTGGCTATAAGTGTGTGTGGGGAAAAAAGGTGTGATGGATATGCTGCTCGTCAGCAGATCTTTTTGAAAAAACACTGCAGCTTTGCTGCTTGAGAATAAAAGAACATTCTGGGTACGAGTTTCTGAGTTTAGCAGGGATAATGAAGTTGCTTTGTTTGCTGAGCATATTCTTGTTCCAAGGTGTCTTGCTCTAGACAGACGTGTAAAATGCACATTGCAGTGCCACAGCTATAGACTCTAATTCTAGCTGACTGCTGCGTCAGAGATCTGTTGTATTAGAATTTTCCTCTGAGAGCATTCCACTTTACAGCAGTAATGCTCCTAGTATTTGGCAAACGGTATTTTATGTCCTGATGTCTTCTGCAAATTGCTTAGTTTCAACTTTGAAAACCTCCCTAGCTTGCTAAGAGGTGTAGTAGTCGAGAAAAGATATTGTTCCAGTCTGCATGCTGCAAAATATGAGTGGAGTTGA
The DNA here is from genome assembly GCF_964034855.1 of Anser brachyrhynchus. NCBI lineage: Eukaryota > Metazoa > Chordata > Aves > Anseriformes > Anatidae > Anser > Anser brachyrhynchus. The sequence goes on from NC_137700.1 coordinate 15,071,159, forward strand.
AAACGCGTGGGCTAAATTTTGAGCACCTCTATGAAATGTGATTGTCATGTAGACCCCTGATAACTGTCAATGTTGATCTCCTAGGCTGCTGATGTACAGATTTAGCTGAGAAAAAGATACGTTGCACTCATAAGTTATGTTGCTGTGCACTGAACTGTACAGAATGAAGAAACTATGCTTTTGAAAGGATGAATGGCTATTACTTTTTCCTAAATATCTTATCATTTATGTCTGCACAAGGTAAAGCATGAGTCAAAAGTAGTTTAGCTGGATATTAAGCATTCTTCTGCCAGGGCTGTATACTGATTTTCAGAATGTGTTTCTATGCTTCCATTATCAAAATGGGGGTGAATTGGGTGCAGATTACTGTCTTTTACTTGTTATCTCCAGTACAGACCATACATTTATATAGGTACCAGGGCTTTTTTTTTATGATTTTGTAGTTAATTGATTCAGAGTAATTTCATGCCTCAATGCAGTCAGAAGTGAAGTAAATGTTTGTTTAGAAGCAAATACGGTAGAAGCACTGAATTGGAGGGGGGACAGGGAAGGGCCAGTTTTTTCTTTCCTTCTGTGTGTTTGAGGTTTACATCACCAGATTTGTCAGCTGAAATTCAGTGAACTCTCAGAAAACCCTCTGATCCTTTTTGGTAAGAGTGGGAGTTGGAGAAACACTCATTTGTCTACTAAAAATGTTGCATTAAAACTTGGGCTAATAAATATCACGAATAGGAAGTGGAGAAGTATTTTGAAAGCATTTTGTTGCAGACACAGCATAGCAGGAAATAACCCCCCATTTTTTTCTCAGGAACAAAGAACAAATTCAATGACTGAAATATTTCAATGCCTTTTAATATGTGATTCCATATACTCAAAGCATCCAAGGAAGAAGTACAAAACTGGCTTTAACTGTGTTTTGATTCAGCACAAAACTGTAGTTTGAAGTAACTCTGAAAGCATCACTGTCCAAAGATTACTGGAAGGAAATTGAGAGTCCGAGGTCCCCTGTAAGGTCCCCTGTAAAGCACAGAAATTGAGGTGTGAATTGAGGTGTGTCTTATGCTGAGAATCACTGCCTGGCCTATCGCGCTAATTGTGTTCTCCCCTTCATGGAATCTGCTAGTGGCCAGTCAGAGGAGAGAAGCCAGCTGCACCTTCCTTAGAATAGCATCCCTATTTCTGGCAAGGCCGGCTGAAGCTCAGGGCCCAAATTGAACTGGTGATTAGCCCTGAGCCCAGAGTTTACACAATGTATTACAATCACCAGTGTCCTTCTACATTTTTCTTCAATCTTCACAATTTCTTGCTTTAAACAAGATATAGTCTCTTCCTCTTGTCTGTTTGTATTTTTCCTTTTTTTTTTTATTTGCTGTGCTAAGATCAAGAGGATAGGGCATTTGGATCTCTGAGGCTCATCCAACCTGAGAGAAGGCAGTAGTTCCAAGTACATGGGATATTTTATTCCAAGAAAGGTGAAATTATTTACAGGTCTACTGGACCCACAATATCGGAAGTTTTCTTCTGGGAAGCAATAAATATATTACAAAGGAGCTGGACAAAGTAAGACGCTTGAATAGCAAGAAAATAAATTAACTGAGTTTGTATAAAGACCAAATCTGATCTCTTTCTGAAGCTCCTGATTTCAAAAGGCGAAATTGTGAGAAAGTAAAAGAAAAAACTCAAATCTTGCTGAATAAAGGAACTCAAGAACTTGAACACAGGAAGTGTAATATTTCCTAAAAAAAAAAAAAAAAGCTAAACAAAACCTGTAACTTTGGGAAGAAGCAGAGAAGAAAAGGATTATGACTGCGGTATATTACATCTTAGAGCCTGGGTATTCTAGCGTTGGATGGGAATTGGCAAATCAAATGGAATTAATTCTTAGAAACAAATGATTCTTCTGCAATAACAAAAATAAAAAAAAGAGAAATGCAATAAAGAAAAAAGGTAACATAGTTAGACTTGCAAACCTCAGTAAATGAATTTGTATTTTGATTTCACTACGATTGATCATTGACCACTCTGGCAAACTTAGGATGGCTAATCACAGCAAGGTTAAGGGAGCAGAGTGCCATGAGTAAAGCTGAAATACAATCTGAAGAGTGTGGTATGGCTGTACAGGAGAGGTCTGCTAACATCTCAGCTGGAGTTGTGAAGGACTGGCTTAAGATAACACAAATATATTTCCAGTTATTGTACCCACTTGGGGTACAATACAATTACTGTGGGTCTGATGAATAGCAACCACAATGGTATATTTAGGAATTATGCTTAAGAATTGCATGTAGTGGAAGGACAGAGGAGAAGAGAAATAGTAATTTAAACAGACTTTGTCTACTTCAAGTAGTGACTAGGAATTTAGGAGAGGGGGAGAAGTTTATTTTTATTTTTTAAATGGGTGAAGATACATACATAAAAAGAAAAAGCAGATGGAGTTTCTAAAGGCGAAATATACAAAGCTAATGTGATATCTTTCCTTGCTAAGTCTGCTAATTCCTGAGGTATAATAAATATAGTGGTTCTTACACATTGGGGTTTTAGCAAATTGTTCCATGCAATGCCATGTGGAAAATTGTTGGTTTCAGTGGTGGCTGATATAAAAATGGCAGTAATGTCTAAAAAGAAGTGGGTCACACATTGTGCTGCAAGTGATATATCAGGTCAGGGGGGATAGGGTGAGTAAAGGATTTGTTTTTCATTACTTGCCTTGTCCTGAGAGGTAGCAAAACAGGAAATTCCCTTCCTTCCAGGGCCTCTGCGCTTCATCCTGCTTTGAGTCATGTGCACCCACTGTGATCTTGGGTGTTGCTCTCTACAGGAGAGCAGAACAGGGGTGAGGATGGTGAGCGTGGAGCTGACATTTCTCAAGAAAGCACACAGGAGAAGCCTGATGAAATTTTCTTTGTCGCTCATCTTTTTGGGATGTCAGGAAATAGGCCTTCCATTGTTTCCTGTGTTGGGGTGTACATATGGTAGAGTAATGCAGTAGGTACTCAAATATATTTTGAAACAAGGGCTATTAATCTCTAATTTTCCTTAAAGGGAGATACAACAGCTGGTATGCTGATGACAATGGAAAGATAAAAAATAAACAGGGCTTCATTTAAAAAAATAAAAAAAAAAGCCTGACTGACTACTGTCCCTCTTTTGAGGGGTTATATCTAATGAGGAAGTCTTTCTTTTACACACAGGAGAAATGTTGCAGATACTGCTTGTACACAGCCTGACAGATATTAGTCCAAAAGACTGCTTTATCTTTCTCTCAGGAAGTTTATAATCAGAAGTGTAATCCCAACCCACAGATTTTTTTCCTTCTCTTGACTGCTGATAAGTTCCTGTCTTGACAAAGTTATCATGGGAGATTTAGATGACTGCTCTGTGCTTTTTAAGTAAAGGGATGGACAGCAAGTTGTTGTTGCAATAACTTGAAACTTCTAATACGTTTTAAAAAGTGGTTATTTGGGTTGGAGTATTGAGGACTCAGTAAAACTCAGGTAGTTATCATCAAAGGGATTGTTTTGGTCTTTTCAAAGTTCCCTGTCTTATCAGCAGTGTATTGTCAAGTTCTGTGAATTCATCAGGAGTATTGTGCTATTTGTTTTTTTCTATTCCCATCCTAGCTCCAGGATTTATGACAATGTAATTACTGTAACTCCTGTTTGCTTATTTGTTTATTTAACAAGAGTTTCTCCTGTGCCTGATTTTAGGGAGGCAGAAATTTAACCCTGGAAAATCCAACTATAGTGCAAGGTAAAGTTAAAAAAAAAAAAAAAAAATTGTTTGCATTTCCATCTGATCTACCTGCAGTTTTTTAAGCAAGCATTACTGGTTTTGGAGTCTCCCTTGGTTCTGGATAGTTGAAACTGGCAGTACTGACTTTGAAGTCAGTAAAGCTGAAAAGGATAACATTAATACTAGGAAACATGATAAATGTGAACCCTCCTCCTCAGGGATCTCCCATGTCTGGCAGTAACCCCAGGGTGGTGTGACAACATAGCCTGAGGTGATGGAAGCACATTTCAGTTCTAGCTGTTTATTGAGGAGGAGAGGAGCAAGCAGGAAACACCTTGCTGTACCCATGTTTAGAAGCAACAGGCAGGGCTATGTCAGAGAACCAGTGGATCTCAGATAGCTTTGTAAGGTTTCCATAACTCTTTATGGTTTTGAGGTATGTGCTCTGGAAGAACATTCCTCAGTTTTTATATTTACCTCAATATTTTTCCTTGTTGGTAGCCAGTGTACCTCTTAGGTTCTGCAAAACCTACTGGACAGCTCTTCATTCTCCTCATTTTGAGAAACTCTGAAGCATGAGTAGTTTTGCTGGCCACATTGAAAATGCTCTCACAGGGGATGTGTAGGAAAGAGGAGGAGCAGATGCCAGTCCTGCTCACAAGGCCCTTTAACCATGGTTTGGTCTAGTACTGTTAGTTCCTACTTTCTTGATGAACCTTAGAAAAGCTTTTGTTAACTTGGAGGTACTGGTGCTGGTCTTTTGCTAGCCCAGCCCGCAGATAATACTAGTGATGCATCTTGCTGCTGAGTTTTCACATCTTGGCTAACCAAGGACACGTTACAGTCCACGTTAGAGCTGAGGTGCTGACTGTTGGGGTCAACAAACACCCATGATCATATTACATTATGAGCCTCTCTAGATTTCTCCAAGACAGCCAGCTGCACTGGAAACTGTTACTTGCTAAGGTCAATACATATTTCATTCATAATACCCAGTGGAAACTCACGTGCTTAACCCATGCCTCCCTGCCAAGTTCCTATGGAGAGGTTCAGCAGTGATTACTCACCATTACATCAAAATGATTTTATCAGTTCCACGGTTGCTCAGTTGTTAGTGTTAATTTTACAATTCTGTTCATAATCTGCACAATTGATGCCATTGATTGGCACTGAAACTGAGTCATCTGAACATGAGATGTGGAATAGACTTGGCAATACGTGAGATTATTCAGGTAGCAGTCAGCTCAGAGGAATTAATATGAAATAATCGTGTGTAGGCAATGTTATTGTGGTAAACTTAGGATAAAATGTTGTGGAAACAGTTTAAACTGGCTAGTTCACTGGTGGTCTTTAAAGCAGATATTAAAAGCTAAACAAATGCTGTATCTATTTTCTTAGGGATTTTTCTCTTTTTTTTTTTACAGTAGAGAGAAATTTTAATAGCTGTGCTAGTGAATGAGGATTTATTATACAGGCACAGACAGCTCAGATGTTAATATGTGTAGAAAAATTTGATGTAATGTGTTTCAAGTCTATGAAGCACAAAAACATTATGGAAAGCCACAGACAGCCTTTTTATTTTCTCTCTGTAAAAAGCATGACAGTCCACCATAAGATGTTCTGTTAGGTTGAAGATATGGAAAGGTCATGACAAGGATTGTGTGCTGCAGGTTTTAATGTTTTTCTGCATTGATATAATTATGGCACTACCGTTTTGTTTTCTTTGCCTGATTATGATGCTGTTTTCCTATGTGGGAGACTAAAGCTACAGAAATTGCTCCTTTTCTTCTTGTTGTGAAATAGTTGTAACATGGGTTACGATAGGCCAGGTGGTAAAATCTGAGTGGAGCTGAGCTCCCCATCAAAATAAGCAAGCGTGAGCAGCTTGTGGGTATAAGGCAAAATCTCCATCTGTGTTTGCAGTTAGCAAATATCCCCAAAAGCCCACCTAAGCCACCAAGATGAACGAGAAAACGTGTAGCACATGTAAGACCAGATTAGGTGGGTTTGTGATGAACATGCAGTCTGTAACTATATACTGGTGCAGTCTCAAGTAGGCATTTCAGGTGATAACAGGCTTGTGAATCCCCAAAGGCAGATGAGAGCCCACTACGCCTACCGTGATTATTTCATTTCTTGGTTGCCTGGACTCTAAGAGTCTGCCAATATTTCACAAAGTAGCAGTAAAACTGCTGAATTCGTTAAGAATGAGGAAGAAGAGTTATTATGTATCAGTGAAATTAAATTTAGAGAGGAGTGTTTAAAATGTGATAATAGAATTAAACAACCCCATAATCTTAGAGAAGGCACAGAGAATGACACTATTGCACAGCAAGACCACTGACATTTTTGTTTTATGTTCAGATCATCTCAGTACTTACTGTAATTGGGTTTCCTTCATGCTTCATTTGCTTTAAAGAACTATGTATTTTTGGAAGCAAACACTAATTGTTGCCCTGAAATTCCAGGGAGCAGGCATCCCTGGTCATAGCAGACTATGGACTGCTTTCCCCAGATGTCTCTTTTCTCATTTCTCAAATGTTGGGCTTCTAACGTGCATCATAGCACTCATAGGTTTTCTTTAGAAAGCCAGAATAATACAAAGGAGTTAGGTGGGCATATTTTGCTTGCAAGCTCGCTTTTTTATTGCCTGGCTAAAAATTCTATCTAGCCTGTTTCTGTACATTATGTATTCTTCCTTTCTGCTTAATTATCTCTTGATTGAAAAAGCAGCTGCTCCAACTGAACACCCTGTACAACCTCTCTGTCTTCTCCAGGAAGGACTGACATCATTCACAAAGCTCCAGTTAAGCTCATAACAGAGCCACTGAAGCAGATAAATAAGGTTCCAGCCTTAACTTCCAGTGGGTTTTGAATATTTTTAAAGCCTGAGTAGAAACCTCTTGAGAGGACAGAGTCAACATGGCATAATAGTTGTTGCATCAGAAACGCACAGCCAAAGGCTCCTTGTGTTTTCACCAGTTCTGCAGGCACACAGTGTTCACTTCCTTATGCCCAGAAGTGCTCCTGTCTTCCACAGAACAGGGCATCCTGGGTCCTTATCCAGTTGTGCTCATTTTGGGATCCTGAACCAAGGCTTTCTGAGCGGCAGAGCCTTGTAGGCCTGCTTGCTGTAGCCATCACTGTGACTTTGGGCACTGCAGCATTCCCCATCACCCAAAGAAACGGGCCACACAGCGGGCTTGTGGCTAGTGTTCTGCCCTGGGGAGGAAGAAACTTAGAGGGTTTTTGTTGTTGTTGGTTTTGTAATTGTAGCTATTTGTGTCTCCTCAAAAGAGAATTTAGCGTCCTAATGGGTTAAAAGTAATATTAGTGCTTTGTCTCTTTGGATCAATGCATTTGCTGCCTTCTTGCTGCTTTGGCAGAGGGGATGGGGAGGGTTGACCTAAAGCAGTAAAAAATTAAGCTTCTGAGAGGAGCCTGAGAAGACTGTTAGTTGCTTGCCCCCCTGCTGAGATGTGTGGGTGTCTCACTGACTGTACAGTGAAGTAGACAAATTTATTACTAGCGTATAGCATTGGTCACTGTCTTTTGCAGGAAGCATACAGGAAATAAGACTTATGTACAACAATCTCATGATTTAAGGGCCTAATCTGATACCTGTTGAGGGCAATAAGAAGTTTCAAGGTAAATACAATGGATAGTACTTTACACCCAGCAGTGCGATCCAGCCCTGTGCTGTTTGGCAGCCAAAGGAGGAGGAAGAGCATGTGGCTTCCTCTGTGAGGGATAACGAGGTGGATTATAGGAATGGCATTAGGCAGGTATTATATAGATACATTTACGAAAAATAACACAGATTTTTGATCCTGGCTGATGGACTTCAATTTCTCTCAGTAATCATCTCTGTAAAAATGACATAAACACAACCTGTGCCTGGATGCTGCAGAGCGCTGGGAGGTGGGTGGTGTGTGCCAAGGCACTGCTGCCCTCCTCTACAGCCTGCATCCTGAATGGAAGTGGAGTGCTGCATGCAGTTACCTGGTTGCCAAAGAGAGGGCACCGTTTACCAAGTTAATAATTTATCATTGCCATGGCAACTACCAACCAGTTTCACAACTGGAATATTTCCCAATAGAAGCTTTGTGTTTCATACACCAGGTGAATCAGACTAAGGGAAAGAAACTTGTCTCCTAATGAAATGTAGTTAGATTCTTATTAGACTGTGAAATATGTGAAATCAGTGAAAGATTTTCTCCTGTCTGACTAGATTGCTGGGTTCAATTATTTTATCTAACGATGACATTTACACTGTAAAAGAACCAAAGGAGAAAAAATTGCTGCATTTTAAAGGACAAAATCAGTGGTAGATGCAGACCACTGAATTGAAAGTCATGCTTTAAGAAGCAGGTATTGCTATTAGTGCATTTGCTGAGAAGTTTTTAACAGTTTTTAGAGTAGCTTTCTTTTCATTAGAAGGAAAGGAATTTCTCTCTTGAAGTGTATGGAGAGGAAATCCAGTTACATTGACTTTGAAGACAAATGGATGGAGCAGGATGTTGAATTTTAAGCATCACAAGAAGAGGTGCTGCCGTTATTAATCATGTTTTAGTCTGCATCTAATTTCATCATCTGATTTATGATGATCTGTATGTATATATATTCAGAATGTGTACATTTTAAATTGCAAATTAGGGAGGATTTGCTAATGTCATGGATTTTTCTTCATGTACTCACTTCATACTAAAATGCAGTGGTAATAATTAAATTGTTGCTGTCATAGGTGCAAAATGGCTGCCTGCAAAGTTTTCTGTGAACAATTGTCTGCTGGCATAGTCATGAAAAGTCAGAAAGACTTCAGTTGTCTAGGATTTGGAAAATAGAAGTTAATGTGAATTACTAGCACATTGCCATTTGAGTGTAGGTAGGGCAGAGTGCCTTCTATATCCACTAACACGTTGAGTTAAAATCTGCTGGGCTATTTACATACCAGCTAATACCTTCCAAATCCTAGTTTAGAGAAACCAGTATGTGGCTTTAGTGGAAACTAATCTTTTGTCCCAGAAATAAGCTTATCTGAAAAAAATAAGGGTTTTCATGCTGTTTCAGCTGCAATTGCCCTGCCAGTGTCCCCTACAGGTCTTTTGTAAAAATTGGTATTGCTGTCAATCTGACATCTTGCATCTATCCTTGTATACTGTATAGTGGGACCTTTTTTTGAGTATATTGCCACTAGGTCTGAGGCTATTTGCAATTCATCCTGTGTTACCCATAGACTTTCTGAGCTGACACATGACTTGTCTTGTGGAATGAATGTTGGGAATTTTGTATCTCTGGTTCTGAAAACCATTTCAGAAGACAAAGTTTAGTTTATTAGATTAGGAAAATGACCCAGTTGAAAATAATCACAAAGGAATAATGACTAATGTTTAATGTGTTTGAATTACTCTAAAATACAACTATCTGCTCAGAGTATCAAAAACTTGAACTTGTTTTTTTGTCTCTATGACTACTTTGGTCTCTGACTAGCTGGATTAAACCACCAGGATCAGGACTGTGCATTATTATTTTCATGTCTTAAGTGCCCTCATATTGTGCAGATATGCAGATGAAGATATTACAGCAGTTACCTTTCTGGCAGAAATTAGTTTTAAAAGGTAACAGAAGGAAGTAAATAGAACAACAGTTGTGTTTTTCAGGTCAGCTTTGAATCATTAAGAAAGGACTCATCCAAGTGTACAAATGAGAAATGACTCTGCTAGGAGGCGGGGGGGAAACATGACTAACTTTTTGTTGTTATTCCAAGAGGCAGTTTTCAATAAAAAAGAAAAGATTAGCTAAAGACTTTATATGTAGGGATGGATTAAGTTCTGACTGTTCAGAGTCTGGGAATTCAGAAGATATGCATAGCTTCAAGAAAATTTAACACTCTTTTGTTTGTTTGTCTTTTAGTTTGGTCATTGTCCAATGTAGAATATGCTCCTTTTCTCTCCTTCCCCAAGCAATAACAAGATCATGATCTTCTTTGGGAAGAAACAGGGCTTTAGGTCTCCATCATGTAATACAAAAAAGAGAGGAAAGGCAAGTCTGTGTAGGTGGAAACCTCATGATATGTAGCAGTTTATTTTCCAATAATTTATTTTCTGAGTATTTTAGAAATATTCTGTTGTTCTGGAAGTAATTCTTAATTGACAGTTTGTCTTCTTCATCCCCATCTTAATCTTGATTTCTACCTGCCCTTCAATTAGTGATTACTTTGAATGCATGATTAATACTACTGTTTAATCAAGCTATAATGTGTAGAGTTTTGCAATTTGTGCCTCTGGGAACTGAGGTTCTGTTAAACTTTGAATTCTTAATCTGTTATGACATTTGACATAAAATGCACATCTTGAACCGAAGGTATGACCTATATGTGGCAATTTGGATGTGGTTTCATTTCAGCAAGCATTCCTTGTAATTCAGTTCTCATTAAGTCACTGCCAAGTATCTCTGTCAGCCTTAGCAAGAATGGTTGTAGTTCCTGAAGAGTGATTTTGACATAAGAGTACATTAAGAGTATTCATGATATGAACATGAGTTCACAAAAATTTCCTCTTCCAGAATTAGAATCTAGTACTCCAGGTCCAAGTATTGCACAGTTTCATGTCTGCACTGTGAAGTGCTATCTTCTACCTGCTGCTGAAACCTGTTGGTGAAATATTAGGTAAGGAGATGCACTTTGTATTGTCATCCCATTGTTACTAACATTATAGGATGACAAAGAAATTAACAAATTTATTGGTTACAACTTCCTCTCCATCTATACAGTGTGGGGGAAAAAAAAAAACAAAAACATTTCTATACTACTTTAAAAAAATGTTACACCTTTCTGGAGGGCTCACAGCTAGTCTTTCTTCAAGATGCTTGTACTTTTACTCACCCAAATCACAAATTACTTTCTGTTGATTATTAAGCTTACTAGTATTTTTGAATATCCAGTAATAATATTAATTTACAAATACATGAAATATTTGAAGTAGTTTCCTCTGATTATTTCACTCTTCAAATATTTGTACTAAGTAAAATGAAGAGAGACACTACCGTGATTGTACCAAAAGCATCTTCCAAGTTTGAATGGGTGGCCATGGTTTTCCCATGACTTATTCATATATGTAAAGTTTAGCCTCTGAAGAATGAATTAGTTTTTGGACAATTCTTAGTAACTGTGTTCATGTAATCACATCGAGATGATTTTTTTTACCATATTTTGAAGATGTTAAAAGTCTTATGACTGTCTGGCATTAACGTTCTGTCACTGCCTCTGGCCGTGAACAAGGCTATAGTATCACTCTTTACTCTTTTTGCACGCGTGTAAACCCATTTAACATAGCAAGTAGTGCTTGTACTTTGGCAGAAAGGAATATTGTGATTTTGCATAACCTATGAAAGTATGGAGGTAGTGACTGTACCTAAAAATAATTGGTTGGTGCCATTGTAGATGCTTGGGGTAATGTAGATTAGGTCATCTATGTTATCATACATTAGGCCACTGTAGGACAGGCAGGGGTCACTTACGAGCCTGCGTGGTTTGAGACAGCTCGGAGTGATATCAGAGATGTCATGAGATGCCTGTCTGTAGATGTTTGAATTGCTCCAATGTGTCTGATGAGCAAAAGCTTCAGTTAAAGATAGGTAACAGATGGGGATATTTAATTAGGGTTTCTTTTGGGGACATTCATTTTGAAGACTACAGAAAATACTGAATTAAATGCAGAAGTTAAAAGGTCTGAGTAATGATCCTATTTGGTTCTTAAATGAACTAGAGAGGTATAATTTCTTTGTTCTTGGAGGTGCTCTGCGTTTCTCCAAAACATTTGAATGAATGTCTAAGTCGCTTCAGAATATAGTTTAAATTCCAGACTCTGGGTGAACCCAGGTTTTGTGGCTTTACTCCTGAGAAAACTGGTGGTGTTTCCTTCAGAGATAAGCCGTGGGTTTTTCTGTCTCTTCTGGTGACTGCTGTGCAAATGGAAGCTAGCTATCCTGCCGCAATACTGAAGAAAGGCGTGGGGAGAAGGTTAATCCTGACAGCATGCAATAATCTTTCTCATTAAATCAAGTTCTAATGGTCACAGTCATAAGTGAGTTATTTTAAGTGTACAGCTTCTGATACTTTGGTTTTCTCTCAGCTATTGCAGGGCAGTGTCCCCTGTAAGCTCTAAGTCCTGCATGACACACTTCAAACTAGAAAGGCATGGAAAATAGGACCTTGGCTTTTGAAACTTTTCCACCTTAAAGAGACGGCTACAAAGTGAGTCATTTTATAGATCAGTTGCACACCATAATTTGCTTAAATCAAGATGATGTCCTTCTACTAGAAACAAAATAATTTAACTTGACCATCAACTGTTTTGTATTCACTGGCACGATTTTGAATGAGGCTGAACAGGTATCTTGTGAAAATCTGGAGGGAAATAAAAGCCAGGCAAAATGTTTATCCCCAGGCAAGGACGTTTTATTGCAAGATTTTTACAGTACAGCCCAATAAAATTTTATTTTTATTTGGAATCCTTATTGTAAACAACATTGTAAGGTATGAAACAAAGAAGGAAGAGATGACACAACCAAGTACCGATTTTCCAATAATCACAAGAGGGAGAAATTTGGACAGAAAAAATATGCTAATAGAGGCATTAAAAAAAATCCTAACTTGTTTTCCCATGTTAAGTGAAAGTGACAGTAAGAAGTACTCTATTTTGTTTTCAATCAAAATTTAACTATAGTCAGTGTTATTCCATGCATCCTTTTTCACAGTGGAAGCAGGCTGTTAGAGCTTTAAGTTGTCTTCACTTTATTTGCAGTAATGTTGTGCGTAAAATGGACATGAGTATAAATAACTGCACTGAAAATTGGCATATGCTAGCCTGGGTGGCAAGATTGGGAATATTTTGTTCCTTGCAATGTGATGGAAGATGTAAATTCCCTTAAGTGAAGAGACATTAAAAGTGAAGGCCTTTAGAGATGTTTCTTTACCTCATGCATTAGAGGAAAACTCAGTGCTATGCAGAACACATTAAAGCAAGATAGCACGTGAGTTTTGTGTACGTTTTTTACAGTGAAACTGTCTTTGTTCAAAGCTCTTTCCTCTTCGTGTTTTACATTTGAGAGTTTTCCAAGCAGAACGTAGAGACTGGCTGACTTGGTGAAGAGCTATGAGCCAAAACCCACCCACTGTTTTCCAGGGCTCTGGGGTGTCTTCTGATGGTGTGGTAGTTTCTTCAGAAAGGGAGCTTTATGTTTGCTGAGATCTGTGCCTCTTCTCCACCTTTGAGGCTGAACGGATCAGATAAAAAGAAGATAGAAGTTACTTTTATAGGCCACCCATGGTTGCTTCCAAAATCAGATACCACATGAGGAAATAGTGCACTGCTTTCTGCCATGCCCTGTTCATTGGTGAAATACTTTTTTTTTCCTAATCTTATTGAAACTGTTAAACCAGATGTCCAATTCTGACACCTGTGGAGAATAGAGCAGTGGTACTCCTCAGTTGTTTGAGTCTGTCTGCGGTTTGAATGGTTCCATTGCAGTTAACGTGATAGAAACTTTTTTGCGACAGGAAAGCAGAAATTCTGAAGTGTAGGTATAGAAGTGTGGAAGGTAAAAGCCCTACCTCAACCAGCCACTGCTACCATTGTCCTAGCACACAGTGGGTGTTTGTCATCTAAACAGGGAAGAAAGTGTACTGTGGGATAAGGCTAGTTTGTTAGAATTGTTTAATTTTACATACATATTTCTGTGAACACTGTGGACATCTTTGCACTGTCAGTCATTGCTTTCCTAGTGTTTGCTATTTCCTCAGCTGTGTCAAGTCTGATCCAATCAATTCCCTAGCTCTGACATCTCTCGTGCTTGCCTGTAAGACACCATGCACACCTGAGCTATGATCTGAGCAATAAATACTGGTAATAACTGTGATTAGAAGCAGTTGTTGTGAAATCACAGACCACTTAAATGGAAGTTTCTGCTATATTCAGCATTCATGGATGGAAATGTGTATGTGTACAAAACCAGATAATCAAATTGATGTATATGTAGTAGGATATGGAGAGAAGCAATAGCTTGAATAAAGAAAAATGAATTTTGACCACTATTGTTTAAGATTTCCAAACACAACTTTCATAAAATCTGACTTATGTGCTGTTCAAACTTGCTAGATATTTATATACTTTTTCTAAAACATGTAATAATAAATATAAGGGTTATGTTGAGATCTCTATTAATGTGAAATGTGTATACAAAAAGACGTTGTTTCATATTGTGACACTGTTCCAAACACAGTAATTTTATTTGTTGAGCTGCTTGTCCAGATCTCACAGTTGGGCCCAAATTCTTAGGATTGCTTTTTCTTTGAAGGAATTAAACTAAGCAAGCCAGTAACATATAGAGATCTAGTCCATGATGCAGTAGTGTGCAAGTAATGCAATAAAATGTTGTTATATTTTGCTTGTGTCTAAGAAGTTAAAACCCTTTTCAATTTACTTTTAGCACTGTCTTGTTTTAATATTGAAAATACCTGAGGGTCTGTAAATACATAGTTGCATTTAAATTTTTACTGCTGCTCTCTAAGTGGTTCATTGGTGTTTTGTGTTTTTTTTTCCTTTTCTTTCCTTTTCTCATTTTCACTGGTTTCAGTTTACATTCAACTTATTAATAGGTACTGACTGCTTTACTGTCTTATGAAATCCTTGGGTTAAGCATTTGCATTATCTGGGCTTCATACAAACAGTGTACAGGAATCTTCTGATAATTAGGCAAGTTTAGAACAGTTTATACCACTGTTTGCAACATTTTGTACAGCTGAAGTGGATTGCTGACTCTGCTAGCTCTAACTCCTCAAGCAACTGATGTGAATTAGAAAACTCCATTGTCTACAAATGATCAAGTATCTGATCTGAATACTTGTATTATTTTTAGAAATAAGATTTAGGGTCTTAGATTATATGAATGCTTTTTACATTTTCATTTGCAGCACTAAGCATACTACTATGTGTTGGTGAGTTTTGTTTCCTCTCGTGACAGTGATTACCTCTCTGATACTTGAAGTGCTTGATAGGCTTAATTTTACTTATGTGAATTTTCTTTTGGCTTTCAGTAAGAATGGTCATACTTGAAATTAACCTGGAACTAAGTATATGTTTGACCCTTAACTGAGTTGAATAAATGAACTCAGTACTTACCTACAAAATGATTCTTGTGAGTCAAACTTGAGGCATGGAGGGCAGCACAGTAGCAGCTCACGTTAGAGGATTTTTATGCTGTATTTATTCAGGGAGTAAATGGAAATCTTTAATCTGCAAGTCTTTGGTGTTTCCTAGCTGAGGTTTGAGGAGCATTGATTGAAGTCACGACTTCTAAAACCCTCACCTGAAACTCAGTTTCCTCTCATCTTGGGCTGTGGAGGAGCAGAATGTTACAGTTTCACTTTGACACAGTGGGTTAATGAGAAACTCGGAATCAAGATCAAAACTAAGTGGGTTGAAGCATTAAAATGAGTTAAAATATGAAATAGAGCAATTTCTCTAACCCTTTCCCAAAGTTCTGTGCTGATACAATGAGTGGCTGCTTTTCTACACTCCTCACCTGGAATCATAGACTTTACTTTGCGGCACCCTTGGTTAGAGCTAAAGTACTGGCTGTGGCAAAATACAGGAGTGTAACGATAGGGGAGGGAATCAGCAGCAGATGATGATTGTGGCTTGCCTCTTAAATCAGGTAAAACTGTTGTGCAAATGTCCTTTGCAATATTAATAATTTAACAACCGAATGGTGGTTAAATGCTTGGGGAATGCTAGAGCCCTTAAATATCACTTTAGGTTGAATTGTTATTTATGTTTCACTTGAACTGCCAGTAGCCTCTAATATACGTGTGCTGGTTTGCGTCCCAGCCTGGCAAGCAGATGGCAAGCTTTTGTAAACTCTGGCTTTGGACCTTTGAGTGGGAGAAGAATGCTGTTCAATGGAGTTGATGGGTTTTGTCTTCTGAGGGAACAGTTTTGGCTGCTTCATGCTGAAGCCCTTCAGACCAGACAGTGAAATGCCACTTCCAGTTAAACACGCAGTCAATCACCACCTGCCATCCTCTGAGCTGGAGAGCTGCGTCTTGTAACAGATACTCCCATTTGGTACAGTACAAAAAGGATTTTCAATTTCTTAGTCTAAGCACACGCTGAAAAGCCACTGTGTTGTGCTCTAGAAAGTGGGTGACTTGTGTAACCTTATAGACAAGGTACTTTGAATACACTTGCTGAAGACTTTTTAAACAACACATACACGTGACCGTGTCAAAACATGGGAGCTTTCGCTCTGATTACTGGCAGTGTATTCTGTAGGGGGTGTTTGTTAACTTCAAAGGACAATTGGCACACTTGCCTGAGAGATCAGGACAAAGCTTACAAAACTATGTGCATCATTTGTAGCTGTCAAATGGTGTGTGCTTGTCTCCTCCTCCTCCTGTTTGAAGTTCGTATTGTCTCAATCCACAGATTTCTGTGCTGGCTTATCGCTGAGGAAGAACTTCGCCTTTCTTTTTGTAGCACATCCTTATGGGAAGGGAAGATGAGCACTTGTGACAATATTGCAAGTGCGTGTTTTGGTGCTTTGATTCATCTGACCTCTGCTTCCCTGTGAGAGGTGGTCTTTGTGGTTCTTTAAGACCCCTGAGCCTCTGACCTCAGCTGTTTGATGTGAAAGACTCCCTGTAAGAGGCTTTCTCCCTGCCATACACACTCTAGTCTTTTGACTGTGAAGATCCACCAAAGGCATGCTCCCTCTAGGATCGAGGGAACTAGAAAATAAAGTTGCTTTTTTGCCCTTTTATAGTGTATTTTCCTAGTTTATCTTCTGTTCTCCACACTGCAAGTCCCATTGCATGTTATGGAGGCTAGCATTTACCCATAGGCATAATTAGCTTGTAAACAATACAGAACCAGAACAAATTATTGTATTTAAGCAAGCTAGGAAATTGCAAAGTTTGTTTTCCTTTGGGAGCCGAGCTCCTCAGATCAAGTTAATTTCCAACATTAAATATAATGCACTCCTTCTGCTCTCATTTTTTGAGATTCACAGCTCCTCTCTTACTCTGGCTGGGTCCTCAGGTGCGAGGTGGCATCGTGGGCTTGCATCTCTGTTCTCTGCTGTCACACTTGGAATGGAACAATCTAGAGGCAACTTTTAGGCAGAGTTTAGAAGCACAGGTCAGACTGACCTTTCTCTGTCTGAGAGCTATCCTTGCTCCAAAGTACTGCTAGAGCAGTAATTGAATGGATCTCACAGTGAATAATAGGAAATGAATCATGCTTGTTTAATTTTTTTAACCTCTCCACCAGCCTATAAAAAAATTAATCTGGCAGAAGTGTGTATAGCCTTTCTTTTTTTTTTTTCTCCACCCGGGTTTCTGCCTTCCCTGATTACCGTGACAGGGCATAAAAATACTAGAGATGAAGGAATACCTCTGAGATGCTGCGCTGTCTGTTGCACACCAGTAGCACGATGGTCCTGCGCAGGGAGACAGAGCTCACCGGGGCAGGAACCTGAGCGTGCAGTTGTGCGTGTAGGTATGCTGGGACATGTGGCTTCCTAGCGCTGCTTCCCTTCTCTTGAAATTATATTACCCCTTCCAAGGGTAATGCAAAGTAATTCAGTGCTGTCAGAAGTGCAAACCTGGTATTTTTTCCTGTTAGGTCTGACCTGATTTTAGAGAAAGGGAAAGAGAAGGTTAATTTAGTATGCTGAGGGAGCATTAGTCTGCCTCTGTGGGGTAGCAGAGGCTGGAGGATGTGGTGGCTGAGCTGGTAGAATGAGGGCAAGGAATAGGTAGAGGCTGTGAAATAATTTCTTTAGGAAGTCCATGCACCATGTTGTACTGAATGGTTAACATACTTTATCTGTGTTCCTGCTGTTTAGTGAACCCTTTGGGATGGTCATATTTATCTTTATGACCATGGACATACTTTAGAGTGGGTCTCTCTAGAACTATGGAGTTGGTGTTGCGTGGTTAAGGGCTGTTTTGCAGCCAGCACTAAGAGCTGATGTGGTCAGATGTATGCTAACCCTAAATTTTCAAACCTCTCTCTATATTTTTGAATGCACAACTCTAATTAAAATCAACAGAAACTGTAGAGCTGAGTTTGCAAGCCAGTGTGAAGTCTTCAGGATTACAAATTTTAGCCAGCAAGAGGAACTTGCTCTGTGAATGCTGGACAAGCATGCTTGAAATAAGTGAAGTGGGAAGGAATCATCAAATAGTCTGCACTAGATACCATGGTGACAAGGATGGCATAAATGCTTCAATTCAAATCATTAGCTAGTTGCAAAGTATCCATACTGTGCAAAGTTTTTTGTATTATAATGCTTTTAAGGATAAATAGTAAAAAACAACTATTAACGTGCCTTACTAAAAAGTATTTAGGTTTTAATCATTATGATTGCTGTTGCCTTTAAACAAAGTTACGGTACTAGTGAGCTCTGAATGTTACCCCATACATTTGTTCTTAAACAATTAAAAATATAAATGAAATATGGAATAGAGTGTGTCAGTAACAACCTGCATGGACTAGGCTTGCCAGCAGACTTGTACCTGATCCCACAGGAAGGGAGTTCATTATTTGGCGAGTTTGATATCATGGTGTACTGTGGATGCCTACAGAGCACCTTAGTGGGCTTGTGCTGTGTCTGTGCTGATTATACTGCTGTTAGGGGGAAGATCTCCTTCCAGTAGTGTCAACATAAGGCCATTTCCAGGACCAATTCATTTGAAATTTTACACTGAGCTGAAGTCAGTAAGGTAAAAAGCAGACAGTAGTTATGTCTTCCAGGTGGTCTAGTTTACCCTTTATTTTTTCCTGTTCCTTCTGAAATAGGAAATGCAGCACAAGAATCATGACAGTTGGCTAAGGGGAGATTAAATGTCCTGACTTTTTTTCCTTATAAGAGAAATGTTTTTGATACTGTGTACTACAGTTTTGAAAATGTGAACTTGAATTTTCATATTGCTGTGTTATTTTTGAAATAGGTATAAGGTATGTATAAGCTCAGCAGAGCTAGGATATAACAGAATTGCCTCACCCCATGGTTTTAAGGCAGCTTTGATTAGTTAAATAAGCTTTTCGCCATCTCCCCGTAAACTTCACTGAGTCTTAAAATAGGATGCAGTCTTTGGTGCATCATTACTGAGCTTACAGTTTCTGAGGCATAAACACCAAGATGCAAACTGTTGGAGCTTTACACTGCCAAGAATGATAACAAAAAAAAGGGGGGGAGGTTATTTCTAAGGTCCAGGATAGTTCTGGTATGGATTCATAGAAGTTGGAAAAGACCATTAAGATCATCTAGTCCTACCATGATCTCTAAATAGTGCTACTTTTAGGAAGGGAAATGGTACCCTCTGATATCAGCTGAAAACTGACTTGTTATGCACTATGACAATAGCTGTTGTTCATCTCAAATTTCTGCCAAGTTCCCAGACATTCGGTAGCTGTTATCAACTACTACAACTGTTATCAGTTGCTTTTGAGTAGTCTCAGTTGAACTTTTTTAAGTAACATAAAAATGTGGGGACAGACAGTATGTGCCTTGTGTATAGATATAAATAAATGAAATACACAAGAACATATTCTCCTTTTATGTGCGTCTGCCTGCCTCTTAGTTTAATTAATGATAGCATTTGTCATAAGCTTTGTAGCAGAGGCTGGAATTTTCTTAAGCAAGGCTTATATCAGACAACTTGAGTGGCCTGACAGGATAAAAATCCAGTTGAAGTGTTTGAAAGTGCAGCAAAGGGTACAGGTAGGTTGATGTTAGGAACTTGGAAGTTGGTGGATAAAACTGAAGTTTTTGTTGAAGGATGCTCAGGGTAACATGTAGTCTGTACAACAGTAGAGTGGAAATAAGGAGGGAATAACAAGAAGAAGAACACTGCTCTTGGAAGGCTTGAACTAGCAGCCTATCAGTCATGAAGTTTTCTCACAGGGTGATACAGTCTGAACAATAGAGCAGAAAGATAACTAGCATTTTGTGTGAACTGGAAAAGGTGCTGGGGCTGTTGGAAAAGCTCCAAAAAGTACATACTTGGTGTTAAAAATAACATAGGCCTATATCACAGTGTCGATAATACAGAAAGGAAATAGAAGAAAATAATAACGTTACGAAGAAAGGAGCAATAACCTTCTGACTGACCCAGTACATAGATATTCATGTATTTGGGAATGGAGCTTTGCCTCTGCAGGTCAGTCAGAGAAGATGGCATGAAGGAAGAAAGACAAGGGAAAGATGCTGGAGGATAGGTTAGCATTAGGGCAGGTGAGAAATGTTAGGGCTTGTCTGAAGTAAAATGTCTTATTAGAACATGCCAACTTTGTTTGTTTGTTTGTTTTAACTCTGTATCTGGACAACATGGCTTCCTACAGTCATATTCTAGTCAAAATGACAACACAACTTCCCCAGGTCAGCCCTTCTCAACCAAGATGATGGGAGGCCCAGGCTCAAGCCCTTGTTTTGTTAGATTCCCCAGACTTGTTTTATTATTAGTGTTTATTGTGTGCGGTAATTGGCGACAGACTTGAAATGACATTTAACCTTCTCATTATGTTTAACTCTGCAACTATTTTGTGTGTGTGTTCAAATGTCTCCTTTTGCATTAGAAAATGAAGAGGTAGTATGACCTTTATGCAGACAGAGGATTTGTAATTCCTTCTTACCTTTAAAATATACTAGTGCACCTCACTGAGATGTATACTTGGAATTTGAAGAAGGAAAACGTAGAACTACTTGGCTGGCACGATAATTATCACTGATCAGTAGTTTATGAAGGAAAGCAGCAAAACTGAAATTGGAATTTTAGAACTCAGTTAAAGACTTTGACACCTTACTCTGCTTAGTGAGCTACTGCCAAATAAATACACAATTGAATCTTTTTTTTTCTAGATGACAAGATTTGAAATGAAATAATCATATTTCACTCCTAACTGAATTTTATTGCTACTTCAGAAGAGAAGGATTAATTTTAAATGCTTTCCTGGATATTCATTTCCTTTTAAACTGGAAATTGCTATAATCAAAATGAAAACTCTTGACAGTGAATTTAAATGTTCATCTTCTGTTTCTCATCATAACTTTGTTTAATAGACATCTACAGTTTACTGGAGAAAAGCCATTCTAATTCCTCCCAGGAAATGAAAGTAATTTCTGTATTAAAATTTCAGTCTGTATGGTGAATGAAGGCTAGCCTACATACCACTTTGTTCTAAAATGGCGCTGCATGATTTGTTTCTTAAATTGATTGCATGAAATTATAAGACTTCAGATATATTGCATGAACTATATGAACAGACTGAAGAAAATTTAGTCTAATTGTTCAATCTGGATTTATTTTTTGAGAGTGCAAGTATAGTATCATCCAACCTGGTAAAGTCTTCTCATAAGGTATTTGACTTAAGTCTATGCAACTTGTCTGTGGTAGCTATCCAATATGAAATTAAAGGTTTCCTCTGATTTCTTACACCAACTAGGACTGTCAAAGTGCTTTCCGTTAGCAAGATACATGGTTGTAGACATACAAATTCTAATAAGACCTCTGTGTGGAATAGCTTAAGAAAATACCAAATGTTATGTTACCTGTACTTCTGGATTTTTTCATCGTCCATGGTGAGGCTTCTTGGATAGGCCTTTTTTCTTTCTTTCTTTTTTTTTTTTTTCCCAAATAGAGCTATATTATAGACCTGACACAGACTGATTTTTAACTGAATTCTTGTTTATAAGTGTAAGTAGACTGGAATAGATCTTACAAGTTGGAAAATGGTCTCAGTTCCCTTAAATTCTGTCCCTGCAACCCTCTCTGTTTGAGCCTCCTGCAAAACCACCCACCATTATGTTCTGGTAATTGGTCATTTTTCTAGTTGATAAATCCTTCACAGCTTAAACTTCTTCCAAGGTCATTTACCACCTCTGATAGAGCGGCATGTAACATCTCTGAGTAAACTTTTAATTTCCAATGTGTAAATAATCACTCTCTCTCATGCACCTTAGGCTGTGTAGCTTTGTTTCGACTAAACCTCTGTAGTGGTTTTCTATCTTTTTCGGTTTGTTTGCTTTAATTAGTCGCTGTGTAAGGTTTTATTAGTCCTATTCATTAATTCTCAGCTTTCTGTTTACCGTATACAAAAATGGTGTATTGTGTAATCTGAAATGCATGTAGTGAACATGACAGTGCTGTTCTCACAGTCTGCTCTCACATGATTGACTGTAATTGTTAGATCACAGCTTTGATTTATTGTAACTCTGGGCAGTGATAGTGGGTGATGGATCATGACGGTCATGGTATTTCAGAGGTAAAGTTCAAATTATATTTTAAAAGAATTTTTCCCTCCTTTGAAGCAACACATCTGTAATCCTCCAGTAGTGTTTATGGCAGCAGGTGACTAGTGATTGATTTTCTAACGGTCCTATTAGTCTGGCACTATTTTGCCAGTATAGCTTTTAATTAGTGGTGTGTTTTGTTTCTGTTTTTTTTTTTTTTTAATTATCAGCAAGAATTGATTTTTAGAATGAATCACTGGTAGTATTTTTAATAAGTCACTGACTACAGACAGATACTAAATTCCTTCATGCTGCCAGTAGGCAATGTAAGGGGATGGATTTTGTCTCATAGTGGAGATGGTTTTAATCTATCCAGACCCTGGATATTAAAGATTTTGATATTGTTTGAGTTTAACTAAAATTAGCTAGTATTGGTTTTTAAAGTTTAGGCAGCACTTGCTGGTGTTCCAAATTAGATCCAGAGTAAGGAACTTTTTTGTAAAGGAAAATATTTCTCTTCCTCAAATTTAAAACATCTCCATCTGCAGCATGTTTCCCCAGCCCAAGAATAGCATAGGCAAAGCTGAAACATTTTTCAAAAGTGCACCATCATACAAAAGAAGAAACATACCCACCTTTGAAATGGGCTACAGGGAGACATAGTTGATGGACAAGGCAAAGCAAGACAAAGCTACATAAGCTTTTCTCCTTATGTGGTTGTCTTGTGTTGTGGAATACTGCAGCAGCATCCACTGAGATTTTTATTCTTTTGTGCCTCCTCTGTTCTGAATCCCAAAGGAGAGTAACTGCCTGTCCTCCTGCCAGAGCTACTTGCACAGATAGACCGTGGATGCTCCTTTTGATATCCAGAAATGAATATCCATGTAACATCCCCTTCATATCTTTAATGGCGTTGGGTAGATCTTGTATTTCTAGGCATGACTAGTAAGTGTCATCTCAAGTTCCTGTCCAGTAGCCTGGGAAACTTACTTCTCAATCAAACTGTTCAGGTAATGTCCATAAATGACCCTTTCTTACTTCTAAATGAAAAGTCAAGCAACTTTTTGAACACTATTCTTGTTTTCCCCTTATGTGTGGACTTCACAGTTTTATTGGGGTTTGTACTAGGAAGTTCTGAAACTGCGACGAGGCATCTCTACACGACATCAGACCTCCAAGTGTGTTTGATCTGCTGTGACTTGCCAAAAGCCAGAGGTAGGACAGAACCAAACTATTGGAAGGATCTAAGATCTCCTGCAGCTTACTTCCAATGTGACTCTGAAGAGCAAACAATTCACTTTTAATTTTCTTTCCTCACCTGTCTTTTCTCTGTTCAGACTTGTATTTCCTCTAAGAAGGAACCTTCTCATGAAGTGCTGGCAGCACCTATCTCTGGGTGGCTGACATGGAGGCTGGGCCTCCCACGTGCTGTTATTTTGCAACAAACAAGTGCATGATGACTTGATAACAAACGAGCATGAAGAACAATGGCTAGCTATTTATTCAAATGTGCCTTGTGTATTAGGATTTTTTTTTAGATATAACTAAATGCTATATTGTTGAAAAGATTATTTTTTTCTTGTAATAATAGTTGGGAATTGCATTTCTGGAGTCATAGATACCATTACTTTTTAGTTCTATGTTGAAATTAATCACTTAGGACTTTTTTGAGGGTGTAAATGGGGAGTGTCTAAATATAGTCTGGATGTATTCACTCTTGTTTTCTTGCTCATGTCCTTCAGGAGCTTTTTTTTTTTTTAAGAATGTAATAATCACCCATTTACACTGGTAATATGGAATTTAACTTTGTTAATGCTATGGTTATTAAAAGTGATTAAAAGTTAATCTCTGCCATTGATATACGTTACATATTAATACAGTTTATATTGTTGCATCAGCAGACATGCTGTGGCTGGCTGACCGAAATATTAATCTCTAGATACCTATAACTTACCTGTATGTGATGAACAAACCCAGTGTTCCTCTAATGTAATCATGGGTCTGTTCATTTGCGTCCTTTCAGAATTAACTAGTACTGTATTATCTTTTTCACCATGGCTCAAACACTTGGTAAAGGTTAATATTAGAGCTTCAATATTATAAATGATAATGCAATTCCCTGGATGAGTAATAAAAATGTGTGTATTCATTCAGTGTATGAGATTTAATAAGCATTATCGTGATCAAAATCTGCTAGTACCAAAAAACTCCTTGCCAGTGTTTTCTTAATATTATTGCCTTTCCAAAATAGTTGGATGATGTTTGCTGGAATGACCACCTGCAGAGAAGGGCATGTCAGCCTGATGAGCACAGCCTGCTGAACAGTTGGCTACAGATTATTCAGGATCAAGGCAGCAGGAAACCATTAAAAAACAAAAACAAAAAAACTCTTGTATGTAGAGCAGGCATTTCTCTTGTGTGTGATGGGGAAAGCTGGTGGCGTGCTGTTAGTTACCTTCATAATTCTGCAGCAGTATGTTAAAAGAAAACACACAGTTAACAACTCCCACTCCCCCCCCCAAGTAAGTAAGTAAATAAATAAATAAATAAATGAAAATGTTTAGAATTACTTCCTTTTTGTAGGAATTCATCCTGGCCTGATCATGACAAGTTCTTAACCCTTTTCATGAGTTTGATATTGTTGAAGTGGAGCAATGGCTCTTCAGGGGCTGAATGTTCACCTTCTCGACCACAGCCAGGCAGTAGCCTACTCTGCAGGGCAGTGGTCTCCTGCTCCTCTGCAGAACAAAATGCTTCAGCCAGCCCTGGTTCCTCTCCTCTTACCTTCTCCTCCACAACTGCCATCCCTTGCTGCAGCAGCTCTGGGAGCTGTGGGAAAGGCAGTGCTCATGGGGAAGTGATGGGAACTGCAGGAGGCATCATGGGGAGATGTGGAAAAGTGTCATCTGTAGCAAAGGAATGTTTGGGGTAAGCTGGTCCACAAGAGCACAAGTGAATTAGGAAGGGCTTTTGGGATGTGCCACCACACCACCTGGCCATGTCCCTTAAAGGGCAGTTGCCACTCTGGCTGACTTGCAGTGCCTGGGAGCGCTTTGGCCTGACATTTTACTTTTCTGAGTGTGGGGACCACACTCTCTGCTTCAGAGACAATTTAAAGTGGTGTGCAGTCATTTGGGGGTAGGGGAGAAGGTGATATGTGATTGATTATGTGGGAGGAGGAACTGAGAGGTGAGGGTGCTCTGGTGTATAGGTGAGCGGATGGAGACAGAATTGCTCCAAAGGAAGAAACAACTTCGAAGATTTGATAAGACTGCTATGAAGAGTGATAAATTCTAATTTTATTGAACTTCCATTTGTTATATGCATGTATTGAAAGCAAAATTACACATTTATCATTCTCAGTGTAGTGTAATCCATAAAAATGATATCAGATTAATGTAATGAACCTGCTGGTTATGGAAACTCTAATTTCCAGTCTGTTATGATATTCAGCTGCTGTTAGTAGAGGCTAAAAAGAAATTGGGCAACTTTAAGGGATCTTGTGACCCTTTTGTTTGTAACAGAAATCAGTTAATATAAAATCTATCAATTAGAGATTGATTAGTCTCAGTTAGAGACTAATTGAATGGAAGCTGCAACACAAATAGACACTGGGACATCTGATGAGTCTGAGGCATGAGATGTCTGAGTGTGTGTATATAGACCTTTGGAAAGTCTTCACAAAAGGAGAAAGAAGTATCTGTCTAAAGACAAAGATTTTAAAAACAAGACTGAACCTCATTCTGTAATACAACTTCTCTTAACTCTCCAGTCGTATTATTTATGTAGAAAGCTGCAACTAACAGATGCTTGTATCTTTAAAGGCTATATTTGCAGCTTGTTTTCATCTTTCCATTGCCAATGTCACACGAAGAGTAAACACATTTATATATATATAAATAAAAGGAAAAGTTCAAACTCTTGTCTTACAAAAAGTCTACAAAATATGAACTTACCATTTAGGGTTTCTTTATTTTTGATTATATATATGTAAAATTCTGTACAGTTTTCTGAAGGGAATTGTAAATCAAAGTGACTATTTATTGCAATGGGAATAAGGGATAGGTTGGATGAAAAATAAAAAAGGCAGAAAAGAAACTAAGATATGAAACATCAAAGACTGTCAGATAAACATCACAAATTCATTTGCAGTAGTGAATTACAAAATCAGAAACAAGGAAAAGTTTTTGAACTGTTCTGCAAACTTATTTTTGTCATAATGTGTAAAATGCAAATTCTGATGATTATGTAAATTTTTGTATGATATATGTAGTTCAAATGATACAATACATCTTTTGTGGGATATTGTCTGAATATCAATGTAGATATTTTACATATTTGAACCTGAAATTTTCAGAGTATCTGAGTTTCTCTACTAGTTATTTTTTTTAAAAAATACACTTTTAAATATTAGAAAAGGCAGATTTATTTACTTTAGAGTGAGAGATATTAAGATAGTAAGTCTATATGTTTGTTTTTCTCTTCTTAGGATAGATCCTTTTCAGAATCTTGTCATTGTCCAATTGTCCAGGTTGTGATACAGAAACTACTGATAGCTCCATTTGCTTTCTTCTCTCTTTTGGCTGTTCAGCATATACCCTTTCTTTTTTGACTTCTGAGGTCATGGTGTATGAAGCCCTCATGCTGATTAGACGGAAATTTCCATGAATCCTTCTGTATACATCCCCATCCTCATGCAGTCACCTCCTTGCAATGATGCAGCACTACTGAGAACGTACTTGGGTTTTTGTGTGTTGTTTTTTTTTCAAGTTTATGTTGTTGCTTTGATACTTTCACAAATAGTTTTTCAAGCAAACAGAAATGTTCATTAAATTCATAGTCTCAAAGATTTAATACCAGAAAAATGTGACTCATGTATCACAAGAATATAATAATTTTACTTTCAAATTAGGCTTATGTGTTTTTCCAGCTATTGCACATCTTTTTTAAAAGTCTCAAATGGAGACTTGTAAACACTTAATTTGAACCACCACATCCCAAAGGAAGCTGTTCTAATAAGCTCAGTGGCTTTTGCTAGTCTAAAAAAAAATGTTTTATCTGTTATTTGGTTGGTTTGTTTTAGATTCTGGCCAGCAGACTTTTCTCTGTTTTTCTGCTCAGTGAAAGTAGTCTATCAGATATTTTATCCTTGTTTAAATTTTCATTAGACTTAAACTTCTCTTCAGTAGTCCAAGTAAATTAAAGCTCTTCACTCTCTTGCTATAAAGCATACTTCCCATGCTCAATAACTTCTCAATAACTTGATAACTTCAATAGATCTGTTCTAGGTTTTTAACACCTCTCTTGAAGAGTGTACTCTGGACAGGCACAGCAGAGTTGAAGTAGCTGCTTTGCTTATGCTGCTGACTGAAGTGACCACATATCTCTGGTCCTGCTTGATATTTCCTGCTTACATCCACGAAAGGATTTAACTCCTCAGGAGTGCAGGAGTTTTTCTTATTCAGAAGTTGTATAATCCACTAAAGATTGGCCAAATGACTAGCCACTTAAAGCCTGTGGAAGTTTTCAAGCATGATTCAGAAATATTTATTTACTTTTAAGTATTTAACAAAATTATGATTTACTGGAAACACCCTCTATAGACAAGCCTTCTTTTCTTTTGGAAGGCTAAGAAAACAGTCTATTTGGGCATAAGAAAGCAGTGACATTCACAGGGGGGTGAGAGTTGCACTCAGTTTCGTTTAGCATGTCCTCTTTGAGAGTGAATGCACTGATTCATGTATACAGCACTTGGAGGCTCTTAGAAGCTTGAAGACAACTTCACCAGGGAGATATAGGAAGATTTGCTACCATGAAGATTTCTATCAAACTTCCTACAATTAGAAGCCAGATTAAGCCTGGACAGATTACTTCTAGTATGCCTCTACGTATTCTGCTCATTGACATCATTTGATTCAGCGTGTTGCAATCTTGCTAAGTCCTTGTTTTTTAGGTTAACCATTAAGAAGTGTTTCTGAATGCATTTCCAGGAAGGGGTTAGGCATAAGAGGGATAGGAGCAGGGCGAGGGTATGGGGAATTCTCCCTTTGTAGACAGCAGATGGGCACAGTGGGAAGGGGACCTCTGGCCTTGTGTTGGGGTGGGAGAGAGGAGGAAGAAGACGAGGAGCCGCATCCATGTGGGAACAACCTAAGATAGCAGCACAGAGGGCAAAGTTTTTCTGGAAGTGGAATTTAACAGGTTTTATGAACAAGATCTTCCATGTTGATGGATCCTTGTCCTGCATAAGTGCACATTGTCTGAAATCTTACACAGTGAATCTGATGCTTGGTTTCTGAATAGGAGTTTAAAGCAATAAATATTTTTGCCTCTGAGAAAAGGAATCCAGCTGTTTGAGGAGAAATTGACTGTTATGGAGGGGCATTATCTCCCTTAGATAATGACATTATTATTATTAATATTGTTCTGCCCTTGGTAATGGAAAGATCCTTTCAACGTTTCTGGAATCCAGGCCTGAAAACGATTCTGTGATAGTTTTGCTGTTCATTTGAATTATTGCCAACCTCGCTCTGTTTTTTCCAGTACGAGGTCAAAAACGTAAATGAAGTAAGAGGCTTGACAATGCACCTCAGTTTGTGTTGCGCTCTTACTTTCTGTTCTTTAGTAGTTGCTAAAATAATTTGCCTCAGTATTCCTATGTCATTCTGCAGCGTCCACTCGTCTCATTTTCACAGTCAACCTTGCTATCTCTCTTCACATCTCTTTAGCCCATGGGACTATGCACCTCACTAAATGCCCTGCAAATTTCAGATGATTCATTCTCTTCTCTTTTAAGTAGATTTTTTACTCACTGTCTCTTCAAATTGTTGTCAGCAAACTGCAAAGTTTTTTGTTTTTTTTTTTTTCCCCTGATGTGTTTATCCTCAATTAACTAGTCTATATGAATTCTAATATTCTTCCTTTGGCTTCTGTGCTTAGATTGTACCCTGTTTGCTCAAGGGAAATACCTTTATTTCTTGTTATTTATTGATATAGCAATGGAGTCCTATTCCCTGTCCTCACCTCTCGCACTGCAGAGATTTAAGCAGACGTTCATGTTTTCAGTAGGACTTTTTCTAGAAGTGGCTGGAAAAGGGTACTTATTTACACATGGCTAAACCTCTCTGAATGTAAGCACGCCACGGTAACTTCTTCTAATAAAGCTAAGGACTCTCTCTGCACTGAACAATTCAGTT
Source organism: Anser brachyrhynchus (assembly GCF_964034855.1). Taxonomy (NCBI): domain Eukaryota; kingdom Metazoa; phylum Chordata; class Aves; order Anseriformes; family Anatidae; genus Anser; species Anser brachyrhynchus. The sequence continues at coordinate 15,100,381 of NC_137700.1, forward strand.
TAATTACCTCTAACCCATTACGTTGTTTTTGCCAAGTTGTATGGCATGGAATGAGGTGGGGTGCTGAAGAGGCTCTGTAGAAAAGAGAGCCCAGCTCATTTGTTTTATGATAGTTGCTACAATTTGAGCTACCACAGCAGCTGGAGGCCGGATACACGGAGAGAAAGCCTGCCTCATCTCACCCCTCATTCCTTGGGTGCCAGCTGTATCAGCAGCCAGTACAGGAGATAAGAGGAGGTGGGAGTTACTGTATTGGAGAATAATGTGTGTGCACAAATTGGAAATACATGAGCAGAAAGGGCAGGATTTTATTTATTTTTTGGACTTGAAATACTTGGTAATGGCGGTTGAAAGAAAGTGTAGATTGGATCCTCTTATAGTATACCTAGCATCTGAGGTTCCTAGTGCTAGACACTTTCCAGATGAAAAACAGATCCCACTGTATAAAGAATTTAATCAGTGACCCAGTAACTCTCAGGAGCTTAACTTCCAGCCCTCTCTTTGGCGTTAAAGCACATTTTGCTGGTTGTTCATTCTACTCTTTTGAGCAAAAGCACTATGTTCATACAAACACTGAGTACTTGTTTCCAGGGGAAAAAATGATTCTTTTTCATGCAAACAGTAGATAGTGTACTAGAGCCTTGGAGGTGCCTGGGATGTGAGGTTTCAAATACTGTCACTAGATACGCACAGCAGTGGTTTTGGGGACATGTCAAAAGAAATGAAGTGTGAAACTGTATCTGCAACTTCTTGCCAGGAGGTTTTGAAATAAGGGTGTTTCCAGCAGCTTACAAGGCTGTCTCATTCCCTGAAGTTACAGCTGTATTGTTGGTACTGCTGCATAAGTCATTGTAGTTTTATGTCAGGAGACACATTGAGATAAATATTGAGAGTGAGGAGAAAGAAGCCGCAGATGAAAACTATTAAAGTACTCAGTGACCAAGAGCAACATCATGGTAGCGTGAAGAATAATTGTATGAATGAATGATTGTATGAATGAAGAGATTTGGAAGAAATACCTGAATTGGAATGAACCTTATTTTTGCTAAAAACTTGAAGAGACTAAGGCAATAAAATTACAAAGATGTCTAAGAGAACATTGCTCGGTGTTAATTTGCCTTCCAAAGATATCCAGCTGGCTTTAATAAGAAGTGGTCTTTCAGTGATCTGGGTTATGTTCTCCTGGCAAGAAGTCTCTTGTCCCACACCTCCCAGAAATTTAACATAATAATCAAACACACTTCAAAGACACCAGAAGTGCTAGAGTGTATTATGTAGCATCAAAGCACTATGATTATCACAATGTTTATACTCAAACCTGAAGACAACTGAAAGGCATCTGCTATGCTCAGAGCATGAATGAGCTCAGAGAACGTGCGTTAGAGCCCTTATCTGGTCATTGCATCTATGATTATGTACAGTAAGTGGAAATTATCTTACAGCTATAAAGAGGCAGAGCTTGATGTGTTGCGTCTCAGGAAGAAAAGCTGGGATTGATTTCACCTGGAGTGAAGAGCAAAATAAAACATAAAGATAAGAACTTGGGTATTAATGTGAAAAACTGTAGCTGGTTCATCTAGAGTTCAAACAGGCTTCCTGTGCTTTTGTAGTAAAACATCACATGCTGAATTGTTCTCATGAACTCAGCAGATTTAGTGTCTGTTCCACCCCAGCATTGAAGTATGTAAAAGTAATGTGAATGTATTAGTTATATTTGTAATCTTTTATAATTTCCTTTCACTGCATTGTTTCTTGAGGAGATGGCTCTGTTTTCCCCTCTCCAGCTATTCTGCAAGGCTGGGAAAATGAGAAGTCAGTAATTACATTAAAATTTTGTCCTTTCCTTATCTATGGACTTTCAGATGCCTGGCAGTAACATACTATCCTGTCCTTTCTGGCATGAAATCTTGTCCTCTTCCAGGCTGTTGCTTTATTTGAAGTAACTGAAATTAGCACAGTCTGCTTTGACAAACTACGTTAAGGTGTGCAGGTCTGCCAGCACCCACCAAAGATATCAGCACCTACACAGTGCTGCTCAGCCAGCGATGTTCCTCACAGCCTTTTCTAATGTCATTTTTTTTTCCCAGTGACATTCAGAATTGGCTAATGCATTTCCAGTAAATTACAGTACATTAATGAAGGAATTAAGCTGACTGGAGAGAAAAAGTAGATCTCTTCATGTTAACCTTAGCGTATGTTGAACTTCCTAACTGGCCTTCATATTAATGTCTGCAATCAGGAGATAAAAGCTTGTCAGATTTTGCAGGAGTTGCACTGAAATTTTGTCTTTATGAGTCCTACAGTTGAATCTCTACTTAAATGTAGTGAGGTATGTAGCTCTCATTTCATTTGTTCATAAATACGCATGGAATATGCTGTAGTAATACTGAAGTTTAAGTACACAAATAAAACCTAGTGTCACTGAAGTAACTTGAGAGAGAACTGTGAATACTTCTCGCCTTCGAATGCAGTTAGGCAGTTCTGTTTTTCCTGGCTAAGCACTGAAGTATCTCTGTGTGCAGGTTTTCAAATAACTTTATAGTACCTTGCAACTGGAATTTTTCTGGAGATTTATGCTGTTGACAAACTGGGACGGTTTTGACTAGTAAACCAAGGGCTCTCTTATTGTGCTTGACTGCTTTTATCTAAATGAAGTTATCCTAATTAAACTTGGGTAGGATGTATTGGTGGGGTCAGAAAAATCTGGGTAGTGTTATGCTCCCATTTTCTCTTATCCTTAAAGCTGAATTTCATTTATTTATTTTTTTTAATGAGGAGGCAGTATTTTCCCAACTTGTAAATATTTCTTTGCTGCTGCTCTATACAGTGAAGAGAAGAAAAGCTGTGTTTTCAAGATGGCTGTTAATTTTGAAATGGAGTGCTTCAGCAAAATGTGGGAAATTGCTCTTGTCTGGGCATGCATGAAACCAGTCATAAGCATGCTTTTCAAGAGCAAGTTAACTGTGCCTTCACAAAAGCTGCGTTCTCTATCACAGCTACAAGCTGATAAATACCTGGCCTGTTGTTTGGAAAGGAGAGCTGGTCAGAAAGGTGTGCATTTTTTCTTTTTTTTTTTGCTGTTTTTTCACTGCTGATTTAAGAAAGAAGGGCTTTATATCCTGAAAGATAGAAGTGCATTCTACACGTTTGAAGTGTTTATCTTGATTATTACCACAGGAATAAATCACAGCGTGCAGTAGCTATGTGAACACTTACTCGTATGTTGAGAGATTTCCTACGTAGGAGGAGACTTGGCACGGAGATGCCTCACACAAAGCTAAATAAGCACTGAATGTTGGTAGGACTGAGGCCTAAAACATCTCATTTTTCAGTCTGTTCAAATGTGTTACTTTTGTTTACAATATGATGAGTGGAGAATCTTTTGGCACTAATCTTGGTACAGTGTACCACCTCAGTGTTACTGGTTGTCTTTTCAGTAATCATTACTCGTTATTTTCTAAAAGCATGGAGCTAACAGAGGGATGCCTGAGGAGATTTTAGCTGATGACAAACTATAAACAGATTCATGTGTTTATTCTCTAGCATGTTTTTCTTCCTCTGGGATCAGTTGTGTTGCTAGAGAATGGAGTATGTGTATTTGCCATCATAATAAAAGTAGTTGTAACACAAATGAATAATCAGCAATTGATTTTTTTTTTGTTATTTGTTACTGGTTGTTACTACAAGATGGACTAACTGATGGTCATTATATGTGACATGAACTTAGTTTTTGTTTTCAGCTCCCTCCCACCAGCACAAGACATTTGTTATCTCAGTAGGGATCCTTCTTATCTTGTTTTTAACAGAAAATACTGGAGAACAGAGTCTGATTTTGTATCCTTTTATGTTTCTGTGTATGGTTTTATGGAGGCTGTATTGCAAAAATGGGCTTTAAAAGAGTAGGAAAGCAAAGAAGGATATATCATTTTTCTGTTTTTCTGAAGTAAAATGCACTTTCTGGGTCAAACGGCCAGCCAAAGGAATGAAACTTATTCAGATGCTACCATCCTAATTACAGCCTGATGAACAATATTTAAGTAAAATAGTGGCCAAGGGTCCTTATTCTTGGATTCTGAGTTAAAATATGCTCACTGTTGCACTCAGCTTGCCAGCAAGTCACCAAATACTGGCCAAGTAGTTCGGGGCAGGCCTGCTCAGGCTTGCTCCACACGAGCTAGTGTCTGCGTGGTTGTGCAGCAGGGTGATGCGGAGCCTCGCTGGTATCTGCCGCCTGTGCTGAGATGGTCAGAGTGCTCTGCTCGTGGTGGTCAGGCTCAGGCTGAGGTTTGGATACAATGCCACTGTACCACCATGTGCTGAATGCTCTGAAAAGTGAGCAATGGAGCAGAACTCTAGCACCCACCCACGTGGTATCTAGATTTCTTAGTGTAAATAATTGGAGATGATATGAAACTCACATCAGTAAGGACATGGTTTTCCAAAATCTGAGGTTGGTTGAAAAGTAGTACCCTTAGAAAGAATCCCTGGTTTCTCAGTGGAGACAATTCAACACCTAGATGGTCCCACCAAGCTGAGAGTCTGCAGCTCTGACAGCCTTTCTGCTGCTTGTGTGCCCAGGGCACCTGACTTTTACTAGAACCTGTAGAAGTACTACAGTGGGAGAAAGCTTCCTCAACAGATTTATTATTTGCTGACATGTGGTTAAGTAGGTATAACAGCAACTAGCTCCTGTAATGTGTATTTATAGTGTATACTTTATTATACAGTATAGGTGTTTATAAAGTACATTGAGGTCCTTAGCTGAAAGGTGTTACATAAATGCAAGCAATAATTACTGTTGCACATATAAAAGAGTAAAGTCTTCCTGCCAGTAGGCTTTCCTCAAGGGGGAATTTAATTATCTGTAGTAATTTTATTGCAGTCTCTCTTGAGATTGGAATGTGTAGTTTTTAAAGTTGATTTAAGCAAGAGGGAGACTGTCTCTGCAATCTAGTGAAAGGGATATGATTCTTCCTTTTCTTTGCTGGACATTTGGCTACACACACTTATCTTCGCGTAGCTAGACAGCATGAACCCTTCAAATTCTCAGGTGACTTCAGGTTTTCTCTCAAGGTGAAGAGATACCACCTCTTGTCTCTCAATTTAAGGCATTCCCTCTGTCTATTCAAATTGTTTTGGGATGCACTTGTTTGCTTATCCCTAGCTTAGCCTTGGCCTTATTTAGAAAGGACATGCTTCATGTGTCAAAGTACGTAACCAAACTTAAAATATGACAACAATTTAACAGTATCAATGGCAAATGCGTTAATGCAAATGGGCATATAGTACCACAAACCTAAACAAGCTTTTTGTTCAGATTTTCTTATAGAATCATATAGCTTTAAGAAGGTGCATCTCAGACCTTCAAAAGATGAAAAATGCATTTCCCCAATGTACTGGCAGATAGAGGCTTAGAATTACTTATACTCAGCCATAGCAAATATTAGGCTCAGTAATTTATCTTTATTACATTAAGATAATTTAAGTGGTGAAAAAAGAGTCTTGTGATTAAACTTAGGATATATATCAGCAAAAACATAGCTTCTCTCAATACGTCTATTTTTTGGCTCATAAGAAGATATGGCAGGAACACTACATAGTGTCTTTGAAAGTATTAAAAAAAAAGTATTAAGAGCATTAACAGCAGTGATGAGATGAGAGGCTGTTACAGCTCATTTAAGTGGTTTACCATTGGGCAAACAGTTGGCAATTATTGCACTTGGAAGAACTAAATGGATGATTTGAATGGAAATGCTAGTTCTTCAGTGAATTCCCTTTTTACAACAATTGTAGCATATGTCCACAATTTTTCCAATGGTAATGAATTTCCTGAGGTGGTTTCCCTTGTGCTTTTGAATGCTAAGTGTTAAAATCCAGCAGGAGAGACCTGTGGTTGACCTTTCATGCTAAATGTGAAAGGGCCGTTGTTGCCTTTAAAAGGCTTTTGTGTTCCCAGGCCTCCTGGGAAGCTCCAGTTACCTTCAGACTGGATTAGCTGTTTCAGGTATCAAGCATCAGTTCTGCAGAGTAACTTTTAACATTTTTAATAGTTATGTCTTCCTCCTATTAAAGTCAAATCTGGAAACATTTGCTTGTACATGCAACACATCTGGCTTTATATTGTGTTCTGTCTCTTTCTCATTCATTCAGGAATGGAAACTACCAATATCTATGATTTGTCTGTATTCATAGTCGCTCTCGTTATTTAAAACTGTAATAACAATCTATGCGTGCAGTACAACTGCTCAGTAAAAATAATTGCGTCCATTGCTCAGGCTTCAGCCTTTGATATCATAAAGGGGTTCTCAGTAGACCTTTGCATTTGATTAGCTCTGATTTACACATGGTAAATTTTCAGTTTCTTCTGAGAGGTGGTCACATGTCAGCCTGTGATGTAGATTTAAATGGCAAATCAGTGTTCCATGTAATTTTCAAAACTTACATCATTACATCATTTCTGATAGTCTGCTTTCTTCTTTCTGGAAACATTTTTTTTTTTTGGTCTGGGAGAGCCGACACTGGCACATTTTGTATTTGATCAATGCTAGTAGAACTATCTAGGAAAGTAAGGTGAGAAAAAGGAAAAGGAGAGTCCCTTGGGTTCCTGAAAATTCCCAGGCTAAAGCTGCTGAAGATGCACTGATCTGGATGCTCATAGTTTATATTGGTTTAAGGGGAAACTGTGATGGTCTCTGGAGGACAAAGGCATTGACGGTTACAATGCAGAAATATACTAGTGGAGCGCATAGAAATACACAGAAACCAGATCTGCCTGAACAATTCCCTGTGCTGCAAACTGAATTGTTGGGAGAATGTTAGAGGGAAGCATCACTGCACGATTGCTCCTGTTTTATGCTCTTTGTCAGAGACAGGTAATAGAGCTAGACAGAACTGGTCTTCTCTGGTACAGCTGTTCTTATGAAAGCTGAATACTACTATTAAAAACTATTTAATTTGTTGTGCTTGGTTTTATTTTAAGATTTTTTTGGAACAACTGTTGCAATGGAGCTATGGCTTCTTAGATTTATTGTACTTGCGTGACTATTAGTTACTGAGTTCCTTCATTTCTTTAAGAAAAAAAGATGAATCGGTAAAAGTTGAAAAGGTAAAAATTGGCTTTGAGTTCTGACGTATCTAAAACCATGCAATAAGGTCAGTGTATTTTTTTTTTTAGCAGAAAGATTCTGAAGAGAAACTGAAGAAAGAGGAAGCTAAATCGCAGAGTGTTTAGAAATTGTGAATTCCATTGCACAAAAATTATCTGGCTGATAGCAATTATCTTAGCACTGACTGTTGAAATACCCAGGCAAACATGTGGAAATGTGGTAGATGGAGAGAGAGGCTGCATGCACAGAGAGATTGTAAGAAGACAAGGGAATAAACTCTTCACAAAGTAGAAAATATGCCTTACCAACATCATTTCACATTTCTGCTGGGGTCTAATAAGCATTTACATTCAAATATTAATATAGTCTTATCTCTCCTAACACACTTTGCTATTATACTTTCTGGTCTAATCACTGTATTCACACAGAGTCACATTGTGAGTCTTTTAGGTTGAAAATTTCAGTGCTTTCCAAAAGTCAAATTATTCTAGATGATTTGTACAAAATAATTCCCTTCTGGAAGCATAAGTAGTAGTCTATTGTTTAAAGGAAGAGATTTTCATTATTTATTAATAAAAAAAAAAGGAGTTCTGAAGAATATACACTTTGAGTTATCTAAAATACTGGAGTATATTTAAATCCTTCAGGTAGGTTGTTACCTCTAGCAAGGACCCAAAGATCGTGTTAAAAATCATTCATTCCAAAAGCTTAAAATGCAGCACAAGTCTAATCTTCAGGATGTGCATCTGTTTCTTGTATTGGTCTTTTTCCTTATTTCTTATGTAAACATCTTGCAGTTATGAAAAAGAGGGACAACAGGTGCTGTAAAATCAAGTGAATGAAACCCATGAAAACTATGTGATTTAGGAGACTTGTTTCAGAGTGCTTATAGATTATCTTCCAAATCACTGAATCCTAAAATGTGTACTTTATTCATCTTAAGAAATTAAATTGTGTGGGGGAAGTTTTCTACCCAATTTGCAGTCAAAAGAGACAAACCTACATTCAAGCAGAGTATCCTTGTATTAAAAGTAAGAAATATCCGTTAAGAAAATGAAAACACTTTTTTGCCTTCTCTTGAAGCTTAAGCGTAAGGAAAAAAACACCTTGATATTGTTCCTAAAACATTGGAAAAGGTGAATATATTTTTAGAAGTGTATAAATACTAAATTAATGAAGCTATCCGAGTCTCCTTGATGCACTTGGTACTGTTTAAACGTATCACCAAAATTATACTCAAGTAAAACTAATACTGAAAAAAGTGTGAAGTGTAGCACCTGCGATCAAACAAATGAAAAAAACTCAGAAGCTCAGCTTTTCCTGGCTGATCTCATTGTTTTTCACACTTATTTACTTTTTCCTTTTTCAAATGTACAAATGAAAAGATAGGTGTGGGTTATTTGAAAACATAGCCTGGTGATGATACTTGAGTCCTCCTAAAGTTTACTTGTTGATGGATAAGAATAAAAGGTGTGAATTTATTTCTTGGAGTTTCTCTAGGCTTATCTTCAGCCCCACCTTGATACTTCAGTTTACTATACAAAGTAGAATGGCCATGTGCTGCTTCTATTTCTGTCAGCCGGTGTTAGGAACTGGTGTCAAAAAGACACTATACTGCTCTCTACCTCTGAAAATTCCTTTCTACAATAAGCCCTCCTTAAAGGCTAGCTGTGCCCAACTGTACAGCTGTTTCACACAAAAATGTTTAACTTTTAAGCTACTCGTATCAGGGCCAAGAATCACATCCTATAATTTTATGACAACAAATGTTGCTGTAGACTCTACAAAGTTTTTTTAAATATAAATAAGATCATAGATAATATAATAAAAATGGATTGCTTTGTAGATGACAACAAACTTTACCTAGAGGAAGTTAATGCCACATTTAGTATTATAACATTATAGTTGTTTTCTAGTCAGCCAGCTCAGTGACCAACATAACCTCAAGCAGGAAATGATACATTTCATTATTTCTTATAGTCCAATAAAGCCACTTTTATAGCAAGCATTTGTTTTGCAGTCACAGTGGAAAAATTCTTATCTTAGCAGTGCATCAAGGCTTTCCTTACCTCCTTGTTAACAGTTATTCCTGAAATCATCTCATTCTTCTGTTGTCAGACCTGAATGTGTGGTATATCTGTCAGAATTAGGAAGAGGGCTCTCAGCCACAGAAATTCTCTCTCAAGACAGATTTAACAAGAAGGATGTAAAGTTTATAAGAAGTTTTCTGCTCTTATGGATCTCTAATGATGTAATTCCAATTCCAACTAGTTAATTTCACATGATTGTAGTTGAGACTAGAGTGTCTTATACAAATCCAATTATTATACAGTTTTACAAATGAATTTTATGGGAGAGATTCACCCAAGTGCATTTTGTGTTAGCGTCATTTTCTTTCTGGAGTGCAGGTGTTGCATCATCAAGAACTTTGCTGTTCTCTAAACAGAAAATTTCCAATGCTGTTGCTGAAATCCTGCTTAGCATGTTAAATGTGTACAAATCGGATGTACACAGGGAGTTAGATAATTAAAACACTACTATAATTTTTGTGGTTGAGTGTAGGTTACACCCTGAGCAAAAGTAACTATTTGCAAAACTGAAGGGGGCAGTTGGCTATAGGTTGTGCAGTTACAGCAAACTGCTGTTTCATTTGTCAGATACTCTAGACAGAAGTATTTGAGTTTGGATTTTTATACTTTTCCTATGAAGTATGAAATAAATGGGTATGAGGAATTATTTTATTAGTAATTGTTCAGGAAAACTCTCTAGTGTTAGAATCTGAACATTAATAAAAAGGAAAAAAGTCACTGTTAAGACTACAGAAGGCAGCACATGTATTTTAACAAATGCATTTATGGAATCCTTTATTTGTATTAAATTCCATATGAATTTTATATGTCTCATTTCAATTGTGAGAAGAAAATGAGGGATTAATGGTCATAAATGATGAGAAATAGAAAATCATGACTGAATTTTTGGAATATCTCTTTGAATTGTCATGGAACAAAGAGCAGGTTTTCTTTTATGTTTTGTGGATTTGTGATCTACTAAATGTAGAAGAAAATGAGGGCATCAAATTATTTTCTTATGTGACGTCAGATAAAATAAAACTTAGCCTAATTCATTATTATTTGTAAGCAGATGCTCCTGCATATGTGCATGTGTTTATGTACTCATACATTTTAAGAAATGATTGCCCTCTTGGTAACAATGGCAAATAATTATTTAAGAAAAAAGGTCCTATTAAGTAAGCAACTACATTGGTTAGTCACCACTGATAACACTGCTCTTCAGTTCCCACTTCCACTTCTGAGTTCCCACCAATCCTTCTCCTCCTCCCCAGTGCTATGTAGGAACAGACATGTCAGCGTTCAGGAAGATACAGTCATGCAGTTCTTTCTAATTGCCAACACTGAATAAATTCACATTGATTTTTATCTGTTAAAAACTGACAGATTGTGCTTGTACACTTGAGCTTGGACAGTTTCTTCCATCTCCAATTTTGCTTCCTTGTCAAGCTGGAAAAAGTATGAGTCCTTTTTTTTTTTTTTAATTGGGAAATAAGCTGTTTTCCTTGGGGGAAAAATTTGTGAGGGAATACAAAATGCTCTTCTACGTCCAAATAGTCTTACCATGTGCATCAGATATTTTATGCTGGTCTACAGCAATATTTCTAACCAGTAGTTCAGCAGGTCAGCTGAAAACATAAGGCAAAAAACCTAGAGCAATATCAGCATGGTTAATCTTCGGTAAACAGCTTTCTGTTGTGCAGTGATAACTTGAGATGCTTGCACAAAAGACAGGTTGTTAGTAAACTACATATATAAGCTATTTTCTTACAGTTTCTCAAACGCTGCAGTAATTCTGAAGGACAAAACTGCATTAGAAAAAAAACCTTTTTCCAGTATCACAGATACATAAAGCCAGTATAGGTACAGTAATGAATACTAGTTTACTGAATTTAAATTAGCAAAATCCAAACTTACCTTGACAACTTTAATAAAACGCTTTAACCTGTAGACAGTAGCTGTTTGTCACTGTCATTATTTCAGCACACCTGCAATATTTAGCACTTATGTGAGCGCTGAATTCTACTAGCATATTCCAGAAATGCCTGCATGACACTAAACCCTGTCTTTTCTTTGATGACTCAGGAATCTGGAGACAAAGCACATCTGACAGTTATTTGATAGTGTGTTAGAACTGCTGTAGACTCACTCACCACCACCAAAAAACCCATGAGTGCACCTTTCCTGATGGGGGACTTGGCTGGAGACATTAACTTAACAAATAAACCTGAGTTAGGAAGGCAATAAAGTCTGCTGTGGTTGTCACAGCACTAGCTTCATTTCTATTCCTTTCTGATATTTCTCTGTAATTACAGCTGCTTTCTGAACCTGAGTTAATCATATTAACAACCATTTCCATGTTTGGATAGAAGTTTGAATATGCTCAAGGTGACTTTGTGTTTTTGGTTTGGTTTTAATGTTTACTAGTTATCTTAATTGACCCTGTTGTATTGCACTTGAAGTAAGAACTTCAGCTGGTGTAGCCTGCAAGATGTTGCTTGTCATGTTTCATACAACACTTCTTGGGCGAGGTGACAGATGTTCACGTATATATTTTATGGCAACGTAACACCAAGACTGGTGGTGATCTAAGAGCCTATCCAGATAGGGTAGTAAGGAATGCTACTGACTTGAATAAGGTTGTTTTTCAGTCCCTGAACTTCAGTGATGTTTGTGGTATGAATTCTTAAAATTCTATCAGGTAGAAGTTTCTTCCAGGTTTTAAAAAGTAAAAATAAAAAATGAGTGTTACAAGCTAGTTTATAGGGATTATTAGAGCTGTAGTAAAGTTTTCTGAAGAGCCTGTTTTATTATGGGAACGATAAATATATCTCTGATGTGCTGAGGATGATGGTGTAATGGGCTAATGAAACTGCTTGAATTCGTCGTGAAGGAAAGAACAGAATCTGCCCATTTCTACTCTGTAGGAAGGCTGGGCCTGAGTGTGAAGAAAAAAGGCAATTCCTGCTCCTCCTTGCAGCCCCTTGGTGCTGGTGTCAAGGGGTGGTCATGGGGGACAGGGTTCTTCATTGTGAATGAAGGACTGGGGGCAAGGATGTACTGATGGAGGCACCACTGTCACTGGGCTACAACAGGCTGTGGTTGGGATTGTACCAGAGGTCCTGCGAGTCTCCTCAGCCAACACATTTCCAGTTTCCTCATGTACTTGAAATAAGAAATTGTTAGAGTTACTGTGGGCAGGCCCTGCAGTTTAACTAAGCAGCAATTATGAGCTGTGATTGACTTTGGATCTTCAGTGCATAGTGCCATTTTACACGACATTTCTGAAGAGACATCTCAGCGCAGTTACATTTACATGTAATCTCTGTAATGTGTGTTGTCCTATAGCTGGGTCACCATGCAGACTGAGAAGGAGAAAATCATTCCCAATTTATCAGATGTATATCCTCATTCTTTTCCCCAGTAAGACCTGCTGTTCAGTTTCTGTCACTGTTCACAAGAGTTTGAGAATCAGTGTTATGCTGTAGAGAAAAAAGATCCAGAAAGATTCAAGCAACTTTTCTTACGAAGATGCAGGAACTGTTTGGGGGAATTTCACAGAATCATACAGAAAATCACAGAATAGTCTAGGTTGGAAGAGACCACCAAGATCATCCAGTCCAACCTCTTACCTAATACTAACAAGACCTACACTAAACCATATCACTAAGCTCTACATCTAAACGTCTCTTAAAGACCTCCAGGGATGGTGACTCAACCACTTCCCTGGGCAGCCCATTCTAATGCCTAACAACCCTTTCAGTAAAGAAGTTCTTCCTAATATCCAACCTAAACCTCCCCTGGCCCAACTTTAGCCCATTCACCCTCATCCTGTCACCAGGCACGTGGGAGAATAAACCAATCCCCACCTCGCTACAGCCTCCATTAAGGTACCTGTAGAGAGCGATAAGGTCTCCCCTGAGCCTCCTCTTCTCCAGGCTGAACAATCTCAGCTCCCTCAGCCGCTCCTTGTAAGACTTGTTCTCCAGACCCCTCACCAGCCTCGTCGCCCTTCTCTGGACTCGCTCGAGCACCTCCGTGTCCTTCTTGTAGTGAGGGGCCCAAAACTGAACACAGGACTCAAGGTGTGGCCTCACCAGAGCCGAGTACAGGGGCACAATCACTTCCCTCGACCTGCTGGCCACACTGCTTCTTATACAGGCCAGGATGCTGTTGGCCTTCTTGGCCACCTGAGCACACTGCTGGCTCATATTCAGCTGCCTATCAACCAGTACTCCCAGGTCCCTCTCGGCCAGGCAGCTTTCCAACCACTCATCTCCCAGCCTGTAGCGCTGCTTGGGGTTGTTACGCCCCAGGTGCAGGACCCGGCACTTGGCCTTGTTGAACTTCATGCAGTTGACCTCAGCCCATCAGTCCAGCCTATCCAGATCCTCCTGCAGAGCCTTCCTACCCTCGAGCAGATGGACACACGCACCTATTAATTTAATGTGCTACATCCCATAAAACATTTTGTCCCAAAGGCTTTGTTCTTTTTCTTTTGAAAAGGCTGTTTATTTAGATGGTTATTCTAACTCACACCATTCTGCCTCACCTAGAAGCTTTAAATTTGATAATAAAAGTACAAGAAGTGTATGTGAGAAAAGAGGATTAAGTAATACCTTCTTATCAAGATAAGTTATACATATTTCAAATAAAATTAAGGGCTCCTAATGATATGGTACAAGTTCTAATGATATGGTGATCACGTCACTATTATTGTTGAGAGCAACCTGGTTTAATATGTGCTTTGACCTTCACATTGCTCTAAATTTCACTACAAAATAAATACTAAAAACTCTGACACTTATTACAGAAAAATGCTAATAGTCATGAAGGCAGAGTACAGTCTGAACCAGCAGGTTTCAGCATGAAAATATAATGAAATTTGTGTTGCTCCATGTTAATGTCCTCACAAATTGGGTTAGGAAAACCTATTTGGCTCAATCAGCTTGAAGTTGAAGGACAGAACTCAAATGAACAGGTTTTGAAATGGTTTCCCCTATTGAAAACCAATATTTTTACACGGTAATATATCATAACAGTTGGAGTCTTTGTGTACTGTTTCATAGGTTTACCAGTGAACAGCAAACCTCTGGCTAGGCAGGGATTTGTAGGAGGGGAAGAAAAAAGCAGGGGGGTCAAAAGGAGGGCTATGGATATCTTTTTTTTTTTCATGGGAAAAGTAGGCATGATCTTAAGTAAGTCAGGTTGTGGTAGGAGAAGTTTAGGTGTGAGTGATTTATCGCCCATGCTTCTCCATCTCTAGCTGGATTTCTGCGTTTGAACTGTGATTTGGTTGGGGTGGGACTGTCTCTTTGCATGGTGTTCAGCACTGTGGGCTCGAGCTGCTGGGGGAGCTATCCACAGCCACACAGATACGTGTACCTCTCTTCCAAAGAGTTGCTCAGAGACCTCCAGGGAAAGGTAATCGATGGAGTTTCCCTGTTGGCATTTGACTATGAAAGACAGCTGTGGAAAACAACTGTCTTATACCTGTGAGGCTCTGTGGAGTACTCTTCTGATAGCACTGCAGGAAAAAATAAAAGCATTTTTCCACCTAATTAGTGATGCTTGCCTAATTGGCGAAGGTTGATGCAGTGGTTTTTTCTTTTCTTTTTCTTTCTTTTTTTTTTTTTTTTCCTTCCTCCTATGTTACAGATATACGCGGACTGCAGGGATTTCTCGATCAGGCCTCCAGACTGGGACTTGATGTGTCATTACAAAAAGTGGACAGAAACATCAGCAGAGTCTTTGCCAACCTTTTCACTACCATGAAAACAGAAGAGCTGAACCGCTATCGAGACACATTGCGAAGGGCTATCTTACTCCTAAGCCCACGGGGAGCCCAGACTTTTATTAATGAGGTCAGTGAACAGTTGTTTTTATCTATGTTTCAGGGACATATATGATGACTTACGTGATACCTTGCCAAGTTTTCAGAAGTGGCAGATTTTGACAATGCTGGTTGGTAAACAACAAATATTCTGTCAGGTGCTAATATCAGAAAATTAAAATAAAGTGTACTTCATGTAGTGCAAACAATAGTAATTGCAAGTGGACAGCATGGGCCAGATGGGCACTTTCGATATAAAAACAGTTCTGTGGGGCAAGTCTTTTTTTTCTGGTTGTCTTTCCATACCATTACTCTTGACCTGGGTTACAACAACTGTCTACAAGTGATCAGAAAATCTATTGTGCTGTATTAGGAATTAAACATAATATGTCTGGGAGTGTTGTCTTTACTGTGGAAATCTCCAAACTCTTGATAAAAGGTTGTGTTACTGATGTTTGGCAGCTGAATCTGTGTTTTTATCAAGTACGAAGTAGGAATGATATGTTTGTCTTTTTTTCATGATGGTTTCTTGAAATCATCAAGGCTAATTAGGACAGGGATGTGACTGTTCGGCAAACTTGTAATTAATGTTGTGCTAAGGGCTAATTTTTGGCATTAATTTGTTTTATCCAGCTTTTTAAATATTAAATAATGAATTATTTTGCAGTGCTTTATATGTCAGAGTTGAGAATGTGTTGTATCCCTAGTATAACCTCACATATATTCATTAGCTAATAACTTGGCATTGACATAGTTTTTTTTTATTGTTGTTGTCTTGTTTGTGTAACTAACCAGGGATAAGACTGAACCAAGAAATCAAAATATGCATGAGACCTCTTTCCAGTTATCAGTTCTGCTGCATCAGATCCTGCTAAATTAAATATATATATATATCAAAATTAAAATTAAAAAAAAATTAAGCTTAAGATTTTTTTTTATATCAGCATAAATAAATCCTCCACATTTATGTTCAATGGTGATTTTAAAAAAAATTAATAGTGTTAATTTTATCATGGATAAATGAGGTAAAGATTTAGTTTGGGCAGGACTAGGCATAGGGACAAACTTAACTACTGGTTGTGCATGAACAAGGAATGAGGGAGTACTTGCCTTAGAAGCATAATCAGCTTACGCAGTTCAGTCAGTATTGTTATTTTCTTCATAGAGGAACTCCAGCAAAAATGCATGAGTTAGTTTTCCAGTGAGTACTAACAAGGTTTCCAAACCAGGTATTGATCAGAAACTGTCAGGTGTTTTATTATGACCCACACAGGCTAGAAAGTCTGTTGCTTTTCAGCGTCCAAGACTCTCAGAAATGTTAGCAAGAATTACACGCAAGCCTGGTCAAGACCCCGCAGGTCTCCAGAGTGTAGGGGCTAATGTATTAAACTGTTTTAGTACTCACTTCACCTTAAAGTGAAGTGTGTATTATAGGCATTAAGGCTAATGATCTTGATATATTTCCAGATCCCTGCAGGAGTTTAGCTGTGGGCAGAAATGAAAAGTAATTTATTTGGCAATCTCCCTATATTGTATCTTGATTGATTCAGAAAAGCTTTATAAAGGAAAATTTAAATCTTTGAAAGGATCTCTCAAAAGGCTTGAGACATGTGGTGTGCAACATAGGGAAGAATTCACTAGTGGAGACTGGGTGAACATTTCTTGAAGGGTTAATGATAACTATGATTCCTCAATATCACAGGCAGTAAGTGCAGCTGATGATCTACAGTGTGGTTTCAGGTGGTCTGCAATAACAAATTTCTGCTTAAGTGAAATACGTATTTTTATAGAATTTACATAAATACATCATTCACAAGATGCAGCAGTAGAAGGAAAATTCCTTTAGATTTACGTATTTCCACAGTTAGTAAATATTTCGTACTATAGGTCAAATAATGACTAAAGCTGGTTCACTATCAGTAATGCAGCTTGGAAGTTGTTTTTATTTCATTTTTTTGACACTTTTCATATTTTGGGGAAAAAAATAAATCTCTAGAAGAGGTAAATAGCAACTTAAGAAAAAACGAAGTCTTCATTTTTAAATTTTGGGTATTTTTTTACTTTTTTCCTGTTTTAGCTCAAAATAAAATAAGAATTTAGAAAAATAAATTGGATTTCAAGTTTTGCTTCCATAAGCTCTTCTTCACTGTATGGGTCACGGAGCACTGAAATAGGTTGACCAGAGAGGTTGTGAAATTGGTCTGTTTAGAGATCTTCAGAAGCTTGTGGGTGCAGTGCTGATAATCTCTGAAAAACTTCAACCAGTTCTAATTAAAGTCTGTTGGCTAATAATATATCTTGTTTAAAAAAAAAAAAAGTGTTGTACACAGACACTCCTGTATAATGCAGGACAAGAATAAGAGACTTTCTTGGACAGTGTCTGGATTATGAACCCTGATGTAAATGATTATAACGATTTTTTCTAACCATAAGTCATAGCCATCAGCCATTTGAAGCTGGCATGAGATTTAATTTGCCTTTTTGATAGTGGAAGTGATACATTTTTCCCTCTAGAAAAATGGAAGGTAAATACATTTATAAAATGTTAGCTATCCCTGTTTTTGCATTAAAAGGTCACTTTGGGATTAAAGCAAACCTAATCTATGGAAAGTATGTACCTCCTTAATCATTTGGAGAAAATTGCTCTCTTCAACATCTGCAAAAATCCTTGATATTCTTGGCATAGTGCCATTGTTTATTTTATATGCAAGCCCAGTCTCACTTGTAACAAGTATGTAACAGCAAAAGTGATTGTTTTTTATTATTATTTTTTTAAGGCCAGAGTATGTGACCTTGCTGTAAGTCAGCATATAGAAAGAAAAGAGGAAAAATCAGTAACTGAGAAATGGAAGGGGGGATTTATTACTTCCAGTTACTCTTTGGCTCAGACACCAGGTTTGGAGACTCAGAAGGCTCCCCTTCTGTATGACCTGCCTGTAGAGGCAGCCAGATTTCACCTGCCTCTTCCACTTGCCAATGAATAATTTTGGGGGGTTGCAAGTAGAGGGAAATTTGTATGGATTATTTCTGTCATTAAGGGCTCTGTATTACATGGTGACATGAAAACAGTTCCAGGACTAGTGCTGAGAATGATAAGATAGGAGAGCATGACCTGTGAAGACAGGTCTCAGGAATGCTGCGTGTAGGGAAGCGCATTTGAAGTGCTTCTACACAAACGCATGCAGTATGAGGAATAAAATAGATGAGCTAGAAGTCTTGGCCCAGTCCCACAGCCACGACATCATCAGCGTAAGCGAAACCTGGTGGGATGAGTCCTGTGGCTGGTGTGTTGCAATAGATGGTTACAGGCTCTTCAGGAGGGACAGGCAGGGTAGGCGAGGTGGCGATGTATGTGAAGCATGGGCTGGACTGTGTGGAACTTCAAGTTGGCGATGGCAAAGTTGAGAGCCTCTGGGTAAGGATTAAGGGACGAACAAATAAAGGGGATGTCGTTGTGGGAGTCTATTACAGACCACCTGGCCAGGACGACAACGCCGATGAATTATTCTTTGCAGAACTAAGAGATGCCTCGAGATCGACTCCCCTTGTCCTTATGGGGGATTTCAACTTGCCAGACGTCAACTGGGATCACCACACGGCTGACACGAGCAAGTCCAGGAGGTTCATAAAGCACCTAGATGATAACTTCTTGGTGCAGGTGCTAAGGGAGCCAACTAGGAAAGGTGCCCTCCTAGATCTGTTGCTGGAGAACAGAGAGGGTCTTGTGGGAGACGTGGCAATTGGCGGCCGTCTCGGTCATAGTGACCATGAAGTGGTTGAGTTTAGAATTTATGGTGACAGAAGGAAAACTGCCACCAAAACTTTATCCCTGGATATGGGGAAAGCAGACTTCAGGCTGCTCAGGGAATTAGTCAGCAAGGTCCCCTGGGATACTGCTTTTGAAGGCATTGGTGTCCATCAGTGCTGGTCCATCTTTAAGCACTGCCTCCTAAAAGCTCAAGATCAGGCGATTCCAACATATCGGAAGTCAGGCAAGCGGGGCAGAAGGCCGGCCTGGCTGACCAGGGATCTTCTACTGGAGCTAAGGGGAAAAAAGAAAGTGTACAGCTGCTGGAAGGAGGGTCAGGCGACGAGGAAGGAATACAGGGATGCTGCTTGTGTTTGTAGGGAGAAAATTCGTGTGGCCAAAGCCCAACTAGAGTTGAAGCTGGCCATGTCTGTGGGAGACAATAAAAAGGTTTTTTTTTAGATATGTGAACGGAAAAAGGAGAACCAAAGAAAACATAGGTCCGCTACTAGATGGGGAGGGTCTCCTCACAGACAATGACATAGGCAAAGCAGAGACGTTTAATGCCTTCTTCGCCTCTGTCTTCAACACTGATGATGGGCTTCGGGACCCAGGGTACCCTGAGCTGGAGGACCATGACGGTGGGAATGACAAACTCCCAACCCACCCTGAACGTGTGCAGGATTTGCTGCTCCACCTGGATCCATACAAGTCCATGGGTCCAGGTGGGATTCATCCCAGGGTGCTTAAAGAGCTGGCTGACGTCATCGCGGGACCTCTCTCAATTATTTTTCAACGATCTTGGAAATCTGGAGAGATTCCAGTGGACTGGAAGCTGGCAAATGTTGTGCCAATTTTCAAGAAGGGTAAGAAAGAAGACCTTAGCAATTACAGGCCTGTCAGTCTTATGTCAGTGCCTGGTAAAATTATGGAGAAAATGATCCTTGAAGTTATTGAAGCACACCTGGAGGATAATGCAGTCATTGGTCCCAGCCAACATGGGTTCATGAGGGGTAGGTCCTGCCTAACGAATTTGATTTCCTTTTATGATAAGATCACCCATCTAGTCGATCAAGGGAAACCAGCTGATGTGATCTTTTTGGACTTCAGCAAAGCTTTTTACACAGTTTCCCATAGGATCCTACTGGACAAAATGTCCAGCATACAACTTAACAAAAACATCATACGATGGGTGAGCAATTGGCTGATGGGCAGGCCTCAAAGGGTTGTGGTAAATGGGGCCACATCTGGCTGGCGGATGGTCACTAGTGGGGTCCCTCAAGGCTCCATTTTAGGGCCAGTCCTCTTCAGTGTCTTTATAAATGATTTGGATGTAGGACTAGAAGGTGTTCTGAGCAAATTTGCCGACGACACCAAACTTGGAGGAGTTGTGGACTCTGATGAGGGTGGAGAGGCCTTGCAGAGAGATCTGGACAGATTGGAGAGCTGGGCGATCACCAACCACATGAAGTTTAACAAAAGCAAGTGCCGGGTCCTGCACCTGGGACGGGGCAACCCTGGCTATACGTACAGACTGGGCGACGAGACGCTGGAGAGCAGCCCCGCAGAGAGGGATCTGGGGGTTGTGGTTGACAGCAAGTTGAATATGAGCCAGCAGTGTGCCCTGGCAGCCAGGAGGGCCAACCGTATCCTGGGGTGCATCAAGCACGGCATCGCTAGTCGGTCGAGGGAAGTGATTGTCCCTCTGCTCTGCGCTGGTGCGGCCTCACCTCGAGTACTGTGTGCAGTTCTGGGCACCACAGTACAAAAAGGACATGAAACTGTTGGAGAGTGTCCAGAGGAGGGTGACGAAGATGGTGAAGGGCCCAGAGGGGAAGACGTATGAGGAGCGGCTGAGGTCACTGGGCCTGTTCAACCTGGCGAAGAGGAGGCTGAGGGGGGACCTCATCGCAGTCTACAGCTTCCACGCGAGAGGGAGTGGAGAGGCAGGGGACCTATTCTCTGTTATCACCAGTGACAGGACCCGCGGGAACGGTGTGAAGCTGAGGCAGGGGAAGTTTAGGCTGGACATCAGGAAGAGGTTCTTCACTGAGAGGGTGGTTGCACACTGGAACAGGCTCCCCAGAGAAGTAGTCATGGCACCAAGCCAGTCTGAATTTAAGAAGCGATTGGACTGTGCACTTAGTCCCATGGTCTAAGCTTTTGGGCAGACCTGTGCGGTGCCAGGAGTTGGACTTGATGATCCTTATGGGTCCCTTCCAACTCAGGATATTCTATGATTCTATGACCTGTGAAGACAGGTCTCAGGAATGCACTAAACAGCCTGCCTAAGGGAATATTACTGATATACTTGAAAATAAACAAGAGAGGAGGAGGAGGAGTTATTTGAGGTGATGATGGGTGGTCTAGCAGGAAGTTTTGACCTGAAGCTAAACAAGGAAATTTTTCTCCCAGAGAGGTTAATTAGACAATGTGACTGCTTGGCAAGAGAGGTCAGTGAGGTATTGTCCTTCAGGGTGTTCAAGAGTGCATAAATAAAACACTTGGGTAACTCAGCATAGCCATCATTCCTGAACTAGTTTGAAGGATGTGCTAGATGACCCAGGGGTCTTTCTGAAGACTTATCAGGAAATAGTTGTTGTGTGAATAAATTCTGACTTTGTATGTTTTGTATAAAGCATGCTTGAAGAGAAGAAAGATATGGAAGAGATGTTATATGTTAGTGTTTTTTAAGTTTCCTCTTGTATATTTGCAGTAACAGTTGATGAAGCTTTTTTTTTTTTCTTCACAGAACTCATGTGGTTTGTTTGGGATGTATATTTTAATGAGATTTTTCCTTAAAACTGTAGGTGATATCAATTGCTTTATAGATTTCAGTCATCCTGCTTTCCAGTATTATCACTTTTACTTTTGTAAACCAATCAAATGGAAGCTGTAACACAGATGCATGTGGTTATTGATTTGAAAAGAGAAGGAATTTTTGGCTTTACAAAACCTTTAACTCAGCATGACTTGTTTTTTTGGCAGCTTCACTGAAGTGCAAAATATTTCTGTTTGGATATGTCTTTGAGAATATTATTACTTGCAAGTCTGTCTTGCCTGTAAACTAGTAAGCTTACTGCAATAAGATGGATGCCAGCTGAAAGCAAAACTTCATATCTCATATGCCTAGTACTGTAAACAAGAAAAAAAAAGAATATAAAAAATGGAGAGCAGATTAATTGCATTAAAAACTCTACTCTGTGCTGGTGCGACCTCACCTCAAGTACTGTGTGCAGTTCTGGGCACCACAGTACAAAAAGGATGTGAAACTGTTGGAGAGTGTCCAGAGGAGGGCAACGAAGATGGTGAACGGCCTAGAGGGGAAGGCATATGAGTAGCGGTTGAGGTCACTGGGCCTGTTCAGCCTGGAGAAGAGGAGGCTGAGGGGGGACCTCATCGCAGTCTACAACTTCCACGCGAGGGGGAGTGGAGAGACAGGCGACCTATTCTCTGTTATCACCAGTGACAGGACCCGCGGGAACGGTGTTAAGCTGAGGCAGGGGAAGTTGAGGCTGGACATCAGGAAGAGGTTCTTCACCGAGAGGGTGGTTGCACACTGGAACAGGCTCCCCAGAGAAGTAGTCATGGCACCAAGCCTGTCTGAATTTAAGAAGAGATTGGACTGTGCACTTAGTCCCATGGTCTAAGCTTTTGGGC
The DNA here is from genome assembly GCF_964034855.1 of Anser brachyrhynchus. Lineage (NCBI taxonomy): Eukaryota > Metazoa > Chordata > Aves > Anseriformes > Anatidae > Anser > Anser brachyrhynchus. The sequence continues at coordinate 15,122,797 of NC_137700.1, forward strand.
AGACCTGTGCGGTGCCAGGAGTTGGACTTGATGATCCTTATGGGTCCCTTCCAACTCAGGATATTCTATGATTCTATGAAAAAGTAATGCTAAAACTATGTATTGTTGAGGCAGGATTATTTTAATCACTGCAATTCCAACAGCAGGTGGAGATATCAACTTCCAGAGCAATACTAATTTTGTTAAATAGTTATAATTTCTCTTTGCCCTGTTTATGTAGTCACCTTGCTGTCCTCACTGGAAAGCAGGGATTGCTGTATTTCTCTTTTTACACTGGTTCTTATCAGATGTCTGACTGGTTTAAAGAGGGGGAAAAAAAAAATGAGAATTTTTTTTTCTCTAGGCTTTTGGGATCATTTCACAATGATTTGTGGCCTTCCTTCTTCTCTGGTCATTGAAGCTGCTGAGCACCTTGCTCCTGGAGTGCTCCCAGTTGGCACTTGTCTGCGATCAATGCTCCAGAGTTCTCTTTCCCTTCTGCAGTCAGTGACTTGCTCTTACTTCACCAGAGCTGTAGGAATTATTTATGGCATCTTGAACACTGTACGCACAAGTAAATGTATGAAATCTTTTTTTCGTAAGAAGCAAATACCTTTATTTTTCAGAATTTAACAGGAAAAAAAAAGTTTAATATTGATTTTCTGGCACTTGGTATTTCATATTGGCATACATCTCTTTTTTATTTATGTTGCAAATGTTCAGCATATTAGTCTGTATCTCTGTTTTATATACAGTATATAAACATCTTGAAATATTGGTGAATAACTTCAGGGAAAAATATTATGCCTCTTCTGTTTTTAGAAGGTAATTTCTTTGCTTAAAGAGCTGGTAGTGATTTGTGGGTGCTGGTAACAGAACTGCAGAAATAATTCTCTCAATATTTTCAGGTAAATTACGCCTGCCTGATTTTTACTAAATCTTCTGATTTTCTGTTTCTTCCTCAGAATTAAAATTGTCTGCTATTGCTGACATCTGCAATACATTAAGACGCTTTCTGCTTAAAGAGAATAATAATTATAATTAAAACCCAAACAAACCTCACTAAACTGGTAAAACCTGACTGAAAACAAATTCTCCCATTTTGGAATAAATTGACTTAGAAGCAGATTTCTTTCCATTTGGCCAAATAGCAACAACAAAAACAACAACAAAAAAATACAACTCCACATATTATTGCAATGAATAATCCAAGGTATGGGATTCCTGTGAGAATGTGTTTGGAGCAATCATTTACTTACATTATAGATATGTGGGCACAGTGTAGAGCAAAAAAAAAAAAAAGTCATACTTTGGTGAATAAATGACTTTTTAAACTGCTTACACAGCTTCATGTAAATGACATTCCTCTTACAAGTGCAGGTAATTTCAGAATTTCAGAAATTCTTTTTGTTTTACTCAAATAGTAATGTTAAATCAGATCTTGAACCTTAGTGTTCCAATTGTGAGAAACATGAGGCTTGCATCCCATTTTGTACATCTCTAACAATAAAAGACAACAGTTTTGTGAGGTCTGGGGAACATCGGAGGAGAAAAAATTATGGAAATCAAGTACATTGGCAAGAGTTACAGAAAGTCCTTACGAGTCTAAAAACTGCTTTCCCAGCAGTTTTACTAAATCCCTCAATGTAATGTGTCTGGTCTGAAGAAACTAGGTTTCAGCTCATGTTTTTATTCTGATGACTGGGCATTTATACTTAGGGGATCGCTTTTTTTTTTTTTAAATGTCATTAAATCTGTATATACAGGAACTGGGTGTTCTTGCTCTTCTGGCAGGGTCAGCATTGATACATTACAGTGTACTCCAAGAAGGTGTTTGGGACCTGAGGAGCATAACTTCATGAAGGTCTGAGCCTTCCTTTTCAGTAATACTAATGCTGAGATGTCTCTGGCATCTTATATAAACCTATTGTTTTACCTGAAACCTCATTCTGGAAAGAAATGCAAGGAAAATGTATTCAATAATGATTTAGCCCATATGGAAATAAAAATAGATGTGATCTGAATAAGCAAGTTTAGCTCAAGTTTGCCTTGGGAGAAATAGTTAAAGAAGTCCAACTGGAATAGTCTTGTCACAAAGCAGAGGGAACAAGGCAGAGACTTCAGGTAATGGTGTAGTACGTATTGCTGTGGTGGAAAGGTTGTTGATGTAGAACACAGGGTAAATGGTAGGCTGGCTAGTGAAAGGGAAGACAATTGAAAAGAAATCACGGTCGTAAGAGTGGAAGAACAGGACAGTAAACTCAAGAATTTGGGAAAGAACGGATCATATGATTACGAGAGGGAGTGGACATTCTAAAAACATTTTTATTGAACAATTAGCATTTTAAAAAAAATCAATAATTAACATGATGTAAGTATGTGAAAATAAAGGTCATATGATGGAAATGCAGTTTAAGTTTACCAAAGCTGATCATTTTAGATTACTGTAGTGAGATAATAGTGTAGGGCATACACTTTCATTCAAGAGAATTTCGTTCTCTTTGTTGAATTTCTCATCCATTATATTTTTACCTCTCCTGAATGTCACCTTTAAGTATGGGAGCTGACCAGCATGGTGCAAGGTAGCCTGTTCATATGGGAGGGCACTGGAAAAGCTGACATGTCCCTACAGCTGCTGGATGTGGAGATTGTTGTTGATGTCCAGGGAGAAGGAGCTGGTGGTAGCATAGCACTGATTCTGGGTTAATGAATTTCTCCTTCCTTGTGTTAACATGGTCAGTTCCAGAAGTAGCTCTCTGCACAAATTTAACCTAATGACTGGGGGATTCTAGCTATCGGGAGGAACTGTATTTATAGTTTTCTTTTGAAAGACGAGAAGTTGTTAATGACTTGGAAACACAGAAATGCCATGTTGGGTCACACACAATTCACCTTCTTTAGAACTCTTTTAATGGCATCCAGTATTAGCTTTTTGCAAGAGCTGACCCAGGACGACTCTCTAGTGAGAACTAAAAAACTACAGCTCCTAAAAACTATCCCTCCCCCCAACTCCTTTGTATCCAAAGGCTGTTTTTATCAAATTATTTTACTTCAGGTTGTCCAGCTGACTCCTGGAACACAGGGCAATTTAAAGATAGATTTTTTGTGTTTGTGTTTATATATATACACACAAGTGTATGTTTGTGTGTATGTATTTTTAATGCAGTGGAAAGTTAAATTCAATACTCTGACATACCTGTGGTTATTATAATACATAAATATATGCAAAACGTTTCTCTAAAATAGTGTAAATCTGTAGATGACTTTATCATTCATAGCAAGGATAATTTTCTGCAATTTAGGTATCATTTACCAGAAAGCAGAGATTGCTAATTAATTATGGATGATTAATTTTAAAATATGTTCCTGTATTTGCATTTTGTCACTATACCAATGTTTGTCTATTATAAGATTTCAGCAAAAACAGTACAGCTACATGAGAAAATGTGTTTTCTGTATTAAAATCAGAAGAACGTAATGGACACAAGCTATTTACCGTTTTCCAGTTTTAGCTTTTCCTGTACATTCGGTGAATTGTTCAGCTTACTGTGTTAGGGTAGCTTGACTTTGAAGATTACAAAACACATACTGCAGTTATAATATAATCCATTTTTGAACTTTCAATGCCAGTGCATATGCACCATGGTTACAAGTTGACTATTCCCATGGACACACCTACAAACATCTCTAAGCACAAGGATTGAATTGGAGCACAGATCTTCACTCAGTCAGTCAATCATCTCTCTCTTAAGATGCACTTGTAGACTGGTGTTCTTGATTAAGAAAATCACTGACTCATTTCATTACTTGTTTCAGAGGTTATAGAGGAAGACCATTTATCCTGAGAAAGGATGAGTAATAATTGCTAACAGTAATTTGCACCTGTTTTGCATCTTTTCCAGAGGCAGTTTTTAATCACTTTTAGTAGGTGAAATAAAATGATATTTACCCAAGACTTACTTTTGGGTTCAAGCTAATGTGGAAAATGATTTAAGCCTTCACTAATTGCTTGCACTAATTGTATAGCACTGTTGTGTGCGAGATAAAAGCTCGGGCAAGATTTACGTTGGTCTGAGAACGTGCATCCCAAGCAAGGTCTAGGACTGAGGGTCTGTTTCTCTTAAAGTTCTTGCCATGTTGGGCAGACAGCATGTGGCATAGGTGCAAGGGTTAGCCTTCACTGATGCAGCACTGCCCAGTGTGTAGGAGACAACACAAATTGTTATGCCTGCTTGTTCACAGTTCAGTGTGTCTGATCTCCTAAAGACTCCAAAACAGAGGCTTCTAAGGGAGAAATGTTCTTCTAAGAGAAGAAATATCCAGGATCCTTGTGCATCATGGAAAAGCAGTTAGAGCTGGTTAAATTAAGCTTATAACTCGAGACAGTGTGGTAACAGTGCAATAAGATTGTCTTTTCCTTGGGTCAAGAGTGTTCTCTGTCAAACGAATAGAACAGTATATCATCAGCATAAAGCATGCTATGCCATGTCCTTCATTTATCTTTGTACCTTAGAGAATGGCAAATAACTTAAAAATTAGCAAAGATTTAAGATTTTTTTTAATGGAAATATGGTCCCATGAATAATTATTTTCCTACTGCTGCTGTTAGTACCACTAGTGCTATTAATAACTGCTGTGCTTATATTATTTGTGTCTAATTATGAACTAGGATATTATTTCACTAGGTGCTGTATGAACATGTGTTCCCAAAGAATTTGTGGCATACAAGAGGTGACAGACGGAGACATCAGGGGAGGAATTATTATGGAAGTTATTCAATGACAAAAATAGTTTCTGTATACCAGCACCCTAGCAATTAGCATTTTGAAAAGACGCATGGAGTTTTAAAATATTTGTGGAAACTTTTTAAAAATAGTGGCAGGGGAAGAAGGTTGACACCAAGGCCAAAATCTTGATGATGAAATAGAAGTAACGTGAAAAATTGAATAAAATGTATATGGTGTTGGAAGATAAGATAGATAGCATATCTTTGATGTAGCAGATAATAGGGGAGCTCTTGAAGCAATGTGAAGGGATGGGTGAAATGATCAAAGCAAGGGGTTAGAGATCCTCTTTGCAGCAGAAGCGTCTGTAAGATATGAGAGGAACTTGCAGTTCTTAAGGTCAGAAAGATGACCTTTGTAGTAATCAATATGTAATGTCATCAGAGCTGGGAAAGGAGTTTTAGCATTACAGAAGGGTAAAAAGAATTGTTTATTAGAAAGGTTATGTCTAAAGAAACTGAGATTTTGGGCTTATCCTGGATGAGAGGCTTTGAAAAAGCGAGAGTCAAAGATGACACTTGGATTGTAGTCTAAATTGGCAGGTCTTATTCTCTGCTTGTCTATTTTGACTGAGAAAAAGGACTTCCTTCTCCCTGAAGGGAGTGGATTGAGAAATCTCATTATCCCCAAAAAGCTTATGAGGGTATCCAGAAACCAGGCTAACAGTTCAGACTGAGCAAAACATGGAAGATGTGTCATGGTAGTAGATCAAGATTCATCAGCATGTAGATGGCAGTGGATCTTTTTGCTTTTTTGCTTGCTGGATGGAGTTAATTTAAAGAGAGGAGTTTACGGAGTGAACAGATAAGGGACCTTCGTTGGGAGCTTGCTGAATGTCACAAAGTTTCCCCTGGAGAGGCTGTGCTGAAGAAGTGGTGTGGAAGGAAATACAGGGGAGAAGTGCTGGGAAGATGAGATTTATCAAGAAGAAAGGTGATCACCAGCATTTAAAACAGCTACCAAGTCAAATAATAACAATGTTAGAGTTGGGCTAAGAAGAGTGAATGAATTATGTCAGTAGGAACAGTTTCAGTTAAGTGCAGAAGGCAGAAACCAGAGGGAAGAGGTTCTAGACTGAGACCAGAGGAGAAGGATTCAAGACAGTGAACTGTGTGTTAAATGGGCTGTAAATGAAATGGAGAAGGGAGGATGGGGGAAGGCTGTGAAGGAGGATGTCTGAAATGCTTTCTGGCCTCAGGGAAGAGAAATACAATAAGAAGAATTTACTGTCAAGGTATATATAAGGGTATCCTCTGATGCCTGTAATAGTAGCTGTGTGGAAGATGTCCTCAGAGGTACTTGGGGCTGGAAGGCATTGCACGTGTGGAGCAAAGAGACAGGCTGGTGGTGGCAGCAGTTTGGTGTGGGCTGAGGCTTGCATCATCTTTTTGGATGGACAGTGTGTGCTCTTCAGAGTCACAAATTAGGGGCTGGCCCTGTTTGTCCCTACAGTTCTTATTGGAAATGATGTTTGCTTTGTGTGCTGTCCTCCAACCACTGGAAAGCTAAATAACAGTAGGTAGTAGAGATTTTTCTCCCTTCTCTTCCCACAACGAACAGAATAGCTGTGTACAGAATTCCTTCATTTTAGTCTTATTGGGAAAGGAGAGCATTTTCCAGATTGTCTCTGACAGTGTCTTCTGTGGGGCAATGGAAACTCTGTGTCGTAAGGGCAATTTCCAAGAGTTTTAGTTTTTAGTACTTTTTACTGAAAAAATCTTCATGCTGAAATTTTCTTTGAAGGAAATAAAATCATATTTGTGTACATGGATTTACTGTTGGCATATGACTTTTTGTCATTGTTTTTCTTCATTGCATTTCAGGGTTTTATTAAAACATTTTAATTTTTTTTCAAAGATCACTTTACAAGGTTGATCTCTTTCTGTTGAGGCAGTTACCTGATGATCATCCCAAAGCACATTAAACATGGAGGTAAAAGATTGTTAGTCCCCTTCTTTTTCCATCTGGGGCGTGGGGTACGGATAAAGAAGGCAATTTACTAAGTTCAGTTGAAATGGGGATTGAACTTCTAAATACCAAACCAAGAACTTGCCCAAAAGGTCATCCTTTCATTTGATACTGCCAGGTATGTCTTTGCTACCATTGACCTCTAGTTGTTTCATTTGATAGAACTGATAGTCCTGTCATTCCAGTGATTCTTGTGTCAGACAAGCAGCCTTTAACCCGTACACACTGTGTCAAACATTATGGCTCTCTTCAAATAGCAGGTTGGCTTTAGTTTCAGATAAATAATGCAGCTTGGACATAAACTCCTACAGAGCATTTTAAGAGCTGCTCAGGTAACTTAAAATTTGTATTTTATTTATTATATCAAGTCCTTTCACTGTAATGGAGTTATAGTTTGCTATAGACAATGCTCTGTGAATGAGATGAATTTGTTTGGCACTGACCCATCCATTCAACTTGAAGCAATCAGATTTAAAAGCTTTGCACTTTTATTAATGTGTGTGCAAAGAGTGATTGGATTCCAAGGACAGTCTTTAGGAAAGCACCGTGAGTGATTGGTATTGATATGCAATTAATATTTGCTTCCAACTTTCCAAAGGGGAGAAAAACCAGTTAAAAATATTTTAAATCATATTGAAAACAAACAAACAAACAAAAAAAAACACCTTGAAGTATGACAATGACTGCATGTGATTAATGCAAGTATCTTGATTTGAAAATATAACAAGTTCCCCAACATGTTTTCCAGTAAAATTATTATAGGGAATCTGAGATGTGTATTGCCACATTAAAAAAACAACAGCAATAACTAAAGACAATAAATAAATAAATATCCCTACCTTATAGTGTTCATTTTCTAAACTGTATTAGCATTCAAGATATTTTAAAAATCAATGTCAGTTCTGAATGCGTATTGATTTAAAGTCGGAACAATCTAGCAAATATAGCACTTGAGCAAGGATGCAGTTATAAATAGCTAATAAACCTAATAAACCTATGCAGTTCAAGTCAGACCTGATAGTTTGCATAAAGAGGCACCCTAGTGCTGGAAGTGTCTCGGTGTAAATAACATGGTTACAGTATCCAGGCCAAATATGCATCCGAAGTGTCCAAATCAGAAAGTGTGTGGCATGCGTGAGTGCTGAAACATTAGAGAGAAAATTGTGATAGAGTTGACCTAAGAGGCTTGATGCCAAGCCCTCTTAAATCTTTGGAAATGTATGGATGGGATTCTCACTGCTTGCTTCCTCCATTAAGACCCCAAAGTGCTGCTCGCACTGCTGCGAGCACAAGTCAGCCCTGGGTGGCTGTTACGTGTAAGGGCACATAGGGTCCTGGGCATCAGGGCCTTTCATTTGGGAATTATTGTGTGTGATGTAATTTGTATAGAGTGGAGCTTCATATTTTTTGGTGTTTCTCTAAAGAATCAAATAGAAGAATTTGTATGGAATTCTTCAGAAGGGTTCAGACAGCCCCAGCCATCAGAGAACCAAGTAACTCATGTTTAGGTTCCTGGTTTGGAAACTCGTACGTTTAGTTTGTTTCCATCTTCAACTTTTTCTGTCTTCTTTGCATTTAAGCATGTTTATAATTGTTTTTTTAAATGTCTGTCTGGATTTTAATAGGAGTATTACTCTCTGTGGATAGGGATTAAAAGCCTTTAAAACAGTAATACCCATACACTTTTTTAAAAAGAAATGTCTATCTGAAGATCATCCAACTTTTTACCCAAGTATTTTTTAAAATTATTTAAAATTATATACATATTTACATTAAAATAATCAGTTGTTAATTATAATGATAATAGCAAGCATCATAAGAGCAAACGTATGATTAAAATGTAGGTGCTTGTATACAACCTACATAGCAAACCATACTACGAGTCACTTAAGGAGGTATTTAAGTGTGTGGAAATATGGAAAAGCAGAGAGTAGATGTGTGTGTTCAGTGCAACTCGGAAATGAAAATAAAGACACTGGAACACAAATGAACCTCAGAGAGTGCAAACTCCTCAGAGTTGTTCTGTTTCAGCTTGTTGAGACCACTTGCATTTCTGATGTGCTCTACTGATTTTTCCAAATACTGTCGAAGTCTCGAGGCGTAAGTAGGTGGGGAACGGTGTCTTTAAAATACTGTAGGTGTTAGTTATTGTTTCACACAGGGAACTTGCAATGCTGATCAGAGACAGTATAGAAAGCCTGCCTCACTCAGGCTCATTGCCACCAAATTTTCTGTGAATGGTAAAGACACAAGGAGTAAAATGAAAAAAGGTCAAAGCCTGAATATGAGTGAGGAGGGAAAAGTCACTGTGGTGCTGGCAGTCTCTCAAAATACAGAGGCCTCTTGGGGAACGTGTGAGGAGTGCTTCAGTGCAAGTCAAAGAGAAAGTCAGCCAGGAGCTGGACTCGAAGCCCTCCACAGTTTAATGGTAATTTGTGTGGAAGCCGTTATTTGTGATTTCTAAATAACATTTGTGGAATGCTGCAAACCCAATAGAAACAGAAAACAAACCTCAATGAAACATCTGAGTGGAAGTGTCAAAACCTCAACACACTTGTGAATAAACTGAGGCCGAAGAGTCAGTTTCGACATTTTGAGGCTGTTGAATAGGGACCAAAACATTCAGAGCTCAAATCCACACTTCTGGAGAGTGGAAGAACCTAAATAATCATTTGAGGAGCATAACTTGAACAGAAAAATGAGCAAGTTTAACTCCTGGTCAGTGTTGCTTGGGAAAAGGTAGAAACTTTTTACTTCTAGAGAATTTCAAATAACAGGGTATGTGATACGTAAAAAGATTTTATTATTATTATTTTCCTAACTCTTGTTAGGAAGGAGTGGCTGATGTAAAAAAGAAAATTCTACGTTTTCTCATCACAATTTTCCTGCATGTACCTTAGTAAAAGCATTGTTTATGTGTGTGTGCTCAGGCAGCATGGTCATGCAGATCACTTTTGGGGATGCTTGGCCTCGCTCAAGTCCACAGTACACTTGAAGGCATGAAATGCCTTAATGCCTGTAGAGTACATGTTAGCCAGTGCTGAGCAGGCTGCTGCTGTGGACCTGGGCTGCCAGGGATGCTCAAGAAAGAGATCTTGGCAGCAGGGTCTTCCCCATCACATTCCTCTCTACAGGCAGGATGGAGAGACTGCACATGTGGTAATTTCCCCATCACTTATTTTTAGAAGCAGATCTTGCAGTGCTCCATCTTATGTTCAGGATCACTTTCTGATGTATTCGAGAGTACGAGCTTGACAGGACTCCTATATCCATTGACACTTTCAAGATCAAACCTATGCAATTGATCAACTTTGCTAAAACTTCCTTGAACAGAACTCCACTGAGAGAAAGCCAGTTCATTGCTCACAGCAGGGCTGCGGACAAAAGGACTGTAGGTCAGCTGTATGATAAAGAAGCACAATTTGTAATTTCCATCTGTTTGTAAACTTTTGTCAGAAGCTTTCAAGAACAGAAATTAAATGCCACCTGGCAGAAGTACAGTATCAAGCAATTGTAAACCACTATAAAAATCAAATGCTTATAATCATTTGTCTGAATCTGATTAGCAAATCTTTGGTTGTTTAAAGCAGCGTGCAACTCTGCATATACCACAGAGTTTCCTTTGTTTTCTTAAACTCTGCTGTTAATATCTGTTGTGGTTTAACCCGGCTGGCAGCTGAACACCACACAGCCGTTCGCTCACCCTCCCCCCTCCCTCTCTGGGATGGGGGAGAGAAATGGGAAAGTGAAGCCTGGGAGTTGAAATAAAGACAGTTTATTAAGACAGGAAAATAATAATAACAGTAATAATAATAACGATAATAGTATTACTAATAATAATGTGTATGAAACAAGTGATGCACAATGCAATTGCTCACCACCCGCTGACCGATGCCCAGCCTATCCCCGAGCAGCCGGCCCCCCACCCCGGCCAGCCACCCCTATATATTGTTTAGCATGACGCCAGATGGTATGGAATACCCCTTTGGCCAGTTTGGGTCAGCTGTCCTGGGTCTGTCCCCTCCCAGCTCCTGCTGCACCCCCAGCCTGCTCGCTGGCAGGACAGAGCGAGAAGCCGAAAAGTCCTTGGCCTAGTGTAAGCACTGCTCTGCAACAATTAAAACATCAGCATGTTATCAGCGCTCTTCTCATCCTAATCCAAAACATAGCACCCTACCAGCTACTAGGAGGAAAATTAACTCTGTCCTAACTGAAACCAGGACAATATCTTAGCATGAAACTGTTGTTAGCTGATGATGTTGTTCACCCTCCTGGCATCAGCACAAGAAAGCCCCAGTTGGCTACTTGTGTATACTAGTTAATAAGTAGGTGAAAGTGAGTAACAAGCTCTATATTCTTTAAAGTAGAAAAGCCCAGACCAAGTTTATTGGACAGCCTGCATTGCTAATAGTGGCTGCCTTAGAACATAATGGTCATGTTAATGTTCCCACAACAAGTTGTAGATAATCTTTGTGTTGGTTTTCACTACTCTGAAAAATGAAATCCAGCTTTTCTAGCCAGAGGATTTGTGTCTTTCTCTTGTTCTCTTTATTTTACTCTCCTTTCAAACATTTCTCTTTCTGATAAATTTGTATTAACTCACTTCTAACTTCACTCGGTAAATAGACTGAATTTAAGAGATCTTAACAGCAAATAATAGTGGTGATGTTACAATGAGTGACATAAGCACTTAATGAGATACATTTGCAGTGTTGCAATTGCTGGCCTAAAATTAGAATTAAGAATACCTACAAATCTTTTCAGGGAGGTAATAACCCAGTTAAAGAATTGTAATATCAAAGTGCTTTGCTTATGTATAAAGCTGAAATAAATTCTTTTCACTTTAACCAAAAATGTATCAAAAAAAAAAAAAAATTCTCCCCAAGCTACTGAAGCTCCTATGTTGACTGCTGTAATTAGAAGTGAACACTTATGTCCCATCTGTTTTAACGAATCACTGGAGTTATGAACACTGTCAGTGGCCGTGGGCGAACAGATAAATCAAGAGGCTAGTGAGATGCTCTAGAGCATAATGACTCCCCCCAGTTTCCCACTCAGTTCATTGATATTGATTTGCAAATGAATCTGCTTGTTTGTTTATTGGAATCGCGTCATTACTTCAGCAAAGTGTTCCAGCCAAGATGCAGCAGCTTTCCAAGGGCCCTGGATTTCATTGTTTATCACTGTCACTTGCTTGTGGAAAGATCAGGAAAACTAGCAGTGGGTGCTTGTAATAACTTTAAAAATAATAATAAAAAAGTTACAAAAGTACTTTGGTGCTGAAGTTGTTAAAGCAACTAAATGAAGCTTAAAAAATAAGAATGCAGCAATGCTCCAGCTGTGCTTAAATAAAAATAAAGACAATGTACTATGGGGAAACCATAGCTTGTATGCCACTGCTTTTGCTCATTATGTACTTTTTAATCTAAGCAGTCTTAAAATGGATGGTTATATTCTAGATCAAGGCTAAGGAGTTGTAGGCTCTATTTGTAATAGATACAGTTATATGGATATTTCAGAGATAACTCTTTGCTATTACTGTTTTGAGGATAAAATCCAGTCAGATTTTATATGGGTCTCATAAGACATCAGACAGCAAAGTAATCAGAGCAGAACAAGCTAAGTGGATGAATAGAGATAGCTTAGACAATGGGCCAAGACAGATATTTGGTGGAAGATTGTCACATCAGTGTCTCGGATTTGGATTTGAACTATCAATATAATGAGTATTTGAGAATGCTTTGATAAACTTTTATGTTCATCAACACATTCTTTGGTTATTAAGAATGACCAATTTCCGTATATCATATTCACTTCAGGACAGTTAATAATTCTGAAGCAGTGTCATTTTCATGAAGCTACCTGCTTGTTGTGTCTGTTTTCCCTGAATCTTGTTCTGCTTTCTCTTGGTCTTGCACAAGAATGAGGTCTTGTCTTTTAAAAAGTTGGGCAAGCTAGCATCATCTGTATCTGAGACAAGAAAGAGAGAATGGAGTAGCGGAGTACAGCGTTTGTTTTGCCCTCATTCTAGCAGTGACATTTCCGTTCATCAGCTGAATGTTCTAAGGATGTCAAAATGTTATTGAAGAAAACCCCATGCAAACTCCCTCCAGCTCTTTGTTGCTTTTGACAAGAGTACATGATGTCCTCTTGTGTGCAAGAGAACTGTATCAAAATGGTTGGTTTTGTGCATTTCCTGCTACTTTTTATTGGCAGAATGACTTCTGGAAAGGTTAAAGTAATCTATTCATCTACAATTCTGGCAGCAAAGGTAGCCAGAGATTTGGTGCCAGTCCCCTTATTTGAGCCTGACCTTGCTTTTCCTCGTGGTGCTCCCTGCTTATAGTACCTCTGTAAAACTCCTCTGTTTCAGTGCTACCAATATTTTTGGTGAGAAACTTGGGTTCAGTTGAGTTCGTGAGAGAGCTCGGTCACTTGTGCTGTTCTGAGCTTTTATAATTCCAGAGAAGAAATACATGATTTCTTTTCCTCCCTGGTGGAGGGAAAGGTTCTAGAAAGGGTGGTGCTTCAGTCTGGAATTAAGTTTTGATTTTCAAATACATTGAATTTATAGATTACTTAAAGAATAATCTCTCATGCTTTCTTGACTGTAAGCAATGAATAGCTCATGACAAAAATGAAATGGTTCCGCTTTGTTTTCACTAATCATTCTCAAAACGATTTATTGTGAATATGCAACAGAGTAGCACAGACTATTACTATTTCACAGCTATTGTCAAATAGGCAAAACTATTTGCAGATTTTCTGTGAAAATCTGGAAAAGCTTCAGTTGTTCTTTGTCTGATTTCTGAGTCATGTCATAATGGCATAAGTCCAAATGAATGCATTTATTGGAATTAACAAATTTAAATAATGATATCTTACTCTTTTGTTGTAAGGTAGCTTTATTGATTTTTAGAATGAGAAATGTTCATTTTTTCCCCACATATTGTAATTGTTCAATATACAATGAAATGTTGTCATATATTGCTATATAGACAATCCTTTTGATTGCTTTATACTGAGTGATCATGGCTTTCAGATTAATTTGCTTTTAAATGTCAGCGTGGGTCAGCCAGATTACCATCGAGTATACTTTTTCCTGTGTGATGTAATAGTCTTTGCCATCATTCAAGAAGCTCTTACAAAGGTATGAATTCTTGCTTTCACTTGAAGACTCAAATAACTTGCTTCCCTACCTGATCCTTGGGTGCAATATGCTATCGACCATTAAGGGTCAGGTGCAACTGTCAGACATTGACACTGGCAGAAATGCCTTTGAAAAGTAAATTTTGGTGGTAGGGTGGACTGTTTGTAACAGCATTCTGAGAGCCTTGCTCTAGTGCTTTTTGTCTTTTCTATCTGAGTAATGACGTATATATATAATGTTTTAAAACAGATCATTATTTTAAATCAGTAATATTTCATTCTCTTGAATGAAAATAGTGACCTGGACGTGGCCAGACAAGGGACAATTGCTTTTTTTTTTTTTTTTTTTTTCTGAATTGCCACCCATTTTCTCCACAGGAATTTTAAGTCTCTAGAGGTGCCTGAGCTCTGTTGAACTCTTCCTATGTTAGCACTTAGATTTCAGATCTTCCTGTTTGAATTCTTTGCATGCATACAGGAGCCCAGAGGTGCTTGTCCCAAAGACACAATACTGTCTCCCAGTTTCATAATGTAGTGTATGCAATCCCTTTCCCTTGTCCCAGCGAAAGTGAGTTTTTTATTTTACAGATAACCCTTTTAAAGGTGTGATTTTATAAATGCTAAATGAATACAGGCATCTATTCAATAATAATAATAATAAAAGCGATTTAGAAAAGAAAAAGAGACACCACCTGGCATGCCTCTTTTAAATACACAACATGAGAGGTTTCCAAGCTATAGCATGTCACCAGGCTCTTGGAGTTAAGTACCCCGGGTAAGCTAAGCAAGATTTAGAATGGCAGTGAATTTCTCAAAGTATCTATGGAAAGTAGAATTTGTTGCTTTTCCACCTGGTTGGTATTAGGCTTTTGAAGTGCTCTCCATCACTGTTTTTTGAGTACATCGCTGTTACTTGATAACATAAGATTTCCATGGACTTGGATGTAAGATCAGTCTTCATCTTTTCCTCCTTAATTTAGAAGAACATCTGGCAAAGGCAACTCTTAGACACACTTATAAAGAGCCTTTTGATTCTGATTTTTTTTCATTTTCCTTTAAAACAAGTGCAGCTTTTTTTCTGAAAGCAAGAAAGGAACTGTTCCTCCTTTTACTCTCTTGATACAATTCCTAAACATTTGGGAGCAAATGGTTGAAAAAAAAATTGTTCATCAAAGAAAATCAGACCTCTTGGGAGGCTATCAAAATAGAAAGCATAGAATGAAGATAAGAATTCAGACTCTGATTCTGCTAAGGGTGTTGGATGGTTCTTGAAGTTGAAAGCAGCCTGAGGAGCATTGAGAAAGGCTGCAGGGTCATGGAATTTTGTTGGAATCAGGGGAAATGCCTTTTGGGATCAAGTAACAGTGTGAAAATTCATGAGGTTAATACCCATGTTATATCTCAGGTCTGTTCAGGAGGCCAGCAGGATAAACTGAGATGCTAACTGCCTAAACAAGGACGAATTTCAGCCTTGAGACACTAACACTCAGTAAAAGTCCTAAAATGTTGAGACAGACGGTTGAGTGATACCTTTCTTATGTAGTCAACATTAGCAGGAGCACAAATAAAGGAATGTTTGGTGGCATGCATTAATGCTGTGTCATGGAGTGTGAGTGTGTTGGGGGAGCGGTTTCAACATAATCATTGAATTTTCCTAGCCTCTGCTTGTCCCGTTTATTTGAATGTTCCTTGCACTATTGTCTTCTCTTTATTTATTCTTAATCTAAAGCACTAGGAGGCATATTTAAGATGAACAGGAAATATAAGTTTGCAGAAGAGCATACAAGGACTTGTATTTGTTTTTGTGGGGGAGTCTTTTGGCTTGCCTTGCAAGAATTCTGTTTGTATTTAATTTAAATATCTATGAACAAATAATGAATTTTAAATGGAATTTAGTGAGATAGCTTTGAGATAGCTGCTAGTTCTGCTAGCAAATAGTAAATTGTGTTTAAGATTACCAAGTGAAGTATGATATAAGCTATTAGAAATACCACCAATAGAAATTTAATTCATTAGCTAAGGATGTAAATGAGTTTCTTCAAATACATAGGCAAGTTCTATATAGATGTGTATATAGCACTGAATTTATCTTTTTATATATGTGTGTATCTTAATATACTGAACATAACATATATTGACTTCACTTTAGTTAAATAGTATGAGTATAGGCATAAAGTATGAATTTAAAGGTGTAGACTATAATTGACTATAATTATATGTTTTGAAGTTATAATTACAGATGGACTCATAAATTAGGTGTCGGAGATGTAACTACCGTCTTTATACCCAAATACTTTACTGTGCTTTTAGGCATCTTACTACCATTGCAAGAACGTTTTACAAACAGTCATGCGTATGGTTTTTAATGCAATTTCTAAGAAAGAGTGTATGTTTGTGTTTTGGTTAAAACATGCTTGGTAAAAGCAAGCTAACAGCAAATAAGCCACATTTCCAGACGTCCTCAATGAATGATATCTTGCATGTCAAGTTGAAAAGACACAGTCTATCTTCATTTTTTTGCCAAAGTCTAGGACTGCAGGAGGTCAGGTGGAAGAAGGAAGTAGATGATGCAATCATATTTAAGTCCAATGGCTGAAAAAGGTAATGTTGTCTGTTGTTACAGATCTGCGGTGGTCCCAGATTCCCCCCCCCCCTTTTTTTTTTTCCTAGGGACATTGCATTTTTCTTCAATTTTTATTTTATTTTCTATGCAGTATCCAATCTGGGGACTCTTCAGCCCATCTCTCCCTGATTACCTTTTCTTAAGTGTATTTTGATTTTATATGCAACCATGTAGTTTTACAAAAATCTTTAAGAGTTTTCAATAAATGCAGCCAGTTTTCTGTCCTCTTGGTAATGGCACTATTTTGTCTTCTTCTTGATGAAAAAGTTGATAGCTAGATTATACTAAATTAATTTCTGATTTAACATTATGTCTCATTACTTCAGCTTCCTCCATGACTCATTAGTTGTCCTGCCTGTTCTCGGTAGCTTGTTGGGTCTCAGGAGAAGCAGATCAGTAGAAAATTGTTTACAGCTGCAGCTGTCTCACATACATGCATTTTCGAACATGAGGGTCTCTGAGGTCTTTCTGTCATTTGCATGGTTTGTAGCAGAGCTATCATTATTTCATACTCTTTCAACAATAAGGTGAAATTCAGATGTTTTATCTGTTTGCCAGTGACTGTCCCAGGCTTGGCACTGTGAGAAATCACAGAGCTGTACTGTTGACTTAAGTCAAGAAGACTGGTTTACAACCAGCATCCCTATTGGAACTAGCAACTAGAAATCTTGCTTTGTAATGCAAAGCCATGTAGCTATCCTATATGTGACATCAGGTGAAACAGGGCCCACTTCTATTAAAGCAGAAAAATGTAATTGAGCTATTTCAGTTTCACTACCTTCTCATGTTAAAGTGTAATTTAAAAAAAAAAAAAAATAATAATTCTATCACAGCCCTAGGCTATCAATTGGCAGATTGGTTAGAGAGCTAACCACATGGAATTTGAAATCAATTCAGTTTCTCAGCATAAATGCTGCTAGAATAAAACTCAAGAAAATTTTAGAGGGGAGTGGAATTCAGACCTAGGATGGCACTGGGCCCTTGGCCTCAGAGTAACATCTACACATGACAAAAAGAAGGCTGTTGTGAAGAGAGAGAATGGTTATGAGGGTGTATACGGTTGGACTCCTAGCACCTATTCTGGAGCGGTGTATGTGCTTGAGTACTGCTACTAATTTCTTTGATAAAATATTTTCCGGTGCCGATGTCAATGTATCCAGGATTGTGAGTTCTGAAAATGTGTCCTGAGAGGGTGCTGGAGGAATTCCCTGGTCCCAATTACTGTTTCAGGCTGACTGTAGAATGAGGGGAGCATTGTACCATCCCTGGGCTCACATACTAAAAGCTTGGATTTTGTTACAACCACTAGAGCTTTAAAAGAAAAAAAAGAAAAAAAAAAGAAAAAAAAAAAGGTAGTACTTCAGCTATAATACAGTTAGATTCCCTTTGGCTTTCGGTCCCTGGACATCTCAAGACTTAATGGGTTCTGCCTCTATCAGGCCATAGATAATTTAATTCTGCTCCTCCAAATCAGGTCCATGTCTTCATATCTACATCAGCTCAAATCTGAGGTAACCTTCACATTTTTTGCTGGGTCAGACTGCATTCGTTTCCCAGAGTCAAGTCTTCCCTCCTAAGAAATGGGGTTCAAATTAGAGGCTGTGGAAGTTCTCCTCTAACTCTTCCCCTCTTGTGACTTCTCCCAGGCTTCCTTCTTGGCAGCCTTCGTTCCGTCAGAAAGCAAATTCCCATCAGCACTGTGGCAGCAGCAGCTTCCCATCCATAACAATGAGCAAAGGTTATCACTTTTTAGTATTGTACTGCTTTTAGGCAAATACTTGCCAAGCTGCTACAAATAAGTTGGTATTGACCAAAAATAATTACATCCTGAGAGATATTCAGTGTGGTAGGCTGTGCTCATATGTCTGAAATCACCCTCATGTTCCCTGGAGAGCATACAACAATTGCTAAGACCCAAGAAATGAATCATTATGATCTCAGCCATCCCTTCCTGATGGCCTCAGATGTCCTGGTGTGGGCAGATTGACACTTTTGGCTCTGAAGTCATTGCGATGTAGCAATGGCATGCCTGGATTAGATCTTGGACCTTTTTAATATAAAACTGATCCCAGAACCATGTGGGCTGAAGGAAAACAGACCTCTGGAGCAGGTAAACCCATGTGCTAGAGAGATGGATGCTCTTTGACACAGAGAGGTCCCATAAGACTTGCAATCAGTTCCAAAATATTTATCATTGATCATCTTAATTCTACATATATTTTATGTCCTTTTTATAGTCAGTCATTTTGAAAGCTTGCTGGATTCTTAATCTCTAATTTCTGTAATAAAATTTCAGTTTACTTAATGTGAGAAAAATGTACTTTGTTTTACTGTGCTACGAGGCAAAAGAAATAACAGCTCAAGGGCTACTTTCTCCAGAACATTTGTTGCTCAGTGTATTTTTATTACATCCCCTCTTCTTCATCTCCTTGCTAAAAATAAGTTGATCATTTAAATTCTTCTTACTACTAATTCTCCTTGACTTTTGAGCATCATTATCCCTTTGAGTTCAAGTTCTTTCCCCTAATATAGAAGTACCATGGGTTTCCATGTGTGTTGTCTTGCAAACTGACACCATTAGTGAGCTCCAGAAAAGGTATTTCTTTTTGAAATAGGCCAAAAAATTGAATGAAGGAGGTAATTGTATCCATGCAGTTTATCTAATTATTACATGATAAAACTAAATTAGCAACAATACAAATTAATATCATTGGATGCAAATACTCAGATGGAAGATGATGTAGTACAGATATGACCTCAGATCAACTTTCTTAAGATGTTGCCAGATTTAAACTGGGAGCAGAATTTATTAACCGACCAAAGACAAATTCAAACTTTTAATAAATAATGTGGCTTTGTTTTAAATAACTCTGTAAGACCGATGGCTTCACTCAGATGTACTATTTGTCTTTGGGGCATCTATCAATGAATCAATGTCCTTTATTTGACTGGCTGACACTTATTTAATTTTGTGTAATATATGATACATGGAAAATGCCTTTCAGTTTGAAACATTAATGACTGATATTTACCATCATTCAAATTCTGCCTGTTACAATTCATGTTTTTTTTCTCTACTCATCAAGTTTACTAATAATGATTAAAGATTTTCTTAGTTACATTGCCGTTGACAGCACTGATGATTAAAGATACAGGCAGCCTGTAGAATGGAACAGTTTACTTCTGTCCATCATTGATCTTTCCTTTCATATTATCTGTCAGTTAGACCTAAGCAGAAGTAGAAGAGAGAGCAAGGTTATTCAGCACATTTGTATGAGTTATTGATGAGTAGACATTAGTTAACATAATAAAATATATTTTTTAAAACTGGTTATTAAGGGAGTGATATTTTTTGCTTATGAAAAGATTGGCAGTACATTGGAAAGTAGATACTTGCAATTAAAACGAATAATGTATTACACTAATATATAATACAATGGTAGTACATGGGTTTCAAGTCATTAGAACTTGTACTTCATCTGCAGTTTAAAACTTCATTGTGAATTCTCTATCTCGTTAAATGGAAATCCCCCCTTCTTATATTGTTTTGAGGGAATAAATACTACTGTTCTTTGAGTATAAGACCTGAAAAATAAAAACAATATATACGAAAAAGCGTTGAAGATGGTACACATGGCTGATCTGGAGTTGTATTAAGTACTACATGTCCTTGGTAAGTGTTTCCTGGCTTAGATGATAGGCACATGGCTAGACTGAGCTGACTTGGTTTCAGCTTCCGGCCCTGTCATACGCTTGCTGGCTGACCTTGGACCTTGGCAGGCTGTTACTGTGCTGTGCCTTAGTTTCCACAGTGTGAGAATAAGCTTAATGATGCTGATCTCCTCTTAAAGAAGTATTTAAGATCAAACAACACATTGCTATGAACAAACATAAGCAATGGTTGGTCTTTTCACCTCTGTTTAAAAGGAGAATAAATCTATTCATCCTCACATGAGTTTTCCGATTGGTCACTGATACAGAAATCAGTGCTTTCTTTTCCAGTCTGTGACAGAAGGTGTAACTTCAGGAAATTACTTTGTCTTGCTTCTGTTTCTTCTATTCCCATCTGTCAAATAGGAATCATCACCTTTGTATAGTGTTTTTGAATCTGTGGAAAGAAATACTTTACAAGAGATGAGCGCTATACAATTTACTCATGCTGTGTTTTAACCTTCACACCCTAAATGTCCTTACTATACCAACATCTGGGGAGGTTTCATTCAGGTTTTCATTTGTAAAGAAGTAATTGGATATAAATATTTCTTAATGATTAAACAAACTTCTCTTAAACCATTTTCCTCTCTTTTTTTAATTTTTTTGCCACTTTATAGTAGTAAGTTTCAAAATCCTCCCTCAGTTATGCTTCCAATCCATCATTAATACTTCCAGTCCAATAGCTCCAGAGTGAAAAGTGTGGATTTCCACTTAATGATTTCCATCTAGTTTCATGTCTTAAACTTATCTTATTATTGTAAATATGCTTTTTGGCAACATTGAATAGAATTCAGAACAGTTTCAGAATGATATATCTTTAGTAAAAATGTGTTTTAATACATTTGGATATCATCTTAGATGCTTCCTTATGGATATCTGAACATAATATTTTTACGCATGAAGACTGATATATGTATTTGAAAAATGCTTTTTAATGTATAATACACTTAAATGTATTTTCATATTAAATACATATATTGCCCATTATGTAGGATATAATGTATCTAAATAATGTGTATTAGTTTATATATTTATTGAATTGTTTTTAAAACAAGCTTAAAGATGCTCACTAATCATGTAGACTTCAGATTTTTGTAATAGAAATATGTAAAGATTAGCAAACATACCTACGCATTACATTCACGGTAATTATTCTGAGATCTTTCTTCCTTATATTTAAATAGACTATAATTTAACAGAATGAGATCTTAAGACACGATGCAAAGACACAGATGCATCCCTGAGTCACTGTATTTATCAGACAAGTGTACCTTCTGACTAAGGATGAAGAGAGATTCTCTTTGCCTTAAGTAGATCTTCAAATTTGAATTCAGGAATTCATTCTGGCGTCTTCCTAGGAATGCATAAGATCTTCCTAAATTGTAAAATGGAACATATGATGATGTCTTCATTTTCTGTCATTGTTAACTGGTTCATTGATCTTTTTTGTGTGTCTTGGTCTGTCATGTGAGGCTGAATACAAATCAATCTGTTTTGAGAATATTCACCTCTTGACCAACTAAGAGCTAGGCTACTTTTTGCTGAATTAACTGTTGACTTGCTTACTTCAGCTATGGTTCAGGCCTTGACTACCTAATGCTGCCTGTGGTATGTAGATAATTCAACTGTTTTTAAACCTATGGAATCATGCCTTGCTTCATATTTGCTCCTTGCAGTGTGACTGCTGCAGTGTGTTCAGAAACATGTTAATCACTTATGTTCTGGAACACATAAAATGTACAGGTAAAATATGAGCTAATGTGGATCTCTTTTCCAGATTTTACCCAGGGGTAGAAATTGAGGAGTAATGATGGTATGTGTTTATTTCATGTGCAATGAAGTAGGCCCGTTCCTAAATTTTGCATACTTCAGTTTCCTTTTATCTGCGTTCCTGCACACAATTTGTCACACCACCGTAAGCTCAGGTAGGAGTGCTGCTTTATTATACTGTGAACATGACCTTTAGATGGAAGAGCCGAAATGGCTCATTGAGATAAGATAGAACAGCATAATGAATCTGAAGTATTCGTAATTAAGCAAAAAGGTATTTTATAGACTGGAAAGGAAAGTTTTACTACAGCTGAGAAGAAAAGCTGCAGATAGTGATAAAATCAGGGTAAAATAAATGACCGAGCTCAAAAACAGGTTTTCAGAACAATGAGAGTAACTTAAACTCCCTGCTGGGTCAGACCAATCTTCCCAGCATTCTGCCTCTGAGGGTGGTAGTGGGTGGTGCTAGTTACGGAGTGTGTGCAAGGCTGGCCACCCTCTGCTGCCCATCCTCTCCCCAGCAGCCACATCTGTTGAATTAAGAATATTAAAGAGAGGTATCCTCTAGTATCTGTTTTTGACCTGTTATCTATTATTTCAGACTTAGTGGAAATGCTAGACTCCACATCCTCCTGTGGCAACAAATTCTAGTTCATGACCCAAGATGCAAAGCTTTTATGGGCAAGAAAGGATATGATAAAAATACATGGATATGTGATCTTAGCTGTCTGGCCGTAGTGGCATAATACCTAGCATAATAACCTGTCATTTTTTCTAGACGCAAATGAAATGGTAATATTAAAGGGGCTGTTATCTTGCAAGGACAAAGTCGTTTGGGTTTTCAGAGTAAGTGGATTCAGAAAATGAAGAGTCTTGGCATAAGATAGTGATGCAAAGGTAGAATGGATTTTAGCCAAAAAATAGTTTACTGCTGAACAATGAATAATGGCATGTTCAGCTGCAAAGATTAAATGAGTTTGCCTGTATTTTGGAATAAAACTCAATGTGTGCTTTGTGAAGAGGAAGTTCCATGCTCCTGTCTCTGCTCAGCTACAGCTTTTAAAAGTGTATTGCTTACTCAACATGATGAAACCTACAGGGACTGACAGCTATGTGAAGGGGTTGGCTTTTGGGATTTTGCTTTCTGTAAGAAGATTTTGAATTGCCATTTTTTGATTAAAAGAGATGCATTCCCATCTAAGATAATTAATTAATTTCTTTGAGAAAATAGTGCCCCCCAAATCACTGATTACATGACCAATCTCCAAACAACTGTGTTATTGATTTATAGGAAGAAAGCAGATTGCCCAGAATTAGTCTGAGATTTCAATCAGCTTTGTCTGTTGGTTTAAAAGGCAGTCTTTAGGAAGGAGAGATTCACAGCATGCACATCTTTGGTCATGTTATACAAGTAAATAATCCTTTTTGTACTGCTCAGCCTTCTGTCGTGAGTAAGCTGTAGGGTATTCCTGTTTTGATCCTTGATTTGTGATTACTAGCCTTTTCACGGTGGTCCTTCCTCTGTAGTTTAATATTTTGTTGTTATTTTCTTAATTGTTGACACTTTTGAGGCATGTAGTTTTTGTCAAATAGGATGATGCATGCCAGCTAATTAGGCTGATACCTACTACCCCAATGAAGAAAAAGGAAAACAGGAGTGTAGCTGGAGACTCTTTCCTTTGCTATTAAGAATCTTGGAGGAAAACATTTTCATCTGAATATTTTGGAGCAAAAAAAATCAAATGTTTTGAATTCAGTTTTATAGTGGGCATAGTATTTGGTCAAATTAATATGAAGCGATAAAGAATAAGTTTATCTTCTGAAATAAAGGCAATAATTTCATTGTATGCAAGTGTGTCTCCCTGCACTAGTAAAGCATTTAGATGATTTATTCTAATATCCATTCATTTTTATACACAAGGCCTAGAATTAGGAAATGTGGATTTTTTTTTCAATACAAGACCATGTCTTTAGAAATTCATGTTTCCTCCAGCACAATTTCGAAATAAGAACAATTAAGTGTACAGTGGTTGACAACCTTCATACGTTTTACAGATAAACACGTTTCAGGATTGGGATCTTATTGCTCCCTGCTGTTCCAGCTATAACTGTTTGTTTGCTGATATTTAACTGATTGTTCTGTAAAGTCCTTTTAGATACCTTAAATAGGATTGGAAATTGCTGTATGGAAAAAAAAAACTTCCATCTTCCTCTGTTTAAGTAATGGACAAAGATTTACTTTGTTGGGATATTTCAAGTACTGTCCTGTAGCAAAAATGAATTACAGATAAAATTGTATGCTGTAGTAATTAAAATGGAATTAAGTGCTTTCTTCTATTCCACCTGTTATTTCTGTGTAAAATTGTAAAATTCTTCTGGAAATATATCAAATTGATGGCATCCAATGCAGAGAATGTCTAGAGCCCTTCCTCCTTCCAGATTAACAAACTGATTCATCATTTTTGCTTTTTGTAGAACAAATTCTAAAGGGACTAACAATTCACTAAAATACTGGGATGAATTTTATTTTTTATAAAGACATAAGGATGGGGCTCTTCATCAATAAAGGGGCATTGTTTGGAAGCTTATCTACAGCAGCTATAAAACAAAAAGGCAATATTTTATTTTAAGCCATATGTCTTTTTATTGCTGTTTCTACATTTCAGTTGCAGGCTCTCCACTCAGCATTATTAAAAGGACCACTTGACCATTTTTGCATCCCAAATCTCATGGAAAATTAGAAACTTCTTTGCTCATTGTAGTCTTTGTGTAGTCTTGTCATGGTATTTCAAATTTGGATTGCAACACATGGATGCTGTGTTTCTGTGAGGTATAGTTTCTGTTCAGTTAGCTGTAAGTGGGCTGTCTTGGGTGCGGGTGGTCATCTAGTTGTGTTAGCATTTGCTTCAGATGGGCCTACAGAATGCTCAGTGACCTTTTGAGCATGTGCGTGTTTTGGGGTATGTGTAATAAAATTACAAATTAGTATGTGTGTTTACATCACCATACAGATACGATCATTTCCTACTCGATTTGCTCTTCTTTTGAATGAACTGTTTGAAGTCAGCAGCCTCAGGTTGAGCATGTTCTAGTTTTCTGGACAAGGCTTTTCTCCTTGGGGTTACATTTCTGCTCCAGAATGGAACTTTTAGCCTGTCTGAAAGGAAGTGAGGATAAATGCTGTTCAAAAGCCACATGAATTAATGGGCAGCCACAGGCCTGTTTCTCAAACTGTCATCATTAGCTGCATTCTCTCTATTCCAGAGAAATTATGGGGAAATGCAGCGAGTTGCCCAAGGCCATTCACTTGATCAGTGGCAGAGTCAAAGAATCAGCTCTAAGCTGTTTCATCTCAGCCTAGTGCAGTAACTGCTAGATTGCCTTGCCTCGTCAAAGAAACCCTTGCTAATTTTATTAGAGCTCTTGGCAGACTTCAAGGATTTGACAACAAGGATCTGTTGACTCTTTCCTCGAAGTGGTTACCATGGCTTTCAGTGGGTTTGTTTCTTTCCCTGACAGGTCATGAAAGCTGCTAGTAAGACACAATTCTGCAGGCACCAATGTGTGTTCTTTTAAGTCCCGTTGTTGATGTTGATAACTGAATAATCATCTCTGTTACTACTATCCTCTGAAAAACCATCCCGTTCCCTGGAGACTCTTGCCAATGGAGTGCTACATTTTTTGCTGGAAAATAAACAAAGCATACAGGCAGGAGTAAAAGAGATGGAAACTTAGAAAACATTAAATACTTCAGTCATTTCAGTTCATGTAAAATTGACATTTATGCATTGGGGAGAACTCCAGTAGTTAAATACTGTGCTTTCCTGTGGGCTGTGTACAGGTGTGGGAACTTTTATGGTACTTCACTGTGACAGGGCATTGTCTTGCCAAGCAATGTATAGGAGGGTATTTTTCATTAAGGAAACTCACTTGTTTGTATTAGATGTTTGGCTTTAACGCAAGGCTTAAAGTTCCATGTAGATGGATCAAAGACTGAAATGAATAAACAGGTAAAATAGTAACATAGTGGTTTTTTTTTTTTTTAATGTAAAATTGCCATGGGGATTCTGCTGAATGTCCTTTACTCCTGTGAAATATAATGTGTGGATCCTTGCTTTTAACATCAATTATTTGTTTGATGGGCTTTCGAGAGACTGTCTTTGATGTTCAGTGGTAGCTTTGTCTAGTGTGACCCTTGATGCTTCTTCATGGCCGGAAACCACATCAGTTGTGAAAACATGGACAAAATCCCATTTAGGTTCATTATGTTTCTATTGATTTTTGTTATCCTTCTGCATATGGTCATTTGTCTTACAAGAACAACACCACAAGAAAGCTGAATGCATTTGCATTTCTTTCTTCCTTTTGTGATCTCTTGACTCTTTCACCTTGGTTTAGTCTACTCTTTACATTTAGCTACCCAGCAGCAGCCTTATGAGGCTTCATCAATTGATATTAATAAACTAACTTGAAAGGTTTGGAGGCCTCACAGATTTTAAGAATTGATTTTGTAGCTTTGAGGTAAACTTGCATTTTGCTTTGACCTCAGTAGATGAGGATTCCTAAGAGAAGACAGTAACATTTGGGACATGGCACAAAACCCTACATGAGGAAATGGAAGCTAGTTTCCGTCCATCTGCCCTGCTATTAGATTAATAATTTTACATGAAGCTATAAATTAAATGTTTATCAGCATTGAAGTTTTCTGGGTAATAAATCTATGTTGAAGCACATTGAAGAATGCTGACATTGGTGCCGTATGTTGTCCAAAAACAGCATTGCAAATAGATGCAATTTCAGCTTTGTAATGAGGTAGCCACAGGCAGCGAGTGACCCACCTCCCATACTAATTTTATATCATTATGTCACTGTAAATATATATAGATATGCTTCTTGTGATAAGAAAGACCACACTACAACTTCCAAAGCTAAATGTGGAAAAAAAATGAGTGCTATCCTTTAATTCCCCATGATATGTAGGTTTAGTAAATTTACATGTAATTGCTTCCCATCCTTTCAGACAATAGTAAGGGAAATAAAATTAGCTGCAAATAGCACATCCAGAGGAACTGAATGGAAAAAAAAAAGATAATAAGCAGTTTCATGGCATTTAATTTATATCTTAGGTTTGTAGTGGAAAAGCACAAACTAGTGAGTGGACAATGGGGTATTAATTCCATTTGCTATTTAAAGGTTGACAGCCTTATCGCACGAAATTCACATGTTGCATTTTGTAATGTTGAAAATCGAAAATAAACTTGATACCTCAACATCTGGACATCTTTAGGAGCTCAGACAGTGCCTGATTGAGTCTGTCAGGAGCAAGACATTGGAAGAACAGCTGTCTAGTTCATTTAAAACCTCTTTTCAGTTCTTTCCACCTGGTTCAGTTGAGTTTACTGTTATTTGCAGGCTTTTATGTGCAGTGCCCATCACTGCAAAAGTTGGATTATGGGAGAGTTTAGCTAAAGATATTTTTTAATGGCCAGTTTATTAGCCTTAGGCTTGAAACTACATATCTTTTTTGAAATACACGTTCTATCTTTATAGATTCTTTTCTTCCTCCAAGGTTGAGTTGAGGTTGTGGTGACAGTAAAATTGCTTTGATGCCACAGCTGCATCAGTTGCAAGCAGTGATGTGGAAACTGACTGGCTCCATTGCTTAGGGTGTACTTTAATAAGGAATTAGTCTGCAGCCCTACAGATTGCAAATTTTGATTTTTATTTGGACAGAACTTCACCAGAGAGAACTGAGGTACCATCAAGTAGCTGTATTGACATGTTGGTGTTTAAATGAGATTTTCCATGCGGCACTTCCTACAAATGTTTAGACTTCAAATGCAGATATATTGGCTAAGTTGCAGGGAGGTAAACCTTCAGCCATAGCAGTATCCCTTCTAGCATTAATTCAGGTTTGTTTTTATTAGATTTCTCTCTTCAGCCACTGCTCAGTTCTTTGAAGGTCTCCTGGCAGGCCCACACACTCACCAACGAAGTCTGAAGAACAGTGCAGATGCCAGGGAGGGCACTCCGAATATTGTATGATGTGGCATAGCTGAGACACTCCAAAGGGCAATATATCCTGTCCTCATACGGAGTGTTTCACATCCCATGCAAAGTGTTTTGCTGCTATGTCCTCAACTTTTGTAGGTTTTTATCCTGACGCTGGAAAAATACCTGCTCAGGAGTGTCTGCAGGCGGACCACTCAGTGAGCTCAGGGCACAGGGATGGATTTTCTGTGCAGTGTGGGGGGTGGTTGCAGAACAAACAGCACACACATTAGAGAGTAGTTAAGACCCCCAAGGAAACACTGTTTTCTCAGATTGTCTGAAATTGTTTTTGTCCTCCCTTGTGAGATACGGGAATGTTCGTGTTTTTGATAGAGTAGCAGATTGCATGTGGTCTACACAGAAGACTTTTTTTTTTTTTTAACCTGGGGAAATAACAATAGAAATATGTGACTAGTGGCATGAAGCAGTTTTAGGTAGTCTGAACAACGAACTGAAACAAACAACTCCCCCCCCCCCCCCCCCCCCCCCAAAAAAAAAAAAAAGGGCAATGAAAGGGAGATGAATAATAAATTCAATTAAAAACTGAGAGGAAAGTGAGGCCATCACTAAAATGAATGCTGTGCCAGAGGACAAGCAAGAAGAGGCTCATTGCAATTGTCACCTGCCTAGAGAAATTTGACTGATCTCTCTGCTTAATCCATCTAGTCTGAGCCTCGTGCAAGGTGCAGATGTTAGGTGGACTTGAGATTCACATTTCCACCCAAAGGGTTTGAAAATCTCAAGGATTTGAAGATGCTCCTAGATGCACCAGAATTTATGCATTGAAAAGGCAACAGACACTTCCAGTGCTACCATAGTGGGCTTGGGATGTCCTCAGGTAGTCAGAAGTACAGAGACTAGTAACTGTTGGCTTTTATTGAATGTGAGTGTCCAATAAATCTTTTTCCATTGCTCTTTCTGAATAGATCATACCATACTCCCTATAATAATGTGAGGTAAAAAGGTTATATGTATACATATATGTATATGTATACAACTGATTTTTTTGGACTGTATTTGAGTGTGATAAAGTATGTGTGTATTTACATGTTTATTTGAAGCTTACCTAGGGCATAACCTTTTTGCAAAACAAAATGTTCCTAAAATGACATTTGTTTCTTCATATTAATTGGAAAGAAACTTGTGTATAACATGATGCCAGATGTTCGCTACCATCACAAATCACACCAGAAGAAAAAAATGCAGGCATAATTATCTAAGGAAATAATGAAGCTAGAAGTTTGGGGGAGTAATTTGTCAGGTAAATGAATCTCAACATGAACTGTATGAGCATGGGCTGACACCTTATTTGTCAGAAAGCTGTTACCTATTGGGGAGGACAACTGCTTCATTGTTCTATTCTTCTTTTTTTCTCTTCCTTGCTTTCCCATATGCTGCTCTCAAAGTAGATGGTAAAACTCTGAACATCCAAAGTGTCATGTTGGAAAAACTCTTGCTGAAATAAATACTGAAGGAAACTCAGACCCTCATAGCATTGCAAAGACTCTGCTGACAACTGTTGAAGAGGACAACATGGCCAAAGCTTATTGATTCTTTCTTTACTCTGAAACTAGTCATTAGTAGTTTTTTAAAAATGCCACACCTCGCCTAAAAACAGTTGTTTGGAGTTTTATTTCAGGTTACATGGGAGAGCTGTTATGCCAAACTAAATTTTATTTTGAGGAGAAAAAGCAGGAAAATATGTAGTTGGTAAAAGACACATGCCCCTGCAATTACACTCTTGACAATAAAGCACCTTTCCAAGACAACAGTGCTAAGGAGATACATCTTGCTTTTCAAAGTCATCTATAGCAGTGCGTATAGGGTTTCACTGTTCAGCCAGTTATACCCCTGAGAACTCTTTCATATGTGTGGTCTTGCAAACAGTTGAACAAATTGGAGGGGAATTCTTGATCTGGAGCTTGAAACAGTCAGATACAGAATCCACTGAGATTGTGGAACCAGCAGGCAGCCACAACTCAGTTCTAAGGGCTGGGGGGGCACAGCCATGTTGCTAGACCTGGCCCTTATCTTCCGATGCTAAAGCCAGAAGGGATGCGTACCTTAAAAAAATAAGTTATTTACCTTTTAGAATAAGTTAACAGATCAACACAATGATGAGGCTATAGCAACATAATGCACTTCCTCTACATAGAGCATGGAATAAAATTAATCAAAATCTTCATCTAGGATGGATCACATTATATTGCCTTAAAAATATAAATTGTTCACTTGTTGTAACCTCATGGTTTCCAGGAATTCAGACTCTGGGAATAACATCGATATTCCCGTTACACTGCTCAGAAACAGACTTAATTGTGTTTTATGTGACTTCCAGTTATTATTTACATCTTAAGCTTCTACTTCCATAACTTATTGTAATATACCCGCAAAGTCTGTTGTTGATGTCCACATGTGCAAGCCATATGTGTTGATTCAGCTTGAACAGGTGAAGCTGCCTGAACACTTCAGTTGCATGTACGCTGTTTTTGGCAACTGCTGTAGAAGAGTTGCTGCCTGTAAGACCTTGCTAGTTTTTTCACACCATTGTGCTGTGGCTTCTTGGTGTATAATCTCATGCAGTTTTATCTCAAAATCAGTTTCTCTCAAAGCAAAGTTTGTCCATGTTGAGTTCTTAATTGCAGACACTTGCTACTATGTTGTAAACAACAGTCACATTTGACCTGTTTTCCCCAATAATAGAATGAATGTGTGTATATATGTGTGTTTGTGAGGAGAAAAATGTGGATTTGAAATATGAGAGGCTGGGATGAGTGTTTTCTTCTGGGGTCCAACTATTTTGCAATAAAAAAAAGGATATAAATATATATATATACACTTTTATATCTATTTATATATATAAACTGTCCAAACCTCCGAAGTCACTGAAGGATGTCTTAGGAGAGTGGCAGCTGTGACTGCGGTGGGGCAGGAATGGTGTGCGGAGGAGGGGTACAGCACTGCTCCTCTCAAGGACTGCCAAGAATAAAAGATTTTGAAAAACGTAATTGTGGGAAATTAGTATAATGGAAGCTATTTTGTATATAGTAGCATTACTGAAACAGTGCTTCCAATTTTTCTTTTTTAACTTCAATGAATATACTTGTTAAGATCAGATGGTTGTGTTATACAAATAGCAACTAGGGCAAAATGATGCATGGAGTTATGTTTTAGGTTACTTATCACTTGTTAAATAAGCATGGTGTTGATTGAAAGCTATTCTAATTTATTAATGTCACCAGGACTAATTTGTTTTGATGGCCTGTAGATGGTCACCACGGAGAAAAAAGAAAGGCAGTAGTGACCAGAACTCCCACGGTATACATAGAAATAACAAACTAAATACTTGGATATGATTGTTCCTTAAAGAAATGTGAATTAGGGAAGACAGCATCAGGAAAAGAGAAGGAAAGTTTTCACAGTGGTGCTGCTATCTAGTAGAACTTGGAGCTCTAGGAGAATGGAGATGCAAAGGAGGACAATTCTTTTTTTTTTTTTTAATTAAAAAAAAGTAGGTAAAGCTGTTTCAAAAGAAAAAAGTTGGGTTTAGCTCACCTGGGGATCCAAATATTTTGAAACTTAAATGAATTTCTTTTCTTTTGATGTTCACTCAAAACAGTTTCCAGTGCATTATGAAAACACATTGCTAATTGTTTCTACCACAATGTGACACAGACTTCTAAATACTCTTCCCCATTACTGCCACAACCCCCCCACCCCCCCTTTTTTTTTATAGCATCAGTACAGTGAAACAGATTTTACTGCCTTTTGCTGTGGGGCAGCAAATAATGCATACTGCATTTTCTGCTTTATTTTGCCACTGAGAGAGGCTGGGTCATTTACTGAAGTAATGTTTCATGTAAACTGAGAATCTGCCTTCAGAGAGGTGGGTGACTTGTGGAGGCAGAGCCCTGCAGCACCTGCCGGCAGCTTGCAGTGAAGACATGTCCTGCATCACGTGGGGATTTGGGGGAAAGGACCAGTGCATCTTGATGTGCTCTGCTCTCCCGTCGTCTGAGGGAGAGAAAGGCACGGGCCAAAGACACAAAGCAATGTCTGCTTCAGACATCTCAGTCTAGTACTGTGACAGTGTGTTGAACACCACAAAAGTGAACAAAGAGAAATGAACAGCAGTGCGGTAAAATAACTGACTCATTTGTTTGTGTATTCCCAGGAGAACATGAAGCTACTGGTCAGCAGTGAAATCTAGTCATTGCCCCGTTCAAAAATAAAGAAATCTAATATTTACTTTGTCCTCTGCTGACTTCAGGACAGCCCAGGAATTGATGTTCATGGAGGATATTGATTAGATTTTGATTTAGCTTCTGGTTTTCTCCTTGTTGGTTGGGGAGGGTGAGAGCAGCAGTCAGGTCAGACTTCCTGTCTGATTTTATCACCAGCTTATTGCAAAGGCATCTGACACTTAGCGCTGGGTATCCTTTTACAGTATTTGTGAGAAGTGACTCAAATGCAAGAGTAAATGAGCTAGCACTTTTGGTGCTCTGAGTGTTAGAGGGGCTGGTGGTTGGGCCTACAAAGGAAGGGGGTCTGCTGTGCTCACCCAGACAGGCGGGGGGAATGACCGTGCTGCGACTAAAACTGCAAGTGGGCACGGAGAATATGAAATGCCCAACACGAGGTGGGATGCTCTGAGTAGTTCTAAAAGAGTCTGAAGCTGGTTCCTTATACAGATAGACTGTCCTCCTCCACATTATATTAGCAAGCGCTATTTTTGTCTGATAAAAATACAATCCAATGCAATAATGTGCATGATGTCATGGAAGGGATAGCTGTTGTTGCTTGGTACACCCTAACATCTGTTTATCCCATATGGAGAGCTTTAGAGCAGTCTATATAGAAACAATTCAGCTAACGGAACATATTTTGTTTTTCCTGACTCGTTGTTTATTTTAAGAACTCCTGTTTGGTAAAGCAAATCTTTCAAAGCTTCTTCCCTTATTATTATTTGCCTATATTTTACTTTCAGTTGTGAGGTATTCACAAAAAGTTTAACTGTGATGTACTAGAGAACAGTGGCTTCAGGTGGGAAGCAAACAGTAGAAAGAGTTGAGCATACAAGAATGCACGTCTAATGGTGTGAGGTCTCTGTGATGTGGTTTGGAGGCAGACCATGATGCGAATATAAGAGCTGTGTGGAAGCTGGGATTTGTTTACTCTGTATCACATATTTCAGCATCATCACAACATTTGTTCAGTGCTGCTAGGCCATTCTTACCTTCTGCCATAGAAATTTTCATCCCTTCCAAGGCCCTGTATTTTAAGCAGTGCAGTAATAGAAGGATAATATCATGAAGAGGATTTCATTCCAAACCTGACCATGTTTTGTCTTACCTTTTAAAGATGCATTTCCAGGCTCCTCTTCTGTACATTTTCTTTGCATGCAGGAGCACACTTTTTGACAAAACAATTCTATGGCTCTGTTGTATGTCTGATTCCTTCATTTAAATACATATATATAAATATATATATGTATATTTCTTTGGAAAGCCAAATTTTGTTAGTCACTGCCTCACAGCTATAACATGTAGCTTCTACTTAGATGATCCCCTCATAATCTGATCATTTTGCATAAGCATTAGAAAATGCTGACCTCGAAGTGGTGACTGCTGTATTTATAAATGGAAAAAAGATTAATTTAATAAAAGGTTTTAAAAGACTTCTTTGTAGAGTGTTAGTCTCTAAAAATAAATAAATAAGCTCCATAAAAATGCAAAATACTGTTCTTTCAAGCCTTGTTAATGAATAAATTAATTTTCATGATTGAAAAACATACCTGGAACAAAATATAAAAAATATAAAAAATATAAAACATTCCAGGTGAAAGTTAGGTATTCCATAATTAAGAGCCAAATGAAACTTTTCTATCAGTTTATTTTATTGTTTTTATTTTAATTAAGCTGCTCTTTAATTGAATATCATTTCAGTGAGAGTAATTTAAGATGTAAACAATAGTATCGCAAACCTTTAGCTGAGTAATTATGTACGTTTTAATTTTAGCTCTGGGGAAGGCTTAGGACTGCTCTTTGGCAATATTGTCATGTCAACTGGAAAACAATTTAAAAAAATAAAAATAAAATAAAAAATAAAAAAAAGGAAAACAGAAATGTCAGTTATCCTGAAAAAGAATTGTTTTTAACTGATGTGAACTTGCGTCAACTCTATGGGATATAAAAGGGATTTCTCTTTGTGTGAGTTACAGGAGGGCAGGTATTGCAGAGAATGAATATGAGAGCTGCCGTTTTGTGTGACCTGAGCAGTAAAAGGAACTCGAGCAGGACATTTGTAAGCAGAGGTGCACGCTAGAGGGTGCTAGTATTTAGCATCACTGCTAGCATTTGTGTTCTGCTCTTAGGAAATAATCAAGGGGCTGTAAAGAGTTTTCTACACAGTGTGGGAATGAGCTTCGAAATTTCTGTCCTGTCTTTGCTATGTTGTTCTCCCAAAGTATTTACATTTTGGAGTTCAGTGAAAATTTTCAAGTAGTATTGATCAAATGCTTGTGGTGTGATTTGTTCAACAGCCTTCCCATTACTGGAGGGATAGACTTTGCATAGAGTTCAGTAACATTTGAATCACCCACCCTTCAAGAACTGTAATACATTACTTGCATATTTCTAGTATGTCTTACCAACCTCTCTGTTAAACTTTGATTTCAGTGAGGTTTATGCCTTGTAGCTTTTATTGTTCGCTTAATGAAAAGCATCACTTTGAAAAGTTGAGGGTTAAGATACATTTGCCTCAAGGTTAAGGGTATGGAGTTATAGGCATAGAATTTCATTCACTGCAACTGCTTTTTCTTCAGTTCTCTCTCCTAATTTCATGCATGAGGTTGCTCACCTATTTATCTGTCTTTTATTTCTACCTTTGAAGGTTGCACCAATCAGTTCTAAAATATCAGTGTTTTCTTGGCATCTCTGGCCAGAATTGTTTTGCTTTGGGGAAGTGTCAGAACATCAGCCAAGGGAAAATTGGACCCTGTCGTATAGCAGAATTTGAGCACATTTGCATTTGTCTGTAGATCAAAGATGGTTCTCGAGGAATCAGGTAATCTCCTTCATCATAACAATTGTTCTTTCTCTCTGCACATACTTCCAGAGTGAAAGACAAATAGTTGGGGAATGGCAAAGGGAGGATGGAGAGGAGTGGAAGAAGACAGTGGGGCCTTGCTACAGACAAGCAGCTGTGGCCCCTGTTAAGGGGCATTCAAAAAATCCCTTTTTGAAGGAAGGCTGGCTGTTAGCAATGGGAAATGAAGAGGCCTAGTTGCAGGGAGCAGGGAAAGGAGAAATAGATCACACACGGGTGGTCTGGGTGCTCCCTCTGTGGGGCACTGGAGGGTGTCCCTGCCAGAGAAGGGGCAGGCAGATGCTGCAGGCGACAGTGGGACGGGATGTGTGATACATGACAGATCTGCTCTGCAAAACAGAGCGTGGCCTCATTTGTTCTTTATTGTGTTTTCCCTGCCTTTGTCTCACTCCATGCCTCTTTCCATATTTCCCAATATTTATTCTGTCCCACAAGGTTCACCTTGTGCATTTGGCTGTTGGTGGGTTGCTGACCTCTGCTGTCTCTAGAGGAAAACTTGTTCTTGTATCTCTTTGTAAATCATGTGCACCCGTCACGGGGCAGCACAGCAGAGACTGGCCTGGAAGCGTGGCACTAAGCGGTCTGTCTGACAAAGCTGCGAGTGGGTGAGGGAGCTGTGTTTTTTCTTCTTTCCATTTGGCCTCAGCCACTTGCTATCTAATTACTGAGCACCTTGTGTAGTGAACCATACAATTGGCCTTTTCAGTGATCTTGTAATTCAGTCACTGAATCATACTGACCCTCCCTTTTGCCTTTTCCTGATGTATTTATAAACTTAATACTCTCTGCCTGAGATAGCAAAAGTTATAGCTTGAACTTCAGAGATGAGGAGAAATTTCAGTTCTCAATAATTCACTTGTGCTCTGCACTTCTGCAAAAAACAGGCTCATCTGTAATTCCCCTTTCTTCTTCTGCATCATGATAGCATTGCACATGAACTGAAAGGAAAAGCAAACCTGTCTCCTGATTTAAGACAGAGCTGAACTTTAAAATGTACTGTGTGAAGATATAAGGAAGTATTATCTAGGAACATAGTATAGCAAACTAGTGCCCATCAGCTTTTAGCTCACAGGAAATCTTGCCGTCTTACAGTGTTATACTTCATGCAGCGTGAGGTCCATAAGCTCAGCAGCATAGGTGCTCAACCCAGAAGCCCCAAAGAAAACACTTGGTTTCAGAACAGTGCTGCTTTTATACAGGATGTTGCCTAAACTTGTGAAGTCTCTTCACTGTGAGTGCTACGTGCAAACTTTTCTTTTCCTCCATATATGCTTGGGATTGTTCACTCACAGGTCCCAGATGAGGATCTGTCTCAGTGCCTATCGCTGATGAACCTTACGGGCAATTGAAAATCTCTGTCCAATTGCAAGCCTTTTTCCATCTAATTACAGGGACAAATAATATAGTGCTTAAAAATCCATCTATTTTACTCAACCTGGCAGTCAGAAAGTTAGAACTTGTCTCAGTGAAGAACATTTGAAGTGTATGTAAAACTAATCTTGGCTGTTCTGGGTCATCTATTGCTACCAACCTTCAGCTTCTAATGGGAGTGGACTCTTTTAGGGCATTGTCAATTTTTTACACATCAGCTCGCTCCCCTGTATAGCCATTATTATTATAGAAA
This sequence comes from Anser brachyrhynchus, assembly GCF_964034855.1. NCBI lineage: Eukaryota > Metazoa > Chordata > Aves > Anseriformes > Anatidae > Anser > Anser brachyrhynchus. The sequence goes on from NC_137700.1 coordinate 15,159,566, forward strand.
CACTTTTAATCTTCTTTTGGTTTGTTTACCCTGTTGGAAGATAAAGTGCAATTTTGTGCTGCAGTAACTAGAGGAATATGCATTATGAAGTTACCCAGTATTGTCTGTCAGCTCTTCGATAAAAGCACAGGTTTTCAGCTGCACAGAAGCAACACATTATGATGAAGACTTTAGTATTTTCTGGTAAATTGTGGAACATCACATAGGTATTTCTGTGTTTCAGAAGATCTCACAAAATAAGCATCCTTGGTGAAGAGGGGAGAGGGAGGAATCCTCTGAAACCAGGAGACTGCTTCAGTTGTTTTAACGGATGTTTTGTAAGTGGAAAGTTATATCTTTGAAAAAAATGTACTAAATAACTAGGAGTCGAAAAGGCTTCCTTGCATCATTAACGGATTTATGTTGTTCTTCTGGCAGTGGTTTTTCCTATCATCTGTATTTCCTTGTTCAGTCCCGTTACAGGCCTGTGATTAAATTGATTGTGCAGACCTTTGTTGAGGTCTGACAAGAAAAAAATTAAAAAATCCTACCAAAATATTCAGCACTGCAAGTTTGGTCACTTCATTATTTCGTCTGTAGTGGTTGATCACAATGTATTGTGCTTTTCTTGTACGAAACAGAAGAACTTCAAATATGTTAAAATGAATGTACTCGAAAATGAAAAGTATAACATTATTGTACTAATGGCATCTGCCATGAGTTGGATTCTGCAGGGAGGAAAATGAGGACGTTGCTTACAGTCGTTCATCAGATGATGCTCTCTGCCTATCACACCACTCCTCCTTTCTCCCATAGGCGTCTGCTCTTCCCAGTTACACAGCATCATCCCTTTTGGAGGACGGGCCCAGCAGCCTGCTCTGGCCTCGAAGACACATAATGCTAACATGTTGCTAGGTTATATGCCAGGAGCTGGATGTACTTGGGATCTCCCAAGCAATCCCTTGATTCCCCTTAGCTGCCTCAAGCATCTCAGTGTGGCATTTTTTTTCTATATAAAGATCTAAAGACGATGTGGCATAACGATTCTTTTCCCTTCCTGATTGCAAGGTGGTCTTATCCTTCTCCTGTTGACTTTCTCTTAACATTTTCAGAGCCTGTTGGAACACCTGCATGCATTGCCATCCATGCAGCAAGCACTGCTCTTGTCCCAGGCTGCAAGGGTGTCTGGTATGGGGTGACATGGTTGGTGGGGGAAGCTGTGAGTTGCACTGGGCAGTTTCTAGAAGTATTGCTAGTGCAATAGTGACCTGCTGTGCTGCGGGTTGCAGGCTGGTGGAAAGATGCTCTGAAGGAAACTGAATCACATCTATCTGAAGGAGCATGGAGGTTTTCATTGCCCCCTCTGGTTTTGAATTTTCACTTCCTTCATTCTTTTACTTCCTCTGACATGTTTTTAGGGTGGAATCGAAGTCTCTTTTTTTGTGTGTTCTGCTTAATTCTGTGGAATTTGTTGACTGCTGTAAAAACATCTGGAGGTGGCTGTTTGGCAGTCAGGTGCTCCTGTAGCAGCACCTGGAGAGCAGAGCAGTAGTAAAACATGGGTCCTGGCTCACACAAGGACATGAAAATGGTTGTGCCAGATCACACCACGGGCTTACAGGGATCAGCCTGCCTGTCCCTGGAAGTAAATGGGAGTTGTAATTTAAGAGCAGGTGCCATGTCAGTCCCTGAGCAACCAAACACAAGTCTTGGGTTGTCTGAAGAGCTTTGCAAGCCTGGAGAGTCTGTAGTGGTCACATCTGATTATTTCACTTGTTCCCTCCCTGGGCCTGATACAGTGCAGGAAAAAAGAAATGAGGTGCTTTAGCATCATACTTAAAACTGTGAGGGATGATGGATGCATGACCTACTGTCCCTCCAGTTATTTTGCTGACAAACATATAAAAAAAACCAACTGTGTATTCAAAAACATTCTGTAAAATATAATGAAAATATATAGAATGCTTTGAAAGCATAAAGTAGTTTTTTATTTGAGGTTTATACTATGAACTGCTCCCTTGATTTATATCCTAATGATCTGATTTATAGACATTCATTATTTACTTTTTATTTCTATGTAATCTGATGTCTGATCCTAGTTATCTTCTTTTAGGGCTATGAGAGGAGAACAAAGTTGTGATGCAAAACAACACAAATACTTAGTTCTTCAAAGACAACATTTTTCATGCATTGCAACAAATATAACAAATGAAATTAATGCAATAAATTCTTTGAGCCCAAATGGTTGTAACTCCTATTTTTTCATTTAATCATAATGATTGCAATACTCCTGACTTATTTAATATTTTCCAGTAAAATAGAGGGTTTTGCCCATACTGACCTATGCAGAAAAAAATCATTAATAATACATCTTATGTGATCAATTAATAATGTTAATGTTCTAAGCATTTTTTAAATCACTTAATTCTCACATCACTTCTGGGAGATGACTGGGTAAATATATTGTCTCTATAATTACTATTAAATGCTATTAAACAAGGCTGAATAATTGAAAAAAGTTCAACTTTCCTGTAATTTTATGAATTTGTAAAAACTGAAATTTAAAAATGTCTTTTATATTTGCTGATATACAGTATATGTTCAGCAAAGTATTTCAATTCTATGGGTTTAAAATTGGGTTTTAAGCAAACTTTTCTGTTTTTTTTTTTTTTTTTTTTTTCGTTCATTTCTGAAGTTATTTCAAAGGGGTTAAGGGGGCAGATTGCCAGCCTATCAGTCAAGGGACAGTAATGTTGATTCACAGGAGCATGCTGGTAAAGAAACATACTAATTTGTTCTATGTATAGAGCTACCTAGAGAGCTCAGTATTGACCTGGAAATGCTTCTTATTTTTATGAATTTGATTTTTAAATGTTATTTTCAAGTATGACAAGTTTTTATGGTCTGCCTGAACAAGCAATAGAGGTCTGACAAAATAATTTTCATCTGCCACACCATTGTAATATTTATATGAGTTTAAAAAATAATAATAATGGGTGGGAGGGGATCACATCTAAGGTCACAGAAGGATTTCCTACTGTTCTGCATGAAATACCACATGGAATATTTAGCTTTGGTCTAACTTGCACCAAACAAAGACAGCTCATGCAATCTTTTTGGATTTCAGAAAAGCTTTCAATACTGTTTCTCACAGCATCCTTCTGGACAAAATGTCAGGCATACGGCTCGATAAATATATAATGCAGTGGGTGAACAATTGGATGACGGGTCGGGCTCAAAGGGTTCTAGTAAACTGAGTCCCAGTGTGCCCTGGCAGCCCAAAGGTCCAGTCGTACCCCGGGGCGCATCAGGCACGGCACCTCCAGCGGGTTGAGGCAGGCGATTGTCCCGCTCTGCTCTGCGCTGCTGCAGCCTCACCTCGAGGGCTGTGTGCAGGTTTAGGTGCCACAGTATAAGAATGAAACAAAGCTATTAGCGTTCAAAGGAGGGCTGCAAAGATGGTGGAGGGTCTAGAGAGCAAGACGTATGAGGAGCAGCTGAGGTCCCTTGGTTTGTTCAGCCCAGAGCAGAGCAGGCCGAGGGGAGGCCTCATGGCGGCCTGCAGCTCCCTCACGAGGGGAGCAGAGGGACGGGCGCTGAGCTCTGCTCTCTGGGGACAGCGACAGGACCCGAGGGGACGGCATGGAGCTGGGACAGGGGAGGGTCAGGCTGGATATCAGGTAAAGGTTCTTCACTGAGAGGGTGGTTGGGTACCGTGACAGGCTCTGTGGGGAACTGGGCACGGCACCGAGCCTGCCGGTGTTCCAGAAGTGTTTGGACAGCGCTCCCAGATGTATGGGCTTATTTTTTGGTGGTCCTCTGCAGACCCAGGAGTTGGACTTTTGATGATCCCTTTCAACTCAGGGTATTAATCTGATTCTAAATTCATGTCACGCATTGTCTTTTTTGTCTGATGCAAACCTGATACCAAGGTGCTATGGATGATTTGCTTGGCAAATTACAATGTCCCAACTTTGACTACTGAAAGAGGAAACTGACTCGAATTGATATATAATCATTACAATCCAAGCATATTTTTTCCAGTGCATTTGCACAATTTGGTTAGAAATACATGATCCTAGGAATTGTGTCCAGCTTTGCACATACTAAATATTTTCAATGCTATTCTTCTGTCTTTAAATTTCTAAATATTCTTTAAATGGGACAATCTGTTTAACCAAATTGTTGGTACAACATTCAAAGAAGATTCATGTGTAATTCACGGCATGAGGAATCTCTGGCTTATATTATGTTGCTTCTTATTTGTCACTTCCAATGTGTCTTTATGCACATAGTTCTAACCAGTTCACTTCAAGCTGGAAACAAAGTCCTTTTTATCTTTCTGTGGAGGAAGGAAATCTGAAAGTGTATAACAAATTGGTTTTATAAGTGTTTTGGTTTTTTTTTGGATTAAGTGTGTGGAGATGGAATTGATTTTTAAAAAATGAGTGGAAGAGAGCCTCGGAATAGAATATTCCAGGCTGCCTCTCCTGTGATGTGACTGACTGGCCCCAAGAGTCTCACACAACTGGTACCAAATCAGCCAGCACACCTCTTTGCTGCTTGTGGTCGAGTCCCTTTAGTGTGGAGAAGCTTCCTTCCGCAGTGCTAGGTTGAGCAGAAAACCCAGGTGATGAACCATTATTTCCATCTCTAGGAAGAGGCTGTGCTTTATCATTATGGAGAGATACTGAGAAGGAAGTAAAAAGGGAATGAGGGGAGGGAAAAGCAAGAGGAAACATTTTGTATCAGTGTTACCTGTACTATAAAATTACTGATGGTTCTTTAGTTCATGCTGCCTTGTATAAATACTGAATTCACCTTAAGTGATGTGAGTGTTCCTTAACTGCGTCTTTATGTGCTGAGGTTCTGCTCAGAGCACATTTTTATGATTGTTATAAGTCTTAAAAAAAAAAAAAAAGTTTCTTCTAGAAATGTTGTCAGAGATTTAACTAGGTCATGAATTAAGTTGCTATCAAATAGAGCAAGTTAATACTATGAAACTTGTGTCATGTGGAGTAATTCTTCCAGTATTCCTACATTAATAATGATAATTTTAAAAAATCAGTACCTCATAAAAGAAAGAGCGGTGAATGGACAGCTGGAAGACAAGGGTATATTGGTGATAATTGTATTCCTCTCAGTGCCCATAATCCATATTGTTCATAAGCTTTAGAAACAGTCCCATCCTGCTTAGGATTCAGTTCACATTCCTCTGCCACATTCTGCAGCTATCACATTATCTGCAGAGGCAGGAGCGACTGCAAGCAGTACCAGAATGGAGCAACACCATGACTGACCTGGGAGATGACAGCTGTTTGCCAAAGCAATTGAAAAATAGTGCTCATGATCCCCCAAAACATCTCCCCAACAAATAAATATTCTTGGCAGGTTTCCATCCCCTTGTGCTGGAAATTGTCATTGCAAATCAAGAACAGGTGGAAGCAGAGGGATGTGGGCTGTGACAACATTTACCTTTCTGTTCTTGTGCCCTTTGGAATGAAGGATAAGTGACCATGGTGCTCTCTGTGTTCCAAAAGTGTAGCAGGTAATAATTTGTTATATAGGGCTGGCATGAAAGGGGGCTTTTTCCAGATTCATCTGCATAAAAACAGGTGACAATTGCTAACTGTTTTTCATGATTAAGACAGGATCCACTAGTGTTGCACTTATTGTTTTGTCTGATTTGCTGAGTTCCACTTTATTGATTTTATTTTGATTCGAGTAAGACTGATTGCTGCCTTGGAAAACAAAGTTGTCCTTGAATGACACTAAGTATTACATTCCCCTGAACATTCATTAAGCCTCATGCTTTAATTAAACCTAAGCGTTATCAATAAGTGTCGGAGGTGCTAGAACAGAAGTAGCAGAGACCTGACATACCTGAGGGCTTTTTCCCTCTTGCTGGAAAATGTTTACATCTTTGTGGAAGATATCAGTGAGGTTTTTGGCATTTTTTGAGAGACAAACTACATTAAAATGTGATACTTTTTTCTCTTTTTTTTTTTCCTTATACCTTAGCTCTTGATGGTTTATAAAACACTTCTTAATTCTTAAAGGAGAAATTTGATTTACATATGTATATGTCTGTTGCTTTTATATTTTTTTACCATCTCTGTCAAAGCTAATGAACTTTTGGGGAAAGGAGGAGGCTACTCTAATAGCCTTCTGTTCAGGATCCAAAAGGTCTAGGCTCTGTTTCTATTACCTGTTCTGTGATGTTGGACAAATAATCTTATCTTTCTTCATGGATTTAATCTCCAACCCATCTTTGCTGGCTTCTTAGATTCTGCTCCAAAATCTGCAATCCTGCCTTTGCTTCGTGAATATTCAGCTCCCAGAACTGTTTGGTTTAGAGACCTCTAGCATATACTTTAAGTGGTAATACTTTATTTTTTAATGAGAACCTTGCTGAGTTTCAAGAAGTTCATATATCGTTTTCTTCCTTGCTGTTGTTACAGGCTACAGTGTTTGTTTTACATGACATCCTGCGTTAACTTCTGCAATGGCTTTCACATCTCCCACATACCTCTGTCAATCACCAGGTTGCCACTTCTCACTCATCAGTGGAGAACCAACTGCCTTGGCTCTGCCACACTGCTGTCACCCAATATTCAGCTCCTGTGCAGAAAGAGCTAAATATAAATCCTTTTTATGCATAGATCTAGAGTTGCTTAACACTTGGCATCTCCATTTCACACTGTTATTACTAAGGACACAGGCTGACTTCCCAGGGTCTTTTGGCCAAGTTAAGAGCTGAATAAAATGCTAGAAGCAGTCCTGCCTGTGAAAAAATCCAGGTACAGGCAGGTATCTTGATGTTTGACATGGCTCAAGTTCACTGGGATGAACAAGACTCTATTTAATAAGAACCCATTTACTTCTGTCTTTGCAAGTTTATCATCACTGAAAGTATTTCTCTCATATTTTCTGCCTGTCAACGTCTGTGCCTATTTAGGAATTTATCCCTTCTGCAGCAAAATAGCTGTTGTCGAGTCAGCAGTTTCCTAATATGATATAATAATAAAGAATGTAACAGATTTTGGCAAAAAATTTGCTTAGTGTATGCTGTTTTATGATTAGAGATGGCACCTGGGCTTTCAGGTAAAGTGCTTGAAGAATTTAGATAATAAAATACTGTGTTTTGTGCACTTTTGCCTCCTAAAAGTGACACATATGCATTAGAAACAGAGTAGAGATCTTAAACAACTACAGATTTGCTTTGGCCCAGTGAACTCTGGAAAAAATAGGGAGATTTTGTCCTTTGCCCTTTATTACTTATCATTGTTCACTCAGGTGAGCAGATTCAAGCATTGCACTTCTGGAGTTTAATTTACCAACACTGCTATCTGTAGAAAATGCAACAATGTACATAATGAGACAGCCATAATCGGAATTTGCTAAGGTTTATTAACACCTTATCAGGACTGTGGAAGGCTCAGCACATATGCACTTTTCATTTGCATTATCTCACTTCATGAAATTTGAAAACAGCCTAAGCTAAGGTGTTCTCCATGGCTCATTAGATCCTCAGAGCTTTGACAGCGGGGCATTGGTTGGATAAATCAACCACGTGTAATGCTAAAAAAAAAAAATTAAAAAAAAATAAAAATGAAAAGAGCTTGATGAATGTTATTTATATTTGAGATTTAGTTTTTAATTACGGAGTTGTGTTCAGGGTGTTGTGGCTGCAGAGGCATCCTATGTTTGCAGAATTATCCTTAGGTAATGACAAGGACTGTGTGGAGCTGAAGTGCTATTTTTTTTCTGGTGAATCCAAACTATGAAGAAACAAAATGCCATGTATTGCTTTGCAGCAGTAATTGTGACTGAATGATCTGTTAGCCGCTGTCTGAATTCTGGTTCTTAAAAGACTACAGAAAATTCTGGCACATACAGAAAAGAGGAAAGAACAAATGAGTTAAGGCTATGAGACAGGATAGTCTTACATTACTTTCTTGGGCTATGTCAGGTAAAATGAGTGTGTTTCTGAGGGAACCACCACCATCTCAGAGGGTGAGTGTGTCATTCAGGTATCGCAGGCAATGAATTTTTACCTACTTGAAATTGGGGTGAATGGGAAGAGTGAATTTGGGTTTGGATTTCTTGGAATTGAACTGTTTTAATGATTTGTTTTCAGATTAGATTCTCAACCCAGGCTGGGCCTACTTTCTCATGTTGCCTTGATTGCATTTCTGGGTAATTAAATTTCTGTATATAAGCCATTTTGGACATACCATCTAGTCAATCTCTCTACCTTGACTTGGTGCATGCCTACTGTATAGTGAAAGGCACTACAGGTGGTCCTAAGTGGCTTTCTGGGACGGCTGTGGGCTGGAAGGATTGCAGTAGCGCTCTCAGGTTGGATGAGCCTCCTGTTACTGAGCTGGGGTCCGTGGCTGCGTTAGCGCAGAGCTCCCTGCTCTGCTGTCCATATGTAGCACAGGATTGCCCTTGGTTCCCTTCCTGCAGTCTGGGACTCACACAGTATTAAACACATCACAGAAACTTCCCAGTGATTTTCATCTATTGAAAAAAAAAAAATCAGTTTGCCCTAATCCAAGGGTTCTGTATTTTCATTGTTCCTTCACATGCCAGCAGTGAAGCAGTCACTGACCAGAGCTACCAGCAGTTTTAGTACTGCAGGGTGACCCCTGCTCACCCCTCGGCCACTGCCGACTGCTTTGCCAGATCTGTTTCTGAACTCCGCTTTCTTAGGAAGACGGATCAGTCAATGCCACCCAGAAACCAGGATCAGTCTTGGTTTTGTCATGCAGGGGTTTTTGTTTAGGGCAGTGGGGTCTTGTACTGGATACAATGGTTAGCCAGTTCCCAGTGCTGTCCCACCCTATAGGTGCCCAAATCCAAAGAAACCAACCTGCAATTTCTCTTTGATCTCCATGGATTTGTACCATGTATCAATCTCAATTACCCATTCTTCAGATGCTTCTTATTTGGTTAATTACTTTTGCCATGCCCTAAGCACACACAGAGGAACAAGTGCTGCATTCGTGCTACTTTTGAATATCATCTTCAGATATTGCCCTATCTACACATCTGTCTTTACACAATTCACAGGTGTCTTGTTTGGAGATTTGTCAGCCTTTGATGGATGCAGACACCCAACTTGTGTTTTGTCATCCAGCTCTTCTCTTTCACACTCTGAAAGTGCTCTGTGCAGCTACAGTAACTACATTAAATATGTTCAGGCCTGCTCTAAGTTATAACCCTTCACTTGAAGTTACACTCTTCACTATTGATTCAGAATTGGCCTTCTCCAAGACTTGCAGCATCCCTTTTGCCTTCTGTAAAGTTTTTCCTTTCATATATCATTCCCCGGTAGTCAACTTTTCCTTCCTATCAGAGAAAACCCGAGGCTTTGGTTGAAGACATGGTACGTATACTTTTCAGTATATATATACGCACCTTCTAGTGTGTATTTCCAGGCTACCTTTTTAGCCCCTATAGAGTGTGTCTCTGGAAGTCTGATTTGATCAGTAGGGGATGTAGCCTTTTATTTACCCTTTGCTCTTACCCCTGACTGACTCCTGATTGTGTGCCTATAACATGGTCCTGCCTCATCACTCCAAGGCAGATGCTGGGCCTGCATTTCTCATAATATCCCAATTTTACCCCATGACATTACCTAAGTCCTGTAAGAACTGCCAGCAGAGATTTTGGGAGGCTTGACAATGCCTTCAGATGTGCATTAAAGCTGAAACCAAGAAGAGACATTTACTTTATTTAAATGCAGTGCTGGCAGCGTAGCTCATCTGCAGCCAGTCTTGAGAGAGGAATATCAGTACAAATGATTTTCTACTATCAAACCAGTAGGCAGGGATTAAGTCTGAAATACTGAAATATTGATACTAACTACAATCATTGATAGTCAAATGATAATTGCTCTCTGCCTTCCAGCCTTGTAGCTTTTAAAGTATGATAGTTTTCCAAAATCACGTTTCCGTAGTGAAGTGAAATTTGATATTAAGTTTAATAAACTGCATTGACTTAAGCAGGAGCAGATAGTCTGGCTTCGCTAGGTCTGCAGAGCTGCGTGGCTACAGATGAGCTGGGTGACACAGCAGCACATTCAGCGCTGCACAGAGCATGTGATAGAGACAGAGCAGAAGCAGATACCTTGGTCTACTCCTTAAAATACAACAGATTTAATCCTTTTTCAGAGGTGTTGTCTTGCATCTGAACTTGGACCCTTCCTAAGCAGGTAACCCTAATTCCACAAGCGCCTTTTTCTTGCGATTGCTGGCCCTTTATTAGTGCCTCCTGCAAATCTGCTGAGGGTGCCTCTGTGTCACCATCCAGGTTGTTGATGAAGATAATGCAATAAGAGTCCTGGAACCAATATCCAGGATACTGTGCGCACTACACGCCACTGTCAACAACCAGTGGTGACCCACTGATCACAGCCCTTTGAACTCGGTGGCTTGGGACACTTCCAGCCTACCAAAACGTCTGTTCTTCCAGGCCACACAATCATCCTGCCAAGTGAGCCTGCTGTGTGAGTCAGTGCCACATTCCTTTATGTGTTAATACTTGTAGTCTTAAATTTTATTCAAATTTATCTCATGCTAGGAGAATGAATTGCATATTTTTTATTATTTTTAATCTGTCTTTTTAAAATACTCTGTCAATCAGAAAATGCTTGTCAGTTGAAATGATTGCTCATTAAAAAAAACAAAAGTCAACATTACTTCTCCAGCACTAGAGGAACTTAAGCTAAAGAAATGAAATTAACTTGTATTGTTTAGATTGAATTTTACTAATCAGAACTGCAGGACAACACACACAGTTTGAATAACACCTTCTATTTAGGTAACGTTTCTAGAAGGTTTCAAGGATATTTGACAGGCTTGACTGAACAATAATAAATCAAAAGAATAAACCAATTCAATCATCATTTATATGCCAGAAGAACTTATTTGGGGATTTATTAGGGATGGAATGGCTTCCGCTTGCGGATAGGTATGCACATTTCTTCACAATAGCTGGAGGAGACTAGCTTTGAGTAGCTCTTGATGAACTCACCAAACCTCACGTGCAGCATCAGCATTGTGTCAGAGCAAAGACACAACCTACGGTTTATCAACAGGCGCTCAAAAAGTTGTGGCTGTTCCATTGCACTTGTGTTGTGTGATGAAAGTGATTTCAAATGGGCTGTGCAGTGGAGGGATGCAACCTCTCATTTTATGAATGGCTCTGAGCTTGTTTCTTCATTGTTCTATATCCTTTGGGAATTGCTGGATTTGGGTATGTGGTGCATTCTCCTTTTTCACTCTCCCATTACTGTTAAAATAATCTTAAATAATTCTGACAAGAAGAGAACAGAAGAGAATGAAATCTCTTCTTCCATTCCCTCTTCTCCTTTCCTCTGAAGTAAAAACAAATTTGTCTGTGCTTTTGATGATTGTAAGTGACTGAATGCATTTTCTTCAAACTTTTTAAACAAATTTTACATGTAAGCAGCCTAAGTAACCAAGCAAAAATATATGAACCATAAATTCTATCTGGAGACTAAAACACCATAATACCTTTCCAGATACAGGCTTCTCTGATGAAAATGATTTTCCAACAATTGTTATAATATTGTGATTAACTTTTAGGAGTTCAGTAAAATTAGGTGTGTTTTTTTTCCACACGGTTACTTAATGCTTTGAGCTTTAAAATAACCTTTTGCTTATTACTGCTTTTAAAATGTTGTATGTATATTTTTATCTTACAAGAAATGAAGGAGTGTTTAGCTTGTTAATAATGTGAACTCATGTCTTCATCTTGTGCACTTCACACTGTTCAGAAACTGTAAGAGGGCTGGTATCTTGGTGAAGATAGTTTTAAAAAAATTACAAGGGTGAGCAGATTCTGAGATATTCTCATCTTTGAATAACTTCCTCTGGCTTTTCCCATACTGGGTTTATGTGCTTTCACAGACATGCTTCTCTGTTGTGCTTTCATCCAGTTCTGCACAATCACTGAGGCAGTGGTTGACTGGAGTGGTGCCTTTCATTAATAACGATCGATCCAACCTTCCTTTTTGTAAGTCTAAATGGTGCTGTTAAGTAATCTCTAGCATATTACTAAAGTAAAATTATGGTGCCAAAGACTAAGTCAGCATGTAATAAGTTGATGGTTAATAGGTCTGTCTGCACAGAGCATCAGTGGTTATTAAAAAAGCAAATATTTTCTATGTGCAGTAATTTTACTTTGATACAGAAGATGTTCCTTTTCATTGCTACATTGTGTGTTTCCATTGGGCTTGTAGAATTTTTTTAATTCACTTACAGATTTATTTGCAGATTTTTGAACTTCAAATAAAGTTTAAAGTGATATTTCCCCCTCCCTGAGACTTAGCACAGCATTTTGATGTGGTAGTTAGATGATGGGGAAACCTTTTGAAGAGTGAGAGCTAACAGACTACAAAATAAACAGTGAGGGCTTCTGGGCAGAAAAATAAATTATGGAATTCATGCCAGAGAAACTGGACATTCCTGTAGTCACTGACACAGGGAGAACTGAAAGACCTGCCTTTTTTTTTTTTTTTCTTTTTCCTATCTAATTTTCATAATTTCCTTGAGTGTTTGAAGATTGGGGGGGTTGGTTTGAGGTGGCTAAAATTGTTTCAATGACAACTTTTAATTAATGTGGGTTAGTCAATTTATTAATTGTAATTTACTTTGTAACAATAGGAATGATGGAAAACTGATGAGTCCTCCAGCTGACAAGGGTGGTGTTTAGAAATGTAATGAAACTGTTCACTAAGAGTCTTAATTAATCACCGAATTGTGTGCACTGTCCTTTAGTACCGAGTCTTTTTAACTTCATTCTTCAAAAGAAGTAATTGTGCTGTTTCTCAGGGCTGCTGCAATACTGTAGCAAAGGGCCAAAATAATTAATCATCATCATGCAGCATAAGTGATTTCAATCTTGTGTTTTTATGATCTGTGCTCAGCTCACTGAATATGAACCTTCCACTTCGTTTACCCCTGTATGTTTGTTTATTATTGCATCCGCATGCTGATTTAGATATGCTAATTACAACGTGCCTAGGTACGGTGATGGCAGTTATGCATTTTCCAGAGCTTCTCAAGCATTTCACTGTGGTTATCTGCATCCAGGAAATTCCTGTATTTGATAAATTAATTTGGCATGTTTCTGGGCCAGTGGAGAATGTTCCTGTGTATTTCACAAAGATAAGTTGGTGTTGAGAATAAGCAGCTGCAGAGTTTTGTTCTGATGTGGAAGGATTTGGATTTGGAATGGAAGTTATTGTGACTGTAGGGTTTCCTGAGAATGGCTGCTGCTGGTCCTGCAGCGAGAGCACTGCTCTGAGCCCTAACACTCAGCCAAAGGTTAGGTGTGGCTAATTTGTTGTCAGACAAATCTTGGAGCAGCTTTTCCAGAAACAGAAAATAAAGTTCTGAATACCCTAAAAGAAGCTTGTGTAAAAAAAAAAAAAAAAAGTAGACTTTTGCATAAAAACCTGGTTATGATTATTTGTATCTAAATCAGTTTAAAGAACGTTCATTAATCAGCCTGTTGCTTTTCAATCCAAGCACCTGCGTAAATGCAGTCTGAGTGTTGTACAGACTCCCTCTGTGCAATGTGAATACGAAAGTCTGTACGGCAGTTGCAGGGCGTTTTTATGGCTTTTACTAATGCCTTCTGCTTTTTCTTCCCATCTGCTGCTCAACTTTCAATATTGATTAAATGGCAGCATTCTCTTTCCTGTAATCAAGGTACTCTGTAAGGCCTGCTATAGGAAATAAAAAATAATTAAAAGAAGTTAAAACAGTTCTGTTACAAAAATGAATAAATAAAGGCAGCATTTTGTGTGAGCACAACTTATCAGTGCATGAGTGCAGAAACAAACAACTCAAATTTGCAAAACTGCAATCCATATTTAGGTGTATTTCTGAAAAAGTGTGAATACGAATATTCTATACGACTTCCCAAAGAGATGCAGAGATTATATTATTTCTCTGCATAACTTTTATATTTATGTGTAGTTAGTGTGCCTAAGCAGATAGTAATCTCTGGTTAAAGAAGCATTATCTCTTTTGAGAAGGGAACCAAATCAGAAATTAAGTCATTTGGCCAGTGTTTTATATAGATTCTGTTGTATTGCTGGAATTAAGTAAATTCATTACTCTTTTTAGATGTAAAAAAAAAAAAAAAAAAGGATTTCCTCTTCAAGGCCAATTGGAGAAGTATTTTTTCTCTTTATATACTGGAACTATATCTGTGCTGGTGAATTGATCTTTAATAGTGCAATCTTTTTTTTTTTCCCCAGCTAGCTTTGTTCCATTACCTCATTTCGTTGCATATACAGAGGTATTTTGTGCCAGGATCTTAATCTAGTGTTTAAATGTAAGCACATGCAGAGCTATGTTGAGGTCAGAGAGCTATTCCCATAGGATGAAAATAAGCAAGGGAGAAATTAAACTGCACGGCAAGAAAACTTCATGGCAGAGATATATTAGGTTGTAAAATAGTCGTTTTAGGGAAATATTAGAAACCCATTCACTTGAGACTTTTATAACTAGAATTGACAAAACACTAGAAAATGGTCTGTAGAGGAAAAGTTGTGCAATGCAGAGCTAGATGAAATAGGATAATAGAGCTTTTCAATCTTGAAATTCAATGATTTTGGGATACTGAGCTAAATCACAGCTGTGGTATATACTTCACAGACTTCCATGTGTTATGAATACATATCTAAAAATTGGCCCATTTAGACAATGAATATGCAACTGGCTTTTCTTGTTCTCCCTTGATAGCTAGCTTAAAAGATATTGTTTGGGTAGTGGCAGCCTACTCCACTTACACCACTTGAAATGCACCATTCATGTGATGGTGCATTAAAGAAAGACGTGTGAAAAGTATCTTTCTTAAAACAATCCCAGTAAAGAAAGAGTTTGTTTTTTGTTGTCCCTTTTTTTTTTTTTGTCTGATTTTTGTGTCCAAATATAAAAACCTATTCACTGTTGGTAGCTAGAATGTGCCAACCTTGATGAAGTACAGAGCTTTGGAGTTGTATTTCCTTTACAACTTGGTGTTATCCCTTTTGATTGTTGACAACAAACAATCAAATTGTTTTGATCGTTCCCTAAAAACCTTTCATCAGCTGAATTTCCCAAGTTATTTCACTTGTAGAAAAACAAAACAGCATGGTCATAGGTTAAAAAAATAAGTAAAAAAAAAAAAATAAAAAGGAATGCTTAATCTTGCAGTGATTTTATTATTATTATTTTTAATATTCATGTTATTTCTTTCTTTTTTCTTTTTTTTTCAAAAAAGAAGGAATTTTGTTTGTTCAGAAACTCTTGCAATTTCATCTCTCTTAAGAGGCACCACTGTGGTGACCAGAACTCATCGCTATCTGCATGAATTCTATGGTTTTGCTCCTTAATTTACATTTAGGAAAGTTTTAGGAAACAGTTTCAAAAGTTGTGAAGTTTCCTTAAGCTGAAGCTTGAGATATAAATGCTCTTAAAGCACTTAAAGCAAATTTGACATGCAATATAAATGTCATTTGTCTTTAAAAGCCATTAAAATGAAAGTCCTGGAAGAAACTGTTGTGCTGTAATCTTTAAGTTCACTTTAATGAAAATCTAATTTAAAAAATCTAATTTAGAACATTTGTGTGCTGATGATATTTTACTACAAAAGCCATGGAATTTTGCCTTAAGTTACAAAATTTTAAAAAGAGCTCATTTGACTGTTTGCTATACTTATGTTTTCTTTTGATCCCTACAGACTCCTCTTGAGTAGAACTTCAATTTGCTACATTTGACTTTATGTGGTCTCAAACCAAGAGAGATTTTGAAGCAAACTCACTTTGGCATGTTAACATCTCTAGTTTAAAATTTCCCAAATGAAGAAAAATATTTTATTTAAATCTGTTTTCCTTTTAGTAGTTTTAACTTGACATGTAGAATCAATACCAATGGAAGAATCTGTGTCTATGAGTCTGAATTTATTTATCTGAATTTATCCAGGACTGGATACACTCTGAAATTTAAACACTGGGAGAACTGTTTTTTAGTTGCTTCCTTTATCCACATGGATTATTCAGATGGATATATTTTTTAGTAAGACAATCTCTTATTTTCTTCATGAATTTCATTTGCTATTCAAAGTGATATATAAGTATATAAGGAAAAAATACATACTCATAATACTGTAGCACATTGGATGTACATGTGTTGAAGCAAACAAAAAAAAAAAAAAAGAGGACATAACCAAAAATCATCTGTTAAATCAAGGTGATTTCCCTCCTTTCATCCATGTTTTGGAGAATTTTCCCTATTTATCAACTAACAGAACTTAAAGTGAACTTGAATTTCACTGCAGACAATCAATGATTCACATGAACCAAAAATCACAAGTATACTCAGCCTCCTATGGCAGAGTTCAATCACAAGTTTCCTAAGAACCTTAGTACTGATAATTCTTCAACATCGAAAAAGGAGAGCAGTGTTTTGATAACTGAGCTGTTTATTTACAGTTTCCTGACACTTATATCTGTGCTTCATCCTAATTGGCATAAGCCGTTGCTACCTCTGTATCCACTCTGCATGCTCAAATCTCTCCTTAATATTCTACAGTGATTTTCATTTTTTATCTGCTTCTGAAATTTTGTCCTACGTGATTCAGGGATAACAGCAGCAACATCCTGAATTGCACTGTACAATTTTGTTGCACTTTTTCTCTGTATTTTTAACTTTAGGAGTGCTTGTCATAGGGAAAGCACTTGCCAATGCCAAATATTTTAGGTCCTGTTTCTGAGAAGGCATTGTGAATTACTTCATCACATAGTGGTTAATTGTAGGATGTAATATTACCTGCGTTTGGGTATAAAAGACTGTATATAAAAATAGGATCTCTTTTTCTGAATGCTGTGCTAAAGTAATGGTGCCTTGTGAGCACCATGGTTAATGGGAAGTGATTTGTAAAGGACTGCTCTCCTGCTGTCAAAACAGGGGTTTACATGTAAGGGCGTGTGTGTGTACATACAAGTAGTGACAGTTTGTAATTTCATATTGATCTTTTCACCATCAGAGACTCTAAATCTTACAGTTATAACGTGGAATTGATGGCCTTGAAATTTAGACTGTCAGGTATAAATGGTTCAAACGTTGCCCTTGTTTCAGTCACGTCCAGAATGTTTTTCCAGAAGTGGTTCTACAGGAGATTTTGAAACTGGATTTTTTTTTTCTCTTGTTAAAATGCTTGCACGGTTCCTCTGAAGTTAAGAAATTTATGTGGCTTTACTGAAGCAGTGAAACAAAAAGACATCTTTGGGATTCCTATTTAGTTTATTGTCTTCATTATTAGTCTTAAAGCACAATGATGTATAATGTAGTTGATATTAAACTGGAGGAAGCTGAAAACAGATTTATTTAATTGCTTATGTGAATTTCTGGCAGGTATCAAGTACCTTTTGAGAACAAGCACCCCATCGATAAGAATTTGGGTATTTGTAAATTTGGACAAAAGAGGTAATACCGCGCTGGCAGCATTTTGCATCCATTTATGACTGTTTAAAGCAGCAGTTAAAATGTGCCATCTGTAGTCACCAACTGCTTAAAAAGAGGGTCAATGCATGCTCACTATTATCTATTAACCTGGATCAGGACATGTAAAAGATCTTGTGAGTCAAGTTACGTGACGTTTCTTCACATAACACTCATGTTGACTGGGAACAAGCTGCAGGTACAAGCTGCATTGCCAGTCCTGCGCCTTGTGGTGTTGGTTGTGAGGCTGGTGAAATAACTGCGTCGTGGCGGGGAGAGCACTGGGCCAAAGCCTGGCTGGGGCAGAGGGGCTGGCTGCCCACAGCAGCTCCTCTGCACCTTGGCGGGCTCATCTTGAGTCCTCCGTCTCCTTCAGCATCGATACAGTAACACGTGGTCTTTCCTCTGTTTTGAATGATCTGAGGCTCTGCGCTATTAGTTAATGTTCCTCCTATTTTTTGTCCCTCCCTCCCGCACACCTTACTGGGATGTGTGTTCTCCCTTGGGCATTGCCCAAGGCAGTTGAGTTTGCTGCCTATTTGACCTCTTATCTGATCGCGGGTAGCAAATTTGTCTTTGAAAGCATTCTGCTTGTGGTAGTGTTAGGCTGCTGTGGTACCTGTGCAGCTGGGAAGCACACAGAAACAATTTCTCCATAATAGCAAATAAGGCCGATAAAGTACACATTGTAGTCCTTAGCTGAAAGTTTCTCCAGTGGCTTAAATTTCCAATTTTGGTAATCCAGGACAGACTCCAGAGTTTTCTGGTGGCAGGGATTTGTGGGCACTGGCATTACTCGGTGTCAGACCTTAGCAGCCAAAGGTACAGTTAGGTCTCCAGGTCTTCTCTGTGATTTTAGCGCTAAGTATTAATTTTTGCAGAGTAAACAAATGTAAAACGTCAGCAACTTCCCACTGGGATATACAGTAGATTTATCCAATAAACTATTTTAATTGCCTGCATTTTAATGAAAGAACATTCGGAGATGAAGATTTTAAAAATTAACAAACTGTTAAATGATCGGCACAGTTACAGCAGTAGCGGGGAATGATTGCTGTGACTTAGCAGAGGCAAGACACCTTTTAAATTCCAACAACCACGTATAAGACTGTATCTTCGAAAATTTCATTTAGATGCAAATGTTTTGGAATATGATGCATATACAGCCTGCCTGTGGCAAAATATATGTGGATATTGTGACCAATATGGATTCTTTTTTCATAAATTTGATTGCTAAAGGAATTCATAGTAGGCTAGGGAAGAAATAAACAGACTGAGAGCTGAAGAAGGGCATGGCAGGCTATGTTAAAATAGAAGAAATTTAGGAATATAGAAATTTAGAAATAGAATATATATATATATATTTAGGAATATAGAAATTTAGAATTTAGAAATAGAAGGAAATTTATTAGGAATGTCTTCCAAGAGATCAGTATTTACAGAGTTTCTGTTATAATTCTACAAAAATCATTCACGTGCAGGAAAATTTGACTTACAAGTTAAGGTTTATATCACAGACAAATGCAGGAGCTTAGAAATAAATGCATAAAACTTGGTTTTATTATAGGATAATGTTTATGGGTGTTGCATGATGATACAGCGTAGGTAAGGGAGATCACTGAAGATCTCTTTCTCCAGATCAGTGCCAATTGTCTAAAATACATTTGTGCATACAGATAGACTCTCCTGGTGTAACCCTAAAGTGCAGCACAAGACCTGAAGCGTGGCAGACACCCATAGGTACGGTGTGTGTATGTGTTGGATTTTATAGACCAGCAAAGGGACGCGGGGAAAAAGTTGCACTATAAAAAAATCAGGGAAATTTTAAAGGGAGTTCTGAAAGGAACTACAGGATAATGACATGAGGCTTTTAAAGGACTAGGAGAAGCCTGGAAATAACAGTTTTGAAAGCCAGTAAATCTTCTGGGTTTTTCACTGAGAGCCTGAGCAGCATAATGAAGTGCTGGGTTTTCCTCTCTCCATTTTTTAACCATTTTTTTTTTGTTTAGGATTTTTCTGAGGATTGGGAATATTAATAACAGAAAAGTCCTGGAGAAAATCAACACCTGTAAATAACTAGCGGAGGGTGGTTTGCACTTGCTGCTGAGGGAACATGCATCAGATGAGAAAGTATATATTAAAAATCTGGCTTGTTCCACCTGGCTATTTTTAACACACTGCAGAAAATGTGACTGATTCCCCTATCTGCTCATACTTTTCTCTTTGAGCACTGGCTGTCATATTTCTGTCGCATGCACCACATTTTTCAATAGGTTGCCTTTTTTTTTCACCCTGTGCCTCCTCTTATTACTCCATTATGAAGATTATAAATATGTGAAATTGATCTCAAAACAGAAGCACCCGGTACTATTAACTTTGCTGACTAAGAGTGACATGGAAAGCTTTTTACTTTCATGTTGTAATTTTGACTTTGATCCCATATCTGTGGGTGTTGTTTTTTTTTTGTTGTTGCTTTTTGTTTTGTTTTTCCTCCAGTCTGAGCTTAGTTCCAACTCAGGGCACTTTCTGGTGAAAAATATTGACAGGCACACAAACTACACTGTTAGGCTTGTCTTTGCCTTTTCATTATGGAGAAAGTATTTCCACTTTTCTAGATTGACTCAGAGACCTAGTCTTTAGCTGAGGTACAGTGCTTTTTTTTTTTTTTTTTTGTGTGTGTGTTCTTTCTTCACAGAAGTCATCTGGCAAATCATTTAGGCAATAGGCATTTAAAGAAATAACAGCCATTGTTATAAGTAAAAGTTTGTACGTTCTGGTTATTACTTGGCTGTTGGAAAATAGAGCATGTTTACGTATATTATGAGTAGCAAATTGGAATGCCCATTAGAAAGCGTCTTGTATTTAGACAAAATCATCTTTAATAGCTTCATTTGTCATCATGCGTGAAATGACAATATCTGTGCTTTTTTAATCCCATCCTAATATTTACAAAGCTAGACGCTGTTTTTTCCTGATTTATTGTTTGACACAAATGGTAGCAAGAGAAGAACTATTTCTCCTTAGGTAAACTTGCTTTTTCCAATACACTAATTAGGTGGGTTGATTATGCCAGCACGCTGCACACTGAAAATATATAATGTGCATAGGTAAATAAGACTTGCTTGGATTTTGCTAAGCACTTTTATTTCTTAAATTTTTGTCAAGATTCAGTTTCACTGGAGAAACAATATTAATTGGCTTTAGCTGTGATGTTTTAAATTGCCCTTACCTGCCAATATTTTCAAAGTATTTGATGAAAAATCATTAATGTCAATGGAATATACTTTTCTGTTAGCTTTAGCAAGAAATAGGTTAGGTACAGAACATGTAGGAAATACTGAAAATGTTCCATTATGCCAAGATAAGGAACTAGGCTGTGACCCTATTTTGCTCTGAATGTGTATATTAAAAAATAAAAATAAAAAATATGTTCTACCTGGGATAAAGCACCACTGCAGCAGGGATGCTAATTCCAAGCCAATGGCCATCCAGGAATGCAGGGCTGTTAGTGACAGGGAATGGCTGCACACCAGCCTCCATCAGGCAGAGTGGCCCCTTTATGCCTGTTAATACCCAGGCCACTTAGAGCTACTCTCAGAATCAGCATTTTAAAATTAGCTTTCATCTTTAAGTGACTAATAATACAAGAAAAATATAATTAATATATAATAAGCAGTGTTCTGAGATGATCATTGACCATTGCTATGCAGGTTTCACAGAAAATAACCTGGATAACGCTTGTGTTATTACATTTTAACTAAGCATGATCTATAAAAGAAAGCAGTAAGGCAGGTGTGCCCAGCTTTCCAAGGCAGTGCAAGAGGTGTCAGGCAGGATGCAGTGACGGAGCGGTGGGGTCTGCAGTGTAGCTGGTGGTAGAAGTGGGTTTGCCTCGTGGCCAGTCCATGGGAGAGGTCTAATGGGGTAGTTTGTAGGTAACTGAGGAAGCTGAGATCGTAACTTCCCCTGGTGTTCTTTTCTAAAGATTTAAGGCTTAGAAACATTCTGTAAAATGGCAAATTATTATGATAGTCAAGATTCTTAGGATAACATCAACTCCTAAAACATTATTTTTCCCAGAGATGCATTTTTATTTTTTTTACAATCAACCTGCTGATTGGAGAGCCATGCTTATCATCACATATTTCTGTCAGAAACTGAAAGAGAAGTATCTTTTGGCAAAGTTATAAATGGAAAACAAGTATAAAATTATTATTTTCCAGGGATGAGAAACCAGAGCGTAAATCTTTCATTTCAGTATGTATGGCACGTAGATTAAAATATTCGTATCTTGAACTCAGGTACTCATCAGAAAGAACTGTTTATTTAGTTGCTCAGTTATTTCTTGCTGTAAATGATAGACTCAGATCCTATGATATATTTCAACAAATGTTTTAGTTATGTATATGTTTTCATATTGTGCAGTATGCTTTATTGTCAATTGATTATTGCATAACAATTTTGATTGATTCTCCTTAAACTTTAATTTAAAATCATTTTCATGAGTACTTTATAAGGTTTTGTATTTATTTAAAATAACTAAACTCAACACAACTCCAGTGAAAATATCTAATTATTGCATGGCAGAAAAAAGGGGAATGTGATCAAGGGACTTAAGAAGACACGGACCTTGGATGTATACCTCTATAGGAAGCAGAAAATCTTGAGGAACATGTTCTCTGTGAGTAGTTTTCAAGAGGAGAAGGTCATCAGTCCTGGTCAGACATGCTTTTGTCGGCAGAGGATTCTATGGATGAAAGATCTGACATTGCTGATAAAAAGACAGGAGTTGAGAAAAATGGGCTTGATTATTGGGAGGGGGAAGACCCTGATGAACACAATTAGGATTATTTCTATATCACATTAAGACTTTTGAATTGTTCCATCATATTTCTCTGCAGATGATGCTTCCAACACCATTGTTTGATTTCATTTGTTGAATAAAATCCTATTATTTAGCAATTCTGTACTAGGCAACTTGTATTACAGATTGTCAAGTGAGTTCAGCTTTTAAGAGAAAAGACTGATTTACCCCCTTTCTTTTAGAAATCCTGTAGTTGATGGTAATGTTAACTTTTCATTGTGCATGTTGTTTTGTGGTACATCTTTATTCTTAGCTCTAGGAGAATGAATGCATAAATAAAAATCCACTGTTCCTCTGCTGCTCTTCTGCCATTTAAATCCCTATTTATCTCACTCTAGGATGCCAGAGAGGAAATTTAATGTTGAGTATTGGTTCAATAAATGTCAGGGAGGGCAGGCAGTTTATATCCTCTTTTGCAATAAACATTTAGTTCTCCTGACAAAGGCAGCATCAGAATATTGGAAGGGAAAAATTGGTCTAGTGGCCTCTGCTTTTTTTCAGAAGCTGAAAATGAGGAATGGCAATGGTGACCATGCACACAGAGCTGAATCTCCAGAACTGATGTGCTGTCAGGGATTCAAATACTTTTCAGATAAAAGTAGGCATTTCTTGTTTAGGGTGTTGAACTATTTGAATTTTGGTCTTGCAAAATGTTAGTGCTGTTTTCTTCTCATCTGTAAATATGGGGTAGGTTTAAATGTTTCATGAAAGTAGTCTCTTTGCACATATTATTTTTTGTATGCTTTGTTTGCATTACAGTAAAAGGCAATTACGTCTCTTACCTATCAGGTTAATGAGCAGCTGGAGACTTATTGGGCTAAACTTGTGTTGTAATCCCAGGTGTGCGTTAGGAAAATGCAGAAGTACCGCTTTAGAATACAACATCATGCAAGTTACCTACAGGTTGCTACCATGACGGGTGAGTTAAGAAGACAGGTCAAAGAACAATGTGATTTTCTTTTATGTAGTGTTAATGCATGTTAGATGTAACATGTTCATGTTACAGTGAGGAAGGTAAGGTACTAATGGAAATGGAGGATTTTTTTCTAAAATAAAATATTTTTCAGTTAAGAGGTACTGAAGTTAAATCTCTTGAGTACCAGTTAATTGCCATGTCTATCAAGATAGTCCTTCCCTTCCTCATTTATCAGATTTGGAGTAACTAAACTTAGTTTCCAAAGGAGCTTCACTAAAGCAATTAAGTGGTAGCATGAGCAGAGATAGACATCTGAAGAAATCTAGATTAAGATTTAAATTCAAGTCTGCATGCCTGTAGGCCTCCCTTGATGCACTGGGCTAAGTTTGGTGAGATGCAATACTCCAGGATTGCTTATTTGGTGTAAAATACATAATGGTTTGGAAATGCTGACAGCATTAAATGTTATATATTGAAAAGTGTAAGTCCTGTGTTAGATGGGAATTAACTAACAGGTTTATAGTATTTTTTAGAATCCACTATTATGTAATACATAATATATATCATATTACATACACAATGTATATGCATTATGTATACATTAAATATACATAATGTATCACATGTATATGAAATGTATGTATATGACATTATTGTGTTGTTTTTTTTGAAAATTACAGAGATCCTTTATCAATGAACTTTTTAAAATACATGTAGTTAAAAATTCTCCCCATTCTTCAAATCTAATATATCTCATCTTCACATGTCCCCATGACTCATACATTAAAGTCTTTCCATTTATTTTGAGCTCTTCTTACTACCTTTCTGCTTTTGCTTTAAGCTCATGCTTAAAAACAGGAGGAGGAAAGCCCTCAAAATGAAGCCTGCAATTTGAATAGAATTAGAAATACACTTCAGATGTAGACTTTCATCCCTAAGTGTGGTGAGTCCTTTATGCTAACACTTCTCTGTTTTGTGATCTATCAGCTACTTGTTAATGAAACTAAAACGAACTTAGCTGAGTAAGAATTTCAGTTCTTTTGTCCTTGATAAAATGAACAAGTATTAGCAGATGGCTGACATGAGTAAAACCATTGACAAAACATAACTTTCTGCCGAGAATAAGAAGAACACAGAAAATTTACAAAAGCTGCCTCTTCAAACTTCTCCTGGATACATCAGGCTGATGAAAGCCCCAACCATCAGTGTTTTTGTTTTGTTTTGTTTTGTTTTGTTTTGTTTTGTTTTTTGATCTTGGAGGATGCTGGGTCACTGGAGAGCTGGGGTGTATAGGACTGGGGTCTGTAGGGCTGTGATCTCTCAACCAGCCTATGCTGTTATTTACAAAGAGGAAAAAAAAAATAAAAAATATATATATATATATTGAGACCAACAGGCTTGATAGATAACAGTCAGCAGGCAGGGATCTGAAGCTGATATTGTGTCACAAGCTGAAGCAGTCAAAGTGTCATGCAGTTGCAAGAGCAGCAGGTGTTACGCTGGGGATTACAGGCAACAGCATCACTTGCAAGACGTGGCGAGCATCGCCTCGGTGCTGCTTAGCACCAGTCACACCTTGGCCGGGGCTTGGGGGTACCCTGCTGCCTGGGCACTGCATGCTGGTGCACACCACCTCTACGGAAGGACTGACTCAGTAGGGTTAGTTAGACTCGGCACAGGAAGTCTGGAGGAAAAGGAGGACTGTGGTATGAGTGTCAGAGCAGCGGCTGACAGGACTGTGCCTTCAGACTGCAGGGTCTGTCTCGTGTCCCTGCTGTACTCTGTATGCATCGGGTGTTCTTGGATCCGGCCCCAAGCATTCAGCCAGCAGCGGCTGTATCCTAAAGTAATGATCCTGTTAAACAAGTGTCACGCAAGCATGTCATTTGGGCTGTCAAAAACAAGGAGGCCAAGCGTGATCACTTTTTCTCCCCTTCCTCTTTCCCAATTAAAGAGCTTGTTACATCTTTCTGATAGTTTAATCATTAAAAACCGTGGCTGTGAATCTTGACGACATGCAAATCAGGGATGCCATCTGTTGATCAGTGCTGCGAACTCCCTGGGCTCGGCGCTGAGTGAAGCTGGCGCTAGGTGTGCTTTCTTTACTTGCCTTGCCATGAGTGTACTCACATGATTCGGAGATCTGGAATGAGATGCCCTCTCTTTACCCTCACAGTGAGCTTATTTCAGACAACAGAAGAACAGGTTTCCATTCAGTGTCCCACTTTACCATAGCCTAAAGAAAAATCTGCAAGTGAAATTCCTGTCCGTTCTTCACTCCTTTAACTGAGTCAGCTGAAGGTGCTCCCTCGGGTTGTCCCTGTTGGAGCACACCAGGCTGTTTCCCCGTCTCTGTCTGGCCCAGTGTCCAAGTAACCTTACAAAGGTGGACACATTCCTTAAAAACTTAACAGCTGCTATTTTGAGTCAGAGCAGTGGCCCATCTTGGCTTTTGTCTGAAAGCAGCCAGTAAGAGGGGCTTAACAGCAAAGGTAATGGGCATGTAAAGAGATGCTCTCAGCATTGCTGTCTCCTAGTTTCAATAGTCCTGGAGCCGGGAGCTGCATGAGAAGTGGACTTAACCTCTGTGAATGTGCCTACTCCTCTCCTGAAGAAAGGTCTTCTTTTGATTTGTACTCATTCTTTGGAGGTGAGTTACTTTAATGTTCTTTGTGTGGAGAAGTGCTTTTTTTAAACTGCAGTCTGGTAATATCATTTGGCTCTGTCTAGATCTTGAATAATCTGTGAATAATCATTCTCTATTCAACTTCTCCAGGCTATTTAAAAATTTAGAGCTGCTATTCTCCCTCTCCTCAGTCATATCTTTTTCCAGCTGAAAAGCTGTAGTCTATTTCATCTCTTCTCATGTGGAGGGGCCATTTGACTGACATGGCCAACTTGTTTCAGTATTCTTCATGGAAGAGCCCTTGTGGTTGAACCATTTCAGGTCATTACGGAATTAATGAAGAGCCGTGTTTTATTTGAAAAGACTTAAAATCTTGTACTGTACTACCAAAAAGGTTACAAAAACTTTATAATCCTGAAATGCCACTGTTGGCCCTCTCGTCCCCCCCCCAAAAAAACCACAAACAAACCAACAAACCCAGACTGACCTACATACATTAATTCAAAAGGAAGTGCTACACCTACTAATTCACTGTGAGGATGTCCATTCCTTTCGGGATAGATTCATGTAACACATACTAGCATTTAGAAGAATTTGTTTCTGCAGGTTGAGGCAGAATAGTACATCGCAGTTTCATGATAAAGAAAATTGTTTATGGCTGAAGAAAAGTTAATGTCTTCTATCATCTACCAGAATAGGACCACTAAAACATCAATTACCTTACATCATGTAGTGTTTCAGGGAGGGATATATCGAGGTCATCCTGTCCAGTGCTCAGAGTAGGGCTGACATGGAAGTCAGTGCTGAACTTCAAAGCTGGATTTGCTTTCTCATGGCACTGATTCTTTGACAGTGATTTGCTGTATTTTCTGATTGTGATGTTGTTGCTTTCTTTTGTTTGCTTGGGTAATTAACATTTACTGTGGCCTGTGTTTTTTTTAAGTGCATTTACATACATCAGTGCCCAAAGGACTACTTTAGATTCAATTCTTGCCTTTAAACAAACAAAAAAAACCCGTAATATTTATTTTTTTCTTTTGATACCCAGCATCCTCACAACCATTAGTTCAAACTTTGAGAGCTGCAACACAGTCATCATATATCTGAGTTTATAAACGCCTTTGGGATTTACTGTATGAGTCTTCCTGGCAAAGACCTTTTAGATAGGTTCATTTCTGCTGTACCTTTACTGTATACACTGGGGAGAAGTTTTGTGTGACTTAAAACCAGTAACTCCACGGCTCCGGTTTCCTGCATTGGTTTCTAGTATTGCTGTGAGGAAAAGAAAATCCAGCTTTACTGTTTTCCTTGAACTAAGAAGTCGAAGGGGTTTTACGCTCTCTTTCTGTTATGATGGAGCCTTATTGGGTCTGGCTCAGTCTCTGACATGCTCTCCTAGAGCTGATCACTGCAGAACTTGGTTCCTTGTGTTTACAGCAAGATTTTGAGTACAATAACACAATAACTTGCATTGTTTATTTGGTTTATCTGTTTTTATGACCTTGACAATTCATTTCTCTTGTGCATGCATGAGACTGGTGAAATACCATTTCAAATAGTTTCCTGTTGGGCTGACCACTGCGGCAGAAGGGATTCTGTTTATTTTTTAGCAACTGGTTTTTTAGAGACTGGATTTCGAAAGCATCCTACATGGGAAAAGGTCCTTAGACCCACATTAATTACAGTAGAAACAGGGTCCAAAGTGCATGTTCTGTAGATGAAAGATGGAGGAGTGAGTTGTCTTTTGCTACTGTTTTTCACTTAAAATAAATGCAGTTCTGTTACAGTACGGAATATGGCCAGCTATAATATAGTTTAATTTGCTCATTGGAAAAACACTAAAGTGAACATGGTTTCTGATTAATAATTTTTATGATCTGGTTTCACAAAGCTTCTAAGTGTCTTGTAAAATAGGCTTTCTGTGCAGACTGGCTGTTAGTCATGTTCCTTTGGAAACTGAAATTCTACTGATATTAAATGCACATGGTTAATAATGGCTTATAAAGATGCCAGAACCCTTGCATCAAAAGGACCAGCTGTATTTGAGACACTTATACTAAATGTTACTTAGGAGCTTATATAGCCTATACTTTTCTTTTTTTCTTTCCCTGTTTTGATAAATTGGCTTTGCTGTCAGATTATATGAAAATTTGGACAAGGGAGTTTCTTGAATTCATTAACTTTGATTCCTTCATAAGTAACTATTTTGGTAAGTCTGTTTATGGAACAGAACTTACCTGCAAAACAACAGATGCACCATGACAATGCATCACAGAGGTTTTTAGGCTTTTTTGTACGTACTGGAACACTGAATCTCTCTAAGACATGTCCAGACTGATTAGACAGGCATTACAGTTATTTTGCCCTGCACATTGGTAGAAGAGAGTTCATTGGTAGAAGAAGAAAGATCATTTCTTATCATTTATAAATTGAATTTTTCATTCCTAACTAGCACTACCATGTATGGTAGAGTGCTGGAATACTTTTGATACTGCAGTGACAGTCAGTTGTTTAGTGTTCAAGTCTGTGTAATACAAACCAGATGTTACAGACTTCAATAATGCAACATTTAGATAAAATGTTCAGCTAAGCAAAATTTCAGGAGCTTGATTGTATTCTATTTTTTATGACATGGAGGTAAGATATGGACTGCTACCATTCCAGTGATACAGCATAAGCAGGCTTTAGTTCATTCGATGTGACATCATTCCCCAGACAGTTGTGTTTCCGTAAGTGCAGAATACTCTTTTGGCTAATAAAACTGAAGACAATCATCATAACAAATAATGTGTTAATTTAAATGTGGCCAATGGTGTATATTTTGGGTAGATCAAACTTCTTGAAAAATCAAAGGTGCATAGAAATGTTCTATGCTGTTTTTACTTAAATTTAAATTGAAACAATTTGTTTTAAAACAAATCTATATCACTGAATTCTCTGCAATCCAGCACATTAGAGAAAACCGAACAGAACATAAACATGCCTAATGTAATTAATTTTCTTTGTCAGATACAAGAGAGAGATACAAGGTAAACTAAC
Organism: Anser brachyrhynchus; assembly: GCF_964034855.1. Classification (NCBI taxonomy): domain Eukaryota; kingdom Metazoa; phylum Chordata; class Aves; order Anseriformes; family Anatidae; genus Anser; species Anser brachyrhynchus. The sequence continues at coordinate 15,188,518 of NC_137700.1, forward strand.
AATAGTTCATAGAATGGCATTTATTTCTTTACAGTGTGACTTCTAAATGTCACTATTCTCTTAAATTCAGTTGAAAGCAAAGAATCAAGTTTACTTTTTCATTATTATTTTTGCATTAAGCTATGAGAATTTATGGGTTGTTTATTCTCTCAGTTCCCTCTATTCCTCACTCGTTGAATTACATTAGAGCTGTTCAGACTGTAAAACATGCCAGGCAGACACAGTTCCCTTTGTATGCCACATACAATGTATTTTCTGTGTTCCCCCTTATTCTTGCTGTGATTACCAGGAAAATTTCCATGAAATGAGATTTTATTTTTTAAGAATTTATCCACTTGTGCTACTAAATCCCATTATGGTGAGAGCATAAATGAGCATTGTCAAGGGGATAAGTAACAGGAGAAGATGAAATTTTATGAAAAAAAGTTTCCATTCAAAATGGACCTAAATATGTCAGACAGTTTTGTAAATTGTCTGCATGGGTGAAATATTGTGCCCTTACATCTAGAAAGTTTTCAGTTTCTTTCAAGAGTCTTCACAACAATGATTTTTTGTTATTTTATTAACACCGTTTATGAGGAAACAAAATGTTTAGAAAATAGTTATTGTCACATTAGAAAGACATCATTAACCTTTATCTTTATTTGTTCAGTATGACATTTCCAACAAAATGATTTTAGTAAAATTTTTATGCTAAAGTAATACTACCAGTTTTGATTTGTTGATAGATACCCTCTTGGTTAACTTGAAACCAAGTTTGCACATAATGGCTATGAAATCAGTGGATAAGAATTTTTCATACACAGCCTCAGAATGCCGTTACATATTTTTTAGAACATTCATAGTTGTCAGAGCTTGAGAGAAAAATTACATTTATATAACTTTAGCAGTTGATTAGTCCTTGGGTATACTGCAGAGAGTTTTATAAGTGACTTAAATATTGATAAGGGATGTGTTCTCTTGTTCACTGAAATAAAAAGTTGCAGTTTGAACTGCTGATTTCCAAAAAGCTGCGTATAACAAACATTTTACTGAAGCAGTGCATTGTTGCCTAGTGTTATTTACACTTACTACTCCTGGTATTTTACTTTCTTTTTCCCTTCCTCATTTCTATTTTTGTGAATCTTAATTTTAAGAGTCTAAAAGTGTTTTTAAGGATTTCCAGACTGTTGTAATGCAGTATACGTAAACCAATGGTGAAGCCAAATATTTTACTCTTTGATGTGTTGGCTACCTAACAAGTAAGGTTGGCTATTACAATTAATTACAGTGTTCCAATTAAGATCACTTGTTGCTATGGTTATCTCATTGCTCTGATGTGCTAGCATCCACTGCATTGCTTTGTTGAAGGCTGCCAGCTGCCTTGCTGAGGACTGACTTTGCATTGCTCTGAGTGGCTTAGTAGTCCTGGGGTGATATTTTGCAAAAATCATGGTTACTCAGACACCAGGGGGAAATACTTTTTATACCTTTAAAATAGGAGATTCTGCACACTGGAAATGGCTTAATATGAAATAACATCTCGTGTATTACTGCCGAAGAATTCTATATTCTCTACTGAAAGTACCAGTCCATTAAAGCAATTCTGTGCACCCCACTGCCACGGGGTCTAAGTTCCTGACAACTTTTTATGTTCTTAACTTCACTGCCTGACAGAGATTCCAGCCTCGCCAATGAGGAAGTAGGCAAGAGAGACAGTAAATGACTTGAATGAAATGAATTGCATAGAGCACATCTGCAGTTTATGGCTTTGGGCTGCCTTTTCAGTCCTGGACCAGCAGCTCTTCCCAGCCCAAAGAGGCTTGTGGTCATTATAAACAGGATTTTCACAGGGACTGCCATATGTTATGGCGTTGTTCTTGCACTGAAGTGCTTAGCATTTTGAGAACTGAGTGCATTTATAAAATTATTAATACATTCAGAGACTCCTATCGTGCTACTTATGTTCCATCTGAGAAGTGGTAGAGAGAAAAATTGCTATTTCTATTTTTAGAGCACTTTCAGTGAGCTTACACCAAAAAGGTCATCCATGTACTCCTGTGGTGCCTTGTGTCAGAGAATAGGGTCTCTAGGCGCTACCATGAAAACAAATAGTATTTTCTAATTGTAACAGAAACCAAGGATTGTTGGAGGTGGAGTATGAGTCATAAGTCTCCAAAGTAAAGTAAATGTTATTTAACATTTACTTTGCAAAAGCACTTAGAATCACTTGCAAGATTGGGCTCTTCACTAGGCTAGACACTGCAGAATTTGAGTGAATGACTGTCCTATTTCATTTTAATAAACTTAAAAAAAATAAGCGATCTACACTCTGCACAATATAAGGCCAGTATATTTCCATTTACCAGGGTCATATTTGCAGCCTGTTTGTAAACATTTTCTTTGCTGAATGTGATTTAACTGTATTAGGGCATTTTTAGAATGGTAGATGTGAAGATGTATGGTTTGTGGTGTGGTTGATACATTTGCTTGTGTTTCGGGTGCTGTGTTAGTCAGGCCATCAGCCAGGCAGCTTTTTAATAATCTCTCATCTGTAGCTGCAATATTAGCAGATAATGTTGAAGAATGATTCCCTTTCTAGCAGTAATCTAGGTTCTTCTTCAGTTTAGTATTACAACTGCTAGATCCCTGCAGTGGCATTTTTTTCCTCTGTGTATTTTCTAATTTGATATGCTTATGCTTGTTTTTTGCATTTAACATGATGATGTTCAGTCTGGACTCATGTTTCACTATCTTGGAATTACTCTAGAGTTGTTTTATCATAAAAGAATCTCAAATAATTGTGTGTATTAGGGGGGAGGAGAGGCAGAGAGAAGGGAATTAGTAGGTGGTGGTGGTTTTTATCCTCTAGAGATTCCATTCGCACAAGTTTGTTGCATCATGCTGTTCCTGACAGTGTGGCTTTCCCAGCATCTCCATTTCAAATGCTGTTCTCTAGAGTCAACTGTAAAAGAAACATCTTTCTCAGACAGAGTACTTTTTTTTAACCTCATTCTCTTTGCAGTTCAGAAAGGTGTGTGTAACTAGGAACATCCCAAACTTCATAGACGCATATAGGTGATGTGCAGATAAAATAGTGCCCTTTCAAAAAAACTTCCTTTTTTCTCTTCTCTTCTCTTCTCTTCTCTTCTCTTCTCTTCTCTTCTCTTCTCTTCTCTTCTCTTCTCTTCTCTTTTCTCTTCTCTTCTCTTCTCTTCTCTTCTCTTCTCTTCTCTTCTCTTCTCTTCTCTTCTCTTCTCTTCTCCTCTCCTCTCCTCTCCTCTCCTCTCCTCTCCTCTCCTCTCCTCTCCTCTCCTCTCCTCTCCTCTCCTCTCCTCTCCTCTCCTCTCCTCTCCTCTCCTCTCCTCTCCTCTCCTCTCCTCTCCTCTCCTCTCCTCTCCTCTCCCTCTCCCTCTCCCTCTCCCTCTCCCTCTCCCTCTCCCTCTCCCTCTCCCTCTCCCTCTCCCTCTCCCTCTCCCTCTCCCTCTCCCTCTCCCTCTCCCTCTCCCTCTCCCTCTCCCTCTCCCTCTCCCTCTCCCTCTCCCTCTCCCTCTCCCTCTCCCTCTCCCTCTCCCTCTCCCTCTCCCTCTCCCTCTCCTTTCCTTTCCTTTCCGATCAGATAAATCAGAACTGCCTGACTGTGAGACGGATCTGTCATTTTGGTAAGCTTAGGAGATAATCTTTCCTATTTTTCATTTGGTGACATGATGTTTCTCACAGCAAACAGAAGAGAAAAAGGAACCTCTTCTGACAGGAGAGCAGATGCTTCTTTATCAGCAACTTCATTGATACTAATGCTGTAGTGCTGTAATCTCTCCAGATTGAAAAAAAAAGAATATATGTTCTTTATTTTTGTTATTTGATCAGTTCATGTGGGACTCAGTAGCTATCGTATCTGTCACCACCGTAAGTCACACCCTCCCTGCGTAGTTAAATTGAGTTACATCCATTTGGATGAGAGCAGAAGCACTATAAAATAACTCTTGCCCCTCTTAAGGTGGTTGCCTTTATAACTTGAAGAATTGTCTAATTTGGGCTGTGACCCGGCTGAATATTCATCTGGAGTTAAAAGTGATCTGGAAAAGTAATATGAAGGAAATTCTGGAACTTTAGACTTTTCCTTTCAAGAGGGTGTTGCTCAGCATCCTTCATGAGGAGTGGACTACCAGCTGCTCAGAACTCGCATGAAGTCCTTTTCATAGGGTTTGAAGGAAACTAGACAATTTGAGTGTCTATTTGTTCTTATCACAAATAGGGCCTTACAAATCTGCATAAATCTTCTGCTTAGGACAAAAATTTCTTGATGTGTGCCTTTGCTGATTTGCCTTCATGTGCCTGTATTTGCTCATACCTGCTAAGACAAGTAATTCATCCCATACTGTGTGCAAAATAATGAACTTGGCACTTATGCAGAGGTTTTAAACAAAACATCTCAAAGCTTTGAATCTCAAAGATTTCAAGCATTAAACAATTTCAAGAGCAACCTAGTGGGAATTAACAGCACTGAGTGCAACGCTAGAGATGGAGGACAACATTCTGATGTGAATTTTTTCATCAAGCTGTCATTAAATTAAAGCTGAAACTCTTAGGTCATTCTTTTTGAATAACGTCTTGCTGGAAAAATAATCAAACTGCTTGTTTTAACCTTTGCTAAATAATCCCTCTTAAAACTAGTTGTTAACTTTTTAGAAAAATGATAAATACACAAAACTTAAGAAATGGGAAAAATAAGTTTAAATTCAATTTCCACGTCAGATAGGAAAGTAACATAACAAGTCTCATAGTATCAAGGGAGGTAATTAAGGTGATCGTAGTGTAGAAATACTATGTATTCCCAACAAAAGTTTTGTCTTCAATGTCTAGAACTTTTTTACTTTTCGCATCTTCTAGTAGCCTCTCAGAAGTATGTAATTATTCAATTCTTTGGCCATGTGCATTTGGAAAATAGCTAGTTCCTTGTGATTTATAAGTAATGCGTGGAACATGTATTTTGTAAACATACTGGGTGTATATATAAAATGTAACTACACAATTATTTTTTATAGTAAAGAATTGTTTTTCATTTTCTGATCTGGTGTTTAAGCAGAACTAAAACCCACAAATTCAAGACTGTAGTTTGATTTGTGTATGATGCACAGTGACAAAGTCCTACTAACACAGCCTCTTAAAAATTACTCAATGAATACTTAATTTTATATTTGCTGCAGTAAAGTAGTAAAGCATTAAGATGTATCACTCAGCTATGTGAAGGATAATTTTAGCTATATATAACTTTTTGAACTCCTCATTGAAAATACAGGTAGTAAAATTTTGCTAGCAGTTATATATCAGTGGGAATCTTTGCTCGTAAGAATTTGGCAAGGATCTTGGCAACTGGTAGAGTGTCCAGCAGCAAAAACAGTAATTTTTAAACTTCTAGCAGAGTAGAGCTTAGCTTTAAGTTAAAGAACATCTCTCTTCTTTCTGCTGGTGTCCTGCATGACCTGTTTAGAACAAGTTTTCCTTTTTTTTTAATATAACTGACATTTATAAGAGAGCATCCCAAGACACAACTGAGTGGAAAGAATCATTGCCTTGCTCTTTTATTATACCCTCATTTATTCTTCTTCTTGCTTTCTTTTACTTTTGACAGCTACTGCCTTGGCTATCATATCTTTGAGCAAAGAAATCCAAATGGATTCAGAAGCTCTTACATACTACTAGTCATTGTTTTTACATAGACATGAATTGTAACTCTGCCTGTGTTGGGCAGCAAAAGAAAGCTTCCGACACTGCAGAAATGTTAGGGTTTCATCTACTACAGAAATGATGCTAGGAATATATTACTGGAAGGAAAAGGTATTAAAGTAAATCACATTTTTAATATAAACTAAAAAGTCATGGCTTCAGCTTTAGTTATGAAATTTTGTAAATCTTCTTGAGTCTCACATTTCAGGTGCAATAAAAATGCTAAATATTAATTTTGAATTTGTATACGTTCAGTGATACCACAAAATCATTCTGTCACAGATGAACAGGGTTTTTTTGTTTGTTCCTAGACAAAATGCTCTCTTTAGAGGGTCTGCATTTTAAAAGGTTTGGTTTCTTTTCTTACATGCTTGAGGCAGAATGTTGAGTCACAGTAACCCTTGGGAAGGGAAAAGATTCACAGCATTTTAAAGCTTTGTTTGAAGGAAGATAATGAAGATATCTAAGACCGCCAGTTTTAAATACATTGGGGATTGAATAGTGACATTTGATCCCTGGCAATTATTAAAGGTGCTTTGCACGAGTGCAAGTGGAACATAAGGCAAACATGCACAAGAGCAAATATTTACTTGCTATTGCTTATTAACAGTTAGTCTAGGGTTCTCAAATGAAACCCAGCAGGTGAGAAGACCTTATGAGGAGTTTTAGAAGTGTGCATTATATTATGCCTTCATTAAAGAGTTGTATAGGAGGGAAGATCTACGGCAGTAATAAAGAGAAAGTTCTTGTAAGTTTTTCTCCAAAAGAAGCAATCACTTCTAGTGCAGAGCCAGCAGTAGTGGAACTTGTCTTCCTCTCTTCCGGATCATTGATGATATTTATGACTGAAAACTGTAATAATATATGGGTCAAATAGCTGCATGTTTTTATCTTGCAATTTGCTTTTTCTCCTTGAAGTTCTTAGTCTAATGAGGTATCAACACTGGAAATTCAAAACTGGCAAGAGATGCTAAATAAACAACGAGGAGAAAATGAAAAGCTGGCCATTAAAAATAACTACTTTTTGGCTACTTTTAAAGCCTTTAGTAAATTGCTAAACAAGAAAAATAACAGTAATTTGCACCAAAATGTATGACTGGAATATTGGGAAGGGGAGGATACAGTGGTGAAATCCTGACCCGGTTCAAGATTTCTTGACCCTCTTTATCCTACTGTGGCCTGTCTGGGTCTTGACACAATTCTTATGCCTCCTGTTATCACATTTTTAGTTTTCAGTCTCTCAAATGAGAATTTATACAGGTATGCAGTCCAAAAACTTAATGATAGAAAATTTCTATTAATTATCCTCTTCCCCGAAGTTTCAAGAGCTGAATGCTGCATATGAAACTTAATACAAGGTGTTTGTATTTTTGTGCTTTTTTTCACACCATCTAATGAAACGTAGGTTATTAAGTGTTGAATTTTCCATGCTGCTGTGGTGTCCCATCTGACTCAGAGAGACCCCTGACCTTGCCATGGTGAAACTCTCTTTGCTTTGGTGGAGTGGTTCCAGATGTGACCAAACCCACTGGAGAACAAATACACTATGCATAAAACTACTGAATAAAGATGCTGAGCCCAGTAACATTGGCTTCAGTTAAAAGCAATTTCAGAGGCAAAACTGCATGCTATTAAGCTCTACCCTCAGAAAAGTTACTACTTAGTGGTATTTCGATCAGTGCCCTGAAAAATTACACTTCTATAGGAGGTCCTCAGCTATGGGCATAACTTGTAGTTCTTCTGGGGGCAAAAAGGTTGTGCCAGAAATCCCTTATGTTTAGTGATCAAATTTGAACAAAAAATCACTTAGGAGTTACAAGAAGTTGCTCCAGTGTACTATAATGAAGAAATATAAAATATATTTATAATGATGCCTCCACTCTTTCCTAATGCAGTTTGTACTCCAATATTATGCTCTGGCACTACGCTTAGCCCAAACAGAGATGGGAAAGGAACAGAAGGGATTTATCTCACTTTTCAAAGCCCTGTTGTAAGCTGCTTGGCGAACCCTTATGGTGATTTTAATTTATGCGTTAGCTGTAGCTAAGCCAAAGACAAAACTCTACTGAAGTACTAGCTCCAGCCATTTCCCAATCTACTCCCCTGCATATAACACAGGCATTATTGGTCATTTCAGAATAAAACACTGTTTAAGAGAAAAAGAACCAACATCTTGTTAAATGAAGAGAAGAAGGTATATTTTAGGACACAAAGTTTGGTTTGAATGACTTTTTTTTCAGTTGACCCCAAACTGTATTTTTCATTTTTGTAAGAAATAATTTTCTGAAAAAAAAAAGACTGTTTAAATCCAATTGAAAAAAAGTTTTATGCATTTTTTCAACTTGTCTACCAAACCAAAAAAAGAGCTATTATTCACTGAACTCTAACCAAAAGCATTTAAACACAGGAAATTATAGTAGTATATAATTAGCCTTGCCAGTAGATGTAAAAGATATATATATTCATGTATGAAGAACAGACTTTATCAGTCACAAAAAGCATGTACTGTATGACATTGCAGAAATGACTAAGCATTTTAAAGTGGTGTGTAGAGGAAACATTTTATATTTGTTATAATACATAACATAACCATCCTCTGTCATCTTCAGCATTTTTTTTCTGAAAAGTAAGGTGTTTTTTAACTTGTGTGAAACAAGAGTTATACCACTATTATATTAGGAGTAAATCAGGTAGCCTTTGCCTTCTAGAATTATTCTCAAAATATGAGAGAATTGTGGGAAAAGGAAAAAGAAATTCAGAGATTTATTACTTATTAAAATTTCCTAAATGAGGTGTCCTGCAGGAGAAGCATCAATATATTTAAATGGTATATTAGCTGGTATATTTTCTGTTTTATGAGCATATTATATGGGGGGGGGGGAAAGCATTGTATTACAGATATGTCATGTCATGAGTCACAGTCAAAGTTGTTCTCTTTTATATCAGAAGTTTCCTTTTAGTCAGTAGCATATAGGTTATGAAATCCCCAACTATCTACTTTCTTGCTGGCAGAAAAAGATACTGTAAGGAGCTGTTCATGGAGAGAAATTATAGTGTCATATAGCAGATTTAATCCAGTTTTGCAAGATGATATTTTCTTTTGGGACTTACACTGTATAATCAGGCAGAATTTTAATGTTAATACAAACATTACCTATATATATGATTCACTTTTATTTTTTGTGTCATAGTGAAAAAACAAAAAATAAATAACACCTCATCCAAATAAAACTTCAGAAGCATCTATTTTGAGATCCTTCTGAATGTGCAGAGACAGTTGAGGAAATAAGGGAAACTGAGGAAATACTGTAATGTGAAAGGCGAGGATATGCTGATCCTGAGGGACAAGAAGTAATAAACATTCACAGTACCCTTTCAACTACTGATTGCGTTGTTGCATTTAGTGTCATTTTAATGTTGGAACATTTTTTTAAATAACTCTAAGATTCCTTGTTCCCTAGTTTTGATTAATATGTTTTGCTTTATTTACAACAATATTATTTATTTTCCCCTAGGCTGTTTCCTTTTTATAGCTGTTTAATTTTATATTCATAAGTGGATGTATTTTATGTCAGTAAGTGTAGAGCCTTTGAATTATACAATATGGTACTGTTAAATTTAAGTCAGTATTTAATAAGCATTTAAGGTTTAAAAGATTTAAAATTCATCTTTTCAGATTATATATAAATTTACGTTGTGCTATATTAACATATAATTATGTAAAATCAGGATTTTCAATCAAAATGTGGATTCTTGTTCAGGAAAATAGTCGAGCATGTGCTTAGCTGAAAATGGAGAGAGGAGAGATGTTTTCAGAAACAGGAGTGAGAGACAACTAACTCAGAATTAATCATGTGCTTAAGAGCTTTGCCGGGTCAAGGGCATGGCTGGCACTTCTGTATGGTTCAGGCAGGCGGGACTGTATTTCTTATGGTATGTTTTATAGTGCAGACAGTCACAAAAAATGAGTTACACTGAGATCTCCATTGTATGACTCATACCGCAGTTGTTTCTTGATAGTGTGATTCACACCCAGGAAAACATTGTGTAATGAAAAGCTGTCCACTTTGTGAAATCACAAAATGGGCAGGTTTTTTTTTTTTATTATTATTTAATCTTATCTTCACTTCAACAATAACTAATCCTCAGTATTTGAAGATGAGTCACAGATTTTTCTACTGTGTGTTATGGAAGTACACAAATATCTCTTCTAAATGGTCTTCACATTTTGTTGCTATTTTTAAGAGACTATTTGGGCTCTACATTGCGAGCCCTTCTAGAAAGTCCCTGGTGTTGGGCTTCTTGCCTTCTGTTAACACTGCTCCCTTGTTTTTTACTGATTCTGTGACCTAGGGGCTGGGACACAGAGCCAGGCGGTCCTGCAATTAAAAGTGGAAAAAGGGAAAAGAGCCAAAATGTAATGAGTTTTGGAGAACTATGCTTATTGCTTCTATTGCTATCAGAAAAGCAAAACAGGAGGATGTCAGATGCTGTTTCTGAGAGCAGCATATTCCCTCCATGCCCTTCTGTCACCCCTCTGTGACTACACACGCTGTGAAAGGTGGATTTGGCACAAAGAAAGCAGGCTTTGGCATCACTACTGCTTTGCTGCTGTGGCTAACCTAATGTTTTCACCTCCAGTGCTGACAGGCATGGCTGAGGCTCTGAACTCCCAGCATAACTCCATCCCTTCATTGTTGGGCTAGTCACAGCATCATGGCATGCCGACCTGCCGCTCTTGGTTGGAGCATCTCATTGCTACAGGCCTGGACAAACAAGGAACAATCTATAATAGGGTGGACTTCTCTAAGCTCATCATCTAGGTTTCTTCTGTAATCGAAAGACACCTTTGAAGTGTGATTCACTAAACCTATCTTGAATAGGATGTATTACTGTGGAGCTGCACATCTATTTCTATTGATTTGGTATTCTAGTGAGCTGCTTGGATTAGGCAAGTAATTTTATACACCTAAAGTTAGCTGAGATAAATCTCTCAGAAGTGCACGAGAAAGAAAGACTTTAATGTTTCTAATGGTGGAAAAAAATGTTGTTGGAAATAAAACGTTGCTCATTACCACATTTAGCTTTATTACCTAAACAAAAAGTCATTAAGTGGTGTTCTGTGCAGTACAGATATCTGTAAGGGACTGTGCCTTAGTCACCTGATGACACAGGATGTTCAGGTTGACAGTAATGACCATTTCATGAAAATTACTTATAAAAAAGAAAGTATTGGAATCGTAGTATCTTAGGACTGCATGAAATGCATCAAAAAGCTAATTGCACTTCACAAAAATCTCCTCGGTTTTGCAAGAGGTTTAATATGGTGAATCATTAGTGATATTTTCCTGAATAGTCTTTTGAAAAGTTTCCCCTTGCTGTTTAAGTGAAAGGACATTCTTCTCTGCTCAAGAAAGAACTGGGCAGTTAAGACCAAAAGGCATTTGCACTGCCATTCCAACTGAATGTTATTTCTTTTTTAAAGCAAATGTTGTATGGGTCAGAAATTGATACTTTGGAGTAACTATTTTCAAGGCCTCAGGAAGGATGTGGTGAAAACAAACAAAACTTAACAAACAAACAAACAAAACCCACCAACACTCTCAATTAGAAAATATTGCTATTCTTCATGTGTCCCACACTGGCTGCGTATGAACTTGGAAACATACTCCATCTCTTTCCTCTTCACATTTTTGCCTGGCTCTATTGTTACTTTTCTGAATTTCCTAAGTCCATAGAAATGCAGAGCCCTTCCAGGATGCCCAAAAAACTCTCTATGTCCATCAGAAAACTGGCAATCTTGCTTCATAATGAGACAGCACAAGTGTTTGGAAGTTGTGTCACCCAATAGCATAAAATTCTGTTCCATCTCGAATAATTCAATTTTAAAAAATGCTCCACAGCCACCAACAGAGTTTGGTTATCCTGGTGGGATGATGTTAATGAGCGAGGACCTCTGGCTACTGTATGGCAGTGGAACTAGAAGGATATTCATATTCAGTTTTGGCATTGCCTTTTACTTCTTTGGCACTGACTGTACAGAGAGGAGTTACTGGTAGAGGTATTGCTTAAATCCATTAAAACATACATTGCGCCCGTTGAGTTTGGGCCAGCTGTATTTGTGAGCTGAAATGGTCCCAAGTACCACAGCACTGAGATACAGTGCTGGAGGTTCACAGAAAATGCTGTACGAAGATTATTATAGACTGGGTTTCTTTTTTTTTCCCCTGTAAAATATAACTCACAGTTCCTATCTAGTCTTGCAGTGAGCCTTCATACCCAGACTCTATTCAGCTTTTCCTTGTATATGACGTACGAATATGTTAAACTGTAGACATTTATCCTCAGGATCTGACTGTGTAATTTCAGACAATGAAAATCCCATCATACTGGATGTGTAATAAATGATCAGTATGAACCTAGACTGAGTTTGATCTAGTGTCAGATGCGAGAAGGTCCATATGTTACATGAATTTTATCACGCTATTTCCCTAAGCCTATTTTCATGAGTGAAATGAAGTTACATTTTGTCATTTTGTCAAAATATTAAAGGCATAATGTATATCCATGTAATTTATCTGTTCTTCCTTTTTTTTTTTTTTTCTTTAATTCAAAGAAAATTTGTATTCCGTGGGATGCATTAATTTCTTGGAAGGATTTTCTGCCAAAAAATCTGGCTGGATGATTCCTTTTGTTAATGATAAACACAAATAAGTTGTAGATTTGAAGAAGAGCAAGAGCTGAAACTTAGAGGAAGATTTTAAATTATATTATTGTATTATTATATAATTATAAATGTTATACTAGAGAAACACTTTCTGCTCTAGTAAAAAAAAAAAGCCACCTTTTATTGTTTATGGGGGTAATACTGATAATTTTCAGTTTTGTATGTCAAAATCAAGGTAATATTTTTCCCCTTTCGTCTGATAATCTGAGTGAGATGTGGTTAGATCCCTCTGTAGCTAGCACCTTTTTTATCTTCCTCTATGGTCTGGAACAAGTCCATGTTGAAGGAACAGCTTTTCAGTTTGAGTTTTGATTTTTATCTTTCCCTACTTAAAGCGAACAAAGAGGAAGGTCTTCTCCTGCCACACCAATTAACAGAAAGTAATAGAGCTCTAAAATGTTGAGCTCTTTATATAGAACACTGTTATACAGAAACATCAGTGTTGCTGTTCATGCCTGCCATTAATAGAGACTTCCAAATATTACCCTAGAGTGTTTGCATTTACTTGCAAATTTGTTACAATAGTGTAATGGAGTAAAAGCCAAAATTAGAGATATTCAAATAAAGAACTAAAGAATTCAGAGAATAATGAAAAAAAAAAAAAACAAATAACTTAATACTAGAATGTAATCTGGGGCGTAGTTTCTCTCTTGAAGGCAAAATATTCACTGTAATTAGTTCTGTGTTGCTCCCCACCAAAGCTTTTACAACACAAGAGTATATGTATGTGCACAAATACATTGATATATATGCACAAATAAACAGATAATACCCATATTCATTTATACATCTGAGCAATCTAAGTTTTACCTGGTCTTGCAATTGCAATAATGCATCTGTTTCAGAGTAGCAATCAGAAGGGTGGCAAATATTAAAACTCTCATAAAGTATAAATACTCATAGGCCTTATTCAAAAGGTGCTCAGCCACAGACCACCGCGCTGAGTTTGAGTTCTTTTTTTGAAGAGTCACACAATTCTTCTCCACTTCATGATGATGCATCCAAGCATAAGTTTTAGGGATTGTCAGCCCTAGTTATTTTTTTGCTTGATGCTGGAATGCTGAGGCATCCTGAATCTAGGATTCTGTATGTTCTCTACATGCTTTTAATGCAAACCAGGTGGTTTGCAGATTTTTTTTTTTGCAAAATTAAGATGTAAGCAATCCTAATGAGCTGCCATTATATAACATATCAAAAATTTCTGTCTATCCTGACTCTTTTTGATCACAGACATTACGTCTGTGTACGAGCTTAATTGTGGGATATTAAATTTTTCTTTAAAGCACATTAGCAATTGCTGGAAGGAATCTGAGCTTTGGATCAGCTCTGGAGTCAGTCAAGTGTGAACTGGCTATGGGTACATGCTGCCAAATTTGCAGGGGAATACAAAAGATCTGTTTTCATTTCCTGCCATGAATAAATTCTAAGGGTATTTGTGCATTCCGATTGTCAGAGAACAACTTGTTCCGATTCTAGTTCAATATATATCAGTTCATCTCTAGAAGATTTTTCAAGTGTTCTTAAGTTTTCTGTGAACACTTTCTTTTTTGGTAATCCTTATGAGCAACCTTTTCATGTGAATATTTTAGCACAGTGTTGGAGTATGTACATTTTGAATATGCTGGATTTTCGAGAGATCCTTTATTACATTTTTCAGCTTTCATCCTTCTGAAAATCTCTTTGCACACATATAGCTTTAAATGAATGGCTGTTAATGGAACATCCAGAATCCTAAATACCACTAAAAAAAAGACTGCAAACCCATTTCTGAATACAACCTTCATAGCTGAGGAAGCTCACAAGTGTTCATTCTGAAAGTCTGCTCCATAATGTGTCCTTTCAGAATGAAGTATAGCAGTTGGGTAAATGCTGAGGAGACGTGTGGAAGCAGGAAGAAGGGGACAAAGAAACAATGCTTCTAGTCCTTAGCAGTTGCTTTCACCTGTTGTTACTAGCTGTTGGAAAGATGATGGGTTGAGTTGGTTGCTTTGTTAAAAGTGAGATACTGTAAGAAACATACTGGTTTTGACTGGTTTCTCATTTTCAACATGAAACAAATACTGAGGTATATATTTGTTTGTCAGTAGGAGTTATTTTGCACTAATCCAGACATCAAATTTTCATTCTTAATTTGTCTCTAGATGTTTTTGTTTGGTTTACACAACATTTTCACCCCTACACTTGTAAGCTTCAGAGGCAGACCTTATCTATGCCTGCCTCTTGTTCATACCCTGACACTCACTTTCACTGTGCAGGATCTGAAGTTAGCATCAGCTTCCCTGTATAACTAAGTCATAGCCTCTGAATTTTATCAAGGTCCAGACTCACTGGTATTCACGTATTCTAAATGTGTTATCCTTTACCCATTAGAAATCATCTGCAGGGAGTTGCAACTCCCTGCAGATGATTTCTGTCCACAAGCAGTTGAGCTTCATGCAGCTGTTTTCACGGTTCAGGTTCCTCCTTTCTCTGTCTGGTCTTGCTTTTTCTTGCAGCAAGAGTGCTGCTCAGAAATGACCTTGTTCTGCTATGGCATTCCACTGTGTATCATGACCCTTCTGAACAACCTTCAGATGCTACCAGGTGATCAGTCTCTGTTGGTGATAGTTAGTTCCCACGTTATACCAAGGTACAATTTCATGGAGAATTTATTGGGCAAATCATAACATGAGTCATACACTCTTAACTTTTATACATAAAAATTTCCAGACTGTTTCAGTTGCCAAAGACAAAGCTTTTTTTATCCTTTTATTTTTATTTATTTTTTTTTTCTTTTTGTGTTTGTGTGTGTTAGGTCTTTTTTAAGGTTTCTAGCTTTAGATTTTAAATGAGAATTTTGTACCCCTAAAAATGTACCTGTATCTTGTGTACTTTTCTGGGTTTTGCCTTGGTAGTTTCTGAGCCTTGGAAACAGTAATAAATTTTACCCATGGAGCAGCTTTATGATCTAAGGAAGCATTAATAATGTCTTTTATTTTGGGCAATCAAATATTTGGATATTGAATCACCTGCTTAAGGTTAAAAATTAAATCTGGAAAGGTCAAGGAGTTTAAAATTGTATGTATTAATTTCAGCGTACATTTTGCTTAAACACACATGTACCCAGTAAAAATACTTCAAGCTACTGTTGTGTTTTTGTTTTGTTTTGTTTTTTAATTATTATTATTATTATTTATTTATTTTCTGTAACATGCTTTGACAAGGAGCTTCAGTTTGGAAGTAGTATTTCTAAGCATATTTCTGAATGTGCAGATTTATGTTTCATCCTTGTAAACTGTAGCCTTCACATGCCTTACAGGGTATCACAGACATGCATTGCTCTGGTGAGCAAAAAACTTTTTTTTTTTTGAATGTTTAGAATGATGAGAAGTATCTTAGCAAATGCTGCCTTGCTGCTTTAAGAGATTGTTGCACCTGGTGTGAAGCCAGTAAGACCCTTATGTTGGGCAGGCCAATGCTAAGGGCTGTGTGGGATAAAGTATCCTTGACTTATCTTTGAGCTTGCCTCAATACTTTATAATTTCACATCACATATTACTAAAAGGTACCACTATATGATCTAGCCTTTTTGGTTATCATGTGCCATTTAACTTATTTCACATTTCTTATCACATTTAGCATAAGGGTAAGGCAAAGGGAGTTAACCTTTCACGAATCTATTCACTGTTTTTTTTCTCCCAAGTACATATAAAATCTCTATTAAAAAATCAAACATTGTATAGTTCTAAGTGGAAATTACTCATTAAGTAGATCTACTTGAAGAATTTGTATCAGTAATTTCCCTTGATGAATCTTTACAGTAACCTTTTTAAAGAAATACAAACCAAAACTAATCCTATATTCTGCGAATGAATCAAAGCTAGCATTCCTTGTATTCTTAATTATTGGTTGACCAGTTATGGATTAATTGTTTTATTTTATTAACTGAGATGAGCATATGGATCCAAGGTATGTAATTCTATACATCACCCCTTTATTTTCATTATATTCTATAATAATTAAATAAGGATATAAATAATTATATCCTTATAAATATATATAAATTATAAATCCTATAAATAATTAATCCTATAAATCCTATAAATAATTAATACTTCGTATTTTCCTGGGCTTTTTGAGATTTGTTAATAATTAAATTTGCTGGTTTAAACTACCTGTCAGTTAAATCCTTTAGGATTCTGTTGGCTTGTGTTATTTACTCATAATACTGAAGTATTTTTCAGAGAAAAAATATATTTTCTGAGCTGATGTTGTCTGGTAGATTAAGATTCTTCGTTTTTATCTAGTAGAGTAGGATTCCTGATGAAAAATTACTTTGTTCAAAGTGCCAAACCAAGGCATACTGTTTAGCTTTTTTGAGTATATGTCTATACTGTACTTGAGTTACTAAAGATTCGCATGTACTTCCAGAAAAGAAACAAAACAGTAGTCCTGAAAAGTTTTTGGAAGAATGAATTTGTAATATCAAGTAGACTGAGGAGATTTTCAGTGTATTTGAGCAAGCAAGTGAATACAGGGGGTGACAGAGTTCTGTGAATTGTCCTTCTCTAGGCATCATCTGGTATCTTCTAAAGACTTTTCTTCCTGTATCTCCCCCTTTCTCTTTGTCAGTCAGTCCATTTGCTTAAGGACCTGGAAGAGGGGTGAGTTTGCATTGTGTTTCCAAAGGAGTACATGATTGCCTTGCTGCCAAACCAGTTGTCCTATGTAATTTGCATGTGTATTGAATAGACATCTTATGTGACAAAGGCAAAAGATTGTTCTATTGATTCAGATTGTATACATTCCTTAGCAAAGGTGTGCAAGTACAGAGGAAACCATGTGTAATGCTCAAAGCTGTTACAGCTTGTTAATGCCTTGGGTGGTAGCCCAGACCTTGCATAAGGATCTGTAAGGCTGCTAGGAAGCAAACCTGGTTTGTATGAGATAATTCAGTGAACTGTTAACAATCTCTTGGAGAAAAAATATCTATCCAGTGTAGCTGTAGGTCCAGGTTTTTGCTAACACAGAGAACAAATTAGTTTCTAACTAATCAGTATTTGCAAAGGCAAGACTTTTGTAGTGATGGGTTGAGCTTAGCTGGAGAGAACCTGAAACTCTGGGTGAGACAGGAAAGGATCTACTTGAAGAGTTGCCCCAGATTCCTGTTGCCAGCTGAGGTTTTCTGAAGGTGAAAAGATTTATCTTTTCTCCCAACCAGTGTCTGGGAGGAGGGGGAAAGCAATACAGGAAGAGGAAAAGCTACAGCTTGTGCCAATGCACCTCAAATCTTCAGATTATCTTAATGTTGTTTTGAGGAGATGGTGATGAGAAATGTCAAAGAATATTCTCAATTTGTTGCTTGAATATCACCACCATATACGTGCAATGAGAGTATGTGAATACACGGATGCCTGTGAGATAGCTTTTGTCTTTGTATAGCACCCAGACTCACTGAATTATCATTGTATTATGTGCAACGTTGATAACCATTCTCTCCCCCAAGAGATCTAAGAAGGTTTGAAAAATGAGGGTGAAAATACAGTGTATGAGGGACAATAAAGGAAATGTTAATGCTAGTTAGAAAGAAAGAATTACACTTGTTTAATGCTTCAAATAAAGCAAATTATTTTGAAAAAGATCATTCCATGTCTACTGTGACTCTTGCCTTCCTCTCCCTCTCTCCTTCCTTGCTGTTTGCATTGTAGGGCAGAGGTGGGGAAGAGATGCTAAAGCAAGATTTGGGAAGTGATATATTTTCTACATGAAAACAAATATTAGAATATGGTGTATTTGAGTTAAAATTTCAACCTTTTACAGAATTTTTAGATAATATATTTAGAGAAAAAATGTTAGTTATATTTCGCCATTTAAGATAACAATATTCATTTCAATTCTAATGCTTGCTGATGCATTCATTTAAAAAGGATGAATAGGCAAAATAAATGTCAGAACCTCCCTGTTCCTGGTTTTCTGTTGGCAGTTTGTCATGGGTATTGTGATAGAAGTGGTAGAAGGGATTTGAAGGATGATGAGATCTTGGTTTTATCTTTAGAAAATACATGTGTGTCATACATTTATATGCAAATGAGAAAATTCTGCTGTCTGATAAAAGGAGAAAATTGTGTTGGTGTTTTCTGCTTCAAAGAGGTGTTTGATGATTTTTCATATTTACTGCATTATATTGTTTCAGCTAATACCATACCTACTTAAAAAGGTATAAAGTCCTTTCGAATTTCTTTACAATGCTTGTGGTCAGCCTTGCATGAAAAGGCCATTTGTTCTTCCCATATTAAAGCTTGTGCTTTCATGTAGTTCCGAGAATTTCCTATTACTGTAAATTAATTTCACTTCATTAAGTGGTTGGGTCACAGGCAAAGGAATAATAGCAGTCAGAGACACAGGAGATTACTGGTTTGAATAATGGTAAATTGGCACCCACCCGCTTGCTCTCTAATATTGGAAAGAAGCTGCTGGCTGTCAGAGCCATTTCATTAATCAAAAAAACCCTACGAATGTGAACTTCTAAGTTAGACAAGGTAAAATTATTATCAACACGAACAATATTTTACAGTGTGGAACAATGGATTCTAGACCCTATGGGAGACTGTGACATGATAGTAAAGATCAGCTTTCTGTGTTACTTTGTTGTTGCAGCAGGTCACTTGTGATTATTCCAAGTCATCCATTCAGCAGTGGTACATTACACATATAGAGCGCAATTATGAAGAGAAGACTCCAAAGAATGGAGAGTTGATTATTTAAATATTAATTTGTCCTCTCACGTAAATTATTATTTCTTCTGCCAATATATTCGTTAAAGCTGTTGTAGTACGTTTCTCCCAGAGGAAAGAAATCATAAGACCTAATTGAAACGTTTTAATGAGAACTGATAACTCGCGTTTACTTCATATTCTTTCTTCTAGGCCTGGCTTAGTGCTTATTGAAAACAACAGAAAAGAGTTCTTCTAATTTCAGTGGATTTCTGACTAAAGCAGTAAACCCTGAAGGCAGCTGAAGGGAGTCATTTAACCGAGATCCACCTCTCCATATACTGAGTAGAAAGAATGAAGTAGCATTAAAGGCACTCAAAAGCATCCTTAATTCAGGTGTTGCAGAGGGCTGTAAAACTGCCCTTTGAGGAGCAAATTGGAAACTACACGGTGAGAGAAGCTGCACAGAAAGTGCTGCAGCTGCAAAGAAATTAGCCAGCCCCCAGAGCTTTGTGAATTGTGGTGGATACTTCTCCAGTGTGTTTGCTCTGAAACACTGCAGAGGGCCTCTTTTGTTTAGCACAGAGAGTAAATTTCAATTATTGGTGCCCCCCCCCCCCCCCAAGAGGGCAAAATTGGTATTGATTCTGCTTCCTCTGCTTGGACGTGTATGTCGCCCACAGAGTTTCAGAGTCACAGACCTGACTGAAAGAGAAAAGGAAGGTGTATGCCTACAGTGGGGGCTTCTGGAAGCCCTTTGGTGCTGGCAACACACCGTCAGTTCTGTTAGAGGGTGAAGGCAGGGGAAAAGCTGACAGGGCTTGCTTTCACTAACATGGTATCAGCCTTTGATACCCTGACATGGAAGGCGTGTTGATTTGTTGTTCCTAATTTCTCCTTGTAACCATGCTTGTCATGAGATTACTCAAGGTGAAAATCCTGTTGTGAAGATTAATCGGTAATTTATCATTCTTTCAAACTTATCCCTACTATATATGATACATGTCATGTAACTTAGGCTGACAGAATTCTTTACCTAGGTAATTATACAAACACATATGTAAATTCTAAAGAGTGATTTTTGAGACCGATTACTCAAACATTTTAAATCCTACTTATATAAAAAGTATGGTACTGAAAATTTGAACCCTGTCTTTGTCACTTAAAACATTGAAGGAACTTTGATTTTTGTATCAGAAGGCTGTTTCTAACTTTTTTTTTTTTCCCCCAAGCCCTTCATTTTCTGTGGTAATAGTTCAAACAATGATAAATAGAAGACATCTCAGTTTATTTCAGTTATTACCACAATTATTCATCTGAGACAGGTTTTGAGACTTTCATGGCAATAGGATGGAATAACAAAGCCTAGAAGTTTTATAGCAGTTTCCCAAGCTACACGGGCATGTAACTCAAGAGCAGGACTTGAGAATCAGTCAGTATATTGAGCAATTAATCATCAGTTATTAAATGAAAGTTCAAGTTGTGTAAATTATGCTTACTAGTCATGGAGAGAGATTCAGGCCTTTGTGAAGCCTGACAAAGCTGTATGACATCCTAGTTGTTTTTTAGTTGCATGAATAAAACTATTTAAAATCCAACCTGGGGTTATGCTTTTTTAGCTGCTTTTAATCCATCATGGGTTGTAGTACTGGAATTTCAAATGAGAACAGTGTAAGAATGCCAGATAGTTTTGGTTGCTTTTTTTTTTTTTTTTTTAAAGCAAGAATAATTTTTCTAATGACTTTATAGCACTTGGCTTATATGGTAGCTGTACCTTGTGTTAGAGGTTATTTGGAGGGTATGTATGCACATATGCATAACTTTTACTTAAATAAGACTATGTATCAGCAGTTATGCTAAATGAAAATCGAGGATTGCAAAGGCTATTCACTCCTGTTTACTGATGCCAAGAAAAAGCGTCCTCTCCGTATTATAACTAGACGGACAGATGGGATAGACAATCATTTTTGCAGGCTGATTGTCTTGGCTTTCGAAAGCTGGTGAAGACTTATTTTGCATGTTCATTTCTCACAACACAATTTCAGGTGGCATAAGGTCACAACCCTTGATGATATAGAAGGTGAGAGCTGGTGAGTCCTGTGCCTCCATCCCCAGCATAGAGGCAGAGCTCTCTGAGCAAGAAGGCTTGTCTATAAAGATAAAATGAGTTTGGAGTAACTAAAACTGAGGAAAAAAGCTTGGGTTGGAAATTAGCCTTTTTTCATATACCTTAGTAAGCCAACACAGAAAACAACAGAAAAACGTGTGGCTCAAAATACCAGCTCTGTCTTTCATTGTAAAAAGAGAAGGAGAATCAATGGTGAAGGTTTTGTGCAGCTGCTTTAGACTCTTCAATGTGTTTGGGGAGTCAGGAAGAAAAAAGTGTTATATGGCATATGGAGAGAGGAAAAGTTTTCTGTTTGTTGAGTTTATCTACAGCTAGGGGCAAACGGTTCCATCTGTCTCCAGGTTTAGAATGAAGGAAGAAGCTGGTGAGGACTTGAGAATAAAGACTGGTCGCGTACTTGTAATTAATTTGGTAAATAAATATTCCTCTGAAATACAGAGCTTGGAGTAGCTAAGGGAAAGCAAAACTGCAGCACAGGTCTTTTCATTTGACTGACAGTTTTTCGGTTTCAGTTGTGCAGCACAGGTAGCTAAGTAATGTCTTATGCTTGTTGAGGGGCAGGAAGAAGTCAGCTGATAGTGAGCCAAGACAGATTTTAGAGAGAAGAGCTGTATAGACTTAATGAAAAGAAACAGAGAACAACTGGAGGTTAGGGAAGGTGATGTTTGAGCATGGTACGTAGACTGCTGTGAGAGGCAAATTGCACAGAGCTCAGTCATGTGGTATCTCATTTGACACAGTTAACTGAAGTGGTGAAATGTGCTTTCAAAGGCAATAGTAAATCTAGCGGGAGAAATGGCTTTTTGCCACTTGTCCCAGAAGTGTTGCCCTCGGTGGGAAAGTTATTGTTTTCCCAGAAGCAGACAGATAATTACAGTAATGTACATATTCAAACCTCTTCAAAGGACTGCCCTCTTATTCTTAAAGCCACAGAAGGGAGTGATTACATTATATAGAGGCAGAAGAGAATCAAACTGTGTGGTCCAATGATTTTTATTATTTACCAAGTAAATGTCTATTTTGACCCCTCCCCCCCCCCCAAAAAAAAAAACACACACACACAAACACACACAAAACTACTTAGAGTCCCTCTTAAAAATCACTGTCCAAACTAAATGCAAATTTGTTTCTTGTTAGCATAGCTTTTAACACAGATATGGTGTTCTAGATCACACACGTCCTTGAATAGTTACAACAGTGGCCTGCCTATCTGTGCCAGTCTTGTTTTCCTCAGGCAAAATCTTGTTTGAGATCCCACATTGGGCTGTGATTCCCACAGACTATTCTTTCTGCTGTGTAAGGAAGAGTGGGCCTACAGGAGAATAATGTCAGTTTGCTGTTTGCTTAGAAACAGGATAGATACAATTAGCTGAATGCGTCTAATTCTGACTGCTGCTTTTGTGCTCAGTGTCAACTCATTGTGTGGAAAGTGCTTTTCAGCTTGGTATTTTGCTTCTGAAAAATGTCTTAGTAAACTTTTAGAGTCTTTTGTCTTGTCATCTGCTCAGCGGCAGAGCCAAAGGCATTTCAAAGCTTCCCTGATGCAGGCTTCCATCAGCTAAGTCAGAGGTAGCTGACTGAGCATCGCTCTTGTTGGTGCCTGTTTCCATTTAGTGACTGCTTCAGCGGATGGACATGCTGAAGGATTTTACCTACTGCGCACGTGTTTGGGTGAGAGCTGGAGGGAAAACTGGCAGTGTCACAAAGCAGCATGAAGTAAGCTGCTCTTATTAGACACCTGCTGCTTCTTGGTAGGTGCTGAAGGAGCGGTGCAGGTGGGCGCTGCACGGCAGCACCCTGTGTCTGCAGCCCGTGGTGCTCTGTCACCTCTGCTGGGCCAGGGCGCAGCAGGCTGTCTGTGTGACATGGCACTCAGCGTGGCCAGGCCAGTCACCAGCTTCTTGGGTCAGCGCCACAAACACTGACTGGGGCAGGTCCTCCTCTTCCCTTCACTCCCTTATTTCGTGTGTACTCTACATTGGTGGTTGTATGACCCTGTCTCCTGTGAGAAATGGTGCTTAAGCAGGGAGTTGTCCACAGATTTTCAAGGGACAGTTTTCCTTTCTTACATTTTTTTTTTTTTTAATTCGTTTTGGTTTGTTTCCTGTGAAGAATTCCTTCAGAAGGAAGGTCCTCAGACCCAGCCACCCTTGGTGTCAGCGGTTGCCAGCGCACGGCTAGGCCCCAGCCCTGCAGGCTGCCACTGTACACAGGCCGAGGCCTCCACTCCCCGGGCCTGCCCCGGCCCTCCTGCCATGCCCTCCTCACAGGTATTTCCAACAGCCCAAATGAGACCACTCCTCGCAGGTATTTCAAACAACATATGAGGCCAAATTACTGGGTTTTATGGCACAGAATGCCCTGAGGTAGCCAGGCCACAGCCCCACACGGCTGCTGAGGGAGCACGGCCAGGCCCAGATCCTCCATCGACCCCAGTGCCACAGCTGCGGTGCCATTGTCATTTGTAACCTGGAGAGGTCTCCTTACAGGGAATGACCAGCAGCTGCCAGGCTTAAAGCCCTGAGGGGTCTAGGGGGAGCCACACATCTGCCTCCATATGTACTCACATTCATATTATGTCTATAAACACTTGAACATTTTGCCTGTATTAGTATGTTCCACCTCGCATTTGCTTTGTATGTACTGTTTCTCTATTTCAAATCTACATAATCTTATGCATGTATATACCTGTTTGTATCTCTCTATGTACATATATAAGCACATCCATATAATATAGAGGTGGTTGTTACTGCATGTCAAATCTGACAAAATTTGCCAGCAGTTTTCCAATAAGTTTATGACAAATCCAGAAGTCTGTTTTTCAGAGTCTCTGCCCAGTATGGTAACAACACAGTTCTGTTTAAAATACACTCTATGCTCAGAGCTGGACATTTTGTACTCTGTCACTCCTTGCCTTCTCTGTCAGAATATGGCCGGCTGTTTCTTACCCTGCAGCTTCCTTTTCCTGTTTGTGTGCTCCTCCCCTCCCCAGCCAGCTGTGTGCCTATACATAAAGGCAGGGGACATTGCTAAAATGAGTGCATATATGCATGTGTCTGCCTAACAAGGGAGGGACAGGGTAGTTCTGGATTCTGGCCAGACAATTTTGCCCGTGAGCTTCAGATTCACAAAAGAAAAAATACTTCTGCTGCCTTCTAGCATTCAGATGAAAACAATCAAACCCCAGGCTTACTAGTAGCTGCAGGCATGAGACAATAGGATATAATTTGCAAGTGCAAACTTACAGTGATACACTTGTAAGTTAAGGTTTTGTTTTCGGTTTGAATGCTGTAATAGAGAAGCCATAAAAGGAATGGATTTATGTGCATGGCCAAGAGTACATATCTTCAACGTACTCTTCAGATGGTGATATCAAATAGGGCTATTTTAAGCATCATCTTGTGGTGAAGGCCTGAGGATTATTAACAGAGTATCTCCAAATGTGCACTGTTCTCTTCTTCGGGAGCAGAAAAGAGCAGGTTCAGCACATCCTTTGCTGTGATGAACCCTTTTGATGCTACTGAAAGCAAGAAAGAATCAAGATTTTTAAAACCGGGATTACTACAGAAGACCATGACCAAAGACAAGTGACTTGAGCCCTTTGCTCTGTCATGTGCTGAGTGAGACACTTTTGCACTTGATTTTTCTGCTGTCATTTCCGACTTGAAAAAGGATATAGTAGTACTACACTATTATCATCTTTTTATTTATTTATTTATTTTGGCTTTTCTATTGCAAACTCATTGTATATCATCTTGGAGTTCACCAGTTTGGAACTGGTACTAGCCTCTTTCGAAAACCACACATAGTAGAATATATATTTCTTTTTTTTTTTTTTTCCCTCCACAGAATTCTGGTTGTCATACCTATTTTCATCAAGAAAGTAGAGGCTAAGATTTCTTTGCTTATATTTGGTGTATATTTGTAATATGTATATTTTGTGATGACCTGGTAACTGAGTTACTTTACTCAGTCATAGGCACTAACTAGCTCTTAATATAAGCTTCTAAATCTATCAGTTTTGGAGGATTTGAAGAAGTATTTCAGGAACAGAAGACCCTTGAGAATGAAATCTTGTCCCCCTTGACTTGACTGGAGCTAGTATTGATCCCATGTTACATTATTAATTCCTGGACCTTATGGTTTGCATGAAAAAGCTTTTTTTTTTTTTTTTTTCCCAAGTTCTTCAGAGCTGAAGTAATCAGTTGTCTTTTCTCAGCCCTAAATTCAGAAAATACCAACTCAGCTACCTAAATAGGCTGAAAAAAATACTTCCTTTTCTCTGACAGTCAAGCTTTAGTAAATTATAAAGATTATGGCAGACAATCCTTATCAGAACGGTAAAGGATTACTGCTTTTGTACTTACTGCTTTAAAAATTTAGAACACCTTAATCTTTTAAAAACAATTTGGGTTTGGAAAAACAAATTGCATTGAAGCCGACAAGCTGCTTGCCAAGTGCCAGGAGACGCAATTTGGAACATGTGAGATATTAAATCTCAAATGTCTGAGTTCCTAACAGGAACATGAGCTCAAAATTAACTCTTCTAGCTCTGGTGTAGCATGTAATGGATAAAGTGTATATTTTGTGTCTTTGTCATAAAACTCAGAATGCTGCTGGTTCATTTCTGTACTGCCTTATTGCTGTAAAATGAGAAGTGAACTCCTGGCTTACTTGCTCATGTCCCTTGAGAACAGAGGCCGCCATAATACATAAATACATATTCCATAAGTGCTTTTATATATGATCATGCACTATTGAAATTGAGCTGGCTGTATTTTGTCCTGCCACTGCTGTTCTTGAAGTGAATTCAGAAGCTCATCATAATACTCAGAAACCTTTGTATTCTCAGCCCAAATGTATCTATAATCCTATTTGTACCCATTTGTCTTTGTGCCAGCATTGTCATGTGAAGTTTAGCAATGAGGATTCTTTGGTGTTTATCCTCCTGAGGTACTTAAAATAGTACTTGAAATACAGGAAGTGTATTTTTTTTTACAGTTTTGCTGCTAAGTAAACTATACAATCTTAAATTCTACTCTCATCCCACTAGTTACTACAGGAGTCTGTCTGGTGTTGCTAATACTTCCTTACTCAATTGACATTTCATCTGATACATCTTACAGGCTAACTTTGGGAGCACAAAAAGTTAGATCACAGACAGTATACCTCTAATAAGCCCCTGATGTTTTTCAAACTGAAGAAGTCTTTAATAATAGCAAAGTGTTTTGGTTTTTTTTTCTGTTCTCTGAGTGCATGACTTTATTTTTCATACTACTGAATTTCACTGTAACTATGTTATCTGTTTTCAGAATTCATCATGTTTTTAAATATTCTCTAGATACCTCTCTATTTATCATACTTCCTGGTTTTCCTAGGAAGCTAGGAAAGTTTCCTTTAGTAGTATTTTCCAGAATCATTAGTGATAATGTTAAATAAGCAACTAAAGCTCTTGGGTTGAAAAGGAGTAACTGCTGAGGAAATAGGCTAACTATAAAGCTCAAAATCTGAGGATGGCTGAGGAAATTTGGAATTACTTTAAGAGTCTCCGTTATGAAGCTATCAGTGTTGGCTGTGCTTAGCCTTGCTTAAATCATGATCATGCTACCCAACATGATCAATGATCATGAATGTTTTTTCCTCTGGCTTTGAGAAGATTGTACTGTATCATGTACTTTATTGTTTTGTAAGTGAGCTGTAGGCTGCTTTCATTAGCCATAAGGGAAGTTTCCCTTGTGAGTCCTTTCACATGTGTATGGATGGGGTAATAGAAATCAGTGCTAAAGATGCTATATCACAAGTAAAATGTGCTGAGATTTTAAAATGAGAAACTATTAGTTTCACATTTTTCTTCCTCTGCATTTATACAGAAGCTAAGGAACATGGAAATTTGAACACAAATCTGTGTTTTTTCTAAACTTTACCTCAGAAACAATGGGAGGAAAGTTATCACACTAAAAATTATTCATTTTCAGTAACAGAATCAAGGAATAATCTGTTATGAATGCTGTTTCCCCTGGAGTTGGAAGATAACCTGTTGCTCCAGACAATGTAGAAAAGTTCATTCTCAAAGAAAAAATTGTCTATAACTTTGCAAACAGTAGGCAACCTTGCGTTAGTTAGATGAAATGGAAATTGCTTCCAAGAGTGGAATATGTATTCTTAAATTAATAACTTTGCTATACTCTCCTGAATAACTGCATGCAAGCATTCAAGAAAAGTATGTTTTCCAGTCAAATCTGCTCAAGCCACATTACTGTGATATATATATATATATATGTAATTCTTGCTGCCAGAGATTTGCCAGCTGATGAAGACTGGCGGCAATGAGGTAGCAACCATGTGGGCTCCAATGCATCTCTGCAAGCTTTGAGAAAGTGTGGATGCAAAATATCAAGGGTTTTGACTCAAATAGTGAATATTTGTACACCTGCTAGGAAGAAAAATCTGTGAACAAAATATGAGCTTATCTGTGCCTGCTTCTCATTGGTATGTGCTGTACATGTACACAGTGCTAGCAGACTGCTGTCTTTGCCTACCTGTTTGCAAAGCGTTGCAAAAAGTCATTAAGGTTGTGTAAAGGGAGAGTTATCCCTTCCATTGCTGCTCCCCAAGGGTTTCTTTCCTCCTAGGGCAGCCTGAAAGAGCTGTCACTTGACCAGTACATGGAAGTCTCATGCAGTATAAAGAAAGGCAAATATTCTTTCTTCCTGGCAGACCTGCTCAGGAAGAGTCTTCTGGTTTGAGATGGTTAAGGTGATCTTTCTGGTTTTTAGTGCTCGCACAGCCTGTGGCACAGTTTATGCATGTAAAATGTACTGTGACTGACAAGAAGGCCCTCAGATCTGTGAGGGTTTTACTTTATTTATGTATTTATTTTGTGATTTAAAATGGGAGTGCTGCAGGCAAAAAAGGACTGGTTTGAAAGTGATTATGTTTGAGGCTGAGGCAAAACTAGTGTCATCTTCTTTCCTTTAAAACCAGGCAGCATTCTTAAGGAATTTGCAGAGAAGGGATAGCATGTATCTGAACAGATAAAAAGGTGTATAATAGGTAGGTAATCTTTGATGTGGATGTATCTTTCCAGTTTTCTGGAGTTTAAAAAATAAATAAATGTTACCTATGTAAAATAACAGCCTTGCATTATGATCGTCAACTTTGTGCAAGAGACTGTGAATCATTATTAAAACTGCAAATTCATGAAAATCACAGGTCTCTTGACACTGTAGTTGGTCCTTCAGGTTCAGAGCTTGTGCTGTGATACATGAGTCTGGGAGCTTCAGCTACCTTGCTGTCAAGATGAAGTACACTTCTTTTAAAAGAGGAAATTAGGAACGTACTTTTTTTTTTTTTTTCACTGTTTTGTGTTGTGTTTGTGCTAGAAAGTTTGCATCTCTCATTAATGATATGGTTATCGTCTGCTGTTTGAACCTACAAATAATCATACTCTCTAAAAGTCTGCACAAACTTTCTAAAACTGTACTGAACTTCCCATGGAAGCTCAAGTTGGAGCTTAGCTATTATTTCTGAACAGAGCTGAGGAGGCGCAGTGTATGAGACTGGTGGTATGCACTGAAATGCGTTACCCCTGGCTGCGGAATGGCTGCTTGTTTTCAGAGTAGTGAGCAATCGTCTGTGCTGAAAGTAGGTTGATTTACAAAGGGTAAATGGCCTGACAAGCTGTTTTCAACCTTCATACCTATGTCTAGTTAACCCCATGCAGGCATTCCGGACAAGCACAAAACTTAAACTGCTCAAGTGTTTTAGGTGATTTTTTTTCTGCTTATGTGGGAAGGGGAGAACCAAAGCAAACAAACAAAAAAAAACCCCACAGGCGCCAAATGCTGCCTAGTCCCAACAAATTTTAGTTTGTTCTCTTTAGTCTGACTCTTTCGGGAGCACATTTCTTAACAAAGCATTCAAAATTGTCTTTAAAAACGTGAGGCTTTTTTATAGAATATTAACGTACCAAACCTGTTATCTTCAAAAAGGAATTCAGTATCTAAGTGAGCAAAATTTAGCCAGTCTTTTCAAAGACTTCTCCGTTGGGTCTTCAAAGTCAGCTCAGTGTGTGACTTTGGTGAAATTTGAATACAAGATTTCTGAGAGGTTGTGTTCTTTAGTTAACATTAGATTTATGTCTTTACAGAAATGTTGCTTCCTGACAGCTGTGCAATTTTCTGGTGTTACCACTGTACCATGTAGTTAAATGGTCAACAGTTAGCATGTTTATAAATAGTATGTGACACTTGAGCTCTGAAAAGTAAATTCTTAGTGAATGTTTTTGGAGGAACTCCATATACAGTACTTTGCTTATATGTACTGTTCAGTACAGTACTTGTGCTTCTATGGACTGTAAATGGAATGGCAACAGAGATCAAATAAAATAAGCTAACCTATAAAAGAGAGAATAAGATTGAACAGAACCCCCAAGGTAATAGATTTAAATGATTAAGGTAAAAATAATAAGCAATGTCATATATTATATCACTGTAGTAATCAGCGGTGTTACAGCCATGTAAGGATCACAGAATCACCTAGGTTGGAAGAGACCTCCAAGATCACCTACTCCAACCTCTGACCTAACACTAACAAGTCCTCCACTAAACCAGATCACTAAGCTCTACATCTAAACGTCTTTTCAAGACCTCCAGGGATGGTGACTCAACCACTTCCTGGGCAGCCCATTCCAATGCCTAACAACCCTTTTGGTAAAGAAATTCTTCCTAATATCCAACCTAAACCTCCCCTGGCACAACTTTAGCCCATTCCCCGCCCCCCCCCGAAAAAGAAGCACTCACACAACCCCTGAGAATCGGCAAGAGCTGTTTATTGCTGGGACATCTTGCAGGCAAGCCCGCGGGATGTCCGTGGTGTTTGGTGGCTCCAAGCTAATGCTTGTGATGGAGCCTGAGCAACGAGTAGGGGGCTCCACGATGTTGGGCAGAAGGCTAAGCCAGTCCTTGCCTGGGACTGCCCAAAGGGGATGCCTTCCATCCGGAATGTTTTCAGGCCAGGGTGCCGAACCAGGGGGTCGTCCAGTCCCACGCCTCAGTCCCATGCCACCGTCGGGTTGATTTTCATGCATGGGTCCGACGCTGCCCTCTGGTTTACGGCCATTACTGGGTCCCGCACTGTCTCCCAGACTATGGGCACGCCTCTACTCCCTGCAGCTGTCTGCCTGATGCTCCTGCCTTCGCCCCATGTCACCGTTGCTCCTATGGTAAGGCCCAGGCCCCCTGTCACTGGGTGCTTGAGGGGCCGGCCTGTTCCCCGCATCGTTGCAGTGCCAATGGTACCACCTTTATGTGCCTGTGGGCTGGGCGCCAGAGGTCCCTTGGGCTCTGGTGTCTCTTGTGCCGCCAGAACTATCCCTCCGCCCACGACACATCTCCTCCTTCTGGTCAGGTGCATTCCTTCTTGGTGCTTCACCGGACTGCATCCCTGTCCTCGCACACCAAGGAGGCCTGCTGCTCGCCTTGCTCTTCTAGTCGTCTTCCTGCCGCACGAGCTGGCAGTCAGAGGGCCCAGATGCTCAGCGAATGCTGGGCCAGCTGCAGGGGGCCTGTTTTATAGGGCCCGCAGCAAAGGCGGGGCAGTGGTGGCCACTGTGACCTCAGCAAGCCTCTGTGATGGAGTGGTCCACACGTGTTGGGAGCAGCCTGGAAGATGCCCTCACATGGACAAGGAGGAGGGTTGGGGGGACTGAGGGACCCTTTTCTGGGGCTGGCTCCCCCGGGCCACTTGGCTTGCCAGAGAGAAAGGCTGCCCCTCGGCCACAGGGACTGCCCTGCACCTCCCATCCTGTGCCCTGGGTTTATTTTTAACACTATTTTAGGTAATTTCAATCTATTCTTTAAGGAAAAGAACAGAAGCAAGGTGCATATTCAGCCCTAATTCCCATGTGTGCTTTGTGCTCCGAGTGAAGAATTTCTTCCTCGCGTCATATCTAATCAAAATCTCCCCTCCATTTGTTCAAAGCCGTTATTCCTGGTTCCATGGCTACACTCCCTGATAGAGTCCCTCCCCAGCTCTCTTCTAGGCCACTTTTATGGGTAAGGTTAGGTGGCAAAAACAGCCTGCCTTGGAAGACAGACAGACAGAAACAACCCAAAACCTTCTGAATTTCAAGTTACACAGAGCCATCTTTTGGCATTCACTCAAGAAATGAACAGTGCCAAAGCATGCTGAAATGCCTACAACAAGAAGAACAACAAAAAAAACAGAAGAGTATACACCACAGAAACCTTCACGTGCCACTGGATGCTCCAGGCATGACTGGTTCTGCACACATTTTGCTTTGCAGAAAGCATTACAAATGATTTGGGAAGCCAAACCACAACATATCAATTCCTATGGACCATCATTTGTTATGCAAATTGCGTAGGAATAGCAAAGAGACATTTCTCCACCACAAAAACAAACAATCAAACAGAAAAACATTGTTAAGCTACTCATGAAAAGAGTCATTTACAAAAAGTTCTTGTTTAAAAAATACCCAAATCAAGAGAGTGGGATATTATGTCATTGCTAAACACAGTTCCTTTTGATGAAGTAGAATGTCCTTTTTGTTTTGGAAGACATGCTAGTTTAGAATTAAAGAAACTAGAAATGAAAAGCTTCGAATGAACCTGATCTCTTTGAATAATGGGCATTTTAGACTCTGGAAAATGTTCAAGCCAGGCCACTGTTGCAGTGCATGGTTCCTCTTCCTCTTTTTCTCATAATATTCTTCATCTTCAGTGGTTTTCTTGAGTAAGATTAAACTTCTAGGTTGCTGTCTTCTATATATTTTTTGCTGAGCACTTATGACATAAGTAACAGGAAACTAATGCAGTACAATTTTAAATTATGTTATTATTACCTTTCCATTTGTGTCATTATCAAGTCATATTGTACAAAGATAATAGCATTCAAAAACTGTAGGAGCTTGTGTAAAGAGGTGAGGAAGGTTTGGGTCATATTTACTCCTGTTTTCATAAAATGTCTTATTAGCAACTGAGAATGGTGCTGCTTCAGTTGTTGGAGTGTAGACCAAGAGTGAAGTAATATGCACTGTGAATGATCAAGAAATGTGGATATTGAAAGCACATTGTGCTTGTAGGTTCTTTAATCACTTCTACGAAGCTAATATGTACTGAGGTTGTAAGCTGACAGCTTCTGTTGTAAATGTCGGGAAAATAACTGCACAATTGACACGAGGTGGTGATCACTGGAAGATATGTATTCAGCCTGCTAAGTGTTTTTTGTCAGCGTGGGCATGCACATTTCTAGGAAGATGTTCAGGAAGGGGAGAGTATTGGATTTCTGGCAAAACTTTGTTTTGCTGAAAGTACAAGTTCTTAATAAAGAATTTCCGTAAGAAAGGGTCAGGTTCAGTGGATTTTCTTATTTGAAAAAGTATATCATAGAACCATTTTAAATTACCATTTTAACATTTAGAGAAGGGAGAATTTCGTATTTGTTTGAAATGACAGTTAGAAATTTTAATTTTGCTGTATTAAAGGGGAAAAGTAAACATACAATCCTGATTCAGCTTCCTAGAACTGAGTTCTTTTCTCTTCAAGATTTCCTTTAGAGTTTGGATGTGGTACTGTGACCTGGGAAGCTTTATTTTAGTCCCTATACTAATGGTAGCATTACCAATTCAGCTTTAGAAACAATATCAGTTTGGAGTATTCTTCACAACATTATAAATGTTATAAGGAAGTTAGACTTGACTGACATTTCTCTTTGAATTTTTAGAAATACTTTATTTATTACAGCTAGTAATGCTTATTTATTTATTTTTAATCTATTAAACATTATAAGAGTTATGATTCACTGGAAATACGGAAATACCAAGTGAAGAGTTATTTATTTAAAATGTAAAAGAAAGAAAAGTTCTAAGGAATTGTGAGAATCTCAATAATTCTCAGAGAAATTGTTTTTCAGTGAAGTTTTATTACCTATGCAAGTCAGCCATGAACACGAACCACACTGTTTTATCTGAAGGAGTTGCTCAATATAAATCAAGCATCTAAGTGATATAGACTGACCCCACCTGCTCTATCAGAATGGACTTTCCCATATCTTCTATCTTAACTTATTTGTGTCCAGGATATATACACAGCTTCTTAGACATATAGGTTGTTCTTTGATAGTATGCAATTAATTACTGTCAGATATGTTGCGTTACAAACTTGGTCTACATGTTGTCTTTGGAATATAACCAGTTCCTTGATTCCTAGTATTTTTTTTTTTCCTGGACATCCAAACCAAAAACAGAGACATTTTTAAAATACAAATCCATCTCCTGCTAATGAAAGTCTGCAGCTGGAGCTATGTTTGGCTCGGACTTGGAAAATTACATAAAGATAATATTGATTTTGTTTTTGGAATATGAGACAAAGAATAAAAATAAGACTTTAGTTAAATCGTTTCTCAAAGGATGTGAAGGGAAAAAAAAAGTTGCTTTTGGAAGCAGGTCACTGGTTTAACCTTGTTTTAGACAATAGGAGCTAGAAACTGTTTTTTTTTGGAAACCTGTTCAGTGGCAAATGTAAAATGAGCAAGTAATGAATTGTAAGGGTTGAGAATATCTTTTAACACATTTGCAAAGAGCTGAGAATCAGACGTGATTACTTCCACAGCCCTTCTTTACTTATCCTTTCATTGTGAGTAATAAATATGTTATTAAAAAAAAAAAAGTTTCTGTCTAATGCTGGCTGCATTAGAAATATGAGGAAGGAAAAGTTGACAAAGGCCCTCAGATGAACCAGTACTTTGTGATATTTGTGATATTTGCCAGCGATGAAGCTGGTTCTCAGTGGGGTTGGAAGCTGGAAGACAGCTGCACAGGAGGAGCTGTGTGGCAGGGTCTGGGTCCCGGGGCTGCCTTCTCGAGGCGGCCGGGTGTAGCTGTCAGTGCCCACAGGAGTACTCGCAGTGTTGCAGGTGGATCTGCTCTCTGCTGTCAGCTGTCATTACTCAGTGGTTGGCAACAACTCCGCTTTTTTTCTTTCAGTATCTCTTAGGACACTTTCCAAGTGATTTTGTAACTGTGAACTCACCAGGTCACCTTCTAATTCTTTTTTTTTTCTTTTAATTTTATTTTATTTTTCTGGAAAGCTATGATGCTCTTTATCTCCCCACCATTAAAGTGGAAAAAATGTACAAGTAATATCCTTTACTATTTTGATATCCCTCCTAGCAAAACACGCTGGTTCTTCTTTTGTATAACGTATTTCAGGGTGGCAGCCCTTGTTTCCAAAACTGTAGACACAACAGGACCATCTGTGTTTTCCATCTGCAAGACACTTCCTTCTTGGATCCTGGGGCTGGTTACAGGGCTTCCAGATATTCCTACTACCTATTCCGCCTCGGCACGCAGTAAGGAGACAGTAGGGTTAATTATATCACAGATGCACGGGAACCTAAACTCCTCAGCACACGCTGCTGTCCCTGGAACACCGTTTGCCCATCTCTGTTGGGACACTCATCAGCATCTCGCCCTCTAAGTTGTGTCTGGCTGCTCATCCCTACATGCCCTTCTATGCAGCCAGTTTTTTACTGTTAATGCTGAGGTGCTGTCCCTTGCAAAGCATCCAGGTACTGTAGAAAATAGCCTTCCCTCTACTACCCAGTCATTATATGCTTGGAAAAGTTTTTATTTTCAGATTTTTGGAAAAGGGCAGGAAGGGACTGCTTCTGGTTGGCTTGTTTGTTTTCTGCAGAATTGCTTTGTTTGTGAACATAGTGGTGTTTGTTGCTTACCTTCCTAACTTCTTCCTTTAAATCTGCAGCTGCCATTAGGTAAAATAATGAGCAGAGTTAGTTACTCAGAACGGCAACATAAATGTTTGTTCTCCGCAGGATTCCAATAAAATAGTGTTGTCATGGATTAATTGGCAGTAAATTATTCTAAGTTATACATTTAAAAGTAAACAAAACCATCTACATGAAAATATCGTTTTTCATGAAGTATTTCATTCTTTTCTTTTATCATTGTTGATATAGGATCTGAAATCTTAATGCTCATATTTTGATTTTCAGTGTCTCCCTATTTCATTTCTATTGCAAGTGCTCTCTACTGAGAAATTATAAACACAGTCTTCAACATTCACTGCTCTCCTTCTCTTTGTCCCAGTCTGGCCTGGTTCTGCTAATATCATTTATAGGTTGTCATGAATAGTGATCCATTGACTGAGTTTTAATTCTTTGGTTTGGGGTTTTGTATTTTAATGTCCAGTTGTTGAAATGTAATTGGAGAGGAAGAAGGGGATGCGGTCTCACAGCACCTCTTTTTTCCAAATTTGTGGAAACTATTTGCTATGCTAAGGTAAAAAGAAAGGAAAGATGGATACTCTTTAATTTCCAGTGTGCTGTTTATCTCAATAGCAGATTTTCTATTTGATAGAAATGTTGTGAGGTATTACTCTCAAAGTGTCAGATAGACTCTCTATGCATACAGAGTATATTAAAAAAAATAGGATATTTTGTACATATTTTTTTCACCAAAAATTCATTTTAGTGTGTGAATTCTGCTCCAGTATATTGCAGAGCTTTTCCTTGGCTGCGGTGATCACAGAGATTTCTAGCCCGCTTTCTTTAATAAAGGATGCATTTATGAAACAGACTGTAAAAGATCTTTCAGGATGTTTTGTAGACAGACCTTTTTTTTTTTTTTGAATGGCTGGAGTTACAAGATTAAACATTAAGATCTTGAACAGCTTGAATAATTAAAAAAATAATAAAAAATGGGTGACCATAATCTCCCAAGTGCTGATACTTTTTATTCTTTAGTGAACAAGAAACTATATAAATTGCAAACATTTATTTATTTATTTTCTGAGAATTCTGAAGGAATTTGTTTACGATATCCCAGGTTTCCAGGACCTTGCTCTTCACACTGTTTAATTTCCTTGTGCCTCTGGCAATACACGTCTGATACACTGGTGTTATCGAAAGGTTGAAATCTCCAAGAAATCTCTTTCAGCAGTTCCTTTTAGGATATTTTAGGGTTCTTTAGGGCAACAAGTCAGTAAGTATGGTTGAAAACCTGAAGCAAAAAGTGGAAACACAAGTTTCTTCCTTTCAGAATGCCTGGGTTTAGAATAATGCTTCATGCTATGTGATGCAGTTCTAAACAAAAGATATTTATAGACATTTAAACTTGCCTACCTATCGTTATGTTTCTAAATACATTTCAGGCTTCTTGAGTGCAGAGGCATTGACTTCTGTAGGAGGTGCTGAATGGTCTAGCATTCTGATGACTAGAGATAAACTTTTAGCATCCTAAATTTAGGCACCTTGTTTTAAAAACCTTGACCCAGATATGTGAACCCAGAAGAATGAGTTACAATAATTCATTTGAAATTCATGGGCTATTTCAGCACCCCAGACATAACGTTTATTCATACAAATTGCTCGCTGTTGCAGATAAATCACAAAATGTAGCCAATGCAATAACTCTGCACCTGAGCATTATTTAGTTCTGCTTTGCTAATGTTGGCAGCGCTTTGCTTTTCCTCTATATGTTACAGCACCTGGCTATTTTGGCTTTGTCTAAAGAACGCGTTAGACAGGGAATAGGGAAAAAATCTGCAAGTTTTCATTACTATTCACTTTCCTAGTAGCTGCAGTCCCTCAGTTAGGTGGTCAGTTTAATTTTCCAGACAGTTTAAAAGAAACACAAGGTAGACATTTAACCAAGGGAGACAATTTTTCACTGCATGCTGAGAGGAGGATTATCTTGTCAGAGGTGTCATCTTTAGTGGTTCACATCTACTTTGACACCAGGGAGAGTTGCATTTGCCATAATGCTGTTTACGATGATGATGAGAAATACTACATTCTGTCTGTGATGATTTTTCTCCTTGACGACTTTTCGGTTTCTCTTTTGGGATTTTTGTCTCTCTAAAAGAGTGTATCACCTTGTGGAGATGAGAAATAGATTGAGGTATGTGTATTGCCCACAATTTTCACCCTGGTTAGTGTAGTCTGAACAAGTGAGTAAAATTAAAAACAACAACAACAACAAAACATCACTTAGGCAAGTAATATATAGGTATTTCTTAACGGAGTATAAATGAAGAGTGACGTTAAAACTGTTGTTGGCTACGCAGCCAGTTTTTGTTTTGTTTTCTTGCTAGGGTCAGGTAACAGTACTCCCTTTGCCCACATTAAGGATGGATATCTTGTCACTGCACTTAAGCCTTGTAAGTTGTGGGCGTTTATTCTGAGCCAGTCATCTATAGTCAGTGTCATGAGAGAAGGTGATTCATCCCATCTGATGCTAAGTATCCGAGAGTCTTATTATGCAAATGTATTCTGGAGAGGACGGTGGTTGATGATGTTCCTTCCCAGCCCAGTGCCGCAGTCTGCGGAGCCTCTCTATATCAGTGAAGTTGTTTTTGAGGCCACACACAGTGAACAGGGAAATTATCCAGGTTAAAAAACGGTAACTGGAAGGATTTTGGTCATTTGTGTTTGTTTTTAACTAGGTTCATTTCAGTGATTCATACGGCCATTTATAACATGGCTGTAAGAATATCTGCCCGATAAATGGGGTCCTGTTGTCACAGAAGAAGAAAGGCAGTGACGTGAAAAACTGGCTTTGTGTAATGAACTGCCTCCTGAAGTACATGTGTACACTGGGACTGTCCGGTTTTATTAGGTGAGATGAATCCGCAATAGTTGTTTAACTATGTGTTAAGCAGGACATTAGCAGTATCATTATCACTGTAGTGTACACCTCTTGATGCTTGGTATAGCTTTATTAGACTGCAGAATAACTCGAAGTGAGATTTTCTCTGTTAGACATTAGAAACAAATTAGAAACTTCCATGTGTATCACCCAATCCTTCCACTGAGGTCCTCATTACCAGTAGTGCTTATTGTGCTAGGGGTCTTTTCCAGTTTTACCTTCCTAGTGAACCATGAGGGTTATCTGTGTACTGGTAAGTATGTTGTCTCATGAGGTGGGCTGTTTTAATTTATATGTAACGATTATCCAAGTCCATACCAGGAAACCAGAAAAAGTATCCATGCAAATTGTAACTTTCTCTTGAGTCTTATGTAAATCTGAAGAGAGGCTGACTCATATGAGCTTCTCTTGAGTGTCTCAGAGTAGTGTTTTTAACTAACTAGGTTAACTAACAGTTAATCTGTCAGAGTTGTAATAAGGCAGAGGCAATATATTTTGGGAGGCATGTTGAAAAGAAAACCAGTCTACCAGGATCCATTATAAATGTTATAAGGAAGCTAAAACTCATGTACCACATATGTACCACAGTTGTTCATCACAGGACCTCTTATCATATCGATGTACTACACTGCTGCAATAGGCTTTCCTGGTACATCTACAGAATATCTTGGTGATACACAGTACTTTGGTTTAGATACAGAAGTCAGAGAAATGTGACTGCCACCAATAAGGTACCTTTTGATCAAGTAGCAGTGAAAGAGATGGAAAAAACTGTACTGAAACAATGCCAATGGCAATGAAAGCAATCAAAATGAGCTGTTACAGTACCTTTAATGTAAATTCTCTCTGGAATATGTTTCACATGTTTTATTTATTTTTATTATATTTCTTTTTATTTTCGTAGGCTGTGGAAACCAACCTTGCATCAAAGGATAGTCACTGGGTCTATGTAAATGAGGTAAGAAAGTCAAAAGAGACAACATAGCTTGTTGCATTCATTCGTCACCGTCTTCTGTTTCATGTGTTTTGATACACCAAACTGAGTATACCCTTTTACCATTTTTGCTTTTTGAATGGTACAAAAGGTAAACTTTGGTGCTGTAGCTTGTCTGTCTCAACTGAGTTGGTGTAGGTTGAATACCAAAGGTAAAAATAAAGCTTCCAATATACATTGTAGCATCTGGGAGACTATTTTTACCTTCATGTTGACCTCACCCTGATATCTATTTTCTAAGCAGAGAATATCTCAAAATAAATCTCAAATAAATACAGAAGTATCTGCCAGAATCTCACCCTTCACTGCTATGAAAGCCTGTACTCACATACAACGAGACGAAAGAGTTGCAAGTTTAGCTTGTTAAGAATACGCATTTACGTAATATGCAGGTTTTCTCTAGTGCAGAATTGTGTTGGTGTTTTGGCTAACATCCAGGATAGCATGGATTTAAAATGTGAGATTTCCTCTTTGCAGCAAACAGTATCCTGTCCTGCTACTATGGTGATTTATTTTACCTTAGTACCATGATGCCCTAATGGGAATCAATGCAAACTCATACTTAAAAAGCTTTGGAAAGCTTGAAATGTTGTACCATGTATAATCATTTAGAAATCACTGATTGTTCAAGATAAATGGCACAATTTTATATACTTTTGTTTTTAATATTGATTCATTAAAGGATAGCATAATATCTAATTTTAAAAGCTGTATTCACTGCTTTAGTTTTATAATTTAAATGCATAATCTCCAATTTAATAACCAATTCCTTTGTTAATTTCTCATTCCTTTCTTTGCACCTAGCTAATAATTTAGGATAGATTACTTTTAATAGTAACTGTAAATTGTACGGTGTGGCATTAGAAAAGCTCCGTAATTAAGGGGGTGGGGTGGGGAGAGACTGAAATCTCTGTAAAGGCTTTACAAATTTTTTCTAGGCCTTGTTACATTTATGTACCTCCTGATTTGTCAGCTGCAGTAATGGCCCATTACAAAATATCAGCAAGATGCCCAGAGAGTCGATGTTTATATCCGCATAAAGATAACATAGTGCATATTTCCTTAAACATTTATTGGGAGGGAGTGTTTGTGAATTTGTTATTTCTGCTGTTATTGTTTTGATGTTAAAACTCACTTCATAAAGCCTGAATGTGTAACATCACAAATAAAAACCTTCAGCACTCATGCACAAACATGTGCATACATACATACGCACACAGACACAAAAGGTGTCTGCTCGTATTTTGAGAACTTTAATTTTTCTCTGTTACGGCTACAGACTGGATGGGGAGGCAAAATTCAAATCTAAAGTACAAATTAATTTTTCACAAGAAAAAGAGCTCAATTTCCATGCAACCCAGCAAAGTATAGGGAACTTACTATTACAGGCACAACATGCAATATAAATGAAATGTATTGACAAATATTAATACGCATACTTATAAATATGTCAACATGCAATTAAGTTCAAGTAAGTGCATAAACTTTTTCAGCTTCCTGAAACCAGAGAAAATAAATCTCCACTTAAAGAGAAGGAAATTTAGATTACCCTTCCCCCTGTTGTTTTTTGTTTGTTTGCTTGTTTTAGGTCTTTGTATGCTTAGAGCTATTGTGAAAATAAAACACTTTACACATCCACAGGGGTGTATCTGTAGAAGGTTGGATTCCTTAGGGCTTGCTTTTTATTTAATAGCATGCATTTCCCTGCGCTACCAAGAAGTCAAACTGAGTATGTTGTCCACAAACATTTCCAGCTAGTATCAATGAGGACTGCATGGTTACTTCATGGAAAATATGCTATTCCTTGACTGGGTGTGGTTAGGCACTGTGATTTGCAGAATGGAATTGACTTTAATTCCCCACAGC
Organism: Anser brachyrhynchus; assembly: GCF_964034855.1. Classification (NCBI taxonomy): domain Eukaryota; kingdom Metazoa; phylum Chordata; class Aves; order Anseriformes; family Anatidae; genus Anser; species Anser brachyrhynchus. The sequence goes on from NC_137700.1 coordinate 15,229,318, forward strand.
CAAATCAGCTCTTTTGATGCAATTCCATACCTAGCCTGCCAGGTGTAGTGCATTCTGTAAAATAATGCCAAATACATGTGATGAATACTGATCTTGAACACCCTCTCACTATCTGCTCTGTGTCCCACCTCTCATCAAGGCCATGAAAACCTGAACTTCAGACTTATTTGGCTATAGGAAGAACAGCTTTTTAGTACAGTGTTATTTCTACAAGAATTGTATTATTAAACCTTGAGTTATTCATACTTTAGTGTCTCTGCACTGATAACCAAATCTCTGTCCCATATGCCAGAACAGGAGTTAAATTTCAAGAGTTTCAACTTATTTTATCGCTTTAATTTTATTATATAAGCAACATTACCAAGCTAACTTAAAACTGTATGTCTGGTAAGCTTATTACACTGCAAATGAACAAATGTGGACTATTAGAGTTGTATTCAAATTGCAGTGCTCTGCTGTCAAGAGCCTGCGTTTGTTAGTATCTAATAACCTGAGTCTCTGCTGAGGTATCCATTCAGTTTGGATGCTACTGGTGGTGCAAAACAACTCAGTCATCTTTGGAAAAAGGGTTGGAAGGCTGAAACATTACTTGGCAAATTTTCCTGGATAGGAGAATACATAGAGAGAGGTCTTTTCAGGGAACATCATGCTCTCCTATGTCCTCTTTGAAGTCATTATTTGTCTTTCTCCTCATCTTCCAATATGTCATAACAACCGTATTATATTTTAAAAATAAACTTTTGTAAAGCATGTCTACTTTTCTCATTTAAGACATTTTATATTTCAAACTTGCAGATCTATTGAAAGTAGTGAAGATACAAAGGGAAAATAGAAATGTATTTCTAATCACCCTCCCTATTTTAGATTTTTTTTTCTTCCTCTTTAGTATTATTTAACTAGAAATGCTGAATGATTCCTTGCATTCATTTAGGTAGTGGCCATATGTGAATTCTGGGTTAATCATGCCAAATAGCTTTTCAGAAGCCAAAATATATGTGATTTTTAAAACATTCTCGGAAAAGCAAACAACTCTTGAGAGCAATGACTAGTCCATGCTTATTGGGAGTTGCCAATAGCCAGCAATTTTGACTCTAAGGAAAATCTTTTTGAACATATCTAGTGTTCTGCTTACCTCTGTGCTGTTTATGCCTTGATGTGTTGGTGAAGTGACCTACTGGCTTTGATGGATGGGTGTTTCTTCTTGTGGCATGACGTGGGACATTTCTAAGTGCTCCACAATGCTACCTTCCCCCACTACTTTTTTTTTCCCGTCTTTTTCCTTGTTTTCATTTTCTATTTTATCTTTTTCTGTTACATTTCTTTCTCTTTGGTGCCTGATATCAAGCATCTCTTCTGGTAACTTCTGACATTTTTTGTTCTCCCCTTCTCTTTTTTTTGCACGTTCAGAGAAGATGCTGTGCACTGCCCAGGGCATATGTCTGTGGGAGAAGCACAGCAGCAGTACTTGAAACTGAATTTGTATGTGGTTGTACAAGGAGCAATTCTCTAGGAGTCTGCATCTGCTTTTTTTGTTAGCAGCGGTAGTAGGTCTGGGGGTATAAATACCACTAGAAACCATGTTTCCCATTCTGTCATACATTTCATGGTTTAGAATTTTTCTCTGTTCCAAGGGAGAGAGAGAAGATAAAAGAAATTGTTCTGCAAAACTGAACTTTGGACAAATACATATATATATATATATATATATAAATTAAACACAGCATTTTATTTCTTTATATCAATATATCTATTTCTAATTTCAGGTTTATTCATTCGTATATATACATGAGTTCATTATTTTTATGTATAAACCAGTTAAATACACAAAAAAAATCAACCATTCTTCATGGAAATGAAGTGGCTACTGAATGTAACTGTTCATTCAAATGAGTCGTTTTGCCATTATCAGATCCTTTCTTTCATCTTTTTCATCACTATTCAAAATTTTCCTTGGAACGTATTAGACATGACAGGACAGAGCACAACATTATTAGTTGAGATTGGAGAGAACTTTTCCTGAAGGACAGGTGTGAAGAGAGGATGTGTAGTGTTGCGTGTCCTAACTACACATACTTGCTCTGAAGCAAAGGAGCGGTGAGAGTCAGGCTTGTTGAATACCCGTGTGGAAATACAAACAGATACTGGAGATGACTTCTGTGCATCTCTGACAGAAATGTCCAAGGGATTAGAAATAGAAATAATGGTGGATATTAATTTTCCAGGTAGCTGAAAAAGTAATGTTGGAGCACAGACAACACTTCACAGTTTCTTTTGATTGACAGTGTTATCCCTTCATATTTAAAAAGTTAAGGACAACAGTCAGTTCAGATTTCATTAAGGCTACCAAGAACAGGGATAATGGACTTCGGTTAAAAGGTTCTTCCACTTGACAAATTTCGGGAAGTACTAGGGCTTTTAGAAAGATAATATGATGAGTATGGGATGTCAGAAGAACTGTGGAGTTCTGTGAAGAGAAGACATAATAAGATATTTTGGTTCAGTAAGGATATTTTTACAGATCTTGAAATCAAAGAGGTATTCTACAAAAAAGAGTGGGGAGAAAGGTGGATAACTGAGGAGGAATGTAAAGGCATAATGAACAAAATGATTACAAAATCAGATTGAGGAGCAAAATGACTCATACCAGGGGTCAAAAAAAGCAACAAGAAAAGGTTATATGTAGTAGAAGGTAAAGTGTAATGTGATTACTAGGGAAAAAAGCAAGTGAGACTAATGTTTTTATTGACATACTTGATTCTATATATTGATTTATAGAAAGTATTAATTGTAACCAGTCTGCTAAAAACAACAACAACAAAAAAAAAAACAAAAAACAACACATGTTTTAGTAGTACCAATTTATTTAAATAAATCTGAGGCAGTCCACCAGATGAAATCCAATATTGTCCTGAGTACATTGGCTGTGGCTACAAAATAGCTAGTAAACGTCTGCTGCAGGAGCAACGTGGAATCATCATAGTTAATAAACAGAATATGAATCAATACTGTTGTGGTCTTGCAAAACAATCAAATCTAGTTCTTAGATATATTACTGGAAAAATCCTTTGTAAGATAAGGGAGGCAATTATTTTGCTCTGCTTGACATCGGTGTGGACTTGTTGGAACCATATTGCAAGTTCTGGGCAAGACGCTTTAAAACAAAACAAGAGGATGCAGAACAATTTTGAAAATCCAGAGAGAACACCTAGCATGATGAAAGCTTGGTAAAATATGACCCATGAGGAAAGGCTGAAAGAATTATATTTTTTCCTATGAAACTCAGGAGATGAAACAAATGTATAGCAGCAGAACAGATAATTAAAAGAAGAATGTGATCACATGTTCATTCTGCAAAGATAAGGGAAATGCAATTTAATCTTCAGCAGTAAAAATTAGATAGGGTATTGAGAAATGATTTATAATCTAAATGTCGTAATGAATAGGAGAAACTTCCTCCATTACCTTCTTCCGTGTCATCATCTCTATCTTCATACCTTGTTCTATTTTTGTTGTTGTTCTTCAATTTTCAGCATCCTACTCACGTTATCTTAGTGTGCTAAATATTTTCAGATCTCAGTTTGGAAAGACAAAGACAAGTGTATTATGAACACCACTGGGTATTACTTTTCAGATCTGCACCTTCTATTATAGGTTATTTTACATACCTTTTTTCAATATGTGTGTGACAATGGCAGTTTATACAAATAGTCACTGTATACGCTTCTGATCAAATAATTTATTTGATAACTTTGCTGACAGACATGAAATTTACGGGAATTGTGTCTCACGTTCATTTTTCAATCAGCAAGAAACTCTATCTCAAGTCTGCTATTTAGCAAGCCAGAGCGATTGTTTGATTACTTTTTGTTAGCCAAATCCACCTTTGGGGTAGCTCCAGAGATTTGACTTAGCCAGGGATGAATCTACCATTGTATTTCTAGATATCAGTTATTTGAAATGTATATTGTGATTGCACATACTTTTGATAGAAATATACATAGTAATGAATTGCTGACACCGTCAGTGCTATAAAAATAAATTTAATTGTAAGGTGTAAAAAATAAGTCAAAGTCAAAGGTTAGAGCTTCTACTTGACTACAGTTTTCATTTGTTGCTTTTCCATTGAACTGATTCTTGTTGGTCCAGATTAGACCTCATCAGATCAGATGCAAAGGGGCCTTTGTTATTAACACAAAATAACCTATTATTGTGCTGTTTTTTCAGTGTTAGAATTACCACATCCTCTACCACATGGAATAGCAAATGCTGAAATTCAAACAATATTCACTTCTAAATTCTCATCTGGAACTGTAGGGATTGTGGGGAGAACTGGTGGAAGTTTCATGACATTAGTTCCTTACTGTGTAAATTATCAACTTATTACATGGAACTCTATAGAAAAGGTATATGCTGTGGGGAAAAAAATACTCCTAATAATCAATTAACTACCCATGTGTGTAGTTGTCATGGCAAGACACTTAGAGAAAGAAGGGAGGAGTTCTTTCTATTAGAGCAAAGCTTTGTTACTTTGCAAAAACTGTATCATGCATTCTTCCATTGCATTTTTCTGTGAACCACTGTAAAGTTGCCAGAATTAAGCTTTGTAAAGGAGAAAGGAATCATAGTTTTGATTGCCCTGGTAGATGCACTAGCACAGTTCCCAACGTTTGTCTGTGTTCCTGGGGACTACAAGGTGGATAACTCAATACAATTCAAGATATAGTTTAATGCTATGCAGGGTAGCTTGACTCTAAGGCTCAGTACGGCTTACTTCTTTATCACTAAGAAAAACATGTTCTGTTGTTTTTCATATTTAAAAACAAACAAAAATCAACCAAACAACTTATGCTACAGCACTTTAAGATGGATAGCAGAAAGGTAAGTTGTATTTGTAATTGCTCTTGCAAAATCGAAGATGCTTTTTTATTGTTAGAATATTCTAAGCCAGCCCATCTTATTGTGCTAACCTGAGCTTAATAACTAGGGCTTTTCAAAAGCCCTATATCTTTATTTTGCTGCTTATGTACAGTGTTAACCATAAATACAGGTATTTAAGCATCGGTGACCAGTTTGTTGTTGATGAAAATCTGAAATATATAGCATAAGGCTAAAGGAATAAAGTAGTCTACAGATTCTAAATCCATAGGAAAGCAAAGTATTCAGTAGTTAGAAGATTAATGAAATTCATGTAAGCTTTAACTCCAAAATAAAATTAAAGTCTAAATAACATCCAGAAAAAAAGGATGCTTCTGTATGTTTTCTATTTTCAATCCATGAAAAACATTGGAATGGAAAAGTTGGAGGCACTGAGCACTGGCAAACTACTATAGCAATTGCAACTGTAAAGTATTTGGATAAATTCTTCACAACTGTGCTGAAGAACTGCACTCCTACTTGTCAGAAGTCCTCACAGTTGAGGATGAGAAGGTAGAAATGAAACAGGAAGAAAATGTCTTGTAATTTCTGCAGGAGTAGTAATAAAATGATTTGAAAATATAACAAGAGCACAGGTTTCATCAGTGGCAAGAAATCATAGGAACTTAGAGCGTTAAAAGGACTTGGGGAACTCTGAGCTGTGTTGAGATAATGTTACTCCAAAAGTTTGGGTAACCATGTTCACTTGAATATGAGTCAAAATTCAGACAACAGTTGACCTTATTCTTCCTTTCTGGGCTGTTGATGCATTCTGAATGATTCTGGTTATTCTGATAGCACATGTATTGTAGAGCTTCATCAATTAAATAAAGCTTTCCCAAACTCAACCCAGGTGATAAGACAGAACCAAGTACAGATAAAGTTTCTGTTTTATTGATGCTTTTCCCCCTCCACTTCCAGAGCATTCACTCAAAATGTGCTTCTGCTAATGGTTCAGTGGACTTTTGCTCAATTTTCTCATGTCTGCTGTTTTATAGGTCTATTTTCACCACCCTGTCTGTAAGAGGCAGTTTGTTATATGAGAGATGAGAAAGTGTTCCATTGTCTCTGTCCTGGTGTGACGTATTTCTTGCTTTCCATTTCTACCCTGCAGCTCCAGTGCTTCTGCCAATAGTTCTCTCTCCTTTTACCACATTGGACATGCCTAGTATTTCTGCAGTTATTCATCCCTTTTCTTTCAGAATCAAATGGCTTCTCAGTCATCATCCGGGCACTTCTTCTAGAGGAAAATAATGATATAGAGATCTCTATAAAATATTTTTCAAAGATTGAGAAAAATGAGCAGAGAATAGCATGGCAATTATCAAATAAAGTGTCTCAGCAAGCTACTTTATCTCTCTTTTTTTCCCCAAGGGTAGCATGTAGGAAGATGTTAGGTTATGTGTGATGAACAGTGTCTTCCTAATGCAGGGCTTGTAGAGTAATCTTGGGGAAACTTTTGACTTCAGAAGAAAAATTCCTTATGAATGCAGTGTTCTTCACTTTTATTTGGAAAATCTTTTTCATTTTGGCTAGAAACGCCTATGTCATGCCCTCTGAGTGACCAACAGTCAGACCCACGGGGGTCTGCAGATAGTTATGGCTTCATTTTTACTTAGGTAGAACCGGGACTGTCTAGAATTCTACTCAATCTTTCTGTCTATATGGAAGGAAGTTCCAAATTTTCTTTTAGAGAGTCACTGTAAGTGCTGATGCTGGTATTTATTCTGATAATAAGAAGATAAATATTTTATGCTTCCCTGTGCCTTATTTTGTTTGAATAAGGCAGAATTTTAAACAATAATTCAAAATGAAAGTAGGGCAAGCATTCTAAGATATGCATAATCTTTTAAAATGATACAAAAATGCACAGTTTTAAAAAAAAGAATTAGAATACTAGAAAACTGGATTTTTTTAAGATCTAGCAAATTACACATTTCAATGCAAAACTTAATAATTATTTACATGTCTAAATTTATTCCAGTTTTATTCCAGTAATGTATATTTACCACTTGCCCACACAAATCTTTTGAATGCTATCTATGGTACTACAGATTTTTTTTCCAAAAAATGTATAATTTTCTTATATGCCTGAAATATAGATGTGTGTGTGTGTGTGTGAAACTTGACTGCATATGCACCTGCATCCTGCTCAAAGTAATTTGTAGGGTTCAGAATTGACCTAATTCTCTTGCTGTTGAATTACATTGAAACAGTCAGTTAGGAGCAAAGTCAGATGAGTGTGTTGTTATGAGTTCTTTTGTCAGTGAAATACACATTAAAATCAATGGCAATTTATGTTTTGTCTAGCTTTAATAGCTGTCATTTTACATGCTTTTTTTCTGAGATAATTACTTTTTATTATGGAATAATGTTTTCTTAAATCAGAGGATCTTTTACTGTATAGGCACTCACAATGATCTGAGACAGACTTCTGGGCACCCACTGAAGACTCCTTATAACTAGAAATAAAGCTAATTCAATGAAATTATAATCCTGTGGGGATTTTTAGGGGCATTGGGTTAAAGGAAAAGAAGTGAGCCAACGTCAAATGTGTGGGAGGACAATGAGGACAGAAGTTGGACAGGTGGTCGTGCAGACTTGTATTAGAATATTTTCTGTGATATGAAAAATGTCCATGACTTAAAGTATTAACCTGTATATATATGTGTGTGTATGTGTCTGTTCATGTGGGATACAGGGAAGCCAGAGTAATATTAAGGTTGAATAAATCTATCTACAGAGTGAGCTGTCACAAATGTCTTAAAAACTGCTTATTGTGAAAGATGTTTTCTGAATTTTCAACTAGTGAACAAGCATCCATTTATAGATGTATGTAATGCATTGAGAGGAGCAAGAATAATCTAACAAATAGCATTGATCCTAATGTAAAAATTCTTTGTATATCTGCAGCTTTGTCTCCATGAGCATCCTTGTCCTCATTGCCATTCAGTTTAATCCTCCAGCTTTCTCAGGGATATTCTTTCTGGAATTCTCTTTTTGTTCTTTAAATTATTAATGTCATTAAAATTTATATTATTCTGTCATTACCTCTAAGAAAATAGAGATTATAATGTGAAACATAATTGTCTCATTTTGCAATTTCTGTTATGATAGTTGGGCACAACTAGTGCAGATTTAAATATTCCCCTGAGCAATATGGATAGGTATTAAGAACTAACTGAAGTTCTTTTTGTGCAGATAAATAAATAGATAAATGAATTCCCCCAAATGACCAATGTATGTTAGCAAATAGATAAATTAATGCTACAAATTCTTGAAGAGTGAACTTTGCCATTAATATGTCACATTAACAGAAAATAGTGTTTAAAGGAATACCTTTTCAATGTTGAGTTGGGTGGTAAGAACTAATTTTACAGATTTACACTTATGTATGCCTACCAAACTATTTAAGTGTTCCCTAAATTATTTGGACTATCCAAATTCTTTCTCTTAATGAAGGCAAAATACAGCATAAGGACACATATATGAGAACATACTTTATTCCTGGGAAAAGTGCTCTCTCTCCATCCTCATTCAAGAAATTCAATATTTACAGGCCTGACTGCAAATTGCTATTTGAGGTGCAGGGCAATTTTTCTTCCTTAAAACATCCCAGAGCCAAGCAAATGACACCATCTGTATTAAGTAAGGATTTACCCCTGTTGAAGTAGTAACATCATGGGTTCACTAAAGTCTGAAAGTGGGCATTTAATATGGAATTTGGTGAGGAGAACTTGCATGGCCAAACCAATTCGTAAGTACTATTTAGAATGCAGCGTTCACACCTACTACAGGAAGTAATTACTGTGCTGTCTTGTGATGTGTAATGATCCATGACCACGATTGGAAAATTGGGGTACATTTGTTTGGAAAAAAAGCTCTAGGATGGTATTAAATGATTTGCTTAGTTATCAGTTTCACGTTGTAAAGAGAATTTTCCTATGATGCACAGGAAAGAAAACGTGTAACTTTTAAACAAATAACTAGAGGAGTAGAGTTTAATTATAAGATCAGCGTGAAATGTTTTTTTCCTGTGTGACTTAGAACTATTTATTGAATATATGCTGTTACCCTGATGGATCTAAATGTAAAAGCCAACTTCACATATATTTATTTCTTCTTTCTTGGATTGTAGGCTTTTTTTTTTTTTTCTCTCTGTATTTATCACAGTCAGAACACAGGTGACCTTTCTACATGTGACATTTAAAATTTCACGTGCTTCTAAGCCAGAACTGTGGTTTTCCTAGAAATGAGCCCTTGGGGCCTACTGACACCATGCAAGGCAAAGGGCTGCAGCCACACCACTAGGCCAGGGAAGCACAGCCGGGCCGCTCTGGTGAAGGACAGTGGTCACCTGCCCCCCTCCGCATTTCAGGCACTCAGCCTCACTGTCCTGCTTGTGGAGCCACCCCAGGTGCCCCACTTTGCTTTGTAGGTGCCCCTACAGCCACATTTCTGTACCACCACCCTGGCTGGAGTCAGCCTGTGGTAGGCCTAGAAAGGCCTACCTGTTTTCTTCTTTGACTGTACAGTGACTAGGCTCTCCCATACATGTGGCATGAGTTGAACTGAAGTTTTGGATGATTCATGGTATTTTTCTCAAAAGATATCTTCAGATTCTAGTCAGTCTGAGTTTGCCAGTCAAGGGATGCAACCTAGAGGGTTATGAGTTAAAGGTATCCCAGAAACCTGTTTCCCCCTCAGACCGCAGTGGCAGAAACTTAGACATCTTTTGCGGCATTAACACCCTCAGCCCCAGAGAAGAAGAATTGAAGGCTGCTCTCTGAAGGACTCTACTAGAGCTCAAGGGTCTCCTGTGGTGACCCGCTGCGAGGCAACAGGTGCAGCCCTGAATTTTCTATCAAGACTCAAAATCTTTGGCTTCTTTTAGAATATATTTATTTCTGTTTTCACTCAGCACCAGTTGGTCTGTCATTAATACGACGAATTTCACCCTCTACAAAGTTAAAAATTCATGTTCCTAGAAAATGATGGGAAATCAGCAAAGAAAAACTAAATTGAGCCAAAGTTACAATACTAGTCGACCGTAACAAGTAATTATAACAACCCCATGGTCATTTCACTCACAGCTTGACAGAGCAAATGGCAAGAAAAGAAAATATTTTTTCTTGAATGTTAAAAGTACAGAGTTGAGTTCACTTCTGCTGATGGCACATTGCAAGGTGTGGGTTGTGGTGACAAAACGGACAAGTACAACAATACAAATTGTTGGCAGCCCTCTGAAAGAGGCCGTGTGTGACCTTGGCAGTGGGGTGGCCCAGATCTGCAGATTGCAGACAACCTGTGCTTGAGATGGGCTGGTGTGACTTGCAAAGCTGCTGGTGGCAGTGGTATGGAGCTCGGATGTCAAGCCGTTCATTGAGAAGGGTGCGCCTGAGGGAACGAATGCAGTCTGGTGCAACCGCCTGTCATTTCCAATGGTGAGCTCCTGGTAGGAAATAGCCATCACAAGCTGTACCACTGTTATGATTTCAGGATCAGCTAAGACCATGATTTTCAAACTACTTGTTCCTAGAGTAAAAATAAAGGGTTTGTTTAGATACAAAATACAGAAAAGCATGTGGTTGAGTTGGCTTCAATTGCAATGTAAGGGCAGTCAGTAGATGCAGGATCTGTCCATGACCTTGAGGTTTCCTTGGTTTGTTCAGGCCAGAGCAGAGCAGGCCGAGGGGAGGCCTCTTGGCGGCCTGCAGCTCCTTCACGAGGGGAGCAGAGGGACCGGGCGCTGAGCTCTGCCCTCTGGGGACAGTGACAGGATCTAAGGGAATGGCATGGAGCTGGGACAGGGGAAGGTCAGGCTGGATATCAGGTAAAGGTTCTTCACTGAGAGGGTGGTCGGGCACTGGGACAGGCTCCCCGGGGAAGCCATCACTGCACCAAGCCTTTCAGAGTTCAAAAGTGTTTGGGCAAGGCTCTCACATGTATGGTCTGATTCTGGGTGGTCCTGTGTGAACCAGGAGTTGGACTTGATGGTCTTTGTGAGTCCCTTCCAACTCAGGGTATTCTGTGATCCTATTTATCCCACATTATTCTGTATGCAGAAATTCACATTCGTATATGTGTCAATCCCTATCATAAAGTTTCACATATTTTTGATTTCATAATGTAGATAACCGCAAAAGTCTTCCCTAAGTCATTATTATAAGGATTAGCCTGAATAATTTACTCTTTTTATGGGAAAAGTACTTTCTTGTTCCATTCTCAGATATAGGGGCCCTGTTTTCTAAAGATGGTAATGTTTTCTATTTGTTGTTTTGGTCTGAGTATGTAGTGAGGTTCTATTCTGTTAAACCAACATTCTTTCTGTATACATTTTGTTTGAAGGCTTTTCTTGTTTTTTACTTAGAAACCTATTGAGACCATCTTGGTGCTTCTCTGTGAGGAACTACCTCCACAATATGTTAGTATTGCCGAAGTAGATGGTACTGTGTTAAGCTGTTTTCTTTTGTTTCAGATGATTAATTTAAAAAGTGCTGTTATTAAACACAAAATATGAACATTTGTCCTAGAAAACACATGCATCTGTTACTTGTTTTCTTCCACTGTCCATTTAAAAACATTTATCAAATAATGAAAGATAAATATAAAATGTCTAGGCAGGTATATATTTTTAAAAGTCTGTGTCTCCATTCACAGGAAATCACCGATAATGAAATATTAGAGTTGGTACATAGTGCTCTGGGGAGGATGACAGTTATCCGGCAAATTTTCCCGCTCTCAAGAGACAACAATCAGAGGTGCATGAGGAACAATCACCGAATATCATCGCTGCTGTGCGATCCACAAGAAGGCTATCTTCAAATGCTGCAGGTCAGTAGCTGTGCCCAGCAGAGAAGTCCATTTTAGGAATTTGACATGAGATAGTTTTCTGTGACTGAATTACCTCAGAGGGAGAATAAAATTAATGCAGACAAATCTGTGCATATAACTTTTGATCAGCTTTTCCTGACTTAATTCTTTATTTCCCAGAAACGAGTGCCTTAGATAACGATCTTATGTCCATTAAGTACTAGAAAGCAGTTGCAGTAGCTCAGAGGTCGTTTTGGATATGTCATGCTTTTACAATTCTCTCTGTATGTGAAAAAAAAAAAAAAAGTAAGAAAGAAAAAGTTGTGCTGTTATAGTATTGTTGTATCACTATTTATTTATCATATTTATGCCTATTAGACATCTGATGTGAAAGAGTTAATCTGGGAGGATAACAACTTTGATCGGTATTAGACTGTGGAGCATTTCATATTTAGTTAAATGGACAGAATCCAGCTGATGTGTTCAATCTGTCCCGTTTCAATAGTCTCAGAAGTCTCTCACAGCTGATGATTGTTTGAGCATGTGAAATAGGCACTGCTAGTTTGAGTTCCAGATTTTGGTAATAGATTTGACTCTGGTGCAGGCAATATGTCAAGATTTCTTGGTAATTTAACCCAGTTATCAGAATTTTTCTCGCATTAATTTCAGCTTAAACATAGTTTTAATAGCTATTTCCAATGATAGTGCAAGAATTTTGAATCGGGTCTTAGGCTTTTGATAGGACTCTCTGTGTTTCTAGTTTACTTTAGTTATGGCTAAGAATTTCATCTGTAGTACTTTTGAAGCTGCTGGATAAAACTGAAAACTTTAGTAAGATTGAGTGTACAAGCTTGGTGACAGCCTTTTTGTTGTAAATTTGATCTTAACCCAAGATGGTGTGAGTATACAAAGGTCAAACCTGTGAGTTGGGAAGAATGGGTGCTGTGTGTGAGGGTGAGTCTATTTAGGGCTTGGTTAGGCTGTGGGGAACGGGCTGTCTGCAGTCTGGGCTTCTGCAGCATGGTCAGGAAAAGGGCTCTTCCCAGGGGTTAACTCACTCTCTGGCTTGGAAGAGCTTCTGCAGAGCAAGGTGTGAGGCTTACAGGAAACCAGGAGAGGAAGGGAGATTCCCAGGAAGAGAGATGCGTAAGGGAGAAGTTTTTCCAAGGAACATGGATGCAGATGTGTGTTGTTCAGGCCCTACTAAAAAAGGTTTTAGCTGTAGGAACTGAAACCTTCAAGGAACGGGTATGGGTATTTCCTCCTTAAAGAGAACCTCTGCCTGACTCAGATCAGAGTGGGTTTCGGGGGCAGACTTTGGGAAACGCCCGTAACATGCACTGTCTCTCTGAGCACTGGTCTGCTCTTTCTGTGTAGGGAAAGTCTGTGCTTATCTTGGTATTAGAAAGAAAAAGACACTTTTGATCTTTGTTAGCAACTTTGAGGTATACTGTAATGAGAACAAAGGCCACTCGTTTCAGAGGATCAAAGCAATTTCCAGCATGTTGAAAAAATTATCTATCCTGCACCAACAAATCACTCACTGGGGAACAATCTTGCATTATGACAGGATTCTGAGTATTTCTGTCTATGCTGGTTTATGCATAATGTAATTCAGAGACTCATATGAAGGGCTGGCAGACACCTCTCTGAGGAAGTTATTTGCTAAACCACTAATTGGTTTGCTAGCATGAATAGCCTCACACCCTGTTACTGAAGTTCACTGACAAAGGACTCTTTAGGAATCTAAATACCCTTCCTACTGCTTCACAAGTGTGGGTTTTGAGAAGCAAAACATCTTCAGCATTCAGATTTTCTGTCCTTCAGAAATATTATACTACTTTAGAAACAGCTATTAAGAGAATGGAACAGTAATGTTATTCTTTACCCATTAATTCCTTCTCAAGGAACTTAGAAACGAGAAAGAGGTGCACAGAGGTGCACAGGTGTATAGTTAGTGTTATGGAACTTGATTCCATAACTTTCATGTCCAGCTACACTGAAAAGGAATACTAAGAAAAATGAAGGGCACTGTTCACTGTTACCAGTCTCTCAGATTAACCACACTCAGTAGTCTTGTGTTATTTTTAAGTTTCTACAAGTTGAATATAGGATGTTTTTATCATATGCTGTTATATCTGAAGCATATCTGCATTTTTTCATAGGCTTTGCCAAAACATCTTATGTAACACCTTGTGGGCATAGAGCTCATATTCATTTCTAAGTACGACTGGCATATTATTAATGGTCCTGCAATTCAGGTACTTCCAATCTTCTGTTTCCCTTTTCTCGCTTAAAAAATAGTTCTGACCTTTTGCTGTAAAGAAGTACATCACTAAATTACCCGTTACCAGAGGCTGCAGTAGCTCCTAGCTATGTGTCAGGCTGCATGAATCCACCAGAGGCATTGACCGCCTGCCGGCACTGAGTCCTTGCATTGCTTTGAAGTAGTTTGATTAACACCACAGTTTGGAAATCCCTGGCTCATGCTCCCTTGGGCAATTTCATATTAATAATTCTTTGTTGTCAAGGTTACTTACCAGCTATTGTTGGTTAATTATTTATTTAAATGACTTTGAAAAAGAATAAGCTAATCTCTGTCAGCCTCTAGCTGTAAGATTTTATAGGGGAGATTTTGGCATTTTTTAACAAGCTAGTAAAGAAAGAAACATTTACATCATGGATTATTAACTTTCTTCTGGCTAAATTAATGAAAATCTTTTTGGCATGGTTTTGTTCTCAGTGTCTTTACTACCATATCCTGGAAAGTTGTTTTTCAGTGGGTGATCATCCCAGTTTGGCATTCTGACAAGACTTTTAAAGATCAGGCTGTTCTGCAAGCTCATCCAAAAACTCATCTGTTCCTAATGTTTTGTGGAAATCCAATCTTACTCCATCAACCCACTTGTCAAAATTTTGCTCATACCCTTATTTCTTGCACATATAATATGCCCAGCTGAGTTGCTGCTTCAACTGGAGAAAAGCATTTATAAGGTTTTCTGTCTTGGTCATTTTATTTGAATTCACAGGACTATATTAATCTCTGTCTTATTCTTCATATATGTTTTCTGTGTCCATCTCTTCTACTTTTTATTAAGTGTAGCACTTGTTGTCTTCCACTGATGATGTGTATCGTGTGGTTTGGGCCATCAGCATTGTCAGTATTGCCTTATCTGGAGAAAGAATACTGAGGCATGTTGGGATTTAAAGACAAATCCAGTTAATCCTATATGCCTTGTATGTATGTATTCCTATGTGGCATTTGAATGGTGTTTAGCAAGATTACCACTATTAAACTGTTTAGATGATTTCAGACATAGTTTTCCACACTCAATTTTAAGAATTTTAATGCATAATCTATTTCTTCTTTTCAAACTCTTCCTTTTTAAATATTAGCTTTGAAGCTTGTCTACAGACTTAATTTTTGACGAAGATATTTTTTTCTTTCTTCAGATCATTCAAGATGTGTTCTGTTATAAAATAAAAATGTTTTTCTGGTTAGGTTTTTAAAGAAATATTTCTCTTTAGAAATGTGATTTCCTTTACAGTTTCCTTCTTTCCTTATTTACTATTTAGACAGTTGATAAATTCAATCTATGTGAGAGCCTGTCTATATTAAAACATATTACAGGGACGCAGGATATCTGGAGTTATTTAGCATGGTCTGAATATATAGTAAGATTAAAAAAGCAAAAAGAAGAAAACTCCATCAAACTGTGTCACAAAAATAATAGTTATTCCTCAAAGGATTCAGAGTTCCGCCTCTCTACTGAAGAACTATTCCGGGCATTGCTTTGACATATTCAAAGAGAAGATGTTAAGAAGTGTGAGAGGGTATTCCTTGAAACATCTGCTCTTCTTTCCATGTGAAAACTTCATCTGCTGAAGACTTGATCATCAGACAACTTTGTAGGCATCTCTTAGCAGCTGTTTCTTTAGAGCTACATTTTTGTTTATGAACTGTCTTTCTTTCAGGAATTGCTGCAATATAACCACTATGCATGGAGGTGTTTTTGTTTTTGTTTGTTTGTTTTTTATCCCAGAAGCATTTGGCTTCATAAACTTAAGGGCCTGATCCTGCAATTTTATCCAACTAAACAGCCTGACTGTCATTTGACCTATTTATACTGCTGTTATCACACAACTGTTAAGTGCTACTGGGAGCAATAAATATTGATTGAGCCATATTAAAAAAATATACTTTCTGTCATAAAGGATTAATAAGCCCCATTTTTCTTTTCATTATAAACATATATTTGCATGTCTCTTTAGCAAAGCAATTTCGGACTATTGGCCAGATGTTCAATCACAGTGGAAGCTGTTTTCTTAGCACTACATGAATGAAAATTAGTCTTGAACTGACTTCAGCACCCATTGCATGGGATATCTTTCTCTCAAACCCTATAGCATGTCTTTAGGTGTGTTAGCAGAAGTATGGGCTTAAAATAATAATAATAATAAAAAAAAACAAAAACGGATGCCCTCTGACCAAGTGCAATTTTGTGGCAGCCTGGAGGTTTGAACCTGTGGTGGTTTTACCCTGCTGGGCAGCTAACTCCACATAGCCACTCCCTCACTCTCCGTCCTCAAAGGAAGAGGGGAAGAAAGAAATTACTATGTTTTCCAAGCTCAAGGGTTGAGATAAGGACAGGGAGATCACTCATCAATTACCATCACGGGCAGAACAAACTCAGTGTAGGGTGATTAATATAATTTATTGACTATCGCTGGCAGACTAGAACAGTAAGAAATTAAAAGCAAACTAGGAACACCTTCCCCTCATCCACTCTCTTCTATCTCCTCCCCATGAGCGACACAAGGGAACCCCTAATTATTCATATATGATAGAGGGTAAAATTATCATCTTACACTCTATTTTTCCAATTCCAGTATTACCTCCTGTCCTGCTGTCTGACTCTGTTATTCTCAGTATGCTTTATCAAGTGTCTCCCTGGACAGTGAGTGTTGGCTGTGCCAAATTCTTGAGATGTCTGGTGAACAAAGCCAATGTCCTTCAGCTGACAAGTTTGAGCTTTACACTGTAATCCAGGCCTTATTGCTAACATGTTGTTAGAAAACATATTGAGTATGAAAACACACAATTAAGAGAAATACTCATAAGAGCTAGCTGAAGGACAGTGAACATTTAGAAAATAGAAATTGTATGTAAGGAGAAGAGTGGTGTGAGATAGGTAACTCAGTAAAAAGAGGGGAAATTGAAAAAGAAGTAAAGAATGTTTATTATTTATTTATTTATTTATTTTTTAAGGGAAAATTTCTGATAGTGTAGGCTTCCAAAGAAATCTTCAGAAACCCCATTGTTTGACACACTTAAAACTAAACAAAACTGGACAAATCACTAAATAATATGCCAGTTAATTTCCTTAACATTGTAGGGCTTGACTAAATATACTTCTATGGTCTGTTTTTCTGTTGTTTCATGAAAATTTTATTCAGGTTTTTGTTTGCCTCAGTGATAATAAATAGCCCTTTGGAAGTTTAAAGCTGACATTTGAGTCTTTCATGAAAGTTTGCTTTTTGACACTGTTTTTCTCGTGAATGCCAGACTGCTGGCTGTGATTTTGTTCCCCATGAGCAGCAAAGCATGTATTTAAAACATAGACATTCACACAAAGTCTACAATGGGCTCTGCAAACTAATTTAAGAAAACAAAATGGGTCGAGTTGTTAGTGTCTCTGTCCTAACAATAAGCGTAACCTTGTAAGCGTGCTGTTATAAGTAAACAAACTGTTGATCTTTGCTACTCCTAGCAAGATGCATCCTGTCATTAGTGACACGAGTGCCTAACTGTGTTTGTCAGTACTTGAACTCTGAAAGCTGAAACACAGTTTTAGTGCGTGCTGGTGTGTGCATACGCAAACACAATGATATCACTCCCCAGGCAGCGAGCATTTCTGCTGCTGGCAAGCTGTGCTCAGTCTGAGCTCATCTTCCATCTGCTTCATCCTTGGAACTGACTGCTGTGGCTACTCACAGGGTGATTTTGGCAGCAGCAGGGTACAGATGCAGAGTTTGGGAATAAGTTTTTGAAGCAGTGGCATCTGGGTGCCTGCTTGTCTTCCCAGCTGATTTCTTCAGTGGTCTTATCTGGCTGGAATTCTGTCTCTGCTAGCAACTCAGAAGTTGGGGTCACTCTTTGTGGCTTGCTGTTCTTCCCAGAAGAGCACTTGTCTATGATTAGTTCTTCTGAAGGAGCTAAAAGCAATCTTCATATTTAACTTTAAATTCGTTCTGGAAAATCTCACAGAATTCACATGGAAACCTCTTTAAAATCACATTTAGTAATGTAAATAGGAAAAGATTTCCATTCTCATGTTGAAAATTTCTGCTCTGTTCAATTAGTTCATGGCACCTTTTTTCTTCATTGTGAAATAAAGGTTCCCAAGAGCATCCAAAATGTTCCTGAAATAATTTCTAGAATATATAGCAGAACATACCAAAAGTTACTCACGTACAGTGCAAACTCTTTAATATATTTGTAAAACAGTCAACATCATTCTTATAGCAGATAGGTCAGAAAGCATTTAGTAATACTACATCTAGCTCTTACAACTCTCATCAGTCAAGTGAAGGAGGAACTGAAAATTACAGTTTCTTTCTCCAAACAGGACAGATATGAAACACTTTGTTCTACTCTAGGAATTTTTGTTATATCAAGGGGCATCCCTGCAGGCAGATACATGTCTGTTCCTCCTCTGTTCCCCCTGAGAATATATAAGTAAGGGAAATAAGAAACGCTACAGAGCTTGGAAAACCCAAAGGAGTCAAGTCCATGGACTTATTTTTTCTTCTCCCTTGCTTTGCTATCAAGTCTGAATAGCTATTTGAAAACTGATTTTCAAATATACTGTTCTCTTATGTCTCAGACAGCACTGGTGGAAACAAGGTATAGCTGATCCCTTGGTTGTCTCACAAATTCCTTCATGGGTCATTTTTGTATGCAGGCGGGGTTTGATAACTGAAAATTGAAATATGTGTGCACTTGCAGTAACAAGTGTATACAGGCTTTGTCCAATCACCCCTTTTTCATTTTGCAACATCACTATTCTGGAGGTTGTAGCGAATTTGTAATTTTATGGAGAGGTTTTGTGGAAGACATTTTTCATCTAAAATAGTCTTCTAGTCTGGAGAAGAGAAGGCTGATAGGCAACCTCATTGCTCTCTGCAACTCCCTGAGGAAGGAAGGCACAGAAAGAGGTGCTGGTCTCTGCTCCCTGGTCACTAATGGCAAAGCTGCAGCAGGGGAGGCTCAGACTGAACATTAGGAAAAATTTCTTTACCACGAAGGTTGTTAAACACTGGTACAGGCTTCCCAGCGAGATGGATGGTGCCCCGTTCCTGTAAATGTTAAGAGGCTTTTGGACAATGCCCTCAGTAACATGCTGTAACTTTTGGTGAGCCTCAAAGTGGTCAGGCAGTTGGACTTGGTAATCTTTGATGGTCCCTTCCAACTGAACTATTCTAGGCTAGTCTGTTCTAAAACACAGTGACTGATGGTGCTATTGAAAGAGATTTAGGTATTCAACTTTGTAGGAGCATGTTGTGAGCAAGGCTATTATGACTACCTTGCTTTGAAGAAGCAGTGAAGGCCTGTGGAATTGTTGATGTATTAAATGGAATATCATAGAAAATAAAGGAAATTATTGTAGCAGTGGATTTAATGTGAGATCAGGCCAGAATATGTATCTTGTATTCAGTAACATTTTTCTACACAAAAATATTTACATAGTAATGAATTAAGGCAGAAGGTGATTGTTTTGAAGGGTTTCAAGTATTCTTATTTTTATAGCTCAGAAAGAAGTTAGGAAAAAAGAAAATGAAATATACATCACAGTAAGATGATGGTACACCTTATCTCCTTTGTGGAAATATTGTTAATTCCTTGTATAGAACCCTTACTTTTTTTTTTTTTTCCTCCTTTCTTTTCCCTCTATTTTTAGTAGACTGGAAATGGCCAGGTAAAATAACAAAAACAAAACAAACAACAACAAAAAACACCTGTAGGCTTGAAGGATGCTCCTGTTCAGCTATGCTCTTACCAAACTACTCAGGCATCGGATTAGAACTGGAACCATAATTCTGTTTGCATATTTTGTATTCTAAAAAGAATTGTTAATTATGTGAATAAAATTCAACTTACTTTTCCATTGGATGTTGACCTATCAGTGAGTAATGGGTAAAATAAAAGTTAAAATTTACAAATGCATGCAGGTCAGTATTGCTGTATACTTAGAGTATGATTCTATGAGAAAATGTACTTTGCTGATTAAAGAGTACCATATACTAATTTTTGGGATGGAACTGGAGTGCCAAAATTCCAGTGGATCAGTGTGCACAGCATGATGTGCAGAGTAGTCCTTCCATGACAAAAAATAGTAACTTGCTGCGTCCCCTGCAAAATTTACTTCTGCCTTGCTATGCATCTCTAGATTCACGACAGAAGGAAAGAGATAGTGTGAAACTCTTCTTGTGCAGACCCTTCTGTGCTGTCATTTATTTTATACCATTCTTTCAAATGAAAAAAAGAAAACAGTTGTGAAACAAAATCCATTATGGGACTAACTAAAATATATGGGTTAGGTTGGTAAACAAGTGGTTGTTTTGTTTTGCTGTACAGCATGAAGTGTTTCAGTTGTATGCAAGGTCGTGTAGGCTAAGGTAGTCAAAAATATCTCTCAAGCTTTTAGTACAGTATACATGGATAATCATGTCATAAAAAGTAGATAAGAAAGGGAAAGCACTGTACCCAAGTACACCTTGTATTTTACCTTAGAACTCTCTACTAGCAAACTGTTTTTGGGAATGAGGCTGCATTTTCCCAGAGCTGGAAAAGAACAGTGTCAACCTGTGAAAATACAAAACATTTCTGCTTTGTGGCTGTTCCAAGGCAAAGTGACAATAAGCTGTCAGTTAAAAGTGTGGGTTTAATCAAATTCAGTGGGAGCAAAGAGGATCCTGTCTCTCGTGGCATGTAAAAAATTTCATTTTTCCTTACATGTAAAATGTACTTCTAAGCAAGTTTTTTGTTGTTGTTGTTGTTTTTGTTTGTTTGGTGGAGACTAGAAGAGGAAAAGTGTCCTGTTTGATAATAAGGATTTGCTTGGTTGCTTTATTTGAAAATTGTTTGGAAAATATCTGTGGAGTAGGGAGACAAATGCAGTAGAGCGGAAGAGACTTAACAAATCTAGAAGCTTACTTGCTGGAGCTCATATTAACTCTTTAAGTACTTATTAAAAAGAGGAGATCTGGAAATTAGCTGCTTTGGAAACTCTTTGAAAAGGAGAAGGACTAACAAGATCAAGTGGTGAATATAAGGAATGCGGGCTTTTTTTTTTTCAGGAAGGCTAGAAAGAAAAGGAAGAAAAGATGATGACATTAAAACTAGCTATACCAAGTGGGTGAGATTCTCAGTGATAGTATTTCATGGATTTTGCAGTAAGATCCCTGTTTGTATTTAGTCACTTAAATAGGTGGGTATCCTCAACATTTTTGTGTGTATTTTCTTCCTATTTTAATTCTTCCAAAATGAGTTTTTATTTACATATTTGTTAAGATATTTCGGTCAGGAAGGGCTGGAAGGTAGATCCGGGAAACTATAGGCCTGTTAGTTTGACCTCAGTGCTAGGGAAGCTCATGGAGCAGATTGAGTGTCATCACGCGGCACTTGCAGGGCAAGCAGGCGATCAGGCCCAGTCAGCATGGGTTTATGAAAGGCAGGTCCTGCTTGACGAACCTGATCTCCTTCTATGACAAAGTGACGCGCTTGGTAGATGAGGGAAAGGTTGTGGATGTGATCTACCTTGACTTCAGTAAGGCTTTTGACACCGTTTCCCACAGCATTCTCCTCGAGAAACTGGCTGCTCTTGGCTTGGACTGATGTACGCTTCGTTGGGTTAGAAACTGGCTGGATAGCCGGGCCCAGAGAGTCGTGGTGAATGGAGCCAAATCCAGTTGGAGGCCGGTCACTAGTGGAGTCCCCCAGGGCTCAGTACTGGGGCCGGTCCTCTTTAATATCTTTATCGATGATCTGGATGAGGGCGTCCAGTGCACCCTCAGTAAGTTTGCAGACGACACCAAGTTAGGTGCGTGTGTCGATCTGCTCAAGGGCAGGAAGGCTCTGCAGGAGGATCTGGATAGGCTGGACTGATGGGTTGAGGCCAACCATATGAAGTTCAACAAGGCCAAGTGCCGGGTCCTGCACCTGGGGTGTAACAACCCCAAGCAGCGCTACAGGCTGGGAGATGAGTGGCTGGAAAGCTGCCTGGCCGAGAAGGACCTGGGAGTACTGGTTGATAGTCGGCTGAATATGAGCCAGCAGTGTGCTCAGGTGGCCAAGAAGGCCAACAGCATCCTGGCTTGCATAAGAGACAGTATGGCCAGCAGGGCTAGGGAAGTGATTGTCCCCCTGTACTCGGCTCTGGTGAGGCCGCACCTCGAGTCCTGTGTTCAGTTTTGGACCCCTCGCTACAAGAAGGACATGGACGTGCTCGAGCGAGTCCAGAGAAGGGCAACGAAGCTGGTGAGGGGTCTGGAGAACAAGTCTTACGAGGAGCGGCTGAGGGAGCTGGGATTGTTCAGCCTGGAGAAGAGGAGGCTCAGGGGTGACCTTATCGCACTCTGCAGGTACCTTAAAGGAGGCTGTAGCGAGGTGGGGGTTGGTCTGTTCTCCCACGTGCCTGGTGACAGGACGAGGGGGAATGGGCTGAAGTTGTGCCAGGGGAGGTTTAGGTTGGATGTTAGGAAGAACTTCTTTACTGAAAGGGTTGTTAGGCATTGGGATGGGCTGCCCAGGGAAGTGGTTGAGTCACCATCCCTGGAGGTCTTTAAGAGACGTTTAGATGTAGAGCTTAGTGATCTGGTTTAGTGGAGGACTTGTTAGTGTTAGGTCAGAGGTTGGAGTAGGTGATCTTGGAGGTCTCTTCCAACCTAGACGATTCTGTGATTCTGTGATTAATTTATGGCAGAAAACTTTCCAAAGTGACTAGGTTCTCAATTTATGTTGATCTCCAGATTACATGGAACATTTTTATTTCTTAACGTTAGGATCTTAACACAGGATCAGAAGTTTACTTTTAGACATTGATGCAACAGTATTATATGTTTAAGCTTTACAGCTGGGTGATGCTTTATAGGAAGTATGTAGCTGCATTAAGTTCAACAGGCACCATCTTCTGTGGTGAATTAGAGAAATCCAAATGTTTAGTGGCAAATTCACGGATCACCAGGGCTAAAGCTAGATGAATATCTGTTTAATATAAACAAAATAAAAACAAAAATAAAAAATGCCATGTCTGGCACTTAATGCTAACTGGTAGTTTGAGTTTAGTAAAGAGTAAATCAAGACCCCTGAATCTGTGCATTGGTTTGAAGAGTGCCTGTAAATGCTGCAAACGTGAAGAGCAGCTATTTTTTTTATATTTTTCAAATGCCTTCTCCTCGACAACTTCCACTGCTAAAATTTTACCAGCTACAGTGGATACTGCCACGTGTCAAAGATCTGATTTTGTATCCATGGCTGTGTCTTGGTTTGGAAAATGTTGGAAAAGGAATGCTTGAATGTTACTAGTATGTTTTTCTTACTAGGACCTTTGTAGTCAATTATTGCTGTTGTTATCTCTCATAAGGAGTGTAGGGAGACTGAAATAAATCCTTCCTGAGAAAGTAGAATAGTGACCAGTCTCCTTTAGATTTGGTGGAGAGATGATGATACCAAAATAATACTGCTCTTCCTCCTCCCTCCGTGCAAAACAGATGCATTAGTGTTATATTTTGCTATGCCAGAAATTACCAAGATTGATCAAACAGAAGAAAGACTAAGAGCTTAATTCAGTTCCATCGTTTTCTTCTTGCCAAAATTACTGACAAGGTAGTAATCTTTGTCTTTTATTGATAGATAGCTGTACTTCTTCTAGAGCTTGAGTTTATGTTTGAGCTGCAATCTTTTACATCTTTACAGCATTGCATTGCAGTAGGGTAGGTAATGCACAGGTAAAGCAAGTGCACTAGAGTCCCTTGGCCAGAAGAGCCCAGGTGCCAAGTTGAAAAGAGAAGGTGGGAGTGAGCCCTGGTGTTTGTCTGAATTGCCTTAATTGTTGAATATCTCAAACATGCCCAGATAATAATTTTTGTCTTTTTGCTTTTTTTTTTGTTGTTTGCTTGCTTTTACAGTTTATTTTAAACAATGCTTAAATAAACAGAGAGGCTCATTCTTATTATTGTTTGCAGGTTTCCAACCTGTACCTGTATGACAGTGTGCTCATGCTAGCCAATGCTTTCCACAGAAAACTGGAGGACAGGAAATGGCACAGCATGGCAAGTTTGAATTGCATGAGGAAATCCACCAAACCTTGGAATGGAGGACGATCCATGCTAGAGACGATTAAGAAGGTGAGAATAGACAAACCACAGTTGTTTGAGCAATTGAAAGAATTGTTCCAGTTCTTCTAGAGATTAGTTGTTTAAGAGGTTTTTGACCTCTGTTTAACTTCTCTTTGATTTATTAGAAGCAAGTGATTTACAACTACTAGAAATGATCTACTGTTATTAAACAAGCCAATGATTTATTACAAACAAATTACACACACTGCAGTGTTGTTCCAGTGATACGTTCTACTTCTGTTGCTATCATAGCTACCTTCTGTGGAGGTAATGTGATTAGAAGCAGTCATACAGATGGATGTGTGCATTTGTCGTAATAATTTCCTCAAGAGAACTTAAGGAGCTTGAGGGGCCAGCCAATGATAAGGTTTAAGATTTAGATTCAATTTACTGCAGCTCAACTAGCTTCATAAGTTAGCTGAGCATTGGTAACTATCTATTTATGTACTGTAGCCCAGAGCAAATGCAATGTGATTTAGCTAAGTTGTCATTAACAATTACGCTGTCTTGCAGCATGTTGAATTACTCAGATACGGACAGTACTATGACTTTGTATATGCATGGTAACCTCTTATATGGAAGATATTTAATCACAAATACTAGTGGAAAAAAGTACTAATTTTATCCTATGATATCTTTAGCAATTATTTGTAAAAAGAAACCTGTTTACTCATATATATTGATGAAATATTTTTGCTTTAGTAAAACGATGCAATTTCATTGAAGTGTTGTGTTATGCTCTGACCAGTCTTAATGGCACCATCTTTTGTTGATAAATTAACTCAAAGTTTAGTGTCATTTTAAGCTTCACTGCTACAAACCCCCAAAAGCCCTTAGTGATACTTTTACAGAGAGTACTCAAAATAGTACTTAAAATTTGATCTTTTCCTCATGCCTCTTTTCGAAGCCCAGCAGGCATTATTCTTTCTTCTGGGCTTGGATTTCATGCCTTTGAATTCAACACCAGACTCAACCCACTGCCATCAGTTACACTGAAAGGCCGTTGTCTCCTGTTCCACCAAGGTCCTCCTTTTCTTTGGTGTCTGTCACTATTAGAGATAAGGACCTGATGACTTTTTGACAAGATGTACAGTGGATATGTTAGTGAAGAGATATTTCCTCAAAAAATATGTATGAGTTTGTCTGGCACTGTTAGAACTATGGAAGAACATGTAATTGCTACATTTAGAGTTCACTGTAAAATTTTTCAAAGCAGATTTGGCATATCTTTAATAGAAAGGAGCATTTCTAAAGGCAAATTTCTTCAATTCTAAAGTTTTTGCAAATTGTTTCCTTAGGGCCATATAACCGGGCTTACTGGTGTTATGGAGTTTAGAGAAGATGGTGCCAACCCCTATGTTCAATTTGAAATACTGGGCACTAGTTACAGTGAAACATTTGGCAAAGATGTCCGGAGGGTAAGGATATGCTGCTTATTTCTCTCTTTTGTTTTCCTCTAAATAATATACATTATGTTTCACAGGAGAAAATTTATTTGCTAAGAATAAGTAGGAGCTACGCTACAGAAGATATTTACTATAAAAGAAATGTTTTCTAATTTCTCATACGCTTAAATGTTGAAAGCTAATTTTATACTGGTAGGGAGGAGTCCTTCAACTTGTTTTCCAATGTACAGTAATGATATAGTGATATGACAGTGCTTACGAACATGATAGTGAAGGCTGCACAATTCTACTCACGTATTTTATTTCTAAAATGATCTGACATTTGTTGTACTAAGGAAGCTAACTAAGATTATAAGTTACCCAAACAGAAAAAGGTGTAAGGTGTAACTGCTGTAAGAATCTGAAATAAATAAATTAGAAAGCTCTAGAGAAGATAATTTGAGAAATGGCTGATGCTATATTGTACGAAGTAAAGTATTACCTGTCAGTTGTGACTGGTGGAGCAAGGACAGACTGGGAGTAGGGTGGTTCCATGGGGTCACTAACATAAACTGTCTTGGGCTGAGAAGGCTACCGAGAACATGTTCCTGCAGAGGGGATGTTTCAAAAACAGGTGAAACTCTGACTTGAACAGTGAGGTTTTGTTTGGAACCCAGTCTAAAATATGTCCCTATACTGGTCATCTGGTTGAAATACTGATACTAATACTATACGGTCAATGGTTCCTGTATTAAGCAGAGCTGAGTAAGCCAAATTCCATGCAAAATTAACTGTTATGCTACTTTCTGTTCTTTGGCCACTGTTTCATGTGTTTCATTTTGATTTATCTGAATTATACCAGCCTAAATGGAAAAACGAGTTAAGATCTTGTGTTTACATTATCATCTTGAATAGCTTAACGTGAGATTCTCTCAGAGTGTAATTTGGCATGACTACTCTGGACATGGAGCCAGAAGCTTGTGCTATCTGTTAGAAATTCAAAAAAAGGAAGAGAGGCATTTGCAATGCATAGAACTGCAGGAGATATAATTGAAAAACCTCTGTTGCCAGAAAATGTCTCTGAAGACTTCAGATTTGTTAGGCACCCTCCTATATTGACATGACCAGAAAAGGTTGTTTCTCAGTCCACTTTACTTGATTTCTGGAAGTTTTCTACTGCAAGCGAGGAACTCTAAGTTCTGAATACTAGCTGAGTGATGAAAAATTAAGATCATATTGGAAATAGTGTTTCCTATTTAATAAATCAGAGTTGGCATGGGAGGCCTAGAAAGCAATTTGGGATTATAAATAGAAGTACATACTTAAGTTTATGTACAAGTATGCAAAACGGAAGTATCCAGTGCCATGTTAGATGCTTAGGAGTATCCTGCTGCGTTTCCAGCTGCCACTACAGAAAAGTATGAGTCTTCTGTCAGTGCTGTGTTATTGCCAGCAGATATCTTGGGTGCCATCGGGCAACTCAAGTTCAGTTCCATTTTGATACACATTTCCCAAGTGACTTTGAATAAATCATGTAATCACTTTGTGCCTTGATTTTCCTTTCAGTAAAATTGGCATAATTATCACTCAGAACATGTTTGAGACCTTACATGGAAATTATGATGTGTTAGTATACATTACTACTTTTTTTATATATATATATACACAATGTACATTTCATATATATGCAAAAGCTTTCACTTCAATATGTGCAGCACACTGACCAAATTCAGGTGTAATCCACGTGTGGAGATAGCTACCATATCATGCAAAAGAGACCACAAGGCATAGAAATGGGAAAAATGACTAAATTGGAAGATGACTAAAATGACTAAATTGGTATAGTACAGATCACTTTTGATCCCTAATTTGCTAATTTGGGATTAGGTGGTTAATGTAGGAAGGTTTAACTCTTTCTTTGGATGTTAAATGCAGAACATCACACAGTTCCAAAAATGAAAAGTAGCATAATTCTAAATGGATAAAAAGCTACTGGCTGTGTAATACTACTCTGAGTTAAAATGAAGTTCTGAAAATGATCCTCCTAGCCTAATAGAGGGAGAGCAAAAAGTCAGCAATATGCAAGAGCATATGCCCAGCAGTCTATAGAAGAACTTAGAAGAGACAATATTTCTCAGAGCAAAACTACCATGGAACTACTGGTATTCAATTATTTTGACAGCCTGACTTTTTATTATTGCAGCAAAAATATGTTACAGCTCAGAAGTACTTTTAAAAGCTCTAAAAGTCATGCTTGTCTTCTTTATATTACTTGAGTGAGAGATCAATTCTGATTTATTGTCAGTTGTTTCCATATCAGCCTTTCCTCTGATTTAGCTGTGGAGGGACACATTTTTGGTGCAAAACAGAGGTACTTTTCTGCGTGGTTTTCATTTCCTCTGTATGAAGAACAGCTGTATCTGTTCATTCCTGCCCTGACCCTACAAAAAGCCTTTGCACTTACGATCTGTGACAGGGTAGTGCAAAAGAATGTAACAATGAGTGTTGAGGCCTAAAGAGAATCCAGTCAAAAGGTGTAATGTACCTTAAGACTCAACATTCATTAGAAAGTCTTTTGTAGGGCCTTTTTGCAGAGGCATCTTGACTCTTCACAGTTGCCCTCAGATCTGGTCTTTCTGCAGCCACAATTGTTTTTAATTTCCCCTGGGTGTGACTGAGTTATGCATGCAAGTAAATATATGTATTTCCTGTCTTGGTACACGTTCTCCTTTCTTCCACAACTGCAACATCATATTTTTGTGGCAAAACCTTATAGTGGCTTTCATGTTTGTTTTTTTTTTTTTTTTTTTTTTGTATGTGCTTTCTTTGCTTTCTTTTCCTTTGTTTGGGCAGACTTTAATGAAAGGGAAACTTCAGAAAATGCTCTAATTTGGTTTAAACATAAAAGAACAGAGAAAGTCACTTAAGGTCTACCAACTTGCTTTACAAAAGGCTGAGGTGATTGCCTTCTATTCACTGTGTGCATGTGGAAGTTAAGAAAATACGATGTATTCATGCTTAAAAAAAAGAGACTGGTGTGATGACCAATCAGGGTGTTTGAAGGTTGAAGGGATTAGATTGTCAGAGAATCTGAAAAAGCTTAAATACCTAGTACTTGATGATTGCTGTATGATTTATGTTCCTAGTGCATATAAACACCTTCTAAAATAGCAACCTGAGTATCTGTATATTTAAAAAAATAAATACAAATGGAAAAAAATACCCACAGCCTTGTAGATACAGACATAAAGGAACTGTAAAAAGTATAAAATAGAACAACAGAATCAACTGAAAAGACACAAAGTAAGGAACTTTAATACCTGATCCCATGCTATTGTTTTAAATTGAATGACATTTGAAAGAATGAATGAATGAAACACAAACATAACATGGAGAAGGGTGGAGGTTTGTGGAACTATCTAGAAAAAGTAGTATAACGTGCAGGTAAAGCCTGTGAAAAGCTGGAATGAGGCTAATAGTCTATTATATTCAAAGCTCTTTTAGATTGTCGTTAGTAGCTGATATAAGGCCCTTTCTTCTCATTTCACCTCTCATGCCCACTCCCTGTCCTAAAGGTGTGTGCATCAAGTCCAACACCATCCCTGGTTGCTGTTAATTGCTGGATTACCACTGAATGCTCTTCCTCTGAATGCAGAGTTTACCAACATGGCTCTTCCTTTTCTCATTTAAATTTTATTTTTCCTTTATTCATTTTTATTTTTTTACCCACAGAGAATCATAGAATTATCTTGGTTAGAGAAGACCATTTGTGCCACAAGGGACATGGATGAGTAAAGTTTGTTCACATTTTTGTTTTCGTCTTAGGTTTGCTTTGGTTCATTCCCAGCAGTGGCTGGGAGTGATCAAGTCATTTTGCTTCAATGGCTCATTATCCCCAAGTGTAGCATGAAATTGAGCTTTGTATAATGTTTTGAACTCTGATAGAAAAGGATTGTAGCAAAGGTACTTAGCTGCTAACATCAAGAAATTAAATGAATCATAGTATTAAAAATTGTATATTCCTAAACATTGGAGAGACCATCCCTTCAGAGCTAGTTTGTAATTGTCAGTGGCAAACTATGTTTATCACAGTAGAAGGGACATGAGGTGGGAAAGGAGGTCAGGTCTACATTAATTTCTTCTCTACTCATCATCTACATTATTAATTGTTATTAATGAAAGCCTTTCTGTAACTTTCTGAACATCTGTGCTGGTTCATAATTCTTGTATTTCTGTAATTGGATGAATTCACCACAATATAATAGTTTAATTATCCAGCTGTGAGAGCAAAAATAAGAGTTAGGGCTCTAGAGTGGTGTTCCTGACAACTCACTAACTCACATTGATCTCTTGGGATATAAACCTGCTTGTTCTTGCTTGTTCACGAATACAGTGAATACAATAACCCTAAAACTGCCCTTGTAGGGCTGTGATTAGGCTTAGTTTAGATAATACTTATGAAGAGCTTTGAGATTATCTTCAAGTTCATCCCTAGCAGGAAGATCTTATGTAAATGTGGAATGATATTGTTATTTAGCATATGTTATGACAGGGATCGTATTTTTTAGAGCAATTTGCAATTCTTTTCCAAACTAGCTGGAATGAAGGCAGAATTAATGGTTTACACTCATGCTGTATTTCACAAGAAACATTCTGTTCAAAATGATAACATTTACCATTGGTTATTCATTTATGTCAGTTGGTATGTTTTCATTCTTTTTAAATTAAATTTTCTTGAATTATCATCTGCTTCCTAAAGAGTCATACTTGTTTCTTCCAGTACTTCTGAGGCAGATTGTAGAAGTCACTGTAAGTAGTTTTGTGATATGTTTCAAAGTTGTTGAAACCCCTTTTTTGAAGTCGGATAAAGTGCTTGAATTGTGATTGTTACTTTTAGATGAAATCTCATCATTATCGTGATGAGAAATCGTATGCTTCTTGTTCATTGCAAAAAGAAACTGCATTTTAGGGGTCTGCAGTGTTTACTGCTTTCACCTGTAAGAATATTGCCAAGTTGCATGATATGCCAGTAAAAGTTACGTACTGAAGAGAATGATCTTAGGTGGGTACTACTGTAATTGAATCAGTTTTACTCGTATGGAAAATACCTAACTAAATTGTCTTGGTTTAGACATAAAACAGATGCCTGCCTCCTGTCAGAACACTTCATAAACATGCACTTGGGTATGGTAACTCAGTTTAGTCTGTGTTGCCAAGGTATCTTTCAGCTGAAATGTAAGACTGATGATCACTAAAGATCCTTTGTTACCTGCCAAAGGGAAGGGGTAATAGTTATCTTATTCTGGGTAGAATGCAATTTTTGCATATTTACATTTGCTTTAACTTTCTCTTACTGCTTGAGTGGATTGAGTGTCATGGTAGAATAATTTGGAAAAAGAGTATTGTGATTCATCCTATAAATACATTGCATCAAACTGAAGAAAAATCTAGGGTATTTTCCTCAAAATATGAATCTATTTCATTTTCAGTTGTAATTTTCAGTCCAAGATGGATATCGGGAGTAAAAATAAATGCATTTCTTGCAAATTCTACAAGTTGCATTATTAATGGTGAAAAATATAGCTGAACGTATAGGAAAATGGCTATGATCAATTTTTAAACCATAGAGGAGTACGATAGAAGAAATATGAAGAACCAAACCTGAGTGGTGTTTTTTTCTGAAATGAAGTGGGGACCCTGTTTGCCCAAGTTCTGCAGATTAGTTCTTTGCTTTGGGAATTGAAATATTTTGTTCTGTATGCTTTCATTGTAAAACTATAGCTGAATTATTTTACTCAATAACTGAAAACTAAGCAAGTTTAGAAATGCTTTTTTTTGTTGTTGTTGCAAGTATGTGATACATTTTTCTTTAACTTCTTTGTTTTGTTTAATGTTTGGGGAAAATATTGCCAGTGGTTCTTTATTTATGGAGTTTTCATTAAAGCTCCTGTAATTTAGTAGTGAATGTAGAATTCTGTGCTCATGTGCATGTTATGAAGAAAAGTTATTTCTATATTGAAGCAGGTCGAGATTTTCTGAGCTTAAGACCAAGTGAGAGGTACTTGAAAACAAACAAACAAACAAAAACAACAACAACAAAAAAACACCTTCTGAATTTTTTCTTAGCATTTTGGAAATCTAAAGATTGGGATAATTTGCTATTCCTTCTTGCACAATGTCAATATGGAGCAAAAGCAGTAAGCCCACTAATCCAGAACAAAAGTGTCAGTCTGACTGTCGTTTCCACCTTAAGGAATATCTTTCAATCATGATGTTTGAAAATCACACCAAAATGGGAAGAATTTGTTGCAAGGTGTCAGACTTGCATTTCAGCATCATATCTACTTAGCAAAATCCCATTGAAAGATACTAATATTAATGCCAAAATACATGCTCAATTATTTTGACTAATAAATCAAATAGGTGTCATCTTGGCTTTCATAAATATATGAACAAAGGATATCTAGTATCTCTTCACTTTTAATCTGATTTAAGTGTCAGGGACAGTTGCAAGGGCTGTACATAATGGAAACTCTGCAGTTTCCTTTCAGCAGTGTTTGAAATGCATTTAATTCCTCTAATCATTACTGTTGCTTTATATCATTTGGTGAACTTCAAATACATGTAGGTGCATGAATGAATTTATTATTTGAGCAATAATTTTCAAATCCAGGATAACTATGATGCCTTCATCTGTATTTTGCTCTGCATATATTCAGTGTGTCAAAAGGTGGACATTTAAATGTAGGTAGTTAAGCTATTTGGTCATGCTACAAAATAGTAGATTTAAGAAAAAGTGGCATGGCTTTTGTTTAGTCTTATTAAAATAAACAATGGAAATAGAAATAGAATTTTAAATAATTCTGGTTTTGCTTTTGCTTCTGCTATTTCATGCCAGAGTATATTACTACATACCAATAAATACTTGCTGTTCGTATTATCAAAAGACAAATTTAATGGCAAGATTTCTTAGTGGTCAGCTCAAATGTGGGACATGAAGAACTTGTAGGTCGCAGTGCCACAAGCTATCTGACTTGGTTTGACTTAGTTCCTTAACTTCATTATACATTAAAAAAAAAAAAAAAAAAGATAACCTTAATTCCTCAGCTTACTCTTTTGGAAAGATACATGCAAAAGGGCATCAGAGTTCTGATTAAACCTCTTTGTCCAAGATCGCTAATTCACTGAAATAACAATACTTGGCAGAAATTGCCCGTCGGTGTTCCAGTTCCTGGCAGAAATGCTTTTAAATTCAGGACTTTGTTTTCAGACCACATGGGAAACAGTTAAATGGGTATTTAAAAAAAAGTACAGTCTATAATCATTACAAACCGGTGTCAAGGAAAGAATTCTTGAATACACCTGCTCCAGTACCGTATCTTTTGCTGTGTGAGTGAATGAAATGATATATTTGGGTAAAATATATACAAAACAAAACTTATTTTCCATTTTGGGATAATGTCCTTTTACTGGAATGGAGACAGTATCAGACGTAGGTAATAACTCTTACAATGGAAGATTCTTTCTGAGCATGATATCTATGTAGCAAGCTATCAGATTATTGCATGTCTGTATTTTTAATATGTTAATGACTGCAATGGACAAAAATATAAATAGAGCTCTCCAACCATATAACCGCTAACAGGAAACATTTTGAAGTTATATGTTGGCACCAAAATATATTTATGTAATGCGTGTGTATATTTTTGGTGTTTTCCAGCATGAAGTAGGTACATAGGCAGAAGACAATAATAATTAAAAATATTGACAGTATTTGAGAAGTCAATTATCCATATTTTGCTGCAGACTGGAATAGCTATTCAATAGAACAACACATTTGAATTCCACTTATAATTAGACCCCTTCCAAGGGTCAAAACCAAACAAAAATGAACAACAAACCCCTTGAATAACAAAGCTCACCAAAATCCACTGTTAGTGGAGATTATTGGGAACAATTATGAGAGGTTGAATCTGCCAGATGAATCTGCAGTTTGCCCTAGGAAGGAAGCCATGCCCTAGCTATTTTAAGTGAAAAATATAATTGCCACTAGCCTGGATGGAAAATGGGATAAAGGTGATTTTCTTAGGTGGCTGGATTCCAGTTCAGTCTGAGCTTAAAAGATCATTAAGAACCTGAAATGACACCTGGATCTGAAATGGTGACTAGAGTATCACATAGAAGGGGGGTATTTCATTTGCAGTGATCACATGCACACAGGTGTTATTTCATGAAGGCAGGGCACATGATCAGAAAGCATCCTGTTAGAACAGCGTGGACCAGACAGAAATGTCATGTAGAAGAGCTGAAGCCTGGTATCTGCAAAGGCCAAATCACTTTGCAGTCAAAATTCTCTCATGAACAATTATGCACCTGTCCTGAAATCAAGTTGGAAGTTGCAAAAATATCTGATTGCATGCCTTAAGCCCATGGGTTGTGTTTTGTTGTTGTTTGTTGATTTGTTTGCTTATTTTTATAAATAGAATTGTACTGAGCATGAAGCATGGAGGATACTGGGAGAGTATTCTGTCTATGAATTTAGGATGCCCTGAAGAACCAGAGTGATGCAAATCTCCCTATTCATTATTAACTTTTGTATCGTGCTTTGAAATCAATGGATGAAGGATGCTGTCTATCATGATATAATTCTTCTTCAAATGAATGAAGGAAATCTGTTTGAAACAGTACTTCTTTAATGTAGTAGGACAGCGCTAGCCTGCCAATATCTACTTCACTTGCAACAATATCTTTTCTATGAAAAAATAAGTTGCGAAGTCCCATGGAGTTTATTGATGAGGTTTGAAGAACTCAGGTGTTGGGCTTTGTTGGAAAGCAGATGTAATGGGAAAGAAAAATCCAGGGAGTCTCTGTTACAGCAAAGGAGTCAAAGAGAAATATGCTGCTGATCATTATTGAGCCAAGCAGGTAGCCAGATAGAGGCTTTCTTTTAGGAAAAGAAACTGTATAGAATTAGTTACATATGACTTAAGTTATTTGCTTAAAATTGAGTTGCCAAGCTCAGTTTCACTGAATATCATAACTAATGAGAAGAAAGAGCTTGCTTAGTTATATCAGTGAAATCTGCTCAGTCAGGATACCGCCAAACAGTCCCTTCATAGTGCTTTGCTTCAGGACAGGTGCTTACACTTGTTCCAGCTCTGTCTGAAGTTTCAGTGCTCTTTTGTCAAGTCTTCCACTGTCAGAAAACTTTGAGAAAACAATTGGTGAGGCACATCCTGTATCCCATGTGTACTTTTTTCTGGGGTAATGTGTCTGGCAATGACAGCTTTTGTGTTATGTAGTTAACTAACAGTCTGGTGATTTTACTGACCTGTCAGGTGAATCTTTGGTGTCAGCAGGTCAACCCAGTATTTCTGCCCATGTTGTTTGTCTTAAATTCTCAAATTCTTAAAATTATGTTAATTGATAAAGTAGATAGTTGAGATTATAGCATCTAGGAATGGTATAAGGCTGATACCAGTTCCTGTTTGTTTTTTTGTTTGTTTGTTTGTTTGTTTTTTAAGTAAGGACTGTAATAAGTGATAATGTAATAACCATTTAAGGAATACTGGAAGTTGACAGAGTAAAAAAATAGATATTCTTTTACAAAGCAGGCTAAAACTTTCCAAATACAGTGCTTGGGCACATAAGTGACTGAAGGGACTGCAGCATTCAGTCCCTGGAGCCTTACCAGAAACTAGTCCTAAACAAGTACAAGAATTGGCAATTGCTTACATGGAAGAGAAAAAAATAATCCAATACCCAGCAACTAGCAGCATGGGTGATATTTAATACTAGGAGAACATTTCAGTTCAAGTAGTTCTAGCACCATCTATAATTTTCTTAAAGCTTTATGTTCAATTTATTCTGCTGTAAGATTAATAATACAGTAAGACATAAGTTAGTAGATGCTTTGCAAGATTGGTGTCTGAGCTGTATTGAATCTAAGCTGCACTCTCTGTCACTCTCTGTACTCTCATTCAAGATCCCATTCAATACCAATCTACAAGGGCAGTGGAGCTATTTACATTTCAGCAGCACCTGGGGGCTATGGTTTTGTTATACAAAGAGCTGCACAGATAGTTAACTATATTATTATTATGTAATACATAAACCATGTGGTTATGTATTCAGAAAAATGCTATTGTAGTTTTGCCGTACTGGCAGAAAAATGCAATCAAAAAGTAGATTTTGAGAACATTCAGTATTGGAACTCCTACAGGGTGTTTGTTAAGATAGGGATGAATAGCTTTGTGGGTCAGGTGCAACATATGTTTTTTGGGCTTCAAATTTTTCCAGGCTAAGTATAACAAGCACTGCTGTTCATTGTTCAAATTTGTGATTAAAATAATTTGAAGAATGAGAAGGGACCAGCTCACTTCTGGAGCTGAATCTGAAGTTCTGTTTGCCTTTTTTTTTTCCCCTCTTCTCTCCTACGTTTTAAAATAATTGGGAGTGAGGCATTTCTTGGTAAGTTTTCTGAACTTGTTCAGTGATATCACAAGGTAATTTCACTAGAAATTTTAGAGAGAAATAAGTGTTGCTACTTTGTGTTTTTATTAGGCTAAGTAAGGGCAAATGAGAGCACAAAATGAGAGCACTTCATGAGCATGCAGGAAGTGCACTGAGCTTTTGTTACTATTTTTTATTAACTGATTAGATTTGGAGGAGGACTTCTATAGAGTTACTGAAAGGATATTCTAGAGCTTCTTTTATTTGAACACAGGGAACACAGTAACCAATGAAGCAGAAAGCACAGATTTGCTGTGTGAGTTAGCTTAAAATGAAAGTGTGAATCTGAAGCTTGGGTACTGCCCAGAGCCTGCTACTCATTACCGGACATTTCACCTGTCTTTCTTAGTTAAAAGAGTATGTCCAGTTTTCTCTGCATCCCAAGACAAATCTCTTATCTCAGGGTCTTGTCTCTCTGGGTTTGATTCTCTTCCTATCATGCATCACCCAGTTTCATTCCCTGCTACAAGGTCCTTAATTGTGTATTGCCTCCTGCACCTTAGAAGCACCTCTCTGTTGATGGTCAGATGTCCCCAGGGAAGCCAAAATCTCCCGTATTTCACCAAGCAATTTGTTGTGACCCCATGTGCAATCTGGCTCTGAAAAATCGGTGCCTTTCTCTGCACTGCCTAACCACAACCTTTTAATAGAACATAACATATAGTCATACAGTGGACTGAGAGATCAAATAGGTGTTGCATCTATTCCACAAATCAATATGACAGAGCAGAATTCAAATCAATATTGGTTTCTTCTCTGTTTCTATTTTGAATCTTGATAGAGGGTTTGGGCAAAGACTGATAAATTGTTCCAAGATCTATAACTGTGTTATTTTAACTATAGTTTGATTTAAGAAAAAGTGAGGAAAAATGTAAAGAAATGCCTAGTGGTAAATCTAAGAGGAATAAAGCGAGAAGTTTTCATATATGTTTTCATTATTTATGTGATGTATTTCTGTAGATTTTGCCCGTGGGTGGTATTGCAAGACTTCTGTGCATTATCAGTTCTACTATGACAGCCATGACTTACCACCTTCATAACACTTTATCCAAGATGACTCCTGTTTGAGTCTTTTTAATCATCCATATACCATGATCTTTCTCTATTTCTTCCATTCCCAAGACGCAGTGCAAAGCAGTCATTTATCATAGCCAGTAAAGAAAGATAAATGGAAAGTATGGATTGTATTGCCTTTTGTTAATATATTGAGCTTTTGGTGAGAGTCAGATTTCTTAAGGAGAAGAGTTCAGGTTAGACCGAAAAGGCATTTTTCAGAATTAACTAAAAATGTAAGGCATTAAATAGAATCGGCTTTAGAATAATTACTGTGATTAGATTATTTTTTCTGTGTAATTTACTATGATTTTTCAGTTTCACAAGAGAGAGCTTACCCTAGTGCTATTTGGTGTTTTAGCAAGCATGCTGCATGCAAAATATCTCTGTAGCAATGTCCTTTGTGCTACAAGGTGGTACATTACTGAACCAGCCAAGATGGCAGGGACGCTCAACGTCCCAGCAAATCACGTAGTTTCCCCATTGCTGACTGGTTGTGATCATTGAGGTAGATTTGTCAAGTGTAACATAGTTCAAATTGGACAGTCTGATGAAGATATGAGAATAATTATTATCTGACAGCTGATTCATCTGTGAAGAGTCAGAGTTGCCGCCACTAAAACCTTTGTCTCTGCCACAGGGAGACTCCACTTTGGAAAATTAATAACCATCATCCTAAGGGAATCTTTCTAATAGGAAAAGGTATGTGCTGGTAGAGGGAATAAAGGTGGACATTATACTCTCTCTCTGACATATGTGAAGCACATTAAATTGGAGTCTGCTGGCACTGCCTAGTATAAAACAGCATTCTTATTTGCATTAATGTTGTTGTGTTGTTGTCTAATTGCTTTTTTATTTTGTTCAAGAGCCAATGTGTTGTCTACAAATTTTGTTTCTTCTATATATTCTTTATAATACCAGTTAATTATCAAATGTCATAGGAAGTTCACCTCATTTATAGGCTAAGCTATAGCTGCCCTTATTTTATCCTAATAAAACCGTGAAACAAATTTCCTTACTTAAAATACATCATTTGCCCTTATACATTATCCTCTGGCTTCAGTTGAGGAGAACAGTACAGCCTATTTACTGACCATTTACAACACTTGAAAGAAGGTCTTGCTGCTCCTATTGCCTGCCAGTCTGTATTTTCTGTTCTCACAGATATTGAGCAAAATACAATTTAATGGCCTATACTAGTTTTGCTGGTGTCTCTGTACAGTATTTATGGTAGGTGTTTTGAGTACTGATAGTGGATTTTGAAGATAAGTCACCTATTTTCTCACCAATGGAGGGACTTGATGAAGGGAAGTAAAAAAGTCAGCTGGAACTCTTGAAAGGTCAGGAGGAATTGGAGCAGCAAGGATCTTCTCAGCCCTCTTCCCTGCTGTCTGTTCCAACATATCCTGCCCACATTAATAATGCTCTATTGTTCCATGGTAGTTAATCAGGCTGTAGCAATGATTAAATATCCTTTCCTGTAGTTGAATTAACCTTCTTAGATGTAGGTGGTATAAAATGAGTTACAGTGATGCACCTACTGCTTCTTTGGTTTTAATTATTTCAGAAATCCTGTCTGTTCTGAATTCATAATAACCACGAGTATTTCCAATATTTGGGTATTCAGAATCAGAACAGTAACAAGGCTCTGTAGAGGCAGACTTTCCTGCTGTAGAGAGGTGTTATAATTCTGATTTTGAAATGTCTGGGACATTTCACTTCTCTTGTTCTGCCCTGCTTCAGTCAGTATTTCATGGTCCAGTCCAGAAAGGCACTATATAGGGTTAATACTGGTCCAGATCACTGAGCAAAAGAGGTGATTGTTTTCCTTTATCCTTCAAAAATTAACACAGCTTAAACCTGAAGCCATTTGTGTCTGTGTAAAGACATGATCCTGGACACAGTCACTGCTTCAGATCCTACAGGGCTCACCATGCTTCCTCCCTATCAACAAAATTAGCCTTAACAACAACAACAGATTCAGGGATAGAAATCAGGATGTCTGTTAGTTTAACCTGTCTTAGTTCCAGAGTTTCTTTAGTTCTTGTAGGCATCTCAAGATGCCTGATGACAAAATACATGGGGCATAAACCTAGGCAACAGAACTGTCCTCTTGGGGGGAGTGAACTAGGAGCCCAGGCAGCTAATTTCAGTGATCCCAGAGACCAGTGAATGCAATCATTAATGAGGAAGAGAATTCCAGCTGATCTGTAACTTAAGCAAGCTGACAAAGTCTGTTTAATTAAATACTGGTTTGACTGACAGCCGCTCTGCTGAAATCCAGATCAGGACCGGTTCTATTGTCTTCCTGAAGTATATTTAAAGCGTGCCTTGTCTTGGGTACCTCAGACTTCTTACATCTCCGTATGCTGAATTGCAATTTAGATGTTCTCCTTTTGTTTGTTGCTGTAAACCATTTACATCAAAATCTTTAAATTGTGGGAATGATCATAAAATATGCCAACTCATATATATGCATGCATGCATATATAGATTTCACTGTATCTTAATTTCCTTTCTGGCATATTAGAATCTGCTTTTCCTGTCAGCCACTTAAAAAATATATTTAATAAAAGTCAACAAAAAACAGTTGTTCTGAGAGCTCTGTATGGACACACATGAAGATGGAAAAAACATAGTATTAAGATTTGTTCTTTTACTTTAGTGTGCTGGCTAATGCTGTGTAAAATACAGACTTCAAGAAACAATGTGCCCAGTAGAAGTGCAGGGATGTAAGAAAAATAGAAAGAATTTATGGGTAATAATCCTCAATAAACCTGACAGCCAATATCAGCTTTTCATTTAGCTGATTACAAACTGGAAATATGGGTATACTTTCCAGACTGTACATCAGGTCATGCATTAATATTGTTGTGAGGAAGAGTCTTTCCTTATTTGCTCTACATAATATTTTGAAGACAGCCCTGTGACCTCCTTTCTAGTGCTCTGGACTACCCCCATAGCCTGGTTGGAGCACAGGCATTGCTCAGCTCTCACTCTTCGTCTCAGCAGAGGAACTGGGCTTCAACACCCTGTTGAGGTAGCAGAGCTGGGTGAATTTGTTCTGGTCACCACACAGGGAAAACAGCCTCACATCTGTTCGGAGATACTTGCATGCCACAAACATGCCACCAAGTACTACAAAGATGGTGACACCTGTGATGCTTCAGTTTCCTCTAGTATCTAGAACTGGAAGTTACTAAATCACTTAGCCACTGAGGAACACATGATACTTTCAGGCAATGCCAAAAAATTGGTAATAGGCATTCCAGAGTTCAGAAAGAAGTGGACAGAGGGAAAATTTCAATATAGGGAAAATACAAGCTAGTTTACTGCATGAAGAAGTATTTATTTAAATCCGATGTATTTTTTTCAAAATAATATTAGTTTTTGATAGACTGAGAGTTCATTTGTGTCTATGCAAACTTTTCTTCCCATTTTTCAGAATGTTAAGGAAAAATTTTGCTAATTGGTTTAAATGTTTTGATTTTCAGTTAATTCCATGCAGAGATTTAAATACATATGCACGCACTCACACACATACCTTAGCTGTTTTCATGTAAAAGATGAGGAATTCAGTCTTGAAAACCTAACTAAACATTACACTGGTATCAGATATAATAAGTAATTATTCCTTCCACTGATACTGGCAGGCAGTGAGTACAACCAGTGCAAGCAAGAGTTTTGTACGTAGAAAAGGCCACATGTAATCTAGCTAAACATGCAAAACGTATCATAGTCCTCTTCTTGCTGCCTCTTTTTGTAATTATTTTAAACACCTTTCATTTGGCTATATGTCATTATGAGACATATATATGCCGGAGTTGAGAGGTTATTGAAGGCATGTATTTTCTTTTCATGAATGTGTATCTGAGTCTAAATTGATAAAACTGACTTTATTGTTATTTACGTTCACTTGAGATTTCTTTAAATTAACTGAAACAGAATGTTCAAACTCTACTGATTGCTAGCTAGGTGTATTTTGTTGTTTTTCTTGCTTCAGCTTTGGCTGTCTGACTGTAAGAATCCTGTCTCCCTAACTTTATCTTCACATGAAGATACTTTGTATATCTGCAGTTCTTTATTTTTTCTCTGGAGGAAATTAGACTGTCTTTGAAATGGGTTTGATTGGCTTTTTTAATTTTCTTATGATCAAAGAAGATCAGTTGATTTGCAATGACAAGAAGAATATATAAAGGTAAGAGGTTTGTACAAGGTTTTTCAACACTGTTAGGTTCTGTTAGTTGCAGCATGCGATAGGACTCTACAATATTATTTACAGCCATTCACAACTTTGAAAAGATATATGTTTAAGGTTCTTATCACAGACATCCTGAACTGTGGGAGAGTAGTCTTACTTACAGAGTTATTGTCTGTGTGCAGTACTGTGACGCGGCACAAGCAGTGACATTAAAGTTAGTGAGGTAGGATGTTCTTCAAGATACAGACACAATTACTCAGGCTGTGATACAGCAGCTAACTTACCTGGAGAGGACATCAGTGATTGACTGGTGGCTGCAGAGAAGCAATAAACAGTTATGTCAAATTGTTCAAACAAAATTCATTAACAATACAAAGATTCATTTTCTGAACTAGCCTTGTATACAGAGTGAATATAAATATCCTGTCTGAAGACCAAGCTGGAGAACAAGGTGCATAGACACACTGATTTCAGGTGTGCTTCAATACAAAAAACTTCAAATATTTCAAAATGGCAATCTGTGTTTGGCATAACTGCGCTCTGTATCAAATTAGCTCTTCTAGAAAAAAAAAATCTTTTACTGTTTTGTATTAATTTGCTAAGAAGAAGAATCCAGTTATTTGTAGTTACAGAAGATTGTGGTCTGCCTGAAAAGCTCCCAGATAGATAGTTTTTCTTTCTCTTAATATGTGCCTTCAGAAAAGTGTCTTATATATTTTCTTTAACTAAATTATTAATTCAATTTGTGGGAGCAGGATACAAGCGCACAGAAACTGCCTTATTTATCAAAATGCTCCCAACCAGTGTCAGCAGTGTGTATTGGTTTTGTATAATTGTTTTAAGGGATATATCTGCAGATGGGGAAGGAGGAGTAGGAAGGACATCGAAGAAGAGCATCTGCCTGACTTCTTGTGAAAATTAGATGCCTCTGAGGTGACCAAAGTCAAACAAATGAAGTCCAGGTGAATTTGTATCTGATCACAATCTGACTGGGAGAGGTTTTCATGTGCCCAGCCTGGTGGTTGGTACCTGCAGACTGTGCCAGGTTGCTGAGCTGTTAAGGTATTGGACTTGTTCCAAGGCTAGGGCTCACTGCTGTGCTGTGTGCATGTACTCTGAGGCATGGCATTGTTCTTTATGCACTGTCCCTTTCCTATCATACATCCTTCGTTTCCTTTACATGTATAAAACTGTTGGCTGTAATCTTTTGCTTAACTTACTGCTTGTATTACAGTGCAAATTAGCCCACTTGTGCCTAGCTAGTTTTTCCCTGAAGTTCATTTTTAACTGTGCTGTTTCTCTGTATTTGATGCAGATTCTTAGCTGTGTTACTTAAAGTATGAAGTAAATTGACTTCTATTGAGATGAATATAAGCTGCTGGAATCCACCCCCTTGAAAACTCCCTTGACTTCTCCCCTTCTCTGAATCTTACTGTTGTGTACTTTGAAATTATTTACCTAGCATGTTTTAAACTGTTGACTTTGTGAAACAGCTGCTAAATTTCACCCCAGAAATGACTGAATATATCTGAAAAAAAATATGAAGGGCCCTTTAGGATGAAAATCGCTATGCCACAATGATTATCTTGACTGGTGAAATTCTAAACTGCATGTGGTTCTTTTTTCTTCTAAACAACGAAAAATAAGAACCATTAAAGCATTCAGACACGTTAAAAACTTCAGACTTTTTTTTTTTTTTAAAAAATAGCAGACGTCTACCTTTCTAAGGTTTTAAACAATCTTTCAACTTCAGGACTTGGTTATGTTATGCCCTCAGGAACCTATTCTTATTATAATTATGATCCAAATGAAATATTCTCAAATAGGAGCACTTTTCTATGGTAATAGCACAGTAGATGTTACAATGACTTGATGATTGTTTAAAAGCCTTTTGCCAATATGAAGTAGAATGGTCCAACATCTTTGAAACAAGACACTAACTTCGAGTTTAATCAAGAACTGTAATAAAGGAGAAATATGTTCTCAGGAAATGTGTTGTAAATTAGTAGGTTGAAGATGAAAAGATTGAAATTATTAATAAGAGTTTTTCTTTCACTGCACAAGAATAACTCGTTCATGCTGTTAGAAGTTTTATGGTTAAAATTAAAGGATCTATGTTTTCTCATCATTATTCTCGTCACCTGTTACTTTAATGACAGTGAAAGCATGTCATGGGGTCAGTTTAATAACCAGTAAATGCATATATTTTTGT
Organism: Anser brachyrhynchus; assembly: GCF_964034855.1. NCBI lineage: Eukaryota > Metazoa > Chordata > Aves > Anseriformes > Anatidae > Anser > Anser brachyrhynchus. The sequence continues at coordinate 15,272,807 of NC_137700.1, forward strand.
TAATGTTTTTTATATTTTTGTTAATGTGAGATAATTTGATGAATATTATCAGCAGTCATGCTAATTATTCTATGTTCTAGAATTTGTGTGTGAGCCCAGAACAGTGGCACTTCCAAATCTGGAAAGATAAGATCATATGAGTTATGTGGTTAGTTACTACTGTATGTGACTTCTATGGGTTTGTGTGTCAGTGCATTTTTAGTCTTCTTTGTGACCTGACAGAGAGTCAAGGTAGCTGAAGATGTGATCCACACTATCAAGCTTTTGACTAGCTTTGATAGATGACCTTCATGTCTTTCTTTTATTTTATTATTTCTGTACTTTGGAGGTCCCTTTCAGATATGAAACTTGGGACAAACATAGTGAAATCAACGTGTTTGTCATGTTTTCCGGCAAGTTTTGAAAACCCTGCAGAACACTCACATCTCACTTACTCTGTAGACCAATTAAAAAAGTGATAGTTCTGTTAGTGATTAATCTGGTTAGTATCCTGTTTGGTATCTGAAGAGTCTCTTTTTTTTGTTTTGTTTTGTTTTGTTTTTTGATTCTGACTAAAGCCTGAAACCTCTTCTGGCTTTTGTCTATTTTTTTTTTTAAGTTGTTGTTTGTTTTTCTTCCACTTTCAGAGAGGAACAAAGTCAGTGAGTCTCCTTGTATGCTTTTCATTATGAGGATAACTAGCAGTTGAACAACTTATTTATAGACATATGAAATATCCTCTCGTTCTTTTTTCATGTCAAAGTTAGATGTCTAATATACACGTATTCATTTGAATACAGGTCTAAGTGTTTATCTTTGGTCCTTTTAGTACAGGAATCCAAACTGGGGTGCTTGTAGTGGTTTCTTCTGGGTTTAAAATCAAGACTGTCTAATTGCTCCAAAATCTGATAATGGAACTGGCTTTCACAGTTTGTCTCCATCATGGGGAAAAATCAATGCCTTGGATTTTGATTACCTCTGATTGGGATTCTTATTTTTCCTCTAAGAGTCAGCTTCAAATTTTTCATGCAAGGAAATGTCCATTAGTCCAAAGAAGAGTGCATTTATTGATCTGATATCTTTCACTTTACTAAAAAAAAATAAAAAATAAAAAAAATCCTAGTTTCAAAATTAGGTATTCTTTGTACTAATGTGAGACTGAAAACCCACAATGGATGGATTTCTGAAGAAGGCTACTTAAAAATACAATTACAGCTTAGTGGAAATTTTGTTTGGTTTTGCTTTTAATTCAGAACTTTGAATTCATACTCATTTCAATTTTTATTTTTATTGTGGCAGAGCAATCTAGACCAAAACAGTGATAGTGCCTAATATCAGTACATAAATAATGAAAACAAAATACGAGTTTGTGAGAAATTCTTAACCATCAGTCTTGATATGTCTTTCTAATTATACATTTTAGAACGTATATATAATTTCAAAATCCAATTTCTACATAAAATTACATATCCATTATCTGGTAGCTAGGCAACTATTCTAGTTTTTTAGAGGCCTATACTGAGAAATAATATCCTGTTCTCTCTTCCCTCCCATTCCAGTGAAATCTTGGATGTACCTTACACATTCTCAGCTGTTGTGGCAGCTCCTTGAAACAGGGGAAGATGACTAACTTTTTTAAAGAGGACTGATAAAAAGCCTGAATTAGAGTGCAGAAGCACTATAAGCCTTCAAAGTACCTTGGTCCTAATCACCAATGTCTCCTGTTGGCTCTTTTGCTGAACTGTGTCCTGCTGGTGACATCTAACTGTGCCAGCTTCTATGCAGCATTATGATGAATAAAAAAACCCACGAGTTTTTGAGTATCCCACTTGTTGTAAGCTGCTGGTGTTCATACGCTGTTCTCAAAGAAGTGAAAAGCTGGTGAATAACTTTGGTGGTGTTTTATGTCCGCCTTCAAAATTTCACGTTGTTTTTCACAGTTTTGAGCCACAGTCATTTTTCTATGGGTTGTATCTCTTCTGACTATTTTGCTTTCTGAGGAAAGATACAGAGGGTGGGTCATAATGTGCATGGTGATATGCAGTTTATATGTAACTTGAAAAGTCAACTTAATTGACTCCAGGGGCACAAAAGAAGTTGTATTAAATACGAAGTAAATAGCCTGCTAAATTAACTTGGGGAATAATGAGAACAGTGTGGAGGAGGATACAGAGGAGACTGAGATGGGGCAAACAGAATTGGGAATACTAAAAGTTAGACAAGAATGGATAAGTGGCAAATAATTGTATTTTTATATCAAAATTAAGCTATTGTTTGTAACCATTATGGTAGTTTAGTGAAGCAATGGCTAAAAAAAATAAAAATAAAAATAAACTAGAGAAAAAAAGATGCCAGCCACAGCTGTAATTACTGAAATATTTTTCTGATAGACAGGTTTAAAATTAAAGTTAATCTTGTTTATATAGTTTGTAATAGAATGTTTGTCCCATGTCTGCTATAAGAGATTAGAAGACATTATTGACTGTCCTTCCACAGGAAACTGATAGCAGCAATCACCTGCAAGGGGAAGTTATACTCCTTTTAAACCAGGTGATTAACCTTGTCATATTTCTGCTGGTATAGCGGATAATGCTGCCAGATGGTTTTGAAGCTCTTTCTGAATTCAACATGTTTAACTGAGAAGAGAAGGGCTATCAGTATAGGATGGAAGGGAAAGACGACCACTAACTGTTCTTATTTTCTTCTGACCCTACTGCATGTCTTGAGCAATATACAGAGCTAAGTGAATATTGTACGTGAAACTGTATTTGTAAAAAAAAAAAAAATTCATCTCACACTAATGTACTTTTATTTATAAATCATTGGAAAAACTCTGGTTCTATAAAGTTAAACAATTTTATTTTGCACTACAGTTCCAAAGTGTAGTTTTCATGTAAACAGAATGGCATGTGACCACTTAATTACATTAAAACAGTTTAAGGCTTCTGCTGTACTTTAGGAGATGTGAAAAGACTGATTTGCCATTCACTTGTTTCAATCATAAGTTAAGAATGACCAAATGAAGCCAATAAAAAGTTGGAAAAAAAAAGCTGTAAGTAAGATAATTTATCTCCAAGATATCACTTCATTAGAGATTTCTCTATGATAGTTCGTTGATATAGATAGTTTATGATGTGTGTGTCCACAACAGTGTAGTATAGAAAACAATAATTTAAGGCAAAGTGTTCTGGAGTGTATGTTCCTGAAATGCAGACAGCAAATTGCTAGGAGCACTTACAAAGACATCACTAGTACAGTCAGCTGGAACCTCAGTTGGCATACAGTGGTATAAATGCAGAAAAGGCAAGAGATCTTGACCAGATTTTGCCAGTTAAGGATCTTGCTTGGAATATAATTTCTAATTTTCTTACTGTAAACAGGACTGCTGTATTAACTCCTTATATTCATGACATTACATGTTACTTCTGGTATTATGCTAATAAAAAGGGGAAAGAGCAGGGCAATATCAGTGTTCTACTAACGTAATTCATTGCCTTACCTTACATTTTGCTCCCTCTGAAAAACTTGTCATAGTTTCTTAACAAGGGATTTCTCATATCTGGATCCACACTGTCTTTAAGGGTTTGAAGGTCAGAAGGTGGAATGCTACTGTTATCCTACAATTCTCTTTTGATGTGTTAGAATAGAGCACCTGGATGCAGTATGTGTCTTCTGGATAGGTTATTCTCATCTGAAATAAAGAATAAATTGGAATTACTTTGGTGTAAAAAAGACTGGTTTGCTGTCCTGCTCCTTTTCTCAAAAAGGACTTAATTCTATAACATATGAGAACCCAACCAAGTCTGAAAACTTGTCTGCTAGCCTTTACTTAAAACGAGTGGCTGGCTCTGTTGAATTAGTTCCTCTGGGGTTCTTGAATATGGATTTCAGGATCAGAGTCTTTCTCTCACGTGTCCAGGTGTAAAAGATGATTAATGGTTTGTTGAATAATGGATGATTTTACAGAGTATCTTGAAAGGGATGTTTTTGAAATGTGTCTGTTTCGTTTCGCTTTATCTCAGCATTTGCGTACAATAAAGTGAATCTTGAGTGGATGGGAAGTGCTGCTGGAGGTGAGGGCAGCTGCAGGGCAGATGCATCTGCATAGCTATGTAGCCGGTACAATAGCATGGAATGGTGGGATCTGCCTCGTCTCTTATGGTAAATTCAAGGCTGCAGGGGCTTGGAAGACTAGAGGATTCTGATCTGGCATTATTTTAGGCCTCTCATGTTCATATTTTACAGATCCCGATTAGAAAGCAGTGGAGTACCACATTCAGAGTATGCTCCTGCTGGAGTTTTGTTTTGTGCTGTTTGTTCCTGACAGATTTCTCTAAGCACTAGAGGAATTATCTGGACAGCTCATGAGAGAAGCTAATAATCGTATTTATTTGTTACGATGCTTTAAATTTCAAGGAAGGGTTCCTGATACAAAGGCCTTTAACCTGAGTGTATTCCAAAATTCATAGTGACTGTTGGCATGTTTAAATTATTTTCTGAATTGAGGCTGAAACTTTGCCCATTGCTAATATACACAGTCTTTTCTGACTGCAGTGGGAGCTTCATACTTGCATCCAAGGGCAGGTTGGCTGGTGATGCGTAAATTCCGTGGAAAAAATCTGGATTGAATGTGATGACTGTGTCACCATACAACGTTGTAATTATCCTGCAAGCTCCCTTTATCATGTATTGGCATCTCTTAAAATGAAAAGATAATGCTGTTTGGGTATGAACAGGAAAGAATTTACTGCACTTGTTTATTGTACCATGATTAAATTATAACATCGCTACTAATGTTATAGTTAATATGATAGATGTATTTGAAACTAAGACCTCCAAATTCTAAGAAATTATGAAAGACAGAAAATGAGCAGAACTAGCACAACTCTAATGTATCTGCCATTTTCTTTTATATATTTATTCTGCAGTAATAAACTGAGATTGCATAATATAAATTATAAGCATACTTGCAGATGTTAGCGTTTGGTATCATAGCATTTAGAATTCTGCTTACTACACTATAGAAAACTGATTATATTAAAATACAGCATTTCTATAAAGTAATTCGAGATTGGTTAGATTATAATATCTGCAGAATGGTGGAAGGAAGAAGACTTGAAGGGGCCTTTATTAGATAGCTCATCAGAGACACATCCAATAATATTTTGCCATGACGTTTGAGGGTGTTCTGGGAGAAAAAAACAAATGTTCATCTCTTTAAAGTATGCTATTTGGCTAACACACTGATCAGTCTCTCAGGTGCATTAGCGTTAAGTGATGTTTCTGGTGAATGCAATCAAGACGAAAAGCTGCATGCCCCTGCTTCCTGCCATCTCTTCTGATCTGTGGCGTTCCTTCTCCTCAGTCCTTAGTGCCCTTCCTTTTCTCTCCCTCTTTGCCTCCCACCTTCTGTCCTTCCCTTTTGTGTTATGTCTCAGCATTCTGTTCTCCTCCTCTCAACTCTGTGTCCCACTGCTTTTTGAGATTTAAACTGTGTCCATGCAAACATGCATATTCTCTGTTATGTCCATCACCTATGTACTATCATACGCAGTTCCTGAAGACCTGATCACTTTTCTTTTCCATTATTGTTATTTTCCATTGTTTCTCTAGTAAAGTGGTATTAGGATTGCTAGTGTCCTTTTCAAAGAAATTGTTTTTTCTTACTTTCAAAATACAAATTTTTAATTTTACTCTTCACCTGAGAAGTGGCCCAAGTTTTGTGACTGTACTTCTCAGAAGTATGCCTCTATTGTCTTAGTTTATAGATCAAAATACAGTTAAAATTTTACATAGTGATTGATTAGAATCTGAGGACTCTGGCTTTGAAATTATCATGGAATATTGGCAGGGCCCTGCTGGAGGAAGGTATATAGTGTGCAATTGAGATTTAACCTGAAGACTAGATTGCTTTTGTACCACCATATTTGTACGAAGTTTTCTTATCTTGTCATTCTCAGCATTTAGTCTTGTGTATTAGACCATTTTCTGAAGCATATATTGTTGTGACCAGATCTTTATTGAGAGGAAAGTTGAAAAAAAAGGTTTTGGACAACCAGATAGTATTATTGTTTAAGTTCAGTGAGAATTCAGGTAAGACCCCACAGATTTTGTAGCTGACATATCCCACCTTAGTACTCCCTTCTCACAACTACTTGTTCTTCCGTTCAGAAGCTTTTTTTCTTGCCAACATACAGTTTCTTCCTCATTCACTCTTTCTTCCTCTACCACTTTGTTCATTCCATACACTTAAGGGTTTTTTTTTTGTTTTGTTTTGTTTTTTTTCCATTCTGTCCACAGTTCTTTCTATCAAATTTATAAGAGGATATTTATTCTAGCTCTTAGTAGGCTGTTAGCTACTTTCAGGCACTCCTTCCTCCTACAGGAGGTTTTCTCTTCTTTGCAACTTGTCCTTTGACATTAACGTGATAGAGATAGGAATCAAGTCTGAAAAGAAAGTGAGGGTCTTTATGGTGTGCATCCTCTACAGGTGATCCTGCAGCCCAGAAAGGAACTCTAGCTGTCTTCATCCTTCTCAAAATAAAATAGGAAAAACCCTTTCCAAATGGTTCCCTATTCATCAAATGGTGAGGTGAGAAATAGTAAGGGTATCAGATTGCCTCTTTATAGACTTTACATTCAATGCATTCTGTAGAAGACTTATGCTGTATATGTTAGAAACAGTAAGTTCTGTGCTGCAATAATAGATAGGTGACCAGCTCCAGTCTTATTGATCTGAATGTCAGGGTAGGTATGGTTCCTAACCTTAAATCATTGGTTAAAGTGAAAATAAAAGTAGCTGAAAAATGACCTGAGGCATCTGCAATCACTGGGCTTGCAGTTTTTGTGGGTTTCAAAAACAAGGGCAGTGGTAGAAAGATCTTTTTGTTCTCTTCATTATCATATACCTCAGTTTAGAAAAAAAGGTAAGCTGAACTCTGCACAAAAACCTTGTTTTGCATGCTGTTACTTAAAACATTCTTTTTCTTCCAGCAAAAAATGTCGTACTTCTTATGTTCTCCAGCAAATATTTCTCTTTAAAAGCTCTGTCCAGAGACAGACAGGAAGATAATTTTTGATCTGCTTGTTTGCTTTAAGCAAAATTATAAGGGTGTTTTACTCTGTGCAGGTGTGCGTACTTAACACTGTCAGGCTTTTTTCTTTAGCCATAGAGGCTAGAGATTTCCTCTTTAAAATTAGAGATGTGATGGTCTTACATGACTCCAGCATCTGGAGACTTCAAAGCTTTTAATCAGACTTGCTGGCAACATTGAAGTTAATGTTTGCAACCAAATTCATAAACCAGCTAACCTTATACATGATACATGAGCGGAATGACAGCCAGTGCTTGGCACCAAATCTATCGTCTTCCACTTTATATTGCTACATTAGTTCGACCAATTAAAAAAGAAAAAAGATATGCTTTCTGAACAAATTCAGGCATTACCTAATAGATGGCAAGCACGTGCTATGCAGATTAGCTCAGACTGCCCGAAATGTGTTCTGCCATGACTTTTGATTCAGATTCAATATTATACATTAAGTGCTGATCATCCTAACAGTGAAGTTTCCTTGGAATCTCCCCTGCAGAAGCTCTGTGTCCAGCATTTTCAGTTGCATAGATGACCCTTGCTGATGTTGAAAAGGACTGAGATTTGATAGCTCAGAGAACCAAATTAATCATGTATACTGAATTAAAGCTTTTCACATAGTATTTGGAAAAATCATACCAATATAAAATCAGCTGTAGTGCTAGCTGGTTGGCAGTTTTTCATTGGAATGGTTTTCTGGTGGAGAAACTTGCATAGGAAAGCATTTATTTCAATAAAAAATATTAAAGTTAAATTTATTATTATTTAACTGACCTGAAGGGCTTAACTTTGACAAGATAATCATCATCATCATCAAAGAAAAAAAAAACCATACATTATTATACTGTTCTAATATCTTCTGTCTTGCATCAGGGGTTAGGTTTTCTCACACATTTCCTGTATATGGTGATCCTGAGGGAGTGCAGTACGTTGTAGGAATTTGTTCGGTGGGTTATATACTATGGTTTAGCTCCTGGTCTGTAGAAGGAAATTGAGGACTAGAATTGAAATGAATAGAAAACAATAGGAAAATGTGGTTTAGTACTGTAATGAATGAGATCTGCAAAGGGTTTTTCCAAGGTTTACACTGTCAGGACATTTTGTTTGAATTGAAACTGTCTAAACAAAGTGTTTTGATGCCACCCAGCTTAGATTTCTAGGTTTTCCTCTGTGAAAAATCTCAGCTCCATATCCCATTTCAGGGGGAAATCAAAATGCATGGTTTCTCCTGCAATAGTAGTTCTGTGTTTTGTTCAACCCTGATCATAATGAATTGAAATACATACCTGAATTAGTGTGATACTTCATGTGAGAGGAATTCTTGGGCTGCTCCTTGAGAGAGAAACATTTTCTTAAAGGAAGGACGGTACTTACATAGTAGAATCATTTCTAGGAGGTTTCTGCAGCATCCATATTTGTAGAGGGATGCAGAAGGAGAAGGCATCAAAAGTGGATGTGGTTAAGCATTCCTGCTGGGTTTCTGTTCCATTCAAGTGGTCCTATATAGCACAGGTAGCTTGTTATGCCAGGAATGTTCTAGTTCAGGAACACTTTACCAGTGAGCGACTATAACAAAGGAAAGTAGTATTAAAGTGTGCATTTGGGATTTTGGTTATTATAAATTAGATTCTTTGAAATTTCATTTAGAACCAAGAACTAAAATGATGTTGGAAGGCTCAGAGGATTAATTCTTCCTGAACAATAGACTGTCACTGATCACTCTGTAAAGTAATTATGCCAAATTTAATTATAATACAAGCACATTGTGTGATAGTCATAGCATGCCCAAAAGAGAGTTTGAAAAGGTGCCTCACAAGCATATGGACTAGCTCTGGGAGCGCAGTGGCAAATTACGCATGTTGTAATTGAGTACAACTTAATATCAGGCTTTGTTAATTAAAGGTTTGGGGTTGTGTGGTGTGGATTCTGGCTGGCACACTTGGCTTTTCAATATCATCAGCATAATGGAACAAACGAACTTTTCCTTCCCCATTTTATAGCTTCTGCCAAAAACCTTTAAGACTTCCAGTAGCGTTAATGTGTTTATATCAATTGGATTATCTTTGTGGTGGCAAAACCAGGAGTGCCCAAGTTTTTACAAGGATGGAAAAATTACCATCCCTCTTTCAGGTACTTCAGTTGCAGGGACTGCACTATCATCTGCACATAGCTTTCTGTATCATCCACCCTTGCAGTATTTTTCTCCATGCAAAACTAAGGATTCTACTTCACCATTTTGGGATTCTCTCTTCAGTTTTACATCCAACTTCATTTTGGATTTGGACTAATTATGGAAATACTATTAATTAGAAAATCAAGTGCTGATCCTGTTTACAGTTCCATCCCTCGCTGAACTGAGGGAGCCAGCAGGATCAGAGCCTTAACAGAGCCTGTCTGGATTTAGGCTGACATTAAGATGCTTGGCCAGAACCTTTTCCTGGGTAAAACAAAACCTGCGTGAGACATATATAAGCAAAATGAATACAGTAATGAAAATGAGATGTAAGTTGGGGAAATTGTTCCATAGCTGGAATGACACAGTGCAGGGAGCCTGAGCTGAAGTTTATGGCACATTTGTGCTTATGTTATGCCAGGGCAAATATCTTGGGAGAAAGCTAACAAGATCTAAAGTATGGATGTCAGGAGTAATGAAGTAGGAATGGTGGCAGTGAGACGTATACACGCCTTTGGTTTGTATTGCAAAACAGGGTATTTACTATAAAGCAATAAAGATGTTTAGGATCATAGGTCAGAACTAGTGAAATGAATGCGGTTGTGCTGAGGTTACCAGGTTTGCACTCATAGCAGGGCTCAATTTGGCTTTACATCTCAATGGGAAAAGTTAAAAATAGATATCTGTGAAGACCAGGAAAGCTAGTCTAACCTAATATGCCTTCTTTTTTTTCCTTCTTTTACCTTATTTATTTTGTATTTTTGTGTATGCATCCACTTTGTTACATGGAAAATCTGGTCAAAATATAAGTCTGGTTAATCTTTCTACATATCTAGCACTGAGGCTACTAACACCCTGAGTTACATTGCATAAATTCTACTGTATGCAGGGGATGGTGCCTGCACATACATTGCATTTTCGCTCTCCCTTTCTTCACTGTCCCAAAATACCACAGTTGAAAATAGTTGTTCAGTAGAACTAGTGAGACTATTGAAACAACAAACAAGAAACAGCTGTCTTCTCTGTTTTCCTCCAGTGTAGAACATTTTGTTTTCCAGGTCATCTTTGCAGAAGTATGGTATTTTCATGGAAAGTGTAGAAAAAAGGTGTTTAAAAAATATCAAAAACTCTGTGTTATTTGTTTATTTTGCTTCACAGTGTGATATATTCACCTGAAGCATGTTAATAGCCAGCTTTCTGCAGTAAGTTGCATCATCGATATGTTTTCAGATCCTAAGCCATACCTGTCATAGATGGGAAGAGTATCAGTTTGTTTTATTGAAGAATATTGAATGTGAAATCTGGCATGAATTGTACGGTCAGCAGTTTTCAGGTCTGTGAAGAAATCTGTGTTGATGTGCTGGTCTGCTTGTGAGGATAGGAATGATGTGCTGGTGACTGGCATTGTCTGATGTGATAGCTGGTCTTTTAGTTTTGTGAATCTCTTTAAACAAAAGTTTGTGACATATTCATGTGCAGTCCATTATACAAATAACCCAAGTTCTCTTTGAGAATTTCTGTGTATACATGCAGCTCCTGTAATGTTGCTAGTCTAATGCAGACTGAAGTCCTGATGGAAGTCATTTACATCAGATTTATTCATACTAACAGCAAACTCCTGTTTGTTGAGAGGTCCAATATTATTTCCCCTAGATGACATAATACAACTTCAAGCCCTGGAGAATTTGGTATAAGTAAAAATAGAGTGAATTTTTCCAAGGGAGAAAGAGTTAACTAGGTTAAAAATCTATGAACGCTAATTAAGAATATGCAGATTTTTTATTTATTTACTTTTTTATTTATTTAATGGTAGCTCTCCATCCACAGTGACTGTGACATTTGGTGCTGGAAAGCAATTTAAACTTAGCCACATTCTTGCTAGTGTAAACTGCACAGGCAGTTATGCATATATACATACATATATATGCCTACATGTATTATGTGTATATACGTAATGCCATAATGCCAGTTGCCTGTTCCCTGAAGGAGAGACGGACAGAAGCTGTTATACACGACAACCCTAGGTGAACATAGGGAGGGATATATTTTTTGAAGGAGAACATTTTAGGTCATTCAGTTATGATCTTGGATGATCTTGTTACTGTGCAGGGTGAAGACAAAGTCCTCTGCTGGAGGAGCTGTCTCTAATCAGGATTTGCCTTTTGGAGGACCACCTGAAGAATTGCATCTTGTCACTTCTGAGATGCAGGGCCTGTGACCTGCATACTCAGTTCAGATGGGCAGCCAGGTTTTTCACTATGTTTTGGAAGAAAAACACTAAAATCTTTTGCCCTTCCTGCACTCCAAGAGTGAGAGAGTGCCTGTGCTGCTACCAGACTGACAGCCAGCAGCATGGGAGCCCTCCTTCTGCCTCTGGGCAGTGAACAGACATAGCTCTCATGGTCTGAGCTGTCAGTTCTGGAAGGACCTTGGCTGTCGGAGTTTCTTCTCCATCCTTGACTGTCCATTTTGTATGTCCATCTGAGCACAGGCTGTTGACTAACTGTGGCTATGGGAGCACTATTTAGCAGCTTTGTATTAGCATCATTTGGGTGGATGTGATGTTGGTATTTGTCACACAACATTCATTCATCTCCCGCTGATAGTTGCTACAGTTTGAAATCTGTCAGGGAGATAGTTTCTCATCTGTTTAATGCAGGCCCTTCTAGATCAGTAACAGGCACGTTTTCACGCAACTATCACGAGATACTAGTTCCAAAGCAGCTGGGAATATTGTACCTTGCAGATGTGGACAACAACCCGTAATTATTAACGTGCTGTTAATTTTGTTTTCTTTGATTTATTTGATTTATGAGCAAGGCCTGTAGCCTTCAGAAATTCCGCAAGGCAATTCTGTGAATTACAAAAAAAAAATCCATGTTGGCTGGAACATTTGTAGATGCTGGATGAGCTTTATGCAGACAGAAAAACAGTCTACAGAAATGCTGAAAGTTCAGCAACTGCTGCAAATTCCCCATAGTTTTATGAAGAGATGCTGGAAGCCAAACACCAACAAACAATTTATTTTACTCTGAGCCTAGTGAAAGGAAGGAGATTGTTAGCTCATAGCTTTCTAGTTCATGTACACCACCTTTTGCTTGTGCAAGGGAAGGGCTTTAGGAAGAGTCCCAGCTAATATAATGGAGGAATTTATCACTTTTTTTCTACTGAACTAAAGTTTCTTCTTCCAAGAAGCATTAAGTAATTCTGCATTTTCCTGTGCATACAGCGGGTAAGCATTTATTTTCCAATTCCTAAGTATATCTTATCTAAATGTATTCAATTTATATTGGCAAGTGACATTTGCTTTCCACTTGCCTTGTTCAGCTGTGTCTGCATTTTAATGCTGAAATGCTGGTTGAAGAAAAAGCAGATTTTTGAGTCAACTCTTCTCAGCTTATTTTAAAGTAAAGATTTACTGTATCAGAAAGTTGGATTTCTAACACCAGCTTTCCAATTTTTTATGGGCTGACTTTGGCCACTCTTTATTGTTTGGTTAGGGGTTTGTGCGTGTGTGTGTCTTCTACTCACATCCCCAACTAAAATGTATTTGGAAGAACTAGGAGAGATGTAAAGGAGGAAAAAGCGATCAGAGATGCCAGATTACCTCTATGTGAGCAGACTATTGAGACTGTAACTTTAGCTCAGGAAACAGACAAAAAAATGGTACTGTGGCTAGGTGTTTATGAAACAAAGAGATGAAAAGACGAAATGCGAACAATTATTCATTTTTTCTCATAATAGAAACCTAGAGGATACGTATTAAAATGAACAGGCAGCTAGCTTACAACTAATAAATGAAAGTACATTTTCACAGACTGTATGCTTATATTTTGGAATTCATTGCCACAGAATGTGTGGAAGAGAGAAGTTTAAATGGACTCAGAAGACCTTAGGAAAATGAATGCCTGATAGGTCTATTGAGGTAATAGTCTTTATATTGCATTAAGGAAAGATTTCTCACACTTAAAATTTCATGAGAGGGAATACTGATTTTTTCCTTAAATGTATAAATGGCTGGATAACAATCACCATGGCAACGAAAAGAATATCAGGTTAACTCAGTAAGGAAGGGATTTAATGAATGTAATGCATGTAGTTTTCCCCCCCTCAGATCTGTTTGCAGCAGTTCTTTGCCATATTTCTGCATCCATATTTCTTAGAGGGCATTGCCCATTGTAGCCCCAGTGCTGTGTACAAATACTGTGCTGTTTGTTGCTGAAAAAGTGCTTGCCTCATAGTGACAAGGAGCCATTTACACTGTAGGAAAAAATCTTCTCACACGTTCAGCTGGTAGTTTGCAAATGAAATCTGACCTGTGGGGAGCTCCCAGAGCCCTGCTGCCTTGTTCTGCAAGGTCAGGACAGAGCCCAGCTTGGCAGTCAGAGCTGGGGCTGCCACTACTCACCTGTGGTCCACGAGGCTGCAGAATTTGTCTGCTCCCACTGAGAAGTTAGGACAAAGCGTAAATCATTTCTTGTTTTGATCGTTTTTCACCTGTTGAAGAGCTTTCTTGGCTCTTCGGGAACATCATAACTCAAAGCATCAGGTGTTATATTAAATGAGGTTGTAAGTCAAAGCATCAGGTGTAATATTAAATGAGCTTTGGAATACTTGCATAAACTTACAAAATCACTGAGTCCTTCCAAGCACAGTGTAGGGCTCTCCCTATAAAGCTTCTTGGAGATGGGTGTTTGTAAAGCTATGGTAGCTAATCTGAAAGGCAAGTCTTTTAGCATTACAGATAGTACAAGCTGTCCTTCTTCCAGTACCTATAACAAGATCTGGTCAAAATTCACTTAAGCTCTTTGCCAGATAAACCTTGGCATTTATGGTGGTTACCTAAGTCACAAGAGAAGACTAGTTTCTCTTGGCCAACAGTTCTCATAAAATACTGCTTTTTAAAATTTTAATTTACAAAACAAACAAACACACACACACAAAAAAGAAAATCCATCTAAGATTTTGATCTCTGTGTGGCAAGGTTTTAAATTTATTTTATAGATTAAATTTATGAATCCGCAACTTTTAATTAAAATGTGAATAAGAAATACTTTCCTCTCAAATGCTGTCCTTATTATTTCAAAGCTGTTACCAAAATGTCATTAAGTAATTAGTTGATAACAAAGATAGAAAAATGAAATAAAATAACAAATATATATAAATTTAGTGGAAAACATAAAAAGACAACAAATCTCAAACTCTTGAAATTTTAGTAAAAATTTTATTTTGAAATATTTTTCAACAAAAATATTCTCGAAGTTGTGGAGCTTTTCAAAAGCACATAGAGTTTGAGAGAAGAGCATTTTTCAATACAGAATTGACAAGCTAGCTCGACAGGTGATATCAAAGAAAGCACTGAACTTTGCTTTCATTCTTAGGTGTCTCAGTACCATCAACCAGAATCAGAAAATGAATTCATGATGGCTGAACTTCAGAAGGTCTGCAGCTGGTGGAATCACATCATGGTCTCTTAGTCATATCACAAAAGAAAAGAGGCACACTGTGAAAAGTTCAGTTGTTCGAACTGCAGAACTGCAGATGCATAGGACTTCTTGAATGTGTAGTCAAATTCAAAAGCATTCAGCTCAGGTAATATTCGAGAAATCCAAGAGTGAACTCACCCCCCAAAACAAACAACAACAACAAAAACCCAGCAGATGTTTTAGTGTAGCCAATAGTAGTGTGTCAATTAATCGCATACATGTAGAAAGACTGGAAAAGATACCAGGCTCTGACAGTTTTCCAACTACTCCATCATCTCTTGTTCTCACTCCTCAGTAAAATTTTCAGCACATCACTACAGCTGGATATTACGCTGCAGAGAGCAGGAGAAGAGCATGTATAAAATCAACAGGAATTTTTATTTGTTGTTAGATTCAACTTTTCAACGATCTTTTTGTCTGCTGAGCTCACTATTGCATATATAACAAGGGTAGTTCTGCTCTCAGAAGCTAGTAATCTCCCACCAAAAAGCATTTGGAAGCTTTGAAAAGAATCTGCTGTCTGTGTGAATTTGTTTCCTTTTTACCCACATGCAATTAGTAATGGCAGATGGAATTGGTTCAGTTTTGTCCGCAACTCACTACTCTTCAACACCCTGCCTTTTCTTTCCATATTTAACATTTAATGACAGCATTTGGCATATCTATGGACTCCAGCACCCACCAGCTCTCACTGGGCAGCATTTTATTTTTTTTTTAAACTGGAGAAGGAAGATGAGGCGTAGTTGTTTGTCTTCCAAATAGCTAACCAGTAGCAAGAACTCCTGCTGCTGTAGTTTTTCAGACAGTCACTTATGACATCTGTTGCAGACTTTTTATTTGGATTAGTCTAACTTTTATGATTACTTACCAGTTTTAATTTTATGCTTAGAGGCATGGTTGTTCATATCAACTGGTAATTTACAGTGCCCGTGGGAAGTGCCTGATTCAGCAGTATCTCAGGCACTCACAATTAGCTTATTCAACCCTTAGCAGAATTGTGATGCTACACATATATCTTGCGCTATAGCAATGCTTCTCTCTCATTCAACGATATTGCTATGTTATGGTGTTGTTATATCTCAAAGTTTCGAGGAGTGGGCAGAGTGCAGGTGGACAGAGGTGGAAGTTATCTGCTTTCTTTACAAAAGAAAAGCCTGCAAGATCCTAGAAGAACACAGTTTCAATTTATTTTCAGTACCACTTTCCGTGCATTTTGATTTTGTGTTCAGGAAATGAAATGCAAAAATCTGTGGACAGAGTAATACTTGTCAGCACTTTATAGAGACGCTATCAGAGGATAATGTTTTTTTTCATATTGTTTTCATCACTCTTGTGATCGCTTCATATATTACTACATCTTTTCCAGTACCTGTGTTGCTACAGTGTCCCTTCACTAATTTTTTCTGTTTACAATCAGCATGTTGCTGTCACTGCTCTTTCAAAGACTAGTATTAATTGAAGCAATTTACTCTACCAGAGATGAAGATGGCCTATTTGTACTTTTATATAATGAATACTAACAGGTTACATTTATCTTGTCATGTTCTGTCAGCTCCTTTTTCTCCACTTCATGCAGATCTTCTATCCCATACATTTTTGTTCAGGCTTGGCACAGGAGTACATGGCTATGGAAAGAGGAGCAATCCTGAATTGGTGATGTTGCTCTTTCATTGACTTCCTGGCACAAAAATGTCTCGCTCTCCCTATTAATGGAGCAAGATCCTATTTTTGCAAAAAGATAATAATTTGTCTTTCACCATAACATTAAATTTGATGTATAGGCAATATAAAATATAAAGTATGTGAATCTGACCCATTCCCAACGATTATGAGAAGTCTTATACTGGGTTGGTAAAAGCTGTAGAGTTACAGAAAACTCTTATTTCAATTCTGCATAAAACTCCTCAGTCACAGTACTGCAAATAGCTACAATATACATAAATGCATGAACAAGAATATCTTGGCTTCCTTAATATTATTAGTATAATGCATAATGTGTCTAATCTTCATTTATGTCATAGAGCTGTTATATGTAAAATAGTGGGCTTTTAATAATATGGCCATTGCATTTAATTGAACTGAGCTTTGGCTAATAAAAACATTAAGAGAACCTCTTCCTCTCACTTCAAAATATTTTACATTCTCTGCAATGAAGAACCATAAAAAATAGTTGAGCAAGGTACTTCTGAGTTATGCTAGGTGAAGTCAAAATTGTTGATTGCAATGGATAGCTGAATTTGTAGAGTAAGAGCTGAATCAATACTTTCACATAGGCTTCTAGAGAATGTAGAGTATTAATGCTGAAATACCTCTACCAAAGACTCAATTTGTAGTCTTCTGTCTCCTAAACTACCCTCACAGTTCTGGGTTAGGTGTTGTGGTCTTTCCCTCTAGGTTTTCCATATCTATTATGTATCAATTATTGTAAATGACATGGACTCTGTACTAAAGATTCTGACTAATATCTGGGTAATATTGGTTTAATACTGTATTTGTTCTTGCATGTAAACAAAAAAGTTTCTGATTCTAATGTGTTTTTAATGTAATCTTTTCACTTTTCATTGGGTTTAAGCCCTTTGAATTGCTTTGAAATTTTCATTTCAACTTCTGCAAATTTTCACCTTGTCAATATGCAGCTTCTTGCTGAAGTACTTTTTGTTTGCACAACTGGAGGTTTGTCTTCTCTTAAACCTTGAATAAGATTGCCATGGGGACAGTCCATGTGACAGTGATTCAGTTAATGCTACTCTTCCCTCTTAAATGTGAACCTGTTCCCTTACATGGTTTGAAGGGCATTATGCTACTGCAAGGGCAGTCTTCATGTGGCGTCTTAATCCTAGACATTTGCCATTTATCTAGCAGTGCTTCTCAGAAGAGCAGTGGTGTATGTCTTTTTCGTGACACATGTCAGTTCAGGTCAATTGCTCTTTCCTACTCAAATCCCTCCTTCAGTGTTCTTGAAGTTTCTTTATTTTCTATTCTAGGTCTATGCTCAATTAACTTTATGTAAGTGTAGCTCTCAGGCTTCAATGGTATTATGTACATTAGCTAAGCTAAAGCACATCTCTGAGTGATTGTCGGATGGAACCTTAAATTGCTCCTGTGCACTGTTTGATAGTTGCTCCCTCTCTGAGTTGTAGGAATGACTTCATTTCAGCAATGGTGAATGGATTTTTACTGGAGATGAAAGTCGAGATTTTCAAATGTTAAGGAATTATGCCACTCCACAAATAGACTAAACCAATACCTTTGTCAATAATTATATGTCCATATTAGCCTTTAAGATGATGAACAATCCAGTCATTTGAGATCTGGTAAACTGATACACAAGGCTAAACTTTGCAATATGGGACTCAAATCAAGTTGTTCCACATTTAAGTATCCTAATCACTCTTGGCTTGGATCTGAGAGGCTCAGAATTCTGTGAAACCTGGGTTCAGTTCTGATATCTCTGGTGAATTCAGCAACCACCAAGCTGTCAGGCTGTTATTTGATTTCTTTCATGTATGCGCTTACTCATATCTAGGATGTGCTAAACCCTTCCCATGAAAAAATGTTTTATTAAAAGGGCAGAGCTTGTCTGGATATAAATATATATATTTATGTTTCTCTTTTCACAGTATGCATTGAGTATGAAAGAATGTTTCCAGTAATGGTTTGCATTTCATGCGAAAGGGTCTCTGTAGATTATCTGAACTCAGCAGCAGTAGTTCTGTTGTCTTATATCCAGTGTTGTGTCTAATTTTCCAATTTCGTAGTCGTCATTAGATTAGATATTCACAGTTGCTTCTTTTACTGTTCTTGTGCTGACTCCTCTACCCCAGTGGTATTGTCCTGTTCTCCCAATGATTTTCTTCCAGCTTGCCTAAATCTCGTTCAGACAGATGTTGAACGCATTATTAAGACTGTATGTTCTTCTCAGCTGTGTTGTGACTGCTTTCGGTGCAGCCTGTGCCATGAGATGTGTGGAGTGCAAAATCACACTGTCACTTCTGCAGCCATACTGTATTAAAAGTTTGTGATCCATTTGCAGCGCACTCTCACCCTGCACAATTTTTTAACATCAATTTCCATTTTTTTCTTCAACTGATGTATATATACTTCTCACTTCTTTCCTTTTCATTAATGTTTATTTCTAGTTATGCCAGATGCATGTTACTATTTCTTGTCTGTTTTTTTACTACTCCCTACTCCCATTTATTTTTCTCTGTGTTCTAGTCTGACATATTTACAGTGCTTTCCAGTTTTGAGATATCTTTGCATTTTAGACATTTTGTTTTTAGTAATTTGCTATTTCCTGTTCCAAATCATTAATAAAGCTATTAAGTAAATAAGATAGTAATAATGACTTGTCATAAATTACCTCAAAACTTCTCTCTTCATCTTCATATATCATTCTTTGTTGTTGCTTAGAAGGAGTTCATAAATTATGTGATATTGTCATTATTCAGGAAATGAATTCAAATTGTCCTAGATGTGTTTTCACAATAACCTGTATGAAACAAAACTGAAATTCAGTTATAAGTATATCACCTTCATTTCTGTTACCTATTAATTTTGCTATCAAAAAAAAAAAAAAACAATAGTCAATTTTGCCCAGAATGGCTTGTTCATCGTAACATCTTGCTGCCTAATGCTTATCTTCCTATTATTCTCTATAGATGTATTATTACAATTTATATAGCACCAAACATTTACAAAACACTGAAGCTAGAATAAGCTGCATACTTCTCCCTAAAGACATCACATTCTTAAAAGCCCATTAAAGCAGCAAGTTACATCAATGTGCTTCACTGTCTCACATAGGGTCCTGTTGGATGAACAGCAGTGAGATTGTAGCCCCAGAGGATTTGGCCTTTTCCTAATCCAGCATTTTTTCATACTTTATATTGGCTAGGCGTTGCCTTTAAAGGGCTTACTGTCTCATGAGATGGATGGTGCTGTTTTCTGAAGTATTGGAAATGGGAGAAAGCAGCTTTCCATCATCTCCCTGCCCTGCTCTGAACTTTTACCATGCAGCTGAAATCCTTGTGTGGCCCCGTAATGACAAACTGAGTGTTTTGAGTGTTAAAGAGGATGTGATAAAATTTTCATCCAAAAGACTAAGTTTCTGTACCTCTTAAGACTGGGCTCGCAATCCTCTGCTTCATAGTTTTGGTATGTTTTGGAGTTCTCCGTGGCTCTATGGCTATGGGTGTGTAGGTATTCTCATCATACCAAGTTGCACAGCTTTGATACAACTTGATGATGGTTATTATCCTGGAATTAAACTCATACATTTGGCTTAGCTTTTAGGTTTCTAAAGGTACAGATATGTCTACTGGGTCTTTGAAAGTGCCAGTGACTGAAGTAACTGTTCAGGAGCCCTAACGTGTGTTAATGTTTTGAAGTAGATATGTGTATATGCATTTTAATAAATATAAGTACTTTATTAAATCTCATAGGGAAACAAAATGTCCAAGAGTTGCTTAACTTTCTAATTTCTGAGTTGGGGTCCTTAGGATTCCTGTGTAGTGATACCTTGCTGCCCAAAGATCACAAAAGCTAACTCAGGAATTTACCTCTTGCAGCCTTCACAGCAGACTTATGGAGTTTGCCACAGACTGATTTTCCTATCCAAATACACCAGCATTCTAATAATAAGAATTCCAGTTTCCCTGTCAATGTTTGGAAGCAGGCTATGTCTTTAATACAAACAAAATGCAGAATATCAGAATAGATTAGAATAAACATCAGACCTAGATGACTTGCAGTTGTTTCACTGCAATCAAAGTAGGGTTATGTTGGAACACAGAGCACTACCTTAAATTAGTTGATCATCTTGTCCAGGTTCTTATCGTTAAAAATGCTTGTGCTTCAGGGTAGAGATGTCAGAACCTTTCTAATAATTCTGTAGCTGTTGCACAAAAGAATCGTATCAGATTTGCTTGCACATATGAAAATTGATACCTTTATATTTTCTTAATCCTATTTTATGTAATTACAGATTATATGAATGCACAGTTCAAAAGGATTCTTTTTTTTTAATTATGATCCCATATTTTACACGAAAAGCTTTTGGTACCCACAAAACAATTCCAGTCATAAGAAAAGGAACAGATGTTTCAGGGAGTCCTGTTGGTTCCTTAAGAAGGACTCAAAGTCCAATGTGTGAATCCCATTAATACCATGCTGTGAATGATATTGAACAACAAATCTCTAGATTACTGATACATTGCATTTAAAAACAATCCTGGGATTCAATGTAAATATTTGCTTTACTTACTATTTAAATTGATTCCTTTTTATTGCTTAGAATTGCAACATAAGAGTGTCCAATTTGCTCCATTTACTTAATGTACCACTACCGTATTTTACATTTGCCTCCTGTAAACTTTATTTTTATTGTTTCTTTTTTTTATTATTTATTATTATTAATATTATTTTAATTACTGTTTTTGTTTAAAGCCTGCTTTTATAACATTAAATGTTTCAGTAAGTGGGTTGATACAGGTGTCACTATCTCAGGGCATGAGAACTGACTGCCCCTTTCTCCTATTTGTTCTTTGTTAGAAGTCTACAAGTTTCAAGGCAGGGGTTCCCAAATTTAGTTGGTTTGGATAGTGTAACCTTGGCTCCAAATTTGTTACCAGACAAAAGTTTTCAGTTTTTGGTAAGGTAGAATAGCATGCTCTGTCTTAATTGTAGCCCTTTCAAACGCTACTATGCATCTGTTAAAAAAATATGGGTTTATATTTCTTAAGGGAATCACATTTTCAGTGAAAATTAGGGATAATATTTAGGGTGTTTTCATACTTAAAATAGAGTTAGATAGCAGTGGCATGCACTATTTTGACAGTAACTACTGCATCAAATACTTACATAATGTAAATGGTCTTATTCACTTTTGTGAGAAAAACATTAGATACTCACTTTTTATGCTAATGCCAGTTATTTACTAGTAGTTTGGGATAATTTTCATCTCCATTTGTTTGGGCCCAAAACAGACATTTGCCATAGTCCAGTGGTTTGAGCATTCACAGCAGAGTTAGGAAAACTAATTTCAAGTTCCTTATTCAAGGAGTATGTAATTATTGTGTAGTACAGCAGCATGAAAATACAGACTTGCAGACAAACAGCTGTGTAACAAACAACTGAGTTGATAATCAGTTTCAGCTCCTAAATGAGGAGGCACACAGGCTCTCAATCTCATTGATCAAGTTCAAAGGAGGCTGTAAATCTTGCAAATCTATGTTAAGTGCATGCAACCTTGATTTATTTGAGTAAATGGATTGTCTGCCTCATTATGCTGATGAGGGTCTTCACACTTCTGTGGAGCTGTTTCTGATATTGTCCGGTTACCATGACATTTCAGTACGATATCCCCTGAGGAACTAAGCTCAAGTAAGCCTTGGGCAGCCATGAGCTGCATAATTGACAAAGTCATGAAACTCCTTTGTTAGAGTATGGCTTCTAATGTATTGATGGAAACTCAGGAATCTGAGAATTACATTGTTGTCAGATATTCTTTGGAGGTCATGATGGGTATCAGTACTTTTCAGGAAAAAATCCCAGCATGTTCATGAGGCATACTGTGGATAACATACATTCCCATTTCATTTGACATTCCCAGGCTGTCTAGTTGTGTAGTTGTTTCAATTGTGTATTGAGTATGTGTGTTTGGAGCTATATATTGCTCGTGGGGGTTGAAAACCATGTTAAAATTTTGAATTTCTCTCTCTGAGCTTTTCCTTGCAGTTCTGATTGAAAATGCAGTAAATATTGATAAAGATCAGAAATGTTTATTGAGTCAGAATTTTGCAAGAAGCTACCTTTTTGTCTGAATTTTGCATTTGTTTCCTCTGGTTTGTCTTTAGTGGGTCATTGAGCTTCTGATGTATGTCTGGAACTATAAGATAATAGCCAACAATATGGCTGTTTAAGAAAGAGAAACTAGGTAGAAGGTTTAATCTGAAAAGCTTTATTAAAGTAGCTGTTTTCAAAACCTTAGCTCCAATAACCCAGAAACTCAAGAACCAAAACCAAGCAAACCAAACAATAACAAACACATTGTCATTAAATATATTTTCCAGAGACCACTGATTTTTGAAATACATCCAATAAGTGCGGATTCTGCAAGTAGTTGTTTGTCATAATCGGATCTAAAAGCCCTAGATCTCCATCAGCTGATGGTTGTTCTGTAACCTTTGACTCGAGAGTTCTGGTAGGAACATGGTACATATTTCTACAAAGAATGAAACTCTAACGGTCTTATCAAATAACAGCAGTACTCATTGTGTTTAACAGTGCTGGAAATTAGTTTCTCGGGCACTGATCTTGATAGGTCAACTGTCACAAATTGGTGTGCGTATCTGTAAATGTATCAGTCCTATAAACAAAATTCTGTCTGCAAGAAGTGGAAGCCAAAATTGGCACACTTCTGAACAAGAGAAATTTTCTGAAGCACAGAGATGTAAAGGAAAAATCCCTTCTGGAAAAGGTTTTTCTCATGTTCCATTTATGAACTTTATCTGCATCATTTGCCTTTTAGAGACTGGAAAATTTGTCTCTCCATACAGAATGCCATGGAGTTCTGTGCAGATGTGAAATATGCTTCTCCTCCTTGCACTTACCCCTACTGCATAAAAGAGAAATCTTTGTCTCTCCTTTTGAACAAAAGGAATAGGCTTTGGTTTTGCACTGGCATGTTTCCAGCTATTTTAGGAATTCCTATTGTTAATACAGAATGCAAAATAGAGGGTATTCAAAAAGTTTGACCTCTTGAGGTGAAATCAGATAGGGTTTTTGAAGGGAAAAGGAGCAAGAGAAGGAATTGAAATGTCAGCCCATCAGTGGTAGAGAAACAAATGAGTGTTTCATTACTTGTTTTCGAATAAATAGTGATTATCATCTGTATATTGTGTAAGCCATTCTGGCACAAAACTTCCCTGTCTCTTTACCATAAACTTACTGCATAGGACAGCTGAAGAAAGCTTAGTCAGAGCAACATTCTTTACAGATTTAAGAGAATATATATACCCCACGTACCAATACCCATCTTTGAAATCTGTTGAACCGTACTGATTTATGTCAGCTGACAAATTGGTTAACTTTGCTTAGCAATAGCAAAAGCTAACATCTGGACATATTTCAGAGCAAGCATCTGAATTTGAATTTAAGAGATATCATAGCTATAGGTATCTACCCATATTGCTATAGATGCTTTTATGTAAAAAACATAGTTTGTCACTCCAAACTGACATTACAGGTGGAAAATTTTCAATCTGAGATACTTCAGCTTTCAGGAGTGTCATCAGAAAGCTTAATACTATTACTCAGTCATTCTCCTTTTTCATCCTTCAGGTCAGTTGGGTTAAAGAGGTATAGCTTAATTCTTTTCTTACCTATCTCTCAGGTTGAAGATTTAGTGATTATAGAATAATTTTCATCAGTTGTACCTGTGTGATGGATATGATGGCTGAGTAGTCACTAAATGTCCTGTTCTTTTTAGTTCCCTGTTTTTCTTCTGCAAGAAAATAAAAATAAAACTATACAGATCTCCCTCACGCAATATATTTGTTGGTTTGACTTTTGAGGCTTTAGGATATAACTGAAATCATAGAAATAAATCATGTAGGACATCTAGCCATAGGCATTTTCAGTAAAATAAATTATTTCCAAGAAGATTTTGACTTGCTACATGAAGCTTAGCTTCTGGCAGGAGGAAGCCACATTTAACATATCTTGGACTGAGTTTAATTGCTACGGGGCATGCCTTCAGCTAACAACACTGCCTCCATATATGTGAGCATAGTATTGGTGTTTAAGAGTACAGCTAAAAACAAACAAACAAAGAAAAACAGTTTCTACTCAATACTATTTATGACTCTTCCAAACAAAATGACGCCATGAGTTCTGTTTGAAAGTAAAAGGAGTGTCTGACTGCTGCTGCTGCAGAACATATTCAGTTTGAATAATCCAGAGGTCACTTAAGATTGACTTTTGTATTGAACCTCTTTTCAGAAAAAGCAATAAAATTGATTTTGAAGTGCTAAATTTAATTAAAAAATAAAATATTTAGATGTAATATTCTGTGGAGTTATCATGAAAATATGTATCTAGCATCTAGCAGATGCCTACAGTGCTCTTAGAGTTTATGAGATATTTGATCATGGAAGCCTGGGAAGCTGAGAGGCTGTCATTATTTTACTGATGAGGTAGAAGTAGGGCAAGAAGAGAGAAAATAGGACTTAATATAGGATCTGAAGGAAGCCCAAGACAGAAGAGGAGGCAGTTTTACACCATAGAATCTGTCAAGAATTTATAACCATCAGCAAGCAAGAGCATTGTGCATCAGGAAGAATGGTTGGTCTTTGATAAGCAGTAGAGAATGACTTGAAAAGTAGGAGAGAATTTGATCAGAGAGGAAAATATGGGATGGTAAGACTACAGATAATCCCAAGGACTGTCAAGCAATATAAACTTATTAGAGAGAAAAGTCATATAGTGATCTGGGTGAAGTAAAATGGCAAATACTACAGATAATAGAGCAGTTATATTACAGGCATTGATGAAAATGCATTCACACAAAAGACTAGTTTGTCTGTGCTCTGAATCTCACTGATTCAGATTGTGTTAAAAAAAAAAAAATCCTCTCTATATGAACTCTAGATTCAATGAAGCTGCTGCAAAATGTTCATGAAAGTATTGAAGGGTTTCTGCCTACCAGTCCTTCAGACTTACTGTACTTTCTGTTCTAGTTGGCCACGTGGGACTCTGAGAAAGGACTGAATGGTAGCCTGCAAGAACGACGTCTGGGCAGTGACTTACAAGGATTGACACTCAAAGTGGTGACTGTCTTGGTATGATGCTATTTGAGTTCAGGAAACAAAATGCTCAAAATAGAAAGGATCTGACTATTTTGGGTGCTTCCTTCAGAATTTTTTCCTATCATTTTCAATTCTGTATTTTTGGATGATCAGTTACATAAGCAAGGAAGATAGATGATGGCCTTATATTATTGTATGTATATCTGTGCAATGTCAGAGATGTATAGCATTGTTTGCTTGTGCTTTTTTTTCTGCATTGTAATTCATACTGGGCATGGAACCAGCACAAGGTCTTAAGTGCACAGGACTACATTTCAGATACAGTACTCTAACTCAGACATGCAGTTTCTAGTACTTAATGGATTTTAAGATCAGATGGGCCAATTATGATAATCTAATCTTGACTCTTGTACACTGCAGGCTGTAAAATGTAATCGGGTGTTTCTTCCGTTGAGTTCGTAACTTCCTGTTGAGATAAACTACGTCTTTTAGAAAGATATAGACTATGTGTTTTTAGTACTGCAGTTTGTTACTATTCTGAGTGGTAGCAGAGCTCCTGTTAGCTAAGTGCTAAATTAAGGGCAAATTAAGGTTTGAATGCATTCCTGCCTAAGGTACCGCAGTTCCCAGATTGAAGAATGTGATGTCTTTGTGTTTTTTATTGTTCTTTTTCTGAATCATGGTACAAATAGGAAGTAATGCACCAGACGATTAAAGCAGTCTCCCCAGCTTTCTTTCCTCTATCAGGATCAGGTAACAGGTGAGGTTATGGTATAGTTTACGTGGGAGGTGACCAAATTCCTTCCAGAAGGATGTCAGCACCACAGCACAAATGCAGACAACTGCAGAGACTGTGCAGCTGACACACCCAGCAGAGAAGGATGCCTATGTCTGACTGAAAACATACCAAAAAATGCTGTATTCCTTTATCTCAATATATACTTTACTATAAAATACTCTAGAAACTAATACCCATGAAAGTTATTGTTGGAATTTTCAAATTTTCAAAAATTCAAAAAATTCAACATTTTTAGCAGTTGTTTTGAAAGATTTATCATTGTCAGTAAAAGATGGCTTTCTAAACCTGATATGCTCTGAGCTGGAAAGCAGTAGTGCTCCTATCTAAGGCTCATCTGCTTAACTTAACATCTATATTCTAGATAGTTAGTTAAGACACTAAGGTAGGTGTCATTGCCCTCTTTATATTCAGCGAGAAGAGGCAGGTATTCCAGAGAGTATTCATCCTGCAAACACCAGGAAGCTGACAGAGGGGGCTGAATTGTTCTGTGGAGTTTCTGCTTCCTCTCATGAACTGTGTAAAACCCAGGACCATGGATGTAACTCAGCTGCTGAAGCACTGGTACCTGGTGGGGACGCCTTGGAGTGTTCCACCTGACCTGAGCTTTTTGCTGAGGGGGTTATGAGGGTCTTGAAATCTGTGCTGAGTTGTCCAGAATTAACTCAGGAAACATCCATTTTGCTTAAAAACATAAACACCTTGTTTCAAGTATCAGCTAAGATATTGTTTTTTTCTCAGGAAGAACCTTTTGTGATGGTGGCAGAGAACATACTTGGGCAACCAAAACGTTATAAAGGATTTTCCATTGATGTCCTGGATGCACTTGCCAAGAATCTGGGTTTCAAATATGAGATATATCAAGCTCCTGATGGCAAATATGGACATCAGCTCCAAAACAGCTCCTGGAATGGCATGATTGGAGAACTTATTAACAAGGTACACAGAGAAGAAGCTGTGTTTGAAAAACAAACAACTAATAAAGATTCTTCAGAGTAGGATGTTTAAGCTTAGTTACGGAAGTTTTTGAAATTCTCCCCTTCCTCCATTGGAAATTACAGGAGATTGAATTAGGATCAAAGAGCCAGTACAGAACTCTTCTGAGCTATGGGTGGCTTGAATGTAGTCTAAACCATGCTATTTAAGACCTTTATGTAGGGTAGGAACTATAGAGTGTGTTGGTCTGTTTACTCCCACCTGTTATCAACATACATTATATCAATGTAAATCTGTTTATATAGATGTCAAAAAAGAGTATAAAAAGAGAGGGTGTATGTGAGTGAGTATAGAAGGTATGTTTTCTTAACCGATTAATTACTTTTTTTTTGTCATTATATATTTGATACATGACTTGTAGGTATGACTTTCTTTGGATCACTGTGTGGCAATATGTTTCATAAAGATCAACTGATGATTCCAAAATAGGAAAAATATCAGTAATAATATACACCATAAAGAAGTGTTTTGAAGGACCAGAATTTTAAACTGAGCTCAGGATTACTCATTCATTTAATACAAAGAGGACCAAATTTCTTTGTTAATTAAAGTCTTGCAAATCAGGAGTAAGTTAATTGAACTCTGTTGAAGTAAATGGGGAAAGTCTGTAGTTTAGAATCTCCAGGAGAATGAGATTAAAATGTATTTTGTTCATGGTCTTGCTATCTGACATGGGACAAATGCTAATCAAGACAGAGAATCAAAGGAATTAATATTCCATGTCTATGCCCTTTGTAGAAAAGGTTACTCTTCTACAGTGGTGTTATTACTGAAAGTGAAAGCTTTCTCATTATCCAGTCAGTAGGCGTCTCAGTGTCTGGTAAGTAGAGGTTTAGGAAGAAATAGATGCAATTAAAGCAATAGCAAACATGTGTATGATAATGGGATATACTTGGTTGGTGCTAGGAAATATAAAGGATTTTTTACTTATTTTGCGTTGACATAAGCTATTTGAATTTCATTGACTTAAAAATCTGGTAAGAAATCCTGTGAAATTTCTTTGGAAAGTGCATTCTTTGAAGTAACAAAGTATTTATAACAGTATTTCTGCTACTAACTTTTCCACTGCCTCCAAAGAATTTCAAAGCAGATCTCCCTAACCTAATATTTGGCCTACTTTCCCAACAAAACACAGAGATAAGAAACAAAAAGTACATTTTATTTTTTGTAGCAAACTGTTTTGATTAAGATGGGAAAATAATCAAAAACTAATTGCAGCTCTTAAAAGCTTTGGGAATCTTATTTATTAAATACTTTTATCTTTCATTGAGTTTGCATACTCTTAAAGGACCTAGTATATGTAAAACCTGTTCACTCTAAATGTTGAGGTCAAAGCAGTTCCAGGAGCTTAGTTTCCTTTGGGGCGTTCTTACAGTTATTAGTTTTTGCAGGCACTTTATTCTTTGTAAAAACAAAAATCTTCCCCCCAGTTGTCATATGAAATCCATTCATTAATACGGGAAGTTGGCAGGTAGAACAGCAAACACTAGCTCATCACAATACACAAATACCAAAAACACAAGCTAAATAAATTTTGCATGGGGAAGGAGTATGGATTTTTTTCTCAGTAATCTTGTGATGACAGTAGAGTAAAAGAAGCATTGATAGAGCTGTGAGATGCGCATGGATGGTGCTTCTTCCTTACTGCTTGCAATGCATTGGGTTAATATGGTTTAGAGTTTTAGGCATCATTTGGAAAAGAAGTGAGGCATAAAGATTAAATAAACTGCATTTCATTCCAGACGAGTCAGAGTGACTCTTTTTGTTCAGTAATACTTTGACAGGTTACATTTCACTGTTACGCTTTAAACCAGTGCAATTAATTAATGTTTGATAAAACTGATTCTGATTTTACTTTTTAGGCAATTTATTTTACTTTGTCTAAATATGTTAGATTTTAAAAAGATATGCACAGAGCCACTTGCTTTTTAAAAAGCTTCTCTTGAAGGCTAGCAGAACGCTAGCAGAATTCATGGTGAAAGAAGGAGATCTGACCTGTTGCCTTTGTCTCGCAGAGAGCAGATCTAGCAATCTCAGCCATCACTATAACACCTGAAAGAGAGAGTGTTGTGGATTTCAGCAAGCGGTACATGGACTATTCAGTGGGGATCCTGATCAAGAAGCCCGAAGAGAAAATCAACATCTTCTCTCTCTTTGCTCCTTTTGACTTTGCGGTGTGGGCTTGTATTGCTGCAGCCATCCCTATAGTTGGTGTCTTAATATTTGTCTTGAACCGGATCCAGGCAGTCAGGGCACAGAACGCTTCCCAGCCGAGCCCTTCTGCTTCCTCCACCCTGCACAGTGCCATCTGGGTTGTGTACGGCGCCTTCGTTCAGCAAGGTACATAGTCTGTTACAGACACCACTGATGGATGTTCAGAAGTGTTCTATCTTGTTTAGAGCATTTCAGGACATGTTAGTCTTGGCCAGAGTATTTCTAAAGATGAAAGAGAAGGTTTGTACAAGGAGGTAATATGTTTTTTTATCCCAGGTAATGAACAGTGGGAAGGGGGGGATTTGGGGGATTACGTTATGCTTTTCTGTTCCTCAGAAAGTCTAGTGAAACCATTCCTGACAGACTTTTCCACTGTGAAAATGATCACTTGGTAAATAAACGGCAGAGCTGCTTGGCTCAACATTACAATACTTCTCCAACTCAGAAACTAGCACCTTTTCTAATCCTTTAAATGTGATTTAAAAAAAAAAAAAGTTTTTGAACTAATATGATACAGTTTATCTTTCTGTTCTTTGAAACGAATAGGAAAATGTTCTGAACACTGTGTAATGATTTAATTCCAGGATATTAGTGGTACTTCACCATTAAACTTTCCTTATTTAGAATATTATTCATGTTCTGTATGTCTGATCCTGAATAATGCCTGAGGGAAACATTTTGAAAGATTATTTTCTAGAACAGTACCCAGGGCAAGAAGTTGACTACCTGTTGTAATGGAAGTAGTGCTTAGCTCACAGCAAAAGGGATGCACAAATACAGAGGGTTACTCCAACAAAGTTCAACATATCAGAGCACGCAGGGGAGAAGTTCCTGAAACATCCTCATTTTCCCTGTTTGCTTGTAGGGGGTGAATCTACTGTCAATTCTGTGGCTATGCGCATTGTAATGGGAAGTTGGTGGCTCTTCACCCTTATCGTGTGCTCATCCTACACAGCAAACTTAGCAGCATTTCTCACAGTATCAAGGATGGATAATCCTATAAGGTAAGAGCCTTTTCTTAACATGAAGCTGGAAACCTGGATTTCACAGAAATGTATTACGCATTTGAGCACCCATTCTTGCAAGAAGGAGATAACTCTAATAAAATACTCTTCTTATTTTCAGTGACTGCTTTCTCTTTTCCCCTCCCCACCCCTTCTCCTTCACTCCTACAACCCTCAAATGAATGGAAGGGACAATGGCATTTTAACTGTGTATTTTTGAAGAAGAGTTGTCTTTCACGTTTATTTTTATTTTGCTTAACTAGAGATCTAAGTGCTTCAGCTATCTGTATTTCTTTGTTGAACATCAGAGAGGAACTACTACTCTAGGGAACTATATGTTGTTTCGCGTCTCACCTTTAATGTGTTATTTCATGTTCTCAGTATTTTGATATGCATTGCTGTTTATGCTATTATATGCATGTAAGATGATACAAGTGGACTTTTTAAAATGTAGATGGCCTGATTCCGTGGCGTTATTTGCAGAAAAGACTTCTTCTCACAGAGGAAAAGATAACCAAATCTGACTCCAGGGTAATAGATGTAATACAGCAGTCATTTGATTAAATTTATATATAATTTGCTACATTTGTGTTGGCAATATTGCGATGATAAATTACAGCTTCTGTAACAAACTCAATTTATCTTGCACCTTTGACTTTTTCCCCCGCTACCTGCTTACTAATCCATATCCTAAAAGAATATTTTCAATAAGTCAAGCCTCTGAGCAGCTCCTGAGGGCTGCTGGTTGTTTGTAAGCATGTTTAATGTTTGTTTGTTTTTCTTTAGAAAATGTAACAGTTAAACGAAATTTCTCCTTTTTCTCTCAAAACATGGACAAAATTTCCAGCTTCACCCTGGCATGGAGTACTGAGAGGACCGTTTATTGTCCTCATTCACTGCTGACAGGATTAGAGTCTGGTATCTCATGTTTGATCTGACAGCAATTGAGTGGAGAGATGGCTAGAGGACAGGCAGTGCAACACAGGCTCTCCTAGAAAATGCTGAGGCAAAGATTTTAGGTGCTGCTGAGTGACACAGTTACTCTGTTAATCTCATTTGGGGTTTCACTGGAAAACTGGAACTGGAATCTGTGTGCAGCACCTAAAACAGAGCTGTTGGCACTTACATGAGACTGTCTCTTAAAGGAAAACAACAACAATAAAAATGCTTTTGCCTTCTCTATGTTATCTGCACAGAAGGACAGAAATAATTGCCATTGCATACATACAGGTAATACAATGCTTTGTATATATATACTGCTAAAATTATTACAAAAAGAGCCCAAAATAATGAAAAGTTCTGTTTTTAAATGAATTTTCTATTAGTTGGGTTGGAATAAGTAAATTTTAACTGTAATAGAAATAAGAACTGCAAGTAATTTCTGGAAATGACATGAGAAACTAAAGAGAAGTTTTCAGAGATACTAGTGCACAGTATCTCTGAAACCTGGCTGTAAGACCTCATCCTACAATGTAGGACCAAGGTTAAGCTCAATGAATAAATTGTTCTTGAAACCCAGGACAGAAATAGTTGTCTGGAAGGCTTGAATAATGACCTTCTGAATGATTTCTGATTTTCTTGTTCCTTCATGGTGGAAGAAATTGTCAGGTTTACTGAGCACCTCCCAGAACTTAGCAAGTTTGAGAGGACAAAAGTGTGATGAAATGCAATGAGGAAAAAAAAAAAAAAAGGTAATTGGATTTAAGAACTAAGCTGCTTGATGAGTATATCAGACCTTAGTGGCTGACCTATTACAATATCTACAGGTGGTTTTGATTCCTCTTATTAAAATTTTTAATAAGGAGAAGTTATTTGGGTAATGGGGCTGCTTGACGTTGTCACAGGACTTCAGAGTCCATTCTGCCCTCTACTATTAGAGATTACAGCTGAAGAATTATGATTATATGCCTTTCTATACCCAGTGGTGGCTGCCATTTTCCAAGTTCCCAGTATCGCATCCACTTTACAAGGAGAGGATACTGGGCTGGGATGTTAACTTTCCCTGCAGCAGCCCATACAGTGCTGTACTCTGTACTTGTATCTAAAACAGCAATGGTATCACACCAGTGTTGTGTCTGCTGCTGAGCAGTGCTGGCACAGCATCAGGACTCTCTCTAACTCCCCTAGGGGTGGGCAAAGATGTGAGAAAAGAAACATCACCAGGGCAGCTGACCTAAACCAACCAAAGGGATATTCCATACCATATGATGTCACACTCAGCAATAGAAGGTGGAAAAAGGAGGAAGAGGGGAGGGGTGGGCTCTCGTTGTGAAAACGTCTGTCCTCCTCCTGAACACCGGCTACGTGCGTTGAGGCCCTGCTTCAAGGACGTGGTCAAGCATCGCTCATTTGTGGGAAGTAGAGAGTAATTTCTTTCCTCTGCACTTCCACATAGCCTTTACTTGTTTTGTTTTGTTTTGTTTTCCCTTTCCCCCTCCCTTTTCCCCTTTCCTTTTTCCCCTTTAGTTAAATAGTCAATTGTTTAGTTAAATTGTTTAGTTAAATTGTTTAATTAATAATAATCTTTCCTTAATAATTATTTTTTTTCCTGTAATTAAATCATCCTTATCTCAACCTGTGAGTTGTTCTTTCCTTTACTTCTTCCCCTCCTCATCTAAGGAGGAGGAGTGAGAGAGCGGTTGTGGTGTTCAGCTGCCTAGCACGGTAAAACCACCACACCAGGTAATCTGAAATGGCAGCTGTCAGAATACTCTGGGTTGATGATTAGTTGGCATAACCAAGCCAGTTAAGGGATTTGCTTGTCTTAGTGTGTTTATGGCTTTTTTACAAAGTTGGCAGAATCTCCCTGAGATCTTGCTACTCTAAGAGATTTGGTCTAAACTCTCCCATCAAAAACTGCTAGTGCCCCAGGAGACAGGAGATGTGTTAAAGAAGTAGGTTTTTTGGATGTTGAAACTCTACCTGTTCCTAAGCCATGATGAAAATATTTTCACATCATCAGTCGTTAGGAGAAACATCTTACTCATTTTTGTAGTGTCAGATTTAAAACAAATATGTTTCCTGAGAAAGTAAATTATTGCCTTACATGAATGCATCATGGCCCTGTCTTTCAGATCCCGTAGCATATAGCTTCAGTGTGGTATGATGTGGAATGAGTATTTTTACCTTTATAAATTTGCCTTTGCGCTTGCCTGTATTTTATCTTTCGTGGACCCAGAAAGGGATAGTTACTTGGAATCCATTTGCTCCCACCCAAAGAGGTGCAATGAATTATAGTTGAAAATTTGCTCACCAGCTGAGAAGTACCAAATCCATCAGAGGTTATTTCCATGGTTAAGAAACCAACCCCCTGTCTGCTCAGCGTGTGCTGTTATCTGTCCCTCCATAGGAAAGTCCTCTGGTGTTCAGAATTGCTGCTGCTAAATTGCCAGCAGGGGAGAAAAGTGTTTTACAGTGCTGCAGAAGCTGCAACATAGTTAAGATTTTCATTACAAGACTGATTTTGTTCCCAAGCCCCCTCCAAAATAGCTAATAAGTGTTTCAGCATCAATTTTGGCATGTGCGGTCTGTGACTAGCAGAATAGAAGTACATTTTATTGAATAACTAGGTGTCAATCAACCCAGTGATACTTACCTCCACAATTTCACTGCAAAACAAGTGTGTCATAGAAATCATAAATGGTATTTATTAGAAAGGGCTTGGCGAGACATTCACTGAAGCAGTGTTAAACTGTTGGAAGGCAGATTTTTTGAATTAGCATGTCATGAAAGCCTGCTGATAAAGAAGGCTTTTAAATTTAAAAAAAAAAAAAATCTCATGAGGCTTTTCAACCCTACCATGAGTTTTAGAATCTGCCTGTGGTTCCCAGAAAGGTGAAATACCTCGATAAGGAGGCATGGCGGAAAGCAGCTCTGATGTGCTACCTGTATTTCTGTATTTCCTGAAAGAGACTTCCTACATCCCAAAGGGGTTCCCAAGTGTTGTGCTGTCTGGGTGCCCAGATTGCATGTCAGAAATGTACTTATCTTGGATAGAACAAAGACCTCCTCCTTGGTTTTTCCAAAAACCTCAGGGACTTCATAGTGGGATAACGAGGAGAGGTGCTGGCCCTCCTCCTGGCATGTCGGCAGGTGCTGCCCTGCTCCTTGCATGTCCCGGGTGCCCCTCTCTTGCCGCACTGTGACAGGACAGTAAGGACAGTCAGAATGCAGAGTTTGTGGCCCACCTTAAAACCTTAGGCCCTTTAGGAGACCAGGGATAGGAGAAAACAGCATGGACCTTCCCAGACTGCCCTCCATTCTCAAGTTGCTATTAGGGTTTCCGCATTCATGGAGATTCACAGACAGGGCAGTGTATGCTTAAGCAGATTTCCTGATTATGTATGGGCAGAGGAGCGAGATACTACCCTGCTCCAAAGGAGATGGCATTTCTGTGAAAGAAATTGCTGGTGGCAACCACTTTGGAGCTCGGACTGCAGGGCTGTGATCCACTTTCTGACTTGTTAACGAGCAATTCTTAATTTTTGTTTTCAAGTAGAAATCTAGGTAGTGTTTGTAGCCTGTGCTAATCCTTGACAAACTTGCTTAAACTGAAATGATTTATATTTATTCTAATATTTGCAATCAGAGCTGAGAACCCTTCTATAATGGCTCAGTCTGACAAATAAGGGCTAAACTACTACATTAGTTTGTTCTTTCTTTTGTCATATTACATTTTCAACAGCCCTTGGATCTGCTGTCTGACCTTCCATTTGTAATTATGAATTTAATTAGCAGTGACTGAACTTCCAGCTTCATTTCTTGTTAACAAGCAGACTACATACAGTTCAGTAGTGCAGAGATATTCTTAAACTCAGGTTTAGGAGAGCTTGTCTGATAAGAGGTATGAATCATGCAGGAAAAAAAATAGGACATGAAAAGTAAGCTATTTGCAAACTGAAGAGTTTAAATTTAAGATTTTATCAAATTGATACTTAATATTTGGGGCTGCTATGGAGGTTCTTAAAGGCATCTGCATATATGCTTTCATGGTTTGCATAGAAAAGTGTTATATATGCTTTTATAGTCACAGTTGTTTCATGATCTAGCATTTCCTTATTTGCATTTTAATCCCCAAATTTCCATGTGTTTTGGTGACAGTGGAAAATTTACTGCAGCCTAGTAGGGGTGATAAGTCTGGCACTTGGAAGACTTGGGTGCAATTTCTTTTTCTACCACAGGCTTTGTTTGATCTTGGCAAGCTTAGCCTCCTCTCTATCTCGGATCCCTTTCTGTAGAACAGAGTAACATTTTTTCATATCTTATATGGCATGTTGTCAGTTTAGCTGCTTTTAAAATCTTGGCCAGAAATGACCATATTATTATAGCTCTGCAGGTATCAAAAAAGATATAAATGTTCTGGGTTGCATTAAAAAAAATAAATCTCAAAATATTTTAAAAGAAAATGAGGAAAGTATTTTGAAGATGCCAGCTAGAAGGAAATGAACAAAGGTTTCATCTACTGTATTTAAATGGACTTGGTATAGGACTAGTAGCAAGAAACTCACAGAAATCTCCCTGTATTTGCAGTGATTTTGCCTTGAAATTCCTTGTTTGAAAGCAGCCTTTCTGTTCTTAATACCACACGTGGCTTTCTACATATTTCATTGAATTTTCTTTTATTCTTAATTTTCTTGTGTTTAATTTGTACTGTGTTTTGTAGTGTCTGTGCAGCACCTCGGGCACATTGACAGGAGGCACGTATGAATGGGCATGATAAAAAATAATTATCGTGATTATTATTTAAGGCCTGTGAGCAAAAGCTTCAATCATTAAATAACTAGATTAAGTAAGTTCATCCATAAAAATGAAGGGTAAAATATAATAAAAGATGCAAGTGAGTGAGCAAGGACAAAAATTCAAAATATTTCTTAATTTCCAGAATATTCACTTTTTAGAGCACGTAGAAGAAAGGCCATGGGAAATGCTCTGCAACCCGTGCAGCAGGGCAGCAGCAGTCAGCAGCATGCCTCCAGGCACAGTTCAGAACAAGACACTGTGTTGTGGGCAGTGCTTGATCTCCATCATTTATCTTTTCATTTCCCTTCTGCTGGTGGTGTGGCCCATTGGATGCTTTTGGGAAGTCCAGGGCTTCACAAAGTCTGGAGCCTCTTAAAAGTCTTTCTGCATGTTGGCATATGCTGTTCAACCGTGGTTTAAAATGGATCCTAGTAATTCCTGTAACTGAGCAAGCAGGCAAGCATGGAAGTGTAAATATTTCCCAGGGATATTTTTTTCTGGGAAAAATAAACAGCTGAAAATCAAGCTTGCATTCCACCCCTCCAGTTGCCATTATAAAAAGATGGCATATATTGGAGATCGATGGAAAGCCAAGAGCCTTGAGATTCCACACCCTCTTCATCTCTGCCTTTACAGCACCTGTATTAGAGCATCTCTTCATTTATTCTTGTTACTGGGAAGTTCTGTGTCTTAAGTGGATTGAGGTATTAACTTTTGATGCACATACAGTTCAGGGAAATAAATTATTTGGATATGACGTTACCAAAATCTAGCATCTGCACAGGTAATAACATGATTTTTTAAAATTGCTTTTTATTTTATTTTATTTTTATTTTATTTTATTTATTTTTTTTTTGCTTTGGAAGGGTGAAAACCTAGCAAGAGCAGTAACCTTCATGAAAGCCCATCAACACTTACATGGATTGGTTCAAATCCAAGATTTGATATGCAATCTCTTTTTCTCAGCTCAGATTGCATTGATTTTGATGTCAGATTTTCTCATGTTCATATTGATTATTCACTGGCTGTCCATAGAGTAGAGTGACTGTATGCTGTCTGCATACATTAAATTGGCCCCTGACTTCAGCCTTTGTTATAGTGTGTGGCTTCTTTTTATTACAACGATAATACCTTTGGCTTATTTTGTTGTGTGTGCTTTTTTTCCCCCTATTTGACTCCTAAGGGATAAACAATACAAAATACAGTAACAGAAGGGAATAGGAATAGGAAGGAATAGGAATAGGAATAGAAGGGAATAGGAATGCCCAATAGGATATTTATATTTCTATTGTTTTTCTCTAAAGAAGTTGATATAATGTCTTTTATGAACTGATAATAAAATCTAATATAACAGGATATTAAGAAGGAAAAAAAATGATTACTACAGCAATTCAGACAGAGATAGCCTTAAAGCTCTAAATATCTCCTAGTTGTAAAACTACCTCAGTCCATTATTTTTAAGGATAAAAACAGGAATAATAAGAAAAATTTCATAGTGAATTCTGGTTTGTAAATGCAGTCTTGGTGAGGAACAACTGTTAAAATTGCAAAAGTAATTTAATTTTCTTTTTTTTTTTTTTTACATTTTCTTAAAAAGTAAAATTGCTGCTTTTTTTCATGTGAATATGCAATTTGATGTGTTTGCCTGTTGGCCATATTTACTTTCATTTTGGACAGAAAAACATTGTTACATGGCCCCACAGTATATGTCTTTGTCAGAAGAACGTTTAAACAAAGGCCCTCGAAGTGGGAAGCCAAGTAGATCCTGGAAAAAAAAAAGGTACCTTCATGACACTTGCTGGTGAAAAAGCTGCCCAGAAAGCAAGCAAGCAAACAAACAAGAAACCTGTAAAATGACTTGTATTTTATACCTTTTATCTGTGCAGCTCGGAGTCATTAGTGTAACAGTGAGTCCTATTATAAAAGTCACGCAGGTTGTTCTATTATGTGGTAAGATAGTGCATATTTTTGCATAGGCTTCAAGGTCCTCTGGAGTCAGGTGATGTCTCTGAAAGCATCTCTGCAGACAGAACAAACAAGTTAATTGCATTTGCAAAATGACCAATAACTAGTAAGCTCTATATCACAGTAAAGTTACTTCCTGTACCCTGCTCCCTGTGAATCAAGCACATAAAGTTAAAAAGTAGTTCTACCTAACTTGTAAGAAGGGAAAGTTGTACCTAGTTTGTTACTTGCTCTCGGCTCAGGCAGGACATACATAAGCTTCCAGCTCTGATAATCTGCTGTGTATTTTGAAAAATGCTTCATTTGCCTGTGCCAGAAAAAGTCTTCTCTCTTGCACACTTCTTCAGCGACATTTCCACATGAGCAGTAGTGCTGCCATTTTCATAGCACATGCATTCAGCACCAGAATTCCTGGCCTGCCTGACAGCAAAAGTAATTTTCCCTCCTTCTATTTGCTACCATATATTCTGTGTCAGCAGGATAACTGTGAGCGTAAAGACCTGCACCGAATCATTTCTTTTTTAGATCATTTTGGATGGAAGGAGGAGGAGGGAGGAGTCTCCAGCAGGAGCACAGGCAGACCGCTTGTCCCGCTCGCTGTCTTCCCAGAGTAGGGGTTGGTTGGTAGCACCAACCAGTGTCACCGTGCTATGGCCAGTCCTGTGCTCCATTAGATGATCTGTCTTTCATGTTGTGAGGTTTGAATGAATAGACTGCAATTAAAATAAAGTAACAATCATACCTCCTATAGTCTAAAAGCTTAGTTTGTACAGTCACTGCAAAAGCTGATGTATTGGAGCAAGGCTCTGCTGCTTTTCCTTCAGCGATTAAAAATTGAGCATGTCGCTGGGAACTCAGTGGGGGCAAAAAGGCCTTCTAGAGAAGATCCACCCTACAGAAACCTGTACAGCAGTACCATGATCCTGTTGCACCCCTTCTCTTGCACAAAATATCTTCCTCGCAGCTACCTTTCAGCATTAAGAATTGAGTAGCATTGTTCACACGTCACCCTATCTGGAAGCTTTCTGCCTATGCTGAAGGTTGCAGGATTACAGCTTTGGTTTTGGTGAGCTCAATGCAATCTCTTATTGCGTGTTTTGCTGAGGAAGTCAGCCACAAACTAAGAGATAAAATTTTGTTTGGGATGGCAGGGGTACAG
Source organism: Anser brachyrhynchus (assembly GCF_964034855.1). Lineage (NCBI taxonomy): Eukaryota > Metazoa > Chordata > Aves > Anseriformes > Anatidae > Anser > Anser brachyrhynchus. The sequence continues at coordinate 15,312,217 of NC_137700.1, forward strand.
ACATGTGTCCTTTTGCCTGTTCTGTTGTGGACACAGGAACTTCAGACACGGGATGAAGCACACAACTTTGTGTAGTAACATCTTAAATCATGTAAGCTAGATTCATTAGTGTTGTAAAGGAGATTTAGTTTTGACTTTCTGATTTTTCTTCTCTGTGTTTAAACAACTGTTGCATTCAACTGAGTCAAATGGTTGTACTACTCCTTTTTAGTTAAACTTAGGTAAAAATGCTCTGTCGTAACATGAGGTGGAAAACCAATCTTCCCATTTAAAGAAAAGGCTTTAAAAAATTAATATGCTCATAAGGAGATTTAGAAACAATTCCCAATGATATCTAAAAACAAGCAAAACAAATAAAAAACCCTGCAACAACAAAACACTTTTAATAGATGCAAGTTATGTCTTTTGTGGGGAAAGGAGCTGGGGGTTCTTATTCTCTCTGGAAACTGAGATGCTGCTGTTCATTTGCATTAGTTCTTTCCTGCTAATTATTGTGTTGCAGAAGTTTTTCTAGAAGGAAAGAAAAGTTTTCCGAAAATAATACTCTGTTGCTAAGAGAATGATTGCATATGTTCTTTCCACTTCCTGGGCTTATTGCCTTACTGAGCAATGTTCTATTCTGCTGCACACGTGCCCCCATATAATGTAATACAGCGTGTTTCCAAACTCATCTGGTGATGAGGAAGAGAATGGTGTTGCCTTGGAAAAACTATTTTGATGCAGCTGCCAAGGTTCCATTAAAAGAAATGTAATCATGTGCACTAAAGTTGTTTGCCTTCTAAACCATTAAAACCAGCCCAGGAGAATAAGCTACTGATTTAATTCAATTGATTTATGAATAGTCATATCTATCTGAAAAAGAACAGAAAACCATCAGTCAGAATGGGGTGGATGTTAGCTACTGTGCTTCTTTTATATGGCAGTAATGCAATTTCCAAGGTAATATTTCAAGGTGTGAAATTAGGCTGCCCAATAAACTAATTAATCTCAATATAAGGAACAGCTAGTTGGTTCTGATGCGGTGCTGTCAGTGTTTCTAGTGTGAGGTTTGGTATTCAGGTGAGACTTGTGTGTGGGGTGAGGAGGAGCAGGCAGAACAGCAAGGTCTCTCTTTCTCTTCACTTCAGTGTACATCAGGATGAGGTGGGAAGTATGCCACATACCGAGCACTTGCCTTTTGGGTCCTCTGAGAAACAGGCAAGTGGGCCTCCAGACTTTAAATATGCATATGTAATGCATGCACTTTAGACATCAATAATAATTGCTGAATGCTATATGTGCTTTCAGTATTAATGAAGAGCCCTATGTTTTGATTTCCCAAGAGTACCCGGCACATGTTCTAGCAATCAAGATGCCTCTTCAGAGCCTTTCTATTTTCTTCTCTTCTTTCTGTCAACATTGATAGCTTCTGCTTTATTCCCTGTGGTAAGGGAAGGGTGTGAAGCTGTTTTCCAGCATCACCATGTACCTCTGAGAGATCTGAGCAGCTTGAATCTATCCGGCCCCTCCATCCCAGCTGTGAGACTGCAGGCAGCAGCCCAGAGCTTTCTGTACAGAGATCCTCGTCCCAAACCATGAGACAACTCCTGATAAATCAAAAATTAATAAAGAGCTGAGCAGGACCTTACCCTACACTGGGATTTCATGGTCTTTAATGGAACTACTTACAGTATAACGATATCCTAACAGTCATGGTATAAAGTACTACTCACCCTGAGTAAGGGCTTTGCAAGCCAGCACCAAGCTGCCAAGCTTACCTGTTCCCCACTCTATGTAATTAAAAAGCTGCTCTTTGTCGTCTGAGTGCAAAACAGACCGGCAGCAGTATCGGTACTTATAACATCAGTTGTGGAGGAAGAAAGTAATTTCTTCCCTCTCAATCTTAATCATTAATCTTCATTAGGATTTTTAGCTTCCGAAAGTGAGTGATAGAAGACATCAGCATAGCGAACAATTTAAAGTGCATCTGCATAAATAATAGAGGTAGTTTGTTGTTTTCATTATAGGTAAAAGTGCGTGTCAGTCGCCAGATGTGTTTGATTCAGACAATATGATTTTCATGCCAACTTTATGATATGTTTGATTTAGGTGAAGTGACTAAAACCTGCTGTTGGGACTGAATTGCTGTTAAACACCAGCTGCAGCTTTTATTTTAATTAATATTGTGAGGAGTAGAATACCTTGCTTTAATTAACATGTTAACCCTTTATGGTACTCAGAAAGGTCACAATGACAAAGTGGTTTAAAAGGAAAACAAGAAAATATTCAAAGGTAGTCCAAAAGATATTTCTTCCTCCAAAACATGCTACAAGCTCTTGAGATGTTTTCAACCTTTCTTTTTCCTGCGTTGTATGCATTTTTATTTCCTCCTCACTGTTAAATTAATTATGGGGTGTAGTTAAAGGATACAAGCTAACCCATCTTTTTTAGCAGGATCGATTATTCTAGATTTGCAGAATGAGCAGCTCATAGCTTCTCTGAGTCCTCTTCCAGTCTTTGAGATGGATCTATGAGTGTCTTATAGATGTGCTGTTGTGCAAATTTTCCTTTATTGGTTTTGAAAATCTGCCCAGTGGTTTAGTAGTTTAAATGTGGATCTAAGCATACAAACTAAAGCTCCAAGCTTTTGAAAGCCTGGGATTGCATCTTCAAAAGATTCTAATGTGATTATTGCTAACATCTCTTTGTCTGACTACTACTTACCATTGTTAACTTGCAAATATGTAGGCCAGACTTGGATGGGTGATATCTCAAATGTATTAATCCGTTAGAAATATGGCAAAATAGGGTGGTGAAGAGAAATCCCATAAATGTCCCCTGTAAATTTAAAGGAAAGACTTGCCCTTGTATTCACTCCCTCAATAAGACAGCAGATAAGCTTATATGGGATCGTGACAGAAACTTCCTTCAGAGATCACAAACTATAGGGCACCAGTGGATTCAGATGCAAATCCTCAGAAATTAGATTTCATGGGTACTGCCGTTTAAGGAACCTACCTGTGATGCTATTGTTTGATAGTTTTAAAAAACATTTTCAAGCAAAGTAAACATAACTTCTGCTATAGGGAACATATAAATTCATAACTAAAAAACAAAACATAGTTAATGGAATAATCGGCAATCTAAGTGACTTTTGCTCTTAGTGCCTGGAGAAGTTTTGGGTAAGAGGCAAGTTATAAGTATAGTTAGATATGCTGGTCTTGCAATAGAGAGAAGTTTAGCTTATTTTGAGCTCCTTAACGGATTTCTTTATGTGTGTTGCTCAAGCAGAGCCGGAATGTCAGCTCTGAGCAAAACAACTTCTACGATCCAGTAACAAGTCAAGTCACACTTACACAGATCGTTGCAGATGACTGGAGTTGCTAAGGTGGTCCCAAAGAAATCATTTAGAAATAGCAATGGGTAGGAAAAAACAAAGGTCTAATTTTGTTTAGAGGAGAAACTGTTTTACTGACGATGATGATAATCTAGTTTGATTTTTGGATCCAAGGTTGAGTCTCATAGCCAGAAAAATTATAAAGTCTTTTCTTATTATTATTTAATTTTAAATGGGCACTCTTCCTAAATAAACTGCTGGAAGGTATTAACAAGTTCTATGAACAATGGGACACAGACTAGTTGTATGGATTTTTTTCCTACATTTCCCATATTTCTTTGACTTCACCAAAAATGCAAATTATTCTGAGATCAGTAAAGAAAAAGTGAGGTTTCATATGATGGTATAGAACATTTCTGTTGCATCTCAGACTCTTAAAAAGTAATCAAAGCCTACAAATATTTTGCTGATACAGTGTTTGTAGGCAATGATTAATTACAAATAAAATCATAAATGTGGCAGTGTATCATTTATTAATAGCTTTAACTGTGGCTTTGCGTTTCATCAGTGGCTATACATGCTGTTTGTTCCATTCTTTTAGGAATTAATCATGCAGTAGCTGTGCAGGAGCACAGTCCCAGTGAAAACACTCAGTCTGCATTGAAATGATTTTGTTTGCTGTGTTGGGATTTTAGAAGACAGCTTAGTTTAGTTTTCTTGTCTTTCCCTTTGCACTTAGGAACTAAGGCTGATGGAAGTTGTTTCAAAGAAATTAAATAATTGGAGAGACTGGACAAGTTCTGTGCTTTAGTACATTGTGTACATATTATTTGGCAATTTTGCTTTGCCTTTCTCTTTTTTATTTTTAGTCTCTTTTTCTGCTAGCCCTTGACTATGTGCTTTGGTGTGCATGAATGTTTTCCTCGATCTATGAATGAAGTTCAACAAGGCCAAGTGCCGGGTCCTGCACCTGGGGCGCAACAACCCCAAGCAGTGCTACAGGCTGGGAGATGAGTGGTTGGAAAGCTGCCTGGCCGAGAAGGACCTGGGAGTACTGGTTGATAGGCAGCTGAGTATGAGCCAGCAGTGTGCTCAGGTGGCCAAGAAGGCCAACAGCATCCTGGCTTGCATAAGAAGTAGCGTGGCCAGCAGGGCTAGGGAAGTGATTGTCCCCCTTGTACTCGGCTCTGGTGAGGCCGCACCTTGAGTCCTGTGTTCAGTTTTGGGCCCCTCGCTACAAGAAGGACATGGAGGTGCTCGAGAGAGTCCAGAGAAGGGCGACGAAGCTGGTGAGGGGTCTGGAGAACAAGTCTTACAAGGAGCGGCTGAGGGAGCTGGGATTGTTCAGCCTGGAGAAGAGGAGGCTCAGGGGTGACCTTATCGCTCTCTACAGGTACCTTAAAGGAGGCTGTAGCGAGGTGGGGGTTGGTCTGTTCTCCCACGTGCCTGGTGACAGGACGAGGGGGAATGGGCTAAAGTTGCACCAGGGGAGGTTTAGGTTGGATATTAGGAAGAACTTCTTTACTGAAAGGGTTGTTAGGCATTGGAATGGGCTGCCCAGGGAAGTGGTTGAGTCACCATCCCTGGAGGTCTTTAAGAGACGTTTAGATGTAGAGCTTAGTGATCTGGTTTAGTGGAGGACTTGTTAGTGTTAGGTCAGAGGTTGGAGTAGGTGATCTTGGAGGTCTCTTCCAACCTAGACGATTCTGTGATTCTGTGATCTCAGCAGTACTGGTGCCTGTTAGTTATGCTAGGTACCCTAATAAACTTCTTTAGGGCAGCGAGAGAGAAACAGTCTCAGCCCCGTGATGGAAGGTTGACAGAACTGTTGCCATCACAAGTGGCACAGGGATACGCATCAACCCCTTCCCCTGTGGCAGAAATAAAGCTGGCTTTAGTTTCTGTCCCCCACTAAATCCACAACTGAATATTATGCTTTGCTTTTGGTTGTGTCTAGTACTGGGTAGTGAGTCCCAGTCCAGACAGGGGCTCACGGATGCCACCACATTGGCAGCTATGACCATTATCATCATGAAAACAGCTGCTGTAATAAGCAGCTGCTGCAGTGCCATTACCTGCTGAGGGGTTCAATCACTATTTGTTTTCACTGTAGTAAAAGTATGTAGTTGACATGGCAACGTGGTTTGTGACACATGCCAATTGATTGGTTTTTCCACTGGAGGAAAGTCCCTGCGTCTTTGAAATCATATGTAGCAGCTGTTCTTCTCCACTGATGATTACAAGCCCATATATAGCCATAAATGCCTGCATTGTTTGTCTCCTTTAGTGATCAGGAAATGTTTAGCCCTGGTGTGAAGGGCTGCAACTCCATTGATTCAGTGTAGTTTAATCTACCAGTGTTTATGGCTTCCCTCGCAGAAACTCCCACGAGGCTTTTTCTGCTAAAGCTTTTGTTGTTTAAAATAAAGTGGATGATATTTTTCATGGACAGCTGATGAAATGAGCTTTATGTGAAATCTGGAATGATATATTTGCTGGTGAAGGACTTGATCCTGCAAAGTGTCTATTAAGCATGCAAGTACTACTGCCGATTTCTACTGGACTGCCTCTCGCAGTGAAGTTAAGATTTTGCTTAGTGCATTTTCTGAAGAAAGCTATTGCTGTGCACATCGCCATGCTGGGGCACAATTAAGGGTGGTTAAAGTGGCTTGCTTTGCAGTGAAATGGCACAATGCAGAATTTGGTCATGTCACTGTAGAGAAGTTGGCAATTCAGTGATTGATTTAAGAGCTCAGTTTGATTTTTCATAATTTTGAAGAAAGTCAAAGAGATGCACAAATTATAACCATGGACCAAATTCTTCTGAAGTCTGAAGATATTAGATGTGGAACTAAACCTGCTTTCCTTTAAATATTCCCTGTCCTGAGGCTACTGCCATTCCAGCAATACTTTGAACAGTCTTATTGGCCTCACTCTTAGAGGTAATCTTTAAAGTGGCCTGTATTTTCATTTATGTATTGTACATCCAGTTTAACAGATGCTAGTAACAGTCCTATATGTACTGGCAACAAATGCTTGAAATTCAAGTTTCCTTTTTTTTTTTTTTTGGGGGGGGGGGGTTGGCTATGGATATTTACTATTTAGGCTCGCAACTGCTTAAGGTAGGTCTATTCTAATGTTATCTCACTATTAGCTAATATATTGCTTTTTTACAATATAATTGAAGGCTTACTGATTATTGGCTGCACTGGTGTTTAGGAGGACTACCTGTTATTTTTTTATTAGTTTTTAAGTGGGCTTGTGCTTTTATAACTTGGATTTAGTAAGACAATGACATTTTTCACACAAGCCTCTGATTAATTGAGACTATGATCAACTAGTGGCAAATTCTATCTATAAGAGATTTTTATTTTTATTTTTGTCTTCAGCCAGCTAAACTTCAACTTGGGTAGACCAGCTCTAGAGAACGTTTTTACATGGAAGTTTGAACTCAGGTTCAGATGTCTTAAGACATTTTCAATCCACCCATAAATCTTCCTTAAAACTAGAGATCCAAAGACCAAAGTTTGGTATCTGTGCATAATGGACTAGGGCCCAAGTCCTTTGCCTTGGTGCTCCATAAATGGATATTAAAAGTAAAGAGGACTCAGGTTCTGAACTGAGGGATCTTCTGTTCATATGTGTTTAAAACCATAAATTAGCCATGCCAGCACACTACAGCCCACAACCTTGATTCAGCTTCACTTCCAAAGATTTTCCAGTTTTGCAGATGGTTCTTGCTTGCGTCAAATGCCAGCTGTTTTCTCACTGGAGACATATACAAAGGAGCAGCTGATACTGCAAAGCTTGCCTGGCTTCAAAGTCTTTCTGTCTTTTGGTGGTTAGGCTGTGTGGTCATCAGCAACAAACGCCATTTTCTCATTTGTTCTTATTCTCTTGGCAAACGTATCCATGGATGGTCTAGTGCTGAGCAATTTTGTATCTCAAAATGTGAACACTTCTGCAGTTCACAGAGCATTCTCTTTCAAGCCTTTGCTTTCCACTATTGATAATTTATCAAAAAAATCAATTTTCAGATAGTATTTTATTTGCTAGGTTTCAGCTCATAGGTAGTTCTTGGGTTTACACTGTCAGTATAAGGTGGTCAAATCAATTCAGCTACTGTCATTTATACTTAGAAGTGTAGTGGATTTACTTTTTTCCCCAATGTGTAAAACACAAATTTCCCTCCAATACATGCTGTTGACAAAACTCATAGTTAGGAACTGCAGGAGTATTTAATTCTGTAGATGTCATTAATTTCCAGGTTTTGAAAAAATTTTGAAAGAAAATAAAGTAATTTCAAGGTATTTAAAAAGCAGAAATTTAGGACTTGTGGCGTACATTTTTCGTATCTATTTCTAAGGCTTCATTTACGTAAAGCAGCTTAAAACTCATCTTCTCCAGGTTGCTTTATCTTAATGGCAGCCGTCACCTAAAATATTATGCTACATTGAGCAATAATCTTAGAGAAGTGGCTTCCCTAGGTAAAATAAGAACATAGCTTTCCCTGCCAAATATGGTAAAGCACTGTGTTTTAACATTTCTGTATGATTTAGGCATTAATATTGATGAAGAAGATCAATTATTTTAGTGGAGAGGAATTATTTATATTGCATTGTTTTCAAAATGTATGTAGTGATATGATGGGAGAGGTTATTCTAAAGTGTGCTCACAACCTGGAAAAGCAAGGACAGAGTGCTGATTACTCCTTTTATGTCTAACCTCAAGCTACGTTATTTCTACCGGTGTATGTGTAGATGAACAAACAGAGGCTAAGCATGAAAAATATTGCATCATTTTAAAATAATACTGTGGATTCAGAAACTGCTGAAATAATAACTTTCCTTAAGTAATAGCAGACTGGAAAAATCCCCAGTTTTACAGTGTCGGAACATTGGTGGTGGTGAATGCTAATGAGAAACTACCTCAGAATCAAGGAGCTGCCACTATGCCCATTATGGTTTCTTTAAGGCTGAAGTCAAGATAAAATGTTACATTTATTACTGTAGTATAGAAGAGGATTAAATCATGACATAGCTCTGCCAGGTAATTAACTTGTTTAAAGTAATGGACTTTACACATAGGGTTACAGATGTGCAACATTCTCCAAACTTTTTTTTTTTAAAAAAAGAAGAGAATGGTAAGGTTGGGGGAAAATTCAATAGGTAAGTATTTCTTGACTTAAAGTAAGTAAATAAATAAATAAATAACAATCATCGTTACTATGAAAAAATATATATATTAAATATTTAAAAAAAAAGGTTTTGAAATGAAATGCACCTGTTCGGTTGTCTTTCTGTGTTGTTTTGTTGTTCTTTGTTTTGGTTTTGTTTTGTTTCTTTGCAGTTTTGTTTGTTTGTGTTTTTAGTTTTTTAATACCTTGATCATATCTGATGATTCTGAGTAACAGTTTTGTGTGAAACAGCCCTGCAGCCTTACAACTGAGGCTGCAGTTTTATAAATTGAGTTAATTGATCAGCAGTCACTTAAAAGCACCCAGTGACAGGTTTAGTCTGTCACTTAGACAGGATTTGTTCATATTATTCATCCAGAAATTATTTTATTTATAGCAGTTCTAGAGTAAAATAAAGCTATACTGGCAAAACCTTTTTAGGCTATGTATCTACAGCAACACTACTCTTTTAATGGTAAGAAAGCATCTCCAAAAAGTGTAATTTAGCCAGTATTTTTATCGTGGCAATTATTTCTAGTGGTCTAATTATAAATGTTAGTACAACTATAGCCTGAATGTTTGTTCCACAGCATATGGTTTATGTCAATATGTTTCTAAAAAATAAAACAAATGGTTTTCAGTTGACTCTACATGAAGCAATTTCAACTCCACTGGAAATTATTTATCTATTGTAGCAGTTATCTTGCAGGCATTATTGCACTGGTTAAATATTTCAGCTGGTAATACAGTTCTGAAGGACAACATTTTTGTTTAGATAGACCACAGGTACATTTACTTAAATCAATTGGTTTACATGTACTTGCCAATTATAGTAATCGCACAGTGGATGTATTTATCTACAAATTGAAGGTCAGCTCCTATAACCATAAGTGTGGAACATTGGCTTTTTCTGCTTTACTAGTTTTATCTTTAATCACACTTACAGAGAGCCCTTAATGGGTTGTGAGATCCAATAATTGAGGTGGCAAGGTTAATGGGGCATCTTGTTATGCTACACATTTTTGTTGCAAATAATTTTATATATTAAATACGTGAAATCTTTGCCATAGAAAAGTGAGCCAAGAATTGGAGTTGCTAACAAAGGTGGTTTCAGCTGATGGCTGGTCACAAAAATGAAAGAAGTCAAAGAACAAAGAGAGCAGCTGCCTTTAGAGAATGATGCGATGCTAAGATATAACCACTCTCTGAAAGCTGACAGTGAATGATTTTGTCTAGTGATGGAAGATCTGGGGAAGTTAAAATAACAATGTTTAGAACCTGCGTTTGTGATTATCTTAATTAATCCACTAAAAGATAGGGGATACTAATATCCATGTCTTTCATGTATGTGACCTTACCCACCATACCCAGATCTTTTGATCACTTCTCCAGCTTTGGAGATGCTGAGCATTGTTTCCACTTTAGTGCAGAAATAAAATTTACATAGAGACAAATAAATCTTTTATGCAGAATAAGATCCATTGTCTAGAGCATTCCCTGTCAGGACAATTTCTGAGATAATTTTGGCCAAGTGGTCCGCTTGGTAAAGATATAAGGTTATTTTCTCACTCAGTCATCGTCCTTCTGAATTTATGCTACAGGAACAACTCGCAAGCTTGGTTACCTGCTGCAACCCTAGCCGTGTCCTTTAGTGATCTTGTGTCTCTCAGAAGACATTTCCAACGTTGGCCATAGTACAGAGAATTTCCTCTGTCAGGAGCTGTTCTTATAATACATCAAATGGGGCACTGCAAGGAAGGTGCATGCAATCCTTAGGACATGCAGCATTCCAAATTATCTCTTTTAGGAAAACTCTGCCAGCTAAAGGGATGGTAGTTGTCTTCTTCACAGCACCCAAGCAAAGTCTATGCTTCCCTCCCTGCCACCTGTGCTGATTACCTGCTTACTGGGCCAGCAAAGCACTTGATTTACACTCAGAATTTGCTCAATGTGCACTGCAATGTTTAGAGAATTGAAGAAAATGTGCTGTTCAAAAAGCAAGATGTACTGTGCTTTTGTACAGCACTGATTGTCAATAAAATGTAATATAGCTAAAACAAAAGTAGTGGTTGTCAATAAAGTATAATTTAGCTAAAACAAAAGGCACATTTCTGTCAAAAAGCTTCCACTGTAATAAAGGCAATAGAAGTGGTCTAGATATTCACATTATGACACATTATGAAAACTAGAGTTGTTTTTTTAATGTTCAAACTCTCGTGCAAATTTTCAAACAGAATGGCAGCATGAATAGTAGACATTTGTAAAGTTGTTAGCAGCTGAAAGTTGTGTTAAAGAACATTAATTAAAAATGCTTCTGCTAGTATGCTTCTGTATATGTGCTTCTACAGGTACTGAAATCTGTACATCAAACTCTGAAAAGGGTTGCCACAGAAACCCTCCTGTGTGTATCGAGTACCTTTCTTAGTCATTTGTACATAAAGTAGACAGAAATGTGTCTTTTAACAGTCAGATCATCCATTCCCAGGACATAAGCAATTCCCTGTGATATGATGAAATTTATTTTAAAAAATAAAAAGGAACTAAATGTAGCATGTCATCATTTAGATCAAGACTGGAGGAAAAATGGTCCTGTTCAGTGAAATGTACCGGAAACATTTAGGAGATCAGAGTAGGTTTCGGTACTGTTAAACAAAGAGAGAGAAAGGATGGGCACGAATTCTCTCATTTTCATTAGAATTTTTAATATCCAGCAACCTCCAGGACTTTCATTTGTATTTTACCAAAGGGGTATATACAGAGTGAAAGAAATAACAGGTCTGGGTTTTGATGCAACTCCCAGAGTTAGCCCAAATCTGCAAGCGTGCGGCATATAGAGAGAAGACCTGCTCACAGTCTTACTTAAAGCTTCTTAACAGCTTAAAATGATAAAATGTCCTTAACACAATTTAAGAATTTAAACCACTTAAAATGTTAGAAACAGCTTGTGAGTTGGAAGGGTTTTTCTTTGACGACGGAGCTGACAGACTCTCACAGTGCCCGCAGGTAAAGGGGCCCTTCGGGACCAAACCTGGGAGGCCTGCAGGTGACGTGACGGAGAAGATGAAAGAGATCTCTAAATATTTGTACGTGGGTTTTATGTGGTTTTATGTCTATGTGCCTAGATTGCTGTGCTTTAAATAGCGTTGTGTGGAACGCTGCAGTGGTGTAAGGTGTAACTAGTGGGATGGCCCCAGTGAAAAAGGGAAGAGGGTGGCAGAAAAATACTGTCTGTGGGAAGTCTTCAGCTGTGGAAAACAGCTTCAGATCATGGGCCAAAGGAAGACTGTCTGGGAGCATTTTGAAGAGATCTTTTGCAGGAGCTGTCAGACAAAATGTTTTGCTTTTACGGTTCCAAGAGTTGGCATCGGGTGGGAGGTGGCATGAGTGGGCCTTTCAGATGTTTTGAAGAGGATTTTTTTTTTTTAAATGAAAGGTTGTTTTGGGAAGAAGGAGTTGGGTGAGAGAGGCAATAGGGGTTGTTTTAGTTTAATCTCACCCAGACTTAGTTGGTAGCTCATATGAGAAGCATCAGAAGTAATCGTTATTATGTGAAGTTATATATTTCTAAAACAAATTCTTATTTATGAGATTTAGCTTACTCCCTGCTGCCTCATGCGATGGTCAATGGTTGAATGTGTGTTTGTGTGTGTATGCACAGAGGGAAAATACTGTACCATTGCAGAAAGTGAGACTTGGGGACAAAGGAAGGGGGCACACGAATAGAAATCAGTGGCTCGTAGAAAACTGATCGGATGCTTCTTTTGATGGCAGCGATGCCCCTTTAAATGTTTTGAAACTTGGCTTGGCTTGGTTTTCAGTGACAGAGGCAGTGATTTACACCTTTCTGTGCAGAAAAGGCTGTAAAACAGGAGTGAATTACATTCTGTACAATTTGAAAATAAATGATGCATTCACAGTCACTCAGGTTGAGGCCCATTTACACTTCCAGAGCGGTATGATGATGAGTAAATGAAAGCTAGACCTGTGTGTGAATGAAAAATGTCTGTTTTACCAGTGGCTGTGAAAAGAGAGAGAAAGAGATGGTGGCTAAGACTTACTGGAAATTGGAACCCAGACTTTTATTTGTTTGTTTAAAACAGTGGTATTGATTTGGAGTCAGATGGAGTATTGGTGTAACTACAAACCAATCCCACTGAGTTCTGTGACATATTGCTAGTGATGCTAGGTGTTTATATTTGCATTCTTAGTTTTATCCTGTGCTTGAGGAGGTCTGTATTACATTCCCTTCTTGTGCAAACCTGGCACAATAATGTTTAACATGGATATTATCTAACAAAAAAAAAAAATCTTTACTGAGGTAAAAAAGAGGTCAGGTATAACTAATGTCATATGATCTCAATTCAATTAAATTACTCTTTGTTTTCCTTTATGATGAAGGCAAGAGATATGCAAATTCTACTTGGTATGGTTAAGTTCTTTTTGACTAAAGACAGACATATAAACCATTTAATGAATTAAATTTCAGTCACGTGTTATGTAACACTAATATCTCAATATTGCTTGAATTTCAGAACATTTCAGGATCTGTCCAAACAAATGGATATATCTTACGGTACAGTCAGGGATTCAGCAGTGTATGAATACTTTAAAGCAAAAGGGACAAACCCTCTGGAGCAGGATAACACATTTGCTGAACTGTGGAGGACAATCAGTAAGAATAATGGGGCAGATAATTGTGTATCGAACCCTTCTGAAGGCATCAGAAAGGTAAGACTGGATTACAGGGTTCTTTATTTAATTTTTGTGCTGCATCAATGCTGTTTGCATGAAGTTAATAATGTTAAGTCCCATTAATGCAATTACACTGTAACTTCAAACAAAAATATCCTTATCTAAAGTTTCTTATAGTAACTCAATGGCAAATAAGAAGCATATTCTGGAGTCATGGTTTTGAATTTAAGTACTTTAGCTCTGCCTAAATCTCCCGTATTAAGGTCCTTCTTTGGCTCTGGCCATAAGGCTTCTAGCTTTTTTGGGCACTCTGGAAATACTCATCTTCAATATCATTCTTTGTATTATCCAGGTACTGACACTTGTCCTTTGCCCGCTTATGTGTGTGTTTGTTCATTTTGTTTTGTTTTGTTTTGTTTTCACCTGAGGATTAAACTAGGTATTAGAAACATGAGCAAAAATTAAGAGATCCACTGAAAATGTACTGATTTTTCTTAGAACAGGAATTTCGTGCAAAATGTTGTTTATTCCAGGCTTAAAAAAAATAAAATTAAAATTAAAAAATATATATATGCATATACTCTTTTACCTGTCAGCATGCTTTCACCTAGCTTTAATTTCTCTCATATATGACCGTGCAATTTTTTTGGTGAAACTGAGCATTGATGTTGGAATCAAGGTCTGATATATATATATATAATAGCTTGGGATTCTATATGCTTGTGTTTAGTCCTGTGATGAATAGCCCCGGGTGAGATTAGGAAAATACAAGTGTCCACACTTTTTCTGGCACCCTTAGTTTGCCACTCTTCCTGTCTGCTTTCCATCTTGTAGCTCAGCAAATACAGGTAGTAAATAACATCAAACCACATGTGTCTGGGAGTACTTTATGGCAGAAGGTACACAGAAGTAGTCAGTGAAAGTTTAATGTGCTTCTCCTTTAGAGAAAAGTGTCTCCTTTATTTGTCAATTGATTTTTTTTCATGAAACAAGAAAACAGCTGTTATTAAAGTCTTGATTATTTGATCAGATTTACTCTGTTGTCAATGAAACACTGATTTGGAACAAATATATAATTAGTTCCTCATGCTTTTGTAAGTGAGAAATAAGAATGTTTTGGGGCTTCGGTTCTTTTATTCTTTAGAATTTTTTCTCAATAGTCATAGGGAAAGCATCCACAATTTACTGGGTTTTACAATGCCATTACAGGGCTGAACACAGTGACACAGGCCATTTCATTTCCCAAATCAAAGTCCTTTAACATAAAATTCCTGATTGCTTGTGTGGTTTCTGGATAAAATCCTTATTTTATGGGAGAAAGACTTTTGCCTCTCCCAGTAAAGGAATATTTAGTCAACAGTTTCGGTTCACCCTCCCTTTTCTCTCAGCTCCTAGCTGAACTTCCTAAAGCTCTATGCACTTGGCTTAAAAACCCTTTCTTCCTCTGTACAAGGCAGAAACCTGGCTATAGCCAAGTCTGTGGTGTTTTTTCTTGTTTGTTTGTTTGTTTGTTTTTAATCTGCTCATCATTTTGTGAAAATGAAACTTCTATTTCGAGATTTTCTAAACATTTAAAAGGAAGTAGAAATAGTGCAAATAGTGCTGTTAAGTACTTATCTATGTAATGTGGCATTAAAAACAATAATAAAACAAATTACCTTAGGAAAAGGCACATTATTTTACTTCTTTTTATGTTTTGTTTTTTATTTTGTTACCATTCTTATGTCAGCGGACAGTCTCTAGCAGTGAGACTATAAATACTCTTATTCTGTAAGCCAGTTGTATGCTGCCATTTATTATAGCTAGATTTGGCTAAGCCTTAAATGTAGCTTTAGACTGGCAAGCTGTTTAGACTACCAACTGCATTGTCTTTAGGGAGCTGGCTTCTCTGTCTCATGTAAGTGATAATAACTTTTTTATATTAAGTTTGATTTTAATATTGTAGGGTGATTTTTACGTAACTTGATCAGCTCATTCAATTAATGTCAACGACAACCAAATTTACTTCAGTCCCCAAAGCTGACCAAAGCTGCTATTTGATTAGACACATAATTTGGGCTTAATATTTAATAACATTGTCAGCTGAACACTTGTGTTTATAGTTTAAATGTCACTCCTGCTAGCTCATTGAGCTTTTTGAATAGAGACAAGTTATCCATATCAAATATTATGGTTAGAAATTCTGTCTTTCTAAAGAAGAAATGATGTCAGCAAGGGAAATTGGACTTTCCATCCGTAAACACATACTGCTGCATGAAAGGGATGTAAATGTACCTTAAAAAATGTATCGGAAAAGGAAAGTCTAAATCCCTCTAGCATGTAAAGATACCTTAGTCATTTCTCTGAATGAGGACTTGCCTGACACAATGAAAAAAAAACACAACCATATTACTTTTTCTCCTCTCCTCCCCCTTTCCATTTTCTTCATACAGCAACACAGTGCAGCTGCAGTTACAAAAAGAATGCTGCTTTGATGCAAAATGGGAGAGTATTGCTTATTTATGGTACAGGCAGGTATTTCAGTTGTTTGTCTCAGTTCGATTTACTTCTCTTCATTTCCAAGAGATGTTCCTACTGCCTTTGACTGGCTAAAAACAAAAGGACAATAGTGGAAGAAAGTCCTGAAAGCTTTTGTGGCATTTAGTTGCCATGGAAGAGGTTGCTTTTTCAGACAGCACAGTCCCTGTAGCTACAGTGACCATCTCCCATTGTCAAGGCACAGCTTTTTCAACACAAATACAGCCACGGAGAGGGCATTAATGTGCTGCAAAGACATGTAAGCGACAGAAATACATTTCAGAGCTGAGGGTACAAGTTGCTTTGTTGTACTACCAAGGCAATTGAAAGTGGTCATTGTAGATGTAAAATGTCCTCCTCTTCATAAATGTCTCTGCATAGACTAAGAGGTGGTTGCCAGACAAATCACAAGTCCACACAAAATGAGTTTTCATTTTCAAAATGAGACTCACACTTGAGTTTTCTGGTACTACAGAAGGAGATTGACTAATGCTGTTGTGTGGAAAGTTTCTTTCTGGGTCAAGCTATAGCCAGGAACCCTCAGAAGTGTGCTGTGGGGTAGCTCTTGCAGCCTTATCAGTGTTGGTTTGGGAACAGCATACGTTCCTAATCCAATTGCAAATCTGAATAAGTTGTTTGCAAAATACCCTGTGGCAGTTGGTTCTTTAGGATAATTATTTGTTATCGTGACTTTCCAAGTGACCTGTAGCTTTTTTCATTGTGAGCAGCCATTTTTGCTTTGAAAGAATGAAGTGATATGGTCCCTATATACTCCCACATACATCTTTTTATAGATATACATGAGAGAATTAAATTGTTATTGTTGTGTTTTTCAAAAGCTTTCCTTTGATGGAGACAGTTTGTTCCCCTGTCCAATCAATTTGGTGCCAAAATTGCTCTGAATCCGTTCTTTTCCTCCTGTGTGTTGCTTTTGATGAAGTGATCAAATCCAAGTACAGTACAAAATGTGAATGTATCATTGATTTATGCAATAACACAGCAAGAGTTTATTCCTTCCCTTTTTGCTTCCTTCAAAAAGTTTCTCTTCTTCAATGAACAATAAACATTAAGTGAGATCTTTTCTTGTTGTACAAGCACCTCTCCATTTTTAGAGTACAAGTAATTTAAAAGTACAAGTAATTTAAAAGTTCAATGAATAGGATTTTCTGAAATCTTTTTTCCAATATTGTCCACGCTGAATTTTGCATTGTGAATTGTTGTGGCTCATCAGTGTGTTTTCATGGGTCCTCATAAATTTCTTCATTTCTTGACCTACCAGCCTTTGGAGTAAAAGCAAATGCCCAACTATATTACATCTTGCAGCCCAACTATATTACATCTTGTAGCCCAACTATATTACATCCTGTAGTGGCTCCTAATTATATTAATATTTAAAGAATTTCAACAAGATTAAATGACGTGTTTTCTCTTTCGTAAAACTCTGTTGCTTCTCTTATATCATTTTTAAACAGAAAATAAATGTTATCTGAGCCTGTTTTTGAACCGTTCCTCTAGTAACAATGTAAAGGTCACTTCTTGATATTTCTGTGGTACCAGCCACATAATGGGATCAGCTATCATGACACTTCATTTTTGGCTGTAGATTAATGATGAATGTAGCATTATTCCACTTTTTTCTTCAGTGTGGTAGCTTCCTCCAAAGTTTCAGATGAATCACAGACATATCAGTGATGAACTTGAAGTTCATCTCGTTTCAAGTTTTATTATTTCTTACCAAGTTTTCTTGAAAAAAACATAATTTTACAGTCAGTAAACCAGGGTCCTTTGAAAAATATTCTTCCATCTCCCTCCATGTTGAAGAACAACATTATGAGATTGGCTACTGCTTTTCAGAAGTATTACTGTTCTCCTTCTGGTCCTTCTATCTAGGAGGCAATCTTTCTTGGCCTTTTCATTTTTCATGATTGTGAAGAAAAATTCTAATGCAAGTTTCTTTTTCTCTGAAATCTGTTTTCTTATAGCTCTTGAATCAAAGATAAATCTGGTGTCTTTGGTGTTAACCACTACAGTAGTTCCAACTGGGTGGAAGAAATGAGTGCTTCTTTGGCTGAATTTCTGTTAAAGATGTTTTTGAAAGTTTAACTCTGAGTTATTTCTGTTTTGTTCTGCAATATGCCTGCATGCTGAGAGTCACAAAAAGGCCATAGAAAAGGAGGAGAATATCAGAGCCAATTTGAAGTCTAAAGTATAAATTGTATCTTATTGTTCTGTTTCATTTCAGTCATTCTTTATTCAAGTTATCTTACTTATTCTCAGCTGGTATTTGCCACATTCCCTTTTACCCTCTCTTTCTCTATATTTTCTTTGCAATGATGTCTGATCACTAGAACATTTTGATTCTATTTTGGGCCCTAAAACATATAATTCAGGCTTTGGATGGCTAAGCTGTGAATGCAAGAGCACGAGGATATGGAGCTTTGCTGCACTGTGGTCATGATGCGGTTCCATGGATAGGTACACCTCAGTACAGTGTCATATGAAAATAGCATAGCTATGTTTCTTGCCCATACATCCCACGGGTCAGCGCCTGGTATTGCCTATAATTCTTAGTCAATCTACCTCCTCCTAGCTGTCACAACAGCTATTAGGGGAATGGGAAGCATGCTGAATTTAGACAGCAACTAAATGTTTGGTCATAAGGAAGCTTTCTATGCAATGAGCACTCTTAATAGTATGAGATCTCTACTCTTCAGAGAAGAAAATGCCATAAGTGGAAGAAGTTTTGGAAGAGAAAAATCTTCCCTGAGGGAAGAGGAATCTTTGGAGAGTCATTTTTTGATAATCAGAGAGGGCAAGCAGTCTCACATTCAGCATTTCTGGAAGTTAAGAAGTATACCTAATTAAGAGTTTAAAGCTCAGATTCCTATTTATTTTTAAGTGGTCAAGATGTCAGAGAAATAGTGCTCTACAGTTGTGATGACACTGTGTAGAATTATTTGTCATAAAAATATAAAATTGTTGCAAGAGAGACCTGGTAGACTGTTTATTACTACTTACATTCATGGGGCGTAAGATAGCAATATTGCAAATGCAAGAGAAGTAGACCTTGTTAAAAGATCTGTCTAACCTTGAAAGTCAGTGTACAAAGCTCTTCTACATATAACAAAGTGCAGAAAACTGGGGCTTGAATGGTAGAATCAATAATGTGATTTTTCTCTAGACACTGCCTTATAATTGAAATCGAATATTTGAGGAAGACTGTGTTCCTCAAGTATTAGTAAGAAAAAGATGAGGAATATAGGACATGTTGTCAATGTTCTTTTTTTTGTAAACTGTTAATTTGAAAATATGATTCATGGAACAATTCTGAAACAACTAAAAGACACAGCTATTTAAAAAAAAATCAAAACATTTTAGCACAGTGACTTAGACAAAAACTTTTTTTTTCTCTTTCTGTACATATATCAGGCAAGTTTTTGTTCTCTAGCAACACAGATTTTGAATAAATTCTGTGCAGAGTAACAAATGCTATTGTCTTTGGTCCCATGACTATGTCCTTTTTAATGCAGTAGAGCTTGCACACTGTTTTCTATCATAGGTAGTAAAAACCTGTGTACTCTTTACCATAGAACACAACCTGAGATGTGCACAAATAGGGCTTGTGATGGTCCTTCCCTGCCAGGAATGCCTGTGGGATTAACACCCATTGTCTGTTGTCCCTGACCAAGTAGGAGGCCTATCAGCACCATCACAGATGTGAAAGCATGAAATGAGAAATGTTAAAGCCCATCACAGGAAGAGCAGAGGGCAAGATGCAGAGGTTTGCTGCTAACAACCCAGTTAGTTTTGGGTACATGATCATTCAGAAAATACCTTTGAAAAACACATTTTAGGCTTTCAAGAATATACATTTCAAGAATATACATTCAAGAATATACATTGAACAGCTGAATATAGGCTAAATGCCTTGAGGAATCCCTCCCTCACCATCCTTTATTTTTTATGCATCCTTGTGTTGATAGGTTATGAAACCTTTTCTGGTTGTCACATACAGTAAACAGAGATTTATTTGTTCTTTCCTCATTTCCACCACCATTATTAGTTCAGGTAGACAGCCAGGGATACTATTGCAGGTGTGGAAGTCTTCCTCTGGTCTGGTTTCATACAGTACCATTTAAGTGAGGGAGATTTTTATGAGCATGCTTGTTTAGTAAGTTGTGTCAGTTAAATAAATGTATGAATTTAACAGTAAGCTCCTGTAGCTCTTTTTTTGTATTGTGTAATCCCCATGCTATGTTTTACACTTTAATGATGTTTTGAGGTAGTGTAACAATTGTTGTCTCAAACTACATACATTAATTACTGTTAACTCTGAACTGACCAGGTAGGTAGCAGAGGAGAAAGCAAACCACACTGGTGACATACACTTAAAAAAAAGTATTTTCAAAGTGGTCAGTACAGGATCATTTAAATCATACCAAAAAGGAAAGCTATAACATGTTTTTACTCTGGCTTAACTCAGAACCAAAGAACTTGGGGATCTTTGAGTGCCTGGATGCAGACAGAATGTAACGGGGAAAAGAAGGTGGATTGTGGCAAGTAGCTTACAGAAAATCCAGGCAAAAACATAATTTTCAGTTTTATTTCCCTGGATTCTATCTATTAGAGGATAATTCACCCATCTGATTTATTGTCATGTTTAAACAACTGTCAAGGACTTTAGAAAGCTATGGTTTATATAAAAGGATGGTGAAATAAAATTAGCTTAATTGCTCAACTGAGGAATTCGGTATAATAAAAGATCTAAGGGAGTCTTATGGGCTTATAGGTACGATTCAAAACTGAGCTTACACAAAATGGAAAATACGTGGAAGAATGTCAGCACTGCAGCCATTGGCTAGGGAAGCTTGGTGATTCAGTTTTCATGAAGAAATATAGGAAGGTTTTCAGCTTTCCATCTTGCTTTGTTTTGACCTAAAGAAAGAAAGATATGAAATTACCCAAAGGTGTTTTGCATGTGTGTGTGTGTGTGTGTTAGTACTTTTTTTAATGTCTTGGAAGTCTGCACTCGTGATTATTCATGCATTTGCATTAGACACTCCAGCCCATCTGCTCCATTGTGCTCTATAGGTTCACTAGAGACTTAAAAACATACTAGTTAAATTTATTAGGAAACCAATGATTACTTTAACCAAACAAAATGATGATTTTTTTCTCTTACTGAATCCCTATCTAGAGACTTTTCTTACATCTTATGTTAAGCAAGGTGATTTACATTCATTATATGCACTACATGCAGGCATTGGCTTGAATCCCAATTAAGGCTAACTTTAAGGACATCTGCATGGGTGTGTGATAAAATAGAACAAGATTTGTCCCAGAAGTGAGCTAATAGGAGATGCTGGTGATTCTTCTCATGAAGAGGGAACTTTATTTTTAAGCTCAGAGCATGCTTTTTTGTTACAGGGCTGACATAGCTCTTGGAGGGCACTTCTTTTACTTACACGTTTACTTGAGAGAAGCTGTAAAATTCTTGTTCTGGTGACTGAGATGATTAGGAAACACCACTTCATGCTCATCCTGTACCTGTCTACTTATATAAATGTATGGAACTGGTCCCACTCTTGCTAATCCATGTTTCCTACAAAACATACATCAGATCTCATCAGTTAAAGCAATGGCTTTGATTTATAATTAATTATCTGTTATGTAAGCCTTTCCTAAACTTACAGTTGACTACGTCATCCCATGCACTCTCTCTATTAAAAATGGAAGACATATTAGGGAGTTTTGAAGTAAAGGAGGTACTGCTGGGAAAAGCATAGGTGAGGTAAGGCTGGGATGGAAGAGTGTTGGAAACATATTAAGGTTTTGGAGGTCTACAGATAAGCTGTGATCTTAATGAAATAAAGCATGGAGTAATGAAAAGCTAAGGGTTTATGTATTTGCCTTTTTTTTTTTCCTCGTACCTAGAAATGTAGTTTAGTTTATATTTTGTTGTGTTCATGATGTATTTACAGGCAAAGAAAGGAAACTATGCTTTCCTGTGGGATGTGACAGTGGTGGAATATGCTGCACTGACAGATGATGAATGCTCTGTGACAGTCATTGGAAACAGCATCAGCAGCAAAGGATACGGAATTGCACTCCAGCATGGAAGCCCCTACAGAGATCTTTTCTCCCAGAGGTAAACCAAAACAAAGCTTGTTTTATAGGATTCTTTTCTACTGCCAGCGTGGCAATCCCATTGGTGGTTCACTTCAATTTTGGCATTGACCGTTTATTAAATAAACTTAATTCTCTTCCTCCTGTGACAGCAGAAAGGTTATGAATTCAGGTTTCAGTAAAGCTGCTACTTCTACTCTGTGTGCATCTGCTTAGAGAGGAAAGGACTGGAGATGGTGTGTGGCCTCACACCTCCAGGCAGCACTGGCCCTGGCAGAAAAAGGACCGGTGTCCCCAGAGCTCTGTATGAGCTAGGGGAAAGATAAAAGAGAGATTTTGGATTCCTACTATGCTTTCAGGCTATGAAGCAATGTCTTTCATGCAGCAAGCAAGTAATAATGTCTCAGTTTATCCTTCAGGGTGGAGAGACAGGTTGCAGCCTCACAATAGTACAGGAAAACAAGAATTGTTGAGTATTGCATGGGACTGCCAGGACTTATGATATCTGTGGCATTTCAGTGATCTCTGAGCTATCAGATGTGAGCGTCTTTTTCATGTCAGCATGTACACTGAAAGGAAGACATGCAGTTGTGCAGTCACATGTGGCCTTAGCAGAAGGTGAGCACTTCTCCAGGTGGGAAACTGGCACAAGATTTCCCCATCTTGCTCATTCTTTAGAAGGAGGAGTAAAGCTCCAGCTGTGTAACCAAAAAGAAAGCTGCCTCAAGAGAAATCGTTGTTAGTAAACAGTAAAAACAGTTATCAAACCAAATCCAAAATGAATCATTCATGGAGAGAAGGGACACTTCACAAGAGGCAAAACAATGATTAATTAGCAACTGTTAACACTAATTCAAGCATGAAGTAACAGCATTGGAGTAAAATCCTTTTGAATAAGCCACATTTGCTGAAGTAAATCAGTTGGTCGCTGCTTAAACAGATTTGTATTAAATTGTGCACAAATAGTAGCATGTTTAGTCTCATATTCTTTTGAAATTATTGTGGGAGAGCAGCAGTGGAGTGGGCTGTGTATTTCACTAGTGGGACCAGCTGTTGCAGCTGAATGTAGACAGATCAGCCATGACTAACTGGAATATGGTGATTTCCCTTGGGAATGCTTCTTGCACTGCAATGGAATTTCTGACAGTCATCTCTTTTCTAGTTACCTAGTAAAGTTTACCTGCTGCTGTGACTAGAAAGATACCCTATATAGCAGAGTTTCAGATGAATCCTACATGGGGGTGGTGGATGGCAAGAAAGTTTTGAACTGTGGGGTAGTACATGTAAGAGGAAAATAATGGAAAGATGTACAAAAATTGTCATTGAATTTAATGCTTGTGTTTTCAAATTTCTGCAGGATCTTGGAGTTGCAAGAAAGCGGAGATCTGGATGTTCTTAAACAGAAATGGTGGCCACGTATGGGGCGTTGTGACCTGAATAGCCACACCAACGCACAGACAGATGGGAAGGCACTCAAGCTGCACAGTTTTGCAGGCGTTTTCTGCATTTTAGCAATAGGCCTTCTTCTTGCCTGCTTGGTGGCAGCACTGGAGTTGTGGTGGAACAGCAACCGTTGTCATCAAGAAACTCCGAAAGAGGTCCATAACTTTTATTCTTATCACAATTAAAAGTAGAAAACACAAAAGAGAGAGCAAGTGGAAGGCATGGGATTTTAGGTGCTCTCATACAATAAATTTGATTTATTTTGATTCGCCATACTAAACTTTGCATATAACTTTTTGGGTGGTTGTTTCTAAACAAACAAGAAACCACAACATGTCTTTTGTGCACATGGAAGGTGCCAAACTGACAGCCCTGGAGACTAAAGTCCTCTATTTATTTATAGAGCAGATACAGCATGGGCAGCAGCAGTGCAAACTTCCCCACATTGCCTCACCAATGTGCCTCAACCCTGACCTGGAGAGACCACCTTTAGGGGTAAGAGAGTAGTTCAGAAACATGCCCTCGGCCTCTCTGCTGTGAGTGACAGGGTGGCCAGTCATGGGCACCCAGTCGTGCCAACTGTGGTGATGTTTTCTCTGATCTAAGACCCCATCCACTGGCTGTGAGAACTGTGTCCATCTTGCACAGGCTATACAGCTGCCAGCAGCTGGTATTCATTTTCCTTCATGGCTGACCTAGGCTAAGTTTGAAGAAGTACATAAGCAATTAAAAATAAACCATCTAGTTATTACTGAATAAGCCATATTGCCATGACACCGTTTAAATGCTTCCTTTCTTTTGAAATCAATTTTATTTCTAAACCTAGGGGCCTCTGAGTAAACTGATTTTCATATGACATTTTACGTAGGAATATGCATCTGAGAATTTCTTGTTTTTGAAATGTTTTGCCATGGTAGCAAGTAATAGTTAGTAAAGCTATGATAGAATAATCAGTCCATACTCAGATCTGTTTTGCATGAAGCCTGTATTTGTTTACATAGACTAAATGTTTAACAAACTAACCTCTTGTAATTTCTGAAACAGAGGCATTTGTAGGTGCTTTCATCTTGGAACAGATGTTTGTTACAACTAAATAATAGCAGTGAGCTGCACTACAGCTGGAAAATAGTACATAGCCCATCAATTCCAATCTATGTTTCTCAGATTGCCAGGAGTATTACAATAATTGACGTACCTATCACCTGTAAGCAATTCTGCCAAATGGGATCTGAAGATATATGTTGCAGTCTGTAATGTTGTGAAATATTTATCAGTAAGATTCCATTCCTCCAAGTTCCTGCTTCTCCCATTTGAATTCATCCATCAAATGTCAGTGATAAACATCTATATTGTGTTTGTGGGACAAAGCTGTAAAGTCACTCGCCTGTGGCTCCGCAGCGTATAATAGCTAAAGAGAAATTTTGATTAAAAGGAAGCATGTCTCCACGTTGCACAATGCAGCACTCCAAAAGCAGCCACAGAGAGAGCACAAGTAGGTAGTCTTGCTTGTAAACAAGCTTTCAAATGAACATAAATGCACATTTAATTGTTCTTTGGTTAAATACTGTAGAGTTTTGCCCTGCTGCTTTGTAGAATTCACTCCATATTAGCATCACTAAGGCCTAAACCTTAGCAGTAGACTGTTTAGTTACCACTGTGAAAGCCCAGCAGGGAAAGGGGCAGGGACCTTGTCTAAAGTGTCCTAACATTACATGTACACAAGCATTGGTCTTGCCACAGTCTGGAGTGCATTCTCCTTTCTGCACTCAGGGACTCACCTTTACACATCTTTGTAGAGTGAGACGAGGATATGCCCCACAGGCAGGATTTCATACAGGTAGGGTGGAAAAAAAAATCAGCCACTTTTATTGCAAGGAGTTTTAAATACTTAATTTCCATCTCTAAGGAAGAATCTGTCTTCCTGACTTTAAATGTTTTCTTTATACCCATTTCCTTCATTTCTCTTTTTCTTTTTCTCTCTTTTTTTTTTTTTTAATCTGTTACAGGGATTGTTACAGATCCCTGTATGCCTTCCTCACCCCTCTTATCACCTAAAATACTGTCTTTTCTCCCCTCCCCACTCCCCTCCACTTTCCCTTTCCCTACAGTGGGCTGGAGGCTGCTCCTCACATCCTCTTTTGCAGTTTTCATGACGAATGGTAAAATATTTTCAAGTTTCCATCTTGTAAAGTGTACTACAGTTACCCATATGGCAAAGCTGTACTCAGGGAGATCACATGCGTATGGGAGTGAGTCTGCCCATAGAGCACAGCTGATCTAGGGTTAAGCAGGACAAGTTCAAGTCAGGCACAACACATGTGAACAGGCTCAGAAAAGGCTCGTCTTGTGGGTGCTGCTGAGAGAGAGGGAACAAAGTCGGTGGGAGTCCTGGGACAAGTAGGTGTTAAAGCTGAAAGAGAAAGTGAGCGTTCCAGACAAAAGGGCACCAGGGATGAGGGTTCACAAGTGCAAGAAGATGGAGGAGAAAGCATAAGGATGGCAATAAGGGGCAGACAGGGTTGTACATCATGAGTGGTCCTGAAAGAGGACAGGCTGATGCAGAGAAATGCAGGAGGCTAAAAGCATTTCTGGAATAGGTCAGAGTAGCTGGAGAGAATGGTGACCATAAAATACACTTTAATAAATTAGTAAAAGGATGTAGCAAACATTTCTTAGTAGATTAGTTAGCAGAGATGTTTAGGTACTCATGAGGAGGGACTGAAGTGGGATTCCTGATAGCTACTGTAATCAAGATAGGAACCAAGTTTTAGAAGAGATGATGATATGCAGATTGGATGAAGATTTTCAATTTATTTAAGGAAACTAAGTTTCAAAACTTTGGAAAGGATGGGTCCAGGAACCCCTCTGCTCAAGCTACAAGTCAGGAACAATAACTGAGCTGTGGGGACTAAAAGGAAAAAGAGGATTTTATTTCAAGGAGTAATGTATTTAGGGATAGCTCTTTTCTGTAACTACATATTATCCAACATTTCTACAGCAGTGGCCATAATAACAGAGCTACAACATGCATAGCACATACATATCATTAAAATCTGCCTCTCTGCAGCATCTGATACCCCATCCAAGTCGTTAGTTCAGTAACAGCTGCCAACTTAAGTCATGCTGCTGACTTCATTTTTCTTCTGCTTCTTTTGGTAAGGCTGTGGAAAAAAATGAGTATTGTTGTATCACCTAAAAATAGTGGAAATTAGAATTTCTCCTGACCATTTTCTTCTGTGAAGTGTAGAGCCTCAGAAGGTCACAGAAGGGGCCAATACTTTTGCAGACCAAAATTGTACTTTGGCTTTGGTAGTCACCTCATGCAGAAGAAGAATAGCATTCTCTGCAATAGCCATCATAAAGAAAAGGAGGCAGTCAGTGACTACTGTGACCCTTATGCTGTTAGGAGCTTTGTAAATCAACTGTAGAAAATTGGATTCAGGTTTGAATGAGGGGTCATCATAACTTGCAGAGCTATTTTATAAGTTCCTGTCTTTGGCTTGACCCACACGTTGGTTCTATCATGCCAATTGGGGCCAACTCAAAAAAACAGAGATATTGGGAAGATTAATATTCAACTACTCTGACAGATTCATGGCAGGGTTGGGCAGCTATGCAGCTTGCTGGAGTGAAAGAGAGCATTTTAGAGACTATAGTTTTATCCGTTGAGGGTCAGCGTGAAGCCTGTAGCCAAAAGAATGTGCAAAACTTTCATTATCACTGGAGAAATGTTTTCAGCTGACATTAAGGTGATGATATGTGCCAGTGCCTAGGGTTTTCCTCTTCCTTTTTGTATTCCTATGGCTTTTGTAGAGATGATCCTGAGCCAATACACTGAGACGTTCAAGGACTCAGAGGTCTGTGTGGTATAAATCACAACTCTTAATTACAGTGAGTGTAAAAAATGCAGTGTCAGCTATGTAACTGAGGGATGTTTTTTTTGAATCCTGACAGCATATCTTGGACTTTACAAATATAGATTGTATTGGTGTTATTTTTTTTTTTTTAGCTCTTCTCAAAATTAAACAAGTTAAGTATAATTTCAACCCATTAAGTCTGTTCATTAAGATGAACCTCCAGAAAAGATGGACTTTATTTTCCCAAAACACTCAATTGCCTTTGGTTCACTATTCTGTCATGCAATCAATAGTGAAATTTCTTGCTTCAAGAGTGAAGACTGGGTTGGTATTTTTGTTTGTTTGTTTTTGTTTTTCCTTTCAGGATGTATATACAGGATATTTTGATTCTATTTGAAGTAGATTTGTAAAAACGCTTCTAGTGATTTCTTATGTGAAAATCATAATGTGATCCCTTCTAATGCTTCCTTATCAAATCAGATTAACAACAGAAAGATTAGCTCCAACAATATCAGGAAAATTGTATAGCTGCAAGACCATGCCAAGTTCATCTTTTAGGGTTCAAGTTTGTCATCTATTAAATTTGGAAAGATATTTGGTAGTGTTTAAGTGCCCGTATTACTTTCTACTTCAGGAACATTTACATTTGGTTATCTTTTTCAAATTAGATTTTATAGAAATTATAATCAGCTTTTCATAATTACTGTTAATGCTCAGCCATCCTATACTCACTGTGAAATTTAGTCAGCTCATATGTTTATTGTTAAAATCTCAAGTTTTCACAGTCTGCAATACCAATACCTAATCTTTAGACTCTGATAGACTTGAGAGATCTGGAGAATTGTAAAATGAAAATTGAAAGTTAACATTGGAATATCTGTTCAGTCACTCTGCTCTATGCCCCTTCTGGATAGCTGAACAATCACACAGTTATTGAAACCCAGTAGCATAGAAATGTCAAGCTTTAATTATCTCTGTATTTCTATATCTTTTAGTCCCATGCATTTAGTTTATGATGTCAGTAAACTCTGATATAATTTGCATCATTTAACTGCCAAAAACTTCACCACATCATCACTTTGTTCCTATCTTTTATTTCATTTGACGGACAGTTTTCAAATGTTCATTGTTGTTTTGATCCAGTATAGCTGCTTACTGCAACGGACTCAGCAGCATCCTTTGTGCTTTATCAGCTATGTCTTATTGCAATGTATTGTTTCCCTTGAAGTTTATTACCTCTGAGATCTCTTCAGAACTATTAGGAAATCACTCCTTGTTCATCCACATACTGTACTCCAAAACAATAAAAACTTAGAAGAAAAGATTATATATCATATTATTCATGGAAATAAAAGTTGAATTTTTCACTTTTCACAAGATGTATTCACTAAAAACAAATTAACAGACAACCTCGTATCAAAGAAAATTAGTCACTTTAGGATATTATACAAGATAATATCTTTGCTGGGAATTGATACTTGTTGCGTCTTTCATAAAGGATGAGATTGATTTACATATTGTTAATACAGATCTTGAAAGATGATGTTAGAATGATCTCAAGAAATTCTTGGTTTGATTCTTTCATAGCTCTGATAATACATATTATAAATCAGAAATGTATTTTCTCCAGACTGTGCTACTCCTAGCAATGTTGAGTGTTTCATGAGCTGTACCCAATGTGTTTGTGATTTTGTAGTGCATGAAGATTATTATTCTTTTTAGTGAATAAGGAATAACATCATTTGCCATGTACTCATTTGCTACTAGCCACTGCTTCAAAACTTGTGTCCAGTTTCTAATTCATTAACAATTGTGATCTTTGCAGCTTAGTTTCTTAACTTGATGTTGCTTCTGCAAAGTCATTTTGTTTGACATAATCTTTTCACTTTTGTTCTCACTTTTTATTTTCAAATTATTAAAAGGGAGCAGCAATTCAAGTACTGTCTGGAGTGGGAACAGACTTGTTACTAGTAACAGCATCTTATCATTATTATTACTTATTATTATTACATTGGCTACTCCCAAGACTATTTATTTTAAATATTTTTGAATCTCAAAAAGCTTAGACTCTACAATATTTTCTAGCTCTGTAGTATAGCGGGAGGTGTAGCAAAATTACTCTGAAGATTACCACAAGTATATTGCCAGTGTTCAGGATGAATGAAAGAAAGACTTTATCTCTTTCCATGGCAGCCTTACATGATCTGCCTTAAATACCCCTGCTCCCATGTTTGATGATATGCAAATTCCAGCCTACCTCAAAAATCCGTACTTCCAGCTTTAGCAGTCATGAATGTTATTCACTAGGACTTTCCTCTGGCATTAGAAGAATATGAAACCCAGTGTACCTCAGAAATGGAAATATGAGCTAACAGATATGAGTCCAATGGATCAAAATTTGTCACAGCTAAGAATTGTGATCTGCACCATATTCTCTTACTATTACTCCATGGCAATTGAGGCTTCCATACCTTCAGCATGGTGTCAGCAATGTTGGTTTTGATTATTAAAGTCTTATGCCTTCACCACTGTTTTCACTATCCTCGTCTTTCTCTTTGTCACTTCATTTACATTGTCTCCTTTGTTATCTTTTTATCTGACAATTTGATTTCCCCTGGGATGGTTCCTTTTGTGAGTGAAAGGAAACATGAGATCATCAAGCTGATGTTTTATTTTCCATTCATTGCATGTCTTCTATATTTTATCTTTTTTTTTAAATTATTTTTTCTGTATTTTTATGACATGTCTGAAATCTTTGTACATTTTTTGCTCAGTTGCATATAAGTGATCATTTATTTGTACCACTGTATTGTATTCTACTTTTCTAAGAAAAAATAAAGTGTTTTTGGGGAAAATAAATAATGCAAACACTGGCAAAATAATGCATTTTAATGCCATCTAGAAATTCAGTTTCAAACTAACTTTGAATATAATAAAATGGAAAACTTCAGCTGGCATTTTAAAATCAGCAAAGTAGTGTTAGGAATCAGTCATTCCAGAACGCAAAATTTAATGTTATTTCATGACAAAGTACAAGCTTGATGTATCAGTTAGAGTCCAAAAAAAGAGGATATTTAAATTGCTTTCTACAAGAACTGAAGTGTACCTTAACCAACTCTGTTGTCTTTTTACATGAATGAAGAAACAAGATTTTCTCCTTAGAGGTCCCTAATGGTGATGCAGATATTCTGTAATATCTGATCACAAGCAGTGTGTTCATCCAGAATCCAATGCAATCGATAAAGTCTTGCTATTGATCACCATAGATCTACTTCCAGGTTGTAGTGGATTAAAAGTGACGTGTCTACCCCATGACTAAGGACATTTGGCCCAGGCTCCTGATACCCACAGTATTCAAGCATCCATTTAGTGCCAGCATATGTCCCTAGGTGAAAGGAAGCAATTTTTGTATTTTGTTTAATTTTTCTGTCAGTCATATAAGAAAAATGGGATTCTTAAGGATATGATCTAGACTTAGCATAAACCCTAAGGAAAAAAAATAAAAGGAAAAGCTGAAGAGAAATAAGTTTAAAAAATGCATGTTGCTGTACAGAGAACTCAGAAAGAAACAACCTGTTTAAAGTTCCAGTTTGGTAGTGAATTTAAGTACTTGCTTAAGTTGCATTATATGACCTATCCCAGAGAACTTCTGTGGCTACTCATGTGCTTGGCATGAGCTTGTGTGTTTTACTGAATTGGAGCCTTAATGTGTCAGATTCTTTTAGATTCTTCACACAATGTTTACAGAGCTAATGTTTGATATTTTATCTCAGCCTACAGTGGTATTGGAGAGTTGGCTTCTTGAGGAGGTTTGAATGTTCAGTAATAATAAAGTCAGTTAAAGATTAAAATTATAATAATAATAAACATAAAATGTGACTGCTTCCTCAAGATTTGGTTGTTTGTTTGTTTGTAAAGGGACCTGCATGTTGATCCAACTAATTGTTTTAAATGTGTACATATATTAAATAAGATCTCACCCAGCTCAAACTTCCATTCACCTTAGATGTAAGATTAAACTTAAGTTGCTTTGGAACCAGCATGTCTAAATCATAAACTGGAATTTACGTGTATACTGAAGTGATTTTCTGGAGATGTCTACAGTTTTTGTGCAGCAAAATCTGTTTAGGACAGATAGGTAGCATATTTTAAACTTGGTCAGACTCTTTTAAAAGCTGTTGGCTTCTTCTTGAAAAAAAAAATATTAGTACTATTAACTTACCATACAGTAATAACAGGCAACTTATAAATCTATTTGTCCATTGAAATTAATCATTCTTATAATACCTGAAATAACCTGTTTCCTATTCTCAATATTAGAAAAATATTAAAGAAACCCAAGTGCTACTATTGTGGAGAATAGATCTTTTTGCTCAACATAACAAGTGGTATTTTTTTTCAGAAGTATTCATTATCTGGGATTTCTCTGTTGGAACACCGCTGGACAGATTTTCAATATGCTGAGCTATCTAATGATTTGTCCATTTCTTTTCTCATATTGAAATAGGAGCTTGGGCTGTTTCCAAAATATGTCCTCAATGGGGATGCAGAAACCTTTAAAAAATAGTTTTTAAGTAAAATACACGACTGATAGTCAGGAGTAATAGTTTTCTAAGGCTTTCACGTAGCTGAAGTGGAGGAGGAGAGGCTTTGCAAGGCAACTGTTGCTGGGCACCAAGAGGGTTGCAGAAGCAACTGCTTGTGTCTCCTGTGCCACATCTCTCTGGTACTGTGGCATGATAGGAAGAGTGGGAATTTTTGAGATTTGCATTTGACTAGGCTAGAATGGTGAAGAAGGATGGTGACCAATCTGTTATGTCTGATGTTCCAGTAGCATAAATCAGACTGGTAAAGGGTAGCACTGCTTTGTTTTGGGCTCAATGGAGTGAAAAATTATTTCCTTTATGAACTAGATAATAATTTAGCATTTAAAAATTGTGTAAAAGAATGTAAAGAATCACCTTATTTTTTAGTGAGTTTTGGAACAGAATGTTGGTGAACTTAATCTTTACTTTGTAAAAGAATAATCTGTCATCTCACGGGGTGATTTTCTGATGTCGTAGTTGAATTCTGAAACCACCACCATCTTCAAGGACAATCCTGTTTGGTTGCAGTGCCTAGAATTTGCTATTTCAAACCAGAAGTATAACAAGTAATAAGTATATGTTTGCTAAAAAGAGTGAAATATTAAATATACTGTTAGCCTCACTGTTTTGATCCTTCTTTTTCTCCCCACATCTTCCTTTCCCTTTCTGTCTGGAGATGGCCAATGATGTGAGGCTGGGCCTCAGAAGTATGGTGAGAATTTATAATAAACATACAGATAATTGGTTTGTTGTTGAAAATGCCTGCACAGATGAATCCTTGCTAGTTTTCTCCTCATCATTACCTCTCCCTGGAAGTCCCCTTGAACCTGATCTTTGTGTTGTTGTAAATGCCTGTAACTATAATATATGCGGAGTGTACACAGTAAAGGTTTCCCCATGTGCTTTCTCCTAAAAAGAGTTCCTTTGCAGAGACATTGGCATGCTTACAGCATTCATTCACTACTGCATTTTGCTGCTTGTGTTGGAAAATTGTTCTGTGCATTCTCTTATATCCATTTATTTTGAACCTCATGAAAACTGTGGAAACATCCGTATAATGTGAACCAGTCATTCATTTTCTTTGTAGTTACCGGCTTCTAATGCTTGTGAACCAAGTTTGGTAAGGATTTTAAAGCTTGAATACTTCAGCATGATGTTAAATGTCCCCTTCTGTATTAACGAATGAGGATGCTATCGCAGCCTCTTACCTTCTGGGTTTGAGTCTGCTGTTGGTTGTGAGGACTAGCCACTATTTCTGTGTAATTGCACTTAGCTCATGGATTACACCGAATGTGGGAGTAGGTCATTGAAAGAGACTAGGGGTCTACCTGCCGTTACCTAATTTGTAACAGATGTGCCATTGGTACTCTTTCCTCCATATTTATTCACACTGTGCTGTATAATGAGGTTGCAGTTGAAAAGGAAGAAAAAAAAATAATAAGATGTTCAGCTAGTTTAAATTGGTGTGCATCATGTGCTGTGGTGTCTTGGTGGGGAACTTACTTCCCTCCTGGCCAAAGCTTACAGGCCCAGACTATGGGACAGTTGTAACCATCTTCAGAATTAGTTCCCTGGCTAGATGTGGTTGTAGGTTAAACGAAGCCGCCCTGAGCAAGGGGGACAAGGTGAGTGTGGAAAGATGTGGGCTACTTCATGAAACTCCTTGCTGCAACAGCAGTTCTGTAGCAAGTCACTGCCACTTCATTGGTCTTTGGCTTTTTGTTAAAAGTTTCTTAGTTTTACTAATTATAGGTATTTTTTGGCTGTAGGGACGTGGGAATGAAATTTGGCAATGTATCTGAAGGATTTTTCTATCACATTTACATCATCTTTGTAGTATTCCTTAATTTATTTTTTTCAGGTTTACACACAGGGAAAGAATATTTCTGTCCCTTCATAATAGAATTTCTGCTCTCTGGTGAAGGAGAGCACCTCTTAGTGAATAAGGTAGCCTCTTCTACATATTTTTTATGAAGTTTTATTTCATTGAAGATGATTACTCATCAATTGAAATTAATATTTTGCAAAACTCTCTAATTTATTTTATTCTTTCAATTGGATAACAGTCTACTGGACCTCAACCAATGTCAGTCTCAATACATTCTTCTAACGGCTGTTTTATGGATGATAGCTTACTTAATTGCTTATTTAAAATCCATGGTATTGTTTCCACCAGAAGCCTGATTACAGAATTGGGCCTATTTATAAAAGTACGCTTTCAAGTAGACTCTTGAGGCGCATCTGTACTTATTTCTCATAAGATATTGTTATGGTCAAACCAGCATCTAGCAGAGTACACTCAGAAACCACTCTGCAAATTTTATGTAACATTAATTGCTGTTTGACTAGGTCAGTTGCCTGTGTTAAATTAATGACAGCAAACATACATCATCGCTGCATCTGTTTACACATCTGTCTGCGTTTCACTGCATTGTCGACTGCAGAATCTCTAAAAATAATGACTATGGCAAAGAGATTTGTATTAAAAAGGGGCTATTTGTATTATATAACACCGTACTGTGTTGTCATTGTTTTGCAGTACATCTATTACTTATATCTTCACTGCTTTTTCTTCCTGAGAAAGCCAGTTATGTCTGGTTTTGCCACTTTGTCGCAACCTCACAGAAAAAAATAAAATTACAGTTCTACATATGCAGTAGTTGCAGCTGAAAGCGATGATAATGACCCTCTATGAATACAGCATTTTAAAATAAGTCTTTTCTTAAACAAATGGGGAGCTGCTGCCTCTTCATTTCTCTTTAACAAGCTAAATGTTTGAGTCAATGATGTCTGAACCACACCAAACAGAGGCTGGGAGCTGGGTGGAGCTGTCAGTTTCCATACTGAACTGAGAGAATAGCCGGTGGGCACCTGAGTGGGGAAACCTCCCTGTTTTGCTTTTATTTCTCTGCTTTGTTTTTCAGTTATGCAGTTTGCCTGTCTGTTCATGGAAGTGTCCCAGAAACTTCCTTCCTGCGTAGCTGGGTACATGTGTGCCTTCCATCATTCTGTCTGTCATGACCACTGATGCTTGTATCTTCCACGTATGCATATGGGTTAAGAGGTGTTGCTACATGGATGGGAAAGGGACTGGCCTCTGACCTGGCCAAGGTCACAAGAGGGGATGTCTGAGGCTGGGGCTTGACTCCACTTTTGAACCCCAGTCCTATTTACAAAATTGCCTAATTTTCTAAAATAGTTCTTTCACAGGATGAAAATGCATTGTTAACATTTAACTCTTGGTTTGGTTTCATCCACTCAAAGATTATCCTTAATATTGTCACCCAGGACAGAAACAACCAAACAAAACAGAAATGTTCTGTAATTGGTGATTAAGACTATATTGCTCTAAAAGATCTCAAGCACTATTTTCAGCATATCTCCTGAGCCTTATTAAGAACTGCATTAACAGGCTTTTTTTAATACTTGGCACAGTTATCTGCATCTGACCGGGAGGTATCAGCACATTCATGGTAGTCCCTCCATGTATGTGCCTGCCTGCCCCTATTGGCTATGTTTGTTTTTTTTGTTTGTGTGTGTGTGTGTGCTTGATATTTAGGGTCAGGATCATCAGTCTTATACTTATCCTCTAGTCTGTTGTGGTTTAATTTGCATGTGTGGGGTGCAGACGTGGTTCATCACAGTTTTGGAATAGTTCTAGCATTAAATTTCTCCAGATATCCACTCTGTGCATTTGGCCCTACTGAAACTACTTCATCAACTCTCTCTAGAGTCTCTAGAATTTGAGGTTAACTGACTCCAAATCTCCCAAGTAGTTTCACGTTCTTTTAATCTGACTGCCCACACGCTTTTCACAGAGCCCACTGTCAGAAGTCACAGAAAATAAAATAGAAAATACAGTGATTACACTTTAAGTCATCCTATCAGCTTTTTTATCTTGCCATAATTTCTCTCTGCATGATAAAGCCAAACTTAGTTAGCTCTGATAGGCAGTCACAGTTTCTTGCAGTCACTGTTGTGCAGAGCTAGTTGTTTTTAGATAATTCAGGTAAGCATCCTTCAAATCCATGCAGACACTTGCCACAGCGTGCTCCTGCTGTCAGTCATAGACCATTGAACCTGTCGCTCAGGATCAAGTGCTTAGGATGTATCAGAAACATGCCCTTCATTTGCCCTTACGGAACTCAAACTCGTTGGGGAAGAATGACATTTAAATTGGTATTTATGAATAAGATAATTTCCTGACCAGAAGCAATGTTTGGGTAGCTGTTTTCCTTAAGCTGGAGAAGGATAAGCCTGTGTTTATAATTCATTTTCCTTACACGTGATATTTTTTTCTTCCTTTTACTGATTAACTTCTTCAACTGATCTATTTGTAGCATAACATTAATATTGAAAATAGAATTATGAAGGCAGCAAAGGAAAAATATTTGATCTCCTTTTGGCAACAGAACCATATACATTTATCCAATAACTATATATGAAAAGTGACGTTGAATTGGCATGAAACATCAGAGAGGTGACATATTTATAATATTAACTAAGTTTTGCATATTAAGTGAAAAAAAAAAGAGAGAGAGAGAGAGAGAGAGAAAAGAAACCTTCAGTAATGTGCCTGCCCCAGACACTGAAGTATTAGGTTTGGAGCTCAGTCATTCATCTCTGAAAGAGAATGAGCTGGAGCTGGAGCCAGAAACGTTTGTGAAGAGAAGCAGCAATGCTTCCTGCAGGGAGCTGCCTCTGGCCAGGGAAGGCTCTGCACTGGAAAACCAGCACACAAACCTCCTCGTTAGTTCCAGCTTTTCCCTTCCAGCTGCCAGATCTGGTACCTCTGCCATTCCCTAGCTCCAAGCCTCAATGTGCTAATTTATACTGATTTAATAATTTCAATTCCTTAATTTTGCCACAGAGATGCAACAGTTGATGAGAACAGTTGCAGCATCAGAAAGTTTGGAATCTTTTGCAATGCTACATTACCATTTCACAATTAAGATGACAAAGCTTCAGGAAAAAAAATGCCAGCTAACTAAGGGTTTTAAGGTTATAACAAATGGCTCATTTTTAATAAGAATTATAGAACTAAAAGTAAGGGGGAATACAGAATGTCATAACTTTTTAGATTTGTTTGTTTGGCTTTATTACCTCTTAACCCTTTTTGTTTATCTTGTTACTTTTCTGTAGCATATGTTTTATTATTGAATTTTCCAGGAGACCAATAAAGGAAAAAGATGAGGTTTACAGAATTTACAAATTCTGCAAGCTTCACTTGTCAAATTAAGCTATCACAACACCTTCCATTCTGGAAATCCTAGGATTCAAGGGAGTCTTCAATTATGCAAGGAGAAACTAATCTTTTCAGGTGTTTCTAATCTTTACTTTTTGAAAAATCATTCTCTCAACATTAAGACAGTTTCATACCAAGCTTGACATTTTGTTATTTAGCTGCTCTTCATCTAATAAGACAAAGAAAAATGGAAGAACCTTTAAAACGTTTTTTTATTATTCCTCAGAGACAGAGTTGTTTTCCTTAACCTTTACAAACATTTTATTTTAGTAACAGAAAGAAGAAATAATGTGAACTTCTGGGCTCTTGGAAGCCTTTATTTTTTTTCTCCCTGATCTTAATAAGGCCAGAAAGTTGTCCTTAGTGCTGAATAGAGTTAGAAGTAGGCAAATGAAATCTCTACCCCTACCTACCTCCTAAAAAATAATCCCCAGCATTTACTTCTCTACTTAATTTATGAAGTGTTCTGTAGTAGATCAAAAGTGATGTCTGTGTTTCACTTGTATAAACTTATGTTTATATTGTGAAATGTTATGCAACTGCAAACGCACCATTTCTGAGCAATTCCATTTCTGGGCTGGACTGCATAGAGAGGAAGGGAGGGTAACTCTGTTAGGCTAACAGAGGGACACTTCCAAATGGTATGAAAATTAATAACCCCTCTGGTCTGAAGCAGGAGATGTCTATAAAGAGCATCTCATCTGTGGCTCTTTATATCTCAAAAAAGCTAAGCTAAATATATACAAGGATTAATTCTTTGAATTTTATGACATATTGTGCACAGATGCTCCAAAAGAGGAGTGCACTTCATTCACTAACGTGTTTTTCCTTGGCAAACAGTTGATAACTGCGTGTTGCAAATACTGGAGCTGCACCATTCCCCCGGCTTGGCTAGTTATCCCAGTCGCATTACTTCTGTTCCCATAGCAAAGCAGGATGGAATGCACTGAGGATATCCTTGCCATCAAAAAATACAAATACCAATAAAATGTTGATGTATATTTTCACTCGAAATGATCTGAAGAAAGCATTAGTATTTGGTAAAAGCTCATAAAAATGCAAATGAGTCATGAACGTTTCTCCAAAGTCTTATTTAGGAAAATTTGTTCCTCTAGTATTTGTGCAGTTCCAACCTGAATTCTCTACTTTTTCTTTTCTTGTAGTAGCGGATTGGCAAGAAAATGGGTCCCAGATAACTGGAGTGCAAACCTAGGAGTCTAAATCAAAGTGAGCAGCATTTCTGAGAAAAGGAAGTGTAGAACAGAGGACCTGAAGAAGCACCACATGACGGGCTTCTGGGAGTTAGCTTCCTTAGACATAGATGTCATCAGACACTGCGATAGCCAAACTTTGCAGATAAGCAGGACTTTGCCGCAGGCTTTTGTTGGTAGACAGATAAAGAAAACACAAAAGTACCTGGCGAGATGCTGCACAAAACGAACCTGCCCACGGAGGTCGAGCCCTTAGTCCCAGCTGGGGATAATGTAAGAACACTTCCTACTTTTGCCCCCAGTCCACAGTTTTACTTCAAGAAGTCGAGATGCATAAAATCTATAATGAAATCCATGTAATACTCTGGCCAGTATATCACAAATCCTTAATTTACCTAGCTATGGAGTTCATGAAGGAGCTTCTGCATTACTGTCAGCTTAGTGCATTGTCTAACTTATAGAATAAGGAGCCTGACATGCCAGGTTGGTAAAAAGGACTTAACACAGCCGTACCATCTCTCTAGTCAAGTATTGTCTAGGCCCTTTCTGCCACAAAAGTTTTTATTTATTTGCCATTGATTTTCCCTAATTCAAAATTAGTTGATTAGAAGATTTTGCTGAAAAAGCAGCATTAAAAAATATGGTCTGTATGTGTTTCTCTGGTGAGGCAGATAATATTGCCAACATTCTGGGGAGCCACACAGGGAGTTTAGTGATTTTTTTATGGAAATGAAACAGGAACCCTCATTCCACTGATTAAGAAGGGAAGTGAAAACTGCTGCTCAGCCTTGTAATTGTTGAACAATTGTACTCCACTTGAAATCAATGGGGATTTAGCCAAAGCTGAGGATAGAGGTTTGGGTTCATCATCATGTAATGCTAATTCTTTTCTAAACCCATGCAGAGATCAACAAATCCAATGGTTCCTGAGTAACGTAGAAGTGGTTTTAAACCACAAGGCGAGAATCAAATCTGTATTTGTTATTGGCTGAAATCAAGGGCTTTGGAGCTATTTCATGTGTCAATTTAAGGGTGAAGGCAAAGTCGCAAAGAAGTGGATGACACTGGAATAATACTGTAATTTGCTGTGCCCCACCTGAAAGGTAGCAGTAAAAGATCACGAGGAGTGGCTGGCACTGACACTGCAGACTGCTCTGTTCCCAGAGCCTAGCTTTTGGCATGAACAGGAGCGTCTTTAAGGCTGCTGGTGTTGGGTTTAAGCAGCTAGGACTATGTAGACCTGTTGGCAGTCAGGGATTACTGGAACAGAAAAGTTTCGGGTAGTCCCATTTCCTAGCCTGGGATTTTGCTGGCTGCCCACTGCAGTTTGTCAGAGCAAGGGATGCCTCTGGTTCCAGGCCTGTTGGGCTTTCATGGATGCTTTGCTGCTACTCTGTCGTATGTTGCATCAAATAACTACAACTGCAGATCACAGCTGTGCTTTATGAAATATAGAGAAATGATATAATACCTTTTTATGTGCAATGCACTGCTAGCTATTAAAACTCAGTCATAACAGCATCCCAGGTGGGTGACTTTACCCTGCCAGTTTTGTTGCTTTCCATTTTGGGCTTTCTGCATACCACAATGAAGAGATAAACATCAGCTGTAGGTCTTTGCTGCTTCAAGTTTTAAAGACAGCTTCTTTGGCCGTGTTTCCTCCTGGAAGCTAAAATGTTTGGCAAGTGGTGCCGAAAGTCCCGTGAGGAGACCTCTCTGGGAGCGTTAGGTGACTCATTCTCTCAGGATAGCAATGCATTTTCTAAAGACCAGCATTGCTTTCCCAAGCACTGACCACAGACCTAAACTTGTACCAGATGAGGTGTCAGAATGACAGCTTGTTGTCAGTCACACAGCTGTCCAAAACACAGCTGAGCGCTCCCCTCCTCAGGGCTCCCAGAGTAGGTCTCCATCTCAGTGCCCTTCCAGGAGGTCCATTGTCCTTGCCAGGTAGGTGACACATGCCTCCCTACTGGGAAGGGAAGACTTCTTCACCACCACAGCCTCTGGCCAGTAGATTTTGGCACAAGAAGCAAATACCCAGGAACCAGCTAGGCTGTGCACGGTGTCGCACTGATGTAATCCTTACAAAGTGCACTGCAGCTAGAGGAGTGTTGAGCTGCCCTGGGGTTACAAGGCAGCAGGCTGCTCTCTGGCTCGCTTGTTTGCCTCCCAGAGGCTTTTATCCTGGGCTTGTGCAAAGTGAGCTAAGGGCTTGTGGGATGTGCTGGTCCCTGCTGCCAGCTCCTGTTGGCTGAACCAGAGATGTCATTTTACCTCCAAGGAGGATGGCTTTGAGAACATCAGTGGGTTTTGCAGGTTGAGATTGAGCTGGTGTTTTCTTCAGCATGTGTTTCTCAGCTGGAGACGTTGGATAGACTTTGAGGTTTTGCACAGGCACAGATGAAATCGAAGCGATCTAATGAGTAACCAGCAGCTCCCATCACACACAGGGTGGATAGAGGGGCAGACATGAAAGGTACTTGTGTCTGAACTGATTGTTCTGGTCTCTTCCTCACTAGGATAAAGAAGTGAACCTGGAGCAGGTCCATAGACGCATGAACAGTTTAATCGATGAAGACATAGCCCACAAGCAGATCTCTCCGGCGTCCATCGAAATCTCAGCCCTGGAGATTGGTGGCATGCAGCCAGCTCAGACCCTGGAGCCGGTACGCGAATACCAGAACACACAACTTTCTGTCACCACCTTTTTACCAGAACAGACAACTCATGGTGCCAGCAGGACACTCACAGCTGCCTCTGGCAGCAACCTGCCGCTGCCCCTGAGCAGCTCAGCCACCATGCCCTCCATACAGTGTAAACACAGGTCGCCAAATGGAGGACTATTTCGTCAGAGTCCCGTGAAAACCCCGATCCCAATGTCATTTCAGTCTGTGCCAGGGGGAGTCATTCCAGAAGCAATGGAGCCCTCTCATGGAACATCCATTTGATGAAAACAAACAGTAACACAACCAGCAGAGCTTTTTAATACAAAATTTAAAACAAACAAAAAAGAAACTCTTACATTTTTCTTGTATATACATGTAAATAATGAAAGAATGAAGTGGGGTAAAAGTGTATTTTGAATATTCCCAATTTTCAAAGTCAGTAAAAAACAAAAGAAAAAAAAAACAAACAAAAATGTATGAATGACTTTGTAAATTTTGTTCTATATGAATAAAAAGGCAAACTACTTGTGATCGTTCTCAAGTGCCAAAGAAGACCAGTTACTGGGACTGAGGGCCATAATTTTTTTTATTTTTTTATTTTTTCCTGAGGATTTCAGCATATATTCCCTTCCTGTTCTTTTTGTTTTCAGGGAAAAAAAAAATCCATTTCCTGCCAGAAAAGTTCGCTGTGCTCAGACCTCTCTTTTCCCCAAAACCCTCTCAATGGCAATCCATTCGGGGAGTTTAACAGCTGGTACTAGCATAACAGCAACAAATATTTTAAACCTGAATTATAACTAAAACCCAACAAAAGATGAAAATGAACTTTTGCCTTCTAACAAGGATTTAAACTTCCACATGGTTTCTAAGTTTAAGCACAGATTATTGAGTTGTGTATTTATATGTTTACTGTGCTGTGGGGCTGTTTTTATTTAATCTGTGTTTTATATATATAATATATATGTCATTGCATATGTATATTATATATATAAATGCTTTGATAAATAGCAGGTTTCAGGTTATGGGTAAAGCTGTTATGAAAAAGCTGATCTTTTTTTTTTTTTTTTTTTGTGTATGTGTGTGTCTTATATACACGAATGAAAAAGGGGAGTAACCAGTGGCTGACAGGACTGAGAGAAGGGGGAGCTTGAACAGGCAGGAGATAATGGCACTGCAGCAACTGTGCCCTCTGCTGCCATTCCTTTCTTTGAGATTTTTAAGAAATTTGCTGCAAAATGGATGTGATGCTCACTGTTGAAGTCATATCCCTGAATGATAAGGCTATCCTCATGACTACAAGCACAGCTCTGCTCTTTTTTTTCTGTTGATTTTATAAAGAGAAACATTCTAATGGCCATGTCTATAATCTTGGTAGAAATGGCTCTAAAATGCTTTTTTTTTGTCAAATCAAAGGACAAAGATAAAGCAACATATATAGCTAATTTAATGTCTCATTCTGCAAATATTACTAGTGCAATTTCATATGACAAAAAAAAAAAAAGAATCAAAACCAAAACACATTGTTTCCTTCCCAAATAGTAGTTCTAATGTGCCCCCTCCTCACCCACTGTTGCTAATGGACCATCAGTTGCTTTTCATTCAGAATTGGGATAATTCAGTATCTTCTCAAAAATATCCCTATAGCTATGTTGCAATTTCCCTCTGTAGCTGGATTTCTCCACTTTATTAGAACACTGCTATTTGGAAAAGGCTGTAGATCTTGGTGCAGCAAAATCACTGCCTACATGAAGGTGAAAGATTGTGTTTGAACAGAGGTAAAAATGCATTTACATCCCCAGAAAGTCAGCAGGCAATCTAGGTCAGACTTTTGGATAAGTAAACATTCCATTGATTGCTCCTAATTTGATTTGCATAATTACTCAACAGGTATATTTATGAGATGATAAAAGTCCCCAAATTTTTACATTTATAGTTCAAGCGGTAGGGAAGAAAAATCAAAGTGGGATATAAAAGCAGCCTAATGGAAGAGCATACTCAGCATACTGTTTAAATGAGGACTATTGATGGTAAGCTTCCAGAAAGAGGACTCTTGCAGGGATTAATTTGTCAAGTCGGTTCCTCATGAAGACAGCACGATTTTGCAGCCTGGCACAAATTGCACTATTTGCTTCAAACTAATTAAAAATGAGTAATGCTCTAGTCAGCTGACTAGATTTATCTTATTTAGACACTTGGCCCACATAAGCTTGGGATTTTTTTCCTTCCTCTTTTGTCATACTTTTTCCTCTTATTATCCTTATAACCCTCTGGCCACAGGAAAAAAATGACATTTTCCCCCCGACTTCGTCCTGCCTTCCATGCATGTACACCAACTAGTTACGGCAGAACGAGCTGCACAAGAAGGCCATGCACTCCTAGGTACCTGCAAAGACACAAAGGAGAAAGCACGCAACTATTTGTGCTGGGAAAAAATTCTCTCTTTTTTATGCCCAGTTTAAGGTTTCAGAAGAGATGCAAGGAGCTGCAAGCATGCAAGTTGGGGCTCAGCTGGAGCAGGTGCTTCCTCCCCAGCAGCACCAGCGCAAGGAGGCCATCGCCCCTTGTCCCGAGCTTCCTCTGGGTGCAGAGGGGTGAGCAGCTTGCTTGGCCACCAAAGTGACCACCCAGACACATCTTCCCTTCTGGACAGCGAGGATCCATGGTGAGCTGCTGGTGCACAGCAGTGTGGCCACTGATGCTGGCTCTGTGCCCATGTTGTAGGAAACAAACTCGTCCATGTCTGCCCAAGCCGATCCCTTATGCTTTCTCCACAAAGTATGCAAAGCACAGAGCAGGGGCCTGAAACTGCTTTGCTGAGGAGTCATCGTTTCCACAAAATACATTAGGTCCTTTTCATGTTATAGTCTAAACCACAGTGCTGAATAATTAAAACTGATCTGCATTTGTGGAATAAATTGTGAATACAGTATATTTGGGGGATTAACTTCGACATTCTCCATATTCAGTGTTCTCCTCCTAGCTCAGTCTTACCATGTGCTGTAAAGTTTGGAAGCGTGGTTTAACTTTTAAAATGATGCTGGATCCTACTGTTTTTTTGTGCACAGACTGAATCCCCTGTTTAAATGCTCTGCAGGATTACAACTAAGACGATCAGAATCTTGCAGCACCAAACCACATGGTTCTCACTCAGAAAAGTATTTAAGCATGTGTGTAAGCCAGCCCTACAGAACATAGCTGCTTTATGCGGGGGTTGTAGTGCTTTGCTGATTACTGATGGAGTTAAATGCAGGTCTCATACTAAATATATGGCTAATTTTAAGCAGGTGAGTGAGCTC
The DNA here is from genome assembly GCF_964034855.1 of Anser brachyrhynchus. Taxonomy (NCBI): domain Eukaryota; kingdom Metazoa; phylum Chordata; class Aves; order Anseriformes; family Anatidae; genus Anser; species Anser brachyrhynchus. The sequence goes on from NC_137700.1 coordinate 15,356,351, forward strand.
ACCAATCTCCCTGGGACTATTCAGTTGCTTAAAGTTAACTGTTTAAAGTGCTTTGCTGCACCAGGGTCTATACTGTAAAAGTCACAATCCGTGATGGCTCTGACACTACCTAGTAATTATTTGTTTATATAAAAGTTAGCAAGTCATAGCTTGGGCCTGTCGACCATGGCAGAAAGCTGTTAAATCTTTCATGTGACGGTGGTTTGGTTTTAGATTATTTAAGTAAATCACCAGGTTCTCCTTGAACATAAACAGTGTTTCTTTCCCATAATTTTTCAGTTTTCAAAGTAAATGCAGAATGTATGATTTCCATATTCTGTCTCCTGTTTTATATTTATATCTTTATTTTGACAGATCAAAGCATTCACTTTCTATATAATATGTATTCACCACACACTCTTGCATATATATATACATGCGCAGTTATTCACAGATGAAGTGAGAAATATAATTTCCATGTGATGTAAATGCGCATAAGCTCAAAGCCCTCACAGAGCTGTGCTTGCTTACACCACCTGCAGTTCTGACCCTTCACTGTTAATAGCTGGCAAGCAGAATAATTGCAGAAATTCCTGAAAACTTTGAAGCCTAAGCTGTGCCCTTAGTTTCAAGCAGAACTTCCCTCTGAGGGTGCATGCTTAAACAGAGGAATAATGCCTAATCCCAAATATCCCAGATCCTCAAGGATGTTTACATTGCAAAGGTGGCTGTATATGAAATGAAAATTGAGTGCCTATACCTTCCTTTTATTGCTGATGAACTTCTGTGAAAGTGACATCTGTGGCAGAGCACTTGTAGTGCGTCTTGTTCTATTTATCCATTAGTTTAGAAATGATTTTATTTTCATACAAAAATGTGACTCAGTTTCTTCTATTTGCTTGGTTATCAATCTGCTTGCAATCTGAAGGATGCATTGCTTTATTTCTTAGTAGTACACCACGTTTATTCTATTGCAATGGAAAAATAGTAACTGTACTTTTTAATTTCAGAGTTGAAGCTTGATAGAACATTTTAATGCTGAGTTACAACTACACGTGTGCGATACTTGTCTTGCGAAGTGAAATTCCCAACACCTGCCGTGCTTTGGTAACCTGCCACTGCTGTGTTGTAGATGAGGGCTCAGCAAAACAACTCACTTTCTCTTAGTCTGCTGATAGAATAAAGCATGTAAACCTGGGTTCTTTCATGTGTAAGTCAGCAACCCTCCAGTGAAAGGACCAACCAGGCTGGATCTCAATATACAAGGATTTGGTTCTTAATATTGGGTTTGCAAGCACTACTTCCCATAATCTTGTATTTGGTGCCAGCTCTGGGAAGGAAAATGTTTTGAGTCTCAAAAATGAAACCAAAAGAGGAACTTATATTAATATTATTATTTTGAGCACTTAACATGGTTTTGAATTTGAACTGTAAGCCAAAATAGCTTATAGAACAAATTTCTTCTTAAAACCTGTTCAAGTTTAGGTATACATCTCCTCTAAGAAAGGTTAAAAACTGTTGGCTTGGTGGCAAACAGAGCCTCCCTTTCAAAGGAAATCAAGTTACCAAGATGGTTACAACAACCACAGTGCTCAGACCTTTATATTTTGTTTTATTTTGCTTTGCTGACTGGAACTTATGTTGTGAACAGCTAGATAATGACATAGATCTAAATGCAACACGTTTGGGGGACCCTGTTGGAAATTTCCCAAAGAATCTACGTCCTTTTGCAACCCTGGGAAATGCAGGAGAAAGGTAGAAGAAAACTGTGAAGAGAAGCAAAATATAAGGTAACAATGACCATGTGGTGAAGGGGGAGGGAGGAAAGGGTGGTTACAACTCATCTGTCTTAAATGTCTAGCAAAGCTATATTGCTGTATCAGAAGCAGAGATTCCATCATACAAGCAGTTGCCTCAGTTAACTATTATTTCCTTAACTTTTAGGAAACAAATAAAAGCAGCATTTGTTCTACCAGAAACAGTTGTTATATTATTTAAGAGCTGGATTTATTTGTTTGGTGGTGCCAGGTTTTTTGGCTTGGCTCTCTCTCAGGTGGGGAAGATCAGCTTTGATGAGCGATGCACACCTGGGCCAGGTGTGGGCTGTTTGCTGGCTGGCCCCGGCTTTGGCTGCAGCTGGAGGAAATCAGCCCCACCAAGCTACCCACAGGGCTCCAGCTCCCCGGTTTTGGGGGTGTGGGTTGTGTGCTCCTTGGGAAAGGGGGCTGCTTTGCAAAAACTTGCATTGGAGGGGAGCAGCGAGTGGAGCAACGTGACCTCTCCAAGCTCATGAGGTAACTAATGCAGATGCAAGTGATGTGTGGGGCTTCGTTCTCTTCTTTCTGTTTTTTCCTTTTTTTTTTTTTTTTTTACTTATTCTTTTCCAAGTTGAATGTCAAGATTCAAGGATGGATTTTTAATTCCGTTTTTAAAATGTATAGTTACAAAGTTAAATGCCTCTTCTCCTCTGTAAAAGGTTATCACTTGGCTTGTTTGGGGCTCAATTAATGGTAATAACTTCATCTGATGTTGCAGAGGGGTGCTACTATAAAAAAGGTGTCTTGTCTCTTTTTGTTTCTCTTGTAAGTCTTATTGGAAGATCTGTAGTATTTCGGTAGCTGTTCAGTTTTGTTGTTGCTCCAGTTACAAAGCTCTATAGTTCTAAGAGCTTATCAAGATTTCTAATTGTTCTTGTCTCTGTGTAAGTTTGTGTGTTGGGGGAAATAAGTTCTCACAATCATAAATAGGCACAGATATGGGAAGTTGTACGGCAAGGAAGAAACTCAAACAAAAAAGGGCTAAAAAATATTTGTATGTTTACCAAAGGTTCAACTGCTTGGATGCCTGGCTGGGATAGAAGGTAGTTTCTGATTAATAATACCCTCTAAGTGGCTCTGTTGCAGAAATCATCTGAATAGTTTCCAGGTGCAAAGCCACAGCTCCTTGTACAACATGGTCCCCAGTTGTTTTCAAGATGAAGAATATGCCTTTTCTTTTTGTTTTGTTATAGTGCTGTAGATGAAGCTGTATGTGGAGAGATATGGAACCAGAGGTTTTAAAACAATTTTAGCTGATTATCAGTCTGCTTCTGAAGTCTACAGTACTGCTCCTTCATAAAAGGAAATAACTTTGAGAGTTTCTGTATTTCAACTTTGTCTCTCTCTTTTTTTTTTTTTTCTCAGAAAAGGCATTTGTTTTCTGATGGAATTATTTTCCAAGTGGCTCGTTAGAGCGCAGGAAAATTTCAGGTGCAACTATAAGAACAAAAGAGCATACATACATGCAGGTGAATCTGCGAGGAAGAGAGATCACAGGCTTATTCATACTTCCTATATTTCAGCAGGAAAACAATTCTGTTTAATGTGCTCTTAATGACTTATATTGGACTAGTCCCAGAAAAAAATAATGAGGTTGAGGATACAAAGGATGTAACTGGTACACCCGGTGCTGCAGTCCTGTGACCCAGCTCATCCTGCCTGCTGTTGTGTCCCATGAACAGCAGTGACCATGTGGGGAAATGGGGGCAAGATTTGGTTTGGGAGTTTCTTCAGCTGCAGGCAGTTCTCACCTACAGACCCATTTGTTGTCCTGGGACTCTTAACAAGGATCCCAGAGGAGTGAGCTTGGCCCTGGCTGGGAGGTGCCCCTCAGCAAGCATGGGGGAGCCTGGAAATAAAGTGGGGAAGGAGCTGAATTGAGACCATGGCATGGTATGGACCTGGTTTTATGTGGAGGCTGTTTCATGCAGTTAACCTTATTCTCATAAAAGTGTCTTAAAATCCACATGATACTAGGTGGGATGTTTGGGTCAGGCTGATCCTGGCACATTAAGCAGGTTGGGCTGTGGGCTGCTGAGTCCCTGCTGCTTGATTTCCTGTCCTGTGTTGAGGTGGGACTGCCCATCTCTTCTGGGCAGTGACCGGCTGTGCAGCGTTTAGCCACCACTTTTACAGGATGTGAACAGTTTCCTGTTGCACATTTGCATTCTTGGCATTGTCCTGTCACCCATGTCAAAATGTCAAGCGGAGAAACATGCTTTCAAATGGAGCAAACCATTTGGATCAGGAAGGGTTGTCTTGTCCACATGCTTGTAATATCTGCCACAGAGGAACAGGAAACAATATCAATACAGCGACTTGGTAAATATGGTAAACTAGATTTCACTCCAGACTGCAGCTTGCCTTACATTCAGTGACAGGCAAAAAAAAAAATCTGTGCTCTGGGCACTGTAGAGCTCTGTGTGAGGCAAGCCCTACATTTTTTGAAAGTAGAAGTCTACCTCTAGCATGCAGCAAATGCTGGGTGCTGGGGACGAGGGGCACTTCTGATGGCTGAGATACCACAGCCAGAAAATGGTGTTGGTGTGCTAAGACAGGACAGAGATCTCAAAGATCTGCACTCTAGAGTGGTGCAGGTACATAACTATGAGGCTGTAAAAAGACGTATCCTCCAGCACTAACCTGGATGTTAAACAGCTTAGCGAGTCCCAGGCCCTTGGTTATAAAGCCTGCTTAGTTCCACAGTATTAAGTGCCACAAAAAGTATATTAAACCTTATATTAAGGACTCAAACAGGAGACAGTGAAAGCATGTGAAATGTAAAGTGTTAAATTAAGCTATCACTTGAATTAGTCTTTATCTCTTAATCCCTCTACTTGTGTGGCTCTTCAGAGGAAACCCTCCTCCCCATTTGGGGAGGACTGCGGAAGCAGAATGGTCTCCTCCTGAAGGCAGGGAGAGCAGCAAAAGCCACCAGGCCTGGGTGGAGGCAGCTTCTGTTTGCAAGAGGCAGACTTGAACATCAGGAGGACAAGTGCATGAACAGCGAGGGGAAGGAGATGGCCCTGATGGAGGATACAAACCCTGTCTGCTGTGCACTGACCCTGGCTCGCAAATCCAGTGTGCATAGAGCAAGATACAAGGTGTGGTTCCCCTGGCCAAAAATTGCACAGCTGAGTTTTGAGCTAAGATCTCAGGTTTTTGTTTTAACTGAAGGTGTGTGGTAAGATGCAGTGTTACAGTAGCAGGCTGTGCCCTGGCACCCACTGGGGCAGCTTGGGCTTTCTGATGACCTTAAGCTGTTGTAACAGGTGTTAAGAGTAGAAGTTAGACAAAAGGAACAACTCTTTTAGATCTCTGTAAAGTCTAAGGGGAAAAACTAGCTTTTTTCTCATAGGAAGTGTTTATTTTCTCAAAGACAAAGCTTCTGTATATGTGGCACTTGATGAGCAGATAACAGAACAATGTATTGAGGAAAAAAATTTTCCTCTAAAGTTTCTGATGTTTCTGGAGGCTTCTTCCTTCCTTCCCTCCCCACAGGAACATAGCGATCAGATTTATTTTTTTTTAGTCGATTTTTCATCAAAACTTGCATTAGAAATGAGGATACGTAGTTCATTTTGTTGGGAAATGCATAAGATTGTGTTTAACATGGCTGGTCAGTATTATACTCGTAGAAGAAGTTGAAATGACTATTCAGTGAGTGGCAAATTGAAGGCATTCACACTTAGAAACAAACATTAAAATTTAATTTTGCTTTTGATTTGAAGTAATTAATTGGAAATAATTACCATTACTAACCTGGCTTTACTTTTGATGGGCTTATTAAGTCATTATTGAGTGAGCAATGGCACGTGTTGATTATGTTTAGATGTCACTGTTTTTTCAAGGACTGGAAAGAAATAGTTCAAGTATTCTGACAGACTAGAAGGAGGGGTGGGAGAGTAGGGAAGTAAAAACTGATGCTATGATTGGGACTGAAACATTTGATTTCTCCCAACTCTTCAGTTTCAATGGGTCTTATAGGCTTAACTCCACTGAAACCCTTTGATAGTCCCTGATCAAAGTCAAGTCAGCTCACCATTACTTTGCACATGTCGCTTCAGATGTATGGATTGAGATTTCAAAGCTGTTTCTGTATTTTGGATGATTAATTCAAGTCCATACCCTAATATTTGTGGAAGACTTTTTTTTTTTAAACTTTGATCAGTTTGCAAACTGGTGTTTTGGCTTTCCGCTTTCTCTCTGTCTTAGGCTGTTATTGTCTTACATAAGGAATAAAAGTGCTGTTTACAAAGGCACATAAGGGTGAAATGTTTGGCTTTCCATGTTCGTTAAAGCATCTAATGCATACCATCAAAATATACCTTAAGTAATTGATCGCTACAGCAAGGCCATCATATACTTGGTAACCTGGTCAAGGTCTTGACGTGTGTAAGGAAGTTTAACTTGATCCCATAAGAAAAAAAATCTCCAAAGTCTTAATGTTTACTTATGCTGGCCTTTTATTAGACATCTGTTCTCATAGGGCTCAAACTCTAAGTCCTGTGAAAAGTTCAAGTGTTCAAAAAAAACCAAAACAAACAAACAAAAACCCTAAAAGGTAGTCTTTCAGCACTGTAAATAAGATATTACTTCACTATTAATGTTGTGTGTATATATATAGAGAAAGAACATTTCAAGGGCTATCAATGCAGATACCATTAAATAAACTGCAAGCAACTACTGCTTATATTCTACTAATGCTGATGATTTTTTTTTCTTTGGTTAATTTAGTTCAATAATTCATACAGTATTCACTATCTGAATAAATATGCATTTTAAATGAGATTATATTTCTTAGCGTGTAAACACAAAGGCAATGTTAACTCTTGCAATGGGTGTAGGAAGGAATATTCATCTTGTTTGCTATATTGCAACTATCAGATATTCAAAGTGCAATGATTTTAAAAACACAATTATCATGGCTAGGTGAATCAATCTGAGGAACTGAAAGCACTTTTGAGGAATCGAGCACAAAACATGGTCCTTCTTCCTGTCTGGAAACCTTGAAATTAAAATTTTTGGTTCTCTCCAGCTGGGTTTTTATTTTTGCTGTAATGTTTTCAAAACATCTCTTTTTTTAGAAAGAAAGAGATAAAATGTGTAATGTTTCTCCCTTGTCTTTGCATCTTTATCTTTAAGGCTGCAGTGGTACGTGCTGTGTGGGGGTTTTGGGGTGTGTATGTTCATGTGTTTTTTTTTTCTTTTGCGTGTGGTCATCTTTTATTTTCTTGGTGGGGATGTGGTTTTGGTAAGATGAATAATAACAATGTCCCAAAAAAGGTGGTCCCGAGGTCTTAGCCTTAATATCCAGGAGTTACTTGCTGTATAGCAGAATCTTATATTTCCTAGTGTCATCTGTGAGTTAGAACAGCCTATGATTTATCCACGCGCTTCTCAGAGAGCTAAAAACTGTCCTATTTCTGTGGCTGGCATAAATAAGGATAACCTCTACAAAATATGATATCACATGGTAGCTAGTTATGTCATCCTAAGGCTCAACCCATCTTTGATGTGTGTCACAGGTAGTAATTTTCTCAGGTTTCTGAAACAGAACTTTTTAAAAAAAAAAAAAAAAAGAAAAGAAAAAGAAAAGCAGTAGTGAAGAAGCATTTCACTCATCCTAATGTGGTGATGTACTGTGTTTGCTTCTGACTTGTAGGAAGCTTTACGGAGGTTGCAGGTGATAATGACATTATTGTGTGTAAGACTTTTCTGGAGCTGCAAATTACTGCCCCAGAAAGATGAGATTTTTAACTATTTTTTTTCCTCTTGAGATTTTTTTCCTCTTGTCCTTCTCGTATGTTTAAACAGTCCCACTTGCAGATATGAGTTTTAACACTACTTTTTAATTACTCCTTGCTTCTCCTTTTGGGATTGTGGGCTTGAAAGCTTTTCCTTTCCTAAAGGAGTGTGTCTCTCTGTATTTGATGTGGCTCACATTAAATGATATTTCCTCCACTGGACTCGTCTGTATGTTATGGGCTAACTCAGGCTATTTGCTTGCTAGCTGATATACACTCATGCAGCCAAAGTTGAGAGAAATTGAGGAAAAAAGTCATCTGACAACGAAAAGTAAAAACTTTTCAAAATTCCATAGTACCGTGTCTGGGAATTTAGTAAGAATTTGGAGCTTTCTCTCTTGGATGCAATGTATTAAGTTTCACAATAAAATAATTGCCAGCAAGAAGATGATGGCTCTATTCTCAGCTCAGCTTATTTTATCCTTGTGACTGCTGGTCTTAGTTGCTGCACTGGCCACTCTTCTATATTTTCCTCTCATGTCTCTAACCACAGCCCACTCCAGCAGGGAGGTATGTGCTTGCCCTCATGTACTGTGTGGTGACGGGGCTGGATGAAGTGGTAAATTAAGTTGTCAGGCTCCATAGGGATGGGGATAAGAAAATGAAGCAGCAGCTGCTGTCTTGAAGTCGTCTTCTCAGCCACCATGTGGTACCCTTTATTTTAAAACACCACTGGCAAACTGAGCATGGGGCTGGAACCTTAGGAGTGCCTGAACGGAGGCCTGGGCCTCCTTGGTTTCAGTTTGGGCCTGCACCCATTGGAGGTGTATTAGTGGTCTAACTCCTATCTCCTGCCTCTACACCTCATGTTTTTCACAGCCTGATGCTAAGCAACCTCTCTGGTTTAGGCACTGTGAACCTCTCTTTGTCCCTGTAGATACGGGAGACAATTGTGCTGGGGTACATGAAATTGCCCGTTCTCTGCAACAGGCCAAGTACTGAAGCATTCATGGATGTGGTGCCTCTGTCATCTTTTGAGGAGAGAAGGATGAGGTGAACCTTCATCTACCATTCATAACCTAACTGCTCTAATTTTGATTATTTTATTTTAAGAACTCATTGTATGCAGTTATGAAATGGGAATGAAGGCACAAATCTGGTACAGGCCTCTGTTAGCAAGTACATGTGTGGTAAAACTCCATCTTGTTTGCATGAATCAATTTGTTGAATACTGGGTAGCTCAATTGGCATGTGTAAAACACTTGAGTTTTAGTTTTGACCTTTTTAATTGTTTGGCTTTTACATTTAAATTGGTTCTGTGTCAGCTAAATATTACCTTCATTAGAAAACAAAATATGCAGCCTGGCACCTAATGTTTCCATTAGCTTGTTTAAATAGTATGCAGGTTTGGAGTTGGGCCAGATTGTTTATCCAGAGTGTATTTTTAATTGGATTATTGGTACATAATAATTGATATATCACTGATCCATTATTAAAATATAGATGTATTTGAAAGTGTTCTGACACATCCTGGCGGAGTTTAATTGAAATGTTTATTCCTATATGGCAGCATAACTCTTTCTTCTTTTCACACAAAATGATCAAAACCAAATGGCTTGATGGTATATTTGATATAAATTTCCCTCTGTCAAAAAAAAAAAATCTCTTGCTCATTTGAGATGCATCTTTGAGTCCTTTATGTATGAAGGAAGCAACTGTTTTTCTCTGAACCTTCAGAATGGGTATCTTCTTTAAGTAGAAAATTGAACCAAGAGCTTTTTCTTAGCTTTCTGACAAACATTTTCTTCTTGGAATGCATGTCCTCTGAAAACTGACCAATTGTTTCCACTTCTTCAGTTTGTCTTTTAATAGAGTATAAGGAGAAATTGTTAAAAGATAAATTCATTCTTAATCTGAAGATTTCTTATCTCTTAAGAACAGAGTTGCACTAAGAAGCGCTTTTGAGGAACAGCTTCAAAGTATTTTTGAACGTGTGCCTTTGTTATGTCAATGGATCAACCTTTCTGACTTCCTAAAGGCAAATAGGTTCGAGAAGCTGTCTTTTTTCTCTTCTAACAAGCCACAGTGGTTAGAGCAGGGTTTTTATGTCCCCGCTGCCCAGCCCCACCCACATACTTGTTCTTGTATAAACCTAGCTATAAGTGATAATTTGGGAGGAGGGGGCTAGAGAAGAGTAGGGATCTGTTGTTCTGCTCAGCTATTGCAGCCCCAGAGGCTGGGGGTTGAGGGACGAGGGGACACTGCCCATGAGGCCCTGCCTGGTGCCTGTGGGGCAGGCTGAGGGCAAGAGGAGGGCCGGGCCTGGTGGGGCCTGGTCCTGCAGGGGCCGTAGGCAGCTCCCACCCTATATAGCCCCTGCCTTGGTTGGTTCAAAGGACAGTATCTGCTTTTGGGCCAAAGGTATCACCAGCTCACACCTCAGCTGGTTGTTTGGTGAGGTGTCTCTTTTTTTATTTTCCTCTGTGCTCTCATCTGCAAGGATGTAATTGTGGCCTGTCACTCAAAGCGGCTCTGTTTGAGAGAGCAATGATAACTTTGCCATGTCTTCTCTCAAGTGACACGCTGATTTTTTTTCAGTAAGCTTGTCATAAACATAAATCTGCTTCACACAGGTGTTGCTTTCTACTAACTGTTACTTGACCAGGCAGAATCAGATGGTTTTGTGTACACAACCAGTTTGGTACACTAATATTGGCTGTCCTGAGCTGCCTGTGTACAAAGTGGTGGTGGTGGTGGGTGGGTTGTTGTGTTCCTGGGAGGTGCTGGTGTTGTTTTTGGCAAGCAACTGTATAAATGTGTCAGCCTGGTTACACAGCTCCTGCAGCAGGCTTTGATGGCTCCTGTCCCAGAGAGACCAGATGAATACACAGGAAGGGCTGGAGCCCAAAGGAAGAGCAGTTTTGTGGGCTGTCCCCAGAGTGGTGTTTAAATCCTGAGCCCAAGTCTGAAAGCTTGGGTTGCACACCTTTTTTGATGTAAAGATCAGTCTAGCTGTGGAGAAAATGCATCTTATGGCTTCAGTGACTCTTTTATGTCTGGAAAAAAAAAAAAGACATGTTTTAGTTCTGGATGGAGGTCCCCCTCAGAAGCAGGCGAGGCAATGACCCTTTCATGTCCCTGTGATTTTCCAGCTGGCATCTCCCCTTTCTGCCTTCTGTATCTTGCAAACTCTTCAGCTATTCACATTGATGAAGTGTCTAGGTTCTTCCAATATGTTCTTCATTAATCTTCTGTTTTGTTTTTTGGTTTTTTTTTTTCAAATGATTTTAAGGTAAAATCTTTATTACAATTCATAAGGAAAATGTTTTTATTTGTGGAGTTTTTTCATGAGAGGAATGACGTCTCTTTTCTCTAGTGATGCCTATTCTTCAAAGCTCTCTGACTCTGTCCAAAAAGCAGTGTTCCTGACTGAAGAAAAAACATTTCTAGTTAAATGTAATGCCCAGTTCATTCCAGAATATCAGAAATTATCCTACGCAGTCGTGGTGGTTTTACTCGGGTGGGTGGCCGAGATCCACCACAGCTGCTCTCTCACTCCCCCTCCTCAAAGAGGAACGGGGAGAAAATATGATGAAGAGGGCTCAAGGGTTGAGATAAGGACGAGGAGATTGCGCAGTAATTATCATGATGGGCAAAACAGACTCAGCATAGGGAGATAGTAAGATTTATTGCCTATTACTAATAAGCTAGAGAAGTGAGAAACAAAGGAAAGAAACCAAAAGCACCTTCCCCCCCAGCCACCCTCTTCCACCTCCTCCCCCCGAGCGGCGCAGGGGAACGGGGGAATGGGGGTTATGGTCAGTCTATAGCGCTTCTTCTCCGCCGCTCCTTCTCGGTCACTCTCGTCCCCTGTGCTGTGGGGTCCCTCCCACGGGATGCAGTCCTTGCTGAACTGATCCGGCGTGGGCTGCCCACAGGCAGCAGCTCTTCAAGAACTGCTCCAGACATGGGTCCGTACCGCGGGGTCCATCCCTCAGGAGCGAACTGCTCCAACCTGGATCCCCCACGGGCAGCAGCTCCTGCCAGGTCACCTGCTCCTGCGTGGGCTCCTCTCCACGGGCTACAGGTCCGGCCTGGAATCTGCTCCGGCAGGGGTCTTCCACAGGCCGCAGCCTCCGTCGGTGCAGGCCCACCTGCTCCACCGTGGTCTCCTCCGCGAGCTGCAGGGGGACAGCCTGCTTCACCATGGTCCTCGCCACAGGCCGCAGGGGACTTCAGCTCCGGCGCCGGGAGCACCTCTGCCCCTCCTTCTTCACTGACCTTGGAGCCTGCAAGGCTGTTCCTCACTCCTCTCGCTCTCCCAGCTGCTGTGTGGCACAGCGTTTTATTTATTTTTTTTCCCTCTGTCTTAAATATGCTCTCACAGGGGCACAAAACAACATCACTTATTGGCTCAGCTCTGGTCAGCAGTGGGGCCCTTACCAAACATGGGGCAGCTTTTAGATCCTTCTCACAGAAGCCACCTCTATGGTCCCCTGCTACCAAAACCTTGCCACATAAACCCACTACAGCAGTATTGTCTTTCTTGCGTACTAAAGCCAACACATTGTTATAGTTTAAGAATTTTAGCTGTGTCTAACCTTGCTGTAAAGGTGAATGGAGATAGGGACAATTTCCTGCTCCAAATGAAAAACAAAAGTGCCATTTCTGTAACTTAACTTCTGTACCTCCCTGTCCTGGCCAGGGTAAGGATTCAAAGCCTTATCTGCATCTTGGTCTGATGCAGATTTTAATTCAGCTGGAAGCAGTTCACAGCTGCTGCCTTCTCCTTATCCCCGTGCAGCTCTATGGAAGCCAAAGCCATCTGTCTAGGCACTGAGCAGCTGTGAGTACAAACTTCCTGGTCGTGTCTCAAAGAAAGAAGCCCTTTCCTTGTTCAGGATAATATATGGTGGCCTTGTTGGCTGTGGTTGTTAAGATAACAATAAACGTTGTGTGCCACAACCAAGATAGGGACATCTTTCCACCATTGCTTACATGCATGCAGCTTTCTCTCCCCGTAAGCTTTCTACCACTGACTTTGCATTGTCATTTGGCTTGTAGTGTGCTGCCACAGGAGCCTTCCTGGAGCCATGAATCAGATCACTGGTTGGAGGCCAGAGGCCCTACCAGAGCTAGTGGGAACAGTTGCATCTGTGTAATTTAACACTGCTTATTTCCATTGAGCAAGGGGGTACTGAATGACAGGTGCTACATTTGGCATTGCTGTTCTGACTTTTGTCACTTTAATGACATGCCTAGTTTCCATTTGTTTGGTGTAATCAGTTACTAAACAATTACAGAATTTCTTAGCACAGTAGGATGATTTTTGGAGGCCTGAAATGTGCCAGCCACCACCTAGCCACAACTCTGCCCTGTCACGGCACCTTAGCCTCTCTTCAAACCCTTACTTGCTAGGTCGCTGTAACCCCTCATGGCTCTGAACTGATTTATGCACAAGTTCTGGGGCTAAAATACGCTTTCACCCTGGCCTATCTGAACAAGCATTACACTTATGAAATGTGAAATCTGAAGATAAATGCAGGCTATAAATAGGATGGTTAAAATGAGGGGAAGAACTTTTTTTTTTATGAAGTCTCTGATAAGGACCTTGGTAGGGTTAAATTAGTTTCAGTGTATCCAAATGTCAGTCTTCTGCAAAGATCATCTTTTGAAATGGAGTTTATCATGTTGTGGAGCTGAAGCATGTAGGAAGTTCTTACAGACAATAGGAGGGATACTTTCGCAGGTTTTTGTTCTTTTAGAGTACAAACTAAAGCCTCCTCTTTGCAAGAATAAATGAAACAGTTTCTAAATAATTCACTATATATAATTAGCCAAGTATTTAATCAAAATCCCTCTGTAATTAGAGATGTCAACTCTGATCTGTACTTGCAAGAATTTGGCAAAGCTTATTTTTCCAATTTGGTCTAAAAATTGCTTCTTTCCATTTTGTCCAATGTGTATGTAACTCATTGTCGATGCAGAGGTAGATAGATCGTCTTTTTTCTTGTTGGAAAAATGTAGTAAAATAAGTGGAGAAGCTAGAATGACGTTGCAAGAAAATGAAGAGCGGTGTAGAGGTGGCAAAGGTGACCCTCCTGGTTGCTACTAAGTCACCATGAAAGAGATGGTTGATGGATTTATTTATTTATTTTTTTATTGTTAGAGTCATCTTGCTGAGCAGATTTTCATGTTGGCTGTGAAATCTGGGCTTATATGGGACTCATAGCCACGGTCAGGGTACTTCCACAGGATGGAAACCGTAAGGAAAACATAGCCATCCACTGCGTACTGATGGCCAGCATTGTATCATGAGTTATCGTGGCTCTGAAGCATTAAAAGGCCAATTTCTCTGTAGAAGGAACAGAAATATCCTGGAGGATTGTACAAATAGAGATTTCAGCTCTTACCTCAGAAGGAGAAAGAATGAAAATGTACCTGAGGTGCATTTTGTTCACATATAGCATGGCTCTGCTTACTCTTTTGTCTGTCGTAGTGCCATGTTACCTGTAGCTTATGCTCTGATTTTGTGAGTGATTGCTGTTAATATGTGTTTACAGGCTTTACCCAAGAGATAAATAGTTAACTTCTTTGAGGAGACAGTGGGTTTTATCACTGAGTTTTAAAACAAATAAAAAACAATGCATCAAGCCAAGCCATTGGACTTTGAAAGCTTTTGTATAGGACTGAAGAACTACCAAAGCCTTGCTCTATCTGTAATACTGTAAAATGCAAATCCTTGTGAAGTGGTGAACATGCTGTTGGCTTGCTGGGAGGTGTCACCATCCAGCTGGCAGCAAAGCAAATGTCTCAGTGTTGGACAACTGAAGCTCCTCTGGATGGTGCAGGATTTTTAGGGGTCTGTGCTCTGCTGGTGTGATGCACATCTGCTGTGAAGTGGTATGCACCTCATCTTGGTGTGCTGCTCCGTAACTGCCATGGTCTACAGTACTTTGCCCATACGTTCTTGAATAGTTGCTGGATCCCACGTAACTAAAAGAGGTCTCTGCTGGACCTCTTATGGCAAAGCTCTTCAATTAGACTTTGCTGAAATACCTTGTATGGCTTTTGTCTTCATTTTTACATATGTGTAGAAATATATATACATACACAGTCCATGATTGTACAGGAAGCCTGAAACTACTCTGGGCACATGTGTTGCCTAACTGAGGACCCAACCAGTCCCATTAGGGGGAATCAGTCCCAAGCTGCAGGTCTGGTTCTCCTGGCTGAAAGTCTCAAATTATGCTGCGCCAAAAAGCCAAGCTGCATTGATCCATTTCTAAGGGGTAACAAGCCAACTGTACCTTTGCAAGTTGGTTTTTCTACTTCTTTTTTTTTTTTTAATTATTATTTATTTAAGAGCTGCTGTTCATTCACTTGCAGGTGACAACTGGCTCTCTGTTTACCGGTCACCTGCTGCTCTGCAGGTGGCCAGGAATGTTTCAAAAGGAACATTTCTACAGGATTGGAGTGAAGTGGGTAAGTGAAAACTAGCAGTGATGTGAGAGAATGGGTGCTGTGCTGATGCGAGATAGGGTGATGGAGAAAAAGCGGGCTTCCTTCCTGCAGGCTGTGAAAACAACTGTGTTCCGTGAGGGTTTCCACGAAGCTGTAACTTTTGTCAGGAGCTTAGCATGGTCAATTTGAAGCTTAAGGCACTCTAAGAGTAGGCAAAGACTCTACAGCAGCATCTCTAATTCAGCTTCGTGTTTCTGGAGGGAACAGTCTTTTTTCAAGGAACTTTTCTGTAGTAAGAGGCGATTAATACCTGCTTATATTCCTGGATGCTGGTGTTCTTATAACACTGCACAAGCAATTTTTGCTTTTAAAGTACCAGGATAATGCAGAAGAATAGATATACTCAGTAATGAGCCAGGCCTCAGGCATATTTTACAAACGTAAGGGTGAAAGACAGGGTGTTGGTTTATGATTTTTCCTGGAGAAAAAATTACCAACTCTCTACCTTTATCAATTAGTTATTTCCTCTGGAAGAAAACAAAACAGACTCCTGACAATCTTGCATCTAACTCTGGAAGTCCCTATGCCTCTTCTCCAGCCAGGATTTACAGTCCTCTGTAGATTCCCAGCACCACCGTGCTGTTTCTTAAATGAATCTTAAAGGGCTCATTTCCTTAGTTATATTCCCATTTTATTTAATTACACTTCCTGAAGAGAAGCCATTCTATTTTATGTTTAAGGCTGCTGTATGCATGTGAAGCAAGAGGTAGATAGAACTGGTAAAAAAAAAAAAAAAAAAAAAGTGTGAAGCTTTTTGTAACTGAAACGAAACTGTGACTGGATCATCACCATGATATATGGAAAATACAACTCTCTATTGGTGTTTTGTTTGTTTTGGTTTGAATTCTTTGATGATTTCAAGTAAAACACTAGGAAAATAACTTTTTTTTTTAAATTAAGGCCTTAATTCTAGTCTACAGTGACTGCAAAATTTCCTCTAGTTTTAAAACCTTTGTCTAAGAAGACTGAAATGACTTCTGTTTTGTTGAAATAAATCTGATTCCGTGAATCCGAAGGGAAAACTTAGCGTTTCCAAGAGTGTCTGCTCCTTACAAGTCTCCAAGAGAGACTGCTTCAACCTTTTACTGCCAGTAGGCAGGCTGGTTAAATGGAAGATAACTGATCTTTGAGGAGCATTATGCCTAGGTCCCCAGGGGACAGACTTCTGTCTGAACAAAAATTCAGTGTGTGAGGAGGGGTATGGGGAAGCTGAAGGTTTCCTTGGTGTTACTGGAATGCCCAGTTATGACTCTTGCCACTGTTCTGTCTTTCTATTTCTCTAAGTCTGTAGTTTAGCCCTCCCTGTGTAAGTTGGAAGCATTATTGGTTCTCTGGTTTCTTAAGTGTATATTGGCTGGGATACAAAACCAAGCTTGGTGCAATAAACCCTGTTACATTTTCATTGTTGTAGCTAGGTCTAAAGATTGATGTGTAGACCATGGCTATGCATTGCTGCTGTGAGATGTAAAAGTAGCAGAAAATCAGAAATAAAAAGACAAAGTTGGTTGCATAGCTGTAACAGTCAATACTAAAGAGAAAGAGAGAAAATAAACAACAAAACCAGTCCGACACTTGCTCTACGGTACCTGTTCTTGCTTAATCTTAGTCCAAGCAGATATTGATCAACAAAATTGCTTTCCAAGGTCATTGCTCTGGTCAGAGCCTTGCACCAGAGATAAGCACACCCGTGTTGCAGGCAGGAGCGGTGCCTGATGCAGCCCCTGAGAGCTGCTGCTCCTGCAGCCAGAAGGCTGCCATGGGTGTGGGGAATGTCGGGGGCTCCTGGGACTTCTTCGGATCACCATGACAGCTGGCTGAGAGCAGATCTTGGGACTGTGTGGAGTAACCCAGGCTTTATTTGAGTTTAAAGGGATAATTTTGACGTCTGCAAGTAGAATTTCTGTCTGTCGTTTGTTTTAATGCAAGATTCTGAAAGCGCTCTTACTATATGTGAACTATTTGAATATTTTTCAATTCACAGTAAATATTTCTTAGTTCATGTTTTGCAGGCGAAGTGAGGAATCTTTTAAAAAAAAAAAAAAAAAATTGAATATTCTGTCCTTGGATGTATGACTTCTGTTCTCCCTTTTGAAAATCTGGTTATGGTAGATATACAGGTCTTGAAGGTTTTCTTTCAAATCACTTGAAAAGAGGACAGGCCTCTAGAAGACCTATTTTCAGCCTCCTTGGGGTAGGAACAGAGAGGAGACCGTGTGCTTTTTGGAAGCCTGTCAGCAGCACCAACTAGGAAAGGCCAGTTCTTGTATTGGAGGAAAATACCTCAGGTTAACTCCACTTAACTGAAGACATCTTTGTGTTAGATTGTCCATTATAACAGAGGTACCGCATGTGTTGAGAGAACTAGACTCATTTGTTTTTGTTTTTCTCTTTAAAGATTTAAAAATGGCTTCCATCCTGCTTTTTGTTGTGGAAAAGAAAATGTTTCACCTTTCTTTGTTACAGAGTATAAAGCACAGATGATGCAGACTTTACAGCACTCATGCGTTTTACCGTTGTCCTTGTGCTGGTGTTTCCACCTATCTTGTGATCTTTTCTTAACTACAACGTTAGCATTGCAACAGCATCACATAGAAGGTGGGGTGCAGATGTGACTCCATGAAGATGCTTTCAATCAGCATGATTCTGTCTTAGAAGCATGCACCTGAGTTTCCTTAATAATAAAATATATATATTAAAAAAGAATAGTAGGAATACTATGAATCAATTATTTTTTTACTTTCCTTTATAGTAAATATTGCTTAGCTGAACTTCACAGACTCTGACTTGAGTAACTTGTGTTCACCTATAATGGAGATTAGTGTCTGGAATAGCAAATGCAGTTCTTAAGGCATCCCCAGCATCTCCCAAACACCTTATTTCCCCATTTGTATGTCTGCTCTAGAGGAGCTGGCAGGCTTGAGTGGATTTTACAAGCATATCTCCACTTAGGTGTGACAGAAAATCAGCCTAACATAGTCATTTCTCCGGTGCAAAGATTGATAATTGGTTGCAACTGGTTACCATTTTCTAATGATCTCTGTGCATTGACAAAGTCATCAGCTTTGTTCCGTGTAATTGCATTCTTTAAATGTGGCTATTTGTGGTAGATTATAGCTTGCAACTACAAATGTGTTTGAGTAGACAACAGACAAAGTTCATTGGTTCTCCTTTAAGCCTTATCCCAGCAGCTTCCTTGGTTTTAGTGCAATTGCAGCTGGCTTACGTCCAAGGGAGGAGGTGAAAGCAAGGCTTGAGATGTACTCTGATCCTTCAAAAATACTCTGCCTCAGTCTGATTCTTCTACTTCTCGGGTTATATATCAATGTAACTGTAACAACTTAGCTTCCACTGGTGTGTAATATTTCTTAGGAAACTAGAATTAGCAAGAACCAGTATAGCACAATTAGCAAGGAAATCAATGCAAAATAATCAAGCATCCTTTCGTTATGCACTATGTATTTAAAACATTAATGTATTATCACAGAGATTTGGGGAAGGTCTTTGCTGGTCCTCGCTATAGGTTGTACTATTCCAAAAGTCGGTACTGATTTCGTTTTCAGTGTGTCAGGTAGCTTACAAACCCAAGGAGTAAAAGTTGCAATTTTTAACCTTTAGTTCTTAAGTAGTAATATGGGCTACAGATAGTTATTTTCTTTTCTTTTTTTCTTTTCAATTTATTCTAAGGCCTGAGTGGTAATTCGGTCTTCATGCTAGCTTAATCTTCAGCTCAGTGACTGCCAATTACAACTGAAACACAGTGATGCTGCCGGAGCAATTACGTTCCCAAGGTCAAACAGAAATGAGAAGTGACCACTCCTATATCAGGCCCGGGCACCTTGATGCACGCAGGACTCCTTCTCAAACGCTTATCTCACTTCACTGAAAAAGAGCCAAATCCTTCAGGCTTTTCCAATGTCTTAATGACCATTCATCTCTTTTGCTCTGTCTCCCCAGCACTTGCTTCAACTGTATTTTCCTTTTGAATTCTTTTAACGTGCTCGTAACTCTCCTTGGTGTCAGAAAACACATTAATAGGTGCCTGCCTTGACAGAAAACTTGGGACTGTATTTATGGAGCTCACCATGAGTCTCTCCCTCGAAAGTAACAGGATATGTCTTTATTCTGTCTTTGCATGTATATGTGATGACATATACACACTATATTTAAAATGTGAACAGTTATTTTGATTGTGGAAAAAAACTTCTTTCCTTACATGAAGGGGGCTCCTTTTAACAGTGAGTGTTGGGTGGTGGGACTGTTCCCCACTGGGATACTGTGGGATGACTACACAGCTCTGTGCTGGGTATCAGCTGCCTCCAGAAGCTTCTGAAAAGCCTGTGCTGTGTATATAGTATAAACCACCAGTTTTGAATGTGGCACCATGGCAGGAGCATTGTCTGACCACATGGGTGTTCCTTGTTACTTGGCTGGACTCCTGTAGTATGAAGCACACTACAGGTCTGGTGATTTAGAGGAATTTGATGGTTTTCAAAAAAAAAAAAAAAATAAAAATCTGATGAAACAAAATCTATATCTTGTTTCTTGAAAGTATCTTGGGAAGCATCTTGGAAAATCTGTAGCAAGCCTCATAGAGGGAATTCAGTGAAGTATTTCTCTGGAAATATCCATGGCAAGTGACACTGTGGCTGTCAACGTGCCACCTTGCCTTTTTAGTAAGTGGCTAAAAGAAATTAAACTAGGCTATAAAAAATCCAAAAGCATTGAGGGGAGAGGAAAAAAAGCCTCAACACCCAAAAATATAAATACAGCAGAAATTAGTCTCAAAGCCCTCTCTTTCCATGCAAATTTTCCTGGATTTTTGTAGAGCTAAACCTTTGGTGAAATGCCTTTTACTTGTCCTTAGTGCAGGAAAGGGAGGTCGGAGGCCGTTCGAGTCAATATTAAGCATCATTATTTCTTTACATACTGCTAAATGCTGACTGTAAATACCGCACCCTACTTCCAATTACTCATGTCTTGTATCAGCTTCAAAACAATGAACCTGGTCTTACGTGTAATTAAGAAGGGAAGGATAGAGCATCCTGGGAGCGTACCTTGGCGCCACTGCCTGCCTCTTGTAGCAGAAGCATGAAGCAGGCAGCAGCCCCTGACAGACAGGAGCGTATCAAGATAGATTACCAAGCGTTTACAAGTTAGATCAAGCAGAACAAGAACTTCATTTGAGAAATGTTATATTAATGCTTCGCTAGACAGACCTCGCTACTGTAGAATATTAATAAATGAGGCATTATTTGTTAAATGAAGGGGGGTGGGGGGTGCATACCCGTGTGTTATGGAAGAGTGCTTGCACTAGAGGAGGATTTTTCTTTCCTAGCATATCTTTCCTGGTCATTGGCAATTGGACACACAGACTTCAGAATGGAGGGCTCTTTTGAATTGACTACAAGCATTTTCTACAGAGATACACAAAGTCCCCTTAAATCTTGTATTAAATGTTTAACTGGTCATGTGTTAAGAGATAAGGGAGAAATAATATGGGGAAATATGCAAACAAGTTTAAAAACAAACAAACAAAAATAACTCCAGATCTTTTTTGTGGTGTTCTGGTGTTCCCTCTGTCCTGGGGAGGGATGTTCCCTTGGTTTGGGATGCAAAGCACTCAATTACACAGCGGTGGCATGGGCACGGAGGTCTCCTACAGTAGCAACTTCTAGATAGCACAAACTATGCTCTAAAGGATCCTGCAGGTCTCTGATGTTGGAGGACAAACAGGCATAACTCAAGGCCTTCCTTGAAGGAAATTTGCATGCTGAAACCAGTTTGTCGACTGCAGTACTGAGCTGGCCTGGTGGTGGCTGACCTTGTGCTATCCGTAGGTCTCTGCTGTTTCCAATACTTTCCTTTTGGTGAGGAGGCAGGGGAAGGAGCAGATATCAAAGCCTTTTACAGAGATATATCTGTCTTCATTGGCATTTCACAGTGAGTGCATTTGTTCATCCAGGAAGCATGACTTGTACGTACCATGAATTTGTGATGCGCTGCTCTCAGCTGATGAGAGGTTGTCTGTAACATTGGCAGCAGTGGGGAAGACTGCAGCTAATCCTGGTAATCCGGTGGTTTGTTTATGCTATACATATTTATCTGTTGTAAATGTATGTTTGATAGGCCGGGAGTTCAACAAAAGTGCATTTGCCTTTAACCTTGTAATGCAGCAATGGCTGCCAAATTAGCGCTCAGGAGCAGAGGTCTGTGCAGCCTTACGTACTGCTGGGAGTGCCGCGTGTGCAGCCCTGCTGATGTTTAAATAAGCTTTCTCTGTGCAAAAGCTGTTCCTTACTGAATGCGGGAGGGGTAATTTGTGCTCGTCTGTTAGCAGTAAAGCTTCAGCGATGCTGTGCACCTTGGGCCCGGTGTTACATACAGCTTTGGCTGTGCCTTTATCCCAGGTTGGCAGCAAATGCTGCATTATCTGCTTTGGCTCAGGCAACCTTTATACCTATTAGAGAGATTTACAGCAACCCCGTGCTTCACAGAATGGTGTGGGGTTTTATCAGGGACTGTGTAAGTTCCCGTCAGCCACAATGCGGGTCTGCTTGCTGCTAGTCCCATTACCGTCAGATGAATTACTAACTGCAGCGTGTGCCTGCAGCTGCAAATTGGCCAGAGCTGGCTGCCGGCATCTGAGAGCCTCTGCAGGAGGCAGATAAATGGCAGAAGTTTAGAACGGGGCTTGGCTTGGGAACAGAATTCTGCTGAACCAAAAGAAATACACAGGGTTTTCCACACTTGTTTGTTTGACATCACAGGGATAAGAACCAGGCACTTGGATGCTTAGAGGCCTGAAGGAGGTCTCTAGAAATAGCACTGGGATTTACAGCATCCCTGGGATAGGGGTGCTGCAGTATCAGTGGGTGCCTTTTTACCCAGTGGGTCACAGGTTTAAGCCCTGTTTCCACTCAGCTGCACCCCTGACTATTTTTCTTGGGGAGTAAGCAGTGGTCTTCAATTAGAAATACTGTCCTGAGAAACACTTTTTTTCCCCTCCAACTTCTGTTTTCTCATAGGAAGCTTCTGCTTCAATACATCCTCATTTTGAAAAAGGAAAGAACAGCAACTATTTTTTTTTTCGGAAGGTTTCTGACCTACTGTATTTTAGAGGATGTGCTACTGTGATAGCTTAGATGTCACAGAAGTAAAGGTCCTGCTATTACTTCTCAACAGAGATCCTAAATCCTTTTGTGCTAGAGAGCCATATCAAAGCTCAATTCAAGCGAGAGTCTGAGGCTTTTGCTACTGAGGGACATGGTGTTTCCAAGGCACCTTGCTGTACATAGGGAAGCTGCAGGTACGCTGTGATGGCTAGAATTAAAGGCTTGCTCCAAAGCTTGGTGACTTCAGTGGGTCCCCAATTATCCTGTATGTCATCCTTTTCTTCTGGTGGGGAGCTGGCAAGAGGGTCAGAAATAAACTTTGTTCAGCCTCAGGGAGCTGCTCTGGTCTTTGTTCATGCACAGTTGAGGGCTTTTGTTCTTCCAGCATGCCTCTGCCTCTCCTGATGTACGTAGGATGGCCAAAATCGAGATACCACCTTTATGTAAAGGCAAGATAGGAGGGGCTCTTGTGGACAGGTGTGGAAATTGAGCCCCATGTGTGATCCTCTCAATAAGCTGCAGATCTTTTCATTATTTACAATGCTGCGGGGGAGAATTTCAATGACACTCATAAAGAAATTCTTAAATGTGGAAAAACACATTGGCTAAAACAACCTTACCAGAGGTGATGGTCCTGCCTGGATGGGTGGGTAGC
Source organism: Anser brachyrhynchus (assembly GCF_964034855.1). Taxonomy (NCBI): domain Eukaryota; kingdom Metazoa; phylum Chordata; class Aves; order Anseriformes; family Anatidae; genus Anser; species Anser brachyrhynchus. The sequence continues at coordinate 15,379,185 of NC_137700.1, forward strand.
AGTGTAGCCAGCAGTTGTAGAGCAGTGTTGGTTTGTAAGGGATTAAGTGTGCTTCAGCAGGTTGATGCAGACAGGTGATGAGCATCCAAAGACTCCTGTGGGGCTGGTGCAGCTCAGCGCCTGCTGGGTTTGCTTCCAACACATGCTTGGTTTTTCTGCACGATCAGCACCTCTTGGCTGACTCGGCTCTATTTATTTGCAGAGGTGGTAACGCAACAGAAGCTTTAAGGCTCCCTGAATTCCCCATTTCCTCATGGGAGGTACGCTGAAGCTACCATGTACATGCACACTGAATGCCTTCTGGGGAAAAATGCTGAAATAAAAGCATCAGAAAGATATATATTTATTATTTTATAGTGCTTTCACTTAACTCTTCTGTACTGTTCAGTACAATAAAAAGAGGGTGCTTTGGTGCTGGGGTAGGCATGTTTCTTTTCTACCAGAGGAAAAAATGAAATCCTCCTGCATCGGTAGCTGGCTCAGGTGAGGAAATAGTCAGCATCACACTAATTTGCCACTGGAGCAGAAATGTCAGGAAGGATTGTGAAAATGCACTGATGGTAGCAATTATATTGATAACCTACTATTCCCAGAAGCAGGGAAATCAATCTTGTACTGACAGGACTCTGACAAATTTCTATGAAAATCAGAAAGGGATCAATATTCGTTGTGTGATAGAAATAGCTGTGAGGGTTTTCTTGTTTTTCATGGGTTTTCCCTTTTTTCTTCTTTCTCAAAACAATGTGGTTGAAAACACTGCAAATGAGAAATGAAAAGCATTAAAAGACAAGTGTCATTAGTTATGTAGAGTGGCTGCCTGACTAACCTGGCTTTCTTTATAGTTAGTTGTATGTAGTATTTTAATGGCTTTGATATTTAGGAAGAGTGCTCTCTGTGAGCACCTTGTTCTGTGCTAAGGAGTGTAGGGGTTTACGTTATTGATGGTGAATTTTATGTTTAGACATTTTTTTTTCCTCTGACAGCTCTGGATCTGAGCATTAGAAACAATTCTTTACCTTCTGTCCTGCTATGAGTTAGCTAGAGTCCATTGCTCTGTTAAAGACACACTCCTGAATCTTCACCTCCTTGATGATCCTCTGCTTGCAGCTATGTGCCAGAAAGTGATTTTATTTGTTAGTACATAAGTTTTGGTGTCCCACAAACTCTTACCTTTCATCTTCTCAGAGAAGTTACAATAAGCATACACCAGCTCACAATCCTTTCAGACTCTGGTTTCCAGCCCTTTGGTGTGTCACAACCATACACTTTGCACTGCATTTCATTTTGGTTTTCACACTGTAGTGGATTTTATTTTAGTTCTAACACATATGGAAAGGGAGCATTTGGACCTCGAGAGCTTTCCACTTTGAAACATAAGCAAATTTATGATTGGGAAGCTGAAATGAAAACAAAGTGTTTTGAATGCACTGATATTTTTTTCTTCAGATTTTCAGTTTGTTCCTTTGAGACATTTCTTTTTTAACCTAGTTTGGAGTGGGGAGAGCTGTAGAAATGTTCTGACACCTGCTAGCTGAAACGGGTTATGCGAAACTAGCAACAGAAATAAGGCAATAAAGTTGACTGTCCCATCTGCATCCTGTCGCTTTCTCGTTATTCACTACACTGAGAAGAAAGCACAATATTTTGGAAAAAAAAAAAAAAAAGTTAAGCTAACACAAAGCCATCTGAATCCTACCAGGTTATAAAGGACTGCAAAAGATATGAAGGCAATGGTTAAAAGTTCATGAGCCAAAACCAAATTGCATACCTTTAATTGAGAATATGCCCTCTTCAGCAGTATGTGCCAGGAAAGCAGAAGCTTTGGAATATGTTAGATTGGGAGCATTAAGTCTGACTAGGAATTACGAAATGAAATGTTTAATAAAATCTCTGTAAGAAGTGAAAGAACTCTTCTCCTTGAAGCCATCTGTTGTAGGAAATGTAGTTGCACCCAACTGTCTGGGCAGAGCATTGGCTGTGCACTGCAAACTCACATGATGGAGATGCAAAACGTGAATCTAAACTGCTGGAGAGCTAAACCTGCAAAGGTTTGGACCCCTTTATTCCTGCCAGGAAAAATAACCAGACAGGAATTCTCCATTATTCCAGCAAGGAATAATTAGCCAAAGTCACATGCCATGTGGAATGCGACATTTCTGCAAAGAGAAGCTAGTGCTAGAGGGTGAGAGGAAAGTTTGCTTTACCACCATGAGGAAATAATGTAAGTGTATGTAAGTGTAAAGATCTACAAAGGTGTTTGAGGAAAACCAAGGGTGTGATGCTGCCTGCTCCCTCCTTCGTGCTTTGCCCTCTGATGATGATATTGCAGAAGTTAACAAGATGCCCAGAATGAGCTCTTGCAGGCATTTCCCAGAGCTGAGCAGGGATGTGGCTGTGCAGGGAGGTGTCCTCAGGGCGAGGTTGGGGCAGGGGGATGCAGGAATGCCTTCTCCAGGTGCAGAAGTAGATAGAATAACCCTAGCATCCGCTGTCTGCTGCTGTTCTTCTGTTCCTCTCTGCTGCCCTCTCTAGTTATCTCATTATCTTTCTCCTTTATTAAAAATTTCAACCATTATAAAGACGATCCCAAGATGGGGATGCAACAGTGTACTGCTGTGAATATGGTACAAAGAAACATGGACAGTAAAAACAACTTATGTTCTACAGTAAGTGGATTTGAGGGACATGTTCTTACCATAATTAGAATGTTGCGACAGTCTTTGCTAATCTTAATTAGCAACACCAGATTAGCAACTCAAAACTGTAATGCCAGCAGCTAACAAGCTTCTTGAGGCAAAGGCAGCTAATCCCAAATTATTCACAACTGACTTCTACACAGTGGACATGGAGAAGGGCAAGTGACTCCTTAAAATAAATAATGTAAAAGCAGTTCTTCCACTGGAAATGTGTTGGTCAGAATTGCTCCTTGGGTTTTGTAGGGTGGCCTTGTTCCAAAAGGTTTTGAACAGAACTGGTCCTATTGGTGGAAAGAATCCCATAATGAAAAAGAATTTTTGAAGTGAGATTTTTGTCTTGGTGTCAGATTAGCACAAGCGGCCTGGCTTGAACATTTTCCAGAGTCTAAAATATCCGTTAGTCAAGTAGATCAGGTTCATTTGAAGCTTTTCATTTCTAGTTTCTTTAATTCTAAACTAGCATGTCTTCCAAAACAAAAAGGACATTCTACTTCATCAAAAGGAACTGTGTTTAGCAATGACATAATATCCCACTCTCTTGATTTGGGTATTTTTAAAAAGAGAACTTTTTGTAAATGACTCTTTCCATGAGTAGCTTATCTTAACAATGTTTTTCTGTTTGATTGTTTGTTTGTTTCTGTGGTGGAGAAATGTCTCTTTGCTATTCCTACGCAATTTGCATAACAAATGATGGTCCATAGGAATTGATATGTTGTGGTTTGGCTTCCCAGTAATTTGTAATGCTTTCTGCAAAGCAAAATGTGTGCAGAACCAGTCATGCCTGGAACATCCAGTGGCACGTGAAGGTTTCTGTGGTGTATTCTTGTAGCTTCTTTTTTTTTTTTTTTTTGTTGTTGTTTTTGTAGGCTTGTCACCATGCTTTGGCACTGTTCATTTCTTGAGTGAATGCCAAAAGATGGCTCTGTGTAACTTGAAATTCAGAAGGTTTTGGGTTGTGTCTGTCTGTCTGTCTTCTAAGGCAGGCTGTTTTTGCCACCTAACCTTACCCATAAAGGTGGCCTAGAAGAGAGCTGGGGAGGGACTCTATCAGGGAGTGTAGCCATGGAACCAGGAATAACGGCTTTGAACAAATGGAGGGGAGATTTAGATGAGATGTGACGTGAGGAAGAAATTCTTCACTTGGAGCACAAAGCGCATGTGGGAATTAGGGCTGAAGATGCACCTTGCTTCTGTTCTTTTCCATAAAGAATAGATGGAAATTACCTAAAAACCAGTGTTAAAAATAAATCCAGGGCGCAGGATGGGAGGTGCAGGGCAGTCCCTGTGGCCGAGGGGCAGCCTTTCTCTCTGGCAAGCCAAGTGGCCCAGGGGAGCCAGCCCCAGAAAAGGGTCCCTCAGTCCCCCCAACCCTCCTCCTTGTCCACGTGAGGGCATCTTCCAGGCCGCTCCCAACACAGCCACCTTTGGCCGTGCGTGGGCCACTCCATCACAGAGGCTTGCTGAGGTCACAGTGGCCACCACTGCCCCGCCTTTGCTGCGGGCCCTATAAAACAGGCCCCCTGCAGCTGGCCCAGCATTCGCTGAGCATCTGGGCCCTCTGACTGCCAGCTCGTGCGGCAGGAAGACGACTAGAAGAGCAAGGCGAGCAGCAGGCCTCCTTGGTGTGCGAGGACAGGGATGCAGTCCGGTGAAGCACCAAGAAGGAATGCACCTGACCAGAAGGAGATGTGTCGTGGGCGGAGGGATAGTTCTGGCGGCACAAGAGACACCAGTGCCCAAGGGACCTCTGGCACCCAGCCCACAGGCACATACAGGCGGTACCATTGGCACCGCAACGATGCAAGGAACAGGCTGGCCCCTCAAGCACCCAGTGACAGGGGGCCTGGGCCTTACCATAGGAGCAACGGTGACATGGGGCGAAGGCAGGAGCATCAGGCAGACAGCTGCAGGGAGTAGAGGCGTGCCCATAGTCTGGGAGACAGTGCGGGACCCAGTAATGGCCGTAAGCCAGAGGGCAGCGTCGGACCCATGCGTGAAAACCAAACCAACAGTGGCGTGGGACTGGATGACACCCTGGTTCGGCACCCTGGCCTGAAAACATTCCGGATGGAAGGCATCCCGTTTGGGCAGTCCTAGGCAAGGACTGGCTTAGCCTTCTGCCCAACACCGTGGAGCCCCCTACTCATTGCTCAGGCTCCATCGCAAGCATTAGCTTGGAGCCACCAAACACCACGGACATCCCGCAGGCTTGCCTGCAAGGTGTCCCAGCAATAAACAACTCTTGCCGATTCTCAGGGGTTGTGTGAGTGCTTCTTTCTCGGGGGGGAATGGGCAAAATTTGCGCCAGGAGAGGTTTAGGTTGGATATTAGGAAGAACTTCTTTACTGAAAGGGTTGTTAGGCATTGGGATGGGCTGCCCAGGGAAGTGGTTGAGTCACCATCCCTGGAGGTCTTGAAAAGACGTTTAGATGTAGAGCTTAGTGATCTGGTTTAGTGGAGGACTTGTTAGTGTTAGGTCAGAGGTTGGAGTAGGTGATCTTGGAGGTCTCTTCCAACCTAGGTGATTCTGTGATATGCAAAGTAAAGCTTACCTGGCAGGGGGCATCGGTTGGATGCAGAGCTGGAAACAGAGCAGCAGCACAGTATATTTGCTAGAAAAGGCATCACCAGCTGGGCTCCAAACCAAAAGGCTTACTGGCTGGACAAGCAATTTGCAACTCTTTTTATGGAAGTCTTTGTATCTGGAAGAAATATGATAAATATGCCTTCAGCATCCCTGTGAGATGCAGGTATTTCGGTACTCCAAACAACTTAAGGTAGTGAGGCGAGTTCTCCTGATTTCCATCGGATTTCTTGGAGTTCTTTTGTATACCTCTGTAGCCCAGATATTACTGCTGATCTTTCTTTTTTTAACCAGGGCTATTTTAATTCTGGGAAAGTAGCCCTTCTATTTGGCAGCACCAAATCCAAACTTAGTCAGCCAACAGAATATATTATATATGAAGAACATCTTTTGTTTTATGTCCTTAAAAAAAAAAAAACCAACAAACTAGCGTTAAACTTTTTGAAACTACTACTTCATATAAAAATAACTTTTCTACTAAAAAAAGAAAATCCTTTTATTTGCTTTCCTTTTCTCTTTCACAAATAAGGCAGTAAAGTTCAATGATGCCCATACTCGTTGAGTTGTTAAATGAGTTTGTGTGTTAAATATATTTAATATGACTCATTTTCAAAGACAGAAGTTGCATTACACTCTTTAGGCTTGTTATACTCTCTTTAAGGTTAGTTTGGCCTTTCCGGGCCAAAGCAGAGAGAAACAATCAAAATAGTGTTGGGGGGGGAAAAAAAAACAAAAAAACACTTATCCTTGTGCACAGAAACTCTTTGAAATTCTTTACCGAAGACTTGTAAGTCTTCAAACACAGACTGTGCTCTGGCTTAAGGCCTGGGATAAGACATTGTTTGTCTGTCTTTTTCTTCTCCAACTATTTTGCTGTTTGGTTACAACCAATGAACTTTCCATCAAAGAGAATTATTTTGTTTTGTGATGACAGCTTTATGCCATTGCTGAAGCTCCATTTTAGCACTTCAGAGACAGTATTTGAACTGGGTAAACTGAAACAGGGAAAATCCAGAACCTGCTGTCTAACCCAACCAGATGCAGGTTCAAATCAGAGTCGCAAACTTTACTCAGACTGAAACTTCTCCATGTTAGACGTTAGCCTCCTCTTAAATAAAGAACTCTCCAAGTTTTGCTAGAGCATCTCTGTGTAAGTTTTGGAGCACGGGTATGAAAGCCCCTTGATGCACACTTGTCCATTTGGCACTGACAATTTCTGCATGTGTGCAAAGTGGGTAGAGAGCAGCACCCTCTGTTGGACTAAAGGTTCTTAAATATCTTTCTGTTTCAAGAAAGGGTCACTTACTTTTCTTTCTGAATTGGCTTTTGGAAAAGTCAACCATATGCCTCGTTGCTTGTAAGAGTAATAAATACCTCTGAGCTTTGGCAAATCCTGAGCTAAATGGCTTCAGGGTCAATTTTCTCTAATAGGATTTGTCACTTGGTGCATGCTAATTTCTGAAGGAAAAGGAACAAAGGTGACATATTGAAGTGCAACTGTACAGTGGCTTTCGTGGGAGGGAAAGGTTTCATTGTAAATCCAGCGAAGGGGCTTGGAGCCCTGTTTGGCCTGTCTTTGCCTGACCCTTCTTAAAAAGGGTTCCTGGAAATACAGCACATGGTGAATTAATGCAGGTGGGCACTAACCAGTTCACTCCCTTTGGGTGTGCAGGAGCCACGTGCCAACCACAAGCTATCACCAATTCTGTTGTGTTTTTACCCTGGGTTTTGTGGCAATTTGGACTAAGCTCACCACACATGCCTCACCTGTACCTGAGAGCAGGGTCTGAGCTCAATGTCACCCTTCCATGTCCCCTCTCCTGCCTTAGTAGGTCACTGGCCCTAGCACTTGTCTTTGGCCAAGGTAAATATGTATGTATTTCAGCTGTCTGCTTCTGTTATTCTGGCTTTTCCTGACCTGATTAACCTGGTTAAGCCTTTCACTTTTACTTGTACTTGCAACTTCCCTTTGAAGGGGAAGAACAAAAGCAAAATGCTTGCTGTTTTGGCTGATGAGCTGGTCGCAAGGAAAGCGGTGACAAACGGCTGCGTTTACTGGAAAGCTTTTATGCTTTGGATTTGACAGTGCTGTCAGAGGTTTTGTCAAGAACAACTTACAGTTTCAAAGGTGCTTGTGGCACTGATGGTTGGCAATTCTCAAATAAAATGGGATGGCTAACAGGAATGCAGGGTTTCAAAGCGGTCTTTTCTCCATCACAGAGATAAGAGTCCAGTTTGAGGTGCTCCAGCTCTGACCTTGTAAGATAATTAGTGATAAAGGATTCAGCATCTGCCTTCCACGTTCAAGCTTTTGTTTCTCTGTCCAAAGGGATTGCTTTTAGTGAACAGAAGCCTAAAACAGACAGAAGCCTCAGGACTTGAAGGAAGGTTTCTGAATGTCTATGCAGGGACCAGAAACATTGCCTTGATTTTTTTTTTTCAATTTAATTTTCCTGAAGCTCTCCTGAGGTAACAGCTCACACAGAGGTCATGGACAGTGGGCCAATGCTTTTGATGCCTGAGTGTCAGTAGACCTAATCCAAAATCCCCTATTGCAACAGGGGTATAGGATTGTGCCCAGATTCACTGGGGCATAAACGCCCCAGGGAAATTGTTTTGATTGATGAGAGGCCGACAGAGTCCTCTCCAGCCTCTTGCTGGCTTGCTTTGCTGTGTAAGATCCCAAGCTAATGAGGAGACAACTCTTTGGAGGCATCAGCTCCAAGGCTTCCCAGTCAGTTGTCTGAGTCCCTTTGCTCCATCAGTGGGCTGAGAAGGAGACAAAAATCTAAAAGCTCTCAAGGAAGACAAAATGGACCAATGGCTGTTCCCAATGCTTCCAAACTGAAATAGAGTGAAATGCTGCAACTCCCAGGCTGTCTACACAGCTCCCAGATATATTTAGAAAATTAATTTCAGGCTCTTCTGGTTTCTGCTTTTTCACCTTTCTTATTTAAGAGGCCCCAGAGTTGAATTGACTTCCAGGATCCTTGCTGTGAATTCAGCCCAGGCCACTGCTGCAATCACCAGGTGAGCCCCATGTGAAATGACCCTCTGGGCTTGCGTGGGTCTTCTCATAACAATAGCCATTGTCTCACCTGATACGGATTGGCTTTTTTGCCTGGAGTCTCATCAGACAGCTATGAATAATGAATGAGCCTGGAAGATGAATTGTCCTTTCTTCCCTATTGCAGGAAGAGGCCAGGTAGGAACTGAATGTATTCAACAGGGCAGCAGGGCCTGTTCTCTAGATAAATAAATTATTTCAGCTTTGAGAGTTGTCAAATCAGAGCTTATGACCAGCACAGAATTCAAATAGGCCTTTTCCATGGCTATGGGTATAAAATGAACAGGTGAGATAGTGCCAAGCAGAAGGAAGCTTGCAAGGTCCTATGCTGTGCCATGTGCCAGCAAATCATTTCTTCCTCTTCCCCTTCCTCCCACCTCTGAACTGTGGTTGACAGGGTTATATCTCGTAATGGTATCGCGAAGGAGGAATCAGCTGAGTGTGGAATGATATGGGAGAGTTTTGAAATAAGTAGTTTAATAAATGGTAGCATCAGATATAATATCTCGGAACTTGTTTGTTTTAGTAAAGGATAGTATTTTATTTCCCTGATGTTTCTGAGTTTATCCATGGTAGGGACAATTGCATAAGAAACAAGAGCCACGTTCTATGTCTGCTTTGAAGCAAAGTGTTGTCAGTAAGTGAAGAACATTTTCTTGAGGGCTTTTTAGAGGAAAGACACTGATGTGACAGATTGGATGAGATCAAAAAATGTGAATTTATATCACTGACATTTAACTGTGGTGCCCTGAGTTGTCTGCTCACCTCCACTGGCTATAGAGGAAATGAATGGATTTGTGGTTATTCCTGACTATTAAAGAAAAAAAAAAAATGTAGCAGAAGACATCTCTGCCATCCCTAGTTGTGGATGTGCAGAAGCAAAGAACTTCAGAGGCTGGGGAGAGGCAGCAGATGGCATTGTTCAGGTGAACCTCATGTTCAGGTCAACAGGGAGAGCTTTTTATTTCTTATTTTTTTAATGCCGCTGTGGACCCTGTGGGAGTTTCAACTTGTAAATCCTTCTGCAGCCTTAAAATCTTGGAGATGGCTGAAGAGATGAGGGAAAGGTTTCAGCGGCACTTTGAACTGTAAGTGAAAGCTACTGGTGAAATATAGATGAAGTTGGATGTAAATGTCTGTATGTCTGTGGGATGGTGGTGCAGGGGTATCGGGGCTTGAAGAACAATGGAATTAAAAATGATAGCAGCTAACAAGTCTGTATAAAATGTCCTAAATCTATATAAATGTATAGGAACAGTAATAAGTTCCTTCAACTATTCTAAAAAAATGTAGAGAAAAGAGAAATTCAAGGGTCAAAGCTAAAGCTAGAATACGAGAATTCCTCGTCTAAAAGGCTCAGCCCTTTATAAGTCAAGATGAGCACTGTATGCTCAAAAGAAACGTTCATAAAGGGATGCTCAGCAAGCCTAGACGTACCCTACAAAATAAACACCAAAGGACTGGCTGCAGTAGTAACTGAAGCAATGGGGTTCTAGGGAAGCCAAAGCTCGACTTAAACCCCTAAAATAAGGGGAAAAAATAAATTTATGGGAAAGTACAAGGCCAGCTTAGGAAGATGGTGTTTGTGAAGCTTGACGAAGGGTGTCAGCGCTGGGCACAGTACCGGGGCCAGGCTCCTGGTGGGCTGGGATGTGGTGTGGACCCCCACGGAGCTGGTAGCGGTGCTGGCGCTGGAGCAAAGCAGTGCCCATTTGCACAGACAGGGTATTCCTACAGGTGTGGTTCGAGAACTGCAATGTGTGGTTAAAAAATGCTGTGAAAGACAAACAGGAACACTTTGGGAGAATGGCAGTTAGCTTCATCCCAGGGTAGGTAAAGGTTTGCTGGTGAGAAGCGACCGATTGAGCTAGGAGCTCCCTGTGTCGGGTGGGAACTGGTACTTGGGCATCAGCCCGGGTGAGACTTGTCAGAGTTCCTGACCACTCAGGACCTAGGCAAGTAAACACATCCTTACCTTGTGGGCTGGAAACACCTCCCTTCCTGACCCTGCTCCAGAGTTAACGGGGTCGATGGCTCCAGGCTTTGTGCTGGAGGAGCTCCGATGTTCCTCTGTGCACAGCCGGAAGGTGAGGAAGTAGGAAGTAGGGACGGTGAGGCGCCGCGTTGGCAGGTAGCACTGACAATGAAGCATCTTGGCTTCTTAGGCTACATCTTGTTGAGAATGTTACACGTGTCTTGGCTAACAGATGAACGTTGCTCAGACATCGTAAAGCTGGGGGGAACCTGCAGCAGAAGGGAAAAAAATGAAATCATTGTTATTGCACAGATGTCAAGGTGTAGAGAGTGCGTCCTGTGAAGAGGTGTAAGGGAAGATTTTTCTCTTGTTTGGACAAGCTGGCATTTTCTGATTGTATTTAATTTTTACAAGGTTTTGAAACTCATCGTGGGCTGTATTTCCTTCTTGACAAGGAGCCCCAGGCTATGTTCTTCCCTGTGATATGCACATTGGTCACTAAGGCTGTGGCAGCCCTTGATCTCTGCTTTGCGGGGAGGGCTGGTGAGTTGGAAGCTGCTCCTGGGCACCCCAGGGGCTGCCTGCGGAGAGGGGAGGAAGGGTCAGGGGTGGGAGGAGGCAGGGGAAGGCCCACTGATGCGGGAAGTTAGTGAAGGAATAAACCTAAGTCTGTAAGTAGTGTATATGCCAGAAAACACAAGGCAGGTGGGGGGGAACAGCTAGTCAAGTTTCCCTTTTCTTCTTTCTTAATATACCTTGCTTTGAGGGTAGGCATTTCAGAAATTTATTCTTTTAGATTTTTTTTTTTTTTTTTTTTTACGAAGCTTGTGGGAAGATATTTATAATCAAATCCATTTCAAACCTTCACCCAACTCAGGGCCATGGTAGATACATACTTTACTAAAAGCAGTCATTCTTTTCAGATACCCCAAAAGTTTATTTGGAACATACTGCAATATTATATGTAGCTATGACAAATGCTCAGCGGTGCTAGAAAAGTAGGGTAAGTTGGAAATGAGAAATGAAAAAAAGAAACATGCCAAGCAGTAGCATCAAGCAGAACAATATACAGAAAAATCAATATTTCCCACTCATGCAGCTCCCTTATAGGGCAGAAATTTCCTAGTTACTGTGAAAAGCACAGAAATAATAATTGTTGCAGTGAGGAAAGCATTTAAAAGAAGCCATGGGGAAATCCACAATGATAGGGAAAAAGCTCATCAACTCAGTTCCCAATGAAGTCAGAGTGTTTTTTTTGTTCGTTTGTTTTTTTTATGATTACTTGACCAAAGAACAAAACATTTTAGCAAGTCTAATGAAAAGCGGCTGAGGGAGCTGGGATTGTTCAGTCTGGAGAAGAGGAGATTTAGGGGCGACCTTATCACACTCTACAGATACCTTAAAGGAGGCTGTAGCGAGGTGGGGGTTGGTCTGTTCTCCCACGTGCCTGGTGACAGGACGAGGGGGAATGGGCTAAAGTTGCGCCAGGGGAGGTTTAGGTTGGATATTAGGAAGAACTTCTTTACTGAAAGGGTTGTTAGGCATTGGAACGGGCTGCCCAGGGAAGTGGTTGAGTCACCATCCCTGGAGGTCTTTAAGAGACGTTTAGATGTAGAGCTTAGTGATCTGGTTTAGTGGAGGACTTGTTAGTGTTAGGTCAGAGGTTGGAGTAGGTGATCTTGGAGGTCTCTTCCAACCTAGGCGATTCTGTGATTCTGTAGTGATAGAGAATATTTGCCACCACAGAACTCGGGTGTTGTGTTCCCAGTGAATTTAAAGGGTGGATAACGGATTGTACAACAGCCTAAAACAGAACATTACTAAATTTTACTAAATTCTATACCTTTCCTCCAGGATTTCAGTCATAAATTAGAATATTAAATGTAGTTAAAGCTTCTAAGAGAGCGCTGGGCACAAGTATTCACTTTAGACGAATTATACCATAGTCTTGTTAGAAATCGCTGACAGCTTCCGTGTTATGGGTAGTTACAGGTATAAGTAGACAAGTTGCCATCAGAAGATGGCAAATACGGTGATTTTTACAAGCCAGTCTGTCAGGAAATGTGCTTCTGAGACATTAATATGCTTTTCCATGAGGTCTGGTTTAGATCCCTTACATTATGGAAAGTTGAAAGGAATATGGGCATTTAGCATTTCAGATCACCTTTGCAAATCTCTGAGCTTCTTGGAAAGTGGCAAAAGGGTAAGCAAGCAGAGTAAGTCACCTCATTTATTGCTTGTTGGTCATGCAGAGAAAATATTTGATGATAGATGTATGAATGCAACCTGAGGTCAGAGGAAGAATTGCCCAAGAGGAGTGCAGCAAGAGCAAATATTAAACTTCTGTGGTTTCTTTCTCCTTTGCGTTTCTGTGTGAGAGAGACAGGTGAGTTCAAAAAGTTTGAAATGTGTGTGGTCACACCTTTCTTTACTTCAACTCCCAAAGCTCCTGAAGAGGCTTGCTGAGTAAAGTAAAGCATGAGAAAAAGTGTGTCCAGATGCAAAGTCTTAAAGTTTGCTGTGTTAGAGAACAAAGATGACAGGATATTGGAATGATGCTAAAGGTCTAAGTTACAGAAAGCATTTAGTCCTTGCCATGCTGCCTTTGGCCTTTCCTGATTTCCAAGTACATGGAAAAAGGAACCATCTGCAGGGACTCTAATGAGCAGTATGCCGTTTTTACAGCGGAAACTGCTTCCTCTTAGATTAGAAGCAAGTTTCCCAATGGCCTGCCTCAGCTACCCTTTGCACGTGAAAGGTATTTCTAAGCGTCTGCTTTCTCTACATTGTGCAAACTCTTCAGGCTGTTCCTGGAGTTAAATTAATAATTAGGTGCTGTTGTAAGGGAAGTTAATTTTTCCTCTGCTCCAGGAAGGGCTGTTTGACAGAGTAGCAGTCTTGGACCGAGATTCTTGGCAGACGTAGGGATGGCTAAAGAAATCAGCTGATGTCCCCAACAGTCACTGCAGTTACATGGATAGTCTGTATGAGCAAATGGTTCTTCTAAGAGTCCGTTTAACAACAACAACAACAAAGTTGTTAGCCTTATTTACATAAAATATTGCTGCTTTTATTTCAAACAGGAGTGTGGGGAAAGGACTGTCTGAGCAGGAGAAGGGAGAGAAGAAAGCCCCTTGCACTTGGGGTCAGTTCTTTGCCTACCTTGCAGACTTCTCTTGTAATGGACTTTGAGAGACCCTGGCTACAAGCAGAGATACTGCATGCGTCTGTGGTCTGTTATAAAACACCTGGTGGCAGAAGTAAAGATGTGGTCTGTTATAAAACACCTGGTGGCAGAAGTAAAGATGCCATTAATTCTCCTTTAAATAGGAAGATGTCTTTTTGCAGCTTTTGAATTAAATTCAAAAAACACAGAATCTGCTTTGTTCAGTCAAGTACAGAAAGGCAACATTATTCTTTTGCCTCCTCCCCAAGGTTGTTCATGCACTTTGTTAGGCTTCAGTCCTGGTGTTGGGCTAATTTCTGCCAAAATGAAGGCAATCTGATCTGCCATGAAGCCAAATTAGGTTGTGCTTTTCACTGTGCTTTTCTGCATCCATTCTGGATGTAAACCATAGCAACACCATTTTTTGGGAAATCTGTAGCAGCACCACATTTCTGGAAAGCTGCTATGAGAACAAACCAACCACATTCATGTAATTGCAGAATATGCACAGGTTACTGGTGTGTCTCCCAAAGTAATAAATCATTTTTATAATTATTATAAATAAAGTAAATAGTTAAGGAGGGCAATTGCAGAAAGAAACTGTAGGGCAGGACTTGTCTCTTGGGAGGTGTCTGTGAGGTTCTTTGCAGGCTTGGAGGACTTTGGCTAGCTGCCTTTTCCCCTCCTCTGCAGTTTAGTTAAATGCTAACACCGCCCAGGAGGGTGTTTGGGGCATTTCCAAAAAGAGTGGGCTCCTTACACACATGAAGGTGGCTGTGCTAAGAGCTGGCCCTGACCTGGGAGGGAAGTGTTGTTGGAGGGAGTTCCTGGAGTAGGTCCCCGTGCCCGGGTCTGCACTTTCTGCTCTTGGTGCTGCAGTGTCGTGGTTGTGTTGCTATGGCATCATCTAGAAATAAAAGATGAATTGTGCAAAGAACTTGCCAAAAAAGAGTCCAAAAACTTGCTAAGAAACAGCTTCCTGAAGAATCTGACTCTAAATGAGAAAACAGAGTGAGAAAGTATATGGAGGGACAAAGCCTCGCAAAAGGTCTTGCAGCAGGGTCAGTAGCAGAGCCAGCAGTTAAAGCTGGGCAGAAGAGTTAATCTTCTTCCCAATGAATGTTCTCCTTGAAGGCAAAAAGCAAAATTACAAGAGCTTTCAAGGAGCTTGCTGGAAGCTAACCAACCTGACTCCTTGGCTCTTTGTGGTCTCTGAGCTGTAGGAGAGGTATCCCAACCTTGATTACGAACAAAGCACCCCAGTCTGTTGCTTAAAATTAAAGCAAAGTACATATGGTAGGGACACTCATAGCTTTGCTATTTATCAAGCCAATATCTCCACAGATGTCAGGAGTACTCAATGAATACTCGATGTATTGACTGCTGCATTTAGTAAATCATACACGTTAGCTGGCTAACTGCATATTTTTTTTGAGATGAAGAAATATTTTATGTCATCTTGCTAGGAACTGACCGACTGTTAGACCAATAAGAGTTCATTTTCAGGGGTTTCTGTTAAAGATCTTCAATGCAACTGGAGTTAGCATCACCCAGAAATATAAAATGATGATATCCAGTGGTACCAGAGCCAAGAACTTCCCTATCTGGTGTTTGCTGATTTACTCAGAAGTGTTAGAAGAATTAAAGAACCCCAGAGTAGCGGAGAAAGGAAATACACTAAAATCTAGGAAATATGCCTCCATTTTAGGTGCAAAGATTTTGCCCACCTGAGCTACATCCGCCCAGGACTATCCTCCTGGGACTCTTCCCACAGCTGTGGGTGTGCAAGGACCTTGCTAACCAGGCTTTACTCCTGAGGCCGTGAGCTGGGGGAGAGACCAACTGCTGTGCATGTTGCTCTTGTGCTCTGTTGCTGGAGCTTCTGTCTCTGCTATCCTGGCTGAATTTCCTACAGGTGAAATAACTGGATCTGCCTGCAGGCTTGCATGTGAGTTCTTGTCTTGGCCCTCTCTTTCAGCAGCCTTGCTGTGGCCCCCCAGATGCTTCATTACAGCACCCGCCCCACCTGTAGCTGACCCATTAGCCAGTGCTTTTAGCCAGTATTGCTGCTAGTTCCTACCCAGGAGCACCTCTTGCAGCCGTGCTTGTTGCTGTACTTCAGCTATTTTAAGAATCAGCTCAAATACACACTACAAAGGTAAAGTACGCTTGGGTGGGTGGTGTTTGTCACTTAGCCTCAGTTTCCCAAAGTTAGTGCATTGGATGCGTTCCTTTCCGTGCAGGTGTTCTCCCCTTTAGAGCTTTTTTTAGGAGGAGGAGGATCATGCTCTCTATGTTCACCAAAATTTTTAACTGTGGATTCCCAGGTTGTCCTAGGTTAACCTCTTTCGATGTTAAACAATGATTTATCTTTATATTTTGCTTAGACATATGGAAACATAACCCTGTAAAAAGTACAGTACTTCAATCCAAAGCGTCTTTCAGCCTTTTGTCATGTTTTATCTTTTTGTCTTCTCAGAAGGCTGTTAAGAACCAATGGTTCTGCTTTAAATTTAAGCTTTGAAAAATGTCTAGTTTTGTTGATACAATGTTTGATAACATATTTCTGCTAAGGAAGTCAGTGAAAATATTCTTCAGGATAATGTTTCAGGCACATCTTTCAAGCATTATGTCACACCTTATGCTTGGCCTTAAAATGATTCTGAATTGAAATCACATTCAGGGCAGCAAAAAAGTGTATATATTTTCTTTCTTGTCTTTTGAATGTGTTTTGCTGCAAACTCTGTTCACTGCTCAGGTTGCTCTTTAAAACTGTATGTCTGCTTTTTAAGAAGTTTGTGACAGTTTTTGTAAGCAAACAGAAGAGTTTGCCTGTCTTTGGTTCCTGGGAAAGCCAACAATAACCTGCCTCTTCCCTGAGGAAGAAGTCCTTGGGAATTTTTATTTTCATTCTGGTGCTCAAACCCGTTTCTCAAAGCAGCTTATGGACAGCTGTGCTCAGGGTGCTGCCTGAGCACATATTGGTTAAGATTTGTAGTAGGGTTTGGGTGGTTTGAGTGTAGCACAGAGTTCACAAGCAATGCCTCCAGCTGAGCCCTAAGTATGGGGCTGGTGGTTTGGGGCCAGGAGAGAAAGATCAATGGATGCAGCTTTAGATACAGCAGTCCCATATCTGGTTTCTGCAAGCTATCAAAGGTAACTTGTCTCAGTGGGACTAACTCAATGGCTCTTCGAGACTTGAGGCAAACTCTTGATTTAACTGTGATCTCTTTCCACCACTTGTGTGCAAATCTGCTCCGTCATGAAGCAACTGCCTTGTAGTAGCATGGCCGGAGTGTTGCTAGGTCTACATTTCTAGGTTGAGATTTGTATTTGATTTGGAGGCATAAACAAACTGCCATGGGCTGAGGGCAGTAGCGTGCGGAGGCTAGGTGCTTGTCTCAAGGAAAGGCAGGCACAACTGCTGCCTATCGAGCCTGCCTCAGCCAGCTCCTGCTGCCCTGAGGGCTGCAAAACCCTTCCTGGGGTATGAAAATGCTGTTGGAGATGGGGAATGTACTGTGTGTGTTTCAGTCCTTGCACTTGCCTCTTTTTCAGTGTTCTGTAAGGATGATTTGCACCTCCTGAAGTTGTGCATGTTGTGACAAGGATTGTCTGTGGAAGTACTGACTTTCCTAAAACACTTCCACTGCTTAAAGTGACCACAGACTATGCCTGAGAGCCCCTAGACCCTAAGTTGGGTCAGGTTAACTTGCCTGAGCTTTTATCAGCACGTTTCCTTTGTGGGAAGGAGGTGGTTCTCCTTCCTTGTCCCATCTCCTGCTTTTGTTACCAAAGCTCTGGTAGCTCAGTCGCTTGTAGTGAAAATAAATGCAGGGGCTGGACAGGACTTCTTGGAGTTCAGGGAAGTGCTAAAGCTACGAAGAAGTGTTTTGAAATAAGAGGTTTGTGAAGAATAATGGCATAAAGACAGTCAGTGCTTACGGTCACGTATATGTGCAGAAGTTATTTTGAGTCGCTGTGGTATAGATAATAATGGCATACCTAAAATGTTAACCTCCTTTCTGTGTCCTCCAACTCATTTTCCATCTTCAGGGCTACACTTCAGATAAGGGAAAGCAAGGCTGTAAAGGGGAAAAAAACAGACAAGAATGTTTTACGACTGAGAAAAGCAATGGAAATGTCTTAGGTGCAGAATGCAATGTAGTTTAGCTTTGAACCTTGAGACCAGTGTAAATTAGATGATGATGAGCTTCATGCTTCTTTGTCTTGATAATTGCCCAGGTGAGAGGTAGGTCTATTAAATGAGGCTGAGCATCTCCAGACTGCACTGCAGGTACCCCTGCTCCCTTTGCTACCCTTCTGTATCCAAACAGGAACTTCAATAGCAGCAGGAAATGGATTGGACTGCGGTACAAAGTCAGCACACAAAAGAAGAAAATTACTTGTCCTTTCACTTTCTTACCTCCATGCTTTGCCATTTAAATAACACAGGTTCAGCCTCGGGAACTTGAATGTGTCGTATGGCCAGGCCAATTACTGCACCTTTTGAGGAACTAAAGGTTCAATGTTCAAGTCAGTGCTCCAAGCTTGCTCGTGGACTTCATTGCTCAGCTTACAGTAAGATGCTGAGTTACTGGGTGAGCTGTGTTTTATTGTCACTATTAAAACTAGACAGAGCGAGCCCTGTTGAGTCTGGCTGCAGTCTTTTTAAACCACCTTTGCAAATTTCCCAGCCCCAGGGGCAGATGGAGGCCAGCATGACCCTCTGCATGCATTTGAGCAGCCACAAATCTCACCTGAATCCTGCCTGGTACAGTCACAGGTGACTTTGTACATCCTGTTCCAACTTCTGCTAAAACCCTTTAATTCAGACATGTTTCGTGTTGAAATTTCCCTCCTGCTGTTTCAGGAGGAGTTTAGATGCAATTGTCCAAATGGTAGAACATGGAAGTTTGGTGTGACAGGTGCTTGAACCCCCTCTTCCCAGGTGTTGTCCAGCTCAATCTGTACTCTGGTCAATCCTCTGTTGTGTAATTCATTGTTATTTTACTTCAGCTGGAAATATTGGGGGGGGGGGAGGGGAAATCCCCAACATATAGAAATAAAATTAAATCCCCCAAAACTCACAGTCAAGTGTGGACATCTCGAGTGGCAGGTGATAGAGATCAAGAGGCAAAGCATGGGATAAGATAAGGCAAGGTCCATGATTAGAGATCCCATTTTCATAAGTGTCCAGGGGAATAACTATTATGAAAATAATGGAAATTATTCCATGTGATCATGGTTTGGAAGCTGTGTTGCCCTGGAACGTTAATCCTGAATTGCCTTCTATTGCTGAAGTAAAGGGCATGCACTGGATTTAAGTGATGGTCAGCCAAGGTGCATCAAAGCGTATAAGTCATTGACCAGTTGGGTTTAATCCATGCAAACATACAGCAGATTACAGCCTGATAGGATCTAGTATGCTGTAAAGATCCTACTGTAAAACTTCCTGTCCTCATGTGTACCTGCTGTCTCCCACCTTGACCTGAATGTTTCCTGGTCTGGCTAGGGGGAGGCTGTTATCCACGGGCTCTTTGGCCAGCAGCAGTTTTTCTAGGGCTTAATTGCCTTGGCTGCCTGAGCAGGCTGTCCAGCTGTCAGCATGGGCAGAGGGAATGCTCTACCCGGTCTCTTATTTATTTAGCTGTTTGATATATCGTGCTCTTCTTTTATTACCTGTCACATCCTGCCCTTTTGTGCTTTACAAGGAGCCTGTCCCGCAGCAGGATGCGGCTGCCTGGCAGGAAGATGGAGGTCTCGCTCCATGCAGCAGTCAGGAGAGCGGTGGGAGTGTGGCATCTGCTTGGCACTTCTTTCTCTTCCCCCACCGGCTGCATACGTTATATCTTGAAATTGCTGGGCAAGAGCATGAGAGCCCTGTTAAGCACCTCGGTGATTTGAAAGGTAGTAAGGCAAAACACGAGTACTGATAGCTTGAGCCAATTGTGCCTGTAAACATCTCGAGGAAGAATTGCATTGGGGATGCAGAATTGACAATCAGCAAGGAATGCCGATGCTACAGCCTCTCTCCTTGATTCATTGGTGTTGTGAAAACAGCGGCACATCTCTTCAGAAATCAACATAGGCGAGCAAAGGCTATTTAAGTATTGCAACTGATAAATGAAAACAAATCACCAGGTAATATCTTATCTGGCAAGTGTGTCAAAATGCAGTCCAAATTGCAGTCCAATTGCAGCATAAGGAGAAACCGAATCATTGATTGAAGTGCTGCTGTCACTAGAAATAACATTATGGGCAAATTAACTGCTGACATGCACTGGGTAGAGTTACTGACCTAGCAGAGTATGAACTGAAAAACATTACCAAGTTAAAAAGGTGTTTGACTAATTTTACTTGTGTAAATGGCTGCGTATGGAGCAAACCAGGGAAGAAGCTGGCAGGCAGCATTACAGTCTGTGGGTTGGGTTCATCCTGCCTGCAATGCCTACAGGGCGAGCGGAAAGCCTCAGGGGAGCGTCTTGCCAGTGGGAAAGGAAACACCTCCAGAGCTCAAATCCTTCACTTCAAACTGTTCTATTTTGGGTGCTGATTAGGTTCCCTTCCCCTCCCTCAGGGAGGAATAAAAGTACACAGACAACCCATTCGGTTGGAGAAACCTATATTTAGACAAACGAATCACACCCTTTGTGCCCGCAGCTCCCCTGAAAACAATGCCAATTACCAGCTCCTGGGGATTTCAACCTTTGCTTGACGTTTTAAGGGAGGAAAAATACCTGCAAGAATTCAACTCCGAGAAGAATGCCGGACAAACTAATGTGTCAGGAAGCATCCTCACTATTACAATTTGGCTAACTGAAAGAGGGTGTTTAGTAATTCTTTATACAAACACACACAAATGTGTACACATTCATCCTCTTTTCACTTCTTTCTCTCTTGTTATCCTATAGTTGTGGGGTAAATTAAAGCTGAATGAGGACTGATACCTTCCTCATTGACACCCTCCTCATTCAGCTTCCTGGGACTTGATTTCTTAGTATCTTCAGAAAGTTGTTATTCTCTGATATAGCCAGCTTAACAATAATATATCCTTAATTTCCTAGTTACTAATTAAAGTTTCTGTCCTTTAGAAAACCATAGTGATTGAATGTTCAGAATAGACGATATTTGATAAATGTAGGGTTCCTAGCTGTGTATCCACCCAGGATAGTACCTAGATGTTTCCCACCTTTGGGAAAGGGAAGTCTATAATTTTCCAGTGGGGCGACTCTTCAAGTTGTGGTGTGTTGTGAGTTCTGACGAAGTAAAAGCTACAGCAGTAAGTTTCAGAGAGATTTTAAATTTTCTGTACCTCTCAGCACAGTGGAGCATGGCTTATTTTAATTAAAGTCTGGTTTGCAGTTGGAAGAATAGAAGAAATGGTCCCAATAAAAAAAATTTAAGACTCTCTAAAAAGAGTCTTATGTAGAGTTTTTTCCTTTCTGTAAAATAAGTCGCATACGTAGAATATATGACAGTGTCGTATAAAAAGGCTTTATTGGCACTTGTTGTAATGACTTTCATAACTTATTCATGAGTTCACCGCTCATGAGTAATTTGGTCATCCAAAATACAGGCCAATAAAGCTTTTATCTCATACAAAACTTTTATCTCATACCATACTGTCATGTCTTCTACGCGTGCGGTGGCTAGATAAGCAGAAGCATACAAGCAGAATGTTGTAGATCCTTTAAGGGAAGAATTAAAATAGAATATAAGTTCATCTGTGATGAAGGAAAGGTGATTAGGTGAAGAGAAGCTGATAAAACCACAAAGACCAAAACAAACATGTTCTGGCTTTGACCTGATAAAATTGATACCAAATTTTAAAGTGTCTAGGATTAAAAGTGCATCTGAAACTGGTGCTCGTGATAATTGCTGCTTATTATTGTAGGTCTCTTTTCTGCCTTTTTTAATTTTTTAATTTATTTACTTGAGTAGCAGTGGGACAATTAGTTATGTGTAACTGAAGTTGTACTACTCTGGACTCTTTTCATGACCTCTGGAGGTGTTCAGGAGGGAATGCTTCCATGCAGTTGAGCATAGATCAGATGTAAATCTAAAATCAGGCTGTCTGCACGCACATAGAAAGCAATCTCTTATAAATCTAGTTTGACACGATACCCTATTTTTAGCTCTGTGGTACAGTATCATATGACTAAGTGCCCCAAGGGTATCCGCTGCTCCCACAAAAGAGGAGGACTCCCACCTCTGGAAGGCAGGCTCACATTTGCTATGCTGCACAAGAAATATAATGAACTTCTGACTAATATGGCATTTCATAACCAAGGGAGTTTGGGTACCTGAGCTTGGAGATAACGTACTGATTACCATTCATTTCATTTCTCTACCACTTTAAATCAGTGGCATGAAACTTATCATCTGTGAGCCTGTTTTTCTGTCAGATTATTCAGGCTATATACAGCCCCTTCTTGCAGCACATGAAGATCTGTGCATCTAAAATACTTCCTAATGTATTTTTAAAAAAGCATATACAGTGCATAAAGGAGCAGGGTGGATGTCTCCCCTGCCTACACCTGTCCATAAGTAAGGTTGGTAAAATGTGTGGTGGGCACGGGCTTTCTTTAGTGGAAATGGCATAGACAGCTGGTTACAGAGGCACTTCTGCATGGTGGGCAGCTCTTCCTCCCAGCTCAAATGAAGGAAAACTGGCAGCATGGGTAAAGGAGGGGGACAGTTTTTGCATTAGGAGCTGTGAGTGACGCTGCAAATCCTGACCTGAAGGCATTGCCTCAGTGTGACTGGGGTACTCACTGTCCTGGATGTGCTGGGAGTGAGACCTGGCTGTAGAGGGAATAAAAAGAGGAGGGCGAAGATGTGTAACAGTGAGAATGCAGTAATTGAGACTGGTCCACAAGTTTTCTGGTAAATAAGATGAAGGTAGCTTTAGGGTCATGGAGCCTAACAGGACTGCAGTCCTTGACTGAAGGCAGGCACGGCTGGCCTGTGAATATACCCTCAGTTAACAAACATGTTAAGGATTTTTTTTTTTAATTTTTGCCAATTTGTTCAAATACTTGAAAACTGTCTTAGTAACCAAGGATAGCTATCGAAAATGCATGACTTGATAAAGTGGATGCCTAGGGCTTTGTAAGGCTCTCCCAGCTTTCAGGCTGGTGGCTCCAACTTATTGCACAGTGTTGTCCACTGAGCCCCAAATGCTCATGGGATAGTTGGGGTAGTTTGTGAGCTCAGTCTTTTTTATGGATATTCTAGATATTGAAAATGCTGCCTGGTATTTACAATCCTTTTAAGTTGGGCTCTTTTTTATTTGAACAATTTTTCAGTGAAGGAGACCTTGTCATCTACGATTTGTTGAATTATTATACAAATATGCGCACACATTTACTGTTCCTATTCCTTCCTCTTCACAGATCTATCATTAACTTTTGTCATTTACAGTGGTTCTAGCAGAGACTGTGCATCGTGTTCTGAATTTGTTGCAATCTAAACCACAAAATAAAGTTGCATACCAGACATTTTGCTTATTGACTCGCACTGCCATATTCTGTGAGTTAAAAAGAAACAAAGCTATTAATGTTAACCATTCTTCCAGATAGGACTTTAAGGGACTGTTTAATTTATTATTTACTTTTTTATTCTGTCTGCTGAAGAGTAGCATGTATTCCTCCTGCCTGCATGTAGTTACAGCTAGTGCCACTGCACTTAACAAGGTAGGAGGTCCCATCAATTATACTTTTCAGTGTATCTGCACGAATGCCACAGCACTCAGACTTTTACACCCTGCTGCTAGCATGCGAAACTAATTGTCAGCCCTCCAACTGTACAAGTGTCATTTGCAGGTTAAAATGACTGTAAATTAATTATGTCTTTCTGGAGGATGGGGACAGTGGATAAAAATGTCTAGATCACACAACTTATGATGGCTGTCTGCTGTCTGCTTGAAGGGTTATTAATTTTCACCTCCTTGCCTTTCTTCCATACCTCTTCTAAAGGTCAGTAATGAGGGTACGGCTCACAACCAGCAAAGTAGCTGTCCTGTTCATTTTGTTGCATGTGTGTTTTTTTTGTTTTGCTTTGCTTGTGTGAATATTTTCTTTTCTATAAATATTAAAGGGAATTAAAACTGGATTAATCCTGTATTATTCTTTTTATTGGGTTAATCTTTTATTTTTTTACTCTATGGGAATAAGGGATGGGGGAATTGAGTTTTCATAGAACCCCCTGATGGTGTTCTGAATCATACACAGGCTTCCCCCCACAAAGCATCCAGAGCCTAAAAAACCATCAAAGTCTACACACTCCACAATACTACTTATTTTGCCTTTAGATTCTGCCCTCGGAAATCCCAAGTCATGTTAATAAGATGAGGTCCTTTATGAAACGAAGCACTTCTGTACAGTGTTTTGCACAAGATAGGAGAGGCCTCCACAGATAGCCCTCCTATCGGAGCCAGTCTGGGCTGCTGCTGCCCTGCCCACACTTGAATTCTCCTACCACTAAGTTCTATTCAAAATCTGTACCAAAGCCTTCTCAATTTTATCAATTGAAGCTGTTTTATTTGGTGTGATGGTAGTGGACCTCATTTGGGTTGGGTGTATAAAAGTGTGAACATGACCATAGAGTGTGTGTGTGTGTGTGTATGTAGAGAGTATGTATGCTAGTACCTTTGTCAGGGCATCTGATCGGTAGCTCCTCTAGTGGTGGATGTGCAGAGTAGAACATTTCAGTGTCCACAAGTGCTAAATGCTCAGGCTGAAATTAGGTATTTTGGAATTGTTTTTCCAAAATAGTCACATTTTCTGAGGATTGTTTAGTACTTTTTGAAAATAGCGAGACCTAACTCACTACCTAAATCACTGCCAAAAAGGAGTACTTGATATTTTAAAACACGTCATCATGAAAAAGATGCACTAAAACATATTAGGATACCAGAAGAAAATAACTAGTTTATATTGTCACTCTCTCAGAAGGTTTCTAAGCATACTTCTGTGGTGTAAAGAGGCTAGGTTTTTGATGTTTGATATAATACGTATTAATATGGTGCCAATTAAATCAGTGCAGAGAACAATATCCCCTTTTATAAGTGTGGATATGTTTGGCTCTAGTCTGCACACCATGCATCATGTATGTGTTAGAAATAAAGTTTATTGTGAACAACTCATTATGGAATTTAAGTTTCTTTTCCAAAAATACTGCAAGTTTATGCATACTCTAAGCTGTTACAAATGCTTCTCAGCTGGCATGTAAATCATTGATAAAAGTGACAACTGGAAAATGCAAAACCTTCTATATAAACTTCAACTGAAAATAATTTTTGTTTTCAGCTGCAAATCAGAAAGTGACACATTCCAGCTGCAGATGAAAAAATATTTTAATTCTGGATTACCACTCTGTTTCCTGAGGGGAAATGATTTAGGTGTCCTGCATTTGTCTCTGCTATTCTCAGATTCTCTCTTCAGTGATGCATCATGATTTTTCTCTTGCGATGGGGCTTAGTGGAGTGTGGTGCTAGATATATGAATGTAATTTAATGGCAGATAAAGAGGAGAAAGGAAGAAAAGACGCATTTATTTTCTGTAAAGAATTGATTTTTTTTATTTTTTTTTTTTAGATTGAGATATTTTGCTATTTGTTATTTTGGTAAGAAAGTGAACTTTAGCAAAGAAAGCAACCTCTTATTTAAAAAGAAAGTGCTCAGTTGAAAACTCAGTATTAGAAGATGTTGACCTATCATAGCGAACAAGAACGCTGAGAGAACAAGAGCTACTGTCAGTATGCAGAACACATCTTTTGGTAATAATACATATGGATGAGAAAATTATCCTGTGAGAGGCATATAGTGAAGAAATCTTGATTGCTTTCTGGTGTTATTTATATATTTAAATTAGTTGGAATTTTAAAATTAGTATATGCAGAAAACAAGGAGGGTATTTAGGACATACCAAAATTTTATGGTAACAACTCTATTACTAATAATTGCAGTGCTGCAAGTCTGATAGAACTCAATAAAAGTCACTTAATTTACACCAGAATGAGATACGAGAGATGAGAAATGAGGCATTTTAGTGTTTTTTAACACTTGGACGCAGCAAGGAGATCCTTTCTCAAATGTAATTGGGTTGGATAGAAGTGTTATTACTGCACGCTGAAACAGAGGTGTTTGGTCCTCTGTCAGTTTGTATAGCTGGGCTCAGAGGTGCAAAGTAGAAGTTGTTTGATGCTCTCTATCTAAACCATGCTAAACAAAATATTGAACTCCTATAGACCTTACTTCCTGTTTTTCACTGGCCTTGCCAATCGCTGAAAGTTTCGATGCCTGGTTCCCAAAGCCTGAAGCCAAAGTCTGCTTAGGCCATGGGAAGAAAAGCTGTGACTGCAGTGGGTATTGGAGGCTGAGTCCTCTGGAAAGCAAGCTTTGGAAAAGGGATGTACCTGGTGCGTTAGTGGAAAACTCAGGAAAACTTCTGCTTTGCCAGATTTGGAAATGAAATCCTTTATCGCTCCTGTTCATTGCAGAATGATCTGTAATGTGCGATCTTTTTCCGGAGTGTATTTGTTACTGCTACTTTAACTTTTATATGTTGTACTCTCTCCTTCCTATGTGGATTTAGTTATTTCAGGAGGTTTTTTTTTTTTTTTGGTGTGTGAATTTTTTTTAATCTTTAATCATGCTTAAATGAATTGAGTTATACATAGCACTTGTAATCATATTCAAGGGGACGCAAGTAATCATATTCAAAGGGATGCAAGAAGGCTTAGGAAGGACTTTCAAAGCGCCAATTGTCTGTAGGACATAGACCCTGGATGATGACTTGCATGTGGCCAAATAAATCAGGCTGCAAAGCTATAAAATCAATGTTACTTCATATTGTTCATAAAATAATTAGTACAAATAATCTGACTTCAAAGCTATAAAATTGATTTGGGTTCGTGTGTTTTCATAAAGCAATTAATATGAGGCCTCTGAGCCCTCTAGGAGAAGCTGCTCATGATTCTCAACTTCTGCACGGCCTCAGCGCTATTCAAATGATACCTTTAGGCCACGTTAGCAGAGGTAATATTTGAGAAAAGCATCACTGCTTACAGAGAGTTAAATGGACAAAAAACCGCCAAAGGAACTCAAAAGAATTTGTGGGTGCTGCAGAGAAGCGCTCTCAGAAGACCGAGATGCTGGTAAGCAAAAAGAATGAAATATCTAATTTCAGACTGCTCTAATTTTGTCAGTCTCAGCCATAGCTGTGACCCGTTAACAGATACATTCTGTTAGATGTATATTCTACGTATTACCCTCCTACAGAAAGTAAGTGGAAAATTCTTGTAGGCAGAGGGCTGAGTGAAACTTCTTTCATGAAACTTTTTTCCAGCAAAATATGCAAAACTTGCCAACTGTAAGGTGCTTTGCTAATCTGTATTGACTTCATCATTTTTTGAAAAAGTTCTGAGAGAGCCAAAACCTTTAAAGGAAGTATTGACTTATGGTTTATATAGGAATTTTATCAGAAATTCTCTTTAATATTATTATAAATTATGTGAAGTAAAAGAACAGTTAGTAAAACTTCCTAAGATATGATGTTTTATTTTTTTGACTGTAAGTTTACCACACACATACATATATATATATATATATATTTTTTTTTCCACTGTGGTCTAATTTGTGAATTTGCGTCACATATAATAGGTTTCTACAGACTCTGCCTTGGCCTCTGAAGCCAAGTGTAGTAACAAATATAATAGTAATAATTAATCATACAAATGGAGATAGAAAAAGAAAAAAAAATCCTCAATAGAAAATGCTGAAAGAAGAACAGTACTGTGCTTGATCTTACATAGTGTGTGTTGATACCATGTCATAAAAATCTCATCAAGAGTAAAAATCACTGGTAGATGTGTATATCTTCTAGTTGTGGTTCCTATGTTCTTCTTCCTGTACTTGCTGAGGCTGTTTCTGCTAGCTCAGGGTGAGGAAATGGGGAAGAAAAGGAGAAGGTTTAAAAACAATGAAAAAAAAAAAGCTGGAGCAACTGGTAGGTTGGTACTTCTCTTGTCAGGAGACTGGAATTTAAAGGTGAATTTTAGCAAAGGTTAAGTTCTTAAACAGTCTTTAAGAAATACAGCTATGCCTAAGTGTGAATGCGGGCAGAGGGAGGTTTCAGATGCTCTTCCAGCAGAGAGGGGGCAACCAGGGATGTGGCAGGGGAACGCCCCACGTGAATCAGGCTGTCGCAACCTCTCCCTGCCTGCCCTGTGAGAAGGGTCTGTGCAGAAAGCTTTCCTCCCCAGACACATCGGGCTGCCTGAACAGAAGTGCAGGCAACACATCTGCTTGTGTTAGCCGGTCCATGTCTGGTTTGGGGATTTGTAGCATGATCTCCCATTGATTACTGCTCAGGGTATATTTATAGTACATATTTTCCAGTTAAACATAAATTAATTATCATTTATGTTACAATATTATCCTTGGGCCCCCCAAGGCTGCTAGTTCTGCACAAATTTATGCTGTAAAAAATGCTTCCTTCTCAAAGAGGTTACTGTTATTGTATGTAAATCTATAAGGAAAGAAAGTCTGAAGAAGCTTTATCATCTCCATTATTTTCTCATCCTTGTTTCAAATAGAAAACCCGAAATAGATTAAATGGACTTTTTTTTTTTTTTTTCCATGGGTCTTGGAGAATTTCATACAGGAGACTGGGAATTCAGCCAAAAAGGTCTTGGATTTCAGACCACATCCATAAATAATCAGTTACACCAACAGTCCACATAAATATCAATATTGAATGTATATATAAATAATAACAAAGCACTGCAGGAGCCAATTCATTCTGCAATAAAAAGCCTACAATGTTTGAATCGGGAATTCTCAAATCTAAAATGTGCTGTCTGCTGTTCTGCAGTTATTAGTTCAAGTTACATTTCCTGGGTGGAGATCCAGTGTTAATGAATATGTGCTACCTGAGGCTAAAATCTGAGCCTTGCAGAAATAGATTGTATTTCTAAATTTAGCAGTCTCTTAAACTCTTGATGTGTGTGTACTTAACTGAAAGCCTTTGCAAAAACATCAGCTTGTGTTGTTTAAAAAAAAAAAAACAAAAACCTTTGTTTTCAGAAGCTGTTATCATTTTACTAATTATTATTAGATTTGTTACAGATGATACGTGTTTTTGTTGTGGCTCTGGGGTAGCCTGTTAGCTTGATGAGGGACTTGATGACTGCAGCCGTGCGGAAGGGGAGCTGGGAAGTCTGTGTCCGGAGCGCGTTGCCCTGTGTGGAGGGTGAGAGGGATCCCAGTAGGGTGTGGGGTCCCTTTGCCTCCCTGGTCTGCTTGGGTTATGACCAACTCCAAAAGGCAGCCCAGGACAGGTCTGGGAAGCCATGCTTATTGGAGATAAAGATGGTATTTTTCCTGCCTCTGTGTACCTGCATTCAGTAGCCACAGGAAAACGTAAACCCCCTAGGTTCCAATTTAATGAAAACAATACTTGTAAAGAAGAGTGGGGACATCCCGTACTATGGAAACTTGGGATCTCAGTTTCTTATTCCACAAATTAGTGTTTTGCTTATAGTTGAACTAATTAAACTTTACCCATCCGTTTTAATAGATCCTCAGTAATAGTTTCACTGAATACAGCATGAGTAACATATGTCAGGCATGACTCGGGTGGAAGTTTGTGTTCCTGGGGAATGAGGCAAGTAGACTTATGGTTTACATTATATCCTTAAAGCAATTTCTAATGTGGGCTGTTTATTTTGGTGGGAAGATGAGGCTGATAAGAACCTGCTCCAGGTTTTGCTTAATATATTCTCTATTTTAAGAGAATCTTGACAATATGAAAAATGAGAAATGCAGTAAAGCCCTTTGTTGAGGTTTCTGGCATACTGGTGACATTTAATTTCATAGTATGCAACCTATTTCATTCATGTATGCTATTTATCTTTTTTCTTTGCAAGGTAACATATGAAAGAAATTATTATTGAAGTCTCCATTAACATGAGAAAAATTAGGATTTGGAGGGAAAGAGATGGGACTAATCAGTGGTCACATTCATGTGGTCTGAGAAAAATCTCCCAACTCTCTAAAGCCAAATAAAAACCAGGCTTTCTGCTGCTTTCCTGCCCTTTAGGAAGAATCGCCATCAAAAGTGTAAGAGATTTGGTTAGGGCTAATTTTAGGAGTGTGATGATCCATAGTTTTCTTTTCATTTGCTCGTAGGGGTTGCAAATTGCTAATGATCTGCAGCAGAAATTAATTATTGCTAATTATCCCCTTTCAGCCACAGCTCAAGTCTTCTTTTAGCACAGTGTGCGGATGCAGGTTAAATGAAGTCCAAATTTCATTCCCTCTTCTGTCCTTGAAGTAAACAGCAGATCATGTTCCCTCCTTGCATGCAGGTACAGGAATGCAAGGGGGTGGATGCTTGTCACGTTTCCAGAGGCAGAGAGGACGTCTGTATTTAAAGCCTAAAATGGGATTAGGGCATCTCTTTTGTCACAGATTTCACTATTGCTTCTGGGGCTTTAAGTAGTATGAGGCGAGAGTGATATCTCTCCCAAACAAATATATTGAGGGAGATTCTGTGTGTGAAGAAGAACAGTGCATCTGGCTTCGTGTAAGTGAAGGTCACGATAATACTCCACATACACTGTGCAAAATGATGCTGTTTTATCCACAGTCTGTGTATAAACAGGTGCACTGTTATTGAAAAGTGTAATTTGCAGAACGTAACGGATAGAAATTAATTATACAAAGTGATTCCAGGATACCTGTTGTCAATCCGGTAAGGCAAACTACATGAGATTTGATCTATTCCGTGGTTACATTGCCTAAACCAGACACAAAGTTTTGATCAGCCCAGGGGGTGCGCTGAGCTGTGCGTCTCCTCTGCCTCGGTGAGCTGAATCTGGAGGTGGACAGAGAAATCTGAAAACACCCACCAGCAAACTGCAGTGCTGTCAGGGGACAAAGAGAAGTCAAAGTGTGTTTTTGTTTTTTTGGTTTGGGGTTATTGTTGGCTTTTTTTTTTTTCTCTACCCTGTCACAAAGTTATTGTAATTTGACTTTGTAGTGAGCCAACTTTAACGAGGCTAGAGCGTACTTGTTGGCAGTGTGCGCTCTGCCTTGTACAACCTCGGGAATGCATCAACTCTGAAGGCATCTACAAAAGTTATCCAGCAGGACAGCAAGTGCCTCAATTTCTGCATTTCATCACATGCATAATTGCTGTGACATTGACCTACGTACTTGTGTGTAATGGCAGAGTTTTCCCAGCAGTGAACGTGGAAATTTCCGGGGCAGGGCCCAACAAAATATGTGTTCTTCTTGCAAAAGAGCCACAAGCTCCTCTCCTTTCATTAAATATCCCAGCACTTAAATGGCTCCTGCAGTCTGCAAATATGTTTTGAATCTCATCCCTCTCTGGCTTAGAGGTGTGATTTCAGCTAAAAGACATGAATGATCTTAGAGACAGGGAGAGTTTGGGACATTTTCTTCAGCTTGTGTTCATGTGGAGGAAAGCAGAGACCACCAAAGCCCTATTTTTAGGTGCTGTCATTTTTGAAATCAAGTCCCTGTGGTGAATGTAGCCTCCTGTTGACTTTAAACCATCAACTGTGAAGCTGCTACTGCTTCTTTCACCTGTATCTGGCAAGTCCTCACACAACTCGCTTGATGCCAGTCATTCACTGGTGGGAACTGTGATAATCTTGTCTGTGGCTGCATTTTTAAGGTTTAGGTTAAAAATCTTTCTAGCAGACCTCATCTTTTTGAGACAAGCAACATAGCTTAAAATATTCATTTACTGAAGGGACAGAGTATTTTTAAAACAAAATACCATGCTGCTGTCTAAAATCTTGTAACTCCCCCTATTTAGATGTGGAAAAAAAAAATTCTCTAGCACAGAGAACTGAAATGAAAAATAATCTGACCCAAAGTGTATGGGATTCAAACAGTTTTCTGTCAATTTGGGAAGTCTTTTATTCTTTATTATGGCTCAATCTGTGTTGAGAAGCCAGAAATTTTGTACTATTTGGAATTTTTTTATTCAGTGTTTTTAGCTGGATTTTGAGATGACTTGGTTCCTTTGCATTTGGTGGGGTGGCACCCAGGCAGTGAAATCTGGAGCCCCCTCTGAGAGGGGACGATGGAGAAATGGATATTAAAACAGGCTGGTTGGAAGAACCAAAGCTTAAAAGGCAGGATCAAGAATATTTGTCCCTAAGGATTTTAGAGCAGTGTATATGGGAACTGGGGGGATGTTGCCCACAGCACCTACTGTGGGTCAGGGTGCCTGGTGTGAGGCAAGGTGAAACAGTGAGGGAGGATGTGTCCCTCGGGGCTGTGGTGCATGAATGGGACATTGTGGCAGGGTGTCCGCCGGTGGGCCTGGGCAGTGGGTGAAAATGGGCTTCAGCAGGTGTTTGCCCCAGCTGCTGGGAGCTTCCCTTCAGCTGCCCAGGTGATGGGGACGGGGCTAGGGCTTCTGAGGGGCACGAAGCCACCTGCTGCTGGTCAGCTACTGCTTTCTTGTTTCTCCTGCCCCTGTGCGACCTGCTGTGATCGTTTTAGCATCTGCAATAACAATAATCTGGTGAAAGGGTACTGCTGTAGAAAGCCTATTATCTGAACAGTGAGAATGAGAGCCAGTAATTCCCACATGCTTCTTAATGGCACCAGTCTGCTATGAAGAATGGTTTTGTTTCTGTGGAGCCAGCTCTTCTTAGCCTCAGTGTATATCTCTATTATAAGACACAGAGAAAATGAAGTGTGTGCTCGTCCCCTCCGTGTGTGGCAGGCATGAGTGCCAGTCTCTGCATCCCAGGGCTGTCCGGGACAGCAGCCGGCTTTCAGGGCCCCGACCATTTGGGCTGGTGGCAATTAGCCATGTGCTGAGACATCTCTGCTCCCTCCAGCACCTGCCCTTCCTCTGCAAGAAACCCAAGCGATGGCCCTCCTACGGAGGTGTGCCGAGGAGATGTGCTGTACCGAACTGTGCACCCTGAGAGCACGCTGCAACCTTCATTACAACAATTACTGAGGAACATTTGGCTGGAAATGCTGGCGCTGTCTTGCTATGAATCAATCAGTCGTTAACCTTAGCAGTATCGACCTGTTCTCACTATGCATCTCAAGCAGATTAATAAACAAAAGAAGAGTTAAGAGCCCGTTCTGCAGGCTGAGAGATGTATTCCTGCATTATTGGGTCTGGATAAATAGTGACATTTCATTGTGTTGTGAGAGCTTTATGAAGGAACTGCGATGTGGGAGAGGGAAGAGACAATGGTGCTGAGATGTGCTGATAAAGAACGAAGCTGGGTAAAGCAATAGGAGTAATGCACGTGTGCGTGCACATCTGAAAAGCATCTGGCAGAGAGCTAACACTGGCTAGGTAGAAAACCTTTTGATTTCTTCTGTCGTGTCATTTGTGATCCCTAACTTCTTGAATCATTCTGGGAACAATTCACATCAGTCTGCTGAAGAGAAAGGAGGAGAAGAAAAAGAACAAAGTTTGTGTGAAAGGACATCTTTTTGATGTGTCTTTTTAAGTGACCACAGTTGAGAACATTTGCTTATGTCTTGCCAAACATAGTCCTGTGTATCGTGAGCTACCTGCATACTTTAAGACACTTTTTTCTTTAGTAATCCAAAAAAGCAGGAAAAGTGTCTCATTCAGAAGTCTGT
This sequence comes from Anser brachyrhynchus, assembly GCF_964034855.1. Lineage (NCBI taxonomy): Eukaryota > Metazoa > Chordata > Aves > Anseriformes > Anatidae > Anser > Anser brachyrhynchus. The sequence goes on from NC_137700.1 coordinate 15,412,333, forward strand.
CTCGTGGCAGTGTATAAAATGAGTGAGGTCCCCTGTTCCATTTCCCCCTCCCAGTTTTTGTTTATAAATCCTGTTGGCCAGCGGCACCCAACCACTGGCTGCTGGCCAACGTGATGCCCACAGGGCTCTTAGACATTTGCTGGAACAATATTCCTGTCAGCAGTCCAGCCCAAGGAAATACAACACTACCTACGGAGCTGTAGGTGCCCAAGGTTTCTGCTTGCAACAAGCCAGGGCTGGGGACCTCCCCTTCAGGCCACAGCAGCCTGGCTGGCGCGGTAAGGGAGACACTGCCATCCCTGGGAGATGGGACAATGTTGGCCACCGCAGCTCGGTGCCACTTGCCAGCCGCCTCTCACAGCAACGCTGGCACCTCGGCAGGCAGCGGAGTCCTGCGATGGCAGCCAGAAATTTGGGATGACTGAGAGCAACCTGCTTTTCATTACCTGGCTCCTCCTGGGTAAATAAGGGAGCAGATGTGACAAGCACAGCAAACCACACCGAGCTCCTGCGTCCTGGGCTCTGCAGCTGCCTGTGACAGCAGCCAAGCTTCCTGACTTCAGTCAGCAGAGAGCGGGCACCAGGTCTGTAACTGTCTAAAGCAGGCAGCCTGGAAAATAATGTCCTTTTTACAAAACACGAAGCACTTCATTGACCCTCCTGCATAAATGTTAGGACCTGTGGGCACCTGAATTTGAAAGTCCCAAACCTGGATAAGCCTTTATGAATGAACTGAGTATCTGCAAAAGAGGTGCCCAGATGGCATTTGGAAAAAACTGCCCATTTCAGTGCCCACGCACCAAGTGTCCTGGAGCTTGACAACTCACCAGAGGCCTCGGCAGCTTCATTTTTCTTAATTTCTGACATATGCATAACTTCAGCTATGACACAATTAATTTAAGCCATTAGCGAGAGCTGGATCTGGGCCTTTATAGAGCCAAAGGGACTATATATTGTGTTTTAGGAATGAAACAAATTCTGCTTCTATTGAGCAGGGGTTACAAGGGACTAATCTGCCTTTGGATGTGGTTCTTCAATCAGCTTTAGGTAGTTCTGCTGCTGGGTAAGGTATTTGCCACTCTGAGTGCAGGTGGGTCTTGGGGGTACTCAGAAGCCCTTGCAGCAGTCATCAGTTTGCACAAACCATCTGATAAATTTCAGATAAAAAGTTATTTCCAGGCAGACTGATCTGAAGCTTATTGCTTTATGCTTTTTTTTTCCTTTATCCACATCTTTAAAGTGTGTTCATTCGGGTCCCAAGCAAGACCTTATTAATGACCTCCTGTTAGCTTCTCTTTCATGAATACGAATATCTTCATGCAAGGTTTTGAATGTTCATCTTTGTAAAAACCTGACCTTTAAAATCAGCACCAGTGTCTGGCAGCTTTATACAATCTTCATTTATACTAAATAATTTCAGTCCATTTTAAAATTTTCTCAATATTTTTTATCCTAAATATATATGTATATAAATAATTTCTGAAGTGTCCTAAGTTTTAGACCTTCTATCCAGTTCTATTTTACTGTCTCTGATTTTATATATACACTAGATATATTTATAGAATAAGTAGTTCTTACAACTGAATATTTAAATCAGAATGAGGAATTTATGAGGTTTTCTGTTAGAGTGTTCATTATAAAACCACAATGTTCTTTATCACTCTAGCATCTTGCATTATTCTTTTATGCAACTATACAGATTGGTTTGAAAAAAAAAAAAAGCCCTCTGTGGCTATCTCAATTTTTAATCAATCCATACCGATTAGTTGTGTTTGGTCAGATGTGTAATATGACATTGTTCTTCTGCTGTGACTAGATGAATGCACAGCTAATCATGATATGAATCATTACATTTGCAAAGCAAAATCCATTTTCTACAAATTCACTTCTCATGAGTGTTTTTTATAAAGATGAATTGCTGAAAGGCAATATTTTTGAATATATTGGTCATTTTTAAGTGTCTCCCTTGAGCAGCTTTAGAAATTACTTGCACCTGATTTGAAGCATGGCAAAGCAGCCAGGACTCAGAATAGGGCTCCCATGGGTGTTACTGGTCTGAGTTGCTGAAGTGGAAGGTGATGAAGTTGGAGGAGGGAACCAGCCTGGCCTGCCCCAGCCCCCCCACTCGTACAGAGCATCCCAAAGTCCTCTTTAACCTAGCTTTTTCTGTAGTTATTTGATTTAAAAATTACTGATCTGGACTCAAGTAGCATTATCTCTGTGCCCGTGGTTGGTGTCGATTTAGTGTCCATTTACCCCTAGGTTATTGCAGTCTAGTCAAGCCATACAAAGTATGAGAATCGAAGAATTGGAGGCAGTGCTGGGAAGGAGCAGCAGGGCAGTGGGTGCAGAGACCACGGCACCCACACTGGAGGTGCTGGGGTCCCTGGGCTTGCCCTGGTCCTGTCCGTGGGCTGTGCAGTTGTGTGGGCGGCTCACCGGCCATCCCTCGGTGTGAAGTGTGGCGGTGGGGGTAGCATATTTTTGCAGCAAATGTTTGTGCTTCTGTAACCAGAGACTCAGGTTAATGTGTGGTTTCCTGCCAACTTTCTCATGGAGGAACACCAGGAGTGAATGTTCCCATTGCATCAGTGTTTTCTGTCCGACCTTCCTTCCATTTAGAGTCCCGTTGTCATAAGCTCTTGAGATGCATTTTCCCCTATAAATTTACCTTGGTAAATAGCCAAGCTCACAGCCTCAGCACGTGAATCTTGAACAAGCTTGCACATGGGTGAGAAGATACAGGAGACAGTGGTGGGTGGTCTCAAACTCACCACAGTTCATGAGGCTCAGGCCTCTTTTGGATGCTGTCCCTGGTTCCTTGCGTAACGCTGGGCACGTCACTCAGCAGAAGCTGGCAGCTTGTCAGAGCCACCGGGAGATGAGTGGTGCTGGAGCTCCTCAGGAGAGGGTTTGTTGCAGGGCTGACCCCTGAGCTTGGCACTTCATCTCCCACGGAGATGCCCCAGCCCCAGCTCTGCTGGAGGGGAAAAGGATCTGAGCAGAAAAGGAGGGGAAGACCGCAGACCTGCAGAGTCTTCAGTGGAGTTTGAAAAGACTGGCAGAGCAAAAGCAGGGGCCGCAGCTGCCCTTTCTCCCTCTAGTGTCTGCTCATCTCTGTTGGCTTTAAATGCAGGCTGGTACCTTTCTGAACCTTTAGTTTTTATCTGAAAATGGGGATTATTGCTTTCTGTCTCACAGCCCGTCCTGTCTGTCTGTCTAGGCTCTCAGTGGCACACAACAGGAGGAGTTAATAGATCAAGCATCTGCTGCAGCTGGGACCCAATATCTCAGGGTGTCATTAGACACTGTAGTTACACACAAGATGGCAAAAATGAAGTACCAAAATGAGAGAGACATAAAAATACAATGGTAATAGCACTGTGTTGATAAAGATGAGTGTCTCATGGCACTCCTTGAAAGCAGAGAGGAATTCTCTCTTGTACGTTATTTGCAGTGATGTTAGCATCTTGATGCTGCCTTTAAAAGAGAGAGAGGGAGAGAAAAATTCCCAGAGAATGAGATTTTCCTGTGCCTGAAGGAAAAGGATGGGAAGGTGTTTGTCTATGAGTGCACACAGAGATGAGATCGTCACCTCATGGCACATCCAGAACAACTGCAGGAAGCAGAGTGTTTGATTTAACACTACAGGAGCAGGATACGGCACTTGAAGATCTCATAGGCAGTTAGATGCCTTAGCCCCCTATGGATTTAACTCCAAGCACTTGCAGATTTAAAGAAAAAAAAAATGTTGTCTCTGATGAGGGAGTAAGAATGCATAGCATGAGCTCTCCTCCCAGCCCAACAAATGCTCTGCAGAAAGCAGCCAGCCCGCAGAGCAGGAGAACCTCTCTGGGTGGACAGAGTCCCGAGGACAGGTCTGCATGGAGGAGTTCAAGGTGCTGATTAGGATGTATTTGTTCTGCCTCTCTTGGAGAACAGCAAGTGGAAAATACAATTTAAAAAACTCAGCCCCCAGCTCCTGAAGAACTAGAGGAAGTGAATTAAATTACTGTAGGAAGAGAATAATAGCTGGTAGAAGTGTGAAGTGTTGATCTTATGTATTTTTTGCACATTGTTGAGATCCTTAAAGGCTGTCAGCATTTTTAATTAAATATGACAGCTTGACAAAAGGAGCAGCTAGGTGTGAAACGCATATACTGCTGGAGGGAGGCTTTTTGCACCACAGTGACCTGGAATCGGGATGTCGCTGACTGTGACCTTCGCTGTGCAGGGCAGGGCAGCCAGGGCTGCAGGCAGGGTTGGCAGCTGTGCGGTCCCCAAAACTGGCACACCACGTTCATTACTGCAGGAGCAGGGCACTGTGTGAGCACTGTTGGTGCCACCTGCTGCTGCTATTGCCACGCACCAAGTGCCAGCCCTTCCCCCTGACATGGAAGCTCGGTTTCTTGTTGGTGCATTGGACCTACTTTGAAAAATGCTGAGAAACCACATTTTCCTAAGCTTCTTTTTGTTGGGGGAAACAACAACAATGTAGTTGTAAAATTCTGGCATTTAATCTTATTGTTATCAGAGACCAGCCGTGACTGTAACCTATAACTATGCTCTTTCTACCATTACATGGCTTTTTCATTATGTGCTACCTCTAATGTAAGACTTGCCTAGCTGAAGTAACACTTGCTGCGTTTGGGCATCTGTTATTAATTAATTTTCTATACACTGTAAGAAACCCAGTCACACTAAGTTTATTTAGCATAGTGTGTGTATTTAATGTCTTCTGATTATGCTTTCTTTGCTCTTCCAATTGCAGGATTTTCCTGCTATCAGGACACAGTAGCCTCTGCTGCCCTGATGCAGCAGTATCTGTCTGTACCTCTGTCATCAGTAGCTGACTCATAGATGACTTGAAATCCAATCAAAAATGGAGCTGAAAATGCTTAAAAATTTTCAGTGCCATTTCAGATTTTGGAAGGACTTGAGTATTTCAATATTTTCAAGATGAGGGCCAAGTCTGTCGTGTGTTTGACTCTTGAGAAACTACAGAAACCACAGCCAGGCAGAGTTTCAAGTGAGACATGTTGTAGAAATGTGTTCTTCCATCTAATTCATGAAGTAAAACTACCTTTCAGTTCAGAAAAATGATCTGGATTTCTCGAGTAGTAGGGTTGTACACTCGTGCGTAGCACAACCTTTTCACTGCTGTGAAAATTATTCAGGTAGAAAGATATAGTCAGAGGGGACTGCATGTCCTGGAAAGAAATGAGTGGGAAACCCTGTGCAGGAAAACTTTTAGTTGTACTCAGCTGAATGTAATTGAGCTATACTTCAGTGGTGCAGAAATAGAATCTCCTGTGCCCCCAAGTAGGTGAAAAGTTCAACTAATCCCTCACAACCACGTAAATTATCATTCAATATTATCCCTGTGGATTTCTAGCACTCATTCTACCATAATTTGTCCTTCGTATCCATAAGCATAAATAGTCATCAATGCACAAAGGTGCACATTTGAAACAAACATTCTTTGAAAAGAGTGAATTAAACATTATGTATCAATAACATACGATTCAGTGTTGCTTATGCATTGTTTATTTCCCTACGTCAACGTATAAACAGCGTGGTTAATGACAAAATCAAATGCTACCGTTCTGTTCTTACATTAATTATCATGCCTGGAGCAGCATAGGATTTGCTGCTATAAAAAAAAATAATAATAAAAGGAAATAAAAGATGTGCAACAGTGGAAAGTACAGCTCTGCTCTTGCCGCTGTGGCTGTGAGCTGCACGGGGATGGGAAATGCAGTGAGAGCGCTGTCAGGGGCGTTGAAGGTGGGCAGTGTTGGACAGGAAGACCCCTTCATCTCAGAGGGGCTGGGAGATATCGAAACAGAGAAATATCGATGCCTCTGCCTGGTGGTTGCAGATCTGGCCCACGTGGCCCTGTAGCCGCTTCAGAAACTTGTACAGGAGGTGAATACCACTGTACAGCCCAGCATGGGTAAAATCAAAACAAAATGTGTGTTCAGCAGAATGATCAATAAATGTGTTCCAACAGGGGCTTGACAGCTTAGCTGGTCATTTTCTGCCTACCTGCTGTTGAGGGAATTTTTTGGAGGGGAAAAAATAAAAAATAAAATCTCTCTTCTAAAACCATAAGTCAATTCAGAGGAAAACTCTGACACACGCCCAAACAGCACACTGCTTTTTAACCATATCTGCTTCCAGTTTCAGGTTATGAATTTATAAGGTTCCATTTGTTCATTAGCATTTTTGTTACTCGTTTTGATAGACAAAATGATAGTCTTATCACACCCTCTGCATACAAAGGGCTGAGCCTGTGAGTCTGCAGTTTCTATACACCTAGTCAGCTGCTAAATTATTGAACTTTGTCTGATCTAATTCTGCCAGAAGAACTGGTTATACTAGGTTCCTTTCCTTAAGCACTGGCGCATTGGTGGGACTAAGATTGACACAACTTTCCACTTTAAAGGTTGTTTCGATTTATTCCTGCTGTTAAAACAATGTTGAGCCTTTTAGAAAAATAGTGTGGTTTTGAACAGTTTCGAAAAGTAGTTTATTTGCCAAAACAAGAGTATGGAATATTACAACGATATTATGAATTAGAACAACAATATTGGAGAATAAACTCTAATCACTTTATCAGAAATCAGAACAACTTCCGAAAAGGTTAGTATGCACAAATAAATATCTGACATTGTTTCCATTTTTAATAGATTCATAGATCTACAGAATGGTTTGGGTTGGAAAGACCTTACAGCCCATCCAGTTCCAGCACCCTGCCATGGGCAGGGACACCTCCCACCAGTCCAGGTTGCCCAAAGCCCCATCCAGCCTGGCCTTCAACACCTCCAGGGCTGGGGCATCCACAGCTTCTCTGGGCAGCCTGTGCCAGTGCCTTACCACCATCTGAGTAAATAATTTCTTCCTTATATCTAATCTAAATCTTCTCTCTTTTAGTTTAAAAGCATTATTCATTGTCCTATCACTGCACTCCCTGACAAAGAGTCCCTCTCCTGCTTTCTTGTAGGCTCCCTTTAGGTACTGGAAGGAGGTGACAGATAAAGGTAAATGGTGCAAAGTAATCCAGTATGATGTTTAGGAAAGGAGAGAAGGCGCGTTTATTCAGAAATCTTTAAAAGCTGCACTGACTTCTTTTGGTTGGTTTGTTTGTTTGAGTGTAGGTTCAGAGCCTGAACACAACAGATAAAGCACATGGGAGAACTGCATCATCTGTCATGGTCTTCACTCAAGAAATTTTCACACTAACCCATTCTTTCTCACCTCTAAAATCTCTTCCATAGAGGTTTTCATTTAACTGGAAAGACTACAAAATCTATTTCTAGATGAACCCTAGAAGGAAAGGTTAGCCTGGCAAGAAAGCTGATTGCTTTTCCAGTTCAGAGCTGCTTTTGGAAACAATGCCTGAGCCAGAATTTGCATCACTTCCAAACTGTTAGGTGCTACCTGAGGTGGTCATTTTAAACCTATTTTAATTAAACTATTTTCTGTCATCAAAAAAGCTTTTCTTTTGGGGGGGACTCAAGTTTCAAAGAGTGAGAATGTGGGACTTCAAGGAAACTTTGATGAGGAAAATATTGAAATAGCTTCCCCCCACCCCCTTTTGTTTCAGTGAGCCCAGACTGGCTTGCACTATCCTCATTGATCTAATTATTTCTTCCTGAGCCACGATTTACCTTCCCAAACTACCCCATCTTCCTTTGCTCTGAAGTTAAATCATTAAATAAAGATCATAAAGAATAGAAGTAATTCCCCGGATTCCCTCATTAACAGTGTCCTCTGGCTTCCCCAGCTCGTGCGTGCAATGAAAAGGATCAAGACAGCACTTCCAGCTCCCTCTTTCCCCAAGCCCTTGGGAGGAAGCCCATGTCTGGCATCTCCATAGGTCCCTGTCCCGACCTTCCCCCTGTAGCTCCGCAGGAGGGACGGGGATGCCCGCAGAGGACGTGGCACGTAGCTAGCAGCGGCGACAGGCCTGGTTGTGGTACCCTGCGTGGTGCGTCCTCAGCAAACAACGCGGCAACTTCTGCCCTGTTGCTGCTGCTCTGGGCCCTGGAAGCCAGCCAGGAAAACATCATCTTGAAGTGATTTGCAAACCCTGGTAGAGCGCTGCTTAGAGAAAAACTGCTGGCTCTAATCCTGATCTTGCATGAAGCTTCAGTACCTAGCCTGGTAGGAGCAAGATGCCTTCAGGAGGCTGAGGGGAGTCAGCCTAATTTTCAGGGCCAAGGAGGGAAAAATAACTGATCTGTATGCCCTTGATGGGTGAACCTGACCCTGCATGTTTTGAATTTGAGTTCTCTCTTGGCTCAGCTAGCAGTGATATTCTTTTAAAATCTCAGTTAGAGATCACAGAGAAGCTCCCAGGGGAAAGACGTGTCTCGGAGCCTACCTCCGCCTTTGGCTCCTGAACGAGGAGGGGTGTGTCTGGGCAGCAGCGAACACCCTCCTGATCTCAGCCCCGAGCCCCCTTCTTTAGGAGGTTCTGGCTGGAGACAGCTCTGGTTTGTCCCTCAGGTGATGAACTTGTGTAAGATCTGAAACCAGCCCAGGGAGTGCTACAGAAGAGCTCAGAGGCACGATCACCTCCCTTTCTTCCCATCCTATGATCTTTGTGAACTGAGGAATTTGGGTGGTTCTGCACCTTTACAGCTCAAACTTACCCTAAAGCCATGTAATTCAAACTGGACTAGGGGAAAAATATCTAAAATATCAAGCTGTGCAGGGAAAGGATTATTTTGTTTTTGCTGGTAGAAACATTTTTTGAACTTAGCTTCTGATGATTGATTTTTAGCATTTATTTTTTTATGGTAGCTAATTAACAGATGTTTGGCAGCAGAGCTGCCTCTGTGCACGTTTCCCTGAATGGAGCCTTTCCAACTCCTCAAGTAAGCCTGGACAGTTTCACAAAAATCCTCTGTAGGGAAAAAAGCCTCATCAGCTGCACAAAGGTTAATTACCAGGGAGGCTGATCCCGTCCCACCGCTGCTCCAGTGATGCTTCTGCTCACAAGCACCACGGGCCCACACCATCTCTCTGTGCCCACATCCTTTACCCGTAAGCCCACCCCGGCACCGATCCCATAAAGGCCTTCCCACAGCAGCCCAGCCGGGCGTTATGCTGCCAACTGAGGCTTGCTGCAGCATCCTCTCTGTGCATGGAGGAAAGGTGCAGGATTTATCTGTGTTGTTTCTCTGTCCTGTTGTTCTTCCCACGTACAGCAGAATAATTACATCCTAGAGAGAAAAAAAAAAAACACAAAAGCAGAGCTTTTGTCCTTATCTCTTCCCACTTCCCTGCTTGTTCTCTTTTTATTCAGTGATGTTTGAAATGGTTTTCCCTTAAACATTTCAAATATGTCTCCATCTCCTTCCCTCATTTTTAATATTTTTTTGTAGAAAACATTATTTTAAAAAGAGATCCCACAAGATGATATTTTTTTTTCACCTCAGGAAGACCTCCAGATTTGGAAGACAGGTCCCTTTTGAAGACAGGGAAGGGTAAACCATCCAGCGTTTGAAATTTCTGTTCAGATCTGCTTTTGGTGCCCGCAGTGCTCTCCCAAGAGTTTGGGCAACATTTACCCCTGAGGTAGCAATTAATGATGGAAATTTTAAGTGGAATTACATTTTTTTCCTGAGGGAAGTCTGACTGCCTTCTTTGATGAATTCCCCATATTATTGGACAAGTAATTTCCCAAAACTTGTTATTCTGGATTGTTATTTACTTTGGTTGTAAATCTTCTTGCTAAATTCACTACAGTATTAATCATTCAACATTCATCAGGATTCCCCCCACCCCCCCCCCAAAAAAAAGACCCTATCCTTCTCTCACTATGTAGCATCTAGTCATCTCAGCATGTGATTTGATTTTACTGATTCCTGTGCAAAGCAGCATGCAAGCTCCTGTCCGAAAATGTACCTTTGTAGCCGATGGTCTGAAAACACTTCTGATATCTCATTCACTTCATAAAACAGGAAAATAGAGTCAATTATCCACCCAGAAGAAACCTTGGATTGCATTGAGGCTCATGGCAGTCTGTGGGAAAACTGGCAGTGGAAGAAAAACAAAAAGACCTCCTCCCATCCCACTGATGATAAAATCTTGCCGAGGACTTGGTGTGGTAGCACTGAACACGTGCACATGCTCTGGTCTAACATTTCCCCTTATCTCTTAATTTATGCCTTCATTAAGCTTAGTCTAAAATGCTGATTCCATCAGAGGACAGAGCTTTGATGAAGAGCACTGCAGTTCTGAGTTTCATTTTGTTTCTTTTTATTGCTGCACTTCTTTATATTGTATGTGCACTAAAGAGAAATGTCGTCTCCTATTTGGCTCAGAGCAGAGGCAGAACTTTAGTGCCATACTTAGGCTCGCTTTAGCTTGAGCGGGTTACTAAAAACTAATCAGCCTGTATATCTGACTGCTGCTCCCAACAAGAAGCAAGGCTTTCAGGAGCTTCGGAGTTGTTTGGTGAAAGCTGAGAGGTTTGCTTTGGTTCTGTGAACATCTCTATTTTCTGAAAGAGAGCTCTCAGACAAGCGTGTCTTTCTTTACATGAATTCTGACCTGTCTAATATCAGCAGCTAGAGATACAACTACTGGTCAGCTTGTGATACGATCTGCATCCATCACACGTAGCCCTCTGCTTTCTGGAGAAAAGGAGGCTGGGTGAGACAGTGATCACCCGGGGTGTTAGATGCTTGTCCAGAAGGAACCTTTTAAAATTCATCAGCTGCTGTTTGGGATATCATAGAGCCTTCTGCACTACTGAAAAACAATGCCACATGTTCCCACTTAAAAACTTTTTAAAAATCAAATGCCAGAAAATTAAAAAAATCTGGGATTAAAAAAGGAAACCTGGGGTGAAGTATCTGTTACACCTTTAATTGCATCCTCTGCTAGGATCTTTTCCTATAACGGAGGGCATATGATAATGAGCATAAAAGTGAAAAGTCAGTGTATTTGTGTTAAAGAGGGATATAAGTTTTCTTTATGCTCAGTAGGAAAGTCCTTTCTTGAAGCATTTATTGCAGAGTTGTAAAAAAATAATTCATAAAGGAAAGCAATTTTACCAGGAAAATTATGTCTTAAAAGCTGTTTTCCAATTTACAGTACTTTGTTTGTCTTTTGTCACAACAAAAACGTTCAGCATGTTTCAGGGGTCCATACATTTTTATCCCTTCTTCTACTCAGGAAATGTCATTAATCTGCAGAAAAGATGGAAATGTTGACAGTGCTGCTCTTAGCAGGAATCGCATGTTTCTAAAAGGAAAAATTTTTGGTATTTCGTCACAGACACAAGCTGATATCTGAACCCCTGCGAACAACCTGAGGCAGGTTTTTACAGTCACCAATGCCAAAATTCACTTGGGAAAACAACAACAACAAAAAAAACTTTCTCAATTTCTGACCACTAATTACAATTAAAACCAGACTTCTCCGTTTTCCCAAACAGATGGGAAAAAATCAAGATGTTAAGTAGCATCATTTTCACCATGGGGCTCTTTCAAAGGCTCTAAGCTTCTGGATGGCAGCAAGATTTCTGGATTAGTTTTTCTCCTTGTGTTTAGTCTCCGTAGCTCTAAAGGCACAAGACAGAGGAGCTGCGCACAGCTCTCTTCAGCACGCCCTGCTTGTTTTCTCTTCTGCTCAGTTAGCAAACTTTACTCAAAGTAGGTTAATGTTTCTAATGCACAGCAGGCTCCAAAACCAAAGCTTGATTTTTATTTTAATGTTTTAACCTGTCAGCACTCACCCATTCAACAACCTCTTCTATCTATTTACCTAACATGGGATATTTTAAAATGAGATTCTCTAAGACGCAGGCACTATTTTTAGAAAAATAGAGGGGTTACTTTAAAGATAATCAGGCAATTAGCTTTTCTGCAATGACAATTGTGGTTTGTCTTTTCCTAACTAAGCCTTTACTTGTGAGAATTTTCATGGGGAATCATCCAAGAAGAACGGGAGGCAGTGGGACTTGCGTCAGAAGGCAGATGTATTTTTGGGTACCCCGCATTTAAAGTTCTCCCCCACCATTACACTTGCATCAACTTTTCAGGCTCTGAAGACTTTGGACCTGGGCTCTGGTTGAAGACTGTGCCGTGACGGGGATGCAGGCAACCATGGGGCTGCTGGTGGCGCAGAGGAAGTGGATACAGTGTGGAGGCAGCAGTCAATGTGTAAATATACATTTTCCTTCTTCCTTTTGAAGTCAGAGACTTTCGCGATGTTTCGCTCTCCCTGTGTAGCAGTGACCCATCACCAGCACACTCTCAGGCTCCGTGGGGTGCCAGCATCCACCAGCAGGAAGCTGGGAACTGCTCCCAGCCCCCGGTGAGGTGCTGGTGGTTGGCTGCTCCCCTCCGTCTGCAGCTTAGGGAGTGCTGCAGCTAAAACAGCACAGTATCAGAAGAGCTAATGGCTGTAAGGTTACATAGTGGAGTTCATGTCCAACAACATTTTTACAGCAAGCTCTGCGTGATTGTTGGGCTGGAAGAAAATGATAAATCTGTGTTTGTGTTTGCATGTCCTTTCGGCCGCTCATCAAACCCACATACGTCCTGGGGAAGTGTCAGTGGTGCTCAGGACTCTTTAGAAAACCTGAGTGGAAGCTAATAAGTGCCTTTTGGAAGGACAGGTCTGTGTCTCAGGCTTATCTTTAAGAGGTGGGCTCATTTGTCAAAACAGGGAGGCAATACCTAGTGAAAAGTGCTCACTGCAGTGTGTCAGGAGCTGGAGAGTGGAAACTATTAATGCAAGTATGTGGCCTGGAGGAACAAATATATTGGATGATCTCCTAATGGACGATTTTAAATCTGAAAAAAAAAAGTAAAAAAAAAGTATATATACTGAGTATATATTGCTTATATTGCTCCATCTGAGTTATTTGCCTGACTTTGATGAGAATTCTTCTTCTTTCTGTGTCACTGTAGTGAAAAATCACAGGGAACTTCTTAATCTGGGGTAGGGAGAGACTTTATGCTTCAAGTTTTAATATCTCTGCACTTATGAAATATGTTATAACTTGGGTGCTTCTCATGAGAAGCCCTAGAAAGCAGCAGAAGTGGTTTCAGAGGCAGGAGGAGAGTTAGAATCACCAGTGTTAAAAAAGCAGTCTGTGTAAACTGTTTTACAGCTGAAGAGTTATGCAAAGCCATATCTTACCTTGGCCTCCTGCCCCAAACTGCATGTCTGTAAAGCATTCCAATCCTGCCTTGACACATTTTATAGCACATTTCAACTTTGAGGGAAATAAAGCAGTTGTTAAAATACTTCTGCAAGTCCTGTGGTCAGTCCCAGCAGCCTGCGGACCAGCTGACCTATACGAGACTATCTCAGATGTGTGTAGGACAAGAAGTCTTCTTGGCTTATGTGCTGGCTGCTGTTTGCACTCTCACTGAGGAGCCCTTGCAGTTCACACTTAGCGAGATGCACGACTGCTTGGTAAATGTGTGTTCCCCACTTGCTGCTCGCTGCAACTCCCCGAGCTGCACCGGGGGAGCTCAGGCTGGGCAGGAGGGGGCGTTGCTTTCCCGTGAGGGTGGCCAAAGGCTGGAGCAGGCTGCCCAGCAAGGGGGTTGGTGCCTCACGCCTGCCAGTGCTCAAGGGGCATTTGGACACTGCCCTCAGTAACTTCCAGTGAGCCCCGGAGTGGTCAGGCATTTGGACTCAGTGACCTTTTTATTTCCCTTCCCACTGAACTGTTGTGTTGTATTGTCTAATCACAAGTAGCAGTTGTTTAATCTTAGCTTAGAGGAGGTGCTTGCAAAAGATGATACCATCAGCTTCTGGAAAGTAAAAACCTGTTCTAAACAAAAATCCATCGGAGCAATGATGAAGAACAGATTGTCTACACGCTGTGTAGTTTGTGGCACCTAAATTTTTAGTGCCTAAATCTGAATTCCTTCAGTGGTTGGATACATTTGTAGTTTCGTGCACACCAGAGCCTTAGGGGCAAATCCTACCAGTGCAGATCCTGAAGCTCTGGCAGGAGCCAGGCAGCAAAATGCCCTGGGTGCGATCACCTGCATCCTGTCCCCGCGCACCCTGAGGCATCCTCCCTGTCCTGCCCACCCTCCTCGAGGGCCTGCAGGTGGGAACCTCCTGCACTCCCACCTCTGATCCCAGGTGGATCCCTCCTTGCATGGGGAGGAGGGAAATTTGGAAGCAAACGGGCAGAGAATGTCAAAAGCAAACTGTTTTTTATCTATGAAGGGCTTGATCCTCTTTGCACTGACATGTTCCTTGCAGTGCAAAAGAGGAACTGATGTGTGAATTAGAGCAATTTATGCTCATGTAAAGAACTTTATGATTCTGTAATTAGATGGGCATCTCCACTGAAAGTGCGTGTCAGCAGCCGAAATAGATTAGAAAACTGACATGTTTTGTTTATATTGCTCTCAATTCCTCTCTCTCTCTTTTAGATCCAGAGTACAGTTCAGACGAATGTCTCTCTAGATTTTGTCTCCATAAGAGGCTCTTACTACAACAGCATGCTATTAAGAGGGGCTTTGTGTTATTATTTTGAGGGTGTTTGTGTGCACTGAGATAATGCCACTCTACAAATGGAATGCATTTTGCTTTGTTTTTAAAATAGTTTTCTGCTTTTAATGAAATAGTTTTTAAATAGTTTCTTGCGTTAAAAAGAGCAAAATACAGCTGCTACTGGCATCTGATTAATGCTTGCTATTTCATGATAACTGTAATTAAATTCAGCTAATTCTCCACTGCAATATTTATGGAAAACAAGGACCAGGAGCTTTAGTTTAACATTTATGCTGGAGAGTATAAGGGCATAGGAAATAACTATAAAAATCTGCAGGGCACAGGCACGGGGTGACTTGTAGGGATCTTGGAGCTTCCCCTTTGTATCACACTGGGTGATGTGGAACCAGCACATGCATGCCCTCCCTTATCATGTCTCCTTTCTGCCTTGATTTCTTCTGCTGCAAGGGATGTGTCAGCAGAGAAAAGTTGTTTGGGGGCTGTGGTATGGAAAAGATTGCATCAAGCTCTGCCTTAGCATGCACTGCTGCTGAGGTATCCCTCCGACTGGGCAGCCGTCAAGGGGATTTACTGCCACCTTTGTCTGCCTTCAGTTTACGATTTAAGAGAAGAAGAGAGAAACATCGTTCCCCTAGAGGCTCCTCTTTGGTGACAGCTTCTGAAATATCTGAGCTCTGACAAGCGGATGCGGCAGCAGTTCGTGGATGTGTTAGTGGTTTAAGCAGTGCCACAGCTCTCTGCTCATCACACGTACATTAAGCGATGACAAGAGCGTCTCCAAAACTATTTTTTTCCTATGTGGCTGTGCCTGTACAAACTGATCATAGGAATCCCTGCATCCAGCTTTCCACATTGTTAGCTAAACCACCCTGTTTTATTGCTTCGTAGGCATCCATTCTGATAAAACCAAGTTTTTGCTTTGTATGTTCTGAAATTGTGGCGTGGTCTGACTAAAATGTTATCCAGAGTGTGTCCACCAGGATGCAGAAGAATATGTCATTCTGGTTGCACACCAGGTGAAGGTCTGATCATGCAGCAGGAGAGGTGCTAGGGCACACAGTGCTTGAGTGTTTCCGTAAGTCATGACAGGGGACGTGCCCTCCAAACAGGCAGTTGGAGGCACCTGCATAGCAGCTGGCTTCCAGCCACCAATTATTTCTTAGCATGGTTCAGGGGTTAAAGCGTAACTCCAGCCTTGGGACATCTTAGGTAAATTTCAGCCATACAGTATGTACCTGGGTACCAGTTACCCTGGTGTAATGTGGAGGTTAAAGTAAATCTTAAAAATGTTTCACGGGGCTATTTCCTGATCCAGACAAAAACATCCTTCCTAGAGGAGAAAGAAAAAAAAAAAAAGCAAAAAAAAAAAAAGCTAAATATTTTTGATAAGCCTGACAGTTTTAGAATAGAACATTTCAATTTTCAGTTTCAGTACTAGATGCTTTTTTTTTTTTCTATGCCCTACTTTCTTAGGCTTTTCTCGTAAAGTTATTGTGTGTGGCTAAGAGAGTAGAGCTTGCTTGTCTTCCTTGAGTTTATTTAGAGCTTTTCCTTGACTAATGCCTTTTGTCACAAGTGACAGTGAAAGACCTGTTTGGTAATGGAGATCAATGGAGATGAAGGTGACATTTCAGAGCAGTGTTTTAAAACTATTGCATTAGTATTTATCTGACCACGGCGCCTAGGAGCACTGGATCATAGTCTAAGAGCATGGTGACCCTGTAACTTCTGTCCCTGCAGTCTTCCTCTTAAAATGCACATTTCCCCTCTCCGTCACTCTTCTCCCACCCAGTACTTTTCCTATTCACCTTTTTTCTTGCCTATACCAGAAGGCTCTTTGTCAGTCTGTGGCCTTACAGATTTCTTCTCAAAAGACCTCTCACACTGTCGGGGGGGCTAAGAGCCCGTTGGCTGAAGGGGGGCTTTGTCAAGAACCGATCGGTGCCTTGCTTCCCCTGGGTCACTGTGCTTGGCTTTCGCAGGGACAGAGCCTTTGCAGTGGGGAGCACCGAGGGCATGAAGGGCGTCGCTTCCTTCTATTCCGCACCCAGAAAAGCGTAGTGCCGGCACTGAGCAAATCAAGGAAGTGTGATTTCATGCTCCAGCTCGCTCCAAAAATTGGAGTGCACTGAAGATACTTGTGAAAAGTGCTAAAGTGATAGACAGCTAAGAACTTAAGGCCTCTTTTTGCTTGGAGAAAGATGTACAGCAGAAGCTAATTGTCATCCTCCATTATATATTGGAGCAGTCAGTTCTGAGTATATAGTACAATTCATTTCCCAAACACATTTAGGATTTAATCTGTATCTTCCTTACCGAGGAAGCCAGGAAGGGTGGCAGCTTTCAACTCTGCAGTGATCTGAGACCACCATATACTCAAATAAGTTTCAAAACAGCTGTCAAATTAAAGCACTACCAATGTTGACTGGATTTGAGTAAATATTTACTGCCGTGCATAGAATTACTCCTCTCTCTACACATAAGCTCTACCATCTGTGTCCAGAAGCACTGGCTTTTGGGGGCTGTTGACTTGACATCCTCTGCACTTAATTCCAGAATAAGAAGGTCAATTCAGATAGTGCATAATATAATTACATATAAAACATGATCTCAGTAACTTCTGTACACAAACAAAATGAAAACATATTAATAACCTACCACATATTCTCCCCAGTTGTCTTGCACGATGTCATGGCAATACATTTAGCACAGACCAAGCGAAAGAAAGACAGATTGCTTTCCCAGAATTTGCTCAGCTAATGGAGAAAAATCCACCCTGATCTAAGCTAGCTCCAGCAGTTTCTCAGAAATAATGTCTCAAGCTCTCATGCCTTTAATAAAGTAAAATGTAATGCATTTCAATGGAAAACAAATTCTCCATTTTGGCATTTGTTGCAGCTGATAACTACAGTGCTGGTTTCAAGCGGAGCTAATTACATTTCTTCTAAACACTGTTGATTTCTTGATTGCTAATGTGGTATTTGAGAGTCAGTGATTCTTAAATGTCAGCTTAAGAATCCATCTTTACCAGTCTGAATCCCCTAAATGCAGGCCTTGTTTTACCAATATTCCCAGTAAAGAATTACTCTCCACTACTGCTTGTCTTGCAAGTAAGACAAATAACAATTTCCAAAGGCTGGATTTTTTTTCTGTACCACATTTAATTGGTGGGAGCATGGAGACATGGAAACATTTTCATTAATGTTTCATTATTAATCAGCGAAAGAGAGATGCAGCTCTTGAGGGAACCACTCAATGGTAAATTCCCTAAACAATTTACTGTAGCTTCCTTCAAAGAAGCAGTTCTTTGAAAAGATAGACAGCCCTATTAGTGCAAATGTTGCAACAGCACGATGACAATGAGCTTCCCTTTTAATGTGCTTTTTATGAAAGGGGAAAAAAATCCCAGTACCTGGATAACTCCAAAGTGCTTGGTAAACAAAGCAAATATTATTTTTTTCTGGTCTGTTTTGCAAATTTTTCAAAGGCTTTATGGGTGCAGTTTTCATACAATTTTTGGTTGAAGAGTCCCATATGTTCTACCTTTCTATTTTTATTGTTTCCACTTATTCTTCTTTGTACTTATTATAATACTTTATCTGTTACTTGTTTTCAATTGTTGTGATATTGCGATGTAATAGTAATTAAGGCTGTGTTTAGATTTCAGCAGAGACATCTTTGGATGTCCTGCATTGAGCTTCTACCGCCATGCATCCCCTTCGGAGGAGGAGAGCTTCACTGTGACTACGTTCAGTGGTTCTTATTCCTGAGCTGGCTGTAAGCATTCAAATGATCAGCACACAAGGCCTCTTGAGCAGCTGTAGCAAGGACTGGGAGGTGCAGAACATCTGAACCTCATTTATGTGTGAAAAGGGGAGAGAGGGAATTATTTTGAAATGGGTCCTTGATGGCTAGCATGAAAAAAGATGTGAAAAGAAACCTGGATAAGTAAGTTGTTCTCCAGTCCTTGCTATTAATCTGCTTATAGGGAAGTCTGTAAGTGTTGGTCTTAGGACCAGTGCTCATAATATCTGGTAGCTCTTGCCAGCAGAACTCTTGGGTTTTTCATTATTATTTTTTCCCGGAAAGTACCTTGATCACATATGGAAATATTTTCTCCCTGTGAGGAAAGAGCCTCTGTGCTGCTACCAGCAGTTATGCAGAGGCCTAGCTAACACAGCCTCCTCTTTCACTGCTTTGGTTGCAACTGGCACCTCTAGGCAGTGACAGACTAATGGGATGTGACGGATGGATCTGTCATACAGCAGTAAACCATGCGGGTGTTGCTCCTTGCAGCCCTCAAGTGTGCCAGATCACCCTGCACTGCCCTTGGGTTAACCAGCTAGCTGTGCAGCTCCACGGGTTTGGGATGCAGTCTGCTGGGGCCTGGCAGCCTGAGCTCTGCCCTTTTGCAGGAGGGCGTGCTGTGAGCTGGGGGTCTCCTGGCACTGCCAGTGAAAGTAACAACCACGGCAGCGCTCCAGCATCTGGCAAATATTACTGGGTGCTGAAGGCAGAAGAATCTACTCTTCAGGCTCACTCTATCTCCGTGCAGCTTCCTAAAACTTTTTGCATGCCTCCTGGTTGAGCTAATTGTCTCAAGCACTGTTGTCCTCCTGGACTGCCTGGTGCTGAAGCTCCTCTTCCTGCGTTTCTCCGGTTGGGTGCTGTGTGACTGAATTTTGTTCTCCTTAAAAGATGTTCAAATGCTTGTAAGCTTTTTGGTCTTCCTGGGAGCATTCGTTCATAACAAGATACCATAGAATCATAAAATATCCTGAGTTGGAAGGGACCCATAAGGATCATCGAGTCCAACTCCTGGCACCACACAGGTCTACCCAAAAATTCAGACCATGTGACTAAGTGCACAGTCCAAACGCTTCTTAAACTCCAACGGGCTGGCTTGGTGCCATGACTACTTCCCTGGGGAGCCTGTTCCAGTGTGCGTCAACCCTCTCAGTGCAGAACCTCTTCCTGATGTCCAGCCTGAACCTCCCCTGTCACAGCTTGACACCATTCCCACGGGTCCTATCACTGGTGACTAAAGAGAATAGGTCGGCGCCTGCCCCTCCACTGCCCCTCGTGAGGAAGCTGTAGACTGCGATGAGGTCCCCCCTCAGCCTCCTCTTCTCCAGGCTGAACAGGCCCAGTGACCTCAGCCGCTCCTCATACGTCTTACCCTCTGGGCCCTTCACCATCTTCGTCGCCCTCCTCTGGACACTCTCCAACAGTTTCACGTCCTTTTGTACTGTGGTGCCCAGAACTGCACACAGTACTCGAGGTGAGGCCGCACCAGCGCAGAGCAGAGGGACAATCACTTCCCTCGACCGACTAGCGATGCCGTGCTTGATGCACCCCAGGATACGGTTGGCCCTCCTGGCTGCCAGGGCACACTGCTGGCTCATATTCAACTTGCTGTCAACCACAACCCCCAGATCCCTCTCTGTGGGGCTGCTCTCCAACGTCTCGTATTTATAGCCAGGGTTGCCCCGTCCCAGGTGCAGGACCCGGCACTTGCTCTTGTTAAACTTCATGTGGTTGGTGATCGCCCAGCTCTCTGATCTGTCCAGATCTCTCTGCAAGGCCTTGAGGGTGGAAAGGCCTTGAGTGTGGCTTTGAGGGTGGAAAGGCCTTGAGGGTGGAAAGGCCTTACAGAGAGATCTGGACAGATCGGAGAGCTGGGCAATCACATGAAGTTTAACAAGAGCAAGTGCCAGGTCCTGCACCTGGGATGGGGTAACCCTGGCTATATGTACAGACTGGGCGACGAGATGCTGGAGAGCAGCCCCGCAGAGAGGGATCTGGGATAGATAGAAGATATGGTATGGGAAAAGTATCCCGTTTTCCTATTGCTGCTCGATCAAATAATATTTAGGCATGAAATTCCAACATCTGTAGACTTGTGAACCTTTTTAGCCCTAAGGATGAAAATACTTGGGAGTGGAAAAAATGAGGAATGCAATTAAATGGAAAATATAGCAAATTACATTCTCATACATTGTGGAAGAACGTTTTTCATTCAATTAAAAGAAAATAACACGCCTTTTTGCCTACTTTTTTCTCTCTACAGGATTTGTTTTCTCAGCAATGCAAATCACATCAGAGATATCCATAAGACTATTTACTGCTTTCAGCTCAAATTGGAAGGGCAGCAGGTAAGAACTTGTATATTTATCTTCTTTTTAACTCTCATGAGAGAGTCACAGACCTGGGACCTATCATGACTGACATAGTCATAAGATAATTATATGGAACCCCCTTTTATTGAAACATCTTTGTTAAAATGTGCATGCTAAACAGAATTTTAATAGGCTATGACTCTAACTCCCTAAGCTTCAATTTGGTAGCAGAGAAACTTCAAGCGTTTTCAGCATTATTTTATGAACACTTTAAACAGATCCCGTTATAGGGTAGGAGTTTTTGGAGATAGATGTTATTTTGCTTTGACCTCAAAGCAAATGTTTGGTGATATGCTTATTGTGATTTAAAGCATATGTATGGTTTCAAGCTATAATGTCGGTGAGTTCTCTAGTTTCAGCCTTCCTGTCCAGCCCGCTCTATGCCTTTCTGCCAGGTCACCAGATTTTTCCTTTCGGTCTAGTGCCTCTACTATATTTTATTATTTTCTACTGGCTGGAGTAGGATCAAACCTCTGCGTTGTTAGTTTGATGCCTTTCCTGACATAAACTCCCCTGGCTTACCTTTCTATCCATCTCCACACAGGAAGAGGAGATTCTCTTCCTCCTGGGCACTTCCTTCACTCAGTGCCAGGAAAGCCCCATAGATCAAATGCTGCGAATGCTTCGCTCGCAACACAAGACATTTAAATCTTAACAGTGCCCAGAGCTTCTTGACATGTGTGAACTGAGCGTTTGTCACATGTGTTAGTTTGACAGCAAAGAGATGCTCTCTTCCCATGTGGAAGCCTAGACACAAGACTCTATTTCTATTCCTCCACAAAATCATGAAGCATTTCACGTTTCTTGATTACAGTGGTTATTTAAAAACAAACAAACAAACAAACAAAAGTGATTGTGAGGAATAATATTTTTTCTTTAACCTTAAATTTATCAGATTTTTTTCCTTAATTTAGTCTATAAGAGGAAAATTTCATCTTGAACTCAAGGAGTTCAGTCATACTATGAGCCCTGAATATACAATAATATAATAGAAAATATCAAACATCCCTAAATTTAGATATTGCTACTGTTTTTCTTGTAATACTGCACCCTAGGAATCCTCCACATGGCATAGATCTAGAGCTGCAGTTGATCATATGTTTATTAATGTTTATGCAGCAACATAAATATGTATTTTTTTATGCTACAAGTCAATAAGCACAACCTTCTCTCTGTTGTAAATCTGTCAAAAGTCCTCTGGAGACCTAGACTCATAAGGCTCCTAGTCTAAGGTGCTTGTAGTATGAGCTTCTTCATAAAAATAATTTGAGTGACTCACTCTCCTGAGGTCTGTGGAATTATTTGTATGTATGGAGGAGAATATTAGAATGGTTTCATACATTGGTAATTGATGTAGGTGTCTGTATGAAGCACTTTTATCTATTAACTTTCCTTTCTTCTTTGCCTTTTCTTATTCTTTCTTTCTTTCCTCCCCTAAAGGAATACGTAAAGCTTCCCAAGGCTATAAATCTAGTCTTTTTTCCTTCTCTTTCTTTGAAACAAATGCATGATGAAATGCTGCCTCTGCTGGTGTTTGGCCACCAGAGTTAACCCTCCCATGAGGGCATTCTCCTAGCCAAGATCCAAATTGATCTTTTGCATGCGTAAAATCTCAAACATCCCATAATATCTATTCATTTTTTGCGTATTAGATGTAAACAGCAACAGATGGAGATTGTAATAGCTACATCAAAATAGGGGAAAAGGTATAAAACATTTACACATGGCAAGAAGAGTCAAGGATCCTTGGAAATTGCATCTTGTGTGGAAGTTACAGTGTCGTAATTCTTTCTGTGTGACAGTCATGTTCCGTTATTTTGCTTTTCAGAACAACTGTTGAAATCTTTTGATGCATGTCATATAACAATTTTGTTCATATTTCTTTGACACTAGTTTTCTGGCCACATACTGTACATTTTTGAAACAAAGCTCTCAAACCTTGAAAAAGAATTTTCTTCCTTTACTTTTGATTCTGCTTGTGGGAAGGGAAGATTTATATGCATTGAACAAACATACATCGAAACAGCCATTAAATAAAATTCACAAAGAGGAATCGCTATTTAAAACCTGTAGGTATTACGTTTAATGGAGTAGCCAATATTCAAAGAAAATGAAGGAGCAAACAAAAGCAAACACTTTCAGGTGGAATGTACTTCTAAATAATAACTTTGACGCAAAGAACATTTTCTGAATCATCTCTTTTCATACACAGATGAGGCAGTGGTACAAACCTTCAGGTTAAAACTGCCTCTCGCTCTCTGAGTATTACAGAAACCAATTAGAAATATTAAAACTATTTAAAAATATTAAATATCGTGAGACAGTGGCGATCAAGACAGTCATAGCCACGAAAGATCTAACACCGCCTTCTTATTAATAAGATTTTCTTTAAAACTGTATGGATTTTCTGTAGTTGCCCTGTTTTCTCCATGGCCAAGCAGGCGATGAGGAGTGTAAAGGCAGACCTGATGCTTGCCTCGGGGAGGCTGGGCACAGGGTGCCCAGAGCAGAGGGGGCTGCACATCAGGGGCTTTTGTCCAACAAAGCCTCAGAGCCTTTGTCCATCTTGCTCTAGATGCTTATCTGTGGTTTTCCCTTACTAATTCACCAGGAGAAAAATCAGTCATGCCTAAGTAATGTACTCTAGTAAAGTTTTCATTGAAAACCATGAGGAATATGTGAAATGAGTATGGAAGATATGCGTGTCCAAGTTGCTTATTCCCTGGATGTCTCTGCTGGGCTCAGGCTGTCCACCTTTCAGCAGATGTTTTCCTCTGCATGCTCATACAGTGTAAAATTAACCAGGACTTTGGTCTAAAGTACCTCTATTAGTAGATCATTTAAATGGTTAGCCTAACATACTCAATTTGGCATTTGTGTTTTCCTAAGAGCATGGGTTGTGTCAATTTGTTTCATCCTGTACCCAGCTGTCTGTAATTTTGCTATCAATATCTATGTTTTTATGGTAACTTAGATAGGTATTACTAAATTATGGTGATTTTATAAAATCAAAAAAAAAAAAAAGCCATTAACCTCAGCCAGTCAAAAATAATCCTAATAATTTCCAGTCAAATTGCTTCAAGATGAATTTGCAGTAAAATTCACAAAAAAATTAACCATTTCACTGCAGAGTAAATCAAGTATTTAATTCTCTTCTTCATCCACTGCTGTAGCAGCATGTCACCACAGAGCTGACAACAGTCAGTGGATGATGATACTGGTATGTTCTGGTCTGAGGTCCATCTTGAGGACAACGTGTTTTTTTTTTTGTTTTGTTTTGTTTTTTAATACCAGCAGCTATCTGCATAGATGCAGAGCCACAGTCTCACTGTGAAGCATCCTGGCTTGGCTCTGGACATAGGAATGGCTTTTCCAAAGACCTCAAGGATAAATGAGATATGATTTTTTTTTTTGTTTTACCTGCCTTAATGGACAAATGTATTTCTACACCTTGCATCATTTCTGTTCTGAAAAATACATGACTTAAATTGACCAAACTATACCTGTCCTGCTCAAGACTCTACTAAAGCTGTTGGATTAGGAAACTGAATTGGTACAAACAATTTTCTTATGGATATTTCTATTAATAGCTTTGCATTTTTATTAAACTGGGATACATCTTAAAGCCTCAGAAGCATTGATGAGCCGAAAAGCTGAAGGAGAATTTGTTTGTTGTCAATTTCTGTGTTGTAGTGCTTTTCTAGGGGCTTGCTTCATTCTCTGGGTGAACTCTGGCTGTGATTAATCCTGGATCACGGGAGCTGCACAGGACGATGGCTGGTTCCCAGTGATGCCTGTCAGAACTTCTGAATGATTGAGTCCCCCACAAATTTGGAGAGTTTTATTTCTTTAAGGCTCTCTTGGGGCTTAACATTTCTTAGGATAATTGCAGCTAATATTCATAACAGAGCAATTGTCACTTCAAGCCCCCCAATCCCTGGGTGATAGCTCAGTGCATCAAGTGACCTTCATCTCTGGATGACAAATGTGGAGTAATTAGCCTGAAGAGTGGTATGTCTGAAAAATGTTCCAAATGCTCCAAATTCCCAACCTGGTCAGCTAGAGACTCTTTTTACCAAGAGCCCACTCCCAGGTAGTTCAGAATTTATGTCTGTGAAAAGCTCTCAGATTGAGGTCTCAACGTTAGCGTGGATTCCTTGCATCCTTCCCCCATCTCACTGTGTGCTCTCTTCTTCTTGCCCCGGGCACTCCTGCAGAAGCAACCTCTCCAGTATGGAGAGGGTAAAAGGCTGAGATTTCAGCCAGCTATTCCTGATGTCTTCAGCTTTTTTTTTATTTTTTTTTTTCCCCATTCTGTTCCTAGCAACAAGGAGCTCAGCCCTGAGTCTTACCAGGACTTTCTACATCTCCAGCATCACTAAAGAAGCATAGGAGGGGGGAAAATACCTGGCAAAAAAAATGCATTTGGGAAGGGAAAAAAAGAATTGCCAGCATGAAAATAAATATATGAGGAGATAGACGAATCATAGAATCATTTAGGTTGGAAAAGACCTATAAGATCATCAAATCCATGAGAGGTTAAAAACAGACATAGAAAATAAAGAAAAAGAGAAAAGGGAATAAGCAGGCAAAAGGAGAAACATCATCACATGCTGGGGTGATTTTTATTCCACTAAGGTACTTCAACAGAGAAAAAACTATTGGAGATACTGACTCAGGTCTCTGTCCTCCCCTAAAGCTGCTTATGTCATGGGTTATCAATGCCAAGATTGTTTCTTATAGTCTCTTCTAGCAAGAGTATGTTTTTCTTTTGTCTGTATTATACCCACATCTCACGTCTTCTATTATTATCCTTGTGTTGTGTACTGTTTAGCTGAAGATGCTGCTATGTTTTCCTTATGAATGTGGGTTTTGTCCCCTTCTGATTCCTATTAAATACACCAAAGTGTAACTACTATTACTAATGTGGAGAAATAAGGCACTAAGTTAACTATTAACAGTAAAGCAGAAAAAGCTATCTGAGAGTTGTGCATGCAGAATGGACGTACAACGCCTCTACAACCTCTACAACACCACTCTAGGATGGGACCTACAAGGAATAAAGCATAGTTTCAGGGCATTTAAGTAGACAAGGACGGCACAGCCCTTTCAAGGCACAATGTTATCCATTGAAAGTATACCAACCTGGCGGTTAAATACATCCTCTCTTTTAGTGCACAGAGCTAAAATTCTGAAAGAAAAAAAAATAAAACTGAAACAAAAACACAACAACAACACACTGAAACCCTTCTCTTTTCACAGCCTATAAATCATGTGCAATATCTCTGTATTATATAGCTTCCATCATGCCCACAATCATGTTACTGGAGCCTAGGCTCAGTGTAATCATTATCCACTATCTGTCTTATCTTTCACTGTGCTGGAAAACACCCGCACACTTAAATTCAGAAATGATTTTATCCATAGAGAAATGAGTAGCTATTAGAAATGTCACCGTTCCCCGCCATTCCTCTTGCGTTTTACCTACACTGGTCTGTCTTTTCTGGGGGGTATAAAATATTTGTTTTCCTTATGGCAGATATGAGTCAAAAATAAATCTAAATGTGCTTCATTGGTGCAGCTTGGAAAACCCTGGCACTCAGGGTGGGCTGCACATACTCGACAAGGTCACCTTTCATTTCTGCCCACCGCTGATGCATTTTCAAGACGCGGTATCACGGCGGTGGAGCCGGCGCCCTTGCCTGCTGGCTGCCATGTCCGGCTGCAGAGCGCTCTCCCAGGCCAGCCAGGGGCTGCAGGCTCCTGCAAGATTGTCCCTTGCCTGCTTGAGTCCTGGCAGCTGGCTGTGTAGGGGTCTGCCTGCCCATCCAGCAGTGCAGTCCCACATCTTTCTTCCACAGAGTTTATCTTCCTCTTGGCCTGATTTCCAGACCACTGATTTCACTCAGTCTGCATGGTGGCCTTACGCTCAGTTTCCAGTTTTCTTGCTGCTTTTTCTCCAGAGGCAGTGCCATCTTTTTGAAATCTGGTTTGGGGGGGAATACATTTCCACTTTGGCATCGGTTAATTCATCCTTAATCCGCTTGTTGGCTACTACAAGTTCCTGGTTTTACACAAAGAATATGTGCACTTTATTCCTCACAGATTTACATGCATTTTGAAGTTCACATAGCAAAATGAGGACAGAATCTGTCCACTTTCTGCCTAGCACAGGTGCCACAGGAGCTGCCATTGGCCCAGTGGATGCGCCATGCGCCTGGTACAGCTGGGGAAAGTGCTGGGGCCTGGCCCCTTGTGGTAGCTGGCAGCAGGGTCTGGCTTGGCAGAAGTGCACAGCAGCAGAAAGGGGCAGCGTGGCGCTATTTCTCACTGAAGCCAGGACCAGGCTCATTTATTACCTGCCTTAAGTGCTGTTGGTTTTGCTTTTGCTATCGTTTTCAGGCTCCCTGCCTGACTGCAGGCTTCCCGTTGCTCCAAGCCCCAAGCAAACCTCCAGGCACGCGTGTGTAAAGTAAAGAGGTAGGGTTGGGAAGAAGTGCTGTTAACACCTGAGTTAGAAATACAAGGTGAAGGAAAGTAAATCTGTTGTTTAAGGTATTATCTGGCTCTCAGTTTTACCTGAGGTGATATATGAAGTGTAGGGCAGAGAAGGGAGATGAACCTTAACCTTCCATTCAAGTGCATTTAACCATAAAACTGTCATTTGTCATAGCATGCATGATGAATGCACAAATACAACCACTTTCCACACTGCTCCTCGTGGAGGATTTTACAGTTATGACACTGTACAGGGATCAACCAGCTTGATTTAGTTCCCTGCATCTGCTGTACAGCCTCCTCAGCACCGTGAGGAACCCGCCCCTGAGGCTGACATGCCTCTTCTGAGGCACCATAAAAACGCATAGATCTGTGTTTGGAAAGCTCCGTGATGGGAGGATGCCAGGGCCAGGGAGATAGAT
The DNA here is from genome assembly GCF_964034855.1 of Anser brachyrhynchus. Classification (NCBI taxonomy): domain Eukaryota; kingdom Metazoa; phylum Chordata; class Aves; order Anseriformes; family Anatidae; genus Anser; species Anser brachyrhynchus. Next base: position 15,439,940 of record NC_137700.1, read on the forward strand.
AAAGACTTTTAAAGTGCTTTCTGAAAGCTGCTCCTGGGAAGTATTTCTTTGCAGTATTTGAAATCTCTCTTAAGAAGTTACACAATCAACACCGGCTGTAGAAATTGAAGCACATGCAATATTAAAACAAAACAACACTAACAACCAAACCACACCACAGCAACAGTTGTCTAAAGAGGGAGCTGGGCCTGTAAGCTCTGTATGTCTCAGACAGCTCATACCGAACGTCCCAAAACACTTTGAGCCTCAAGGGACCAGTGCACTTCAGTGAATAATCATGTCACACTGTTCCTGTAACCTACATCCTCCTTGCCTTTACCCCGGTGCTAGCGTGAGGATCTGAGCTTCCTGGAGCCTATTAAAAGAAATTTCTGTTAACTTCCACGGGCTGGTACCTGAATTCCTGATGCAGATCCTTGCTTGTCTGACATGTCCACTGTTTAGATGGAGGGTGCTCCGCAGTGGGCTCCTTCCAGCTTCCTGCCCATCCCCTGCAGCTGGACCTGTGCAGCATCCCTCCTTGCAGCTTGCACTGAGATAAGGAGGGAGCCTCATCACCCATCGTGTGCCCGGGCCAGCTGGCCTCCAGGGCTGGGGCATGGGGAAGGTGGCTGAGGCCTCACCTGATGGCTGAGGAGCTCTGCCAGAAGCAAGCAGCTGCAAATGAGTCAGGTCTTGAGTCGGCAACCCTGCAAGGGTTTGCTTTAACCGACAGATGTAGGCACAGTTACCCCTGGCGTGATTGCTGTCCCTATGGTTGAGAGGGAGCACTGTATGCATCACAAATACTTTTACACCACCAAAATAAAGGATGGTAGTCCACCTTTTATTTCTTTTTCTTTTTTTTTTTTTTTTCCTTCTGAAAAGCTTTCCTAGGGATCAAGGACTACTGGTGGAAGTATTTAAACCTTCCAAGCAACCATAATTAAACAAACAAATATCCAGTATACTCTTCAGGTGCAACTGGTACCCCTTGGGCATTTTGGCTTTACTTGCCTTGGTCCACTTAGCTCTAGTGACCTATTTCTTATACATTCAATGTCCTTGTCTTTCAGATGTGACAGTTTAACATCTTACCATTTCATATTGTTTGGTATTCAATGCTTTTCATATTATTCTATTGTAACTTCCAAAAAGGCAAATTACTCAGTACTTTAAATGAAATACCTTCCATCCAATGCGACCTTGGGCTGAAATCAAGGGTTTGTAATCTATCCTCACCTTTATTAAAAAACATAAGGCATCAGCCTTCACGTAGCTCAAATACATTTCCTTACATGGTGACATACCATGCCTGATACCTTTGAATTCCTCAGTATGAATTCCTATTCAGTTCACTCAGTGTATTGAATATTATTTAATTTTCCACATGCTGTGTGATTGAACGCTCTGATCATGGAAACAGAATAGTCACACAGCCTTGCACTGCTTTCCTTTGCTGTCTCTCGTTTTGTTTTCCCTTCCCACGTCTGACGATTAAGCACTTGCTCTCTCCCTTCTTGTGACCAAGGAGTATTTTGTACTTCTTTAGCCCCATCCTCAGTACCAGGATTGCACAGCCCTGACTTGGCAAAAGCTCAGCAATTGTCTTATCCTTTGTAGCAGCCACCTCCCTCCCAGCTCTATCTATGTATACGCATGCTTACTCATATATATGTATACATAGAAAGGTAGAAAAATTGATAGCTTTTAACCTATCTGAGATTTCTAGTTTGGGCTGACCCCAGGGACCTCTGTGGCTATAGCACAAGGGCTCTCATGTCACCGCTTTTTCTGGGGTCTCAGTGGCACCCATGACGTGGTGGCATCCATGTCTTGCCTCTTGGTGCTCAGGAACATATGACTTCTTGTACATGGTAGCATATAAGTTTTGGACATGAAGTTCATAGGGTTAGAAATCTGGGACACCTGTACCCTAGGTACCCGGAATGGATCTCCGAGAACTAGTGGCTTTATGTACTTAGGGTAGAAGCCAGTATTCAGGCTAACAAGGGAAAATGTGTTTTCTGTTCAAGCACAAAGCTCCTATTTCTCAAACAAATTCAAGCACCAGCTTCTCTGCAGAAAATGTCCAGCTATGTACATCTCTTTCTAAGACAATATCCATGCCTGGTGGTATTGGTTCTAGCAGTTACAGCTGGCCTAAAGGAGCATGGAAAATGGGCAATTTATAGGGTATCAACACCAGTGTCTTGTTTAGGCACTGTCATGAGAAAGTTGCTCTATATGACATATAGACAAAATTTCTGCATTCTCTGTCACTTATTGTACAGATTAAAGGAAAGATAACCTGTCCAATCATCATTATATGCTCAGAAGCACAGATGGAAAAATCTATGTGTATCAGTTCAGTAAGTCTCAAGAAAACCTGCACAGGAAACAAATGACCCACAGTGAAAATGTATAATACTTTACAAAATTGGTACCTGGGAGCCATGTGGCTAAACTAGCAGTAAAAATGACCCATTCTTTTCAACAGGAAATTAGTTCTCCCCTGAAGTATAGAAAAGAAATTTTTAGTCTGTTTTACCACCTGCTCCTCATCCCTGTGATCTGTGTATTCACTTTTGATTTATGAGGGAAAGCAGGGTTCGGGGGGGAGGGAGGGAATCGGGTGAATTTTAAATGACATGTATCAAGATCATAATGATTTGGTTTTTTCTTCCAGGCTATTTTTTTAAAAATCCTATCTTTATACAATAGCTACATTGTAATTGCTTGCAAAGCTAGAGATTTTTCTGTTACATCTCATCCAATGTTTTATCAGTGCTCCTCTGTCAAGAAATTATTTTGCTAAAGAGTACAAATGAGCTATTGGATATGCAGTGAGGTTAACTCATACATAATGTGACTCCAGGTCATATCAGCTGTTACCTTTGTTCTTATTTATATTAATAGCCTGTATGTATGTCTACATATGTGCATGTGGGTGTATTTAATGCTCCCAGAAAATGTCAGTTTGACTCCCCTGTCATCAGACACACTGTGCAGCAGTGGGGTGATTTTGCTGTTGCTCTTCAATATGTGAAACAGAGCAACCGAAAGATATGCTAGACATGTTATAAGGCCATTCTAAAAATAGATATAAATATTTTTGTCAAACTAAATAAACACCATTAGTATAAAGGATGGATTTTCTCACCCTCATGGAAAACCATGAGACTAGATGTATAATTTACCCTCAAAACTTCTGTCAAATGTCTAAATAGCTCACAGAATGTGGCTTCTGTTAGCCTGAAGAAAGACAGTATCATGATAAAAGACAAAAAAAAAGTTGCTTGTTAATAATCCTTACCTGAATTGCTAGCTTATCTTTAACTCTAGTAAAACTTTGCTCACTTTTCAACTTGTGAAAAAAAGCCATCTTTCCAGGCACCTCCGTGCCTCTAGCTCCGGTGAGGTTATCTGACTAAACTGCTGGTCTCCTGGCATGCCCAAAATGAATTTCCTGATTTTTGATGGCATCTTCAAGGTGATTCCTGTAGTCTCCATGGTCATTCACTTTCTGGTGGCACTTTCTAATACACCATGGCAACCATACATTATGCTGCCAAGCTTGAATTAATTTGTAACCAAGCTACAGAGTGGCTCAAAAGATAAAGCACAAAAACAAAACCTGAACTGTGAAGGAAATTGCATGAATAGAATGCCACAAACAAAACATTGTGTTGACAATTAGCTATACAATTAAATCCATGTAAATCAATTAATTGCATGCTTGAGTCACTGAGGAGCAAGCAGATCATAGTCGAGTTGGAAGTGCCTACCAGCAGACCAAGTAAAGTACACTGTACTGTATTTTATACTACAGTGTACCAGAGTATACTAGAGGAGCCCGTACTGAAGAATAAGGGTCAAAGGAATCAAAGCGCTGCAAGTAGTGTCCAATTTCAGTTTCTATTTCCTGTCAAAGGCATCTATATTTTCGTACATCTTACCTTCTCCATGCTGGAAAATAAGCAAGGAGTTACGCGTACTGTGAGCGTATTTTCCTCTTATAGATGAAGAATTGGTTGTTAAGCTTTCAAAGAGAGACCTTAGTCTTTCTGAATTCCATTATCTACTATTGCCAGTTGAGAAGAATAAAAATTGAGATAGTAAAATCCAACAGAAATCGATTGAAATGGATGTTTCTAAGGGTGCAATTAAGTTATTTGAAGTCAAATTATACAACTGATATTTTTTAGAGAATCTGGGAAATTTGGATATAATCAATATCAGGATCAAATGTTCTTTGGAGTGAAAATTCAGTACAGCTTCTTTACATAAAACTTTGAGGGAAAAAAAAAGTTTCACAGGTAATTCTGCTGAAATATTTTCTTTTCTCTGTAATTTTTTTCTTTCTTTCCTGTTTGTTACTATTTTTTTTGTTCCATCCTTTTGATTAGGAGTTTTTCTTTGCAATTTTCAACTCCAATTATACGGGAGGAGTAAATAATATTCTTTAGGACTTGTGAATACAAATGTCCAATGAATTGGAAGAACAGAGCCTATATAAAGACTTAGTTTTAAATGTGGTATCCCTGCAGCAGTAGTATAAGAGCAATATGTGTTTTTCCAACTATTTATTTTTCTCACAGTAATGCTGCTTTTTGTGTTTCTTATTAAAAACTTCCCGATGACTAAAAATTGCTCTCCTAGTCAAGGTGTCATGAAACCAAGAAAGCAGGAATTAAGTACTGCCCTGAAGATGTTTCTGTAGGTACTAACAATACACCAGTTCTCTGGCTTATTTTGTGACAAAAGTTTGCTTGTGGAGCTTCTCATTGAAAGTTCTAATGTTACTCCAAACTAAATGTTGACTTTGTTTGAAACTGTAAAGTGTTCTATTTTTAAGAGCTGCTGTTTTGACTTTTCATCCTTCTATATCAAGAGAATGTCAACTGCATGACAGAAATGCAAGTCCAGGGTGGAGGAACAGATAAAATTTATAAAGATTACTTTTCTGGAGAATATTGCCTTTTGTGCCACTCTGCTGTCTTGTCAGAATTTCGATGCAGACAAAGCATTTAAGAGTCTCCCTTTGCTAATAATTATATCACAGACTTTTCTCTTTAAAACAATAACAGCACAGTGTGTGGCATTAACAGCCCTAAAATCATCCAAGCCTGAAAATCTATCTTGGAACAATTTTAGAATTCTATCTTTGACGCTTTAAATAAATAATGCCAGTCTTCTCTTTTCACATTTTAATATATGTGAGGCCTAAATATAGATGCTATTCTTTCGGGCTCCATAAAATAAATGTACAGTATTTTCCATATATATCTTAAGGCAAAATTATTATGGAGACTGACCTTTGCGCTGTTTCTTATATACATCTGAGTCTGAAATTATTGTTCTTTAATTACTGTAGACAGAGGTACTTTACTTGAAAAATGGATAAATACCAGAATGTTAAATTGAGTTCAGCAAGAATAAATCCATTTAGTCTGTTTGTTTAGACAGTTATAAATCTGGATGAATTCTTGGGGTAGTTAGGGGGTTTATCAAGGTGTGATTTGTTATCCAAGAAGTGTGGATTTTGTTCCTTAAATTCTGTGTTACCGTATTTGATCAGAGAAATAAGCTATTACATCTACCTGAGAGCTAAGTATGGAGAAGCTTCAGGATTAATAAAACATACCCACCTATTTCATGGGTTTGTAATTTCTGCATATAGTCTGTGAGAAAAATTGAGTTTATACAATAAAACAGAGCACTTTGGATTTTCAGCATTACAGCACAGGACTCTTTTGTTGTCTTTTCATGAGCAGCTGGGTTTAGTCTTGGCACAGACCTGGTTCTCGGCTCACAAAGACCTTGTCCTGGAGGGGCTGGCTCCACACTGCGGTTTGCATAGAAGCTTGGTCCCACACACACTACACTTCTGGGTTTCTGCTTTCCCAGAGGGTCTGGTGAGCATGTTTCCTGTGTGCTACTTCTTGGCAATAGAGAGCCGCTGCCCTCTGTTTGGCTCAGAGCTTCTCTCTCAGGCAAACAACCCAAACCAGCTTCCTCTGCAAAACACGGGAGCTGGATAAGTAACACCGGAGGCCCATAGATCCATTTCAGGACCTGAATCAAATCTAATTTTTTTTTTTATTGATCTGTATTGAGTATAGTTATCTTTAAAAGTCAGGTCCTCACTTTGGAAATAATACCTCATCCTTCATAGCTTTTCCATCTTTGCTTCTTCTTTATCGCTATTTATCTTTATCAGCTTCTATGGCATTATAGCCAGAACAGTGAACCACTGAGGAACACATCCAGCATGTGATGAGGGAGTAAATCTGATCATGCAGGGATGAATAAATGTAGGAATTTACAAAATGATATATTCACTCTCAGCACTTCTCAGTTTTAATGTAATATTTTTTTCAGATATCCTTTTTAATCTTTATTTTAGCCTTAGAAACACAGTGTTTTTACTAATAAGGTGAATGTAAGCTTTTTTATTTTGTGTTACAACGTACAATATCTGTACCATACCAGCACAGTGCTGTTTCATTGTTTGTTTTTAATGCAGGCCATATTGAATATAGAAATATTTACTATAACGGGATAAAAAAGACCACATACAGAATGTGTTACAATTGTGCAAACAAGATATTTGTGTGTTCTGCACTGTTCCCATTAACATTATACAGTGCTTTAAGTGGTAATGAGCGCATCCTGGAATTTCTAACTATGAGACTTTCATAAAACTATAGGTGAATAATGAATATTAAAAGAAACAAACAAACAAAAAAACAAACAAAAAACAACTGAGAGACACTTTTATGTTGCACCTGAAGTCTTCTAAAGGGGGCGGTTACTTTATTATTGGGTATGCTATTTGCCTCTCACCGTTTGTCCAGTGGCCTATTTTCTTCTTCTCAAAAGAAAGAAAAGTACCTTCTTCACAATGTGAAGAAAAGACTGGTAGGGAATCACGAATGTGTAATTGCAAAAGAGAGAAAAGACTCCGTATTTTGCATAGTATGGGCAGCTATTCTCAGATACGTCTTCTTGAATAAAAGAAATAATACAGTCAGATGAATGCGAGGATGGCATTCACTGCTCCCTGCATGTGCTTTCATTAGGGACTAACTTCAGTTTCACACTACATACCTGTGCAAGAGATAAATAATAACCCCTTACATCTTTGTGCAGACTGCTTGAGTTAGGGTTCTTTGAAGTGAGTGTGCCATCTAAGTGCCGTGCACGTGCAGGAGTCCCACAGAAGACTCAGGAGAGTTTTTTCCTCAGGAGATTTTTATTTATTTATTTATTTATTTTAGTAGAGTGACATTTTCCTCAATCTGTTTGGATCTTGCATTACTCATGAGCACTGTCTGCAGCCAAATGGGAAGTATGGCCACATTCACCCTTTTATCCAGACTGCTTATTGAACACATCTGCACTGAGCACGATAACGTCAGGATAAAGAAACACAGTTTAGCAGAAAAATATGCATGATAATTTAAAAAAGAAATCCAGAATAGTCAAACAGAATTGGAATTAAATTTTAGAGTATCTGGAAATTAGATGCATGATGTTTTGCTATTAATAGATCTATCAGACTTTCAAACATTCATATTAGGCACCAGCACTAATTGATAGCTGCATGCTGAAAGGGGAAGGATTTATTGCAGCTCCTCGACTAGACAGATTAGCACTCTTTGGCAGAAATAGGAAGTTTTGTTTTTAAGGACGGGATGGTGAAGGAAGGTGGTGTACGTCTAGCACGGAGGGACTGGTGCTGTGCAAAGACAGTAAGCTTGGACAACCATTCAAGCAAGAAGCTGGTGATGGATCAGGATGGGCTCTTGGGGACTGACACTAAGGCAGAAGCAGAAGATGGCATTACGGTTTAGACACTGAATAGTGAAGTTAATGGCCCAGGGAAGCACAGAGGCCTAATGCTCAGGCTAACGGGAGACTTAGACACAGCAATGGGGGCAAAGGAACATCTCTGCTATGGCACATGGTGCCAGGTCTCGAGCAGGTGCGCAGGGGTGCAGTAACCAACCCCTGGCACGGCACAGCCTTGCTGTTTGCATCTGCTCCCAGTCCTTATGCTTGGAGCTGCTCATCTGCAACCAAAGGTCCCAAGGGACAAATAAGAGCAGTATCACATACACCAGATAGAAGCATTTCTGAATAATATGCTCTCTTTGCAATGGTTGAGAGGAAAGAAGAAAGGATTTCAAGAACATTTATTGGATGTATTCACATGTTTTTCTCCTGGGGTAGTGACATGTTTAGAGAAAGTCAGCAGATGATTATATTTACACACTGAAAGAGCTTTCTGATACAAAGCAGTTGTAGTAGTATGAACTAAACTTTTTCTTTTTTTTTTCCAGGCAGTTAAAAAAGAAAGGCAAATATTTAATACACATAATATTTTTGTAATAATTGTGTAACCCAATTAGATATTTCCACTGTTGTAATATTGGCTAACAAAACCTCATATGAAGATATGTACTGAAATCAGAATGAATTGCTGCCTGTGTTCACTAAGGTGATAGCTGCCATAAATGCTGTGATGCTATAAAGGGATTATTAGTCATCTTGGGGAATTAAGTCTTGAGAGCTGAAAGCTGAAAGCTTATCTTGTGTTGGTATCTGCCTGCTAGAGGGTATTGAAAAAAGAAGTTAAAAGAATAATAAATCATTTTATTCATAAAGGGTCCAAGAAATTGAGAGTTAATGGCTTGCTCTCCTGTCCTTCAGGTGACTGGGATGTTTCCTGTTGATCCCAAGGAGCTGGTGTCAGGACCTGCATGACCTACCCAGGACACCAGATGGGACCACGGCTGTACGAAATGGATTCCTGGTCTCGTTCGTCCCCGTCGTCCTCAAGGTAATGGCACAGTTGGTTTCTAACCCAAAAGCCCTACTCTGCAGCCTGCTCTCACCATACCTTGAAGCCCAGCTTCTCTTAGTTTGCTGCTGGAGGTAGATTTATAATGCAAAAAATATTACAGCCTACATGCATCATGTTGCTGGTGCCATTATATTAGGCTAATCACCACGATGCAGCTTACTGAAAGCTGACAAAAACATCAGGTAATTGGGACTTCATTGTAGCTCGGTCTATGGACGATTTAATGTAGGAGAAATCAGGTTAGGGAAAGCTCTGAATATGTATTTCTAAGGGGAACAAAAAAAGTTTTTTTCTCGCCTCCTCTCACTGCTTTTCAGTCATCGAAAGAAATCATGAAAATGACACATGAGCTGCTGCAAAGCCTAAAAATAATATAGCTTTTATTTTATATTTGGAAAGGGAGATTAGTTTGTTCTGTGGCTATTTTTCTTTTCTTTTTTCTTATCTTTAAACAAGGTGTCATTTAAAAGTAGACATTCACTATGACAGGAAAAAAGCAAACAAACTTACTGCCTATTATTGCTGGGGAGGTGGATAATGGGAAAGCAAGAGAAAAGTGGGAGATAGTGAGGAAAGTGGGGGCACTTACTGCGAAATACATTTGTGTGGGTTGGATTTAGCAGTTTGAGGCAGGGAGATAGTTAGTCAAATCTCTTCACAGTTACACCCAGAAATAAAGAATAGCCTTTCTCTCAAAGAGAATTGCCCATGAACCATCCTTGAAGCTAGTGGTAGGTAGGCAGGGTCTGAGAAGGTTGCTTGCTAATTGTGTGTGGGTTAATTGTGGCCAGACCAAATGTGCAGCCTTCCACTTCAGCAAAGTAAATGCCCTGAGGTTAAAAAAAAAAAAAAAAAAAAAGACAACTAAATGGGTTCTTTTTGTCCGAATTATCCGTATAAAATTAATCCATACAAAGATTTATGACATTGGTCATTTTATGACATTGGACATTTGCAGAAATAAATAAATAAATAAATAAATAATAACTAAAAAGCCACAACTGGAAGTTCCACTGCTGGAACAAACTAGGTACTCTCTGTAACTATTATTATTATCTTATTTTCTTCTCTCATTAAAATTGAGACTGGACTTTCCAAACGTTCACGCGGCTGCATCAGGCTCTCCCTGCTCCCACCTGGCAGTGAGTACACAGCTGGAAAAGGCCTGGCGTCCATGGGGCAGGATGCTGGGCCTCATCGCCTGCACAGTTCTTCACTTTCTAAGGTTAGATGTGCCTTACTTGTAAAGTTATATCACACTGCTGATAATCGGTGCCCCTCTCCTGTCTGCGCTCAGCCAGTGATTCCCAAATGTTGCTAAGCCCCATTTTAAGGGCCTAGGCACATTTACTCACCCAGGACCCTAAATGCTGCTGTTTGTTCTTTAGGGCTTAAAGTAAAATATCCTGTCAGGCAATGGCTGATAGCACAGTGGTGACACCTAGCTAATGTCTGTGTACATGTATACTGACAGTTTTTTCTGTAAATGGTCACAATATAAAACCTAGAGCAGCATCTACCTCCACCTTTTGGGCACATGGTGACAGAGACGACTAATAAAAGTGAAGACAGCAGTGTCTGCATGCTGTAAGGCATAGTGTTAGCTCTCTTCCCTAGACAAAAGTGTCCAAGAACTTCACATGAACTATAACATCATAGGTATTTTGATAGGATATTAGATTTTTCAGGAAAAAAAATAATAATAATAATTGCCCATTCTCTTTTGAATGTGGCTTTGGTGTCCGGAAAATAGAAAGGCAAGCCATGGACACCCAGCTTGTTGGCCTACTAATTGCTTTCTAAAATCCATGGGTTAGCTTCATGTAGAAGATAACTGTGTGCTTTCAAGGGAGATTTATTCTTACCCTCTCAAGAAATATCATTGTCTTTTACTGAGGATACGGCCACAACACAAATCTGAGATCATTTGATGGGTTACATGACAAAGTATATACAAAATAAAACAAATGCCAATCTGTCTTCCTGAGACTTGCCAAGTCCTTCATTTCTCTGAGCACCTCTAATTCTCCCATTTATAAGAGCTTTTTGAAGAGGAGATACTCATTCAAAGCCTTTTGTTATTGTTGTTTTTCTTTAAGAGCTTGATATTGTGGGAGGGAAAGAAAGAAAGAACGAAGAAAAGGGTGGGAAGAATGATCGCCTCTAAGGAAAGCAGCTTACTATTTCAGGATCCAAGCAAAATCATTTTGGATGAGCATCAAACATACAACACAGCCAAAATGTTTTATTTTTATCTTTATTTTCCCCTATCTAAAATAGAATATTTGACAAAGCCATCCATCCCTTTAAATCTACTCTCAACTTTCTCACTTCACCAAGTTCAAATTTGCTGTACTTCTCAGCCCTGAGCGGAGTGTGGGTGTCAGCAATGTGCAGGTGATGTCATTTTTCATCCCTAACACAAGGTTTAATTGACACCATCATTCCGCACCCCTGCTCCCACTCTTCTTCCACCTCTTCAGTTTAAACCTCGTTGTCCCAGGCCTTTTGGTTCAACACACTTCAAAAATGTGTTATAACTTCATCACTTAAAGTCTTCTCTGAGAAAGGGGATCTTCATGACTCCTCATTCTTACATCCCTGTTGATATGGAGATGAAAAATATGTCCAATATATTTTTACTTTAGTAATCCCATCCAGTGATAACCTCTTTGGCACACAGAATGAAGGGATGACACTGCACCAGTGGTGGACTGGGAATTGGCCATCAGTATACTTTGAAGGAATTACAAAGATTTATAGCATTTATTTCATTATTCTTAATACACAAAGCACAGTGTTTATAAATCATCTCTTGTGCATAAAATTTGGTGTTGGAATATCAATTTTTATATAGCTATTTTAAATAAATCAACACAATAAGCTCTTGGATAAGATATTTTGTCATACCTTTAATCTATTCAGTGAGGAATCCAGGATAAACAGTAGAAGTTTTACCTTTTTCTTCTCCGGTGGAATGTTTTATTACTTGAGGATACGTAAGTTTAGAAAACAGGTATTTGGGAATCATATAAAGAAAAAGGCAAGAACTTAATTTCATTGACAGACAAAAGCTCTCAGTAGCCCAGCTCCTCTGTTCCTCAAAGGGTCTTCCCACTCCATGTGTCCTAGGTGCTCTATCAAAAAAAGAAAAAGAAAATAAAGTAAGAAAAACAAACAAAAATTAAGAAAAACGAACATACACCCTGTGACCAAAGCTCTTCCTCTGCCTTGTTTTCACCCAGCTTTCGTTTCTGGTTACCAGCTTCCTCATAAGCACAGTAAATCGAGGATCATCCAGCTTCATAGCCTGTCTCCATCCTGCTGCCTGTAGGAGAAAATGCCAGCTCATTTCAATGCAGCTGTGACTGCTGTGCTGGCTGGAAGGCAGCAGTGACATTGCAGTCACTAGAGGAACCCAGGACCGCAAGCCAGCCCTTTTGAAATCTGGTCTCTCAGGCTTCTGAAATTGCTACGCAAAGTCACAGTTTAGCATTCAGTGCTTAGTTAGTATCTCCCTCATTATGGTTACATTAGAGGTAGTTGCCTGTGATTAGTTAGTGAGACAATTAATGAGATAAAGTCAAAATGTGAGAGAGAGCATACTGGGCAATTCAAAGGTTAAAAGGCTATATTGAAACACATCTGGTCATAATTAACTGTACAATTTCACTTGGCCAAACATCATTACATGCAACTAAATGAATCTCATCTTAGCTGATTGACACTATACTATACAGTCATTGCAAGCAAGAGACAAGATGTATGTGACTTGCAAGAAAAAGTAAAGAGCATGCTTCTAGCAGTGGCTTATGGTTGAGAGAAAGAGAGAGAGAGACAGAGAGAAAATCACTGCCAACTAACTTCAGTGTTTTGGCTCCAGTTTTTTGTTGTGATTGTTTTTTTTAATGTTTTATAAATGCAGGTTTAATACATGGTTGCAGTGATTACATTTTTGTCCCTTATTGTGTTCAGCTAATTCTACAAATGGAAAGAATTACTGAAAACAGAAAAGAAAATGGTGTTCTTAGTGCATATGTGATAGGAAACAGTAGAAATGATGATGATGCATGAAACAGTTGATAATTTGCCAGCCAATTGCTAAACCAATGTTGAAGGTGATTAGTTTTTGTCTAGAAGTGGTACCTACGTGCCCTGCTGCACAGGACAAGTCTTCTCCAAAATAAAGGGTTTTCTTTGAACTGTGATTTGAATAATGCTCGTAACCACAACTACTTTCACCATCTTATCTCTCCATCTTCTGTTCTGAACTATTAAGTGTTGCAGCTGTTTAGCAATGTGTTTGGAGACATAAGGCACAAAGAAGCTTGAAAACTTGAAAGCTAGAATTGTAATGATGAGAAAAGGTAGGAATAATTACAACTGTAAGTTGTAGTGATAAACAGCTGGGCTGATAATTTTATTTTTTTTCTTAAACGTTATTTAGACTCATGCAATTCTGTTTACAGCTTATCTCGACATAAGGCGCCATATGGCAGTAGATGAGTGGGTGCTAACAAGAGCACTTCTGAGACAAGTGTGTCTCTGGGTGCCCCTTTCCCAGCCACCCCGGAAGGACTCCGAGTGGAGGCTTTTGCCTGGGGATGACTGAAGTTTGCTGTAGACTTTTCCTGGTACCAGCCCAGGTGTTTGGGTGGCCATCTGGCACATGAATAATTTAATGAACAGGAAGACTGTTCCAGGCCTGTGTCTTTCAGCAGGATGCATCACTAGGATGCTTTGTGATACCATTAACTGATAGAAAGGACTTGGAGTTAGGATCTCAGATGGCACTGCAGGTGCAGGTACATGTCTGACTGTGCACTCAGGTCCTCATCTGTGCATAAGCCACACAGCCAACGTGTAGCGGTGGGATTGGGCTCGTGTCTGGGGCTGCCCCCTGGAAAGCAAGCCGAAAGCAAGGGGGAGGCTGGGACACCTTTCCCATCCCTCCCTGCACAACTCCAGCATCCGGGCTGCACTGCCGGCATGGGCCTTCGCTTTCATTTCCATTTCATCTCCCAGTCCTATGTCTCTTAATTATCAGCTGTGCCCTGCACCTTAGTTTGGGATTGTGCTAAGTGCTCGGCCTTTTTTTTTTGTTTTGTTTTGTTTCATTTTTTCTCACAGCCTTCCACGTCTGTTGCCCATGTATTGCATGCACATTTAGCTGAGGTACTCACACATCAGCCTGAGAAAGGAGAAGATCTCTGGGACCTCTGCTGTTGCCATGACTTGAAAGCATCATTTGATAATGGCATTGATACATTTGGAAGCACTCGTTTGTATTATGCATACAAACACACATCCACAATTTCATCTTTTCAAGGAAATCAGAGGGTAAAAAGGCGATAAATTGATATCCAATACCTCACCTTTGGATTGAGCACCTTCTGCTCAATAACCAGCTCTGGAGACAAAGCCATTGCTCATCTTAAACAAGGCCCAGTAAAACTTAATTCTGCTGAAAGATAAAGCTGAGAGGAGCTGAGCTACCATTTAGCTGTGGTTGCAATGGCATTTCAGAGGACAGTGGGACTGGAATGCCTCCAGTGCTGGTGCTGAGCAACCCTGCAAAGCAGAGGGTCCTTGTGTCAACAAGTGAGCTACACAGACATTGAAATAACTACTTCACTGTAAGTGGAAAGCCCACTTCCATGTCTCAGCTCAGTCCTGATGGCCCAGGTCCTTGGCATTAGTCCCGTATTGGTGCTACTCCAGTCCCTTGAAGTCCTCGAGGCCTGCCTCGGCCTGGGGGATCTGCGCTCTCACTGCATCTGGGTGCTTAACGCTGGAGAAATGTGCTGTAACTTCTAGACTCGGGCCCCTATTCTAGGTTCCTGCTAGAAACACTTCCTATGAATATTTTACAACCCTTTTAAAATGTATTCATTTTACAAAAATACCTTTTGTATTTGCTTTCCATGAATATTTATGCTGCTGGCTTTCGCTGTGCAAAATCTGCATGGAAAGGTGTTTTAAATCCTCTGTCTGGCACGCTCACGTTGGCTCAGTCCCCATCAGAGAGGAGTGCCTTTTGGGATCAGCTGCTGCACCTGAACTTTTAGGTGAGCACTGGGTGAGGGGAATGTTTCTCATTTCTACTGATTACTTTTTGATGGCTTTTAGAGCTTTTGGATTCTGAAAGTGATGGGTCCTCACTTAAGGAAAAACATGTACCAACGGATCACCTAATGAGAAGAACTCATAAATATGGAGGAAATGTCAAAGACGAGCTGCAGCTAAGCCAGGTCTACAGCCACTTTTCCTGACCCCACTGTGATGACTTACTTTGTCACTCCTGTGGTTTCCCTGCCTTGTGGAGTGCATGCACCTCCCTGCGTGCTCTCCCTGCTACGGTTTTGTCCCCCCACGGCATGAATAAACAGTGCAGCAATTGTATGTGAGCAGGGTGTGTTGGGAAGTACCGAAATAAGGCTCTTATTGGTAGCACTCTTTTTGCTTTTTTACATTTGCACTTTAAGCCCATCTAAATTATATATCAGACTGACGCAGAGCTAAATCTGTGCAGAGGAATTTGTCATTCTCCATCATTCTGGCAATATTTCTCCCTAGGGGACAATTATAGACTGACCTGTTTGTGCAAGAAATTGCTTTGTATCCAAGATAATTATTAATCTGCATACCGACAGACAATGATGACAACTCTCTTTTTCTCAACAGATCTTGTTGTTATGTGTGTTTATATATATGTATACATAGCTTACGTATACCCATGAATTATAAATAGCATGCTTTATTTGTGTTTATATGTATATGTTTGAGTACATGTATTTTATTAACGTGTCAACATCTGTAGTCTGTTAAAATGCATCTAACTGTATAATTTAAAATTGCACAGTGATTACATCATTATATCTAATGTACCTAGAGATTTCCTTCTTATTCACCTATACTTTCTTTCTTTTATTTCCTCCTATATTTATGTTACTTGTGACTGTATGTGGCCAAAAAAAATGCTTTGGTTAGCATATTAAGGATTTGTTTGGCTATATATTTATATAGAGAATATATATATGAAAATAATATCTATTAAATACAATACTACATGTACTATATTAAAATTATATAGATTATATATATTACAGAAACATAATATATGTTATATATATCATAGTCTATATGTGCAGTTATATATATTATACAATAGCAGATAGTACCATGTATTATACCTTATATTAAATATATATGTATCTATATTATATATTATTCTATAATAAAGGTTATATTCTATACGCATTTAATATATATTATACAATATAGAATTGTTTATATAGTATGAAATATTTATATTCACACACTATATTTAATATGCAGTATGTAGTATATATAATTATACATTATACATTTACATTATAAATATATATTATATATAGATATAAGCAAATATATAATATATAATAATACATCTTATACACTGTAGATTGTAAATTATATAATATTAAATACTATGCACAATATAGTATATATTATGGTTTAACACATACATTATATATTATGCAATAAATTTTATAATTAGATTACATATTATATACTATATGATATATACTATATGATATAGATGATATACATTATGTATAATGTACTTTGTAATGCATATTTTTAGTATCTGATATATAGTATATATTGTATATAATATATAAATATATATATTATATTATATACTGCATACTTACTATATAATATAGTACAGTATAGTGTGCTCCATACAGTTAATAAAGTATATTTTGTGTAGTATATAATATGCCATATTATGTAGTTTATACTATATAGTATATAATAGTAGCATAATATATAATATATGTAATCAGCGTAAGCTTTACAGTTGCTGTTTCCTAACCAATCATCTTTTGGTCTTTCTTTATAGAACAACTCTCTGAGCACAAGTATGCCATTAATTACTTTGTCTACAAGCAACTTGTTCAGTCTGATTTATCACATCGATAGTAAACAGGTACCACCATTTCAATTTCTTGCCTTATAGAAGTTTTTCCATGATCCTAATCAATTTATCTCCATTCTCTGAAGAATGTTTCTGCCATCCAGACTTTTTGAGATGCAGTAAGCAGAACACAACAGTCAAGTAAAGGTGTACTGATTAATGAAATGGCAGTCTGCTCCTTTTCTATTAAACCATATTCCATTTTAGCTGTGTTAACGTTCTGGCTGCCGTTCCACTACTCTTGTACAAAGAGAACAAAAGCAGAGAAAAGGTGTGTGTGTGACTGCAGGTCCCTGCCCTCCTAATGCAGACTCCACATGGGAGACAGCTGCTAAAGTGTCTGCTGACTGGCATAGCTTGGTACGAAGCACTCGATGTCAGACTGCCAGGTACTCTGGGGACAAGTTACGGCTCTTAGCATTCATCTCAGTCCTCAGGAAGTGGGGACTGATTTGCAGTAAATATTTTTTAATCTGCATATTTAGCAAATGTTGTGGGGTTTGCTATTTTTTAACTTGTTTAATTAACAGTAGCTTTAATAAAAGGATCCTGTATGTGTCACCATCGGGGTCTATGTGTAAGAAATGCTCTTCCATGATTCAGCACCACCACGCCAACGCAGTGCGACCGCTGAGGCCTCTGGCACAGGCGGGCCTGAGGCAGTGCTCCTCAGGCACTGAACGGTCTGCGTGCCTCCTCTCTCCTCAGCTCCTGGGAGAGGTCAGGAGAGACAACAAAACTTCAGTTTCATGTTAATGACATATAAAAGGTCAAGGATGTAATGGCAAGAGCTCCAAAGCTATATTTGCTAACCAGAACACCGAAATGAAACAAATACTTCTCAGTGAAGTTAATACTGCAATAACTTCATCACACAGTGCTTCAAGAACCAGGCCTCAGGGTTTCCTACCGCTGAAATGGATGCCAGAAAGCACCGCTTCACATTCAGCAGTACCAGGATCAAACCCATCCAATTCCAAGCTGACTGACTGAGTGTTTTCATAAGGGAAGGCAGATCAAATGGGTAGGTTGCCTTTTTTAATCTCACAAAGCCTCACTTCGGCCATGTGCTTGGAAGAAGCATCTTTCCTTTGGGAGATTTCTCTGCAAATGGGGTGTTACATATATTTAACTCTAGAGTTTGTGAAAACAAACTAACAAGTAATGGGGAAAAAAAAGGGGGGGGGGGGGGGTGGGCATTATAGGCTCACTTCCAAACTGTAGTGATGTGTGCCAGCAAAGGTGCAAGTGGTTTGAATCAAAATTCTTGAAAACAGTCACAAACACACAGTATGGCCTAGATTCTGACAGTCTTTTTAGTTTCCTCAACTTTTGCATAGAGCAAATGTTTTGAAAGTCACTGTTGAACAGCAGCTAATATACACTTTCAAATTAGGGTGAGTATCCTCAACAGCACACTGCCGCCTTACACAAATGCAGCCCTGGAGTTCGACCACCTGCTAGGTAACACCAGTGGGTAAAAATAAACCTCCATTTTCTATACTTCAGGCTTTCAGACTTTTAATTGTTGTTCATTCTAGAGAGGGATTTTGTTGTTATTTTTTGGTTTTCTTTTTGCACAGCACACATTACTGTCAGTTGGAATACTAATGGACATCAACATAAACATCATTTCCAGGGCTGTTCAATGAAACTATCTAAGGCTGATTGTCTTGAAATTAGCTTGACTCGTATCTGAAAATTGCCAGTGATTAGCTGATTATGGTTTGAATTGAACTCAGATTGCTACAAAAAGCTACAAAAAGTCATCCTCAGATATATTCTAGTAAATGATGCCGCAGTTGCTGCCAGCACTTGCATTAGGGATGAAGGTCTATTACCACATCACATTGACGGCAGTCATTTTAAAATATATATTCTGCCTGGGGAGAATCTGTCTCCTGGGGAGAATGCTGTCTTCTTACTTTTTAACCTACTCACTAGGTGAAAAAAATAAGGAAAAAAAAAAAAAAGAGAGAGAGACATCACTAACAACAGAACAGATTAAATTCCTCCCTGTGAAAGGAACTTGTTTACCCTTTCTAAATACAATTATTATAATTAGAGGAGTGGCTCGATCCTAGTGGCTTACTGAGAATCATCCCTTCAATACTAATAGTATGTGACATTTAAAATACTTTGATATAAATCAAATGCCCGGTGCTAACAATGTCAAGCAATAGGCATCAGTTCCATTGGAAAAAAAAAAAAAGCGTTATTTTGTCATAATCATAAAGTTCTGTGAGAAAAATCTGTTTTGCTTAACTCCTGCTCTCCTGCTGATTTAAGGTGTTGATACAAACAACAGAAGATGCTACCAATTTCACCAAACCAAAACTAAAAAGAAGAAACTTATTTGACATGTATGTATATGTGTCTGTATTTCTTAGAGCTGAACTAAACACGGTTTAGTTTCATGTAGATAAGCAAGTTCCTCAGTCTTTCAAAACTGGCCAGTTTTGAGTGTTGGCACTGCATGGCTGACAGCCTGCTCTGCTTTTAAATGCCTAAACGTGTTTTCACCCTAAGAAAAGTCCCTTATGCTCTTTAAGTGGGAAAATGCACTTGTGCTCTAGCCCTTCTGGCATTACCAAGCATATGGCACAGGGGGACATCAAAAAATATGTGTGTCACGAGTCATATGAAAGTGGGCAACAAGATACTGCCATGCCATTTTGTACAGGCATCAATTTAGACTACTTGCAAGCAGTACTTCTTTCTATTTTTGGTTCAGACATCTCTTTCCACAACAACAGCAGTATTACTCTGGTGACGCCACATGAGGTTACTGAGAGTCCTGCACTGGAACCACTCATTTGAGGCTTGAGGTTTTGGTGTAGGGCATGTAAAAAAAAAAAAAAACAAAAAGAAAAACAAATAAATAAATAATTAAAAATCACCAGATGCCATGCTTGAACTGTTCATGCTGGAAGCTGTTACGGGGCACACAGATGACTTGAGCTCTAATTGCCAGGACCAGGTGGCAAGCACAGCCCTGCAGGACAGCATGGTTAGAAGGGACCCCAAGAGGTCCCTGCGCCAAGCCCTGCTCCTGCCCGTGGTGGGAACCCCAGGCCGGGATGGCTGTGCGTCTGACTGCTGTGTGCAAGGCACACTGAACACTGGCCTGGAAACAGAACCCACAAAGTGACAGGCTTCTTGTCAGTCTGTCGTCTTGCAATATCCAGGTAAGAGCCTGAAACCTAGGGTTAGGTATGACACGAGCATGTCAGTTTTTACGGTAGACGGCGGGCCACTGGGAAGGTTTCAGGGACCAGTGCAGGTATACGCTGTCATAAATGAGCTGGAAAATTGGCTTAGCAGGGAGGTGATGACATTTGCTCATGACACTATATGTGGTTATTAAAGGAGAGGGGGCACATGATACGAACTGAAGAAAGACCCTCTGAGACTCAGTCACTCTTAAATGACTAAAAGAAAATTAGTCCAAAAAGATTTAAAAAAAAAAAAAAAAGAACAGGAAAAAGAAGGAAATATGCTTTAGGGTTCATAGACCAGGTAGTTAGCGCAGAGGCCATCATCAGGCACTATATTAAAATGTGTTTTGCCTCCATTGTGATTACTTTGTGCACTGCTGCCTCCCTCGGCTCCATCTCAGGTAATGGTGTAGCAGAACTGAAGGTGATCCCAAGGGGGAGGATAGCAGCCAATGTCTCCTGGAAGGACTGAGTACTCCGAGGTGTAATATGGCAAAGTAAGATTCTGGCGAGGTTGAGCTGGGCAACAGGAGAGGGCGTGTGTCAGGAACAGTCATAGTTATCGTCTATTACAATCATTAGATATGATCAAAGGAAATTAGCAGATGGCTGCTAGTTCCAAAACAAACAAAATGAAGTGTTCGTTCTGTCAGTGTGACTGTATGCTGAGAAAAAGCTTTGCTTTAAGGTGTTGTGAAGGTTAAATGGCTGCAGAAAATCAAAAGCATACCAGATAAAGACACTGAGGGGGAAAAAAAAAAAAATCCAGCAAGGCTGAAGAAATTACCTGCCCGTGGCTTAGAAATTAGCCACCATATAAAGTCCTGCTGGGTGGGTGGCCCCCCAGGGGGACATATCAGTGCACATTTGCCCTGTTCCTAAGTTCATGCCCAGCTGTCTGCTGGAGACACAGTACATGGTGGGTTGTGCTACTGCAGGAGTGCAGGCTCATGAGCCCTAGCCATGACAAACCCAGCAAATTAAAGGGCTTACAAATATTAAGATTGCTAAAACTGAGTATTAACTTCTGCCTGGATAGACTCCGTGCTTGCTGATGTAAGAGCTGAGAATAAATGTGTGATGCCTGTGCTCTTGAAAGCACACAGTGGCTCTCTTAAAAGATAGATACATTTTATAAATGCATTCATGCTATTTAACACCTAAAACCAAATTCTGACCTTACATATGTAGTATGTATCCCTTGTCTGTCTGCTTGCAAATTAAATAGAGTGACTAATTATTTAGGCTTTATGAATTATTTAAATGACCATTATAATCTCTGCTGTTAGATTAAAGAAAAATCTGACATCTCCTATTCTTAATATTTAAAAATATATCTTTTATAAAATCTTTATGCTTCCTCCACATACCCTCAAAAGTTTCAAAGTCCATGCAAAACCAAAGGATGAAAATACATAGCTCAAATTTGAACACCTATCTTAAAAAAAAAAAATGCATGATTCGTGTGCTAATTAACACCTAAACAAAAGGACCTGTAACAAAGATGAATCTGACATTTCCAGGCCTTGCTGTTTAGCAGACAGATGGAAATATATTGGTATTTTTATATCAGTATTTTATTTTATTATGCCTTCATTTTGCATTAAGCCTGTTCTTGAGTACAGCGTAGGCTTACTGTATTAGGACTTTGAACTGGCGTATGGGAGGAAACCTACAAATACAGTAATGGATAGATGTGTAAAATGCACAGCCAGCTCTACAAAAATCAAAGAAAGAATGCAATACTAATTCTCTCCTTCCTCAGTGCCTTTCCTTCACTATCTTATTAAACAATCTCACCATTGAGAAACTTCAGGTAACCTGGACAAATTATTAATTTTTATGATGCAAATGACGTTTTTTTCTCCCTGACTGAAGTCTGACTCCTCTGTTCACCAGGAAGGGAGACGGTCCCACGAGCAGGCCTGATGCCTCACCTCCTGCAGAAAGCCTGCAGCGGGCACAGAAGATATCTCTGGTGAGTCGCCGGTAGCTCCATAAGAATCACACAGAGCTTTTCTCCGTGTGCCCTTGGCACCTGCAGGTAGGCCATTTGTCCTGCACTTAGATGTGGGGTAGGAAGAGCTGTGGCCCTTGGGGGGGGGGGGGGCGGGGGGGGGGTTAATAACCCATTTTGTGCGTGTGCTCGTGGGTGTGTGTGGGAGGGCAGCCTGGGCTCCAGCCCTCAGCTGCCCAGCCATGGCGGTGCGAACAAGTCTCCCCGGAGTGCCTTGGCCATGCAGTACCAGGGGTGTGTACAGTGCTGAGAAAACAGCAAGGAGGTGAGATCCCCCAACACTAGTACCAACTACAGCTGTCAGCACGAATCATGACACATTAACTACTAAGCCAGGATGGCAGCCATTTAGCAAGCTTAAATATTTAATTTAGAAACAATAGTAGGTCATTTAAATAATTAAATTCAAAAGAACACTCAGGCAACTCACATCATCATAACGGTTTCATTTTATTTGACATCAGTGTGTACATTTACTGCAAAACTAATTCCAAAAGTGCAGGAGGTGAGCAAGTCGATGTGTCCTTGGTGCATCGGCCTGTCCCAATCCCTTGCCTTGGCTGCGCTGAGGCACAGGTAAATGGTGCAAGTGCTCCCATCACTTCTCCCCGTAGCCGTGCACACCAGCACCGAAGTGCTGTGCTGTAGCCTTCGCCTTGGCCAGAGTTCAAGAGGTTAAAAAAAAAACAAACAAGAAAAGAAAAAGCAGAGTACAGCTGCTGCTGTGCCAGCTGCTTGTGGAGGACCACCCCTTGTCCTGTCCCTGAAATGCCTCAGCTGGCTTGAGAAGTGCAAGTAACACCTATCGTGACAGGTCACAATATCTGTGTGCAGGCAAGGGCAGTGTGACCTTGGGCACCTGCTGCTGAAGTGAGCATAACAGCCCTCATCACTGCTGCCTGCATTGCTCATGCCACAGTGCCAAGAGTGAGGCTGGCTGCTCTGCTGACAGCTTCACGTGGCAAACAGTGTAAAAGTGTCTAGAACAACAGGACGAGGAGCTCAGGGTTGCCAGTTTGTCTGAGTGTGCCTAGCCTCAACATAGGTTTTCAGTTTTTCAGCTTAAAAGCATTATGTAAACATAGATTGATTTTAAGTACTGATAGATTGATGTTAAGTATTTCAGCATGCCTAACTACTTGGTCAGAG
Organism: Anser brachyrhynchus; assembly: GCF_964034855.1. NCBI lineage: Eukaryota > Metazoa > Chordata > Aves > Anseriformes > Anatidae > Anser > Anser brachyrhynchus. The sequence continues at coordinate 15,463,138 of NC_137700.1, forward strand.
GCCATAGGTAAGTAATGTTTAGGAACATGTTCTCTTAACAGTGTAGTAAAACACTTAACTGGCTATGCAGCATTTTCTGTCACTGACACGAGGCTTGGACATTGATGGGGAGCTGAAACGTTAGCTCCTTGCAGGTAAGAAGGCAATCGTTTGCGCATTCATTTGAAATATTAACTTTTAGATCAAATGGCAGCATGAAACAGCTGTGGACTGCAAGGCTCCTACCAGCAATTAATGACAGGTGAAGCTAAAAGCTAATGAAACACGTTAAGAGGAGTCCTACAACGCCAGCAGCAAGGCAGTCTGCTGCATGGTGCCGTGTCAGTCCGTTCGTATCGCCAGCCCTTTCAGGCACAATGCTCTGCGGGCGCCCACCTGCCGCCGTGTCCTGCTGACTTTTCTACACACCACTGGGAAGACCCCAGGGTGGGCAATCCCCTGTACCACGTCACTGGCTATGTGAGGGTGGCAGTGAGGGACCCCGCTATGCGAGGGCTGCGCAGCACCTTAGGAGGTCGCTGCCTCGGGGGCACCTTCACCCACTGCAGTGTTTGCCATTCCCAACACGTCCTGCAGATTGGCTGCCTAATTGTCGTACGGGGTGGCGTGTCGGTAGGAAATTTCACACCCATAAGGTGGGTAAGGAGCAAGCAGGAGGCCCCTTCAGCCATTCTGCAGAGGCAGCAGATTTCAGTAAGGCAGAAGGTACCCTCGTTAGCTGTCACGGCACAGTCCAACCTCCACAGCTGAACGGTGTAACACATAAAAAGGGATACTGCACTTTTAATAATATTAACATTGAAGATGACACACATCCATAAACTTAATTACACATAGTAAATATATTAATTCTCAATCGTCACAACAGTGTTTTTGACAGTCTCATTCCTGCTTACCTCATTTGCATCTGTTTGATTAGGGAAATAGACCTCCAGCATCTCTGCTGTTTATATACTTCTCATCTCATATAATGCTGCCTGGGTTCACAGGCAGCCTCTTTGGGACTTACTTCCCTCTCAGATGCCTATCAAGGCATGGCAGTTTTAATGTCAAGTAGAGGCTGCTGGGGAAACTTGCCGACTCAGTGCATCTCATGGTATCACAACTCCTTGCTATGCCCTTGTGCTCCCTTTTCCTTCCAGTACAATCTGATTTCTTGCTGCTGGTCAGATGTAGACTGCAAGTTGATGGGAAAGTGAAGGAGACTGCCTATTTCCCTGCCACTATTGACAGCTCATTAACATTGCACCCCAAGCAGCAGCACTGTCCCCAGACACAAAGTCTCCTTCAGGATCATTTCTGTTCTCTTCCCATCACAAAACCCCGTTATCCTATCAACCTATTAGCAACTGGGTATTTTACTTTACGTTCAACTATGTTCCCAGAGAAGGAACAAGTTATAAAAGTGCAGTTTGGACTAACATCAAATGTATTTCTTGATGAATTGCAGCCTGGTAGATAAAGTCTATTAAACCTTTCAATAAAATAATGCTGTAACATACTGTACTTTTTTCTCCAAGGATGGCAAATATAATACAGCAATACCTATAACTGACTGGAACTTGTATTTGTCAGTTGGTATTTCTGTTTTCAATCCTGTTTTTTCCTGGGATCTCAAAACCCCACTTAAATAATGATGGGCCATCACTGAGACAAATCTTATTCAAGCAGCTCCCACCAGCCACAAGAGTAAGTAGAAGCCATGTGCCATTGAATGTGTGATCCCTAAACACAGCCTGGCAGCCTTGATTTTTAAACATAGCTCACCAAACTCTGCAGTCCACATCTAACTAATAGTGAATAGTTGCCTCTGTAAGCGGCCCTATCCAACAGCCCCATCTCCTCGGATCCCTCCCCAAGGGCACTGGTCCTGCGGGAGACGGCCATCAACACAGGTCCGCTCCCATCTCCCAGAAACCAGCCACAGCCCTCGCTTCAACCCTGATGTGGATCCTGAACGAGAAATTCTTGTTAAATTTAAAATACTGTTTGCTATCAACCTTAAATACAGGTGACCAAACATGTTTAAACCTAGCTTAGCTGGACGATGTGACCTTGGTAAGTCTAAATTGCTATCAGAAAATTATGAGCAATTTTCTACAGTAGACGGAGAAATTAAACTTTTCAGTTTTTCAGCTTCTGTTAGGAATACAACCTTAACATTAACCCTGATATAGAGAGAAACCACAGAAGGAACTACAACCTTAGCTCTAACAAATTCTCCCTAAAGGCTAATGGCAAACGTCCTTAACCTTTGCACATAGTTGGAAAATTAGTTCTAAAGCACTTACAAAATTATCCACAAAATTCGGATTCTCCAGCATGAAGAAAAGGAATCCCCCAACATGTCACTTCGCAGAGATTCCCAGCAGACCTTGCAACTTCCACAGGGAATGAGGTAAATATTTCTGAAACTGTTTTCCTAAAAGAAGTGCTTGCTATTGTGCAAGAATATAGAAATAGATTTGAAATCAGTTTTCTCATTTACTATATTTTGAGATTGGTGGGTAAGGTGTCTATCACAAGAAAAATTTTAAGCACATTGAGCTAGAATTGCATTAACACAGAAACTGATAAATTCTTCTTAGCAGGGGCATTGTCCGTGGAGTTACAGTGCTCCCCTATGTTCTCAGTGGCCCGTATGAATAAGATCAGCTCTGTTCCTCGGAGAAATGCAAAATGAATCAAGACCAACTTCAGGCATAACCTCTGCTCCCAGACTTGGCAGCTTGCAGGATGGTGTCCCAAGGATTAATCATTTCTTTCCACATGGTGTTCCCATTTTCCCCAGCTGTATAGCTGGAGTAATGAATTTCCTGCAATAATGAGCTTAGCAAAGAACACTTCAAGAGTATCACTGAAACTACTGTTTTTTAAGAAGGTGAGGTTTCCAAGCAACTTATGCACGAGAGGCAAGACGTATTTTTGTGTAGAAACCAGCAGCAATAGTCATCCCCATGCACAGGAAGCTGAATGAAGAGTTTGTTGTTTGGTAACTCAAAACTTTCTTTTTAACAGGTTAAGTCCTCAAAATTCCAGTGGACATAAGACAAAACTACAATAAAAACAAACAAACAAACAAAAACCATCATGCAGGCACTGAAGAAGTTCAATCATCACATTGTAACACAGGGGAAAAAATCAATTATATAAATTGGGGCAAACCTCAAACAATGAAAGAAAAAAATGAGAAAAGTTCATAATGAAATCATACAAATTTGTAAATAATTATGGACCAATAATTCCCATAAGTACAATGTTCTAGAAGTAGTTGCCTTGTGGGCAACATTAATTACATCTAATAACTTTAATAACTTTTTAATTTGTATTCTGCTTGCATACTGTAACAGTCGAGTAAAAAGGGGGGGGGGGGGCGGCAGCTGAGCAAATCCTAGATATTTCTCCTTGAAGTACTGTGCTTCATTTATTATGAGCTACAGAGGATGCACATCTATCTATAGACCCTAAGTAGAATCAAGAGGTTAAATCACTAAAAGACCCTTCCTTTGAAGTGGCTGAGTTGTGATCCCCTGGAGAGCCACACAGATGGTTTTTTGCTCAAACACAGAAGCAGCGAGTGTCGTGGTGTCATACTTGCAACACTTGATCTAAAGTGTCCTAGATTAGCAAGACAGTTAGGGAAGGATTAAGCAACAACCAAACAAAGCCTCCAAAAATACTACAAGTCATATGCTAAGCCAGGACAAACCAATTAAGAGCTTTTGAAAGCAATTTCAGTTTACACCAATCGAATTTTAAGATTCCACAAGATCAGACAGCAAGGGAAGTTTTGTAATAGTTCACCATTATCATTTTTGATGACCAGGAAAAAAGGAGAGATTTCATACAAAAGGGGAAGGAGTGCTCTGCTAAGGTCTACTAGGAAACAGAAAAAAAGTATATATATAGACAAAAAAAATTGACAAAAGATTTCTACTCAGCGTCTTTCAAATGATGCTCTGATGTGTTTCCAGAGCTGTACAGAAATTCTTAATCAAACAGAAATTGATATTGAAACAAAATTATTAAAACAAAAAGAGTGAAAATCTTGAAAAGACGAAACCCTAAAACAGTAAAACCCTTTTCTCCTGTTTGCCATTTCTTTGCTTCCTTCCGAAAAAAAAAAAAAAGATTTTTCCCAAGAAGCAAATTCTTGGAGAAATTCAGCTATTAACTGAATTATTATGAAACCTCAAGGCAACAAAGAGCCGGTACAAATCAACTCCACAGAGAATTTCCTACTTTACATGTAAGAAGCAGAAATAGATATCACTGGGTTAGATAGTAGAGCCTCAAAATAACTCTTTCATTAAGTGGGGAGGAAAAGCTTTTCTAACTGCCCTTCTGTATTTAGGCCATTGTATTAGCGGACTTTTGGGGTCTACTAATAAAAAATGATATATAACCTTATGTACAGTGTAGGAGATGGGAAAGAAGGAAGTGGCAGCTAGAATTATCAACCTTAAGTTTATGGAAGTGGACTAGGAACTGACACTAAAGGCTATTACTTTCATTATTTATAATTATTGATTTTTTTGTTGCTGTATTTAGTGGCGTTGATGCTGTGCTATCTCATGCACTAAGTGTTCTCCTGGTTTCACTTGCAATTGAAGGAATCTTTCCAGGTAAGCACACCCTGAGTAGGTTTTGCTAGCATCAAAACCAGAGCTTTAGCTAAATTACTTTAAAGTTGTAAGAATAACCCCACCAACAACCAGGGTTTACTTGTGCTTTCAACATTTTTCTAAGCGCTTATTCATGGGGCCTGTGCATATTATGCTCAAGCTTGAGACTAAATTAAACTGGTCAGTGTAAAATACAAACCATTTCCAGGAACTTAATCATGTTCTAGCCCATGCCTGTGTATGTTGGAATTATGGAAATAGATGTGGCTAAATTCAGGTACTATGCAATACCAATTTGTAATAGTGCAGACATACAGATTACTGATGGCAATGTACATAACTCAAATACGCTATGATTATAATAAAATAGTTCAGAAAAAGTGATGGAAATCTGAATGACAGGAAAAACATTTCCCAGAAATCCTCAGCTTTTTTCCTAGCTGAGAAACCAGATGAGAATGAAGACCCAGAAGACGCCCCAGTCTCAATGAGCAGTCGAACAAAGCTGGGGCATGTACTTGCCCGTAATCTCTTTGAAGCCTCTCAAGTGCAGTTGACCATGCCTGTAACACAGGTTCTGTTTGTTCTATTTATTGCTGGAAATGCAGAGAAAAAAAACACTGTTTGAAGACTTTTCCCATGCTTACAGGGAAAATAATTAGTAGTTCAAGTCCACGTACTGTTAAAATCTAACACATCCAGAATACCAACTGTGCCAGTAAACGCCAGTCAATGGTGCAACTCAAATGCTACTAGGAAAATCAAAAAGGGTCACCCAGAACCAGAGGGCCAAGGCTTAATAAGACCACAAGGTAAGCATGTAAAAGTGGAAATGATAGCAAAATAAATATGCCAAGTGTATCTCCCTGCCTTCATTTTGTTTCCTTTTTTTTTTTCATTTTTATTGCCATTGGTTTGCTTGCTTTCCTTTCACCTCTTTATTTTATTTATCAATAATAATATACGCATTAAAAGACACAGTGCACATGTTAAGTCAACCAAGAACTTTTAGAGGACACCTGCTTGAGAGGTGTCACTCCTTGAACAAAGCAAGAGTATTTGAAGCTGTAGTTTTGCTTCCAGTTTGGAATGAGCAACAGGAATTATCATTTTAGAGACATTCTTAAAAAAATAATCTTTTTTTTTTCTTTTTAATTAAACGATCTATTGCTGATTTTATTTAGGAGTTTGGCTATCATCCTTTTTATTCTACTTAGTAATTTTGTCTGAGAAACAGTTTCACTGCATACAATTCTCTACCCCTACTTTGTGTTATTTAGTTGCTAAATTCATCTGTTGATCATAAACTTCTCCTTTTGGCAGTTCTATAGGATAACCTGTCTTTTTTGATGAGCTATGAAACATTCTTTGTATCGCCTAGTTTGATAGTGGTAGAGAAAGAAAGAGGTGGCTTCTTGGCATCAATGCACACACAGACGTTTAACTGTTAAATTTGTATTTAGTTTAAAACTATTTTGCAGTAAATTAATATTTTAAATGTACTAATCATATTTGTTTAAAAATAAATGTAGAGTAAGACATTCTGAAATTAGCAGCCAGGTTATCCCCCAAGTTTACAACTTTTGCAGACATCATTTTTTTTTTTTTAATTAAAAACTCACTTTTTCAATGTGAAGGCTTAAATCAATATGAGTAATAGGCATTGTTATCATATGCTAAAGGAGTGATGTGGAAGTTTTATGCTAGAGTTTTACATCAGCTGTTAATTGTGAGTTTGTCGACACAGACATGAATTTCTCTTACAGTTAGTGTTAAAGCGAAGTGGCATGTGAAATAGCACGAAAATATAAGAAGTATGTACTGCCAGCTAGCTGTACTGTGAGAGTACGCAACAGAACACGTTTTGTTAAAGAGAATATATAGAAAGACAAAATTAAAAGAAAGCCAATGTGTCTCCTTTCTCCTATCTGCAGCCTATGGATCAACTTAACCTTTCCAAAGAGGAGAAGAGAAAACAATGGTCTCTCTGGAGCCATTGACCTGGTGGGGCTCAGAGAGTCTCCTGCAACATGGATGATCCCACCAACAAAACACCTGAAAGGAGCAGGGGAGCTTGCCACCATGGGGGTTACACTCAGTGCCAGCTGCAGAGAAATAGTGGAAAAACAGAAACGTTTCTAAAGGCTGTGGACTATGTTGGAAAGCCCCCCACGTTTGCTAGATTGTAATAAACAGGGAAAGAATAGCTCTTGCCACTATGGTTAGAAGTCTTCGTGCAGTGGTAAGAAGAGGATTGGTTTTCAGGCTTGCTATTTAGTTCATGCCAGCCATTGACCCAATTTAGAGAGTGGCCCTGTTATAATTTATTCTGTGATCCTACCAAAATCATAGCTCTAAACAGCAGAAAGCTTTAAGAGAAAGGCTCATCACAGTCTCAGTCTTCAATTGAGTTTGATTTTCTTTAGTGTGGACCACTGACAATTATAAATTATTTTGTAGGAACTGATCATTAAAAGAGAGCACTTAAAAATCAATTCATTTTAGAGGTTAAAAAGTGACTGGTTGTTTTAATTTGATTGGTAGTCTTCAAAGAGGCAACATTTTAATTTAAGGGTCAACTTGTTCTGAAAGGCTAACCAATCATGTAATCTAGATAAGTCTCAGTCTAAATAGGATAAAGATGGCCATGCATAATTAAAGTATTCAAAGGCACCTTTGTCAGCTCACTGCAAGCGTTTGGGATGCCTTGAACCATACTAAAGGAACACTCATTGAAGCGAATAGTTTAAAAGATCTATCATATTAGTATGGATAGTGAATCCTAATACATACTAAGAACTAATTTTAATTTAGTCATCCCTATGTGATGAGAATTTGTAAAAGAGATTAGCAAGGTTTGATTATCTCTACTTGAGAAAACTTGAAATGTTCCATGTTAAATTTGCAAGTTTAACTCTATTGGTTTCTTACAAATCTTTTGCTTTTGCTTTCCATAGCTCCTTCTCTACTTATGTCACTTAATAAAGCATAAGTTTACGTAGCTCTGTCTTTAACTAAACACCAGGAAATCTAGTATGCTAGTGAAGAATGTTTTAAAAGCTATTTTTCATTTGATTGTCATTACAAAAGTCTTCTTAGTTACTTTGCAAATAAGTAGCCTATTGCAATGGAAATTTCATTAACAAAAAAAAAAAATCAAAAAAATTTTCTTCGTCATAGAGTTTTCTTGAAAAAATAAATGAGCACAGAATATACTATCTTGAGCTCAGAAGGTCTAGAAAATATAACTTTATTTACCTCTTCACACCTATAAGCTATTGCTGACAGCATGCCTATCAATTGATACCTAAAGGTTCATATATTCTGTCATATTATATATCTTTATATGTGTGTATATATATATAAATATATATATATATATATATATTTGCATGAATTGGATAGTTTACCAATCTTCCAAATACTAAGTTTTTCATTTTTCAGAGAAGACTCATTAATATAACCCCAGGAAAGGTTAAAGACCGAACTGTATGATCAGGAATCTGAGCTCCTGATAGACACATCAAAAGGAAAGCAGGCATTATTGCTTTTTGTAGATCATCGGATCTAGTTAGTGGTTCACTCCTTCTTCAAAAACCCAAATCCTGAGCGCTTAGTATGCTAATCTCTTAGATCATATGAAAAATCAGAAATGGGAATAAAGAGAGTACTCTCATATTTATGTACAGATTTGTTAAGGTTGCAGTTCAATCATTTGCCCAGAAATGAAAAATGGACCTTTTGAGTGAGTGACAGACTAGTTCTTTACACAGTGGATAAAAAGGCAGGAAGACATAAATTGGTATATAAAGGTTAATATTTCCAAATACTGTGAACAAAACTCTTAGGGAGTTGAAAATAGTTTCCTTCTTGGCATTCAGTAATTGCACCAAAGGTTATATTATGATGATATGCAAAAGTAGGAATCCTGATTTCATTATTTTTCCAAAAATAGATAATTTGAAAAGTAAATAATCTAATATTAGGTGACAGAGCACTAGTTTGCTGCAGAAAGAAGGTGTACAAGACTCCCAGGCTGGAGCAAAGCTTCAGGGTTGCTTTGTTCAAAAACAGAGTGGTTTTGTGAGTAAGGAGGGAAAGGCAGCACGCATTAGGACTAGATGTGTTATGCAATCACTCTGTGTCTAGGGAGCACAACAAGGAGAGAAACGACCCAGGTTAAATTATTCTTATCAAGGCTGTGCCAGTGTTTCTTGGGACCAGGGATGGTTCTGCTGAACTCCTGTGGGAACACAATGCCCAAAATGAAGTAGGTGTCTAGACTCCCACTGCAGCGTGCAGCATTTGAATAGAAAGTGAAGAAGCAATATTTTCTTCCTATTTTCAGAAACTAAATAAGAAATCTTATCCCAGCCGCCTGCCTAGAAATGGAAGAACACATGCAGTGGACACTTGCTGCCTGCAGAATTACAGCAATTTGAATCAGACTTCTTGACCAACTTATTTAAGTCCCAGAGAAAAAAAACTAACCCCCAAGTCCACCTCTCTTATGAACACAGCAACAAAGGCGAAGGAATTTGCCAGTCCTGGGACAAATGACTCTGTTATACCCAGGGCAGGCCCAATCTGATGCTATGGATGGAAGCTGATATTCTAAGAGGGAGAGAACGTTTACCTTCAATTACTAAAGCACAAGGTAATACCAGAATGAATCAGTCAGCAAGGCAGTAACTTTGAGATTACCTGATGTCTTCCCTGTAATTCCCTTTTTTATTTCCAGGCAAAGAAGGGGGGGATAACCGTGACAGGAGATACATGATGCTTTTTTCATTAGTTCTAGTGAGCTCATTTTGGAAGCCTAATAAGGTGAATTACCAACTTTTAGCCCCTGATCCCAGAAGGTGGGCCTCAGTCTTCCTCCATGCAAATTGAAAACTTTCAGTTCTTCCACAAGGCAGTGCAGAAATAAAGCAAGTTTTCCATAAATCAGAAACAATGTTCTATGTTTACACATAATGCTGTCAAACAACCCAGAACCAGACACATTCAAATTCAGACTAAACACAGACCACCTTAGATACCCTCTTCCTGACAGGCTGCTCTTTTACCTGCTCTTTTACAGGAGTCCTTCTGGTCTGAAAGCTACACTGAATCCAGGCTCTGACTCCACGCTAGTTGTGCTCCATATGGCTCCCCTGCAATATTGTGATTTGATGGTAAGCCTCATCATGACAGATCTGATTCACTGTAGATTTAAGGTACTCAGTGAAAATTAAATATGCTAATGGTACCTACTCCTTTCCCTAGTGGTCATTTGGGGGACTTCCATACTCTGGGCATACAATTGATAGAGGAAAATCTGTTACAATGAAGGGATCATATTAATAATTAAGGTCACTGAGATAAAAATAACTACAGTTGTATAACCAAGCTCTTTATGTTATTAAGATTTATAGTGAGAATTATTAACTCTAACAGCTATTTTATCTCAAAGCAATGTCCATGAAATAGGATGACCTTTTGTCTATTACCTGTTGAGTTTCTTGATGAGTTTCCAACTTAGGCCAATTTCATCACATATTCTATTTATACCACACTTTTTTTTTTTTGGATGCTTGTTTTCCCAGGCAGAAAAAAAATCTGATATGTTTATGGCATGCAAACTGGAAGAATCTCAGAACGTTTTCAGCTAACTACAATGGCTATCAAATGCACTGTTACACTGTCCTTGGGTGGGCTGGAGCGGGGAATGAAGCACTGACTCTAGCAACCCAACAGGTTAACAGTGGTAAATACTGCATTCTTTACAGTAGTAGATTAATTTTATACATGATAAGACTCCTGTGATAGAAATTAAAGACATCACAGGAATGATTTGAAAGGAATGGAATTCATAGAACAACTTTGGTTTATCAAGATTACAGCCAGGGAAAATTGCCTAAGCAAGTATCCAAAGCCTTCAAAACACTTCCTGACTTTCAAAAGGCCTTCCTTTCTGTGTGGGTATTTCTGCCTAGGCTGCCGCATGGCAATCTCCATCAAAGCAAAGACCTCCTTCTGTTTTGGGCCTTAAGGAAACAGCTGGAGTTTCCATTCCAGCTCAGCACCAGGAAGATCCAATTGGTACTAAAACCCTACGGTAGTCTGACTGAAGGATGCTGAGCCAGATGAATGACAAATAAACAGAAAAGGTTACCTAAAATACATGCTGGGGTGGTTGCTAGAGCATACAGAGAAATGTGAACCACCTTGCCATTTTCTCCCCTCAGAATATTGCTCTCACAACACCTATGAAAGTCCAAATGAATTATAAGAGTAAATTAGTCATATTGTGGTTGAATGGTTTTAAATAAAATTGACTATTATAATGTTCCAGTCTTTCTCTTTCTCCTATAATGTCTTTATTTCTCCTCTGAGATCTGCAAATTACATCTTCCACCAATTTACTTACTCAGGCTCTCTACTGAGGTATAAAATTTTTAACTGGAGTATTATTTGATCCTTCATAGCCCTTGAGTAAACTTTTGCTGACTTTCCTCTTAAAATGATTCAAACAACAGAAACATTGCTATATGTCTCCATGAAATAATTAACAGTGCTAAATTTTGCACCAGCATCATTAAACCTTGGGACTAACACTCAGTTGAGGTAACTGAGGCCTTTTGCATTTCTTGTAGATTAATGACTTAATGCTTTCTGTCGGAGAAGATATATCAGCCTGAATCCCTCTGCAGGTGAAGGAGTAGCCTTATGATAAGTCCAGATAGAATTTCTTTTCTGTTAAACAGTGAAAAAACAAAACAAACAACACAACAACAACAACACAACATGAGAAAACCAAATAAGTGAAACACTGCTAGAGAATTTGAATAGAATTCATACAGTGGCATTCATTTCCCTACAAATTAGTGTTGAAAAGGCCATTGTGTCAGGTCTAATGCAGGGCAGCTCCAGCTCAACTTATGTCAGTGGTGATCAAACTAATTTTATTTCATAGCTGTATCATATCTTCACCATCCTGCCTGTATCAAAGAAATGTTCATGCTACAAATCCGTAACAGGAAAGACTGAACTGAACAGTGAAAGACGCTACCAATCTTTATCACTCGTAACTGTGTGGGAAGAACATGTGGTTATTAAAACTAAATAGGCTAAAAACCACCACCAACAGAACCCAACCCAACCACTAAAACTGCAGCAATGTAAAGCACAGTGCGAATGTTAATCGTATACCTGTCTAAGCTCACGTCTCAATAAATCTTCAGCAGGTGCAGAGCAACTCATGAGCCTGTGACAGCAGCCCTGTACAGCGTTTCACACTGGGAAGGAGGCCCTGAATGCCCTGATAGCTTTGGCAAACCCTGCTGAAGACAATGAGACCTACTTCATTAGGACTACAACGTGACGCCCTTGAAGACAAGAATACTGATTTGTGACACGGAGAGGAACACCCATTTTTTCTTGTGCACTTGCTATGGGTTATAACCCAATGCAGCTGACTGAAAACGTCAGTAAAGGAAGAAATTTGGTAATTTTTAGATCATCCCTATTTGGCCACCTGCTCTGAGTAAAACAACTGCTTACACAGTTTCTCTTTGTTTTTCTTTTTTTTAGATAATACTCCTGTCAAAAACCGTGTTTATCATATACTCTGCAACAAAAGCATCTGGTAATTCTAATGTGGAAGATCATCGTTAATATTATTACTATTTTCAGGTACAACACCCCAGTGTAGATATAGCCTACTGTTTCACACACACCTGTATTTAGTCTACTGTGACTTTATTTAAGTGCTTAAATAAATGACTTGATATTCAAAAATTCTGATTACCTACTGGTAGCTCCTGCTGGCTTTTGACTGACTTTTAACTTTGTGAGCGCCTTCATTTCCACAATATTTCTTTTCTTTCTACGCAGCAAATACTAATTTTTACCATCCACACTAGTGGTTATGATTTTATGCACTGGTGATAGCCTGCTTTAGTTTAAACCACACCACTGCTCTGTTAAGTATAAAACCACAGAGCATTTTGGATTACTGATTACTCTGCCAAACGGGCATCACAGCCTCAAGGATTTCTCTCTTCCTAGGAGAGGAGTAAGATCTGCATAATTTGTATTTCATGACAACACAACAGCTCACATTCTGAATTACTAGTGTTATACCCTGATGCGTGTCAGCAATGGCATTGCCGTGCTGGCTGGTTATTTAACAAAGCTAAATTAATTTGTAGCTGTCAGTCATGTTTGCCAGATTTGCTTAGATTCTGAAATTTATTGACAAGCTATAATAACTGACATTTAAATTGTCTGTTCTTGTAGAAGCAAACACAAAGCATGGAGCTAAAATATGATATTTAGTTCTAAAGGCTGGAGGAGAGGAGAGGGAGAGGGAGAGGGAGAGGGAGAGGGAGAGGGAGAGGGAGAGGGAGAGGGAGAGGGAGAGGGAGAGGGAGAGGGAGAGGGAGAGGGAGAGGGAGAGGGAGAGGGAGAGGGAGAGGGAGAGGGAGAGGGAGAGGGAGAGGGAGAGGGAGAGGGAGAGGGAGAGGGAGAGGGAGAGGGAGAGGGAGAGGGAGAGGGAGAGGGAGAGGGAGAGGGAGAGGGAGAGGGAGAGGGAGAGGGAGAGGGAGAGGGAGAGGGAGAGGGAGAGGGAGAGGGAGAGGGAGAGGGAGAGGGAGAGGGAGAGGGAGAGGAGAGATCATTTGCTACTTTTGTAATTTTTCTATTTAAAGGGATTTTCTTAAAAGGTCTAACATATTTTTAAAATATCATTAGAAGATTTAAATTTACCTCCTCCTGAAATATATATATATTTCTCATATTCCTTGAATGTTTTTTATTTTCTCCTGGCAGACAAGTGCAAAAGGGTACATTCATCCTTCTCCATACCTGTACTACTGTCTCATTCAAATCATACTCAGCAGGCAGTTTGATGATGAGGAGACTGAGAGGTCCTGTCTGTACCATTTTTGCTGCTGCCACCTGGGACGGGGACTTTCAGCTTCCTGTGTGCCATTCTTCCTCCTTGCATGACCGCCCTGATGCTCACACATCCACACAGTGATGGGGAGGAAAGTGGCAAAAGCTCCAACGTCCTCCAGTCCTCCAGCAAGGTGCTGGAGGGCAGAGAGCACGTACCTTGGGACAGCTTTGTGCCACAGCACAGGGTTAGTCACAAGTACATCAGGAAGTGCTTCTTAGCTGTGCAGGTGAGGGAGCGCTGGCATGGGCTGCCTGGAGAGGTTGTGGTCTCCTCCTTGGAGGTCTTCAAAAGCTGCCTGGACATGGTGGCCCTGCTTGAGCAGGGGTAGGCCTGGGTGGCCTTCAGAGGTCCCTGCCACCCCAACCATTCCATGAGTCTGTGATGACATAATCCTGAGATTATGTCAAGGGCACCTGTACTACTAAAGAGTAACATTACTGCTGTAAGCATAGTCCACAACAAACACAGAAAAGACACAAATAGTTAACCTTTATTATTTCTTGTGATATCAAATGCTCCCCATGTTATATTTGTTACGTAGGAGGAACAGTTTGATGAACTGACCACTGTTTGTATGCAAACTTGCCTGACTTCAGAAACATCAAGACCAGATGTGAATAGTATGTTCCTTTTCCAGTTTAAGATAAATGCTCCACTGCAAGACAGGCCAATGATCCAGGTTAGAAGTCTGTCCTTCCCTATTGGCTCTAACATAAATCAGTGAACACGAACACATATAATAGCACGTGCTACCAGCCTGAAGGGTCTGGCATGGAGGTTTGGCTCAGCCTCAGAAGCTCATTTGCTCAACTTACCTTGAACACCTGAACAACACAATCTCTCATATCTATGAAAGCAAATGAAAAAATCCATGAACTGAGCGCTCTTCCTGGATTTTGGTCATTTGGCTTTCATCAGATCCTCAGACTGTGCACACAGGCCTAAGGGAAAGAATCAGAATCAATTTTCCAGGAAAAAAAAAAGTCTGAAATTTGAACGGGGGCGGGGGGTGGGGGTGGGGGAAGGCTGATGTCTGACCTGCACAATGCCACCCCTCCCCCTCTGGATAGCTTTTGTAGATAGCTTGCTCTTTCAATTCCCCTGATTGTAACTGCCAGCATGTAAAATGAGCCTCTTGTGTAGATTGCTCTTAGCTGATTATTGTAGAGTCTCCACTTCAAATAAGGGGTTAAATCCTCCCTCTGCTACATGAGAATGTTTTTCTTCAAGCTGTTTGATTGGCCTGTTGCTCGTACATTCACTCTGTGGTGAAGGACTGGGGCAATGATTGCAAAAATCACACCCAGCACAGCTCCCTTAAATCTACTATTGTGTCAGAACATAAAGAGCAAAACTAAATCCTGCTCGCCTTAAAACCTAGAAGTATTTTTTTTTTTAATAGTGGACACATTTTAGAAAAGCAACAACATCTGATGCTTTAAGTCCTTCACTGGTCCCCTAATGATGACCGACTGGAATACTAGAGCATCCTTGGCTTCCCTTCAGGCCTTTTAACTGCTCCAGCTGGTCACTAACTGCTCTGTAAAAAGACCTCGGTGTGACACATTTGTACACAATATGGATCCTGCAGGTTCTCCATCCCCACGGCACTAGTTAGGCAAGTGTTCTCTTCATATACTGGCTATGCCCTGCCTTTCAGGCAATGTATATATATATATATATATATATTTCTCTTTTTGCCAGCTTCTCTGACTTCTATTTTTAATATTCAGTTAACTTTGTAGAAAGTAATTATATTCTGCTCATTCTACACCAGCTGGTATTTACTTCATCCTCCATCAGGCATCAACAGAGCATGGGGCTGCAAGACAGAAATATTACTCTGGCAAGCATAAATATTTCATTTTTCACACCACAAATGCGTTGATGATTTATTAATTAGCCTAAAGGCCTGCTGCTTCTGCATAGCTGAGTAGCAAAATAACTCAGCTACGACGACTGAGAAAGTCTATGGCTCACATCCCATTGGAAAGCTTTGACCAGCAGCATGTCTGAAGGCTAAAAAACATTTCCAATGGGCCAAGACCAAAATTACCAAGATAAATCTTGGCTATTACCACCTTTGGACCAGCTTTGGAGAAATGCCTTGTCGAATTTCAAGCAGCAGCGGCAGCTCAGATACCGGCCTGGTGCCGGCTCTGTAGAGGGAACCTGTCTGGCTGCTGTCAAACACATTCTCAGCAGAACAGATACTCTATGGTAGTCACAATACTCATGCAAGCTAATAAAAGCAGAAAACCGAGTAATAGACTATTATTCTTTGGCATTGATAATTTCAGTTTTATGCTGGCAGCAATATCTAGCTTTTTGCTTTAAAAAAATAATAATAATCCTGAGACTCACCTTTTACATTTTAAAAAGAATATTCTTATATCTTGATTTTAGATCTTATATCTTGATATTACTTCAAGAACAGGTTGAAACACTGCCCACTTCATTTTACTTAAAAATTGCAATAATTTAGAAAGAATTCCCTAATTTAAAACGAAAAGCAGGGAAAGAAAAGATAAATATATCAAAATAACTTATACTAATTTCAAAGAAGGATCAAACACCATTTCAATACTGGAAAACATACTAGCATTCCCATTTTGACTCCATTTGCTTTGATTTTTAATTATACTTAAGTATGATTAATTCTCACTAGGCATGGATAAAAAACTGGACTGGGCTGCTGGGTTCAAGGGGGCAGTGGTTCAAATCAGCGGCCTGTTACAAGCAGCATCCTCAGGAGTCAATACGGGGGCTAACGCGTCTCCATCAAATAGCCAGAATAACTGCACCCTGAGCAGCTTTGTAGGTGACACAAATTGCAGGGCAGAGAGATCTATCAGAGGGCAGGGCTGCTGCTTCGGGAACATGGATGGCTTCAAGGATGGAGCTGGAGGAGCCTCAAGGAGCTCAGCAGAGGCAAATGCAAGTCCCACAGCCTCATCCCAGGCAGCTACAGCAGGAGGGTAACCAGCACATTGGGAACGATTTCCCTCTGCTGGGCACCTGGGAGGCCACAGCACTCATGGAGTTTCCTAAAACCTGTCCCTCACTAGGGGAGAGATATTGATACCTTCAAGAATTGATATCCTGTGCTCAAGGGCTGGAGCGCATAGTGTACAGGAGGGGCTGATGGAGCTGGGGTTGTTCCACCTTGAAATGAGAAGGAAAAAGGGCCACCACCTGCAGTCTTCAACCACCGAGAGGGGTTACAGGGATGTCAGAGCCAGACCCTCCTCAAAGGAGGGCAGCGAAAGAGTGTGGAAATCTTCAGAAGTCATAGCAAGAGCCGGGTATAAGGAGATCTTAAAAAACAACCAACCAACCAAACACCGCAAAAATATTAAGCACTGCAATGGTTGTCTGAAGAGGCTGTGGGATCTCTGTGGTTGGAAGCATTCAGTGCTTGGCTGGACGAGCCTTCTGCCATCAGATTGCTCTTTGAAGCTAGCCCTGCTCTGAGCAGTAGGTTGGACTACTTAACCCTCCCAGTGGTTCCTTCTAAGCTAAATTATTCAATGATTTCTTGATTCAGAGAACTTAGCAGTAATTGCTATTTATATAGTCTACTCAATAATGGATGTTATTTGATATTTGTATCATATTTTTTTGATCCTATTCCAAAAAGATATCTGTTCTCTTTCCCTGCAAGAAGTCTCTTTTACACTCTTGAAAATGATCAGACATGACCAAAAGAGCAGCAGTTCCAAATTAGGGGAGCTTTTTAGTGCAGGGTTCTCAAAATGTAACCTTTTGTCCAGTTTGGTTTGAAAATACTTTTTAAAGTATCAGAAGTTTCCTTGGAGCTAAATTCCTCCTGGCAGTCACAGTACACTTGCACACACATCACCTTAATTCTGGGTAAAATAAAGCCTGTGCTTTTGGCTATCTTCCCCTCTGGCCTCATACTAGGACTTTTCAGCAGGATGTTTTGAAGAAATATTGAGATTGGAGTTATCAGCAATCTGCCTTTAGTTTTAATATTTCTCTTTTGCATGACACAGATGAGACTTGGGGAGTGGTCAAAGTGCACAGCGAGGCACCATCACTGCCCGAGACAGGAGGTGGCTGAAGTGCCAGGTAGATGGTGGGAGGGCTGCAAAGGGATAAAGAGAGGAGCCCATAAACATCAAAGCTCGGAATACAGCCTGTGTCTCTTGGTCTCAGAACAGTGCTATCTGATAGAAAAAAAGCTGGTATGGGGGGAAAAAATCATTAAGAATATGTCTCTTGCTGACAACAGTCTGCCTGAGGTTAAAGACAGAAAGCAGATGCTGTTAGATGCCTTCCCAAGGGTTATTTTTAAGGTTACTCCTGTTCGCTAGATAAACATTACAAGATGACATGAGGGAAAAAGTAAGGGAGACACCGATGCCTGCTTCATGCGTGTGCCAGCAGCAGGAGGGCAGCAGGAAGAGGCAGCCCTGTAGCCTCTGGCGTGTGCCGGGTGCCCACCACCAGCCTGGCCACCGCACCAGGGGAGGTGCAGAGGTGCCAGTCGCTGCGGGCTGGCAGGGCCGCGAGCCAGCTGAACATGGGCACCAGGCACCTGGCAGCAAAAATGAGGCCATTCAAAAACAAAACAAAACAAAACAAAACAAAACAAAAAAACGTTGTGGTAGGATTCAGCAAAATGTGAATAAACAGAAGACACAACTCCTTTTGGAGGATTTCCTAAGTGGGTTTTGCCTTGCAGGAAACTTGCCACAGCCAGAACACTCAGAGTCCACCGCCATTTTCTCTAAAAGGTTCATGAGAGAATTGGTCAGTTCTCACCATTTGGTTACTAGTGAAGCAGTGCATGCTGAAAACGTGGTGGGTGTTTCCACTGCAGCTCTTCTGCTGCCCTCCAGAGAACATCCAGCTGAGTACTGTGGGAGCTGTGGGGCTGCCCTTCAGTCTAAGCAAGTTGTGAGAAACTTATACATCGAGACAATGGTTATTTCTCACTTCCATACTCTGCATTTTGAGATAAAAACAAAGGTTTTGGTCAACGTAACTCTATTTTGCTTCAGCATGGCTTTGGCAGTAAGCCTGTTCTAAAAGGACCCCCACAACTGTGTTTTAACACAGCAAGCATTGACTTATCTCTGGATCCACTTTTCTCAACTCTTCCTAGCAGCTGCTGTCAAATGCTACTTTATATATGTATACTTCACTTTATTGCACATTAATAATGCATGTGTTGTTTTTATTAACATTAATATTCCATTCATAAGTGTAGCTTTACTAAATTTTCAATTTGTATAACAACGGACTTACATGCTAATACACCTGCGACTGCGAATACCTTTTAGATGGACAGTTGCCCATTACCTTCTTAAACAAGCAATAGCGTCACCTCATTACCTTACACAAGAAGACACTGAAGGTTCAATTCCCAAGACAGAAATCTTCATTTTCTTTGCTTTGTCTGGCAGTTCCCTGCACAATAAAGATACATAACAGGAGTTGTTATTGTAAGGGAGGAGGTAATGCAAAGTTTCCTGTTTGTTGTTCTTTTTTTTCACTGAAAAATTCCAGACTTTTCATTTCAAACTACTGCACAAAGATGTCTGAGATCTCACACATAATACAGATTGTCACATTTTCTGCCAATTTTATACTTACAAGCCAGAAGGAAATTGGCATTAGACACAGTTTTGTTTATTTTTTATCTAAAAATGTCAATAAAATATTATAACCTATATCTGAGAAATGTCTCTCTGCTGCCCACATGCAATATTGTGCTTACTGCTTCCAGGCAAATCCTTTGTCCCAGGATGCATTTCCACGTGGTAGGTACCGTGGGAATTACCTGATGAGCAGCTTTGCCGTTCCTTTGTTGCCTTATGCCCTCAAAGAACTTTGCTCAAGCCAAGAATTCAAAGTTATTAATTGTCACCATGCTAACTTTTTTTGGCTGCCTTGAGCTTATGTCACTTATTACAATATATAATGCATCACAGCTGTGAAATGGGGCACCATAGCAACAAGGGCATGTGGGAGATGGCTATTAAACCAGAAAGGTAGGTGTGACAGAAGGCCTGGGGTTTGTCAATAATTCATGCTTTATGGCAAGAGGAAATTGATAAAAGGCATTTAAAAAGAGGTAAATCTATTCTTTTTCTGTGATCACGTAACACATCCTTCATGAAGATGTGAACTAACACCTCTAATAAAAGGTAAAGGACACACAATTCAGAGGCTGATCACTCAGATCTCCATTTCCTTACTGTTTCCCACAAATCAAAATGAAATACTGTCCTTGAAGGCAAGAAAGAATGAGCAACTTCCCAGAAAAAGAATGGACAAGAGCCAACACTATAGGGACAAAACTGTTTAGCATTCTGCGTGTAACTTTGCATCTATACTGCAATGCTGCCCTCATAATCCGCACAACCACTCAGCCTAGCAGGAGCCAGGCCGAGTTTCTGGAAAACAGTTTCCGGACACACAGGAGCTCCTTAACACCCTCCCTGTTACAAAGTAATCTGCGACCACCCTTTTAAGCCGTGAGATGGATGCATCTGCATTTCTGATACAAATGGTTTCTTGTTTTCTCCTTGCATCCATTCAGCCTGGTTCCTAAGACAACTGCTACTTCTCAACAGGTGGGAAACCCTCAGCCTCTACAGAAAACAACTGCAGAATAAGGACTGGGGGATTGGTGGCTTTGTTTTGAGAGAAACTGAGACAGCTTGCCTTTTTCCTCTCATTACAATATATCGCAAAGGGGCACAGCTCATGAGCAGAAAAGACACGGGATGCAGGACAGGTGTGTTGGTGCAGCTGCAGCACGACCTGGAGATGGCAAGCACCAGCCCCGAGCGTTTCCTACACAGAGTCCTCAGCTGGAGACCTCGCAGTTGCTGCAGGCTTCTGTAACGTTCCCTGCATTGTATGTACTTGTTGAAGTGCTGTTGATGCTTTTCTATCCATAAAGAGAAAAAATTTTTCTCCATCCTAGGAGAAAAATCAGTTTCCAGGATACCAATGTCATCAGCAGTCAGGACAAACTACTTGTTCTCCTCATCGGCTTTTGTGGGAGCAAAAGCACCTAACAACTTGCCAAATACAGTACGTGGCCAAAGGATTGGCTGTCTTGCAAAAAGGAATTAATCATGAGCAGTCCTGCTGAAAATAATGGAAATATTTAGATGGACAAATACTATCATGGAAGAAGATAGCCTAGTTTAATAGCAAATAATGAAAACTAGTGAAAAAGAAATAAGTGAAAATATTGAAGAAATGAAAAATTCATGTTTAAGTGCTAGGAGAATTTTGTAGTCAAACTATAGTGATAGAAGTTCCTGTTTTGGCCAGCAGATCTATAGCTCTTCCTTGAAAGGAAAGATGGGGCAAGAGAAGGTAAGAATAAAAAAATTAAGCAAGGACTGTTTTCATCAAAAACTTGGGAATAGATGCCTTGGCTGCAATGCGTTTCCATTCCGGTTTAGATTGATGTATTTATCCAGCAAAATCCAGAAGCTTTTCTGAGGTGATGTTGCCAGTGGTGGCCTTTAGAAGATTCTGAAAAACACTTTAAGAGAGACAGGGAAAGGAAAAGTCAACCTAAAATTAGATTGTTTGCTCCAGCATATCCAAATGAGATTATGGTGTGAAAACCTACATATGTTCATCTTTCAATGCACCACTAACTAAAGAAAAATGCATGATTTGCAACATAAAACTAAGAAGATGAACAACTGGTGTAAAACAAAGGCATCTTCCTCAAAGCCATCAGTCGATGGTATCTGGAAATCCCTTTTGCTTTGATATTTGTTCATTTTGGTATAATTTTACTAATGGTGAAGAATGAGATCATTATAATCTACTACTACAAAAAAATCTAATCCACTGATCTAACGTAAAATATAAATCTTTATTATAATCTGCATGGTCAAGCAGCTCAGATCTCTCTAATCTCAACACTGTCTCTGGACCCACTTCCTTGTTATACATGAAGGAGTTGGAATATTGCAGGTGGTTTTGATGATACAGGAACCACACAATGAGGATACATCAAGAGCTTTATCTTAAACTGACTTCTGTGACCGAACATGCCCATGTTTCCTAGCTCTCAAAGATCAGGTATTTCCTATGAATATTATAGATAATATTATAGGGAGTTAGAGAAAGAAAGGCAACAGGTTTCATAGCCCTGATGATGTTCAGTGCAGGTATCTATTTTCCACAGTTCAATACTGCCAAATATTCAGTGTGGAGAAGGGGACAGGTTTCAGGGGAAAAAGGCAGAGAAAAATCTTAGGTATATGTGGAGTCAGCAAGGAACTCCAACTATAAGTGAATTAAAAAATGAATTGACCCAAGTGACACAGGTCCGGAGTAGTTTCATTAGTTGTGCTTGTGCAGTAGCTCCCTCTGGGACCAAGGGAGACGTGTTCCTCTGCATTTACGTGTGGCCTCAGCCAGCATGAAGGTGAATAGGTTGTGCTTTAGCCTGCGGCACCATTAAGCCTGTATAAGAACATTTCTATGCAGCTTTAACATAGGTAGCCTACAAAGGCTTGCTTTTAAAGTTGTACATGAAGTTACATTGAGATCAATATTCCTTTTACATTTGCTGAATTTAAGCAAGGGACATCTCTTCTCCCTTTACCTTCTGTCCCATTCTCTTTTCCAGCAGCCATAAAGACTATCTGGAAATATACCAGTAAAAGATTTATTCAAAATTGGTCAAATGCATTTGCACAGAAAGCTCCTGCCAGCTTTTTGCATAATCCTACCATGTCATTCTTACGTGATCTGAAAGATAAGGTATTAACATCCCTAAGGGGAAGGAACTGATACTGATGGAACAGAGATGGCTACAGATAGTGCTGCATTATGGAAGTTAACAAGTTCACAACTCGTTCTCTGGGAAAGGTTAGCCCAAGCCAACCTTCCTGGGCTGCATGTGAAAGTCATGGAGGCTTTCAGAAGTAGTGTGCGATAGAGCTATACGTTGCTGAAAAGCTAGCAGTTGTCTCAAGTGTCTTATTAGTGCCTTGCTTTGTTCTTCTGAAGATCTTCTTAAAGGTTGGACTAGATGATCTTGGAGGTCTTCTCCAATCTACACAATTCTCTGATTCGTAATGGCAAATACAGCATTCCTTTCTCCAACATGTGGCCAAGATATTCTACTTACAGGTATTTGAGAATGCATAAAGCTGCAGACACTCCTTAGAGAAGTACCCCAGTTTCTTTAAAAGCTCTTTAGTGTTTTAAAAGCTAAAGAAAAATATATTGTAAGAATTTCCTTATGAATCACAAGAACTTACTATATTGTGTTCTGACAGAAGGGAAGTCTACAGTACAATTGTCTCTTTCTTTGCAGTTTTTGTTTCACAATAGAAGTATTTTCTTCCATTTCCCCTTCTGTATGATTTTTTTTTTCCCCGCTGTAGCATTTCATGTTCAGCAACAATGCTAATTTACCAGCTATTCTTTGCAGCCCTGTTTAATTTGTCATGTACATGTTTACATTTAGATTATGCATTTCTACCTTTTTTTTTAATTGGAACAAATGGCAGTAAAAGCACATTAGATATAATGTTTACATCCAAATATAAATAAGCATGAATTTCACATGCCCTACAACAAGAATAAAACCAAATGCTGCATTTTGTCACCTAGCAAGGCCTACAGTGTGAGGCAGAGGGAGCAGATATCCAACACGTGCACTAGAACCTACATGGAATAGGTTGAGGGAAAGCACGATGAAGCTCCACTTCTTCATCTCCCAGCACTGCCCTGCTGTTGGAGAAGGCCTTTTCAATCTGACTTTTTCCTAAAAAGGCAAACGTCACCAGTGGCACCATGAACATAACCCTTCCTTGTCATAGTCACAGGCATCTTAGAGCTAAAGCAGCTCGTGAGGGACAGCTGCAGGCATATCTGGCTCGGACCTTAAGCTACTGAATGACTCTGAAGAAAAAAATAATAATAATAAAAAAAATCAAATGCCAGTTACCCAGCAAGCCAGGAGAAATGACCACCTGTGATAGCTCAAAACGATCTCTGGAAAATGAGAATCCCAATCTCCTGCTTGTTTTCTGATTCTTAATAACCTTTGATCGCAAACTACACTCATGCCATCTAATGAATATGAATAGGGTATAATAATTTCCAGAAGCAGCATAGCAATAAGCCAAATTCTGCCTGATCTTAGCGTTATCCATAGAATTATTGGAACTGTTTCCCTGTTAATCATCCAAATGCTGGTGCAGGGGAAGACTGAATTCTCTCAGTTATAAGTCTTTCACAGCAGCAAATGCTCAATTTTTAGGATATCAGCTTTAAGACACTTCTTTTTTCCCCCCACACTGGAAAATTCCATAGCAGAGCTTAAAAAAGCTAAATAAAATGAACTTTTTGCTGAATGAAATAGAACCAGTGATGCTTTTTTTCTGTCATTTCTTCCTTTCTTTACCTTTGGCAATCTCACTTCTGAAAAGGGCAACTGAAACACCGTAACTCTCCAAAGCTGAAAAACTTTCTTCATCTGAGTTTCGTCTTTGCTGCAGAAAGGGTTTAGAAAAGCTGCAGAGCAGCAAGAAAGTAGAAGGCTAAGTAGATAAAAATAACCAGTGAGGAAGAATAGATATCACTTACTACACAGAATGTCAAAATAGAAAATTGTCTGTTTCTCTGCCTATGTCTTCCCAGACTTTGCTGGGAGGGAAACATTAAATATTGAAGCATTTGAACCTATAATTTATTTTAATTATCATGTTGAGAAAGCCACCAAAAAAACCAAAAACAAACAAACAACAAAACAAACAAAAAACCCCACAAAGAACAACACAAGAATTACTTAATTCAAATACCTCAAAATGGCAACAGCCTCAAGCATTTGAGACGGAAGGTGAGCGGGGAAGAGGTGTGTTTCCCCATCAGGAGTGAGCTCTGGTGGGGCTGTTATCTCCAGCTGCCGAAGTGGCCGTGGCTCGCCCCTCTTCTCTCCCAGAGGAAGGGCAGGTGATGTGCATGGATCTGCTGAGCTGCGAATCCACATGCAGAACCGGTGTGCCATAATTACATCACTTCAAACATCACTAGCCAAATAAACTAAATATTTGTCCCACCGGCTCTGGCACATGCAGTCAGGGGCTGTGAAAACATGGGTCTCACGTGCAGGACCTGCTCTGTAGGGCCAAATGCTGGTGGCCTGCAGCAGGTGCCAGGCGAGGAGCTGAGCCACGGGGCCTGGCTGCGCACAGCCCCAGGAAGCGACTGCACCGTGAGCAATGCTAAATGCCCCGCAGATACAGGTTTTAGAAGCAGTGGAGGAAAAGGGATCCCTGAGGATGCCCAGAGGGAAAAAGCACAAAAACAAACTATCCATACAGCTGCTTATTTTGAGGTTTAGCTTTTGCTGTTGTGCTGGGAGGTACAAGCAAAGCGAGCACCAAGGAGCAGATGATAACGAGTTATCTCAGTTCTTGCCTGTATCGTGCACGGGCTCTGAGGGCTGGCTGGAGACACGGCTCCCTTCCACAAACACACAGCACTGAAAGGTGAGCAAATTCTGTTTCTGACAGCCCTGAGGATGCCCTAGTCTCCATTTCCTCCCCAGCCCTTACTGCTCTGGGAGGAACAACTCACACTGATGAATAACAAAGAGGAAACAACATTTTCTAGCAGTAGCAGAAGGGTACGAAACCACCTTTTTGCTGCAGTCAATCCCGCACAGGTCTACTAACCTCATCAAAGAGAAGACCCAGCTGTTTAAAATAACAGCACAACAGCTTTTCTGTCTCTTCTGCTCCAACAGCAGCATGAATCCTCCTAGATGTCTCCCCTTGCAGAACTCTGGCTATGAAACGCTCCTAGGGTAATGATCTGCACCTTGGGAATTTGGAAGCAGTGTTCTACTCTTTAGGAAGAAAAAATGACACGATATAAGGGCATGGTATGATATGGTATGAAATGGTATGATATAAGGGCAGAGAAACATAATGGTAGGTTGACATAAAGGAATAGGCAATTTTCAGAAAGTTTATCTGCAGCAGATCATAATTTTCAAATGTAAAACCTATTCAATGAGAGAAGAAATCAAACAAATATATTGAAGAACATATTCCTTGCTTTTTTCCTCTAAAGAAGGGAAGAAAGTACATTAGAGCTGGTTGAAAAATTTGCAATGAATAATGTAGCTAGGTTCTACCTTTGCTCTGTTTGTGTATTGTCAGTGAACACTGTTTTTTTCCACTGTTTATTCACTGTTCAAAAAAAACATTTGCCAAACAATTCCTATGCATAATCTGTTCTCAAATACAAAAATACAATCTCAATATGAGCACTTATACTTTAGGAAAAATACTTGAGTGATGCAGGCATGTTATGCATAAGTTGCTCAAAGCGAAGTTTGCACAGCAAATTACCATGATTTGTCCCAAAATATAATTCAGTGAACAAGATGACTGAGGCATGCTGAGGAGGGCAAACCAAAAAAATCCAGCCAGGAGGGGGCTTGGCAAGTGCCCCAAGTACCCAGGCCCCGAGCCACTGCTGGTGAACACAGGGAGACTTCTCACAGCTTTGCAGTTAAGCTCACAATTAAAAGTAAAATAAAATAAAAAAATTACTAGCTTGAATTCCTTATGCCCACAGCTCTGCAGGGCTTTTCCCTAAGAATATAAGATAAAGTACCTCCTATGTCCACCACTCTGCTATTTCTCATGCTTTGCTTCCCCTTTCTGACCCTCAGCAAGTAAATTAGAGTTATTTCTCTCCTCGCTATTGCATTTCAAGTGCAAGCACATTACAGGGCTAATGCATTTACAGACAACAACTGAGCTGGAATCTCTTCATTCATATACTGGCTCCCATTAGTCTCCAAGTAAGTCACAGCCCACAGCCGCTTGGTGCTCAGATCCCAATAAGCTGGGCAATCACCCCGCTGTCCTGCAGCCAGAGACAGGCCCGAGGCATTAGGTGCAATCATATCTTTGGGGGCACTGTTGTGGCTGCGGTGCAGCGAGAAGAGCTATGACACAAGCACCCTAGATTTCCTACATGGGTAATCCTGACAGCTTCTCCCATGGACTGTGATCTCCAGCCACCATGTATCTATTAGTTTGTTCAGCAACAGGGGCCAAATCAGCCCAAGGTTTATTACTGTTTTATATGTCACCTCTGAAACACGACCTAGGACTCTGTTTGCAATGTGGTTTAGGAGAGATGAAAAAGAGTAGGCAAAAATTGATGGAAGTAAAACCCCATTTTCAAGCTTCAGTGTCTACTATTAAGGCTGAAGAAAGGACAGATTGGCTAGTAAAAGCAGCACATCAATTATTTCCTTTTGTTTTTATTATGGAAAATGCTTAGAGGGAAAACAGACATGGCATCACCCTGTATCAGCAGATTTAGCACTTGCTGGAATAGATGAGAGCACCATAAACTCTGATCCTATTAGAATGAGAGAATGTTTCTCTGCTTCGAGGAAAAGACGACAAATCTCCCTGGATGTGGCTCTTTTAAGAGACACCACAGGCTTCAGAGATAAATCCACCATGCTGAATAGCAGCATCACACAGTCAGAGCCCCAGGGGTGGGAAAGGTCAAGAACAGCAAATAAAAACACAGTATTCTCTCCCACCCCTGTTTTTGTTATTAACAATTAAGAATACAAACCCTTGATACAACTCTGCCAGAGATGAGTCGAAGGGTAGCACAAGGGTACTGCAGGGGTATAAGAGGGGTTAGTTTCATTGCAATCCAAGTTTGCACCGAGCTTTGAATCGGGATGTGTAATAGAGTGCCTTGTGCTAGACCAACTTGATTTGCTAGAGAAAGTCATCAAGTCGGGTGACAATTTAGTTTGCAAAAAAAGATGATTTTGTATTTAGAAGACAAAGCTTTGTGGGATGAAAGCAGAGGTAGGTGCCAATACCAGACTGTTTTTAGTAAAGCTGCTGGGATGCGTGGGGAAATTGGCTCAAATGCATATTTCATTCAGTCCCTGATTTACTGCTGTTAGTCTTCGTTCTTCCAGCAACTCAAAATATGCTGAAGTAGAAATAGAGTTTAATCTAAGAGGAGTTCCACTCTTTACTACAGCAGGCTCGCACAGACATGGGCATCACCCTAACTCAATTATTTTTTGCTTCTCGTCTTCAACTATGCTGGCCTTCGCTGCTCAGTCAATGAAAGCTGTTATACAGCTGACAGGAATTTTCCCAGTTGAAAAATATGCTGAGTGCCAGCTGAAACTTGCTGAGTGCCATTTCATCAAGCAGCCACTGTGCCTCTTTACAGTGTAAGTGATAGACTGAGGCACAAGACCTCTGAGGCCCACAGTTGCCTTGGCCTTGAATGTTGTTTGCCTGCTCTTAAAGCATCTTGTCCTAAGTGCCAATTATTGTTCAAGAAGCCTTTTGAAATTAAGCTCTCTTCTGGGTTGCAGAGGTGTGCTTTCATTTTTATTTTTTAATGTGCATATCACCTTGCTTTTTTAATACAGTGAGGAAATGGAGGTCCGTTGGCAAACCACACTCTCCTGTAAATTCTAAGATTTGAAACTTAGCACATAGCGACCCATCCGAGGTACGCAGAGCAATGATAGAGCTGGATATGTGTTTAGTACAAGTTAGGTTCTCAAAACTCACTTCAGGGAAGTTACGTACCTAAGAACTCTTTGCTTTTGAAAAACTTCCTTGGGCATATAACTGGTCAAGCAATGTCATTTGTAGAGTAGAGCCACCCCTTTGCCTTTGTCACTCAAAAACTATTTAAATCAAGTATATGCAGCTTTCTGCTGAAGGTTGAGAGGCACAACAGATGACCACTGCATATGAAATGAAACTGTTTTCAGCTGTTATTTTTTTTATCTGTCCACCTCCCCTATTACCTCACTCCCCCACATGAAAATACCAACTGTGCCCAGATGCCTGAAATTAATACTTAGTCTATACACACCTTCCAGCTTTATGACTGGTCTGTACATTTTACTGAACTAAGCCACTTGCACATCTGCTGGGTTTTGTCTACACTTACAAGAACTGCAGCAACATTTTCCACTCCCCATTCGTCTATGAGAACACACTCTAGACAGGCTCAAAAAGGTAGAGCTGCTGTACGCTGAGGTAACAATTTTGTCCGAGTTTGAATTTTTGGCATAACTTTCAAAGGCTATAAACCATTTCATAGACTAACAACTCCAGATTGCACTTGTGTTAGGAAAACAGCCCACAGAAAAGTTGAAAAGGTTGCTTTTAGGCATTTGTTTATATTCTAAACTTGATTTACCCCTCACTGGTCAGTCATAAGCCATTTAAATTTCTCATTTAAAACAGAGCAGCTACAAATCCTTCTGTTATCTAAGCATGTCAGAAATGAAATTTAGATTGTTTCTTGCATTTCTTTTTATCATACTAGTTCAAGTGCATGCCACGCATGAAAGCTTGGTCTCTGCTTTCTTCTAGCCAGAAGCTTTTAATCCTCTTAATGAGCGACTTACCATTTTACTTAGTCTGGTCAGATACAAAATCATCTGTGCATTCAAAGAATTACAAGTATGGAGCAACACTGCATGAAATTACCTCAAGGAGTTCCATATGGCTCTTGCTATCTGCAAGACTATCCTACCTAATAAACCCAGGGGATTCAGATAACATATTTACAAACCCTACTCATCGATTTTTGCCTCTTTTCCTCTCCTCATTAAACAAGACAGGTTCTCAATTTAAAGTCACCAGTTAACAGCTAAAAGCAACTTTTATAGGTTCTGTAGCAAGTAGGAGTGACAAAAACACCTCCTCTATCACTTCCTGTAGGTCAATAAAATATAACATGATGAACCATCTGCTGCTCGTATAATGGAGAAAGGCTGGAACAACACATCAGAACCAATCTCATCTTTTCTGGGTTGTCTTCATGAGTTAAACATAACCCTCCCTCTATCTACATGGCAGAGCTTCTGACATAGCTCTGGGATAGCAGAAGGTACTCCACACACTAACCACCTTCTCTGCTTCCATTCTCACTACAACCAGCTTACAGTGAGTGAAAACACAAATTAAATTACCAAAAACACCATTTATGAATTTCTTACAATTCTCCACAAAGGACTAGGTGTTAAACACTGTCAACAAGGCAAAAGCAGTGAAGGTATGGCATTAATGGTCAACCCGTGCATCACATCTGGAAGAAGTGTGTTCACATCTGGAAGAAAATCTGAATACAAGCCAGGGTACTTGCATACTAGATGTAGGGCAGATGGGGAGCAGAATGCCCCCCAACTAAGTTGTAGGAAATGCATGGACTTGGCAGGGGTATGCATGGGGAGGTGCACACCGCAGGGCAGAGACGAGACAACCCAGCCTCCTATTTGTCTCCTGAGTGCTGAGGAAAAACAGTGCAGGAGGGCAGTGGGACACCAGAGTCAAAGTTAAGGCTAACACCCATCCCAGATGCGCACTTATCTTAGTGAGTGTGGAAACAGTGCTGCCCCTTGCTGTGAGAGCAGCCACCTTCCAGAAGCTGTCCTGGCCCAGCCCAGGGAAAGCTCCCAGCAGCTGCTATATGTGTAATTAATTATTCCTTGCCTCTCCACCTCCCAGCAGGCTCTGCAGGGAATACAAGGTCCACAGAGAAGACTGATAGGATTTTCCACAATGATTTGTAACACTATCTGTGCCCTTCTACTGGTGTAAAGGCAAAAAAATAGGAGATGAAACACTTAATTCCTTTTATCATCTGAAGAATAAGGGGGAGAGGACACCTGAAAAAATAAAAGACCTTTGATATAAAAGTAGGTCTTAAGTTGTCCTAGATTACTCAGCAGTTTAAAAGAAAATTTTATTTAATTAAGAAAAATCTTGCTTGAAATAGAATCAACTTTAAATCAACCAGATTCATGGAACATCAAGAATTTAATTTCTGGGTGCTATTAAATAATTACTACTTCTCTTCTGATATTAGTTTAAGCTAAAAACTAATTTCCTTAGTCATGATGGACAAAGGTTCAAACATTAGCATCAATGTATCTGTTATTTCTACAATCATTTTTGTGAATAGTCACTGACAAACAGCTTAGACACGGTACATAAGTCTTACCTTGCTTTGACGTTCTGGCTTCACCTGAAATTCAAACGGAAAGCAAGGAGCATTAATCCAACTAGACAAACAAAAGAATACATCCCCTCTCACCAACAACTGACAAATTAAACCAACTGCTTTGACAGGAAAGGGAAATCCCTGCTTGTGTAAATATCATGTCAGTTTTTGTTGTTATTGTTGGTGTTTTTTTTTTCTTCTTTGATGGCGTGTTTTAGGTGGAGGTAGCCTGTTAAATGTCCAGTTAAGCCACGACTTTCTAGAAGGAGAGATGCCCATACTGCTCTCTTCCAGACATTTCTCATAGCAATTTTTTATTTCCTCTTTTATATATAAAGCTAAAATATTTTAAATATTTTTACTTCAAGTGTTTTTGTTTTTGGAACACAGCAGAGGGACTATTACATTTCTCAGAGCTTCCATTCAACGTTAACTGTTTGAGGTCTTCTAGGGCTGCTTGGAACTGGAATTCCAGAAGACTTTTAGATGTATCACAACTTTATGTACTGTCAAAAACGCAAAGTGATTAATGTGGCTTTTAACTCTTCATCTCTCAGAACTAAGGTCTCCCAGAAAACAGATTAATTCACAGATTTAAGAACAGGAAGGTTTCTAAAATAAATTGTTGTCCATATTGAAACTGATAAATAGCAAATCCTTCCAAACCCATTTGAATGTTCTTCAAACCACTATGGCATACACAACACAGCTCAGTTTCTGCATCAGATTTGCCTAGGCTCAGCCAGAATGAGCTCACGCAAGCTAATGAAGCTGCCTCAGGAAGGCAACTTGCTGCAACTGAGTCCTACAGCAGCTGTGAAGTTCTTTACACCTCAAAGTGTGAAGTGCCACCAAAGCTGGCAGCATTCCTGTTTTCAGGGAACAAAGGTTTCACATTAACATGAGATTGTTGCCCCTTAAAATAAAGCAGAGCCAATCTATCAAGGTGGTAAATCAAAAGCACTAGCAACCCGGTGTCACCGTATCACCTTTTTATAGCAAGGTGGCTGCTGCCACCAGACCTGACATTATCCTTGAGCTTATTGCCGCTCTGAATAAGACCATGACGCAAGACTATTTTTTGTGTGCCAAGGGTAGGATGGCTTCTTACTCGCTCTTGCTATGTATGCCACTTTAATGTCAGACCCTGCCTTTAAGCTAGTTAATCAATCCAGCCAAGGGACACTGATCTTATGTCTGACACTGACCTCCAGTTTGGAAGAGAGCACCTCCCAGTACCATCTCTGCTCACCCACAAATACATACTTGCCACCCTGGGACACTTCAGGGTGGCACTGCCACACACCTCCCCAGCCTGCTGTGCCCCACCACACTGCCCACCTCCCTGTCCGGGGGCTGCAGGGTGTCCCGAGGGCTGTGACTTGCTTTTCTTGAGCACAGGGACAGGGGTTGCTGCTTCTCCTCTGCAGGAATACAGCAGGCTCTGCTGGCCGCTGGGACTCACTTCTGTGCAGAGTTCTCGCTTTGCAAAAGATAGGCATTTTTTGCCAGACAGTTGGCAGCTTTGTTCCTCTCAGGAGCTGTCTGTGAGGGTCTTTCAGCTGCATCCCTCCCATCATTTTGACTGGCCATAGGAGAGAAGCAATATTTAAGCTGACAAAACGCTAGCTGTCAGACACCCTGAGGGAACCATGTCACTGTTGACAGGGTCTCATGCCATGCTGTAGCAATAACAGAAATTGACTCATTTTGAATAATTAACCTGTAAATTTACTTGTTTTGCTCTTTTCAAGACTTCCATCTTATTGAACGAAAAGTAACTGGGGAGAGCAACCTCCCTCTCCCCAGAACCAACCCTCTTGTCTGGAAACACCCTCCCAGTCTAGGCAGGGGTGCCACCACGCTCCAAACAGCGGTAAGGTGGTGGGACCCCAGCACATTGCCAGGGGTGCTCTGCACTAAATCTGGGCTGGCATCCCACGGCCAGAATTGTTTGAAGGTGCAATATGTTGCTCATGCTTTTGCAGGGCAGAATCCCATTCTGCTTTCCCCTTTGCCACCAACACTGTTTTGCCCCCAACACTGTTTTGCCCAAGATGCCTGAGCCATTCCTTCACTGTATGTCCTGCTGCTTCTCATTTGTATTTTAGACTGTTGCTTTTTTTCCACCACCACCCCTCATCACGTACATCCATGCCTAAGCCATATAATTTGGGATTAATTGTTCCACTCCTGCTAAATGTCATCGACTTTTGGCTCATTGGCTCATTTCTTCTTTAACATTTTTTATTTAAGGGCTAAGCAAATGGTAATAGCCAAATAAAGCTTTACCCTGTATATAAAGGGCACCTTCCTTTTTGAACCCTGAGGACAGTCTTATACCAAAGCATTTCAGTGCAATTGAGGCAAATGCATGAATTAACATATATTTTATTTCTGAGCTCAACAGTTACTTTTCATCCACCATTACCCATTTCTTATTTTTACAGCCTTGCAAAGGAGGAAAAAAGAAATCAGATTGCTTTCCTAAAAAACAACATCCTTACAGAACAGCAAGAAACCATCTGAAGCTCTCCCTGGGCAAAGTTTGTACTTTCCAGAATTGGCAGGTGCATGCAAGGAATATGACACAAAGTGCAGTTTGTGTAACGTGCCAGAGTCCTGGCTTGACAGCCAACCGCTGCCTCAGTCATCAGCATTGCTGCCTTTTCTCCTCATACTCACAGGCAGCTTTGACACTTGTCTGCAGCTCCCTGACCTCCTCTGCAGTTTGCATTTGGCACACCCATGGTGCTCGTGAAGTAAAGGCAGAGAACAAGCAGCAGAGGCAGGGTTTCTGACCAGGGTCTGACATCCACTGCTTTAAAGTGAGTTGCTTCAGGCTTAATACTGGTCTTTGCTCATAGACACTTTTCTGGAAAACACAGGCAGTGAAGTAAACCTGACCCTGCGCTGGTCCTGGTCTCAAGCAGGGCAGGGCATGGAAAATCAGCCACAGCAGAGCCTGGTGCAGGGGAGAGGGGCTGACCTGAAAACAGCATCTGAGTGATCTGGCAATGACTGTGCTGGTGCTCAGACCTTAAAAGGATCGCACAACGCTCTTTGTGGTTGTCCAATTCAGACAAAAGAAAGACTTGGCTATGTGCCAAGTGATACACAACTTACCCCAGGAAGGTGGGAACAACAATTAGCAATGCTTATGCTTTCAGGCTTCAACCATAATCCAAACTACAGCACTATTTATTATTAAAAAAAAAAAAAAAAAGAAGAAGTGGATGCAGACCCCAGAGTACAAAATCCAGTGAGTTTGCTCACTCACACAAGCACTCTCACAGGAGAGACATCTCAGGACCATGCTGCTGCCCCAGGTCTGGGAGCAGGCTGAAGTCTTGCAAGGGCTCTTACATGAGTTTAAGCAAACCAGTCTTGGGAACACCACACGCTGTCAGACCATTATCTCATGGCTCAGTGGAAGCAGAGGACACTCGGACCTGCTTGGAGCCGCTTACCAGGCCCGAAGATCAACCTTAGTATCTTCATTATGCGCTTTGAAGAAGAAACGTGAAAATATTTTGGGAGGACCAGCTTGTTCACACAGAAAACCTCACACGGATTTGCCTGAAGCAATTCGTGAGTCTACAACAACTGGCCAAGTAATTTCAACAGATCAAAACATCAGGAAGAAAAATAAATAAATAAAGGCAACACCTTAGAAACACTGTCTTTCCTTTCCTCATTTTGAGAAAAAAAAAAAAAAGTGTTTTGAAACTCATACAAATTCACTCCTGAACAAAATTCCCTTGCCCCAACAGAAAGTAAAACATTAATTTGGGGATTAAACTGAATTTGTTAGATATTTATACTGGCTTTCTCCTTCTGCTCCTAAGAAGGACCCAAGTAAACAAACAAACAAACAACTACCAAGAACACAAAACCAAGAAGACCTAGAAATTTCACTCCCATCTGAGCTGAATTCTTTTCCTTATTCAAGTCATCACCTGTACAAGACAAACTGACCAAACAACCCAGCCCCACCACCCTAAATGGCATATTTATATCCACATATTTTGCAAGCCAAAAGAAAAAATACCTTTTCTGTGTCAGTCTAGGAAAGAAGGAGAAGAAAAACAAGCTTCTCTGCAGCAGAGCTGAGGGGCCCCCACCTGAGGTGCTGCTACGTGCCTCCTGCCTTGCCAGGTGTGCTCCCTTGTTTAGGGGTTGCTTGGTGCACCTGAACCCAATTAAGGGGTGGCACAGACCTGCAAAACCCATGTCTGAGGGTGGTGTCTCTGCCCCCTGCCTCCCCATCCCTCACAGCTGCTCTCATGCTGCACAATGGTGCAATATGAAATTAAAATGCTCCCATAGTTGATACCAGGTGAAGACCGTTGCCTTTTCAGAGCCAGGCATGCACTGCTATGCGTTATGTTCCTTTGGAGTCTAACCTGCCACCCTCCTCTTCCACACAGACATGGAAGGTCTCCTGAAAATGGAACAGAGGTTTATAAAAATAGATCACTTGTACATCTGCTCTAGAGCTCTTACTGTGCTGTGAAATTATACCCACACCATGTTTTGTGATTTCAAAGGCTATGCAATTACTTTTCCTTGGAAAGTACAAAACCCTGAGACAAGTGGATCTCTTAAAAATTCATGTCTCTCTTGTGTACTGCTTTTTTTTTTCTTTTCCCATAATTAATAATTATTTAAACATGTGGTTGTGCTCAGTCTGACACTCCTGGAAAATTGCTGAATCTGTTTTGAAGACATCAGTATAAAAGAAACAAGAAAGAAAACTGAAGAAAGCTCATACTATTTACCTTCCCCACCTACAGAGCTGTGTGTACATCAATCCACTGCTATTTGCTTGTTTCTATTTACTACACAACTTCTACATTTCAGATATCACCAAAAAAAAAAAAAAAGCAGCCTTTTTTTAATATGCTTCTGATTTTTTTAAGTGGGGAATGTGACTTATATTTTTGAAGATATGAAGAGTGGAAAATGCCTCAGTACTAAAAACCCAATGGAAATTATTTTAAAGCAGATAATTTCCATAAAACATTTAGATACGTTTCAAAACTAAATGACCTGCTGATGAGAGAGATATTTTTTTGTGTTATGTGATGGCAGAATCCTGAAATCCTTGTTCATCCATGACTCTCACTGAAATTTAGGAAAAATTTGTCTGAGTCGAGACAGCAGGATTCAGACTCAGTGATTTTTGCACGAGGCCCTAGGGCCAAATTTGTACTTGATTTAAATCAGGCCAGCAGAACTGAAATCAATAAAATGCCATTGATTTATATCAGCTCTTACTTATTGCTATAGTACCCATGTTTATTTCTTCACCCCCATTGTAATCATTCTCCACCAGTCATTAACCACACATATATAGAAGCTATCATGTGGCACCAGCTAACTGACTGCTCTTTGGAAAACTCCAAATGTCAGATTTCCCTCATTTGCAAGATCTTGATCTCACTAATGCTGGTGAAAATAAGGATTTCTACAACTCAGCCCCATGCTGTTCCATTGGGATTAATGAGAAAAAAATGAGGACTGGAACACAGCAAAGATTTCAGCTACTGTGAACACTGCCATTTGCGTTGCTTTGAGGCGTGACATGCAGGGAATTTTAGGGTTGGTTCTTTCTGGGTTATTTTACTCTGGTAATTTCAGTTCTATTCAATAATGTGAAACCTCCTAGTGCGGTTTCTAAGCAGATTCTCTGTCATTTCCTTCTGGGTTGCTTTAACTTTTTTCCTTTTGTTGTTCCACAGAGATGCTCAAACCTCTCATTTGCACCAAAATGTCCCATTTCTATTATTTATTCAAAGTGGCAAATAATGACACTGCCCAGAGACAGAAGGGTGGGATGCCTGGGCTGTGCCCACATGAACAGTTTGCTGCAGACCAGTGGGACAGCTGTGAAGTGGATCCCCTGACTGCCGTTTGGTTCAGGTCACAGAGTGATTTGGGACAATGGAAGTCTGAGCTTAGGAAGGACTTTCCCCTTGTTGTCTAACCAGTTGTAGTTAAAACAAAATTACAGTCCTCCAGGTGCACGTTAATATGTGTGGTTTGAGTCTGATGAATTAAGTGAGCGTAAGGATGGTGTAGTCCAGCAGTTTGTCCAGCAGCCACTGCTCGCCAGAATTTTGGACCTGATTGAAATTCCATTGAGGTTACCTTGATTTCATTGAATTTATCACTGATTTCAGCTCAGTCTGAATCAAGGCATTCATTACTGCCTTGAGATTTTATTGAGTTAACTTACCGTGTATTGATACTTCAAAAATTAAGAAACTTAAAGGAATGCCATCTGAGCATTACAAAGGTGGGCTGCTCTTCGTTCTTATTCAGATACATAGCCAATCTTTTTAAGAAACTTCATTGATGTGCTTGCCTTATTACCATCTTGAGGCAAGGAATACAATATACTAAGATAGGTTGATTGAAATCTATTGATTTCTTTGTATGTCCACATCTGTAATGTGTTAGGGTAAGAATAAGCACATGCGGATATTTTCACTATCATCCACATTAAAATGGCTTTTAAAATTATCTCTCTCTTGTAAATGTCAAAACTTTACAGCTACTAAGGTTAATTTAAATGTAAAAAATTCTGGGTGAAATTTTGTGGTTTGGTAATGTTTGCCCAAAATTGAAAGAAAGACATGTAATCTTAATTTAAAGATCCAATCCCTGAACTCGCTGTCCCAGTGACCGTGTATGTTGACATTGCTTTTATCAGTGTTCTCCAAACAAATAATCTATGTAACCAGAGTTAGATAAAAATATGGAAACTTAAATGAGGCCACTCCTCCAGCTGTCTAAATAGGTTTTATATTTGCTATGATAGGAAATCCATACTAACCAACCTACACACCTATTTTCTGATACTTCACGTGCATAGTCTCGCTGAAGCAGTAGAACATGTGGATACCAGTCACTTAAGAGACTGTCACATGAATTTCCCTGCACAAGTTCCTGTGCTAGTCTAGTAATCAATGCTCAAGGCTTTCTAGCTCTGCTGCCACATGCTTATTTGCAGGGAAGAAGACAAGAGTTGAATTTGGCAGTCAGTATTTGATTTCTTCATAGAAGAATCATTCATTTAAACGAATAAACATATACAGTCAATGGTCATGACGGTACAGTTGCGTGCCCCCTGCCACATGGGGCTGACATCTTTGCTGAGTCACTCACCACAATGGGACTTCATTCATTGAAAAAGCCAGCTTATCTATGACTCTTTTTGTTACAGTTTGTATTGCATTTTTAATCTTCTCAAATGACTTCTGTGTCATCACCTTGTCTCATCACTTTAGCTGTTAGATCCCTCTTGAATTCCTTAAAATCCTTCTTAGAATACATGAAATAAATCATAGCGTATGGTTGGGAAACAAACCTACAACACTTATCCTTGCAACCCGTGGCAGAAATACTTGTCGTTCCAAACACCCTGCATAATCCTGAGTGCTCAATACAGAAAGTCTCAGAAAGGTGTGCGGACAACAGCTAGCACTTGAACAGAGGGAATTAGAAGAAACAATGCTACTGCAGAAGGATGTCAGTCCACACAAGAGGAGACAGATGTATCAAAAGAAGGAACCAATACATCAGTGTGTTGATCAGCATTTCTCTGAAACAAGGAACATCAGCTGTGTAAAAAGGGACTGCTCCTGAAAAGCCACAACAGGTAGGCTGCTTAGATGGGTCAAATTCACTGAAGAGAAGGGGAAAAAAGTCACTGGATGTCACTTCTCTGCAGAAATCCAGCTGAAGGAGTGCAGTGCTCCATCTGGCAGAAGAGTAGTCAGACCTACAGAGGAGGAATTTTGCTGTGATCACTTGGGAGAAGCTGAGACATACATCTAAATATGAAAAGCCTTTCATGAAAAAGATGGAATTTAATTTCTTGCTTCTCTTTCCCATTTATTTTTTTTTTTCTTTTCTCATGGTGGTGATTTTCTTCATCATTACTGGCTGGTCTGAAAGTAGTGAAATATCTAGTCTTCCAATTTTATCCTTAAGGGTCATGCCACCTCAAAAAGCACTTTATTATCATGATATGTAAGTTTATTTTGTCATTTGTTTAGCTCTAATTGTGATATGCATCTTATTTATTTTTTTTAATTCTCTTTTTACGTTTCCTTGTGCATGTTTGAGGTGACCTAAATGCTTCCCATTTGTCATTGCTTTGTTTCTACTCTGCAGCAGAATAAGAAATGGAGAACATCACATCCTCCCTAAGATGTTCTGCTCATTTTTTTTCTGTGATGTATTCTGAGTGTGCCCTTTCCTTTGTCGTATGAGGTGCTTTCTTGCAGCAACTTTTAACAATTGTGATTGATTTCTTGGCTTTCTTTTTAACCACAGACTAAAACTTCTTTAGTTTTCCAGCTGCCACAGTCCTTCAGTTTCTGTATCTTGACATTTTCTCCAGGAATTTGTTAAATGATTCTCAAGAACCCACGTTTTGAAAAATCTTCTAAATCTATCTTTGTCCACATGTGACAATAAAACATTCAGACAGTAAACAAAACATTAATTCAGAATTCTCCATAAATATTATGTAAACGTAAATCCTTCTGCCTTTCATATTGCTAGAGACAAATATGGTAACTGTAAACACAGCAAGCATGTACTTGACTTCACCTGAAATAACACTAGTAGCATCTCCTATATTTAGTCAGATCATTAGCTTTTTTTCTTATATAAAACCTTGGGAACAAATGGGTGTTGGTCACCAAACTTTATGATGTCACACAGAACATTACAACTGTAACACCTCCTTGTGGTCACCATCCTATTATTATGACGTTATTATGATATTGTGGTTTCGAGGCAGTTGCCTAGGCATGCACATGTAGGGAAATTTTAAATGCCTTTGGCTATAAGCAGGTGGGGCTGGTAGACTTGGCAATCACCTAGAGGGGGGCAGATGAAAACTGGTAATATAGCAAGGCCTGTTGCCTCTGATCTTGATCAGAAATTAAAATCCTGCAAGATTACAGTCTTCTGTGTGTGTGTGCCAATTTACTGTTAAAGTCCAGAGGAAAACAAAAATAAAAAGCATTATCAAAGACAGTTATGTGCCAGGTCAGTACTTTGTTTTAGTGTAAACCCAAACGATGAGCATATTTGAAATATTTGTTATTAGCAGCTAATGCACCCCATTTTTCCATAGGGAAGCCAGACAAATTTCTCATGCACATAGACTGGTGAAGTAGGAGTTGACCCACAGCCAAGGAAACATTCATTTTTTCCTTGCTTATAAAAATAAATAAATACATAAATAAAATTAAAACAGGAAGCTGTATTTCATGATGAAATCTCAATCCTTTTTCTGAACAATTTTCCTGCAATTTGTTTGCATTTTGTGGTATTTCTCAAAAAACATTATACTGATTTACTTTAATGCACAAGTGGAAAAGGGCAAGTGGGGGAGATGGGGACAAAGAGAAGATATTAAGACAACACATCAAACCTTGCAGATGTACAATGCTAAGCACAATGCCCAGGTGCTGGCGATGCTTCATGCACTGGAATATAAAACTCTGGAATTCAATGGGTTTGGAGAACAACAACAAAGGAAGAGCTAGTTGCTGCTAGCAATGAGAACGGACTAAGGGAGCAAAATCTCTTGCATGTAAGGCATCAGATCCAGAAGAGAGAATGAAATGTGGTACTGGTTGACTGAAGAAATGCAGCTGGTACTTTGCCTGGTGCTCAGTTCGAGGTTAAGACTTTAAAAGACAGAGTGAAGGATTTAACTGCACTTGGCAGTTTTATCTGATGCATGTACAAGTGGATCAATGTGCTTTCTTGTCTCTCTCCAATACCATATAAATCTCAAAAGCAGTTGGATGAATAAGCAGAAGGGAAGACCTGAAAATGAGTTTCTCACTGACCTGGGATCTCCAGGACTTTTGTTCTTTTTGGTTTTAGTGTTATTCAATATAGCCTATTTGGAAATTAACCGTCAATAAAATTCAAACCTTTTGGAAGCTTGAGCTTGATTTCAAAGCAAAATAGCTCATTTAAAACAAACACTTGCACATTCACTTCTCTGCAACCAGTTGAATCTAAATATACATACATCCAACACCCACAAACTGAGCTGAAATTTACACTGTATGTATACACAGCAAGAATTTCCTGACTTAAGACACTATGATTTAAACAAGAAAGACAAACAGTAGACTAAGAGCATGGTTTCTGACACAGTGATAGGGAGAAGTAAACCTGGAGAATCAGGCAAATTGCTAATCACTGCAACAAAAACCTCTGGAAAAGCTAAGAATTCTTCAGTGCTTAGTTGATTCACCCAAGGAATATATTTCATATTCAGCCCTGACTTTTTTCTTCACTCCTTGGCTTTGGAATGTCCCTGACGTAGGGGGAGATTGAATGAAGGAAAAAAAAATTACAGAGAAAATTGAGAAATGTAAAAGTAACACTTTTTATTGGTCAAATTAAAATTACTTTCTTAATCAGCTGACGTATCAGACAGACACAGAAAAACCTCAGGCAAGACAGTTCAAATTTTGCTTAAGTTCTAAGTACAGGTTGGAGCTGGTCCCTGTTTTACTGAAATGATTTCATAGACTATGATGCACTGACAGCAAATCACCTAGCATGCCAGGTGAGGTGAAGGATGAGTGACATCCCTCCTGTCCTGACCCTGGTCAGAAATGCTACATGCAGTGTCCATGCGTCTCATAAGTCTTTGGTCCCCATGCCTCCTCCTTCCACCAACCTGCTATATTGCTCTGCTGCAACATATGTGAAAGAGAACTTGCATAGAAAAGTATGTCTGGGAGAGGAAAGGAAAAAGAGAGCAACTGCATCTGCATTCCTACGTAACATCACGTGGCTGGTAGAGAGCACTGAAATCAGGGTTGCAACTGCTTAAAGACCTGATGGCAACTACAGTAACATGGAGAAACAAGCCACTGAAGAGAGAAATTTTCCATTGTCATCATTATCACAGTTATTTCTTAAACTCAGCTCAAACCAAACAGAAACTGTATTTAATTTCTGGGAATTTCCATTTCAGGGCAGAAGAGCTGAATTTGAATAACAATGCAAACTCCCCAACCCATCAAATCATTTAAGCCTGTTCTTCTCGACCTTAAACTTTTGGGATCTTGGACTAAAACACTTGCAGAAAAACACCAGGTGGTACTTATGCCTATTTTAAAACTGAGAAAAACAGAATTCAGAGATTACATGACTTACACAGGCAAGCAAAACTAGTCAGCTGCTCTACTATGAAGAAAACCATTTCGCCCAGTCTCCACAAAACAGGATGAAAGGTTAGCTTTAACCTTACAAACTAACTTACAGTTTGGCCATACCCAGCTTGGTACATATAGGAAACACAGTTAGAAGGAACAGATAGAGCAACAGTGAGCATAAAGGCTGCCAACAACCAGCACTGGTTTACATTTTTCTCCCTCTGTAAGGAAAAAGGCCACATCTCTAGAAAAATGGGCTTTGTGTATAAATGTATATATATATGATTTTCTTAGAAAATATGGAAAGGAAATATACATTTCTTATGCCCGCTTGTCTATAGCATTTTTCCTTTCTGAGTTACTATTTCTATTTATAAAGGCCTGGCATTGAATAAGACAATACAAAACAGACTGTGTAACAACAAATTAGCCATCCAAGTATTGATCCCAAGAATAACACATGTATGAAATGAACACTTAATCTGGACAGTTTGCCAACACTTAAATGAACGTGTTTAGTCATAAAACTGTACTGCTATCTTTTCTTAAATGATAAAGAGCTGCCTAAAAACACTCATTAGATTGTTGAAGGTTTGGGTACAGAAAAAAAGGCAAACCAAAGAGTTGACAAATCCTTCGCAGTGCTCTGTCCTTGCTATCTATGTGGGGCAAACTCACTGGCAGAGTAGGGGACAAGAAAGTTTATGAAAGATTCCTCTTCTGTAATATTTTGAGGAATTAAAACATGCCTTCTGAAGCCTACAGTTAGGTTTTCTAACTACATAAAAGCTAGTATGCTGAGGAATTGCTACAAAAATGTAAGCCCTAATACGAATTCTTGGGAAGAGCATAGAACCCAAGTTTGGATCAATTAGAGGTACCATGGGATAAATCTAGATCTAAAGCAATGAAGGGGGCTCCAGGTAACTCTGTCAACAGAGCTATTAATAAGTGATGGACTTCTCAGGTACAGTGTGCAGAAACCAGAAGCTGCCTGCTGCTCATCTGCAAACTGCTGAGAGCAAAGCATATTTACACAGACAGTTTTTGGCACTTAGGAAGGGAAAAATCTAGGGTTTGTGCTGAAAATTGAAATGCCCTGTTTCTAGATTGACTGCTGATAGCATTCTGTTTGTAGCAGTAAGTAAAAGAGGTTTTAAATATTAACAATATTTCTTACGTTCTGCATGAGGAGTAAGAGGGCACACTCCTCTCCTTCCTTTGTCCTTTCACACCTTGACTTTTGCTT
Organism: Anser brachyrhynchus; assembly: GCF_964034855.1. Lineage (NCBI taxonomy): Eukaryota > Metazoa > Chordata > Aves > Anseriformes > Anatidae > Anser > Anser brachyrhynchus. Next base: position 15,506,221 of record NC_137700.1, read on the forward strand.
TTCTTCATGGTGTTTCTCTTCTTTCAGAAAACAGGGAAAATTAATATTTCCTCAGCTGAAGCAATATTTATATCCAATACCTCCCCCGATTCGGTTCATATTTGCAAATTGCCTATTTGGTTTTAGCTCCTTGCTTTCATAATCCTCCATTTTGTTTAACTGCAGTACACAGGAGACTGGTAGGATTACAGGAAGAAAATGAGCTGCATGATGCAACCCGAGGAGGATGTGGCAAAAGGGAATTTTCTGGCAAGAAGGGATTATTTTTAAGTCATCTTTTCTAAAACTCTATTTTAATGGAATTAGACTGATGTCCGATACATATTTGATTTCACCAACCTTTGAGAGACCCGTGCTTGCCTATGATATCTCTGTGTAGTAAAGGATTCTGCAGCTATGATATTTGTTTTATTTCAGGGTAAATTCCATAGGAAAGTATGGTATTTTAAAGCTGAGCAAAAGATATCAAGAATCAAAAAATAGTGACATTATGGCTTTATAAATGTCCTCTTCCTTTTTTTTTTTTTTTTATTTTTAATGCAACCTACAGTTAAGATATCTAAGAAAGCACACTTTTCCTTATATATGAGTGCACATTACATCTGATCAAATGTGTCATTCTTTTAACTCTACAGTTATCTCATTGGCATAATGGCTCAGTGTATTTTAATTGACTTAGATTTCTTGGATGAAATCCTGACTCCAGTGAAGCCAGTGGCAAAACTACAATCCCTTAAATTCCCAGCTTTCAAAACACTACTTTAATAATCTCATCACTCATATTACTCATACATTTTTTTTCTCAGCTCTCTTCACACATTGCATACAGCTGCAAGATGCAGCTCTCTGTCCCACTGGATAATTCTCCATGAATGCAGTTTCCTGAGGTATACAAGGTAATGATTTGCTTAATGCAGGTGGGCAAGGCTCTAAAGTTGATGTTGCTTTCATTAATTCTGGCACTTTTTAGATTCTAAAGTTTACATCTGCAACATTCAAACTTTCCTAAAGTTGTTTTTTGACTTACTTGTAAAACGAAGGAAAACAAAGTAAAATATTTCAAGATGATTTGAAGAGGGCTACCTTGTTCCACCATTAAGCAAAGATAACACAAACATGGCAATGAAACATTGCCCAGCTGTGGGGCCTGTCCTATACAGTGGTCCACTACAAGCAGGTATTTCACAGACTGCTTAGCATTAAGCAATAGAAACATAAACTGACTGCAATAATTTTTCTGCTGCGTTAAATGTTTACTCCAAGTTTTGGTGGATTTGGTCTCAAGCTTTTCATCCAGGTGTGTGTCTTGCCTGCATTTCACACCTAGAGAAGAATCCAGGCAATTCAGAGAAGTATCAGGCAATATTTCAGAGAAACATTTTTGTTTCTCTCCTTTACTCTTCATAGAATCACAGAATTCTCTCTGAACTCTTCTCTGAACGTACTTTATATTGTTTGACTGAACAGTACGAGGCTTGTGGGGATAGAAGAAAGAGGAGTGTTTGATAGAGAATAAGATTATTATGCAAAAGCAGAGACAAAATAACTTTGTTTATTTATTTAGATTTTAGTGTTCCACTTTTTTACCCAAGACTGAGCTCAAGAGCTTAAACAAGTGGCTTATCCCAGAACAATGGCCTTAATTTACTTCACAAATGAGACACAGGAGCCCTGGAGGCAGAGAGAAAACATGAGATAGGCTATGGGGAGGATTCAGTGTAATTAGTTCTGCTTAATGTACTTTCAAATTTAGTGTGGGGTTCAGATCTTCCAGTTCACCTTTAAAAGGTAAAGGGGCCCCTTTTAAGCTGCCAGAAAAGATTTGGCTGAGGTACTGAGGGGCCTCCAGTGCAAATTTACTCGTATCATTAGAAAAGCCATTTCCTTTTACGTGAGCCTAATGAAAGTACACTTAATTTGTAATTTTGTATAATTATAGATCTTGATGAGACAGATGAATGTGAATTCAGTATCAGCTAGTGAGTTCATCATTCCTTGTATCATCTATTTCTCAATTATCTCTAATGGTTGTCTTCAAGAGATTTATAACTTGTCATTTTCCTGCTAACCCACGTAAAATATCCTAGAAGAAATGTACCACTGATTTGTCCTAAGGAGACCAGTTTCAGTGTCCTGCACCAAGTTTCTGAAGGTCAGACTTCTAAAACACTTCCAGACTGTGATCGCATATCTCAAATGTAGATGACATTTCCTTCCAGCTCATGGTATTCCCATTGAATGCTTTCAATTTTCCAGAAGAAATTCCAGCACTGATGTCCTCTCACCTCACATTGCCTTCCCTTGAAACCTTGCTCAGGTACATGCTAGACTTTCATCATATGGCCAATTATTTCTACATACACTTCTTTTTTATATATTGCCAACTTCCTAAATATTGTTTGGGGTTTTCCAGATCTCTTTTTCCTTTCCTCCCATGTCCTCACAGTCAGTTGCAGCAAACAAAATGGCAAAGTGACCTCCACCCTGGGCTCTGGGCTATAATATCACAGGGGCGTTCTGTATCTCTCATTGCTTTTCTTAGTAATCTTTTCTTCCAGTCATGTTTCTTTGGTTTCTTTAAACTGCTTGACTTACTCCCAGGAGCAATGCTTACAAGAGATCTATAAAGCCTAAAAGGAAAACCAAACATGAAGCAGCACAGAGAAACCTGCATGCTTTTCAGAATTTTTTGGTGGCTCTTGAATGCAGGGTGCGACATGTATCTGAAAAAATGTGTTACAGAGAAAGAGCAATTGTTCCTCTTCCAAGAATCTCTCATTAGGAAAGAAGCCATCTGAATCATTCAGATGCAAATAATAATAATAAAAAAAATCTGCATTTCTAATCTCCCTTTTACTCTTTTCATGGTCATCTCGAGATATTCAGGGCAAGGATTCAATCCCATTTTGAACTATTGAAAAAGTAAGCTCACATTCTGTGGTGGTTTTTCTGTGCTTATTCATCTTGCTGGCTTTTATCTTGAAGGCCTTCAGGCTTACCTGAGAACTTTTTTTTTTTTTTCTTTTCAGACTAAGGTGATAGGGCAGCAGTCTTAGTAGAAACAAATCTTTTGCCATCAGCAGGAGAGGTATTCATAATGCAGTTCTGTTTATCAATGTACAAAATGAGAAATATTGCAGCTTCTCAGTCTGCCACTTCAAGATGTTCAGAACCATTTATGCTTTGCCATTACAACACCCCTCATATCTGTTCAACCAGGAAAATATTTCACTGCTCTTGTGACAAATATTTTGGTTATAAGTATTGTTAATTTTGCAGTGCATGGTGTAATTGAGTACCCTTAAACATACATGAATTGTCAAGCACTCCGGGTACCTCTCAGCATCTGATCTGATTATGGAAATGCTTGTAGGTAAGATTTTTCCTCCCCAAAATGTAATAAACATATTTGTATGAAATACATGAATAAGCGATGTTTAGAGATAGGCAGATTAGAACTGTTTGGGAAGACATTACATAAATGTAAGGCAGATTCCATCTTGTAGTGCAAGAAAAGATACAGGTGACTTTCCATCTCTTGCTGATCAATGCTTATTGTATTGCAAATGCTGAAGTAGTTTTGTTCAGAATTATTAGCCACAAGCAGATAGCTCAAAACTGCAGAAGGCTGGTCAAAGATAAGGAGGAGACAGGGCCTTTTCCAGAACAGACTACTGGCAGGACTAACCTCACCTTGTTTTTCTCAGAGAAACTATGATTGATGTAAGAATAACCCTAGACCAAAAGCCACAGCATCTCTCTACAGTTCCAGCAGCTGCTAGGAAATAAGGTTTCCTATTATTCTTAAGAATAGGATAGAAATGATAGTTTTCAAGCTCAGAGGATAATAAGATTCCCCAAGGGCTCTCATAACTTAGCTTTATGTGGTCTGTGTTTGGATGATATTTAAAGGAAGGTCTTATGTGGAGAAATTGCGAGTCCTTGAGTGCCTGACTACCACATACTGAACTGGGTGAGATCTTGCCTTGGCAAATGTGTACGAACTGGCCAGAGGGTAAAGACTTATCATCATGTCCTCACGTTTCACTGAGCTTGCATCAATTGATTGCTACCCTCAGCCATCTTCACTAAAAAAACAAACTGATAGCACCACAAACACAGAACTGAGGCATAAATCAGGTAGATACAAGTAGAAAGGGAAAAAGTGTTGGTTAAAAAAGAAATATGCATGGTTACATAAATGAAGAATTAACAGAAAGATAAAGTTTGCAGGGAAAGTGTGGATTTTGATGAAGTTTTGATGGGAAGGTAGAACATGGATTTCAATGTAGTTTCAGTAAAAATTTATTTACGGCACTGTTTCTTAGCTTAACAGTATTTGAATGTGCCTGGTGAAAAATGACCCTGGAAACCACTTCCATAGGGAAAAATAAATAAATAAATAAAAATCAGGGTCAGGTCTCTGGCTACTGTAATTGCACAGTTCTACTTTGGACAACCTAGTTCCACACACTTCCTCCAGCACAGCATCTGCTCCTCTGCTCTGTTACAATAAAAACAACTAAGTAAAAGCAGAGACGGAAAAACTTCCCACTGAACTGTGGAAAGAGACAGTATAATTCTTGGGAATTGCACTGGCAATAGCAGCAGTACACAAAACTAAATTTGGGAGCTGGATAAACATCCAGCTTCTAAGTGATGTCTCACTCCTGCAGTAAAAGTGCTACATATTTGAAGAAACACGGAATGAGAAATGATTTTTCTTAAAATGAGTGAAGTACTTACTACTCAGTGTTTAAGATCAACAGAACAAAGAGATTCCATGAATCACAATTTCCTCTGTTTTCATTTTTTCCCTTTTCCATTTATTGAATGAAAATATCAAGCATGCAGATCGCTTACCTATGTAATGTTTCATTTCACAGGTTTTTGGAGAGAAGGTGATAGAGGCAAAATATAATAATCACATCTTGCCTGTCATATCATAACCATATTGTAACCTGGAAGATTTAGAAAGGGGAGCAAAAAGCTGAAATGTTTAGAAGATTGCAATGCTTCAATGCATATGTACAAAAGAAATCTTTGGCTAAGAATAGATGTTTCTCACTTTTCTCTGCTAACATGTGGTGCAGACAAGGAGATTTCTACAAAAAGCAGTAGCAATAATCCCCTTCCACCCCAACTGCCACAAGTTCTTGCAAGTGATTTGTATAGCATGAATTTCATCTGGATTTGCTGACCTCCCTACAGAGCTCATCATATGGATGTCAGTAATTTTACATAGCTTTGTTTTAGCCTCACATGCTGTATACTTAATGGTATCACCATGCAGTAGTGGCTTAGAATATATTAAGATGTTAGTTTTTCCTTGTTTCCATCCCTGCTGCAGACGGAGTGAATAACTCCTGTACTCCTCTCGCCTTCCTTTTGAAGCATACAGTCCTCAGGATGCCAGCATCACCCCCGCTTTGCTGTGGCTCCGCTCTGACTCCATGTCCACAAGCGGCTTGTGCCGGCTCCCTGCTGCCCTGGGCTCGTGGCAAGAAGTGGAGGCAGACGTGTGGGAGCCGCAGCAAATAGCCCAGGAGAGGAGGAGCTGTGTTCGCCCACCTGGCTCCATGTAATGGACAATCCTCACCGCTTCCAGTGGCAAGGGCTTTGTGCCCTCTGGGACCTTAACACCTGCAGCCTGGTGCCTTGCTCAGGCAAAGACTTGGAAGATCACCTGAGGTGCCTTTAACCACACTTCTTCAGTCAAGGGTTTACAGAGGAAGAGAAAACCAATTGTTGCAGAAAGAGAAAACCAATGTCAGCAGACTCAGCTAATAAATCCCACTGTGGCATTATTCCCATCCATACTTGAGCTCTTCTTTTCTTACTCCCTATTTTTTTTTTTCTTTCTCATGCATTTACTGCTTGTTTCTTTGTTTCTGTTTTGTTTTTCTCTTCCAGTATGTTAACAAAAGTGGAAAAAAAAGTCTGCAAACATGGTATAAAAAAGCTCAGATGCTGGAGTCATGTCTGACATGAGATGTGACATCACCACCACCCTAAAACCAGCTTAAGCCTGTCTTTCTCTTGAAAAAAATGGGCTCTGGAGAAAGCCTGTAAGTCTTCGTATTACTGTTAAGTTTTTAATCCGCACTTGCGTTAGCGCTGATCTGACAGCTCGTTCGGCCAGTGCTGAACTCATGTTACTGAATGCCGGGTTGGCAGCCTTCTCCCTGCCGAGACAGCGCGGCTGCTGCTGAGCCTGTGCCCCTTTGATAGCAAAGAGGACCAATGAATTTGGGATGCTTTGCTTTCCCAAGAGCCTCTTTATTACCGTCCAGCTCTTCTGACACTTCAGAAATACAAAGTTAAATTTTGTCTCTGCCCTTTCCCTATTTGAAATGGTTGTTTTACTGCATTTTGGCTGCAAAAAGGTCTGTAGTTCAAAAGTAGCATCAACTCAGGTTACTGCAGAGAGTTGTTAATCTTCATCCTTGGGCACTGGTGAATGACAGCACAACTGCTGGGTGCATGCTGAGGGCTGGAAGGGGAATGGGAGGGAAGCTGGGCTCAAGATGCCTCTTTTACACCTTAAGCCTTCAATGAAGCCTTCGCAGTGGGACAAGAGGAGGGTGTGGGCTTCTCCCAACCTGAAAGAAAGTCTTCATTTACAACAGCTGAATCTGGATTGATTTTTGTTTTGGGCTTAAGTTACATCTTGTTTTCCTTTCATCTCTTTTCTTCCATGTTGCTACTGACATAAACTGTGATGACCCTAAAGGCAGGTTACAGAAAAGTCCTGATTATGGCACTGGAAAGTTCTACTTCCATTCCTCTGGAAGAACTACTCATGTGAGTGCCTAAGATCACCGAATCCATAGATTATTGCACCAAGTCTGTTTCCACAAAAAGCACCCCCCCTCCCTCAAAATGACAGCTGCTGTATCTGCACCAGGATGCTTAATAGTTCTAGCATGAAGAGAAAGCACCTGCGCTTCTCTGCCTTCAGTCTAACGAAGACTCTACAAACTAGAATATTTAGCCTCTGTGTGCCCCTCCAGAAGCAAAGCACACTAGAATAAGTTCTTTAGTGATGATAATAACGACTTAAGACCAGCACCTTTCATTTCAGGAGCTAGCAGCTACCTTTTAAAAACACTTTTAATAAATATACATTATAGTCATATGTATTCAAATCATTCTGCTAACACAGAGCTACTGTCACAGTGGTTAGTTCACCCATTCTTTGCATTAATAACAACACAAATTTATTCTTCCCCATAGTCTATATTTAAATATTTTGAAAAGTTTGGCAAATATTAACCCTTACACAGCTCTGTAAGTCTGGAAGCTGTTCTCATCCTCACAGTGAGTAATATGAATGCCAAAGATATTAAGTAATTTCTTCTGAAGTTTCTCATTGAGATATCTGATATTTGCTAGCTTATATTCCTCTCTTAATTGTTACATCTTATTGATTTCCAAGAAGCACCTAAAAACTGAAGGTAGAAAATAAATCCAAGACTATTTGTGTCTGGCTGAATAAACAGAAAATCTAAGTGAGATGGACTACAAACAAACTGGAGCTTGGCAAGCTAAGGAGGATTAGTGCTCTTCTGTCCCATGGCAATATTATTATTTTTTAAATGTCTTTATCAGGTAGAGGAGTGAGAAACAACACAGGGCGCATAAGCAGGCTAATTAGTTTGTTAGCAAGGTTAATCACTGCCTCAGTATGGCACCCTGGCCTCCTGCTATTATCTACCCAAGAAAACTCACTAATTCAGTTAGGTGTGGCCTGTTTATATATTAGGATACAGCTTCTGCCTTTTACCTCTCACTTGAAAAGCTGTATTTCAGAAAACATTAGTGGAGAAGGGGAAAGAATATACCATGTGGATTTCTGTATTTAACACTGTTAAGGGTCTCCTGCAATCAGAACTGAAAGAAATTTTTTTAAAATGTTTTTTCCTGCCATGGTTTTGCCAATTGGGAAAAAAAAAAAAAAAAGCTTTCATTTTTTTTTCTTGAAACAATGTGGCTAGACATCTCCCTTTTGCATTAATTCCAGCTGCAGTTTATAGTCCTCTGTTCACTTTCTAAATACAAGGCGTCACTCTAGACCTTTTCTGCTTCTTTCTTCACATGTAATGGAAATACACAATTCTTTCTCTTTTATTCTCTCCTGGCTTTAGCTCTCCTGCTGTCCTTGCAAAGGTACTTCACCTCCTGGCACCTTCTGGCATACCTCAAACAGACTGAATGAATTGCAGTCACCAGCAATGAAGCCCATCAGTGCTATCAGACTCTGTTTTTCCCCTCTTTTTTCTTTTTAATTCTTTTTAATGATAATGGCTGCATTCCCACCCAGCCCATTCCAGGACTGAGCTATGGAACTGAGGATTCAGATTCCTTTACACTCTGCTGAGAAGGGAGTGTGCAGGCCCATGAAATGTTGTTATATCTTTAACCACATCAAGGATTTTGATACAGACAGTAGTTTCAAAAAACAGAGATAGAAGATTGAAAGAGAATAAGATATAACAGGATTGCCGTAACTTTGAAGCTATTTTTCAATAAAATAAAACTATGGTTGAACTTCATGTTGGAATGCCACAATACTGTGGGAAACGGAGGAGTCAATTCTGTTTCACCTGCAGGAAAGGGGAACAAATTCTTCACAATGCTTTTTATTAAAATGCTGATTTTGACTTTTTGCCTATGACAGAGCAATCTGTAAGAGAAAGTTAAGGCAGTGAAGCTTTGAATGTTAATGCTTTTCTTCCTCCTCTACCTTCACTTCATGCTGTTCTCCCCTCCTTTGGCTAGTATCAGATGGGGTGACTGTAGCTCAAACAGGTTAAAAATTAAAATTCTTACCCTTTCCTGCTTCCTTATTCACCTGCGTGACTGAGCCTTTACTGCAGGTAAAACTCACAGTAGTCCCAAGAAGAGGTTATCTGGGAGGACCAGTGATGTGGCTATGTGACTCTCTGCCAGAAAATTGACTGAAGTTGATGCTTTTACATCACTGGATAGGAAATCCAATTTGAAATCAGTTTCAAATTAAACTCATTCCACTTGGTGTAATTTCCTGATATCTATTTCTTCTAAGTGGCTCACGCTTTGTATTACAGGTATAATGTCCTGCAGAAGTGCTGTCTGGTGGATTTAGGATGAAATGAGTTAAGAAATATCTCTCACACCGTGTATTCACCGGGTTATTTAAACTGAAGGAATTGATTTTTTCCAGTCAAGTGTTGGGCTAAAAGCACATCTAGGAAGACATTTGGAGTTTAAAAACAAAACATACAAACAAACAAAAAACATGAAGGCTCTGGACAGAAAATATTTCTTTGATATTAATAAAGTTCAGTTTGAAGATCACTGTACTGGGACTTCGGCACACGAATGGTACAAGCAAACAAAGCAAAAGCTTGTGAAACAGGAGCATCACGGGATCTTACAGTCCTGGCTTAGCCAATAACTTGCTGGGTGGCCTTGGGTAAATCATTTGTCTCATTGCATCTCAAGAAATCAGCTGGAAAACAAGCATAAAGGCTGGCCTCTCTGACAAGCTGCTTTGAACAAACTGAAACGTGCTCCTCTGACATCTCTTACCGACATGCATTTCTTTAGATAAAAGATTGTCCAACATATATGCTGGGGGTGGGGGAGACCAAGAATTACCAAACACGACAAGTGTAAAATGTACGTATATTAATTTACTACATAAAAGGCAGTGTTACCACTCATTTATGGTTAACAGGACAAGACAGCAAGATTGGTAGTAAAGTAGTTGGTTTTCCAACTACTCATCTTCAAATTTTACCAGAAAAATCAGATTTGAGGGGTTAGTAATAAGTTCAAAATTCACTGGAGTTTTAATTCCAACCTGCTCATCCATGCCATATGTTACAGTCTGTGTGAATCAAAACATATCTCAGATGGACACAACTGGTGAATGCAAACCTTCTGGCACACTGAGCCTTAGCCCCCACTTGTCCATTTCAACATAATCCCAACACAATGCACGCACACCACTCGCTGGCTTCTCTGTGATCCACCTCCCCTCTTACTAATGAAATACTATTTTTTCCTAAGAGTCAGGAAGCCTGAAGAAGAGCAACAGACAAAGTTGATGCTATGGCTGCCTAGTTGTAAAAAGGTGTTTCAGAAAACATAAAAGAACAAATGAATCTTTTATGTAGGTGAATATTTATAAGAATTAAATATCCACAATTTACACTATGTTTCTGGAGACTCCTTAAACATTGGGGTTTTATTTAGTTACGCTCTGCATCTTGGAGCAAGCGTATGTATAGGACTTGGCAGTTGCTAAGGTAACAATCATTTGGGGGAAAAAGCAGAGTAAAACAGACATATACAACCTACATAAAATTGACATGAAATGGCAATGGCTTCCCTAGGCTTGCCGTAACTCTCTATATGTTCATAAGCATACATATCTAATACATGTGTTTGAATTTCCCAGGACTTACCTAATAATGTTTCTGTTTTGAAGATGAATGGCAGTGTCACTTGTATCTGTTAAAACAAGAAAAAGGAAGATCAATAATGGAAATTTGTTTTTGTCTAAAAGCATCACCAGTAAGTGCTTGCTCATACAAAATATTTACACACACACACACACACCACTGTTCCTTACCCTGAGGGACATTCCCAGCACACTGGGGGCTGCAGGGGAACCTGTCAGCTGCCCATGCCCTGGGGCACAGGGTGCACTAATTGCCATGGCAGTCACCTCTTCCTGCCCCTGCTCTTTGCACCATACCGAACCTGTAACACTGTCCTGCCCAGCTGGCTTTTTACGTTGCCCTCTTTTTGAGGACATGAGTGTCCCTAGCAGAGACTGAGGCCCAGAGGATTTGTGTGTGAGGGGATCTATGACATTTGAGGTAAGGCACATGGATTCATACCATGCCGCACACTGCCTTCCAAACCTTGGTCTTAGTGGAAAAATACATGCTGGTTTAACTAATGAAGATATTCTGAAGATGATTTAGTTAATAATAGGCTATAAAAGCATGCTCTTTTTATCTTAAGTTTAAAATGGATTAACAACTAGTTAATTGGCCTAAGATGAACTACTGCTCATCAATTAAAAAAACAAACAAACAAACATGTTTGAAACTGGGCCCAAGTAAAACTGTAGCTATTTTAGCACAGATGCTCACAGTACACAAAACAAGAAAACAACAAAGTACTCCAAAACTGAACAAAACTGTCAGACCACCCTTTAACAGTAAGCATGGGCAAAGGCCAAGGTTCCCCCAGCGCGACCCAGCTAAGCGTTCAGTTTCGTGTCAACAGTCAAGGAAAAGGCAGGAATAAAACCCAGGGTGACTCCTCTAGAAAGGGCCAGCACCCAGAGAAGGTGTCCAAGCCATCCTAGGTGCTGAAACACCTCAAGAAGATGCCTCAAGATAGTTGTGATACATTCAAGCCACAATGTTCCCTGAGTGCTCTCAACAGCCCTCAGACTTTAAACTGAAATCTGACAATAATTTTCTCACCAGTGGAAGATCACTTGCCTTGCTGCATATGTTTCATTTTTAAGAAACAGGGAGGGAGAATGCAAGACTTCAGGCTAAACACTTCCCATCTGTAAGACCGTACTTGCCCAAAATAATAAGGATTACATTCATCCTGATATTCTCTGTAAATGTCTTCCAACCTGTTTGTCTCCCTGCAGGCTAGCAACAAAAATAAAGAGCAAGGCAACCGTCAGCACAGAAAGATGGGCAAAGCTAAATAAAGCCTGGCTGAATCCAACTTGTACCCCGAATATGCCGGAGGAGCCAAGCTATGTATGGCGTTGTCTCTCTTGCCTCCTGGCTGTGGCCCTCCAGCACTGATTTCCAAAATGTCGCCCCGCTGGCGGGCGCTGCTCTGTGCCCAGCAGGCAGGAGACACCACGGCAGGGAGGGGAAGGAGGCTGTGGCCAAGGGAGGGGACAGCAAAACCCCGCTTTCTTTGGTGGTATCTCCCGCTGGCAATCGGAGCAGCAGCTATGGGGTATCTGGGGAGAGGCATCAGTGAGTGCCCCCAAGGGATCTCACTGTACTGGTCAACATGGGTGCCAAGGAAGAAAAATCACCCGGTTAAAAGCATGTGATATTAAGCCAAAGTTAGCCAACACCCCAGTCTGCCAGAGATACCAGTGTTACTAGACCAACGTAATAGCCCGAGAAAGCTGATGGCAGCAGACAGACATCACTGCAAGCCTGGGACACAAAGTCCCCACGATACCTCCCTGTTTAAGTCCACGCTATGCCCAGGCACTGCTCCTCACCCTCGTGATGCGCTCAGAGTCACTGTCATCAAGTCCCAGCAGCTCATCACGACACCTCCTGGAGAAGGCCCGTGTGCCCAGCACTGCCGTCAGATGTGGATTTCTTCAAGCTAAATCCATGTGTTTCAGCAAAGCCTGTGCTAGGAGTTTCAGGTGGGTCCTTCACAACATGTCTGTCCCAAGTCATTTTTCCAAACCTAGAGCTATGGTTTTGGAAAAGCCTGGGCATGGCAACAAATGGTGGGAAGACGATTCTTAAGGCATGAGAGGGATTCTCATTGTAATCCAGACATGTGCAAAATTGTATTTTTAGGACAAATGGGGGAGTGGTGATAAAAGTCACACAGCACAACAGTAATTTAGTATAATTTACATAAGTAGCAAAACTTTTCCTGAAGTTTTACAGTGCCATCTTGCGAGACACACCTACAAGCTGCATCTAATTTACTTGAAATCTCTCTGTTGATTTAAATGATTTTTTTTGCTTCAGTGAGACAAGCAGAAATCGGTGTCTTTCTGAAGGAAAAATACATTTGTCTCTCAGCCATGAATCATGAAGGTGAATTCCTGCACATCCAGACAGGCAGGAAAAGCTAACTGTTAGATGCATTGACGCTCCTTAGGGCTGCGGGGGATCCTTCAACCAGAAGTGGGTTTTGCACCAATATTTGGCACCTTGTCCTCCATCTGATGACGGAAGAACCGCCCCTTATGACACCTCCGGTAGGGGCAAAAGATATGGAGAGAAATGGACCCCATGGTAAATTGGAGCTGAACTCTGGCAAGGAAGCCTGGCCCTCCCGAAATTACTGCATTCACTAATGGGATCCTTCCCTGTGAGGAAAGAGATAAATGTCCAGGCCATTTATCACAATCAGATTATTAAACATTTAAAAGTGACATTAAAGGGGATGACACTCAGACTAATGCACATACCACAACTGGCAGCCCAAAAACACATTAGTGGTCCAAATTGCTGAGCCCTGACTCTGGGAGTGCTAATCATGGTGTGCTGGGCTGGTGTCTGGTGGAAATGAACACCACTTGCCTGGGACCTTGGCGCTGTACTTTGACTGTTCGACACTACAGTAAAAGCAGTCGAGAAGAAAAAGCAAGCCTGTATTCAGGAGAACTCTGTGCAAAGCTCACATCCTTGACACAATTACTTTGTTGTGGTATTATCCTTATTTTCTAGCATATTTTGATAGAAGAGGTGCTTTCGTTTCGTCTCAGCCTAGTGACAGTTAATTAAGTAAATGTTTCCCTGGATCCTGATGCATATTTTATGGGATGAGCTGGTTCAAAGCAAAACCTTGTTTGAACTCTGGTGGGTAGACGGGTGTGGGGGGTGGAAGCCCTTACATAAATAATCACATCAATTTATGAATCATCACTCAGGGTTTTTCATCACCTCCTCGCCTCTCTCTGAGATCCCTTCCCTAGAAGTCCATTCTGTTTGCTTTGTTAAACTGATGTACAAACAAATCAATCCGCCTGTCAGCCTGAGTAGCTAAGCCCCACACATGCATGTTCCTAAAAGCTGAGGAAAAAGCGAGGAGAAATGCCATCTGGAGTGAATGGAGAAGGTTTGTTCCTTTCCCTTGCAATTCAGTTAAGCCCTGGAGGGTCGTTCGTTAGGTTTTGGTGTCAGAGTTTGGAACAGAAAGGCTACCAATTCGAAGCACCAAACGCTGTACGATCATTTACATGCCCTGACCTCAGAAGGGAAACAAAATGTCCTTAGAAAAGCATACAAGAAGTCATTCATTTTTTCCATCAAAGTTTTTATTCTTCTTCTATCATTATAAATACTTCTTAGAGCATACCTTAGAGTATACTAATTACCAATACCATGGTACGTATACACGTGGTACATATACAGATGAAATAAATGGATGTCAAAAATGAAAAACATGCAATGGATTTCAATGATGAGGTTAATGATTCATTCAAAGACTCAAAGATTTCAGGCACAGGAGAAGCCTCACTCAGTTTGATCTGGAAAATTTAGGCCACCAAACTTCACTCAGTGACTTTTGTAATAAGCTTAATAACTGAAAAATAAACTAAAGCATCTATTTTAGAGGAAGTCCAATCTTACAGCGGAGAGAAAATTTACTGCATCACTTGGAAAATTCTGCAATTACAATTATCCTCATTATAAAAATGTGTTCCTCCTCATTATTTTAGGTGCTGTTGTTGAAAGCTTAATGGTTCACACTCATTTATATGGGAAAAAATAAACAGTTTATTATGAAGTATGGAGCTACAGTGTAATGTTCTCAAAATTTAGTTCAATTTTAATGAGCCTGCAGAAAAAGTAAGTTATGGTTTCATTTTTGTTCTGGCTGGGAGCTGAAATGCAGCTGTAAAGGAATGCTCCAACCCAAAGAGACAGGCATAGCTGAAATCTCACACAAAACCTTGCCCTCTCAGGAGATGATGATCAAATTTTCATTAAGACCTTTGAGTCTTTTTATTGAAATCCTTAGGCTATAGACAGATCCAAAACAACCTACTTTTAAACCAAGGTGTTTAAGCTTGGGGGACTTTTTTTTTTGGTATGAAACACAGCTGCTTTTCATTTCTAAAGATGATCAAAAACTATGCTTTTGGAATCCACCTTGGGCTTTAGAGTTCATGTACAGAAGCACTTGGAAATGCAAGCACAGCTCCACTTTATTTTCCTGCAGGATAGTGGCTGGCGAGAGAAGTTTACAACATTCAGGTCAGGCTCCTGAATTTTCACATAGTTTCTCTCCAGTTTTCAACTGAACCTTTGCTAACTGCCAGTTTTTACCTGGAGAAAACAATCCTCCACAATGCCAAAAATGAAAATGGGACGTTAACTTACAATTGAAACAAAACAAAACAGTTCTGATGACACCGGCTTGAAAATGAGAGAGAGAGAAAGGAGGCTAAGCCAACATTTTGTTTCAGTGCTTCACTTCGTATAAATAAATCTGTGCCAGAGGAGTAAAATTGCTGAGCTTCACTGGAGGCTGAACAGATGCTCATTTCTTTATGATTCCCTGCCCATCTCTGTGGTACCTAGATTCCAAATTGATACTAAAAACTGGTAATGATTACTCCTCCTTGCAGCTTTGCATTGCACCACAGACAAACTCTACTTTGACCTTCAAGATCCCCATGTACTACTAATAAAAATAAACCACCAAAAGCCTATCTGTTTTTCTTATATTGAAAGAGAACAAGGGGGACTCTTAAAAAAGCCCCCATATATACATGTATACACACACACATACACACTTTTATACCAGTCCCTGGAAGTTTTCTGCTACCCTGAGTCTTCACTAAAAGCCACACAAGCTCGGAGAAGAAACAGGCACGCTTCTGTTGCATGTGTGACGTGTAGGTTTGTTATGCATGTAATCCATCTAAGCAGCAGGAAGGGAAGATGTAACAAGGTCTAGCAGTACCTACATTATTCCCCTAGGGAGAATCCTTTCTTCAATTATACTAGCCACTTCCCAAGGCTGCTTTGTAGTTGTAGTAAAGTTTATTTGATTAATATGTGAAAATATATTCTTCCAGTTTTCTCAGATCATTGCTAATTGCTGCTTTGTGGCATACACTTCCAACTGAGATTTTCACAGGGAAAATTAAACTTCAGAACCATCCCCTCTGTTATAAGTTGCTGAAATAACCACCTATTCAAGATCTGCAGCATAAGGAAAATGTCACAAGTACTTTGGAACTCTTAGCAGAGCAGGGCATTGCTCTATGTATGTATTTCTATGCTCATGGATTTTTTCAAGCAGTACCTTGTAGTCTGGGGGAGAAAAGTGGGACAGTTGTATAAGAGCACAGAATTTGGAAATCCTACAACTTTAGGACAAGTGTGTAATGTTTATTCTGAATTCTTGCATCTGATGTTCGGTACCTCTTCCTTATTAATCTCCCATGATATATAATACTGATAAAGGTAAATCAAGAGTCAACATTTACTCAGATTTCAAACCAAAAAGGACAAAGCATCAAATTGTCCTTAAACAGGTATCCACTCGGACACACAGCAGTTCTGCCCTGAGCATTACAATGACTAAAAAAATAACGTAAATGTACCAAATTTAGCTTCATTACCATTTTGAACAATGTTTTCCCTTGTTTTCATTTGCTGTATAAAGTACAATCAAGCAGTGAGCTTGGGACAGATTGGGTTCAGTCATCAAAAACCATGGATGTTATTTATGTTTTCTCTTATTTCGATTCTCTAAGACATGTAGGGCATTCCCCTTTCTTCCAAAAATGCTGAGTCAAGAAATAAAATCATAGTAAGGCTTCATTTTTCACAGATATAGGTGAAAACTATATGCTTCGAATTGAAATTTAGTGCATAACATATCAATCATATAAGATGGAAAAATTGGCTCACAGTTTGATTTTTTTGTCCCAATAGAAACAGTGGGGCTCAGTCTGAAGGTTCTGCTTCAGGACTCAAGGAAAATATCTTTTTTTCCTTCTGTATTTTGAAAAAAAATCAAGTTCTGTATACATTAAACACTGTTCCTAATTTGAAGACAGCAACTCACTTTCAAAGCAATCTTTAGGTTCTGAATATTTCCTTAAAGCATTTGACGTAAGATATACCTCAGCAAAGGTCAGGTCTTGCTTTAAGACTATTGAGAAGGTTAATTTGACCAGATAAATTCAGACTCCACTCTGAAACTTAGTTGACATTTTTAGATGAAAAGTGAATGATGGTAGTAGGGCAAAAATTCAGTGTAACTTCTGTTCAGTCACTAGGGGAAGCAGAAAATTTTCTATTGTACAGAAGAGTCAGCATTAAAGCCTTGAATTTCTCAAGTGTTATTTCTATATGAAAGTTGGATTCTGAAGCTCAAAGGTTTCAAAGCAGCTTCTTCACATGGCAGCAATAGCAATTCGCGCATTTCTGCCATGCCCATCATCACGGCACCTCACAAAAGCTAAAATTTCAGAGGTTACATTTCCCTTTCTGGTGCAGCTTCTGCATGGACAGTGTGTCTTTCCAGAGAAGCCAGGAGCCTGCTGGCTGTGGATCGGAGCTGCCACCTCCAGCTCGAAGTGCAGGCAACGAACCTTGCTCATAGCCCTGACGGCTACAAATGAAAGGCAGAGATGCAAACACCTACAGTTTCAAGAATTTGAAGAATGCAATTAGAGTAGAAAACAAACAATGGAAATAATTTATATTTGAAAGAAACAATGTGCCTACACATGCACGTGTATGTACAACATAGAAATATATATACACACACACTCAGATACAAAGGAACTCAACCAAAACTTCCTGAGAAACACTTGCATTTTACAAGGCAAACTAGTTGCCATTTCCACCAGCAGCACACACCCCACTTTAGCAGCACGGAGGCTGCTGAAGCAGGCATGCTGCCACTGCAGCAGACGGGGAGGAGTGCAGACAGGCGGCGAACCAGCCTGTCCCTGAAGTCAGAGGCTCCCTTGTCAGCTCCCCTTCCCAAAATGCCTGAGCAGCGCTCGATGTTTAGCTTCTGTGGCTAGCAGGGATGTCTCACCGCATGAGTATGGAGCATGGATTAACTTCTAAAAACCCCCCAATCAGCAGAATAAGGTATCTTTCCTGGGAAACAAATCCACCAGGATTTGCATTCTCTGTGAGAGCAAAATAGGGGAACGAGCTCCATGCAGGGCCATACGCTACCCTCCACCTGCTGGAATGGCTCACACCTTCCTTGGGAAGTACTGGGGCTCTGGGGCGGGGGCACAGCACGGCCCCAACCCCGCTGCTGCTCCTCCAGGTGCCCTGGGGCTCTGCCGAGGGGTCCCCGAGCTGCTGGGATCTTGCCCAGGAATTGGAGCAGGGCAGGACTCTGCTCCGCCAGCATCCCCTACATCAGCGCTTCCCTGGGCGCTGGCATTTATCCTTGGGGAGCTCCTCAAGATTTCCTTGACCTTTTCTACAGAGAAGCACCATGACTTACCACTATGCACATTTTTCTCCGTACAGCCTTACTATGAGACAGACAGACTCAGCCAGACACAAGATACAAATCATGTCTTTCGACTCATTACTACTTAATTCTTTCCAAACAGCCAAAAGCAGTAGCTGCAGGTGCAAAGACTGAAACTGTAAAGAACACACAACTGCAACAGGGTTGTTTTTTTTTTTCTTTCTTTCTGTCAAAGTATCAAAGTACAATCATTAAAGGATCTGTTAAAAATTACTCGTATGGAAATTAATTTTTATTTCCCACTTTCACTTCTATTTTGGGGCATGTTTTTCTATCAGGAAATCTATCTCCTGCAAGGGGGTAACAAAGCCACGGGCAAGCAGTTTGAGCTGAAAACTACTTGTCTTCCTTTAAGTCCAAATGCATATAGCTTTTGAAGTGTTCAGCGTAACAGAAGTGAAAAGAAAATAGTCTGAACACTGCATGCACTCTGCAAATAATACAATTTCATTAATACTGATTCAATGCTGAATGTCCCTGCAAAACATGACAATACTGTTTTACTATCACAGATACACATACTGCAAAGCATTTATATACGTACATATGCGTTCAAGTACATACATAAGTATGTATACTTCCATTGGTAGCCTAGTATTAATATATTAACAAATTTAGAAACATGATTTGGATCTGCATATGTCATAATCCACCCATCAGTGGCCTAGGTGGACAAGAGCAGCTAACAATTTTCCCTCAATCATGGCTGTAATTAAGTAGGAAGAAGACTGAAGTGGCTGAAAGTTCACGCTGGAAGACTGACATGATGTCAGGTTTCATAAGTAATAAGATGTGGAATATGTCAAATTATTGCCAAGGGAGAAAATGTCAGGGGTGCACTTAAAATTAGACTTCTCACTTAAGAGTCCCACTGAACAAGAGGATGAAGAAGTAAGATTATGACCAAGGTACAGATGCTGGCCTTCAGAACAGAGGCATGTCCTGAACTCAAGCACATAGATCTGTATACCTTCCTTGAAGTATCTTCCCTCAGCTGTTTTGCTTGGCCTGAATTAGCATTGTTCTAATGAAATCAGGGGAACTACACCATTTTACACCAGCTGAGGAGGTTTTCCTCTTTTGCGTTTCCTTTTTTTTTAATCTTTCAGAAGAACTTTTAAATATCAAAGTGCATCATTTAATAAACTACCACATTCTGAAATCACACGTCATGCCAAGAAACACGCAGTGGCTCGCAGGACTGCTGTGCCCCGGTTGAGGGAAGGCAGTAAGGGAGGGCATGCTGCAGTCAGCCCCCTCAATCCTCCGTGATCAAAGTACTTGAAAGAGAGTAGGCAGCTTTTATCAGTAAATGCTTGGTTTTAAATCATAACATCTATTCAGGTTCCCTTGGCCTTGTTTGTAAATTGCCTCTCCCCCCCCCCCCCCCCCCCCAAATGTTCCAGACTTCTACCAAGGGAAAAACTCTAAAACTTTATGGTGCATCTGAGCAGGTGATTAATCAATCTTTGAACTTATAACATGAGAGCTGCACAGACACAGAAGAGAGCTGCTAGGGAGCATTATAAGTATGTAGCTACCCATCACGCAGTACACGTTGCTCCTTTCCCCCTTAAATGTTCCCTGTTAAAACTTCTGTTGCCATATTGTTTGTAAAGTCTTTGTATAAAATAATATTTTTATTAGACCTATATCATATATTTAAAGATCTCCCTGTCCATTTGTTTTCAAACCTGAGACTTTTCACCTCTTCTACAATGCCATCTCTAGCTGAATTCCTGGAGTTGAAGTCACAGTTTTCTGACAAAGGGCTAATATCAGCAAACAGAGAATCAGGACTTCCCTGAGCTACAGAAGGACAGTCACTACGCGTTTCACTCTGCCTTGTCAGGTACATATTACGCTTGTCAACTGTTACTGCATCCTTCTTCCAGGGGATAGGAGAGAAGGAAGAAGGATGTCTGTGAAGTCCCCAAAATCCCACAATGGATGAGATTCAGGTGTTTTACATCTTGAAATCTCTCCTCATGCACTGTTTATATCCTGAATTTCAAGAATGATAATTTTTAAAATTACACAACATTGTATTTTAACTTCATGATGCTTATTCTTCTTAATGCTAAATATATTCCCACTGTATCTGAACATAAATGGTGACACTGGTGATATATAACACTAACTCTTCTCTGAATGTTGAGCAATCTGGAATTCTATTTTGGAAGGCTTCATAACAGAAAGAACGCAAAGAATAACTGGTTTAGAGAACAGGTGATTAATGAAGAGTAAGGCACTCCTAAGTATTTTGTTTCAAGCCAAATAAGTCTTTGTTACAGTTAAATTTTCAGTCTCGGGGGGAGAAAAAACTCAGAATGCCTGTGTAATTTCAGAATACACTAGGTTAGACGATTAGCATCGGCTGGGCACTAAGTATGAACATATATCTGCATTCAAATGGCAGAAATGCTTATTTGCACTTAAAATCAATGTTTTACTATGGTTTCTATAACAATTTCCTTAATATAGATTTTAGTGTTTCAAACTTCAGTGCAGCCTACTCTATTTTTCATATGGGATAAGGCTTTTTAGAACTAAATCATCTTCTTTCCTAACAAATATAATTTGAAAAGGATATTTGTCAGTATTTAAAAATATTTCTTTCTTTTACATCAAATCAAGATTAGATTATCATGTCAATATTCCTAGAGAAAGCAACTGGATTGGTGTGATACTCAGTAGGAGATAATTTGTTTTTTTATTAGAAGATTGCCTGGCTAACAGAGGGTCACATTTACTTTTAAATGTATTTTACTACATAACTAACTTCCCAAAAATATAGAAAAGCAAAAGACTCGGCTATGTGGTTAAAAGCATGTATAAATATATATGTATATACATACATATAATGCAATTGATTTTATCCCTAACATAAAAATAGTAAATTAAAAACAAGCAGCCACAAAGAAAATTAACTTTATGCCAGACCCCTGGGTGAAGCCTCTGTTCAGAAGAGTAGTTCAGCTGGTGCTTACCTTTAAGCACTGGGCAAAATCCCACTGCAGTTAAGAGTGAAATACCTGTTAGACACTTCCCTGAATTAAAAACAGTTTAACATGCTTCTGAACTGGTCCTTAAAGCTCTGACCAACCACAAGGTGCTACTTAGGGGCCTCCGCATGAGCATGCTGTGTGCTACTATATCAAATCATCAGTAAGTTCATACGTGGAGCTGCTGCATGCTGGATGGGATGAAGGAGGGAAGCAGGGAGCAGAGGGCCTGGTGCTGCGTTAGAAGGATATGAAACATGCACATCATAAAACTGCAGGTATAAAAGGGAACTGTTTTGCCTAGAGAGACAAGAGGACAGACCGTTCCCACTCCTGCAGCCTCTGTGCATCCGATGCCGTTAGCAGGAGCAAGAGAAGTCTCACTGCTTGAGAAATACGCCTCCTCTACGAAACAAACCAGAGTTGTATTGCCTCTGATCCTTTTTAAGCCTTTAGGTAACAAGTCAAGCATGTAATGCTGCAGCCCATGCTCTAATCTTCCAATCAGCCTCAGTTTCAGCTGTTTAGCCTCCAGCGGCCACAAGCAGAGCTGGGAGGACCTGTGGGCAATGCACTGCAGGTAACTAATGGTCTGGGGATGGATCTAGACAGGAGATCTTGCACCAGCCATTACACAGTGATATTCCTGGAGTGGGCGAAGCAGAATGGGAAAAGCCTGTGAAAGCCTGTAAGGCTTCTGTAGACAAACCAAGGAATTTTGGTTAGATCAAAGAAAGCAACCTTGCTGCAGACTTCAACTTACATTGTATGAAAGATGCATCACCAGCTGAAATACACATTACATATGTGTAAGAGCTGAAGGCAGTTCAGATTTGTCTGAAGAAGGAACAATATGAGTGAAGTTTGACTGGATATCTATGTGTCACCAGCTAAATGGCATATCATATACTACAGGCTTACTTTGTCTTAATTTAACTTCAGTGCTTGAAAGCCTATGAAGCAAATGTCCTGAGGGAGTCACTCTAATAGGTTTGGTAAGACAAAACAAGAAGGCTATTTTATATTTTCCAGAATTCGGAATTATATTCATTTTCCAATAGCTTGGACCAAAAAGCTTTAAAGTGCACACATTTCTACCAAGGCACATAATTTGACTCCAAATGTTTTAATCTTTATTTAAACAGGACACCTGCACCCTATTTATAACTTTTGAGTTATTAATATTCTATTCCCTCTTTATCTTCCTGCAGACAATTCTTGGCTGCTTTGGAATATATGACTAATCTGTGTGAGTTTTTTTTCCTTTCCCTGAAATTATTGGCTTCATTTATCCTCATCATGTCCACTACCTCTCCTGTTATGAGGTCTGACATTAAGAAATTGTGGTAACTGAAAAATATAGCAGGAAAATGAGAAGAAAAAAAAATCTTTTCACTGTAAGGTTAAAACCAGATATTTTTAAGTATAACTGGCAATCCTTCTTGCAGTGTGTTGTTTCCTTGCTTATATTTGGATTATCGTAACTGCTGCTGTTTTCCCGTGGCTTTGGTGGGCCTACTCCACATTAAGCTGATGAGACACCAAGCCAAGGAGATGCACCCAAAGCCAACGAGTGGCTTTAACTATTTTAGCTTCTTCCCATCTTGCAAAACACCGGGTACTTTCTCCTTGTCTCATTGCAGATTCTGTCTTATTAACTGTCTCCTTAATGTTCCCTGTTCCATAGGCTTGCAGTGCTATGGATTTTAAAGAAATCACATGTTCACACAATTTACTGATGAAATGATTTACGTCTAAAGGATGCCGGCCAAGCTGCTGGAGAGGTCACCACTCAATGTCTTCTGAACCCTGTTGTGAGGATGTGAGAAAAATGCAGTTGGGAAGAGAGCTTCACTGGAGTGCCTTGTAGGACTTGTTTCACTAGAAGAAGATGACAACAGCTTTTTGCATTGCTTCCTAACAACCCTTTTTGTACTAAGCTCTGAGGATGTTGTTCCTCCCCTCACTCTGACAAAAATGTCCAGGAATGCTTTTCTTGGGCTGTGTTCCTGCCATAGAACAGGCCTTATCCCACCCACTGAAAAGCTGAATGTCCTGTCCAAGGCACCTGCCTGCTGTCACACTTCCTGAGGGTATTCAAACCCTTTGCCTTCGGTACAAAGCTGCTGCTGTAGCCACCCCCTGGTGCCACGGACCGCATGAGCAGCCGTGGTGAAAAGTGACTCTTGTGCTTGTTATGGGCAAGGTCACCATAGCGTTGGGCTTTTCCGTACAGCTGCAGGCGGACGTGCACGTCCCCACTGCTGAGCACCACAGGCGCACATATAACCTGGCAGCTGTGCTCAGCTACAACATTAACAGCTTCTATTTGAAATCAACAAATACCATCAGTCACAGTAGTGACAGTGATCTGGCTTACTGTAGAGGTGACCAACACATGAGTAGAGCACAAACCTTCGGCAAGTCCTTGGAAACCTCAGTGACACTGCCTGTGCTGCAACTAGAGCTTTGAGATTATATTCTGATCCTTCTACTCTCCTTTCACCGGGCATGTGCTCTTCTCTGAGCTCTCTTTGGAAACTTATTTTCGAATATTTTTTTCTTTTTTCTCTCTCCTAAATGTTTCAGTCAGTGAGAGCAGAGCACAGAACATGAGCTGCTGCGTTGCTGATCAAAGCAAGCCTCAGATCAGGATTTGATCCATAGGTGTGTGTAGGTAAAATATGGAGTGGTGTCAGTGGCTTAAAAGGAATGATAATTAGGGAGTGTTTGAACTTCTGGGTGGCAATGATATGTGTTTACTTATTTATTTTCAGCACGGCACTTTTGTCTAGCAAGAAGAGAGATTTACAAGGCCTGAGGGAAGTAGAGCTGTCAAGGTAAGAAAAAAAGAGAAGCAGAGACCTTTTGATAATAGTGTATCTAAAGGAACCATTTTGATTTCAGCTTTCCACTGTATTTTATCAATATTACAAAAATAACATTCATGGAGATATAAAGCCCTGAAATTATAAATCCATCTTCATGGCATTATGTTGTCTAAGATTCACTCGGGCTTTTCCCGAGACATTGTATTAACCTCCAGTGTTTCTTGATTGATGTGCATCTTTGAAGTCCATCTCTTCTCAAACAGTGTCACAGTAATTATATCCTTCTGATTTGCAACAGATTCTTCCATGACAGCTGCTCCTGCTCAGACCCTTCATGGATCTGTTTCAGGGAGATGGAATTGTTGTGCATGCTAATTTTGCATTATTGTCAACAACAAATCCATCATGAGCTGAGGTGGTAGAACATAATCCAGAATACATGGTCTTTGATTAATTTCTCTATTTTTCATTTCACTAATGCAAATTGTCTTCTGCTATGCTTAACAAAAGAGCTGTTTAACAGATCCAAGAATGGACCCAACTTCAACATGTTCGTCTCATTCACATTTCAATGCAGTTAAATTCTTTGGAACTTGCTCTGAATATAGCTCGCTATTTAGTAAATATTTTTGAAATAGACTACTTGGATGCAGTGTTGAATTCAGCAAGTAATAACATATTCATAGAAACTTTTTGCTGCCATCCAATTAATTCTTACATCGCAAAAGTCCCACGCAAAACAAGAACCATGTGAGAGGCACCAGAGATTTCTTCTGTTCTCTGTTAGCCACCTCGGATATCTCTGCAAGCCACCCTCCATACCCTGGAACATGGAAAGAACATGAATGAGACTCCAGAAGTTGATGTTTATGAATATGAATTGTGTACTGGGAGTGAAATGCAAACAGGTCCAACTCCAAATTTGCTAAGATTTTCTTCAGCTATGCAAAATCTTCCTCCTGTTGTGATATTTTAACATAGGCAAAGTTTCATGCAGACAGAACTGTTTATTTCCATGTTATGTACACTGGTCCACCCTTTCTTAATTTTTTGTTATCTTAAACTTTAGTAAAACCCCAATGTACAACAGTATCTTAACCTGAGCAAGCAGCACTTCCAGAGAGAGAGTACTAAAAAGAGTATTTTCATTTGTTCAAAGGGAATTAGTTTTCTTCCAGAAATAATCTAGTTTGGCTTGCTACCTTTCCGCTCAGCTTTCCTGCCTGTATGCCACAGATCCAGTCATATGAAAAGAAAAAACAAAAACGAAAAAAAAAATCAAATACATTGATTTTCCTTCTGATAGCTGTCTGTCGTCAGTCAGGTGTGGAAATCTCCTACAGAGCCACATGACTGAGTTTTCTGACAACTTCACACTGTGGCTTTATTTCCTGGTTTTTATTTTTATTTTATTTTCTCACAGGTTGTGCCAGCTTAACCTGAAGGTGAGCAGAAAGGCTAGTGAAATGTAAAATAGGAAGGTAATTAATTTGGCTGAAGACCAAGGCCACCTCTGGCTGGGCCTTTGCTGTCTCCATGCTAGTTTGCATTACACTGTCTACTTGTGCCTTCCAGTCCCAGAAAACCATAAGGACCGCCAGCATGAGCGAGCTACTCTCCAGCATGAGGAAGAAGAGAACAACCTGTCCCTATAGTAGAAAGGGCTTATTAACAGTGTTAGCTGTTATTCTATCTGCATCACTGCGAAACAGGTAGAAAGGAAATTATACTTTCAACACACATATGATGCTGAAAATAAACAAACACATATCCAGGGCAGAGCTATACATCCAATCATGAACTATGGAAGTCAAAAGGCAAAAGACTTTTATAGACATATCCCAAGTAAGCTATAGGATAGTGGAAGAAGGCAGCAACAACTGGTGATGCTCTCAGACAGAAGGTCTAAGTACCACAACAAAACCCTACCCACATCAACAGCATCCCTACACCCACCAGGATACAACTGCTCACCACGACAAGTACATCGATAATGCTGGAGATACAGTGACATGAACTAACCAGCCACAGCACCAAACCCATCCATCTAATCCTGTTGTTAATCAGACTTGACATGAGGTGGAGTAAATCTATGGCACTGACGCCAAGGGTTGGCACAGAGGGTTTAAAGTGATAATGCCACGTTGCAGTGGTGTTCAGAAAGCCAAGCTCTGAAATAGATGTTACAGATAAAATAGATTTTTGTTTTGTCTTAGCAGAAATTAATCTAATTTCAAGGGTCTGTAGTTGTAGTCTCTGCCAAAGATGGAGAAAGGAAAGTTTTTTTGTAATTCATAACAGGGCAGACACAGCGATCTGGATTTAAAAATAAAAATCAATCCAAACCCTTGCCTGGAAATGAAAGGGGAACCAATCTGAGGACTGAATCAATTAGACTGGCAGCTTCTAACTGCCCGTTTCTGAGATTTAAATTGAATATTCCAACTCAGCTCACAAGTGAAAATAAGTGCAGTGGCTTTAATCACTACGTGCTCTCCTCATACAACTCCTGGGGTCTCTTAAAGAGAGGACCAGGACTGTAGTTGTTTTTGGTGCTTTGTATTAGCACTGGAGTGTCCTGGTAGACACCTGGAGAGCCAGGAAGGAGAAGTTCAAGCCATGGTGATCAAATATGGACAGCAACATCTCAAAGGCAACAACACAGTATTGTCAGTACTAGGCTGATAAAACTTATCCATCCCTCAAACTATGAGGAAAAAAAAGTGCCCCATAAAGATATGGGAGACTCGATCTCCCACTCAGATCAACAGGGAAAGTTAACTTTTGCTTTTTATCCATTTCTGCTTATCTACTTTAAAGCTGTTATATGCTGCAGTTTCTCTGTGTGACTTACTGTCATGCTCTTTCCCTGCCGCACTGCTCATAAACCCATCCCTTCCCCTTTCTGCTCCAGGAAGTTCAGGATTCCGGGGGATGAAGGATGTTTCTGCAGTGGCTGGAGGTTGGGAGCACTACTTCTGCCTCTCGCTCTGCAGAAAATTTAACAGATGTTGGCTACTAAGAAGTCTTCAAAGACAAATATTTACCATAGAGCTTCTACAGCTTTCTAACAGTACAGTCAGTATAAAAAAAAAATCTGTCAATGGTTTAGACGTATTGCAATCTCTATTAATGTAGTTAGCTAAGATAGAAAGCTTAGAAGGGTAAGGAACTGTTCCTACATGAGGAAGGGCTAAGGAGATTAAGACTTCTCCATTTGGAGTAGAGATAAATGAAGAAGACATGATAGAGGTCTATAAAATCAATGGAGCAATGGAAAGTGCACAGAGGACAATTATTCATTTTTCTTCAAATGCAAGGATTAAGGGGAATTAAATGAAATGAACAGATGACAGATTTTAAAAAGCATAAGAGAAAAAAAGACACTTCACACAAAATGCAATTAAAACTGTGGAGCTCATTACCACAGGATGCTGGAGATGTTAGAAGTTTATGCGAGTTCAAAAAGTAACTGAAAAAAATACTAGAAGAATAATCCACTGAGATTTCTCTCCACGAAGGCACTATATATGTCTCAAGATTTAAGCTGCAATTCACAGGAGGTTTGGAGAACATACCTTGGAAATATCGCCCTGCCTTAGATGTCCACTGCTTCCTACTGTAGGAGGTAAGATATCTTGGTTTGATATACTTCCAGGCTGGCCCAGTGCAAAGATCTAATGTCATCATTATTAATAGATTTGCAGCCACAGAAAGCTGCAGAGCTGAGAAAAGACCATGGATACTTAGCTGTAACTGAAGCAATTGAAGTCACTGTGGTTTTACGACTATTGTTACCTGCAGGATTAAAGCTTGCCCGGGAACACCTGCCCCTGCTAAATACAGGCTTCTAGCAAAAAGCCACAGCAACTGCTCCAGCGACCAGATCGGACTTCTCCCAATTTTCAATCTGTAAATAACACAAAAACTAAAATGAAATCAGTTTTTTAAACTCTTCAACAAAGCAATCTGAAGATGGAAAAGGAACTTCAGTGACTTGCATAATAGAAAAGGAGGCAGAAAGGGGCTCATGACTTTGACTTGAATGAGATCAAGAGCGAGCTGAAGAACTGAAACACTTATTTAAGAACTGACCCCAACAGGGCTAAAGCTGCTACATATCTCAGTGGAAGGCCGCACGTGAGCCTGCTGGTCATCAGCACGGGAGAGCTCAGTTGGATGCACAGAAACCTGACAGATAGTTACACTATAATGCAGTCCTAACCTGAGCAGATCCAGTATTTAGAAAGGAAAATACAGGCTTAGTGTGATTTGATTGTTCAACAAATTACAGTGCAACAATTACTGCTTTCAGCCTGCTTTACCTCAGCTTCTGTTTCTCTCAGGTTTCTCCCTCTGATAGACATTTTGACAAAAAACATTGAAAATTATAAAATTAGAATTGGAATCAGTTTAAATACAACACAACAGAATGTCTCACTGTCCAGTAACACTTCCTTTGCAGACAAAGTGGGGGTATCTCAGAAATATGACAGTTATGGTGTATAAGAATGTCTGAGCCTTCCTTCTTTCTACCTGTTTTCCCTTGGTCTATTTTTACTCCTGATTTACACCAGTGGACCTGAAAAGATAAAGAAACCTGCATTGTCAGGATGGGTAACTCACAAGGCAGGGTGTGCAGAGAGGAGTGCTTATTCCCATGTTTGATGTGATTGCCAGAATGGCTGCCGCAGCATGTACCACAGCACAGTAATCGTGCTGCCGCCTCTGTCAGACAGAAACCTGTTGCTATATATAACTGGATGTACCCGGTGTCCTTTAATAAGAAGCAAAAGATACTTAGGTGCTTATTTTATTCTGATTAACAAAATTGCCATGAAGTTCATGCCAAAACACTCGTGGCAACAATTTTAGCCATCAGACCAGTTTCCCAGCAAACATTCGCTAATCAATTAAAAAAAAAAAAAGGAAAAGGGAGGGAGGGGAAGGAGGTGAAGGGATCAGGACCTGGATTATTAATGAGTAATTAAATAAAGATTAGGGATGTATTAACCTGGAGTTCCGTCATGGAAATGTAGCTGTCAGATGGATGTGGGGGCTGGCTGTTTTGAGGGAACCTGATGAATGCAGGCTCATGGGAAGCTGTCACAATGATGAAACAAGCTGAGCCCGGGCTAATTGATTTATCTATTTCTACCTGGCAGATTATAATAGGATCCAGAGTCATCCTGCTGATCAGTGGATATCTGCGGAAAGCTCATCATACAGAAGGTATCAGTGGGATCGAAGGGGAATGTTTTTTGGAGCTAGATACCTGGAGATATTGTCACTTGAAGAAAAGCAGAGAGGGAAGACTGCATGCCGGGGGACAGCTTGTAACAGATTGTCAAACCATCTGCAAAGAAGGAGCTAAAATAGCTGATGTGTTGCTGTTGCCTGCTCATGGAGAATTCCCACAGGAGATTCCTTCCCTTCCCGTTTCCCTGGAGAGCTAACAGTGCCATAGATCTAGTGCTGCATATTTTTGTCTGAATGCACAGACATTTTGACAAAGGAAAGGCTGAAGTAATCAGTACTTCTAAAACCTCCAGCCGAAATGCTGGAGAGTCAGTCGACTTTTCCAGTTTGCTGAGGAATAGGTGCTAACAGGACTCCCTGGGAAAGCTGGAGACAGCATCATTAAGCAGCTGACTGCAATAAAAGACAAGCCGACAGCATATGTGACACCTCTGTTCTGTGTTTGGGAAACGAAGCCCTCTTCTGGCAGCTGTGCTGGAATGAGGGGTCATTTCTGAGAGCAAGCACAGATCGACTTCACTTTTACTGCTCCAGAGTGGAGCGGGCAGTGCTGAAGGCGAGTCCCTACCATCTCTATGTTTTGTCTCCCGCATCTACAGAGTGACAGGAAATATGGAATCGTTTTCCTTCTCTCAGCTAACTCCATAAACGAGTGTGAACCCAGGCAGTGGGGAAATTGTCTGCCATTGAACAGGTTATTGCTATGCCCCAGCCACACACAGCCCTCCTGGGAAGGATTGGCAGCAGTGCCTTTACATTGACTTGGCTTGAGGTAGTCTCAAACAGCTCATTTTATGCAGTCCAGGGGACCACATTTGTCTGAGATGCTTGTCAAAGGTATGCTGTTCAGGTCCTAATAAAATTTGCCAAAGCCATTAAATTTCACTTTCTTTTATCGTTTGCCATTCTGTGAATTCTGGAGTGAAAAACCAAAGTTTTGCTCCTCTCCCTATCTCCTTACATGATAGCAGCAGCCATCAGTACCGAAACAACAGCCAATATGGTTCAAATATATTCATTGTCTTTTTGACTTTAAATGCTTAAGAAATTAACAACACAGAAACTGCTTTAAAAACAAATTTGGAAATAGTAACTCTGCTCAAAAGTCAGTAGTTTCAAACACAGATATTACATGCATGAAAGGGAAAAGACTGATTTAAAATATCAGTTTTAATAAAAAAGTTAAATCTTTTAAAATGTTTTAGTGTAGAAAATGAATGACCATAACACTGTTAGTAAAAAGCACCATAAAAAAGCAATCCCCATTTCCAAAATCTTTCAATGTAAATAAACAATACAGACAGTGTAAGATGAAATAATATTCTCATTGTTCAAACAAGAAAGTTCAAACTGAAGCACAGTTCAAAGAAGATTGTCAAGTACACAATAAAAAAGAAGTCTATAACAAAGCAAATTTTATGCAAAATCCCTAAGAATAACTAACTTTTTTTTCTATAAAACATTTACGATCACAACGCCTGGTCAAGAAATAAAGTGTGCAGACAATAAACGGAAGGCATTTGATTTAGATATGAATAGCAGCAGAGGTCAAGGGCAGACTTTGCAGAAGCTGTTACACAAACTAAACTGATACTTATAATGGGAAAAAGAACGCACAAGCAATTTATCTGCAGTG
The DNA here is from genome assembly GCF_964034855.1 of Anser brachyrhynchus. Lineage (NCBI taxonomy): Eukaryota > Metazoa > Chordata > Aves > Anseriformes > Anatidae > Anser > Anser brachyrhynchus. The sequence continues at coordinate 15,537,213 of NC_137700.1, forward strand.
GCTACGGGATTTATATTAATATTGGAGCACAGTGTTGTGAGGCGTGAGCCCTTCATTCAGTGACAAAACGTATGAGGTTCTTTAAAGTCTGACCCCTGGGACTGTATATGCCAATGGCACCCGACATACAGACATGCAGCTGCTGTCCTGCTTGGGAAAAGGCAGAAGAAAAAGAAATAATTATAGTGTCAGGGAATAACACCTCATTCAACTCCTGATCTCTGTTAGTGAGGGTCTGCAAAGACAGCGAGCCCACAGACAGTTCTGCAAGTACTTCAGACAAGTGCTTGGGTAGAAGATCAACTTCTTGTCCTCAAACGTGCTTCGTACTTGGAGTGTAAAATGCCAGTAAATTATCAAATGGGTAAACAAGAAATAGCTTTAGAAAAATATTATATTTCCACTTTTCCCCTCTGAGCACATCATGATACATGTTTGTCCACATGCTTTTCTGTACCTGCAATACACCTTCATTTATAGAAGTGTCTTGTAGTGGATGAGACATTAAATGAATTCTCATTTGTGCCTTTGCTAATGTCCTTCAGGGCAAAAATTGAGGATCTTATTGTTCACGTGGGATCTGAGCCAAAACTTATTAAACTCTGTGGGTGTTGGATCAAGCAGGCACAAAAAAAGTAATAGGAATAAGTGGGATCAACTGGCTAGCCTTCCCATTTTCTTTTTAAATATTTCTCTTGCTTTGCTGTTTTATGAACACACCTCTGGCTGTGGACCAAACCCCGGCTGGTGTAAATCAGCCTCACAATATCAGTGCCCACAGTGGAGCTGGGTGAGCTTCTGGCAAGCCCAGATCTGGCTCGTCGCAAACAAGTTACAGATTAGCACAAGATGCCTGCTTGTGCTTTGGGAAACTAAAGGAGTAGTAGGCGCTACATTAAATTAAATTCCAGTCTAATGCAGTCTGACCCGTGTTTCACAGTAAAAGGACTTCTGCTTTGAAACTGCTGAACAATAATTTTGAATGCTTTTCTTCAGATGGCTCTATGCTACTTTGTTCAGCATCGTATGGAAAAATCTACAGCTGGCAGACTGCTTCTCTCTCCTCCTAGTTATCATTAATGTTAATTAATAAGTGTATGTTAGTTCAATCTCATTGTTATTCCATAATGTGTAGTTAAAAATTACAATAATGAATTCCAACTTCTCCAGCCGAATGTAATAAAATGGTGATTAATATTCCCCAGGGCTGGGACGGAATATGATTCAGGGTAATCTAAAATAGTTGTAAGAGAACAGCGCCGTGTCCGTCAGGTACTGAAGCTGTCACAGCACACGTGAGGTGTGATTAGCAAGGCGGGGAAGCAAGTAGGTCACTGCTCCCTGCTCTAATCGTGAGCATGGTACCCACTGTGCCTTGGTCACAATGTTTGGCTCAGTGTGAGCCGGTTGCCTCCTCATTTTCCCCTTGTTCATTTATCATGTTTCTAGCTCCTGAAGTCTGACCACATACAATGCAGACTCCTGTGTGGAATGAAGAAAGCAAACCCCTCACTCTGTTAAATAAAAATCCTTTTTCCATCGGCCTAGGTACGATGAGCGCAGTCAGCAAGCCAGAACAGAAAGTTAGCATAGTTCAGAGACATCCAGTTTCATGTCAATGAACCTACAATCAAAAATTTCAGGCCTATCACAGTGCCTATCACAGATGTCACCCACCCTCATACGACAGTGTCCCAGCAAAGGATCATATGCAATTAAGTATGGATGGAGACATGGAAAGACCTTGGTGAGGAACCAGCAGACAGGTGTCGGGCTAACTGTGACAGATGGGCCTAAAACATCACTGAGCCTTCTCCCAGTGACATATTTTCCAGAACAAATGTGGAACATGTTTGGCAAAGGACATGCAACAGGCTGAGCACTCCAGAATGTACACTGCTCTTATAAAAATATCTATTTTCTAAACTCTTAGATCTCCAAAGCTGCCAAAATGATTTTTTTTTCTGTAGGAACAGGAGGTGGTATGAAAGTGGGAGCTCTTGATCTCATTCTGAAAATAATCCATACAAACTCATGCCCCTAAATTGTTGCTTCACAAAATCTCATTTATATAAACACATTACTGTAGTCACATGCTGCTGTGACTACTGCAATTGAAGGTGTTACATAGATAAAGAACCCAGGATGAATCCCACCTTGCAAAGCTACCTGCACTGCGCTGTACACATCTATCTCCCTTCAGGTTCTGTGAACTGAAATTTTAGGTAGGAGTAACAGAAGAGATGCACAGAAACCCATTTGTTATTGCAAAATTTGTTCTAAAGCCACAGATAGATCTTTACAATGCAAAGGCTCAGAGTTAAGTCTCTCCATTTCAAAGACTGAGGGCTGAGCTCCTCTGTATCATTATATACGTAGAGTTTCAACAATATTTTTTTTTTGCTAAAACCAAAGTACATGAAGAGACCTTAACAGAATTGTCTTAACACGATAGGAGGAGACCTCCATGAGGCCCTCAGTCATTCTATCCCTCCTTTCCCCAGGTATAAAAAGAGACACAGAGCTCTACATAAAAAATACTAGGCTCAGGTGATAGTGGGCTGTGTCACGAAGAAGCGCAAGACAGCAAGCATCTATGGCATGTATGTTAAAATATCACAAAGTGGTTAAACACTGCCCTATACGTTAGTGTGTCCTGAGAAAGAAAAATTTCCTTCTTTTTCTCTCCAAATCTATACACACAAAATGAATAAAGTTACCGATGTTTTGTGTTCCCCAAGTGTTGCACACCCGGATAACAAAGAAGTAAAATTTGTGAGGGTGTAGGTGTTCCTATCACCTCAATCAGGTGAATATGAATATTCAGGTGACAGAAGCAGCTCCTAAAACAAGCTTCTCTCCACTTTGCAGAGCCCACCGAAACGTAGGCAGTGCAGATTTCACCCTCCTGTCCCATCACAGCCTGGAAGGGAAACTGAAGCGGCAGGCACAAAGCTTCATTCGACGGTGCCATTCTACTTATCCCTCCCTCTCTGTTGTTGTTTTGTTTGTTATCCCCAAACGTTGAATATTTATAGCAGCGCCAGACACACAGTAGTTTACACCACTGTTTTGTTCACAAGTCACTCAGAGGAAACAAACAAGAAGTGACCGTGTGCTTCAGCACAGGAACACCGAACTCGCCGAGGGCATCAGGAGCACCTGACGCCTGGTTACTGAGGGGTTATCCTCCTGTGTCCCCACAGTCCTCTCCTCACATCACCTAAATGGTAGGATATATACATACAACACTGCTTTATTTAAAAACAATAAACAACACCCCCCCACACACTATTTTTTACAGCGGTGTATGTTCCTAGTGAACTGGAAAGTTGCTGGATCTGGAGAGGTGTTACTTGAATTCCAGAGAGCTATAATACCCTCCACTCCAGTTTTGCCAGCACTGGATGTTTGGGGTATAAAAATTCAATTTGACTGTATAAGTTCACTATCATGCGTTAATTATACTTAGGAGGCAATGATCCAGTAACCTACTCAAATAGATTTACCTCCTGCCTGCAAGGCTCAATTCTTAATATTATAAATAGAAAAAAGCCGAGCTGCATTTCACTTGAATATTTTGACTTGCACTTTGGTGTGCGGGAACACTTTAACTAAGCGGCTGCTAATACAGTAAATAATGAAAACAAAAGGGAAGAGCTAATTATGGCTTGGCAATTAAATACACTGTAAAAAAGAAAGTGGAAAATCAGCACAAGGCTTTCATGAAGAAAGGGTTGTTTTAAAAACACACAAAAGGTTAGAAACTAGAAGTCTGCATCAGAATAAAGGTCCAAATTCTTGCAGTTTTCCCTCGAGTGAAAGGAAGGACTTTTTATACGGAAATGAACGCTGCTCAGTAGAATATGCCCTGTGCCTGTTTATTAGTTTTATACCAGATTCATTACAACACATTTTATTTTATTTAATTAGCATATGTTCCTTGTTACAAATGAGAAATTAATGTTCTATAAAATGCAATAAAACCGGCTATCTAGTTAAAGGCTCTTAAAACTTTAGAATTTGGGATGCCAAGAACAAAAAAGGAAACCACTAAGTACTGGAATGATCTAAAGCAATAAAGAACATATGTATTTTTAACCTTGTGAATCACTTTGCATCCTGTGGAAGTTCGAGAAAAAAATAAACACTCTTCCCCAAAAACTTTCAGCAAAGTGACAGTTCAAGGTGTGATAGACAACCTGGGGGGGGCGGGGGGGGAAGGAAAAAAAAAAAGAAAATAGAGTGGTTCAAGAGAGCCTGAGTTAAAATAGATTACTCATCACATCTTCATTGGAAGAAAATTAAGAAAATGAGCAGCTGCAGTGGAACCTCCTGGTTTACGTCAGCTACTTTGCTTTGCTTGCACATCACTGAGCTTCACTTTGAGCACAAGAATATGAAGTATCAAGATGCTTAAACAAAAGTTTTGTGGTGGGGCTTACCCTGCTAAAATACCTACATATTTGACGTACAGTGAAGCAGAGTGCACTTAAGGTTACGGCTGTTGAGGCAGAACTCATTCTGACTTGCTGATGCGCCCTGAGTTACAGCCAACAATTTTTATCTGATTTTCTGGCAACAACTACAATGAGCCAACAGGCAGCAATCGCAGGGGTATACATTTGCCTTCAGAGGCTTTGTCTGGCAGTAAGCAGCACTCAGGCACCTAAGCCACGTTGCAATATTCACCTCCTATTCCTCATCAGCATTTTAAGCAGATTGCCAGCTGACCATCAGCTTTGCTCCTGCTGCGAGCACGACTGACAAACACTGCCAGGAGGAGCACGCCCATCGGTATTTCAAAGGGCTACCTTCTCCGAGCTGGTAGCATGCACTGACAGGCAGCCACAGAGTGCTGTTTGTTACCTTTCAGGGGTTAAGCAAACAGCACACCTAAGCTAGGTTACTCTTACAATAGTTTTGTAAGACACCAGTAAGGCAGCATTTCTGATTTGTGTTTGTAAAGACCATAGCCCAGAGGGGTCCTGCTTCATGGCCAATCTACAATCAACATAAAAACCCACAGGTCATTCCACTTGGCAGCTGAGGACCACTGGACACTTCAACAAGATTAAAATACTTGTCGTATTGGTTACCTTTTGTGTGCGTTTTTTTTTTTTTTCCTAAATCTATTTTTAAAATACTTTTTTTTAAACTATTATCTGTGTCTCGTTTACCATTTTTTGTCTATAATAATGAAAATACCAGTGCTTAAGACTCTAAGTACATTACTTTGGAGTAAAACTAGGACAGCGAATGATCACTAATAGATGCGACAGAAACAAGTGAAACATCAGGATAGAAGCACAGTTCTTTTGTAAACCACCAAAACTTATCATTTTCTGAAAGGAGGAAAACAAATAAGCACATGAAAATTCATTTTATTCTAAAAGCCTTCAAAAGTTTCTTTTTTAAAGGTGAGCCTTAGAGTCCAACTCATGTGTTAGCGATACGCTCTCTAAGTTGCTTTCTCCTCTGCGCTACCAAAACATCACACTATTATTTTGGTTACAGATGTAATAAGGTTTAAGGAGAAAGCAAAGTGTATGACTGCTGTGCTTGTGCTGCTTTTTGCTGAATAATGATCACAGGAATTATTTGGAGAAGCTGCTGTCCAGAGGCGGGGCAGAGTGGTAAGTTTGGCTTTTGCCCAGTGGTGTTGCTGGGAGGGCTCTGGAGGCTGCCCTCGTCACCACGTGGTCCTTGGTAGCACCAGAAACCCCCCTTCTTATTTTTGTGAATAGAAAACTCTGTGCAAAACACAGCCACAGTTTTCATCAACAGGGACAAATTGAAAGGGAAACTGCTGCAAAAGTTCTGGTTGATAGAAGGAGAAATACTGAAGCTATGACAATGTGGCTAATTGCTATGTAACAAGTTTGGATTAATCTGAAACACTTCCAATCTTGGTTTAATTCTGAGTGAAGAAACTAGACAGCATTTTCAGTATTGCTAGAGAGCATAGCATAAAGCAAGAAAGGAGTTGAACGTTCATCTGTGAACAGGTGAATAGTGCCCCCATTTTGCAGGCCACATATGGTAAAGCAAAAATTTGCATTAGTCCTTGTAGCCCAGGCAGCGCTTCAGCAGGGCATTTCATGCACTCCCAACTCTGTCACACTTCTGCATCCTTTACTCCCTCCTGGGAGCGTGCACAAGCAACACCATTTGAGGCTGCTAATCTTTGCTTATAGCCCTATTTGTTCCTAGATCTTCCATATTTATCTCTGTCTTTCAATGGAAGAAATGAGGATGACAGCAACACCAGGCTGCAGGCACAGACCACGGGTGCACAATGTACTGTGGGGAGAAGGTTCCAGAGCAGCTGTGGAGGCCCCAAGAGGGAAAGCGGTCTGACATTTGGGGCAGCAACTTGGAAGTTTGCATGTCTTGATTCAGCATGGGCTTTTGGGATTGTCTTACTTTGCAAGGTAAGTATGCTGAGAAGGGGGGCAAAGCAGAGTGTCAGACAACTACAGATGTCAAAGCAGGAAACCTCCCTTACATCATGGGTTAGCAGAAACCAGAGATGCAGAGCCATACGTCAGTCATGGCTCCAAGGAAGAAGAGTGGCTTTTTTGTGGTCATCGTGAATACGTGAAGAACTGAAGGCTGCAGACCTTCACGCTGATGCTGCTTTTTAGCTGCGCAAGCAGCCCCAGGAAAAGCAGGAGGGAGAGAAGTGGAAGAATTTCTTTTTATGCATTTGAACTACTTTTGTTCAAAAATACAAGTCTTGGAGGAAAGTCAGGCTGTTCCTATGCTGCTGCCCAAAGGAAGGTGGCAAAGAGTTCACTGAAACTCCTGCAGGGAAGCAGGTGGGATGTGAGGAAGCGCCATAGGGTAGGTAGCAATAGGAAGCCGTGCTCTGTGCCAGCCCAACAGAGCTCTGCACAAGGGCTGGGCTGTGCCACAGGCTCAGTGCAGCAGCTTGGCAGCTCCTGCTGCAGCAAGGGAATCAGGGGAAGGAGCTCTGACAAACAAGTGTTTTTAATTGATCTAATTAATAGAAAAAATACCTACACTAAATGCTTTTCTGTCTTGCTGGCCGTTCTCCTAACACACCACAACAGAGGCAAGGCGGCTAAAGCACCACACGCAGCTCCTGAGGAAGCACTTTGCAGTGTTCGGGCACTGCTGGCCAAATCTCTGGGGCCTTCGGGCTCTGGCAAACTGATGAAGACTCAGTCTTTCCTCCTTATTGGCAGGGGTGGTGCCTGGCCCTACACCCATAAGCACAGGTTGGGCAAACCTTTGTGCATCTATTTCTTCCCTCTCCAGAGAAGCCCCCCCAGTGACTGTCCTTTATCAGCTACAGGCATCATAGACTTGAGACTGGACTGGATCGTACTGTCTTTGAAGCCTACTGCCAGCTTAAGAGGTAGCAGAATTTCCTCCTGCAGTGAGCTGAGTGGTCTCTAATCAGCTAAAGCAGACCTTCCTGTCTTGATTGGAAATTTTTAAGTGAGAGGCATTTTACCTCCTCCTTTGTGCATTCGTTCCCAAGGCAAATCCCCCTTCACTTGGAATTATTTCCAGCTTGAATTTTGTTTCAGCTTCCAGCCACAGAAATCTGAAATACTGTTTTCACTACCTAATGGGCATTAGCCAATTTAAAACGCAATTACTGTTCTTGGTCATAAAGGCAGACCCCTACTGAGGGCTCAAAATGTCAATAATGAATACTGATTGTACTGATTTGTCATTGATCTTCTTGGAATCTCTATCTTTGCAAACTTAAAGTCCCGAAGAAGTCTCTGTGCAATATGTATAAGTGAGCCTTTAATCCATCATCTTTATTTCTCACTATCTTGTGTTGGCAGAGGGCTTGGTGCCCTATGGGAAATGCAAGAAAACAAATATCTGACTCTCCTTATAAGATCTTGTAATCAGATAGAGAATGTAGCTCAGATGCAAAACATATTGATCAAGACAAACTCTTAAGGGGATCTGCAATTTCTATGTTTCAGTTCTTTCTGTAGGGTTGTTCCTCTTCTGAGGGTGCACCTTTTAACCAAAGCGCCTAGCCTCTCCCTCCTTTGAAAATTCTCCTTAAGATTTTTTTTTTTCTTCTGTACAGAGTTCTTTTGTGAACTTCTCTTCAGAGATCACTGGCTAAAAAAAATGAAGTGCCTTATAATGCCTGTCACAGGGAATTCCTCAAAAAACAAGTCACTGTAGACTAGCTGAAAGATTCTGTGGCAGGTTTTCCTATGGAATTCTTGCTTCCAAATGCCACACTCATACTGCAGCTTTCATATCCCTTTCCATACTGAAAGAAGCATCAAGGCTATATACGATGTCTTCATTGCTGATCGTTCCCAAACTCCGGTAAATAGCAACATATTTTAACTGTAGTTAATCCAATTCAGTGTCTTGCTAAAGGCTCTATTAGGAATGAGGAGGAGGGCTTAGGTTAGCAGCCTCAGGGCTGAGAAGTGACACTGAATAGCAGTGTGTCTGTCCCCAGATGTCTGACGATGGGAACAGGGGGATATTGAGCCTCAACCAGGAAAAGGACATTTCAAGACCGCTTTAACAGCAGCACCTCAGACTACCTGGTGCTGTGGGGACTTGATAAACCTTTCACTGAGCCTGGTCCCCTCTATGCAGCACCCCAAGGAACCTTGCCCACTCTACCACTTCTGAGGTACTTTTGTGAAACTGCAATTTGCATGGCTTAGCCTGACCCTTGGGCTGGCATACTGCCTCTCACTTGTTCATTACTGACTTATTCATTGCCCAGAAGCAGAATTCAGGTGGTGAACCACACAAAATCAACCCTTACCTACCTCCAAAATACAAAGTTTACAGATGATTTACATATATATATATGCCCATCTGTCCCCTTTCTCAAAAGGGCAGCAAGTAAAAACACAACAGAGAATCCACGGAAATCAATCATCATCACCTTTTTTTGCAGGTTTAATGGGATCAGGGTGAGCAAGTGTTATGTGTTGGCCAATGGCAACTGGAAAAACCAAAGGCCTGAAGTGCAATCACACACACTAATTCCCAGCCAAGGCAAACGATTCATTTGTAACTAGTTTTTCTTTTCAATTACAGGGTACTTTTCCCAGAAAGCTGTTTTCTCACTGATCTGTCAGCTGCAACGTGCCCTCCAGTGCCCTGAGATATTTGAATATTTTAATAAGCTGAACTCCTGTGAAAATAGCAATTACTGCATATTGGGGCTGAAGAAAACCTTGGAAATAAGAGATGTGGACCCCCAGATCAGTAGACGTTTCCTTAATATACTGCGTGTCATCTCTCATCAGCCTTTGTCATGTGCCCTTTAAAGTTCATAATTGATTTATAGTAATGTACCATAGAAAATAACTTCTACCTGTATATCATTATACTGTTGCTGAGTTACTGCTTTCTGTTGCATGTTGTTGCCTGTTCCAACTTGTTAGATAATATCATCTTTAAAGTATGCTGAAACAAAAAAAAAAAGTTTTACTTCTGAAAAGAGTCTTCTGATTACTGCAACTGCATACATACACCTGTGCCTTGAATAATTCATGTCTCTTTCCAGTACTAAGATCTGGAGGAGAAATACTAGGATAAAGAGGAAAATATATGGGCAAAGTCTAAGGCAAATGAGCAACAATGGGAAAGTAATCCTGGGGTAAACATACTGTCATTTTGTGGCATTTCCATACAACTCCACTCTTGGCAGCTTCTACAACCCCTGCTGATGCTCACCAACTTTCTCTGAAGCTTGGTTTCTGAATTTATGCACGGAAACCAACATTTTCTCCCATGCAGGTTAGCTTCCATTAGACCTCTCTTCCAGTCTATCATTTTTCTCTCATTTGTTATCTATGTGATTATACATTCCTTACAGCCCATACAACTGCCCTGCAGGCACTGCCATGTAACCTCAGCAGTGCAGGGCTCTGCACGGTTGCCTCACATTGCATTTACCAGTGCCCCAGCCCAAACGGCTGCAGGTAACACCTCCAGGCACACCTGCACACAGTGGTGACATGGTACCAAAATTCAGTGAACCACCCATTCACTGGCCTAGCATAAATCTTATTATTGCTTTAAATTAATCAAACATGTAAAGCTGTTCCTCTTCAGAGGTGGATTCATTTCTGCCTTTGTCTTTTTGGATTTATAACCACAGCCACAGAAACAGCTATTTAGCATCCTTCATCCTGCACAACTAAAATCCAAAAGGATCAACGGTATAGCAAGATTTATGAAAGGAGCATTTACAACTTCGTACATTGTTCTTTACAAAATAGTAATGCTTGCAATGTGGGTGCCTTCTCAACTCCAAAACTCATTTTCTCTCAGGAGATCAATTGTTTTTTTTGGGACACAGAGTTTTGTTCTGGTTTGGCTGCTTCTTTGCATATGGCTGTGCTATATACAGATAAGCAATTTGGATTAAACAATGATATACTTAGTAGATCAAAGGCAGCGTTGTTCATTTATTTTTTAAATAGAAGAATGTTATTTATAGGCTCCACCAAATGGTGGGTGAAAGATGACTACAATTTTAATGGATTTTTTTCACAAATAAATTAAAGACACATGCATCTTTCCCTACCACCTGAGGCATACTGTGTCAGCACAGTTCCCTCCCATAGGAGCTTTAAAACACATGGGCATTGAGGCTTTTGGGAGCAGAACATGGGCTGCAGCACACAGCACGCACGGAGGTGGCATCTTTCAGTGTCCCCTTGTTTAGGTGAAGAGCTGCCGTGTGTTGGTCACATCCTGACCATAACGGCCAGGTGAACAGCAGAAGCTACCCACCAGTTACACCGTCCAACTACCAGTTGGGTTTCTCTGCTACTGCCAGCCAACCACCCACCAGAGAACAGCTAAATCAGATCCTCGGAGCTGGGGTTCATTCCTCCCATATTAGCTACTTAGTGGTTTAAAAACATTTCTATCTGACACAGACATATTCTTCCTTCCACATGTACATCTCTGGTACTTTCTATATGTCCAAGTCAGGCAGTCACCCTGATGTCAACTAGTAAAGATCTCAGCCACCTCTGTTCCCAGACTTACAGACATCTTGTCCCCTATGCCAAAGGAGAAGCCAAATCCCCAGTCAAGACCTCCTGACAGACTCTTCTCCGGCCAACCACCCCAGAAGCCCTCCCTGCCCTGCTTACAAAATGTTAAATTTCAGTCAAGCCCAGATGGATGCTACCTCCTCCCAGTCAGCTGGGACCAAGGCTCCTGAACCAAGAAAAAGGATTACAAATGGGCAAAAAGAGTGCCAATGCCCCCTTTCCTGTCCTCCTGTGATCATCCTCACCTAGAGGTCAACGGACAGCGTGAATTGAAGTAGAGAGAACAGTTTTCTGACGTGAGTAATTTAGATACAATTAAATAGGTGTTAGGATATTTTAACTGGCAACAGCATGAGAAATAGCTGGGTTTAACGTCACTACACAGGGCAAAATCTTTGAGGTACACAGAGACAGGTCAGGGGCCTGCGTACTAGTAGGCCTCAAATGAAGCTGCACAGCAAGTCAGGCCAGTCAGGGATTTCTAATGGATATGTTTTAGCCCAAGGCATTAATCATGATATTACCTGGAAAATCATGTCACAGCTGCATGCTGAAGGGGATCAGGTACTCTCCTCTGAGCAGTGTACTTCTTTAAAAGGAGTACCATCGGGCCCTGTGCCCTGCAGGGCCAGTTGGAGGAAACACTGATTTCCGCCCCAGTGAATTCTGAAGTCCTACCTGTGTTCCTGAGCCCTGAAACGTAACTGCAGGATAGGGGACAGGGAGCAGAGTGGGGAGCTGTAAGTAACCATGATGTGAGCCTGGTGACAGCCCACTTGAAATTAGTGAAAATTAGAGAGAAATGATCCTGGATGTCGAGACGGACACTATAACCCTGTCAGAAAGTGCGATAGTGCTGGCATAAAGGGAAAAATGCAAATCAGCTTCGAGGAAGAACTATCTAAGGGGAAGGGAGGCCTATGAAACACCCTAAAATACCTCTCCAATGCCACTAGACAGCACATTGAATTGGATGTTAAAACTGTCACTTAACTCCCAGAGATCTCACAAACCTAACACTATCACTCTACACTGACTGATGAGCAGCTCACTTAATTTGCTGAACTTGGACTGTGTTCACAAGTCTTAGAGGCAAAAAGTTTCCACAGCACTTGCATAAACGATGGCCGACTCACCACAGGATTATTAATCACTCCACCGTGTGGTAAACTCCTCCTTTCTCTCTGCTCTCCCACAAAGGGGCACACGGATAGCAACATCTTCCACAGCAGTTTTACAGAAAACTCAAAACTTGTCCTAACAATTATATTGTTGTTATTAATTTTTGCCAAGTACCTAATGGTATAAACTATACAAAACAAAAACCCCATAGTATTTGTTACAGCTATGAGCTTGATATCAGGGTCCTAGGATACTTTAGGCTGTAAGAAGTGCCCAAGACAATATTTATCATATCATCAGGAAATGAACACTAAATCCTCCTAAGCTTTTGAGAAAATAGACACTTCTTTTGGAGTGTACTCTCCTCCATCCTCTTACTCTTATCTTACTGAAGTACCACAAACTGACTCTCAGCAGGGCTGAAGAGAAGGGTGTTATATTGATGTACAGAAATTATGTTTCTGCATTTCTCCTGTGCAGACAAAGATGATGTCTCTTCAGCATGGTGATCCTTTTCATATCTTTCATAAGGGGTAGAAAAGTTTTCATTACATTTTTCTTCTTTATATGAAAGCATCTTTAGTACTAATACATACAGAACTCAGGGTGATACATCTAGAAAAGTCAGATTTAACCACCCCTCCAGATCCGGTCATTTTTTGGATTGAGAACAGTTTTTTTTCCCCCCTCGTGTTATTTAAATCCTCAGAAGTGTACATCATTTTTATGAGGGTCAGTTAGAAACCCCATAGTTTTTGAAACCTGGTAGAGATTATAGAGCCATAGAAGACTAGGTTGGATTCTGATCTTCAAGAACTTATCTATTTTATTGTTTCCAAGGGGCTTGTCAGCTTCCTACTGAAACACAGTTCAGTAACTGTGCAGTGAATATAAATGAGAAGGCAGCTTTTTATTAGCAGTAAATGAGCAGGTTGATTGACATTAGGGATCCTCTTTATATAATTTCATTGACAACAGCATATGCTGGTAGGCATCTCTGTTTTCCAATAACACATTCCTATATGTAATAAAATAACTCACTACACAGTATTAAGCTATTATGTTACTGATCACTTGGAATATGCCTCTGCTCTGTTCTGATTCCTCCTACAAGCAACGTCAAAAATGTATTAACACTTTATTTTTTTTTTACTTAAAGATTGTTTAAACTTATTAATACCAAATTTACTTACAACAACTATTTTGTCTACAGTTCTAAGGTGATCTGAATTAAACATTCCACTGTAGGGCAATCCTGAGTGGGCTCTTCATCGTCTTTTAGAAGAATGCATTTCATTAGACCTCATTACATCCTTTCTCATTGCTTATAGAAGACCACAGTCTATTCCCAATCCTCTTCACAGGGAGCTTTCATATTTACACCAGCTTTCTGAGAACCAAGCACAGCTCAGCCTGAGGCATGCAGCACCTCATGCACTCAAGAAAACAAATTGCTGTCATGAGATAAAGAAGTCCATAACAGACTGCAGTGAATGCAGGTAATTTCAAGTCTGTTAGGTATTGAACTAACCCTTCCGAAGAGAGCTCTCAGTAACGCTTCCACCATTTCCTCCAGACAATCATTTCCAAAATATAACTGTTCTCTCCATATTTTTCTATTTACATTGGCCTTTTACATGTTTGTAATGTTACGCACCCCCTCCTCCATCCCAGTCTTTTTTTTTATTTTTACACATTTTCTTACCCTACTCTATATTCAATCCGAGTTTCTAATTTTTTTCTACACCTCTCTCATTGTTTATAAGCGTTCCTGAATTCTGTGTACTATATTCTGTACAACAAACATCATACCAGTCACATATGGCTGAAAGGACTGGTTGAGTCCAGAGAGACTAGATGCTTTGCAAATTTTTTTTTATTTATTATATTTTGCAAATGTTACCAAAGACTGGTCCATTAGAAATATTGACCTTAGCCTATTTGGGACAGCATTGAAAAATGAAAGCTAGAAGCCCTCTGAGGTTTGATATTATTTTATCAAGAACTAAATCAAGGAAAACACACCTCCAAAGCTTGACCTCAGGTTTCACAATTTTAATTATTCTTTGATGCTTCGAATTTCAGATGCCTGTGTCAGTCATACAGCCAGGTGTCCAGCAGAACTGAACGCCCGCAGTTCCCAAGCTCAAAATGAAACCAGAGGCTAAGGCAGGAGCCATCCACAGAAGCCCTGTGGGAGGGTATTGAACACTTCAGTAGAAATGGACAAGACCTCACATAAAGAAGTTAACTTCCAGAAGACTATAGCAATTCAGCGTGTAACTACTTGCTTCATTTATTGCCTATGGCCAGAGATTAACCGCAAAATAAGCTAATATGACACGATCCATGCCAAAGGAAAAACAATGGGATGTTTTGCGTAAAACTGTTTTGTGTCATGGAAACTACCAGAGAGGTAATTAGCATCATGGCAAAGGCAAAACATTTATTTAAGCAAAAAAGGCTGAAGCCTGAAATAGTCCAGTGGTTGTAGAATTCTTCATCAACCCCTACATTCACTAACAGAATGTTTATGTAAAAAAAGAAAAAAGTGTCCTGATGGCCTGAAAAGTACACTGTTTACAAATTTCCAGTGCCTCTTTTTAATTTAGTGTTTGTAAACTTTTGCATTGGTATTCACAGAGAAAGAAGCAAATTCAGTTTCCAATATCAATCACATTTTCATTTTTATAATAGTTTTTCTTCCCATAACATTTTTAAGTGGTGCTTAATAACGCATAAAAAAAGAGTTCTGGGATTTTTAAATCTCTGAAAATAGAGAAGTCACATGAAGTACAATTGTGATGCATCAAATTTGATTTTGTGAAGAATGCAAAAGAGTTTCATGAAAATTACTCTAAAAATTATCACATTTAAATTTTTATAAAATAGGTGGGAGTTGAATATGAACATTGATACTGCGTTAAAGGTCCTCTTTGGGATTTCTTAGATTGCATTACATTTGAATGCAATACAGCCACATGGCTCAGTCCGTTAAAGGCTACAAGCAACTAACTAGTGGTAGGAATACCAGTACACATGACAGGCAACCTTCCCAAAACTGTATTCAGATTGAGGTTTTGATTTAGAGGATAAAGTGTCACGTCCCTTGCTCACCTCTTGTTTAAATGCATCACAAGCCAGGGGGATACATTTACATCTAGGGCTCTTTACTGATTTGTAAAGCAGATATGTGAAGTCACGCACAGCCTAAACCAAGACGATGTAATACAGAGCCTTTTAAGTAGCTCTTATTCCCTGCAGGGTTACTTATTCACCATCCTGCGCTGCCACTGAGCCGCCAGACATCCCGGCCTACCCTCGCTGCCTCCAAGCAGGCTGTTGACCCAGCTTCGTGGCAGAGATGTGAACCAGGGGCAGAATCCCACTGCTCCGAGCTGCGCTATTGATCTGCTGTTTTAAAAACACACACAAAAAAATCACAGCCAAAAAACACTACACAGGAGACTGAGTCCTCTCTGTACAGAGTTACCTGACAGACTTGTTACTTCCAGGGGAAAAAAAGAGACTGTTTTCAGCTGAATCATGTAGTTTTGGTTTAAAGTTAATTGATAAACCAGTCAGGTCCTTTTTATATCATGGCTTCATTCTCTCTTTTCCCCAAAACCTGAGTTGTGCATTCTTCAGAACGATGGAGCTGGTGCTGTGACATGTTTATGTGAGAAGTCTAAACCCCTGAGAGAAACAGTTGAGATTAATTATAGAATGTCTCAAAACTGGATGTCCAGCAGCTCAAAAGATGTCAAAATTAAAGGAACTGATGTGAAATAGGGAATGTAAGTTGGAATTGAAAGAAGAGTCACTGCTTATAACAGTTGGTGGGATGACTGCTTTCCAGTTTGACTTGATTTTACAAGAGAAAAATGGAGAGTGAAAGAGAAAGAAAAGGAGAGAAGACCAACAAAAGAAAAAAGGTAAGAAAGAAAAGACAATCAAGGAGGGATATGTTTAAAATTATTAGTTGATACTCTTCAGGGGAAGGAAACAGGCATGGACTTAAACATTTTATGGAAGTTTTACTCCTTCCTATTTAAGCACTGGGGCAGTAGAACAATGGAATTCATTAGAGCAATAGCTAGAGAATAAGAGATTTTCTGGAAGTCTCTCTGATTTCTGTTCACTTTATTTTCAAGTAAATCATGAGTTAAGGAAAGCACTTCTGGAGAGAGAGAGAAATTTCTCCCTTTTTTGCCAAAGGGTCACCTTAGGAATCGCCATATGCTTACACAAATGAAGCCTCAATCCACAACCACTCTCAGAAATAAAACCTATGCGTATAAAAAGATGAAGAGGAACAATTAACTGATGGCTGGACTCTGATCACAAATCTGAGTTTTCTGATGTGTAGGCAAATTACTTCTGTTACTCCTCCTGTCCTAGCCAGGCCCAATACAATCCACTACCTCTACCCCTCATGTAGCAAGTGCATCATTCTCACCCCTGTGCTTATGAATATAAGTTGTGACTAAATGTAATTATGTAAATGATAGTCATTTGTTTGCTATACAAATTAATGTTCTGCTTCATTTGGGGTCCCAATATGGAGCAGCAGAAGTTTGAGATTTGCAGCTGTGCCTCTGTGTGGTGCTGCCTCTCATCTAAAAATTAAAATGAAGATGAAATTTGTCTTTTACTTAGTGTGAACAAAACAAACCATCCCCCTGTTACTTAGTACATTATCTATTACCTTCTACCAGGAGCAGAATCCATCACCCTTCCCAGTGGTGGTAAACTCCTGGGGCATAATTTCATACACCTCCAGCTCCATAATACAACGCTAAATTGTTAATTAGAATCCCAATAATGGTTTTGCTTTTTCTATTGATGCTTCTTACAGCTAAGCTTCCTTTGTCCAAATGGGACGTGTCAAGATGCATACAAAGTGAAGTTCTGCTACAATGAGAAGATTTGGCTAATAAAGATTTCTGGGAAACAGGTTTCCCCATTCTGTGAAGCTTTTTGTGTGTGTGTGTGTGTGTGTGTGTGTGTGTGTGTGTGTGTGTGTGTGTGTGTTTGGCAGTTAATGTGCTTTCCCATTTTGCCTCAGTATTAATCTGAGAATTTAGGTGGGAGGGCTGGGTGTCTAAAAAAGAAAATCTCTCAAAGTAAATGCCTGGGTGGTCCAGAAGCTTGCATGTACACATCTCCTTAAGACAAGTCACACAGGAAACTATGTGTGCATTGCTAGCAATTTCTCCTCCCTTGCTTGAAAGCCACCAGGCTACATTGCTGCTGCCAGGCAGACTGGTTCCACAGAAAGTCCCTGATCTAACGGGATCTCAAAGTTAGGTAGCCTGTTTCTCTCATTTAAAGCAGTAGCATTATACAGACTAAACACAGCTTCATGTTGTTACTATAGGAGTTCCAGTGCTCATAATAAAGCTATCCCAAAGTGTTTAGATTCTATTTTCTAACAAATCCTTTTGAATTATGCATGTCCCTACCTAGCTTAGAAGCTGCAATGTAAGTAGCTTTAGGGAAGAAGGATAAAACAAAACCTGCCAGACAGAGAGACTTATAAAGATAGTGGCCAGTTTGTTAAAAGCAAGCCCAAAAGATACAATTCTCTTGCAAAAGTTCCTTTTACTGACATCAGTGCATAGACTTGCCATGTAAGCAGTGTGGGATGGCAATGGTGGCAGGAACAGACTGCCTACACATGCCAATACTTTATTACTAAAAGTCCAATATTCAGGTAAAATAATATCATCTCTTGGGGCTCTTGTACCTAATAATAACAATAAAAAAAAAACACCTCTGCAATCCTATACTTAAGGTTCACAGTCCCACCAAAACACCTTCCCACAGAATTGTAGCCCTTCATTAACTATTCAGCTTTCTATTAATTACACATAGAAGAAAGCTACTAAAGTTCCTACCCACCCCCCACCCATTATTCCTTAAACTATATACCACAGTTCTCCTAGCACAGTTACAGAAGGACTACTTAACGTATTTCAGGATCTCTG
This sequence comes from Anser brachyrhynchus, assembly GCF_964034855.1. Classification (NCBI taxonomy): domain Eukaryota; kingdom Metazoa; phylum Chordata; class Aves; order Anseriformes; family Anatidae; genus Anser; species Anser brachyrhynchus. The sequence continues at coordinate 15,555,370 of NC_137700.1, forward strand.
TGAATAACAAACAGGACTTCAGTGTGGCCCAGGGAGTGTTGGACAGCTGCATTAAAGGCTGTGCTTCATCACCAGCCTCCTGGGTGGCTGTGGTCAGGTTGCCTGGGACCATATTTACAAAGGAGCACTGCAGGGATGATTCACAGCATGCCTTTGGGGCACTCATCTCTCCAACAGAGCCTGGGGGCACTTGGTGATACAGAGCTGAGCATGAGATGGAGTTTGAATCCTCCTGGGACATGAACGTGGGTTTCCAGCTACTCAAGAGTAGCTTTGGAGCAACCCTCATTGTTTTGGTAGTGTTACAGAGTTGTGTAGGATCTCCAAGCCCATGCGTATCCCTGAGAGATGGACACTGATTTCTTATACTGACTTTCTCAGGTGGTCTACCTTGCATTCTGAGAGCAGTCTTTCTGCACTGTAGAAAAAAAAAGTGGTTTTGTAAACGGTGGCCAAGGCGCCCTGCTGTCTCTGTGTTGCTCTAGGTGACATGGTAATACTTTCACACCTTAGAAATAGTCCTGTTTGTAAATTGCTCAGAGCTTCTTAGGTGAAAGGAGGATCTTAGCCTAGAAAAGAGTATTTTTGACAGTGTGTTGAGTTCACAGCTTTTATACTTTCAAGTCATATCCCTTTGGAAGAATACGTCCAGAGTGTTTGGAACCTTAAAAAAGGCCACCCACGGCAGGAAGACAGCAATTAAACTTTTTTTTTTTTAAAAAACATATTCCTGATTGATTCCTGGGGATTAACATGCATTATTTCATTATATACACAGTGAAAGTTACAGGAGAGCAGTTCATACGGCATGCTTCTCTTTTATAATTTAACAGAAAACATTCTTTATCCCTATTTTAATGTTCCCTTACTTCCATATGCAGAATGATAATCTGTGCATGGGAAGCCTGCCTCCAGCCAGCCTAAATCCATTTCTCACAGTACTCACGCATCACAGAAGCATAATTGTATAGCCTCAGTGACAGTAACAGCAGACCTGACCCACTAGGATGCTCCATGAGTGCAACCAACTCAAATATTCATAAAGCTACTAATTTATTGCAAGTACTTGGCTCCCATCAGGGTTTTCCCTTTGATTGCATGCAGATTGCAAGCTTAAAATGTCTTCTTGCAATGTGGAACTGTAGGAAACTAATATTTCAGGCAGCAAAGTATATGCAGAGCAGAACAATGCCACCGCTTTCCATACTTGCACTAAAGGAAATGTTTTTCTCGCTAAGTAATTACAAATTGCATGTGCAAATAACTATGGTTGAATAGTTATTTTGTTAAACAGCAACACAGAAATTGATTTTTCATAAAATTTCAGTTTTGTGGAATTATGCTTTTCAAACATATTTACCTGTTAATATTCTTTGTAAACACTGTGATATGCCAAAGGATTGTAGGCTGTTACACAACAATGTAATGGAATCATTTTTAGTAAGTTTTTTACTTGTCATTTAATTACAAAAAATATATATTTTTCCTTTCTTCCAGAGTGAAACATAACAGTAGAAACTGACAGGATAAAACTTAGAGCACTTACCGAAGAGATATCATGGCAATAAAAGTTATGTTTTTTCCCCAGTGTATTCCAGTGAAAACACTATTTTAATAAGTTTGTTTTCTAAGGTTTGGCTTGAGGTCACTGTTTCCAATCCTTTCCAGGTTATGAATTCGGGAATAGGTATTGTATACAAGAGGTAGTCTGTGGTATGATGAACTAACATTCAGATTATAAATTCAAATATATAAATTGATGTCTTTTTAAATGAAAAGGAAGAACGTTAACTAACAGCATTTGGCAGCACAAGAGAGTGCTAAGCATGAAGTGGTCATGCACTACAAGCACATTGCACAAGCCAACATATGAGATTGTGAGCCAGGCCTGCGCACATTGTCTTGCCAATGTCTCAGCCCTTCTTCTTCAGAAGGTGTTTCCTATTGGTGTTAATTCAGTCCTTGGCAAAGACTGCTGGTTTGGGTTTTGTTGCTTTATTTTCAAACTCAGAAAGCAAATTCTTGTCAGTACTTCAGACCTACAAGGTCTGCAACCTATTCTCAAGAAGACCCAAAGTCAGTGGTGCATCTGCAGATGATAGCCTAAGTAGTTTCGGTGACCTGAAATAAAACTGACTGGTTGGACTTCATGTCAGACATGGGATCCTGGTTCTCAGAAGCTCATGAGTCAGTTTGGAGAATAAGGCCTTCCACACAGGGAAAGAAAAGCATCCCTTTAAAGCCTGCTAGAATGACTTGAAGCTGTAAATATGAAGATATTTGTGACAGGAACACCAGCTCCTTCTACCTGCTGAGCAAGTCAATACCAGTGTGAAGAGGCTGCAAAGAAATGCTAAGCTGATAAATGACTTCAGGTCACCAATAAAGCGACAAGTCTGAATGGTCACTCACTGCTGGAAGGCCCACGAGCTTCCCATGGAGGCTGTTAGCTCTTCAGCTGCCCAAACAGAACCTCTGCTTGCCTCTCTAACAGCTCCCCATCCCCACAATTCCCCAAAGGCCCAGCTTTACCTCGTTACCCAACTTCCTGTGCCAGCTATAGAGAAATGAGCTTTAAATGACTCTGGGAAGAGGCAGCTGGAAATGGTTACTTTGCTGTAGAGTTCTTGTTATGCATTGCTGATCAGGCACTGAATAAAGCAGACCTCTGCTAGGCACTCTGACTCTATTATTGGGAGCACAACAGAGGAAAACACTCCAAATGGAAGCAAACAAAAGCTCAGAGCAGTTAAAAGCTCTGCCAAAGCTGTCCAAAAAAGAAAGAACTCTTCAACTAGGACGGTGTCTAGAGAAGGTTAAAGACCTTCTGCAGGGTCTGAAAAGCAGGCCTCATGTCAGTGAAAAGGAGCACACTCATTAAAGACTTGACATCCAGGTCATGGGCCCCCAGCACAAGAAGGATGTGGACCTGTTAGAGTGGGTCCAGAGGAGGGCCACAAAGATGTTCAGAGGGCTGAAGCGCCTCTCCTGGGAGGACAGGCAGTGCTGGGGCTGTTCAGCCTGGAGAAGAGAAGGCTCCAGGGAGACCTCACTGCAGCTTTTCAGTACTTACAGTGGGTTTATTAAAAAAAAAAAAAAAAGTAATATTTTACTCAGGCAGATAATGATAAAACAAGGGGGAATGGTTTTAAACTAAAAGAGGTAGATTTAGATTAGAAGTTAGGAAGAAATTCTTCACTCAGAGGACAGTGAGGCCCTGGCACAGGCTGCCCAGAAGAGCTGTGGGTGCCCCATCCCTGGAGGTGTTCAAGGCCAGGCTGGATGGGGCCTTGAGCCATTTGGTCTGGTGGAAGGTGTCCCTGCCTATGTCAGGGGGCTGGAACTGGATGGGCTTTAAAGGTCTCTTCCAACCCAAACCATTCTGTGATCCTATGACACCCTGACAGATTTGGGAGCCTAATATAACACTGTGCTATCACACCTTGAGGACTACTGACTCTGTGAAGATAAAGGAGACAAGTTTTACGTTTATCTGTTTTAAATCATATTAATTGTTTTAGTAAAAGTTTAAAAAAATTGGAAGGATTTTTGAAGTTCAGAAACCCATATTATGAATTTAAGAACCTACACAGCTTTCTAACAAGAAACTTGTCTGTACTTTTGGACTGAGACAGGACATTCTCAGCTATGAGCACAGGACTCAGAACTAGGTCTTCACAGAAAGATTGGAGTTGGCCTAGAAATCATTCACCTGCGGAGCCTGAAGTCAGGATCTGCAGAAATGGGAAGAGCCTACATTGTGGATAACACCACTAGCCAAGAGATTTAACAAAAACAATGCTCTGGGGGATGCTAAGGGGAAACAATGGTTGAAAGTACTTGTGACATCTCAGAGAGAGCTCTGCCATGCTACCCTGCACAATACCTATAAAAGTCTCAAGGGGTAGGCGCATGCAGGAGATGATCTGATAGTCAGAGACTACTAGATATATCTTAAAAACAGGACACAAAATGAAGACAACTGAGCCCCCAAGAAAAGACAAATGAAACTAACAGAATCACCTTCTGACAAAACAGTTGCCCAGACTCCCCTGCCCTGCATCTCAGAATACTAAAATACTAAATATGGTGTTTATTGATATCTGAAACTATTCCTATTACCTTGAGGTTGGTTGCCAATAATATTAAGATGAGTTTGGATAGAAATTGCTAGAACTTGAAAGAAATGCTGGGAAGCAGTTAACTCTGTTGGTGTGTCATACAGTGATACACAACATGGAGTGGTTCGGAGCAGACAGTGAACAAAGGAAACTTTTGCGGCGTTAGGTAATTGCAAAATCACAACTGAGAACACAGATGATTTTCTGATAGGAAAATGGAAATGTTGAAATAAATGTGAAATAAGTATATCAGGTACAGGGAAGAGATAAAACCAGACCATGACACCCTTCAGAGTCAGAAGCACTGTCTGCTCCTGTGCATGCGATGGGTCCCTTTGCTGCCATGCCCAAACCACCCAGCTGCAGAAACCTCAGCCTACAGAGCGCAGTCTGCAAAATTTTGTGAGCATTAACTTAAAAATAGGGACTTCTCTGTTCAGAGGTGTTTTAGTACGTAAGCATCTTTCTCTTCAAAGGCCAGGCAAGGAAAAAGACAGTAAGAGCCTGACATGTCACAGCAGGTTAGCTCGTTTTGAACAAAAACAGCAGCAACTGATGACAGGGTAGAGGGAGCCTAAGTCTCCAGGTTAAATATGCTTCAACCGCCGGGGTCTTCTCTCTTTCTCTTCACCAGGTCTAATTTCCACCTCTCCACTCCTCTCCTTGTTTGACTACAGCACTTGCAGAGCAGCCAGCTGCTGACACCATTAGCCACTTCCCCACTGCCTTCCCAACAGTCCCCTTCTCCTTTAAACCTTATTTCTGAACCTCTCAGTGTGAGTTGGCCAAGCAAAAGGGAAGGAGTGCTCAGAAGTGCTTCCTTCCCCACAGCCAGCCTCAGAGAAGAGGCCTCTCGTCTCCAAATGTTACCCCCATTCCAGTTACACACAGCTACTTCTGCCAACACCCTCACCAGTACTGGTGAAGTGGAAAGCCCTTTCATTTACTCATTTATTTATGGGATGGAGGGGGAGATGATTTTAGTACACACGAACAGAAAACTGCAAGGAGGAGATCCTTCAAATTGAATTTGTCCATGATGTCCATGATGCAGCAAGTAAATTTTCATTTTATCTATCAGGCTATCAATAAATATTCATAAGCCTATTAACTGAAGCCCTAAGAGCTTAGAAATATCTGAATCTTGTAATTCAAGATTCTTATCTACACTTCAACCCCTACCTCTTAAAACTATCCCTAATAACAGTATTTGCTTTCCTAGACATCACTACTTTAAGATAGATTACTTGCATTCCCCCCAAAAAATCAGACATTGATGTATGCAACCATCTTTTGAACAGAATTTCTTCTCCTTTTTAATTTTTTTTTTTTTTTGACAGTTAAGGACTCCCAATGCACAAAGCCTACTAACAGTTAAATGCAGACACTTTAGTTAGTGAGCTCCTGGGCCCCAAATTCTCCCCATCCCATGAGAGCCTCCATTGCTGTCTGTAGCTTCTGGAAGTATAGCTGGGTGGGAACTGGAAGTATAGCTGGGTGGGAACTCGCAGGATGCTTGAGCGCAGTTATGAGCTGATGCCAGACTATCGAACGTAATAGGGCTGATCTAAAGCTGAAACAGAAAAACAAGGGCCTGATTGCATTAATTTCAAGTTATCACAGTGGGCATAAGTATAGTACATCCACTCCTGGCACAGAGGCAAGTAGGAGATGCCATTACTAATGAAGCTGTGCATTAATCTGACACAGAAGTACCACAAGGCTTCCACTCTTTGGCTGAGCCTCTGCACAGGGAGCACTTCTGCTCGTGCTGGGCACGTGGCCATTAGTAGCATCTGGGGATCATGCAGTGGGAGTTGTAATTGCAGCGTCTTCTCTCCGCACAGTGGTCATTAATGGTTTCTTGGGATCACAGCAAGTGCTCTCTTCACCACAGCTTCAGCACCTCAGGCCACTGTTTCCATCCTCAGGTGTCTGAAGTGTCACTTAAATGTGCACTCCCCATCTACCTTCACATGTCCTCCACTGCTCGGTTACTGAACCCCAACTAGGTGAGCTTCTCAGACCCATTACAAGTTTTCTTTTAAGATATTTGAGCATTATGGCATTCTCTTATGGCTGGATAGAGAAAGACAGCAAAGGTCCTATCACCTTTTATTCTGCAGTGATTTCTAACTTTGGGAATCAGGGGAGATGCTTACAGATGTTATTGATTTCAGCATTATGCTCAAGCTCTGTGGGTGTAACTGACTGCACAGGTGAGGTTTAAATGCTCTGTAAAACCAAGGGAAGGTTTTGAACATCTCCTGTAGCCTTGTTCAGAATCTGCCTTGCTGTGCCAAGGGATTACTTCTCTGCTAGCCCATGGGAGAATGAACTACAAGCTACTGACATTTTTCAAGGGCATATTCAGACCCAGTAGCCATAATGAAAACAGCACTGCATTTGATGAATATTACCCTTGTCTGAGCTCAATACAGAAAGCGTCAACTGCATTGCTGCTTTCAGGGTAATTATACAAATAATTACCCATGACTTTCCCCACTTTCAATAACATCTTTGTACAGAACAGTTATTGCTGCATCTCATTCACTTGCTTCTTTGAGTTTTCCATGTTTTCTCTTTTGATCTTGTTTAATTCCCATCTCTGAAACTGCGGGAGCTGATCTGCTACCAGAAAGCCTCTTCAGAACATCATTGCACCTTAAGCTTCACTTTTGTAGCATCAAGACCAAACAATAATCCCAGCAACATAAAAGCCAAGGGTACACAATATCTTTGTGAGTTTTGAGATATATTTTAACTGTGCAGCTGCAAAATACACACTGCCCCCCAACAGACATTTCTCACAACCAGTGACAAGAGCTAAGGACAGCAGAGCTGACATCAGCTTTCTTGAGCCACATGTCAGAGTCTTCTTGCAAGAACGCTTCTCCAGCTGCTGCTTTTGAAACACTGATTTGTAGCATTTTGCTTTCTAACCTTGTTTTAACATCTTAGTTTTCTTCAGAAGGCCTTGTCTTCGCTGTCCCAGTTACTCCTTATTAATACTTCCACATCCTTCTCATCAACTTTTTATATATATGGCCTTTACTTATCTAGAATATCAAAGTTATCACATCTACCTTTCTTAAAATAGCCACTCATTACCTTAAAATACATCCTTCATTTCATTATCCTCCTTCACTTTGGACCTTATTCTTAAGAGCAGTCAGTTTTTTGCTTGGTGCTTTTGCAGGGATCAGGTAGGCTACTTTAGATGTCTACCGTAGATGTATACATCCAGAAGAATCACGTCTCTCCTGACACCCTGACAATTTTGTGAAGCGTGTGCCACAGCATTAGGATGGTAGCATCCTCCTGTACTCATCAATGTAGTTCCCTGCTATGCTAAGCAAACAGCTCCTCTACCACCCCTCTGAAATGTCTGTGCTACAAGCTGAACTCTTCCTATCTTTCATCTCCGGGATGCTCTTTATTTTTTGCCTTCACATCAGTTGAGAGCTTTATATATTGGTTAGAAAGATTTAATTCCCTCTCCCATGCCCTTGCTTCACTCTGTAGCCAAAAACATTTCTTCCTCCATATCTGCTGAGTTTGTCTGAACCACATGCTCTGCTTTTCCTGCTTCCCTAGCAGGGGCAATTTACACTGAAGGTTGAGTTTTTCCACTTGCAGGTCACTCCTGCCTGTGACACAGGCCATGCCTGCTGGGAAAGGGTGATGGCCAGGTCCTTCCTGGGAACTCTGTCCAGATCTTGGTCAGTTGTCACATGCAATTCTTGGTAGTACTTCAGGTTTGTCAGATATAGGTCGGAACTGATGGTAATGTTAGCTACACCTGTTCTTCCCCCTCCTCTGCCCTCCTCACATTCTTATTATTCTAATAACTCTTCCCTAATCCAAATTGCCCATTCAGATCCTGCCTTCCAGCACACTAATCCAAAAGCAAGAGCTGTTTCTCATCCTTAGGCACTTACTGGTTGTCTCAGATATTCCCCATTTTCTTTCTCAGAAAAGTTTAGTTTCTACAAAACAAAGATAAGCTCAAGTATTCAATGACCTGTCTGGATCTCTCCTGCCTGTTTATATAAGAAAGCCACAAAGCACCCATGTTCTATATATATCCTTTTCTTCCCTTTCAGTCAGTTTTAGAAACTAGGTGGACTTCTTTGAAAGCCTACCCACCTGCTTCAGGACAGGATCAGTTAGTGACCATCTGCACAGCTTTCCTCTGCAGTGCTTTCAGATAAAAATCCAGAGACTGCATTTTTTCTCCTATTTAAATGAATGCCAGAGTTTCTTTTTCAAGCCACACTATTTTAATATAGACACCTGACAGAAATAGACATTAACAGAAGATAGGATGAGCTAAGCAGGCTACAACCTTCCAGAACTTCCATCTCAACTGTGCTGCTAACCACATATTTAGGGAGTGACCAAGCCATTTGTCCTGGTTCCAGTTAGGACAGAGTTAATGTTCCCTCATAGTAGCTGGTAGGGTGCTATGTTTTGGATTAGGATGAGAAGAGCGCTGATAACATGCTGATGTTTTAATTGTTGCAGAGCAGTGTTTACACCAGGCCAAGGACTTTTCGGCTTCTCGCTCTGTCCTGCCAGCGAGCAGGCTGGGGGTGCAGCAGGAGCTGGGAGGGGACAGACCCAGGACAGCTGACCCAAACTGGCCAAAGGGGTATTCCATACCATCTGACGTCATGCTAAACAATATATAGGGGTGGCTGGCCGGGGTGGGGGGGCCGGCTGCTCGGGGATAGGCTGGGCATCGGTCAGCGGGTGGTGAGCAATTGCATTGTGCATCACTTGTTTTCTTACACATTATTATTGTTAATACTATTACCATTATCACTATTATTATTATTATTGTTATTATTATTTTCCTGTCTTAATAAACTGTCTTTATCTCAACTCACAGGCTTCACTTTCCCGTTTCTCTCCCCCCATCCCAGAGAGGGAGGGGGGAGGGTGAGCGAACGGCTGTGTGGTGTTTAGCTGCCAGCCGGGTTAAACCACAACAGTCTTTTTGGCGCCCAACGTGGGGCCCGAAGGGTTGAGATATCGACAAATCTGACCAGAGTGTGTTAAACTAAAATTGGTATAAGTATTGGACCTGCTTAATAGTTGCTAGGCACGATGTTGATTGCCTTAATCTCCAGTCTGCTGTACCTGTATTCCAAATTGAGTTTTATGGTGCGTTACTTTCTGTATGTGCTCCCTGTTGCACTGTTTATCCTTTCCGGGCCCTGGTTTAAGATTGTTATGGTACTGTGCGGTGTAACAATGGCTTATGAAATGATGAAATATCTGGTCACGACTTTAACCTGGTATTTGTACTCAGCACTGACGTCGACTCTATACTTTGGAACCCATATCTCGGAAACTATTAGCAATTACACCTATTGCCTGTTTTCGTTAGGGAGCCAATCTGTGAAGGGGACAGGGGAAGACATGTTTCCCTACCTGTTCACTCTCCCTTTCTCCTTCACCACCACCCTCTTATCCCCCGAGCTAGTTACGGTGGTTCTCCGAGATGTTGAATATCCTTGGGATACTCAGACCAGCCTGCTCTTGTTGTTATGTCTCCTGAATGCGCTTCAGATTTTGTGGAGGGTTAAACAACTACTTAGGAATCTCATCCGGAGATCTGTCTTGAGGCGGGGTAGTTGCGAGTGGCAGGGAGTGTGGGAGGATATGGGCAGGTTTCTAGAGCAGTGGTCACCTCCAGTGTTTTGGACATTCACCCCTGAACAGCTGCAAAATCCTAAAAAGCTGGCAGAATGCTTGAAAAAAAGGTGTCATGACTCTGGCAGTTCCAAAGTGACACAAATCACTGTAGCGTGCTGGGGTCTGGCTTGTGCCTATCGAGCTGCAATTGATGTTATTAGCAACCTAGCTCCAGCTCCTGCAGCCGCTCCAGCTGCAGCTCCTGCAGCCGCTCCAGTTCCAGCTCCTGCAGCTACTCCAGCTCCAGCTCCTGCAGCCGCTCCAGCTCCTGCAGCCGCTCCAGTTCCAGCTCCTGCAGCTACTCCAGCTCCAGCTCCTGCAGCCGCTCCAGTTCCAGCTCCTGCAGCTACTCCAGCTCCAGCTCCTGCAGCCGTTCCAGTTCCAGCTCCTGCAGCTACTCCAGCTCCAGCTCCTGCAGCCGCTCCAGTTCCAGCTCCTGCAGCTACTCCAGTTCCAGCTCCTGCAGCCGCTCCAGCTCCTGCAGCCGCTCCAGCTCCAGCTCCAGCTCCTGCAGCTGCCCCAGCTCCTGCAGCTGCTCCCACTCCTGTGGCTGGGTCAGAGAAACGAGCTGTAGCAGTGCAAGTTGACCCCGCAGAGGGTATCCCAACCCCTGTGGCAGACCCTGTGTCTGGGTCAGAGAAACGAGCTGTAGCAGTGCAAGTTGCCCCTGTAGACAAGGTGAAAAAATGGTATAGAGGCTCAGGTCGTTTAAAACGCAGACAGTCTTCTGCTAAGTCTGGGCGTAGTGAGGACGAGGCTGGGCCATCAAAGGTGCAGGAGACTGAAGATGAGGATGAGGATGGCGAAAAATCAACAGTAACTACCCGGACTCCATACCAGCCATCAAAGGTGCAGGAGACTGAAGATGAGGATGAGGATGTCGGAAAATCAACAGTAACTACCCGGACTCTATACCAGCGTGAGCTACGAGATGTGCGAAAAGATTTTGGTCGCTGTATAGGCGAGCAGCTTGTCACCTGGCTGCTCCGGTGCTGGGACACGGGAGCCAATTATGTGGAATTGGAGGGCAAGGAAGCCAGGCGGCTGGGATCCCTTGCTAGGGACGCATGCATTGACAAAGCAATTGGAGATGGAGCACAATCTCGCAGCCTCTGGAGGCGTCTCCTGTCAGCTGTGAAGGAAAGGTATCTCTTCAAGGAAGAACTTGTATGTTTACCAAGCAAATGGACCACCATGGAGAAGGGAATTCAGTACCTGAGGGAATTGGCCGTACGGGAAGTAATTTATAAGGACCTAGATGACGCACAAACATCCGCAGATCCAGATGCAGTCCAGTGTACACCACCCATGTGGCGGAAGTTTGTACGGAGTGCCCCATCATCATATGCCAACTCATTGGCAATACTAACCTGGAAAACGGAGGAGAATCCCACAGTGAATGAAGTGACTAAAATACTCCGGCAGTACGAAGGAAATCTCTCCTCTTCCCTAAAGGCCTGTGTCTCAGCTGTGGAGAAACTCTCTGAAGAGGTCCACCAACTTAAAGAGAATTTATCTTCCCCTCCACCTGAACGAACCAGTGTCCACCAGCTAAAAGAGAATGCTTTAGAGAAACTTTCTGAAAAGATCCACCAACTTGAAGAAAGATTATCTTCCCCTTCACCTGAACGAACCAGTGTCCACCAGCTAAAAGAGAATGCTTTGGAGAAACTTTCTGAAAAGATCCACCAACTTGAAGAAAGATTATCTTCCCCTTCACCTGAACGAACCAGTGTCCACCAGCTAAAAGAGAATGCTTTGGAGAAACTTTCTGAAAAGATCCACCAACTTGAAGAAAGATTATCTTCCCCTTCACCTGAACGAACTAGTGTCCACCAGCTAAAAGAGAATACCTTGGAGAAACTTTCTGAAGAGATCCACCAACTTAAAGAGAGTTTATTTTCCTCCCCACCTGTACAAACCAGTGTCTCAGCTATTAGGGGTAAACGTTCATCTATGCAAGGAAGACAATATGGTGGGCACACACACCGCGCCACCCTGTGGTTTTACCTACGTGACCATGGAGAGGACATGAGAAAATGGGATGGAAAATCTACTGCGACCCTAGAGGCACGGGTACGTGAATTGCAAAGGAAAACAATTGGGAAAAAGGAGTTCTCTGAAAGGTTTGCTGCTCCAACTTCCAGCAGGCAGTCCTTTAAACACAGAAATGAAGATTCTGACCAGGACTAGAGGGGCCCTGCCTCCAGCCAGGGGGAGGAAAGGGACAATCGAGTTTATTGGACTGTGTGGATTCGATGGCCTGGCACGTCAGACGCACAGAAGTATAAGGCTTTGGTAGACACCGGTGCACAATGTACTCTAATGCCATCAAGCTATAAAGGGCCAGAGCCCATCTGTATTTATGGTGTGACGGGGGGATCCCAGCAGTTAACTGTATTGGAGGCTGAAGTGAGTCTAACCGGTAATGAGTGGCAAAAGCACCGTATTGTGACTGGCCCAGATGCTCCGTGCATCCTTGGCATAGACTATCTTAGAAGAGGATATTTCAAGGACCCAAAAGGGTTCCGCTGGGCTTTTGGCATAGCTGCTTTGGAGACAGAGGACATTAAACAGTTGTCTACCTTGCCTGGTCTCTCAGAGGACCCTTCTGTTGTGGGGTTGCTGAGGGTTGAAGAACAGCAAGTGCCGATCGCTACCACAACTGTGCACCGGCGGCAATATCGCACCAACCGAGACTCCCTGAGTCCCATCCATAAGCTAATTCGTCAACTGGAGAGCCAAGGAGTGATCAGCAAGACTCATTCACCTTTTAATAGTCCCATATGGCCAGTGCGAAAGTCTAATGGTGAGTGGAGACTAACAGTGGACTATCGTGGCCTGAACGAAGTCACGCCACCACTGAGTGCTGCAGTGCCGGACATGCTAGAACTCCAGTATGAACTGGAATCAAAGGCAGCCAAGTGGTATGCCACAATTGATATCGCTAATGCATTTTTCTCCATCCCTCTAGCAGCACAGTGCAGGCCACAGTTTGCTTTCACTTGGAGGGGAGTCCAATATACTTGGAATCGGCTGCCCCAGGGGTGGAAACACAGCCCTACCATTTGCCATGGACTGATCCAGTCTGCGCTGGAGCAGGGGGAAGCTCCTGAACACCTGCAGTACATCGATGACATCATTGTGTGGGGTGACACTGCAGAAGAAGTTTTCGAGAAAGGGAAGAAAATAGTCCAAATCCTTCTGAAGGCCGGTTTTGCCATAAAACAGAATAAAGTTAAAGGACCTGCACGAGAGATCCAGTTTTTAGGAATAAAATGGCAAGATGGACGCCGTCAAATCCCAATGGATGTGATCAACAAAATAACAGCTATGTCTCCACCAACTAGCAAAAAAGAAACACAAACTTTCCTAGGTGTCGTGGGGTTTTGGAGAATGCATATTCCAAATTACAGTCTGATTGTAAACCCGCTCTACCAAGTAACCCGTAAGAAGAATGCTTTTGAATGGGGCCCTGAGCAACGACAAGCCTTTGAACAAATTAAGCAGGAAATAGTTCATGCAGTAGCCCTCGGGCCAGTCCGAACAGGACCAGATGTAAAGAATGTGCTCTACACCGCAGCCGGAGAGAATGGTCCCACCTGGAGCCTCTGGCAGAAAGAACCTGGGGAAACTCGAGGTCGACCCCTGGGGTTTTGGAGTCGGGGATACAGAGGATCTGAAGCCCGCTATACTCCAACTGAAAAGGAGATATTGGCAGCATATGAAGGAGTTCGATCTGCTTCGGAAGTGGTCGGCACTGAAGCGCAGCTCCTCCTGGCACCCCGACTGCCGGTACTAGGCTGGATGTTCAAAGGAAGGGTCCCCTCTACACATCATGCAACTGATGCTACATGGAGCAAGTGGGTTGCACTGATTACTCAGCGGGCTCGAATAGGAAACCCCAGTCGCCCAGGAATCTTGGAGGTGATTATGGACTGGCCAGAAGGCAAATACTTTGGGATATCACCAGAGGAGGAGGTGGTTCGTGCTGAAGAAGCCCCCCTGTACAACAAGCTACCAGAAAATGAGAAGAAATATGCCTTGTTCACTGACGGGTCCTGTCGTATTGTGGGAAAGCATCGGAGATGGAAAGCTGCTGTATGGAGTCCTACACGACGAGTTGCAGAAGCTGCTGAGGGAGAAGGTGAATCGAGTCAGTTTGCAGAAGTAAAAGCCATTCAGCTGGCTTTAGATATTGCTGAACGAGAAAAGTGGCCAGTTCTCTATCTCTATACTGATTCATGGATGGTAGCAAATGCCCTGTGGGGGTGGTTACAGCAATGGAAGCAGAACAACTGGCAGCGCAGGGGCAAGCCCATCTGGGCTGCGGCATTGTGGCAAGATATTGCTGCCCGGGTAGAGAACCTGGTTGTAAAGGTACGCCATGTAGATGCTCATGTGCCCAAGAATCGGGCTACTGAAGAACACCAAAACAACCAGCAGGTGGATCAGGCTGCTAAGATTGAAGTGGCTCAGGTGGACCTGGACTGGCAACATAAAGGTGAATTATTTATAGCCCGATGGGCCCATGACACCTCAGGCCATCAAGGTAGAGATGCAACCTACAGATGGGCTCGTGATCGAGGGGTGGACCTGACCATGGACACTATAGCACAGGTTATTCATGACTGTGAAACATGTGCTGCAATCAAGCAAGCCAAACGGTCAAAACCTCTTTGGTATGGAGGACGATGGCTGAAATATAAATATGGAGAGGCCTGGCAGATTGATTACATCACACTCCCTCAAACCCGCAACGGCAAGCGCCACGTACTTACAATGGTGGAAGCAACCACCGGATGGCTGGAAACATATCCTGTGCCCCATGCCACCGCCCGGAACACTATCCTGGGCCTTGAAAAGCAAGTCTTATGGCGACATGGCACCCCAGAGAGAATTGAGTCAGACAACGGGACTCATTTCCGAAACAACCTTATAGACACTTGGGCCAAAGAACATGGTATTGAGTGGGTGTATCACATCCCCTATCATGCACCAGCCTCTGGAAAAGTTGAACGATACAATGGACTGTTGAAGACTACACTGAAAGCAATGGGTGCTGGGACATTCAAAAATTGGGATACACATTTGGCAAAGGCCACCTGGTTAGTCAATACCAGGGGATCTGCCAACCGAGCTGGACCTGCCCAATCAAACCTGTTACGCACTGTAGAAGGGGATAAAGTTCCTGTAGTGCACGTAAGAAACATGCTGGGTAAAACAGTCTGGGCTACTCCTGCCTCAGGAAAAGGCAAACCCATTCGTGGAATTGCTTTTGCTCAGGGACCTGGATGCACTTGGTGGGTAATGCAAAAGAATGGGGAGGTCCGGTGTGTACCTCAAGGGGATTTGATACTGGGTGAGAATAGCCCATGAGTTGAATTGTAGTATGTTAATTATTATATAATAATGTATGTCATCACTACCATGATTGCTATATATCATAGATGAAAATGATGATTAATTAGAATGTATTGGACAGAGTGTAACCTGAGCATGACATAAATGGTATGGAATAAGGGGTGGATATCTGTCCTGGTTCCAGTTAGGACAGAGTTAATGTTCCCTCATAGTAGCTGGTAGGGTGCTATGTTTTGGATTAGGATGAGAAGAGCGCTGATAACATGCTGATGTTTTAATTGTTGCAGAGCAGTGTTTACACCAGGCCAAGGACTTTTCGGCTTCTCGCTCTGTCCTGCCAGCGAGCAGGCTGGGGGTGCAGCAGGAGCTGGGAGGGGACAGACCCAGGACAGCTGACCCAAACTGGCCAAAGGGGTATTCCATACCATCTGACGTCATGCTAAACAATATATAGGGGTGGCTGGCCG
Organism: Anser brachyrhynchus; assembly: GCF_964034855.1. NCBI lineage: Eukaryota > Metazoa > Chordata > Aves > Anseriformes > Anatidae > Anser > Anser brachyrhynchus. Next base: position 15,571,025 of record NC_137700.1, read on the forward strand.
GGGTGGGGGGGCCGGCTGCTCGGGGATAGGCTGGGCATCGGTCAGCGGGTGGTGAGCAATTGCATTGTGCATCACTTGTTTTCTTACACATTATTATTGTTAATACTATTACCATTATCACTATTATTATTATTATTGTTATTATTATTTTCCTGTCTTAATAAACTGTCTTTATCTCAACTCACAGGCTTCACTTTCCCGTTTCTCTCCCCCCATCCCAGAGAGGGAGGGGGGAGGGTGAGCGAACGGCTGTGTGGTGTTTAGCTGCCAGCCGGGTTAAACCACAACACCATTCAACCTTTACCTCTTAGAGACACAATATACCTGTACAGGGACTGGAACACAATGAGCGGTGCGCTATTGACTTTATGTCATTGCAATGGTTTATAAGGTTGTCTGCAGTCACTAGCTTTGGGCATCTTCTAATGTGAGCTTCTGGAGAGAAACTAACTTGGAGATGCAGAAATCATGTGTTTCACAGATGGGTTTTGGTAAATTACAAGCGTAGCACTTTTGCTGTATTAAAAAAAAATAAAGTGTGCTTACACATGCAAATGAAATGGAGACATGAACAAGAATTCTGTTGGTACAGAACTGCTTTACGCTTCTGCAGAGATCACAGTAGGTGAACATTCCCCATATATACTGATCACACCTAATGCTTAATGGATGCACAAGGTCAAAGAACATAATGTCTTAAAATATGAAAGGATTAAAAATGGTTGGGACATGCTACTTGGAACGAATTTCAATTTATGAGGAACAACCGTGCAAGATATTAATAAAGTGAGCAGTATCTGAAAATTGATGAGCACCTGTTGGGATGTTGCTATGACATAATAAATCAATTCATATCTAAAAACACTGCACAAAGTCATCCATTCAAATATTTTGTCACTGCAAATACCAGGGAGCACTTGCTGGGCTGTTGTTGTTTAACTTCAGTACCTAAACTACCAGTCTGGACTCCCAGTATTACCAGGGATATTTGCCAAGTGGTGATGGAGAACACCTCAAATAAAAGATGAGTCTCTTCAGGAATCAGGAACTATTTGAGTTATACTCTGCAAATATCCAGCTTTAACCACACTCGTGACAACTGATACTATTACATTACCAGTGGTTCACCACTGATATGTTTAAAACTTAATTTCTCACCATTTTTTCCCCAAGAGAGCATACATGCCTATAACGATCCAACTACTCCTAAACACAGAATGATACTTTGTTTTGAATTCCTCCATAGAAGTTCCAAAGCAGAAATATCATCTCATGCTCAGGCTCTAAACTGTTAACGTAAACATGTTTGAGAAAGCTTCACTTTTTCAGACGTAGTGAGTTTAGTTACATTCAAGCCGATGTGGCATATGTGTACATGCACCAGGGAACTGGCTGATGCAGTTTTCCACCACATCATGTATAATTCTTCCATCTTCTCAGCATTTTTGACATTTTACTGTGAATCTGAGGACAAGTAGCCAACAGGAAAACTGCAGCTTGCATGGAGGATGCAAGAAGCTTCAGAGCTTCTTGACTGGAAGCAGCTACTGGGAAGACCTGCCTCAGCCCTATGGCCATGGGTGGCTAACACGGACCTCCTGCTGACAAGGAAGAAAGTAGGAAAGGTTCTGCAGGAAAACTTTGGAGAAAGATGGCAGAATGGCAAGCAGCATGTGCTTGTGATGGAAAACATTGAAAATGAGACAAAAATTCAGAACAGACAACCGAAGTGTGGCATGTGTTGTAGGCCATAGGGTCACGATTAGGATTCTAAACATCCATACCCATTATTATCCAGAGACACCTCAGAGATTCAAAAAGTGAGGCAAGTAGAGGGAAATATAAGCAAGTAAAATGCTGCAATTTTTTGACAATGTTAAGAGTGACAGACACCTGCTTGGTAAAGTTACATTAATAATTGATTGTTTGAAATATGTCAAAATGAGTTCATGCAGACAGTATGCCTGAGAAACCAGATCACGGGAAGTTATCAAAAACCAAAATACTGGATTGTGTGTCCACAAGAGATATAGAAGATAGAGCATGATGAGTAACTAAATTATAATCAATGCATGAAATACAATAGCAAAAACTTTATATTCTTCAAAAGTAATAACTAGAGCAATTTTTCCCTGGTACTGTCACTGGTATTTTCTAGACAGCTGACTCACTCCTGAACAACATGCACCTCTTACAATGTTGCTAGAACTTCCCCCTTGCAACTTTGATAAATCATGATTTTTCCAACTTTAACAGGATCTTCAGAAAACAGTTTCAAACATCTTTGTTCCTCCCCTTTTCTCAGATTTTTTAAAACCCCGCTGCCTGGGTCAACTGGTTGAGAACTTTTCTTCATGTAGGGATGCCAACAAGGAGCTTTCAAAGGGAGAATAATGTTGCCAGCTTGCTGCTTACCACAAAAAACAAAACAAGTCAGGTTCACAAGAAGGTAGATTGTTTATAAAGCAATACAGAGATCAAACATCCCCTGAAACCTTCAATACCTACAGGTCTGACTAGAGAAATATAGTACAACTACCTCAAGAAGTATGTTTGCAAGGGCTCCAGAAAGCATCTAACAACAAATGAATCAGATTTCATCCAATTCTGTTACTAACAGGGACAGCTTCATCTTGTACTTTCAAGGTACAGTTCACAGAAATCTCTTCGCCCACCCAAAGAACATCATTGATCTGCCTGTGCCCCAACTATATTACTTTTCCAAGACAGCAATGCCATCCCATATTCATAAGATAGAGCTTTTCTACGCCTTTGCACCATATCATTTCAGGATCTGATCTGGAGAAAGAAAAGCACTTAAGGATAAAACAGCACTAAAGAATTTCAAGAAGCAATACAAAAGTTTAGAAAAGCAGTAAGCTGTAACACAAAGACAAAGTGCTACTCCAGCAGATGATGTACAATGGAAATGTACTCTAATACTAGTAGAGAAAAATCTACTCCAGTTTACTCATCTGTTCTCTTAAGGACAAGGGGGCTTATTGCCACTAAACCAGGCAGAACACAGAAGTTACTGTAGCAACTACTACTTCGCTTGAGGAACAGTTTGAGCAAAATATTGACTAAAACGCTACATAGCCCAAGCTTCCTTTAGCCATCTCATTTTATAGGATAAGACAAAGCCTAGATAGTAGAAGCCTACCACCATTAAGACCTGTTCTTCCAGGAGAGATTTCTTCATCTCATGGACCACCCTATCACCCTGGAGCTGGGAGGTGGTGATACAGATGCTCCAGGAGCCATTTCGTGGGCAACAGGGAGAGCTGGGCATTCCTCCTTACAAAAAGGAAAGGGAGAAAGAGCCAAGATTTGCATTTCCAGATCTGAACAGCTACAGTACAGTGTAGGGTTTTATGGCTAGGCAATGTTAACTTCATAGCAACACAAAGACAGCTGACAAGGAAAATTCATCTTTAGAGTTGGCTTCAAAGCTTTTTCAGTGAACTGCAGTTTTTGTGAAGTGTGTTAGTATAAATGTGCTAAATTAAGACACTTATTTATAATGCACCTGCATTGCTGACTGTGGCCTGGACCTGCTTGTTTGCAGAAACAAAAGAAGTCTGGCTGCATTGTGCCTTGAGGGCCCTTGGTGCACAGTTGTCTTTTTTCTGGTGTCATCCTGCTCCATTCAAGCATACACTTCTACAGCCCTCTTTGCAGGTGATGTGAAATCATTTTGTGCTGTACAAGTGTTTTACATCAAGCTACTCTCTGGACTGGCTGCATTTCCATTAGCCCCATCCTCCTGAGAGTACAGCATGGCCTCTCAGTCACACTACAGCTGAGCCTGCCATGAATGCCTTACACCCAGCCAAAGGGAGCTCAGGAAAAGCTGATACAGCTCCTCCAAGACTAAAGAGGCATTGTCTAAAGAGGGAGAGAGAAGGTAGAAAGGGTGTCTGAGCTGCTCACATCTCCAGAAGATGTATGTAAAACCATTTTGTTCATGCAATATCAGGCACAAAAGGTGTCAGAAAGAAGGGAAGCGTTGGTGTAAATGAAGCATTTGTATTTCTTTTATATCAAAACATAGCCTATAATCAGAGTCCTTAAAAAGCACATTGTCTGTAAAAAAAAAAAGATTTTTGATGCAGAGAGTTTCATATTATATTTGGTTTTACTGACCAACTTGTGTATGGCACCAGTGGGTGTTTGCATGCTTACATACATATATGCATTTGCATGCTGACACCTCTAGTGTGTCCCATTCTGAGTCCCATTATAGCACACGACTCATCCCTTAAAGCTTCTTCATTAGGACAGTATTTCAGCAACCAATCCTCCCTCAGACATGCAAAAAACATGCTTACTCTTCCTGCCGTAGAATATTCCTTCTTAACTTACAATGCTGAAAAACAGGGTGTATTTGACCTTTACACAAGGGACCATACTAGACAAAAACTCAGCAGCAGCGTACCCTAGGCAGTTAACCAACACACTATTTGTTGGGCTTTGCTTAAGGAAGATCAAGTGCCAGAATGGTTAACATTATAACTGAAAAACTGAAGAACTCATAGACAGCAATTTGATTGTTTCATAGCTGGTGATATGTAACGTAATTACTGTCATATGTAAAATGCTACATTAAACATCCCCTTATGTCTTTGTAGATCTTGTGAAGAAACATTCTACTTGCACTGAATGAATACACAAGAAAACAGTTATCTTATTTTTCAGAAATGAGTACAAATTGGAAGACATAGTCCACATGAATTACGACATAACTATCAGCCACAAAAACCAGAGGCAGAAACAAATTGAATTTGCTTAATTAGGTCCAGATCCAGTGACGTATTTACATATCTCTAAGTCAGTGAGTGAGCCTATGGACTGTAAACAAGATATCTTTGTTGAAGGAGAGCATACAGCTACAATCTAGCACAGGTTTCAGCTTCAATAGATGACTTTTCACAGTCAGGATTATCTGTATGCTCAAGCATTTTAAGTTATGGCAGGCTTTATTTGAAAACAGTCAAGCTAAAGCAGGCCTCTGCAAACAGTTTAAAATTTCTGACTGGTTTATCCCACGTAACTCAGATTGTACATCATGTGAAACAAGGTAGATGAGGCTGCAATTTGCTAGGTCCTACTTTTTTGCCACCTAACCTTACCCATAAAGGTGGTCTAGAAGAAAGCTGGGGAGGGACTCTATCAGGCAGTGTAGCCATGGAACCAGGAATAACGGCTTTGAACAAATGGAGGGGAGATTTAGATGAGATGTGACGTGAGGAAGAAATTCTTCACTCGGAGCACAAAGCGCATGTGGGAATTAGGGCTGAAGATGCACCTTGCTTCTGTTCTTTTCTGTAAAGAATAGATGGAAATTACCTAAAAACCAGTGTTAAAAATAAACCCAGGGCACAGGATGGGAGGTGCAGGGCAGTCCCTGTGGCCGAGGGGCAGCCTTTCTCTCTGGCAAGCCAAGTGGCCTGGGGAAGCCAGCCCCAGAAAAGGGTCCCTCAGTCCCCCCAACCCTCCTCCTTGTCCATGTGAGGGCATCTTCCAGGCCGCTCCCAACACAGCCGCCTTTGGCCACGCGTGGGCCACTCCATCACAGAGGCTTGCTGAGGTCACAGTGGCCACCACTGCCCCGCCTTTGCTGCGGGCCCTATAAAACAGGCCCCCTGCAGCTGGCCCAGCATTCACTGAGCATCTAGGCCCTCTGACTGCCAGCTCGTGTGGCAGGAAGACGACTAGAAGAGCAAGGCGAGCAGCAGGCCTCCTTGGTGTGCGAGGACAGGGATGCAGTCCGGTGAAGCACCAAGAAGGAATGCACCTTTGCAGAAGGAGATGTGTCGTGGGCGGAGGGATAGTTCTGGCGGCACAAGAGACACCAGTGCCCAAGGGACCTCTGGCGCCCAGCCCACAGGCACATACAGGCGGTACCATTGGCACCGCAACGATGCAGGGAACAGGCCGGCCCCTCAAGCACCCAGTGACAGGGGGCCTGGGCCTTACCATAGGAGCAACGGTGACGTGGGGCAAAGGCAGGAGCATCAGGCAGACAGCTGCAGGGAGCAGAGGCGTGCCCATAGTCCGGGAGACAGTGCGGGACCCAGTAATGGCCGTAAGCCAGAGGGCTGCATCGGACCCATGCATGAAAACCAAACCGACAGTGGTGTGGGACTGAGGCGTGGGACTGGATGACCCCCTGGTTCGGCACCCTGGCCTGAAAACATTCCGGATGGAAGGCATCCCATTTGGGCAGTCCTGGGCAAGGACTGGCTTAGCCTTCTGCCCAACACCGTGGAGCCCCCTACTCGTTGCTCAGGCTCCATCGCAAGCATTAGCTTGGAGCCACCAAACACCACGGACATCCCGCGGGCTTGCCTGCAAGATGTCCCGGCAATAAACAGCTCTTGCCGATTCTCAGGGGTTGTGTGAGTGCTTCTTTTTCGGGGGGGGGGGTGGGGGGGTGGGCTAAAGTTGTGCCAGGGGAGGTTTAGGTTGGATATTAGGAAGAACTTCTTTACTGAAATGGTTGTTAGGCATTGGGATGGGCTGCCCAGGGAAGTGGTTAAGTCACCATCCCTGGAGGTCTTGAAAAGACATTTAGATGTAGAGCTTAGTGATATGGTTTAGTGGAGGACTTGTTAGTGTTAGGTCAGAGGTTGGAGTAGGTGATCTTGGAGGTCTCTTCCAACCTAGGCAATTCTGTGATTGTGATTTTGCTCAATCACTGTTTTGCCTACTGTCAAAGGACTGCCTACTAGGGCATTGTAGGGACTGTCTTGAAGCTGATTAACATCTCATTTTTTCCCTCCTCATTCCTCAGAGTCAGCTTTACAGAAGCAAGTTTCCATGCAAAGGAGAAAAACTGCTATCAAGTCTGTGGACTCCTGGAAACATGAAATTATGGATTTTCCTGAACCTTTAAAATCCTTGAATTTATTCAAAGTGTCCACATTTAGTTAAGAATCACTGGGCAATGAAAAATGCTTGCTATTGGGCAAAGCAGACAGCTTATGTTATCAACTTCTGGATGACACATGGGTTTTAGAGATATTTCTTATCTGCACAGCAAGATTTATTTTGTATTTTCTTGAGATAAGACATCCATCTGTCAGGTCATTCAGAAGTGGTAAAGAAAATACTTGCCAGTACCTATTCGACATGTTGTGGGCATAAACTAATTCTCAACTGGAGGGAATTTCCCAAATATTGTAGAATAAGATGCAGCTCAGCTAAGGGGCAGAGTCCATACGAAGCACAGAGCTGCAAAGGAACTCATTCAAGTCAGCCCTAGTCCTGCAGAGGAACAAACTCACAAGAGAAATCTGATAAAGGAGAGAGAGTTCACAGGCAAGACATCCATATTGATTTGGACAGATGTGACAAATTATGCTTGGCCTCCAACAAATAATCAGTCAAACCTAAAAAAACACCTTTGCTTAAGCAAGAAGTTTCATCTAAATTGACTTCTCAGGAGATTCCTATAATGTGATATAAGAATTAATTCTAGAGATATTTCTGAATAAGAGAATCAGATTATAGGATAAACAGTACAAAGGAAAACTGAAGCAATCCCAGATATTTGTCAAAACTAAGCCAATTAGAAGGCTAATGTTACAGAGGTGTCTGAGCTTTCAGTTCCTCCTGAATGCAGAAACGTGTTGCTCCTGGGGGCCAAGAGTTGATGGCACTGTGTGCTTAGATAGTTAAGAACTGAGACTGAGGGGAATTAGCCATGCTAAGTTGTATCCCCTTTGAAGCTTGCAACTGTTTTGCACTATAGTGTACACTTTAACAGGCATGTAGACATTTTCTGCTTCTCCCGTCCTGAAGAATAGCTACTAAAGTCTGAATATCCCCAATCTAAGTAACTCATGATAAGAATATGTATGTACAAAGGAAAAGTTTGATTTTTTTCCCCAGATACTTGCTCTGTTACTCCAGTTTTCTTAAAAAGGTGAATATGCCTTTAAAGATAAAGCAAACATACTGAGCCAGCTTATGCTGCAGTAGCTATGACAACAGACTTTGAAACAAGTGTGGAAAAAGCTAGACCTGAATTTTAATTTCATTTAATTATTTTTTTCAGTCTACTCTTCATATTGACTACCTTGCATCTTACTCTGAAATTCTACAGAAATTATGATTTCTTTTTGCTACCAAATACATAGGGTCTTATGTAGCAGATTCTATCATTGTTATTTAGAAGTCAGAAGAGAAAGTACTTGGAGAATTAGTGGACATCTAATATCTTCAGATGAATGCCAGACTGCCTTCTGGGGAATATGCTTTACCCAAAGATGATGGCTCAACACAGAGAGGCACATGCAAGAGATCTGATTTGATGGTTTAATGACTCCTTTTATCAAGGAACAATCCAATTAGATCAACTATTAGCAAACTGCATCATACTATCTATCAGAGACCCATGATTATCTGTTAGAGATGAATTTTCCAAAAAAACAAAGTGGGGGTGGTGGTGGTGAACTTAGAGCTAAGACAGATTTTTACTTGACTTAATAGCTGGGCAGGAATGGGAGAGAAAAAGCTATGGTTCAAGCCTCACTTCCTTCTTTCCAATCTTACCCATGGACCATTCCTTGATAGATGATACCCACAATCATGGATTATGTCAGCTTCACTAGACACAGAAACTGACTTCCTATCCATATCTCCTTTCCCATTCCTCTATATTCCTTCTAGCAGGCAGAGCAGAGAGTTTTTCCTCCTCCAACCAGCACTGCAGTTTAGAGATGAAGAACCCATTCTTAAAATATATATATATATATATATATATATAAAAGCAGTGGAAAAAAGCACTGGCTATTACCACAATCATAAGTGTTCCACCTGTCCTTCTCCATTTTCTTTGAACAGGCCCAAGGCTTCACATAGAAGTCAAACCACTTTACAGCCACGACCATATAGAAGAGGAGTCACTTCAACCTATTTTGTAGTGATGCATGTCACCTGTGCTCCCAAAGCAGCTTACTGAACAGCAGCCAACCATAACCATACACAGCTGACCAGGCCAGGAGCATCACAGAACACCTTCCACCCACTGTCCCAGCTCAGCACACCTGGGGCCAGAGTGCCATGAGCTCAGTGTGAGGGATAGTTGGGCAACACACTCTGCACTGTAGAGGGTGGCACCATGAGGTACACAGGCATCAAATACACAAACAGATGACTATCACGCTACTAATTGCCCATCAACTCCCTTAAGAACTTATTTTCAAGTAATCCATCTCAAAATTATCCTGGAAAGCCAGAAGTGTATCAGGAAGAGCAGAAAAAGCATAAGCCATTCTTTCCCTTTAAGTCTGATATCCTCCCCCAAGCTTCCTCCAATTTATCTGTAAGGTGCCACCTGCTGCAGCAAACAAAGCAAGAGTTTGAACAAGGCCTGTAAGTAGGCAGCCTCAGCATGCAACAGCTTCTTTCTGATGCATTACTTTTTAGCCTTAGTCCCCAGACAAGTGCATGGCAGCCAGGCAGCTCGCTCACGTGGAGCTAAGCACCTACAGGCACAGAGCAGGCACCTCCACCCAGTGAACGTGGTGGGCTGCTGCACATTCAGATTTCATCCCTCTCCTTCTCTTATTCAGTTTCTCTTCCAACTGCAGCCTTCTCTCCCATCTTTGTTAATTCTCCCTGTGTTTCTAATCACTTCAACCCAACTGCATTGTTATAGTGCTCCTATCTACTATCTGCAAAGCTTTGGACAGTTTTGAAGTAGTTACAACTTGCACGCAACCAAAGACAGCCTTTGCAGTGAGTCCTCAGTTGGAAGGAGAGGTTCAGAGTTTACTGGTTGCAGAAAACAAAGGTATCTTTGTGTAAATGATAAGAAGAGATGTAAAAGCACAAAAAGCAAAGTCTGCAACCAGGCACAGCTTCGGCATGCAACTTACCCAGGCTCTATTTCACGTATGGGCACCCCAGCTGGAGAAGACTGTATTTAAGGAGGGCCCTCTCCTTGGTGCAGCTGCCACCTTTCAACCAAATTCCCCCTCGGGTTTGGAGCAGAGAAACCGTGTTAACTCTCCAGTGGCTGGTTCAGGAGGGCAGGGCTCTCAGAGTGCTCCCTGTAACTTCATCTGGAAACACTCCGAGCACCTATTCAATCTCCACTCTCCTAGCAGCAAGGCTGTTTCTCTTCTATCTTCACCAGGATCAGCACGAAGGATTCTCAGCATGTGTTTTATTTCCATATGTATCCCAAACAGCATCTGCCAACAGCATCTTTGTTTCTGCACCCACTACATTCACCATGTAGAACACTTTGATGAAGACTCTTTGTGAAGTGCTTGCACAGCTGATTTCAAATTCTTCCTCTTTAAAGCAGATCTTATTTTTTAAAAACACTTTTCCATTGACCCCTGTGGGCACTGGATGCCAGGGAAGTAACACAGAGCCACGTTTTGTACTAGAGTTGGTATAGCCTTTCCATCCCACCATGCAGCAGTACTGAGAACCCTGTTTCAGGCACTCATGTGGCAAGTTTGATAGGTATTCATTTTTTTTTAAATCATGGAATGAGTCATGAGCACTTGAAGTTCGGTAAATTCCTAGAAGCAGCCAGCTTGATTTATTTTCAGCTCTGATGGCCCACAGAAGAAAAAAAAAAAAAGAAAGAAAGAAAAAAAAGACTTTTTTTCAGACATGGAAATACAATTTTTTTCTTATCATCTGTAAACAATCCCCCTAACACAGGAGGGGGGGAAAAGTTTATATCAAAAGGGAATGGTTACTAAAATATCAGCTTCCTCCTGCTGCAGGGGGATAACAGCACCACTGAATTCCTTCTTTGTTCAAACAATCCATTGCCAGGTTTCTCAGAGCAGCAGCATTCTGGTGCTGCTCCTTGACAGCAAGTGTCAGGGTAGCTTACCCTTTGTGTGAGGACAGTATTGCAAATAGAAAAACACGAGATGCTGACTTTCCTGGGGAGCGGGGGTGGGCACTCTTCAAGAAGGAAATCTTAATGGCTCAGGAGCGGTCCGTCCCCACGTGCCCAAAGACGAGCCGGTGCAGAAGAAGACCGGCCTGGCCGAACAGAGAGTTGTGGCTCAAGCTTAGGAGAAAAAAGAGGGTTTATAATCTTTGGAGAAGAGGGCGGGCCACTCAGGAAAACTATAAGGATGTTGCAAGGCTGTGCAGGGACAAAATTAGAAAGGCCAAAGCTCATCTGGAGCTCAATCTGGCTACTGCCATTAAAGATAACAAAAAATGTTTTTACAAATACATCAACACAAAAAGGAAGACTAAGGAGAATCTCCATCCTTCACTGGATGTGGGGGGAAACTTAGTTACAAAAGATGAGGAAAAGGCTGAGGTGCTTAATGCCTTCTTTGCCTCACTCTTTAGCGGCAAAACCAGTTGTTCTCTGGATACCCGGTACCCTGAGCTGGTGGAAGTGGATGGGGAGCAGGATGTGCCCCTCACGATCCACGAGGAAATGGCTGGCGACCTGCTACAGCACTTGGATGTATGCAAGTCGATGGGGCCGGATGGGATCCACCCGAGGGTACTGAGCGAAGTGGCGGAGGAGCTGGCCAAGCCGCTTTCCATCATTTATCGGCAGTCCTGGCTATCAGGGGAGGTTCCAGTCGACTGGCGGCTAGCAAACGTGACACCCATCTACAAGAAGGGCCGGAGGGTAGACCCGGGGAACTATAGGCCTGTTAGTTTGACCCCAGTGCCAGGGAAGCTCATGGAGCAGATTATTTTGAGTGTCATCACGCGGCACTTGCAGGGCAAGCAGGCGATCAGGCCCAGTCAGCATGGGTTTATGAAAGGCAGGTCCTGCTTGACGAACCTGATCTCCTTCTATGACAAAGTGACGCGCTTGGTGGATGAGGGAAAGGCTGTGGATGTGGTCTACCTTGACTTCAGTAAGGCTTTTGACACCATTTCCCACAGCATTCTCCTCGAGAAACTGGCTGCTCATGGCTTGGATTGGCGTACGCTTTGTTGGGTTAAAAACTGGCTGGATGGCCGGGCCCAAAGAGTTGTGGTGAATGGAGCCAAATCTGGTTGGAGGCCGGTCACTAGTGGAGTCCCCCAGGGCTCGGTACTGGGGCCAGTCCTCTTTAATGTCTTTATCAATGACCTGGATGAGGGGATCAAGTGCACCTTCAGTAAGTTTGCAGATGACACCAAGTTAGGTGCGTGTGTCGATCTGCTCGAGGGAAGGAAGGCTCTGCAGGAGGATCTGGATAGGCTTGACCGATGGGCTGAGGTCAACTGTATGAAGTTCAACAAGGCCAAGTGCCGGGTCCTGCATCTGGGGCGTAACAACCCCAAGCAGCGCTACAGGCTGGGAGATGAGTGGTTGGAAAGATGCCTGGCCGAGAAGGACCTGGGAGTATTGGTTGATAGTCGGCTGAATATGAGCCAGCAGTGTGCTCAGGTGGCCAAGAAGGCCAACAGCATCCTGGCCTGTATAAGAAGCAGTGTGGCCAGCAGGTCTAGGGAGGTGATTGTGCCCCTGTACTCGGCTCTGGTGAGGCCACACCTCGAGTACTGTGTTCAGTTTTGGGCCCCTCGCTACAGGAAGGACATGGAGGTGCTTGAGCGAGTCCAGAGAAGGGCGACGAGGCTGGTGAGGGGTCTGGAGAACAAGTCTTACGAGGAGCGGCTGAGGGAGCTGGGATTGTTCAATCTGGAGAAGAGGAGGCTCAGGGACGACCTTATCGCACTCTACAGGTACCTTAAAGGAGGCTGTAGAGAGGTGGGGGTTGGTATATTCTCCCACGTGCCTGGTGACAGAACGAGGTGGAATGGGCTAAAGTTGTGCCAGGGGAGGTTTAGGTTGGATGTTAGGAAGAACTTCTTTACCGAAAGGGTTGTTAGGCATTGGGATGGGCTGCCCAGGGAAGTGGTTGAGTCACCATCCCTGGAGGTCTTTAAGAGACGTTTAGATGTAGAACTTAGTGATGTGGTTTAGTGGAGGACTTGTTAGCGTTAGGTCAGAGGTTGGAGTAGGTGATCTTGGAGGTCTCTTCCAACCTAGACGATTCTGTGATTCTGTGATTCTGTGGCAGAAGAAACCCCCTTCCCAGACAGGGCCATTGAGCTTGAGGCCTTCAGCAGAAGCATGAGACCAAATGCTTCTGTTCTAGGAATCGGTCTGATACAGCATGGAGAAATACCTTCTTAGAAGGAGGGGTGTTTTCACATTTACTGGTGCGTTTCATACGTTGCTCTGTTATTACACACACATAGATACAGTGGCCTGGCAGTATTACAAGAGGAAAATGGTGATGATGTTCTGGCACGTACAGTGACATCTGGCAATGAGGAGACACAGAAATGACACACTCGAATGGTGCAGAATGAGTAAAAACTGGTCCATATTATATCTCAAGTATTGCAGAAGGCTCCATGTAATGCATCACTGGGGCATACCTCAGTTTGTGGTGATGTGGAAGGTCCCACACATGGATCCACGTCCCCTCCACCTGCCATCAGGGAGACGTGGCTGTCTGTTCTTCCAACGTAAGGCAGAAAGACACACACCCAGAGGATGAGTCAGCTCACCTCACACCCTGACATGAACCACTCTGAACCTGGGAAGTACTTATTTCCTCTCCAACACCTAGCCTCACAGACACATATGTGCTTGAGCTCAGTGCCTAAACTCAGACAGGGAAACCTGAGAACTGTTTAAAGCTGTGGTCTACCCTTCATGCTTTCACACACTTGGAAATATTAGTTTAAGCTACGCAAGCTGAAAAAAAAAAACGTAATCTGATGAGAAATCCTCTCCCAGAGGGTTCTAGAGATTACTACCACTTTCCATTGTTTGTTTGGCTGGTTGAGTCCTCCGGCCATGTCAACATAGAAAAAGAGGTGGTAAAACCCCTTCTTTCATCTGTATAGCATGCAAGTTTACAGATACATCCCTTTCTCTTCCTATATACTTGTGCAGCACATAGCATGGACTCTTGTTTGTTTGTTTGAGACTTTGGGCTGTGTAGTCAGTAGGTTGTGACTGGGAAATAACTGTGAAGTTGTGATTTCTACTACTGCACTTCAGCCTTCAGAGTCATCTGTGCTCTCTTATAAGCTGTCAGAAAGGACCTCACGAGAGATAGTTGAAGTTTTCTCATCTCAGAACCACTTTATTTTCTGAAAACCAACACAATAACTGATCAAAATGGCCATAGGGAGCACCAGCAGCCCTGTCTTGCACTGTTCAAAAAGAGCGCTGTAGACACAAGCTTCAGGTAATTTGTAGTGAATGAAGAGGCTACAAACACAAAGGATGGGAGGGGGGAGAAAAGAAAGATGGCTCTGAGAACAGCTGGTGGGTTTGTGCTGGCTTGACACCACATCATACGCGCAGTGAGTACTAAATATAACAGAACCCTTTTAAGTCTTGGCAGAAAACCGTGCTACATCTTCCTAAGAACAGTTGGGTCATTAGTGGTCATTCAGTCAGACAGACCAAGGCTGTCTCTAAGCTATTAGGTAGCTGGTGAAAGGTGGGCTGTGAGCAAATGTTGTACTGGAGGATCACACTGAGCAATTACTTGGCTCAGCTGTGTGCAGAACGACAGCCCTCGCCGCCAGGCTGAGAGACCAGCAGAAGTCAAGAGGGAAATCAGCACTTCATAAAAGTTAATGACCAAGGATATACTTCTTCTGAATCCTGACTAGAGCAAGATTCAAATGCAAAGTACAATGCTATTCCTTCTTCCATTGCTCCATTTTGGACCAGTCTTCCTCTCTGTTTTTACCAATGTTGCTTTTAATGCATGCATTTATGAGAAAGCCCTGACCAAGACACATTCCATCATTTTCTCACATCTCCATCAGTTCTGACTCAGCGAGGTCTTTCTTCTTATTTTCTACTTTCCCAGAGGTAATATCTCAAACAAAATTAAACGTCCTCTTCCAGATGGCCCATTTTTGGTAAGAAAGTTCAAGCATGAAGCCAAGCAATGGTAAATCTTAAATCAGCATCTTGCACAGAAGGGAGCAGTGGCACACTGAGTAGTAGGCATTTTGTCTACTACCATCATACTGTCAGGGCTGGTGTTTATTCCAAACAAAGATATTTCTCATGAATGTTAAATAACTGCTAAAGACTGGAAGTGTGATTGCCCATCACACTTAGAGTGTTTTGTTTCATAATTTCATGACTATTTTATTACTATTATTACAGCTCAACATTAGTAATGGAAAAGAAAGTGTTATCTTTTCCTACTGTCTGGAAACAAGAGAATAAAGTAACATCCTGTGCAGCTTTCGGCCCTGCAGCACTTCAGGATGTATGCGTCTATGTTGAGGACTTAAGACCAGCTATGAAACTAAATAACAGATTAACATTAACAAGTGTAAACAAAACATCTAAATTTATTTAAAAAAATGAAAACTTCTTATAATCTTTCCTTTTTAACTACCTATATTATTCTGTTCTACCCGGCATATTTTCTGTTTTGTAACCAACTCTGAAAATAATACTCCTAGTTAAGCATTCTTTTATTTAAATATATTGGAAAGGCAGGTGAGACAAGCTACAGTGTTTGTTATCACACTTGAGGTCAGAAACACAGACTGTGCATTACAGAGGAGGATTTAAATGGGACAGCAGCGCACCCTGCAAGAGGTACGCACACCACCTTCCCACTAGAAGCACGTTGGCTGTGTCTATGCTCACAGCCCTGCACTCACTAACTCCAGTCGCTGGTTTAAAAAAAATAAAGTCTTATTCCAAACTCAGCGATTCACTCTGTGACCACTGACAAAATGCTTCCTCTACGTTCTTCCATTCTCTCAGTTTTTAAGTATGCATAATGATGATTCTAAGGCATTTTGAGATTTATAAGGAATGAAAATCCACGGAAATGTTAACACCCAATTTGGATGACTAGGAGGGGTGGCACAGGACAGGAAGCAACCCAGGGAACAATTCACTTGGAAGCACGGTGCCATACAGCAGGCTCTGGGATATGTAGGCAAGAGAGGAATTTGAAAATGGGATAACAACAAGAGAGCTTGATAGAAACAATAAGATCATATTTTGAAACACTCTGCCTTATCAAAACAACATCTATACTGTAATAAAAAAAATACTATTTTGCTAGAGGAACAGTTAACAACTGTGAAGCAAAATGCTGAATTATTATGGCAGACCACCCAGACAGTGACAGAGCATTTACGGCTCTGCTCAGTCAGATGGCTCAGTCAGGATGGTTCTCACATGCATTATCATTATCCTGTGCCACGTGCACCTTTGGGGGTTCAGGTGATGAAAGAACAAGAGGGGATAACTTTACTTATTACTGTGGAAACCTCCTTGGCACCCACGTCTAGGTTTATTGTCTTTCTACTGAAGTCAAAAAGGTTTTCATTAAGTCCCCAACATCTTCCCTTTACCCCAATGCTCCTTTCCTCACACACGCCTGCACACCTTTTGTATTGGAAAACGTACTGTTAGGAATTGTACTACCAAGGTTCTCACTACTTATTTGCCATCATTGTGCAGCACTAGATTTTCAGGTCAAAATAAACGCTAAGAGCACAGCACTGTCCTGAAAGTCAAACACATGAATGCAAGACTTTTGTCTCTGACATAATGCATAAGAGCAGTGGATCTACTTGACAACATGCAAATTAAATATTTTGCAAAAGTAAAATGGGTAACTCGAGATTTTTGAGCTTTTACGGGCAATATAATCAGGTGTGTCTTTGAGCTTGTCAAGTAGCTGTAACTTTTTCATCTCCATCTAAAGAGATGCCATGTGTTGCATGCTAGAAAAACAAACTCTGGTCTTGACTGGGAAAGGGAAAGAACCAGATGAAGTTTGCTGAGATTCTGAGCTTCTGCCTCCAAACTTATACTTTTCCCTAGTAATGCCAAGGCAAAGTACAGCAGCAGTGCTGCAAATCTTGCTTGGAGACTTTTGAAATATTAGATTATTTTCTTTTTCTGGTGGAGATGATATTGAACATATGGTGTTTGAAAGAGAAGTGGCCAAAACTGCAAAGCCTTTGGAATCATCTTATGTTTTGTTTTGGTTTGTGTTTTTTTTTTGTTCACTACCCTCAGTTTATAAGTCTGTCAGATTTTCCTAGTAGCAATATAGTGACCCACTTACGGCAACAACATTTAACTTGTTACTACTGATGTTAGCTATCATAGCGAAGAGGAGAGATTTGAGAATGTAAAGATGGGCCTAAATGTGAGGGGAAAAAAAAAAAAAGGTGAAAATAAAAAGCAGTGTTTATACCCCCTTGTATGGCCTGGATTATCTTTCAATAACATGAAAAGACAACTTGGCAGGGATATGTTCATTGTATGCAGATATGCATTGTGTGTAGATATGCAGCTTAAGCAAAAGTCTTTTCTTGTCTGTAAGGGTACAGTGTTCTAGACATTTCAGGCAGAGAGGACAGCATTTTCTGTCATTGACGTGAAATGCCAGTTTGAACTGGGAAATACCACGAAGCGTGAAGTGATGAATTACCGTCATTCTTTCCAGGCTCAATAACTTGCAGTGCCTCCACACTGCGCTATTTTAACTTGTGCCTATGTTATTAATTTGGTTAGGAAATATCTAAAAAGTAAAGCCTTAAAAAATAGTATTGTCCTATTTCTCTCTCTCTTAAATTTTGTGCAGGTTTTCTCAATCTTATATTTAAGTGAAAACTATTCATTTCCAGCTCATGCATTATGCAGTTCCGAACTCTCTCTGTGCATCATCTGCCTCACACTGAGCGGCTGTAGTTGAGACATTTCCATCATACTATGACTTCGATTTCCTGCTACTTACTCTATGGAAAAGCACTCTGTAATGGTTTGTTTGTTTAATTTCCTGGCATTATCTGGGTATCTCACTGTTTGTGAATTCAGGCTTCCGAAACCTGCCTGTGTAAAAAAGAACATCCTGATCCCAAGGTCTGAAAAGTCTACAAGCTTTTGCTTTGTGCTTTACTGAAAACCCAAATTCAGCACTTTGGGGCATCAAACTCCTAGTATCGACCTTATATGCCATGAGACTAATCTAAAACTGCATTCAACCGATCACACAGATAGGGAACTAATAATTTATTCAGAAGGTGGCAAAGAGACATCCTTCGTATTTCCTACGCGCCTGCCCAGGCTCTGTAGTGAAGCAAAGCTGGATGAAAAGAAAAGCAGGGTGCTAAGCCTGTATAACTTTGGCTAACTGCTTGTAGCTGCATTTCAGCCAGACCAGTTCAGTTAAGTGTGGGTGTCTATGGGACACTCAACTTCTGCTCACAACTCTGCAGTTTCAGGCCACCCAAACCAGTTTACAACTGGGATTGTCTGTAACAGCTGGTAGGAGAGTGCTTTTTTTGTTCAGCATGACGCCGTACGGTGTGGGATAGCCACCCCTTTGGCCACTTTGGTCAGCTGTCCTGGTTCTGTCCCTCCCGGCTCCTTGTGCACCCCCAGCCTCCCTGCCAGCAGCATGAGAAACTGGCAAGTCCTTGGCTCTGAGCAAGCACCGCTCTGCAGCACTGAAACACTGGTGTGTTATCAGCACTATTTTTATCAAAAATCTGAAAAACAGCATCATAGAAGCCTTTACAAAGAAAATTAACTCTATCCCATCCAAAACTAGGACAATAGTCACTTATGGCATTCAAGTGCTTTTTGGTTTTGCAGTGTTTCTGTAGTGTTTCAAGCTAAAAAAGAAGAGCTAAACAGAAGTATATATATATAAAAATAACCTTTCAAACACTTATGGAGGGAATGTCTTTGTATTTGCATGTGTTGGAGATGGAAATAACAGGAACTCAACCCCATGGAAGGGTCTTTAAAATCTTCTGTAAGACAAAAACTCTTCTCCTGCTATTGTCTGGCTCACTGAAATCTGAAGGACAGTTCCTTCACTTCATGCACCTCAACTAATAAATCAGCATAGTCCAGGATATAGGGCCTTTTCGTATTTGGTTAACCTTCTGTAATTAATTTCACCAATTTATTTGAAGTGATATTTCAAACTGTTTTATGTTGCTTTATTGATAAAACTGTGGACCTAAATCCTAAGTATGTGCTGCCCAGTGGCTGGTGGTGAACTCCCCCTAACTACAGAAGAAGAAACTGAGCTTCAGAACCAGGTAAGGTTGAAAATTTAGTTCAGAAATAGCAGAGGAACTAAGAGGATCACAGCTCTATTTGTATGCTTCTGCCTTCCATATTAATTCCCTGCCTTTTGGACTGATACTTCTGATAAGGGTGCCAAATGCAAAAATGTTTTCTCTTCTGTATCATAAACATCTACTTATTAGGAACTGGTTTGATGCCATGAAATCCTCTTTAACAACTCATAAGAAGAACTTCCATTCGATTACAAATCTATCCTTGGTAATACAATAATACCCATTTCATCATTTGTATCTAGTTGTTCAAAGAGTGATTTAATTCTATTCCTGCAACAAAGGAACCTGCTGCTAAGATTTAGATGTGTAATTGCATGAGGTTCCAGGAGGGAGCGCTCAGGTGTGCACTACAAGGTTTGAAAAGGTTTCCGTAATATTCATGTCTTAAACATGGCCACTGGAGAAGGGTGGAGGTGACGGCCTTTTGGTATTATTCCGATTCTGGTCATGGCAATGGCCATTCTTTTAATTCGGAGTCAGCTGGTGGAAAAGTTCAGCGTGGCTCTGCTCACCTTGCCCGTGGGCAGCATATGAGAGAGAGCTCCAGTGGGCTGCTGAGATCTTGGCACCCTATAAATACACTGGTATTTCCATGGGCATGCACAAAAGGTATAACAACTGCATATACAGGTACAAACATGATGAAGTATGTGTATATGTGTCAATGCATGTGCTCACAGAAAGGGCTGTACTGCCCTTGTTGTGTGGAAGAGAACAATTGCATACACAGGATGAACTTTACAACAGTTTACATCATTGCTTTTTAATTTTGGTTTTTGGTCTGCTTTGTTCTGTTTCTGGAGAAATTCCATTTTAAATTTGAGGGTGAAAAAAAAAAAAAAAAAGGATTATTTTAGCATCTAGAAACCTTTTTCCTGAAACCTTTCTGCAGCCAAAATGATACTAAAGGGATTGAAGTAACCTTAACACTGCTCCATAGCAACACCAACCTTCCCCTTCCTTTCTTCTAGCCAGGCAGGGAGATCGTCTCTGGTATTGTCTCACCTATTCAGTCACACAGCCAGGGAATGAAGAGGGGGAGAGAAAGCACAAAGTAAAGTAGAAAAGATGAAAATCTTTACCAATGGAAACAGAAGCAATATAGGGGGTGAACAAAGGGAGAGGCTGACATTAGTCTGCAAACCTTTACTCGTGACATCCTCAAGAGGATGAGCAACACTACCCTTTTCTTTCTGCATTAGCCAGCTGGGGAACTCATACCTGAATCTACGTTCAGTGCCCAAGTCACCCCTTACATGTACTATGGGCTTCTGGCCAATTCAGTCTCATTTCCCATATGATTTCATTCAAGTTCTAGTTTACTGTAATGAGTTGCAGTGCAATGGTTTTTGAACTGAGAAAATAGCTACGTTAGAGATAACACAAAGCACGTCGACTTGAATGGAGGAAATACGCCTGTGGATGTGTGTTGGGGGGCCATCAAATTGTCCTCCCTGAGCTCCCACAAACCCCAACGCAGCCAGAAGAAGGAAGCAATCTTCATTGCTCCAGCGCAGAGACACTTTGTTGTGCTGCTGTAGAGCGACAGCCAGAGAAGACAAAAGAATATTTCATCTGTTCACTGCAACCGACTAAAACTATGCTTTTGTGAAAACTGCAGCTTGGTTTCATTGTGCTACTGAAATGAATCCAAGATCTTTGGTGACATTTCAAATAACAAGAACAATATATTTCTCCATTACTTTACTTACATTAAGCACACGTGTTTCATAGTTTATGCTATTCCTGGAATTAGGAGAGAGCAGTGAAAACAAAATCCATGCTTAATGCACTGAACTTTGACAACAGCAGCTGCAACTCAAAATTAAAATCCACTTCTTTCTTTGCTCTAAGGGTCTGAACCAGCTTTGTGAAAGTGCTGCAGCATGCAGCGAATGAGGATGTCTGAAATGAGAAACGCCTGCGTGACTGCCCAAAGGACGGATCAAATGACCAGAAGCAAACAGCGACGTGCTAGGCTGTTTGCTGAATGCTAGGTGAAATCAGACAGAACCAGTAAGCCTTGGAAATATTAAGACAAAAGAGAGAAACTAAATTTTTTATCATCTGCTGCAAAGCACTAATCATGTGGATGGAAGACTCACTTATACCTGATGGTTGTACCCAAAAGCCAGAGGAAGCAATGAAGGCAATGAGAGCTTTCTGGTTTTGGTCTCAGAGCACGTCAGATCTGGCCAGAAGACACATCCATTGCAAATTTGGACTAGGATTTCTCTCTCTTTTTTTTTTTTCCAGACAGCAGCAGTTAACTGAGCATTATTGATTTTTTTCACGATCTTGTGATGTCCTTTGCATATGTAACTGCATTTTATAACAATCCAACATGTTTTGTTCCTGTATTTTATTTTTTTCAATATCATCGACGACCTGCTTTGGATTTATAGTCAAAGTCAGAATTATGCAAAATCTAGCCTGCCTTTGAGGGAGGATTTCGTCAAAGCAGCCTCTGTAGAGTGCCTGGTAGGTTTTCAGTCTCTGCTGCCACCCTGCCTGAGCGAGGTGAAATACCCTCCAGAAGTTTTCTTCAAGCATTTAGGGACAGTGGGAGAAAATCCCAAGGGAAGAGGGGTGCGCAGACACTGTAACTACGAACCAGTGGCAGAGAGTGAGCTGCTGGTGCCATACTGGGCTGCTCCCAGGGAATGACTCCTGTGCAAGCCAAGACAAAACCTGAATGCTGATTCTTCCTGCCACCTATTCTCCACAGAAGAGGCAGTTCTTCTTTACCATACAGGGACACATTCATGCACAAAGACCCTCCTGCAGATAAAAATGGCAGCTAGGGAAATAATATGGATCAGTTTGAAAATTGACATGTGACATTAGTCACTTAAAATGAAAGTAAGTGTCAAGGTTTACAGCTGAATTATGTTCCTATGATGCATAATATTGTTGATCCAGTTAAATAATAAAGTCACGTTACCGACGGTGCTGCTTATTATATGTTAATCGCAGTAATATAAACATCTTGCCAATCTTTATGTGCTATCCACCTTTCATTTTCAATGAGGAATAGAAGTAGCAGGAGTCAATAGGTCTGACTCTGCAAGCTTTCTTTCTTTGCATTTAACTTTCCATGTATTGAAATGCTCTGAATACAGACTGAGTTGCTTTGTTCGGTATTTATTATTGTTCCACCTGCATCGAAATGGGAACAGCAATGGCTTTGATAAATAGATTCAAAGGCAGTCAAAATTCATTGTGCTTTTTCTAAATGCTTTTGTGTCCTCTGCTGGAGTTCTTTTTGATAACCTCTTCCAGCAAGACACCTCTTGAAATCAAAATAGATACATTTCTTGCTTCCATAGGACATCAGTGCAAAACCTTTCATTAGAACATATTGTATCCTATACAAGATATATGTCCAATTTTGGCTTTTTTTTTTTCTAAGAGTCAAAGTCTGCTCCTCTTCGCCCTGTTCAGAGATACATTACTGCTTCTTAAGTCCATGAAGCCATATATGTGATAACTGATGGATAACTAAAAATAAAGGTGTCAGAGTCTGGCAGTAGAATTTCATTACCTTTCCAAAGCATACCAAAGAATATTCATTATCACAGTATGAAGTATCATAAATAATTAGCACTAAATCCACACATGCCAAATGAATGATCAGTATGACTTCATATTGTGATCAGCTTGCCTGTTTATTTATTCCTGTGCTCATTTGCATGCTCAATATTTTACCAAATTGTGCCACTCACAGTAGTTCTCCCAGCATTTGTGTGAAGAAAGAAAAAGCCACAAAGATTGTCTTGCTATTTTCCCAAGTCAGGACACCAACTAATTGTAAATATTTCACTGTACAATAATAAATAGCACAATCTTGCTTCCACTCAACATCAAGCCACTACACCAAGACTATCTGCCTCCTTTTTAAAATGTTGTTTAAGAAGGTATAACATCACAAAAAAGGAAACATTAAACATAAGGTTGATACAAACCTTCCTAAAATAAAAGAAGCAGAGTTTAAAGATAGGATTTTTGTGTATGAAGTAGCACTTTGACAACTCGTGTTTGTGCCTCTCCCTTTTATTCTTGTACTGAGGGAGGACTCCTTCTCCCAGGAGAAGAACAGAGAGCACAGAAAAAAACACCAAATTGACTAACTCCCCCTCCCACACACACTCCTTATGTAAATATGCCTTTAAATTTAATTTCATGATCTTCTTTGTCAGCAGCCCATGATGTAACACACTGAATAATGAAACAGGGTCAGCATTAAAGTGATTGTTGTGTTTGTTCCATTATTAAGTTTTGATCCGGGGTGCTACAGGGTAACACAACATGACACGGCTAAGCGGTGAAATGAGTACCATGAAAATTTAAACTGAGGCACACACCAAGAAGCCAAAAACAGCAGAATACAAAGTGTCTAAGGCATTACAAAGCAAACAAATAAGCAAAATAATCTACTCATCCTATTACGCCTACCTTCTCTTTTTCTCTGACAGTCTCCTATACCTGGGCCTATAACACCCTTCACACTTTCACCTTTGCTTCAAATTTAATCCAGACATCGCTCTTGGACTACAGGAATTACTACAAGCCTGTTGGTGAGTTTGCCATTACGGCAGCTCGGCTGGCCGGGGTCGCTGGACGCAGGCGTGGTGCAGGAGGCAGGCGCGGGGAGGCACGTGCTCGCAGGCCTCACATGCTGCCACGCCATCTGAGTAGCAGCTAAGAGCACTCCATCTTGTTGTGCCATTTCCTAAACAATTCCTAAATAATGAGCCTCGTGACTGATTTGGGACTGCGGCACCTCCTGCTCAGAGCAGGAAATGGTGCTTACAGCCCTGAAAGCCAGGTGCTTGGAGCAGACACAACTCATCCGTGTGAGTGCCTGAGTCAGCTAATATAATTCACCTGATCCCACAGAAAGCTGAAGTTTTGTGAGTCAGAGAGATTACAGGGGACTTGGTTGTCATCTACAGAAATTCCTGGGAGAGAGATTGTGTTTCTGTTCAGTAGTTTGTTTTCAGAAGGTGATTTAGCCACTTGCTCTACTTAAATTAAAAGCATCAGCTTGTTCTTCATGAGAGAAAATAGATTAGAGCATCTGTGAACTCGTCTTTTTTTTCCTTCACAGTGGCCTCAAGCAGGCCCCCTGATACTTCAACTGGCCCGGGCAGCCTCCCTCAGCCCCCTGCCTGCCATCTCCCTGGGGAGGCGTACAACAGAGAGAAACCCGACCAAAATTTAGTGCAAGATTAAAGGCACCGGAGATCAGAGCGAGTTGCAAGGAACTACTGTGCATTTGATTAACACTCAGCCCAATGCTGCTTTGAATTCCCTTCCAGCCTCGCAGATTATCAGGGAGCAGTAGTCAAGCTGAAACAAAGCCGCCTCCTCTGAGAAGCGATGGCACGAGGCTGGCAGCTGCTCCGGCACTGTGCTGATCAGTCACCCGGCGGCATGCGTGGCACCCTCTGGGGCTGTCCCCCCGCTGCCACCAGCCTTGTCCTTTCGGTCCAGCTTCTTCCCGACTTCTTAGGCTGGTAGGAGAGAGCTTAAAGGGACAACCCACTGGACGAAGAGCAGAAACTTAGGAAATAGAAGGCTAAATCTGAGCACGATGCTAGAATTTTTGTGAACTCAGCAGCTTGCTGATCTCTCCTGTTTCTCAAGGCAGATTTCCCTCTGCCTTTGCATGAACAAAGGCAATAACCTTCAACGCTGCTCCCTTCCTTTTTTTTTTTCCCTTCCTATTGTACAATGAAGGAAAATTGACTCAAGGCTAGTGGTAAAAGAGAGCATAGTCTGTAACTGTTGCACTTCTCATGCTGCATTTCTCTAACTCCTTTGCTACCAGCAGCGGCAGAAAGGCGGGTGAGGGAGGGGAGGCTATTCTCTCCTTCCTCCTTTTCTTTTCGTCTACTTTGCAAGTTTTTGATGTTTTCAAGTAACTACAGAGCTAACAAAAATGAGAAGTAGAACCCCTTTTGAAATGTGGAAATCCAGTATTAAAAATGTGATGACAAGACACAAACGCAGCTGTCTGAAAAGGTTAGCGGAACAGGGAGCACAGGGCTGTTGTACAGATCCTGCAGAGGAAGAATGAAGAAAGCAAAAGGAGCGGGCTGTGGGGAGAAAGAGCACCAGATAGTCTGAGATTCTGTTAATTGAAAATTGAATCCGGGTTCATTCATCATGTATTTTTTACGAAACTGCAGAATGAGAAAGAAAAGGTTTCAATGAAACATGGGGCTTCCAGCTTGCTCAAGAATATCACAAAAGCCCTTATTCAGCTTCCCTTGAAGCCAAGAGAAACATGTCTTTTCTGGTTCAATTTTCAGCTCTTTGAAGCAGAAGCTCACTCTTTTATGTGTCCCTACAGTGCCCAGTGCAATAGGTCTCCCGTCTCAGCAGGGGCTTCTAAGTGCTACTGTAATAAAATTAATTAATCATAATTTTTAATGAACTCCTTAATGTTTTCCATATCACCCTAGACAAAGAACGAATGCAGACTGAAAAGGTACAAAAGTTTAATTTTGAGTTCGGTAAAGAGAACTTTATCCTGTAACAAAATCTAATTCAAAGCTGGTAAAAATGCTGTTCATGCTAAGTAGATGCTGAAAGAGTATTATCAGTGTAACCAAACAGAAATCTAGACTTTACATCTACTCCTAGCATGAAAATTAAGCATCATCTGGGGGAGATACCCACTAGCACGTTGGGATGCTATTTAGGACTTCAAGGAGATGGAGATGTACTATCATCTAGCTCCATCTGCGTGAAAATGAAGGGCCACTCGGACAGATGTGTAAATCTTCCTGATGGGATTCCTCCCCACTCTTTGCAAAGTAGCACTTAGCATTGACTTCTGTACCACCATATAACCTCAGAGCTAGCCACTGAAATGAAAGAGCCAGTTCACATCCCTCAGTGACGCTGGCTGGGGCTGCAAAATGTGGGCAGACACTACTGCATCGGTTTGCACTTCAATACATGTTTTTAAGGCTTATTTTTCACAGCAGGAACAGAAATGAAAAATGAGATTCAATTGTACGTGCTGGCAGCCTGGGAGATGTGCCAGTATGTCACAACACCATGTACCAGCCCAGCCCCTTTGCTTTATAAAGTACAATTATTGTAAATTGGTTCGGAGCCTGGCACATGTATCAGAGCCACAAATATGCCTTTGTAAATATGTATGTACAGCATGCATAAATGAGCCTGGTTTTCTTTCTTTCTTTTTTTTTTTTCTGGTAAGAAAGAGTTAAAAGCATTAGTATGAACTATCCTTCTCCCTCAGCTAGGGCAGCTTTCTGCCTGAGGTAGTTTCTCCAAGCTCTCCTTAGTCAGCGAAGAGCCCGAGTATCCCAGAAGGGGCTCATCTCCCCCTAGGGTGAGCACCTACGACATGTTATGCCTGTGAGGCGTGGGCACTTCTGACCTCTCTCTGGTAGCTACAGCCCAACCTGGACATTTGACTTGGACTTGAACATCTTAAACTTGAGTCTATTAAAGGCTTGGTATTTGGATGTCCTAAAATCATTTGAGATGAATCACTCCATATCAAATGACCACAAATCTATCTAAAATATATATTTTTTATAGAGAGAGAACCATCAATTTTAAACTACCTCCTTATCAGTGGTTCTTTGGAACCAGAAGAAAATATTAGGTCCACTGAATAATACAAATATTTGCCTTTTGTAATTTACAATTATAAAACACAATAAAAGTTACAGTATAGAAATAGATAACCTATTATCCCAGGACTTAATCTTCTGTATCCGTGACATTAAGCAAGACATATCACTGAAAAGAAAATCCCATATGTGGATGAATAAGAGGAAACTTTTTTTCTGCATATTGTTTCTTAAAAACATCAGCTGCATAATAAAGCAGTGGGATTAATTAATTTAGCATGCATCTTTAATTGCCTTATCGCAATCCCTCTCTCCAAGGACTAATGTTAATGCTCCAAACCTCTAAGCCTCTTCAAATGGCAGCTTTTTTCTAATCATAGCATGCCACAAACATATTTCCTTAGTTTCAACACATATGAAATTTTTGAACCTACTACGTATAGGTATCGTATTTAAAGACAGACCGCAAGAGAACATAGATATTGCCACTAATTTACAGTACAAACCACTTTTAAATGTAGATGTTCTTTCCCTATCCATGCTAAGTACCACTGGGAAGTTAAGCACAAGACATAACTCACACTTTGATATATAAGTGTATACAATGCCTATGCCACAGATAAATCACAAGATTTTAAACCACCGGAGAGACCACTGGATCAGCTGCTTTGACATCATGTAACCAAGTTGTGCTTAGGAGACACCAGGACCTCACATTTAATTCAGTAATACCTCCCAGAAAGCATCCAGTTCTTGATTTGAGTATTTTATCAGGAATTAATATTCATTAAACTAATTTGTTATTTAAAAATTGGATATCAAAAAACTCTTCCTGATAAGATTTTTTTTTGCCTTCAAGATATCATGTGTACAATGATTATATTTAAAATCCAGGTCTTAGGAAACATCTGATCTCATGAATAAACACAGCAGGTGATCAGAAATCTCCCATTGAAAGTGAACCCATCGGCCTGCTTAAAACCATAATTCAGATGAAAACCCAGCAGTCCTAGTTATGTAGGCCAGGAAAAAGCAACACTAATTACATTTATTATTTAAGGAAAGGGACGGTAAAGTGATGAGCATGTCTTGCAGCAGGTACCTGCAGCCCAATGGGAGGAGGCAACATGTCCTACAGCCCTCTGGCGCATCATCTTTTTACCTCGGTAAATGCACCACTTTGTTTCACTGACGTATGTGAGCAGTCTGGGAAGAGTCTGCTGGGGGAACAGTCACTGCAAGTCCTCCTGTTTTTCTGATACCTTAAATATTTTATTTCAGTCTCTAACTAAAATATATACGTGATGAGCAAGATAAAGCAAACTCTTTAGCAGTCTGTCTCTTCTTTTTGGACAAGCAATTCCTGAGTTACAACACACGGGAGAAGATAATCGCCACTTCCTAAGATGGCCGTTCTTTAAAACGATGACTTGTTAACATAATTCTTATGCTGGTTTCCAACAGAACCAAGACTTATACCGTGTATCCAGTGCTGTTCCAGTGTCTGTTCCAGTCCTTTCACTACTGATTTTTGACACTGTTTGGGCAAGTTCAACCTAATTTGACAGAGGTAAGACTTTCAAATATATCCAGCCCCCAAAACATTAGTTAGCAACTGTGTCAAATAGAGACAATTACTTACATTCTGGAAGAAGGTCGGTTTCATCCCATTGTGTATTTATCCTGAAAGTCAGGAACCAGCCAAGCATCTCACTGCATCCACCCAGCATCCAATGGGCATGCTAGCTACAAGAGGAAAGGTGAGAAGAAGCATTAGAAGAACATCAGGTACAAGCTCTCAGGAAATCATATTCCAGTAGACTAGATAGACTATTTTACAGAATATTGTAGAATATACTGAATATTTATATAATATTTAGAATATTATATAGAATATATTCCAAATACAGTTAGAATATCCTATAAAATATTATTGAAATTTTATTTGTAAGAACTTCCTCCTCCTACTTTATCAACACCTTGACTTCTCTGGAGCTCTTCACCAGTCAGAGCAAGAGAGAAGCAAGGGTCCATCATATGAATAAAAACTTGTTTTATTTTTTCTTTCTTTCTTCTTTAAATTTCATTTTTATTTTTGTTATTCTCTCTTTTCCCCGGGTTATTTAAGATGACAGCAGCCTCTTGCCTCATGTGCTGCAGAACTAAAACTATTTTCAGAAGCAGTAGACTCAAGGAGTGAGAAATAACATCTATAAAACTTGTCCAGTTGTGTTACTTGATCTGTGTAATACTTCAAGACACCTATTATTACAGACTTACTGGACTTCCTCAGTCTCCTTGAACATTACACACTTGCTATCTTTTTTCTCGATAAGAAAACCGACAGTATAACCTTAGCAGCATTTTTTCTTCCCCCCTTGAGATGTGTATCCTTATAGATTGTACTTTGTGATCCTCTTGATTCAGAAGTGTTCCTGACTAAATGCTATTGAATCTTGTCGCTACAATGCTACTCCCCCACTGTATGTATCTTCTATACAGATCACAGCCCTTTTCTCACTTCCTGCACAAAAGCTTCCAGAGAATGAATGCATGGAAGGGCCGTGACATCTCCCTTAGCAGTTGTTGTGTTCCCTTTCTTTTAGCCCATGGAAGGCTGCAGCAACCACAGCTGATAAAGGACAGAGAAAAAATGTCTTACAGAATAAAGCGACAATGCAGCAAATATAACTCTCGTGTGACAGAAAGAATGTGTTACAGCTGGAAGGCGATAGCTTTGTGTGATGCCTGAGGTCAGACTGGACGGTCATAAAGGCTCCTGCTGGCTTTCCAACCCACCCACCAGAGACACTGCAGAGGAAGAGAGGGAGCAGAGGAACCTCGCTGTGTCTGGTCCCAGTGCTCCAGCACATGAGTGGGGAGAAGCTAAGATGGCTACAGGGGCCACCCAGTCTAAATATGCACTTTTGCAAGTCACATCAGGGAAAAGAAGAATGATCAGAGCCAGAAATATGGATGCTTATTGAATTACTGAAAAGAATATCAATCAAAAACCCAAATGGTTCCATCTCAGTTCACTATGTCCAAACTCATTTGTTTGTATAATTATTGCTATCATTTAGATGAACATTCCCTCAAAAAACAAACCACAGTGCTAAGAAAAAATTGTTGGTCCTGCAGCTGTGATAAGGGAAGGAAGGAGACCCGACAGTGCTCTTGCAGAAGTTCAGACCGCCTGAACTTGCCTCGGTCATCTTTTCTCATGGTGGTAACAACACACAGGTTGCAGTTTTGTCTTTACTGACACTGTCATTTCAGATGTACAGTCCTGAAAGCAAGAGAAGGGACCAGGAAAAGAGGGAAGGAAAGAGAAAAGAAAATACTATCTGACAAACACTACCTAGTCCCTCATGCCTCTGCAAAATTTGCATGACTTGTCAAGGAGGTCACCAACCTGACCAAAACATTCCCACTGCTGGCTGGCATGGAAAAAGTGCTGAGCCTTGGACGCAACCTCTCGGATAGCCTCTCACAGGGGACTTCTCATGCCTACAGCACTTGGCCAGTTGATTTGGGTTTGTTTTCAACTAGCAGTCTTTTATCTGAGCAAACTTTAGATGAAATTTGAGTTGAGCGTGTTTCTGCTAACCAGTGATAGTAAAATGGACAAGAAAATGGTGGTTTCATGATTATCAGCATTACACAGGCTACTTTTCCATGGGTCTCTGACAGAACTGAGATGACATTGCAGCCTTCCCTCCAAGAGGGCATGAATTTACCTGGGCACGTTTTTGTGTGCATTGATAGCAGCAAAGTTGTCTGGCGTCTGCCCTGCTGTCACGCTAAGCAGATTCAAAGGCTCCCAGAGAAGGAGTTGACAGACAGATGAATGGACATCTAGCATAATTACAGAAACCAGATTTCTTTAGCAAATCATCATAAAACTAGTTAATAAAGGATATAAGAACATTTCTCTCTAAATTATATCTGCCACTTAAATAGAGCTAACCTGCTAAATTGTCATGGCTTTCATATATAGTTCTCTCTGCCACTATGAGACTGATGAGCCTTTTAATACAAACTTTTCTCATTATCAGGGTGATTCCTCAACATTTGATGGCCTCTCCTTCTGGCTAATTAAATGGTCAAAAATATTCTGACTAATCTGTGTTTAACCAACCAAAAGCACTTCATTAGAAACTTCTCCCCTTCCAAGAAATTCCACCAAATCTAAAATGGGCTTTTGATGGGAATTTGCCTGATAATCAAGGAAATTTCATTTCTTCTCCTACCCTCCCTCCTCCGTCTGAGCACTCTGCGTGCTTCAGATTCTGGATCCCAAAGCAGTCTGATGGAGAGACATGGGGAGCAGCATGAGAGGCACAAATCCAGGGGCGTGCTGGGGGACCAAGAAAGGGAGCCTGGACAGTGCCGGGTGGCCAGACTGCTCAGGGAAGCCAAACTGGGGCCTCCTGTAGCTCACTGGTGAAGCCGTGATGTTCAGTTATGGGCTCTCCCATAGGCACTGCGTATTTTTCAGATATAATAAAACCGTGGATAAATTGAAGATGGACCTGCCAGGGCAAAACTTTTAAATTAGATGCAAGGATCCTACACTTTTGAAATGTGTCTGCTGATTTAGGTGGCCTCCAGTTTTGAGTTCCCATTTCTCAGACGGTACCTGTTTCTTCAGGTATCAGGCTTTCAGGGTTTTTTTTACTTGTTTGTTTGTTTTCAGGTATTTTTCAGGTCCTCAAAACATTCTGCAGCTTCTCTGTGAAAGTCAAAACTCTCAGTGGGATCCAGCGTCACAAGCCCAAACTAGAAGCAGCCAGAAATCACCTGCCACACTGTAGGGGAAGTTGGTTCTGCTCCATGGTTAGGTAATTGAAAGTGGCTCACTATTTCCTGAGCAACTAGGAAGAATGAATATGAATTCTTAACACCCTCAAATAAAACTCTACATCATTCTTTTTGGTTTTATTTTGTGATGCTTTCCTGTGAGAGAGGAGACTTTAGCTTAAGGGGAAAAAATCAGAACAATTTTACTAAAATGGTATTCTGGTATTTGATGTCTTAATTAAAAAGTATCAGGGGTAACTAAAATAAATGCACTATAGAAATGACATACTTTGCACACCACAGACAGAATGAGAATATAGGACCACGTTATGGTCTCTTAACAGTTAATATCACTTTTATTTTATTGTTTTTAGACTAATTGTTCACGATTTACTTTCATGCAAGACCATAATCACATTCATATTTTGCAGCACTTTCTATTTCTTTCCAAGAAATAAGTGTAACGCTGGACATGAATTCCAGGCAGAGGTCTCCTCTGCCATTCCTCAAAGAAAATGAAGTGGCTCTAGTCATACACTGACTGTGTGGCACTGGCAACTGTAAATAGTGAACACTTATGAACAAGATTATTTCCAAAGCATAAGATCATTAATCTAAACTTAATTCTAATTAATCTGAGTTCTTTTGATTGTTTAGTCTATTAGCTGTTGGGAAGTTGTAGTTGTTTTTCTAGTTTTTCTCCTATAGCAAGCCAAAGACTTGCTTGAAAAGGAGACACAAGAAAGTCAAACTGAGTTTCTGAGAGAATTCTGGACTTATAGAGGAATACCAGGTATGGAAAACTCAAGAAAATTACAGGACATGCCAACACTATGCTTCTGTATTGTCTGTTTACTCCGCCTCCTGTCTAGTGATATAAAGAAAACCAGAATCAAGCTCTGAGAGTTTTATTTCAATAGAAATAAATGAAGAATTTGATATTATTTGTTAATGACTTCCGTCTTTCAATTCTATGTCTGTCCAAAATTACATCACTTTCTTAAATGTTTTTGTGTTGCAACAGTTATGGCAAATACACATAATATAAAAGCAATATAAGGAAAATATGTTGATACGTCTAAGCACCATTGAGTCCTCTATCTTCCTTTAGAAAGACAGAAAAAATAAAAATAATGTATAGTCTAGTAGTAAGCAGAGTGTTTAGGTGATCATTAGAGACCATGTAGAGATTGACAGCATAAACACACTTTAAACTTAAACTTTTCCCTTAACTTTAAAGTATTCTGTACATTACAGAACTTGGTGTATGACAGAGTAGAAGTAATTTTAAGTAGGTTTCAGCTGTTCAACAGTTCTGTTTGTCAGTATTTAGCCACTACAGAATGGAAAAGAATGAAATATGGTTTAATTAGTACTGTCAAATAATAGGTACTAAAATTAACTTGGCAGGAGGGATAAAGTAAACAAATCTTAGCCTTTTGTCTCTCTTTATGATCAACATCTCAAATACCAAAGTTATTTGACCTCTTAAGAGATGTGTAAAACTACACCACCAGGGCTCCTTTATAGTAGCTTTTTGTCTCGGGCACCACAGGAAGAAAGACAAAGCAGCAGTAATGTGCTTTAATTAGGCCACAACTTGATTAACTTTGCACATTGGGGATCTCTTCCGGCACTCACGGGTCGAGTGCAGAGCCTGCTCGTTCGTACCATCCGAAGAAAGGCTGCCTGGCTCTTCTCCGAGCTCCTAACCCAGCCTGGCCACACCACCAGGAGCTGGCTGCTGGGGCTTCCAACCTGTGCCCCAGCAGGCAGGAGCAATGGGTACCTTGACTGGATAAATATCCCATACGACAACATGAATATGACCCTATCTAGATCACATGCCACCACCCTCGGAGAAAAACACTGGAAGAAGACCCAGTGCTTAATCCCATTTATAAAACCACTGAAGTTATCTCCACAGACTAGGCTAGTGGCATCCCTTTCAAAAATGCTGAAATAAGTATCAGCTTCTTGTTCAGGGTAATTAAAGATACACAGGTTTGAGTTGTTTTTCTGGGGGCTGGAGGGAGGAAGAAGAGTAAAAGACGTAACACCTGTTTCTCTTCTAGAATCAGATCAGATATGAGGGTGTTTCCAGAAGAGGGGGAGCCAGGGCTGCAGTGAGGGAGTTTTTGCTTTTCATTCAAGCGTTCCACTCTGTTTTTCGTTCTGCTGTTGCCTCTTCCTTTGCCTGTTATAAATATTTCATTTTTATCCCATTTAAAGTGATACTCGAAGTGCTATGTTTTGCAATGCTAAGCTGCAATGTTTGATCTTGCAGGAATGCTGCCTTCTGCCTCACTGAAATTCTGAGACAGTCGAGCTACAGCCATGAAGTTCTTCATGTTACCAGAAAGGCATTTCCCATTGGAATATCTGAGAACAGTAATGCTCAGCGTGTTCAAATCATCCTTTTATTTAACTGTTCAAATATGACTATAAAAGACTCGTATTCAGCACTTCCATTCCATATCGTATCACATTGGCAGGGCAACAACTGTAAACACAGTAATGATCCTCCTCCTGTGATCGCAGTGCTCTGCCAAAGCTAAGGTTTTGCAATGACCATATGCATTCCAAATCAGCACGCTTTCAAAAGAATAGCAGCAGATTTCAAAACATGCCCAGCTGCCCCGGCATGTTCGCAAAATGAGCACGAGCATTATGCAGTTGAATCTGAGACTGCAAAATAAATTCCTTTTCATATACTCTGATGTGCTTCATTCGGAAAGTTTACTTTGCTCTTCTACATCATCCCATTCACACACAGACACGCATCCCATACATTGCTCCCCCTTCCACCCCTCGTGACATTTACTCTCTCTGCTCTGTACAGACATCTATACACCCTCTGTGATGTTTACAAACTCAGAAATGCTGCATGCATTTGCTGTTAGACTGCATGCTCTTTGCAGGCAACATCAACCCACGATCCAAGTACAACGCAGCAAGCATGACTGTCTCCTGGTGTTCCTGATACGGAGCGATCATTCTTTGTGCACTGAGTGCTGAGTACGACGTGAACATACCCACAGCCGTGTTCAGCCATGAGCCCTGATGACTGCATTTCTGCAGGAGAAGAGGCATCTCTTCCATGTTCTCCTCTTTCCAATGTGCAAAAAAAAAAAAAAAAAAAAAGCCTTTCCTTTACAGCAATGTCTGCAGAATTTCAGGAGAAGCTGCAGAATCTTCTACAGCAAATTCTCTGTGCGACCCAAAAAAGGGTTGCCTTTTCCATTTATTTTTCTTTAAGGAAGAAATATGTACTTGAAATACTACATATAATTTAGCCAGAGCAAAATATAGCATATACAATGATGTAAGCCTTGATTTGTTTTTCTTTTCCAGTCTATTACCTCAATCAACATAGCTGGAGAAGGTACAAGAGTAAATCAGGTTGTGGAAATGATCCTTGAATTAAGTTGAGAGGGAAGAGAATTCATAGCATTGTCATTTGGGCACACAGAAGAAACTGAGTTATTAGGCTAGCCTTCTCTATTAAACCTCTGCATTAGAAAGGTCTGATTTCTTGTAAGTCATTTCATAAATACATTATTATCTATCAACAGGCAAAGCAAACAAACAAACAGACAAAAACCCTGTGACTATCTACATTATCTACACTTCAGCTGGATTCTGGAGGGCAATGTGAATAGAAAATGGATCAGCTGACAGACCTAATACATCAAAGGAATTAAAAGAAGCACCTGGTAGCAAATGTGTGTTTTACAGCTACTTTCTGATCTACTCCAGACAATACCAATGGTTGAATTCACTGTTTAGGGAAAAATCCAGAGTTTGCAACATATCCTGGGATGGGAATGTGATTGCTTTTATTATCCCTACCTGTTTCCCTGCTACGTGTCAGGAATATCACTGCACAGTTTTGTGCACTCGCTTCAGAGTCACTCCTGCCAAAATGCAAGTATCTCCAGTTTCTGAGGAGTAGAAAAGTTTCCATTCAGCTGTCCTCAAGGCCTCAGAGACACTGGGTTTTTACATTGCATCTCTGGTAGATGCAATTGGAAACACTGAGGTTTCCAGCTCCGTGCTTTATGTAATATATATGTACATTCATAGGCAGACAATTAAACTCAGACTGAATGTAATTGTACTAGAAAATCCATATAAATTGTTCACAGAATAATAGATTATTTCAGAACACAATATCCAGATAGCAATTCCATTTCACTTCTGCTGAGATCATTCTACATCTACCTCTAATGCTCGTCGCGGGGACTTTCCCCATAGCCATTAAAGGTTGTGCCTACAACAGGGTTTTGGTCTTGTCCTTGCTTCGTTCATCTGGGCCTTGCTAGAGATTATTCTGGGGTGCAGGTGTGTCAGTGACACCAGAACGGGGGGTGGCTCCGTGTGCCTGTGCAATGCGATTGCACTGGTGGCTGCTGCTGGGGGCAAGGGAAAACATGCGTTTCAGGTGCCTTTTAATATTGATGACAAACAACACAATCCTCTCTACTGCACCTGCAGGATGCCCCACACACGGGGCGACACCAAGGAAGTAGTTTGGAAGTGGAGCTTTGCACAATGAGCCCCACACACAATGTACCAGATCCCTCAGAAACCAGCAAGCACAAACCTGGCCCACGCTGCAGCCGCGGGACCAGGTCCCCAGTGCCTGCAGAAAGGGAAAACGCACAGCCTCATTCCCACAGGGAGCTTCCAGGAGCTGAATTCAAGCAGGGAAAGTCGTCAGTGTCTATGCACAAGTGTGTTTGCCAAATGAGACGTGCGAATGCAGCAGCAGTAAGGGACACAAGTTAAGTTTTGTCTCCTCTAGTTGATGAATCTGTCAAGAGCTGCTGTGGAGGAACCATAAGCATTGTCCCAGCGGTCATCCGGGGGCACTGTAATTACAGTACAACAGCGTCTGCTTCTTGGGGAGCGCCTAATTACTGTGCGCCAAAACCAGATTGAACTCAAATTTGCTTCCATCTCTTTCTAACCTTATTATGAATTGATATCTGAAATCCAGATCATTAACAAGAACCAGTAGACAGCATTATCAGACCTAAGTTCCTTCATTTGTACTAGGCTCTACCATACTCCTACTTTTGAAAGCTGCCTTTTCCCAGAAATTATCACAGTCATCTCTACTAAACCACAGCATCCCTCTGCACGACGGAAATAATTACATTTCTCACCAAAGCATCACCTGTGGAGAGCGCGGCCGAACGAGCTTCCCATTGCTGCAGGAGTGGCAGGAGATGCTTGGGCATGCCTGAGGGGCGGGACAGACCACGCGCACAGAAAGGACAAGTCCTTCTTTCACACGTTTCTCAAATTCTGCCATTCCTACATGGTTTCTGAGGATGAAAAGTCATCTTCTCAAGTGATTCATTTAATGTTGCTTGCAGGGCTATCGCAGTGGAGCTGGGGGCTGCCCCATGTCTAGGCAGGCAGCCTCCTGCCAGCCGTAGTTCTCATTTCCAGGCGATCGAGCGGTGAGTAACCCTGTGCTCGTGGTAGACCAGGAAGCAGAAAAACCTCTGCATGCTGTTCCTTTTGACTGTGGTAATACCACTTATTTCTCAGCCAGAAACGCGATGGCTACCATACAAGCGAGGTTAAAGAAATGCTCCTACACATTTCACAAAAAATCTACGAAAAGGTAAATTTTAGAAGCAAACCTGTTTAAGATGAAAGTTGCCTGAACCTGTTCGTGGACAGGCTTCGTGTAAAGCACTGCCCTGACAACCCTCCCACGGCTGCATAAAGCGCTTCTTGCATCTATCAGTGAGTGACTAGATGTGGTGAGCCCCCACACCCACAGCTGATCACTTGCAGTAGACTGTAGAATGGGGAACCGAGGTGGGCCACTGCACCCACAGATCACTGGGAGAAGATAAGGAATTAAGTTCCCTTCCAGGCCCCTTGTCTTCTTCCCTTGCTGTTTTCTGTCCACTGTCTCCATATCTTTAGCTGTTTTACATTGATTTTTCTCTTCTACAAGTACAAATGACATAATTATTTGTCCATTTCTTTGCTACTTCTACGCATAGCTACTTGGTTTCATCAAGAGAAGAATACTGTAGGGCTAAGAAGGGCTTGCCTACTTTTAAATAGCATCCAATGGATAAAACTTCTGGTTGGGTTAATAAGGCTGGGGGGTGCGACTACCACAAAAAACACCAGTTCCCGTCTCTCAGTCAAACTGCAATCATGACGTGTCAAACCCCTCGTTCTGCTTTCAGAGTTCAGGGCACTGACGGTGCCAAATTCAGCACAGCCCAACCTTCAGCAATCTTCATCTTTAAGGAACGTGACAGGTGAACATTTTAAATATGCAGTTTGACCTTGCACAAGAACAAAGGTGAGAGAGGTAAAATGTAATAATTTAAGAGATTTTTCTTTCAAGGACTGTATCCTGTCTCATAAATCTGTATGTACTAATAAGACTCATATATCACTCAGAGTGCAGTGTACATGACAATTAACTGAATTTTTTTCTTTTGAAAGAGAATTACGCTTTCAAAAGCCTGTGGATAACCTCTGTTCATCCACACTAAAGAAATTACATAGCTAGTGGTATGTTTTTCATTACTATTTCATTAAAATCCTTTAGCTTTAACTGGAAAGGAACAGCACTGAAGGTGAAAGCTTAGTTTTATCTCCACATCTGTTCTTCGTAAAAAGGAGCTAGCAGAGGGTGCAGCAAGGATGCTGGCTGTGGGAGTAAAGAGGTTACAAGGAAAAGGCTTTTTTTTGAGGTGCAGTAGCTAGTCCAGCCATGAGCTGGATAAGACCATCAATGCATTTCAAAATCTTTATAAAAGAGCTTGCCCTCAAAATTACCCTTGAATGTCACGACCTTCACAACATGCACATAAGTAGCTGAAAACTACCTTATTCCTAACTAATTGCTCTGGCAACTATAACTATGTAGCTTTTCCCTTTTGTTCTCTTTTAGCTGCTGCTGAGATGAATTTACAGGCATAATAAAATAGGAAAATGTATCTGCAATGTAAAAAGGTTGCATATGCTGATTTTAATTTATTTCACCCAACTGTTTTTTCTAAAGTAAGCTTTTCTGAAATAGTTCTTTGAATGAGTGAATTATAAATATATTATTACATAATATTCACTATGTGGTATGCATTGTATTTTACTTTTATGATAACAAGTAAAATATACTTAAAATAAGCACAAATATTTTCCACAAATTATTCTATGGATAGCTCTGTGGGTACTCAATGTGTACTATGCTGCTCCTCAGATTCCTAGGAAGATGTATCTTATATATATATCTGTATAACTGAGCACGTCTATATAGTTCTACTTCCTTTCTAAAGAAGACATCAAAATCATTGCATTGCTTCTATCACTCTAGCAATTTCCATTGTGGAACCCCCAGTTAAATGAAAGACAAGGTTATGACTTCCTACCTGAAACAAGGTGAGCCATTAGTCTGAAGTGTTAGGACCTGACTTTGCATCTTCTGAAGACAACATGGATGCGCACACTGAAAACTCACATTCACCCCTGAGTACTTCAATGACCATGAAGAGCTACATGATTTACCCGATTACCCCCATTTATTTGGCTCTGTGTTGATTGTATGTATGCAGCTTACATCTTTCCAGAGTATTGATAGTGTTAACGGTACTCACCCCCCCTACACACACACACCACTGCCAAAAAAAAAAAAAAAGACGTGTCTTTCTGCTGTAAATGGAGGCACACAGCAATACAGGATGACAAAAATGCAACCCGTGAATCTGTTCAAGGGCAGCAGCATCATTTATAAGGCGGCGAGCTCAGCCCTGGATGTCCATGCTGCACTCTGCCATATGGTGGGTGCAAATGTCAGCAGGAGCTACTGCATGTTCCCAGGAAAGGCTGCAGCTAGCTGCCCTCTGCTAACATTTACAAAGGGATGACTGTGCTGCCCTCCAGCATCTCGTGCTTCAGCTCCCTGGGACACCGCCTGAGCTACCGCGCAGCAACGGCCCAGCGCTGTGCTCCAGTGACCAGGCTGGCACAAAGAGAAGGTGGCACTGTTTGCATATCCACATCGCCGTTGGCGCACATACTGAGTGGTAAGAGCTTGTGAGTATCTCTGCTGAACCAGAGGGGTGCTGGGGGAACGCGCAGTCAAAAGCGTGCGACAACATTAAGTGAATTTATGAGCTGTAAATGGAATTGAATCAACATGAAATTGCACAGCTGATCGTTTCCATGCTCCTTAGTACCCCGTTTGTTTGTTTTTTTAATACTATTTTTATATGAAGTTTGGTTATTCATTTTGTTGAACTATTTTTGTTTTATAACATACCCATATTATACCCAGAGATTGTATATGAAGTAAGTCAGAAACACGTATTAGCCCATAGATTTTTGCAATCAAAGTGACTTTTAACAAGACACTACTAATAAATTAAAATTGTGTGAATGTTCTGAACTTCCAGACAACAGCAATATCTGTTTTTCTTTCTCTTCTCTCTGTATTAAGGCTCTGAGCTGATGTGGGATCACTGTGGCAGCCTGGGAATAATAACGTACGAAGCAAAGAAACCACTGCCCCAGCCTGTTTGCTGCACGAGCCAGGCACAGGAGCACACAAGGCATGCCTCAGACAGAGGGCTAGCAAGCCTACTGGTCTACAGAAAGATCAACAAGCAGAGAAAATATCAAGAAAAGTGAGTATCCCTCGGGGGGGGAGGGGGGAGGAATGAGTGGCAGGTAACGTAAGCTAAGTACTGGGCTTGTGATTTTAATTGAGAGTGACTATTATTCACACCTAAATGCGGGTCATCACCAGAATATGTTGGTGAGGGTTTTGGGTTCAGTAGGTTACAGCAGCCCAGGTCCATTTATCCAACCAACTGGTCACATTTGATTATTTTAACTACTTTAAATCTGCAATAGGACTTCAAAACAAGCATTTCTAGTACTACAGGCTAACAGGAGAAATCCACTCAGGACTGCCTCCTTCCCCTGCCCCTGCACATCCCCACACACCCCTGCTGGGGACCATCTCTCTCTTCCCACTCATTTGTTTTAAGCCGGGATGTTCTCTGCCTCTCAGGCTTTGCTTCTCTCACCTCTGCAGGTGCTTAGTGACAACTTCAGTCCTCTGAATCTCTCCCTAGGCCTTCACAGTACAAATCTCTCGCTTTTGTCTAGATGAAACCCCTGGAGCTTTCCTCAGAGGCAAGGAGAAGCTGTAGCACGAAGCAGATACACTGTTAAACACAATTGAAAA
The DNA here is from genome assembly GCF_964034855.1 of Anser brachyrhynchus. Classification (NCBI taxonomy): domain Eukaryota; kingdom Metazoa; phylum Chordata; class Aves; order Anseriformes; family Anatidae; genus Anser; species Anser brachyrhynchus. Next base: position 15,611,792 of record NC_137700.1, read on the forward strand.
AAAAACATACAAGGGAAAAAGGAGTCAAGAACATGAAGGAAACATCAGTGCATTTCTGCTGCTTACTTTGTGATCTCGTCAAAGCCTGTCCTGAATTCTGGTCAGAGCCCAGCTGACTTGCTTTTTGCACAGCAATTTGTTTTAAATTGGGCATAGTGAGCCAGTTCGGGGCATAGTGAGCCAACTCTGGGCATTTATGGATGCGCACAGCTCTCGCAATGTGCTGGAACAGCACAGGGGGTGGAAGGCTTGCTGGGGAGACAGCCAAGGCACAGGAGGCATCCCAAGCAAGTCAGAAAAATGCGGCTAATGACTTGCTATGATGGGAACATTCATCTCCTTTTCCAAGAATTCATTGTGAGCATCACTCTCAGCCCCAAGGGTATCTTTACCTGGAACCCACAATAAATTCAGGCTGAATGCAAGCTCCTGTTTGAAAACAGATGCATTTCAGACACGAGTTATAAGCCTAGTCTCAAGGCTGAAAACTGAGGTAGTGATAATGTCAAGTGATAATTCTGAATGGGCAAAGGGTTCCTGTGAGTGCTGTTGGCTTCTGTTTACTTCTGAACACCCTTTTCTCCCTCTGAAAGAAATGTGAATTGGGTATGTTCAAATCACGTAGGACCTGGCATTTCCTCACATACAAGTGTCTACATACATCTCTCAAATCAGGGCTGGCTGCAGGACCTCCTTAAAAGACGTATTTTCAAATTACTTCAGGACACAGCTGAACACCAAACATTTAAAGTTATTACAACTGCGTAATGGCCTGGGTGGAAACCATGTCATTGTAAGAGATTCTCAAGGAGTTTCAAAAGATATGTTTTACTCACATATTTTTTTTTCCAGCAATGATTCATTTTCCCTGAAAAATTAATTCTAATTTACACTTGGCTCTATTTGGAATTATTAGAATTATTATTGGAATTATTAGAAAGTCATCCCCTATTATTTTCAGTGGTTCATCATCTCTCTCCCTCCCTCATCTCTTCCTCTGTACTTGGTGAAGTTTCCCATCATTTTGGGAGTACCAGTATTTGTCATGATTTCTTCCCCTGCAGCTAGACACCCCTGATGTATCGCTTTCTCCCTTTTTGAGTATTCAAGGAAAAAAAGAGCTATCCCACCCTTTCTGTCTTCCATAAGAACATTTTGGTTTTCCTCATTTCTCTTGTGGAGGGGATTAAACTATTTGGAAACCTACCACAGGCATCTCAGAAAACACTTCCTGCCAGAGAAGAGTTTCAGAATAAAACACAGCAGAGACCTTGGGCTGCTGGTTTTTGTCTAACCACAGCGCAGACACCTCCCAGCTCCCACAGCCTTGGGGAAAGCCTGGTGCCACCAACAGGAGACACCGTGAGTCTCATTCCATCCACCCCCATTTCCCAAATCCCGGTGTGCACCATGCCCTCCTGGGGTGCTTCCCAGGCCCCTACCCTTCGCTTAGGTAGGCGTATGAAGCCAGCAAGAATCTGGGCTTAACAAATGAGCTTTTGAAAACATTTCATAGATCATCAGAGAGAAAGAGGAATGAGAGAGGGAGATTTGTTAGCTCGTGTGCTCCGTGTTACCAAGTAACCCTGTCACAGCTTTCTGACCTAAGGAGGAAGCTCTGCAGTCTTTTATTTTTTTCACTCATTGCATCAATCATGTCTCGGAAGATTAAATTTTAATGAAAACCAGCGTCTAAAAAAGAAAAGTCTGAATAATAGAGTAAATAGAGTAAAAGGCTGAGCTGCTTTTATCCAGGGATACGATACAGGTTGTCAACCACGAGGAACACCGAACACAGCGGCCGGCAAGCGGGCACTGCTGGGGGTGGCAGATGGGAGGTGGGCAGCAGGGGGAGGCGGCAGAGCCCAGCTCTGTGGCCCGGTCCTGAGGATTCAGACAGGGACACCCTGTGCTTTTCAGCTGGTCACGTACACCTGTGACCCGAGTATGTCTTCGGGTGAGCGGGATTGTTTCTATAACGAGGAAATTTCTTCCTCCACTCCCAGCATGCCAAATGTCCTCACACATGTGAGCTTTACGCTGTGTGTCCAGAAACTAATGACAGTGATCTCCTGCAAGGTAAGTCTCACCAAACTGAGCCTGGAAGGGGCCACCTGAAATCTGGAGATAAAAAACTCCATGTCACGGAAGTCAGCGAAAGATTTCCATGGGAACAGCAAAAAGGTGCTAAAGTCTATTTCTGTTAACAGACATATACTTATTTTTTCTCCCATTTTTCTTTTCTTTTTTTTTTTTTCTTATTCCCTTTTGTTCTACCTCTCTCTGCTTCAAAGGCCACTACGACGTTCCCTCTGGCATATGACCGGTTCAGTCTATAGCTTTTCAATACTTGATGGGAGCTCCTAAAGCAAAGGAAATTTGGCTGTGGGATCTGATGGACATTTGCCCCATTAAATTTACCCTTTGCCTTCAGGAGCACCTGGATTTTAATGCTTTAGTAAAACCCTAAATCCAAAGAACTCCCATGGCCAGTTGCATGCTGTGTACTGGGTGGGTTGGGAAGAGGAGGGGATTAGTTTCAGTGTGGACTCTGCAGGCATCAGGCTGTGTGCTGAAGTGTGGGATTTGATTGCCCTCATTACGGCAGTCGGTGGAGCTGCCTCTGATTATAGCCACAACATCACAAAGGCCTTTGTAAAACCCAGGGTTTGTTCCTATGATCTCCTGTGGTGGTAAATTATAGTATGAATACACAATGTGGCAGAAAGTAATAATCTTGAGTAATGTAGCTGATTTTATTGCTCTTTAATTTCATTAAGTGTATTCTTGTCAGGCAAGGGACAGGCTTTCAGCTCCTAGGAGCAGATGCTCACGTCCTAGAGCTAGACCCAAGATACTCATCACAGAGACAGAGGCCATTTGCACAGTCTGGACCCAAATGAGGAGCAATGTTGGCGTTTCTGGTTCAGAAAGGTTTCTGCTCCAGAAGAGATGGATGAAAGAAGACAGGTACTGGTTTATGGTCTGTGCCTTTCCTTTCTTCACAGACTGGCATCTCCTCTCACTCTGCTCACGCGTGCCCGTGGCGAGTGGTGGCAGCAGGGCTCACCTGGCAGCCTCCGCTCTGCAGAACAGTGCAAGCAGGTACGACCAGTAACCAGCAGGCTGATCCCACAGCAACACGGACAAGGGAAGTTAAACCACTGCAGGGAAATGTGGGTTTACACCAAAATGACACTGAAGAGACCGATGCAGGAGCATAGAGTCAGCCCTTCTGCTGACTCCATGGCAAAACAGCTAGGAAAACAATGAAGCAAAAAGTAGTATTTCTTAAACTAATGAAACAAGGTTTGTCAAAGCTCATCTGTAGGCATGTAACTCCACTGTATTATTGAGAAGCACCTAGGTTCTCTGTCACACACAGAGACAGAGGAAGTCTGCAAGAATTTATAAAAATATATATTAGAATGAGGAGAATCTTCTTTTCATAAAGAGCAGCAAAGAATTTTGCTCCTAAAGGTGCCTCTGTCTGCTCTGGGTATTAGTATTAGGGTTGCATGTTTCATTCTCGGGACGTGCAGAAAAGGTTATGGCATGTTACACAGAGAAGTGTATCCCAATGCTGAATAGACTTCACTTTCCATGTGACTTTCTCCTCCCACCTCCCCCTTTTTTTTTCCATTAATTTTGTCTTCCAAGTTTACTAAAAACATTTGAAAGCCTTTGGGAAATTTAATCAAAAGTTCCTGATGAAACGCTGGAGAAGAGAAGCAGGTTTACTGATTATTTTTTAAGACGTATTTTCTGTCTTTCACAGCAAAGTCTGCATTGCACCATGAGGCACAGCGATGTACTCACAGGGTGAGACTTGTCAGCTAAGGATGAGACTGCAGCTCCACCCTGCCTGAGGGCACATTTCAGAGCAGCCATGACCTCCCCCAGTGGGGCTCGAGACCCCAACAGAGTTAGAGCTTTCTCATTTTTGACTGCTGACCCTGGGTGTGAGACACAGAGGAACCCCACGTCCAGGGCTCAGTGCAGGACTGAGGTTTCAATTATTCTTCTAACGAAGCACGAGAATCTTGCTCACGCTTGAAGTACCTCTCCTTGCTGCCTTGCCTTTCCTTGCCCTGGAGAGCAAGCACAGGGCTTTGCTCTGCCTTGGTGAATCTGAAATTTGGTGGAGTCTGATTAAAGCTGCTGTGGGGGATAAGATAGGGCAACAGCTACTGGGGGTTACTCGGAGGGTTTAGTACAGTAATGATATGGATATATTTAGTGTGTATCTAGTGTTCCTATCGCCATGTTCAGAGGTTTGGGGACATAAATTGGATAAATTATTCAAGTGTGATCGTCCTTTCTTTACTTGGAAGAATCTAGATTAAAAACTGTGATTATGGATAGGCATTAAGGTAATAATCTATTTGATTTCAGAGATGGAGTCATCTTGTACATTTTTATATATCACATAAATATTATATCAGGAAAAAAAATTGGGCTAAATTTGAAGAAGAAGATGAAAAAAACTAGCTGAAGGAGATTCTGAACTGCTAATATACATACGGGCATACACTTCCATCTCGTGAGCCCAGTGTGCTGATCTAGTCCAAACTGAATTCTGAAAGTAATACTAGTTTTTACAAAATAGTGAGTCTGTAAATATTCACCATAGACGAAAAGGCTTTATTCAACTAAGTGATTAGGAGATTTTTTTCAGAGCTCTTTAATCTAATTTTGATGTGTTACATCCCATTAGTGGGTTCTTAGGGAATGAAACATTTTAAATATATAATACCAAATAAATTAGCTTCAGGTTTGACAAGCCATTGACTATATACAAGATAAAAAGTAAGTACTGAGAAGAATGAAAAAAAAAAAAAGCCTAAACTCCTTTATATATAGCTTAGTTATTACAGCAGTACTGGAGAAGGAAAGCAATAATTATAGTGGTTAATTCCCCTTAGAATAATACAGTGTAGTGAACTAATTTCTCATGTGTGTGCAGTATTGCTCTCTACTGGCTGCTGCCTGGGTGGAAAGAGGCAAAGCTCTTACAAAGAAGCCATCACATGGTCTATAAAATCCCAAATCTATCTGTAAGCAGACAAACTGGTCCCTAAGAGGGCTGACCACCCAGCAGCATCCAGCTGACTTCCAAAAGGGTTCCTGGATATCCAGCTCCTTTAATACAAAAATTAAATAGAGAATCAGGGGTGAAAATTTTAGGTCTTTGACAGATTTTTCAGTGGCTAGCAATCTAAGAGGAGACGGTGTGACATTACAGCAATAAGGATTTCACGCGGCATGAAACAGGAACGAACTGTATTATTGACATTAGTGAAAGGAAACCTCTTTGCCCACATGGAAGTTTGCCATTCAGTAATAAATACAACACAGTCCTAATTTCTGCTCCCCAGGTACAAATGTATAATTTATCTGAGAACTATGTCCGCCATCTAAAGCTCTTGGCATCATTATTTCAGCATTCCAGAAATCATTACTGAGTGGAAGAAACCTGTGAAGGAAACAGAAGATGTGGTGTAGATCCCAATTATGTTAAACATTGCTGCCTGCAAGTTTGTTCCCTCCAGGCCCCACAGGGTTTCCCAGTGATTTCTTAACCTCAGGGTTACCAAAATGTTCTGCTGCTAGAAATCAGTGGAGAACCTGCCCTTCTGATGTATGCATGTGGTTTGCACACAATCTTGTTAGAGACATACTTGTGACGAAATGTGCAGGGAGCAAAATACGTCTACTTTGTCTTTTTCTGCCACAACCCCAGACACACTCTGGCTTCAGAGCCAAAATGCTAAACGAACCACAATGTGTGCTCTGAAAAATGCAGATGAAGCCTTATGATAGTGATTGTCCTCAGAGAGGCCTGGAGGCTTACAAACCTGTTCCTGACTATAAAAGAGGAAAAAAAGAATCATATTCTGGGGCAGAGAGAATACTGTAAGATAGTCGTCAGTTTGAACACTTGCTAACTAATCTGAATTAGTTTCTGAATTAGTCTCATAGATATAGGAAAACTGTATGGAGAAAATCTGTATCTTTTCCCCTCTTGCACTATCCTTTTTGAAACAGAGACCAGAACTACCAACATGCAGGCAATATTCAAGACACAAGCTCACCGGTAGCATTCAGGAGCATAATGATGTTCTCTGCTTCCTAATTCAATCCTTGTAACTCCCAACTCTTCTTTTTCCTTTTTTTCCTCTTTTTTGATTGCTATGGAACAATGAATTTTTCAAAGAACTACCATTACCCCAAGGTCTTGTTCCCCAGCAATAGTGGTCAGCTCAGAGCTTATTATATATATGCAAAGATAAGATTCTCTCCCTCCACTCCCAGCTGCATCACTTCATCATTATTTATACTGAATATGCCTTGCTATTTTAATGACCACACTTGTTAGGCCTCGTGCAATACTTCACAGTCAGCCCTCATCTTTTTGCACTCTGAAACTTATCAGCGTCAGCAAACTTTGCCATCTTACAAGTCATTCCTTCTCGGGATCATTTATAAGAGTGCTGAGCAGTACAGATCTCAACACACGACTCTGAGACTCCCTTCATGACCTCTGCTCGCTCTGCAAGTCAACCGTATACACATACACGTTTTCCCCAACTTTCACACCCTTTTTTAATCCATAGAAGTACCTCCCCTTTCACTCTATGGCATCTCTATTTCCATCAGAGCTTTTGCTGAGCAACCTAATCGAAAGCCTTTCGGAGAACAGCGCTTACCAGTTGGGCTTTGGGGTATCTCAGGATTCAATGGAAATGGGATAAAGCCCCCTCAGACAGATCAAGGCTGGGTACAGGCATGTCACCCGGGCAGCTACCCCACCTCCTGTCCTCCACAGGGAGAACAATGGAGGCCCTTGACTGACAGACTGGAGTGGCAGTAGAAAAACCATCTTTGCTAGAGTTTTAAAGACTACCAATCGTGATATTTCCTACTGTTGAAAAACAGCTTAAGGACCAGATGTGATCTGCCCCCAAAGGTTTAGTTAACTTGTGAGAGAAGATTGCCAAAACTCATCCATTCACACAACTTTACTTCAGATTTCTGTAGAGATGTGAGGGAATGGAGCTAAAAGATCTGGCAGTGTCACAGAAATTTTCGGAATATCTGCTTGGTGTCTACCAGAACATTTTCTCAGGCATGTAGAGTATTTAAATGTCAAAAGCGAAATGAACACTGATAGCAGTGAAGTGCAGCCAACATTCATGCTTCTTTTTTCATTGTTATTCTCATCAGCCAAAAAAATAAAAAATAAAAGAGAGAGAGAGAGAAAAGCCACTCATTTCCTACTGGCTACATGCTTCAACAGTTTACTTCTGTTTTTTATGAGCTGAAACTGGTACAAAACTAGACTTCCCAAATTAAAATTGCCAAAAATCAGAAATTAAAGATTTTAAAAGGTAGCATGAGAAAAAAACAACACTCTCCCTGAACACCTCAGAGAGTCCTGGTCTTGACTCTCATGGAGACCAAGGTGACCATTTTTGCTGTTTGATTTATTATGGTGTAACTCTCCCTCTAAAGCAAAGAAGGAAATCAAGTGGGTTCCTCCAAATGACAGATGACTGTGATGGCCTTTCTGGGAAGGGAAAGTTGTCTGTGAAGACAGATACAAGATCAAAAGTGAATGCCTCGTCTCAAGAGACAGAAAAAAATATGGTTATGGAAATGATGGAGCCAGTTCAAGAGAGGACACACAGCATATCAGACAAACAGATACTGTCGGCTGTCTAAGGAGCTTGCACCTCACTGTCCTGAAATGCTGGACAGATTTGAAGTATGATGTGGCTACGACTTATGAGAACTGAGTAAATGGAAGGGCTGGTAGGGATGAAGGTAACTCCACAAGAGAAAAATGGATCATTACGGGGAAAGACGGACAGAAACCTCTGGTCTGAAAGCCTATGAACTGTCCTGGAGGAGTGCATGCTTTTTTCATGTCCAGTCAGGAGGCCAGAGGTCAGCCGATGGAAATTTGAGGAGAGGAAATCGTGATATGTATTTAATCTTTAAAAAATCATTTCACTCTGTTCACCTTGCAGGAAGTGAGTTAACTCACCTAAATATTAATTGATGTACAGTTTGGAAACATGAACCTAGAAACCACTGCAGGAGTGCTGTGGGCAGGGGGCTTGCAGCCCCCGGTGAGGCAGGGGGCAAGGGGCAAGCAGCAGGCAGCCTCTGCAGCCAGCTCTGCTCCTCTGCAAGCATCGCAGTTATCCCTATCCCCATCCCACCGGCTCTGCTCCTCCAAGCCCTGAGTGCCCTGTCCCACCCACACATCCACGGCGGCCAGACCCCAGCAGGAGCACCGCAGCACCAAAGCCCCACACCTAGGCACAGAGGCGGTGACTCAGGTTGGTGTGAGGGCATTTGTCTCCGCACTGCTAGTCCCCAGTGAGCGTAAGCTAAGACTTTTAACATCAGTTTTTCCACGCAGGTTTTGCATTTAATTATAGAGTGAGGGCACTGTGTGTTCCAAGAGCAATCATCTTACTGACATGTTATTCTGAAGCCAGCCTTCATTCGGCGTGACACATGCTAGTTATGCGCTACCAAATAGAGCTATAATGAAGTGAGGCTGGGGAAAAATATATCGGAACCTGAAGTAATGCCAGCTAAGAAAGCTTATCTCTACTTTATTATTATTATTATATTTAATAAACAATCTTTCATGCCTCCAGAAGAAAGAAACAAATGAGAGCTTTCTAGGGTAGATATAAAAGCCTCGCATAAAAAATGTGTTTACTGGATTACAAGTACTGAACTTTCCATTTTGCTCAGAAGAAAAAGGAAGAAAAAAAGGAAACAAGAAAAAGCCAGCTGAAACAAACAGAAAGCTTTACAATTATGATGTAAAGAGGAACAAAGCCCCCTTAACGGAGAAGACACGTATATGTTCCAGGCCATGACTTATCTTTGGTCAAGATCCAATATTTTGTAAAAAGGGCATCGGGAGCTCTTAGGCTGAACAGCAGGTCCCATTTATAGGTCCACTGAAAGACTTGGCAAAACCTGTTAAAATATTTCAATATTGTTGCTGAGCAGTTGTGAGGGTGGGTTTTCGACACCTTCACCTAATCAGCCCTCTTAGAGAGTTTCCTTGGTCACCACCGGAGGACCCGAGGCTCAAGGTAGAAAGGATCCTCATTCCTTGTGGGGTCTGTCCCGTGAGCTGCAATGGTGCGGCTGGTGTGCGTTAAGCAAGCTGTGAGCCAGCCTTTGGCTGGGAAGATCCCAGTTATTGGCAGAACAGCCATAAATAATCTGCTGTATTAAGAGTTATATTGTGGTAATAAATATTTAATTCTCCATCTGGTACATCTTTTTACCCCTTCAGGGACCAAAAGGAAGCAAGCAGAAGCAGACCCCACATCCTACGGACTACCTCAGGAGTAGCAAGAAGATTCCCAAATAATGTTTTTTGTTGTTGTTTTCCTAAAGTACAGTAAATGTTACCAAATATTCAGATGCTGCAATAGGAGCTCTGAAGACTTCAAAGTTGATTGCTCTTCTGTATATATTTTTGGGGTCTTTGCTTTTCTTTATTCTACGACAAAACCTGTCACTAACAACTGTATTGCTTTTCCAGTATACAAAAATAAGCAGAGCTTCATTTTTTCTCATTCCAAATTTTAGAAAATTGTCCCTGCAGCAGAGAAGATCTCATTCACTTTTCCTAGACTTAGGGTTTTCAGACTTCTCTGACTCATTGTGGGCAAATGTCAAGCCCCAGATGCATTAAGAGCTCCTGAGTGGATAAATCCCTCTTCCTCACTTCTCCTCGTGGCCCTTCAGTGTGAGTGTATGTACTCTACGGGTGAACCCATCCCTAAGTATCCCATCCAGTTATTGTACAGTGACCTTATTAGAGAAGCAATATCATGAAACATCCCTGTTCAAAATTAGGGCAGTGTCAAAGTGTTCTGAGAGCTCCATGGTATAATTTCTTTGTCACACTTTTTAATGTTATTTTATGGTGCTTATTATAAGAAAGCACGACATAGGTTATTTTGTATATTCTAGCTATGCTTACAGAGATGCCTTTTTTATTAATTTCCATAATACACTTCACATCTGGAGGATACTATTTGCATAGCAACAGTGCCTGCCAAGACTAGCTTCTTAAACTAAATTCCAAGGATATTAACTCATGGCAAAATGTTATAGCAAGTTCAGCGTGACTACTACTCAACATAATTTCCCAAGCAAATATGCTCACTTCTGTGCTGTACCTGGCAACACAGCTTCTGGGGGCAGAAACTGCAGCATTTTAACAATCTGTTTGGAAGCTGATGGTGTTCCCATGAGGATGCATAACTCAGTGCCAAAATGGTTATACTCTTAATTAATTTGCAGTCTGTACAGGCCAGCCCTATGAAACAGTAGCATAATGGGGTAAACTCCCTTCTCATTCATCCAAGAGGCATCAGCTTCCGATGTTCCAGCAAAACACAACCCTGTAGCCAGATCTGGGAAACGTGTTCCTGTAGTTCAGATGGTATTGGATCCTCTCAGTAACCTTAATTCTCACCCACCCCTCACATTATTTCAAGTCATCACAGACCTACTTCAGCAAAAGAATGAGACAAAGCTAACGATCTTTTAGCATTCAAGTCAAAGCGGTTTTCCATCATGGTTCTGACATAAATCCTTCTTTACTTTTAGCATGACCTGGCACAGCAAGAAAGTCTGCTGACAAAAATATTGCCATGAGGAAGGTTTAAAAATTGTTTACCCCATGCATGCCTATATGTCTTCCATTTTCCATCTTCGGTTTTACATGATTACTTCAGCTCTCAAGCACTTGCAAACTCACGTGTCATTCACACATTAGGTTTTCCGGTTCTGGCTACACACACCATCTCTTTACAAATATGTCAAAACAATTATTATTGCACTTATTATATATGCCAGCACTTATTAGCATTGTAATGTAATTACTGAAAATTAATCTTGCCATTCATTACAACCCCAAAAGAAATGTATATATTAAAAAAAAATCTCATGTCAGCAATCTGAACACTGGAAGCTGAGAGAAATAGCAAAAAAGAAAGTGATCATTAGGGATGTCTAAAATATCCATCACTACAATTCAGCTTAATCTCATTTCAATGACATTTGCATGCCAAAACAAATCCAGTATTCCATTACATTTTTGGTAAGAAAATGTATATTCAGTTTCTTATAGCCATGTTGTGGAAAAAAGAATTCTTTTCACACAAGACCGGTGTTTTAGTAAGAAACCGTATCTACAGGAAATGAGTATTGTCATATGAGGAGATTTATCCTAAGTAACAATTTCAGAGCTCTAGAAAAAAACCTGGAAAACTCTTGCTGATATCCTGTTGCTAGAAAGTTGCCATAGTATTGGGGTTTATTTTATTTTTCTTTTCCTGCATGGAAGTGCAGCATATGAAATTCTCTGTAAGTGCTGTGTTCCTTACAACAGCCACAGATGTCAATAATTTTCCAACACATTACCGTAGAACTTTATAGAATAAGGAGCAACATTAAGAAACAGACTAAAGCCACCAACCTGCACAATTAAACCCAATTAGGAACTGTATCATATATGCATATACATACTATATTTATGTATACATGCACTTTGAAAGCTACTCAGTATTATACTGAAGTAACCCAAATGATTAATGCTTACAAGTAGCACTATTTCCATGCAGGCTGTAACAGTAAAACATTTTGGTGTTTTGTTTGTTTGTTTTTTGTTGTTTTGTTTTTTTACTAGAGGTGACTAAGGGCAGGCAGATAGGGAGAGGTTAAAGTTTGGGGCCATGTTACCTGTAGCATGCCTTCAGACATGTACTGTCAAACTCCTGACCACACTTACCTTTCCTGTCCTAGCTTTCCCTCCACAAGAAGTGTTTTCACCCTCATCAGTCTAATGAGACCCACTATTCAAGCCTTTTTTAAGACTTGATTCATAGCACCTGCAAGCAGTATTTTGGGGCTCATTAAAAATCTCCTATCACCTTGTTTTATCAGGCTAATCAAGGCTGTAGTCCCCCTGGGTGCAGACTCCAGGGACTGCTGTCTCCCTGAGCCTGGCTCCCCCCAGCCGTACAGCCTCTACTTGAGCACTCGCGCCCATGTTTCAGGGAGCCGATGCCTCTCCCAGGACCACCTGAGTTCAGAGCATCCAACCTATGGATATCATTACTGAACGTCCTAGGAAGAGTGCAGTTACTATGTACTTATTATCATAATAAAAGATAGCGTGAGCTCCAACTCTTTTCCTAATTTCCCTCCAGAGCCTCAGAGCTATTCGAGATGCCGTGTCACCTGCTGAGGAGAACTGTGGAATACACGCTGCTGCTGCTGCTTGCAGTCTAATTAGGCTTTTTCTTTTGATGGAAAACGTGTCCAGATATCAGCATGTCAATGCCTGATGAATTCTTATGGAAGTGGGAAGAATAACAATCGCAGTATTTATTAATAAGAACACATGGAGCATGGTCTGGGAAAGCAAACCTCTTTTGTCCTCGTGGCTGCTCCTTCAAGCCGCGTGTCGTAGCCAGGCAGCGCAGGTAGCCGCAGCCCTGCTCCATGGCTCGCTTGCTCACTTGCTCGGTTAAACATGACTGGCAGCTGCAAATTGAGTCGTTGCTAACTGGTACATCTGAAGAAATAAACTAAAGCATTCTTACTAATTTCGGTACCTTATATGCTTCTACATGAACGAAGGGGAAAAATAATGAAGTCAAATTCATACATCAGCAGCTGAATTGCATAGCCCTGATAGCTTCCGGAATAGAGATAGCTTCATGACACCACAAACAAAACAAACAAAAATCTTTGCTGGAAATGACATGTTCATGGGGTTTGAATTCATTAAGTTCTCCATGGTAAATTGTGATCATTTTCAATTTTGTTGTTGCAGATATAGAAAAGGCAGAACCCCTTCCCAGACAAAACAATATACATCAACCCCCCTCTGCCAACTAACAATAAAGGAAATCATAATCAAGCATTGCAAAAGAAATATCTTTTTCTTCCCTAAAAACTAATCTTTACTTTTTTTTTTTGAGTGAAAAACCTCAGCTCTGAGAGATGCACATTCTGTTCTTTCTTCTACAAAATGTCAGTCACTTGAGATATTCTCAATTCTTGCTTAGAAAAGGTGCCTCTGGTTTCCACATTATACTGAGAAAAACACTTCTTTGAGAATAACAAGAAAAGGCAACTGTTGCAAATAACACTTACAATAGCCACCTATATTGCTTTCTGTATAACGGAAGCTTCAGCCCCAGGTATATGCAAAGATCCCTAATGGGATGTTTCTCTGTGTGAAGCAGAAATGGCTAATGCAGAATTGATGGCGGAAGGGGATCGACTTTGCGATGCCCACAGCTGTGATTCCCTGCCTGTTCTTGCACAACGTTCAAGGGCAGCTGAATCCTGAAGTTTTCTTCAAAACACTGTTTCCTCGTCTGCCTCTTAAGTCTCAGGATGTTATTTTTCAAACTCTGAGAAATTAAGACTAATTCACAGCTTGTTTGTGTGCATGTGTGTATGTGTATGGAGAGAGAGAGACCTTTCATGGAGGTCTTACGTTTTTAGCAGGGCAAGAATTTTAGATTTAAAAGAAAAAAGAAAAAAAAAAGCCTTGAGGCATTCATAGATGGTTACTTTTTTCTCCCAACCCCTTTAGAGAACCTCCCCAGATTAGACCACACTACTTTCCAGAAAAACTTGGCCAGAAACCCCTTCATTGTCAATTGCTGGTGGAAAATAATGGTTACGTCTAAAATACAGCCTATGAAGCAGCAAAGCTTTGATTAGCCACAAAATATAGAAAAGTAGGGCAGGCAAGGTCCTTCAGAAGTCACCTGGTTTAGCCTTCCTTATTCCAAGGGGAGATACATTACTTTATTCCTAAGATTTTTGTCTAGCCTACACCAACAGACCTGCAGTGATAGACTTCCTCAATGTGCTTTCAGAAGCTACAGTGAAAAGAAAAACCTGCTCAACATATTTATCTACTTACTTTTCTCCACTGTTTGTAATCTCAGGGTTGAAACCTCAGCAAACAAGAGAGATCTCCTGTAGGAGATGGGAGGTCTGAGCCAGCCGAAAGCAGGGGGCTTTACAGCCTTCTGGACCCAACCCACTTCATAATTCAACTTGGAATATGGACTTTGCTAATATTTTTCTTGGGAACTTTATTTTACTTGAGGACAGGTAACTGTACTGTCCTCCTGCAGGAATCCTTAACGCTGCCCCTACCGTGACCAGCTGGCCACCTTTCGATTTTTATTCTGGATACTGCCCTTATTTGAGGTAAAGCAGCATTTGCAGGTGGATTTCTACAAATGACAGGAGCTACCAGTAGCACAACTTTTCATCTTCCACACCACAGGAAGATCTGCCCTTCTGACATTTCTAGCTCAGTTGGAAGCAGGAAAAATCAGAGATCTCAAAAGAGAAGTTTAGATCAAGATCTTCAAATGGTTAGAGATCTGAAATAAGCATCCTATCCCTTGAGCCAGCCTAGCAATGGACGTTATTGAGATTTCCCCATTCATAAGTTCAGAAAGCTTTTGGCAGCCACAAAAATCAAAAATCCACCACCATGTCTGCTGCTAACACAAGGATCTAAACAAGGTGAAGAGATTCGATCTACCATATCTGGACATCTAAAGCCTGATTTGGAAGAGCACTTTCTGCAGAACCACATCAGCCTCCTCACCTTCTGCCTTGTCTAATCTGAGTTTATACAGACCAAACTTTCTTTTACGTGGAGTTTGTAACATTTCAGGGAAAGAAGTCCCTGCTCCCATCCCGTTCATGTTCTTAGCAATTCTGGGGGTCAAACTCAGATTATCCATAGGTCTGAGATAATCCTGCCTTCCAATAAATCCAGTACCACTCCAGCATCAGCTCTGCCTGCTTATTAGCAAATGCCCTAACTTGCCTGGTCTATCAGATCTGACACAGAGGTGCTTCCCTTAGGTAAATTATGATAAATGGCCACACACACACACATGACCCACTTATGATAAGTATGTTTCAGAACCAATTATTTATCTCCCTCTAATTTTTAAAGCTAGATTTAGTTGAGGAACAAAACGCTGTAGGGGCTGAACAGTCTTGAAAGTCTCACAATATAAATTGCCATGTTATAATTACAGCCCAATTAAAATTCAGTGTTGCTCTCTTCATTAATTATCATCTCTAGCCTTACAAATAAGTTGGGAGAGACTGCTGTTCTGTAGATCACGTAACTACCCTCCTCTGCCTAAATTCTCTGCTCCAGTAACAGCGACTGCAGCAGGTTAACCCTCTGCTTTACACCCTCAGCCTCTCAATGACCTAAATTCATGACTCACAAATGCTCAAAACTCTCCAGGATGTCAAGCAGAGTTCTTGCTTTAGAAAGTACCAAGAACTCACAGGAAGTCTTGTGACCAGCACTGCTACGTGGAGGCCCCAGCACAAGGATGCACAGGAGCAGGGGACAGGACACCTAAGCCCACGGCACAAGTTCAAGACTGTGTGGAGACTGATCCTGCATGAACTCATCCTGCTGGTCTAAAACAGTAGAAGACTCTGCTGGATTAACTGTGTACCAGTAAGGTTTATGTCATCTTTAGTGCCATGTATCTCCCTATTTAACCTTATTTTGGGAAGAGGTTTTCTCTGTCCTGCTGGGACCTGTGTGAAGCCACAATAAACTCTGCAGCTGGCCCCAGCTAATCCCATGGAGGCCCTGGATCAGGTCTGTGCTGGTAAGTGATGGGGCAGTACACAAGTCCAGTCCTAAGGATCATGGAATCATGGCTTCAGGCTGTGTTTAATTCCTAATGAATTAGGAATTGGTAAATTCCTAATGGAAACAATGCTGTATTTTACTTTATATGATTAGACATACCTTGTATGTCACAGGGAATGGCTCGTGTGAGGGATGAGGCTAACGTGAGTACTTTGTTCAGCTGTGGCCACTGCAATGTTTGACAGGAGAAAGCAAATGTACTTGCCCAGAGGAGCTGTGGATGCCCCATCCCTGGAAGTGTTCAAGGCCAGGCTGGATGGGGCTTTGGGCAGCCTGGGATGGTGGGAGGTGTCCCTGCCCATGGCAGGGAGCTGAAACTGGATGGGCTTTAAGGTCCCTTCCAACCCAAACTGTTCTATAATTTTGTGTTCTATGAAATGTTTCCACAGATTGTTGCCCGATGCCACATATACTTAATGGCCGGATCAGAGTTTAAAATTATCCTTCCTTGCAGAAAACACATATGGTCAGAAACGGAGCAAAAACTTCATTTCCCTTATATCCTCCTTATTCCACAAGTAACTCAAATTTCTTTTTTGCTTGTCAGGCTCATCATCCAGACTGATCACCTGCTGCGTTACATGGGTGCCAGGATCATCTGAAGTAGCTGATGTACTGATTCAGAGCTCACTGATTTTAATGGTCCAACGCATTGTTCCATCTCTAGCTCAGTAAAATCATTGTATATTAGCTCTGTAATATTGTTCCCTCTCTTTTTTAATAAGTAAAAAAAAAAAAAAAAAAAAACATTAAAAGTACAAAAGATTCTTTTTTTTCTGTTAAAGAACAGCATGGGTCTAACCTCAAGCAAGAAGTTTGCCAGCAGCTTGGCTCTTATTCCAAATTAGTAATTACATCCCTTGCATAGATGCTAAAAACCCAAAAGGATTCAATTACCATCTGAAGACAAATATAAACTATAAGAAGAGAGCAATTTGTTGCAAAAGGGACTATAGTAAAATAATGAATAAGAAGATGTAATTTAAAGGATACTTCTGCCTCAACAGCATCCGTCAATTCTTCTGTTGTGTTTAGAAGCTAAAGATCAAAGCATTTCTCCCTTAGACAGGGCGGTAACAGGGACCACAACAAGCAGCAAGGAACCAGCTGCTTCAGGCACAGCATTACAGGGAGTACCACAGTACCTACCTCCACACCACAGAACGAACAGAGGACGCCTCTGAGGATGCTTTTGGAGAAGATCCTATGATTTCTCACATTTCCCCCAGAGGGACTCCTAGGAGCTTCCCCTTTCCCTTCATGCTGGCCAATATCCCAGTGCAATATGCCACCTTTCAGACTCTTACCAAACAGAGGGACACATGACTGTACCTGATACACTGAGTATATTAATTGCATTCCTTTTTTTTTTTAATTTTCCTTCTGATTTTATTTGTTATTCTATATCTGAGCTTTAAATACACTTTCTATTCATCAAAGGAATAATAGCTATTCTGAATTAAACATGATTCCTAGGGCTTGGCAGAGCTTTCTTCTCCGTACGTATACACAAAACAAAAATAAAACTCAAAAGAAACGTCAGGGCTAATTAGACAAAACCATGTCACACACGCTGACAAAAAGAAACCCATCAGGTAGCGTATGTAAAGTGAGATTCCAAATCATCAAAGTCCGCCTTCCTAGTCACAAACTGATTTCCATTTCCTACTCTCTGGCACTGAAGCAGCAGGCTTTTGAATCTTGCTGCTTTTTCTTTTAACTTTACATTGGGTATGTATTTGGGCAACATAAAGGTTGATTTCACATTTCTTTCAGCATACAGCCAATCAACAAAATCAGCATGTCTTCCAAAAACAGAGTTAGCTTTCTGTCTTTTCTCAGAGGAGCTGTGAAGTGTAATTAATGTTTGCAAAGCACTAGAATATTCTCACACAGAAAGTGCTATCTTAATGCCAAGTATTTAATACAGGCAGTGCTTGTTCTGTCAAAGTTCCCAAATGAGACTCGGGGGCAGATTCAAAAAAAAAAAAAAAAAGGAATATTGACATATAAATAAAAAACTGCTGTGGAGTGGACTTCCAATGCGTAATCACAGAGCCCCAAGCCCCCAGGACTACCCAACCCTGCAAGTGCAAAACACCCCAAACGCTTCCCTTTTGACCTCAGAGCCGTCCAGACAGTAAGAGCTGGCTTTGAGCCGCAGCCGGAGGAGCTGCGCATCTAGCTCCCAGGCACCTGCTGAAATTCAGCTGTGACTGACCATGTGGCTGGATGTACATTGACAAAACACAGCTGTAAAAAGCTCAGAGAGGACCGTGATGGTTCAAATATTAAACCATTAGGGGATTTGTCCTCTGCTTCTATTTCTATCTCAGGGATTATTTTACATAATGAATGGTCTTATCCAGAGGTTTGGCTCCTCCAGCTATGAGGACTGAGGCTAGCATGGCCATTCTTTTGCAGGCTTGGTTGAGCAATAGGTGAGAAGGAGGCATCCCACCCCACCTGGCCTGCTCCAGCAGATCCAGAGCGCTGCAGGCCAGGAGGAGAACAAGCACAAAAGAACCATTCCCCGTGGTGAAAGCTTCAGGTGATAAACGTGGCTGCCCCTTATATCCTGAAAATACACGTTTTAAGTGCAATGCTGTGCATCACGGCAGTTCTCTTTGCACACCCATTCTGAATGGACAAACACACATGACATGAAAATGATTAATTTTTCAAAATACGGCATACCCATTAAGTAGGCACACACACACACACTCAGACCCTGAACAAAGTTTCATTTGGGCTCTCCAGGAGAAATAGTTCCACGCTGAAGTCTCAGGACTACTGTGAGTCATAGGTTAATAGGTGATGTGCCTGGGGAAGATAACCTTTTCTTTGGGTGCAGTAGTTGATCTTTGCAGTAATTGAGTGAAGTGGAAAGGAAATACCACAGGCTATTTACTGCAGGTCACATTTTTAATCACAAAATATTGAAGATATCTGCCCTAAAGCTATTAAACCTTTCAACCAAACCAAAACACACAAAAAAAGTAAAAATAGAAAGAAGCACTCCCACTAAAGATTCAAGCTCTTTGTCTTAAAAACAACAGCAGAGAATAATGAAAATGCACAGAATTGAATGTGCTGGCAGACTGTCAGCATATTTATCACCCTGGGGCCAGAGAGTATGTTGGAAAAATGGAGGTCTTTGTAAACCCTTCGTTAGCAGTGGACTTAAAAAATATTGGATTAAAACAATAGCCATACTGATCTAAGTCAGCCACCTAGTTAAACGGGTGCCATCAGCTGCATCAGAAGAAAGCCAGCAGCATGTCTTATGCTCATCAAATTACCGTACTTGACCTTGGCCAAAAGGAAAGCAGAGAAGTAAATCATAGGTCTGTTCTGTTTGCAGAGGGAAATGCTCCACGAGGTCGTATAGTCATGAAGTTAAATCGCTGTAAGCTTTGTCTGCTGCCAATAGAGAGAGAAAGAAATTAAGAGCTTGGAAACGTGCCCCGGAGGACCCTAAGTTCGGAGCACAGGCTCCGCGTTGCCCTTTGGAGGGGCTCTTTCTTTTCTCTGGTTTCATCGTCAGGCTCCTGAGGAGGTTACTGCCCAACCCACGGGCTGGGATGTTTCCTGGATGCTCTGTGTGGTCCCTACAGCCAGGCAGAGCCATGCAACAGGCAGCGAGAGTGCCTGCAGCACGCTCAGTCACTGGTTCTGAGGCTACAGGATGAAACTTCACTGTAAGAACCAACACGGGGCAGGATCTCTGATCCCTGGGAGCAAAGCTGCAGCAGCTGTTTATTTGCACTCAGAATCTGCAGTGAGATGTCAATAGGGATGTTGTCACTGTTCCCAAGATGTGAAAAATTTAACTGACATGCGCTGCGGACTGGAATCACACCCCAGAGACTGAGAAAAAGAACAAAGACCAGGTTTATGTACACATATATACTTCAAGCACAAGTGCAAGTATTATATAATTTAAATTTAAATGTAACAGCATAACAACCAAGGCAAAGTGAGTCAGAAGAATTATGAGGGACGCCAGCAGATTTATTGTGTCATACATGTGAAACAATATATCAGTATTTCAATTGCCCTTTCAAAAATTGCATAAAATTATTTTAACTTTTCTCTGTTCAACTAATGTTAGATCTTCTAGGAATTCATATGTTATTTATTCTATAAAATATGAGCAAAGACTACCAAGACCTATCTATTGAGTTTTACATACAGTAGCTCAGCAGTTTGACTGTGTAACGCTTTCTGGTATCTTCTGACAAGACAGGATGAGTCTTTGCATTTCAGGAAATACTTAAGGTACAGGAGAAAAGGGAAATATGAATTTTAAATGTAATATTGCCTCAGTTTCTCCTTGTGTCATTAAATAAGTACTTTTGCCCAACCAGAAAGGTTTTACCAAAGCCCTTGGAGGATTAGTTATTTAAAATGTATTTATTTAGAAATGTATACTTTCTACAATTTGTGAGTATTTTTGAAAATTGATTAAGTTTATTAGGTTTTTATACACTTGCCTCTATATCACTGTGAGAAAGGCACTTCTACTGCATGTCACAGTGAAAGAAATGATAATCTGACAAAATTTAGTGCTTAGAGTCCACTTTTGACTATCGGATTGCTCTCATTTGCCTTGTAATGAGATTTCTGAATCAAGCTGAAACAGACCATTAAAAACAATGACCCATTAAGGAAAGTGGTTGCATTTTATCCCAACTCATTTATGCCCCCAACCTTGCACAGATGTAGAACTTCAAAGATGTGGGCTCTCTTACAGGAACAAGTCTCTGTTCTTTGATAATATAAATTAGAAGTTAAATAGTATTTTGAGATTTTGAAGCGGAAAACAGATTGTCGTTCTAATTCAGTGCATTGAATATCTGTAATAAATGGAATATCTGAGCAGTGAGGGGATCATAATGATGGGCCTGTTTGTCTCTGCCTAGAAAACATATGCTTGGGACAGATGCACCACATTTGCTGAGGCTTGCTGAGGCACAGGTCAGAGAAATCTGAAAAGGTCACTTGAGCTGGTAGGCAGAAAAGTTTGACAAATATTTCAACACTTCAGAGATGGACATTAAATCAATCATCAACTTTTTTTGTTGTTCACATTTAGACCCAGTGATTAAAAAATGTTGCTATATTGTGCAAAAGCAGTATCTGTTTTGAAATCAGCAATGTGACTATCTAAGCCAGTTGATTTTATGAAGCGGGCAAGAAAAAAAAAAAGAAGCTGTGTTCATGATGGGAAACCTTGCATTCCTTCAGCATTGTACATTTAAGGCCAATCTGTTTTGTGTCTTTCTTCGGATTGGTATTTTTACACTAATGCAAAATTCTAGTGAAGAGGCAGCAAAAGAAGCATCTCTCAGATCTGTAAAGAAATCTTAATTTTCCAGTAAACCGTCACAGTGCAATGACTCCTCACACTGCAATGACGAAATCCAGGTCACAAGAAATACAGTAGGTCTGGGTGCTTTATTTCGTTGGCTTTTTATTTTTTTTTTCAATAAATAATGTTAAAAAATATTTAAAAGTTGCCTTTTTGAGTTTATCAAAGACATGCTTTCCTCAGCCACATTTACAGCCACTTCTGCTCATGAAGTCAGGGGAAATTCCACCAAAACTGTGGAAAATGATGGACAAGACAGGACTGTTACACTGCCAGCCAGACAAGAATCACTGAAGAAAAGTGGTGCATCATTGCCATCTTTCTTGCCAAAGAAGAATCTAGAAGTTCTAACCTGGAGAAAAAATGAGACCTAACTTTACCAAACTGCACTGCAGTTACTGTCTGGAGTCTCTATGAGGTTCTGGCATGTGAAATGAATGGTGTTCTAATGTGGCAAAGATAGGAGAAGGTTTAGGTAATGTTACAAAATAGTGCTTGTAAATGCTTTGCCAAACTCATTTTGCCCAAATGCATACTCATTGAGAAAGCCAACACTGAAGACGAGACCTGTACTTTCTGAAACAAAGAAATAATCAAAGCTGAAGAACAGAAATGCAACATTTTAAAAAATATTTTGATTTTTCATAGCAGCAAAATACTATTGTACCTTCATCTCTTTCCTTCTACGAGTCCTGTAAGTACTTTGCTGGATGTAATTATAGACAAAACAAGTATCCTTAAATGACAAGTACCAACTCATAACACAGTACGAGAAGTACTGACTAGTATTACCTTCTAGATTAAAGAAAAGCAAACAAGTAACATCCTTCACCTTCCTTCTGTGAAGACCCAGAAGAGATGATACCCTATGTTTGTTAACAAATACACGGCAAATGAAGGCTTGTTCTAGTGGCTGCAGCTGAACAGGCACTGCCAGGCTCCCTGTGCTGCATAACCAACTTTGAGGAACCCTTCACATGTAAACACAATTTTACTTCTACATTTGCACTCCATCTACAGTGACTCCCCAGGAAACATGGAAGAAAATTAGTGCTAACTGCATAATTATCAGTAGAGAGCAAATTCTAACATTGTTGATGGAATCATTTTCAGAAAGTTAGTTGTAAACGAACCATCAAGCATGACAGGAGAAAAATAAAGACATAGCTTTGCTTTTGAAAGCAGGATAACGTGGGTGAGCAGTGATATAACACCTAACATCACCATTTTGCTTATTTCCCTATTTTCAAAACGTCCATCTTGGACAAACACAGCAGAAGTCTGACAAGATACTGGAGTGCTGGTAGACATAATGTTGTTGGGATATGTAATGATTACAGCTATTTCAGAGCAATGAAAGCTCTGGCACATTTGACATTGATGCCAGCTTAATCTAAAAAGGATGCTTTTATTAAAATTTCATGCTAAATTCTTGGCCAAGAGGTCATTAAATGACTCAAAATCTAATGAAATCAATAACAACTGGAAACATATATAAAATACTCAGA
Source organism: Anser brachyrhynchus (assembly GCF_964034855.1). Lineage (NCBI taxonomy): Eukaryota > Metazoa > Chordata > Aves > Anseriformes > Anatidae > Anser > Anser brachyrhynchus. Next base: position 15,634,458 of record NC_137700.1, read on the forward strand.
AAATAGCTGTAATGCTGTAGAGGTCCACTTATTAAATTGACATTTTGGAAAACCCATGTGGCTAGGAACCAGAAGAAAGCATTTTACGAGATTATTATTGTTTGTTTATCAATTTTCTCTGAAAAAGCATCATAGCTTCTAATAAATGTCCTGATTATACAAGCGATGTGTATTCAATGACTTCTTTATAATGAGGGCAAAGGATATGAAAAAATGCATTAATAAAAATTGCCAAGTAAATTTTAATAATGAGAAAATTATGTGTATGCGTGCTGTATTATAGGCACTAATGTAAGAACCTAAATTGATCAGACAGTGATCTGCAGATGGACACTACACTCAGTTTAAAGATGAAGAGGCTACATTAATCAGATCCATTAGCTATTGAAAAAACGTTCTCAGATCAAATAATTCCTACATCTTCACCCTGGTCATGCAGCTGCCTCAGTAATAATCTAGCAGAGTAAGCTAAGATAAATAAAATGGCTGATTATAGGGAAAATCTTTAAGGTGGCAGGGCCATCCGTACTTAACAAGACATCAGCCTGAATCCATCCCAAGCACCCTCTGCTCCCTGCCAACCCTACTGGAGCTTGGAAGCGGGGGGGGGGGGGGGGGGGGGGGGGGTGTATGTGGAGGATGTCTTCTTGTTGCCTCTGTACTGCTTTTCAACAGAGTTTCTCAAGCTCAGTTTGTTCAAGGATAGCATAAATTTCAACTAGAGGAAAAAGGTATTCTTCCATCAGCACTGCAGGTTCATCTGATTGAATTAGTGGACAGATTTAGCCCAATTGCCTCTCAAACATAACTTCTACCCCTCCAAGATGAACTTGCCTCCACCAAGGATGAACTGAATACCTCCAATAAAGAGAACACTGCACCCTGATAATCCAGTACTCAAGCACAGCGGGGCTCAGCTGCCAACCCCAAACAGTCTTCTAGTCTTGCACCTTCCATGACAAGGGGAAGCAGTAACACATCTATAAGCAGAGAGAACGATGAGCTCTCAGCTCCAAACAAGAGATTCAGGGCCCCACGATGAAGTTTTGTTTCCACTTTTATGGCATGACTGACCTGTTCCATTCTTTCCATCTGCTTGTTTGTCTTAAAATTTCATGTCACAGATGGTCCCTCTTTTTTTAATTTGCACTAACAACAGAGCATTGGAAAAGCCTGCTGTATTTGTTGTTTTGATTGGGAAACCTGCTGCACATCTCAAAGCTGCTTTTCAGCTGTCTTCAGGCTCAGGCACCTCATGTTTTCAAGCCCTTCTTTACAACTGGGAAAGCTAAAAGTATGTATGCATGTTCCTTTTTAATAATAAAGTTCCTAATAATTCCCTCATTTCAAAAGCTTAGGTTATAAGCAAGGAAAATCGTGCAACCAGGGATATGTTTTATCTATGGACTGAAGGGGTAGAATCATGCGTTCCTGACTTCGAGGTCTGCGTTTCTGTAAATACCTAACAAAGGACTCTGAGGTTATCATAACATATTTAAGGGACAGCTCTATTTTCTACAGCATCCACTTTGTTTCAAGATCACCCTCTGGTCAGAATGAAACTGTTTTACTTTTTTGTTCCCCTTAACAAACTGAAGAAAAACGCCTATAATCTTTTCACATAAAAATATACTAGCTTATATAGAAGATTAATTCATAATGCAATATACACTGTAGCATCTATTTCTATGGTATTTCAGCTTCCCCAAAGCCAACTTTAGCCAAAACTAAACTGAAATTATTGATCTATCCAATGACATGACTCCTTAACTGCATGAACAAGCATTTCTTCACAAAGCACCTGATAAGCTCTGACATGCACAAAGTTCAATACCTCATGTTAGTACTCATCATGAGAATTGAAATAAAAACAATATTTAAGACAATTCATACTTGATTTTTCTTATCCTGAGGCTGAAAGAAATTAACAGGCTTAAGTTACATACGATAGGATTCAAGTTAAGTACAGGCCTATAAATGAGCATGCATGCTTGTGAGATAGGATGCCTACTCCTAAGCAAAGCATCTCCCGTGAGAGATGCCATAGCTATCTGTTTAGGATGGGCTGCAATATAGCCTGGAAATATTTGTGTATTTTCACTAGCTAAATACAAAAGTCTGGATGGGTACCTGAAATATGCAGTAGGTGTCTAGAGCTAGAATAATAAATAACACTCATAGCAGTCCCAGCTTTCTACAGACAATATCCCTGGGAACTATTGACTATTCCAAGGAGAGACACAAATACAAGTGAAAATTCATGTACAGACAGCAAAATCGAGGAGAACAGTTTTTGTGCAACCTGATCAGTTGTAAATGGAGGCTTATTCCACTGACCTTGTACAATCATCCATACTAGCTTCCCTTATTCTGCAAATTCTCTGAGATCCATTCACACTACTAATGCAAACTCCTGCTGCGGTCTTCCTTACAGGGGGAGTTGTCTCAGAGGGTATTCTACAAACTCTCTTCCTGATGGGTCAGGTGCAGGGAGGAGAGGAACGCTGCTGTTGCGAATATCCCAGAAGGAATACCAATGTCTTTGACGGACTCCCTGACTTCAGTGATGGGAAAATACGAGAATTTATTCTGTTAAAATAAGGGCCAGGCAAGAGGAATAATCTCAGAGAAGAACTAAAAATCTGTGATAGTCAAAATGAGTTATAGCATCATACTTGTGATGTGGGAAGTGCACAGCCTTCTTACCTTAAATAAGATTGCCTGTTTCAATTCTTCATTAGATGACATGAATTGCCCTCAGCAAAACAAAGTTTTACAGATAGTTGCTGTAGGAAAATGTCTAGGAGAATTAAACAGTTCACTGTACTATGGTAGCCTCAGATCAGGGACTGCTAGCAGCTGCAATACTGTATGCCTTTAGGGACAAAAGGGGGGAAGACGACAAGAAAAGAAGAAGTGGAAGAAGAAAAATGGTGCAGAAAGGACAAACAATATAACAAGCAAAAAGAGTGCAGCTGGGGACACAGAAGGAGGTCTTAAAGCATGACTGTGAACATTTTAAAGTGTAGGTTATTGGTGCAGAGACACCAGGCAAACCACAAATTGACTGGATTCTCCAAGACTGGCTGGTTTCTACAAACAATAAGATTAGCAGACACCTGCATGGCACCTTGAACTGTGGTTTTTATACACTCTTCTAAAGGGAGTCCTTGTTATGTTTGACTGTGGTCAAAATTCTCCCATCTCAGAAAAAAAAAAAAAAAAAAAAAGACAAACATGCCTAAACACAAGCAATGCTGAAGTGACCTTTTACCTAGCCATGATACCTACCCTTGCTGATTTAGGAAAAAATGCACTTTCAGCAGAAGATGGAGGTGAGTGCTAACAGTTTTCAGAAGTTCCTTTCTCTTTCTACCTAAGGTAAAGTAATTACAAGTTTAGGAGGAAGACTTTATTAAGACTAGATTTCTCAGTTTCTTTTGGAGATTTATTTATTTTACTATAAAAAGTACTTTGCGTTTGATAGGCTGAAGATTTGATACTTAAGCTTTTGTAAACAAACTGGTCCGAATTTAGTGTTGACCCTGATTCAAGCAAGAGATCAGACTAGATGACTACCTGAGGTCCTTTTCAATTTGAATTATTCTATGATTTTCATCTCTTGAATTGTTCCATTTGATGACACTTTAATAGCCATCCTCTTTGTCTTGGGAATGTGAACCCTCAAAATATAGGAAACTATGTCTGTGCAGAGAGAGAAATGGCAATATCACCTTTGTGCTGGTTAGCTAGATGATTAGACTCCAAGCAGGATTTCTCAGAGCTCTTATTTAGGTGGCACTTCCTGGAGTAGTAGGTCTCACCTACCATGACTTTGATGCTTTAGAAGAAGATTAGCGTACTTGGCAAATTTCCGGAGTCAAGCACAGCTGTGAACTTGGGCAGAGATATCTTAGCTACTCTACTGCTTCATACGTAACACTCCCCAAGTATATTTGAAGAACAGCACATCACTGGGGGTTCTTGCTTTTCCAGGGGAGAAAAAAAAATAAAAAAAGGCAAACAGAGAAACTTGACATCCTATCCCTACCTTCTCTTTACTATGTTTCCAGTATCTTATCCAGCTCTGTATTTCTGGTCTACCTTTACATGTGCTGGGGACTTCTAATAATTTCACTGGCATACAGCTGACTTCCTTCTTTCACCTGGTGTCCTGTTTGCCTAGCCACTTTATTCTACCCATTTCTCCACATCATTCTGACACAAGTTTTGGTTTTTATCCCTAAACATTCTTCTGTCTGCATGTAATTCTGCTATAAACACACGTACTTCTCTTAGTGTTTGATTTGCAGACTGTCTTAGCAACTTGCTTCTTGTCTGATTTCTTTCTGCTTTATTTCCTTTGGGGGTGTACGCGTGTTCCATTGCCAGAACTCCGAATTATTCTAGGTAGTGTCACCCCTCGGGTTAAAGAAAGAGGAATAAGTATGTCACAGCTGCATGTTGAGAAGCCTACATTTGAAGCATAAAATCCTACTGGGCTTTTTTCCCCCCACCATATCATCCTACAAAATCAGATCTAATTTACTGCTGGCTATTTCTAGCTCTCCTTTTCTGTATTACTGATTTCCAGGCTCCTCCTTGCCATTGAATATCAATGCTTCAAATTACATCCCTTCAAGACAGCAGTGTTTCCCGTGGGAATAACAGTTGCTGGTTACCACCTGCTGGCCAGCCAGAAACATATCACTGATCATTGCTGCCTTTTTTATGCAGAACTCTGTGAACACAGGAGTCTGAACTACCTGAATTTAACAGGTATATCCAGACCTTCTGAGAAGTTCTGGAGATGAAAACTACAAAAGGGTTCAATCAAGTTCTCAGATGTAGATAAAACCAAATTTTAACGATGTTCAGACAGTCACTGTGTGAAGTTGGTCAGATACTTGGCATGTGGCACAGTCAGATCTAAGCACAACAAAACAAAATCTCAATGTCTGGAAAACTGCTGTTCCTCACATATCTAGAGAAGCTCAATAAGAAATCAGGTTCACAAGAGGCTGAATGGAAGGAGGGAATGAGAGGAGCGGTTACTGCAGAGGAGAGACACAGAGAGAAAATCTAACAGAGGAGGGTAGTGGAGACCTGAGCTGCAGCCCATGTAAACACTAGAATTAGTGTCCGGGGGAAAACCCTAAGACAGGACTGGCTAGAAGAGGCATGAAGATCTAAGGAAAAGTATCTATTATCCCGGTTCTTTTGTGTTGTTCAGTGCTGAACAGCTCTGTGCAGAAATATTTCCCTACTTAGGATTTACCTGTTCTCTGTGGCATGACCAAGACAACCATAAACGTCCTATGCTGTGGTGTCTGTATTGATTTTCTGATTTTCATGCTGGACATATGTACAAACAGACAGCATAAACTGTGAGGAAAGCTCAGCATCCTTATTCAGCACTCTTGTATTACTGCTTGAACTAAAACTATAATCTGATGAAACAAAACTAGAGCCAACTGACTGGGACTCAGCATTGCTGAATTTCGAGTAGGGTGTTACATCCAGTTCTGAGTAATCTTTTTCAAGGTCTTTAGCAAGAAACAGCTGCATGTTTATTGATGGTTTGTTTCACCTGTACCTGCTGGGATAACATGTAATTTTTGCATTAGCTAAAGTGGTGTTATTGACATAGACCAAACTGTGTTACTAGTGACTGATCTATACATCCATGGCAGTATGAACTTTGTCGCTTTTCCATTCTTTAAGTCAAGAACAACTTTACCGAGGTGTAGAATAACCTCCAGGGAAGAGTACTTTTCAATCAATAGCATGCGAGTAGAAAAGCAGTACACGCATGAATAAACTAATTGAAGGATGCATTTCCTCAGTCTCAGCTCTGTTATCATATTTTAATTTCCCACAGTTTTTGCAATTTAATATTTTTGGTTGATAAAAAGTTCATTGTAATACAGAGGACTTATTTAACTTACATGAGAATTAACTATTAATTTGGGAGACGATTTGAACTGTGTGAGATTAAATTAGAGCTATTAACACGTTTGCAGTTGTTCAGACTGCACAGAAACCTTGACATCTCAAATCAATTGCCACAGAAAGCCTTGATATCTTTGTCCTGATCAAGCTTCCTTTGCAGTTACAAGACCTCATACCCTTGTGGCACTCGTTCAGAGGTGGCTCTGTCTGAATTTGATTGTCAACACCCCACTTTTAACCTCTTATTACCACTGCTGAATTATGTCCATTTGTACAGAAATGGCACACACATTCCAGAAGCACATAAAAGGCCATGCTATAGAGCTAACACTTTTTCAAAGAGAAGCATCAGAGATTACACACAAGTTAAGACTGCAGCCCTAATATCAAGGAGTTGCTTCCTAGAGGCACTGAATGAGTTGCAGAAGGCCCAGAGATGATTCTGGTGGAAACACAGCAATGAACAAAATGCTTCTGTAATTCAGAGCAACATATAGAAGCAACAGCACTAGTTTACTTCAGCTTTTACTGTTTCCAATGAAGAACAAAACAGAAAAAAAGAAGAAAAAAGAAGAAAAAAGAAGAAAAAAAAAAAAAAAAAGAAAAAAAAGAAAAAAAAAGAAAAAAAAGAAAAAAAAGAAAAAAAAAAGAAAAAAAAAGAAAAAAAAAGGAGAGATTTCAGCTAGTGTTTGAGCAGACCACAGGGCAGGTAAAGAAATTCAACATTTTGAGACAAGCCCATTAAGCATAGGTTTCATCTTAAATATTCACTCCTACAACAGTGACACTCCACCAAAATACCAACTTTGTTTCATTCATAAAATCACATCAAATTTTTCAAATGTCTGTGCTTTGTTCCCAGCTACAGATACCCATCCACGTAAAACCATGTACGTGTTAGAGTTTCAAATGTCACTGTCATGCATTACACTGAAGCCAATGGAAATCCTCTTGGCTCCACCTAAGCGTATTGGGAATCTGTATATAGAGAATTTTCCATGGTGGTTTGTGATCTTCTCCCTTTAAGCTGGGGTAGCATCTCCACCCATCAGAATAGGAAGATATTCTTGCTGTATCTCCAGAACCAGAAAAGAAGCTTTAAAGTCCTTACCTACTTGACCTGGAGTTTTTGTAATCCTGTGAAAAGTTTCTATTTGAAAGAAGCTTTAAGAGGGTCCCAACTGTATTTAAGTTTCTTTTCTTTATTCTAATTTTTAGCCCCAATGTCTAACTCTCTCCCTGTACGTCCCCTTTTCCAGGTATTCTCAGGGGACTATGAGCATTCTACAAAGACATTCTAAAATTATTATTTTATCAAGTTTTTTGAGTTGCAGAAGAAACAAAAAGCCAGGTTGGGGACATAAAAGAAAAGAAGAAAATAACACCTTTCAGATTCTTCCAGAAATTGTGAATAATAATATCACACGGTTCTCAGGAAGAGAATGAGCGAGAGTGTATGTCAGATTTGTGTTATTCTTTGGGGAAAAACACTCTATGACAGGGAAGAGGAGACTTACTAGAGTAAAAGGGGGAAAAGGAAAGACAGAATAGCACATACCAAGCGAAATCTCCTTTTGTCTCCTCTCTCTTGCCAATATCGCTCAGACAGGGGATCACTTCTCATCAAGACGCCCCTCCTTCTTGATGTTCTTTGTACGCTGCGTCTAGCACAAGACACCACTCCTGACAGGTTTCTTCATGAAGGACTGTAATAAACTTGTAAGTCCATGTCTTCCTATACTTCCTCACATGGAAACCAAATTTTTCCCCTTAGCACTTGCTCACATGAGCTACAGCCCTATTTATCCCTGTATACTAAAATATAGCAGCTACAAGAACTGTCAAAAACAATTCCTGTTTCCCTACACCAGCAAGGCTCTGCATGTTTTACAGCTTTGTGGTTTATCTTTCATTAAAACCTAAAAAAATGATACATACAATGCCACTGGGAGATAATGAACTAAATGTTATCCTAACTTTACAGACTTAGAAAATGAGATGTCAAGTGTGGGGAAGTACACCTGTAATTGGCTTTAGTGAGAGAGACAGCTGGAGCTGATCACTGCTGCTTCTCCCCAACAGCCTGAATGAGAAGATATCTCTCTGGCTCTCCTGAGTTCTCCCAAAGGGTCAAATTTCACCTCAGCTGGTGTAAAAACCTCCCACTGATTTACTCTACCTATTAATTTCTTTGCAGTTCACCTTTCTTAATCACTTTGCAGCTAGAATAAATCCAGAAGCAGCCTTAGAGTGCCGCCTTTGGAAAATTAATTCTAATGGATACTCCGGGTTCCTGGGCTAGCCATATGCACATCAAATCCATCCGAGGTTGCATTAATAAGAAATCTCTTGAAGCAGTGGGATAGAAGAGGATTAGGCTACCCAAGTCCTATTGATAAATGCATGTCTAAATCTCCATGCAGTCGTTTGTCAACATATGCTCTTCCTATTAATATGTTTACTGCAGTAATTACATTTTTTTCTCTTCTTCAGAGGATGAGTTGTTTCATTTCTAAAAGAAAAAAAATGTATGCTGCCAAAATCATTCAGGAGAATGAGTTAAAATAAACAGCTAAAGTTAACTGCAGCCCTGTCCTTCCACAAAAATATTTTAAATAGATACTATTACAGTGCAGCCAGAAAGTGACAAGTGTCAGTTTTCATTAAAATCTTTGCGTATGTTCATCTAAATGACAACCTTTATGGCACGTTGAGAAGTTCTGCTGCTTTTCAATCTTCCTTTTTTTTTCTTTTATTTGATCTAGGTGATTATGACAGTAAATAAGCCCCATCTCCTGAGCAATAATGTGCTCGCAGCCGTGCTGGAGCAGCTCAGCTCCCACCCACCACCTCAGAGCCTACCAGGGTTCCCAGGACCAGAAACATCTTGCAGATCAACAAAGGCTGTTTCTGTTAACCTCACGAACTTTGGGGCTGCTCCAACTCTCCCCAACCTTTTCTCTTCCTTGTCTGAAACCTGGACCTCTATATTCAGTGTTTTCCTTTGCCTATCTACATTGGACTCATTCTGGGGTCATTTTTAGTCTTACCCCAGATTTGTCAGGTTTATTTTTCATTCTCTGGTCTGAAGAGAACAAAATTTTCTTAAACCTCTGACGTACACTAGGGCAAAGCAGCAAGGACACGTGCTCTGCACCTCACAGGAGAGAGGTGAGGATCTCTCCAGCCCCATGCAGGTATGCTCCATCAACCCCATGTCCCTGCAGCAGGGCCAGCTGTCACACACAAAATGATCTTCAAAGGAAGCTGTGCAGACCAGAGACCGTGTTAGGCCTTTTGATGCAGGCTGAGAAATTGGGCAGAAATCACACTTACGGATTTTGAAATTTGGGTACTTCAGGTGTTTAAGAAGAATAAACGGCCTTCCCCCTGTGCTGCCCCCTTGGCACTGCCTTACATCAGTCCAGAGAGCACCCGGGGGTACCTGTCAAGGAGAGGAATGACAGCTAAACCTCTGCCGCTTTCTGAGGGCTGTTTACCTTGAGTAGGTTTTTGGTATCGTGGTAATAGATTTTATCATTTAATTGAATCACTCACTGTATATTTCTGCCGGTAGCACCAGCAAACGCTTCCCAAAAATCAGGATCCTCCTAGAAACTAACTGATGCACAGGAGCACAGCACTGCAAAGCAGGGCTACGTACATCCATCCTGGTCTTCCTCCTTCACAACCCGAATCTCCAAACGCCTGGAAAAGTTTCATTGCCCTGCCTCACTTTTGTTCAGGTGGGTAGGTTTGGGGTCACTCCTCATGCTGAAAGAGGGCTCAATATAGGGCTATGTAAAGAACTCAAGGTTCTGGAATTAAAACTAGAGGGTATTCGCTTTTAGAACAAGGAGTTGGGTCACCAGTTTCTGCATGGGATACCTGGGACCTGTTGTAGCACAACTGCTTGGTGATAACTAGCAGTTGGCCGAGTAGCTTCTGTTCTTTTAAACTGAAGAGCACCAAATTTTTGCAGCTACAGAAGTGAGCAGGAGATAGCAAGGCAGCTCTCCTTGCCATCCTGTGGCAGCAATCTCACAGCTACTTTAAAAGGACGAAACACATTTTTGTTTCGGAACAGGTATGTGCTCCCAGTTACCACTCCAACATCAAGAAGATCAAACCCCTCACCTGATGTAGGTGGTTTCCAACCAGAGGTTCCTTGTAGGGACAGATACTTTACTGAGAAGAAGGAGAAGGGGGGGGGAGGGGGGGGGGGATTGGAATAAAAAAAGAAGAAACCACAGACCAACAGTTGCTGTCCTTCACATTCCTGAGTCAGAAGCGCACCTCCTGGTCAGGGCTGGGAACTCCCCTGCCTCTCTGCTCCCTCACAGAAAGATGAAACATGCCATCATGGGTCAGGCTGCTGTGGACAAAGATGACTTCCCTATTCCACAAATTGCTGACAAACAATGTGCCAGTTTCTTTAACCTCAGTGTAAATAACCACCGTTTTCCTCTAAATATTTACGGAAGTGGCTGCAGCCTACCACATCTACTAGGCTTCAGTCTAACAGTTGTCACCCTTTCCCTTTTACTAAGGAAAAGTGATCTCTATTTGTAGGTATATTATCCACAAAGTCATCTCATCTCTGGGTTTCCTCCCAAATCTTTCATCATCTCTCTGTAAGTCTTTCCTTACAGTCCTGAAAAAGAACAAAACCACCACAACCTTTCCCTTGCTTTAACAGAGAACATTAAGTAATCTTATTAAATTGCATTTTCCTTTTGGTATCAGAGGTTTCTATCTACCTTTCAGAAAGCAAGAAAAGGAAATTTGGTTTGCAATTTAAAAAAATAGCCTAAAGAAGAAAACTCTGAATCTTTTCCCCACTTTGCTATCAGCCACAAAACTACCCCATTAAAATCAGCTTCCAGGCAAACTGATGTTTTCCTAACATATGTTCCTCAAAGCTGTGCCAGCTGCAGTGCCTTCCACAGCCAATCACCGTGTTAATTGAGGTAAGCAATGAAAACATAAACACCTAAGTTACAGCAGCTCCTAGGATATTTAAAGCTGACTTGGAGAAGCAATGTTAAGCTATCGAAGTTGTGTCTCCTGTCCTTTCTTATTTAAAGTAATGAAAGTATTACAGGTGGCTTTGTTTGCTTGTCACAGCTTGTGGCTCATAACAGGGACACCAAACATAGCTTTGGTTTCAGTTTCTAAACACAGAATGGCCTTAGTAATGTTTACTACAAGACCCAATGTGATAAATAAAGTATCTGAATCTTTATCATTATCTTCATTGCTTCCAACTGGTTCTGTCATTAGTCACTTTAAGTTGAATAGGCATTAACAAAAATATTGCAATCTTTCTCAGCACTAAGACAGCTGCATGCACACCAAGGACCACTTTCCTCTCCGTCGTTCAGCTGTGTTTATGGGACTTAACATCCTGTTGAAATATATTCCGTATTTGTCTCGTAATTCCATCCAGTGGGCCTGGGTGCCCATAGGTCAGGTGCTGACCATTTTTTAGGCATCCTGGCCCAAAGGTAGAATTAAAATAAATCAAAGGAAATAATTAAAAAAAAAACAACCTGGTTTCTTGTATTATACATCTCAAAAAATCACCAACAACCTGGAAGACAACTATCTAATTCTGCTGAGAGTGAGAGAACAAGAAGTCTCTGCTAGGCCGCTGACCCTCAGGTGTGTTATCAGTATGCAAATTTATATAAACCAGAGGTTTTGCCATCCTGACTCTCTTCATGCTGGCATATCACTACTTTGCCAGATTTCCAAGCTCCTAGATAACTAGACAGAAGGCTGTATTGTTATAAAAAGCATCAGTTGATTAAAGAACTAGACCATTTTATGGTGCATGCAAAATACTTGTCTCAAAAAAGCAGAACACTCCTTATTTTTCACATTATTTGTAAACAGGGGCACTGTCCATGCCTTTCAAAATGCAGGAAAGTCCTATAAATCCAAAGAACTTTTCTTCCATTCCACTATTAAAGGTGAATGATTGCAATACAAGGTGTAGCCTTGTATCTTGTAGCAAGTCATTTAAGCCCTTATTTATTATGATCTCCGAGATGCTGTGCCATTTTGAATGACAAGAATGAGTTATTAACTTGATGAGTGAAACAAATTGACAGAAACTTTGTCCTAGTCTGTTGGGTTTTGTTGTTGTTGTTTTTCTCTCCAGCTTCTACAATTCCTAAAGCATATGGTTTTAAATTAGGGTCTTTGACAGCAAAAACAGAGCACATTTTATAACTCCCAGCGCTACAGGCAACAGCTGTATATAAGCATAAACCCAGACAGTTTCTGTCTTAAATCGCTCCAGGACACTGTTGGCCCAGTTCTCAGTTGTATTACAGCCTCTGTTGGGCCATTTCACTTGTGCACAGAGGCTATAAAGCCATCTTATGCAGAAATCCCTTCAGCAACGGGTCAAATGCCGAGAAGTGCAAAGCCAACCTAGCTGCTCATCACCCCTGTCTTCAGTAGTCCAGGCCCTTAGGAGGTGCACAGCTCTGCTTCAGTACCACTTGTCTGCTCTCTCCTGAACAGCTCATCTGCATGCCAAGAAACTGGGTTACTGCAGTCTTCGAGGTATTCTCAATTTTGTACAGAGAAAGCCTAGTCTAGGAGACGCAGAGAAAAAATCTTTAAATGATGTTGTCTTCTCTTGGGGAGCTGTCCCTGTGCCAGAAGCTCTCCTGGCACAAAAGCTTGGCAGTTGTTTTTTTTTTTCATAGGCCGCTGGACTCACTTGTTGCTAATTATAAAACAAAGGTGGGGTTTTTGTCACCTCCACTAGTAGATTACTTATTCCACAATCATATGTTCAACCTAGATTACAAAAGAAACAGAAGTATGACCCTGCAGGCAAGTTGTTTCTCTTTCATAGCTTACACGGGGCAGGAAATGCATTTGAGCAGCTCTTGTTCTTGGATGGGCAGATGCTCTTGGATGTGGCAGTTTTTTAGGGCCTGGAAATAACCAAAATGGAAGGGACTCAACACAAGAACTGACTGTGGAACAGGAACTTTTAGTCAAGAGTATTGACATAAAATAAGTTTTTAAACTTTTCCTTGAATTTTGCTAGAAAATTGTCTGAAAAAAAAAAAAAAGTCAGCTATTTCCATTTTTAATTCATAGAAAAAAAATGTGGAAAGGAGATGCTTGTTATGAGAAAGAAAATACATCCATAGAAAACCCAATTTTCCAGCAAAAGATAGTTCTATTAAAAAATTCTAAGGAGACTTCATCAGCTCAGTTGAAAGTTCTTCCACAGTTTTTTTTAATGCCTCTGTCAAGTCACTTCATTTCTCCGTCCCAACGGCATATTTGAAAATAGATAAGATAATGCTTTTTCATTTGTCTTCTTTTGAGTGTTGGCTATTTACATAAGTTCTTTTGGATGGGCACTCTGGTGTTATTATTTTATCTAGGACATTGCATAGCATGGTAAATCATCACCTATCATTCAGAGTTTCTAGGGACTGTCCTAATACCAGTGATAAATTAGAGTAATTCAGACTAACTGAATGCTTTTCCCCAGGTTTACTTGCGATTTTCCAAAACTATAAATACATAATTATAGAAGCACAGCTCTATGAGGATTAGTTGCTTTTTAAATTGAATCAGTCTGTTCCCATAGTGTCTTTGAACATGTTCTGATACTTGTATTTGAAAATTTACAAAGTGAATAAGTGAATAAATTGTATTGCGAAGTGTATAAAACTCAGCAAGTTGAAGATCTAAACAAGTCAACCTTCAGGGATAAAAATTATAATTTAGTTTTTTAGTTACATCGCAGACTTTTTATGCCTTATGTAAAAACTTATTTGTTCAGCTTATTTGCTGCCAGATGAACTCCACGATGATAGTTTATCATGGTTGACTGAACATAGGAGCCCCACACGTATGCTTAAACGGCACACTTCTGATAGCATCTTTACTTCTTATAAAACTTAATCATATTGTAATGCGCCTTACCATTATGAAATAGAACATGTTATTTGTTAGACATCTGTGAAATCAGCCCGGTTACCAAGGCGGCCCATGAAATCAGCTTCTCCTCTGAGTGGCAGATCTCTGGCAGAGGAACTGTCCTCAGCATCATGCTGCAGCTCAGGAACCACAGCTCGAACTAAATCCTAACTGCTCCTCCTGGTGGGAAAGGAGAAGACCACTACGGGAATGGCAGAGCAGCAGCAGGGTCATCTGCATGACTTTGTCCAGGGCCCAAGGCAATCCGCGATCACACAGGGAGAGACTTGGAGTGCCAGGATGAACTTAAAGCCAAACCATAGCAAACCACAAAGCAAACAAATCTTCCCTCTTTAAGTATCATATCAATAGAGTAATTCAAAATCCCTCCCTTCTCACCAGCAGCTTCTAGGAGAGCCTCACTATAGTGAGGCTTGGCACGGGGAGCTCCCTGTTAATGTGGTGGGTGACTTGGCACTGAAGCTCTTCACCCTCATCTTCTGCAGACACACGGCTGAACACACAGCTGCAATTGCCATTTGCTGAGGGAATTATTTCATGAGGAGTGCTGAGGAGCTGCAGGAAGGACATTTGATTGTCACAGCAATTACCCCCAGAATATGGGACAAAAAAATTGCCTCACTCGGGTGTTACCATCACCTCCCAACCTTGCTGCCTCCCCTTCCAGAGGCAGCTGTCTGTTCGGTGCACCAGTGGGCCAGGATTGCTGTACAGAGCGGCCACAAAGCCCAGAATAAAGACAGCCACAGGGACATCTCTGGGCCTGGTTTTAGAGAGGCATTTGTCTAAACTTCTGGGATTAGACTGCCGGCAGCACAAGCAGGTGTTGACACAAAGCACTGCAAACACGAGTGGTACAGTGAGAATAATGCTGCTGTAGTCACGCTGGTCGGAGAGCATCAGTGAGGGAAGGCTTGTAAGTAGAGGCAATGTCTCGCATTATAGAGATTTATACATGTCTATAGTGCCAAAGTGCAGTGAGAAGCAATAAGACGGGCCTACAGAGCAGACAAAGCTTTTCCTCAGCCAACATTTCCCTGGGGATGTGAGCCCACAGCACGCTGCAGCAGAGAAGCAGCAGACATTGCAGGCAGGGGGTTCGTCTACACAGCACGCTGAGCAGGCGATGCTCGGCTCCCCTCCGTCCAGCAGCCCTCGGTCCTCCTGCCACAGCAGCTGCAGTAGGGTCCCTACAGGTTTACCAAACAACAGCTTTGCTGCCTTGTCCTTGCAGTTCCTCTCAGCCCTGTTTCAAAACATTTTCCAAGCAACTGTGTGTCACAATGAACAAACCTGCATGCCAGTGCATCTTTCCTGGCACCGCAAAATAACAGTACTACAATTTCTACATTTCAGTCTATTTTTCTTCTGCAAAGATCAACAACTTCTGCAGCAAAAGGACACAGTATAATCAGGAGATCACCCGCCTGAAAGAAATATAAATCTTGCAAAAATTATGCACTCTGTGGAGAAGCGTGATGCTGTTTTTAGCATACAAGCACACATACTGCAAGGCCAAGTCCATCTATAAGTCAACACAAGCCTCTTCATATCACTTACTAATGCGAATATATACTTATTCTTTCCCTTGAAACAATTTTTCCAACTAAACTCCAGATGTTCTGCATATTTCTGATGATCTGACTTAGCTGGGGCTGCTCTGTTGCACAGCAGCTTTGCTGCGGCCGGCTGCAGGCACTCGCAGCAGTAAGGTCAGCCCCTGACGTTCTGCCCTTCTTAGGCCCACTGCTAAATACTGCACAGCCAAGGAATTATCGTGTGCATGGAAGTGAGCATCTCATGCACACTGTGGGGTTACACTGCACAATAACAGGGAAGAGCTCCCTCACGCTCTTCTCCATCCACTGAAATGCTAGGAAAGAAATGGAGCTGTGCCTATTCCTCGTGCCTTCAAGTAACATTATTCTTTTCATCTTCCAGGAAAGGAAATCCATTTGCCATTGTCTGCAGCTACCTTGGTCAGTTCCAGAGCCTTCTTAATGTGTTTCTCTCTTTTGAAACCAGAAGGCCTTCACCTGCACGGTTAGATTTGATATCCCAGCTTTATCATTCAAAATATATTGGAGCTGTCTGCTGATGGAAGCACGTGGTCACCCAAGGAATCATTACCACCCTGTGGGGACCAGTAGGTTTATTCCAGTGAGGTAAAACTTCAGTACAGAAATCCATCACAGCTCTCTAACCCCCAACCTCAACAGCTTTGCCATAGCAGGAATTCATTTCTGGGAGTGTTTCGCAGCATCCCACAGAGCTATGCCTTAAGTTGGTGAGTTTTCTGTGGGCTGCTGCTGCTGAATCTACATTCATGAGCAGTGAGTGTGAACAGAAACTGTTGCCCATTCTGTCCAGGTGACTCCAGATACACCTGAGAAGAAAGCTGACAGTATCTGGCAGATGCTTTTGTAGGAATCACCATGCTAGTGAAACCCTCAGCTCTGCTCTGGGTGAAGAAGTCAAACAGAAGGGACACAAAACGCCCTTGAATGACAGAGGGGCAACAACCTTACTGTTCAGGAAGCAAGGGCAGCAAAGCAAAACGTCACTGGTAGTGAAATAGGCATCGTGAACATGAAAGGGATTTGACAGGAGTTATGGCAGACTGATTCAACATTGGCAGAATTTTTCCTGGCTTCCTTTAGAGTGATAACTCCAATAACACTGGAGAATGAGCAGGAATAATAAAGAAAAACAACACCAAGAAAAAACCCTGCAGGGGTTGAAGCTCAAGAGCTTCTTTTTTTGTGACTCCATTATTATATGTCTAGTTTTTCAATTCCTTGGAACACTAAAAATAATGAAACCTCTTTCATTTATAAATTAAATAAATAGACAAAGTGACTGCAGCCCCAGCCTGTGGGACCACCATTGCTGAATGCCTTGCTTGAATGCAGTGGGTGGTGGTATTTTTAAAGACAACAAGGCCAATAATATGTGCAGACTGGTTCGAAAGATATGCAATTATAAACATTTCCTGCAGAGCATATAAGGTCTGCAGGTTCATAAGTGCCTTTTAGCTTCCTTATTTTAATCACGGGTCTTGAAACAGCCTGAAATCAACCTATGTCCAATGTAAGACCTGAATGTTTTTCCTTGAACAGGAGGGATGGTTCTGTAACCTTGCCCTTCTCAAAGACAAAACTGTTGCCTGCACTTGTGCATTGCTGTTGGTCATTGGCCTGACACCAGCAGACCAACCCCAGGTAAACAGCTGGGTGGGTAGGTTTATATGGCCAGACACTCAGCTGGTATAAATCAGTGACCTTCCACTGACTTCACGTGTCGCCATGTGGCATGAGAAGAGCCGCTCTCACACCAGTTGGCTGGCCTCAAGCTACTACTTTGTAAACTTAAGCTGCTACCAAGGAATCATTTGCAGAACAACAGGGGATTGCTCATTGATTTCTCAAACAATGATGAAGGAGAAAAAAGAAAAAGAAAAAAAAAAACAAGGAAGGAAACAAAATTTTAACTGTCCCAAGCTATCAAAGAAGAAACAATGCTCTCCATCTCTGCAACACCTGGAAGAGCTGATTATTACCGTAGATTCCAATTACAGTGAAAACAACACAACATGGATGGTTCTTTAAAAATAAACAAACAGAGATGAAGCAGTGTTATTGATCACTGTTATTAGCATAGTGGGTCAGCATAATTTAAACCCTTCCATTAAGGCGCAAAGATGGGTTTTCAAGATAGGGCATCCGTGCAATTATTGAGCTGAGTAGGAGGTAGTAATGTAATTATGTAAACTAACTAAATTAAGAGGATTGCACAGTTCATTAGAGTCCCGTTTTTTTGTTTTGTTTTTTTTTTTTTGGTCAGCATTTTGGATCACCAGCTGCTATAGAATTTCATTTCCATTAAAAAGCATTAATTGCATCTCTTCTGTGAAAGCAGAGGAGTGTGCTGGTGTGAGCAGCTCTACCCTTGCCGTTGTAGTGCAGGTGTGGAAATGCCTCCTGCACATCTCCAGTGCTCAGGATGGCCAGCCCCTATTCCCTCACTGAGCCTTCAAGGGGATCACGTACTCCTGCCAAGTATACCTACGATCACACTGGTTTGTAGGAACCTGTATAATCAACACTGTTAAGGATTTAAGGTGATTCATTCAGGAAATACGACTGAAGAGAGTGTTCCATTTTGCTAATTAATTTCTAAGCACAAAGCCAGGCCCTTCCTCAGAGGAGCACCACTGTGGCCAGAGAGAAGAGCCAGGGGAGGCTCAGTTGCCATATGCCACGCATACTGAGCTGAGACAGGGAACTCATTTCATGCTGGGACTCTCAAACAAGCCTGAGAGAGCTGGGCATGCTATTCTGAGTTAACTGCAGGCAGGCATCAGTGCCTGTTTCCCAGAGACTGAAAAACCTTGCCAAAACGACTTCCCTGGAGTCTTGCTGAGAAATGTGGTGTCCATCACATACCTGTGCCACTGCTGCTTCCTCCCCCCTTTCTCTTCCACTCCACTGGAGGGATGAACAAGCCCCTGCTGTGTAGAGGCTCCAGGAGGGATTTGGGAATCTGTAGGCTAAGACCTAGGCATAGCTTCAGACATTTCACACCAGCTCTGGCTTTATTCTCCTTCATTTTACTGTGGGGTAATATAAAGGTAAGATATTGCTCTACGACCTACCAAATAAATGCAAACCACACCTTTGGCCCTCAGCAATGGAGAAGTTTCCCATCTATAGGAGTTCAGTCTGAGCAGAGCCATTCAGAACAGGAGAGTTTGCTACTCATCAGCTTCCCATGACTCTCCCCTCTGCAGAGGGAGGTCTCTTCGTCATCCACCACTGTCACACAGACAGGGCTGGCTGCTGGAGCCCGTGCCAGCTGCTCCTCTGCCTTCAGACAGGGCGTTCAGTCTGCAACAGGCAAATCCCAGCCTGCTCGCATCCCTGCCAGTGCTTCTTGTGCTTTTGCTTGGTTTAGATTTCTTTTTGTATGGAGATGTGTATTTTTGTTTGTTTGTTGTTGTTGTTGTTGTTCTAAAGACAGGGGATGTTTTCATTGCAATGCCTTAATATGTTTCGCCTCACAGACTGGTTGCTCAAGCTCCTTCCATATGACAGTCAATGCTGAAGAGCTTCATAGGATGAATCTCTCTCTCATAGGTGTAACGAGGGTAAATGGATACACCACTGCCAAGAGGGTGATCAGACTGGCCTTATTTGCTGAACAGCAGGTTAAAAAAGTCCTAGATCTCCCCTCCACCAGACAAACTGCTAAATACAGACACAGATGTTTGCAGGAGAGAGAAATGCTTCTTCGCTCAAGAGATTGTTTACATAATACTTTTCCATACACGGGAGAAGAAAGGACCTAATTTGGATGCCTATGTAAAAAGATGGATGCTGTGCTGTGTGAGGCTGGTATAGAAGCGTATTTTGTGGTTAATGGCTTTTGAAAAGGTTTTACCTGCATTAAGCACCAGACTCCATACTTGTTCTTTATAAATGAGCATCCTGCAGGTTACTAAGCAAAAGGAACCTATGGAAAGCTCCTCTTGCAGCATGCAAATCGTTGCTGCCACATTGGCTTTTCCCCTGCTGACTGTATTAATGTGTTGTTTGCACAGATAAATTAGGAACTTAGAGCAGCACATTCAGCAGCCCTTGGTGCCCCCACCTACACATGCCTTGCTTCAGCAAATGGAGGACTGCTTGCACACAGCGGAGTTTATTGGGATGACTCATTTGTAATATAAAGATGTGATCACACAGAAACCACCACGGTGCAGCCTGCGGCACCAGGATCAACACTGCAGGCTGCACTTCGGTGCGCCGAGGAAATTCGTAAGGTCCCGACAGACAGAGCACTGCTGTGCCAGGCTCAGCAGGCAACACGGGTCTGCTGCTTTTATTCTGCCCAAATACCTCTTAACTCTGTAACCCTACCTACTTATTTTCATGGGATTTCTTAAGGCAAGCTTTCGCAGGAAGTGAGCTGAGCCGCATCTTTCTTTTCCAAGAGAAGCAGCAGCAGCAACGAGGAATGGCTGGAGAAAGGCAGCAGGATGGCAAGCTGCTGCCTCTCAAAGAGACAGCCTGCTGTGGGCCTGGAGCAGCAAAGAAGGAGCAGGCATTAAGTCACAGCTCAAAGAGCACCACAGAGCAGCAAAGCAAGGTTTAGGAGGAGACGGGAGCCACGTGCCATCTTTTGCACGTGAAGCATAAGGTTCCTCACCCTGGTGCAGCAGCAAAGTGACCGAACCTGGCCGTACGTGACACAACTTCTGCTACGCGGGAAGGACCAGACTAAAAGAGCTGCTGTGAAAGAAATGACTTAAGGAGCTGTTTTAAAAAGCTTGACATAGATTTTTCTCTAGGTGAAAACCCTCTGCTAGTTATAACAATGTTCACCATGGTCTAAGTTCATATCAAGATGCATCAACAGAGAATCACTGTGAGATTCCCACATTAAAAAAGTAAGAATATAAGTGAAGAGACAGAAAAATTCAAGACAAAATCACAAGGCAACAATTTAAAAGTAATGAAATACACATATTTAAATTATAAATCAGAGATGACAATAAATGTTACCACCCCATCTCTTCCAGATCTACAAATACATTTAAGATATCAATGGAAAGAGTCAAGCCCTTTCTGACATTCCTTCAGCCAGGCCCCCAACAGAGACCATGACACCTTGTCCCACCTGTGCCACGGATGTCTGTCTGCCTCTGACTGGAAAACCAAGTGTAGTAAGACACGGGGGTTGGAGTGAATGCCATGTCTTGTCCAGAGAGCTACACTCTTTGAGCACTTTCTCTAGGGCTGTGCTTCAGAAGGCACATTAATCTTTTTTTCCCTGCTGAGTTTCACAACTGCCAGGCAAGCTTTAACATAAGCCATACACAGCCTCTCATATTTGTTACCAACATTTGTAATATAATGCTCATAATAGACTATTTATTATCTTCTTTTTGGCTTTTTTTAACACAAGAGAACAGAAGTTACTGTTTCTCCTAGTCTTGTCCTCTTAATAGCCACAAGAGTCCCCTGCTTATGAAGAACAACTTTTCTTCTTCCACGGGAAGTCCACAGCCTCACTTCTTGGGTTTTTGGCCTCACAACAAAAATTCCCTTACGTTCTAGAACTGTTTAAAAATTGTTCTGCAATTACTTATGCCTTTATTTACTAATTCGATTTAAAAAGTACTCAGTGTTTGTGCTTTTTCTGCACAAGTAAGTATTTCTTCAGTTTGTCTAGTACGTATTATTTTACAGTGGTATGGTTCCTCTTCATTTAGCTCTTCATGTAAAGTTTCCCAAATGACTGATGCTAATGCAGCTGTCAAAAAGGTTGAAAATATTTGACTTTCCTTTTGACTAGCCCAGATCCATAGTTTTACACACTCTGGATCTATATCTTTATCTCAAACGGTACAATGAATAACATTTTACTAGGTTAATCAATATATACCTCACCTCTAGCAGGAGAAAGCTACCGTACAGTTAATTAATCCATTTCTATGCCTAGAATTAAACAAACTATGTGGATTGTGGCCATATCTTGACAACTCTCCCTGCTTTAGAGTCAAGAAGAGAAAGCAGGTTGGCCTAGCAGCAGTTGTTGGTATTTTACCTAAACCTGGATATTGCAAATACTTTTGGTGTATCCAGTTGCCTGAGTTAAAGGGGTGGGAGAGATACTTCTGCAGTTCTAAGTTCTCATTAAGATCAGTCTTGACTATTCTCATACATGTTTAGACTTGTAATAACTAGATTATTTCTTTCACCTAAAAACCTCATCACTAGATTTTCAGAACCATCTAGCCACATTCCACTCTTCTTACTTGCATCTTGACTTTCACTAATATAAATGGCACACTTTTGACTTAATTCCCCATTTTGGTTGATTTATAAAACAACTCAACAATATGCTTCTTCATCATTCAAAGTTATTCAGGGCAACCAGATGAGAAGCCAAGGCAGTGATCTTAACTGGACCAGAAAAGCAGTTATTTGGGACCACTTCTTTGTTGCAGAAGTTTAATTTTGTATTAAAACCATTTACAGGCATTTTGCATAGTCATTCGTTGATTCCTGTTGCCTTCCTTTGCATTCTAGGGCATAAAATACAATTCTGTATCTATTTTTATTGGTTGTCCTCACATAAAGAGCATTAAAGAAAACATTTTTGTATAAAATGTAATCACAATCAATCTAGAGAATAGATCTGAGATCTTCAGTATGTTGGGCCCGCTGGACAAGATATATTTGCAACTGGAGGTGTCATCATAAAAAAGGCAAGATTCACCAGACATCATTATTTAATCTTCAGTTGCTCTCAGTTCCTTTTCATCAAGCCAAAGGAAAGTATTGTCATCAAGCACTCTGGCATTGCTTTTGAAATCATCTCTTCTCTGTTCTGTTATAGTGTACCACCAGGACTCGATTGGAAATGTCAAATTGTACAGTCCTACAGGAAATGTTTAAAATATACAACAGCACAGTCCATAGTTCTATCACATTTATGTTGGAGGGATGCCAACAAGCCTTGGCACTGAGCAATAAATTTACAATATGCTCCACTGGAAGGTTTCACATTTGAAGTGTGGCTGAGTGGCTAGCAGCAGTTAAGTGGGAAGTAAACATATTAGAGTCAAGTAAAATTAACTGTCAGGGCTGGACCCACCACCCAGAGGAGAAGCATTTCGAGGCAGAACCACAAGATAGGGTATGTGTATGGGGCAGATACTTTGGCATTACAGTCATATGATAGATTATGATAGGCTAGTCTTACACTTTTATCTCCCCAAGTTTCTTCTGTAGCGATGGAGAGGAAAGAACTGTGGATGAGGAACCCAACAAAAGTGTGTTAAACCAGTCACTGGTCTTCACTGGTAGAGACATCTCTACCACCTGACTGCCTTCTTTCGGAGTGTTTCGGGGGGGGGGGGGGGATATGTTGCGCATCATTCCTGGAGCTGCATTACTGGCTTTCTTCAAAGCAGTATGGATGAGCTGTAGCACATGGGAGCCACACACCAAACACACTTGCTGTATTTGTCATATCATATGTTCATATCAGATGCAAGCAAAGTGATGCTTGACCAGCATGCATAACCTGCTGCCTACCACAAGCTGACGTAAAACCCTTCTCAGATCCCCACTGTATAAATACTAAAATAAAACTTGCAATTTGCTTCCAGATAAATGTATATTTTTGATTGTAATATAAAAAGGTCATATTTGAAGGGCATGGTGCAGACTTCTGTGGCCAAGGCCAGAGCACTCAGAAAGAAACAGGACAAGTCACAGTCTTTGTATGTCTGACAGACGCTCTCGGCACTCAGAACTGGTGCTGAAAAAAAGCCCTTGAAAATGTTTTTGAAAGTCAAGGCCATGTTGTGCACAGCACACAAATAAACAAGTATTACACCATGCATTAGCGTAAATTCCCAGGTGAAATGAAACTATGAAGTGCAATGTACGTGGATATTGTTCCTTGGTTGCGCTATGTTCTACTTACTAAAAACGTCTGAAAACCTCTGAAATGCTTTAAAAGGTAAAATGACATGATGCATGTGAGAATGAGACAAAATATCAACTCCAATAAAACAAAATAAAGCCTCTTAGAATTCACTTAGGAACTTGAACTAAATTAAACTGGATTTGCTGTTCAAAATTTACCTCCTGATGCTTTTCCACTTTCCTTCTTTCTCCAACTCTTACTGACTATATTTTGAAGCAGAAATGCATCAAGAAACACCAAACTAGAGCATCACCCTTCTCAGTGAAGCTGTGACAAACTGTGAGCAACCTTCTTATTAAAATTAGAATCTAAACTGTTTATTTCAGTGCTTCAGGTAGGCACTCAGATTTCTGCTGTCTCCCACAAACTCTGCAGTAGAATGACTTCGCTATTGTCCTATTACTTCAGCTGTTTAGGATAAGAAAGGAGCAGCCACATAACATTTTTATGGCTACAGAAGGGCACAGCAAAGATCCCTCAAGTTTGTTGTCCTGACTTCAGAAGAGGGTAATAAATGATACTGAGGGAAGAAGGTAAGAAATAGTATTCACAATGAGTTACACACAGTCAAAGGAAAAATAACCAAATGGTCAAAACTGTCAAACAGGTTTCAGGATTGGTTATGTGTATATCAGAGAAAATCCCCCAGGGAGTGTTTATCTCGCACCAGGGGGATCTGGTGTCCATCCACATCAGGGACTCTGCAAGAGCCTGCAGCTAATATTGTGGAAAGTCATCTGCTGCACATGCACAGTGTGAGGCTCTCAAACACTAACTTTGCAACATCTGAGACAATTTTTTTCAAGTGAGTCAAAGCTACCTTTCCTCTACTGAGGAGCGAGCTCATGGCAAGAGTGAAGTTCTAAAAGAACCTACTTCTGAGTTATCTGAGTGCATTCACAGCCCCTGAAGGTGTTTTAAAAGAATGGAAAAACTTCTTGAAAGAAAGAAAAAGAAGAATATTACCCTTTGGATCAGTGAAAACTGGACAAACAGAATCTTGCAAAATGTAGCAAAAAGAACAACTAAGCTAAGGCCTCTATGTTTGAGGAAAAAGTAGAAGAATTCAGATAAAGTACCTTAAAAACTGTTAGCAGACTATTAAACTAATGCATTGAAAAGAAAAGTTCTCATGGAAAATCCAGCAGTATAAATTACTGTAGGATTTCAACTTTTTACTAAAAAGGATGGGTTTTGGCACAAGAATCTTAGCCTATAGTTTTATTAGATTTATTAGCAACTAAAATCCTTCACTGATCAAGGCTCTAGACTTTATTAGGATGTAAAGAAGCTTAGATCCAAGGGTCACCTTGATATCACAATACCCTCTGTCCTTTTTTTAAACCTGGTAGCTGAAGCTGCACCATAAAGTAGTAATAAATATCCAGTCATTTGTTTCCCGAGCTTAGATAAAGCATATTTTCAGTAGTAAAGAAAGCTGAACCTGTACACTGATTAAGAAAACGTTATTCCGCTGCAATGTAACACAAAGCCTTTGTTTCCTTCTCATGTGATACTCAGAGTACCTTGAAAATAAAACAAAATGATAGAAAGAAATCCTTATTCCAGATATGCAACGGAATTCGCAGCCAGAATCCTGCTAACTCACTCTCTGGTGCATGATATTTTCCCCAGTTACTTTTCTCAAGACGCATCTCCAAAAGTTATTGTGAATTATTTTGAAGAGGACATAAAAGAGGCCAGTCTGTCACAACAACGGCACACCTGTGCTGCCCAAGCACCTGGGATCCCAGATGCAGGGTGTAGCTTTTTGGGGTTTTGGAGTGAGGGCTGTGGATTTCTGTTGTGACTTGACAGTGAAACATGACAGGATGCTATCTGAATACCGAATCAGATTTGCAGGGAAGCTGCCTTTCCGCTATCCTTGCACTTTTATTAAATTTGACACTACATGTGGAGATAAAAACAGTCAGCGACTGCATTCTGCTATTATGGTAAAAAGGACTGCTTTAATATAAAGCTTCCAGACTGTCTGAAGGTCCAGGTTTTGTTAAAAAAAACATACAATCTGCAGTGCTTTGCTCTTCAGACAGGCTTGCTGGGACGGATGCATGTGGGCAAAGAGATGCTGCTCAGCACAGGTTGTAGTAGCACAATCTGTCAGCAAACTATTGAGCAAACTAAGGTGTTGCTTGGAGCAAACAGAAAAAGCACGGTTTGGTCTTAGAAGAGCATGGAAAATGTGCAGTAACCTGGCCCATGAGCGAGGCATGGTGGTGCTGTCAGTGCCCCATATCCTGTGGTCTTTATTCATGAGGGCAGTGAGTTGTGCACCAATTCTCAGTACTAAATGATGCAGGCACTTATAGTTCCCTGCCCCTACAAAACATAAGGTACACAAACAGCTTATTTGTATTTCCAAACATGAGGTACTTCAATTTCTATTGTCTCAGTAACAAAGTTCTAGTAATCCTTGCTAGACAGCTCTCAGCTGGAGAGGCAGCTCAGGTGGTTGTTTATTTCCAGCGTTACTGCTAGTAGATAGTTTCCAGGCATTATTAAATTCCTACTCCCTAACAACCAATTCCCTATTATTAACATGCATTGACTGCCCACTCACTACCTGTAAATGTACAGTGTATTTGGCACCAATCAAGCTTCATTTGCTGCCTGAGAGTATGGATTTAGTTTGATGGGCACTATCAAAAACAAACCACAGAACTGCCTGGGGCCAGATAATGCAGATAAGTCAGCGCAAACTGAAATTTCATCTAACAGGTGGAGAAGTCAACTGGACATCATCACACAGTGCTGCACAGTATAAGAGGACAGAAGCAATTGACTGCATTTCTAGCAAATTATAGTGTATTTTGCAGGCTCACAAAGATTTTCCACTCCATTATCAAACAAACAAAAACATGATTGTGAAAATTGAGGAACATGTCTTTATTATTTGTATGAGCATCATGAATATATCTGTTAAGTTGCCTGACTATTGATGCATGACTAGTTAACGCAGTGGAACATTAAACCAAGAGGTCTTCCCAGGTACCCAGATGTAACTTCATTTGCCTCTCTAACCAGCAGGGCTCCTCACACCCTGCTGGGGCCATCCTGCTGCAGCGTGGGGCTGGAGAGAGCTGTCTTGGTGTGCGATGCTACAGACCTGCCTGGGGCATGCTGGCAGCAGAGATTTTGAAAACTTAAAAGGTTCAGTCCTGACAACTACAGAGGCAGAAGTAATGCTTGCAAAAATTTTTCATAAGTTAGTCATCCAAGAACTAGACCTAACCCAACGATGAGTTGAGCCTACCTAAATTCTGACAAAACCGCAAACTTGTGCCTGTATTGCATCAACCATTTTCCCTCTTCTTGCTGGTAGTACCTTGTTTCAGAGGACGAGCCTGCTCTCATTCAGTTTCCATATTATTCGCCATCCATGAAGGCAGACTGTATCAGGGAGCAAAATTGGCTAGTGACGGTGAGGTAGCACAACTGATTAGCAGGAGGCACTCTGATCACAAAGCATGATCTAAAAAATAAGGGAACTGTCAGGTTCCTTTGCCAAGAGAAACACAGGTAATAAAGCTTGCACTCAAAAAAGGTTGGGTTTGGGGCTTTTTGGAAAGGAGGTACTGAGAGAGAACAGGCAATGTCGGTACTGGGATTACTGTAATAACAAAGGCAGCTATTAAAAACAGAACTTTTAAAGCCTGTTGAGAAATTAAAAAAGAACAGTACTCTTTAATTTTGTTTGTAGAATACAGAAAAAAAGTGACCTAACTTTTCAGCCGGGGGAAAATCCCACAACATTTTACTCAAATTTCCAGTAATGTGAACAATCAGTAAGTGACCGATTTTAATGAGACCTCCAAGAGTCGTTAGAAAGCTAATGGTTTCTCAGATTATATCACTTTGTCAGTTGATTACCTTGCTTCATGTTGGGAGTGTGTGTGATTACTGCCTTCAGGGATCAGCAGCACCGTCTCTCCTACCAACAACAACAGCAAGAAGCGAAGCGCCTGACTTACCCCTGCCATCTGCCCTGGGCTTTGCCCTCAGCTCCATCCCAGGCAGCCGCAGAAGTGACGCTCACCACCTTGAGGGCAGCAGCAGCCACCAGGCTGCCTCACGCCTGTCCTGACTTACCATCTCTGCTTTTACTGCTTAACCTAAGCCTTAAGTGCCTCGGGTGGCTGCCGTGGCTGGCTCACACAGGCCACTTGCTCCACAGAGCACTGAAGCTCCACAAGGAGAACAAATGCTTACGCTAGTCAAGAAGAATTTATTTCTAATAATACATTTCCAGGCACTGATCACCACCTCCTGTGGTGTTTAACCCATACGACACAGCAGTGTCATAGACCCGGTATGAGAATGACCTACTCAGAGTACGTACAACCAAAATTTCTTGCTACAAGTGCACCCCTGATCTAGAAAAATGAAAAAGAAAAACAAATGTTGGAAGGCACACTGACGCCACTTCTGGGGGAAGATCCCTAGAAGCATGCAGTCCCTAGGCAATATCACTTGTTCAAAAGGTGAAGAAGGACCTTTGCCAAGGGACAGCCAAGACGGTGTTGAGACAGTTTGTAGTCCAGTTGCTATTAATTCCTCTGGAAACAACTGCATTGCCTTGAAGGCTTTCCAAGTTAAATACTTTAATATTTATCATGGAAAATGCAGAGTACCATCAAGATATCTGTTTGCAGTTCTTGGTTAATAGCTGAAGAATTGAATCAGCTCCATTATTGCCTTTATTGCTGACATCTGTTTCTCCCTCAAGATGCTCAAATAACTGTGCCCAACATATTGACAGAGAGGAGAGAGATGCAAACCAAAAATGAAAAGTGTCCCTGGGATATTATCAGGCCCATTGGTAGTAAATTTGGAAGACTGCTGCTTTGTTATGGCATGTACTTAGACCTTAGGCTAAGAATACAGTACTGTAGTAAAGTTGCCTCTTTTTCTAAGATACAACCTTTGTATTCATACATCTGGATCATACCGCCAGTGTTTCTCTTGCTAAGGAAGTGAAAGAATATGTGCTTACCCATAAAAGCTGCAGTAATATCAGATTAAGGGTAAGAACCTAAAAATAAAATAAAATAAAAAAGGAACGTGAACAGAATTATCCTCCTGATCACTTGTGCTGAGAATGTAAGGAAAGGAAATTTGGAGCCCTGAATTGACATCTCTACTACTACTGACACAGCCCCAGCAAAGCCTCCTGTGCACGTCATTTATTGTGTACATTTGGAATATCCCGCCTGGCGTTTTCTACAGAGAAGCATTTGAATGTAGTACAGAACACTTTCCTCACTCAGACCTATCCTCATGCATTACAAGGGGAGAAGTGACAGTGAAAAGGAGAGCTCAGTCAAGTGGAAGAAACTGGCTAAGTTATTTTGTTTATTATATTCATTACAGTCATGCCCAGGGACAAAACAAGTCTCGGGCACTGTTATGCAAAAATCACGGTGAAACACAGAGTAAGAGTTGGTGTGAGTCCTGAAAAGCTTGCAGCCACATAGACAAGACAAAAGCCACTGCAGAAGGAAAGCATACAAAAGGACTGTGAGCAGCAGCAGTTCTGGTAAACATCTTCCCAGTGCCAAAGGAATAATTTTACTCTCCTTTAATTTCATATTTGATTTGTGGTGGGTGAAAGGGTGAACTTCTGGTGGGAAAGGACCAGAAAAGTGGAGAACCAAAGGGACAAGACAGCGAGGAGAGGGAGGAAGACCGTAGGAGCAGAAAGCTGCAGAAGGCATAGATGGCTGCACAGGATGCTACGAGGCAGCACTCGATCTACAGACTAGAGATGGAAACAGGCACGAAGACATTTGCCAAAATATTCTCAAAAAAATGTAGAACAACACGGACAAATTGCCCTCTCTGTGGCTGTGCGCATAGTTTTCCTGTTCACTAATTCGCCCCAAAGGTCTGCACACAAACAAAGGCAGTGCAAGCTTAGCGGCCCTGTCCCCAGGCTGAGCAGCTGGGAGCTCTCCTGCAGCTTCCTTCTCCCTCCACCGTGATACACGGCACAGGCACGCAGCTCAGTACTTCTCTGAAACACAAAGCATCAGGGCTTGCAGGTGAGCAAAAATATCACTCCCGCCAACAAAATGCTCTCTAAGAGACTACTGTTATCATTGATTCGGACACTTTGGAGAAAATATTATTGAAAAGCCATCGGACAACGTTAAGTATCCTCATTAAACACTGTCAAGCTGACATTGTTAAATTACAGAGATTGATCAAATATGTTTGAAAGAACTGCAGGAACAGCAGAAGGCCTCACAGTCATTACATGATTTTCTCGGGCTCCAAACTGTA
Organism: Anser brachyrhynchus; assembly: GCF_964034855.1. NCBI lineage: Eukaryota > Metazoa > Chordata > Aves > Anseriformes > Anatidae > Anser > Anser brachyrhynchus. Next base: position 15,664,194 of record NC_137700.1, read on the forward strand.
CTGGGAATATTATATTATGGCTGCTTAAATGGTTTCAGGGCTGTCTTTGAACTATACACAGAAATTATTCTGGGACAGTTGGAAATAAAATGGTGAGCCTATAATTGTTCATATCTTGGGGGAAACAAGAATTATTTTTGCACACAAATTTCTGGTAACTTTCCAATTCTGAGAGACAAATTACAATAGCTTGGCAGCAAACAAACAAGTGCTATTTGCTTATGCCATAAAGAAAAAACAGAAGAGAGTAGAAAGAAAGATATACATACAGAAAATAATCTTCACTGCCGCCCCCAAGCCCAAAACGTAACCAGCCTGGGTTGAAGACACTGGGTTGAAGCCCTGCAGTTTTACCATGTCGCAGGGTTGCAGTTTGTCCAAGGAGCGTGTTTCAGTTTTGCTCAGTTTGGTGCTTTTTTATATCTTTTCAATGTCTCATTTTCCAAGCCTTACTTATTCTTTCTCTCATTTATGTGCACTTGGCCCAGATTAAAATCAAAATTCCTGAGGGGGAGGCCAGAACCTGAGAAGGGGACTGAATGTGATTTCCAGTTTGGGAATTTCCTCGTAAAAGATCCCTTGATAAATTACAAAAAATGATCTTATTGGTAAATACGCTTCTATATTATTCAAAAGCCTGTTTAGTTAGGGGAAAAAAAAGAAAAAAAAAAAGAAGTGAGAGAAGAGAAATTTCAGTTACTTCTACTTCACTCAGCAGAGTAATGAAGACAATGAAGGGGAGAGTCAGTGTCCTGCATCATCTGGGGAAGGCAATTTGTTTTTTTCAGCCATTAATCTTGGTGTCAGAGTCTCTGGAGGTTTCATCCTTCTTCTCTTCATCCAGAAATATTTACCTTAGCTTTCAAACTGTTTGAATTTAGGAAGAAAAGAGCTCGTCATTTTGTGTGTAATTTCAGCTGAAAATAATTCCAAAAAGCTTTGGTGATACACACTTAAAATTCAATGTGTATAGTGCAGAGAAACCTCTTAAATTGCTGCTCAGGGGACTGACAGAAATGGGTTGCTCAGTGAGGGGCTTCGCCAACGGGAGCAGATCAGAGCTGTTCTCAGGGCGATGCTCCGGGGAGCATGCAGAGGGGGCCTGCAGCGTGGAGCAGCTCGCTGTGGTGGCTCGTGCAAGTTTCACTCTTTGTGCCATACAAAACATTCCTTTACCTCAAAGTAGGCAGCAAGAGTGAGCTAGTTCTGCTACCACAGATAAGACATCAGGGAATTCATCGTACTGTTGTTTCCAAGTGATGTGGAAGCTGTGCATAAGAATCTCTTCTAGCCGCAGTTACTTTGCTGTCAGTGAGCAAAATGGTCACAGCCTCTCCCACCGGACCAAACTAAGGTAACTGTATCCGCAAATCCCCAGAAGATGGGCAACCACGACTAAGTTTTAATTTTGCTTAGACTTCCTTTGGGCTGCACAAACATGCAGTTCTAACTCACACCAAATTCCCAGCGGGCTTGCTGCAGGCTGCAGCTGCTCGGGTGCCTCCCTCCCCTCCTGGAGGTGAGCCTGGCAAAGCAGCAGGGGCAGAGTACGGGGGCTGGAAGGAGGAGGGCTCTCTCCTAAACAAAACAAAACAACAACCAAAGATAGCATCGTTTGATCCGAATGTCACCAGGGAAGAGGAGGAGCTGAAGACACACTTCAGCTTCAGCCCCCACATCCACCAGGACACTCATCCACAAACACACCAAAACCAGTGCCTGGACAAGGCCCAGGCCCAGGGCCCGTCAGCCCAGCGATCCGCCCAGGAGGCGACGTGCACTTGGTGGCACCTCTGGAGGGCCCCCGGCACTGAGCCCCTTCCTCAGCACAACCTGCCCCAGCTCTGCCCACCAGGGACACAACTGTCCTCCTGCTCCATCTTCTGAGGGAAGCGAAGCTCCCTCCCAAGCAGTGTTTTGGGTTCATTTGGATGAGGAAATCTCTGCCAACGCGGGCCAGTTAAGTGGCTGTGCTGTGGGCACCATCCCGGAGCTGCGTGGGCTCGGGAGGCTGACTCGGCGTGGGGCTCGGCCTGCTCCAGCGAGCGTACAGGCTCACTTGTGTCTGCTGTTGCCCACAGTGAACGTTAATCACTAATGCCTTGCTGTCAGGTAAAGGTCCGCCGCATGCGTCACCCAGCAGACAGCTGTGGTTCAAAACACACCACTGAAAACCAGCACAACGCGGCCTCAGTTGTCTGCCTTTAATGTACCTCCTTCAGGCTGAGATACGCCTCTCCCTGCTCCCCAAGGCCAGCCAAGCATCTCCCCACAGTCAGCAACCGTGGGGACCAGCACTGACACCATTGCTGGGACGGGTAAATAGAACGCGGATGCAAAGAAAAACAAAGCCTTAACAAGGCGAAACTTCGCTTGGGCTTTCAATAAAATACAATGGACTAGACTCTTCATTAATGCCTGGGCATGCATACACTGCCTTTCACTGCCTTGTGACCCTGCACAATTTAAAATCGCCACGTAGAAACAGCAAAGTATATTTCTTTGCATTTACATGGAAAGAACAGAGCAGGATTATTGCTGCCCTGCCACACACAAGCAAGCACTTGCAAGCACACCCTGCTGCAGCTGGAGGCTGATTCCTCCCTTACGGAGCTCAAGACCCCATGCCGGGTACGCGGGACAAACACAACAATAAGTAGATGGAGGCCTGGAGGATGATGGAGGCCAAGTCATGTGCTCGGTGTTCTGATCTGCAGCCGGCACGTTCTGCTGGGGCGGGAAGTGCAGGATTTGCACAGCAGCCAAACCAGCACCTGGCCCTCTCCTTAAGCACACCTCAGCTGCCACATGCTCACGAGCTGCTGTTCAAGTGAAAGCAGGGCAGAGTGGCAGCCCGGCGGATCGGCACTCAGCACCTCACTGAGGTTGCTTCACAGCTCACAGGACAGGCGATGACACACATATCTGCATCTGCGCTGCCTTGGTGTGCACAGGAAAGCTGCGCTTTCCCTTCACGCTAACCCCCCAGCAGGGCTCGGAGGTGACTTCTCTGCCTCGTTCTGGGACAGCATCTAGATCTGAGTTCGGTCTGCGGTGCTCACCATCAACACGGGAGTGTAAACTGAAACAGTGACCTACCAAAAACCAATAAAAAAAAAAAAAATAAAGGAGTTTGCCAGAATTAGAAGCCAAGTTTTTGGTCTCCAGTTAACCAATGAGCCATCATACATAATTCAAAAGCTTTTACAGAATATTTCACACATTCATTAGTAGTACTACTATGAATATTCTCCTTGCACCACTAATGCTTTTTTGCTGCTTCCTAACCATATGAGAAGAACCTTTTTAATCTCTGGAACTTACATGGTCTATTTCACTGTGTCTGCCTTTTCCTTCTTATGCTTTTTTAAAAATGCGTTTCTGTTTATCCTAAGCATGGCTGAAAGAAATTTCCTCTGTAGCTGGCAGCTGGCTTGCTCTACCATGGAGTTTCACTGGTCATATTCTAAACAGAAATAGGGGCTGGGGACCCTAGGGGAAATAATCAGGCCGATAAGAGTGAAGTTTTAAAGAACAATTTGCTGATTTACTCCCCAGTTAAGCACAGAAAGGAAGACCTATGGCTTTGAAGAGTTAAATGGACAAGAGGAGAACTGAACAGACAGGAGATCTTCATTTACTTCAATGTCTCCCTTTCAGAGTCAGCAGGTCTCAGGATGCTTGGTATCCAAACTGACCAAGTGCTGGTCTCCCTGTGACAGGCTCTCCTCCCCACTTGATGCCCCTCAAGGCTGCTTTCAGCTTGCTGAAATTATTTGGATGCACAGTCTGGAGAACCTGAGCCGGGCACGTATTTTCTCTAGTGAGGAGAGAGAACAAACCCCAGAGCACACTTCATGTTTGTTTTCATGTACTATCGTAAGGCATCCTCTCCCCCCAGTCCCTGCAATGCAGTCCCGGCTGAGTAAACACACAAACAAAACAAAAAGTCCTCCTTTCCCTTTTGAAAAAGAAGGAAAACACACTGACTTCGCCTGAGCAGCCCCACTACTTCTGAATACTCAGCTCTGCCAACACTTGTTTCCCCTGTCTGTAGTTAAAATGCATATGCTGTCTTCTTTTCTCTCTCCAGTCCTTTCCCTAGCCTACTGTGAGACCTGGTACCTGGTTTTAGGCAAAGTAAAATCTCTCCAGAAACCACAGGGAACAAAGCACTTGATATTTTTAGATCCCACAGTTCCACTCTCCTGCTCGAGTCAATGCAGGACAGTCTCTTCTGGAAAGACAAGGATGCTAACATGTAGATTAAAAAATACTTATTACACTGCTGATTTAAACACTTATTTTCAGAGAGTTCAAAAATGCTAACAGAAGGAGCAGAAAGCTATTAGAAATGTCTGCTTGTCCAAGCAGCCAAAACTGAAATGTCTATCTGAGCCTTTTCTGTCTGCAGTGTCTAGCTCATCTTTTCCTCTCTTTGTAACCCCATTTGGCCGGCCTGACAGTTTTTCCCCTCTATGCTCTGGAGCCTTCTCCCACCCCCAAGCCACACTTCTTTCATCCTGTTCTCTCGGGCCATGTCTTGGAGAGCAAGGGAGACATCTCAAAGGCAGAACAAGCAAGCAAACAAAACCACTTGCAGGAACTTATTAGTTAGGGACTGGGATGAAGAGAGAGACTCAGTGGCTGCTGGAAAATATTTTTGGAATATGGCCTAGACCAAGAACTCAGAGAAGCGTTTCATGTGCTGTACTCTTGTGAGTACTGGTGTTGAGGTGACCAGGATCACTCGTGGGCTGGATGATAGGAGCATGTACAATTGCGTTGCTGGATCAGAACCATTGTCTCTGCAAGGTGGAGCCTCCCCTAAAAGAGCACCAAGCACATAATTTCTGTGTGTGGGTATTCCATAGCGGGGACAGTGTACTACAAAGGAGATTAAATAATACATTATATGAGATTTTTCAAGGAGTTTGCATTTCAGGCTCTAGATGCATGAAAAAAGATGCATTATCCAGTTCAACTAATTAAGATCTGTATTTTCACTAATATTCACTTTTTTCCCCGATATTACATGATACACTTATATATGCCTCCATCCCAGAACATGTTATATTTTCTAAAAGAATTTGACTTCTTTATAGCCCAATATTTTACTCTGACATATAACTATCAGCTGGAAAGCAATTTGCAAACTTCAGAAAATAATATATTTAAAAATACATCTTTTTCTCTAATACATCTTCTCCCCCCTAGGAGCAGAAATGACCACTAGCAGTAAGCTGATTACTTACACAACAAACTCCCTCAGCACTGTCCCACAATAGCTAGTAAAACACTCAGTGATCTCTGGTTAATACACAGATATTTCAACAAGCTATTTAATTTTGCAGAGGGGTTCTTTATTGTCTGTATTCTCTCGGACTAGAAGCACAACGAAATGACTCTCTTGTGGTTTATTTCAGGATTAGAATTTTCAAAGGCCAAGAAAATGGAGACATATATAAAAAAAAGAACTTTTAAAATTACTATTTAGATATCAAAACATGTTTAGTTCGAGTTGTGAGCATATTCTGGAGGCAAAGCTGGCCTGTTCAAAATGGTTTCTACATTCCAGAACTAATATACCTCATACTTTTGATACTAACACAGATGTAGAGAGTAACCACATGAAAGTAATGAAGCTACATTGGTGCAACATGAATGTAGAACCCAGGTACATTTTTAAAGAGGTTTTCTCTGCAGTCGTAACTTGACGGGAAAATAGAAAAAACAACCACAGCAAAAGAAAAGTAGTCATCTCAATTCCTGCATGACATTTCTGCCACGTTTAAACCTCAGTTAGATTGATTTGACCAGGAAATGAACACTAACATTTGGGGATGCTACACAACAGCTTTGTCAGGACAGCTAAGGAAGAGGCTCGGAACATCCCCACTTGACTCGATGTGTTGTCACAGCAATTTGAGGTGATGGCAGTTTAGAAATCTGAACAAAACTTTGTACCTTGACGCTACCTGGAAAGTCAAGATGCAGTCAGAACAGTTTCATCCAACGCTCACCACTGCTCAGATTAAATTAGTTCCCAGCCATTGCCTTCTACCCTTTAGGTCTAAATATTATGTTCAAAAAATAAGGTCAGCGGTGAGGTGGGGCATTTCATAAAGAAAGCTGATTTCCTGGAACAACTCTAAAATTGCACCATGGAGAGCATGTCAGTGATCTAGCTCAGATGCACAGAACACAGTGTGTCCATTAACCTCAGTCTGCATGCCTGTGGAGTTAAAAGATTTTTCTCATCCCTTTCCTTTCTTCCTCCCCTTCCCTTGCCCTGTTTGTTTCTGAATGTCTCCAGGTACTGGGAATAAACATATGCTCAGGAAAAAAAAAAAAAGAAAAAGAAAAAGCCCCAAGCAAAACCCTCCAGTCTTTGCCTTTGAGAAAGGAGTGAAAAATTTACTTAAGGATTGCTGTTTCCTGAAGATTCAATCTTGTCTGTTTAAATAGCACATTTTTCCAAAGCATGTGGCTACGGAGAAAAATTTAGCCTAAAGAACAAGCTAGCCTGATGCAGTTCATTGGTAAACACTTCATGCTCCATGACAGGCTTGAGAACCTCCTCTCCTTTTTAAAGGGAGGGTGGAGGAATAGAGAAGAAAGCAGTGCTACTGTTAAATACACTGGGATAACCACTGTATCCAAGAGAAAATATTATGATTTTTTTTTAAGTGTCATTGCACAAGGAAGCCTAAACAGAATAAGAAGAACATACCATTTCCTAAAAGTTGAAAGAGCCATTACAATTCAGAGTTCCCATGACGCTAAGGAATGCCCCCCCCCCCAGTAAGGACAGGGCAATTCCAGTGGCAGAGGGTGGATGCACGTGCTGGGCGTTGGGCACAGCTCTCCTGGCATGACATGCAGCCCTTCCCAAGGAGCACAGACACACAACTGCACGGTCAGCCTTTTCAGACTGCAGAGCCCAGCATTACTGCTGTTTTTCTCTACTAAATTCAATTATCCTGGTTCTGTTCTGTCTCAGAGCTTGTTCATTGCAATCCCTTGAAGATTATTCCTCGGTGGCACCAATTCATTGCCCTGTATCCATTGCCTGCGGGGATTTGGAGTCATCTGGTTCCCCATAGTGCGCACCTGAGTGGCATGGCACACGCAGTTGAACGAGGCTCTGTGTTTTGACACCTGTGCTGTTTGCAGCCATTACTTCCCATCGCAGATGTGCACAGCTGCATTTCCATGAAGCAGTTGCAGCTTCTGGGACCTTAAATCACACTGAGTATTTCTGTTTTGTCTTATCTGTCGCTTTGCATATCTGCAAGTACCCACTGACTCTGACATCCGCTTCCAGCAGCCCGGACAACCCTGTTTTCAATTTTCTGTTGAACAAGATGTCAGTAGATGACAACCCATACTCCACTGATGCCATTTGGTAATTTAACAATGTTAAATATGGGTAAGAGTCTAACCCTCCCCACCTTTTTAGTAGGCACTTTATTATTTTGTTTTCCATCAACCGGTTACGCTGGGGATAATGGGGACATGCTGTGCCATAATTCATTGCAACAGCTTTAAGCATATGCTCATGAAATGGCAGCTTATTGTCAGACATAATTATGTCAGGTCTATCAGGGCTAGCAGAAGGAGATTTAGGATGAACAATCAGCTGCTGAACTCTACAATCTTCTAATACAACCATTCTAAGAGACAGTCGTGATAGCTGATAATAAGTAAGCTGCTGGGGTTTGCTCCCCGCCCCATGTCTGTATGCATGAATCTGTATTATTTTGTCCAGTGAAACTGAGGTTTTTTTCTTGTAAAAGCAACAATGGCAGGTCTCTGACTTGGGAATTTCATCTTCTTTACTGGGATATATGACAAGCTTCAATCTTTTCCCGAAGGTCACGCTTCAGTGGAGGCAGGTACAAAACTTCTGTGGTCCCCCTGAGAATTCCCAGTCATTGCCTGGCCTTCCTGCACGTTTTGTAAAGAAACTTGCTTGTAACGCCTTCAGGACAACCACCCTCATGCCAGCAAACAGAGGTTCCCTTGGAACAGATGAAGGGGGCAATAACTGCTCCTTCCAGGGGCCAGCTCTCCATAGCTGTTAGAGACTTAACCATCAATCAGTCATCACTACTAATAAGCAGGGTTGCTTTGCTCTTCTTTTACAGATGAGCCTTTATAGTAACTCAATAATCCAGCAACCAAAATGGTAAAAAGAGTATATGAATACCAGCATATTCTTACAGAGCCTTTTGTACAGGAAGACCTATTTTTGTAGGATTCATGGCAAAGAGTAAATCTCAATGTTTTCACCTTAACCTCAGGTTTGCATTGATTGCAATGACAAAAAGTATCTGCTATGTCCTTAGTCTCTTTTCTCTGGTTTTTAATGGATGATTCTGATCAAGGTAAGAAAACATCCAGCTGACCTTGTGATAATCCTTGAAGCACACTGGAAGTCCCTTCACCTCACAGATTCAAGTTGGGAAGCCCCAATACCAGCCCCTTGCTGAGGTCGAAGGGAAAAGGAAGCACATGCTGATGGCAATTCTTGGCCAGGACACTGAAGAGGGAAGTCTGCCTCAGGCTCTTCTATGCAGAAACTGACATAATCAGAGAAACGTTCGCTCTCTCAGAAATACAGGCACTTGGGACTGTGCACAGTAAGGAAGATCATCTATCCACTACTTCATTCCCACTTGGCTTCAGAAGATGACCATGAAGGAACTGAGTCCATATAGCAATGCCAGACAGGAGGACGAGCAGTAAGGGAGAACTAGCAGGCCCTAAGAACTTCACGTAGGCTGCAGTTAACTTTCCCTTGTTGACAAATAAACACACGTCATGTGCTCTAGGAAGTTTGACAGACCTATGATCACATACCCACATCTGCTCAGATATTTCCCAGAAATGCAGTAGTGTGGAGACCAGGTATCAGTTCTCATCATGGAGAGCTGATGGATAGCCTCACTTCGTTCCTTATTTCTTGCCCATATCTCCTTTGCTTTCCCTCTGTTTCCTTTGTTTGTAGTCAGTCTCCTAGTACGGTAGTTTATTTCTTCAACCCCCTAACATCCATAATGTGGGAAAAACCCTGACATTTGCTGTTACCAGTTTTCTCTGTCCCCAAGTCAACCCTGTGATCTAAAGTTTCCTCTGCTGTGGCTGCCTTCTTCCTTCCAGCTGTGAGCTGCCCTGTGCAGCAGCCCTCTCACTGACCTGTGCTCAGATGACAGGACCACCCCAGCAGGAGCCAGTTATGTCCATTTTGCATGGTCCTTAAACGCAACCCTAACAATAATTATTATTATTATTTGCCCATGACATAAAAACAACTAATACTTAATTGCCATCGTTAGATTCTCCATACTGCATTTTGCAGCTAGATGTACCTACACATGCAGAAGAAGGCTATCAAAAATAATAGTGTTAAAACATAAAGAACACCAAAATATGCCACTTTGGGCTGCTCACAGCGGCAGGTGGGAAATGGTGCATTCACCCACTGTGTGAGAGGTTGAACGTGCTGGGTGTCACGTGCCAATGACAGAAGCAGATACCATTGTAGAAGCTGCCATGCTGATGTTACGCCACTAACCTGCTCTCTTTTCACGTCTTATTTCCTTTGAATTAAAAGTTGAGTGGTGTGTGAGGCACCATCCTTCAGGAGTCTCCCTGCAGTCTCTAAGGTCTCCTCCTTAGAGGAGTACTTCAGAGGCTGTAAATACAGCCATTAACTTGTCTGATAAATAAAATAAGGACACAGCAAAAGAGATGAAATTGTCACCACTGAGTCAGTTCCATTATTTAGGAAAATTATCCTGTTACTCCTTAGAGCACAAAGCAGAGATGTGCATCCTCAGGTCTCCAAGTTTAATTCATGGCCTCCCTTCTTGTAATGCAACTCAGACCTAGAACTGCCAGCCACTAACATACAGCAAATTTGGAAATAGCAGTGCTGCTTTTAATTTCTCTCTCTCTGACTGCTACTTGGAAGGAGAAATATATTATGAATTTTCCCTTTGTTATCACTATCATTAATCTTGTTTGAGATCCTGTATTAAAAGGTTCACATATAAAAGTAAAAAGCTTTGTATTACAAGCAGTAGAAGCATTTTTGCCCTTAACTCAGCCCTATGTCTACAGTATCACTCTCCTGATGTTTTATTTTCCTTTAACTTATTTTTGCCTTCAGTTCCCTTTCTCTCCATTAGTAGTAGTCTTTATTTTTAAAGGTAGCAAAGCATTTTTTCAGTTGATTGTATCCATCTGAAAAAAATTGTATTTTCAGTTGAATTTTTTTTTGCCTGACAACACCTTCGTTACATGTACCCTTTTGCTGAAAACCTGTTTATTTGTATGCCAGTTGAAATGATACTGGCAGCAGGGCTGCAAGAATTTTTTAACGTAGCAATTCCACAGTTCTTTAAGACAACGGTTCTTTAAAAAACAGTTTTTTAAGCCTGTCTGCATGTTTGTGATCCCACCCTGACCAAATCAGTGAGAAAACTTCCCGACAAAGTATTGGAGGAGAAAAGGAAAATTAGTAAATCTCCTTTTTGTCAATATTTTAAAGATACTCGTTTTACTGTTTCCCTTATAATAAAATTTTACCTTGATGAGCATAATGTAACCTAGGAGACATCATAAGCCCAGAGCACCAAATTAAAGTCTGCCAGAGTTTCTTTAATACGCTACCACACAAATCAAGTAACTGGCAGCACAATCATTTTCCTACCATCCAAGGAAGGGCTTTGGAGAATGGAATATATTTAAGTTTTAGTTCTTAAACATAATTTGCACTAATGACTGGATCACCCAGTGTGAATTACTGAATGCTGCAATTTAACAAAGAAAAGACGACACCCAATTATTTTTAAAGGGCTAATGGATTCTGAAATGTACTGTTTATGTACTTTAAAGATGATGTGTTGTTTTAATTATTCATAATCCCAATGTAATAGCAAAGTATAGTGGGCATACTTGTAACGATAATGAGGCTAACATCGCCCCACTATACCCCTGCCTGTGCTGGTCTTAGCTTAGTGAAACGCAGGATAGCGAGGGTCCCCTGGAGTGCCACCAGCCACAGCAGAAAGGGAACAGAAGTCAGAAAAAGGTTTACGTTTCAAGGCAAGGGGGGTAAATGGGATGAGATCTTGCAGCCCAGGAACTGCCTGTGCTGGAGACAAAGAAATCACAGTGGTTTCCAGAGCTGCCATCCCAGATCCTTCGGCTGTCACTGAAACCTGCTTAGGAGCAGACACCCCCTATGTAGTACGTGTGTGAATACTCGGCGGTGCATTCCCGAAGGGCTCTGCAACATCTCCAAGATGCTGGCTCACATTCTCAGCTCCTCGAGCTGCTGGTGCCACAGCATGCCGGAAGGATTTCATCGGAGGGAGGCAGTGCCCACTTCCGTGGGAATAACTCCTGCTACGAGTAAGGTGTGTCTCCAAGCAGCCATGGGGAGAAGTGACACACACCCTTTTCCTCCCAGCACATCACAACTGAGGGATAATGGCTTCTGTGCCCTTGGCAAATACCAGAACAACTCTGCAGCATTAGAGGGTGAATTTGCCAGATATGACCCCAGTGCTACACAGAACACCAACCCCCCCCTCAGCACTTTGCTGCCACTGACCACCAGGGCTGTCACAGGAGCACCACTACCCTCACTACTGACGTAAGCGTGGGCTGGCAGAGCCGGATGGAAATGACCAAGACACACACACGAGCTGATTTGAACAAATCTCTGGGGTCACAGTCATTAAAAACTAACGTTTAGGAAAGACAAAAGCAACGTTACCCAAAAGAGTCCTTAAGTCAAAGTGCAAGCCCTCCTGGTGAGCTTTCCAGCTCTGCAGCAACCGTACAGATCCCTCTGAACATGTTCTGGTGCTGGTGTGCTTGAGCTCCTTCAGGCCAACACACACCTTCAGCTTGGCTACTGCTAGTTACCCTCATTTTCAGTAACTCAAACACCAACACCTTTAATGTATTTCCAGCTGTGTTGGAGTGCGTTCCTAAAATGACTCCAGTTTTCCAAATTACTCCTGTTAAGGTAAAAATTGTCATTTTTTTCTCCTCCGTCAAGCACTGCATCTTATTGTGAAAATAACTGTTTTTACTAGCAAGGAAAAAAGCGTGATATTGTTGGCCCCAGTCATCATTAGCAATTCTAGGGCTATTTCAGAGCAGGGATGGCTATCAGCAGCAGCTGGGGAGCAGCAGAAGGTGAGCCCTGAGCTGCAATCTCTCCCCGAAGACGTGCTGGCTTCGCATTCTCAGCCATGCAAGACTACTCGCGGTTTCCTCACAACTTATCTAATGCTGACACAAACAGGGAACTGCACTTTGCTTGCATGATTTTGAACTCACGGTGATCTGACTGGAAGTGCTGCAACCTCTTCAGCCTGAGGGCTGGTTTGAGTGTGTTTCCTCTTAACCCATCTTTTGCTGGGCAAGTTTCTGGGCTGTCAAATTAAATAATAAATGGAGGCTTCTTGAGGGTTTTCCCACAGCTCAGTTGAGGATATCTGGAAAATGGATCCTAACAGATCTAGATATTGTTTTGATGAAAAATAAGCAGTATGGGTTTCTCAACATGTTATTCACTCTATACACTCTAGTGTGCAGACATTAACTAAGTTATTTGTTCTTGTATTTTTTTTTCAACTAAGACCTGTAATTTTCCCCATAATTTTTTCATCCCAGTGTCCTAAAGAGACAATGGTTGTGCAAATCAGCTGGCAGACAGCCAGCTCCCAAGCCTGGAAAGTAAGTTCAATCACGTTCAAAAGAAAAGTAGAACTCTCAGCCATGTCACTGGTTTTGAGAAAAATGGTCTGAGCATATACAGGGGCAAGAAGAAGGCAGAGGTACCACAGAGAAAGGGAAGGGAGTCAAGCAGCAGACACCTTGGTTATGAATTTCCAAAAGCATCCCCAGATCGTTACACTCGGATATACTTCCACAAGGTCTTCCCTCACAGTCTTGATGAAAATCCTCATGCCCTGCTACATTGGACCTACATATTCTTCATCTCAGTCCTTCCCTGCTCTCTGCTCTGGGCTGGCTGCTGTTTCTGCACTGAGGTCCACTCTGTGAGGATGCCAGCCCTCTTCTCAGCGTTCACATTCCCGTTACTTAAATAACAGAGTCATACTGTCTCCTACTACTATTCTGTTTCTCTTTCTGTTGCACCAGAGTGGCTTACTGTTTTTCTTCCACTCTAATCTAACCCAATAACTGCTGGGTTTGGTTTTCTTTGGTTTTGGCAGTGTTGGTGGTGGTTTCTTGTTTTCTTGTACCCTTCAATCCCCAAAACAATCTCAGAAGATCCTATTTTCTAACTAGTTTTTCAAATTCTGATTTTGAGGACCACTGCATTTTTTTCTGTAGTTCATGTTCCTTCCTTTCTAAATCACTTTGTAATCTCTGCCACCCAAACGATTTCTCACCATTGAAACTAATCAGGTACTTCCACTGACCAGAGTGAAACCTAACTGAGTTAACTCCGCTGGAATCCCTTCTGACATGGAGTCATCTCTGACACAATACGAGAACTTGAGGAGCCATCCATATCCCGTCATATTCTATTCTAATTGATGCCCAGTTAATTAACCTCATCAGCTGGGGTTAATTAACCCCATAATCCCATTAGCATCATATTCTGCCCCTGGGAGGCTTCAGTTGCTCAGAACCACGCCCCCCCCATCTAATCCACTGCAAGGCAGCAGGGCCTCACAGACACACCGCTCAGCGGGAGCGATGAGTTAACTCCAGCATGTTATTCCGGTGAAAGTCACAAACTGCATCAGAGCCACGTCTGCAGGATTGCTGTGACCCTATGTGGAAGGGTCACATAAGAAATGCTGTAAAAGCCTTATTTAGGAGTAGGATGTAACGGCTTGGCAATTAGGGGGGCAGTGAGAGAGGATAAGGAGGGTGCGGGAGAGAAGGGAAAACAAGGGTGGGAAAATGAGCTTACTCTTTCCTATGGTATATTTGTGCTGAAGGGTGTTATAGCAACTCTCTTCTTTACATGTGCTTGCCTCCCACACCCTTCTCCCCATTTTCATTTGGGTGATCGTAACTCCTGAGTTTCTGAAGACAACGCCAGCCTGAAGTATTTCAAGGCTTAGCAGCATACAAAGCAGTGGCAACCAAAATGCGGAGTAGATTGTGTTTTGTAAAAATCAAAACAGTGGTGTCTCATACCAAGATCCCATTTTCACAAAGCTGTCCTTTAATAAGTACAAAATTGTGTTACTTTTTATATAACTTCAATTTTGCTCTCTTCCATTCTACGACATAGGCAATAATTTAATAACCTAACTGTATATGGCAAAGAGTTTTTGAGAATAATTGTAGGCAGCCTAAAATTTCATTTAAAATATTATTTTAAATTGAGCTCAATAGTACTTTTTATAAGTCCTGTACAGAATGCAGGACTACAGTGTAAAGTGGAATTTGTATGTGCAACTTGTCTGACAAATCTTGTCAAGGAAGGCAAACAGGGTATTAAAACACTGCAGTGCTGATACTTGAGACTTGGCAGGAGCTCAGGGTGATTTAGAACAAAGGGAACTGGCAACACTTCCACAAACCATTCTCCCCCCAAGTTATGATGCTGAGATTGTCTTCTTGTTTAAATTTGGAATGCTAAGAAATGAAATATTTCAATATTTCTTACTACATTTTTGTAATTTCTTTTAAGTCAAACCTAACCTTTCTTTCCATCTTTGCAAGAGAGCATAAAATGCCAGTATTTTTTGGAGGGTGGGAAATCTAATTGCCTTCACAACGCTGATCCCCCCTCCTGCTTCCTCTTCTCTCCCTCTTTACACCGTATGTTCTTTGGGGCAGGGACTCGATAATGGTTATTCTCTGCCCACGTAAGGCAGCACACAAACCTTCCAGGCTTTCTAAAGCCCCTCCATTAACAATCTGCGGGCACCAGCTCAAAGACAATGCAGCAACAGAAGATAAACTAAATCTATTATGGAGGCATCAACTGCTATTAGAGAATTATGCCCGTTAGCACATTCAAACAGAAATTTCTTCATCCATAACAGAATTACAGTCTATCGATGGGAGAAAAAAGCCCCTACGTTATTACATACAATAAAATAAGACAAAGCGAAGAATATTACTGATCATGGGGGTGCGAAGTCTGCATCTTATAACCTCTCTAAAAGACTACAAAAAGGAACTTCTGTACTGGAAATATCATGACACATTTAACAAAAATAATAGAGCGGTTTCTTGGTATGTGTAAAAGATGTGGCTGTCCCAGCAAAGTAGCTTTCCTTCCGTATGAACTATTAGCTCAGCTACGCAGAGGCTAAGCCAGGGTTTTTCAATGGGCACTGTATTACTTCATTGCTTCCTGAAGAAAAAAGCAATTACAATATACTTGAAGAAATTCCATTTTAGTGCAATCAGAACTCAAAGGTGAACAACTGACAACCCTTCCTGGCAGAACTTATCCCTCTGTGCTCATCATGTTCATGGTTAGCCTGTAAGGACTCAGTCCTGGATTATATTCTATGACACAAAGAAAAATCAAAAGACAGCAGATCTAATGCCATTTTGAAAATATCCAGAAGTGAGATTAAATATATTTTCCCCAAAAAATTAATTCAGGTCATTGGTTGAATGGTTAAAAGTGAATTATTCTCTATTATACTAAGGAGTGAATTGCTGAATCTACCAAATAACTTCACCTAATTCTCATGAAAACATTTTCAGATGTAACCTCCTGCCTATAAATTCTTCTATATACTGTTAAAAAACTATTTGGTGAGAATTAAGATGTAAAATAAAAACCAACTCTTATAAATATTCTGAATTTCTGCCACTTTTGCAGATGGTGACAGTTTCTTCCCAGATGACTGGCAAGCCAAAAATTGAATCACTCCTGATAGTTGCCCCTATAATCAGAGACTAAGATGCATTCAGGTATGCAGCATATGCATTTTTTTGTTGTTCAACAATAGTTTCTTTCCACTTTTGATTCAAATTGTTTTGTCATAGATCTACGTTTGTAGATCCTTACAGGATATATGGAAGATTTTCACACAGAGAGACCAACAAGAACAAAACAGCATTTTCTCCCTAATCTTATGTGTAGATTAAAGTTAATGCAGTGGTTTTATCCTAATGTTATAGACCATTCTGTTGTATTTTGTGGAACCACCAGAGTATAGAATTGCATGCAATATCGATGACTATCCTTAAATATTTATTAAAGTGCTGCTTTCACTGATAATTCAACAGCATCTGCATAGACACATGCTTGTGCTCAAATACTTACCAGTTGTTTCTTATCAATAAAATAACATTTTTAACACTCAATATATGCAACACCATTTACTGAGGAAAATTTGTGCCTATTTAAGTACAACAGTAAATCTAAATACATATTACTTGCATACAATGTGATCACAGGGATGACACTCTCACATAACATCTCTAGTCCACGCACTTATCCTTGAAATGACACTTTCAGAATCAATGGGCTCAGCATCTGGTAAGGGTCTAGATCTGGGCTGCTGAAGTGCCCTCAGCTGCTGCTAAGCAGCTCCCTTCTGCTTACACCAGCCTCTGAGCTGGTGTCAGTGCAACAGAAACCTGTTTCAAGTGCGGCAGGACAGCGCAGAACCTACCGGTAGTTGAAATAGGAGCAAACAGCACTTGTAGCTGCAATGAAGCCTCCTGCAGGGCTGATTTGCTAATAAGTCCTTCAAAGCCATTTTTTCTGCCATGAATAAAATGTTTCCCATAACAAATACAGCCTCTGACCCATTATTAGCTGATCACCAGCCAATACGCCCCAGCATCTTTAAACCTTGCACTCCTCAAGTGACTTCCTGCAGCTCTTCCCGTTCTGGATCCAAAGACCACTGAAGGTAAAGGTAATTGCCTCTGTGCTTAACATCAAACCGACAGCCATGGGAATAACTGCAAGGAGGTTATCGTTTTCAGTTCAAGTGGAACATTACCATATCAGAGATCCACAGGAGGTGATCTATGGGGGAAATATTCTTGCCTGAAAAAATAGATCAATAAACACTGAGGTGATTTCCCTTCAGCTACACACATTGAACCCAAGCTTAGTCACATTACACAATTACTGCCTTGGCTCTTCTTTCTATGATGGTAACATCCCACTGGATATTTGTCCTAACTTATGCAGTATCTTCTTTCCCCACAGGTACCTTATGCTGGAAATTCATGGTGCAGATGGCAGCTCCTTGCCATTTTCCATGGGCTCCAGGTACCAAACACTGCTCTTGAATAACTGCTCTTCAAGGACATGCAGACCAATTAGCATACCGGGACAAAGAAAAAAAAAAAAAAAAAAAAGAGAATATTGTTCGCTGATTCTTCTTTGCACTTTCAACAGACTGATCGTGCTTATATTTGTGCCACATGCCTGGTGGTAGAACATGTCTTCATATTACCATAAAAGAAAGAGAGAGAGAAAGAGAGAAAGCACCAAATCCAGCTGTATGTGCTGTGAGATATGCACCCAACGGTCTAACGATGATTTTGTTCATTTTCAGGGACTAGAAGTGCTTAGCTTTGGCTCACTGCTCTCTCACACACACTGCCCACAAAACCACACTGTTACATACTGTAAAAAATTAGCCCAGAAAGATTTTTACAACCTTGAGGCATAGCAGACAATGCTAAAATGGCAAATTTTCTTGCTCACTATTACATCCAAAAACCTGACTCTTGAGCTGTTCACAATTTCTGAAGGATCTCACAAGTTCTTCACCACTGCAGCTTAGAGATGAGATCTCAATGAAGGAAAAAACACTTAAAAATTTATCCTTGGTAGCTCAGTCAATCACAAAAAAACTGATCAGGTCTCAAGAGCCTGGATTCATGTTCATTCATTAAGTGTAAATATCAAACCAGAAATCTAAAGAGAAATATTCAGATATTAGCAAGGCAAGGAATATCACATTCTCTGAAATACCATACAAAGTTCTTACAGATTAATTACGCAACTATGAAACCCATAAAACTTTGCTTGCTTGAACTAAAGAATAGCTTCTTAAATGATAGAAATAAATAACATAAAAAGTAGGCAGAATTGGTTAAAAATCATTTTTCTGCACCACAAAAGCTTTAGTAATAGAGGAACTTAAAATCACCTGATCTGGTCCTGCGAAAGATTACTGGGCTGCTATGAAATGAAGAAATTCATGGAGTGGGGGAACCTAAATGCTTATCTAAACCCAAATCAGTGATTTTTTCCTGCTGTAAACAGCTGAGAAAGTTGGGTTAGTATTAGGCAAATACAGAAATCCATGCAGTTCCATTAACAGACTGTGCTGCACCAATACACTGATTCCTTTGGGGGTTTATTTGTGTTTGCTTGCTTTGTTTGGAAACCTGCTTGCATACTTGTTTACTTGGTGATAAAGAGAAAAACACTTCTGTTCAATACTAGGATGGGCATTAGTAAATGAGGGCGCCTGGAACAACACGGGGTAGCTGTTGTGCACATGACAAGAGTAAATAACTATTCCCCCCATGGAGCTCTGCCAGCCCTGGTAAATCCTAGAGCAAGAACAAGCTTGCGTCACCCTGACACTGCCACACGTTCACAAGGCTTATTACAGTTTATACTCAACATAAGCACTATCTTTAACACAGAGATAACACAGCTAATTCTTGCTTCGTGAAAATAAGAGCTACCATTTCAGGAAGGGGGATTAGCACAGGCTGATCTCACCTATTGTTGCAGCTAACCTAATTTTGGCATAAATTCAGAGGCACCAACTGCTGAGTGTTTGCAGTGTCACACAGCCCCAGGGCTCGGAGTGAGGACTGCTCCAGATTCTGACATGGATTGTGCCCAGGGTGTGTTTGATTTGGGGCCTGAATCAGATCTCACTTCCAGAAGCAATGTGTTCAGTGCAGTTGCTTTCTATCTGGAGTGGTAGAAGGGAATACAAAACACCTGCCAGATGACAAGGCATCCTACTGTCCCAGGCCTAGCCCTTTAGATCAGGTTCTACCCCCTGACTCAAAGGGCCATTAACATTATAGGAAGTCAGCTTTTTAGATTAATTTGAGAAAGGCACGTTGGAAAAAGAGCTTTGAACTACTGGTTAATGGTGGAAATACAATCCAAGACAGCGAGTCTGTGGGCCTTACAGGGGAATGTCTCGTGCAAGAGAAAATTCCACGGAAAAGGCCTTGGAAAAAAGGTGAGATAGGTGGATGAGTAATGCGGACTGGAGAGAGAAGTGCAGGAAAAAGACATGAAGAGGAAAGAGACAAACAGAAGCAAAGCTACATGCAGCCTTTGAGGAGAACGCTTAGCCCTACTCATTTTTTTTAAGCATCAGTCATACAAGCATCTCACTTCCAGATGGAGTATACGGAGAGTAAAACACTGAAATAAAATGCAGACTGGAAAACAGTGCAAGTATTTAAAGGTGGGGGTTACATCACTAAGGCAGCAAGTAAAATGGATGTTTTTATCTCTGACATAGATTTCAGGCGATTCTGGTAAGCATCAAGCAAGTCAGAAAGACAGAAGATTATAGTTTTCCAGGCATTAAAAACAGGCAATTTTGGTTGAATAGGAAAGGGACAAATTCTCCCTTCTATCAAACTGATTTATATCTGCAGCAGCTCAGCTGAAGTCAGTTGTGTCAATGGAAAATTAAACTAGGGATATGAGACCAAAATTTAGCTCCCAAACTGTACAACTAGCATTTAATGGGCAGGTGACTTTCTGAAAATTGCATCTCCAGCAATGAAAACACCTAAGGGTAAGTACATAATAAGAATTTGTTACAGAAAGCAGTATCTCTATGAAGACGATAGATTCCCAAGCACACTCAAAACCCGTCTGAAACCTAATCCTCCAGCAGCCCAGCATCTGTTAGAAGTGTGCTCTGTGCAATGGAGAATGTGGCTGCAATTACACACAGACCCATAAGGAGAACGATGTATTTTCAGAGAAAAGGGAAAAAAGTCTTACGCAATCCAGCGGTATGTCAGAAAGGACAGCACTGCACGCTCAGCAACGGAGTTGGAAGTAACCAATGTATTCAACATTGTTCTGGTATTTTTGCTACTCTTGCAGTTGCCAGGCCATCCTGAAAAGGCAGCGGGGCAGCACTCTGCTCCAGGAAGAGCTGGGAGCTCCACCACACCGACGTGGAGCAATGGCAATGCCCTGAGAGGCAAGGCATTTCTCCTGTGCAGCCTTCACAGGCAATGCTGCAAAGAACTGTAACAGATGCAGAACGTGCCACCACACAGCATTTGAAACGAGTGCAGGAAGGGTTCATTGTGGTTTCCATTTGCACCCAAGCCCAGCCTGGTAGCAGCATAGCTGTCATTTACACCTCTCCAACAACTCTCGCCTGAACCTGCAGCAGCAGAGGCCACTGCTAAATCCTTGTCCAAGATACAACCAGTCTGAGGTAACAAATATTGTGTGTGTGTGTCATGTATGACCAGCCACTATCTTAACCATGTACCAGCTCAAAAGCCTCAGACACCCAAATGTCCCTGTGGTGAAAAGCACTATGCACATATAGAATGAGAAAAAATTGTGTCGCTGTGTGCTGGAAGACGGCAGCAGTAATCAGGCAGCTATGCCGTAAATCATAGCACTCTGATATGTCCCAGTCCCAATTTATTCACTGAACATTTGCTTATTTTTTTTTCCTCTTAAAAGTATTTATGGAGATGCTTAGCACCCGGAGAGTCAGCCCTGAAACGGCGTAATTTATTTAAGATGTTCCTTCCGCATCATCTGCTGAAAAAGAAAGGTGAATGCAATAAAGCTTGATCTGAGCCATGCCTACACTTACAGTAACAAAACAGCCAGTTCTTCGTTCACAGCTGATGGCAGTGGAGGCTGTAAGACCCATCTCTCCGGAGCAGGTGTTGGCGAAGCCTGGCCTTGGCACTCAGGGCCTGATGGAGACCTCCTGCCCACCACCTGCCCAGCATGTCCGTGTCAGTCATGCCTCCTACAATAAAATCCTTCCTTACAATACGTGGCCAACGCCACCGCTTTCCATGTGGCTTTACCAAGTGCTTCAACTTTGCCTCTGCAGAGAGTTATGATTTAAATTGAGCACTGGCAAGATGATAATCCACAGGTTCTGACAGTAATGATAAAGACCATCACTGGGAAAGGTGATTCTCACTACAGCTCTTCATTTTCCTGATTGAGAATTTGATGTTTAGAAAAAAATAAAATCCTTAATTCTGTATTAGAGCTTTGATATCTATGAAAAAGACATTTCCCTAAGGTTTAAAGTCTAGCTGTTAGTCCGGGAGCACATAACCTGCCTTCTGGTTATCGTATAGAACAAGCACTCAAAAACATTCACATCTCTTTCAAGAGAGAAGGTCCCTTCATCAAAGTTGTTACTGCATGTACATGTAAATAAGAAAAGACACCTGTAGTGGGGCTTTCCAGTGCAGTCAGCAATGGCTGACCTATTCTGGTCCGCTTGTTGTATGAAAAACCAGCTCTCCCTGTGCGAAACTCAGACGTGTTCTCCACTCTCTTTCCAGGGCTCAGCACCCGAAGGAGTGCTGACAGCATGCTCTCACTTTATAACTTTCCAGGAAACACATGGTTCCCAAGCCAAATGAAGAACCTTGAGCCTAAAGTCTAGAGAAATGCAATCATATAGCCTAGCACAAAAGTTCACCCTTCTCTGTGTTTCTTCTCCATCAAAAAATGTCATGTCTGTACTAGTAGTACTAGTACTCAGAATTTAAACCAAGCATCCAACATTATTACACTAGATTTGTTTAAATGCCACTTGTAAACAGAAATTAATTGATAATGACCTTACCTTATTCTCATTTCACTTAGAAATACCGTACAGTTTGTGCTGAGTGAAGGAGAGGGAAAGAGTTAAGAAAAGCTGAGACAATAATGAAAACAATATAAAGAGACAATGTTTTCTTTTTGTATCAGAATATATGTATTTGTTGTGACAGCACCAGAGATCATTTTACAATTAGAGACTTCCATTTAATTCAAGAAGCACTTGTTAAAGAAAAAGGTAGAACTACAGGCATCTAAATGAACTCCCACATATACTGAGCTCTACCACTGCGTCTCATATTAATCATGGTGAAATGTGTGAGCTCACTTAATTAACATAGCTAGCTTCAAATAACTTTTATTTCAATTTGACTTTCTTTGGGGCCTTATTTATTCCGTGGCTGCTTTTATCACAGCTCTGCAGCACACTAGCAGCACAGTGTGTTGCACAGAAAACATGACTTGATTATTAGTTTACAAACTTACTCCAAAATAGATCACTCTAATGGACTACATCTAACTATGCATCAGACCTGTTCATACATACATTCATCTGAGGAAAACTTCAATCATCCACGGCTATACAGAGCACCTAAGCATTGCCAGACCATTTGCTTCTCCAGCTGTTCAGTGCACCCATGCTTACCAAGCTTAGCCCTGAAAAACCAGCGCTGTTACAAATCGTTCCTGCACCCACACAGACTGGAAACCCTGAGCACTTCTCAGCAGCCATCGTACACCCAGGGCACCTCTCCAGCCTTCACCAGTGCTCCCAGAGCAGAAAATCAAAGAAACCTGAACGAGCACTTACTGAAAAGCAAAACATAACAGCTAAAGGCTTCAGCAACCAGCCCACCTTTCTGCATAAACCCCTGCTTTAAGTACGACATACTTAAGGCAGCAGACCTCGCCTTCATGCAGCGCATCCCTAACTGCGTCCCCCGTCACTAAATCACCCACGGCTGCCAGACAGACACAAAGTCCAAAGCTGCTCCCTGGGGTGCCTGGCTCTTGGAAGGGTCAGCTGTGTTTGTGCTGTTCCAGTGAAATGCAAAGTCTGTTTTCCAATGGAAGCAGAAACTATTTATTTTTTTTTTCTGAAGGTCAGGCTTTTCCCAAATCATGGAGCTGCCTAGGGAATGGGGAGGTAACGAGAAGATGGAAACCCAGTGAGCCCGACAGCCACTGCTTGTGTGTTTGCTTCCCTAGACCTCTTCTGTTTGTTTCACAGGGTGATGTTCCTGGCTAGCAGAACATTTGTTGCCGCAATATTTGAGTCCTCGTGAGAAGGGTTTCCAAAGAATCACAGATAGCTTGGCATATAAATGTCACAATGATGTGGTTACAGGCTCCTCATTTGAAAACATATGCATAATACTGCCTTTGGATGAAGATAAACATGTCAGTGTTTGAGTCTGGTTGTTGCTACATTACAGTCACTACATTGTGGCATCGTACAAAGCATTTGTACAAAGCATTTGTAGCAGGCATCCTCTACATAAATGGGAACTCTTACTGAAGAACAACTATATGCATCTTTTGGACCAGAGTCCTGAATTTCTTTGTTTGTTACAGCATCTCACAAACTGGATTCCCAATATGCTTGGCCTCTGCGCGCGTGTTAAACTGCGTTAATCTGCCTCAAGGTTCTTCATTTGGCTTGGGAACCATGTGTTTCCTGGAAAGTTATAAAGTGAGAGCATGCTGTCAAATGCCAACAAATCCCTGCATGCTTTTGAGATTTGAGAGACTGGCTGTTGGAGGAATTCATTATCGATCAGGACTTTGCCCAGCAGTGCCCGTTACGCCCAGCATTTACAATAACCTCCCTGTTCCCTGGTGTGCCCTTGCATCCAATGAGCCTTCAAAAATTCTGGCTCACATTTAGTCCCTCTTCAGCCCTTTCTCAGTCCTGTATCTTGGGGCTCAAGGAGGAGAGAGGAGCTCACACCCCTGTGGCTTCCCACCTTTTTAACAATTCATCCTTTAACCAGCCAGCAGCTAGAGGGAACCTACACATGAGACTGAGCCTACTGGAAAACAGCTAGCTGCCCCCCTTACTTAAAACCTCGGAAATATATACCACATTTGAAATAGCTGATGGGTTGTCTCCCTCTGCCCCTTCCCTCCTCCCTGGGCAGTCAGCGTGGAAGCTCTCGGCCCCAGCAGGAACCACAGCCGCTGCTGCAAGATGAGCGAGCAGTGCACAGCCGTGCAGAGAGCCAGTCCACTGCACAACTTGTATTTTACATCGCACCGGGAGAAAGAAAGAAAGGGAAAAAGGAGAAGACTGCAGTTAGGGCCATTAATGTTTCATGAAATCTCTCACATCCTCCCTACAAGTGACAGGATAAAAAAGATGCAGTCATTAAAATTCAGATAACGGGATGCCGCCTTGGTGCTCTCTATATTAAAATTCTGAGCTAAACCATTGCTTTGCAGAAATTTGTGTCTCTCCGTACTCTCTTACATCAGTGTCCCAGGAAAGACCTCAAACTCCAAGTACTTGAGCATCAGTAACGACTGCCTATATTGCTCACATTCTGCTCTTTGTCACCTTTTGGGCAAAAGCTGTGTTACGTTATAGTGTCACGTGTCCATACTACTTAAAAGCTTGCTATAGAATAAGCATAAATACATATTTCAAGGCCACTTCCCCCTTTTTGTTAAGAATAAATGCAGTAAACATTGACATTGCAGAAAAAGACTTGAGTGCTCATGGTAAAGTTTTCTGTCCTTACAAGCTGTAAGAGCCATTTTGCAAAGGAGGAATTTAAGATCTGGAATCAGGATCCACTTTTCTACTGTGCTATTTTGCATAATTAGAGTAGTGTTACCAAGGTGATAAAGAGGTAAGGTAAATAAAAATCAGAATTTCTGAGCAGAACTTGAAACTTTTGAAGCTTTAATTCAATCTAGCTTTTATGAAATGATAAAGGTTTATTTTGTTTTTGTTTTTTACACTATTCCCTTAGGAAGCCAAGGAGAATAAGTAAATGGTTTTTCATCATATTAAGAAAGCTTTATATAGCATTCATGTTTAGAAGGGAAAAAGATCCTGAACCAAGAAAGTGTTTTATAGAACCATATCTGGTGAAAATACTTTTCAGATGTTGTTGAAAGCAAAAAAAAACATTAAGGTGTTTTGGTTTTTTTTTGGAGATTTCAGTTTTGTAACCTTTTCCTGCTCTAAACATAGGATTTTGGCAGAATACTATAAGATAGCAGAATGACAGACTATCTACTTCTGATTTAACTGGAGCCCATCATTTATCCCACAGACGTATAATCATCGCACGACCCAGGCTCGCACACCTGGCAGAGATGGCTTTTCTAGTCAAGCGTGAGCATTAATGAAGAAAGGAAATGTTGTTACATGAATCAAGAGCATTTTACAAAAAGATATAGAAGGAAATAAAAGGAGGGGAAAAAGAGTTTGCGCCTTCCTCTATTGAAAGTACAAGTATTAGACTTTGAAGTCTATTTATTTTTTATATAGGATAGATATAAGCCTTCTTGGCATCAGGGTAAATCCTGAACAGATACAAAAAGGAAAAGACACTAAGCTGGGCTCACTGTACAACTGTTTGACTTCATTCTGTCAAGATTGAGGCAGTTCCTTTGCAATGCTTTATTTTCACTGGCTCTAAGGAAAGCAATGGGAACTAAATGTGCACCTCTAGGTTTTCTCTGTTTCGTAGCGTACTACCCTGACATATTGTTACCTTAAACAACATAGCATACTTGCATAGCATGAAACAAATCAAATCAATAATGTCTAAAATAACACTAAAAGCAAACAATTTCTGTGACTTCTGGCGGTATTTTGATGATGAACTTAGCACATGCCACTGGTTCACAACCCCCTGCTGCATTAAGTTCAAATAAGGGTGATTAGAAAACCCTCTCTGCACAAGCTATTTACTGCTGTTGGAAAACACCTCACCGCCTTCCTTCCAGCCTGTCCGGGGACCCAGCGCTCATTTAAGTGACTAGGAAACTGGTCTGGTTTTGCTTCCTATCCAGAGACCGTTAGAAATGTATTTCCCTCTGTAACACATGGTGCAGTCTAGCATTAAGACCACTCACGAAAAGGCAGAATTATAAATAGGGCCTCCGGTTCATGAAAGCAGGTATATTAGTGCGCAAACACTTTATGTCTGATTTAAGGTTCAGTGAGAACTGCAGTGTTTTCTCTACATACCTTACCCTGCCTTTAGCTGTTTAGAGGAGCTCTGAGTAGCAATCAAGGAAATTTATATTCTGCAAAATTCATTTTTCTCTGAAAAGTGTACTTGAAAACATTTTCAAGTGTGTCTCTGAATACATGAGTCATTCCTGACAGGAAAAAAAATGCTTTCCCCTTACACTATGCATGTTACGTATTTTATGCTATTAAAAAGGGAGTTATAGTTAAAATAAAGTTTGATAGGATATTAAATGTTTGAGTTATTGAGAATGAAAAGCCTATTACCATTACAACACAAAGATATTGCTTTTTTTAAGAAGTATGGCATAAGTATACATGGAAACTATATTTTTTTTCTACAGTAACCAGTAACCTGGCGTTTCTAGATTACTCTCCTTGCTTTATAGCCAGGCTCGTACATTGGTGTACACTTCTGGGAGGTCAGTGTCAGCTTAAAAAAAAAAAAAAAAAGCCTTATAAATTTATCAGCATTTTCCCCTATCTTCTGAAGATACCCATGTCAAGTAGGTGGTGATGGTAGTACTTATTTGCGAGCTTGTGTAAGATGTGTGAACACACACACACATTTTTTGTCTCTTGAGCTTACAGTGATCTTCTGGATTTTACTTCAAATCTCCACTCACCCTCTACTTTTGCCAATGCAATTTTCCAAGAATAAGTAACAGAGCTTACTGCTGGGGATCTATAAAGAGCTGAACCTAAAAACACTGGGTTTGAAGAGTCCAGCAACTTGAAAGCTGACCTATTAAAATGACAAATACAAGTCCACATGCACATGGAGCAGAGAGAGCTTGAATTATCATTATTTCTCTGAGAGCTCCAGAGAAATAACATATTCTTGGCCAAAACCAAAAGCAGTTTGACTTTGCAACGTTTTTTCCCCAGTTGTGTTGCTTTTTCCCATTAGAAAACAGAGTACATGAGAGAACAACCAGATACTCATATTACTCTTCCTCAGCCTTTTTCCCTTCTGGTTCTCCTCCACGAGGAGGAGAGGAGGCCCAAGCTGTGCAGAAAGGGCTGGCAGAGGTCTGCGGGCATCCCAGGGCTCCACATGCGCCCTCTGGGCACAGTGACAACGTGGGCATTTTTGGCAGGACTTGCAAGAACTCGTGACATGCCAACAACCAGCAAGAGATGGAAACAACTGTTCTTCACAAGAGCAGTTTTTTTCAGAGAATAAAAGTTACTAACGCAATACACACCATTATCTCTTTTTTATGTCTGACAGCCACAGCAGTCTGTATTAACATCTACCTCCACCCCCCCCCCCCCAAAAAAAAAAAAAGTTTTAACAAAACAAAAATTTGTTACTACCTGTTAAAATCTAACTGGCACTGAAGTAACGCATGACTAATAATGATAAAGTAATTTCTCTGAGATCAAAGGCAACGAATCCCTGGTGGGACTCATTCCCTTCTGCTTTTCAGAAAGAACAAATACTATTTAGTAAATATGTTTCTGTGGACCTCTGCCTGCCCGGGAGGCACATCCACCAGCAGAGCTGAGGAAGAATACTGCATGATCTCCACTCCAGGTATCTCCACAGACTTGCCCAGTTCAGTCCATGAAGTGAGTTCCCAGTGGTAGACTTATCGCTTGAGACTACACAAATTGTATTGGAAAACGTCAGAAAAATTCTTCCTGGTTCACAGTTTTTCAAATTAAAATGTCAGAAGAAACCATCAGGAATGGCTGATGGGAAACAGTCTAGGATTAGCACAAAAACGCATGTACTAAACAGGCATTTTCTGAAGTCCATCAATCCATAACAACATTGTTGGAGAGAGACAGCTCTGCTAAAAACATTCCCACCACACCCACCCATATCGACATGACTTGTAGCATCTTTTCCTTCCCAACAAGATGAAAGGAAATGTAAACATGGATAGGCAGGAATCGACAATGTTTCTGAAAACAGGATGCCTAAATTCCCTAAGCCCTCACATCCCTACCTCTTCCCTGCTCCTTCCAGGTACCATCTAGCTTGCTTTTCCAGCGATGTGACCTGAGAAGCTTTGTTTCCCAGGGCCAGCCCAGCCACTGTGCCATCATACACGTCCCACTGGCCCACAGGAGCTAGCCAGGCAGCTGAGTACAGCTCCCAGTTTAGCTACAAGCATCACTTGGTCTCTCAGTACTGTGGATATGTGGCAGTGTGTGTTTACTTCAGAGACCCTCTAATTAACTCTCCCCAATAACCCAGAAGTCTGAAAGAGATTTATCTCCCTGTCTCAGGTCCCTGTCTGCCAGCTCTGAAGTGCTACGGTCCATCTGTGACTCTCAATATTAGCTCGTTCAGACAGCCACTTGTTTGGAAAACTACATCAAGACACCAGCCAGGGAAGAAGAAGCGTATCTTAAAGCAAACAAAATAACCAACCAATGAGTAAACATGACTGAGGTCAACAGCAGAGCAAGTGAAAACGCAAGTGCCAGATGCCTTTCCCCAGAGAAAGCCAGGAGGAAAAAATCAGTGTAATCTACGAGAGCAAATTAAGAGAGGCCACTTTTCATCTGCATGCATCTGATACCCTCCTCTCCCCTAGTGGGAGGAACAACACGGCATTATCTTTCACAAAGGAAAAAGAAATCAGGAGCTACTTATTCTTTCCCCAGAGTCTGGAATATCAGTGCTCTTTCACCAGATCCATCACAGCAATTTTTGTACAAGTAAAGCTGTGCTTCAAATGAGGCACTAAGGGTAATGTAGTCACCAAAACAATCACTAAAATAATCAGTTGTGCTGCTTGCCTCGAAAGCTCTCCAAAGGGGGTGTTGTACCACTTCTGTTGGGGTAGGGCCAAGCTTCTTCAATCTGGTTTGACCAGCCCCTAATTATCAGTCCTTTCATAGCTGCAGTTATTAGTGCTGAGTGGATTACAGAGATGATGGGGTACGTTCATGGAACATAACTGCTAGTCCCTGGGCTACATGATAAAATTTAATCACCCAGCCCCAGTGCACTTCCTCTCCAGTCTTTCAGTTTTGGATTTATCCCCCTAAAATTGCTTTTCCTGAGCATTTTACAGCTAGCTAATTGACTTTCTGTTCCTTCTCTTACACTGTGCATGAATAAGGTCTCTTCAGAGTTCTGCTAGCAACTCTTTCCTTTAGTAAAAATACTGTATCATATTCATAAACCACCTGAATGGAAGGAAGGTTTGTGAAAATCACAACAGTATTTATAAGAGGAATAATCACTGAGGACACCAAGCATTATATAATTTTTACTAGACCACAACTTCATGCCAAAATGCCTGAAATGTGGCTAAGGAGGACTGATTTCTATCAGACGCTGAAATACCAGCCTAAGCTTCAAGAAAATTTGACCAAAAAAAAATATTTTCTCATTTTTTCCTTTTTTTTTTTTTTCCCTCTTTTCTCCTCTTATTTATTTCAGTGGTTTATTCATTCTCGTACCCAATCCCATAAAAGTTTGGATTTCTTTTCCCCACCTTACACATAAATTTCTGTTTTTTTTTCAAACATTACAGAATGAAACAGTAAAACAACCCACATTGCAGGCCATCTTGCAGCTGCATTTGAATCCAGGAATGAAAAAATATAATACGCAAACTATTCATTGACAATTACGTAGTCATCATTATTTTTAAAACCAGAGCTAAAATGTGGCCATTCTTTCCACCCTTCCAAAATTTATTTAATTGGGTGTTTGCTGAGTCTGAACATTGAAGTAGTTATAGGTAATTTTACATTTTGAAGACCATCTCTGCTTCCATAAAAGCTGGGTATCACTAGCCTACTCAGCATCAGACACACTGCATGTGCATGCAGACATATGTATCTATTTAGAGAGACAAACACAATATAAATATATATTCTATATAAAGATTTTTAATTGACAGTTTCCGCACTACTGATCTACATCAGTGGTTGAATTCTATGACTAAAAATGCACGTTCCTCAGGGGTTTTCCCTCAGCATTTTTTTCCCATCCATTGATCTCAGAACCATATAGGATCAGCTTTTTGCGTGACATTTGGCCCTTTTTATATCTCAGTTTCATTTAAAACAAGATCTAAGTTGCATGTGGTGGAAAGGTAAAAACCTAAGGAAATGCTTTGCTGCTTCCCCAAAGAGGCTGCTGCTGGCCTGCTCAGGCTGCCACTGAACTGCGAAGGAACAGCCAAGCTAGGTCTTAATGACCTTTTCTTCTAATACGGACATTCAAAATGAGGCCTGATGCTGATTTTAATTTTGGCAGAATTGTACCTCTGGTACCAAGCCCTCAGCTCAGAACATCTGTACAAAGGCTTATGAGCTCTGTGGGGGTCCCAGTCATTTCTAATGACCACCAAGCATCTATCAGACCATCGCCTCTTACAGCTGCTGTCACTGACCACCCAGCCCGACCACGAGGGTACCAGGCAACTAGATGCTGACACTCGGTGGCAGAGGCTGCTTTTTCCCACCAGCTTCATTAACAAGCAGTCTATTAAACAGTGGATAATGGTTTGCAAAGTCTCCAGAGTCAGGTAACTCATCTGCTTGTACAGATTGGTGGTAGATTTCTTTTTCAAAGAAGATGGTTACCATGAGCTTCCAAGATATTCTCAAAACTCTTCCCCGTGCAGGTAAGGCAGAGGTCAGACACAGAGAACAGCCCTGCTGCTGTTGGACGTGAGACTGGGAAATGGCTTGGAAAGACGGTGCCCTGCGTGTTGCCACGTGAGACAGCCTGCGGGCCGGGAGGGGGCAAAGCAGGGGCAGCACCCTGCTGCGGTACGGGCACATCCAAAGATGTTGTCCCTGCTTGTCTGCCCACGCCCTCCCCGATGCATCAAGCAATAAGGAGGACAGAGCTGTAAATGGCCCAGAGTATCTGGAAATGGGCTTGTGCCAGCAAAAAGCATTCAGGTGTATATTTACTTTAACAGAACAGATCTCCCTCCTCCTCTCCCTTCCCCCCCAAAAATCAGAAAAAAATGTTTGAGCCCTTTTTTACACTCAAGCTGCTATTTTAGTAATTAATGTATCTACCATAGCAACACATTTCAAGCTTGAATACATATAGTACATTTATTGTTCTTCGAAACTCTCTCAGACGGTGCAAAATTACTTATCTTTCCTATATCATATTCACAACAGATGTTTTTCCCCGTGTACAATAATTACTCGTATTCTATTCACATTAGGTACACAAAGAAAAATGATATGATTACTGCATAGCAGTTTTTAGCATGAGTAGCCTGGAGAATTTTATTCTATGATAAATTTCTAATCACTGTATCATGGTAAAACAATACAGAACACGTCCTGAGTCGGGGCCAACCACCTACCTACGGACAGGGCTTGGCAGGGATGCTGCTGATGCTGAATCACCGCTCTGGAAGTCAGCATGCATTTCCGGGGCCCCTGCTTGCTGCAGGGATCTAGCAGTTAGACCTGGCAGATCTAACATCTAGCTCAGTATCATGTCTCTGGCAATGACCAGGAATAGATGCCAAGATCTAAGACCAAAGCACACGGCACGTTTGAAGACCAAAGCACAGGGCATCACACGGGGTTAATCCTGCAGAACATACTCTCCCAGCATCTGACGACGTGTGACTTGCACACTTCCTGAACCAAAGAGAGATCTTTGCATTTTACAATTCTGGTGACCATAACTGCACACACTATATAAGCCAGGAGGGTATTATGGATTTAAACAGAATCACAGAGATAGCATCACTTCACCCACCAAAGCTGAACTGCATGTACCATTTTTCTCTCCACTGGGGCACATTTATCTCAGATCTTTGCAACCTCTCTCACTGTGAGACCCTGTGTGCCAGGTGCAGCTATTTAGGATGGGACCTCGTGCCCTGGCATGCAAGCCGGACTCTCATGACTCCACAGACATCCTCTGTCCTCACACATCCTTCCCCTGTTGCAAACCTTTACCCTAATCCTGTAACTGCAGACACATTCCCCGTCATGTGAGGGCAATAAGCCACCGGCCAGGGTTATTGGATTGAAAGCCACCAGCTAGAGCTATTCCTCGCTGAACAGGACAGCCTCTGACACACATGGTGTTGGAGCAACACTCCTCCTCTGCCCTCCTCCTGGACACAGCAACGTTGCCGATTGTCTTTCAAAGCAGACACCTGGCTGAATGCCACCACCACCACAGGCTGCTTCTGCTGGTCACCACCACTCGCACATCCACATGGTGCTGTGGTCAGAGCATTTCAGCACCCCAGTCGTCATGAGCTTTTTGTCCTGCATTAGCTTCCTCATTCTCTCTGGCTCCCCATGGCATGGCACTGTCCACTCTGCAGCCAGGGCTAGATCATTCCCATCTTCTGGAAAATTCAAATTAAGCTATCAGATAATATACCTGAGCCTTTCAGTGCCTTCTGGCTGGACTGTTCTACCACAGGCCTCAGGTCTGCTTTGGTCCTTTCTCAGGGACTTGGGCAAGCCTCATACAATTGCCCTTCAGCCTAGGTTTTCTCCTCAGTCTCAAAAAGTTACTAGCATTCCTGTTCTTTCTTTTTCCTTTTATATACTATTTAAGACACATTGCATATATGTTCCATTTCTACCTATCGAGCAATGCTCCTGAAATTACCGCAATACAGCCTCCTCCAGCTGGAAACAAAAAATGTGCTCAGCTTTTCCATCAGCAAGTTTATCGCCTCCCTCCCCCCTTCCCAGCCCCTGTTGTGTGCAGATCCGCTGCAGCTTGAAGCTTCCTGCAGTAAATCTGAGTGAGCAGTAAAACCAGCCTGTCCCCTAGGACAGCCTGCTCGGCTACCTTTAATGTTATGCCACATCATATGTGTAGAGTCACCCCTCTGAGTGAGTATTATAAGATGTCTTCGGTACTTCTGCAAGCTTTCGGCTTTGGTAAGACAGTCCCATACTTTCCTTCAGGGTTTCTTCATTTGTTATTCTGCCAACGTGCATCATTGTGAAAACACTTGAAAACAAGATTTATGTTTAAACTGATTCCCAGGCACTGCAACTTGATTGTCCTCACTGCCAAGGTGTTAGACTGATCCCTGCTTTCCGATCTGAGCCCAGAACAATTCCCAGGCACAAATTATGAGTTAATATGAGCTTGACACCGTTGCCAGTGGCAGGACATGTGCACCTGCCCTGGTCTGGGGGCTGTTCAATGTGGAGCGCAGGGCACTCCGTGCAGCAGGGCTGGGAGCCAGGGGTGCTCTGCACACCTATAATTTACTAATACAGATGTGGCCAAGGAGCCTGACAAAAGAGTGCTTCATTCAATGCCTTCATTTCACCCGTTTATCTCAGTGTAACTTCTGTCACACCAACAGCCTGTTCCCAGTGACCCTCTTCTACATGCACAGCCTGTATAAATCTGCTCACATGAAAATTACAGTAAGTTTCTATCAATTTCAATGACAGTAGAACTAGGCATACAACCTTGCTGCTGACCCTATTGCCTGCCACTCAGCAAGACAAGCAATCAAAGTCAAGGGTTTCAATGTGGTTATTTATGTCTAACACCAGGTTCTGCCTTGCATCAGCATGAAGAACTGCAGGCACAAGTCGCTCACTCTTATTTTGCTCTCCCTTCACACTAGGTAAACAAGCAGGATGTGCAAGAAGCATGGGCAGGACCTCCCTTTGCACCCCCATTTCAGTGTAGGTATCACCTAGCCACCAGGACAGACCCAAGTCCCTCATCCCTTCAGCCCCTCTTGTAGCCTCCATCATCTGCTTGCTTAGCTCGATGCTGGGGGCACTCATGGTGCACAGCTGCAACAAAAGGGAGAGGACTAAGCTCCATTAATCAACTCCAACCCTATACTCCAAATATTTCTGTTTAGATGTGACTTCCCAGACGAGGTGTGAGTCTCTTTTTTAATGCCCATTTACCCAAACACACTTAAAAAGTAATGACAGTCCATCTGTCTAGTCCTATGCCTTTCTTTTTACACAAGGCACAGCAACAGTTCTAAGAAACTGCTGTAGTAAGAGATACAGAGCAGACTATTATTTTTAGTCTCTTAATATTTACCTTTAGAAGGGAACTTCAGCTTTAGTCAAGTATGTCTGCTAAAATGTCTGATGAGCACTACTGAGAGGAGAGAAGTCTGTTGAAGTCTCTATTTCTCTGCCTCCCTCCCCTTCCCATGGCCAGTTTTTCAGTCTACACACTTGATCACACAAATATATCAGGAGCTTCCAGTGAGTGCTTTTACCACACCCTGTCTGTGTAGAAGAGAGGCTTCTTTTCTCTCTGTGCAACATGAGTCATATCTTACTTTTATCATGAGGGATCTGCATCAGTATTAAAAGAGAAGACCTCTCTCGCCACTGCTGCTATTTCTGTAAGAGAGAAGGAAGGCTAAAAAGCTTCTTTCCCTGAAAAAAAATAAACACAAGCCCAAGCCATTGCACACTTTTGACATATATCAAAAAAAAAAGAGCAAATAAAATGAACCCATGTCCTTTTTTCCATAGGATTCCTTTAAAAGAAGAGTGATTGAGGTGTTAGGACTTACTGTGCAAATGAAAGAGTTTGAAAGGTTGCTGATGTTAGAACAAGCTCTGGCAATACAGAGTCCCTGAATACACGGATGAAAAACAGCAGTGGCATGTCATTCCAACGTGCTGCAAGTTCTCTTGGAAAGTTACCTTAGGCTTTTGCCTATGGATGAAAAACTACAACTAAAGCCAGACTAGATGGTGTGTGGTATACAACCTGTGCGTGTGTGCAGTTCCAGATACCCTATCTTCATCTCAGAGGCAGAGACATAAAAATGAATGAGAAAGATGTTCCAGCTCATGAAATATTGCAGGCTCCAAAGGAATACCTGTGGAAGTCAGAAAGCTGCAATAAAGGAGGGAAGCCTGAACTCCGAAACTCATTTCTGCAGTTTGAGACCCTTTACCTTCTATGAGCTGTAACTAAATACCCGTTCTCCTAAAGTGGTTTGTATAATGGTAGCCAACTGATACTTTTCCAAGCACTTTGGAAATGAGCATAGCAATATCTTCGAATAACATGAGTGAATCAAAGGGTATTTAGCAATTTCTTGAATATCAAAGGACCGTACTGTTAAAAGGAACAGAAAATATCTTGACAAGTAAGTGGTGGTTCAGAAAGTACAGACCGATAGGGACAAATAACAAAGATGAAAAAGAATCCAAATGCCTGCATGTCACGCACTGGAAGTAGAAAGAATGCACCACAGATTCCCTCTGAATAAACGCCTACTAGGGCTACTATCACTGGCTACATTAAGGGCACCGTTAATATTCAACAATATTATACACCTGGGTCCTGTGACTCAGCACCCCACGTAGTACAAAAGATGACCCTTTGTGCCCTGAAGCTACATCCTGTACTGATAAAAGATGTTGTGTAGCCACCATGCTAAATACCTTGGGTTCAGTTTGCAATCCTGACAGTCTCCAGACAAGCAGTGAGCAATTCTGAGCTCTTCTCCCCTTTCCTCATTTAAGTGAAAGAGAGCAGAGAATGACCAGGGAGACAGGGGAAGGGTTACCTGCTTCTCTACCAGGAGACACAAGTGCATTTAGCCTTCCTGTGCTGTCTTCCACAGCTCAGCTGCAATGCACTTTTTTAAAGACTACAGATGGGTGCTCCCAAGGCTGCTATCAGGGAGCCCACCACCAAGTGACAGGTTAATCTCTACATGCTACCACTCACAGAAGAGCTCGCGTGGAGGTCCTGGTGTCAGCTCCTGTAGTTATAGGCTGAATGTATTTCTTGATTTTAAGAGGTCACTTAATCTGAACACTTCTGGTGATAGTAATTCCAAAAGGGAACTGTGCTAATGGATTCTCAAAATATTGCCAAGCCCTTTAAGCATACGATTGTAAAATTGGCCAAGAGAGGTGGAAATTCTTCTTTCCACTAATTTCAGACACACTGCGTTTCCTTTTGAGTTTCCAGTTTTGGATGTCTTAACCACTCTGACCTCTACTTGCTACAAAATTTCAAAATCACAGATCCAAGGAAACCAAATCTAAAAAGTCCTAGGCCATTTATGCAATGATTTCCTAGATGAAACTGCTGCTACCTTTACAAAGTGTGTAATATGCACGCATGCACTCACTGGGGGAGGGAGACTGGCTTCCAGTCTTTCCTGTTACTTCATATCTTAAAAAGCTATGCCACTGTGACATAGAGAACTTTGCATAGAAATCGGGCTGTTTCTTAATGAATTTTTCCTTGACTGCTTATCCCCTATCTATAAGTTGTCAAGTAATTTATTACAATGAAATTTATTCATTTAGACTTTTTCTTTAAAAAAAAATGCCTTTGGGGTAACATGCTTGCTATTCAGGAGGATTTGTTAATATTTTCTTTCTATAATTTTCTGCACACAGCTCATTATCAACCTTCAGGTTTAAAATGGTAACGATACTAACTTATTTCATCTCGAAGTATAGGGTCACCATCACTTCGTGTCTAATGGCATGGAAGCAATTAAGTTCTCAAACTGCTGATTTTTAAGAGGAGAACTAAGGAATAAGGGCAAAAGAACTTATAAAAAAAAAAAGAAGAAGAAAAAGAAAAAAAATGTCCTGCCATTAAAAGAACAAAGTAGGGAGAAAAAATAAAAAGAATAGCATGATGTGTGAGAGAATCTCTCTAGAAAAAAACCTTACTTCCACATTTCTTTGATGTCCCAGTCTTGGCTCCCACTGATTTTAGTCAGCAGGCTTTGGGTCACTCTAAAAGTTTCTAAAACGGCTACGCTTGTCATCCTTCCTTATCCACCCTGTAAAGTTTACTTTGACCTTTGTAGTACAGATCGTCTCGGTGTTGGGTCAGCACAGTCAACATCCTTGTCACAAGTCTGCTGCCACTGTCTCTTGCACGGGAGTTAGCTTTTTCAGAGTGGATAAGATGACATTTTGAGTCAAGCAAAGTAAAATAGAATTTAAAAGTAAATAGACAAATATCTCTCCAAGCTTTGGATCCACCATGTTTGGTTTTGTTTTCATTTTCAAACAAAGAGAGAAAAGCACCATGCTTCGGCTGCAAGGGGGAGGAATAATCACAGTACAAATGAAAATGTCTTTTTACAGCATTGTCACAACAGCTCCGTGTCACCAAAATCTCCCCAGGCCCCCTTTATCTTTCATTAATTGCAAATTCTGTGAAGACTGATTTACTGGAAAAATAAGAAAATTTTATCATTGAGCCATATTAACTAATAATAATAACAAAGCAAAAAAAAAATCTATTGCAGGAATATTTATGGTTTGCTTTTATAGCCTCAAACATTTTTCATTTTGTATTTAATTTGTATTAAGGAACAGAAAAGAATGTTTTCCTTAGTTACAGGTGTCAAGTAATCTATTATGTACATATATATAAATATTTTATTATTATGAACATCCTTCCATTTTAAATATATTAAGAACTCTTCACAAATAATCTTTTTTTTTTTCATTAGCTGTATATGTTAAATATAACACTTTCATAACAGGAACTCTAGTAGTAATAGAAAAGCTCAGATGTTTTCTGCAGTGCCATAATAGGAGATATTCACTCTAAACTCATAGTCTAGATGGAGGGATTTTACTTTGTTGTAAAAAATATAAATTTTTATGGAGTTAATGCTTGCGAAGAATTCCACATTCTTTCAAAGAATCTTTCTAGAAAGCAGGTATAGACCTACTTTGTTTTCAGTGGTAGCAATGAAGCATAAAATACGATAATGAAATAGCAAGTGCTGTTTATTTTAATGTCAATCATTGTTTAGCAAAACAAATAAAATAGGAAGGGGATTGTCATAGCTCTTAAAAACTCATCTCTAATGAAGCCAATGAAAACATTTGTGTTGGCTTCAGTAAGGTTAAGATTCTGCTCTAAGCACCTATCCACCTCCATGCTTAACCTACTTGGTGTAAGACACATTGGTACAACAGTTACATGTTGTGCATAGCAGTAACTTTTTTTTTTTTTTTTTAAGTATACGCAATATAAATCTGATTTAATTTACTGTTGTACAGACCATCCATTTATATGGAGAGTTCCATGAATCTGACTGTTTTTTTCATTGTTTCACATGGTAATATAAAAAGAAGCAGAAATAATATCCAGGTTGCAGAAGAGTATCTAATGACTTACCCTAGCTCTTCTAAAATTAAAGCTCCCCCCATCCTCCCTGTACTGAACCCATGTTGTTAAGCAAATTCCCTTCATAGACACACAAACGCATGGATGTGCACGCGCCCGAAATGTCCGCTGACACAAATGAATTTTCAGACTTCTGTGGGCAGAATTTAGCCCGGAGTACCTGGTTTGTGACTGCTCATTTGCTGTCATGGTGATGAACTGACGAAGGAGAGAGGTCCTTATTGTGACACGGAGAGCTTTAAAAGCAGAATCAACAATTGAGGAAGTTGCTCACAAAGTGAATTGCTGTTGTATAAATGTTCCTGCATTTCATGTGTACTCTCAGCATGGTGGTCCCTGCTCCCTCCAGTAAGAGCTGACTTGTCCTTCAACTACAATTGCTTGTGTTGGAGGACCTGCTCTTAGACTGCTCGACTTGCAAGCAGTCTATTTGGGCCTGCTTGGAAGAAAAAACAACATACAGAAGAGAACTAGTGAATGTGCAGATGGAAGGAAAGCTAAGGGACCAGGAAAGCCTCATTTGCCCAGACCACATCAAGTGATACGTTGAAGACAAGTACCTTCACTACCATTTCCAAGTTTCTTTAAAATGGTATGCTAAATTAGTTAGTTCAGCTAATACATTGTCCATTCTGAATTATAGTCTTCCCTCTTTAAGGCAGAGTATAGTATTTGTGCACAGTGCCAGACAACCTCAGTTTTGGAGATGGAAGCCTTCTGCTCTTCCAAGAATACTAAGAGGAAGCTTCCAACCATAAAGCCAACAGAAGTGACACACAAATATCCCTCATTTCTTCTCCTCTCCTGTCCATGTATGCACAAGGCCATTTACTTTTTCTTCTCCAGAGAAGTGAAGCTTCAGATACTGGATTGGAGCAGAACATCTAGTCAGAGTGTAATGGGACCTGGCATCTCCTTTAGGACCAGCTCAGATGGAAAAAGAATAAATTGTTTTTACCAGAATGTTTTTGGTTGCCTATGAAAAATGACTGAGCAGTTGCTGTCCACTTCCCAGAAGGGCTAAAGCTTACGTTTTCTACTCCTCTGTAATGGAGTAACACTGAGATGTACTCAGGCTTTCCTTTGGCATTTGAGGATAGCATTTCTTTGTGGGGAAAAACAGCCTAACATCTAGGAGCAAGAAACATAGATAATAGTTCAATTGTGTGTGTTAAAAATAGTTGAATGCAGTAACTCCTTTGATAGAACCCTTTAAATGCAAGTTTGAACCGTGAGACAGATACAGTCCATGCTTCATAGCAGAACAGCGTACCGGCATCGCTCACCAAGTGGTACAGTGTTAAATATTATCATTTCCTCCAACCAGTGCCCTAATTATGCAGATAGGGTCTGCTCAGGCATATCTGCACAGCACTGAACAGGTGTGACAACCTGGGTTAACTAAGTCAAATGAAATAACAGATAAGCAGGTACTTGTGAGGTTGACTTGATTTAACTGCTTGAATTCTATAATGGCTTCAGTCTTAATGCCACCACTCTGAGCTACGTGCAAGCTATGGTGTCTTCCCCGCCATTTCCCACACTTTTCCCAACTACCACAAACTAGCCAACATGACCAAAGAACAGAGTTCTCATTGATTATACAGTACAGACATCTCTTTAGGATGTTGGTCACAGACTGAGCCTTACCCTATTTTTCTTGGGCTCATTAGCAAAGTTATATCCTGGAATAAAATGAAGATTAAAAAATAAAAAAAAAGACAATTCAAAGCAGGTGCAACAGAAAACAGAGAGTGGAGAAGAAGAGAGCAGGAGAGTAAAAGGAGATAAAGAAAACAGATTAAAAAAAAAAACTAACAGAATTTTCTAAACAGAAATCCTGTTTCTAAACAGAAAATTCTGTTTCTTTTTCTTGTTAGCATCAAGCATGCACAACACGCTGGAGGAGTATCATTGACAGTACATCGAGTGGGGATACCTGAAGGAGGGCAGGGCTGTATTAGAAATATGTAAAAATAAAAATAGTGCAGTCTGGTGTTGACAACAAAAGAATTGAACTATTCACATGACTAGAACATGGATACATTCCTCTTACTTTCTCTGGTGACAATTCAGACTATCTAGAAGAACAGTTTAGAGAGCTAACATTCAAAGATATTTTTTTTCATTTTTTTTCCTTCTGAAGAGATTCCTGTTACTGAAAAGCTTTTTTTTTTTTATCAGAAAGATCTTTAATTAAGCAGAATGTACTGTTAATTAGTTTTCCCACACACCAGTAAAAGAAGGGGTGGAGAAAGAGCATTTACTAAAAGCAAGCTGTAGAGAAATTATAGAATTACAGACTCAGAATGGTTGGGGTTGGCAGGGACCTCTGGTCCCACTCCCGCCCAAGCAGGGCCAACCCGAGCAGGGTGCTCAGCACCACACTCAGGAGATTTTGAAGATCTCCATGGAGGAGACTCTGCAGCCTCTCTGGGCAGCCCATGCCATCGCTCTGTCACCCACCCCATACAGAAGTGTTTCCTGATGTTTAGGTGGAACCTCTTCTGTTCCAGTTTGTGCCCGTTGCCTCTTGTCCTGGCACAGGGCACCACTGAAAAGAGCCTGGCTCTGTCCTCTTTGCACTCCCCCTTCAGGTATTTATAGGCATTGGTGAGGTCCCCCTGAGCCTCCTCTGCTCCAGGCTGAGCAGTCCCAGCTCTCAGCCTCTTCTCACGGGAGAGGGGCTCCAGTCCCTTGATCAACCTGATGGCCCTACACTGGACTCTCTCCAGTATGTCCATGTCTCTCTTGTACTAGGGGGCTCAGAACTCTTACCAGTATTTACCAATATTTACAAGCTCATCAGAGAGTAAGGACTAAGAAAGTACAGGGAATGGTTGTATGTCTTGTCGTTCAAAGTGATCTCCTCAGATTTAGGACAAGAAGAAATGCTGAAGTGATGTAAGGGCACTTTCACTATTGGTACTCAATGTTTAATGTGGTGTTCTGTGGGGAGCTAGAAGATTTCAGCCTCGCTTGCTCCCAGCCTGGCATTCTTCACACAAAAAATGAGGAAGGAAAAAGAGTCATGGACAATAAAATCAATCCACTCTGAAAAGAGAACTAAAGCATTTCATGACAGTGTTCAATACTTGCATCAGCTTGGTGCATTCACCTCAAAGACATGTACAGTAAAGATAGAATTTTTATGTGAAAGCTGACCAGTAGGGAAGAACTAAAAGGCCAAATTAATGATAAATATAACTCAAGAGCACGGTTGTTGGGGGCATGCATGCAGAGGTATCATAAAGACTACATTGTGCAGCCTCAAAATGTTCCAAGCATCCAGAAAAAGGGGACTGGCAAGATTTATCAGGAAGAAAAGAAAATCAAGAACGTGCCAAAGTGCTGTGTGAAGGCAGTAAGCCAGAGAACATCAGTAAAGTGCCAAAATCAAAAGCTGTGGGGATGACACCAGGAGCCAAACAGTGTCACTCTTTAAAGAACCTGGGTGTTTTTAATGTGATAGCACAAAAACAAATGACATCTCCTATGTGTTGAGCGCGGCAGAGATATTTCACATTAACCCTAGTTCCACCAGTAGCACTGAAGACATCTGCTTCTGGAAGTATTTTAGCCTAACGTTTAAGAATGGGCCTTCAGGAACACGCCTTGATCCTCAGGGACGTGTTCAGAAGGCACACAACATAAAGGCAGAGAAAGTAAACAAGGAAGCAGAAAGTTACCTGTTTTGGTTTGATTTCTACAAGGACTGAAGAATCCCCAGCCACACTGCCAGTTCTATCTACAAAACTAATGAAAGCGCTGCATGAGCGTGGGCACCCTTTACCAGCCCTTCCCTCTCTCCTTCCCTCCTTGTCTAAATATTAGATTAAAAAAAAATTTGAAAGATGCTCTAGACTTGACACCAAACGTTTCATGTGTCAGGAAAACAATGGTTAGGGATTTGGAGTTCTGCCCAGTATTAATAATGCAGTGAAGTACTGTGGTAGCATGAACTGCTAAAGGAATCACAGCTGCTGATCTTTACTGCTTGTTTAGATAAAAATTAGGTCTTAGTAAGTTCTTGATGTCAACTGGAGGCTTCAGGACAGCTACTGAAATATGGATTTCATATGCCATATTAATTTTGTGAGCATATGTTAAATAAACCTGTCCCTCCCCTCTCCCCCCTCTCCAGTCTGTTCATCTATCCTTTATACGCTGAAACTTCTTCTGTCCTGGCATTTTCTCCCTAGAGCTTCTGTTCCAGAAAGCTGAAACCACAACATGGAACAACAGTAATTAGAGCAGATGCCAAACTATTGTGGCAACAAAACCAGCACCCTGTGTATCAGAAATATTTCTCCTTTAGCATCCACTGCATTTTACAAGTGTGGGGTTTTTGCTTGCTTAGTCTTCCAATATTTTTGTCCAGGGACAGGGCTCCTCAGAGCTGAGTCAGCTTTTCTGGTTC
This sequence comes from Anser brachyrhynchus, assembly GCF_964034855.1. Taxonomy (NCBI): domain Eukaryota; kingdom Metazoa; phylum Chordata; class Aves; order Anseriformes; family Anatidae; genus Anser; species Anser brachyrhynchus. The sequence goes on from NC_137700.1 coordinate 15,706,747, forward strand.
TTAAACAAATCACAGAAAGCTTTGAGACTAGATCCAAAACAACAAAGCATAAAGCCCAGGTGTGTACAAGATTTGTTTTTGCTGTTTGTTCCCCCTCGTGAAGCACTGCTCAGCTGAACTTCCAACAAAAGCATCCTCCAGCTCTCCATGCACAGCATCACATAAAGATCATCAGCATTCTTTCTGTAGAGGCCACGCACCATTCTTGCATCTTAATTTCTGCTATCCAAAACAGTCAAGCACATCATCCTTCTAAACGAGGGAAATTAAATAACACTGGGCTACTACCTCACTAAGTTCCTAACAAATAATGCTGTGAAGCATTTGCCAGGGTCAATTCCCGTACTGCAACTTCCCACCTGTGCTCTGGACTACTGCAGTGATCCAGTTCGCACCTTAAGAGAGGAGAAGTTCCTCCCACACTTCTTAGATACACTCAAGTCTGAACCCGAGGACAGGGAGGACAGAAAAAAAGTGTTGAAGAAAAGTGGCTGAAATTTAGGGAGCAGCGAGTAGGGTAAGATAGTCTCATTTCTATCCTTCCACTTCTGTATCAATTATGAAACGAACATCCCAAATAAAATCAAGTACAGCTAAGCCTTCACTTCAGGAATAAGTGCCGGCTTTGCGTCATCACCAGACAGGACCAGCAATTCTCTGTTGACTCAACCCTGAGTCATTTTTCACTGGGTTTCAACTGACATTGACTTTACATCATATTCATCTGAACAAGCAACCCCTGCCCTTTCAACTAATCCTCATAGCTACAGAGAAGGAAAATCACAGGAAGGAAGAGAGGGTGAAAATACTATGGTTAAAACCTGTCTGGTAATAGAGTAACATTAAGATTCTGATGGGGTATCTAGGCCATTTCCTTACTTTATGAAGGAGTTCAATGATGTCTTTTAGGAGCAATAAATAAATGGGCTACTTGAAAGCATTCTCAAGATGGTATTGCTTTTCTTCTGCTAAGCCTGCTAATGATGGCATTTTTCCAATAATTAAGAATTTAAAGTCCTCACAACCAGCTTTGAATCAGTTCCCTGAACTGCACAGGTTCCTCGGCACTGCACCACAATCAGACCAGCCTCACGTAACAGTGAGTGCACTTGCAGAGGGCAGGCGCTCTGTGTCTGACCTTAAATTCGCTCCCCAACGATACGCCTTCAGGAGTCACCAAGCCTTCGTCCCAGTTTTCTGCTAAAAGAAGACTGACCTGGTCATTTCAGTTTTTACAAGGACTATTGCTGGTAGCATGTAAAAGTGGAAGAACATACCGCTAGCTAGGTTCCCTGCTACCAGACCGCGTGGTTTATCTCTAGGTTTTCACTTTATGAGCAATAAAGTCAGAAGTAGCTTATCTAAAGAAGCTATACAAAGTAAACTAGTTTATCTGTGCTAATCCCTCATGAGAAAAACTGCCCCATACCATCACATTAAATATTTAAAACCACCTCTCCATGATAAATTTGCATCAGGTCTGATACATTACATGTCATTAGTGAGAGTCTGTCAGCAAAACACAACAAACTGGTTTGCATTTTCTCGTCTATTCTTAGCCTTCTTGTTTATTTATTCTTACACATACAACGATGTCTCTACAAATCTGAACCCTCTATGTCAGCAAGGCTTGTATCTACAGGATACATGCAACGCTAACTTCAGAGTGAATTTTTAATCATTTCTTTTTAAGGCTGAGAACAGAACGGATCAAACATTGAATATGTTGTAATTTTCCGAATTCTTTTTATATTTTTTTTGACACTAAAGGGAAGAAATAAGATATTTCTCAGTCCTTAGTGTTTCGTCTTCAGAAATATGAAATCCTCCTTGAGACAAGAGTTGTTTCACTACCATACCTCTAAATATATACATATATATAAATCTAAAATCATTATTTCAGCTATTCTTTAAAACTGCGTATGGGCTGCCACTGTAATTTCAAAAATGGGGGAAAGAGACAATCCAGTTTCTTCTGATTTAGTTGATATACTTCCTTCAGAACACATGGAGATAACCAGAAAACGTATTATAGATTCCTAGCCTTTTCTTGAAACTTTTAAATTCCAGGTATGAGAAAGCAGTCACCCTACTTTTCATCTGGTTATGGACAATAATGAAGAACAAGCAAATACCCTCTAGCAATTTTTTTCTTTATGGACTATGGCAATGCACACAAGTAAGACAACATGAGCAACGTATTTCCAAAACTTGCTGCTTTGGGGTAAGATTTAAATTAGAAAAAATAAGCACATACAATAATTTCCTTTTCATCTCCTTACAAATAAAAAAACTCTCTGAAAGCACACACATACATGCTATATCCACCAGTTAGGAATGTTTAAATAGGATATTACCTTGCTCATTTATTCTCTGTTTTAATGTTAAGTGATATGGATAGAAACTCATACTGCAGTATAACTTAAAATATATACCTTCTGAAGTAAAGCAAAAAAAGTCTTAATGATTTTTATGATAAGATTATTTCAGATTACTTCCCCACAGGTTACTCAAGATCCACTCTTTATATGAACCTAATTTTTATTTTCACTGTGTTTAAATTATTGGGCATTAAGTTACTCTTTAAATAAGATCTATTGAGTTCGAGGGGAGAAGAGGCTATATTTTCAGGGGGGGGGGGTATTATTTCTTTTAAAAATGGGTAAGAAAAATGTAGATTTTTTTTTAGGATTTCTGATCAATTATTTCATGTGTTGCTTTTTTTCCTCCCTTACAAATACACAGAAATGCAGAATAATAAACCTACAGGGAACAATTGATTGAACTGACCAGCCACTGATTGTAAAAATGAGTCTAACAACAGGAAATCACTGATTTTGAAAATTAGGTATTATGAAGTTAGTAATTATCATTTCAAGCAAAGGAAACAACAATTTCATAGTGCCTTAGAACACAGAAATGAATGATTGACATAATATTAATAAAGTTATAAAAACATTGCCAATTTTACTAAATGCCAGTGTAAAAATTCTGCCTTTGCATCAGTCTGGAAATACTTTAGTGAAAGTTGAATACACTGAGAAATGAGAAATCAAGGATTTCCTTGTGATCTTGAAAGAGGAAACCATGAGTCTGCATAAGGAATGAAACTCAGAGGTAAGGTGGAAAAGGGAACATTTTGAAGTTAAATGTCTAAAATGGAACGTGTTTCCCATATACTTTTTAAAGACTTGCCAGAAAAGTGAGTGATAGTTATGCACTTAAGTATGACTGAAGCGATACTTCAGAATTTTGTTCCTCTGTGCAATACAAGTTCAAAAAACATGAAGAAAATACAAGTTCAGAAATATGAAGACACTGACTCAGGATTGGAGCTAGGAAAGGCAAATAAACAATGCCACAAGATTAATAGTGCTGTCCATGCAAATTCAGCTATTCACATTCTTTGATGTTAGAACTAATTTTGTCAGCACCTCGTGATGGAAAGCAACTATTAAAAGTGGAATTTCATGGGGGGAACTGAAGCTCAGAGAGGTCAGGATTAGGATAACTCTACAGAGTTGCTGGTATTTGGCTGATCTGGGCTCTAACATAAAAGTGGCCCCCTGGTTCTCCTGCTCTACACCCAATACAGCAACCGGCACCGACAGCACAGCTCGAGGAACCACGTGGGGATAACAGCTATGAAAGAGAGGAACTATAAACTTCCAGCTATAAAGGAAGCAGTGGATTGGTGTGCTCTTTGTAATCCCTACCAGCAGCCACACATCTTGTCAGTGCCCAGTGTCTAGTGGGGAAACCGATGACGCCACGTGAGGACCGAACTCATTCAATGCCTGTCATTCGGTGGTGCTTTGGGAGGATAACACATTTCTTGGTGGAGCGTCTCTCATCACTTGGGAGAGTTACAGGAGTCAAAATAAACACTACAGAAATTCCTAGGACTAGAACTGAGGGAAAACATTGAATCATATTTTTATAATTATTTGGGAATAAAGATCCTTATCTTCTAATCAACAATTTCCACAGCATTTGGCAGTAAACAAGTCTGTAATGCGAAGAAGCCAGACCACAGTGGGATGCTGAGTCATGTTTTCCACACACAAGCTTTTTCCCATTGAGCTGGCTTCTAAACAAAGCATCTGGGAGAGAATTTTTGTTTCAAAGACTGTGAAAGAAAAGCAAGCAGTGTCTTTTTTCATTGCCAATGTGTGAAGGAAATAGATCTCAAGCTCCTCTTCTGTTCTGATAAAATACTACTATTCTGTGGTATGAAATGATACATATATATCACCCCAGCCTTGAATTTTGAGGGATTTGATGGCAGTATTGATAAGCATTGATAAGATTCATGTTTTCCCACATGTGGTTGACACGTTAACTCCAAAAACACCCTCCCTCCAGTGTCCATTATTATCCAAAGAAATAAGCTGACGGCATTGCAAAATGGTCATGATTTTAGCTATGCCAAAAGGAGCTTGAAATACAAGCAATGTCACCCAGGGATATGTCTGGTAAAACATTTCAATACTTTTCTGAAACTGTTCCTATGGGCAGGACATCTGTAGAGCTGCCACTGAAGTTAAAGCCCTCATCATCCCGGAAAAGACAATGTGGGGAATTGAGCAGATGGAAATCTACCTATGCTCATCTGGACCTATCCTGTCTGCAGATTAATGCCATCTTTGAAACAAGAAGCTGTCTCTCCCCTCAAATCATAAAACTACATTCATGGCCCTCCTGGCACAGTAAGGGAAGAAAAAGAAAATTCATGGATGGAAACCCAGGACAAAATAGATAACCAAGAATGTAAGGATGTTTGAGGAGGTAATTTTATGATTGTTCTGCTTATCTATCTGAATCCATTAAAATAATAATAATAAAATAAAAAAAGAGGTCGTCTTGAAACAAAAGTAATGGTATTGTCTAAAATTTCTTTATAATAAAGAGGCAGAGGATGCAAGAAAATGTAAGATTTCTGCTACCCTAGTCATTTATTTAAGATCAGCATTAGCAGGGTCAGCATGGCATGGCAAAAGGAATCAAATAAATTAAATATTACTCATCTGTACTTCTTTCAGTTTTACACGTTGGAAGTTTCATAAAGTTTGCACATTCATTCATACAAATATATAGTAAAAGGTCCTAGAGATCCTGGCCTACTGGCCACATCCTACCAAAAAAAAAATATTTTGCCTTATCTTTCTTAGCTTCTTTGCAAAACTGAGTATCTTTATGGATGGGAAACTGAAAGCCTGATATTCTGAGTCTGTAATTAATCTTGTAAGTTGTAAGGATTTCTACGGAATCAGGATTGATTTCTGCTGTTGTTGCTGATTCAAAACAACAAAAAAAAGTTAACAAGCAGATTGTCAGATACAATTTCTTCATGAAAAGAAGCAGCAATTAGGATACCTTCTGTGTGGGTAAACTGCCTGACCTCTCCAAGAAGCAGAAGGAAAAGGAATGGCCATGGTGTTACTGACAACTTCAAGCCATCAGCTTGCACTCATACACATTCCTTCATCAGCTCCACAAGAACAGTTTCTTTATTCTGTGTGAGTTGAAAGACTTGGGAGGATGGCTAGAATCTATTTTTAACAGATGTTTGTGAATGATTGCGATGACAATCTGGGGACTCTGTACAGTAGAAGTTTACACACTGACTGGCACGAGGGATTCTGTGTCTCTCTCATTTAAAGGAAAGTTTAACAGCACGTGGTTCTAGAAGATACCATGTCAAGGTCCCTCAATGAAAGTTTTACCAAGCCTTCCTTTGGCTGAAGTTGAGCCATGCCTAAACTTACACGCTTCAAACAGAAGACATCCTTGTAAAGGAGCACATTTAAGTTGGTCAATGAACCTCTCCTGAAATGCCTGGCTCAAAAAGACACTCACTACTCAGCTCCCATAAAACTGAATGTGTAGCAATAAATATGCATTCTTCTCCCAGATCAGAAATAACCACCTCTCAATGGAAAGGCAGCCAAAGGACTCAGATCACTTCAGGAAGGTCATCTAGGCTAACAACTGGCACAGGGCAGGTTGAGTATCTTGGTGTCGGGCTTCTCAGAAGTCCAGAGGAGATCAGATCATCTCTGTATTTTTGGTTAGCACCTAGAAAACCAGATCCCACACTTCTGAGAGCTCTGCCTGAGGACAGGAAGCAATTGGTATTTCTGTAAGCTATTAGACACTGGCATTGCACTCTACTCTAGTCCTCAAGGTGTTACATTCCCTGAGTAGTTTATTGAGAAAGGCTAGGGCAAAGAACTTGACAAACTTCAAAAAAGCCTATAAAAGCTATATACGAAGTACTCTTGGGTATCAAGAAAGAGACAAGAGACACAGAAAACAGTGAGACATGCAGACAAGAAAGGCCCTGCCAGAATTATAATATTTCAATGGAGAATTATAAAAAGAAAAGAAAAAAAAAACTCACTTGATTAATACAAATAATATCTACATTTTTACTTAAGTGATAAACTACCAGAAATGAAGCAAACTTTTCCGGTAAACCTTCTTCAGCTATAGAGTACTCATAAGGTCCAGCATTTACAAAGGAGGTATTTTGCAACATCGAATTACTCCAGAAATTTTAGCCTTATCTAAATTAGTTCTGCCCACGCTCTCAGACAGTAAATTTCCCCACAAGTTTGCATATTGATTTTTCCCATTTTTTATTTATTTCAGATTCCTCAGGGGTGAAGAGAAAAAGTCTATTAAGCAGCTAACAGGAAGTTTGGGTTCTGAAGGGTTTTTTTGCTGTTAAATGTCTCTCTGGCTGGATCACTTTACAAATGTAAATTAAAAGGTTTAAAATGTAGTGACCTGGTGTAGAATTCTAATTTGGCTCAGACAACACATTTTCTCATTCAGAACACAATATATTGTCTTGCTATTCTGACACCCTGCTGATCTGGATCAAGACTCATTAGCCCTGAGCTCTCCTCTGGTATGTAGAAAAAGGATTTTCTAAAGGATTTTTATGCTATTTTTCTAGTCCATCCATTTTGCTTCTCCTTTTCTGAAACTAATGGTGCAATATAACATACACTTATCAGTCCCATGGACCTCAGCAGGTAAGGACAAAAGCAATAGTCAACAGCAGTAACTCAAGAGATTTACAGAGAGGTAATTGAGTAGTCTGTGAATACTTCATTTACCCCCAGTTGTCCCTCTGGTTTAAAACATCCTTTGGATAGATTTACACTCCCGTAGCACTCACTGGCCAGGGCAGCCAACCCTTAATGCCACTACAAAACAGTACTGCTTCTCAACGCTTCTCAGATGATAACAAATGGTTTAACCCTGAGCATTTGATCTCCCACAAAGGTGCAACTCTTCCAAGAGATCAACAGGGTTGTATAATGAAATGAGTACCTAGACAGTACTCAGCTGGTCATTTATTAACTGATTTATAGCACTTCATGATTAAGTTTAATTAGTATTTATCTCTGATGAAGCTCTTGCTGTACAAAAGTTTTCAGTACAAAAAGGGCTACAGAATTTGCTCTTGGGTGGAGACCCAGCTCACCTGAACCTGCTTTGGAGAGGCTGGCAGACCCGAATCTGCTTAAAAGGGGAAGGCAGGCAATTCTTAGCCAGCAGCTGATGTGTGCTGGGCAAACCTCTGCTTAGAAGCAAGATCAATGTAAAGAGAGCTATGAATTAACAGGACTGATCCCTCTGGTTCCCAAGACAATGCAAAAACTCCTAGCTTAGCCATCTACACTATGCTGTTGTGGTCCTATTTCTGAGTACAAGAATTTAAGCAGAAGTTTCTAATCCTGGTATGGGTCCATGTCCATTGCTGAGACAAAACATCTTTAGCTTTTTAATGGAAAAACTGTGAGAAACTGGAATAACTTTATAACCTGTAGGTGTCTTGCCAGAAGCACGGAAAGTTTCCTGAAAGTGACTTTATGTTTTATCTCTGATTGCCAGTCTCTGGTTAACAAGCTCTGCTCCAGCTTTAATTCATTGATCTGATAAGGCTCATTGGTTGTCACACAGCTCTGAAGTGCTGCTTCATGGTGTTTTCTGGGCAGAGATTTAATTTTAGACAGGACAGAATCAAGGGCCAAGAAACTTAGGTCAAAGCATTTAAAACAGTGAATAACAAAGTAAGAGCAGTCACATTTCACACCTGCACTGAATAGCACTATTGGCTGTGACAGAAAAATAATCCTGCAAGAACTCACCGAGCTGAGCTCCCTCTTGTATTAGGCAATTGTATCATACATGCCTTTTAGGCTGACTGAACTATGTAGTAGCAAGCTTACTGTTTTGGGTTTTGTTCCCACAGCTCCAGCAGGAAAGCTATTCCAGCATCCTTCAGCACTGAGGGTTGAGACTTCACTGTGCTTTGAGGCAACAGCTCTTACTTCAAACTAGAGCAGGCTACAGACGTACACCCAGCCTCCTGAGATGCTGCAGCAGATGTGCTGTAACCCAGACACATCTGAGCTCATACACCAACTTCAGAGTTTGCAGGACTGTGTTACTGCAGTAATTCCCTGGGCAACCCTGTCTTCACACTGTTGAATTGTCCCAGGTTCACTTCTGCCCTGGACGTGTCTCCACCTCATCAGCTCTCCTGGCTTCATTCCTGGGTTCAGTGACAAACTCTCCCTTGCGGAAAACTGGCAACGTTTTAATTTGGGGCCATGACTAACATCTGCAGCCCCCTCCTCTTTTTCACTGACAAGCTTCTGGCTGCTGTTTTGCCACAGTGGTGCCCAAATCAACATGATGAAGTAATTACCACTTTATCCTGACTTGCTCTGATGCAGCCTAATTTCCTGGTCAGGTTCTTCTGCATTACCTTAACTCTTAAATCCTGATTTCTATTTCAGTGATTTCATAACCCTTTCGAACACACAGCCCTTTGCCTTGAAGCTTTTTTTTTTGTTGTTCCTAAAATAAATTCCAGATGGCTTTTATACCTGTAACTTGAGGACACTGCTAGTATTTAAATACTTAACAGTAGCTGATATTTTTCCAAAGCCGTTTTGAATTTGAGAGCCTTAATACAAGGGGTTTTTCCCCATGTTTTTCAATCATTCCTCCGTTCCCCAACAGCGATACCCCACAGCCCCAACTACTTAACTCTGTAATAACAGAGGTATCCCAAAGAGTCCTCACATGTCCTTCTTAAACCCAATATTTTGTTGTTCTTACCCCACAGCTAATGGAGGCACTTGGCTGTGTCTGGCACACCACCACCACACAGACTGAGGTGTTTCTGCAACATCCAATTCTCCATTTGGCTTCTTGAAAGTTTCTCCACCATTTCCATGCTGCCATCGCAGCTCATCTCCTCTCCCTGCCACCCTGTTATCTCCTCAGTCCTCTCTCACCCCAGCCAGCTCTCCCCCTCCCACAGAGGCTCTCCCTGCCTCTCCCAATGATTCAAAAATTCAGCAGTGCTCTGTCACTATTTCAAATGCCCCTCCTCTCTAATACAGTAGACTTATTTAATTAGGACGACTTAGGTTTATTTATTCATAAAAAAATGCATTTGGAGCAGTAATAGTTAAACCACATTTTGTGTTATTCCTGTGACTCACCTTGAACACACTTTACAGCCACTGCTATGGCTGATGTTAATCGTGCCTGCACCGTATCACACTTGCACACGCCTTAAAGTGGTAAAAATGTTTAAGAAGACCAGGTTTTCTTTTTGACTTGCCTTGTAGCTTCAAGAACATTTAATAAAATCACCCAAAACAAACTACTGTGTGAAACTTTTTTCTCTCACTCCTTGAAAGAGAAGACAACTTCCTTTCCTTCCTCTTATTTCCTTCAACACAAAATACATGCAGGTATATTTTATTTCTACCTTGTCTCAGAAGTTGAAGCTGCTGCATGTCTATGCTAGGCATGAGCAATGCGTCAGATAGACACACAGGCCAAAATCCAAGGGGCATGCAGACGGGGCAACAGAGGTAGATAGCCTGATAATTGGCAGTTCAAATCACAATCAAATCAAATGTTGACTATTGTGTAGGAAGTTGGTGTCTCTTTTGTTTTAGGACAGTTATAAAACACGGGGTCAAAAATGATGTAGCTAGGAGCAGAAACTGCTAAGGAAATTTCCTGTTTGTCAAAACTCTGGTGAGATTCTTATGTTCACATGAAAAATGAAGAAAGAAAAGCTGAATGGTAAATATTTGTTCTGAAGAGTTTGCAGAGTCAACAGCTGAAAAGTTAGTCTGTGCCTACTTCAAATATATTTAGGTAGAAGCAGTGGACACAAAAAAAAGTCATAAACTTTACCTTTCGCTGATTTTGAGATTTCTGGATGCATACATATGTTGTACTGGCAGTTCCATCCTCTGAAGGCAGAACTAACAAGAAAAATAGAAAAAAAAAATAGGTTTCTCAAATCGGAGCAAACATGTTTCTTTATAAATTTTCCCACTTTTCCAGTTCTGTTTCCTTTTTAGCATATACAGGCGGGTAACCTGATGACCCCCCTCTTTTTTCACGTGACTGGAAATTGCTCGCTGATATAATCACAGAGCAAAGAAGACAGATTAAGGACTCCTTTTGCATGCTGCATAGCATTTTACCTACCAAACCAAACTGAACCAATATTTTCTCACAGTTCCAGATTTTGTTGCTAATTCAAATTATTTTCAGAAATATACAGATCAGTGGAAGAGCAAGCAACAGCCTTTTGGAACAACGGCTCCAAGTAAATGTTCCAAAAGAGACTGATCTGTTATTTTGTGAATATCTAGGCTTGATTAAAAAAAAAAATGTCTATGCTATTTTTCAAAGATGAAGTGAAGGGTTTTGACTGAACTTCATAAAATGGATTTTGACTGCACGTGATGTATGAGCACACAGAAAGGCAGTGAAGGCAACGGTTTTATTATTCAGCAAAAATATAGGAGGGTTTCCCGTTTTATTTGAGAAAATAATCCTGTATTCAGGGATTAAAAAATACAGTCTAACAACTGGAAAAAATCTATGAAAGGTTAGAGATATTTCATCTTCATTTTCTACAAATCCAAGCAAGCTGACCAAAAGCCATTACGCTAGATTCACTTACATAGTAGAAAATCTGTTTTAGTCCTAGGATGATATCCCTAATGACATTTTAATATAAAAAGGAATACATTTTGTATGTCAACTGAATATTTTAGAAAAGATGATGCAAGTATTACCAAGAGTTTATAGCCTGTGCAAAAAACAGCAGCAAAGCATTTGTGATCATTAGTATTCATAGCATATAACATCACTTTACCATATCAGCATTTTCCAGAATTTCAAACAAGTATACAGGTAATTATCTTTTTACCTTCATGTCAGAAATAGCCAGGACTTTCCTCATCCTTTCCACCTCTTATTTTAATGCATAATGCAGCTTCTCAACCAAGAGACTCTTAGTTCAGCTCTGACAGATAGCATGAGTTCATGCTGAAGGAAAGCTTCTGTCCATGGCAAAACTTAAAAACGCCTGACAGAGAAGGATTCTCTACCACAATGCAAATTAATTCCAGAGAATTAATTTGCTCTGTATAGGAAGCAGTTTGTGTCTTACACTTCCCAAGGTAAGACAGACCTGCTTTAATTCCCTCAGAACTTTACCTATGAAACAGGAACGTTTGATTTACACCACCAAATGTCCTACAGGCAATAACAAAAAAGAGGGAAGCAGCTTTCATTTGGCATAACGTTAGGACAGTACGGCAGCCGGTCACAGCCTGTTTTCTGCCATCGAGAGAAGTGATCTGGGAGTGGATGCGAGTGAGCTCTGAATCTCCGAGGGGGAAGACAACTGCACTCAGGACCTGTGAGCTATCTATTTACACGAGAGCGTGCATTTCATAAACCACCTTGTTGCTTTGTGGCCAATTACCCTGGGCTTTATGTTAGTGCTGTTTTATTTTATAAGTGTTGCAGAAGGAAAATATTTTAGAATTGGACTATACCCATTTTCTTCAGCAAACACTTTTATTTAGAAAGATATCCTATGCCCTTCTACCAGGTTTAGCTATAAAAACAAAATATTTATTGTATATAGGTAATTAGGGAGGGATCAATAAAACATATTTTTGTAGTCATTGCGTTGAGGCAGTAGGGATTGCTGAATTTGCACCTCTCACTCTCTCTCTCTCTCTGCAAGCCTAAAAATATAATTTGAGAAAGACCAGCTTGCTGTAAACAGTAATGTTACAAGGTAGGGATTTAAGTGAACGTAAACAGCACAGCAAACATAAGCCCACATATAGAAAAGTATTGCTCTGAATGCTGGATTTGTTGGAGGAAGCACAGTACTGTGCTAGCTTGTTTCTTTTAAATGCTCACTTCAGGTAAGGCACACCATTTTTCAAATTGCTTTGCATCTTGTTGTCCTCACCATTAGTAACTATTCAAAACCATGCCACAAAACAAAACAAATTCCCATTGTCCAAGCCAAACTTAATTTAAAGTATTCAGTTGCATTATTCCAAACTCGTTCATCAGTTTAGTGTCACAGCCTTCAAATCAGAAGAAAAATGGGTAGTGGTATCGGGGCTTTGAAAGAGCAGAAAAAACACTTATTTTCTTACTGAAGATGATCTTGTAGTGCTGTCCCTCAACCAAAAGATACAAAAAGTACATGGAAACCTGGAAAAATTCTGACTTTTTGACTGCCATGGTTGTTTTGTTACTACATATGCCTTCTGAGAGTTTTCTTTTCCTAATTTCTCCTAAGAGCACGAAACAGATAAATACAAATAATATCAACTGTGACAGAGGAGAGACACCTGCTCACTTGGACCTCTTTGTTTCATACCACGAGGAACCCTGCATCCCTTCATCTCTGCTCCTTCTTCCCCAGAAGCTACACCTGCACCCCTAGTCCCCATGGAAGTCAAGGGCAGGCAGGGCAATGTCATTAGAAACCAGCACTTCATTGAAACTGGAAAAATAATTGAAGAAAATCACCTTCATAATGGAAGCTCTTAGGTTACTTTATCTATAACTGTCACCACATATGGCAATAAAGCTTTATTTAAAGAGAAGAAAAGTGAACTGTTGGAAGGATTCGCACATTTCAGCAGTGATGAAGTAGATGTTGGAGCCAGGCCACTGTAAGGTTTAGCTGCGTAGTAGTGGTGGGTGATATTTGTTGTCTGCAACAACAAAACCCAATGGAAAACCCCTGTAGCACCTCAATTTTTATGTAAATGACTGTGCTAGTAAAGGATGCTGAGAGAAGAAAATAAGCGGAAATAGAATATACAAGGCTGAAATATTTTTAAATATTCACTAATATGATTGAAAAGTTTCCTGAAGATGCCAGCAGCTGTTGAAGCAGGGCAAGTCTATTTGCACATTCCTAATGCAGAGACAGTCGTGCTCACAGCAGATGTTTGTCCGTCACACCTTACATGCCCCAAAACAGATGCATTGCCCAATTAAACAAAAATGCACTGAGGGCATCTCTTGGGCCACAGCAGCTGCGTCCTTACAAAGGTAGGAAAGTTCCCATGTTATGTAAACAACATCAATCTCCCCTGAAACATTAAGATGGAAAACTTGTTTAATTACGGTTCGGTTTCTCCTCTCTTCCCCTGGAAAAGGAATGAATTCATTTATGAAACGAGAATTGGTTTTAATATTTTTTTTTCTGATTTAGCTTAATACAAAGCTATAAGAGATTGGATTTGTGAAGTGAAATGTCTACCTGTCTGCCTACAAAGGCAACAAAGGAAGAAAAAAAAAAAGGGATGAGGCTAAAACTGGGACAATGAGGGCAGACAAATTAAAAATGGATTTAGACATTACATTTCCTAAAAAGTACAGAAAATAAGCTATTACTTAGCTGCTACTATTAAACTAAGAATGAGAAACAAGTGGTAGAGTTAAAACTGCAAGTCATATTCCACTTTGTACAATCGGGGCCTTCCGACTGTTACGTGCAGCAAACCTTGATTTCTGCTGCGTGTCAGCACGGGGCCCTGCAGCAGGGAGCAGGGCAAGCCAGGATGCTTCAAGTGCCACAGACTTCATTGTTTACTGAAGAATTAATTACAGATGTGCTGCAGCAGTCACAAGTTCTATTACAAAATATGAAGTCATGGCAATACCAGCTGCCTAGGTAATACAACCGCTTCACCTTTGACAGCAAAAGGAGGAGAAATAACTCAGAGCGTCCACCCCTCCTCCTCTCTAGGGTTTGTATGAAAAATGTAGGTCTGAAGGAGGGAACAGGGGTTATATTTTCTCCATATCCCGACTCCTATCAGAAGCAGCAGCCTTATTGAACTCACTTTCCCACTTGGGAAAGGAATAGGATAGTCTCCTTCACTTAATTACTCTGATTTCTGATGGTCCCCCTCTTCAGTACAAAGTGGCTGATATACCTTCGGATTTTCTGAAGATTCAGACTGAAGACAAGTGCAAGAAAATCAATTTCTCAAACTAGATGTCTGACAGCAGCCAAGGGGGTCAGAAGACTGGTCAGAGAGGGCTCAGGGAGTGCCTTGGGGACTGCTTTAATTGACAGATGTATTCAGTTATGAAAACACAGTTAGCTGATACCAGTGCACAGTTGTCTTTTTTCCACTAAATGGCTATTCAAATCGAAGTGGAAGACATCAGATGAACTTGTTAGTATGTGTTAGATAAACACCAGTGGTCACTTCATTTACCATCTCTAAAATACTAGGAACTCAAAGGCGAAACCTAAAACCAGCGGTCAAGGCTAGGTCGGAGAATGGAAATCATAAAGTACAAAACCATACCTGCAGCCTTTTCCAGCTCAAAAGCTGCTTCAGGCAGCAGCCAGAAACGAGTAACTGGAATTTCCCCTTGCAGAGGATGCAAGTCAGGGCTTTCACAAAGACTCCACTAAGTGCCTCCGTTCTTCCTCAAGCTTGCCTCTTTCCTCCTACGCTTGTCTGCAAATCTCATCCCCTCAGTACAAAGAAGAGAACAGAAACTTGAGGCTGTATTTTGCCTTTGGCTGGAATGACAAACACTCTTTATAGCAGAAACCCCTCATTTTTAATCATTACCATTTGTAATTATTATGGCCACATACTAATGTATCCCTAAGCATCTAAATGCAAGAGGAATGATTTGAGAAAGACTGGAAGGCAGATGCCACCAACCCAGCAGGTCAATGAAATCAGCTAGTAATTAAAGTTTCCTAAAGAACTCATTCCTTCTGATTTCTTTTCAGTAACTTGAAAAGACGACACAGAGGGGGTCCTTCCTTTAAATGCAACGATATTTGTCAAAACCATTTGTAAATATTAGTTCAGTTAAAACAACACATAAGATACAAAATGTAATTAAGTTCTGTATAGATTTCACTTTCACGGGAGACTAGGAACAGCAAGGCAGAAATGATGTTATTCTATCAGTTTCTAGAGCTCATTGGAACCACTAATGACTTCAAAAGCCCACGAGTCATCAGCCACACACAAAACAATAGCAATGGCAGTGACCCCAGCAGAAAAAAAGAAAAAGAAAAAAAAGAAGTGACATAGGCAGCAAGCAATAAAGAGAGATGAAGCTGGAATACAGAGGTTACTGATTCGCAGGATGCCAAAGAGCAATTCTTCAGCTGTTGTATTTCTGCGTCCCTCCTAATAGGCACGCAACAACGGCTGGCCAGAAACTGCAATTCCAATTCACTGCACATCTCCGAACCGAGGATCTGACTCTTTGCAAAAAGACATCTCTGCAGATACTCACGGAGGCAGCGCAAACACAGCCCAGCAGCGTGGGTCCTGGCCAGTGGGCAAGCCGTGCGCTGCACACAGCTAGCCTCTGGCTTTGCACATTTCAGAATTATTCATTTATTTACTTAGTCACTTAATGCTTTTAGTAATATGGGGAAAGGACAGGCTGGTTTAAAGAAAACAGCTTCCACAGGAAAAGAAAAAAAAAAAAAAAAAGAAGCTTGTACAATTTTATTTACTGCACCCAGATCTGTTCCTACTTTTGAGTAGGTGAAGAGACAAAGCAATCTTTTCAATAATAATCTAGGAGAGGAAAAAAAAAAAGGCACTAACTTTGATTTCTTTTTTTTTTTTTTTTTTTTTAAAAGTCAGCATCTGGCCACCATTATTCCCAGCAAAACCTCCTTTCCCACTTTCTCCCTTGAAAACTTTTCTGTGGACGCCATTATCTTCTGGAGATTTGTCATCCTCTCATCACTTGGTGGTTAATCACAGCACAGGCTTTGGCCTATCTTTTTTTCTTGGGTTGGACAGGGGATCTGCACTTACATCACTCTCCCTTCCTCCTCCAGTCTCATGTTTGCAGCTTCTTTTCCTAGGAGACCTGACAGCATCCTTGCTGTCCTCCCCAGTGGGATGTTTAACTAGCATGGTTATTTTCTCTTTTCCAGTTAAAATGATCGTTCTTTTCAATACATCACAGAAACAGACAGAGGCTCCATACAAAGTGTATACAAAAAGTATATCCAATTTAGGATATTACTTATGGAAAAAAAAAACACCACAACAACAAAAACAATCATCGAGCCAAATAGCTCTGTACAAAAAAGAGCTTGGAAAAACACCTTCTAAAAGTCACTGGCCCCTCGTATCTGCTGGTGCAATCATCTCTTCAGCAATCCCAATGAAACAAGCCGTGTTTACAAAACCCGACTGTCTAGGCAGGCAAACATGACTTATCTGACCAAGCAAGTCAGCTGGCAGAACCGTCCCTCCCTTGGGATGCACTACTGGGCAGCCCACGACCCAAAGATGCACTGTGATCAAAAATCCCTCTCTCTGATCTCCTCCCATGTCCTTCAGCTGTGTGACCAAAGCCCAGCTGAGCCCATCTCTGCACAGCGGTTTGCACACGAACCAGGATGAGTTAAAATGTTCTTCATCCAATGCCTCTCCTTTTATTTTCTTGATGTGTTTTAGGAACCTACTACAGGGTGCACTGACTTCTGCAGGAAGGATAGCTAACAGGCATGCTTAAAGAAGAAAATAATCTGAAATTCTGAAGTTTTTTTTTTTTCCTTCTATATTAATTTTTATTCTTGTCTTTCTGTCTTGGTCTGCATAATCTTTATAGCTGAAAGAACCTGAGCTTGTTTTAAAAATTCCAGGTTGAAATAAACAAATCCAGTAGCCAAAGTAAGTATGGAGATCTGCTATGAAAAATCATGAGAGACAGGGATCATTTTCTGAGAACAGAACTAAACCATAAATCATAAATAACACAAAGGCTCCAAGAAAAGAAATTCTGGGGAAGAAACAACGCATTTCTCCCCGTTGTGGTTTGGACTGTTGTTTGAATGTTGATCTCAAAACACCTCAGACGCTCTGTAACACTGCAGTGAAAGCTGCTCAGGAAATAAATATGACTGCTAACTCATGGAAGATTTCTTCTCTGACATCTTTCTGATTAAACTAATAGCTAGACATCTAAATGTATATTTTAAAATGTGCTTCTTAACTGCCTTACTCTCTAATAATTTCAAAATCTCAAACCAGACCAGCAGAACTGAAAATTTTTACTGATATTTAGAGACAAGAATTTTCATCCAGGCCAAACTCTGTAAACAGGAAAAGAAAAAAAAAAAAAGCTGATGAGTCAAACATGAGGTCTGCTATGGGCTTTGTTCTCCTAGTCTGTTTTATATGGTACATGCAAAGATACAGCAGTGACGGGTGGCAAAACGAAACCCTGAAACAGGCCGTCCCACAGCTCCCTGGTACCTCAAGGCAGTTATGAAGAGCTGCTGCTAACGCCCACTTCCTTGCATTTTTTTTTTCTCCAGATGAGACCTGCAGTCTATCAGCAGGAGAAGAATCGCATTTCATTTTCAAACCTATGTTGTATGCATTGGCATGCAGCAAAGGAAAACAAACAACAACAAAAAAATCTTAGTTAGCTTTGTCTTTACAAACCCAGGCCCCCATTTGGGAGAGACATTACAGTTCCTGACCAGACAGCTGCTGCTCTGGTGAGAGCTGGGAGCAAAGCAGAGGGAAGGAAAAAGGGGGTTAAATGTGAAGAAGAGGCATATAATTACACCTATTATCTGCCAGATGTTATGCCAACTAACATAAACTGATCCAGAATTTGGCACTCTGCTAGTCAGGCTTAAAATTCCCCCTGCCTGGCCCTCAATGACCCATCCAGCACACAAAGACACAAAAAAGTTTCTTGAGATTGACAGCTACAAGGGATGGGGGGCAAGAAAGCTTGTGGTATACATACAGAGCAGTAGGAATATGGCTTCTTTTTCTGGGTTTTGATCTGCAAACAAACAACCCAAAATAAGCAGAAAGCCTCAGCTCTGCAGCTGGCCATTGTGCTGGCGTTTGGGTGCAGCTGCATGGTACTATTTCCTCATCAGGAATGCCCATAGTTTATTTAGGTAATATTTATGTGCTTACCTGAAGGAAAAATCTCCAGTTATTTGTATAATGGAACAGGGGTTGTTTTCAGATCAAAATAGAAGGCCGAGAAGCCTCATTTTAAGGGTATTTCAGCCTACGAAGATATTTTAAAAAAATGGGAAATGGAATAAGATTTGTAATTAGAAAGAAATTATATGCTTCTTGACTCTGGATTAGAAAAAAAAAAAAAAAGTCTCTTTTTCCTGTTATGCTTTTAACAAGGAATCAGACTGCAGCTTTAAGACTTTACAGTGGAGAGCATTGTGGAGCAACCTGAGAAGCAAATGTGGTAAAGGCTTTGTTCAAATTATACCACTAAGATGTTCTTATTTACTTGAGTTGGCTTCAGATCAGGGTCAGAAGCCAGAAAGCCCTGTGCTTGGCACGGAGCAGAGGAGAAGCCCTGCTCCATGTGGCGCAGGATGGGCTGAGGCCCCTGCAGGCCCTGGAGGCCCTGTCAGCCCCTGCTGGCCCCATCCCCTCACACAGCCAGCGCCTGACGGCCACCCAAAGGCACCTGGCAGCTCTCAGGAGCACTGCTGCCCCTGTTCCTAGCTTAACACCACAGCCTTCGCTGGGGTTACGACAACTAAGCTGCACACCTCAATTTTTGCTGCCGATGCCTTCTCACTTCCCTGCCACCTCTCTGGGAGAAGCTGCCATGGTCTCTGAGCACTGAAATCTGTGAGCACCAGACATGTCTTTTCAAAAACAGCGTTTAACATTCACCATAGTGTGCCCTGCCCCAGCACTTCCATGTGAACTGAAGCTGCCATGCTGAGGAGTATACAGCCCACGCTGGGTCACAGAGGGGAAAAAATCTCCCTTTCCACGCACCGGGTAGGAAGCAGGTAAAGGTGAAGGCAGCAAGCAGCCAGCACAGCACCAGCATATTAAACCTCACAGGAAATCACAGAGCCAGCTGCTCTGGCTGAAAAGGCACGGGTAGCATAGGATCCTTTTGGTTTTGCCAGGGCAGACATGTGAAAGATGAATATTGGCTTTTCTATTTGACTGCAAAACAGCAAGAAACATATCCCAAATGCAGGCCTGGCACAATGGAACAGCTGGGTGGATCTTTTTGGCCTGCCCAGCATTTACATAAAATTTCTATTCAGGCTGAAGAGCATTTCATACCAGTAAAGCAAAGTTTCCATGCCACTAGCGCTGTCAGGGCCCCTTTCCCTCTCACACTCTGGCTAGCACGACTGTGACCGCCAGAAAGGGAACAGGCCGAGCGTGGCCGCTGCTGGTGCCCCTTGGCCTGGCAAGGCTGCTGCCAGCCCAGCTCCTGGCCCCGGCTGCAGCCCGGCAGCAGGCACAGCGCTGCACAGGCTTCTTCTGAGAGCACGGCTCCTGCTGGCAGCAGGGGGGTCCTCTGCCCCACCACACCTCCACAGCTGCCCTCAGAGCCGGGGCTCGGCTCCTGCCCAGCGTGGGGGCACAGGGCCCCCCTGATGGCCAGGGGAGGGCACGTTGTGGAGATGTCACCTCCATCTTAGAAGACGTGAGAGCCAATGTGTAATTAATGATGGCTTGGGACTTTGGATAATGATAGCACCTTGTCTTCTGCAGCGCTGGCAGATCATCACCCAGTGTCAAGAAGTGTACTCCGTGTCACTAACTTGGCACCTCCAATCCTTCTTTCAATGACTGTTCTGAGTTTTATAGCATCTTTTTAGTTTAAAACCACACAAACATTGCCTCATTAAGCTGCACAGCTCCCATTTCAGATAAATAATGGTTGTTATCCTCATTTTAGAGCCCAAGAGCATGAGATCCAAAGAGGTTAATTAGACAGGCCATGCAGCCAGACAGTGCCAAAGGCAAGCCTGCAACACTGGTGCTGCAAGTCTGGAGAAAGAAGTGCACTTGGAAAAGCCAGTACAGGCAGCATTTCCACTGATTCAGAGAGCCAAAGCTACCCGGACAATTCATTTCATATTTGGCAAATGAGATAAAGGTTTCCCTTCCCCAGAAGAGCCCCCAGGAATCCCTGTAGTCAGTTCATCTGATAAGTGTGGCTACCGCCAGAGCTAAAAGAAACCTACAACACATTCAGCAGAGGTTAAATCGCACAGACTCAACCACGTCGCCACACAGCCATTTTGTGCCCATGCTTATTCCCACTGCCAGCAACTCTGACTGGAGCAACAAAGGACCCACCATGCAACAAGCAGCAGCAATGCCCACTGAATACTTCACGAATTTACTATTTCTTTATAAAATCACCATCGTTATTTCAAAACCTTTTGGCCAAAGTTTTTTTTTTTTCCATGTAATTTAAAATAATTATGAGAAAAAGATGATTGTATTATTGTCATAAATTCGTAATGAGGTTAAGACTATCTGGAAGTTTTAACCAAAGCAGTTCCCTGACTAGGAAAAATAAAAAAAATACAATTACAGCATTTCAAAATGTTGCTTCCTAACAGTTTATTTTAAAAGCCAGATGAGGTAATTTAATATCTTATTTGAATGAAACATTTTCTTCAGAGTGATTTTTCAACAGAAATATTCTTCTTATGCTTCTTATACCAAGGAAAGTAAAAAAAATATATTTTTTAAATAAAAATGATTGTTTTTTATCAATTATTGTTGATAATTTAATAAAAATGATTGTTGATTGAAACAACTCCATTGTTTCACTCCATTTTTGAGATTTTGGACAACTCAAGAAAATAATTAGAAGTAAATACAGGAGATGTACCCACAGAACTCAACACATGAAAATTAAACCAAAATTGGGCTTAAGAATAGGTGGGCAGGTTACCTGGGTGGAAATATTCCCCAGAATGGATGAATTGACCTAACAAAAGCTAGAAATAGGCCAAGGTGATTTAGAAGTTAAGTTCTTAGTCTTTCCCATTGTATCTAAGAGTCTGTAAGAGCAGATTATCTTGAGGGTCATCACGCGGCACTTGCAGGGCAAGCAGGCGATCAGGCCCAGTCAGCATGGGTTTATGAAAGGCAGGTCCTGCTTGACGAACCTGATCTCCTTCTATGACCAAGTGACGCGCTTGGTGGATGAGGGAAAGGCTGTGGACGTGGTCTACCTTGACCTCAGTAAGGCTTTTGACACCGTTCCCCACAACATTCTCCTCAAGAAACTGGCTGCTCGGGGCTTGGACTGGCGTACGCTTCGCTGGGTTAGAAACTGGCTGGATGGCCGGGCCCAGAGAGTTGTGGTGAATGGAGTCAAATCTGGTTGGAGGCCGGTCACTAGTGGAGTCCCCCAGGGCTCGGTACTGGGGCCGGTCCTCTTTAATATCTTTATTGATGATCTGGATGAGGGCGTCCAGTGCACCCTCAGTAAGTTTGCAGATGACACCAAGCTAAGTGCGTGTGTCGATCTGCTCGAGGGCAGGAAGGCTCTGCAGGAGGATCTGGATAGGCTGGAGCGATGGGCTGAGGTCAACTGCATGAAGTTCAACAAGGCCAAGTGCCGGGTCCTGCACCTGGGCTGCAACAACCCCAAGCAGAGCTACAGGCTGGGAGATGAGTGGCTGGAAAGCTGCCTGGCCGAGAGGGACCTGGGAGTATTGGTGGATAGTCGGCTGAATATGAGCCAGCAGTGTGCTCAGGTGGCCAAGAAGGCCAACGGCATCCTGGCCTGTATAAGAAGCAGTGTGGCCAGCAGGTCGAGGGAAGTGATTGTGCCCCTGTACTCGGCTCTGGTGAGGCCGCACCTCGAGTACTGTGTTCAGTTTTGGGCCCCTCGCTACAGGAAGGACATGGATGTGCTCGAGCGAGTCCAGAGAAGGGCGACCAAGCTGGTGAGGGGTCTGGAGAACAAGTCTTACGAGGAGCGGCTGAGGGAGCTGGGCTTGTTCAGCCTGGAGAAGAGGAGGCTCAGGGGCGACCTCATCGCTCTCTACAGTTACCTGAAAGGAGGCTGTAGAGAGGTGGGGGTTGGTCTATTCTCCCACGTGCCTGGTGACAGGACGAGGGGGAATGGGCTAAAGTTGCGACAGGGGAGTTTTAGGTTGGATGTTAGGAAGTACTTCTTTACCGAAAGGGTTATTAAGCATTGGAACGGGCTGCCCAGGGAGGTGGTGGAGTCACCATCCCTGGAGGTCTTTAAAAGACGTTTAGATGTAGAGCTTAGGGATATGGTTTAGTGGAGTACTTAGTGTTAGGTCGGAGGTTGGACTCGATGATCTTGAGGTCTCTTCCAACCTAGAGAAATCTGTGAATCTGTGAATCTTTTTAGTTTTGAGAAAATGTGCATAACTTCCCTGATGTGTAGTAAAAACCTTTCCAGGATCGTTATTGCTCTGGTTGATGACTGATTAAACCTGGCTGGAATTCCCTGCTCAGTATATCCTCTACCTTTTTTCCCCATTCTGAGACTACTAAGTTCTTGCACTCCATATATCAAAATAGAGATACCTTGCACAGGCTCAAGGGTGCTAAGTCAGATGCCTAATTACTATGTGCCATAATAAATAACTGAGCGGACCTGGCCTCAAGGCGCTAGTTCCACCCTTAGTACAAAGCTAAGGGATAGGGACGGCCAAATAAAATATAACCTGAGCTCAGGTACAATCCCCAGGCTGAAGCCTGATTGCACATGATGCTTACTCAAGCAGCTGGAATAGTAAAAATGTGCATAAAAGAGCATTGTCATTTATCGTAGCAGTCATTTCACAGAAGCACAGTCTGGAACATGGATTAACAGACAAGCCTTTCAATCAAATGTGGCTTCAAATCCCAGTTTCCATACATGACATATCAGGTATGTGCCACCTCAAACATCTGATATGTTAGGTAAAAGGACTGATCTATACCAAAAAACACATTTGGCAGAAATTGTTTCTCCACTTGCCCAGGGCTCAGTCCCTCATCTGTTCATCTGCTAAACTCAAGTCCTCTTATTTAATAAGCTTCCTTTTTCATGCTTTTGGAAAAAAAAAAGAAAAAGAAAAAAAAAAAAAAAAGCATAGCGATAAAAGGTTTTCCTTTTCATTTCTTCAAAGGCTTCCAAAGAACCTGCTACTCAAGTGTTAAATGCTCTGTCCTTTGGTGCATTTGTGGTAGCAGGGCTGCCTTCTGAAATGAACCTTAAGCAAGAGCCACAGTGTTGCACTCATTACCCATTTATGAGTTCAGATAACTGATTGAATAATACCAGTTTCTGTTTCTATGAAGTAGATAAAAGCCACCAGGGCCATTGCCACAGTCATGGTGTCAGGCACTCTCCCCACTCCAGCTTTCCCTGGCGCCAGCTGAGCACTATGTGGGCAGCCAGCTGAGCACGGTGGCCACTGAGCTGGAGGTAGAGGAGGAATAAGTCAGGAAGATTTGGAGGCAGGGAAAGAAAGCAAGCAGAAAGGGAAGAAGGCTCCCCTTTGCTTTCATGCTTTGCAGCAGACCTGCCCCCTGAGAAGGCAAAGCAGAGCCAGGCTCTTCTGCCACCACAGCAGCTGCTGGGGCTGGAGGGGCTCTGCTCTCCCTGCCCTACAAAAAGCTGCCAGACATGCTGGAGTGGGGTCCAGCTTCGAAACGTGCTTTACCTTATCATCTTGCAACACCAGCCTCCTTCAGGAAAATGAGGTGTTTCTCTCCTCAACACCTGCCAGTGAGCCACCTTAATTTATTTTCCACATGATTACACACACTTTCCACTCCAAATACAAATGAAATAAAAAAGTGAATAATGATAAAAAAATAAAAATAAAAAGCAAACGTGGACCTGACAAACTCTCTCTTTTCTCCTTCTTTCCCATTTACTTTTCTGCTGGCATTTTGCACTGTCACCTTTAAATGGTTTGTCCACAGTGTGCTTTTAAACATTACAAGCAAGAGCAGGTTTGAAAAACAAGAGAGCTATGCAATTGGAAAGCTGAAGCGCAATTGGCATACCAATAAACGCCTCGATAGCAACTTCAATACTGCTGCACTGATGTGGTTGTTTTCACCGTTTCTCTCTCTCCTGCTCCCTCTGTTTCTGCACAAGGCCCTTCAGCCAGCAGCGGCCCTGCCTGGCACAGACCAGCAGGTGAGGAGGGCAGAGGCTCGGCGAGAAGGCCTTGGTCACTGATGCTGGAGATATCCAGCCTGTACTCTGGACTGTGACTGCATCTAGTCCTCTCAAAAGAGGGTAAATATCACCTGCCAAGTAAGTGCTAAATACTGGGCTCCCAAGGGATCCTACAGCTCCTTTCCTTTTTTTTGTTGGATCAGAGAAACAGCATCAGAAAGGTAAAAGCAAAGCTGTCTCGTCACTTCACGATGAAGGCGGAAGAGAAGGGTTATGTCCACACTTCCAAAAGCTGTGTTTTTATTATACCGAGACAGAAATCTCTGTGAAATAACTTAATTGCGCCGACAATGTTTGATCCTGCAACTCTACCAGCTGAGATCCCATTTTGGCTGCCCTGGGCCAAGGCGCTGTTTTTGCGATCTGCAGCCCACCCTAGGGGCAAGTGCTTCCCCAGGACACTGCTTGGTGCAGCTACTGGCAGTATAGAAAGTTGCAGGCAGTTTTCTGTAAATTTTCTGAAAATTAAAAGAAGTTCATACAAGCTATAGCCAGATTTTCAAACCATCTTAGGAGCTTGTCACTCACAACACTAACGTCTGGTCTGCTAAAAAAGTCCCACCTGCTCTGGGACAAGCAACACCAGGATTATCAGGAGAGGCTCTAACAGGATTTTCCCTCTCCCCAGCCAGGGAGCTACTAAAACAGAAGAAAACAGCGCCTTTCTCCAAAATTCTGCCTGATGAGTTTTTGAGACACGGTGACAATGACAGAACAGGAACTCTACCCAAAGCCTCTGAAGGACAGAAAACAAACAGGAATGTCGGAGCCCCCTTCTCTAGTTACTTTTTCCCTCTGAATATGAGAATCAAGTCTAAAAGAGTTGACATAGATGCCCACCCCTTGCTGTGGTCCAAACCATCAGTCCCTGGTCACATATTCCAATTGCCCTAACATTACCAGATCAGCTCACAGAGCAGACAGGAGATGGGACGTTCCCTCACATGGTGGGGGATACAGAGACGTGTTTCACAGAGCTGAAAACTTTGCACCAGTGTCTTTGACTAACTTCTTTTAAAAAGAAAGCAAAATGAGCAAAGACTTATTCTGTTAAAGGAAGAAAAAAAAAATAACAACTGAGTGAAAAGTACTGTTTTCTGAAGAAAGAAAAAAACCAAAACCATGCTTCATGACTCATTTTCTTTTAGGATTTTTTTCACTGATTGTGTTTGCTGTTTTCTTTTTGCAAGGTTGAAAGAGAAGGGTTTAACCTGACCTGAGAATTTCCTGTGGTGTGACTGTATTTTTTTAATCCTAATTTTTAATGTTCTTGCCTTTCTTTTAAAAGTAGCATTTCAAGAAAAAATATCTTCAAGAAAGACCTCAAAACCATAGGCAATTTGATCAAGCCCACAAGGATAAATCCTAGGGCTTGACTCTTGAGCTCTGGTGAAACTAGATGAAGTGTTTAAAGATGTTCCTGTACCCTGCTGACCTCTCTGCTCCTCCGCTGACCTCCCGCACGCCTGAAGAAAAGCAGCAGAAGCAAATGTGTGCAAACTTCTCAGCCTTTCCCACTCACGGGCTCTTTTATCAGTGTGGTCTCACCTCTCTGGCCTAATTAGCCTGAACAGTCAATGACAATGCATCTGTAATTATACAGGAGCTGCTGGAGACGCAGCTGAGATGCTGCATATTATCCTTTCTACTAATCCGGTTAACCTGTGCCAGAGAGGTGGGTGACCACAGGGGCTGGTGGTGCCTTGGGCTGCTTCAGCCACATTTATGCAGTTACTGAGCCCCCTGTCCTGGTCTTAGCCCCCTGTGTACAACAGACTGAAAGACCAGGAGAAAGGGGAAGGACAAGGCTTTCATTTGGGGAGTGGGACATATTTTGCAGAATGCTTTCGCCTTTTCGTTTATCTGCTGAGCTGCAATCATTTAACTTTCTGAAGTGTACCAATCTCTAATTGTTACTTGCTAGAATCCTCCCATATGAGTGGAGCCTATAAGCTCTTCCACACTGATAATACTGATAGGAGGAAATAAGCACGTGTAGATGCAGAATAGCTCCCTACAGTATAAGCAGTACTATACAAAGGCAGCTCCTGCATGCGGACAAACCCTCATTCTCTGCCCAGGAACAGCAAATTACACCCTGACCCGTGGTGCGGTTCCCTGCCCAGCTTCTGCACTCACTGAGGCAGAAAGTGGCCGGGAGCATCCCTGTGGCCGGTAGTTAGGGCTCAGCTGGGAGACCCCGGCTGGAGAGAAAGCAGTGATGCTCTGCAAGGCAGAAGCCAGTCCGACTCCGTGACATCAGGCAGGGAAACCTCTTAGGTACTGCACCGAGTAGCTTTATTAGCTCCTCTGGAAGGAAATTTATGGAACCGACTGTCTCAAGTATCAGAGATGTCGATTTAATGACATGCTGACGCTTGGCGAAGCTCTAAAGCTTCACACTTGCCTCGGTGGCATTGAAGCCGATTTGGACACAGCACTGCAGCACTCACCTCGATGTTAGGAGGCTACTGGCTGCATGCAGTAAATAGACCTCTTTCCTTTTTACAGTTTATCGGCATAGAAAACGTTTCCTCTATTTTATATCAACGGGTGTCTTTTCTTTCCTTGAGATTTGATACCTTTGTTGGTATTAGATCAATTTTTTCTTTACAACAGACTTTTCAACAGTAACTATATCTTCCTTAAGTTAAGGCTGAGAAGAATTGACAGGTCAAGAGGTACTGTGTGTGAATGGTGAAACCAAAATGGAACGGGGCAGAGAATCTGTACCTGTATCCAGAACTAATTAGATCTGGGGGAAAAATGGTGGGTTTTCTAGTCTGACAGATGAACCTAAACAAAATCAGCTTAGATTAAATACAAACTATGTTTTTTATTTCAGTATGTTGGTGGTGGGGAGGTTAATTAAGAGGCAGAAGCCTCTTGCTACATATTGGATTTTGGTGATAACCAATTTTCTGAAGGTTTGTTGTTGTTTAGCTGTTGTTTATTTTAAATTAGACCAACTTTAAAGCAAAATTTAAATGCCTTCTGTAGGAACAAGAAGTTTTGCTATTTCTGGAATACAATGTTATGTTTTGAAAACAGCAAACTAAATCTATAACTTTGCTCTTCCACTGCTCCGTTGGGCCTGGAGCCCAAGGAGCTGTCCCACAGCAGCATTCCTTGGGCGTGCTGCAGCAGCAGGGGGGTTCCTCGCACTTCGTGGAGCTCTGAGCGCTCCTTACAGCAGCCCAGAGCCCCTGCTCCAACCCTGTCACAGCCCTGACAAATCCAACTCTGTCCAAAATCAGCGGCTTTGATCCACTCCAAAATGAACCGCCCGCTCCATGCTTTTTCTGCCCCATTACCCATAATCCCCGCCCTGTGGAGGTTACATCACGAAAAGCTAACCTCTTCTCCAGGCTTTTTATTTTCTTGCTGATTTATCATTTTTCTGTTCCATGGGTTTCTGAGGTGACAAAACCTTTCCCTGCACTGAAAGTGCCCGGGGAAGCCCCATAGCTCCGGCGGGCAGCCTGGGCAGGGGGGTTCACGGAGCAGGCCCATGTCACTGGGCTGGCGTGGAAGGGATTCATCTCAGGAAACCTTGCTCACAGGCCGCTTATGGGAATAGCACTTGCTTTTGTTTTTTCACAGAGATTTACTCCTGTTTCTCATCACATGAACTATTTTATATGTAATCTGTCTGATTAATCAAGTCCCCAGCAAGTCAAAGCCTGGAGTCAGCCTAGCAATCTGATTTTACTACAACAAGTGTACAGCATCATCCTTTACACAAGATAAAGCCTCCATGCCTTGTCTTTCCATTTCAGGACTTTAGCTTTCAGCAACACACACATTTATCAGGCGCATAAGTATTCTGTGCTCCCTGCTCTGCTTCATTCGCTGCTCTGAGGGAGAAGTGATTTGTTCACTTTTTTTTTTAATTTCCTCCTGCTCCTGCAGAGGTGTTAAGGGGCCTGAAGTCCCAAAAAAGGGAAAAGGGGAGGAAAAAAATGACTTAATTTTTCTTCAAAGCCTTAAGCGACCACAAAAACGTCTGTTTTTATCAAAACTAACATGGCCTGAGAATTCTGGGGTTAAGGCCCAGGTGTCCCTTTGGAGGTCACATATCAAAAGCTACAAGCATTAGCCTGACACCAAAAGAGGAAAGAGGGAAGGAAAAGACTGTCAGGACTTCAGAAAGTCAAATTGTGACACTTTGTCAAGAGACCACAGGTGTTCAAGCTTCTTCCTCTGAGCTGCTATTAAAACAAAGCCCCAAACCACAAAAGTTAACACCTAATTTAGAGACCTAATTCACTTTATACAAGACAACAAAAAAAAAAAAGAAACAGGGAACAGATATATGTGTGTGTGTATATATATATATTTTTTTTTTTTTTCCCTACTGCTGGTCAGCTGAAAAGAATGTGAATTTCTAAGCAGGAAAGGGCTAAAAAGACAGAAACCTCTCCATGGTGAAAATGCAGTCTGAAGTTGTTACTATTTCTGTTGGTATTTTGGGGAAGTTCATTGAAAGGGACTTTGCTGAGGCTGTTGAGTCTAAAATTAAACATGTGGCTAGATATGGCTCATGAGCACCCACATGCACATCACGCCATCAGATTGCTTTCCACAGCGCCTCTCTGCTGGGGTGAACACCAAGGCAGGCTGCCTTCCTCCTGAGAGAGGTGCAGAAAGAGGGAGCAACGTACCCACCAGATTATTACCACTGCTGGAATAAAATCTGGATGATCTCCACAGAGTTTCACAACAAGATTATATCCCAAGGATGTTGCTCAAATCATTTGTTGCTGTAGATACCAGGAATGTTTAGGGTTATAGTAAAAAATTTGGATCAAATCATATTTTGGCTATATCTTGCATGAATCACCCCAACATGCTGGGGTGTCCTTCCATGCTGCAAGTGCTATTTTCAGGATGGTTTTATTCACTTCATAGCATTTGGTGTGAAACTTCATGCCACAGAGAATTTTTCTAAACAGCATTATTGTCATTTTAGGTCTGACAACTTTGAAGCCACCCTTTAAAAAAGAGGAGGAGGAAAGCATTTCATATAATGCTAAAGCAAATATAGTACTTCTATTTGAAGCTAAGTGCACATCAGTGACTGGATTATTAAAGACTGTGCAGTTGGTTTCCTGCAGACTTCTAGGTGGAGAAAGACTCGTATCACCCTACTTTCAATTAAATTTACTTCTCCACCTTTCTCTCAATGCAGATTGAACTACAGATGTACTCGGATAGCCCTCTGTCCAGAACACTAGCAGGTAGATCAGGCTGCTGATGTTCATACAAGCCACTGCAATGCTGCCCAGGATTTTATAGGTATCTGTCCCAGATTCAATGGCTTTCAGACCCACACAAGACTGAACCCCTACTGATATTCAGCTCAGTCATTGTGGTCACTTCCTCGTGGTACATGAACATTGGCTTAAATTGATTTGCCCAGGGTTGTATCTATCCTTGACAAATTGGAGTGATTTGAATTCTGCCCCAAGACCTGAAAAACATGTGCGCTATAGGGCTAGCTGTAGCAAAGTGAGGGAAAAAGAAATTGCAGTTGTATGGTCACCAGCAATTCACACAGAATAAATGCTTTTATTAATCCAATTTTACTTACACGCTGTAACTGCACTCAGGTTTATAATGGCTGTATTTCGACAAATCTCCCATAAGCAATGCTGGTAAGGTGACTCCAAGATTAACTGAGCTCTAATGACATTTAAAAGTTTCTTAAGATCCATACAGGGAGGCAACTGTGATAGCCTCAGGCCAACCACTCCCCGTGATGCTGCTCTTTCCGTGGGACTACTCGATGGGGTAGGTGTTCACTGGCTTGAGCAACACTGATATTGGTGATATCATCTCGCCCAAGGTTATGTGGGCAATTACAGCAGAGAGCTCTTGAACACAATACTTCCATTTTTTTCATAAGCTCTCTTTGGGCACTATTAACCTTTATCTTTTACAAGAATTAGTTTTCAGTGTCCCATTTTCAGCACAGTATTTATAAGTGCATTAATAAATTGTTGCCAAAAAAAAAAGGTAGCAGTTCTCTTTGGCTGCACGACATTACTCCTGCATTATTCTGTGTTTGAACACTGTAAATCTGAAATAAATCTTTACTAGAAACAAATATATGCATGCATGTAGATCGGTGAGGATACACACGTGGATAATTTGCCATCCATTGTCAAGGGAAGCACGGCATGCGGATAGCATCGTACCCAGTAGCTATGGCCCTGTTCCCACACTCCTTAACACTGATCTCAGAACTGCTGCATCGCCTGGCAGCACAAACGCGGTGTCGATAAGGCAGAAGCCCACAGCCACCTTTCTGAAGGACAAGCAGTTAGACATCTATATAGAAAGTCCAGAATGGCAAAGCTAGGCCTGAAAGGAGCACGCATGTATGGTCGTATAATCAGCTTTCACTGAGCAAGGGCAGATTGCACCCATTCAGGACTGAGACATATTTTTACAGCCTACAGCTTCATTAGCCCAGGATTTACAGCTTGAGAAAAGGTGATAAAAATTATGTGATCAAAGCAGATTTGTTTTGTTTTCCTCTTTCTGGAATGTCTGCAAAAGTGGGAGGTGAAGAGGAGAGGAAAGAAGGGATTAAGCAAGTACACCAGCCCACCTGACAAAGATTTGCTCTGAAATCCAGCCTGCAAACTGCACCTCCCCATGGAGACACCACTTAAAGGTGCAACAGACGACTGCGGGTCTCCTGCTCAGTAATGATGTATGCGAGGCCAGCGTGAAGCAGAATGGGATTTAAAGGTCTGTTATCAAATATACAGTCTTTTGTGATCATCTATCCTTGCACAATACAATCTGATGGTAATTAGAACATCAGTGAAGTAATTACATCCATTCACACGGAAACCAAAGTGAACCAAGTACATTGATACAGAAGAAAGAGATACAGAGATCCATTCATCTCTCTGTCAGATAATGCATTGCAGAAAGCTATCTTTACATAATTTGGATGTGTCCTCGTGGGTGCATTAACACTTCTCAGTTCTACATGCCTGGATTATAGATAGATACTAATGACTAAGCACAGGACACACTTCGGTTTAGCATTTTCAGATGAGGCCTTCTAAGGTAATCCATTTTTTCTTGTTTTTGATATGATTCAAAGATTTTTCTTGAGGGTGATAGCAATATGTAATTACCACATAAGTGAGGTCAAAGAACGGCTCTTCAACCGAGTACAGCTTGCAAGTCTGGCAAGACTGAAAGGAACAACATTACCTCCAGTCAAGCTGTTTGGGTTTTAGCTTTCTTTTTCCTTACTCCTAGCTCGCACAGCAATATGATGCTTCTCCAACACTAGGTTGTCCTTAACCAGCACGTAAATAGAAACAGCCTTAAAATATTGGCAAGAATATTTGCCAGCTGAGACGCAAAATCTGCTCATCCATCTCCACTATCACAATGGAGATAATGAAGAAAACTAATGATGCTTAATTCTCTACCTAAAGCATTATAGTTTGGCTGAGTAGACTGGTAATATTTTACCAAGCTGTAATAAAAATAACAGTATCTATCTATATGCATATGTTATAGGACATTATGAAGGTGTAGCACTTTGTATCCTCAACACAAACTTATCTAAGTGCTCTAAGACCCCATGATTGAAAGAGGAACATTTTGTGTTCATAAAGTGATAGAACGGAAAGAAGGGAGACGATGAGTGCCCTCGTTCATTTAATGTATTATCTTTGCGAGTTTTCATGTATTGATTTTGGCAGAAATACAATCAAATGTTGCTGTCACTTGCAATGGTAGGAAAGTGCTTAGTTAATGCCTAATTAGCTTTTAGAGTTCCAAACAAAATTGTTTGATTATGCTGATATCCTATCATAGCACAGACCTAATAGAAAAAGAAGGAAGCAATATGGCAGTAAAATAAGTTTTAACGCGTCATCAGCTCGTCCCTGAGCCAGTGGTTTTTTGTTTGGGTTTGTTTGTTTGTTTGTTTTTACAAAAATATCAAAGCAGACAACAAGGCATTTATCCTGCAACATTCAGAAACTGCTGGCTTGCACGGTCCCCTAAATTAAAGCATTGAACAAGTCTGGATTTAGGCAAACAAACGTGTCACTGCTGTTTTCAGCTTTTTTTCCAAATTTCATCAATGAAATGCAAATCCACTTAGCAGAGATGCCACCAAAAGCAAATTTCATTGATGTTGAGAAATCACATGTCCATTCAGTCTCTTGGGTTTACCTTGCTGCAGACAAGACTCGTAGCACCACCCAAAGAATTGCTTCAAACCCTGACTAAAGGTACAGAGACACAGCGGCTGCTGTTGCCCTCACTTCAGATTGTTCAGGCAATTTCAAAAAACATGCCACCAGGAGACTTTTTTAAACAGAGCTCAAATGCTGGGGGTAACATGCGGACTAATGAAATGTATGTCACAAAGTCCGGTGACTATAGATGAGCTCGGTGTCCACCCCACTACCGTGGGCTCGCTGCTCCCACCAGCAGTTCCTGCTTCCCAGTTCCCCATGGCACGCTGTGCCTTGTCTTTTGGGACCAGTCTGTAAAGTGTCAATTAAAAATAAAGCCCCGACATAAAGAGGTACAAACTGTAAAAGGTGGCCAAGCTCTGGATATAAAGCATTCCTCAGTTCTTGAAACACACGGCTCAGGATTTCAGTCCATAAGAGAGACAGGGAGAGTTTTGGAAGCACGGGTGCCAAGTAGATCCCAAACGCAGATGCCTGAGCCTCAGAGTTGTGCTCATTCCCAGCTTCAGCTCCGGGCCACAACTGTGCTAACAGCTTTCTATTAATGAGGGAAGACTTTGCCAAGGAGATTAGTACCACACTTCTTCTGCCTTAATAAAATATGTTCTAAAATTATTAATCTCTCAGATGAGAAGATATCTGGTTTCTTCTAATTATTTTTAAAACACCTCATACCTGATGAGTTCATGATTTGCAATTTCTCTCTTTTTTTTCTGTAATCATCTGTATTGTGTCTGAATAAATTGAAAATGGAAGGGGAAGCCAAGAACTGACCCCTTGCTATGCAGCTGCCAAAGTTACTGAGTTATCCACAGTGCATAAGGAAAGCTAAGCCAAATTCAAAAGAGAGAGCCACCTCTGAGGCAAGTGTGAATGGAAGAGGGCAAATACATAAGTGAGCAAATGGGCTAATTGGTGCTGGCTGGTTTACCTTACAGAATGCAAGTCCAGACACCTCTGCCTTTTTCTTTGGGTTCTTGTGTTACTGCAGCTGGTGCCACAGGCACACACAGACAAGCAGCAAGTGCTGCTTCTGGGCGCAGAAGCCATCGCTCCTGGGAAAGCACAGTGCCGCTCTGCTGAGGTGCATTTCCCAAACACAGTTTGGTTGTTCAGTATTGGGCTCCTCATATTATAGCTTCTCCAAGAGATACAAAGCTGCATAAAAAATAAATAAATAAATAAAAATGCTCTTGGGGACATCTCCTTAGCCATTAGCAGCCTCAAAACTCATGAACCTGCTCGCCCAGATTTTCTTTAGCAGTGCTGCAGAAGATGACACAAGGAACTGTATTTCCATCACTAGCTTTTTTCCCACCACTGTGAGAAATCTCCCCTCACAGTATCCAGAATTACTTCTTGTTAGGGATAGGATCTACATCCTAATGGAGGAGGAGCGGGAGCTGGGACAGCCCAGGCATGGGTACTTTATGGAAAACGAGGGCGATATCACCCGTTTCTTTGCAGGCACACTCGTAGTCAGCCTTCTACCTCCACCCACAGCCCATCCTAAGTGCGTTGCCCTCCCTGCTGCTTCCCCACACTCCAGACCCCACCGTGACCGCACGGACCATTTCGTGGCCCCGGTGCCGTGCTCTGCTTCACAGCCAGCACAGTTTTAGCAGCTTGGCAGTGTAAGTGGTTGCAGAAAGGCTGCTTGCCATCTCTGCATGTTTGGTGCTACACTGACATCTTGTGGCCCTTAACCCTCTTGAGGTGGTAAACAAGGCCAACAGATTGGCAAACGTTAGAGCAAGGTTCCATTAAAATTAATTCTGGGAAAGCAGCACTTATTTTCCTCTCAGTTTTTCTCTGTTTGAATACAGATTCCAGAGCCTCACGTGCCCCATTTTGGAAACAAGCTTCCGTGTTAAATATTTATGATTGAACAACAACCAAGTCAAATGCATCACAAACAGATTGTGAAGATAATCCAGCACTGCAGCAGGTGAACTCCCTGTGCAGAAACAAGCTACTTCTCAGTTTGAGGAGAAAGCAAACACCCAGAGAAACCCATTGTCTTCACCTTTCGTTAGCAAGTGCTGCATTTGATTTTAGAAAGTTGAGTTTAGAAATTACTTTGACTGTATCTACTGCTGCTGTTAGCCAACAATCTTTCCAAGAAAAATGTGGATACCATGGTACTATTTCAATGCCATAATTACTGATCACTAATAGGAATAAAAGCAGGAAAGCCTGTTTGGAAACAATGCCACCAGCAGTATCCATAGGTTAAAGGTATAAGAGACGATGTCATGTGGCCGTGAAGACAAGGATCTGTCACATTGGTGTAACATACACAAACGAAACAAGACTTTCCCTGTTCCTTTCATCCTTATGAGCATTGGAGGAGAGAGAGGAAAAAAAAATAAAAACAAAAAAAAACAAGGGTACCACAATGGACTTAACTCCCTAACCCTTAACTTTAAATACTGCAGTATGAAACGGCCTGGAGATGAAAAGCAGTATGGGTACTATAGAAAATAAAAGGGATTTTAGCATTAGAAAACATGAGGGCCCATCGTTTGCCCAGATTCAGCCCTCTAAGCACTCAGCACTAAGTTAAGACCCGGAGCATGCTGTGTAGGGTCAGGGAAGAAACAGATTCCTCTGCAGGATGAGTGAAATTTTTCATTAGATGCACTGTGCTTTGGGGGCATATATCTTTCTCTTCAGTGGTTACAGAGTTGTCTAACTAGCTAAATTAAAAGCTACAAGCTAAAATGTTTCAGATAAGCATCTAAAATTAAGGCTCCGAGCCTTAATTATAAGCAAAATATCACGGCTAAAAAAGAACAGTATACCAAAGTGAGGGGAAGGGAGAGTAGAGAGATTTACATGCATAGCCAAACAGCTACATTCAATTCAGCCGATTTCATTTCATATTCCTATTACTATGCCAATTAAAGTTTGTTTTCTTATCTGTTAAATTATCAGTGCATACCACTAGACAGGTTATCACAGATGCAACATGGAAGATATGCTAAGAATCACAAGTACTAAAAGGGCTTCTCTGCATGGAAAGAAAAGGAAGAGGTCCCTGGAAAACCCAACCTAAGGGATCCAACTTATATTCCTAAAAATATACCAGAAACCAAAACCATTTTGAACATTCAGCACTCGGTCCGATGCCATCACCAGCACAGGGGACATTGCAAGGGGACCTCTTCCCCTCCCTCAGATGACACTGGGTGTTCACGGATGTGCATCCCTGCATGGGTACAGCAGAGACCCTTGGGAGTGGGCAGGGAGGAGAAGCCAAAGAGGCAGAGGGCTGACTTGACTCACATTCAGGGCTCAAACTTAGAGCGAGTCCAGGACAACAACAGAAGATTGGCTTGTCTAGCCTGGTCCCCTTGCTATTGTAGACAACATATCAAATAAACTCCCCCATAAACCTGTCAAGTTCCTCCTTAAAAGTCATTACGTTTTGTCTCTACTGTGTCAGACTTCCATTCCTCTACAGATCTGAACTTACTTCTCTGTTACAGCCTCCATTTAATTCATAGCCACTCTATCTGCTCTTGGCTTTTGTGCCAACACACTCCTTTCACCTCACAGCTCTTGTCTCTTCCTAATGTATTTATAGACAGCTACCATATTGTCTCTCAGCCTTCATTAGGCTCTGGTGAACAGGCAAAGCCCTTCTCATCAGGGCTGTCAATGCAGTGGCAGGGATGCTGTGTTTGGGGGAGTTCAAGCTCCTCGTTGTTGCACGTGGGCAGTCAGAGCTGCGACCAGGATCCCAGACGCTCTCAGGCTGCTGTGCACAGTGCTGGCAGCACCTCGCTGTCTCTGCTGGCCGTGCTTGGCCCAGCGCATGTGAAGGCATCACTCACCCTGCCCAAGGCAACTTGGAAGCCCAGAGGTCCTCCTTGTCTGATCAGAAATGCAGGTAGTGATGAATGGTCATACATCATATTGGGAGCAGTACCAAGGACTGCCTGCACAAAGTTATTCATACTTGTGTGCTAGTTTTGTGTCGTTGTAGAAAGGGCAAAAGCTTTATTTGAACTATTTAAAATGAGTTAGTTAAAGATTAATTATATTTAAGAGGTGACTTTGGGAGAAATCTTTCACTGGCAGGCATACGAAGTCAGTGTTTGATCCAGCATAGCTTTTCCACCTTTGATGTCTATGATAAGCAGCCAGAAATAAGTAGATCAGAGCATTTTCACAGGTGAGCTGGAACCACTTCCACACTGACAATGCTAGGAAGATGACTTTGTCTTGCTGCTTTTCCATTACTTGTTCCTTGAGGTCAGCACTCTTTTGGGGAGCTAAAATACAAATTAATTTACAAAGCAACTGAGCATATGAAGAAATTGGCAGCCAGAATACGACTTCAGATGCACTGGCAAATTCACTGTCATGCTCTGCTCCTTTTGCATTACTGAGCAAGCACTTGCAAACTGTTCTGCCAGACATAACCTTAGCACAGAGAGAAGTTTCAAGCTTCAAGCAGGTTCTCAGCAGTCCAAAGCTGATGATGCTGGGCCACAGGGATGCCCTGTGAGGGTGCAAGCCCACCAGCACGCACCAACAGAGGCCTCCTGCAGCAGCAGCACTCGCCTCTGAGCCCAGATGCTGGCAGATGACACTACCTCACCTGTCCTCATTACATAAAAGGAAGATGTAAAATGAGAGACCAGAAAAAAGGACAAATAGTTAATCCCAGGCTCCCAAGGAAAAGCACGGTGATGCTGCAGCCACTCAAACTGCACAGGCGAAGGCAAGCACTTCATTAGGAGGGAATAACTCCCAGCATGGGCCACCGTCAGAAGCAGATGAAGTGAAATGGGATTCTGGGGCTTGGATGTTTTGCAGCTTTGTGATTGCCAAAAAAGTCAGACTAGAAGGAGAGTCGCAGCATAGGAATGCTTCAATTTGCAGGGACACTAGCACTATCAGAAGTGCTACTGCTTGTGAACCTACCCCCCATTGTTAGGAATAATGAACAAAAACATCATAGAATGATCTCCTTTGTTATTTATGTTTAATTGTAATATTTTGGTGATCACTGTGCCTGTTCAGAATCAATTCTGCATGGGGAGAAACAAATAATTCTAAATTGTTCTTGTGATTGGAGTAGGATGCTTTGGATAAGCCATTTGCATGTTTTTCCCCTCACCCCTCCCCCCCAAAACAAAACAAAACAAAACAAAAACTTTAGCATTTCGCAGAAAAACAGATAAAGCAGTGAAGACTTATGGTGCTCAGAAAGATATTTTGTAGTACAGTTCCTGGATCAGGCCATATGAACTCATGTTGTGTCCTTACTATACAACTTGCAAATATAATCCCTTCAGTGGTCTATTTTAAAGCCTCTCACTCTCCCCCCCTCTCTTTTTTTTTTTTTTTTTTAATTATCCCTATACACTATTCTCTTACAGAGTTTGGGGAAGGGGTTGTTTTGAGTGGGATTTTTTGTTTGTTTGTATTAGCACTGCCTTTTTAATTTAACAGATGCAAACTTCTGTGGAAGTTTTGGTAATGTATCTGTACCGTTCCTACTGCATATTATTTCCCATTGTATAACTATCCTTGCAGGAAGCGAACCATCTCCTAGTCTATTCTTATTTACGCTATTACAGCTTTATAGCAATATAATCTTTTTAAACAGCAGAAATCCAAATTCTGATATGCAACGAAGGCTCTGACTTCAAGGGAATACCAGCCTTCTCCTTCTACCTCGAAGTATCAGGACCTCAGAAAGCCAACTCCAGGCTGGTCACTAGCAGCATTTCCAACTTGCAGAAACGTTAAGCGCTGGTCAGGCTGGTGCAGTCACCTCCCAGCAGCAGCAGCCTCCACAACAAGTGGCTGCTTGTGAGACAACGTACCCAAGACGAATGCTGTCTGCCAGCACTGTATCCTGGGCAGCTCCCAGCCAGGGTTACAACACACAACACGCACCGCCCTCTGGGGAAATAACTCTGCAAAGCAGCAGGCTGACCAGTGTTCAAGAGAACACCACTGTATTCCTTGAGGAAAAAACAAACAAACAAATAAATAAATAAAATTGATGCACTTTATTTTACATGGAGGAAAGCCTGAAGCACTGCTCCAGCCACAAGAGCCACTCGGAACAGCCTAGCCACGGCCTGGGCAATGGTGCCCTGCAGGCACCTCTGCTCCCCTTCCTGCTCACCAGCACCAAGAAACCTGGGAACACATGTGGCCAGGACGATGTGCTGTTTCTGTCCTGTTCACCAGGTGTTTCTAACACTTACTGGAAACACTGGCTCCATGCCCTTTGGCTGCTGCTGCTGCGACCCTTGTGACTTCAAAGCAGTCACATGATGGGCCTACCCAGGCCGGCCTGTTTTCTGTCACAGACCTATAAAATGTCCCCAAGTCCTACCTCTCTTCATTTAATGCAGATCAATCAGTCCTTTCCCTATGACACAAATGCCAAGTATCATTTTCCCACTGTGTACTCGTGCCGAGGCTGCCAGCAGGCCCTGAGGAGAGGCTGCTGGCTCATGGGCCTGGTGACACCACCAGGACAGCCCCTGCTGCTGCCTCCTCTTCTTCTTTGTTTTTCTTTCCTCTGATTATACCTCACCATGGTAACTATTTTACCAAAAACGATTACTTCAGACATTCTACCTGAAACTATGCACAAAGAGGGAACCCAACCCTCTTGAGTTAATTGTTAAAATTCTGGAATGGAGACGAAGAGGAGGAGAAAAGTGGGTAGATTATAGATGTCGTCACAGAGATGGTGAGGATTTAGTAGATCAAGCAATATTGATTTCTGCTACAGTCATTTTTTAATCAGCAAATAAGCTAGGTGATATCCTAAGCACCTTCTACATTGCTCTTTCTTATTTTTAAAGGAAATTCCTGAATCTATAGCAAGGGCAGTCATTTTTGGTTTTGGAAAAGGGTGACCACTGCCCAGATCACCTAACTCGGGTATTCCAAAGACCAGATTCAGCACCAAAATCCTTGAAGTGCTTTAAGCAGAAAGAAGTACTGAACATCTTGCTTACGAAGGAAATTCTAATCAAAACAGAAAACTTTACCTTTTTTTTTTCATTAAAATACATTTCCATTTTGTTCTTTAAACATTTTCCATGCATTTCTTCTTCATAGAGGTGGACTACCTCCAGCCTAGGAGGCCTCCTCACGGCCCTGCTGTGTGGCTCAGACACGGGGACAAGTAGGCCTCAGCTCATGGGGCTCAGACAGCTGGCGTACCAATACCTAAATCTGCACTAATGACCAGAAACTCCCTAGGAGTCACTAGAAGGAAATAAACGTTTTAGAACAGAATTCATTTGACTTTTACTCAAATACTGGAAGAGAGAGTGCTCATGCCCTGGAAGTGCGTATTTCTTTCTGGTGACTCAAGTCAGACACTGATGTCTGTGTTTGGTCACCTAAATCCTGCCCCGCTGGCGCTAATCAAAAGCAAGCACTGAGGTGAAAGAGGACAACTCGGGGAATGCCAGAGGGGATCTTCAGACTAAAAGACAGCTCCTAGTTTCAAAACGACTGCAGTGGATGAGAAGATAATATTTAGCTTCAACAGAAGCTTCAATATCACCTAAATCTCACATAGTACTTATCTCTACTGTAGATCTCAAAAAATATTTTATGAAGGAGACAGTTTTTCCAGTCCAGAATAAGTATAGTATTTCAGTGCTAAAATGAATACCCCTGGCACCAACTATTCAGTGACTTACTCTAGACTACTTTAAAGTTAATCTCCACCATTTTCAAAAGATGTTAATTATCAGCAATAGAATATGCATAGAGTGGGCACCTTGCTCCCAAATGTAGTTTCTTTGGCTCAGAATGACCTAACCAGAGAGCCAAATTATTCCAAAAAATAAAAAGAAAAAGAAGAGACAGGGGGACCCTCATGTCCTTGTGTTAAAAGTTACATATGGTCACTCGAGGGCTTTACAGATTTTAACTTAGAACTGTTCCTAGAGGACCTACAATGAAAACCAACCTATAACAATCCATTTATTTTTTTGCTTTTCATCTCATTAAGTTCATGACAATTAAGACACAAAAGCAAATGGTTCAAACAAGAATTACACCTCACCTGACTGGATCCCTACTAACTGAAAACACAATAACTTTTGGCCCTTGACATCTGTCTCCTAATCTTCTTGCAACTTTGAGTTAATAAACTGATCCGCAACAAATTTAGGGCCATGGCTCATCACCCCTGAGCATTTGACCCGTGCTTTGTTTTCTAGAATCTACAGAGCGGTTAACACATCACCTGATCCTGCTTTAGAGGAGGAAAAAGCAAAACAAATCAAAACTTTCTCTTGAGTGACCAGCTTGAGAGCTAGGGAAATATTTAAGTATGTGCATAAATGTTTGAATGAATCAATGCACTTATCTCTATTTTCTCAGAACTGGAGTGCAGCCATCAGTTTCCATGTCTAAAAATAGCGCCTGTAGGCAGCTCAGGTAGATGCAAACCACCTTCTTCAACTTTACTTAATATCTCCAAAGAGAGGATCAATTCATTCTTCTGTCATTTTCCAGAAAATTAGTGGAATTATACCAGCAACAACTAGGTAAAAATCTAAGACATTTACAACAGATTAAGTATTGTCAGTTTGAAAAAAGCCACATGACTGACTTAATCTTTAGATTAAGATTCTTTACTTCTAGAATTTTAAAGGCATGAAAAAAATTTACCTGATCACAGATCACAAAACCCTACATGCCAGGTTACAGAATAGCTTACATTTCCCCCATTAAAACAGTGTTTACTCTAGAATTTCTTTGTGTTTGATTACACTCAGGATCAGAAGCAAATTCTAAAAACTGTCAACATACGAACAAAACAAAAAAAACACAAAACCTGACTTTGGTTCTCCGTGCGATCACCAAGGACTGACCTACACATCCAGCCAGCAAGATAATTGAATAACACGGGTGATGGAGCACAGCCCTGCCAAGCTCTTAGGCTGACCTTGAACTCTTCAGTCAGTCCACCCTGTACAAAGTCTCTTGAATAAGTCTCAGAGGAATAAACTTGGAGTAACCAGATCAATTTCCAGACATCTTCCTCAGTTATTACATACAAAGATTCACTTGTCTGAATTAAATATCTCAGTAAAATTGGCCCAAAATAATAGCAGTTTGAGGTCAATATTGCTGTCAAGCTTGTACAATCTAAAATATATTGTCACCTGATGCCTGGACCCATGCTGTACTAAGTATATGTGAACTATTTTAATATGCTACAATAGATGCACTCCTCAGGCAATACATTTTTCTGTGACCCAGTTCTCCGATTTGCTTTATATTGCTATAACAGTGTTATGGGACTACAGAGTAAACATCATTATATTTTCATCCACTTTACTCTGCCAAAATGGTGACTATAATATATATATCTATTATATACCCATTTATTAAGCAAGATTACATACAAGGTAGTTCATCATCCAGAGAGAAATTAGTAGCCAGTCGCTTTCATATTACTGTGCAAAGTGATAAGTCTTTAGCTGTGGGTCATGCAAGTCTAAAACTACGTCAGGCTGAGGCACTTCGTAGTATCTGTTTCACAGCTGGAACAGGAGCGTTTCTGAGGCACCTTCTTGGTTAACTTGGTTACTTCAAGTTGGTTAACTTGGTTAACCTCAAGAACCAAGGGGTCAGTCTCCTTTAGAGGAAAAAAAAAGCAAGCAATGTACTTGCTTATTTCTGTTTTTAACAGGGAATGGCACTATTTCCTACTGTCAACCAATTCAAG
Organism: Anser brachyrhynchus; assembly: GCF_964034855.1. Taxonomy (NCBI): domain Eukaryota; kingdom Metazoa; phylum Chordata; class Aves; order Anseriformes; family Anatidae; genus Anser; species Anser brachyrhynchus. The sequence goes on from NC_137700.1 coordinate 15,749,107, forward strand.
GTGCACAGAATTGCCTAGTGTCATTTGTTTACGTTTGGGTTCTTCTTAGGACAGGGTGAGTGCAAGGACTGGTAACCATGAAAGGAAAAACCTTACCATTTTTCGAAGTGTAACAGAGTTCAAAAGGCAAGAGGCACTTTTAAGATACCCAGCCATAATCTGTGTATGCTTCTTGAAGTGAAGTTTGTAATTAAAGTTGGCATTTCTGAGCAGCCTGCTAGTACTGGCCATCTTGATAACAAGCAAAGAGGACATGCTTTGTGACACCGACACATAATCTGTGGGGAAGAGACGGTGCCTCTCCTGTAGGAAGCAGCGAAAGAGACATCCGTATCTAGGATGGCCTGGAGGGAACACAACTAAAAGATGTTCAAAAAAAATGTTTATGTAGCCAAAACAAAGAGAAATATGAGATGAAGTGAGGGGTGCAAGATCACTGCTTCATTTTCCCACAGGCTTTCCCCGTTATTTCTCCTTCCTTCAATTTCCTTCTACATATTGCAGAGGAACAAATTATTTTTGCTGTTATTGTTTTTAATTCTGAAAGTGTATACTTGACATTCAAGTTGACAAAAGAATAATAGGCTCAGATATTCAAACCAAACATCTGGATGGGAAATAATAACTTCGCTGTCCCAACCCGTGTAATAAAAAACTAGTAAAAAGCATCTGATTTTTATGCAGGTCACTTACTCAGGTAGAAAGATGGAGCAAAATCAGATCACTTTTTAAAAGTTTTAAAGTTTTAAGTAGCATGGATATTATTATTTTGGAAATCACGTAGACACATTACAGGTCTGACTTTTTCATTACTCACAGTAGGCTTTATGAGAAAGGATTTTAGGTAGTCTGTTCATGTAAATCATTTCGTATTTTATAAAGAACTGTCTCAGCATCACCATGAAAAGATCTTAAAATAGTCAAAAGGTAGATACCCCACATAATCAAATTTATATAGAGCTAATTCCTGTGAAGGGGGAAGAGCAAGTTGAACCCACTGAGTTTCAAAACTGTATCACCCGGAAGCACATTAATCTATTCTGCTTGGCTTCTCAATGTGTAAAGGCAAATCAGCAGCTGCAATTCCAGACTTCTCTAAAAGGAGCTTTTAGAATAGATTATAATACTTCGCCTTGTTTCAAGTATTCTTCTCCAAACAAGCAAAAGGAGGACAACACTGCAGTTAGCAGAGGTCAGGACGTTTAAATACAGATAGGCTGAAAAATGGGAAAACCCTTGTCAGACAAAAGAATTGCTGGAGCATTCTGATGGAGGTCTGTAACACGCGGTGACAGGCTTCATATCCACCTGTCAATAATTCTCACCTTTGAGTTTAAATAGAGTAAAGATAGGGTAGGACAATGAGAAAAATTGAAGAGAGTGCAGATTTCTGCTCCGTATTTCTTACCAAGGCCACGCAAATAGTTCATATTACAGGATGGATATAAGGACAAAATAGGAGACATTGGAGTATGGACCATTTGCTTGGGAAAAGGTGACAATTTAAAGACAAGCACCTAGATCTCTGCACTGTTATTATGACTCGGGAATGACAGACTAGAAGGCAAACTAAGGCAGAGATGAAAAATGTGAACTATACAAAGGACACCTCATTAAGGGTAATCAGATCCCACCTGAAGAACTCTCTTTGAAAAACTGCTCTGGCACCACAGGTTTCCAGAGGCAGATCAAACACCTAAAGAGAGTTTCAATAGCAGAAAAAAGAAGTATACAGTGTTGAAAGGGGTGATGTAGGGAAAATAAACAGGACCAAAAAACCCAAGTGTGGATGAAGAAAAAAAATGTTCATATCTCAATACAAATAATACTCCCGCAATGTATTTCTGAACAAGAAACAGTTTAAGCCCACCCAGCAGAGGTGCTGGGATCCACATTGACCTGCTGCTCCACCTGGAGAGACGAAAGAAGGATCCAGTTCCCCACCAGCCAGGAGCTCCACTGGGCACAGAAGGCAGAGATCAGGGAGCTCCAAAGAGCAATCTTCTGCCTCCCTGTTGCTTGTCGCCCATCTGACTGACAAAAGATAATAGCTTAAACCTAATTCTTCTGAGAAAAATCCACCACAGGTACACTGAGATAAGAAGGGGTAAAGATAACTATAATTGTAGTGGAGTATGGCACAGATTGTTAGAAGCTCTTATAAGTAACAGTCACTGATACAAATAAATACAACGTAGTGAAAGGGAATCAGTGCAGCTTTTCTAAGGACAAGGATTTTACACCCTACTTTTTTAACATCTTTAATGAGGTTGCTCACCAAGATCTTAAAGAAACTAAGCTGCTGCAGAGCAAGATGCCAGCACCAGCTGCAGCCCGGTATGGGTGGGACTTGCCCCAGGGCACCCACTGAAGCCCAAAGGTGATGCTGCACTGCTGCGGCCACTCGGCCTGGGCTGAGCCTCAGGCACACAGCCTCTCTCCTGTTGTCCCCACGGCTCCGCTTCCACAGGAAGAAAAGTAAGGTACGGGGGGCAAAGGCAGCCACAGCACCCTTCAGCTGAGGTCCTGGAGAGGAGAGCAAGGGCCCAGCACTGCGGGGCGAACCTCAGCATGAGGCAGTGCTCTGCTGGCTGCAGCAAGGAGAGAGCAAGGAAGGGACAACTGCAGAGGTGTTGTTCTGGGCTTCTGAGTGTGATTGTACACTCAATTCTCATGCTGTCAAAGGGCTGCTCTTTTATGTACAATTTGCTTTTCATGTTTATTATCATTTCCCTGGAATGCCACGTCCCTGAGACCAATCCATGTGTGAAGTAGCAGCGTTCTAGGAGAATCAAAAACCAGAAGATGCCTTCAGTAGCACATCACAAGTCCAGTCCGTCACCCAAAGCAGGACTGCTCCCTGGCACCAATTCCCAACCTCACTGTTAAAGTCTCAGCCAATGTCACACCTCTTCTTGCCAGTGGAAGGTTTATTTACTATTACACCTTTCAAAAAGTTTTTCTGACACATCATCTTCCTTCTTCCCTGCGATAAATCTTGTTGCACTAATTTCTCTTCCCTGGTGCTGTTTATTCCCTCAAATATTTGCAGAGCGCAGTCAGCCACCTTGCAGTCATTGCTTGGTGCCTCCCTATCTCATTTTCAGCCTTTCCACACACAGCAAGCCAGTTCTTCCAGCCCCCCTTATCATTTGTCTGCTCATCCTGTCAATTAGTTTCTCTGACCTCCCCTTTTACTTTATTAATTTTCTCACACCCCCGGGGACATATGTACAGACCAGCAGCCTCCCTCCCTCCACCTACAACCAACGCAGGACCAGTGAGGACTTGGTACTCCTGACCATACGCAAGCTGCAGGAATGCAGCGTGTGCTTTGCTTTCTCCTCCTAGATCACTTTTGCTAGGGCTTTGGGGAAAGTTGTGGCTTTTTCTGACTTTCTCTGAACAGAGGCATTATTTTTGGTTGAGCGGAAGGTAACAGTTTTTTTGTCTATGGGTGTGGTGTCCCCACTGCTGAAGTGATTTTCCATTTCATTCATATGCTCCATAGGTTCCCTACTAGTGCTGAGAGAAAATAAAATACATCTGTATCAATAGATACAGATACATCTAGATTTTTGAAAGACTCGGATGTCACTGGCACATATAAGATTACATTCATCCCGATTTATCAGAGTAGTAGTTACACATGCGTAGTAAGGAACTCTATTATCCTGTCTTTAATTTACTCTCAAGGGGTTCATCTTTCACAAAATCCATATCAGAGCCCCCTTTCCCATTTATTTCAGCAAGAGAGGGGAGAGGTCTCTATCTGATCTGATAATGGAGCTATTTGGCTCAGCCCAGCCATTAATCCACCTGACAGCTTTCCTATGAAAAGGCAAAATCTCCATCCTCCGCTCCAATTTATTTCATCATCCGCACTTTCTTTCTCCCATCCCCGGCGTGTGGTAATAATGAGAACTGTCTAGAAAAATATATAAATATGGCACGTGTGTACAGATGCAGGTACAGCAGGGGGCGGGGGTGTGATGGGAGGAGATTCTGCCTTAGAAGTATTTTCAACTCAAACATTTACTTGCCTCATGAAAACTTTTATCTGTCCCCATCCTTCTGAAAATACCCTGACACCAAATTCCATTTTTCTCAATAAACAAGCTCTTTGTTTTGTGGTCTATTTTTTTGTGTTGTTTTTTTTTTTTTCTTGGTTGTTTTGTTTTTCTATCAGTCCCTAACACAGCAGCTCTCTCACCTAGGTGGTGTCTTAACGAAAACACTGCATTTTAATTTTGAAGCAAGATTTCCTCATTTTGCTGAGACTCCAGGTATCACAGAGCAGATCTGGAAAGAGAGACAAGTGTGCTGGGTGGCTGTCGAGCTCTCCTGCCTGCTGCTCTGCAATCACCCTTAGCTGACAACAGGATTTGACACGGCTTAGGGTTAGAGGAGCAGAAACCTCTGTGGAGAAGGGGTTTTCTTGTTTCACTGTGTTTTTTCTTCAGTAAGAGAACTTAGTATGTGTGGTGCCTCAAAAAATCATTTGTATGCTACTCCAGAGTGATAATTTTAATGAAATATTGTTAGTTTAAAATGTCAAACTTGTTAAACTTTTTGCCAAAATATATTTTTAAATAGAAATAATGTTTTGAAAAGAATTCTTTTAGAATTACAAATTCTTTTCAAAAAGCTTTTAAGTGAAAGAATGTTTTTTATGTTCAAAACAGCATCTCACTTCCAAAGTTAATATAACTCTACAAATAAAAATGTCTCTTTTTTAATATATTTGTGACAATTAGCAGACATTACTACCCCACATCAAGCCTCGTAACACTCAGTTAAATGCTCAGATGCTTTCCCTGACTCTGTGACTTAGTTCCTCTGCTGCTACCCAATGTTTTTTACAGATGGCAGTTCAGAAAGATTTCAAATGAGGTCAGGAGAGGAGAGGAAAAAAGGGGTTTTGCCTATAATGACATGCGCAACACAAGACAGAGTTTGTACTTTTCCTACTGAGGTATCTACACTGTAGCTACAAAAGCACTTAAAATAATTCCCATGTATGCAAACACTTGCATTTTCATCAAGCTGCTTCAGTTTCTTAATTGAAAATATAAATGTGAAAATGGAAAATGTGTCAGCCATGCTGATCCTCTAGGTTTTTGAGAATCCACTATTTTCCTGCTAATTTTGTCATCCTCCTGTAACTCCAGATGCTGAGATCTCACTATACAGTGGATGGGTAAATAGCACTGCTCAGAGGAAACTTTTTTATCATTCCTCATGCTCACTGCGGCTGCCGAATGGTCTTCCTGCATCAGCGCACACCAGGAGAGCCGAACTGGCCTCGAACCTACTCTGGTATCTGGAAATTGCACAAAGTGACACAAAGATAAGGGGCCGCGCTCTCCCCCCAGAGAGGCACAGCGCTTCCAGCCGCACCAGAACCAGGTCTGCCGCAGCACCTGGTGCAGAAACCTGTGGGGCACACGCGCTGCATCAACAGCTGGTTCCTTGTTGGTACGGGAATTTATCTTGGCAATAAATGTTATCATATGTTCATGTTTAAACCCCTGCTTTAAGACCTCGGTAAGAAGGTTAAAGCCCTCGTTTGGCTTATAGGATTCATACTCATTGCAGCAGCAGAGGTGGAAAGGGTCTGAAACTCCCTGCGCTCCCCCAGGGACCTGCTAAAAGGATTCCGGCTTCCTCATTAACAGGTCCCATTTCTGGTCTCACTGAGACAAGATTCAAAGCAGACCCACTTTAAAGAAGGGCGCAAACCAACGATACTTTGAGAGACCTCAGACCTCTCTCAATGGCTGAGAGACTCAGCCATTGCCTGAACGTTGAATGAAACCCCCCTCTGTCTGCCTCCTGCCAAAGCACCATCTCAGTTCCCAGGACGTTCCCACCTCTGATGTCCATGCAGCTCCCTGGAGGAGAGGAGGCTCGCGGTATAAGCTCAGAAATAAGAATGCAATTGTAAACTGTAAAGCTTCCCAAATAACCTAAATATTCTGTCACTTCTGACTTTGGTTTACTCATTTTACACTTTCCAAGTCTTTATTTGGGCTAAGATTTGTGGCATCTTTTTCTGGATGATCTCAGTTCCTTAACAAGAAAGCTATCATTGATTTTTTTTTCTTCTGTTTTAAAAGATCCTCAACAACAACAAAGCCGGTTTGCTCACACCGTTCTCTCAGCTCTCTGAAGTGACTATCTCTTACGTCCTGCTGTGACTGAACTGCCCTGAAAGCCTACCACAACATTTAGGCTGCTTCCTAGGCAGAACTTGAATCTCTACAGGTCATGAAATCAGGGTGGACTTGTGCTTTAGAAGAGAGGTTATTTACTGATTTATTAGCAATTTCAGAAAGGAAGACATTGAAAATACATATTTATTCTTCATCTTCTTAAATGACGTTTGTTTGCTGGACCTAAGTGTCCAGCAAGTATAGCAAATTCTTTTCCCTGTCAGGTTCATCTGTGTATCTTTTATGTAATGTTTCTTCAGAAGCCCTTAATTGGGGAAAACAACAACTGATGTGCAAAGAGAGCTGCTTGTTTATTTCTACAAACATCCAAGTTTAAACGCACCCAGTCTGAAGACAGCTCACAGAAACCTTTGGTAGCAATAAAAATGGAGCTGAAAGGATTTACACGCCCTGGATAAATTATAAACTGCTTTAAACATTTCCCTGAAGTAAATCATTTTCCTTCCATAGAGCAGCACTGAAAGAGGGAGGGAAGGAAAAACAAATGAATTAAGTGTTCCAAGGAGGTTTTAGAATGAATTCTTAACTAGCTGTGTGATTTTCTACTGGTAACCCAATCCTCTGATTAAACTTATTTGGGTAAACATGCTTACTTTCACGTAAAATCTGTTTAAAACAAATGATGAAGGTTTGCCTTATGTTATTTTGCAGTATGAAATGCTGCTTGCAGTACCTGAGTGCTTCTCCTTGGCACTAAGACCGGACCTTGCTCAGCAAAATGGATCCCCACTGTGTGACCAGTAGCACCACTGGACCAGGCAAAGCAATGAAAAGGAAATATCTGAAAAAGCTTCAGTCTGGCAATACCAGCTGCTCATTGTGTTCTTTATTTATATATGAAGCTTAAATTATTGATCGCTGCTCCTACATTGAAAGCTGAAGTCGAATACAGTATCTGACTAGCTACTTAAATCTTTCACTCAATCTGCCATCTCCAAATAACACTTTTTTCATGTTTTGGAGCCTTGCTTATGAAAATTCATGATAACACTTTCAGTTTGATTTGGGGAGGAAAAAAAGTCAATGCTTATCAGTGGTTAGCTATTTACTGATCAGGTCTACCACGTTACATCAGGATAATTCTCAGCACACGGACAGAGACCCCCACACACTACTGAAAAACCAGAATTCCTCAAAGTTCTTGGCATGGTAACACTAAGTAGTTTATGCTGCTTGTGATTATTCACATACGTGACAGACAGCATATCTGCTTTCCTAGGCACTCCATTACAATTGCTTTTTCCCCAAGCTTTTAAAAGGTAAATGAGCAAAAGAAACAATAGCAAATGTGATCTGTGGCATAAGCTGTTTTATAAAATATGCTGCGTGTTGCTGGCCGATGCACTGAAAGCTTTATCCCATTTTCAGTTTCAGGCGTCAGAACCACTCAGCTACCCTGATCACTCTCGAGTTATGAGACACTGGTCATAACAAAGAGAGAACTTGATGGGTTTCAGTTTTAAAATGCTACTTTTCTGATTGCCTGGCTGACAAGAGCAGTTCGTCTTCATTCCCTTACTTTCAGGGCGGCCAGTCTGGTTGTGGTGGCATGCACTGGGAGGGACCCTACTGCTCAGCCTGCCCTCTCCAAGGCCAGGACCCAGCACTCCTTGAGAGAAGCAGTACCCATAAGCAAGTCCAAGTGCCTTCAAACCTTGACAGGGCAGCACAGGACTTGTTGCTGTGCCCACAAAGCCGGTGTGAGCCCACGTTCTGCAATCGACAGAACAGGAAGGAGTTGCGCTGCCCTTTGCAACCTAAGTCCCAGCAAGCAACAAATTCTTGTTCAGAGAGCAAAGCAAGCAAGAAAATTGAAAACAAAGCAAGGAGGAAGGCTTAAATGAGCTGTCCACTGGGTAGAGGCGAGATATGCAAAGGGCCATGAAGTGTAACAGTCAGGCAGCCACGAAACTGAAGCAGGGAAAACTGCTCTGCTTGTATCACAGTAAGCAACTGCTTTTGCAGGTTTGAAGTAAAAGCCATCATCCATCTGTAAGAAACATTTTACCTACCAGCAGCATTAACTGTTCTTTTAATACTCCCCCAACTACTCCACAGTCTTGATGGAATACAAATAAATTAACAAGACTCTAACTATATAAATCCCTATGTCTTTGCAAGGCAAACATTTTTAAAGGGTCTGAAGTCCTCAAAAATAGAAGACCATATCTAAAAAGAGTTACACATTGAAAGCCTATCAAAACTTATTAGTTGCTTATGAAAACACTCCTATTTGATGTAATTACTGCTTTCTTTTAAGAATTTGTCCATCAGGCATCTATATATTGCGTAACAAATATGCTCACTTATTCTCATGTACTTCAGTCACCCTTGGGATAGCGCTCTCTCCTGTAAATCGAGAAGCAGAAATGGTAACTTACAGCCTACAATGGGCTTTATCTTCGACCACTGAAGAGCATTCCTAGTTACAGAACAGAAATTAAAAAAGCACATGGGGTAAGTGATTTGGTGAAGGTTGCCTACAAGATTGGGCTGGCACGGAAATTGGACTCTCACGCCGGGTTTCCCCCCATGTCACATCTCCACTCAGGCCAGAAGCTTGCAAAGTGCCTGGCACACTCAATTTTCCTTCAGCTCAGTGGCCTGGACCCTGCAGCACTGAATTTATATGCAACAGAAAGGCTGCAGCAACTAATAATATAAACCTTTGCAAGTCCTGTAAAACATATAACCTAGAAGTGGAGATTATTTTTTCAGTTTGAAAATTCTTTTTTCTCCTTGTGAACAATTTCCTTCAAAAATCACAATCACCTCAAGGGGCTTTCTAGTAGTTATCACATTTCTGAGCTGCTATATTTCTCAGACTTCCTTTTGCCTCCTCCCTCGTGCTCCCTCCCTCTTCCATATCACGCATCATCAAATTTGCAGAACGGAAAACATTTAAGGCGTCAAAACTATTGCTGAAGGTGAACAGCAGATGAAAGTCAAGTACCATGCTCTGCCTGCCTTCAGGGATTCCTGATATACCCTGCTCTGCATTTCAACCCATCAAGGTGCCTTGCTTACGAAGTTACCCAGCCTGAAGAATAGAAGAAACAACGGAAAGGAGAGGGGAAGAAAAGACTGGACACTCTAGCTATTGTTTGTGTTTGCCTATAAAAAAAATTTGAAAAGATTCCTGAGTGTGACAGCAATCACAGCCATGTAGACAGCATCTAACACATGAATAATGTGTTGATGTCAGCTCAAAAAACACCGATCTTGCTGGCTTCTGAAGGCCATTTTACAGCTCGTGTATATAGCTGACATTAGGGAAAGAGAGATTGCATCACCTCAGATATATGACACCCTCTGTGTATGCAGCTGCTTTCTGGATTGACTTCCATGATAAACATGTCACTTCTGGAGAAAACTGATGGGAGCCTGAGTTGTCATTTCTCTAATTCATTCATTCCCAGTCACTCTGTCCTCCTAGTTCCAGCCTGCTTTGGAGACTGAGATTTGACACATCTATTGATCTCCTGCATGCATAAAGGTAAAAACACGCGTAAAGTGCCTGGTTGAACTGTGTCCACAGTACCTTAGTATTTGGGAGTTTTACATTTCAATAAAATGAAGAGAAAAAAAAGTAAACTGAGGAGAGAGAGACTGAGACATGTAAACTTTGGAGACAAAAGCCTGCTTTCAGAATGTCTGGGCTGATCAAAAAGCACCTCTGAGAACCGTACGTCCTCCTGTCAATGTGCAGTTTGTTGTACTTGGTTACACCAGTATTGTGTTTGTTCTTGCCTTTAAATATAAACATAACCCGGACTGTGCATACAGATGTGTTTTCAGACAGTTGGGAACAGCTAAAAAGACTTCTAACGACAGCAAGGCCCTCTAAGTGAATTATACCTCCTACCCTGATGTAACCTCCCTCATAATTCATAACTGTATTCAGATCTTTACAGAATGAGGGCATATTTTCACGGGGTTATATATAATTCGGGTAAATGTAGCCCATTCTGGACTATGAACATATCAGAATATCTCCTTCATTGCTTTCATACTGAGAGAGACCACGTGCCTACCAGGGAAATGCAGCTGCATGCTCAATTCCATCATTTCAGTTGTCACCCCTGGTAATTACCCCATATACCTGATTGATTTGGGGCCGTTACTCCAACATGAAGTAAAATAAAAATAGCGTTTGGTTTTGCCCTTCTCTGGGCTGGTATTACCATGGATCTTTGCTGCTGTTGAAGGTATTGCTGACACTTCTGCAGCACAAAACTGGGATTGTGCAACCCCACTTCTCTGTTCACAGCTTCCCTGCAGAAGGCAGGGGATGGTGCGAGGCCTCCCCCCAGGCACAGACCTGCCTCGTGGCACCCAGCACGAGCTGCGGCCGCCCTGGCAAGCACGATACAAATGATGTCCATTCCCTCTTTTCTGCCCGTTTTTCCTCCCCATGCCTGCCCCAGCACATAAGACCCACTTTCACTTCAAGACAGTTACATCTGTCAAGCCTGTCGCGTTTTGCATCCACTCATGCCGGGTGCAGAAGCTAAGGCAGGTGCTGCAGATGCTCGTCTGATTAGTGCAATCTGTTGATGTTGTTACTTGGTATTTCACAAAAGGGAGAGAGAAAGCAAAAGAGAGAAAGGAAAAGGGAGAACAACAGCAGCGGTCACTGAGATAAATGGGTTAAAATGCCTCGCTCTGCTGGGGGGAGTGCCCAGCAAGGTAACGCGGGCGCTTTTCGTGCAGAGGGTCTCAGAGCCTTTGCAGTGCTACGGCTCGGGGCAGCAGCAAACCTCGCTGCCACACGCTGGGCAGGTGGCTGGGCCGTGAAGGAGACACTCAATTTACCTGCCTGTCTTAATAGCCTCCGAATGCCTGCTCTGTCAAGGTGTTACGATACATCTGTGTAAAAGGCAGCTGCTAAAGGGACAGAGCGGAGAAACAGAAGCCTTTTGCTAAGGCAACGAGTTTGCGTTCTGAGGACAGAGGATCTTGGATCCATTTCCAGAAAACCACATGATTTCTCTAGCAAGGTTTGTGCCACAGAGAGCATGGCCTTGGGGACACTGTGCCATCAGCCACAGCCACCTCTCCCCAGGGAGACTGCAGCGGCTGCCAGCACACTGTTTGCAGGAACTCCTTCCTGCAGGCTGCAGCAGTCCTCTTACATCCAAACTTCTGCAAATGGCACATTAGTTGTGTGCTACAGGCATACCGAGCTGGGCTGCCAGATAGCTTGGGGTATGTATACTGCATTCACTGGAGAGAAACATTTAGTCAGCACAGGAAGCTCATTTCCAGTTGTCTAGACAGACAGTAAATCTGGATTTGCGGGTTGCAGTAGGTCTGCCTTGCAAATGATGGTGTAAGTACAGCCTGGGTTTCCATTCCCTGTGCATAGGATGGGGATAAATATTATAAGGCTGTCTTTTCCTTCCTCTCTATCCCCCACCTACTAAATTTGTTAAGTGCTTTAGGAAGCAAAAACCATCTCATTACAAGGGGTGTTAGCTGTGAACAGCCAGGTAACTCCGGCACTCAGAGTCCTTCACCCAAACGCAGAAATCGATGTGTCAGGTGGGCACGGCATGGGCAGCATATGACAGGGGAGCAGCGAGCAGAGACTGAGTGCCTTCTATCTAATTAAAATTTGGTATTTTTTATAAAGGCTAGAGAGAGCCTTTAGAAATGCAATTTCTTATTCAGAATATTTCAGCCTCTCCCTGAAGAGCCCGGAGTCTGTAACCAGGTAACCACTGGGAGCACAAGGACCACTCTCCAGACTGGAGTTCACGGCAGCTCTCTCCTAAGGATGTTACAAAGTCATCACAGCCCTTCTTCTGTCACAGAGACACCTCTCCCTGTCAGCCGGGGAGGCGAGGACAGGCTCCCCACCATCGAATTATTGGCGTGACAAGCACTAACGCTCAGGCTGATATGTACAGTCGCTGCCAAGCCAGATATGCCCTTCAGCCTCCGTTGTGCAGCCGGAGGGAGCCAGGGCCAGGGCCCCGTGGAGCAGGAGGGCCCAGAAGCCATGGCAGCGGCCGGAGAGCCAGCAGGCAGCTGGCCAGCACAGGGCCAGCCTGCCCGAGGGGCTACGAGTCGTGTTGGGCAGGAAAGCCCAGGTCTGGGCACAGCCCAGGCAGCTCTGGAGGGGGTGTTCCCAGCCAGGGCGCAAGCACCCTGGCGAGGAAGGAAGGGTTTGGAAAAAAAACTGCTCTTCCTGCAAGGAAAATTGGGACCTGCAAGACAGCCCCACTAGCTGGACCTAGGTGGTGGTGGCCACCCAGCCAACAACTCTCAAGGTGATTAAGCCTTAAAATGCAGCTGAACCTTCAAAAGCATTTTTGAAGCCTGAACTGCTGGGCAAAACCTGTTTGAGAGCCATGCAGCCTTATCCTTTGGCAGGTGGAGCTTGCCATAGGATTATGAGCATCATCTGACAGCAGAACCAAGGAGACTGCACCTCTGTAAAAGCCTAGTTAGGAGCTTCAGCCCAATGTCCCTCATTTCTGCAGGCATCTCATTGCCCTGATGTCCCACTGTCCTGTTGTTCCGCTTCTTGACTCTTCTGGGTTTTGAGCCTGAGGCCTTACGGGCTAGGACACTAATTGAACTGTTTGTTGTTTTAAAACAAACAAATTCCTTCTTGAGACAGGAGAGATTCATCAAGGCGCTAGAAACCCACAGCTTCCTCTGACTTCAGATGAACTGCGGATGCCGAGCACATCTGAAAAGAAGGTGGCAAACGTTTCCTGCTGCTGCCTCAGAGCAAGCCACCGGACGGCGAGCCAGCTCTCCATAGGCAGTACATCAACTTTTCTGCACCATTGACTCCCTCATACCCTCAGCAAGCTTTGCTATCCAGAGGTTTATTTTGTTTAAAGAAGAGGTTTTGCCACCGTACCATTGCATCAGAAATGAGCCTTCAAATCATGTTCACCCTGGGCCATGAAGATAGGAAAACATTTTCTCTGAAATTTGCCTAAATTGGAATGCTATTTTCCAACTGCTGTCCCCGATTCGAGTGGGGCTGACAGATTTATGCATTCCATATGCAGTCATTTAAGCTACTTCTACTTAATGATAAAGGAAAATGTTAATTCATAAATAACCTTGGGCTGTGGCAGGCCCGAGATGCACACATTACTTACATCTGCACTCAGCTAGCTGAAAAATGACCAAGTGCCCAGGCAGCACACCAAGGCAGAGCATAAACGTTCAGCTGAGCAAGACGGAGAGTCCGTGCTGTGCTCCCTGCACAGGCGAGGCTGGCAAGCCCTAGGCCCTCCTGCCGCAGGTGAAGCTGGCCATGGGAGCCGCCAGCACCTGAGTCAGCAAGTGAGAGGGCGAAGCAGCGAGCCTTCAGCCTCGCCAGGGGCACACGACTGCCCCAGGGAACTCGCAGGTTGCGGCCCTGCGCTGAGCCGCTGCTGGGTGCTGCTTCCTGCCCGCAAGTCAGGCGTCCCCTCTGCTCTTCCACCGCCAGAGACCAACAAAATCATTTGCCATGGGGCAAGAGATGCAGGCATTTTAATAGCTTGATTTTCGCCTGGCTGGCCCTCCCTTGCGAAGGTAAATCCCCGAGCTGCAGGGCAGGGGTTGCCTCCAAGTTCTGCAGTCAGGGATTTTCATGAAAAGAGCTGACGACGCAAATGGGTCCGGCAGAGGTTTTCTTGTGACCCTAGTGACATTTGACTGAAGCTTTTTATTTTGGGCAGAAAGCAGCTTTTATCATCTCTTTGCACCAGCTGGCACCCATACTTTTCCATTGCTGAGCCCGTCCATCCCTGGCGGAGTCGCTGGCGGGCAGACACAAGGCGCTCCATGGTGGGCCCAGCCCCGCACCTCCTGGCTGGGCAGCGGCAGCCCCAGCTGTCCTGGGCCCGGGCACCCACACTACACACATCACTCTCACACTTGCCTCTCTCCTTCTAGCCCCTCGCTGACCAAAGAGAGGACCTCTTCCAGTAAAAAATGTCTAGCATCAGTTCAGTGAAGCGGATTGATGCCTCTGCTAGCCAAAGCAGCCTTGCTGTTCTGGTTTCTTCTTGGTGAGTCCATCCCCATTTGTACCCCAGCCTGGCACAGATGAGAATCTGAGAAAAGGAAAAGTTTGCAAGAATTCTTCCCCTCGCCTCAGTCAAATTTAATCTAAGCCCTTATAAGCGTCCAGCCTGTCAATTATTAGAGGCCCAACTTCTTTTTGAATTACCTGCATATAAACAAAGCTCTGAAACACAAAGACTACAAATACACTACCGCATGTTTTCCAACAACAAACGTGTTTGTCTAATTATTATTTTTAAACGTGAATACACTTGAATAATGAACAAAAAATCCTTTGCATTTATTCCCTCAATATTGTACACATGCCAATCCCCACTAATCACAGATTCCCTTCAGCAACAATGCAACCCATTGCTACCGGACTTTCAGTACTTCCATCCTGTAAGCTCTGGAGCAGCGTGACCTAGGAGACAAGCAGCTTATAGGCATTTGGATGCTAATGAACAACAAATGTGATGTTCAATAGGCTGAGAATGACAGTGCATTTACCTCTATATTCACTTACTCAGAAGTGAATAGCAGAACTGGCATTCAAGGAAATAGGAAGGTAGGACACAGTGTACATTAATCTCTGGCCTCAGTAGTTTGTATCTCTCTCTTCCTGGCAAACAAAGAGAACATCTAGATCCAGGGTTTACATGCTAAACAAAAGATTAATGTTCTTCCTATGGTGTTTCTCTGATGTAACTGCCCCATCAGTACACCCCTGTTTCTATACAGTAGTGCTAAACGTACAGACCCTACTCTGAGGATTACTCTAGTAGGTAGACTAATAAATAAGAGCGAAGAGCATGCCCACTGGGTGGGCAGTGGCCAGAAACCTGCTCAGGCTGACACGGAATAGCTAAAAGGGACTGTGTGCAAGTGGCTCGACGCAAGCTGTTCCTGCTTGTGGGGCCAGCACTCCTGCAGGCTCTTGTGTCGGCACACCACCGCAGCAGCCGCAGCGTGAGCCAATGGAAAGGCAGGCAATGAGGCAAACCTGGAAAGCAAGATGTGCGCGAAATAGTTGAGGTATTCTGCCTTCTTTATATCAAGGTCACCGTAAAAGTCAGACTTCCCAGCTGCAGGAACAACATTCAGCTGTGCAAATGTTGCTGGAAGTCTTCCAAGACACCTCTCGAAAGGTCACAGCAAGGCAGTGGGTACCTCAAATTCAAGTGGAAGAAGATATTTAACAAAAATAACAAGGCCCTACTCATGATTCCAGCTTAGATTTGGAGACAGGCTGTCTTTCACCACAATTCACATATATTTTCTGACAGATCCTGTCAGCACTAAGACGATTTGTGCTGGAGCCAGTATTCTACTTGTGGGATAGCCCGACACACTAAGAAGATTGAGAGTTACCAGTCCCACATGTGAAGACCGCTATGCTTTCTGACCGTACTTCAGAGAACAGGAAAAAGGACAAAGGGCAGTTCCACGCCACTTGACCAAGCTATAAGCTTTCCAAATCTTCTCATTCACCTTGCCTAAGCATGCTGACCTGTAACTGCTGTAAACAACGCTGTAAGCAAGCAAAATGTTGTTTGCAATTCATCTCTGGCAAACGTAAACATTGTACGTACCAGTGGAATTCAACTTTAATTTCACATTCAAATACTCCTTAAACCAGCCACCTTGTAACATGCTATGATGAATTATTAACGCTTTTGAGAAGACGTATCTTCTTCCAATAGCATCGATTCACCAGTAATGGCTTTTTAAAATATTACCTCTTGCCAAGCTAACATGCAGAGAATTTGCTTAAGTTGCAGAAAGTCAGGCAGGCAACATGAACTGTGCTCCTGCTGGAGCAGAACTCATATTGTTTGGTGGCTCTCTGACATCTGCATTTACTAATTGATAAAGACTTGAGACCACACCAAAGCACTTGTCTCTCTCCAGTTCACCTAGCAGCTAATAAATGTTGCCAGGATTCCATCCCTTCATTACAGAGTCAATTGAGGGGAAAATAGATTTGCTCCTTGGGTCAAAATATCCCCAGGGAATCTGAGGTGGCATTTGCATTGCCTTAAAGACTGAATCCTTCCTGCATATTTTAAACAGAAGGATGCCTTTAAAGTCAAGGCAATGAGAGAAGGTGCCAGAAATGGCTCTCTTAAAAAAGCATCCCAAGCTCTTCATTTGCTCGAAGACTCTTTCCTCCACCTCTGCAGCTGGCAGCACGTTCATACGGCCCCACTCTGGTGAAAGCAACCAGTTTGTGTCAGTTCACAGGTGGCTGCCAGCATGGCCCCACAAACCATTTTATCCCTTCTGTGCAACAGGCCTCAGACTGGCCTGGGCTCCCTGCAAAAGGGGCAGGAGGCTTACGGTGAGTGTCCTAGGACAGAGTTAATTTTCCTCCTAGTAGCTGGTAGGATGCTGTGTTTTGGATTAGGATGAGAAGAGCGCTGATAACAGGCTGATGTTATCCCACCCCGGCCAGCCACCCCTATATATTGTTTAGCATGACGTCAGATGGTATGGAATACCCCTTTGGCCAGTTTGGGTCAGCTGTCCTGGGTCTGTCCCCTCCCAGCTCCTGCTGCACCCCCAGCCTGCTCGCTGGCAGGACAGAGCGAGAAGCCGAAAAGTCCTTGGCTTGGTGTAAACACTGCTCTGCAACAATTAAAACATCAGCATGTTATCAGCGCTCTTCTCATCCTAATCCAAAACATAGCACCCTGCCAGCTACTAGGAGGAAAATTAACTCTGTCCGAACTGGATCCAGGACAGTGAGAAATGGTGAAACAGTACGCCAAGATGGGCAAAGAAGAGGAGGAGGGAAACGATGGGTTATTCTGGAGTTTTCCAAGAGGCTGAAAACCCCACAGAATTAAATTTCAGAAAGCACACTGAATAAGGTCAAGTACTGTAGAACTGCCCTATAGACCTATGGGTATGACAGAGAAACAGCGAGAGAAACCTGGCAGCCAAGTGCATTTCTTGTCCTCGCTAACGGGCTCTGCAGAATCGATTTGTTCTCACCTAGTTTTATGGGGGAAATACTCTTCTAGGTTTTGGGTTTGTTTGTTTTCTGGTACAGAATCCTTGAAGATGCTTTAGAAGCAAATAGGATTATTATTCTCCATGACTAATGTTGGATTTGGTTTTGTTTTCCACAAAATCCCCCACTATCTTTTTTTATTTGCTTCTCTTTAAACATGAGGGACTTTTCCACAACCAAACAGCAACCTTTCAGGGTAATTTTGCAGCCGTTGCAGGTACACGGTTGTAGTAACCTTAATGGTTTGGGCTTTAGCCCTTCTGCCTGTCCTCATGCAAGATCCTGCATATTCCTGACCTGGAAGCAGAGAGTCAGGTGCCTTCTTTCAGTGATCAACCCACGCTTCTTACCTGGTGACTTCAAGAACAACTAAGAAGCGATGTAAATAAGCCAGGGGAAAGCATGCATGTGGTAGAGCAAAATTTTTGTGTCAGCCTGGACTTCTGAGAGAAGAAAAAACACAGAGGACAGGGATACTAATGTCTGACACGGGGGAACCAGGGGAAAAGTAGATGAACTCTGGTTTCAGTGATCAGAACGCGTACACAGGGTTGGAAAGGAAGAAGAGAGATCCAAGGGAAATACTGAGAGCCCTAGGAAGTAGAAAGATGGAGCATGTAACCAAGGTTTTGTGATTTATGACAGGCAAGGGGAAGTAAATCAATGGAAAATTGCAAAAATGAGAGTGCTGCTTTTGAATCAGATTTTGGGGAACCATGAGATTTCCTCTTGCACGGAGCAAAGGGATTGAGAGAATCTTAATAAACCATTTTGGGTATACCAAAACAAATTTTCCCTATTAAAATGATTTCCCTTGGAACCTTTCAAAACTTCTGCTTTGAGAACTACTGAAGTTTGAGAACTCTGATCCTTTTTTAAAGCCCTTCTCTCTGCTTCGCCTATTTGTATCGATAGAGAGGTACAAGGTTTTTAAAAAAAGCAGCAGATGGGCAGAAACAGAGAGACTTTCCCATGGGATATTATAGTGTTTTTACATTCCCAAGAATAACTTTTTCTTTCTTGTTTCTACCTAACGGTAGCAGTGGAAAAATCTCTCACTAGAGATTACATATTAAACTCAGCTTAGAGTTTGAGAAAGTCTTTAATGTTCATGTAAACTGGGATTTCTAACAACGATCTCAGTCAAGAGCAGCACAGGCAAGGGCTGGACTGTTTTTCTCTAGCTTTGTGAGCCTTTTCTGACCATCCTTGCCTCAGGCAGCTCCTCTTGGGTCAGATCCAAAGCCTCATCCAAATGGAAAGCTCCTCTAACCCTAATTAGGCTTTAGATGAGACTCCAGGCACTGTAGGCTTGCTTTCTGACACAGCCCTCTCCCCTCATCGCTGCGGACAGAGATGCTTCACTGTAACATAGATTGTTATGCAATTAATGCTAGACTAGTTTCGTGACACACGCTGATGGGAAATAAAATGAAGTACTCAGCTCCTTTTCACTAGGGACTTCAGCCAAGACAACTTGCTTTCTAATACATCTATGCCAAGGTCTGAGAAAAGCTGTGGATCAGATTCAAGCATAAATTATTTCCATTGTCTGCTTTGCTACCTCAGAGGAATGAGAAATGACCAAGAAACAGCACTCTATCAGGCAGCCTATCTGCAGACACCAGGACTGCAATTTACAAGCCCTGCTCCGAGGAACTCGCAACTCTCAACAGTGGCTGGCACAAAAATATTGACACCACCTCACATAAGGATCCCTAAAACTTCTACAGGAGATGAAATACTTAATAAGCATACAGAGAAAATTAGTCTTTCATTTTCAGCAAACAGTGAGGAGAAAGGAGCCCATTAGCAGGCCGGTTTGAAGAAGTTCACATTTCCTGTGGCCTTAAGAGAATAAAACTCTATTTTTCTTATAGGTGAATGCCAACTAGAAAAAACCTGACCCATCCTCCCATACAACTGAAAGGCTTGTGACAACTACACAATTTAATTCATCTCCCTCCCAGAGACCTAAATGCACTGACTAACCTGTTACGTGTTCATACAAAGAAGCAGAGGTAGCTCAACTACTATGGGCATCAACTCACATTTTGCTGTTTGTGCCGCTACTCTTGCACCGACGCTTTGCAAAGCTTCCACAGATGGAGGGTAGTCTGTGGTCCCAACTAAATATTACAAATATCCCACCAAACTTAGTCTCAAATACTGCAATCCCATTAAGCTGTTGGTTCCCAAGATCCCATGCCTGACCGTCCTCTTCATTCCAGCCATTTCAATTAAGGCTTACAAAACAGTAAGGAACTGCAGAAGAGGCAGAAAAATACATCCTAGCTTCAAATTGAAATAAAACAGGAGAACAGCCTACGCACCTGCTACTTTCCTACATGGCAGTGACTCTGAAGCTATTTAAGTCCCAAATTCTAGGAAGAGAAGGAGAATTGCCTCTGTTTTTCACAAAGCTGTTCAACAATCAGCCCTGCAGCCTTCAGAGACCAAGGAGCCAGAAGGAGCGGCTGCAAATCTTTTAGCCTGGAAAGCTTGCTGGTGGAATAGAGGTTTTTCCCTAGTTAACCTTCACAGAGAGAGTCAAGCTACTGGGGGGAAAAAAAAAAAAAATCAAGCCTGAAGACTCCCTTTATTATTAGTCATCCATCTCATGCTGCTTCTTTATTCCCCTTCTCTAATAAAGCGGTACAATGCCTTCTGGCTTGCCAGAGACCTCCTGACTATAGGGAAATCTACATTCTTTTTTCCTGACAGCAAGCCCCACTGCCCTCAGCAAAGATCCCCTCTCAGACAGGGGTGCTACAAGCGCCTGCTTACCCCACTGCTGCCCAGCTAGCAGAAAGCTGTAATTAGCACCCAGCTGCAGCACTGGGCCTCTTTGTGGGAAGGAAGTAATCACACCCCCAGCACGAAGGGCCGTGCCCTCGGTCATGCCATTTGCTGTAGTCCTTGTCCCCCACAAAACATCCTTCTGTTTGCACAAGATTTTGTTTTGTTGTTTTTGCACAACAGCACTCTCTCTGGCAAACAGCATGTCTTGTTTGCACAAACAAGTAATTAGCAGAGGCTGGGTTATTAGGTAAGTATTCTTGGCAGGTTGTTTTTCACCAAGTACGTTCGTTCCTGCCTTAACTAGGCACCTGGCAGCAATCGCACCCCAAGTCGGGCAGCCCAGCTACACCACACAGGTTAATGAAAAACATGACTGCAGTGCTCTCAAGGGCTGGTAACAGAGGGCAATCTCCATGGGGAGGGAGAATTGAACTGACAGGATGAGAAGTCTTAACTGGGGGAGCAGCCACAACGGGTTTTTGAAAACAGCCACAGCAACTTACTTTTACATACCCTCCCTCTAGTTTTGTGTCTCTTTGCACACCCAGGCCTTGCACCCCCATCTGTCCCCCCCACCAGCAGCCAGGCTTCCCACCCGCGGCTGTCCCTATAATTATGCCTGTGCCCGGAGAATATTTTCACACACACAGTGAAACCTAGCCATCCGTCAATGTGTTTGGGCATATGAGAATGCATTTTAAATATAAAACCAGTTTTGAAAGGATCTCAGGATCCTATTGTGCAGGAAATTAAAACATATGCCATTGCTGAGTTTCCATTATTTGCACATCTGAGCATTACATCCTACCCATTCCTGCAGCGTCCACTCTCCTGTGAGCGATGGCTACTAAAATGAGGGAAGAACTGAGCATCAGAGCCATGCAGGCAGCTTTTTGTGCACCTCCAGTTGCCAGGGAGATGCCGTCCCCTCAGCGTGTCCAAACCCGAGCAGCTGCCTCGCTTGGAGCCTGACCTGCAGGCAGCAAGGAGCGCGCTGTGGGCATTGGTGGAAAAATCGGCAAAAAGAGGAAAAATAATTATAAACATCTATGAAAACGCAAAAATAACTCAACCCCCCACCTTGTTGCTGGAATAAAATGCAGGAGCTAGCAAGACGTTTTAAATGCAAGCTAAGGAAGGACGTGGTGTGGAAATGGGCGGTTAGCATAACTCCCACTCCCACGTGCCCAGAAAAACATGCCTAACCAAAGGCTGCTGAGAGATTTCACCTTCAGTGGGCTTTGGTGGAGACTCACTGAAATTTCAGCAGAGTTTGAGTGATGTGCAACAAGCTGACGAGACTCGTGGAGGTGACACAGGAATCCCTGCTGCCTTCCCCTGGACAAAGCCAGGCCGCCAGAGCCCCCGCACCCTGCTATTCATGCACGGGGAGCTTCTTGCTACCTCTGACCTCCTAAGGTCAAAATCCTAAGGGCTAGCAGGAATCGGTGACAACATTTTTTGTTGATGTTTAGGCTAAATATTGATGCCCACTGGGAAGAGTCCACCACGCTTGATTTGTATTCGATATTTTCAATAGTGAAGTGACAAACTGATCTGAGAAACTCAATGAATCGCTGCAGACATGAAAGGCTGTTACCGCAGCTTATGTATTAAAATGTAGTTGACCCTATTCATTTCAGGAGTCACTGCAAGATGCAAATACTGCCTTGCAATGCTAAAAAATATTCCTAGGAAGTGATTGTAAAGCTTTCCTTTTCTGTCTTCTGGTCAAAGACGTCAATTTGCTGGCCCTTACGGCCACTGCTTGCCTGACAGACGTGTACACTTGTTGTGATCCTGCCTGAATACCTCTCTCTTTTGCCACCACCCAAATTAAAGCTCTTCCACCATGTCATCTATCAACATCCATGTGCACTGGGCATGATTTTTAACCAGCATCTCTGTTTCTGAAATTACAATATCTAAGCATGCACAAAAATACAGAATGAAAGTTATTCTGAAAATAATATCACACCTTTCTAAGCAAGGCTAATGATGTCTCAGTTAAATAAAGTTTTTCTTATAGCATCCTTAAAACTACATTCAAAATTAGTCAGCTAGTTTTATTTTTTTTCACCAGGTAATGTGGCTTGAGAGCAGCAAAGGAGTTTAGGAGGGAGCTTGCCAATTTCAGTGAAGCTAACAGAGAATTTTCAAATCCCTTAGAAAGGCTGGAGGGGACGTTTTGTTCCAGCTTTCTCGGGTGCTATTATTCAGACTATTTTATGCAGCACAAGCAGGCAAACCATGCAGACACACACAGCACATACTGGCAGTGTATATATAATTAATTTCAGTATCACCAAAAAGAAATATTTTGATGAGCTCGCTTATGTGTTTGCATACTCAAACACATTGTTAAATGTTTGTAGGATTTCACAGTTCTTTATTTCTCCAGTTTTTCCTTCCAAACCTACTCCTTAGATTTCCCTCGTTGTACCATACACCCTGAAACTAAAGTCGGGTTTCCTGTGCTACTCTACAATAAACAAATTGTCTGCATTTAACAGAGACAAACAACTATTTAAATATATATATATATATATATATTCACACACACTTTAAAAGGCAAGCAAAACCAAAACAGATTTTAATTTCAAGCTCCCCAGGGTCTTGTTATATAAAGAGCAGCCTGAGGGGAGATAATTTGCAGATGACTGGAAAGCATCTTGACAGGTTCCTCTAAATACAGATCCTGGTTTAAATCTCTCTGTCCTTATATTTAGCAATCTGATTTTTAAGGGTCAAAAGCCAGGCAATTCACTAGCAAGTATTAGACTTTGCTATGCTCGCTTGCACTCCTGAACCATATTCTTAATGGATTTAAAAGTTAAAAAAATATCATATGCACTAAAGACACTAATACTTCTTTGGGGTGAAAGATTTCTTTCCTTCACAAGGTCACTGCTCCACTGGGCTGGAGCAACAAAGTAGACGATTAATACTGTGTATTCCTACAGAGGCTAGAGATTTTTTGACTGACAAAACGCACTGGTTCATGAACCTGAAATTAGAATGTGTCTGAGGAAAGCAGAAGAACAGGTGCAGAACTGAAAAGGGGCCTGACAAAGTTGTGAAACAAAATATGCCCTCTCGGAGCACAACAGATGCCAGTATTAATTAGCAGGACAATACAAGTTGCAGTTTCTTTTACTAAAAGAGATCAGCACTGCTTCCTTTGTGGTGAAATATTCCTTACTGCGTGGAAACACCAAAAAGCCCTTCTCCTTTTCCTTCTGCCCCTTAGGCAGGACTCCCAGGTGATGGGCGCACGCCGCAGGGACAGCGTGGCACCCGGCGGTGCCTGCCGGGCAGCCTCAGCCAGGCACGATGCCATTGCTGTGCCCTTACTGATCCTCTGATGACCCGTTAGGGTCACACTGCCAATTTCTAAAATTACCTGGTGCTTACTAGTACCAGAGCCCCTCTTTGATTCCCTGCATTTGGGCTCAGCTAGAAATTTACTATGTAGGATGGCATTTGACATGTCTGACATTTGTTTTGGCCTGATTTGCTGTTTTATTTTGACTAACCATAAAAGCAACAACAATAACACCAAGTGCTACAGATTTTTCTGAAAAGAAGCCTAAGCTTTACCCTTGTGGAGGTATTCTGGTTTCAAAACCACTTGCTGTCCCCCCTTGGAGAGACTTTCTCCACTGAACAGAGGAAAGGCTAGCAATTTCTACAAAGCTTTGTTGGTGGTTGTTTTTGTGTTTTTTATTTATCAAGTAAAGTGCTGTTTGTAACAGCAAAAACAACCCAGTCTGGTCTCTACTTTCAAAGAAGCTCTGCACTTCACTCAAGGATAAACACTGGACTCACACCACTAGGAATTTATCCGTCTTTAGCCTCTGTTTCTTTCTGGCCTAGCACAATATTATAGACGCATGTGATTACGTGAAAAGCATATGTTAGCCAGGTAGTTAGTCATTGCCACCCTCAAAGGAACTACTGCCAAGCAAAATAAGGAAAAAAATCTGGATAGATAGCCATACAAGATGGTAACACACTTGCACGCATCTCTGAAAAGCCTCCCCAAAAGTCAGGTTCAAATTACTTCTCACATGCACAGTTCTACGCCATTGTGAACTTGACTAAAGAAGAATAAAAACCTGTAGACACAGACAAACGCAAATCGGTTATGCCGCAGCTTTGAATTACAGCTGGATTTCACAAACTGTACAAGGCCTCTGTGTCTTTTACCTCCTCACCACTTCCTCACAGTGTCTGGTACCAAGCAACCTGACTCCGAGCTGCAGATGCAATAACAAATAACGTTCCTTGTGTACTGGTCACTACACTAAATGCCAGGGCCCCACAGGAAGACTTACACTGCATTTGACTGTCTGCTGGCTGGACACCAGAGAACCGAGCAGCCAGGTAAGATGGAAACCTTGTTGAAAGCCTGGCAGCACGTCTGGCGGAGCAGCCAAGCAGTTCTCTGCAGCTGTCCCTCGCTGCTGACGGGAATAGGGCCGCTGCACGTTAGGTCCTGCTGTAGCAACACACCCCCAAATCTGCAGTGATTGTATATGCACATGTTGGACTGTAAGCTGGCGAGCCAAGAGCAGACAGGGGCAGTGGCAGTGACATCCAGCAGAGCAGACAGCTTGGAGCAGAAACTCTTCCAGCAGCCTCACAGAACTCAACTGTCAGTGACACGATGGCAGCTTCAGTCTTCAGGGATGAAGGGTCTTTAATGCAGCTAAGCTTAGGAGAGAATGCAAAAAAGTCTGGGTAGCAGAAGGTTTCTTAAATAATAATAACAATTATGAAGATTCAGAAACTTCTGTGAAAAAAATCTCAATAAATAGAAGAAACCCCTTCTCCTAAGTTTATGAGTTCTGTAAGCACAGGTGAAAGATGGTTATTGTGCAGGTTATAGCAACGAATGACAACCCAGGATTGAAACAGACTCCGAGCCATGTCTGAGACTCTTCAAAGCTATTTGACATTTGCAGGTCTTTTGCCCAACATTTGATAGTCTGTCGCACCTCGCTGGATAGAGGCGACAGCACAAAGCTTTTTAAAGACAGTGAATTACAGAAATCGGAAACTTCCCATTTACAACTGGCAAGATGTCACTTTAGAAAGCAAGTAAAGCATTTTTGTGTCGAGTAGAAGAGGCAAAGGACCACGTCTCCTCCCGCGATCTTTCAAATTGCTCTCTGATGAAGCTGTCAGGTTGCACCAAGTAGCCACGCTCTGCAGAGGGGACTCCATCGTCGCCTGTCACTCAGCAGCACAGCACAGTCCCGTGCGTTTCGGTTCCACAGGCTTATCTCAAAATGAGTGCTCAGCTCAGCAGATTCAGGAGACAGGGAAAGCAAGAGTGCATCACCCACGGCCTTTCTTCTATCTCCACCAGTCAGGACTGGGGATACATCGAGCTTTGCTAACTCTGCATCAGACCTACGTTTTGCTGACCAGCTCTCCTCAGCAGCTGGCCTGCTCCAGCAAGTGTACGTGGCACGCACGGGCAGCACTGCTGAGGAGCTGTCAGCCCACACGAACCAACTGCTTTCTTAGCAGGTGCTGTCCTTCAAAAGGAGACATGGAAGGGAGTAGCACAAGGAGAAAATTCCTCTCGTTCACTGCCAAGGGCACCCAGTGCATGCATTTGGTGGATTAAGTGCTCCTTAGTGAGCTGCTCTCCTACAGGCTTAAAGGCCTGTAAGTTTCTGAGTGTTTATTTTTACCTGTCCTCTTACACAGGTACATATCTAGGCTCTTTGAGAACTGTCACTGCTACTGGCTGCTTGGGCAGTGAGCACCGGCAGAGGCGTAAGGCCTGCCCCAGTGACAACCTACATAACCAGTAGGGTGCCCGACTCCCGTGGGATTCACACCTGCATGTGGCCAACACAGCGGCCGCTGGCCCTGTGGCCTCGTCACGTTCCATGGGATTCATTCCAGGCAGCAGTCCAAGTCCGCCTACCGCTTTCAGGCACTCTGATATAGGGAGATGACGGAAAAGAACAGTACAGCTTTCTGACCATAAAATGGTCAGAAACCAGCCCTCCTGGTTAAGGAAGTCACAGAGTAAAAAAAAATAAAATAGGCACATCATTGGAAATCTCTTCTGGAAACACCCTTTTCTGAGATCCTGTTACTTTTCCCTTGCCTTTGACCTCATGATCAGAACGGGTCAAAACCTTACGACACCCCTGTTGTTGAGGTGGCAGGAGAGCTGCTGGCACATGCAGTCAGCTCTGCTGACAGAAGCTATGAAATGTGTGTTTTTTTTCCCCTCCAAAGACATTTTCACACCTCTGTCACAACCTTACTCCCATCTAAGTCTCCTTGGAGCTTTCACCACCCTGTCTGATTTTTTGTCAGATGTCAAGAAGGGTCATTGACAGTATCCTCCAGTCATATCTGCTGCTTCTGCAGAGTCTAACTAGAATGAACTTCACCCACAGCATTTCAGTGAAGACCTCAACAACCTTCCGGCCACAGCCTCTACAGATACACCTTCATCTCCCTGGAAAAGGCAAGATGACATTCTAGTTCTCCTGCTATAAGCCTAAATAACTTTAAACCTGCAAAGCCACCTCTATTTTTTAATACATTGAATAACAGTGCTTGCCCTTCATGAGCAATGAAGCATGCCCACAGTCGTAGAGTGAATCAGCACCAGCAAAGGATTCAGTGCTCAGGAGTCCTGCCCTCCACCTTTGCTCACTTTGTGCCCCATCCGTCTTTGCGAGCCCTGCTGGTATTGCTTGCGAAGGCCATTTCCTCATCAAGATAAAGCAAAATGATGCTGTCACAGTAGCTGCAACAGTACACTAGGCTCTGCTGGCTGGAGACACAAATCAGTGTTTATTAATTAGAAAAAAAGACAACTTGGAGGAAAGAAATTCTGTCTGTAAGCATCTTGTAACTCACAGCAAAGTGCTAATAAAAGCACTGTAAACATGACTTGATTGTGCTTTCCAAATAGCTCATTCTGGTGTTTTAGCTGTGACAAATTTCAAATGAATGTGAATTTAAGTATTACACACTATTTAGCATCTCAAGAGCGCTTCTTGTAAACTCAGTCTTTTAGGAAAGGGCATGCAGTGCGGAAAAAATATTTGGGAATGGTTAAGTTACTTGTGATGATGCTTTCACCTCAAAGATGCTATGTCTAGTATTACCCTCACTCTGTAACCAAAATATCATTTCTCCCTTAAATAAATTTGAGATTTTGCATAGACTGTGCAAACAGCACCCGTGCTATCCGTGGGGCACAAATACCCTGCCTACAGATAATGCTATTACAATTCCTGCTTGGCAGACTGTAAATTAGTGAGCCGACAGACTGAACTGCTGTCGCCAGCCTTTCACATGCTCATCTGACTGCTACTTACTGGGATAAGAAATTCTTAATAGAATGGCTTGATCTGGCTTTCCTTAGCTGCATGAGGTAGCAAAGGGATTTAAGTCAGACTGACACTAACAGTTTGGAGTGGTTCCCACAGATAAAACTCTGTGTCTGGCCATGCTGGCACTGAGAGGAAAAGGGTATATTTGTACAACATTAATGCTTTATATCTCTAGACTTTTCTTCCTTCTCCCTTCAAGACTGGTGATGGTGACCCATTGTTCAGAGCCCACATAAATCCTTTCAACAATACAACGTATTACAGTCATTTTAAAATTGTGAAATACAGATAAGTTCTGCTCGTTTGATTTATCCCATATCAGTTCAGCCTGAATTTCTCTTCCAGAAACAAATCTTCATGTCTTCCAAATTACTTGACATACAGTGGTACAAATTCTCTTCACTTATTTCATATTGATTATCATCTTCCTGAAATATTTCTTCCTGAGATTACCTTTTCAGTAACAGTCTCCTCTGCATTTCTAGATGAGCCTGCACATCACAGGAGCGTGCTAGTTACAGGTACGAACAGCTCTTACTTACAACAGCCCCCTTTCAGAAACTCAAAATATATGTGCTCTTAAAGCCAGGTCATCTAATGAACTGCCCGTAATGAGAGTAGGCTCTGAAGTGATGTGAGAGTTCAAAGACGGTAACTAATGTGTGTGAAATTTCATCTTTTTTTTTTTTTCCTTCTTCCCTGTGAGGAGCTGAATTTAAAGGGATTTTGAAGCTTTGAATAATTGGAAAAAACTGTGAGCAAATTATTTTTGTAACACTGTACTGGAGGTGTACGCCAAGAAAAGTGGCGGCTTTTTGTCTTACCACCTCCTCCTCGTTCCCCATTTTAATTACTACAGTTTGGCACCTGATCCTGCAGAGAACCATACAAAAGCCACACAGGCCAGCTCTTTCCAGACGGAGATAAAAGAAAGGGAGGGAGGAATTAATTAAATCCATTTAAAATCTTTTCAGCTAGTTTCCTTCTACAGTCACTGTTCTAGTTTCTGCAGAGCTAGTACAATGACATATGGTCATAAATAACAAACAGCCCCCTGCCTCCTCCCCTTGTCTCTCCTTTTACACCCTCTGCAGAATCACACAAAACGGGGCTATGCTTCGGGTATTTTAAGTAAGGCATTCAGGATCCAGAGAGATCAGGCAAGTTTTCAGTTCACAACATATCATGCAGCTTTTTAATGGGCTGGTGTGGTCACTGCCACTGGGGTCTGCTCACTGCCTAGATTTTAGGCAAGCCACGGTAAGACATGGTTATTATTTTGGTGGTCGTAGTACCCTGGACCCCCTCCCCTCCCAAAAGGAGCGTCTCACTCATTTCTGGGATGCTCCGGAGTAACAACGATACAAGGACTGGCTGCAACAGCTCAGTAGCAGTGGCCTCTACATCCTTTGCAGTTGTGGCCCCTGCAATTAATTTTACTTTGTTGCCTTTGTGTAGCTGAACTGTAGGAAAAGACGCAGCCCATTTGCTACCACTATTTTCCTCCACTGCAGAGTGCAGAAAGGAAGCAGCCTTGGGGTCTGCTCTACCAGAAGGCGAGGGGCAGCAGCAAAGCACCTTTGAGGAAGGCTGGTTCAACGCTGTTTGAGGGTTGTGCACTGCTCTCAGAGGACTGGCATCTTAGGAGAACAAAGTGAATGCTGACTGAACCACCTTTTCCCTTGGTGCATGCCCAAGGAAACAGTTACGATTTCTGCTCAAAGGCCAGCTCTTTATCCAGCATAATGATTTTGTTCCTCATTCTGGGCTGGGGTGCATTACTAATAAAAGTTTTCAAAAGTTCATACAATTACTATGAAACCTTAGTTTTTGTGCACAGAAATATAGAGGGAGTATGACAGCACGAGTTTGAGAAACTGGCTATTTTTCAAAACCCCCAGGAGCAGCTCAGGCTGATGGAAGATCGTTCTCCTTACTGACCCCGTGACATCTGATAGTGGTTTTATCTCCTTAGTTTCTACAATTCATTGTATTGTTTGTATTCTGGGTTTGATTAACTTATTTATACAAGAATTAAGTTACTATCAAGTTTAATTTCCTCTTATTTCTTCAGTCTGGACATATCCAAGTTGTTTTCTGCTGCCCATTTTTTAACCCCTCAGTTTACCACATCAAAACCTTGTGCAAAATGCCCGAAATACACTGTCCTCACAGAGGGCACTTGCAGACATAAACACAGCCACCTGACTCTTACAGCTGAAAACCCAGCAGAAGGTTCCCTGTCCCGCTCATAATCCTTCCATCGGAGGCTGCTCCACTATTCCTTGAGCAGGTCTGACTCAACAGACCATCCCTTTTCGCAGCACAAAGAAACAAACGCCCAATAAATGTTGGATGTCTTTGGGTCTGTTAACATTTAGCACTGTAAACACACGCAATGCCCTCAAGAGGAGACAGGGAGGAAGCCTACCTCTTATACCAAATGACTAATCCTTTAGCTAATGTCTTCTAATACAGCAAAGATGAAAGATTGCGTTGCAGCCGGCCAGCACCCTGCATGGCCAGGTACTAGACAGTTTTCCAGCCTGAACAGAAACGATTCTGAGAAAAGCAGTGGGTTACATCAGCAACTCAACACTGGGAGATACATTAAAAATGCTACAGTACGCCATCCAGCACAGCGTAAGAGGGATGAATCACACGTTGGCTCCAGAAACCGGCCTGGCCCCAGCCCTGCCAGGCACGCTGCAGCATCAGGGCCAAGGGAGCAGCTACATCGTGCTGCTGCTCCGGACTGCTTGCTGCCAGCTTGCCGGTTCTTCACACAGGCTAAGTACAGAGCACAAACTAACTCAAGGGGATTTTTCTCTGGAAATAATAAAAAAGGGGGATCTGTGATTGAAGTTCCCTGTGGTGTTGCTTTTTGCAAATTTAACCCCAGATGCCAGGGAGAAGCTGTAATCCTGTCAAAAATAAGTAGTCTTTTCCTGTCTATCTCCTTTGCTAACGATACCGGGAAGCTTCCTGAGGGAAACCATAAATGAATCAGCTTTTAAGCTTGTCAAACTTGCATTCCCATTATTAAAAATGATGATGAACTGCTGTATGCGATTACTTCAGCTGAAAACAGACAGGCTGCATTTTATGAACCCAGGACAGAAGCTGCCTGAACACTGACTGGAGCTATAAATGTTACAGCTGCTGTACAGAACTGTCTCTAGGAGTAATCACACAGAATCCGCACAGCACGCCGAGCCACAGATGCTCTCTGGCCTTTGTATTAAAACTCAATGAAAGTCAGGCTTCGGTTCCCCAGAAAACTCTAACATCTCCAAACTGGAATGAAAAAGGACCTGTTAAATACAATTTCCAAATTATTTTGTTTGGATCTATTAAGCTGTCCAGCTTGAATACCATGAAAACACTGTGCCAGAAATTCGGCTTTTATGCTGTATTACAATAGAAGAAAGAAATTCCCCCTTGAAATGAAGTATCAAAACACTCCGTGTGATTCATTTCAAAAGAAATTATTAAATCAACAAGATCCATAACACCATGCTTGAACTGCTCTGCTTTAAGCCATCGTTTCAGAAGGAGCTGTCATGTAGTCTGGGGCTGTCCTCATTTTCCCCCTCCTCTTTGCTCCCTACAGTAGCTCATTCCCATTCATAAATTGTTTCTGTGGGTAAATAAACCATTGCTAGATATTATACGTAGCTTACGTACAGTACAGCATAGCAGATAGCAGCATATCTAAACCAGGTTGTTGAAGGCGTTGGGCAAGTTGAAGGGAAAGCTAATAAATTGTTAGATAATTCACTTAAACATTTTTTTTCCTTTTTTTTTTTTTTTCCCTGTTTACATTCATAGAAATGTTTTGCTTCAAAGCAGCTCCTTGCAAAGCGCCAGGTTTGGGGGCAGGCCAGGGGCAGACCCAGCTGCGAATCACAGTATTGGTGCATTGGAAAACCCATAACAGCTGACTAATCACTTCTTACAGAGCCTTTCAGTCATTTGTCAAGTCCTTCATTAAAGATTTGCCTCCAATGTAAGCAAGCAGTTCCTAAGAGTTAATGAGGTTGTGGCTATCAGTCGTGCTAGAAGCACAACTGAGAAAGTATGAAGTGCTTGTGAGACTCCAGGAAAGGCAGATCTAAAGTCTTTGGTCCATCTTTAACATTTGGGAAGTAGTGCGCTGTCCTATTAAAAACTGAATTTCTAAAAAGCAAAGCATAATCCCCAGAAAGCAATGGGAAAATTCTCAGAAAGCAAAGGGTGAATTTCTGAAAAGAACTAAGGAAATTTCTAAAAAGTAGTATTAGAAAGCAAAGAGGGATCCCTAGAAATCCAAGAGGCAGTTCCTGGAAACTTCCTATTAAGCAGTGAAGGAATTTGTAGAAAGAAAACAGGAATTCCTGAAAGCAGAGGTGTAATTTGTAGAAATTCCTTGAAATCAATGGAAAAGTTCCTAGGCAGCAGCAACAAAAAGCCTAGAAAGCAAATGGGGAATTCCTAGAGAGCAGTGGGAAATGTCTAGGAAGCAGCAGGAAAATACCTTGATATTAGCTGTCAGATTCTTAGACAGCAGATAGAAAATTCCGCAAAGCAACAAGTGTAAAAAAAAATTCCTTGGAAACAGAATTGCCTTGTCCTCCCCTTTACTCTCCCTACAAGAAATCTAATGAAGCACGTCGTCTCCGCTCACACAGAACAGATTGCAGGCATCATCTGAATTTGTAGGAGAATTAAAAAAAAATCATATTCACTGTTAGGACGTAAGTGTAGAAAAAAATTACATCAATTTATCTCAACTTAGAACAGAGAAAAGAAGCAACAGAACTGGACAATGAACAGATAATAAATTAGGAAATGCAGAAGTCTGCAAATAATCTAAAATTCCCAAAGCTAAAATATTGCACTATTTCCTGAAAATTTTAAAAGGAAAGTGATTTCTTAGTTTTACTGTGAGAAACTGAATATGCAAAATACTGAGCATTCTTCAGTATGTTTTGAGCCTCTTCTGAATCACTGGCAGCACAGTAAGTGCAGATACAAGAAATGTTCACTGTACCAAATGTCTTGAGAAACTTGGAGTTATTCCCATTCTACCTGGAAGAAGAGAAAGTCCAGATGTTTGTAAGTTGAACAAATCATTTGGACCTCCTCTACATCTAAGAATAGGAGACAGGAGGGAGGGAGACAGGAAAAAAAAAGAGGAGGCCTACCACAGTCACTCTGGGTTCTCCACCATAGCCCAGCTAGGAAGGAAGCTCCTCATGTTGTCAGAGATCTCCATTGATCACTACCCACAACAAAATTAGCAAGAAGGCTGATTACATAAATCCTGATGAGCGTGCTGGAGAAGGCTTTTTTTTTTTTTTTTAATGTTTGTATTTGATAATAGGCAGCTCTGGGTTGCCAGAAAGTACCATTATAAATCGAACTGCACTATTCAAGTTAATGAGATGATGGGGAAGGAGGCTGTGTGTGTGGCAGAGGGAGGATGGTGAGAAGAAATAAGCACTGAAGTAGAACCTGGCTCATCTTTTGATTAGAGGACTTTCAAAGTGAAAAAAAAAATCAATGCACACAGCAAGCCCTAGATCCTGGGAGAATGTGTTTTACTACTGATGAAACTGTGTTTACATCAAGACCCTAGGCAGACTTCAAAAGAGTACACTAACTCCATGCTTGTCTGGTGAGAGGCTGCAGCCAAATTTGAGGCCTCTGGTGCAACATAAGCAGGCTGTAATAAGCCAGTGGTACTGCGCAAGCTCCCTGAATGTGGTTTAAAACCTTCATCCTTACTGCAGCTGGCAGACAGCTTCTAAGAAAGGTAGAAGGAAGAGAAAGAAACAGCAATATGAATAAGCATCCCTGGAAGTCTCCAAAAACATGTAGATGTGGGACTTCGTGGCATGGTTTAATGGTGGACTTAGCAGTGCTGGCTTAATGGTTGGACTAGATGATCTTACAGGTCTTTCCTAATCTAAATGATTCTATACTTAAAAATAACCACATCTAGCTATGGCTTTCCAGATTGTGTGATTTGTTTTCAGCACAACCTCCATAAAAACGCATGGACATTAATCACCTTCTACATGATGTATAAGTATGCGGCAGAGCAACACTCCCAGGCTCCGCTCCGATGGGCATACATGAAGCCAAACCCTTGAAGCTCCCTCCAGGTGGTGAATCCAGGCAAAAGGGAAAGAGGAAGCTCCACACAGCCCCTGCCTCCCCAGACGAACAAGTGAGCGGGCTGGGTGACACTTCTGTGCCTTGCCCCAGCCCAACCTGGCAAGCTAACTACAAGCAGGGAGAAGACCACCATCAGAAGCAGAGCGTCAGCCTGAGCCCCAGATAATTCTTCTGCAGCTATCCCTGCACAGCTCAGCTAAATATTGCTACAAACTCCTAGGTAAACTGACAGGGTCCATTCATCATTAGACTCTGCAGAACTGGCAACGTTAGAGCTGCTTTGCTGTACAAATACACCCGCATTCTCAAACAGGCTTAGGAGAGCCAGGTTCCCAAACACAATTTGGATTCCTCATGAACCAGGGCAAGTACTTCTTGAAAAAATTCACCCCTCGTTCCTACTGTGTTAAATTGAATCTGTTACCCAACTTCTTTAGGGCTCTATGGACATTCTGTGTATGTGTATAAATATAAGTAAATATTAGCAGTTATAAGAGGGGAGAAACTTCCTGAGACCAAAGAAATGGAAGTCACACCACTGGGCACATTGCTATCAACTTCACTGGAGCTTCAATGGTTTTTAATCAGCAAAACACTGGGTCCTCTCCCCTGGCTGTCATTATCTAGAGCGTATATTGAGCACAAAACCAACATAATAGAACATACTAATAAGTTTTAAATTAGCAATTATATTAACTTTCTCTTTTAATTAACAGGTTTTAATTGCATTCCCAGCTCTAGGAAAGCTGCAGATATCACGCTGTAATTGTTCTGCCTAGTAAAATGTGGATGCAAGCAATATAGCAAATCCTGCTGGATTGATGACTGACATGTGGCCAGAGCAATGCTGGCTCTTTTGAAGTTAAAATTGTGTTTTGCATGTGGGAGAAGGATTTGTCATTGGAATGTACCAGATAAAAGTCAGATAAAAGCAACATAAATGTGGGCTTTGCTTTTTTTTTTTTTCTCTTTTTTTTTTTTTTTCCTCTTTTTCTTTTTTGATTGTTTACCTCCATTTAGGCACTGCTCTGCCAGGAACCTCTTGGCATCAATTGCTGTATTAACTGCATTTGGCAGTATGCAAATCCCACCATAGATATATGTCCAATGACAACTCTTACCAAGCTTTCATCAGGAGTTTTCCAGCTTTATTAGTGGTGAAAACTATATGCATCTTATCCAAAAGGTGTTCCCCCTGCTATTATATTTCATTTAGTCAGCAATGAGAGAACAGAAAAAAATGATCTAACGTGCAACTGCTGTGGTTTCCTTCATGCTAGTTCCTATGTTTGGAATAAAAAAGGCCATCTTATTGCCTTGGGAGCAGACAATGTGTTGCCCAAGCTTTACCCCAGCATGAGCATAGGGCTACTTAAAGTACTGAAATTATTCACAGGCATCATTGCAAGGTTTCATGCTTATCTAATAGCTTGGGCAAATTTACAACTACACAGTTGATAACTAAAATACATTAATATATATAAAAAAGATATCTATATAGAAGTTATATATAGTTGATAACTTAAAAACCAAACCTGCCTAACGCATACAGCTAACTGGAGACACAACCTGCAGCTAAAATGTCATTATCTCTTTATCTGAGCACTGACAGGATGGAAAAGAAAAGTGCTAAAGAACTGAGGAAGCTGTTAAGTATCACACTTGTGTATTCATTTGGACAAACTTCCATTTATTCCAGATGAAAGACTCCATGCTGTGTCCTTGAGCTATCTTTAACAAAGAAGAGTTGTAAGCCTAAACCTTTATGACAGCAAAGACCTAACCTAAGACCTAGATTAGCCCATTTTTACCAGTTAGTTGCCATTAGCATCTGATTTTAATATGGGACAGTAGTTAGGTTAACACAGCTAAGCACAAGAACAAAATCATTTTTGAAACGGCCCTTCGGCACCAACATTTCAGAGTTATTTTAGATCCAATTACAATTTTCCTGCGGTTCAAGCTGATGACTGTTAGAGACATGAAAGACCCTTCTTCGGTGTCTGCAGCACAGAGCAGAGCTCTCAGTTTGTATCGTAAAAGCACTGCCTGCTCCTCCACATACAGGCCTCACCGATTAGGAATCTCAGAGCTACCTTGGGGACAAGTTGTGCTCTGAGAAGAGGGTACAAAAAAACATGTTCTAGGTATAAAAGAATGTCCCTGCACTTTAAAAAAAATAGTTTAAGTATTTATTTTTTTTATATAAATGCAAATGTAAAAAATATAATTTTATAATTATATATATTTTACACAAAACATTTTATATGTAAAATACATTTGGTATATATTTATATCCTACTTTATCAAAAATATTTCTTATTTTTTATTTTCTGTGCGATTATATAAAATATGTAAATTATGTATTTTTTAAAAATAGTTTATAGGGACCCCAACCTGTAGGCCGGCCATAGGAGAACATCAGGAAGTACCGAGAGCTGCTCCTAGCTCTCTGCCTGCTGGAGTCCAGCAAACACCCCCAGCACTCAGAGGTGGACAGGCTTTGGGGAGGGGTACATTGCAGAAGTTTTGAGAGCAGCGACAAAGTGAGGGAGGGATTCTCTTTGTTAAACCTCCCAGCATGTGATCAGCACAACTGAAGACAGCTGACTTCCGTCAGATGGGGCCAGGTGAGTGCTTGCCCTTGAATTTAACCACTACCAGCATTTTAAGACAGCCCACGCACTAAGCCATTGTCCCAGAAGCACAGCAACGTGTCAGTGCTCCTCTCTGCATTGGATTACCGCTGAACTTCATACACAATATCTACAATATTTTTTCTAAAAGTCTCCCTTACTCTAGTTTCAGCCTATCACATCAAACATCTGATTTCCTCCTTCACTTTCTTTTAAACTATTAAGATTATGGAGTCCTTTATGGAAAGTACTCAAAAGAATGGTGGTTGCATGTAAATTACAGCAATTTCCATGTTTTCCATATTAAAACCCCTTAGACTTGCTAAGAAATGTAGGTCTAGTGCCATTTTCTTTTGACAGGAGAAAATGATCATGTTTGGGAGATAGGAGCATATATATCCCTTAAGACAGATCCATAATAGTTCATCTCAGCTTCCTGGACTGACAGATTCGTCTGAGCGATGACGGTATGAAGAGCCAATTTATAACATGCATTAGTTCTCCCCTTGCATCTGTTTATTCTGTGTCACTTTCCATCTATGATATTGCTGCAAGGATATTTGTGCTCTTAAAAAAAAAAAAAACATTACCAGCACCCACAGCCTTGTGGGAGACCCTACTATAAATAGCAACAAAATAAACAAACCACGTCGCACACAGAAGAAAATATGTAAAAAAAAAAAAATAGATATGTGCTGTCAGCTGCCAAATTATTATTAAAAACAAGCACAGTGATAACATCAGTTTAAAAATCGTAATGCAAGAGAAATCCCTGGCAGAATATTTTAACATAAAGGAATATCCGAAATAATACAAAAAAAAATAAAAAATAAATTCCAGAAAGCCAAGTCATCTGGTGCTAGCTGGGTACTGACAGCTGTAACCTGACTTCAGAGAGTATTTCAAAACAAATCCCCTTTCAGGTGTGAGACTGAAGTGCAAGCCAGAGGGTTTTTTTTGTTTTGTTTGTTTCCTTTTGAGGGCTTATTGATGTTTAATAATACTCCATGCAGCACAGGTGTGCTTGTGCACCTGGTGCGACAAAGACAAGCTTGCCATGTGCTGCCACCATGCTGTTTCTCAGACAATACCGGATCTGTGTGTTTAAAGGAGTCTCGCTGCCTGCTGTTGCTGCCAAAAAATCCCAGGTTGGAGAAGCATTTCTCACGTGCCAGCTGCCCCAAACTGACCACTGTTCACCGGCTCTTCCCCCAGCTTTCCCATTTACAGCCAGACCATGCGGGCTGTCCAAGCAGCCGCCTTCCAGCTCACTGGCCCAAGTTAGGCTGGGTTTTGAGAAGCCTGCCCTTTGCCAAGATACCCATTTCATTGAGCTGTGTTTTGAAAGGCTGGAGCAGTCTTTCAGCATTCACACAGGAATGCAAAAACAGAAGTACAAATTCCCTACCTGCATCCAAGAGGAGCCATAAAGCAGAGGAGGTGCCACAAAGCAAAAAGGATGAATGAATGCAACAAAATTGCAAGTGAACTGTAAGGATTTTTATTTTTTTCTGGACAAGCCACACGTAACAGCAGACACACATTGCCCTGTGGCTCCTGCTGCTGCAAAGCAGCCTGCCTCCAGCTTTCCGCAGCCAGAACCACTATCAAGTCTTCAAACCACTTATATACGTGCTCTAGAAAACCATAGCTGGGCCCAGCTGGTGGTTACACCAGCTGTAAATTCATATAAAAAAAAAAAAAAAAGCCTGTTCGGACAGCTCAGTGGCTGGGCCAGGCAGCTGGCAGCCATGAAGTTACATGTGCCCCCGTGACAGAAGCTTCATGGAGCTCCAGGTAAATTCCCACTCACTCCTAGCCCATTCCATGCTTTGTCCTGTTCCCTGAGAGAACTCCACTAGATTTCTGGATGTGATCATCCTTTCAAGATCTTATGACCTTCCTTTTAAAGTTCAGGGGTCTGCTACCACTAATTACGTTTGTTTCTCACTCTCAGACCTTTTTTTTTGATAGTATTTACTATGTCATAAACCTTTTCTTCAGTTGATAAAATCCAACTTTATGTTCATGCCTCATTAGTCTTCTGTCCCGGTAATTTATATCAGTAAGTAAAATATTCTAAGTTACATAAGAAACTAGATCTTACTCTTCCTTTAGCAGATGTCCACTTGTTTATTTTTTTTTTTCTTTTTCTCCTAGTCTGGAAAAGTTTGATCTTGAAACATCTTTAACAATGAATTTCGCTACCCCTTCCTTACCAGTGAGCAGGAAGCTGCATTCCTCGCTACGCCTTCATCTCAAGAAAAAGACTGTTTTGTCTTTTTCCTTGTCTTCCATTCTGTCTCCTGGAGAAGACAAGCAATGACATTTCTGATGTGTGGCAGTGTCTTGTTAATTTTGAGCATGCCTAGTCCTCTCCTTGATGGCACTGCTGGTGCTACTGCCGGCTCCCACTGGCATACCGATGTCATTGGGATCTGCGTTGGACCAGGCAAAGCACCATAAGCTGAAGAGCTCAGAGTGCAGTCCTGGTTCCGCAGTACGAGGCTCAGTTCTGTGAATCAGGGCACCAACACCCCACTCTAAAGGCAGACGTGATATGGCGTGCTGCCTTACTCTCTCAAGGCTGAAAGCACCTTTCACAGTTATGGCATTTTGAAAACAGGAAGCCAAAGGCACAAGT
The DNA here is from genome assembly GCF_964034855.1 of Anser brachyrhynchus. NCBI lineage: Eukaryota > Metazoa > Chordata > Aves > Anseriformes > Anatidae > Anser > Anser brachyrhynchus. The sequence continues at coordinate 15,787,998 of NC_137700.1, forward strand.
AAGCTCCCTGCATTTCTTCATGAGAATTCAAGACTCTCTGCAAGATTTCCTTTTATTGCAGGCTTCTTACAGAATGTTTCACTATCTACCTCATGCAACTGCTGGACATAATGTATGGGTCAAAACATAGGGCCTAAGATCACGGCGTCTCAGATGAATGCTCCCCATCAAAGAACAGCAGAGGATGCTAAAGAGAGCTGGAGCTGTTTGCTGTCCGGGAGATCCAACCCGCGTGGTTCCAAGGCAATCCCAACCTAAAACACGCCTTTCTCAGCCCTGCTAACTGATCAACTTCCCTCCTTTTGGGGAAGGAGGTCATGCATTTCAGAGGGGACTGTGAGGAGTTTATAACCAGCTGCTGGCACGGCAGGAAGCAGCGCCTCGGAAAGTCCTGCTGCTGCTCTCTGGTTAGGTAGTCACAGAGCCTGAGTCTTTGCTGGCCTCTAAGTGGAAGTTTAAAGGTCCCACAAGACTTCTAAAAGAGGAGTGAATGACCCTGGTGTCTAGACTAACATTAGATCCCTCTATAAATTCAGGTTGTAACGTACAGAGTATGTGTGAACTATTGCTGAGCACATAATGACAGAGTTAATTGCCTGTATAATCACTCCACTATCTAAGTACCCTGAGATAGTCTGAATGGGAAAAGTACTATTTAAAAAAACCCTTAGGCTAGACTAAACTTTAATTACATGAAACCTGCAAATGATACCCTCAAAAAGAGCTCACTAAAACACACACTGTAAAAAAAAAAAAAAGTACTTTGCCTGTGCCATTAACAGATAAAAGATCAATTCCAAAGCAGTTCATGCTGAAAGCTGCAAATAGCTGGAACTTGTCAGATAAATAATGGAAAAATCCTTGGGACATTCACCTGTACACCAAAACTGCTGGCCATGCTTCCTCCCTCCCTGACGTGGTGGGTTTGTTTTCCTTCAAAGAGTTGATACCAAACTCCCGTGTGTTTTGCTGAGAAACCGGAGGACTGGCACACCAGCTGAACCTGCGCGCTTTTCCATCAGAGGACTGATATAGGAGACAGCTGTGAAGGTTATGACATTTTTTCCCCCTTTGTAAGTTACACTGAGGCTAAAACAAGAGTAACTGTAGAACTAATTGTCTCAGCCCATGCACTTCCTATTAAACCTTAAACATTAAGAATTCATAGGCAGAACCAGAAATAAACTGTGTGTGGGTGTGGAGGTATGTGTTATGGCAAAAAGCTTAGCCTGCATGAAATTATATTTACTTCAGCTGAATGGAAGAACCCATCGTTATTTTAGAAAACTGTTTTTTCATTTGTTGGCTTACAAGAAAGCTATTGTTAGCCTGTTTCACTTTGTCATTCCTGTTCTAGCTTTTAATTCAACATAGTTTTATTGCATGCAACATGATGCCATTTCACATCATGCACCTAATGGTATAATGTCAGGTAGGATAACGTCAAGCCATCTGAAAGACATCAGAATCGCACTGCAGTCATCACACGCTCCCCTGTCACACCACAGAGTTCCCCCATCCATGATCTAATCCAGAAGGCTCTCCCTTTGACTTTGACCTGTCATGCTTCTTTTTGCAGTTAGTAGATTCAACCATCAGCGCACAGAGCAAAGCCAGGCCATTGCTTTGGAGGGTTTTTGATGCTTTTTGTTGTTATTGTTGGTTTTAAATACCTGTCTGCTGGAAAACAACTAGCAAAGGATGGCCTTAGCTGGCAAGGATAGAGGCAATTACCTTAAGCTACACTAGTATCGTGAAGGGAATAGATAGAATAGTCCCCAGAGGAAAGCTGGTTTGCAATTACCTAACCAACTAGATCAAGCAGCCCTCAGGGATGGGCCATACAAAATACGTGCCTGTGGCTGACCACAAAGCCCAAGGCAGCCACAGATGCCATTCTACAAACGGAGCCCAGTACAACCCACGTTATCTCCCCAGGGTGCAGGTATCACAGGTTCACTAGTCCTACTTTTCTGGTGAGTTAAAAACAAAGTCAAACTAATAGACTCGCTAAGTTGCCTGTCATACCACAGAAGCATTGTTAAATTAAAGCTCATGCCTCTCTGAACCACATCTGATCTATTCAATCACACTGTGCAGTGCACAGATTATTTCAGACGTCATCCTCCCATTTCTGGGAATCGTCTGCACTGCAAGAGACAGTTTATCTAGCTTAGTTACTATGGTTTTAGGAATCCCTGTCAGGTGATAAATGGCTTGACTTCCTTTCGTGATGAGACTAAAGATTCAGATCACCTGCACACATAGAAATGATCTAGGTACAAAAAATAAGAATAAAATAAAATTAAGGCCTCTGCCCAGAGGATGAGATGGAAGATTCTGCCAGTGAATTGCTCATACGTTAACCCCAATCAAGCTTTTATAGTTTTACTCCATTGAAGTTTCTCCAAATACTTATCCTTGGCCTGGAAATATCAGCCCTGTCTTTCTGAATGATTATTAAAGAGTGAGGTAGCTCACAGATATTTTCTCTGTCTGCCTTATGGCAAATATGCTGTGCCTTTGAAGGAAGTTGCTCTCTTACCTTCCAGAAGAAAATATCAGCCTTCACATCGATGACTGAAAAATAAAAAAGTCAAGGATAGCTTTAAAGTGTTTGTAAACTGTGAGACAACCAAAAATGTTGTCAAAATATTTTGAAGTATAAAAAAGTTTGTATTCATAGAATTTTTACAGATTAGACAGAAAATGCTGTTTTAAAACACATGTAGAGGAAAATCATTCTTTCATTTTTCCCAGTTTCTACTTATAACCTTCTCCATATAAATTTAGCACTTGCCTAGAGGGAAAGAATATATAGAGAGATTTTCATTCTTGGCTCTTTTATCCACCATTAAAGAATAATAAGCACGTTAATTTTCTGAGCATAGTCTTACTTCCCTTTGACTCTGGTTCCACTCTTACAGTTTCTCAGCACTCCAGGTGATTTTAGTAGTACAAAGAAGAGATAAGGAAGCTCAAGCATCCTTACAGTGCGTCTTTATACTCTAAATATATTTCATATATTTCCCCTGAAGTTTATAAGCAATTAAAAAGTGGTCTTTTAATGTTTACAAAGGAGAATTAGATTGAGACAATCATGTTTATTTTCATTCAATACCAAACAGGCCTAAGTTCAGGCATGGAAAAAACTATTTAATTTTCTTGACATCGTGACATCTCAGTCCCCAATGAGCAAAGTAATTAAAAAAATGTTTTTCAAGTACTTAAGATATTGTACTGGAAATATTCTAATACAGAATGACACCCCTACCCCCCCCAGTTTCTGCTTATTTTATGATGTAAGGAATGTTACAACAGCCAGAATTAATAAATACTAACAGTTTTTAGCATCAGAAGCACAGACACTACCTCACTGGTGTATAGCTCTCCATCTAATATTTTTACAGCAATTGACGGAGTTGACAGTGACATGAAACAAGATTAAAAAAACACAAAAAAATCACTAACTAACCAAGGCCACTGTATCTCCTCTCTTCCACGCAGTCCATTGCACTCAGGTGTATCTGTGACCTTATCTCTAAACCCTGCAAGTCTCCGTGTCTACACACTGCATAACCGAAGACAGGAGGTCTGCCATGCCTATTGCCTCTGCCATGCTAAAGGACAAACCAATGAATCTAATGAAGTAATCTTACACTTCATACAGTTGTCTTTCAGGTACAGCAAAAAATAATAATGCATAGGAAGCGTGGTTATACACCCCTCACTTCTCAGGCAGCTTAATGACTCCTGCCCTTCAGTCACACACACGACAGCAAAACTCAGGCATTGCATCGTGTGCTATCCCCGACGTGCCATTAGATGACTAAAATGCCATTTCTTACGTCTAAAGAAAAGCTCAACAAAAACATGCATTCTATCAATACTATTAAAAAAAAGTTCAATTTTATGAATTGAACAGGAAAGGGTAACCACAAAGCCCCGTGCACGCGGCATGGGCTCTCTGCTGCCCTGCACGCATGTTCGCTTCAGTGCGAAGGGGGTATAATGCACAGCCCAACCCAAGTGCATTTGTACCTCGTGTCACTGCAGCGGTACACACAAATCCTCCTTTAAAGGTGGAAACAATAGTGGCCAGCCCATTTTAACATTCCCCACAGCTTTTTCATTTTTTCCACTACTAGAGCTTGAAGAAAGGCTAGAGTAAAAAAATTCAGATGCTGGTAGATCCCAGAGGTGAGCAGCAGATTTGGGATTTCTCCTACCCACCAATATGATCATAGAAAACAGATGGTTTAAAACAGGTAACCATTTCATTCCTTACATATTTCCTAATGAAACGAAACCAAAGTTTTGGGGCTTTTTGCTTTCCAAGCTGCTATTCGCTGGTAATGGCCCTGCCTGCAACATTGCTGTGATCGTTCTTTGGAATTGGAGCTGATGAAGCTCTGCACTCTCAAGATGCAACTTCAAGGAACAGTTCAGGAGTGCCTGCTGTGCTGCAAACTAGTTCGTGTTTCACCACAAACCCCGCAGGCGAAGCTGGAAACCAGCTGCAATACAGGCATATTAAGGAAGCCCCATTATAACTGATTAAATAGGAATAGTTGGATTTGTTGAGTCTTAATAACACTTAAGGATCAATTTACCTACCTGCATGCTTACTGCCTCTGAAGCAAACAAGTCAAAAAGGCAAATTGTCTTTCCAGATGCTTCTGGGCTTCAAACTACAAGCCGGCGATGCTGCCAGCTCACTGCTCTAACTGCATCACCTCGCTGCAACAGGCAGCGCAGCACTCGCCCTGCCTCGGGGGGCACATCCTGACAACAGCCACTGTAACAGCACAGTCTTCCACCCTCGTTCAGCGACATTTCCGTCAATCCATTTCTATTAATTTCCTCTCCTAGTCCACCAACTTTCAGATGCATTTTTTCCTGCTTACTTCACAAGGTCGAAGGGAAGACTATTACATGCACTGCCAAGGTCTGCCTCCATTTACTCCAAAAAGCAACAGGAGGGGATTTGTACATGCCCATTTCTACACGAGGTGCCCCTTCTTTGACATCCACAAACAACAAAGGGACGAATGGTTCCGGGTGGCTTACACACTGAACTGCACACAGAGGGGAGCAGAAACAGCTCGCAGAATGCAGCGGGCTCACAAGAACTGCTCACAGATGAAGCCACCATTGCAAAGCTGAAGTCAGCGCTAGGAATAACATTATTGCAGCAAGAAACAACCATGCAGTTTCAGAGAGAGAGGTGGTAGAAGAGCACAAGTGTACGTTTCTGTGCAGTTTCTCATCAAGGCAATGCCCCAATCTGCACCAAAGGAGGTCAGGGCTAGGCTGAGGATGGCCCTGCAAACTGCAGCGCTTCCTTTCACTGCCTTATCGTCAGCCCCCGCATGCATCTTATGCCAGAGGGATACCCAGCAAGCTAACTTAACCAGACAAAAGGGGTAGCATCAAGGGGTGGAAAGTACGGGTCAACAGAGGGCTGTGAATAGCAAATAGGTTAGAAGGATGCTTATTAGCTAACGGAAAAGTGATGGGAAGAGGGAACACTCAAGGGAAAGCACTAGGGAGACAAATTGAGGAAGACAGAAGGTCACTCTAGGAGCCAAGGTGAGATGGCTGAAGGGCAGGTGGAAGCTTGGAGCAAATAGCACGCGAGCACTGGGAAGGAGCAGCACTGAAGAAATATTCCCACCTCTGCAAGATCCTGGCTTTCACTGCCCCTGCAGTGCCTGCCAGTCACTCTAGAAAGGGAGTAAAGGTGTCCTGCTGCTGTGTGTCTCCCGTGCTTTCTCTTTTAGGGGAGGAAGAGAAGTGGTACGGGAAGGAGAGGGAAGATTCCTCTATTATATATAAAATATGTGGCAATGCAACGTGTTGGTTGTTTCAACCAAAGGTAACAGCAATATTTTGCACTATTTATTCTTTAATTAGTGAGGAACATAACTGCAAGATAATCATAACAGGTGTCCCATTTACTTGTCTTTTTTTTATGTGTACTTTTTAATGTAACCTCAGCTACAAAAGTCATATTTCATTGTTTATTTACAGAAACTAAGCAGAGGCTCTGCAACAGAGGTTAATTTGGGTTTAAAATAAATAAAGTTCAACATAATCACATACCACTGGTTAAGCTGCTTAAAAGGAGTGCCTGGGACAAAGCCTATTTTTTCTGACAAGTTTTCATGATGGGAGACAGCCTTTTGTGAACTGGGGTTGTGTGTCTGTTCCAAGATCTGCTGTCTAGGTCTCCAGTGTCAGTTGGCTTCTGTGAGGCACAAGGACAACTTCGAGTGATTAATTCCAACAACACTAAATCACAGCTGCCTTCCTTGAAGATGGCTTAATCCACAGGGACAACCTGGCTGACTTTGCCTTTGGAGGCTGTGGGCTCAAATTCCCTTGGAATTGGTGCATTTTTATCGAGAAATCTATTTCCCTTTCACCTGGCTTTTCCATTTAGCAGAGCAACAAAGCAAAGAAGTGTAAATCAAAGCATTTCACACAGATACTGGCAGATTAAGAGTAATTAACCTAAATGTCACAGGAACAAAACTAAACAGGAAAGAATAATGAGATATGATCACAGTTTGTACATCTATTGTTGTAGAAGATGAAAGGTGATGAATCAGCTGTAACCAAGGTTTGCTGTATCCATTTGACCTGTTTCCTGTTACGTAGTATAAATTAGTGTTATTGTAAAACCAAACAAGCTAAGGTTATCCCAATCCTCTGAAACAGCGAGGGAGAGCCAAGTTCATCGGGAAGAAAGGTTTGGTTGTCCCTCAAGTTCACCATTTCTGCCTGAATTGAATTAATCAAATGGTCAAATCCACACTGTTCTTCTGTGAGATCCCATCCTCTTTCAGAACACGACATGGGCAATTATTCAGTTTCCACTGTGTGTATGCAAACCTCAATTACTTGTTGAAAAGTATGCCTCCAATGCAATGATTCTGCCAAGCCCAATCACTGAAATGTAAAAGTCACATTTTGCTTTTTAATCTGAGAAAACCCACACAATTTCCTATCCTTATTCAAGGAACAGAGCAGAGAGCTGTTCTGTCCAAAAGGAAGTTCACAGAAATTTAGCACAAACTTTGTTTCAGGAGAAAAAAGGCAAAGTAACTATGGCAAGGCAAAGAAGCTTTTTGCATTAATGGTGGAGGCTGACACCTTTCCAGTGTAGCATAAGTGACACTGAAATAGGCTCACGCGCAGGTCTGTGATCTGCACATCTCAGAATATTGCTGTAGGAGGATCAGTGGGCAAGGCAGACCTTCAGGTTTTGCAAGGGAAGTGTGTACAGCTCACATGATGAGTAAAAATATATGTTTTTTTTTTTTTTAAATCAACAGCACTGTGTTAATTAGAAAAAAACACAGTTCTGTGGTAGGCAGACTAAACTGTAAACCACAGAACTGCACTCAGACAACATTACCCCAGAAGATGAAGCAATAACTATTATTCTTATCCCTTGTAAAATTTATTTAGATTGTGAAGTCTCCATTGTTAAGTCAGCTAATTATTTCACCTACGAATAATATTTCCTTCTATTCCTGTAATACAAATACGCCTGTCTTTCCTGTTCTCATCACGATAGTTCCTGATACCAAGAGTAATGCAATTTCAGTTTTATCAGCAAAGGAAAAAGATATCTCCCATTAGAAAAAACAGAGCTTACTAGTAAGGATGAAGAGATAATTGACAGAGTAGAACACCAAATTAGTTCATCTAATTTCTTCATGGACTCAGACCTCTTTTGAGGGATGATGTGGTAGTACTACAAAACCACAGCATTAACCACTGCAGAGATTCATGGAGAAAGTCGTGAGCCATGGCTGAGAAGCATCAAGAACACAATTAAAATACCTTCTAGCTTCAGATGGCACAGACCAGACTTTTACAGACATTCGATAACTACTATACTAAAATGATCATCTTAAGGCTTAAAGGCAAGTTTTATGCACATTCAATTAAACTGATTTTTTACTGAAGAAAATATACTGTAACTGAATACAGCAGCGCTCAGTACCACTAAGTACTGTGAGAATTAACGATGAGAAATTCCCTGGGTGCCTTTGGCATTCTGTGTACCCTTCCTTTTGCACTCCCCCTTCAAGTCACACAGGCGTCCCTAATTACACCAGCACATGGAAGTCATTCCTCGCCCCTTGGCACCTTTGCTGCCCTTCTCTTTATTACCTTTCCTTATGTCCTTTTTCAAGGAGTGATCAGAACTGCACAGTATTAAACATGCAAGCAAAACCTAGATTTATAGATGACAAAGGTGTTTTCTATATTATCCTTTTTCCCTAATAATTTCTATGAGTCTATTTGACTTTTCAATGTGCATAAGTGATATTTTCAGTGAACTACTCTCAGTAACTTTAAAGATCTCTTTTCTGAGTAGTAATAGCTAATGTAGAACTTATCGTGGTATGTGCATTAGAATTTATTTTTCCTGGGATCATTATTTTGGATTTATCAACATTGGATTTCATCTGTCATTTTATTACCTAGTCATTCAGCATTGAAAAATAATTCTGCAGCTCTTCACAGGCAGCTTGACTTTGAACTATTCTGACCCTTTTTCCTATTGTAAATTTTTTTGCTTTAACTCCTCAGTCTCCTTTTTAGCTAGCATTATAAGTGCACTGAACAACACAATTCCCTGCACGTATTCTCATGGGATCCTTCTAATAACTTCACCCAATGACCGTTTATCACTTTGTTTTTCATTTATTTTAAACAACAAGACTAAAAGAACAGTAAGACCAATAACCATAGGGGAAAAAAGAGATGGGGGGGGGGGGGGGGGGGTTAGATTGATTTTCTCTGATCTGGTGTTCACTAATTCACTTTTCTTTCATTTTACTTCACTGCCTTACTACCCTGAAGCAATGTAAGAACTGACCAGGTAGTAATTTGGTCCAGAACATTTCTGGGAATCAGAGTTAAGCTGAAAGCTAACCAGCTGCAAATTTACCTGAGTTGCTTTAAATAGACACCATGCTTCCTCCTGGACTTGCATTATGCTATGTGATTTCCCCAAAATAATCAGAATTTAGAAATTACTCTGACCCATTCTTAAGTGCCTTTATGTGAATTTCATCCTGTCCAGGCTGACCTAAACTTCACCATGCTTGCTGTTTAAAATATTGGTCTGCATTTTTAACACCTCACTAACCTCAATTTCATGAAATATATAACCAGTATTTGTTGTGATGACTTGCATGAAAACAACATTAACTGTTTTGACTATTTTTACTGTACATATTGGGCATGTATTTACCTTAGTTTTCTTTCTTTAAATATACTAATAGAATATGTTGAAGTTTTTTGTTTGTTTTAACTGTCTTGTCTTTAGTCTTTGCCTTTCAGACTTTTCCCCTTCAGCTTTTTGGTGCTGAGTACCCCTAGTTATGTGTTTGTTTTCACTGTTGCACAGTTTCAATCCAAGTTTGATGTTTTGGGCACGCCTCCAAGGCCCCACGCACACACTGACTAGTCCCTCCTGCATCCCAGACAGACTGAACACGAGGCAGCACCAGTATTAGTTAGGCTGACACATGCATTTCACAAACAGCAGAACAGCTACAGTTCCAGGTTGGACCTGAGTTGTCTTTTGCTAGTTCAGAGCATGAGCAGAATACTGACATGCCATGAGCATCTGACCATGCCAACATCTCCTCTGAAAAGCGTCTGGCACAGTCATGTTGGCCTCTTACAGGAATCTCTTCTTTGCCCTGCAATAAATTTTCACCTTTAAAAAAAAATAAGTGCTCAGATGATTCTTATTTTTCATATATTTTTTTTTTCTCCTCCCAGTATACTTTAAACAGCAGAAAAATATAGAATCATTGTAAAAGACAGAAAAAGGTATCATTTGGGGTTTAAAACAGAAGCGTGGATATAAGGCTGGGACAGGGAAAGAAGCTGGGCACTCTCTTCTGGACTGTTTTTCTGACACTTCATTATTTTTTGCACTTCATATCATGCTCATCCTTTCGAAGTGTTGACCGCAAATCTTACTGTAAGAACCTGTGAGTTTTCATTTTAACTAGAACAAAGTGGTAAATCTGCTTCTGAAATTGCATGGAGATGCTAGGAAAGCAACTCCTCAATTGCTATGAGGCTGGTGGGAGACGTGTCCTCTTTTCGGTATTTAAAATAATCCCTGTAATGGAGAAGTTTTACAGGGATACCATATGTCAGTTCATTAGTTATGTATCAAAATCATACTTCACTATTTGCAGTGGTAAAAACTCTTTTTGCAAGGAAAACAGATTGCAAACTCAGTCCCAATTAATTCCATTCTGTCAGACAGTTGCCCATTTTTGGTCCTTCATTTCAGGTCATGCTAATGCAAAATTCAGACATGCCAACTGTCCTGCATGAGAACTGTCAGAGAGATTAGCACTCCTGCACTGATGAAGAGCTACTTTGTCAGGACTGGGAACCAGTGTGTTGAAAATGAAGCCTCAGGTGATGTGCCTATGGGAAGAAAGCAACTGGCAGTACGTGGGGTTTGATCCTACTGAATCGTGGTGTCTAGGACCTCGCTGATCAGCTCGCATTCCCACTCTTCTTTAAAAGAAAAACTGACATCGCTAGCAGTATAACTCTCCTGAAGTGTCTCTTGCCAAAAGTCATTTTATCCTCCTTCTCCATTCATTAGTAGGCCTACGCATCCCTTTATTTTGCTTTTTCTTCTGATGCTTATGAAACCTCCCTTTTGGTTGGTCAGTTGAAATAGATTTTGATCTTTTTTTTCCATCCACCCCCCACCCAAAATTTAGACTATTCCCCATAGCAGCCTTAGTTATGCATTGTTCTTTCACCTACTCTTCTTTGAAATGTTGCTACAGTCATAGCCTGACAGTGTTAATGCCTTCTCTGATCTGAACAGACACTGTCTCACCTTTTATACACATCAGGATGTTCTCCAAGAATTCCCATGTTACCACCATGTCCTGTTCAACCCAGAACAACTTGTAAGTTGCAGCTTTACCATGAAAGGTAAGCTCTGCTCACAGCTCCTTCAATCTTTCCTGGGAATACTGTTTTTTTTTACAGAACAGTTGCTTTGTAAACAAGATGAGGAAGAAATCACAGTCTAGTGGATCATACTTTTACCTCTCACAGCTACTTTCTTCACGATGAGCTTCATTTCAATAAAGACTCACAAATTCAAACTGATGAGGAAATGTGACCCTTGTTTATTCCAATTTGAGTGACAAAAAAACGTATCCCAGAGGATACACTTATAGTGGGCCCATTAATTTTTGATTATCAGTATGGGCAGATGCTACAGCCCAAAATCAAAGCCTCTTTGCTTTGAGAGACTCACTGTCTGAAGCACGTGTCACAGCATGCCACTAATCTCTCCTGTAGAACTCAGAAGGAAAGATAAACCCTTTTTCCCTAACAGTACTTGTATTCTAGTCCAAAATCTGTTTTTAAAACATTAACATTAGTGTTTGGGGACATAGGAACTCTAAGTAGAAGTGGAAACTGGAACTAGTAAAGAATCAAATTACACTAGCAGCTGTACCTCTGACCTGTCACGCCAGCTTTGCAAGTGTCTTAAGTGTTCCCCAGAAAATATCAAGAATCTCATTTTACCATTGGAGATATGTAGCATTCTTGGATTAGTAACACTTTATAGCATAGCTACTTGGATCTAGTGTGTTGTTTTCTTTCCCTGTTCAGACCGTTGTTTTCATTTTGCTTAAGGTAGGTATGCTGTTACTAAAAGTTGTAAACATCTTTTTAAGATGCCAGTACTGCTGTTATGAAGCCTAAAGGATTCCTGCATTGGAAGAAATTTCCCAGGATAATCTCCTAGACTATGTAAATTGCTTTACAAGGATTGCATTTTAAATCTCATTTGATAGTGAATGTTTTAGAGGAGGAAAAAAAAAAAAGAGTGCTTTCTTGCTTAATCATAAACCACAACAAGTTAAGTGTGCATAATAAAATTTGTCCACTTATTGAACACAAATAGCTGGAAACAATTGTTCCATTACTTGCTGGCAGCTTTAGAAGTGGTATAGAAACAGAAAGGAAAAAATTACAGAAAATCATCCACACTCTTAATGCTCACCGGTTACTGTGAAAGCAACATCTAGGTGAATTTTTGCCTAATACAAGGGTATTTTGGTATCCTCTGCTCTCAGGATATCACTGCCACCCTCTTTAAGAAGTCCTAACTTCCACTTGCACACATGTGTAACTCTTGCTCTGGTTAAAGAACTTCTTGCTTTGATGCTATAGTGAACAAACATCGCTAAGAGTTCAGCATACACAGGCTGAACATTTCACAAATTTCCCTCTGTTTTACCTGGAGGTATCTATCCAGCAGCCTGTCAGCCAGGTTCAAAAGGGCACTCTGCTAAAAGCTCACTCAGTCCTGTAATCCTCCCCACTAGGCTCTCCAGCTTCGCAGCCACACACGAGCCTAGCAAGCAACAGAAGTATGATGCAGCTTGTGCAACAAATAACAACTGGACATCCGACAGTGTTAACCACAGCATTTTGAAATGAGACTGAATGAAATCTTAGAAAAACTTCTTTTAAAGATTATCAAGGTAATCATAAAATGCTTGACACAATAAAGGATGCTGAATCCTTGTGTGGATCCCACCCCCTTTTCAGGTGGCCTATGGAATGAGAAGGCATTGGTACCCTTACTGCCATCAGGAGTTATGCAGACAGTTTTACCACGTACTGCTTCAACTACGTACCTATAATTACTGAGGCAGTCTGGCAAAATGCCTCTGCCAGAAGCAAGCCCCGTTTACATAACTAATGTAGATTTTTTCTGTTCACAAATTAATCACAAGCAAATCATGCTGTTAACAAATTTGGTACCCAGAGTTATTCCACAAATGTTCAATGCATACAAAAAACGTCACAACCAAAGAACTGCAACTACTATGTCACGCAACTGCTGCTCTCACAATTTGTAACCCGCTTTTTGGGCTGACATCTGGGATGTGTTATTGCTTCTGCATCCCAGCTGCGGTTCTCCGAGCAGAAAGCACCACTGACACACTGCAGCCACTCCGTTCATTCGCAAGGCAACACGCAAGCACCTATTTCACAGTTTTTTAAAGACCTTCAGTTGCTGTGAGCATTCTTCCACACTTGGAATGTATGTATTTATGCAACTGTTTCTGGGTAATGAGTGAAAAGAGCCATGAACAAAGCTGAACTGAATATGCCGGTGTTATGCCAATGAATGCCTAACAATATTGGGCTGAAGGAAACAGCCAGCTCCATACACTGTGCAGGTCACCTGCTCCCAGCTCACTCAGCAAAACCAGCAAATTCAAAGGAAAGCTTTTATTCTGCCTTAGATGAAACTAGGAAGAGTCTCGAAGGAAAACAGATTTATTTTTTTCTTCAAAATTCACATTGAGCAGAAAGTATACTACATGGAAGAGTTAAAACACCTGAAACTGCATGAGGACCCTTATATGCCCATACACCAAGAGCCTGCATGGCTCCAAAGCCCTCCACGCTGAAAAGCAGCCCTCTGTGCCCTCCCACCACCTTTCCTTTTCCATCACCCACACAGGTGCCCAGCAGCGCAGCAGGCCAGCAGACATTTATTTCTGTCACACCACCAGGGACTCTCTGGCTCAAATCCCTCCCAGGCAGATCTCAATCCCCACAACAGCTTCAGCAATGAGGGCTGGATTTCCCACATGTATATTTGTGCCAAATGCCATTAGTTAACCTCATTCGTCTCTAGTTCAGGATCAAGAGACAAAACCAGCCCGATTTAATTCACCTCAGCTGGCTGAGCAGCCCTGAGGCCATCTCACCCGACAAAGTGCATAGCACATTCTGGTGACATGGATTCAATAACGGGTTTTAGCTTAGTGTACCACAGCACTAAACAATGATTTCCAAAGCCATTCATGTTTTCCTCTCCTGTTTTTCATAAACACAGCCCAGCATGATCACATATCCCTTCTTTTGGCCCAGAATCCTTTCTCCTACAAAGATGGTAACTTCATGAAGAACTGTCCCTGTGGGCCAGGGCATCCTACAAAGAAGGATTAAAAAACACTAACTAAATCAATCACCACTGCTGGCACTTTTGGCACTGATGTCAACAGAAAAAGGAAGAAATGAATGCACATGAGGAGAAAGGAGCATGTTCTTGACGCAATAGCTTTAGCTCCCACAAGTCAGGAGTGAGAGAAGAAAAAGCGCGTACCCTATTCACAGGGCTGCCCTAGCATGAACTCTTGAGAACTTAACCTTAAATCTTTCAATGGTGCGAACTGAGAACAAAATGACCTAAAGCAGACAAAGACAGTTGTTTAATTTGAGTGCTTGGGATTCAAAAACTAAAAATTTGAGCTATTTCAGTTTATATCAACCAAAGATCTATTCTGAACTTACAAATCAAGTGTATTTGAGCTGATATCACCAGCTGATAGCAATGAACTCTGAAGAGACCTTAAGTGCTGGGACAGTTATTTCCACTCAAAAGAAATTACAGAACTGTGAACAATCTTAATTATGTACCTCTCTGGGACATTTACATTGACAAAATAAAACCATAAGCAACACACCTGGTAAGAACCAGCCACGTCCAAATACCAACGGAGATCACAGAAAAATGAATCTATCCCTATTCAATGTAGTTGGTATATACAGCCTGAACTCTATGCAATATAGCTCTGACACTGCACCAGTCAGTATGAAACCCTCACCGAAATGAATCAACAAGTGAATATTTGTACTCTGCCTGTTATCTTGATTCTTACTCTGAGGTACTGCCTGTGACCCTTCTATTACTGTGTTTGTGCATATCTTGGTATGCAAGAAAAGAAGAAAAAAATATTACCCAGTGGAGTAAAATTATTGTCCACTTACATCAGGAAAAGATACAAGATAATGGCCGTTAAGAATTGATTCCCCATTTAGGAAATGCAGTGGTGCATATAATGTACCGCTAGCAGCTCACAGTAAAACATCATATTCTGTATCAAGAGAAAGGCAATGTACTAATGACTATGACTAAATCTTGACAGCCAAATGATCTCTTCTTCTTGTAACAGTCTGTGGTGTAATGAGTAACCTGAACAGTAGAGCAGTAATTATGTATGTTCACTTACTCTAAAAGCACTTCTGATGGACTGAAGTGTACTGATGTAGAAACAAATATGTGGCATAATTATTTTCCCTAAATTTGGACACAATTCCCATGTTTCCTTTATGGTTTTGAAGCTTAATCCAAGAAGCAGAAGTCTTAACAACTTTTACTTTCCACTAACTTAAGGTGTTACTCTTTCCTGCTTTTAATTAGCATTTACTTTACCTGAGAGAAGACAGGCATTACAGAATACATATTTCTATGTATTTTTAGGGCAAGTCATGGAAGCACAGAGAATGATGCCAGCTTCCATATGATCAAGAGACAATGTGAAGGAGTAACCAGGTGTCACTACGTGAGCAGTGGCCAAAGGCTTTTAATTAAGCTAAACTAGGCTAAATGTAAGCCCTTCCTTTCATTTACCATCTTCTCTCAAAATCTGTGGGAAGAAGGAGAGAAAAAAAAAATCAAAAGGTATAACACGAGTTTGGACATTTATTCAAGCTGATAGTGTTCCAAAGCTCCAGTGAATAAAGTAATGGGCAAAAGATTCTTGCAGTAGAAATAAATGTTTAGCCTCCAGACTGATTGATCTTCCCAGATCAATATGTACTTCTAATGCTATTGATTTGCTGGCCTATTTACAAACACAGTTCCAGTTTTAAAGTCTGTTTAATGCAAAAATATAGTGCTGCTGGGTGAAGTAGGATAGTTTGAATATGCAGATAAATCTAAACCATGCTAAAAGATAAATGAAGAGAAGATGGTTTATAAGTTCTTTGCATCCCCTACCTGAATGGCTACCTCTTTTTTTTTTTTAACCAAGATGACAGATTTAAAATGCCCACCTGAGCACTGCAATCTACGCTTGTCAAACAACAACCTATTCATCTTGATTAAAAAATACATGTACTGTATTCATACATATGACTTACAAAGATACTACAGTCCTGGGCATAACAGCTTCTAAATTCCAAGTCTGATGCCAGAGCAGAATTCAAAACACTGTATAAGGTGAGAAGAGGCATAACATCCTCTATTGTCTTGACTTCCTCTATTCTTCTCCATCTGCTTTGCGTTTCTGTCATATACAAGTCCGATCTCTAATGGTTTAGGTCTCCCTAAACAATTTGCATAATTCCAAAACCTCATCTGAGCTGCATAGTTTTCCCAAATATCATGGCTATATCACTGAGTGCTGTATGGAAATAAAGAATTCTCATTCCTTCAGAATATTCCCTATTCTTTCTTATTATTTATCTGCCTTATCACTTATGTCTCACCTCACAGAAGCTGCTGCTTTCCTGAGCATTACAAGACTTGGGAATGCATGGCTTCTCAGTTGGAATAAAGAGCATTTTTATTTTATTTTTTATTTATTATTTATTTATTTACATTTCAGCATGCACTTTTTTCCACATAATTTCTGGTCTTCCACTTTCTTGAGGAAAGCATTCATGAAAAGCAAATCCTAGTCTGATAATTTTCATGCCTACATATATGTGTACAGACTATGTACAGAGACAGACAAAAGATTACTAGTGGTGTACATTTTACTGTCTGTAATATTCTAATATAATTAGAACTTAAGTCACAGGTAAATATACATTTATGTACAGATATTTAAAAACTTTAATTCTTCTCTTCTTTTTCCCTTCTGTCTCTACAGAATTAGATCTGCATTTGTGTCTTGCAGAAATTATTAAAAAGTATTTTGCAACAAGAAAAAGCCACATCTAGCAACTCTGTGACAAATTTTCTGTGATTCATTTTACACAGTTCTAAATTTTTTTCATTACACTTGAAAATCTCATGCCTGTTCACAGAGGTTAAAAATGATGGTGGAATGGGTAAAGATGAGAGCTTGATCTCTATCTTTCTATTGAAGAGCAGCTGTAAGATGATTATCCATCAAACATTAAAATTCAAGGCTGCTGCCAAAATCCAATAGGAAAACTCATGCCTGTGGATAAAGGATGCCTTTCTGTGCATGTTCTTCAAAATCCTAAAGTTTGGGCAATTTCATCAAAATTTTGCTCCTTTATAATTCATCTAGAAAAAAATTGACGACAAACAAAAGAAATATGACCCCTGCTTAATCAAATTGGAAACCATTTGTATTAAAAAAACCTGACATTAAGTTCAATTGCTTCCATGCAGTACAATTAAACCATTGTCTAGACTGAAAAATAACCCAGATGATTTAAGCAACTTTCCTCCAAAGCCAAAACACAAGTTTTGTTGTTTTAACAAATTCATATGGATTTACTCTGAACTCTTGCACTACACTTCTTTATTTTTCAGGGGAACATTGCTGTGTTTGTGTTTGTTTTTTTTCTTCAAAGGTATTCAAGCACATTTCTGCAAGTTTCTATATCATATAAAATGCTAATTAAGATATAACTAAAGCACTACTTTGCCGATCTGATTAAACGAACCATCCATAGAATTAATTAGGACCACTTTACTGATCTTTCCTCCATCAGATAAAGACTATTTGACCCAAACAACTCTTACCTGTCAATTAAAGCAATTTCCTATATTTTGATTTCATTGCTATTAAAGCAAAGAGGATTCAAAGTATTTTTCTTCAGTATTATTAGACAAATTTTAATCTTTTAGAGGAAAAAAATCATTTGTCAACATTAGAAGGGAAAAGAAAATTGAGAGAGAACAAGAACAAGAAGCAGAGGGGAAAATGACAATCTGTACAGTACAAAGAGCTAAAGCAGATTTGATACTAATTAATAATGCTATATCTATAATCTATTTATTTTCTCTCTTCCTGGCAAGATGCCTGACTAATTTGTTTTGATCTTTACTTCCATACTTACTAAATTGTTTACTATTTCTTCTGTGCTCCAAAATTAATAATCTGTATTGCAAGAGATGTCTTTGGAAGAAAGAGATAGATGGCAAAGCTCTTACATCACTGCAAACAGCGAAGGACCCAGGAATACTCCCCAGCTTTGGGTCCCTGACTCCCTGCCAACAGGAGACCAGACCATGCATCCCACTGTCCAGGACATCTAGTTTCTCTTGGAAAAGCTGGACATAGACATGGAGATAGTGACATCGTGCTTCAGCAAGCCTCTGGAGAGTCCAGATGATCAGTGAGCAGAGCAAGGAGTAATTCGCAAACCATATCTGACTACAGCACAAACACAGCCTTACTTCCTAAATCTCTCAAGTTCAGGGTCCTTCCAAGGCTCTTACAAAGGCAAAACAGTCTTGAGTTAGAAGATAAAAGAGGGTCTTGAGTCATTGGAGTCTGCCTAGTTTTTATGCCCTGAACAGAGCCAAGGCGGCAGACAGGGAAGAATTTGCAGCTTTTGTTCTCTCCACTGTTTGAGTCAGAATTTATTCAGCTCTTCCAAAGAAGCTGAGGTCAGTCCAAAAGGAAACCAACGGAATATCAATCCGCCTAGCTCCTCCATTCACCATGTCCCTTCCTTTAATTCTGTAGGAGAACACTTGTTCCTACTGCAGCTGAAGGCTGGATAACTTTGACAACTGATAGTTATCAGAGCACAAACTTTTCCTAATGTCCGTCAGTCATTATCCTTCCTTTTTATTGAGTGTCTGGCATTAATCCCAAGTAAGAGTAGCCAGGAAAAGGAAATAAAACAGCTGGTTTAGAAAAAAAGGAAAGGAAGAGTACCTCTAGCAACTTTTGTACCTTTTCTTCATAAAATACAACTCTCACACCTTGTCCCTCACAAATCAGTCATATGGATTTTTGAGTTGGAAACTCAGTCCTTCACCTCCTTCAAGTCCTTAAATTAATAAGGCTTGAACTGGGAACAAAGTGTCCTGAACTTCCTATACTGCAACACATTTCTTTCCCCTTCTTCCCAGAAATCCTTTAGTGCACCTGAGAAACTTTTTCTGATAAAAAAGTGTTGTGAAAACTGCTGCTGACCTTGATGAACTACCATTTTCCACTCAAAATTTCTTAATCACATCTACATCCAACATCTAGCTGGGGAATTTTCTAGTACGTGGATTGTTGCTTTTATCATTTAAATTAGACCCTGCCTGTAAATACAATGCACATAAGTAAAAATTAGTAGATTGGAGAATAACATGAACAGAAGTTTTTTTTAAAGACCCTCTCTTGTACGTGAACAATAAAGACGACCAAATCTCCTTCGTTTTCTCTTTATTTCTCTCAGCATTACAGGGCATTTCACGAGTGACAGCCAGCAACAGCAGGACAAGTGTGTTTGTAGACCATACTCCAAAAATGTGCTGAAGTGAGGGGAAAAAGTAACGATTAAGAAAAGTTTCCAAAAAAGATAAACAAGAAATTGCATCATTGCTTGCTTGCTTTTTTTTTAATCAGCTTGTTTTTGCCAGAACATTTGCTGACATTTCCACAGTCTTAAAAAATATTTCTCCCTCTACTAATTGTCTTAATTTGTAGATTCATCATGCATGCATCACGTCAGTCAATATGTGCCAACAGTTCAGATCACTGTACTGGCACTATTTCTCCACTCCTGACTTTTACATCTTCTTTAACTCCTGACTGAAAAAGATGCCCTGAAAAGCAATTGCAGGTTCCAAGAGGAGCCTCTCAGTCCTGCCACCTGAGTTGAGATTTCCCTCAGATCAGCAAGGACAGGAAAAGCTCTTCCATTTCAGGAGCTTCTGTGACACAGGAAGGATCTCATTACAGATGCCAAATCCAGTTATTCAAGTGACAGTCCGGCCAGGACTAAATTAATTGCCATCTCACCACAGACTAGACTCCTCCAGCTCAGCGTAGAAGTCGATTAAGCATACTTGTCTTTCTGCTACCAGAAACTGACCTATTCTAAAAAGAAGAGAAATAGTCTTCCAGTTCTTGCTCCCACACTAAAAAAATGAGATTTCACTTTGCCAAGTTCTTGTGGCATCAACAGGACCCATCATTATTCAGCAGTTCGTTCTGTGTACACGGAGGAGATGAAACTTGCCTCTCCAGACTGCCTGGCCCCAGCCCAGCCGTTTGGTTTGTGCTCAAGGGCTGAGAAAAGCTGTCAGCACTGGAGCCAAACAAGCACATCCCCTGAATGCCTTGAAACCCATGAGCTCAGCATCGGTTTGCAGACAGGGATGGTGTCCCTGGCACAGGGAAGTTTTCTGCTTAAAAGTAACCCAGGTTTCCTGTGTGCCACCTGTGTTATTGTTCAGGGGCTCCTGCCTCCCCTTGAACCATGTAATCACTGCTGGTAGCTAAACCATCTGGGGAAGATGTGCCCTGAGGTCTTTCTAGAACTAGAGTCCTCAAAGTCTAAGCACTTCCTCCCTTTCGGGGGGGTGCAACGTAGGGAAGGGAAGAGGGGAAGAGGGGTGCACCTTTCCAAACATGTGGTGTATTTCCGTAGCACTACCAAAAGTCACAGACAGCTAAGACTGGCCTTAAAGCAGCAGGCAAATTACAACCCATACTCAATAAACCACAGCCCTAAGGATTTAAGGGACACGTGGAGAGTGATGGTATTTCTGTAGGGAGACAAAGATATAGGCTCCTGGAGAGCACCACCAAATCTGAACTTTTGATGGAGGGCATACATTAGAAGATGTGAATCATGTTCTTAGTGACACACACCCAATGAGCAATCAAAACATTTAATAAAAAACGTGAGCCTGATAGTCTTGTGTGCATGCCATTAGTGAGTAATAATCTATACACTTAGTACGCGCTTCCTACTCCCACATACTTCACACAATCCTCATGGCTATTGCAGTCTTTAAATATGTCTCCTGCACTAAATAACCACAATTAATTTCCCCTCGGAGATAACAGGAAGCTCAGAGGCAACCAAAGCTTTTGTTGCTGGAATTTTGCCACTTGTGCTGTAGAAAAACTGCACAATACCAATTACTTATGAATGCCATTGTTTCTTTATCTGTATTTATGTATTCATTTTTGTACTTAATGCAAGAGCTCCAAGGAACAGACAATGAATTCTAGTTTATAGTGAAGGACTGTTTACAGCATACCAGCCAACTTTCTAGCAGTATAACTAGCTCTAAAAAAGCAGTTTCTGGAAATGGTGTTTAATAATGCATTTTCCTACCTGTTATTTCATCAGCTCCAAACAGGCTGTAACAGGTATATCACTTTCTTTTCCTTCTGACCAATGCTGCTCCTTTACTAATGTAGTCAGTCTTAATCAATGCTTTCAGCAAAGCAGGAGCAAACACATCCCTCCCTCCTGTTGTTTCTGCTTTCTGTATTGCTCACACACCATTCACACTTACATAATAACTCATTAGTGCTAATTTTTACTGACAATTAGAATACAGCAATATTTCCAACAGTGCTTGGTATTACTTAGCTGAACCACAGGAACTGAAGCATTGAGTACAGCGCAGATGATCACAGGAAGAGAAAGCAGCCTTGATGCTTCAAGGCTAAGCCTCAGTACTTCCCACTGGGACTCAGGACATTGTCTCTTGCCTTCAGTCCCTCACAGTTGCCTAGTGCAGATGATTTTGCACCTCTCTCTTGAAGCACCTACTACCAGACACTCTCTTTCTTATTAAGTTGCCAGGCAATATATTTAGTACATGGTCCAAAATAGCGTTTTCCAAAGTGTTCACCTTTTAGTTTTAGAAGGCACATAAAAATATGATGTTGATCTCAGACTGCTCCAACATCATTGCAGCTGGGCAGTTCTGGGAACATGATTTGACAGAAAACAGATCCACCAAGGAACCTGTGTGTTATGGCAGCCCATGTGTGACTATGGTAACCTGAGTACCCCAGTTTTCCTCAAGCCAGCAGGGAGATTGTGGTGAATTCGTTCACCATTGACCTGGGAGACAGGTGAAGCAAAACAGAGAAGTGACTGATTCATTGTCACATTATCCAGCTCAAGTCATCCACTGTTAAGCCTCAGCCTGAGCTTCTGTTCATCAGAAACAAGAGATGAGGTAGGAAAGAAATGTAATTCAGAGATTCTTGTGTGTGGCCTATACTAATGCAATAGATTTCAGAAGTAGGTTTAATTAGAACAGTAACACTACTTAAGGAGAAGCCCTGAACTGTTGAAGCACTACTGCCAATTAATGAAAATGAAGTGAAAAAAAAAGTATCTTAAAAAATCTTAAGGCCTGAAATCAGGCAGTGAAGTAGTTAAAGCTTATTAGCTGGATGACTCCTACCTTTAAGCCACCAATGTATAAAAAATAGTCAATGCCTTTTGAGAAAAGCAAAGTATACTGCAGGATTAAAATCAACATCACAACTTTCCTTTTCCATGCTTTCTTTCCTTCCCCAGTGGCCAATACATACTGCTCATTTTATTTACTATTGCACACAGAGGATGAGTTCTGTATGTTATACTCCCATTTGGCATAAAGATAATAGATTTATATTTTATTATATCTAGGCTGTCTAGCTCTACAGAGAATAATTTTTGCTAAATTGTATTACATTGACAATTTAATGACTTTTAAGGAAAAAAATAAGGAAAGCTAAGTGGAGGGAGTTTTTATTTATTTTAAGGAAGTGAAAACTAGAACCAAACGTCCTCTTCAGGCACCAGCTTTGACTCAGCTAATCCAACCTCTTTCTGGTATTTTCAGCCTGTTAGAAATCAGCACCAGTTTCAGCTTCTTTCCCTCCTCAAAACTAACAGTACAATGAAGAGGATATTGGCGCATGGCTGAATAAAGAAATGTCATTTTTGTTCCAGAACAGATAAAAATGCATTGCTTACTTTCCTTGCAACTGGAAAGGAACATTTGGCCTCCCTCCACTACACAGGTGTGCTCTTTACCCCTTCCAGCATCAAGACTCCCAGCACGTGTTTCCACAGGGCAGAGTGGCAGTGACCCTGGCACGGCAGGGATGCCGCCTGTGCCCACCAGGCACTGCACCACAGGCTGCTTGCCATGCGCCCAGGGAACCGTGCTCAGTCTCCTCCCTGCCAGCCTCCCCAGCTTTCATCCAGCCTCTGGGTGCACCGCTGGAGGACAAAATATGTCCTCTTCCTCACAGGCAAATCCAGCAGAGACGCAGACCAACACAAAGGTTACTCTGGATTAGCAGACAGGATGTTTGTTGTTCGGAAGGGATTTATGCAACAGGCATCACTAATACCCACCCATTTCAATAAGAGAGCGTTGATGTAAAACCGACGGGCAAAACTGGTTTGAGCAAAGCTGCATCCTAAAATGTCACAGCCTTAGATGTGTTTTTATTTATTACTATCATTAGAGGTAAGATTATCTCACATAATGATGCTGACACGAGACCATTCAGGCGCACACTGCACAAACACCAGTCACATGCACAGCACAACTCCTGTTCTCAAACCCTTGTCTTCTTGCAGCTACCGAGGGAACAAAGGCTTCCTCTCCTCGTACCCCCAAATGCTTTGCAAATTGGGTCATTAAAGATTTTTATTTTTTTTGAATACACAACACAGCAATTTTGTCACTAAAAATTAAATTTTATGAAATAGTTTATGTAAGGTAGCATTTGTGGGTTGTTTTTTGGTTTAGTTTTTGGTTGATTGGTTTGTTGCCTTTTTTTTTTTAGGAGGTAGCATACAATTTAAATGTTTTAAGTGTTGTTTTTTACAACACTACACCCCAACCGTGCCCTTCTATAGTTTACAGTGGGAAGTAACTCTTTCACTTTAATATTTTCCACATATTGAAATCTACATAATGTCAGCCACATCCTACTGTATCCACTGAGAATCAAATATGCACAAAAATAATCACATTTGATACTGAGCACAATTCTGCAAATACTGCTTGAGAGATTTTTCACAGCATTCAAACCATGAAGCCTTATCACACTCCTTTTATTTTAAGTAATTTATACAAAGGACTTTTTTTTTTTTTAATTGAAATAATAAAAAAACCACACATTTCTGTTCCAACAGTCTAATGATTCTCTTTAGGAGCAAGATATTTAATTCACTGTTTTCTACAGTTAAGATCCAGGTGCCTCTGAACTTTACCATAAGAATAAAACCAGCTGTATTTCTGGAATATGTGCCGGTGCCCCACCAATTGCATATGCACCACTTGGGCTCCATTTCCATTACATAACTAGAATGCAAGTATTCAATAAACCTTTCAACATAAACCTAAATATTACCTTTAAAGCAATAAGCACATACATGAAACCATCCCATTCTTAGCTTTATAAAGCTTCTAAAAATCTGCGACAAGTTTGGAAGCTGCAGCATTCAACAGAACTATAAAAAAGGAAGAAAATAACTTTCATCCCCATGAGTAGAGTGCACAAGTGTATCTCAGTGCCCAGATTTCAGAGAGCATGATTAGTTTTTACAAGCAAGTCTCCAAATGCCTGACACGAGCTTTCAGATGGCTTCTCTGGCTTACCTAGGGTAAAAAGCTCCCTCTACCAGTCACTTTGAGCTTTGCTGCTCACTGTAGCAAGACCACTAGCTCAACAAGAGATCCAAGCTATCTGCTGAAATGCTTCATCATGAAACATTTTCTGGACATTATGTTCCAGAAAAGAGATTAGTCACTTATCTGAGTTAAGACATAGCCTGAAACATTCTTGAGATAATTAATGAGCTGGACTGTGTTGTAGGAGCACTGCACTGCCTGATCCCAGCTAGCCAAGGGGCTCTCTCAGGAAAATACTTGTAATAGCTTTCTGAAATGCCAAATTTGAAAGATGGCCATAACAATGAGTACATACAGCCTCAGGCTCATCTTGTTTGAAATCTTGTTTCAGCAACTGCTGTTGATGTTCCACCATACTCATGGCATGGCCATAACGCTATCTGCAGCAGCTTGGAATCCCTTATAAGCAGTTATATTAGTCACTGATGCACTTACCTCAGGTGACATGCAGGTTACATTGCACATTTCAGTGATCACATACACTTGTATCATCCTACACATACTGCGTGCACTTCAATAGCAAAGACACTTACTTAACTCTATCATCTACCATAACTACTGCTTTCCAGAACAGTCCTCAGAAAAACTCCTTGGGGCCTTAAGAACAAGAAGGTGCATTATTATCTTGTGCTGAAGTGGACCTATGAATTGGCTTCTGCTTTTTCAGCCACCTGGAAATACTAGAAGGATACTTTGCCTGCAAAGAGATCTGAATAACATCCCAGCTAGCCTCTGCCATTAAGAGGTTGTTTGCAGCTTGTTGAATCAAATGATAGGCTGACACCTGGCAGGATAACAGAGTATTTAGTGCTTTTATTAGGATCTTCTGGTTTCCTTCTGTCTTTTCAAAAAGAATGAAAACTTAACACATGACCAATATTCCTCAGTCTTTTTGAAGCATACCTACTGCTTTGCAGGGAGAAAAAGAATCCCAATTAACTCATTCTTGTCTCCACTTACCAACTCTGAAGGCTTTACTTAGGCATTTAGTCAGAAGCCTGCTAGAAGGATTACACTGTACACTGTCAATACGAGGAGAATAATAGAAACAGAAAAATCAAATGCAAACAGAATTAAGAATCACTGTCCTTTATTTTTATTGCAGGCAATGGCAGAGACAGCATAAGCCTACTATCATTTTTTTTTCCCCCTAAACAGTGATTTAATTTCAGCATACTTTCCTCAGTCACTCAGTAAGAATGATGGGGCTTCAGTATTAAAAACAATTTCAAGCAGAAAACCCAAACAATTACCTGTCCCTTATTTTCTGCAGTATCCTTTTTTGCAGAAGAGGAAAATGGTAGAATGAAAGAAAAAAGCAGGTCCTATTCAGTCTGATGGTTTTACAGGAACAATTGGACATTTTTACAGAGCATCTTAAAGGCCCCTCTCTCACAGGTGGGAGAGATACAACAACTACATAAATGAATACACGAGGGCTAATGGCCCATGGACCATGCAGCTGAATAGACTGAGGTCAAAATGACATGAACGCGTTGTGGATTTCAGGGTGTCCGACAGCCCCACTCCTTACCAAAAAGCACAAAATGACTTTGTGTAGCAGGAACAGGGCAGGTGGGAGAGCACAGGAGGCTGGGAGTCAGCCCAAGTGGCTGGCTTTTCCCAAGACAGGGGAAATTGGTATAAGCCTGTAAGTCATGTGCATCACAAAACAGCTTTTCTAGATACTGCATTTTAGTCTTTCCTCCCGAAGTCTGGCACAACATCCTGGGCACCTCACAAACTAGAGAAAACATCACGCATAAAACTGAAAATAGGGACAAAAAAACAAAGGACAGGTACTAAGCAACAAGAAGATGTAGGAGGAATATATGGCAAACAAGAATGTTCCTGGAACAAGAGCTGACACAGCCCATCTCACTCTGTAGGGTAGTGCTCCTCACCCTGAGACAAAGGGAGTTGCTAACGAGGCATGAGGCCACCTTGGGCTAGGGCTACATGTGGTAACGGGGATTGATGATGTTCCAGAGGCCTGGCTGAGCTTCTGCAGACTGTGCACGGAAGAGATCACCTGATTTTCAGAGTAAAATTGCATGGTTTTATTACATGTTAGGGGCAGGTTTGCCATCCTACTTCACCTTCTCTGAAATAAAGTACCATAGAAAGAAAACATTTGTTCTCATAACAACTTTGGGAAACAATATCACCTTTCTCCACAGAAACTAAAAACAATAAGGATTCGTTTTTATTCAAGAGATCTGCTTCTGCTGCTAGCTAAGATCTCTGGAGAAACATCAGAAGAATAAATCATTATCCAGTAGAAAACCTGCTTATGGAAATTAGATAATTTTATAGAAATTTTTATGACAACAGATTTGCACTTCAACAGAAGCATCCTGACTTTGATTTATTTGGTTAATCTGTATTTATTACAGTTTCTTGTGTTTGCCATTTAAATGAAACAACAGTTCCAGGCATTTACACCTGCTTTAAGATGGAGAGTTTTCAGAAGCCCTTGCCATAAGTCTACATTTCTTCTGCCATATCCAAGATAAGCTTTACACTAGCCTGTAAGGTTAACTGAACATAACTTCTCATATTCTAGTTGGTGGCTATGTGACAGACAATAAATAAATTAAAACCCAGCCAATTACAATAGTCTCAAAATGAAATTTTAACTGTTGAATAATTGTCAAGAGACTGAGTTTCATGTGTGAATACTACAGGGATTGCTTGGTAAACACCTATTTAAAATTTACCAATGGCTTGATAAGTGCCATCTATAAAGTTGTTACCATGAAGACTACAGGTGACAAAAATATTGAGAGGTAAATGAAGAGCAATGTGACAGAGCGGAATCAGAGCACAAGCTAGAACAATACATGGTGAAATATAGTTGAGGTAACAAATGAAATGCTCTGTGAGAGGCTGAATAGAAAACCCGCTGTGAAAGGGCAGCTTTTGGGCTCACAAGGAGTCGGAAAAACAACTCCGTAACCCCACGGACTGCCATGCAGATCCCGCTGTTCACATGGCTCAGTATGCTATAAGGCTGCTGCCCTTTATATAACACAGTTTTTAAAGGCAGCAAATCCTAGGAGTGAGAGTTTAGACGAGCCATGTCCCCTGAGAGCTGACAGAAGTCAAGGACTGCAATCAGACTGAACAGTGACTGGCAGAGGAGAGGGATACACACCCGTACAGAAACCCTAGGTGGGCAGAGATTTAACGTATGAACAGAATATGTAGAAAGCATATTTCTTCACTCCTTATCCCTGCTTTGGGATCCTTAACCTGACGCTAAAGCTGAGAAGAACTGGATTGAAGAGAACAAAATTTACTGTTGAATTCACTAATCCACCACCTCATGCTGTCCCACATTCCACCAGTACGCTGAGCTTTCATTGACCCCGAGGGGATGTAACCAGATGGAGAGAGTGCAGACAGTATTTCCATATCATTTTGCCAAGCTTTAATCACCATTTCATGAAGCACTCCTCCCTTAACAACTTTCTTCATAGTTCCTTCCCTTTATTTCTTTCTTTTTTCCTTCCCCCCCTCACCCCCCTCTTTCAGAAGAGTCTGGCAAGGTCATATCTGTGACCAAAAACATTAGATAAAGCAAATCTTGAAAAATCTCAGCTGTTGGTACACGTTTCCAGTGCCTTGACATTTCTGATAGAGGCAATGAATTGTGTCTATCTTCCTTTAGCAACGAAGCTGCAGCTAAGAGAATTTTTGTGTCCACTTCCAGGTATCAGTCATTCAAAGACGGGAGATGGAGTCAGACTCCGTCAAACTCAGTGTGACAGCTTGAAAGGGCTACATGCTCTAAAGTGGAATTTAAGCCAAGACAGGTGTAAAGCGGTGTTTCACACTTACACTTTTCCACAGAGAACATATTTCTGGTATGCTACATCTGATTTTGGTGCCCAGATTTTAAGACAAATGTGGAAAAAATGTAGATTTTGAAAGGAATCAAAAAATATATGTAAGATTTTGAATAAGTTCAAGAAAATTTCTTATCCTTGAAGTATGCCTAATGGGCAGTTTCAGCATCAACAGGGGAGAAGAATTCGATGGCAGAGCAAGTTCTTCAGTGTAGTAGACAAAGACAGGATAAGACTAAAATAATTGAACCTGAATCTAGGCATATTCAGTCAATGTGTAATGGCAAGAGATATTAATAGCACACACAGGATTCTACACAGCTGAACGCTAAAATCATGAATGGATGAATTTAAACACGATATCTAGCCTAATTCAAGCAAAGACGTTGGATTCAAAAGCCAGGATGGAGGTGAATTCTATGTCACTCATTAGAAAGAAAGGTCAGACTAGATAATCACAAGTCATTTTGAGATCCCTTATGGCCTTAATATCTACAGATCTATGGCTTACATCTCACCTCAATTCTAAGACAAGGTCAGAAAAGTTACACACTAAATCAGCGCTTTTACATGCAGTCACATGGCCATATGTTCCTGGGTTTTCATGCCAAAAAATTCAGTCATTTGCTTAAAAATCTGCTTTCAAACTGTACGTAGAAGCTAAATTAGCCCACTCGCTGTATGTGCTCATTCTAATTAACAACACAGAACACAGTCCACGCACACACACAAAAAAATCTATTCATGACATTAATGATCTGAAAATAGGTGTAAGATGTGAAGAAAATAAGCCTAGGGAAACTACAACATAATTCTGACTGAAGAATTAAATGGTTTCATGCAACATCATCTACCCATTTGTCATTCCTAAAGTAATGGGAAGTATGTGCAGGGATTAACTATTTTAAAAAAGTAAATTTGGGAAAGAGCACTGTAAGTTGCATACACATAACTGAATTAGTCTTATCACTTCCAAGTGTACACATGCTCTAACATAAATCTCATAAGCCTTTATCTGCTAAATTTTCTGTTTTAGACAGACAGGTATGAAACTCACAAATGAAAAGTCCACTGAGAACTTTTTAATTCTAAGACACAGTTTTGCAAATTGATGGAGTCCGAGTGATTTTCCTTGGACACCACCATTAGAGATTTGCCCTGTCCTTAAACCCATTTAATACTGCTCATACTGGTTTCCTTTTGAGAAAAAGGACATTAAGCTAGCTGGACCTTTAATTTGACTCTTTATTTTCTTGTATTCTTAAACTAAAGTATCTTAATCTGCCAATCTATACAGGCATAAATGTATTTTTACTGTGTAATTGCGCCATCCTTCCTAGCTTTCGAAAACATTTTCTGCAACTATTTATGCAGACTTTTTTTTTTTATCATTCTTATAGGTAATTTTCCATTTACTTGCTTAATATCACTGGGGCCATATCAAGACCTGTGAGAATATATACACACATTATACCTATTAGAAAGTCTACATCAAGACAAAAGTAAACAAGGCTAAAATTAAAAGCAGGCATATTAATGTTCTGTAAAAGCCATTTTTCATTAAACTGTAAAAAATAAAAATAAAAACATGGCCAAAGTAACTGAAATATGCAGCTTCCCAAGATGTTTTGAGACACCTAAAAGAATTTATATTAGCATCCTATTTTACAGTGAAGACTTACGGGCTTTGTCATTAAAATATCTTATGAAACAGATGAATAATGGAAGAGGAATAAGTCCAGTGATTGGTACTTCAGAGCTTGTCTACAGATTTGCATCACAATTTTCAAAAAGATTGTAAAAGGAATATCAACTGTGATTTTTATGCCCTTTTTTTTTTTTTTGAACAACTGCCAGGACTGTACTTGCTCTGAACAGAGCAGAGAATGAAATTAAACTTGGCTTGATATCCCCTTGCACTGAATTGTAGTCTTCCCCTTGTCTGCATGAAGAACCACGACCTCTAGTTCCAGGAACCAACATCCACGCAAGTCAGCACCATTTGAAAACAGGTGACAAAACTTATAAAAGGTGCAGGCCTATTTAATTAGTCATTTCAAGGTTTACAAATATTGAAAAATAAGCTAATTTTAAAGATTGGGAGGGCTGAATTAAGACAGTGACAGTAGTTGGAGCCCAAAGTCTAAATGAATAATGCCATGCTTAAAATTCGTAGAAGTAGCTAAAACTCTAATGATAACCACAAAGTCAGGAAGAGCGAAACTGTGAACGTATTTCAAAGATTATTTTGCATTTTTTTTCTAGGTCATCAGCATTGCATTTTATGCCACCATCACTGTACATGGTGCTCTGCCTCCTGTGTTGGTACTTTTCATTTTGTAAGCCAAATCGGGATTCAAAAAACACACATCATAACAAATTATCCTGGTCATATTTGTATTTATAGGTAAGGCTTTTAGTAATAAACCTAAATTAATTGATACATTGATATAATTCTCTCAGATGGGGTTGTGACTCTAAGGTTCCTTTGGATTATGGTGACTGGTATTTTTATTCTGTTATTGCAACATGACAAAGTGCTATTTCATCTGTCATCCCACATATGGTAGAACATTGATTTCTGTAGGAACAGGCCGATTCCCAAGCATTTCAGAAACATTTTAAATCTGTATTTGTGGGTTCATTAGTAGAATGCTTACCTTTTATTCAGACATCTTTGTAATACCAATATTTTAAAATAAACAAAAGTCTCAATGAGTTCACTTAGAATAGTGAAAGAAAATAAGATGTAAACTTATTTTCAAACAACATTTAGTAGCATATCAAAAACTAAAAATTTGTTTTTGAAAATAGACTTATATGGCTTTATTTCACATAAGGCAAAGAAGTACCTTGTTTGAGCTGAAGTCGGTCTCTAGTTGACTCTTACATACATGGATTTCTTCCCACAGAAGCTGGGGGGGGAAGGACAGTTACTTAAAAGCATTTCCCCTGGGCTCAGTAAAATGTATGCTATGCCTAACTGATGTTAGGAATGATACTAATCTTTGCCACAGTTTTTGCGGCTTTAATAACATCAATATCTATACTTAAAAAGCTGTAGTAATTGTAAGAGAAACCTGAAGAAAGTAACCTCATAATGCCACAAAAGATAAGGTAAAAAAAAAAAAAAAAGCTTGCACAGTGCTTCTAAAACAATGCAAGTGTGCAGTCATTCCTTCCCACCCAGAGGAATTTAAGAATAGGGATATGCTATAACATCAGCTACAGAATCAGAATTCCTTATTCAAGTATACCATTTTGACTATGCTAACAAAAGCCAGGCAGATGCAGAGCCTGAAACAAAACTGTATTGTGGGGTATCAGGAGCTCTTTAAAAATTAATCTCTTCTCTTCAGAAATTACCACTATACCAAAAGGTCAATAACTAGCTGCATATTATTATCACTGCTAGCTTTATTGAAACCTGATTTTCTCTCTAATTAACACTAATAAGCTCTAGTTAAACCAGTTTACAAAGGTATGAACCAAAAACACCTCTATCATCTCAATTTTAAGTGAGATAACACACTAATTACTCAAAAAAAAAAAAAGCTCGCTTCTTCTCCAAATTTACAAATGGAAATAACTGAAGTCTCTAAAGATATCAAAATGAACACAGTCCATGAAAAGCAAAGGAGAAAAAACTACTTTAAGATCAACTGCAAATCCTGATGAGACTTTAGCTGCAGTTTGCAAAGAGAAGCAACAGATTGGGTTAGCACTTCCCTCCCATTCTGTACCTGGCCTATAGCCTCTCTTAGCACCCAGCTCGTCTAGAATAAAATGCCAGAAAAGGCACTGTAGACAGTTCTGGAGGATTTCTACCACATACCTACTTTGGTCAAATCCTAAAGAAGGATACATCTACTATATGTTTTTTAAGCATTCTTAAGAACCATTTATAGATGTCTTGTCACTTCTTTGGCTGTTAAATGTGGAAAATGTTCCTGTTTCTGCAAAACATTGAGATCTTCTCTCACACACCCATTTAAAGGATGCCCATGACGATGAGAAGGTAAATTGGCCTCAGAAGTGGTTAACTGGAATGGAACAACCCGAACAAAGATAACAGCAATTTTTTGTCTGTCCTTACTAGCTGCTTTTAGATCTCTGACTGATCCAACACAACTAAAGACATCGAGATTTGAAGACAAAATTCCCCACTAACACTACCTGATCTGGTTAGAAAACCAAGACCTCAAAAGAACATTTTCCCATGCCCTGGAAAATGGTGATAAAATTCTCATTCTTAGAGTAATACAAATGCTTTTCCCTCAAAAGTAAAGCCACCCAATGTTGAGATGCTTGTTCATTCTACAATCTGCACACTACAGGGAAACCCACCAACATGGTGTTTTATGCACTGACACAGTTAATGATTACAGTTTAGCTTTAGAATGTATAACAATTTGAGATCGGAACTCTGTTGTTAGAAAATTGAGGCATAGGTTCACTTTTTTTAAATTTGAACAGACTGTCCCAAACTGATACAAATGTCCATGAATCAGCTGAACCCACAACACTAAAGTTCCAGAAGACAAGTAAAAATATGAGAATGACCTTATGAATGGGCAGATCCTTTGAGACTAACTTGACTGCATTACTAGTTTCATTGACAAAATAAAAGTAGACGTATGCCCTCAGCAGATTTAAGATATATGACTTTTAGAGATTTGAAACTGTGTGGCATACATTTATTCTTAATTAATTCTAACCAGGTTAGAGATGAGGTCTACTCTACAGAGTAAAAGATAGCTTAAGTAGTACAAGCAAAAGATAAAATTAAACAACAATTGTATGAGGTCTGGAGGTATAGTTGCTAGTCCTATTTAATACTTTCAATAATGATCAGCAAGACAGTAAACAGAATGGTAATGAAATCTCCAGATTAGAGGGATTAGAAACATGAGCAGAAATTACTAGCAAAATGCAATTTGGAAAATCACAGGCTAAGACATCTGGGACAAAATAAACCAAAGTGCTGTCCTACACATTTTCAGTAGTAAGGAAGACTAGAACTTGATAATGTAATAAAGCAGTACAGATACATAATATATGCATTTATATAAGAGAGAGATGTATTTGTGTACTATTTATATATAGCTTAGGACCAGACCCAGGCAATCTCTTTTTCTAATTGGCTACAGCTGATGGGAAAACAGGGACATTTTCAAGATAGCATTTGGAAATTGCTCAAAATTGATTTTGGTCTTTAAAGAAAACGCTACATAAAAATTAGTTTGCTTATAAGATTGAATGAGAGTTATGTAGTTTCAATCATCTCCATTATACAGTCCAGACCTTACCCACGTGTTTATGCAAAAGGTCCCAATTTATGTCTGAATGCTGAGTAAAATATCTAGGCTATAGCAGTGAGGCTATATGCTTATTACTGAATTCCTTTTGAGCCTTTCACTAAAAATAAAACTATGAAGCAGAAGGATTTTGGAGGAAAACAGAAAAAAGGAAAATAGAAAATAGTTTGCAAAAGAGGATTAAAAGGAGGTGGACACATTTATGATGGCCACAGGTTAAATAAGAAAAGCATGGCCAAGCCCCTGGGTGTTTGAAGGAGCTAGCAGTACCAGGCAGACATAAAACAACTATTTCCCAGACTAATTAAGGCACAGAAAACTATTTTAAATCCATTTCACTGTAAGATATTCTTGACTACAAAACACTGTCCCAAGTGAAACTGCAACATTTTCGGTCATGAGTCAGCCAACTCATAATGAACATATAAGATAGGACAGCTGTCACCTGCACTTAGACTGATTGATTTTATAGGTCTGTCCACTCATAAATTAATTCTTGCGAAGACATTAAATTATTGACTTGCAACTCAAAGAAAAATATTCATCTGCCTAATGAAATATCTTGGCTCTTTAGCTCTCTAAAATACACATTCATCCTGTTATCTCTCTGAAGTAACAAAAAGCAGTAATACACAATTTAGTCCAAAACATAAAGAGAAGTATACAAATTTCCTCATGTGCACTAAGTAATGTCACTATTTAAGATAAACACAAAGCAGTATTTCAAATACTGAGTGCCTCAGACACCTGAACACAAATGGATTTTTTTCCTTCTGCTGTGCTTCTTGAAGCTCAGTTTGAACTCCTCTTTTCCTGCACTTTTATTCACCTGTTAGAAATGTGACACCTGGAAAGGTCAATGGAGAGGGTCTGACAGCAACCAGAAGTGGTCGTCCCACACGTTAGTGATATGCTGGCATGGCAATAAGCATAGAAGTCATTTAACTGCTTTGCCTAAGCCATGGCATAGTATTGTCTCACAAATAAGATTTAAGTAGGAAAACAAATGTGAAATAAGAACTGCCACACAAGCTAGGCTCTGCAGTTAAGCACAGCATACAGCCCACCTGGCTTTTCAGAGAAGAGTCCATCAGGAAAAGAAGAAAAAAGCTGAGTTGCATTGACTGGTCTTCCCCTGCACAAACCAAGCAGTGTTACACCTGGCTAACTGGCACAAGAGCTGCTCCCCAAAAGCTCCCATCAACACCCCATTTGCTTACACCCAGCACACTTTGAATCAGCCTGCGCCTGTCCTATAGGGACAGGAAAGTTAGATGGAGCAATGGTTGGGTTTGTAAGCAATGTCCCAGTGGTGTAGTAACACAACCACAGGAAGCAGCTACTTCTATAACTCTACTTGGACTTCTAAAATGCTCTGATTTGTAAAAACCACAGAAGCAACATCATTACAAGAGCAGTTAGAGTTAAATTGTTCACCCTTAAAAAAAAATATACTAGTTACAGTAGATTTTCAGCAACTTTTCAACAAGCTGTAATTACTTCTTTCCTCTTCTGCCTCATATTGAAAAGCAATCAGAAGAAAAACAGCAAAGATCAGTTAAGGGAAAGGATACATGGTGGAATCAGTAGGTACAAAGCCAGATCCTTACAGAATCATGGGGGTTAGATCCACGGAGAGATTTAGGGCCAGTTCCAAATGTGGGGGATAAGCATTTTAAGTAGGGCTTCTCCAGAGAACAGCCATCTAAGACTAGATGTAATACACAAGAATACCTCCACTATGAGACGTGCCAGCCCTAGCACAGTAGCCTGAATCTTTTCCTTTGGGGGCAGCTGGGCTCTGTTCTCTGGCTGTAGAGGGACCCAAGTCAAAGGCTCACAAGCAGAGATTAACAAACACTTGTACACAACTTGCCCTATGCATTTTCCACTATTAAACTACGGTCACTTAACCATTTTGGTTCGTGCACTTCATAAACACATATTTTAAGCCACTTTAAAATCACTTCTGCATCCAATAGCAAATCAAGAGCACAGCGCTGTCCCATCTTTACAGGGGCACAGTCCTTCTCCCTTCAAAAAAGAAGTGAGGATGTCTCAGAGCCGCAAGGCTTCTCCCCTACAACCAGGTGATTTATTTCCCAAGAAAAAGAGAGCAGACAAGGAAGACTGCCCTGCCCTGTTGCAAGGCCCTCCAGCAGCACCCCACGTGGCACCCACCTGCACTCGGTCACAGCAGGTTTGCTGTCATGGCCCTCGGAGCCACACTGAGCCATGTCTCAGCAGAGAGCACACTTCGAGGGTGGGAGGCACTGACGGTCCTAGATCTGCCCACCCTTCACCCAAGGGACAGGACCAAGAGCCACTGCTGAAATAAGTGTCATTGCAGCCCAAGGAGAGAAGCTTTTCACAGAAATGCTGTAAGCATGGGAGGAAAGGTAGCTGCTGGCTTTCCTAAAGCTGAGAATGGTTTGGGGAAGATTTGATGGGAATAATTTGAAAGTAGCCTCTAAATTAAATGGAAATAACTCTACAAGAAGAGATGAGAGGACCAGAAACGTGCAGAGGCACCTTCCATTTAAACACGAGATAGTTTCTTGCTTCTAACAGTGACCCTAATCCATACGTGTGGGTTGTCTGTGTAAATCCGCTCCTCCGTGCCATAACAGATGAGGCTCCACAGAAAAGCACCAACACATCAGATGCCCTTGGAAAGAGGTGTTTTGTGTCTGAATTTGTTGAATCCAGATAAAAGAAGTTATTCTCTCTTCACTGTGCGAGAATGAATGTAAAGATTAAATTGGATGGGTCTTGTAGCAGAAGAAATTGTGGTAATGTGATGGGCAGGTGCCAGACAGCCTGGCACAAACAGCTTGATAAAGGCTGCCACTATATCATTGATATTCTGTCAAAACAAATAATACCTCTACCACAGTACAAAGTCAAAATATTTTTTATGAATGAGACCCACCTACAAGGCCCTGCGCAGAGGCCCCTACGTAGCTCCTCTCCACACAGAGACTAGTGGAGTGCCATCCTGTGACTAGGGATTTACTGCAGCCTTTGCACGCTGGGCTGCAGTCCCGCTGGCTCTCACAGTAGAAGGAGAGTCGTGCCCCACTGCTGGCAGAGCATGGGGCTTCTTAGAAGTCTCTCTGCTGCAGGCAAGTATATTGGGATGACAAAATAGAGGGGTATTTGTTGGGTTCTTTGCTGACTAAATAGAGTGGAAGATGTTGCCATAGAGTGGATGCCATATTTGCAGAGAGAGATGAAAGTCATTAATACCTATAATCTCTAAGCATTTTTAGGAAGGAACCATCCATCCTACTCAAATTTGGGAACAGAAATTCTGTCTCAGAAAAATTCCCTTTCAATACAAGAAATATTTCTTTGTTTACTGCTCTACTGTGATGTGTTGCCGGATAAAGCCAAACAGCTCTAAAAAAAATCAAGCAGCCCAGATTCATAAAGCCCAGGCCTTACCTGGACAGAGCTCCTAGGCAGGGGCATTACACCAGGCTGCAGCCAAGAAAGAGGAAAAGTCTGTTAACCCAGAGAGCCACAAATGCTTCTTTAGTGACACTCCATTTAGGTACTTGAGAAGTAAATAGAGATCAAGCTGTGCTGAGAACTGATGCATGGTTTTCTGATTAGTAATAGGGTTGCTACCCTCCCTAACAAGCAAAATGAGTGCTGTATCATCAGGTGGCTACAAGTCATTCGGAGACATCCTGGCTGAATTAATCTGCAGCAGCAGATGACAAATTCGAGCCAGAACTCACTGGAGTCCCCTCATTACACCCTCAGAAAGACCTCTGTCTGCACAGTGACAGCATTTTTCAGAAAGTGGTTATAGGAAGTTATTTTAAATCGATTCTACAATTGCATCCACTTACAAGACACTTAGCTTTCTGTGACAGGAATGACTTGACCTTGAGAAAAGCATGTTTTTGTTATTTGTGGCATTAGAACTAGAGAATTATTCCTATTTTGCCACAGGAAAGAAGCAGGTCTGTTAGCCATTCGTCGTCGTATGCACCACGTATTGAGCTACCTGACAAAGCAGCCAAAAGTTGACCAAATTCAGCTCACTGAATTTTACTACAGCATTACAAAGACTCAAATAATACTGGCTATTGTAGTTTGTTCCACTTCCATTCTTCCTGCATTGCATACTAGCCAGAAGTGGGTTGTAAGTTAACGCACAGCTAGTGCTTTGTTATACAGGAACACATTCTCTCCAAGTATAAATTGGCATACCTCTTCCATTTGAGAGACTTATATGAATGCGCACAAGCTGGCAATCTGGCCTATAGCCTCCAAAGCAATTGAAATACATGAGGGCTTTGAGATGAAAGGCAGTTTCTTGAGGAAACACTACATTGTTACACGCTAGAGCAGACCCAGCTCTAAACCAATGATGTGCATTACTTCCTGGGATTTAACAGCTCCTTAACTCAGTTTCTCTGTAACATTTGCAGGTGTCCTCTTGGCCAGACTGGGCACTTCTGAGCACTGGTAATGAAGCAGTGGTAATGAGATAGAGAACAGCAAGAAGTCAGTGAGGTTGTATTTGCATCTCTTGTAGTTCCACCTACTGCAAGATTAAATCAAAAGAAACGGAGTCTCCGTCTGTTGGGGGGGGTGGGGTGGTGGTGGTATAATTTATCATTTGTCTGAAAACTATCAGTAAAATACCAACCGACCCATATTTATTTTTCTGTCTCTGGAGCCTTTTTTGTGGGTGGGGGTTGTATTTGGACAGTTTCTGCTGTTTTTCCTCCATCTCTCTGCCTGGATCCTCAGCCTTTCATGAATTCTTGAATCTATCTAATTCTTCTTCTGCCTACCCACAATAAAGTGAAGTATATATTACGAGACTGATTAGGCCAATGAGTTCTACAGACTTCTCACTGCCTGGGGCAGAGAAAGATGGCAGAATTTCAGGGTCTCAGCAATTATGGGTCTCGAGGATGAGAATAGGTCTGGGGTGGCTGAAGGTTAAAAACACATAACAAATGGAGATGAGAAATGTTTACTGGAGAGAAGAGCACATGGTGACCTATAGATTTCTTTAAGTATCACTCTCAGAAAAACATGCTCAGAGGAATTAGCTACAAATCTCCAGTCCAAGATTAGGAAAACAGGCATTTAAACATTAGCAGAAATAAAAGCTCCCTGCTGGGCTGGGAAAGTGCACCCCCTCCTGTGCAAGTTGCTCCTCACATCTTTCATCCAACTTCGTTAATTACCAGCTGAGAGCGGAGGCAGGACAACTCTAGTGTGGGATGTACTTCAATTATTAGAGGTTGGGCTCCTCCGAGTTTCCTATTACCAAGGACTCTACCTTTCTTGCTTTATTTCTTCCAACTTAACTACCTTGTTCTAATTTATAGCTTTGCAGTAGCAACACTGTAGTTAAAACTGAAATGGCACTTCCACTCTAAACCTCTATTTTATTCCTTTCATTTGAGTTCATTACTTCAGTTACCATAAAAATGTGCTTTCTGGCAATCCCTGTCCTCCTCCTCTCCTCTCCACCTCAGCAAAAAATATTTGTCATTCCCCAAGGACACTGGATGGCTGATCCTGTGCTCTCTCTTTCATAGCCAGTAGATTTGTCTTCGGTGACAGCTTCTGGAGGTAAAAGCCCACAAGGCTACTGCTGTAACATTTGCCTAGGAGAGAATTCAAGTTTTCAGAGAATGTAAAGAAATGCATATTTGCCCTATACACAGGGTAGAAGGAAAGAGGAGGGGCTTTAACCTCTGCCCTGGCAGCACTTTATTTCTCTACTTCTATTTTGAGGCTTCTCAGATCCACAGATGACCTGCCTGCAAGCTTGAAGAGAGGCCTCAGAAGTCGGTGTTTGACAGGCACACTGAAAGGCACGCAGCCAGTCGTGGGCTGCACAAGCTCCTCAGAGAGCACCAGGGTACCTTCAGCCACAGCACTATCACCCTGAAGAGAAAGCAAAACAAGCCCACAAGTTCAACATGTGCAAATTCCTCAAGTCTGTGCCTCTGATTAAAGATCACAAAGAGAGACAAGGCAGAGCAAGCTTTGTTTCCGTAAAACAGCACTGTCCTTCAAGAGACTTGAGCAGGGGCTGCTGACATCACACACAGGAGGATTCTTGCCCTGTCCAGTTATGGTCACTGGGAATTGGGCAACTTCATTAACAGTTCCTATTTTGCATAAACACTCAATGCTATTTCATGACTTTCCCAATATCATTTTATCTCCCAAACCCACATTTTCTTACTAACCTAAGACTCCTCCTAAAGTGAACCAAAGCCTACTTTAACAATCCTTAAAATTCTTCTGCATGTTTGTATGCATGAAGTACTGCAGAATCTCCTGCCCAGTAGAGAAAAATGGTTGCATTAAAACCACCTCAAAATAAAATAAAAAATGGCAACATTGCTGCCCTATGTGCCATTACTTATTTTTGAAAGTGCCAGCTTTTCACATCTCTCATTTTTTTTCTTTTGTTTTTGATGGCATGGTAGGTGTCAAGGCAGAAATGGAATATGAAGTCATGAATTGGTAACAATCTTGGAGGTAAAGCTCAAACAGTGTAAAAAAGAGGATAAAAGCTGCTCAGCCAGCGACAGCCCACAAACTAGTAAGTAAATGAGTTCTTGTCCCCTTCTCCAGACCACACTTCACGGTCAGCCCCTGGGGCTAAAATTTGCCAGTTCTCAGTGCTAGCTGCCTGTGAACAAGAAGAAAAGCTGCTGTGAACTGGTTATCTCCATTATACAGATTTTGAATTGTCCTCTGATGCATCTGTGCAATGGGCATTCTGTGCGATAGGATACAAGGTTAGTTGGGCTATTGGGAAATTAGAGCAATTGTACAGAAACAGAAATATTATGGAGGCTTTTCAGTAGGGCTTGGCTCACACATGCTTTTTCAGGGTGCAGGGGAAAAACAACATATTCTACTGATTATTTCTGCTCTCTCTTCCCCTTTTATTTTCATTTATAACAATTTAGAATCTCATTGTTATTATACAATTGGCCTCTGCTGATGAAAATAGGTTAGATAAGAGGATTTTTAAATTTGCTGACTACCGTATCAGTTCAGTGAGTGCTGTGCATAATGGTCATACTATATAAAAATCAATAAATAATTACAGCATCATGGAGATGCCTGATAATGACTGAAATTATAGATGATGTTTTGTGACTCTTAACTGGTGTCTTCAGGGCATCTTTTTTCTTGTTCTTCCTGGGATTTTGAAGGGCAAAAGCAAACTAATGCAATGATGCGAATTGCAAAATTTTGCATTCAGAGTTTCCAAGACCATCCTTTGCCCATCACAGATGATGCAGCCTCTGGCATCTACAAATTAAAAGCAGATACTGTTTTTCTCCCGCCTTAGCAAGGTGTACAAGGCAATTTTAATCAACTCAGTGTCTTGTGGCTGTAAGAATGGAAATGGGACATTGATCTTTCCATCCCCTTTAGTAGAGGAAATATTCTTTCTACAGGGACTTGATTAAAACATTTCCATCATGGAAAGGTCTGCAATGTGAAGCAGAAGAAAGATTTCAGAGTATATTTGAGGATGTTTTGTAAAAATAACCTCCTTCTTTCAAATAAATTAAAATAAATTAATTTCTGTCCACTACACTCCAAGAAAAGTTTGAGATTTCTGGCTTGAGAAACAGCCACTAGTCTCACTGGTGCCTGTCCAGACATTTGCTGTGACTTTGCAGTGATAGTTAGGAACTGCAGTCCAGAGTCCTCTGCAGTCTGGCTTCTGTCCTGAAACAGATTGTAAGAACTGGACGCAAGAGGAAGACCTGGTCTCAGAAACCCTGGTCTCAGAAATTCTTAAAAATCTGTAGATAAACATCCTTCAAAGAAAAAAAAAAATCAAACTTGCATCCCCTAGTGGAGCTTCCACAAAACATCCCTAATTCTAGTAAGAATTATTATTGCTTCAGCTACTTGAATGGCTGTCACCAATTTCATTTATTCTTGCTAGAAGCTGAACACAACATGACAAAAGCAGAACAGAGAAAACAAAACCCCTCTGACTGGCATCTCTGCTAGCGGCATTTTTGCTGGGTAAGAATCAGTGTAAAACAGACTAATTTACCAAACACAAGTGACCTGCAATT
Source organism: Anser brachyrhynchus (assembly GCF_964034855.1). Lineage (NCBI taxonomy): Eukaryota > Metazoa > Chordata > Aves > Anseriformes > Anatidae > Anser > Anser brachyrhynchus. The sequence continues at coordinate 15,829,756 of NC_137700.1, forward strand.
TTCTGGGGCATGAAAGATTTCTCTGAGGAAGTCTTCAGTTCCACAATCATCTCAAGGCTCTCACTGAAGTGCCTGGACTAACTAGATCTTCGCTAGAGAGCAAAAGACTAATTTACCCTTGCTGCAAAGCTAGTAAGGAGGATGAGAAGAAAATGTAGAAAATGAATAAAAAAGGATGGTATCTGCATTCTGTAATGGAAAAGACATAATAAATACCTATAAAATGGACCCAAGAGGAAACATGGCACCCAGAGATTTAAAGGTCCTCATCCTCAGTTTAACAGAAAGGGAAACCCACCATGGGCTAAAGTCAACCACCATGTACCCACCCAGCAGCTCCAGGCACGTAACATTTTTTGCAAGATCGGCAGCAGAAATGGCATTGTAGCTACAAGAGGGAGCCTTCACGTGCATCCCATCAGTCCTGGAGTTGTGCTATCCAGGATTTTTATCAACTGTTTTCTTAACAGAGATCATAAGACTCCCCTGGGACATGCTGGGCAGGCTTCCCTTGCTTGAGATTTGACTGGTTCTGTTATGTTTAAAAGCTACTTCTATTTCTCTGTCTGCACTGCAGTTCACTGTTGCTAAATTACCAAGGTAACAGGATTCTTTAATATTCACAATTTGTTTCCACCAGTTGTTACAGAGTCTGTTATTCATTCCTGTTGACAGTCTCTGGCCTTCTCACTACAACTCTTATTTCCAGTTTCTCTCCTATACCAACTAATTTTGCTATTTTTTTAATAGATACCACGAAGAAAAAAAAACAAACACTGAGCAATATTAGATTATCCACCTAGCCCAAAGTCTCCAATGTTTTACATTGTTAATCTGAGAAACCCAGAGCTGTACCCCCAGGGCGTTTTTGCATAAGATAGTCCCTGTCCAGCTCCAAAAACAGAGGCAGCGACGTCCACGTTGCTTGGTGGCTGAGGGGACCAGACCCCAGCGAACACATTGCAGTAACTCACTGTCATCCTCCAGCCTCCTAAGAACAAGTCCCACAAGTGGCTGCCACCAAACAAAAACCCTCCCTGCCCCACAGGGAACAAGGGTGTGCTCTAACAGCAGCAGGACAGGACTACACACACAGGACCAAGCTGTCACCAGACCTCCACGCAGCTGCAGCGTCAGAGCTGGCTTGCTGCTGCTGGGATCAGGCTCGGACTCCTGATGCTTCGTTGAACTTCACATGAAAAGCTCACAAGGGTCTTTCCAGCTGGGAGAGAGGAAAGGAAACACCCCCCAAGCCTCTAGACTTGATGCAGGGAAAATCCACGCCCTTTAGTAAGTCATCTTCAAAATGACTGTTTCCCTGTTAGGCACGCAGGACAAGAGGGCTTTGCCTGCCATCCTCTGGCTCTGGGCTTCCCTGCCTTGCTGTTGAGCCTGAGCAAAGCGGGAAAGGGAGCTTTCCTCCCGAGAGGGAGCTGCAGGCACAGGAGGGCAACAGCCCTGCGGACTGGAGGAAGCTCCCAGCTTAGCCTGGCGTGATCACTGCAGCTGCGAGAGAAGGGCCAGGCGATTCCCGACCAGCCCTGCTCTCAGAGCAGAGCTTTCCATGGAAAAATGTGCTTCCTTCTCTGATCCTTTGATCAAAGACCTTGCACTCTTCATTCGAAGCCACCAGTAAAATTCTCTAAATACTGAGAAAAGAAAAGTGTATTTAGAGTTTTTCGTTAAAAACAAATGTTAAAAATAAATCATTCTGGCCCTCTTTCCTTCCTTGCCAACAGCATTTCTAATGCTAATGTGTCCCTGTTTCCTGACTGGCTTCTTTAAGGGGGGAAAAAAACAAGGAACGCACACATTCAAGTAATAAGCTGCCTTTGTCAGTTCATTCAAAATGTGCATTTCTGTTAGTCAGCCAGGCCTTTTCCTTCACGCCACTGGAATGCCTGATTTTACCCAAACTGCTACTTTCTACACACAGAAAGTAAGTGATAATTCTCCTTCCTTTTGAGAATTGCACCTACCCACTGCCTTACAACAGACTTGGCTGCAACAACATAATGTACACCAGGTCATTACTGAAAACGTTGCAGATAATTTCTCCGTCATTTCCATGTTCCTATGGCAGCATGCTACAACCTTTCTCCTCCTACATAAGACCGCAAAACAAGATTAGTGTAATCTTTTTCTTCCTGTGTCACACAAACACTGTAATCTCCTTGCTATGTCAGAAGCAAATTTCTATCTGTAAATGTCAAAGTCCAACTTAACAGAAGTCACAGCAGCTTTCACTGAGTTGGTAAATAAATATGTAAGCTACATATAGAGAGTCATTTATTTAAGCACAAACATACTGATGGAAGACTGAAGTTCTAGGCTGTAATTCAGTCTTTGGCTTCCTGCATGTATTAACCACTCAGAAGCATATTCCCCCTTTTATGAAGCTTAGGGATTAATTGTAGCCTGGTAGACTGCTGCCTGACATGCACAAGTCTGTGAATGACTTGAGGGGCATCTCTGCATTTGAACATTTTCAGAGCTCCTTGAGAAGAAATTTTAAGGACCTGAACTGACAGAAGTAAACAGCCAAGCGAGTGAGGCTGCCCGGCACCTCGGCAGCACCACAGCTCACAGCTGGGTGGAAAACAGGCTGGCTGCAGGCACAGAGACCAGACACAGGGCTGGGGCAGAGCTCAGGTCAGCCAACAGCATGGCCCTCGCCTGAATTACAGCCCTGACTGTGGCCTTGGAGAAGGCTGAACCTTCAGCCTTAGACTTTTTCCCCCTCCATTATTTGTGTTGTATTATTAATAATATCTGCTTGTATGAATAGCTATCACAGCCACAGAGATGCTGGGAATTAGGGTGGGGAGAACTCAAGCTCTGCAGTTTTGTGCATGGCTTGACCCAACCCATCATGGGAGATAGGTGTAGCTCTACTCTTAAACACACTTGTGGGACAACTGCGTCTAAGAACTCCTCATGGTGTACTGAGGATTATCAGATGAAGTAATTCTGCAGAGATCCTTCATCTTTCTCTAGACTTCCACTTCATCACAACTAATCTTGAAGGAATATTAAAAATACATGTCTTAATGGCTTATCCTCTTTCCAGTTAAAAAAAGCCTCAACGGAAGTTTTGCAGCCCAGGTGCACTTCACATCAAACTGCAGCAGACGGTCAAGGGAAGAGATGGTATCAGGTGAACAAGGAGAGCTTCCAAAGCACAGCAGAGGAAAAAGTGTCTCAAATGAAAAGCCAAGGCCCACAGGCCTCACTACCACCACTCTTTCCTGTACATGTGAAAACTGTCCTTGCAAAACCCCGCTTCCACAACAGACACTATGTGGGACTTGAGGAGAAAAAACACTTGTTACAAGGGGCAACTTCCACCTTGTAAGAGTGGCTGAATGAGAGGAAGAAAAGGACGCAGCAGGTTAAACATTTTCATCACAACACTGGGTGAAGAGGAAGAATAACGCAGAGAAAACCCATCAGGATTCCAGCAAGCAGGGATAAATCCAGTAAATAACCATCTGGCACGTGGAATCCAATTTCTATGAGCAAAATAGGCATGGAAGAGGGGAACCACACTTCTCCTGAAGGCCCACGCAGAGAAAAATTGGTAGTCACTGAACATGTTTCCAGCAAAACAAAATCTTAAATGCCATCTAGTGTTTGCAAGATGCAGAATGAGCTGGTGGCAGGTCATGATCCAAGGTAGTCAGTAGGTGTTCTGCTGTTAGCATCAGCAAGGCAAAGATTGTTGGAATCACACATCTGATAGGACCACACCAAAAGGCATACGTTTTCTTAAAACTGAACATGTTAGCATGCAGTCAGCAAAAGCACACCCCAGGCACTACACATTCAGGTTTGGATTCTACCTCAAAGGCAGCTTTGTCACGTAAACTTCTCCACACAGCTTCTCCCCCAGGAACGACCATACTCCATATAAAGACAGACCTGAGTGTGCACCAGCTTTCTCCTTCCCCATCAAAATCACAGGGTGTTTCTGATGGGTCCCCATGTCACAACATGCACAGTCAAGCCAATTAAGTGTAGCAGTTAGATTACTCCTTGCTCACCAGGAAAAGACTTCCTAAAACCTGGTTCTGTGTACTATTTGGAGAAGAAAGGTACTGGAACTCTGTTTTAGGGGATGTTCCTGCCACAATTTCTGTAGGTGCTCTGTAAGTTGAGGTCTCAGTTTCTCTAAAGCAACCCTTGCAGTGTATGCACTTCACTTCCCAGGGAAAATATGTGGGAGCTCAAGCAGCAGACGAGGGTGGTTACAGCTCTGCTGGAGGCTCCCAGATGACAAGCTCAATGCAAGGATCTGCAATCAGTGAACTAAAACACAGCATTGCGACGAACAGCAAGCTGATCTTCTGTCCCAGAGTTATTTGTTGTTAAGGAAGATTGTCTATTTTTTGCTGGTTTGTTTTCAGAAATCTACTCTTTAATTTATTAATACCTTCAGCAGCTTATCTTCAAATACTTAAAACTGAAAAGATATCCTTTATGCAATTCATCATCCTTACTCTGAGCCCAAGGGCAAACTTATTTAGAAAGACTGCTGTTTACTGGGTTTGAGACAACTGATAAAAAACAAGAGAGGCACTCATTATTCAAATATGCTTTTCAGATGGCAAACTTCTCTCCTGTGCTCTGCTTGTGTACAGCCATTTGCTCCTGTGCAGGAATGCGTGCTGCAGGAGGTGCAGGACAAGGAAAGATTAGACCTGGCCTGCTGCTCTTGGAAAAGGGAATAGAATTACATTTTGTTGAAGAGATTCTTCCTACATAATAATCAGGATATAAGCCTTCTGTGTTAAACAAGATCTTAGCTAGCTAATTCCAATGACTTCAGTAATGTGAAACAGCAAGAAGCTTGGCAATGTGGGGAGTGCAAGTTTTGTCTGAAGTAAGTAACCTTTGACAGAGCAAAGTGACCAGCAGTTGTGCTATGCAAGGAAGGACATATTGCTCTTTCCTCCTAAAGGTGCTCAGTTTTACTTTGAGAACCACATTGCTATTTGACATGTATCATGTATTATAAGGAAAAAGCTAACCCTAACTGAAAACAAAAATAAACCTACTGGCAAACTGCATTTCTGTACAAGTTCCCAGGGAAAGAGAGTGCTGCAGGAAAAATGAAACAACAGGTGAGCCAGCTTCCAGTTCATTCATCTGTTTGTTAACATAATGGGCAAAGGGCTGTTCTGTGGTGGATTGGGATGTGACAGGTTGGGAAGAATGACAAAGCACAAAGCTCTTAAAATCCCTCTGCTTGTTCTCCTCATCTTCATCTGAAGCAGAAAGGAAAAGCACGTTAACAAAGTGCTGCACTGTACGGCTGTCACATCTTGTAGGCACCGAGGCTATTAGAAATGGCACTTGCTTCTGTCACCTCACCTTCTGTTCCTTCCTGTAGGGCTGTGACTATGGCAGCTACAGACTTGATCCAAGTGTGATTCTAATGGGGCAGAATTTCACCTATTCACACCATCTTTTCAGCTGGAGATTGCGCCCTCTTTGGATTACGCCCAGCACCTCACAAGGGGATGCAGTCTTCTTCCCTCCCCAGCAATTCCTACCTAGCCACAAGCAGAGCTGAGATCCCCTGACAGACAGAGAAGCTACCCTAACAATTCCAAGCCTGAGATTGTTTGCTCCAAGCTACAGAAATAGCCAAGAACACAAGCTAATTAACTGAAAAAATCTGTTTGCTACAAACAGAACTGCTCCCCAGACTTTGAGAGGGAGATTTTCCCTGCAGCAATGAGGAGTCAGTGAATGGATGTGACATCCTGACTCTCCTTTGGATGACTCCTGGCTCACAAGTCAGTGACATCTTTGAAGTACTTGAGAAACCAGCTGTGAGAGACAGGGATGTGAAAATCTGGTCTGCAGGAGGTCTGCACAACTTCTTATCCACTGCAATGCAACGAGCCTACAGAAGCAACACAGGGGTGTGACTCATACACTGCACACTCTATTAGCTGTAAAATTAACAGCAATTATTTATTCACTTTAAATACATTCATGTAATGCAGAGCACTCAGTGCAAAAAGGCACATGTCAGAAGAGCACAGCTGAAGCTGTGCAGAAAGCAGCGGGTGGGCAACTCAAGTTTTCTTCCTCAAACCTCTTGCTTCATGTCATACAGGACAAAATCTTAAAACATTTTGAAGACAAACTGCAGATGCGAAGGATTAGTTTTATTTGGTTTTGACTAATCCAAACATTCTTCCCACAAAATTGGAAAGTCTTACATTAATTTTCATATGCATTGATACAGACCAGACAAGTATAGACAAAACATTCAAATCACACCCAAGGAAACCAAAACACCATTCAGGAAACACTGATTTTTGTTGTTTTTACTACTTCTACAGTGAGACACTGATGAATCAACATGATTTCACACAGCATTTCACAGCAGACAGAGCTGCACTGGCTGAGCCTGGGATCCACGCAAATATCTCTGATGAAAAATCAATTCAAAGAATTCCTGCCTGAGTACATAAAAAAAATTTTTTTTGATGTTCCATGTGAGATTTGTCTCACCAGGAAGCCATATTCTGCACAGAAGAGCTGGAAGATTAAGTATTTAAGTGACTGAAACACATGAGAACAACCTCTCTGTTCAATATTATAATTAAGAGTAATATTGCTATCTGCTTTAGCAGAGTTTGGAATAGTTTACACATAGTGAACAACTCTTAGCTAAGCTTTGATAAAAATTTTAGTGACAATTTCTTTAAAAACCTCTAGTCTTACTGAAAACTAGAGTTCACACCATGCTCCCAGCCACAGGACTATTCCTCTGTCTAGCAAGATTATTTTAAGCAAATGGCAATAACCCAGCTATGCAAACAGTAACTGAAAACTACCTGCTACGTTGTACAGGTTGCAGCACATTATCATCTATCTTCTCTTTGCTGAAAATGGTAATGATTTTATAGCGCTCATTTAAGGTACCTGAATTAGGGAGATACGTTACACATTAACGTAATCAAAGGCAGTTTAGGTAATGAAGCTGACACAGAGTGGAACATTTCCCAAAGAAACATTTCATTTGCATGTAATAGAGCTATTTTAAGTTAATTCTGACATTACATTATGATAGCAACACTTGTTGACATTTACAGCATTTCAGGGACAAGCCTTGCATTGCGATGCATTCAACATTTTTCAAATAATCAATAAATACAACTATATTCCACAAAGGAAGAAAAAACACACAGCCATTCTCCTTCCTATATGCAAGATGAATTGGCTGCCTGAGCAAATATGCCATAGGACAACCTGCAGGAGCTCGAGAAGCTAATAAGAGGAGGCATTTTGAAAGATAGCTTTGCATAGCTGCTCCTACACTGAAACCGTGCATTCAACCACCACCATCGCCCGTCATTTGACAGAAGCGCTTCCTTGGTTCCTCATGGCTTATCTCAGAAATGTTATTGTAAGCCATGCATATTCTGTACTGTAGATACAGAGGCCAAAAAGCCAGGCACTGCGACTCCCTTGCACTTGCAGTCATGCCGGCCGGGGGCTGCCCCACACAGCCACAGGAGGGAGCGCGCTTGCTCTTCGATCATGATGGCACAGGGGCCAGGAGAAGTCCATGCTGAAAGCTGGGCAGAGTATTCCCAAACAGCCATTCCCTTTGGAGTGTCATGCAAAACAGGAAAGCAATGTATGCACATGTAAACAAAACAGAGAGACAGCACACAACGGTGTCTCTTCCACCTCTTAAGTTTTCTAGAGACACACATCCCCAAGCTTTCTGTGCTACAGCCAGCCTGAAAAAAGTAACTGGTTCAATGAAGCCTTGGGATGAAACATAACTCCTGAAGCATTTTCATTTATACCAGACAATGGGAAACCTTACCAAGGCACATGCACGTAGATCTCTCTCTCCCTCAGAAGTTCCCTTTCCTAGTGCTCCTTGATTTACTTTGTTATATTAAGCTCTCATCACTGTTACAACATCCACTGAGTGGTTTCAAGGATGAAACAATCCTTGTTCCACTGAGCACGTGGGAAAATAACATGCTGCACGTACTGTAAAAGAAAAAGACATTCTTCATCTCATCCAAGTCTTTCACTAGTACACCATTAACATACTAGTTCATTTAACAAAGGTAGAAATCTTAACTTCGAGGGAAAAAATGAAATCAATGTGTTGGCAGATATGCACAGGGATGTAGGTAGATGAAATCATGACCAGGAAGAGCTGCCAGGTAGGACGTCTGCTGGCAAAGGTGGTTAAGAGGGTCCTGTGAATTATCTGGCTTTACCATGCTTAACTTAAATCAGTACCATAATACTTATGCTTCTATTTCATCGCATTGATTTGCTTGTGAGGGAAAGCATAACTCTTGTGAAGTTGAATGTTTGGTTATCCAGAGTTCCTATGCTGAAAACAGATCCTTTTCATGAGAAAATGCTTAAGTTTCCCAAATAGCCAGAAGCCCCCATTGTTTACAGATCCCTTGACAAGCTGCCAACCATCAGTAATTTTCTAATGATTTGTAATTCCTTCCAGGAGATGCTTAGCCATTTAATTGACATAACAAAAGCAAGCAAGCTATCAGTTACCATGCTTATCAAATGTCAGTTGTACTTTGTTGTAATTGATATCTAATCAACATGCAATCACATGTTGTTTGATACCAATTAAATGCCTAAACAGTTCTTTCAACATTATTACCCTAATAAGATGGTAATTGTGCACTCAATGTTTCAGTAATATTTGACTTAAGATGCTGCAGACCACATCTAGCTCCCTTATGCTTCTAGAAACTCAATATGCTGTTAGGCATCAAAATTTAATTACTAATAACCGCCTCGATAGATCCAAACAAGCCACTTATGAAATTATTGTTATAAATAAACAAGATGAGTTTGAAACCTTGTACTTTACACTTTAAAAAAGAAACTTGCATGAAATATACACAGTGACTGGCCTTGACAGTTTCCTTCCCAAACAAGAGAAAAAATAGTAGCTCACATGCCTGGAAGAAGTAGCAAAAAGACAAAAGCTGTACAACCCCAGAGCACCTGCTTTTACTGGGGAAAGAAAAAAAAAAGTAGCTTAGCCATGAAAAGAGGAAAAAAGGAAAGATTCATTGTGACTCCAAGCAGCCCTGGCTCCCAGCTCCAGCGCGGTATGAGGAAGGCACAACCTACAGGAGTGCTGTCCCCCACCACCCCAAGTGAGATGCCCGACCTGGAGAGCTACTGACTGCTCCTTCACAGCTACCTCCTCCCCCCCCATTTTTCAGTGTACCTTTTTGCATTTACGCCAAAATGAAATAAAATCTGAAGCAACTGAATTTGTGATTTTTTTGTTGTAAACTATTAATAATTCCTTCCTCACATACAGCTCTACAACCTTGATTTGAGACGAAGAAGAGTCATTAGAACTTGGGACAAACTCGGCCACAGCCCCTCACTGCTTCCAACTCCGAGTGCTCAGCTCCCAGCTTTATCTGTCACCTGGCTGATATTCAGCAGGGATTAGTATCGGAACAGCAGCAAGACTAATTACGGATCACAGAAAAGATCTTTTCAGCAGTGTGATAGTACATCAGGAAGGAAGCCAAGTATTGATCTAATTTAATGGCAAGTCCCATCTCCTAGTATAAGAACAGGGCTGTGAATATCTGCACTGAATATGCCTCAGGTGGAATTGTTGCTCCTTCCCCTACATTTAACACTAAAATGGGGCCTTCCTGTACATCCCCCTCCTGCACGCAGAACAGCCTGCTTTGTGGTGCACACTGCGTCTTGCTCAGATGAATATGAGATGTTTTCTGGGAATAGCAAAGTCGAGTAGCTAAACTTCAATGGAGGCTCCTTGCAGCTTCAGGACATGCTGTCCAAACAGCAACCCAGGGTAACCTCTCCTGCTTCGTAATTGAGAAATACAGGATCAAAACAAAACTCAGAATTTAGGCTGAAAGGGAAAAGAGCACAAAAATTCACCATTTTTCCTAGGGGAAAACAATAAGCGGCATAGATGCATGCTTAGGGTGCACTTATTTACACCCTCTTACGGTTTTTGCAATCCTGTCTCAGAGGCTTGCTATGCACAAGAAGACTTTTCTATCACTGCAAGCTGCTTTCTAAAGGATGCATTCCCTCTCTACTTTGTTAAAAAAAAACAACACAACAACAAATGTTCATATCCTTTTCCATTTCAGCCATTAAAAGCACCTGAGTAGCTGCAGGATGAATTGCCATTTCAGGAGTGCTACAATTTGGATCCTTGAGCTAGTCCAACAGGTGATCAAAGAACCCTTTACTCGAAATACAGGGGAACAAGCAGTTGATTTATCCTATCCCCAGCTGGCCACCAATCACCTAGAACACAATCATGAAACTACTACTGCCATGAAGTCAGCAGCCACTATTTCTTCTCCAGGCTAGAGTTTTAACGGAGAAGGGAACTTTCAGAGTCTCTGGGAGAACGTGAAGGAAGGCAGCGAGCACCACAGGCCTCATCCAGCTTGGTAAATGTGGTGACCTGAAACTGTTAAGCCACAAGCAGTTTCCTCACCTGTGACTGGTGACCTGAAGCCATCTAAAGCCCCAAATGGTGTTTTTTAGGAAAGACAATGAAAAGATGATCCAGGAAAAGCATAGATGGACAAATCGCAGCTGTCTTTTTTGGCTTCCAGCCATAAGAACTTGATTTCATCCATCCCTTAAAAGGGGCTCAAACATCCCTAATAGTTTGACAAGTTTTTGCCTGGAAAGCCATGCAAGAGCATTTCAGACTGAATGTATTTTGGCATATAGTTGCTACAAATGTGATCGGTGAACATGTGTTCACTTGCAACAAATGTGTGTGCTGATGTTTATTTGACACAGAATCTAGTGGAAAGCCAGTTTTCACCTTAGATTCCAAGAATATTCCTATTTGCAAGCTGCCTTCCAGAAGCTGGAAATTCAAACCACCACACTGATTGCCCTTAATTACTGAACACTGCTGTAAGAATTACTAACTAATCCTAAAAATCTAGACTCAGCGTGTACATTTGATTATAACAGCCTGGATGGCAAGGAGGCCAGCAGAAGCTAAATCTAGGTTCAAGAGACACTAGCACACTTCTTTTGGAAAAAGGAGACCCTGGATCAATTCCCTACCCTGGCTAAGGGCTTGTAAAGCCACATCTCTCAGCAGGCTCACATTAAGGTGCAGGATATAGGCTGGGAAGGCAGTAGAGTAGAGATGGAGAGACTCTGCATGCATACCTGGGTCAGCAAGTTTTGGGGAAAGAGGGCAGATCTGCTTCCTGCTGATGCAAAGAACGTGGTATTTTGTAATCTACATGAGAGGCCCAGGATATGCCAAGTATATATATTTAGAGCACCCAGCTGGGCAAGGAGACACCAAGAAGTGACCAATTTTCACTACAATCAGCAAAAAGCAGGCACCAAACCCCTGGAAAGGGGCTGTGTTTCATTAATACCCGCTGCCCTCTCCCAAGATATCCTACTGGTGAGCTGCAAGCTCTCAGTTCTCAGCAAGCTGATGCACACTTGGCTCTACATTGGCAAGCAGAGGCATATTTTGGGGCACCCAGCTCTCACAGAAAGCCCTGCCCAGGAAGTCGCCTCTCTCTCCTCTGAAGGCCGAGTGTTTAAAGACTAAACCTGTAAGTCTCTAGCTTTTAGATACCTAAGCCCTTTGCTGGCTCTGGTCCTGCTAATCGTATTTCAGATCACTGAGCATCCCCGTAGGAAATGTGGCTTTCACTCGCTACTGACCTGAACTGTATTCAAACCAGTGACTTAAGGTGAAAAGCTCATGCATTTTACTGTCAGTCGAGTCATCCAGACCCCAAGGCACAACATCTCTCAAATGAAAAGGCTGAAGGATTTTGCTGGAGGCAAAGTACTTTAGAACTCTATGTATATTTCCCTATTAGCCAAGTTAATTCCTGACTCCCCTACTCGAGGTGGCTATGAGGTTTGTCTGAAACAAAAAGGATTCAAAATTAATTTTTCATGTTAGACTGAAATAAAAGATAAGTATTGGAGCTTGTATAACAAGTATAACACTTGGCACAAGTGTTTTTTGCTTTGGCAAGCTTTGCAAGGTTAATAGGAAAGGGCTAGGTTATGAAAACAGAGCTTTATTTTTTAAAAAGCAAGCATTCATCATAGATTCAAGTCTTACCAGTCGCTGTGTCTGTAATGAGGATAGCTGAGTCCATTACTCCCTTTGTTTACTAAACGTACCAGTGAATTGCTTCATGTGGCCCTGAAAGTGGCTTAAAGATGGTTATGAAATGCATGGATTCAGCATTAAATCCTTCATAAACACAAAAGATCCTTGTTCTATCATTAAAAAAAAAAAAGGGGGCTTTTCATCATTTTTTTCCAAGTTGTACTGACAACTGTTGAGCCTCATCAGCTGGCAGGAAGGATCTCAGCTCTAAGGCTGAGTACATTACTTCTTACCCAGTCCCTGGTCCATCAAAACACTCAAGCACATTTTTAACCAACCAGAAATCCCAAAAGAGATTTACCATGCAAGTATTTAGCCTGTTTACCAACTGAGGACCTAGGTCTCAAGTTGTACTGCTATTTCAAGACTCCCCTAGCCTTTTTAAGGCTTTACCTTTCAGTCTCTGTCCCTTCCTTGGTACATACATGTTCTTCAGTTAAACAGTTTTGGAGGTGGTTGTGCAGAATTGCATTTTCCCCTCACCACGCTCATTCACAACAGAAAGTCACCATCTGGTGGCACAAAGACAATCCTACGAGGTACAGCATACATCAAGTAGCAGAGCCTCTGCAGCTCTCCCTGCTCTTCAGACTCCGGACTGCACAGATTGCTGGGACTCAGCACAGCTGTCCTCTGCAGCCCAAAAGCAGGTTTGTGTCCACATTCAGCTGAGCAGTATGCATAGATTTCATCCAGCTCATTATTTCATCCAAAGAGTCTTCTCACAATGCTATGTATTGTGTGGAATTGCCAGAACAAAATGGTTGTGGAAATAGCTGAAAGTTCTGGTCTTTTTTAAAACCTTTTATTTTCCCCGTGACATGTCTGAAGCAGCAGCCACCTTTGTCAGACAAAGCACACCCTACCAGAAGAGAGCCAGGTTGCTCTTTGAAAGAACTCAGCTGCTTTGGCAGTAGCAATTCCCGCTTTCACAGCAGGATGAGCAGCCACAGAACGGGACAGCCTTTCCACAGGAGCAGACAAGGCAGCTGCCTGCTCTGTCCTTGTTGCTGCCACACTCCCAACAGCGTTGCACTATGCTCACATAAGACAAGTGACATAGTACAGCTGCCACTCCCTGGGATCCTCACAAAAACAGAAAGCACCTCCACAAAGCTCTTCCAGCAGACAGAATTGGAAACTCAAACAGCACCAGACTGATACAGCTTGCAGGCATTGTTTTGGGAACAGTAACTTACATCCTGTTCTGCATTCCTCTCTGTATGCAGGGTTTGGTAGAGGTCGTGAGTACTGATAATTCCGGTTACAGACCCTGTTGCTCGGGCACCTAAAGTCACCTGCTGCAGGACAACGCTATGAATACTGTAGCTTTTGGCTTAGTCATTCAAGAGGAAATAAAAAAAAAGAAACGAGTACTTTCAACCACTCCAGAGCAAGACCAAGGGGCAGCAGGGCAGGATGGCAGGGCAGCCTTGCCCCAGGGAGGCGCTGCAGCCCCCTGAGGCAGCTTTGATGCTCTGGAGTTTGGAAAAAGTTTGGAGCCTGGTTCCCTGCAGGACCAAGTTCAATAAATCATACCATGCATTAGAGTACATCTGTCAGTCACTGCTTTCTAGTGGTTTTGAATCCAACAGCCAATTTCAGTTAAACCTGACACCGGAGAAGTCTGAAAGGTTAAATACTTCCACATTTCATGTAGCTCAGCCAAAGAAGGCAGCTCCTACCAGTTGCCTCCTGAAACGCTGTGAGAGGAACTCAGCCCGTGACAGGCACATCCCAGAGTCCATGCAGGAGGCCCATTACTGATACTCCAAACAACAGAAGCTTTAGTTATTACTAGAAAGTTCAAACCACAAGACATATCCCACATGGAAATCTGACTTAATTAGTTTTTCTGACTGTAGAGCTACTTTATCAGCTGTGTCTGCAGCACACTGATTAACCCTTTCAGATTTATCTCCTATACTTCAAAACTCATTCCAGATAAAAATACTTCCTTGAAATTCAATCTTTTTCTGCATTTTTTCCCTGCTCCCTGCCTCAAAGAATGTGGTGTTGGTGAGGTGAGATTTCTCATTTTATCAGGGTTTGGTTTATGGTCAAGCTTTACTTGGGGTTGTCATTAACAGTTTGGTGATCAAATAGGGAACAGAAGGAAGCCCACTTTCCCCATCTCACAACACTTTTGTTCACATTTGGTGGAACTGTCAAACGTGTAACTAACTACCCAACACATTTATAACCTACTTCTGGTGGAAAAACATCTGATTTTTATCAAGGGAGCCTAGCTGTAGCTGATTCAACCCTTTGTGTTTGACTAGAAAGCTTGCTGAATGGTGGCATAAAGAGTTCATAGCCCCTCTTGGCTCTGGGAGTACGTATCCGAATCAGACTGGGCTTAGTTTTGTTTGCCTGTTTTTATTTCCATGCAGTAACAGCTAACAAAAGTTGTGTTCGATCCATCAGTCATCTGCATTATTGTATTGTGCTTGTAAACATGCAATTTACAGCAGTGAAAATAGCTTCCTTTATTACTCTGTACATGAGTAATAGAACAGCCATAAAGTGAGTCTACATACTATGTCAGCGTACTGGAAAGAATAGCATTTCCACGTTTCCAACAGAAACCATTATTAGTTATTTCCTTCTCAGAAATGCAGCATGATACACTGACTCTTCTTTTTATGATTAAATCTATTTTTAAAATATTATAGCTATTACAACCTCTTTAGGGCAACAGATTAAATACCAAAGTGAATTCCATAGTTGCCTGACAAAGGTATTGTCCAGTCTTTATACTACTGCTATTTCAAAAGGAAGACTTCTACATTAGAATAAAAATAAAAGGAGTAGCTAAAAGGAAGAAGCCCATCTACAGGTATGAGAAACGACATTAAAACCAAACCAGGAAATTTTGATTACATCCAAGGTTCAAACACTTATATTCCATCTGCAGCATATACTCCCTTTCCTTCTCAATGAATTCCTCTCTCCTTTTTGTCTTTTCTTTTTAGGTGAATAAACCAGTTGGCGGTTTTAACACTTCCTTCCATCAATCCCCCTCCCCACCCCCCCCAAAAAAATATCCATGGTGTTAAATTTGCCTTTTAGCACTTGGTTCATTATCCTCTCTTTCATCTCTACGCAGTACTAAACCCAAGAGAACAAAGAGCCAAACCAACACTTCCAATTCCAACTTGATCACAAACTGCTGTTTGTCAAACTTGCACCTTTACTAAATGATCCATCACACTAGAGTTTGAAAACACAACACTGCTAAAGAAATTTTCTTGCATTTATAGAACTGCTAAAGATTAGTAGTTTCTCCAAATATCGGGTAATTTCACTTTTCACTCCCTATTAGGATCTCAGCCTTTTTTTTCATGCAACATTGCTTCTATGTATGCATTATTTCTTAGCATAAACATATTTCTTTGGGCATTGGTATTTCCACACTGAGCTTTCACTTTCTTGATCTGTTCTTCTATCTTCTACATTAATCAGACCTAGGCATTTATTCTATAAATGCTTATACAAATGCTGGACTACCCTTGCCAAGCTATCCTGTCACCTCTGAAATCACTCCTCTTGTATCCAAAAATAAGGATCTGAAAATGTTTGCAATACAGCAACCTTATTTTACATACTGATGAATCATCTCATAGAATAACACAGTAACACCACTCAATCCCTCATCTTAAAGCTAAGACATAGGACTTTGTTCCACGAAGGGTGGAGAAGAACAGTGGGGGAAATCACACCAAGTACCCAGGACTGCTGTACACTTTTGTGTGATCTTTCAACACATTCAAGTTCTCAACAGAGAAAGAGAGTTCTCTGAAACAACTTCAGCACGATAACTATCCAACAAAACAGATGCAACACTGTTCTTGACTCTCCCATCCCTCATTAATTTTTAAAACATTAGACTGAGTACAACACCGTGTTCCTGTTACACACTCATACCTTTCAAGCTGCGCAAGAGAAACAACAGTTGTGGTCTAACCTTTTACCAGCCTGTGTAAGCTAGCTTGTATGGACTAAGTTTTACCACTGTAGAAATTGCTTTTCTTTGAGACACAAAACTAAATTACTGAAGCAAAGAAGCATTCCTTGCTTAATCACTGGCACGAAATCCACCCTAGTGCATTTTGATGAATGGTAACAGAGAAACATGACCTAAACAGCATAAGGCTAATTTAAAAAACACTTTTTCCAAAATGAAATTTTACCTTTTCACCTTAGATTCCCAGGGCTCACAGTACTGCTGATCATCATCCCACAGTTTGACGAGAGGTCAACCATGTCATTTGTTAGAGTTGCAAGCTGAAGTGAGTGTCCTGTTTCTCCAACAACTCTCTTAATCCTTCACCAGAACATCACCACTTAAACTTAATTTACAAATCTACAGTCAAGAGGGAGAAGAACATCAAAAGGATCCTGTGACTAACCTTGATTTCTTAAACAGCTCTGAGGTACTCTTGATAGGCATGTAATTGTGTTTGCCTTCTGATGCATGACAGACATCAAAAATTGTGATATGAGTGTGACACTGGTCTCAGCAGTACTGAGAATAACTGTTTACGATCCTAAATAGCTTGATTTACAGAAGGGTAGTTTCTGAGGCTGTAAAGCCCAAAGGAGTATTAATGTTGACACTTGATGCAATTTTAAGAATTCAAATGCCTTCTTTGCACCTGAACTGAAGCCACCCTTCCTTCCCCCACCCCCCCCCACCCCCCCACCCTTCAGGGCTTTACATTCCCCTCGTCTGACAGAAACAGATATTTCCTCACATTTAGCACTGTTTCTGTGCCTTGTAGCAGTTAATCACGACCAACTTCCACAGCAATGGATGCAAGGCAGCCTGTAAGTACACATTTAACTGAGGTAGGTAACAGGAAAATGCTTGACCTGGTTCAGGCCCAAAAGCTGCACTCAGCTTTGGGCCCAGTCCTGCTCCCTTGGCTCAGGGAGAATGTTTATTTCATTTAGTTTCACACCAGCCAGCCCAGGCCTGCTGATGGCACACCAGACACAGAAAACAAAACATGAGCTTCAAATAAATGCCTTCCCCCACCCTTGCCCAGCTCTGCTTGCCTTGCTCTCCACACACACCTCTTGCTCCATCCCTGCCAGGCCCCCTCAGCAAGGTGCTGACTGGATCCCACTGGCACAAGCTGGGGGCAGCTGCATCGCTCCCCTCATGGGCGCAGCCGCCATCACCAGCGGCACGCGGAGGCACAAAATGGTGGCCATTGGGCCCAGTTGTGCCGCTTCACAGAGAGCCTGAGCCGGGACAGACCAGCAGCATGGAGACAGCACCAGCAGAGCACCTGGTGCATCCTCAGACACAAAACTGTCAGCACATCAGGTGCTGCTCACCTTCCCCACACAGGAAATGGTAATACGCAACTGAAAAAACTTTTTCTTTTAACTGGTTTTAGGCCTGAAGATTGCTGAGGTCCCTGTGGTTATCTGTTTCCTTTCCCTGACAGGAAACCCAAAGAGAAACAAGAAAAAACAACTCCACTGTTCATTTTTATCAGGGTCCCAAAACAGTAATGCTCTTTGGAAAGTCTACTGTTGAGAAGCATGCCTACCTGAATGCTAATTATAGAAAACATACATACATGCAGTGATAGAAATCTCCAACCACCACATAATTTAGCTCTGGAGCTCTATATGTATGTGGTCTGATTAAAATAACCTTCAATTCACTTTGCTTAGGTTCTTGCCTGAAAGAGGACTAGAGAGCTGTATTTGATTTCATTTCAGGGCTTTAGTACATTTCTGTTTTCTTTGGTCCTCTCAACTCTTCTTTGAGAATGTAAATAATCCGTACATAACCAAGTAAATCACCAAAATCAGCATTCCTTGAGATACTCACTAATACTCCATCACAAACCTGCACAACTTAAACTGAATATGAAAAACCCAAACTAACATCAAACTTTCCACATAGGTAAATGGATACATGCTACCACGCATCACAAGTCTATTTAAATGCACATTTGGTGTATTTGCTATTCTTAAGTATCCTTATATTTTTTAAAGTGAACTCTCTGGGAAGCAAACACTTGGTCTTAGCTGCATCCAATCTGTTTTTTCATCCTTATTAAGGAGAATAGCACAGACCTTAATTTTTATTTATTTTGACTTCTATAGCAAAAACAAAGTTAATGCCTACAATCTAAATTTCCACAGAAAAATAGCATATACTTCAGAAAAGGAAGCACAGAACATACAATAAATGCTATGCATTGTTTTCTAAGCAAAAGGAATCTTTGACTCATTTTAAAATTAGATTTACATGAAAACTGCACCCTAAGTAGTAGAACTAGGCTTCAACTTCCTGGGCTTTTACCTAGAAACCCTGTAGCTTAAGTGCTTAAATTTGACCAAGTACATTTCCCCTTCCACAGACATGCAAATCCAAGGTCACTGAAACTAGAGTTGTACTCAGTTATGTGAGAATCTGCCAAGATAATAACAGATCACAACAGCACGATAATCCAGAAAACACCATAAGCCATTAGGAATCAGTTCAGCACAAATACCCCAGCATCACAGAACTGAAAATAGTCCTAAGATTTTTGCATAGCTTCCAACATACTATCTGTACAAATATTTCACCCTTTCACTGCACTTCATTGCGTTTTCCTTCTAAATATTTCCCAGCATTATTACTAACAAGGCCACAGAGCATTGGCTGCTGTGACATACTATATCTCATCATTGTTCTTATTAGGGAATTTATTATGAATGAAATACTATCAGTGAGACATAAGAATTGAATGCCGATGAAATGAACTTTAACTGCTTACATTTATCTTTGTTACTTGGACCACATCTCACAGTATTAAGGCCATGTCCATTTATAGAATATATGGGCATGCAGCAATACTTGGAGGATAGCTCCAAACAAGCTATCTTGTGCCCTTATAGCTGTGCTCCAAGAGTTCTGAATGGGCCAGGCTAACCTACAATAAGCCCCTTGGTTTCCAGTCATCTCCATTTATAATACAGGACCTAAGATAAAATTATTCTGGAAACTATTTTCCTGACTTTTGCAAAATAGATACTTAGCATCATCTCTACACTCATACAGAATTCAATTGGAACGACAGGCCTGATCAACAAAGCATTTGCACAATGTTTTGGAGAAGTTTTAACAACAAAGCAGGAGAGTATATGCCAGGACTGAAGCCATGATCCATTCCTCCAAGCATCTATCACCTACACTCTCCACAGCATGGATTCCAGATTCCACAGATTCTTGCTGCTGTACAGTTAACTGCCAGCTGTAAATAAATGACCTCTAAGCACAAAACCCAGACTTCAGCTTTTACTATTAGCACGCTTACTATTGTAACAGTCCCCATTTGAAACAAGGTTTTAAAGAAGTGTTTTATAATTTTTAAGCATCCAATCATATATATATATATGTCTTTCACTACTCCTGAACCATTAGATTCAAGTTCTTATATGAATTTCAGCAAACTCTTCTTCTTGCAGGATCTTATTTGACCAACACTACCCAAGCCATTTCATTCACCACCAGAATGAAAAATTGCAAAATTGGCAACCAAAAAGCCATATTTACCCTTTTGAACAAGACAGACAGTTCTGTGTCATTCTATTTTGGCTATCAGAGAGAAGGTAAAAAGTGAACCCTCCAATACAAATTAAATACTTTAAAGCATATGAAAGCAATTCTGAGGTAAGAGAAATGCTTCAAAGATAGAAAGTGTTCTTCCTTACATTTTAGTGAAGTATCAACACACTGCTAATTACAGAGGAATAAAAAAGTATCACAGATTTAATAGTGCAATACACTTCTCAAAGAAAACAATGCTTCATTGCTTAACTGGGTGCTGAAGATTAAATCCTTTCTTGTGATACTTGTTTAAAAAGCCTTCTTCTGAACACTCACAAAATGTAATTAAATCACATAACAAAAACACATGCAAGTCCCACTCCTGCATTTCCTAACTCCTTACAGGAAATAGAGGGGTGTTACCAACCCTGTTTATTTGTTCTGGGGGATTCCACTTCCCATTACATGCTTTCAGGGTAACAAAAATCTGTAGGGAGTCAGCACAGGGCCTGGGTTACCTACACATATCTCTTGAGCTGCATAATTAAATGACTTCACTGACAGTGCCAGCAGACCCTTTGATATTTTATGTGAACTAAGTACACGGGGACAAAGAACCTTTCTACCTCTAATGTGAGTTACATCTCTAAAGCATTTCACAGGTTGCATACATCAGGATCTATGATACCAGAGAACATCTGCTAAAATCTAACAGTTGGTATTTGGTGATACTTGGTGTTACACACAAGCAAGATAGGCAATTGGTCAGATTATTAGGAATAGAAACATTAATTTAGGTAACTGCAGAAACCACTGTGCAGGCAAAAGGGGTAAGCCTGGGATTTAAGCTGTGTAACGCCACCTTGAGTTTCTCTCTGGTATTGTCTAATGCTGCTATTGGCACAGAACTAACAAAACTTTAAGGACAAATATTTCCACTTTTCATTCCTAAGATATCTGCAGAAGCAAAGCAACAAGAATTTTTCATATGTGTTAGTAGTCCCGTTCAGTAATTAACAAGAAACTCCCTTTGTTGTCCGCAGGACAAGAAACATTGACTTGAAAACACCATAAATATTCTAATGTATGTATTACCAGTTTTGTTTAATTCCCTCTATACTCATTTTAGCTGCTTAGAAGATGTCTTGATATTTCCAGTAAAAAGATAAGGAAGCATCTCTTCATTCTGTCATGGAATCAGGACTCTAACACTGTGTTACCACTACTGGTAAAATTCAATAATTTCATTATCCAGCCTTAAAGCAACAATTATAATTTTTACTTATTTTAAACTTTTGGACTTAACTGACAGCATTTAAAATATTTTATTGTATTTTGTGTGTACGCATGTGATTACTCTCAAGGTTATTGCTTCAATTGCATTAGCTAAGCTCATTCCAGAAAGATAGACCTGACTTCAACTTCTGTTAGATTAGTAGCAACCCAAAAACACAGGTGTTGAAAGGCATGGGAAAGGAGATGGGCTATTCTATCAGTGAGAAGGGAAGACAAATAGCAGTTAGAAAAGGTATTCCCACTGCCAAGAACACATGCTGTGGCCCAGGCAATTTCAGAACACTTTCACCTTCCCAAACATTTCCCCCTACGCAGCTGTCCATGGGTTTTTAAATGTTTAACTTAGTAGAAATAACACAAAAACATAGATAACATTCTCCTCCCTGGAGACTCTGCTGTGGGATAAGAAGTAACAGATTCAATCTGCTCTTTCAATTATCTTTTCCCCTCCTCTTGCCTTCCTTAATTCACATCCACATCACTTAGGAGCACCTGAAACAGGACCAGGAGGGTGCACCAAGCTGCTAATTCACCATCCCTTTGCCCTCATGTAACAAACAAGCCCACAACCCACACTGGCAGCGATTTGCTTCAGTCTTTAGAGGGCAGGAAAGCAGGTGTGCCTCCCCCATGCCTCTGTCCCTGAAGGCCTCACAACTGCCCATGCAGCTCTGGGAGCCCTCAGGTTGCTGTCACAGGCACTTCGGCCTTGAGACATGGACAGACTGCCTGCCTCACAGGGCTCTGTCCTCAAACACAGTGCACTCGTTTCAAACCAGGCACCCTCCTCTCCTCAAGTTAGTTCTCCTGATGGGGGAATTACTGGGCAGGTACCCCACCCTCTGTAATAAAGGCAGAGCACCTTTCCTGGAGAAAGCAAGAAACTTGCAATTATTTTTTTTTCTTCTTCTCCATTCCCTACCTTCAATCTCTGAGTTTCCTAATTTAACACCATTAGATTCAGCCATGACCTCCTGAGGAAGACTCTCACACAGTAAGTAGTGGCCTAAGAGTCTTGAAGCATTGCAACATACATATCATCACTCTGACAGACACAGAAAGGACCCACATCTAAATCTCCACCTCCAATTGAGCATCATTTATTATGTTCTTGTTTCTCCTTTTCCCACTGTTAAAGTTCCTTGTTAAACCTGCACGGACTCACACACAAAGTGCCCCACATTTCTGAAGCTGTTCTTCATATTTTCTCCACCTGGCCCCAGCACAACCATTTCACTACTAAGACAGCAATTAAGAAAAAAAGCCTCACATACAAAAAAAAAGTCCTACAAGCAGGGAGATACAGTGACTTCAGAGGCCTGATATTTCTTTTAATTTCTGCTACACTGCCTGCTCACAGGTTCCTATTGTGACACGAACCAGGGGAACATTTAATCGACCTGTGCCTGGACAGAGGTAAGCTTTCATTTATGTTCAAGGTTATTTTCACGAAGACATTACGCTTTGTCCTATTGCAACAAAGCTGTCAGAGTACTTCAGGTACTTCATCTGCAAATTATGAGTTACAATTCAACTGCCAGTGCACGAAATGATAGACCATCTTTAGTTAAGAACATCACCCTTTCTTTCATACACTAGGAGAATATTACAAATGAGCCATTACAGAAAATGCTTAGCAAGCCAAGCACTGCACTATACACAATTTGGGAGCTTGTTTGCCTCTCTGAGCATAATAAATTAGTGACAACCTGTAGTGCTCCAGTTTAATCTAAAGATTTGTATTTCTATTAGAGCAAATGTCAATTTCCTCATACTTTGCTTCCTAACCTCTTCTATTATTACCCACAATATATCTCACAAACCTCCACACACAAAAATTACTCTAATATGATATAAGCAGTCAGCACATTAGCATCTAGGTCTACAGCCATCCTTGTCTACATCAGAAGCAGCTGTTAGAAAGGCACTTAAGAAACACCAGCCACAGTTTGCACAGACACCATCACGTGGAGTTCAAACAAGGCTGCATTTTCCCTCTACTCAAGCAGCCTCTGCTCCCCATGTAAAACTGCTCAAATATGTTTTTGAACATAAGCAAAAGTTGAAAGTGTTTTGAGAAACCAAAATGAAGACTGCTTATCGTATCACAACTATTGCCATGCATAAAGTAACTTCCCTCACCCCAGTAGCCCTGGAAATGGCACTGGATTCTGCTCGTTGCTCTGTAGCTGTATTGCTGTTTGGGATAACTCCAGCAAGGTGCCAGTATATAAAAAGAGAGAGGGACCACATCTTAGAACAGAGAAGAACACGCACTTTCATTGTAACAAAGCAAAACAGAGCCTCCCAGACCTTCTTGAAATCGCCCAGACTCCCTTCTTACAGGCTCCAACAAGCCAACGCAGCAGCCTTTAGCATAAGCATTTTGCCTCTTCTACTGTTTAAACAAATCTTGTCCTCTCCAGAAGAGGAGACAGACAGACCGTAGACACTCAAACCCTCCTAAAAAAGTGTTATTGTCAATAAACATTCCTGGTCACCTCTTTTGCTCTGACAGTCTATAAAAAAACAATAAAAAATAAAAATCTCCAAACATCTTCATAAGCCAATACTTACTCCTTCACAGCCACCTCCCAGCAGCAGTTCTATAGTTCTCAGGGAGGAGCTTTACTGACCTTTTATCTCCTCCCCTAATCATCACCTAATGATTACTTCAACTTTGACAAAAGCAGCTGTTTCTATTCACCCCCGCATTTCACCTGAAAGGGTCAGCCCAGTGGATTCATAAACAACTTAAATAAAACGGGAGATTAATTGCATCTGTTGCATTAATAGTACACTCTTCTCGATGTTACTTTAATATTTGTGCTTGTAGCCAGTCAGACAGTCTGACAGAAGACATCTTTCTTAAAAATGAAGTAATAAACCCAATATATTGTCCTAGGTCCTACTGCAGATCTACTCAGAAACAGAGTAAGAAAATCACTTGTGTAAACTCAGCCTTGTTTGGAGCCAGCTGTAATGAATTTCTGTAGATTAGAAAAAATCAGGATCTGTAGAGAGAATTTCTCCCCTTTCCACTGTTTTACAGATAACTTTATCTGTGTGCTCAGTCAGTCTTGGAAATAATGCGTTTATTGCCACCGTTAATCCTGTATTCCAGTTAATTCACAGAATCATAGAATACTTGGGCTTGGAAGGGACCTTACAGCCCATCCAGTTCCAGCTCCCTGTGCCATAGGCAGGGACACCTCCCACCAGCCCAGGTTGCCCAAAGCCCCATCCAGCCTGGCCTTCAACACCTCCAGGGCTGGGGCATCCACAGCTTCTCTGGGCAGCCTGTGCCAGTGCCTTACCACCCTTTGAGTAAAGAATTTCTTCCTTATACCTAATCTAAATCTACCTTCTTTTAGTTTAAATCCATTACCCCTTGTCCTATTACTATATTACCTAACAAAGAGTCTCTCCCCAGCTTTCCTGTAGGCCCCCTTTAGATATTGGAAGGACACAAAAACTTAAAGAATTCCTTAAACCATTGTTAATCCAAGTTTGTTCCTTCATCTGTATTTACTCTGTGGTCTGTTAAAGGCGTTAAGCATAATACCTTAGTGATGTTCTGGGAAGATGGGTCTGTCTTCACAGAGAGCTGGCTGGCTAATGTGAGCTCCTGCAAAGGTTGGAGATGGGGCTAGCAGCTCCAGAGGAGATGACAAAGAGGTGGTGGAAGAGTACAATTATGGCTTCTGGTGAGAGCAGATGAACACCACTAGTGAAAGAGCTCGTGTCAAAAGTTTTGCTGTTATCTTTGTTAGTAGGGAAAGACTCAAAGCGTATTTTTGGTCCAGAAACAGCCACATGCTGCTGTTCCCTTCAGGTAGGCATAGCTGCAGAAGAAGTGAACGCATGCCTCCCAATGCTACCAGTTACCTACCTCAGCAGAGGAAAACGTTTGTGAAATCCTCACTGCATCCTGTGGGCTGTTCAAAACAACAGTTACTGCTAAGAGGAAAGATCAGATATGGCTATAGCGTGAATGTCTGCATAACCTTTGCCTGGCACATGGAAGTAGCATGGGTTGGAGCTGGTTTAGAAAGTACCCTTATACAATTTTGCTTTTCCTTGAAAAGGTTGTTTTAGCTGAAAACAGGTGGAGGTATTATCAGTGGCTGTGTATCCCTGAGAGACAGGACTGCCAAGTGCGGCCCATTTCCTTCTCAAGAAATTCAGCAAGAAGCAAAGGCCTCCAGTATTCACCTGTCTAAATGGACAAAAGGCAGAAATGCAATTTAATTTCACATAATTTATGTTGTTCTTTCTTGGATAGATCTACAAGATTTCAGGTTTCAAAATTAGTTAGTTTAAAGAACACTTCCAGGAAATTTGTAAATTTCCTGTCCTTACAGAATAGTTACAGGAAACTCCCTCCATTTCTATTTCCCCTTCTCTTTCTCTTGAGAAATTGTTTTGGGGCACTTCTCTTTATACAATGTGATTCTGGGCACATTTGTCAGAACACAAAGCCTTTCTCAGAGCTCAGCAGAGAGAAGCTGGTAGGTACCATGCTGATCTCTGGTCCCCACAGAACTCTGATGCTACCAGTTCTCAGCCCCACACACAAACAGCTCTATCTACGGACCTTCACAGTGGATCCAGTTTTGAAGTGCAATGATCAGCATACATACATATATGTATATATACATATATACATACATATATGTATATATAGTTGAAAACTGCATCTCTAGTTGAAAGGTTTCAATTGCAATTTTATTCTGTTCAGCACTGGGCTTGATCTAGCAGCCATGGTTTGTTGTGCTCTTGTTCTAAACAATCTTTCTGTTAACCAGAAGGCAAGGTCAGAAAATCCCTTTTCTCTTCAGCATGTTGTTCAGAGTTTTACTGTCCTGCATATCCTTGGGAATATACAGTAATTACACTGTATTGTTTTGAATGGAACCTAAGAAATACAACAACATCCCCATGATATAGCTCTTCTGGCAACTGGTAGGTCAGCTAAAAGTTGTCACTGTCACTGATGATAATTATCCATGAGAACACGAAAAGAAAACAAATATTGCTGTAGCAAACCACTCAGTGGCTCCAAATTCTAAATTCTACTGCAGTTACATTATTTTGACATGTGTCAAGTGACACATCAGCATAAAAAAGGCACATTTAAAGTAGAAAACTACCTTTTCATTCTTCCTACCTGATTTCTGTATCCCTGGAGAAAATTAAAGCTTTTTTCTTTGATCTCTGGCTGTACATTTTAGCAGTCACATTAAAACAATCAGTGGAATCTAGTTTCCTTTTCACTTTCCCAACTGCAACTGCCCATAGCCTTGAGTCAGAAGACATACTGGATCAAAAGAACAAAACTATTAATTATATTATGCCACTAATCAGTACCTATAGTACTACAATACCTATTCCTGCAAAGATTTTTGCAAAGATATTAGCAGACAAATAGGTAACTGTAATATGTGAGTGTATGATAAATTGTCCAATAAAAAAATAGGAAGGAAGGAAAGGTAAATCAATGAGTAATAGTGAATATCTACTTATTATATGGCTTTTTTTTCTTTTCTTTCCCTGAATTGATTTCTGGAGGACAGCATTATCATCTCAGGTTTCACCTGCATTAACTGGGTCCTAGAGAGATATCTGTGACTTGTCCCTGATCATCTTAGGGATGAATAAAAATATTTAGAAGTCTGCTTCTGGAGGAAAATGTCTTCATCACCATGCACAGCATTCGTAAAGCTGTTTTCAATTACAACCAGCTAAAACTCAGGTTCAGTTGAATTGGCACTTGTAGTCCTGATTTTATTATGTCTTGTCTGCTTGCTACTGTTGATACATCCTTAGTATACCCATCTAACAGGGACAAATCAAAACTGAGCTCCTGACTAAGCCTGAAAAACAACTGAATTGTAATGGAAAGCCCTCAGATTGCTCCAGAAGAACACTAGGATATATGAATCAAGGGGAGAGCACCTTCTAGCATTTTTTGCAGTCATTCACAAATCAAAATTTGTGAAGCAGATTTCAACAGTACATATATTTAGAGTCACTGTCTAGGTGATACGTAACATCTACACTGTTTATCAAGGAAGCACATAAGAAAAGGAATGGATCTCAACAATAGTAAAAGCTAAACAACTGGAAAACTGTCTGACATTCAAAACTATATTGCTGGGCATAAGATTCAAAAGCTGATAAGGTCTTTCCCACACAATGAAAATCAGTAACTATTTAAACCATCCATTTAAATCAAATACATGTCCAAATGACTTATAAGAAATAAGGAGTACTTTTACTGATTTCTGTACAAATAAATTCCTTTAATGGTACATTAACCAACCTGAATCCTAAAAAATATTTAAAAGGAAAAGATGCAAATTGTCAATTTTCAAGGAAAAGTCATTAAAACACAAAAAGTACAAAATATTACAGCTTCTTTCCAGTACATAAGGAATTTAATGGCAGTTTTGTCTAACTTTTCAAGCCCTTCCAAAACAGGCTTATTCATATCTTAGGTTTTGATTTAGCTTAAAAACAACTACTTCTCTGTAAGAAGCCCATATCAGTTCTGCCTGGAATAAAACACAAACAACATGAATGCTAATCCTCTAGGACTGAGATTGCTAAGGAATTTAGGTCTCTGGAGCCAATTAAAATTCCGTATGAGTTAGGTGTCTAAGGTTTCTTTCATATATCTTAGCCCAGCTTTTGTGGCTTTGTAGTACCACCTAATCTCAGTATTGACTTCAGACAGTTAAGGGAAATGCACAGAGGTTGATTGACAACATTATCTGTATATTAACATACACAGGCTCAGCAGGGGTTGTTAAAGCTCAACATGTCACAGACAATGCTCACTACATGTTCTGCTCTATTAGATTACTTGACAGGTTATATATAGTTCTTTTACTTGCATCAGGAAAGGCATTTAGAGGTGAATGCATTGGAAGAAAATATGAGAGTGCACAGAGGATTGAGACAGGAAAACCAAATCCGCAATGAACTTGGGCACAGCATACAGATCTGAATGACTTCTTCAAGGACCTCTGGACTTCCTGTGCTTTCCCATACTCATCAGGGATCTCTTTGGTACCTGATGAGCTCTTGGAAGTAGCAACATCAATGAGATGAAAAGAGAGAAGTCACCAGAATTGTTCCACTGGATTCCAAAACCCAACAGCAACCCACAGGTGCCTGAGGGACAGGAGTGTAGAATAAGATGGGACTGGTTATAAGCCGTCAGATCACAGCTACACAAATATCCCCATAGCAGAAGAAAACCATTGTGTACATTCACCAGCTCACACCCTCTGCCCCCTTCACCCCACTCGTGCAGCAGGTTTTTGGAGATTACTAGCAGCCAAAACATTCAGCGTCGGTTTCCCATGTTGACAACAAAACAGATAAGAACACCAAATCCACTGACCTTGTCTGAGCTTGGTGCAAGGTGTTTGCTAAGCAATCTCTTGATTTTCATCTCAGCATTTTCAGCTGTAGAAAATCAGCCTAAAATGAAGCATACAAAACACCAGTGGAAATAGTCAGGAAAAAGACCATAAAGTGCAAAGATATATTTTCATCTCTTTTTAACTTCAAAGGGCTTTCTGTATCTGCACATAATCAGTGAATTCCTAGCTCTCTTGAGATAGTTGTCATTCAATCAACAAACGGACATCTGTAGCTTCATTTTAAAATTAATATAAATTGTCCTTGTGCTGAGGTCCTGTGTGTTTTTTCTCTCATTTCTCTTTTGTATCAGTCTTTCTATTTACTTTTCCTTGCTACCTACAGGAAACCAGAAAAACAGAATCCAAACGTATTGATTTTCACCTGGAAGAAGATGGGCCATTAAAGCTTCTGGACTCCAAAGGAGAGAGCATTTGTGTGAAAACTCTGTCCCCCAGAAGGCTGCTTCTATGAAGGAATCAACAAATAATCAAATTCTGACAACTCTTAAAACTTACTCTTCTTTGACTTTGTCTGAATAATTTATTTTCTGTTTGAGCTTCTACCTGAAACAAAATATTCACAACACCGATGAGGCTAGGATGCTACAATGAATAAATGCAAACTATAGTTTGATGATTCAGTCCTCAGAATATTAAATCTCAGGATAATTTTTCCCTTGCAAGATATATTTATACTTACAGAATAGCAAACTAACCGCATAGAGATGAGATCCACATAAGTAGTACTAAGGCAAAGAGTAAACCTGAGTCATGCAGAAAAGAAAAAAGTTGCTTGACTGAAGAAACCGAAGGGAGGGAATTT
This sequence comes from Anser brachyrhynchus, assembly GCF_964034855.1. Taxonomy (NCBI): domain Eukaryota; kingdom Metazoa; phylum Chordata; class Aves; order Anseriformes; family Anatidae; genus Anser; species Anser brachyrhynchus. Next base: position 15,859,074 of record NC_137700.1, read on the forward strand.
GCTTTGCTCTGACACAAAAATCCCTCGGTAAGTCTTTAACTGTTTTGTAAGCTCTGCTCTTGGAGGAGGACTGATGCAATTAACCAGTCACTGATGTAGCTTAAAATGGGCAAAAGAGAGAGAACGATAAGTACCGTGTCTTTCTAAGATTCTTTTCAAATGAAAACAAACAAAAGCAGAACCCCTTTCAAAGCCTGGAGTAGTAGGCCCTGCCCAACAGTTCCGGAGGATGGTTGCTGATCTCCAAGTACAACAGAAAAGACTGTGCTCCGGGATGTCTCTGCTTGTCTTTTGTACCACTAACTCCCTGTCCTTCAGACATTTCTTTCCTTACCTGGAAAGAACGGCAAATCAGGTAGCTGCATGAAGGCTGGGATGGATGGCACACAAGTGCAGCAGTTGCGGAGTTCTGTCAGTCCCAAGTTCTGTGCTACTAAGGGTCTCTTTCAGCCTCAGCTGAAATGTTGAACAATTTTAGAGCTTGTCAAAGCCCCATCTGCGTTCAGGCTGAATTTTAGCAATTCCGTGTGTCTTTGGAGTCCAGGGACAAGGCCAATTCTCTGCCAGAACTGGAGTCCAATGGTTATTTTTCCTGCAAGGGAACGAAAGAGAAAGAAAAAGAGAGAAAGGAAACAGTGGTGCTCTGCCAGCTCCTTCCCACAGGGCTTGATCAGACCTGGGACATGGCCTCTCTCATCCATTTGCTGCTAGACCCTGCCTCTGGTGCAAGGTAGTCAGAACCTACATGGAAGGGAGTGCACAGAAACACACGGCTGCAGAAAGCAAAATAGGTTAAGCCCTTTATCTCTTCAGTCTGATTCTCAGAACAGGCAACTTGATTAAGCCTCCCAGTTCAGGGCAGGAACAATACCTGACAAATCAGCTCCAGTCCAGAGTAGATTCTCACTGTAAGATCTGTGTTTCTAATCACGCTAAGATGTCAAGTAACAGGAATTCCTTCAGTGAGACCTAGACTCTTCACTAAGAGGTAAGTATATTGAGATTTGAGGAAAACAATCTAGTAGGAAAACATTAGGTACAGAAGACTGATTTTTATGGGATATATGTACCATATGAATTAAAGGCAATCCATCAAGACTCTTACAATGCAAAAAGCAGGCAGCAGACATACTAAATGTACTGACTGGGGATGATCCTGCCATTTGAAGCATTCTCATTTCTCTGAACAGGGGTGCTGAGGCACTGAAAACGTCAGCCCACCAAAAACATGTACACATGCACTGGGGGCTTAGCCAGAAATAGGTGTGGAGGATTTGACTCTGCAAGTCCTTTCCTCTTGGGAACAGGCAGCCTCTGAGATAGGATGAGCATTTGTTGAGGCACAGCTCATTCACAGGTGAAAAACAAAGAGCCTCCCCTGCCTGTTTGGCAGAAGATTAAATGAGGAATGGCCATAGGCTCTCTGTGGAGGGAACTGGCAGCAGAGCTGTTCTCTTACCAGTTGTAAGAAACTTGCTCCTACACTAGCCAGGATTAGTGGAAAGGGAGAAGATAAGAGGTCTACAGCCAACCAAAGTACCCCACTTTACGTAGGTTGCTTCATCAGAACTGACCTAGACGTCCATCAGTCTCTTGGATGACAACATAGCTGTGACCCTTCTCCCTGCTGATTTCTGAAGTGATGATTCTGAACTCATCTTCTAAAAAGTTCTGAAGTACACAATGCCTGCACTATGTAATGCAGTTTGATACACCCAAGGTTTAAAACACTGGAAGAAACGACGATGAAGACAAAATTTCTAAGTGCAAAAAATTTATCATGGAAGTCAATGATCTTTTAAAGAAATGACATTGTGAAAAAAGTACCCTACAGAAAGAGGATACAAAAGAAAGAGGAAACAGCATTGAGATCCCCATGATTAATTACTGTCAATATTTGCATTTTTTCTGTAACGGCATCTCCTAGTCCTGGACAAGGACCTCTTGTGCTAACTACTAATATATTAATTCTGAAGCATATCTGTGCGGTGTTTGACAGCCATTGTCATTAAAACACAGGGCACTCTGTAGTCTTGCCAACAGACCAAGGTTCTCCTTGTTAACTCTAATTGGCATGCCAGTGATAACTCTTTGCTCTCCAGGATGTCAGTGGTGTGTCTCATTACTAAACCAAGATCTGCGGTCTGGCATTTAAAAGGCAATAAGAACAATGAGGTGGTGTAAGAAATCTCTCTGATATTTCTAACAGAAAAACATTGCTGGTTCCTGAGGAACCACCTCACATTTTTTCACCTTTTCCAGGTATCACTGCCAATGACCTCGCTGCCTTTCTTACACTTGCTGTAAGTAAGAAATAATTCCCCTGAAGTCAGCGGAATTACATAGCTATAAAACTTGCACGAGGAGAGAAAGTATCGTGTATAACAAGGCAGATAGTGCCTTGCACTTACGACCAAATCTAAGATTAAATCTATTTTCAGACTGTCAAAAGCAGGAAAGAGGAAAGTTTGCTTCATCTTGCTATTGAATGACAATTTATTTCTTATGTCTGCAGTCAGACACTCCAGGTAACTGGCTAGTACCATATCTGTATATGTTGTGTTTATGAACTGCATGTTCACATAAATGGGCTATACTTTGTGTGGCTGTGCTGAGACGCTTTGCTGTGATAAACACTCACAAGCTGACAAGAGAAACCAGGGTGCTCTACAGGGTTAGTGGATTGAGAGCCCTCCTGAGCCTATATATTTGCGTTCATCTATCTTTCACTGTTCTTGTACACGTTTGCACATGAATGTGTGCAAGGAGGGGTGATGGACAAGTCATAATATTCTACAACACCATTTTCCCCCTTTAACTCTGGAGAAAGAAAATAATTTAGCATGCTATGACTTGTTTAGAAATGCAAGGAATAATCTGGTGCAGCCAGATTTTGGCAGAGTGGGCAGCCAGACGCACAGATTTTGCCAGGTGGTAACTGAAATCATGCATCAGCTCAAAACTGTTTTGGCCCCTTCAAAATTCACCAAAAGTTGTCTCAGCAGTCTTTTGGTAAAGACTGACTGTCTACCAAGAAAGCTGGAAAAAAAATAATCTGTTTCTAAAGCTGACCTGTAGCCTATGCCAGGCTTTATTTTAACCTGCCTTCAGAACCACCCACAACTCCACCAGCTCAAACACCCCAAAGGAGCCACACTGTATTCCAAAACGTAGAGCAGCCATGGATCCAGCTGAATTACCAGCATATTTTAGGCTTTCTTGCTGTTTTCTCTGGGAGAAAAGTTGAAAGATGTTTAGTTTCATCTGTTCTTCTTTGTGCACATGCTTATTTCTATCATGCAATACAACATCAGAGCACCTAAGAAAACAGCTGTAGAGGTATCTCAAAAAAGTGTTCAGTGGGGGAACAAAGTAAAATGTAGATGTTTTTTTTAAACCCTGGGACCCAAACATCCTTGCATTGATCCTTCCCTATAACCAATGGCAACAAATGACATCAGGAACCAGATAACAAAACTGGCATACAAAATGAATGCTCTCTGCTGGTTTACAGCATCTCCAGAGATCATGAAGTCCCTGATTCAAAACATGGCCCAGGCTGTGCCCACTCTGAGAATCTGTTATCAGAAAGAACAAAAAACCAGCAGGTAACACAAAGGGAATTTTTCTTCAGTGGAAAGTCTTTCAACGTGTTCTACGAAGCATCAAAAGTAATGGCAAAAGCAATAGAAATATTTTCCTGGTTTTTATCCTTAATCTTTCTTGATGCTTTATAGCAACATCCTATCAATGTTTGAATATGAGAGCAGCTTAGTCACATATCAACTGCTCATTATGCTGTGTGTATAATTTTAGCTGCAGGTAAAGAGCAGACTACTTAGAGCTTCAGATCAACAGTACCAGGAGATTCTGCTAAAACACGTCTTCAGGAGAGTTCTCTAATAAGAAAACAACCCTAGTTTGTTCGCACTTGAGCATTTTCCCCATTTCCTGAATATATACCATGTTAGAGATATTAGTGCTGCCAGGACTCTGAAAAGTAATTGTAACAGGGTTTGACTATAAGGGCATTTACACCCACCACTGAGACAGCAGCACTGCAGACTTCAAAAAACACAGCAGACGTGCATAGCAGTATTAAACTAATTTTCAAGATCATTGTTGACTTTCTCTTCCTATACAGTTTGTCTTTCTAATTACAACTACAAATACACAACCTAGATGACCTGCTTCCGATGTATATCCACCAAATACTGAAAGAGTCCCCATGCAATTCCAGATGCAATCAGCTGGTGGTTAACAAAAGTCCTCTTTGGAGAATTGCCCTTGACTCCAAACACATATTAATTAAATCCAAAGGTACTTTGGGGAGGCATTTCATTTTCCTGAGGCAACATAACCTAGTGTATGGGGATCATTACCGCTCCCAGTGTCACTTGCTGTGCCTAACACAACTCGGGGCAGTCACTTAAGAGTACAGGACATGGCTCTTTCATGCTCTGCATGTTGCATATCCATTTGCACTCAGGAAAAATGTGCAAGCTTTACTTATTTTTGCAACATATTGCACCTGCCATGACCTGCTGAAAACACGGGGCAAAATGGAGTTTGGCCTCTTCTTCGGAATTTGTTACCCTTTCAAACCAAAGGGACTAGGAGATGTTCACTGACCTCAAGCTCCTTTCTGCCACTTCCACAACAGTGGATGACATTTTCGACATCATCTGACATCTCCTGGAAAAAAATGTGCCCATTTTAAAATAAAGTCTGCTCAGCCTGAATCGTGATTTGGGAGAGGGGAGGGTGTTTACCTCTATTTTTTCGCTTGTTTGTCTGTTTGCCATTCTTAACTGCACATTTTTGCATAAAAGAAGTTATGTTGTATCATCTTCTCCCAGAGCTTATTCCCCATCTGAATCCTGTTGATGACAGCTTAATCATTTCCACAGCAACCAAGTTCGTGACATCAAATAGGGTATAAGCAGCAGGAACTGATAATTTCTCTGGAAACAGGGATCCTCTTCCATGTACATAAATACTCTGAAAAACAAAGGAGAAACAGAAATACAGAAAATATCTATCTGCCACAAAAATGCAATTGGTCTAACATGGAATGGCAGTCATTTTTTCTTTCACGGTCTGTCTTTTACTTCTTAACAGCATAAAATTATCTTCCATCATATGGTTTAAAACAGTATTAGATGACAGACCTAGCATGGGGAACAGCAGCATCCCTGGTCAGAGCTGGTAAGGCAGATGTACATGCATTTCCTCCGCCAGGCACAGCCCATGTTTTAGGTGGTTACAAAGGAACCATCCTTGTCCTGTCTGGCATTAGCAACTTCTGCTGTGGTTGGTCTAAATCAGCAAAGTAGGTAGATTCATGACCCTAAGGCCTTGCTTTCATTGACTTCAGGTGCTTTTCCTTTCACGTTACCATGTGATAAACCAAAACCCAAACTTGTGTCCTTACTAGGTAAACACTTACATAACCTTTCTGAATGAGCACCTTAAACTCTGACCTTGCAGTTCCTCCATGAGATGAGTAACATGCTTCAACACAGCAGATAGCAAACAGACTCGAGCTTTTATCTCCAGAACACGTACTGACAATCCAAGCATCAGTGCTTGGTTCCTGTGCTAAGTAGAAATGACTCGGTGCCTTGGCTTTCAGGAAACGCAAATTTTTCTGCACCTCTGCCTATGGTACAGTGCCATACAGCGTGGAGATTGCTTCCCTACTGCTTGTTTTGCATTGTGCAGCTCTCTGCAGAAAACTTTTGTTGAGGATTTGAGGAGAATGCTCTAAAGAGCCTTATTCCTGCCTATGCTTCCTATCATCCTTTGTTCTGGTTTTGCTCCAGACATACTCTTCATCTCCTACCACTGCCAAGAATGAAGCGCTGTCTGTGCACGGTTACCTGCAGCTAACACCAGCCTACACAGTGATGTAGAGGCCAGTCTTCCCCTAAGCACCTCAATTCACGAATCTGATTATGCAGAAATCTTGATTTAAAGGCCAAATGTGTGGGGTCACCAACAACTTTGCAACCCAAAACGGCCGCCATGTGTGGAGGACAATTGGAAGTTTCCAAGCTGCACATGTAGATTGAAATAGCTGTGTTTTTTGTAGCACTTTGGGATGGGTTGCAGATGATTGCTTAGTTCAGGGATGACCAATTGCATGCATCTGAGAATCAATCCACCTTGTGCCCCATGCCAAGCTTAGGCTGTGACTTAGGAGCCTTTGGTGTGCCACAGTAGGCTCAGTGACAGGTGTGTGGTCATGCCAGATCAAATAGATAACATCAAAGCTGCAGGTGATAAATTTGCTGAGGAAAACTAATACCCGAAACAGGAATAAACTCAGTAAAACTGCCGGCAGAATAGATTATTGATCACCCTGCCTCGTGTTTGAAAATTAATGACATAGAGGGACAGAAAGCACTCCCACTCCCTCTCCCAGTGACTAAATCTAATGAAGGCAGGAACTGCTAAACTTAAGATCTGTGGCCCTCAAGTGTGTGCTCATGGTAATGCGTGTGTGAAACACTGACAGAGGCAGGCCTGCTTGCACGCTGTGGGAGGTTGATGCTGGAAGAGAGTGCAGCAAGCTGTGTCGGGCAGGGACCGGTGTAGAGTAGGGAATGTAGCACCAAAATAGCTTTGAGATTTGCAGACTCCTGGAACAGCCCCAAAGCAGTATCACACCAGTTGAAGTAAAGCCTTTCACTAACCTGCCACCAAAGGCAGGGTGACAGCCCACAAGATTTCCAGCAGGGCTTTTGCCTTTGATCCAGTCTCCTTCATTATTGCACAAAGTCAGCTCGTGTAGTGCAAACTGGGACACAGCTGAAATCCATCTCAGTTTTTCAGTCAGGCTGGTGATGGATGTAGGTCTTCTGGGAGATTTTGCCTGAAAAGCCAGTGATAAGATTAGTACAGAACTATTTGCGCCCGTGTAGGTCAAATGCTACAATAGCATCTCCTGCCACTGGCTGGTAATGGGAAGGGAGCTGAAGATTACACGGAAAGCTTTAGGCAAAGGTGAAGAGCATGAATGTCTCGCTGACAAGAATAAGCAACACCACTAAAACTGTCGGTTCACTCTGGAATTTATGTCTCCAGAACAGCAGCTAACCTCTTCCCCAAAGCGTTGGAGAGGACCAAATAATGATACTTTTTTTTACACGTTTTACTATGACACTCACATTTGTAAATCCTCTGCAGCTCGAATCATGTGATTGTGAGAGACTTGAACCTCATTACAAACTGCAGGGGGGCAGTTCCTGTGGAAAAACAAAACAAAAGAACAACAACAAAAATGGCTACATACAGTATCAGAAAGCAAAGGGCCAGAACTTTTTTTTTTCCTAATTATTACTTTACATCAATTTCTTTTCACAATGATTTTGGGTCTAACCCATGAATTTTTGAATGCTTTAAGTTGGAGATATTCCCCAGCGACTTCTCGAGTGCTCAGAGGAATGTAAATTTTCCAGTTTTTATTGTTGGCTACCTGCAAATTCTGATCAATTATCAAGACCGTTATAGATGCTCACCCAGAAATCTGCCCTCTCATTTTTCTCACAAGATGTACAAGAGCAACCACTCCCTCTCTCTATATATAAAACAACTGTTTACCTGTATAGTTACTCTGTTGTAAGTAGCTAAAGCTCTATTGTACATACAGATAGGTATTTTTAAAAAAGAAAAATAGAGATATCTGAAACAGGAACAGAACTATACACAAAACCAGGTACAAATCTCTAAGTTAAATGGACAAAACAAATCTCTCAGTGACACTCTTTTTACAATTCTAACTTTATCATGTTGTTTTTTGTGTGTTTTTTTTTTCACTGATTTCTTTTTCTTATGCTCTAAGCAGTAAATGCTTTTTCCTGGCAGAAGGCATCTTTCTGAATGGCTGGTATATAGTATAAGCTCAGCCAGAAGGGTTTTAGCAACAACAAAATATCCAAATTGCCCTTCCAGCGAGCCTCCAAAGGACTAGGCCTTTGTTTGTACACATGCTTCAGGCAAACACTGTGAACATCTTATGCAAAACCAATTACTCTGTAACCAAAAGAAAGGTGTGATGTGCAGCACAATTTCCCAATTATTGTTACCCTTGTCATCACATTTCCTTCCAATTTGCTTTCCCTGTTGCCTTTAAATTTCCAAGAATCAACCTAATTAGCCATATTGAACAAAGACCCTCTGGCCTGTGTAAACAGACATGGCTATAAAGCATCCTTATTTCTTAATCAGTGTTGCTTCTGTGCCACACAACAGATTTAGTTTACAAATACACTCCTGTGCTGAAAAACAAATTCTTTAGGTTTCAGTGGTGGAGTAAACCGTTTGCTGTAGCTCTCTGCTGATCAGCATGGCGTTCCCTTAGCTGAAAACAGTAGATTGCCAAAAGGCCTTTATTCTATATATCCACAAACTTAATCAGAAGAAAGAGATGATAATCTGCACTGATGTATTGGAAGACCCGTAATATTCACAGCAAGCCTTGGGTGTAACAAATCTCCAGGCCATTGTATCAAATGTATCTCAAAATTAGTAAACTGCCAATATATATAGCCATTTAAGATGATCTTCATGCCACTTTGCCAGCCACAGAAGTCTCTTCAAATTTCCTGAAAGAATTGACTTTGTTTCTATGTGCAAAACCATACATGAGAAATGTGTGACAAGCAAATCCTATGGCCTTACAAGTGCACTGCATTGAATGCAGGAGGCGCACTTTGCGTACTGGCTGGCCCTTTCAGGAAAAGCATCTTATCTTACGCTGACCTGCAGCACCTCAGTCGCAGAGCAGGAGGGACACCTACACAGTCATGGTCTGTGACAGCAGAGGGGTAATGATGACAGTGGCACAACTTCCCCCAACTCCACCAATACATAAGAACTGGCCTTTGTGAAAGGAGCAAATAGTCCAGTATGCTTCATTTCAAAAATAGGAGGGATCCAGATTGCCAATGATGAAAATTTCAGTAGCAAAATCAGCTGGACACTGTCTAGTGATCAAACTAAAGCCCTGGAACTAGGAAGATGGGCTTATTCTCATCCCTTGTAGAGACTGAGAGGAAAAAGGAGGGGGGAAATTAGCATAACTACTCACTGCTTCTGCTCCCAAAAAGTACCACAGAAATGCTTATTGACCTCAAGGGAGGTCAGGTCGCGAGGTGCTTGTAACTAGTGTGTGTCAGCAGCTGAAAATCTTCACGTGGAAAGAGGTAGAGTCAAAGAGGATCTGTAAATGCCACTGAAGACAAGAGCACTCCAAAGAAATTTTCTTTGCCCTTAGTTTACCAGAGAGGCACTTCCCACCTAGGATCAAAGACACACACGCCTTCTTCCCTATTACCATTGCTCTGGATAAATAATTTAGACATTGAAGTATTGCCTGGATGAATGGCTAAAGCACACAAGAAAATAGTCACACTTCTCAGGGAAACACTGTATTTACATAAGATAACTTAAATTCATGTAATAAAACTGTTTCATCAGCTTTTATGGAGGGCCCTGCACCAGAGCTACAGGGCTGTAAAGGAGCATAGCTCTGTAGTGCTGTCAGTTTGTAACAGCTGATCTGGCACAATTCTTCTTTCAAAAACAACACATAATTCTCCCTCTCTTGAAGACATTTACTTCAAGTGAAAAAAAGCAGCCCATCCATGTAGCTGCAAACGAGGAGCTGAAATGTTTTCATTATTAAATGGCAGAAGCTGAAAGATTTTCTGCATTTTACTGTCTCTAGAGTGTCCCTGAGGTCACCCATCAGAGTGCCTGCACAGAAAGACAATCTCGGAAACATATTTCACATCTGCCAGCCCTGCACGGCAGAGGAAGATGTACTAAAGCAACTGTGCATCGGCTCCTGGCTCTGCCAGGGTAAGGGGTGAGGCCACACAGATTTGTGCATGAAGAGAAGAGTGTGAATGGGATAGCCACTGCCCAGCCTGTGTGGCTAAGCCAGAGACAAAGAAGCCCTGGGCACATGCAACAGCTGCACCTGCTGGGGAGCTGGGATAAGCCCCTAAGATGCTGCTTGAGACTGTTTCCTTCCACTTTCCATTCCAAGGAAACAGAGTCTGATCAAAGCACTTTCATTTGGTTGGGAAGGAGCTGTCTTGTCTCCATGCTGTGAGAAGTCAAGGGGGTACTTGGAAGCATCTTGTGAGTCCAGGACAACTCAAAACTGCAAAGCTGGAGTAGAAAGGACTGTGTGGGGGTGACAGTGTGGGGACTAAACCAGCACAGAGTTAATGCAAACTAAGAATTACCCAGGGCACTCTTGTCCTGACAGCAGACAGACATTAGTAGCCCAACAATGCTCCAAAGTAACAGTGGTGTGGATGTGCCCCTAAAATAGCCTCAGCCTTCTGTGTACACACATTCCACTTTGATAGGGATATGGGGAGAAGACTATGGATACATCAAGGATCCAGCTCCAGCCCACGACTGGCCTTATCAGTTAAGCAGCTTTGCATGGTTTGTCAGCAGATTAAGAGCACATTGTGAAACAGAAAGGTTCCAGAGAAGCAGGTCCCATGACATTAATTTCTCTCCTGAGTTAGCTTTACTCCTAGGAAAGAGGAGGCAAGGAGTGCTGCACCTCTGTGGGACCCTGGTTTCCAAGCTTTACTCCCTCCTCAACCAGGTGCCACTGCCTCCTGCTGAGGGCCAGTCTTGCAGGGTGCTCCCTCAGAGCCCTCGGGGCATTCGGATCCCTGAAATGAACCCAGGCACAAAAGGTGCAAAAGGAGGCTGTTTGTCATGGGAACCAAAGCATCCTTCATATCACGTAAACCCTACAGTGCCTCAGACGGGATGTTATAGACAGAGCTATTTCCACATGAGGCTATTTCTCAAAGCCTCTCCCTTGGAGAGCTCTTACAAAATACTTGTATCACATCTTCCCGTGACTCTGTCTTCCTCTATTGGTCTCACAGAGGTGAGGAACTGTCAATGAGGAAGATGTTAGGTGAGTTCCAACCCTGCCCTGCAATAATTTGAACTAGTATGAAATACTGACTATACACAATGGATGCCTTTGTGTCTCAGCAGATTGTGTTTAGCATTAGTTACAAAATTAAGCTGAAACTTTAAAGAAATTTAAATATAAAAAAGTTACCTAAGACCTATCTCACCTTATGTCTTGTAAGCACGACCACAAAAGAATTGTATGACAATTTAAAGAAGGAAAGAAAAGAGTGGACCAGGATGGGCAGCAGCAAAACTCGAGAAAGGTGGGTATCAGCAGTCCGATTCTCTGCCTTTTCTGAATTTTGTTAACACTCATGGTTTATGCAAAACAAGAAAAGACAGGATGCAATATGGCTTGTCCTTATTTAAATACTAAGAAGGAAATTCTGCTGTGGGAAAAGCACCTGCAATCCTATTGCTCCTAGCAAGTGGTGCCTACACATCCTCAGGGCTTCTTTACCCACTGTGTCAGAGATCAGGCAAACAGGGCATCCGAGTCCTGGGACTGCTGAGTCTGGAGTGGTGACACTGGGACTGTTATGAGATTACTTCTGACACGATGAAAGAGGAGTATGAAATAAAAAGATAAAAACAGCTTGTGCAACAGCTAAAGCAGAACCATTTTAAATGCATGAAGTTCCTGACCCCCCCAAGTAACATCTGCCGCACTCTACCTGGCTATGTCCGTGCTTACCTTTGCTTTAAATAGCACCAAGCGCAGCACTCGGATCACTGACATCTGTGCAGGGATACCTCAGCCTATTTGCTACAGGATCTGTCCCTTGGAATCAACTCTCAGCTATTACAAAAAGAAAATACACAAGAGAGGCAAGGATTACAAAGTTTGCAAAAGTAGCTTAATTTTACCTCATTTTATATCACATTTTTAGCACTCTTGTAGAGGCAATTGAATTATGGGTAGCATGTAACTTTTTGCATGAACAACCATCCATGATTCAACTGCCAGCAGTGGTGAAATCTCCATCTCTCCAGTGGTGGAATTTATTGGTTGATCCTTGGCATCTCTGTCCACATACACCTCATCAAGCCTATAGTCTTGGTGGAGACAACAGATCTTCAAGGATCTGCTGAATTCTCCTTGTCTGGATTCTCCTCCTCATGCTGCCAGCCTGCTCTCAGCCTGGCACTGCCACAGCTGGGGGCTGCAGAACAATCACATCGCGTTGCAGGGTGACAGCACCCTCTTGCTAAGGCTGAGGCATGTGAGCCCATCCACTTTGACCGTGGGATGTTGTTTTTTTTTGACAGATTTTTCGCAGGCTGTAACCTGTAAACTGAGCAACTGTCAACATGGCTCAACAGTTACTATTTTCCATTTGTTTTCCTTCATCAAAATACATGTGCTGCTTGCTGGCACTTTGTGGCACACCAGTGACATTCACTATAGGTACATCTCAGCGGTGCGCATAGGTAGCAAAACTTCCATGTATACATGGAACAAAAATAACATTTGAGCCTTGCTGTCATTCGTGGCACATAATGGGCCTGTGCCTCTCAAGACCCAGTGGTGAAGTGCAGTTGCCTGGCAGCTTTCGCTCTGAGTGGAGTCTGATGTACAGATGGGGGTTATTTGGAGCACTACATTTAATGACCGCTGGCAGAGGATCATCCCCAAATCTTTTATTGATTGCCTTGTAAAAATAGATGGGTCAGTCTCTGAGCTCGTGAACGTCTATTTAAAGAAATCCCACTAGTTTACATAAGTTAAATGTTAGGCTTAGCTTCCATCCTTGAATATGCCTCATCTCTCTTCATCTGGGATTACCACCCCCCCCTTCTGCACAGCCCATGCACACAGACACACAACTACGATCAGGGCTGTGGTTACAGACTTGCTAAGTGAGCAAGTGTACTTTTTCAACCTTATTTCAGGAACGCTCAGTTGGCAAAGACAAACAGTGGTAGTGTCAGGAGATCAGCTTTGCCATAGGTGTCAGCATCGTTCAAGGGAGGAACACTCTTCTGAAACATCAATGCTCAAGCAAACCGCAGTCACTTTGAAGTGGAGATACACTGAACAACAAATTCTCCAACCTAGCCCAAACAGGCATACAGGAAAAAAAAAAAATCCATTTCTCTCCCCATACCTTAGATTTCCACAAAGGCTGTCAACAGGAACAACACTTCAATCATTTTTGTCTCGGTTTTCAAGCCCAAGCTTTATCTGGCTTATCGGAATTGGACAAATCATTCTGGCCCCACCAGTTTACTCCAGCATTTCCCTGACAAAAATATCATCACAGAAGGATTGTACTAGCTTCTTTCTTTCTTTCCTCATGATATATGGCTTTTGGAGAAGATGGCATGCTGTTATGGTTAGCTTGCAATATATGAATTGATGTACAGAACAAGGCCAGAACAGAGCAAATGCAAAGGCACCTCTGCAAAATGAAGACAGTTCCTTTGCTTATCATAGATAGTGTTGCTTTATCACCATAAAAGCCTGCACTGCCAACACATAGATATGATCTAATTCCTGAGCAAGCCTGTCTCAGATTCCCTGGCTGTTTTGATTACCAGTGACCAGAGGAAAGAAAAGGGCAGGATGGGTGAGCTGTCCGCCAGTAGCAGTCCTGTAACAGGAATACAGATTCTTCTTTTTCTCTTCCCTAAAAGGAAAAAGGATTTGCTGTGCCGGTTTTTCATCTCCTTTCCCCTTTCATTGAGAGTGACAGTTATTTGATTCTGTGTGGCATATCAACAGTTTGGATAAATTAATGTATACTTAGAGAGCTGTATTTATGGTAGGAACATCTCCTTGTGAAAAGCATAGGTTAGAGACGCAGGGACTGAACTGGTACAATCTATTCAATTTTCTTTTCTTTATGTCCTTAGCAGTGATGTTTATTTAGCTATTTTATCTGTGTGCGTGCTTGTGCATGTTTTTGCAGGCATCTGATTGCAAGCACTTGATTTCATACACTAGATCATTCAGTCTCTGCCCAAATCTGGACAGCCCCCGTTATACTGGTTAGAGGCTAGTTCGTGCTTCCATATCCACTGAGGTTAACAAACCAAACTCTCTGCTGATTCACAGACAACTCAAATACTGAAGCTCTAGTGTGCGGGTAGACCAAAAATTACAAGAGAAAATACAGTAAGTTTCCATTAGTCACTGAATTTCATCCAATTTCCATTGCCTCCAGGAACTGACACTTGGTCCATACGTATTTCAAAGCCTTACCTAGTATCAGCTCCCGTTCTACGTATTATACTACAGCTGTTCCCAGTACCACCAGTGATATTTTCTCGTGCTTCTGCATGACTAGACCATGCCCAGATCTCCTTACCTAAGTAATGACCAGCTATTACACCAGCCTACTTGCCACATGTGCCTGTTCTGTGCTTCTTATCAGATGGGGAAGGAGGGGTATGTGTCTTTCACCCCGTTAAACACCATGACACATTCCCTCCTCCTGCCAGAAGTATGGCTAAAATGCAAAAGTCTGTGTTGTCCATCTCTATATTTTTCTTGGACGCGAACATCTCTGGTCATTTAATTCACCTAAGAAAATCACTGCTTCACATAAAACATCTTTTGTTATTTTTGGAGTGAATTTCACACAAGTCTGACAGAGCAGCAGACAGGCTCCTTTTTTGTATTTCCAGCAAACAGACAAATGGCAGTGGCATCCCATCACCTACTGCCCTTCAGGCTTTGCTGGCCAGGACCACCTCAAGGAACATTACATTTCTAGGCTTATCGCTTCAGTTATTTGCTTCTTTGGCGAGACTAAGACTAAATGAATGCCATGAATCCTGTGCTTTAGAGACTTCTCTGTCAGAAAAATGAAAAGAACTCACTTCCCAAGAATGAGACAAGACAATAATCACTGTTGGAAGCAAATTTAGGAGGGAAAAATGTTATGGACCACTGGCGGTCTCCTGAGCCATCCCTGCAAAGACTTCTTTGTAGAAGGAACAATGGCTGAAACATCAATAGAAATAGGCAAGGATTGCAGTTGTCAGAACAAGAGGATGCAGATAAGGACCAGGGCTTTCTCCTATTAGAGCAAGAGCAGGCAGACTGGTGGAGTTTTGAATATATTTGTTGGAAAGGACAGAACTATTGATCTTTATTGAAGTGGAGAGGAAGGCTGATGGGAAACAAAAAGGGTGGCTAAAAATAAAACAGTAATTCTGTTTTCCAGTCAGGAAGAAAGAAGAGAAACTGTCTGTTCCTATCCTACTCAGCAAATCAAAGAATAAGTGATTTATAATCAGATTAACAGCCATGGCTTCTAATCTGCCCAATTTGTCACTTGCTGTAAGTCTACACCTGAGCTGTCAGCAGCGGAGATGAAAATGATTGATCTGTGACTTTGCTGGCATAATAAATGCTAGTGTATACAGATGAGGATGTTTCTTATCACTGGCTACCTCAAATTGTGCTAGTTACCAATGACTATGAACATTACTTCTTTCTCATTCTTGGTTCCCTGCTTGGAAACCCTGGATACATGGGGGAGATTATGAGAAAATGTGCAGGCTGTGTGTCTCAGTGAGATGGAGAGAGGTACACCAGCACAGACACAGCCTTACCATTTGTCACTGCTTTTTGTTTTGGCTTTTAAAAAATTCCCTTCTGTGCCTCTGCCACAAACTAGTACATAGCCAGTCCTAAAAAAAAAAAAATAAATAAAAAAAATTGTTTAAGCAACAAAATACTTCCTGTCCGCAAGAACAGTTATTTGTCCATACTCCTCTGAATCTTCAACACCCTCCCTTCCTTTTCACTCTTTTCCTCTCCTCTTCAGGTCTTTCCCTTTTCTGAACCTCCCCCGCTTCTGCCTAGGTCTGGAGCCTTTTTAAAAAACAGAATTAGATTGGACTCCTTTAAAAGCCTTCAGCAGAGTATATTCTCAGTCAGAAAACATGCATTTCATCAATATTTACTGCAGTTCTTATTTCCACAAAAACTTCTAAATAAACAGGACACAAACTGCATTAAAAACAGAGTCTAAAGAGGCCTATTTCCTGCTGCCATTTAAAAGATGAA
The DNA here is from genome assembly GCF_964034855.1 of Anser brachyrhynchus. Taxonomy (NCBI): domain Eukaryota; kingdom Metazoa; phylum Chordata; class Aves; order Anseriformes; family Anatidae; genus Anser; species Anser brachyrhynchus. The sequence continues at coordinate 15,875,056 of NC_137700.1, forward strand.
AGCAGAAAATGGCTCAAAATTACCTCCCAGCTCTCTTGCAAGAAGTGTTTTAAACTCCCCCCAAAATACAACAGCAATAACAATAGATGCCATTGTTTCAAAACTTCTATTTCTCTCATTCTTTTTTTTTATTCTTTTCCTTTGTGTTTTGGCAGCTGTGAATAATTCTGTGCCCTGGAATTGTTCTGCGGGCTATTAATGTCTGTGACCTTTTACATCAACAACAGCTCTTCTTTTCAGTCATTTCTTGAAGCACTACCTAGTATGAATTTAACATGACAGAGGCAGCCTCCTACACACACACACTTTTCTGAGACATGCAGAAGCATGCTTTCTCCCTTCCATTAAAAAAAAAAATAAATCACTTTATCAGAAAAATATATGCGCGCTTTCTAAATAACTGTGTTTCATGGTGATGGGGAAAAAACACCTACATTGTGACCTTCTGAAGTTCTCTTGGGGAAATTAAAGGACTGATTTTACAGCAGGATGATCTCATTAAGTCTAAGCCATTATGGGGGGTCTCTTTTGAGTTTGCTGTTGCTGCATTTACATTCTAAGAGTGTATAAAGAGCTCATATAGGAGAGCACTCTCCTACTCTATGATCAAATGCATGCACATTATCAAGAGCATCTCTAGTTCTTTTTAGATTCAGCTAATCAAGGATGCTAATGGACTGGAGTCTAGTTATCAGCAGTGCAATGCTCCTGCCCCAGTTTCCCGTGATGGAAACAAACAGCATCCTGTTGCAAAACAGATGGATAAAGTGGGCAGCAGGCATACCATTTGTGCGGGATGAAGGGACTTCAAAAACAGAGGCCTGTAAAGAGTTCTTGACCCTCTAAGTCTATGCATAAATTCAAGGTATGCTTCTCTTCGCTTAAGAACCAAAGATTGGCCAAATGAGTTTGCAGATTATTTTTTAACAGGTTAGATTAATTGCCTTAATAGGTCAAGAATTACCCAGCTTAGGTCCTGTCTATGATTTACACTTTTTAAGTGTCAAAGTTAAGATCCTAAAGGTTGCCACCTCAGTTAAAATTAGTAGTGAGATGTGGGTTAAAACAAGACATAGAGATGCACTGGACTCCAGCAATGCCTCAGATTGGACGTGAATATTGTAGTAAGATCCTTTGTAAGCTTCCTTTGTAAAAAACATAGACTTGGGGACTCCAAAGTTTTCTTTTTGTATATGACTTATCTCTGCTCCTTGCCAGCTGCCAGACATTAATTTCTTTGTGTCACCTGACAAATTCTGGGAGGCCTCTACTTCTCTTAGATCAGGCTTGTCATTTTTTCTAGTCATGCTGAGCCTTTTTGGACAATACAGGGCCTTCTAGACGATTTTCTCTGAAATCCATTTGTCAAGAAAGAATGAGTTTCTGACAAAACAAAACATTTGCAACATCTCTCTTTTTCTCATGGTATATGTTGAATGCTTGTAAAAATCTTTTCAAATAAATTCTTTTTAGCTGAAGTTCTTCACATTGTCTAATGAAAATCTGACAATTTTTAAGAAAAATGGATACAAAAAGTGATTTGGCTTGGTTCATATGTACATTTTTCTTCAAAGAATCCCTCATCACAATATCACCACCATGATACCCACCTTTCTCAGAAACACCTGTAGCAAACTGCCTGTCTGATTAGGGACCCACAGAAATAGGGAAAGCAGACTTGATGTCCTCCTAGAAATACAATATATTTCTCCTTCCTATAATAATAGAATCATAAAATTATTCAGGTTGGAAAAGACCTCTAAGAAAATCATCTGGATAAAGTCTTTTAAGCTGGGAAGAAGGGAGGGAACATTGTAAATGCAGAGGAACACTTGAGGATTCCTGAGAACTCATGAGTTCCCACGAGTGAGTGATCCACTCAGAAACCCATCTTCCAAAATGGAAGATGACTGAGAGTTCTCATGCTGTCCATATTGTACAATGATGATGCTTCATTTAGGAATTATTACAGTACAAATTGTGGATAATATAGCCTGGAACTTTCACTTTTAAATAACACAGCTCCTTCCAATCACATGCTGCAGTCTACACTTCACTTCTGGGTCACTGATTTGAGACTAGCCCAGGAAAGGAGCCACCACTAATAGCTGCTTGGCAGTCACATTTCAACTCCTGGGGAACTGATACTGGAATTATTCAAATCACCACCATAAAGAGTTGCTCTTCTGTTATGTTATACCTGACAGGAAAAGGCCTGAGTATGGCCTGGTACCTCTGAAAGCTGGTACCCCAAGAATGTGAATCCATCCAAATGGCTCAGTGTGAACTTGTCTAGAAGAGCAATGTGGGGATATAAACACACCTGATTTCTATCTTACGCTTATTTTAGAGACAGAACAACTCTCCATTGATATGTCCATGAGAACAAATACATTGGGGAAAAAAAAAAAAAAAAAAGAACCTTTAAAAATATAGATTTGTTTTTGCTGTATCCAATATGTTCTTGTCTAAAAAGCCCATCTGGTCTAAAAATATACAGCACCTGTGTGGATTTTTTACGTATTGAAGCTTGAAGTGCTAAATATCCCTTGTTGTTAAAATAAGTCAAGGATATTCAGAGGATAAATACATACATATATAAAATGTTTGCAATTTGATGCATCTCTGACTTTACTGACTGTGTATGTTCTGGATTGTTCACTGAAAGGGTTTTCACACAAAGATGGGCATGCTGGACAGAGGATAGATATGAAAATGATCAAATAATGGACAAAGGATGTTATCTGCACACTTCACCCATCTCAGTGATAGCTTTCTTTACAACTGTCTAAGCTGAGCTCTTCCAGCTCTTTTTTGATGGACAAAAACATTTTCCTCCATCTTCCCTAAAGATAACTGAGTCACAGAGCAAAGAAGGAATTGAAATACTGCAGAAGAAACGTACAATATCAGACATACAGCAGCAAATCCCAGTTAGTGATGATGCTAAATATACATTTTTTCTATCCCAACCAAGCACTATGTCTCTCTTGCTCTTTTCAGTGCTGTACTTTCAAATGTCAGAGAACTGTGTAGCATGACGTTTGTATCTAAGATCTTGCTTCTAATCTTTAGAATAAAAGAATGGGAGAGAATGAAGGGATGCTCTTGAGGTCACTGGCATAATGTTCTAAGGTTGCAGAATGAACTCAGTCCACACCTATTTACTACCCTAAAGTTAGTCATTACAGCAGGACAATAGTGAAAAATGTGCCCATTTCCCAGCTGACTAAGATCAGAATCACAGAAGATTTTGTTCTGAAGATGTTATTTATGATGCAATCTGACCATATTCATACTAACTCTCATCTCTTTTCATACAATTCATGTTTTATGGAATGATACTGGAGACAGAATCATAAACAAGGATTCAAATATCTAAAATGCTTATTCAGCTATAGCCATGCAATTATTCGGTAGGCATATGACAAAGCACACCAGTAAGCAGACAATGAAACTGTCTGCCACCATCTGTCTCTTCTCTTGAGCCAGGAAGGATTCTAATTATCTTTAAATCTAGGACCAGCAAAAACATTTCAAATATGTAGATAATTTCAAGATATGGAAGAGAAGAGGTAATCCAGTGATTTCTTCAGGCTCTGCTCCCTTTTATGGCTCTGCCATCATTCAGGAAGGTATTGGAGCCGTCAAAGCCATCTTATTATGCAGGAAAAGCATTTCAGTTCGCTTACAACCCTCCTTTATAACACAAGAGGTACAGAAGCACCCCAAACTATGATTTTGTTACTCCTAAAACTGCAAAAGCTGATGGAACAGATCTCTCTTCCTTCCTTGCATAAAGAAGCTTGTCAAAACGTATATTCAAATCCCCTTCTTTCCATATAGACGTCTGCATATTTGGGTTTTCAACCCACAGGGAACTCCTGAGACTGGAACTTCTGAGCCAGTTCTCCCTGTACTTTGCTGTATGGTAATCTTGTAGTAGAACAGACCCATCTGAAAGTCTCAGCTCTGAAGTCAAAGTAAACTGAAATAATATTGCTCACTTTGAAACCTGAAAAATAACAGTAAACCATAAGCTCAAATATGTCTGTAGAAACAATTACTGTAAAACACATTTGGCACTGGAAACTGTTTTCAAAACACAGGATGAAACGCTACTGTGATGGATTTGATTCGTGTTTTAATGTCTCAGAGAAAAAATGGAAGCCTCTTTGCATTTTAATGACTATTACACAATTATAATGATTGCATTAAAAAATAGACATAAAGACTGTGAAGGCTGTTGTCTCCTAGGGTACATTAAGATACCACCCATGGCTGAGAATCAGCTCAGGCTCCTACTTCAGGCTCCGCCCCTGGATAGGTTAGAAGTTTGCCACATGTAAAGATGATCATCCAGACTTCCCCTACAGTCAGCAAACACACCTGAGTGCTCTAAAGAAGGGATGAGAAGATACTTCTCACATGGACTTGCACACCTCCTGCTGTTGTTCCAAAGGGGAATCAATTAGTTACTGTTCTCTTCTACTTCTGGTAGAAAGACTCTTAAATTAATCCAGGTAATCCTGCAGAGGATAAAGTAACCCAAGAGTAGATGACAGATAAAGGGCAGAAGAGTAAGGGTGAAAGTCATCCTCAGTATCCTGCTCAACTGAGCTATTCCAATGCTGCAGCAGGAATTAAACAAATCAACTTAATCATTCTGCTTATTATTGTTGCAATTAATCACTGGATTTCTCAGGCAGCATCACTTTGTTACTTAGTACTTTTGTGACTCTTCCCTTGCTCGTTTACTCACCTGTTAAAGATTAAACACAGCTTGGGAGGCCACCTGTTCCTAAAGCTCAGTGCTATCTAATTCTTCATCATTCCAAGTTTTGAAACACAAAGTACATGCTAAAATCCAATTAGAAAGAGAAACGAGTCATGAGAAAATCTAGTGGCAAAAAAACAGATTTGACAGCTTAAACCTTTTCCAATTTACAGTTATATTGTATGATCTAATGCAGCTCACCTTGCCAAATGGCCCCATTAGCATTTAAACTTCAGACGAACACCATATGCAGTGAAAGGATATTGATTACTAGCCACTACTGGAAGGAAAATTAAAGCTAGGAAAGGGGTGACAGATCTGGATGAGGTGTATTTGCAATCATCTTATGCCAGACTAAGGGAATAAGAAGGTCAACTCTGTACGGTTGGAGCTGTTCCCTCTCTGGTAATACATGTACAAAACAAAACAATTCCAGATTCCTTTGTAAAGATCCCTGTAAATCTTTTACAGATAAGCAAAGAAATTGCACTGTTCTGTCTCTGAAGGGGCATTCCAGACTCAACAGGATAAGCTGGAGAAGTCTTTTTGGGTGTGGGCCTCAGATCAAAAAAGGGAAACACGTTGATTTGCTATGCCAGGAAGCCAAAAGACTTCATTTCAATAGATACTTGAGAAGAGAAACCAAGGGGGGGGGTGACACAGGAAGTGTCAGTGAAGAGTTTAAAGGAACTAGGAAAAATTATAAAGATTGTATTAAAAAAGATAAAAACCTGTAAAGTGACTGTTGAAGATGTCTTTAGTCCATAAAAAATTTAGTACTCAGTCATCTGGGCAAAAACGGCAAAGAGGAAGAAGAAAAGAACTGAATAAACACAGAGAAAAGAACTGAAAGATAAATGGGATAAGGACAGAGAGGAAATGAATCCTACAAAATAATTCCAGGGCAGCAACCAAGGATTGCACTGCTGAGGTTAGACTGGCAAAACCCATGGATTCAGCATAGTCCAAGGGCTTGTGCTGGTGCTGTATCTACAATCAGCCCTTCTTAACATTTATGCTACTACACTTGTGGCTAAACATAGATCCTTACAATTTATGCAGATGCAACATGCATGAAGCAAAAGGACAGTTATGGGAGCTTTTAAGCTTTCAGGACAGCTGTCAGAGCAACTCTGCGCAAGGGCTGGTACCAGTGCTGAATAACCCTGACCAAGTCTAGATACAAGTTCTTTTCTTAGATTCATAGCAGAAAAATAAGGGTATGTATTTAATGCTTTAAGTTCTGTCAATGTTCTTACAGATCCTGTTCACCCACTTTCAAAAGGCTGTCTTGCTGGCAGAAACTTGTAAATATGCACACATCAAGTTCAAAATTTATCTCTCATCTTTAAAGCATACCGGAGCATAATGAGAAATGCAAGAAAGATCCTTTAATTTTTGCTTTCAAGATGTTATATTTCAGAATCAAAGTTAACAGAGGTAGATTATATAATGCTGACCTTCCAAAAGGGAAAGAATATAAAGTTATCAAGAAATCCAATAGGAAGAAAACATTTTCAAAAATAAATAAATAAATAAATAAATAAAGCAAATAGACAGAGGTACTTATTTGTTCCCTTTGCATAGTAGTATTGTACAAATATCCTGCAGGACAGTAAGCAAGCTTCTGGGAACACATTAAACCTTGATTCTCCAAATGACTCAGCTAATTGCTTAAAGGCAACGTCCTTAGCAGCCAGTTGAGACTGAATATCTGGAAAATGAATGCTTGTTTCATAGGTGGCTCCTGAAGCCCCAGTTGCAGGATGTTGGAGACATGGCAAATGACATTTTCACGCTCTGCCTCTTTAGCACTCATTCCAGCCCTTTGGGATATTGCATTGTTAGCAGACTGCAGAGGATTTGACTGAATGCCTTTGATTTGTGAATGAGGATTTCTATATTAACGTTGGACTATTAGAAATGATGCAGAACTGGTCTGGTCATATACATTTTCTGGAGCAAACCAAAGACACTTCAATCAGAACGACATGGACACTTTTTGACCAGAACTTAAATGTAACCTGGCGTTTAGGATACATACAATAACACCACATGATGTTTTTTCTCTTTCTGAGACTCATTCAAACAGTAAACTCATTTTTATCAACATCTCAGTCACAATGCAATCTGGCATGACTGAGAGCCAGCACAGAAAAGCTTCAATTCTACTGTGCAACTAAGCTGCCGTTGGAGATTTGTGTGTAGGCTCAGAATTTGAACAGCTAGATGCATCAAAATATTCGATGCATTGGTCAAGCGTGTTTACATCGGCGTTTATGGCCATATGAATGCATGCATCATTAGAAAAGTTGAGGAAATCGCACGTTACTGTGCTTTAAAAACAGGAAAGGTGTACAAGGGAAGCTCCTGTTCAAATCATGATTGCTAGACAATCAAAACTCAACTGCCATTCGGTTCCTAACAGTAGCTGCAGGCAAAACTCCTAAATAACTCAAGAATTTTTCCAGCTTTTGCTACTATACTCATCTCTGTGCCAAGACCCTCGAAGTTTAAGATGACCTTGCCGTAACAGCTATGCAGAATACCAGACTCATCCATCATATACCTTGGATATTTGGGTCCATATCTCATCTGTCCTGGTCACTCTGCTTCACTTCTTCCTCAACTTGACAAATGAGGAAGCTGAAATGTATGATGAAACATGCATGACAGAAAAGAAGCAAGGTTTTGGAGATGGGTTATTTTTGTGTTTCTCCTATGCTTTCTTTTAATTTTCAAAAAAAATATGTATAACAGTATGGAGATGAGTGTGAAGATTTTTATGTCTTTTTTAAAATGCTATTTCTAATATGAGTTTCCACCACTTTTCCCCCTACCCCCCACTCCTATATTTTGGCTCCGTCACAAAACACTTGCAGAGAACTGCAAACAATTGCAAACCACCAGTTAGTAAAATGGTGGTTGCCTGGAGAGCCTGCAGCCTTGCCTAGCAGTTATATGAACAGCAGTTTGAAGATTCTCAAAGCCACATGAAAACCAGCCTATGTCCTTATCTTCACTTGCTTATTGACAAATTAAAAGCATTTCCGTATCTTTGCATCTCTAAAGCCTGTCATTTACATAACAAACAGCAGTTAAAAACTCACAAGTGTATGTCACCCACCAAGCTCCAGGTCCAAGAACACAGTCTTGGTAACAGAATCTGATATGTTCAGATAGGTTTTGTAATTAACCTTCTAAAAGATGAGGTTGGAACAACTCCTTTATTCAAGGCAGGCAGCATATGTCATTACTGTATTTCACCGTGTGTGAATTCCTGGAAACATGACTTTACATATGCTTGCATGCAAGAGGATTTCTGTGTAAATGTGCATACTTAGGATTCTTATGGTTACTTTCACCTCTGTCTGTGGATTATTTCTGAATATAGCAGAATCTGAGAACAGCTAAATGACATAGAGTCAGTACAGAGTCATATTTATGTGCAAGAATGTGAGAGAAATGCACAGAAATGCCTGTGTGGATCATTATTTATACACCTTTGTTACCAGGAAATCAGTATGGCTTGTTTTCCACATGGTTATTTGACACTGCTTCCAACACTGGAGAGAGCTTCTATAGCTCTGATCCTCTGCTGCAGCTTTTTTCACAGGTCACAAGTATTCTGCAGCTGCTTAGTATAAGCCATCCAAACAGATGTTCTTGATGTCTATCTGGTTTTCTGTTTCGCTTCTGTCCCACCTAGCCTTCAAAATTGTACCCTTATAGTTGCAGAAACCAGGGGTATTTATGAGAGGTAAGTTTTCTCCTGCATGTTTGCATCACTTGTAGTATGTAACAGTCACGGCACTTGATGGCCTACTAGAATGTGGTATAAAGCAAGGGAAGAGAAGGGAAGGCTGCAAGTCATTTGGTCTTACGTAAGCACTTGAATTCCTTCACTGAACAAGGAGAAAACTAGAATTTTGTAGAAGCTAGAATCTCAAAAATATGACCTGGAGCTTCAATAGGATAGATCTCTTACATTCCAGAAAGAATCCCAGCTTGCTTTTACCTGACAGCTTTTGTGTTTCTGACAGGAATAGGTAAGCATGCCATACATATTAGGGAGCTTTCAACGTGTGCTCATCTTCACGTAAATATCTAACTACTGGGAAAGCCAGGGTGAAATGATTAATAAAGCTACCTAGTGCTTATAGCTTTTATGGTACGATAAAGGGAATCCCAAGGAACAATGGGGTAAATGAAACAGAAAAATGGTAATAACAAATACTAAAAATAACTGACAGTACGTATCAACTCACATATTCAAGGTATTCTAGAGGTTAGAAGAGGTCTGTGTTCCTTTAATAACATCATGGCAAGCAAGGGGAGCACAACACACAGCTGAGTTTCTACTCAGCACTGTTTCAACCTCATGGTGGGACACTTAATTACGAACAAACTATCTAAGCACATTCCAAATATGATGTTGGGTTTGAAAACATTCCTGCTTAGTTCCTGGCTTTTTTTTTCTTTTTCTTTTTTTTTTTTTTTTCAACAAGTATTATCACATCTGTCAGCATTAGGAAAACATGCCTGTACGAACAATGCAAGAGCTAAAGGTGGAAGAAAAATAAATACTTTTAGGTTCTTTAACTGGAGAGGTACACTTGCTTGAACCCTTTGACAGGTGAACAGTCCCAGGGCATTTTTTTAAGAAGTTACAGGGAAGGTACAACCTTTCAACACAAATTGCATGTACTTTACAATCTCATTCTACAGAGCAGTCCACCAAAAAGTAAAGAGCATATCAACATTTCAGCTCGCTTTGATTCAAAGTTCCAAGTCATTAGGTCAATTAGTAAGTCAAGTCTCAGCACAAGGTAACGGTTTCAAATAATCTCATCATGTGTGATCATTATTAACAATGCAATAGTATCTTTCACAAGAAAGTTGCAGAGTCTTTCCTCCTAGCATCTCTCCTTGTAATGAATTTCACTATTCACATTCATTTCATGGCCTTGTTTGAAATTTTGTAAGTCATTAGCTAAAGGAATTTTATGCACACTGAGCGAGCTTTAGATACCTACAACAACAGTGTTCATGTTGTGAAAAATTCCTCCCTCCATTCCCAGTACTGAAGCTGAACGAATTTACAACTTTCAAATGAGTCTGCTGGACTTAATATTGCATTTTAGATCCAATTTTCCCAGCAGAGAGTTTGACCTTTAATCTTCGGTGTTGAATTACTACAAATTCAATCCAAATATAAGCTCCTGTGTGCTGACTTGAGTTTACCTTTGTTTTGCAGGAGACCTCTTTCTACATTCACTTTATGCAAGTTATTATTAGATTAGTGGCATTTTCTGGGTTTTAGAAGAAAATCCCTAGAAAGTTTACCTGCCCTTGTAACTTCTGAATGAGATAAAGAACAGCCTGCTTGTCGACTTTGTATTATCTGTTCTCCAGCATGACAATCTCATGCTGCTACAAGAAAACATTGCATTGTTTCCAAGCCTACTCCTTTCTCAGACCCAAACAGAAGATGTGTATCTCTCAAGCACTCAACAAAGGTGTGTAGGCAATAAGGAGTACTTTATATTGTGAGACTAACTCCTTTCAGTACACTAAGGTTTACACGTACGTTTTTGATGTGTCAGACAAGAGGTTTGGCTTTTTGATCTGTTCAACTGCTCTCTCAGGGATGGGCGGATATGCTCTCCTGAGTATATCCAGAGATGCCTGAGCTACATGGCCTTGCATTCTTTCACTTTCCACCAAAGCTTGTTGCTGCCTCATGACTAGTGACATAACCACACAACAGCTTTTTCCTTAACCCAATGTTAGTCTGTATAGGCCTGGCCCAATATCAAATCTGTCTACCTATTTATCTGTCTACTGTTACATGTTTCTTACCCTAAACCTCTTAAAACTAACAGCATCAGTTTGGGCAGCAGCAACAGGCAGTTAGGCCAGCAGCTCTGAGGGTGAGGTATCCTTTGCCATCTCAGATTAGGGAGACCTAGCTCAGCTGCCACTTGTGCAACACATCTCACTGCAGCCTGATTTGCCTCTCTTCCCCTTCTGACAGGATTTCACTACTCAGAGAAGAAAAAACAATACTTGTTTCAAAGGAACAGGTCATATTGTATACTAGTCAAAAACCTTTGCAATCAGTCTGATCGATGAGGTTGGGCTGATTTAGACCTGCTAATGCTCTAATCTAGTCTGCTTAACACTTCTGAATTCCCTCCTTTGCAAAAACAGAGGTTATTTGGACCCAAGGTAAAATGAATGACCCATAATGCTATGGCAATGTGGTATCTCCCAAGAGTAAATTCAAAGAAAGATGCAGCTAGGTTTCTAAAATTTATACAAAATCATGGGATGTTATTTTATTTTTATCTTTTTTAATTCTGTGATACAAATCGTACACATTCTTCCCTAAGACACCACAGGTTTTTTGCTGGACTTGCATGCAGCAACACAGGACAACATCAGCCTCAGAAATGCACTCAGGGATTACAAAGCCTGCAAAGAGCAGCAGGGCGATGCACTGTTTAGACAACCGGGGTACCCTGGGCCATGTTTAATTTCCCTGTTGTAGATGAAAGGCCTTCCCCTGGAGCCTTTCTCTGCCAAGTGCTGAGTGCTGTCCCAGTGCAGCGTGCAAATTTCAGGGCTTGGCAGAGGAAAGGCAGCGGAAGATGGCAATGGGGGAAGGCAGCACAGTTTGACAGGATGGCGTACCAGCCACCTGGACACCTTCTGATAAGGTATCTAAATCACAGCAATTTCTGAGACCAGCAGAGCCCAGATGAATGGCAGGTGTGAGATTTATAGAAACTCCTTGCTATTCTGCAGCAACAAGTCCTTTGGAGAAGGAAGCTGTGAAGGGGGAAAGGAGGGGAACAATGAGGGAAAGAATAAAAGCCATAATGAAGAGCTGTCCTGTCTCCAGTCATAGGAACAATAGGGAACTGTAGGAAAGAAAGAAGAGAGTTCTTTCACCTTGATTTATTCTTCATTTTAATCTCATTTTACTTTTCTCTGGAAACCTTTCTCTCCACTTTCCTTAAACTTCAGCTCGGGAGGTGGTCTTGCCACTGGCAGATTTCCAGGCAAATCAAGTCAAGCCGCAGCTTAGATCAGCCCTGACAGCGTCTGCAGCACCAGTATTCTAATGTCAAAGTAACCAGGCAATTCTGGACTGCATTTTTCTTTTTGTAGCAACCCCCTTCCTTCCCCTTCTCTAAAGAATTCCTCAAGAGAAAGGGGAGAACATCTTTCCACTGCTTCACATGACTTCCTACACAAAACAAAAAGAGGCACAAAAGAACAGTGAATTTAATTTGTGCCGGTTTGGTAGCCTCAACAAGGCTGACAATCCCTAGTTGTAGCAATAATACTTTAGAGTTTTCAGAGTGGAATAGCCTAAATGCCTGCTTTTCTCAACAGCTTGATATAATTTTTCTTTGGAGACGTTCCCAAAAAAATCTAGCCAACACAAGTCTAAACGAACCATGTTCACTAGCTGACCAATGGCAGCCTGACATGACAAGGGACCCCAATAGCCTGGCAGAGTGTCACTAAAATAAAAACATATATATATCCTCACACATACATGACGGTCAATCACATGTTTCTGATTTCAAGACTGGAGCTGTGTTTTGTATAAAATCTTTCCAGATATGCTGCAAAGCAACATGTATTAATGGCTTTTTTATTGGCAACTACAGGTGAAAAAGTGTAAAAAGGGAAGAAAATGGCTTACAGTGAAGAACACATCCCTTTGTGTCTTGACACTCTTCTCAAGGATCTGTTAGCTGGTGCTCAGGACTTCTCAGACCTTGTAATTCAATAATGTCTCAGAGGAACTATCATGGTCAGGATACCTGGTGAAGCATGACCCATCAGTCCTAAGTTAAAGAAAAAGGGAAAAAAGAAAAAAAAAAAAGAAAAAAAAAACTTGAGTTGGAGTTCTTAGCTCAAACATAAAAAGAGTTAAAACAGCAAATAACAGTGAAATGAACTTGTGAGAAAGGGAGAGGGAACTGTGTAGCTTTTTGTGGTCATCAGCTATAGCACCATTTGTGTTTGCCCAGAGTGTCCAGGGCAATGGACTATATTTCACTTCAAGCTGCAGATACAATTCATTAATCCTGACAAAGAATAGACATAGTTCTGTTGCCTCTCTGGTAAGACAGGTTTGATCACGTAAGTGATGCTTATACAGAACTCTCTCAAGGAACAGTGAGATTCCCTCTGCCAGATCATGCTGTTGCTCCTTGCTAAAACAGACAGACAGTGAGTAGACGTGGACTATGAAGTTGTTTTCACTCTTACTTTCCAGGGCCTCTATTTGCAGAGGAAATCTGGACTCTCTTCTCCTTTCCTCTATATAACATTAAGTTTTCACCATTTCAGTATCACAGTTCATACCTTATATAAGAAAAAGGAGTGGAGATAGACCAAAATAACCTTTCCCTCAAATATTATGCAAGGTTATTCAACAAGATCAGAGGAGCAGCAAGAAACATCTTGAAAATATTTATGTCATTAAATGAACCCCCAGGCTTCATTATGCAGTCTACCTCTGAGTCAGTGCCAATTCCCTTTGATAACTCTCTATCCATCTATCTGAAAAAAATATACACATTATCCTTCAAAAAATTATATGAGGTATAATAATTTTGTCCAGTAAACATGCAGAACAAAAGCCTCTTTGGAACAACACCACTGTTTTCCAAGCCTAAAACACAGCTTAAGGATCTTTATCATTCTATCTTGTAGTGTTCGCAGCTGTGGGAAGTGTAACCTAGATAATAAGGATGTGATAATGCTACAGAAACCTGCTGGTAGAAGAGCAACTCCTCTGACAGCTAATTTATTCCATGCAGCTCAATCATTATTCCTTATTTCTCTGCTGCAAGATTTATTAACCATTGTATCACAGTTTGCTAATTCAAATAAACTGTTTAATAAAAGTCACAAATTTGACTTTGCACAAAAAAAATTCCAAACAGATTCTGGGATGCAATTTGTTTCCAAATATAGTTCACAATTTCATCTTTAACTTCTGTAATTTAGTTCTCATAAGCAGTATTCCTACATTTCCTGGAGTTCCATATTCTCCATCTATACGCAGATGAGTAACCGCACCTGATGTGTGTAAATTCTCTGAGTAACATTTCTCCATAAGGGGATGCTCAGACTTTGTTAGTGCCTCTATATAGCATAAGGAAAGGTTCTCCCCTCCACTGTTACTAGGTAGAATGGGACATAGAAAAGTTCAGAGAGATACTTTCAACAGCAAGAAACACATCTTGTGGAGCTCTCTACTATGCAGTGAGGCTTTCTTCTGGCCAAACTGCAGCAAATCAATTCACAGACTGTTTTAATATATTATGGCAATTAAATCTGGGTGGAAAATACATTTTTCATCTTTTTTCATCTTGCATAAAACAGTGAAGTTTTGAAAAGATGTCCAATCCTAAATTGGCTGAAACATCAATATCTCAAAAACAGTTTGAACTAAATATACAAAGATAAGAAATTATGTCTCTGGGTCAAAGTATTATGAACTCCTTATGTTTGTATTTCTTTTCCTATTTTTGACAACCTTTGTCTTTGCTTTTTTAACTATATTTGGTTGGCTTCTCAAAAGGAAGAGAAACTTCATATCTGGAAAAAAAAAGTTTTATTTAGAAAATATATAAAGTATATCTATAAAATTTTATTAGAAAAGTGAAAAAACAACAAACTGCCCAAAATATAAGGTCTCTTCAAAAAGTTACAAGTTCAAAAAAAAAAAAAAAAAAAAAAGGAAAACAAAACAGCCACAAGTAAAATTTAGTATTTCCCAACTAAAAGTTCTCCTTAAAAGTTCCAGGTCAGCACTACATCTAAGTAAGATTTTTGTCCTTCCATCAGTTTCTCATTGACAAGGGCTGTCACACTCTTACTGACCCACCTTAGAAATACAGGCAGAAGAAAGATGCCTCCCCAGGGTCCTTCCTCAAGCAATGTGATTTCCCCCATTAGTGGAGAGGTTTGCAGGGACTGTAAGTCACTCCAGCTCTTATCCCCTGCCTCCCATCTCCTTGAGGACTGTTCTCAATCCTAACAGATACACCCCTGTCCTGCTACTGACTCTAGCAGCAACTTTTTGGAAAAATATAAAGACAACTCAGCCTTCCATAGTGAGAAATTACGTGAGTGCTGAGGAGCTCAAACATCTACCCACCAGAGTCGTAACACCCTGACTTTAGTAGAGAGAAATGACACAAGCACCTGGGCTCCTTTGTATGACCAGAAAGGACAAATTAAGCCTGGATCAATGAGGAACAATTTGTGTGTCTCTGTTTATGGACAGAAAGGTCTGAGCATGTTTCTTTCTGCTTCTTTTGAATTAATAAAAGCAATGTAATAATTGTCCTTGGGAGAAAGGTAAATGAGGGGGAATAATAGATGTAAAGAATCAGACTGGCACTGCAATGAAATATATCTACAGGAATCAAGGCTGTTAGTCTGCCTTTATGGCATCCTTATATCTGTCCTTCATGATATTTTGCTGGTAAATGCCACTCCTTTTTCATTATGACAGTGCATCCCAGCTGGTGATTGATCTGTTGTTGAAAGCTACTTACACAAGAAATACTCCTCCTTGTGAAAGAGCCTTTACAGCATGTTTACTAAGTAGTACGTGGTAAGAATTTCTTTCCAGATAAAAAATCCCTACAGTTCCTGTAGGGATTAAGAATATACAGCAAGTTTCCATTTCTCTTTCTAATACCTATATAAAAACAAGAACAAGGAACTATCATGCATGTGATACACCATCACCTTCACAGCAATCACAGACAAAAGGACTGGTGTCATTTAATGAGTAACAGTATAGCCTCTTGCAGCTCCAGATCACTTAGAGGCATCTCAAGAAAATACAGTCTGAGACTGATCTTTTGACTGAAAGAACTTGACTAATCAAAGTGAAAGCAGACATAGCTACAAGCGAGATAGAAGTATTAAAGTATTCCCAACCTGTTGGAGAACACTTGTGGAGTTGGGGATACTGCTCGAAGCAGAAATATGTACACTGTGCGACAGACCTTCAGGTAAGTCATAGCAGTCCAGACTGAATTCCACAAGTCTTTTTTCCTCGTGGCCTAAAATGCTCTGCTGCTAAGAGATCTGTAAGTCACTCCTGCTTTATGTATGCTTCAGAAGGAACCACAGACCTGCCAGATTTTGAGACCAAACACTGAACAGATTAGACCATCCTCCACACAAGTCAGAGCTCTGCCAGTTAGTGCAAGCTTGTGCCAAACGCTCTCCCACCTTCTGAGGACATCCAAATTCATATGCAGGAAGGTTAATCCTGTTGACAACAAAGGCTGGGATTGGAAATTTAACTTCCCAGATCACGATCCTTTTAAGGACCACAAAACCCAGGACAGAAAATCATGTTTAGAAATTTTACAGAATCATATAATATCCCGAGTTGGAAGGGACCCATAAGGATCATCAAGTCCAACTCCTGGCACCGCACAGGTCTACCCAAAAGTTTAGACCATGTGCCTAAGTGCACAGTCCAATCGCTTCTTAAATTCAGACAGGCTTGGTGCAGTGACTACTTCACTGGGGAGCCTGTTCCAGTGTGCAACCACCCTCTCGGTGAAGAACCTCTTCCTGATGTCCAGCCTCAACTTCCCCTGCCTCAGCTTCACACCGTTCCCGCGGGTCCTGTCACTGGTGATAACAGAGAATAGGTCGCCTGTCTCTCCACTCCCCCTCGCGAGGAAGTTGTAGACCGCGATGAGGTCCCCCCTCAGCCTCCTCTCCTCCAGGCTGAACACACCCAGTGACCTCAGCCGCTCCTCATACATCTTACCCTCTAGGCCCTTCACCATCTTCGTCGCCCTCCTCTGGACGCTCTCCAACAGTTTCATGTCCTTCTGTACTGTGGTGCCCAGAACTGCACACAGTACCTGAGGTGAGGCCGCACCAGCGCAGAGCAGAGGGACAATCACTTCCCTCGACCG
Organism: Anser brachyrhynchus; assembly: GCF_964034855.1. Taxonomy (NCBI): domain Eukaryota; kingdom Metazoa; phylum Chordata; class Aves; order Anseriformes; family Anatidae; genus Anser; species Anser brachyrhynchus. The sequence goes on from NC_137700.1 coordinate 15,891,820, forward strand.
ACTAGCGATGCCGTGCTTGATGCACCCCAGGGTACGGTTGGCCCTCCTGGCTGCCAGGGCACACTGCTGGCTCATATTCAACTTGCTGTCAACCACAACCCCCAGATCCCTCTCTGCGGGGCTGCTCTCCAGCGTCTCGTCGCCCAGTCTGTACGTATAGCCAGGGTTGCCCCATCCCAGGTGCAGGACCCGGCACTTGCTTTTGTTAAACTTCATGTGGTTGGTGATCGCCCAGCTCTCCAATCTGTCCAGATCTCTCTGCAAGGCCTTTCCACCCTCATCCGAGTCCACAACTTCTCCAAGTTTGGTGTCGTCGGCAAATTTGCTCAAAACACCTTCTAGTCCTACATCCAAATCATTTATAACGACATTGAAGAGGACTGGCCCTAAAATGGAGCCTTGAGGGACCCCACTAGTGACCATCTGCCAGCCAGATGTGGCCCCATTTACCACAACCCTTTGAGGCCTGCCCATCAGCCAATTGCTCACCCATCGTATGATGTTTTTGTTAAGTTGTATGCTGGACATTTTGTCCAGTAGGATCCTGTGGGAAACCGTGTCAAAAGCTTTGCTGAAGTCCAAAAAGATCACATCAGCTGGTTTCCCTTGATCGACTATATGGATGATCTTACCATAGAAGGAAATCAAATTTGTTAGGCAGGACCTACCCCTCCTGAACCCATGTTGGCTGGGACCAATGACTGCATTGTCCCCCAGGTGCACTTCAATAACTTCAAGGATCATCCTTTCCATAGTTTTACCAGGCACTGACGTGAGACTGACAGGCCTGTAATTGCTAGGGTCTTCTTTCTTACCCTTCTTGAAAATTGGCACAACATTTGCCAGCTTCCAGTCCACTGGAATCTCTCCAGATTCCCAAGATCGTTGAAAAATAATTGAGAGAGGTCCCGCGATGACGTCTGCCAGCTCTTTAAGCACCCTGGGATGAATCCCACCCGGACCCATGGACTTGTATGGATCCAGGTGGAGCAGCAAATCCCGCACACGTTCAGGGTGGGTTGGGAGTTTGTCATTCCCACCGTCATGGTCCTCCAGCTCAGGGTACCCTGGGTCCCGAAGCCCATCATCAGTGTTGAAGACAGAGGCGAAGAAGGCATTAAACGTCTCTGCTTTGCCTATGTCATTGTCTGTGAGGAGACCCTCCCCATCTAGTAGCGGACCTATGTTTTCTTTGGTTCTCCTTTTTCCGTTCACATATCTGAAAAAACTTTTTTGTTGTCTCGCACAGACATGGCCAGCTTCAACTCTAGCTGGGCTTTGGCCACACGAATTTTCTCCCTACAGACACGAACAGCATCCCTGTGTTCCTTCCTCATCACCTGACCCTCCTTCCAGCAGCCGTACACTTTCTTTTTTCGCCTAAGCTCCAGTAGAAGATCCCTGGTCAGCCAGGCCGGCCTTCTGCCCCACCTGCCTGACTTCCGATATTTTGGAATCGCCTGATCTTGTGCTTTTAGGAGGCAGTGCTTAAAGGTTGACCAGCACTGATGGACACCAATGCCTTCAAAAGCAGTTTCCCAGGGGACCTTGCTGACTAGTTCCCTGAGCAGCCTGAAGTCTGCTTTCCCCATATCCAGGGCTGAAGTTTTGGTGGCCACCCCGAACAGGAACCTGCCTCCATTCCCCACTTTGGCTTCGGTCCCCTCCTGCTGCCTGTCGGGATGAGGGAACTTTTGTCTTCTGCGTAGCAGGAGACATTTGTGCTATGGCAGGCTCGTGAGTCTGTCTCAGAGAGGCCAGAGTACACCTCACACCTCCACCAGTCAATTTCCCTCTCCCCGCCCTGTTTGCCCGCGCTCCCTAGGGGCTGCTTTTGAACGGCCGGGGAGGGGGCGCTGCTGGCTCCGCCTACGCCTCGTCAGCCTCCCTCGTGAGGGCTGCCGGGTGCTGGCGGCTCCCTCAGCTGCTTCAGGTGTCCTCGATGCTGAAAAAAAGCCCAGACTGTCCCGATCCCCCGCTCTGCTGCAGAGCGCGTCTGCCCCGGAGCCGATCGCCTCGGCAATTTTTTTTTTTTTGTTCACTGGTGGCCTGAATCAGAAATACTTCTGCAAATCAAGAGGGCCCCAAAGGCTGAAGTCTGCAGGGTGAGTTCCTACACATGCCACTTGCTGACATTATTTATGTAAACTGCATACAAGATGAATACATTGAAGTACCTTTGTCGCATTGATGGAAAGACTGATGTCATCAGAAGAGTTGGAAATTTCAAATACACGTTTTCTGTGATTCTGCAGGCATCAAGCATTTTTTTAACCCCAAAGACCATTCACAGCAGGCCTTGTTACACAGCTTCAGGCTAATTTCCGATGGTAGTGTCTTGACACTATGCTTCATTCACTGCCTACCTTCTGGCTTCTGCTGGAGGTCATAAAAAGCCATGCAGTCCAGATTACAAGATCTTGGTGGGGTCCTGCAAGAGGCACAAGAGCATCTGCTCTTTCAACCAGGGCCACAGGCACTGGCAGCTAAGCAAGCAAAAACAGAAAAAAAAGAAAACAGAAAAGCAGAGCTAGAGGGCAAGCTACAAAAAAAAAAAAAATCAAGCTGAAGCTTCAAAGACACAAAAAAGAGAGAATGAATTTATTTCATTCAGGAATCTATTCTCCCGTCATATTGCATGAAGCACCATAAGTCTCTTGGGATCCCGGAATACTAGAAGTTAGGCGCCCTTAATTTTCACTTAGAAGTATTACTAGGTCCTGAGAACATCCTTTTATTGGTTTCTCTCATACAGTCTCGGGGCAAAGACCCTGCCACTCTTTCACAGAAATTCATTGTATGTGCCTCTCTTCTTCATAGTAGTTCACTTTTGCAGAAGGGGAACTGTAGAGCTACTCTGACTAATCCCCAGGGGGACGCAATAGTGGATGAAAATAACATTCAGGCTTCATAGCAGTTCTTAGTACAATTAATTTTTGCTCGAGGTAATGCAAGAATCAATAGAATGTGGGGAACTGTTGGGAAAACCTCTCATTTTTTTGTCCTGTATCAGTCCTTTTGGATTTTCAGTCCACTATAAAAGTAGGAATATGTGAGCGAGGTCACGTGAAACCTACACAGAAACAACAAAAGCAGTTGCAGTTTGACACCAAGTCTCTGAATAAAACAAAATTTCTGAATCAGACTAGCAGGGAGCCACCTATTCCAAACAACAAATACAGAGGTCCAACTTGTAATTAGCTTCCAACATCAACCAAGATCTCATTTCTTTGAGAATACGTTCTTGAGAATAAAATACAGCTTTCATGGGTAGGAAAGAAACATTAGTTTCGCTAAGAAAATTACAATGCTTTGCTCAAAAACAAACAAACAAACAAAACGCTTTCCCTAAGATAAAAATGCTCAACTTTGCCCAAAAAGTCCTTCAGCAAGAGCAAAGTTTCTCCATGTATCAATTCCACAACACTTCAGTTGTGCAGGTTTAGAACTTAGGACTTGCAAACAGGAAATGGGTCCAGTGTTAAACACAGACTGCTTCAGATATTCTTGCTTTTGGCTCTTCTGTTATTACAGGGACTCAGATGAATCTCTGAAAAGCACATCTGGCCTTACAGTTTAAAAACAAAGAATTTTTAAGCGCAAATTCCTATCCTTTTCCTTGGAAAAAAAAAATAGACAAAAGAGCAGACCTCCCTTTTTGTAGAACTGTGGAAAATGAATAAATTGTACAGTTTGTAAAGTCAGAATACATTTGATGGCATGTGCTACGTATGGTGTCAGGAGATGAATATTAATGAATTTGAACTTTGTAAGTATTACATCTATTAATCAAACTTAAATCGTTCTATTTCTGTTTACCAACGTTAGCTTGGGCCTTCCTAGAAACAGACCATCCCATGTTTAACCTGGGAAGCCTTCAAGGTGCAATGGCAATCCCTTTCAAATCACTGCAGTGGTGAAAAAATGAGCCACAGTCTTAGGCAGTTGTTCTCTCCCTTAACAACTTCTTTACCACAGTTTCGAGGAGAAAAAAAAAAATAAAAAGTACCCACTTCTTCCTGCTGCTAATAGATGTTTCTTTTTCTTCTTTGTTCCCTCCCAAAGGTGAATAACATGAACTGTGAACCCTGAGAGCAAGCAGGAAAGGTGGTTACTCTATTGAGAGCGTTTCATCTGTTTCTTAACAAACGCAGGTATATATTTTCCTGAGTTTGGCTGAGACACAATGTCAGCTACCACGCTCTTTCCATTGGCCCAGCACCTCCATCCATTATTTTGCTAGCAGCATCAGCTCTCAAGGAAAAGACTTGCTATTACATATTTTGAGGGGTTGTAATTTTCCCTGAACTTGATGATTATGAGGCTTCAGGGTTTCTGAAAATGTACATATTTTGCCATATCTTGCCTCGCAAAATTTCTTTGAATATTAACTGAGATTTCATACCAAACTGAAGTGTCCTATTTTGTAAGACAATTTTGGTTTGTATTTTTGACATTTGACCAAAATTACTCCTGAAATTATGGTTTTGTATTTGTAGTACTCTTATAACAGATGATTTGCAAAATGTAATATACAAACCACAATGGCAAATTCACTGTTATTGTTAAAAACTTGGAATAAAAGAAATATTCTGAACTGAGAAAGCAAAATCAAAATTCTGTGGTGCATCTCAGTATCTCTGTAACCACATTTGGGCATAATAATAAAGTTTGATACATTCTTTGATACTTGATGCTTCTCCCCAGATGACAGAAAGCACTAAATCCATGACATTTTGCTAATTAATTTGAACACTGCATTTAATAATATGAGTAAGCAGAACATAAGCATGTGTTATTGATATTCTCCAAGAGTTTGATGCATGAAAATGACTGAAAGTACTTCTGAAAATAATTTAAAGGCAAAGGCTAGTTTGTTATAGCCTAGATGCTAGGCCTATATTACACAACTGTACTGATGCATTTTGCACCAACTCTAAGGTCCACAAAACCCTGATCCATCCATGCAGGAGTCTGAGCGCTGTGACAAGCAGCATCTTCGTGACCACCTTCAAGAAATGACACTGTATTTAGACAAACTGTAAGAGATGACGTGAATGAAGGAATAGCTTTTATCAGTAGATAGGGTTTCATAAGAATTTTAATTTGCATGTTTTCAATTAGCTTGTTTATTTTACCACGCATGCTCACTTGTAATTGTGGTTTTGCCACATTTAAATAGCATTTGATAATTAGTAAATTACAGCCTGTCAAATCACACACAAACCATACGCAACATGAGCACTCTTGGCTTCATTTTTCCAACAGCTTTAACTCAGGACATCTGAAAAAACATAGGATATAACCCTCCTTTCATGGAATATTTGGGATAAGGAGTAGCTCAATTGGTCGTTTCAAAAACTGAACGATCCACTTTGTGTTCAAGTCAAAATTGTTGTGTTAGGGGAAAAATATTTTCCTATCACAACAATCCAAGTAGAAATTTATGACAGATAACCTGATAAATCCATCAACATTCAGACTTGCATAGAGAAAGCCAGAGACACAGATTGATCAGCCTTGGCTTGATTGATGCTGCCTCGGCTGTAAGTCACTGTACCTACTGAAATACAGTGATGAATCTAGGCCAGGAAATTTAAGCAGTTGCTTTGTCCTTAAATATGAATACTACCTGTCCTTATAAACATGATCAAAAAATTTCCATCTTCAGATAGCATTGTGTTTAGTAAATGTTAGGCACAATCTCTCCAGATTCCATCAGTCCCAACAAACAGATACACACTGACTGTAGCAGCCTCTTGGACATCTAACTCCAATGCAGACTTTTACACTGTGGATACAAAAGTCTGGAGAGATGAACCCCACCAAGTACATGTGTATTCTCCAGCCAGAGCACCCCTCACTGCCTGTGTGTGAACATGCATGCCAGCTCCACTTACTGTTCACTAATCACTTCCCTTGGTGAGCAAACTCACCTTGCTCAGCTCCTGCCTCAGTACAAGGGCTGGACACCCCTTCAGAAGATCCCTGAAGGGCCCACAATTGTGAACGTGGCCAGGGCAAGCTACCTGGTCTTGAGGCACAGTCAGACACTGTTGCTATCAGTGTCGACAACTGTTACGAGTTTCTTTTCATATGTAGAGACACATTTTCAGATACTGACCAGAAAAAAACACTGGGAATGGGAGCAGTCATTTCATGGAAGACCTCACCTATGCTTTATTCTGGAATAATAATAATTTAAACAAGTAATAAATATTTCTCCAGTTTGGAAAAGCAGTATTTATTTCCATCAACAAATAAGTCTTGTTTCCAGTCACATCTGTATTGAATAATGGGAGGAGTGTTTTAAATTTCAGTATTATTTATTTTTTTCCAGTGAGTTCTTCAATAGTATCTTTTTAAGGCCTTGGTATTTCTAAGAGTTGTGTGGCAGTTTATGATACCACATTTGCTTGTAAGAAAAATACTCCCTCTTACAGTCTCAGGCAAACCAAATGTAAGCCAATCATTTCATTTTTTAATGCCTCAAGTTACTTACAGATGGATACGTTCCCTGAAGTGAATCCAGTGAGCTTTTAGTTCTAAAATACACAAGATACAGGACTCAGATTTAGCCTCAAGCCCTTTCCCTCAATGGTTGTCAAAATAAAGTATAAGAAATGTCTCCTGAAAATGTGTCTGAGATGAAGTTAAGACATTTCATACTATAGAGAGTAGCTAAACGGGGAAGATTCCCTTGTTTCAGGAAAAGAGGAGCCAGTTTCCCTTCCTTTTAGAAACTCTGACAGTCTAAGAGGAGTCTAGGTCATATTCAATTGTGCATATTATTTTAACAGATTGTCTTCACAGCAGGAAGGATCTTCTTGTTTTTAAAATAAATTCTTAACAGCTTCAATTGTGGCCACCTACAGACCAGATTTCATGCAAAATCAAGAGTCCATGTTTGAAAGGAGAAAAAAGGATATGAGAAAAAAGGAAGCTGTGAAGGGAGATAACGAAGTCCGTAACTAACTGTAAGACGTATGGATCAAAACAAGCTACAACTTTACAAGAGAAACAAATACAAAAAACAAAAGAGCTGATAAAAGGAAAGTGAATTACTTGTACGATCCTTTTAAATACACAGAAAATACATTTTCCAAAAGGTCTGCCTGATGCTGGGCTACTAGTACAGGCCGTCTTCCTAAATGTAGCTTTGATTTCAAAAGAATTGGGGATGTTCCCAGACACAAAGTGGGGATGCAGATCTTTTCTTCCCTTACCAAAGGAGAAAGAAACACTGCCATTTTTGAAAATGTGTGGAATATGAGGCAGCTGAGCCAAACACTGACAAACACCGAGTGAAATTTCAGGCAATGATTCTGCATGTTATGCCTTTCTGCTTAAACTCTCTGAGTACTACCAAAGTGGGAGGTGGTTGTTCACGTATCTCACCGTTGTGTGCCTCTGCTGCACACGTCACTTCAGCACTTTATCTCTATCCTTAAAAAGGAGCATCCAAATCAATACAAAAAAATCAGGTCAGACAACGTAATCTAAAACCCAGATTAAAATACTTTGGAGAAACCGATTAGTTTTAAGCCAGCAGTGGGAGGGCCAGCATCAATAGCTGGGAGAAGTTGAAACATGGACTAGAAAGCAACAGAAAAAGGTGAGACCTCTCCTGTCGGCAGCTGAATGGATTTAGATTGGGGAAAAACCCCTTCATCCTACATGTAGCTAGAAGCTTCCAGGAGTGTTCACAACACAAACTTAAGCATTTTCCAGGCAAATGTGGTGCAGGAGGCAGCCCCAAAACTGTTCTGCTCACCAGCCCATTAAATTAAGTGAGCCTCAAAGAAAGCACACAATGGTATGACAGGAGTACTTTGCACAGGAGCTGTCACTGCCATCCAATTTAAATGTGATCAAGCACCTTCAAACAAGGGAAGATAGCTTTCGGTGAAAGGAATAAGGAGATTAAAGATAGTTTGATAAACAGAAAAAAGAAATCTACCACATAAAAAATTGCTTGACTGGGGAAGACAGGTATAGGGATTCTTTTCTAGTTTGATTTGCTTTTCATCTAAACAAGCCAGGCCCCACCTATATCTGAACATTATTAGGAAAATCTGTTCTTTAAAGTCTTCTATGACATGTCAACTTAAGAAGTGCATAGTCATATGAAAAGACCCGCAAATAACTGCATTTTAGGTGACCACCTGACCCCTCACTCTCTAAATTGATAAACAAACAAAAATCTAGCATTGACTTTACTGTCTTGTTTATTTGGGGGGAGGGAAGTGTTGAAAGACAAAGAGAAACATAGCTCACAGCTCAACATATGAGCCAGTAGAGTACGTAAAGGCAGTATAAAAGCTAGATGAGCCCTGTATAGCACATACGACCAAAGGCTGAAAGTAGTACAGTGATGGGGGAAAAAAGGAGAAAAGAGGAGAAACAGTAATCATAAAATGTTTATCATTCTAAATCCTAGACTGCCTGAGAGAAGAAAATTAAAGTTGGCCACATTTTAGGGAATGGGTTTGCTCAGCAAGGTAGAAGAAATTTTGGATGCCCTAACTGAAAAAATCTGCTTTATTTTCTATACCATTGGAGTTCAAAATGCCACACTTCTTCATCTTTCCTTTTCTTAAAACTCTGCATAGTTCCCTGTGCTTTGCAGTTATCTCTCTGCTTTGTGCCTTTCCTGCAGTAGTAGCAAGCATGGCTTTAAAAAAGGAGAAAAAAAAATAAAAAATACTCCACAACACAATGAAATGGGAAGGCACCGATATTTCTATCCACATGAGATAAACACTCTGAGTTTTGGCAAAGATCATAGTCCATTTCACTCACATTTGAAGAAATCAATACAGGAATTACCAGCTGATCAATACATATGAAAAAAAAAAATGGGTTTGATTCGCTATTTAGTGGTGCTGTGTGAAAGAGGGCAAGTCGGTAAGCTGCACCTCCATCTCCAACAATCACTGACATACGGGTGCCAGGAATTCAGACCCATTATGTGACACCCAGTGTCCCGCCCTGCCTCCGACCTCTGACAGCGGCCTCCCTGCCCCGAGCAGAAGGCAGCAGCAGCCACTTCTGTCAGGCCCTTTCCACCTATCATCTGACTCCTTCTGAGGTGCCTCCCTGTTCCCTAGGCAATGCAACGTCACTGGGGAAGCCCTGAGTCAGCTAACTAGGATGTGGACCCTACATACAAAGAGAACTAAATGCAGGATATCCCAGGTAAACCCTACATACTGTAGGAGAATATCATGACTACCTGGCAAGTCCCTTTCACGAAGGAACCTGTTCTGACCAGCAATGTCATCTCAGGTCCAAGGGGAGTGAGTTTCCTCTCGTGACAGATGTCTGCATGTAATTATTCCCAAATAGCTGCCTCCAGGCTGCTCCCCTGACTGCCATAGTCTCAGAATTGAACCACAGAAGCCAGCTAATAAGCTGGGAGCTGCCTGAAGGCAGCCAGCTGAGCAGGGAGGCATCTCTCTGAGCTAGCAGGGAGTTCTGAGTACAAACCTGAAATCTCATCCTTTCCAGAAATTGAAGCTAGAGGAATATATTTGCCTTTGAGGAATCTCCAGTCCATTTCTTTTCCCCCATAACCATTTCCTTTAACTACTTTCTTCAAAAGCCAAGAGAAAACCTCTCCTTCCTTTCATTCAAAATGCATCAACACCCTCATCTTGGTGGTCTTCAGTATCTGAGTGTTTCAAGCACTCACAGAAAAAAACAGAGGAAGTGTATTAATTTACTGTCTTGGCTTTATTAGGCACACATCTGTGCACTCAGTCTTTCAAGTGACTACTGTAACAAAGAGGCCACCTCTACCCTCAGAGGCAGGGCTGAGGAACTCACTGGCCAGCATCACCCACCAGCAGGACTGGGCTGTATGCCTGGGGATCTTTAGCCTTTGACATAGACCCTCTCAATATCGGCAGTTCAGTCTTGTGAGCCTTTCATGCAAAATAAGACACTCAGCTGAAGGGAACGACTCAGTTGACCAAACAGTCCCATACAATGAAGCATAAAAGCTCATCTACCATCTGCATTTTTTAAAATGGTGAGTGAATGGGGAAAGAGGGAAACAGTAATAACTTCTGAAACCATGTTAGGGATCTGTTCAACCAGATTTTAAAATTACTGTCTGGAAATGAGCTGGTTGCTCCACCTGGAGCTCCCCCCCCCCACACCATTTCTGGGAAAAATATATTTTTATATATATATGTTTTAAGATGGCACTTTGTAAACCTTGCATAGAGCCAGCTGCACTCTATCATATCAAATTCTCTTCTACACTGATTCTCCCAGAAAGGTTTCATCAACTTACAAGCAGCTAGGTTGTAGCTTTATTTCCCCTTAGGATTCTGCTATGTGTCAAGTAAGAAATTGAGACTAAACAAGAAAACGTGGAGTAAAGTTTAAGTACCTCTACTGCGAAAACTGTTAAATGAGAAACAGGCATTGCAGACTACAAGTGTCAATTAGGTACTGGTTCCACTGGGAAATGACATTTTCACATTGTTTCTGCCTTCTGGTTTGCTGTTGATAAATCTGGGCTTAGAAAAGTTATCTTCTAGGTACATGCATTCTTGATGTCTTTCCTATGTAGGCCTGTCAGCACAGGCATATCACAGCTAAACTTGTTTGTCCATATCATTTGTAATTAATCAAAAAGTTAAAACACTGTAATAAAAATATCTATTTGCTTCCTCACTTACTGCAAATCTGGGGTATTCCACTGTCAGAAAGGAGTAGCAATTCCAGAAATCTCTGGCTTCTGGCACCAAAAAAAATATTTCAGTGAGAGCTGAACTGTGATTGACAGATAGGTGCAAAGCAGCCCTGAAAGTCTCTCTTATAGATTGTAAATTGCATTGCCTTTGCAAAAAGAAAAGGAGTTGGAATGACTGGGAGGCAAAACATCCAGCAAGTGCTTTACAAAGTCTGGTGAATTCCAAAAACTGAGCATAATGTCACATGCTTCCAAAAGTGCTTTCTAGGAACTTGACTCTTCCTTAATAACACAGCCTCTCCTATGTTAGGCATGTAATTGCTGTGAAAGTGCAGTGGTCCTACTGTCTAGCAAAGATAGGATCAGAAGAGAAGTATCATCCCTGACAACACTCTGCTGCAAGAGCGGCTTTCAGGGATGGGAGATGCTCTGTTCCAAACCCCACAGAAGACAGACTTAAAAGGTTTTGAGCTCAGTGCTGAAGCCTTTGCAACAATAACAAATCAGTCCATACAGAGACCTAGTTTATGAAAAATGGCTGATTGACTCCCGAGTGGCTGAAACAGTGCAGCTGAAATTGAAATTTGATCTTCTAATTCTATCTCCATATACTATTGTAATCCCATCTGTCTCCTTTCACCACTCACTCCTGGACTCCTCCAGCCTGAGATTTCTTTTTTCACTTAACCTGACACTCACATCCGAAATCAGAAAAGAAACCTCTTCTTGCAACCTGTGGTGTCATGTCATTGTGCTTCCTGAGGATGAAAACACCCTCCTGCACCAGCACCCGGATCACTGGAATGCAGTGCCATCAACACTACAATGGATGTTTCTGTTGCTTCTGCATTCCAAATGGACTGTGAATTTGACAAGCTCCTGTCATAATGGCAAATATTTCCAACAAATTTCAGAGCTAATATATTCTGATCCCTACAGAGCAAATTTTGAAAAAGAAAAGTATATTAATGTACAGCTCAGGATTGGATAAAAAAGGCAGAGCTCTCTGCAGAGAGGAATGTAACAGGGAACATACGAAGACAGAGGAAACTGATTTTCAAAACGTTCAAACATACGTTGTGCCTAAAGCAAAGCTAACATTTCCTCTTCCCAAATGCCATGAAATTGCAAGGAAACTTGGGAACACGTAGCTGAATTAGAGTCCTCGAAGACTTTGGCAGAAGGCCTATTCAGTTACTGACAAATTAAAAGTTTAGAGTTTCCCTGCAACATCTCCCCACCTCCCCACTGTCACAGAAAACAGGAAAGCCTGACTAAGTCCCATGCATATCAGTAGGTGTTGGAAAGTAACAAAACACTTGTTGACTCGGAAAAGGCAAGCAGGCATGGACAGAACCAGAGAAAAGCCACAGAAACCCTCCACGAAGAAGGAATAAAATCTGCAGATTCAGAGCCGTGCGGGAATGACAGACGGTGTTCCAGTAAGGCAGGCTCACCTGTGAGTTGTTCTTGCTCTCCAGGGACCACATAGTAAGGGATTCTTGGCTAAGTATCACTGTGGTAGAAATGCAAACACAGTTACGTAATGGGATTTTTCCTCGTAAGTGCTGCCATTGTGCAGAACACAATTAAAATAAACTTTGCAAGGAAATGGAAGTTCAATATGCTGTGCAGCAGAAGACAGCATCTTTTTATGCAGTCAGCAGCCTATGCTGTTTTGTTTAGTTACAGCCTCCAGATAACTGTGTTTCTGCACTTGCGGACAGCCAAAATTAAGCCTTTATATTGTGGGACTGACACTGATTGGCTAGTGAAATACTTCGCTGACCAAGGTTTTGATTTGGAGTTTGCTCCTTTCATTAATCCAAGATAACCGCAGTGCATTTGGTGTTCGGATCTAGCACTCTGTGCATGCTTTTGGGAAACAGGAGCTACCAACACTCCTGGGTCTGGTCTGGCCTAACACCTCTCGGCCTGACAGTAAAAGCCAGTTCTGCTTTTTATTTTACTAGACTTCAAATTATGTCAAAGATGTCAGCAGTCAAAAGTGTCACTTATAATATGGGATTCAAAAATAAGTGAGCACTTCTATGTAGCGTTGTTTATGGAGCTAAATGGTCATGCACAACTTACACATATGCTCTTACATTGGGACCAGATGTTCACATTGCTAGATTTACATGTCTGCTGAACTTGACAGCAGGGCATGATAAATATGATACAAGACTAGTCTTTAAGTTCCTCTCTCACATTTCCGCCTATCGCAACACATCTACAAGGGTCTTCTCAGTCAAAAAAGGAAGAGATGTTATGCTACCTAGAAAGTGGTATAAAAGTATAATACAGAAGTTTAAATTGCTAGCTATGAATGCATACCAGGCTTTCACCAGAAGGGACACACTGCCAAGGTCATCCTTCTCCGGGAGAACATTACTTTCCCTGGAACTACCAGGCATGAAGAATGCTTCAAAAAAGCATTTAGGCCCATGCATAGTTTGAAGTGTGTGCAGAAGTCCCTATCACCATTATAGCTGCTCAGATCCTTTAGGTACGCACATTTTAGTGCTTTGATGGACTTGAATGTCATTAAATTAGAAAGTGTTTTTTTGAGATTGCCTCAGCAACCACCAGTTGCATTTTTGTTTCAGCCCTACACTTGACATCTGAATAAGCAGATGGAAATAAAAGAGTACTTCTCATAAAAAAAAGTGTCCTATTACTATGTTTAACAAGACAAAAAATATTAGAAAAATTCAAAGGTACTCACCATATGCTGCATACAATCTACAAATGTTGACCTTGAATCAGCACAAGCAGTTCAAAAACGCTGGTTAAAAATGAATCAAGCTGAAAAGTCTTAGAAAACTTAGTCCTAACATGAGCTGCTACTTCTGGTTTTGCATAATAATAATCAGTAGTTAATTTTCTTTTCTTTAAAAGAGAAAATTGATAGGGTGAGGAAAGGAAGTGTTTACTTATTTTCAGCCATCTTTCCTCTGAATAAAATCAGCCATGCTTTCTAGAATACCATGCCTCCTCCTCTTTCTCACTACTAAGACTGCCATCTTTTACTTAGGCAGACAGACAAGGAGGGAGCATATGGCCTATTTTGCTATGATGAAAAGCCTGCAATTATAGCAAAGAATTCCCATCATAATACTGTGAAAGCAGCACCACAAAGCTTTCATCTGAGTGCTGCTTCAGGTCACTCACCCCTCTTCCTTCAAACCCTGCAGGCCTCTGCTCACAAGCAAGAGAAGTTATTACTTCCCTATTCCAGTCAATAAAGAGTTGACTTTTTAGACTGGCTCTTACAAACTATACACTTTGTAAGGCACAAAAACAACATATGAACACACCTACTAATATGATTACAGTTACCAGTTTCTGCCTGCACCTGTGCAAGGCACACACACATTAAAGCAGTTATTCAACACAAACCATCCTTCGTGGTTCTGATTATTCCTGAGCTGCAAATAGTGCACTGAGGTGAAACGTTACCTTTCCTATAAAGATCCTCCAGGGGCTTGTAATAGCTTCTGAAACCCATGCCAATCTGAATTCAACACACTGTCCTTACCTTATAGGCTTGTCAGACTCATTAGCAAGTTTTTAACTCCCCTTACTGTGGCTGTTCTGCGGGGTATAAGCAACTTCATATCACTGGTAATGTTCTGTAAGCATTTTGATGTTAACGTTGCTTTCCCTATTGATTCTGCTCACTTGGCAACATTGATTTTTTTTCTTTTCCACATTACTCTTGTGATGGGGAAGCCACACCATTTGCATAAGCTCCTTTTTTATGCCCCAAGTTCAGCTGTGGACAAGCAGGCACTGTGCTGCTAGCGGAGTTACCTGAGGCAGATAAAAAGGGTCCAGAGAGAGTAACTGATGTAGCTGGCCTACTTACTACACAGAAAGGGCAACTCAAATACATATAATATAAATACGTATATATGTCTATACATAAAATACTTCTCAGCAAAAGAGTATTATTCCTTTCTGTGTTAAAAAAAAAAATAAAAATCTTGCTTTATGAAAAAGATTGTACAGAGAGCACCTTCAGGTATGGTCACAGCATGTCACAGCTGTCCTCTGGTGGCCCATACCTAATGGATAGTATTCAAGCTGTTCAAGTCTATGCCAAGACCAGAGCAAAGTCAGTCTCAAATCAGGGAGCCATAAGTCCCTCTACAGTCTTTTATGTGTACCCAGTGAAAACTGAGGGCATCTGTGAACCTTGCCTGAAAGACCTTGAAAAAGTTTCCTCTAGTTTTGAAAGTAGCCAAATTGCATTGTAATTGAGAAAATACAGAATAGGTCCAGCCTGTTCGGATGTGTCTCTTTTTACCATTTTCAAGCCTTTTCCAGTAGCATACACTGTCAACGCAGAGATATGGGAGCGTGAAAGCATCATCACCTCTCTGTCTAGTTTTTAGAAAAGGGAACAAACAGTATTATCCCAGAATTTTTTACAGAGACTGGTATACAAGATGAATCACAGAAATTCCCAGAATATACTAAATACTACAGCATAGCCTGAGCTCTGGAGAATGCAGTCATTGCGTCCTGTACTCTCCCGTAGTACAGCTTTTCTGTGAATTTATCTGCTACCTTTCAGAAACTTACAAGGCTGATACTGCAGCCATTGAACCTTTTGAACACCCTGAAGCAACTAGAAAAACTTACCAATTGTTTTAAAAATGGCAGCAAAAATTCAATAGTCTTGATTTGTTCCAAGAAAGACTTGGCTGTAACAGAATTCCCACTGACTGCAAAGGGAACATCAACATACAGCCCTCCATACCTAAAAGCACAGTCCTGGTGCATGGCCAGGGGATCTGTACCTTAAAATACTTCACAAGAAACACACAATACAACAATTAAACAGGTCTTTAACGTGATGGAAAATTTCCTTCTATTTAAAATAGGTGGTTTAATTTTCTCTCTCAGATGGCTAATAAAAAGCTTGAAAAACATAGTTATTGGGGCTATAAGAAAAAAAAAAAGCCTTTGAAATTCTAAGATTTTGTTTTAAAATGTACTTTTTGCCCTTATGCCTCTGGAAAGTCAATTTTTTATTGCTTTTAACTACCCCAAGATGCAATTTCTTGCTGTGCTTCCAGGTTCCACCCAGTCAGTCCATGCAGTAGTACTGCAGGAGCAGACCCATGCATGCCTTTCCACACATGCTATCTTTGTTAATTCCAGTAATGCAATCCCAGAAATATATTACCACTCCATCACCACCAGTCATGTCTCTAGGTGCTCCTAAACACTTCAGCCACAGAAGCTGCAGCTTTGTAAAAGGATGCTTACTGTAATATCAAAGAACTGCACAATTCACAACACTACTGGCAGAGGTGAAGGAGACTGAATGGGGAAAAGCACATGAGACAGCCATGTAAGAGTCAGGCAGTTACTCTGAACACTGTCATAATTTTTCAAAGTTGCAACATACACTTAGGATTGTAGGCAGCTAGTTGTTTTTTTTCCAGCGTGGATGCAAAAGGTCCCTGTTAATAATATTCCATTTTCAAGACCGTTTTTGCAAACAGAATAAAACCATAGCGATACAAAGTTAGTTTTCCATATTATGTAAAAATATACAGTAGATATAAAATACACAGTAGCTGATCTGAAAGCTATTCCCATTTACTGCAGCATATCTTTACATGCTCTGTTCCTGCAGCAATCTTTTCAGTGTGTAAAACACAGGGGTTACTTGAAATGAATATTGTTAATTTAAAATGACATTAATAAGCTATTAGAGCAGAAAGGTAAGCATACTGTGACTTAAACAGATCAGTCAATGAAGGCAAGCAGCAGCCTGGAGATGTTTTCTGGAACAGGGACTCTGCTGGTGGGAGCCATTTCGTTCTGAAGTGACAAGATTTATGCAGTTATCCTTCTCTAATGTAAACTCCTTGCAGCTTAGGGGCATTCTGTACCTTTCCGAGCCTCCCGCATTGTTGCCAGCGTACAAATACAGCAGCTCCTGTGTCAGATTAACCCTAAGCAGCAAAACCCCAAGGAGGGCTGTCTGCACAGATGCCAACGCCGACAAAAAGGAGCTGGCAGGGAGCGGCTGGATGCCAGATGGGGCCAATGCATCTCCTTTTCCATTAGGACTTTAATGCTTCTGTGTGTCGCAATCTTTCTTTCTTCTATATCCACCCCCCTCCTGCATTTATTCTGATCAACCCACTTGGGCAAACGAGATCAGATTTTAATGGTTATTCAAAGATAAAAGGTCAAGAACATTTCTGAACATCTCACTTCCACCGGAATATGCTTTAGGAAAGCAAGAAGTTTTGCAGAAGAAAATTCTTTTAGCAAAAGATTTCAGTAGCAATTATCAGAATATTTTCTTTCAGTAAGGTCAGGAGGGGTCTGTGTCTACTACTTGCTTAACTAATGGTAAATAAAATGGGAGAAATAATCCAACTCTCAAAGGAACTGCAGACCCAGGTACTTTGAAACACCCCCACCACCTTTCTGCATCTTTAAAAATGTACCAATTATCTCTCTGTCAGTAATCTTTTCCTCTTCTTCGTTCTTGCTGATCCTCTGGGAGGAATGACTATTATATAGGGATAAGAGCATTCCCAGGTGGTTTTTTTTTCATATTTTTTATTTTATTTTATTTTTTACAGATACCTGTATATTTGAATAAGTAGCACATTTGAGTAAGCAGCACACTTTTAAATATTTGAAAGTTATCTTGTTGATTTGCTCTGGATAGTAGATAGCAAAACTCTACCTCCTGCACTAAGCTTAGTTTCTATTTTAAATAATCCAACAGAATCTTTTTCTTCCACCTCCCCATTGCTTCTTTTTAATATTTAATGGGAAAGGAAAATCCCTCTTGGGCAATTAAATGTGAAGTACAATAAACATAATTTTATATTGTTATATTATTAATCTAAAATGAAGGGGCATACATTAAACTGTACGGTACAGCAGAAATAAAACCGATTTAGAGAAATTCACACAGTAGAGGTGTCTGGAGATAACTTCTTCTGAATGTTGTGAGGCAAAATATATCGTGATGCTTGGACAAATTCCAACCTCCAAAGAAAATAAAGACAGAAATAAACATGTGTTTTAAAGTGTCTACAAAAACTGTCAAATGGTGATTTATTATGAATGTTATATAAAAACTGGGGGAAAATGTATTACAGAAGATTAGCTCCTTTATATGTGTGCCTTTTGAATAAGCAAATGAAGTCCCTTTGTTATTTACCAATTCATTTTAAATACAGATTTCATACAATGCAAGCACTTGGGATATTTCTCATTTTTAAAAATTAATATAGGAAGCAGGAAGATAGATTTAGAAGTGAACACAACACGTATTTGTAAAATAATTGCAGCTTATTGACCAAAACCATTAAAGGCAATGCAGACAGCAGCATTACTTGACAATCCTCATCGAGTTATTGATTCACTTCTCTGTCCCAAAAGCCCAGATGCTCAGGCTTTGTTCAGCACAGTGAACACAAAGGAAAAGGCACCTTTTCATTGCCACTGTCCAAGTCACTACTAGACATGCTCCTGTGCTACTTTTGGCAGGAAAGTATTGGTGTAAGGTGCTTGGAACAACAGAGACTAACACTTCTGACTCGGACGTGTCTTTGCAATTAGCACAAGGACTTCATCTCTGGCCTGAACAAATAGTGGGACTTCTCCAGGTGCCTCTTTTGCCCTTGTACAGGCATCTTAATTGGCATGAGGGGCTTACAACAAGCTGTATATCCCACGGTGACATCTTCATACTGCTTGCAAATGGCAAAATCCTGAAATCTGAGTTTCCTGATGGAACGCAATAAACCCACAGACCTCTTCTCACAGAGGAATGGATCCTGATGCTGTGAAAGTTCTGAGGGGCACCTGAAGTCAGATCGGGAGCACACACTTCAATAAACCAGCGAATGTTCACAAAGGAATTCAGCGTAGCAGGAAAGCCAGGCCACAGCGTGAGCAGAGATCTACATGCAGACCCTCTTATGGGCACCCAACTCATAAACTTGTCTGATTAAATTAACGTATGAATCAAATCTGAGAGCTGTAAGAGACATTAAGAACCAAGTACCTACTATCACGGAGGAAGAGACCCTTAGCTCCCCCTGCCCTGCCCAGGTGAGCTACAAACACGGCTGCACAAGCTTCCAGGACGCACAACGTGGCAACCACTGTGGGTCCTCTGCCACATTCCCTCTCCACCCAGGCAGCTGCTCATTGTGCTGAGTCTCTTCACAATACTCATTGTTTCAGAGTCACATCTCAGCCACCTGAGACTGAGGGAAACTTTCTGGGGAGGGGTTTTGTGGAAAGGAAGTTTCTGCAACTTACCGAAGCTGTTTCACAAATAGCCCTCCACCTTAGTACAATGATTCCTCTCCAGCTGACCGCAACTGCTGTAGCCCAGCTCTCAGAGATTAATTTGGTGTGTGACTTCTTGATCATCCTGACACTGTTTGACAGAGGAATTCCCAGAGAAACACCACACTTTGTAACTCTTTGTTGTAACACAGAATCAGTTATCCACAATTAAAAGCCTGATTACAGGGTCATCTTCAAATTCTTTTCAGCTGTCCCATTGCAGATCCATTAGCAAAAGCACACATGGTTTTATTTCAGATTGATTGTCAGGAATATAATCAGACTTGATTTTATGGACATTATCCATGGCATGCCTGTGCTTCTGGAATGGCGCTAACCACTTTATCACATCTCAGTGTCTAAACTAAAGAACAGTTTTAAGGATCTCTGTTTTCTGTGCATGCTGTGAACAATAACGTGCACGATGAAAGCAGCAATATATAACCACCACAGGTCCTACACCTACTTACAGCTGACTTTTGACAACTTGATGGCTGGTTGAATTTCCTTCAGTTCATTCTAAACAGTCAGAACAAAACTAGTTAGTTAACAAAAACACTATGCTGTGCAGTAACTACAGAATGAAAAGCATTTGTTCCAAGTAGGAAAATATTCGTACACTAAACCGCTTGCTGCTCCACCCCACATATTTTGTTGATTGGGCTGGCATTCATCAGAGGTAACACATTCCTAACACAACTGGGACTTCAGTGCTATTGCCTTATCCATTCCCATCCCCACCCCAAACACTATGGGAGATGAGCAGTGTCTAGATCTTTTGTCGATAACTGACCTTTTTTTCTGAGATATCTTCTTCTGTGGACATGACCAGATCAAAAAGAAATGCTCTCAATCTCCGTACTGATTAAAGAACTTCCACTGACCACAACGAAATCACCACTATGGAAAGACCATATCACAGCAGAACTGAAATACAGCACTTCAGCTGTCAAAAGTGGAAGAAACAAGAGGTCAGGCAGTGGCAGAACTGTCTGTTCTTTGAATTAGAGAGAAAAGTGTCAGCCAAGAGGCAGGCTAAAAAGCAGCTAAACCAGGTGGCTTTGCTCTCTGGAAGTCTAACAATACCAAAGAGAAGCGACCTTTAGAAGCACTCAGTAATTCATTAAAGCACGAGGGAGCCTGCCAAACACAAGTCACTGTAAAATAAAAATGTAGTTATTTTACTCAGAGTTGGGTGGAAGGGAGGAGTACAATTGGCTTCTTTTAAGGAAAACAAGAAAAGAGGAAAACAGGGTGTTCTGTTCAAAATTAGCCTTATAGGAAATAAAAGTAACGAGGTAATGGTACTAATTATGTAGAAGGGGTACTTAGGTCCCATTTTACAAGCTCAGCCACTTGCTTACAACCTACCAGGTACAACTAAGAGCCAGTATCTGTCTGATGCTGGTACCAGGCAGCGGCATGCATTCTAAGAATTTCACTCTGCAACTTCCCCTACTTGGAGAGAGGAAAACTGCAAATTGAAAGACAGCATTGTACTTCTCGGCAAATGATGGGTTAAAGATGTGGTGAAAGAAGTAAAGACAGCATGGAGAAGGGCCAGCAGGCACTAATGGTACATATGCAGAATAAAAGAGGGTCTTCCCATATGAGATCTCCCTAGAATACAACTGTAACAACTGCTCCCACTTCATTCTTCAAGGTAAAGCACACAGATAAAATGCAGAGCTGGGGAAGCTGGGACTTGAACACTTTTTCAGTCACCAAATGAGCGCTTTGTTTTTGACCTGTGATATTAGCTTATTCCTGTTCTACCTTTTGCCTTATTACAATGTTTTAACCCTTGGTGTATTCCCCCAAGGAACAATGGCTGAGAACTGACCGCATGGCAAAAAACAAGACTGATCAAGTACCACAAAACCAACAGAAACTGTCATCTGAATATTTTAGTGAATTCACATCAGCAGTACTTGCACCCATTTCATGCCTTATCCAAGTAAAAACACTAGAGAATGTGTCCGTCGGCAGGAATCAGGCAAATGAATAGCGAATCACAAACTCAAATACAGACTATTTGCAGGACTTGAATCCCACATTTGCATTCAGGTCAGAATTGCTGGTGACAGCAGGTTCCGTTCACATAAGCAGAAACAGGCACAGACTGTGGCTGCTCCGTTCGCTTTTTGACATTCAGAACATTCCTTCAGACTGCTACAGACCACACCTTGCTTTATTTCACGAAATTAAGAGACACAAAACTCAGAGCCGTTTCCAGGAAACTCTGAAGAGAGACATCTGTCAGAAAGATGACTTGCTTTCAAATGGCCTGCCTCTGGTACAGAGCCATCTGTAATGGCATTAGTGAGCATTAGGGGTGGAAGAGAGCACTTAGTAAGGAGCTGATATGAAGCCCTACGCTACAGACAAGCAAGAAGCACTTTGTGTCCAGCCTCTTCAGTTTGCTGTTGTTTCTGAAGGAAGCCAGACTCTTTGTATATGGCGTCTTTTTTTTTCTTTTTTTTTCTTTTTTTTTTTTTTAAATGCTAAACTCCATCAATTGTGTCTGCTTTATGCTATTTTAAAACCCAGCCAGAAAAGAAATCAGGAGACTTCATAACTCTCGACCCCTCCTCAACCCCACAAAACTTGGGAAAACAAATGTGCTTTTGCAAAGCTTTGTCAGTCTCCCTGAGGCTTCTTGAGCCTCTGCACTTTCCACCATGGTAACTGTCTCTGTTGCTATTTTCAGTGAAAAAAGAGAATTCCCTCACTTAACTGCATTGTCACAAGAGATTAATGCAATGTGGGAGCTGGAAGAGAGGGAATTTAGTTTGCTTGGCTTTGTTCAAGGTAATTCAACCAGTTCCTTTGAAATAGCCCTCTGGCACCTAAGCTTTCTCACCACAGAAATTATCTCCTCACTGTGCTAACCCAAAGGTGATACCAACTTTCTACTAAAAGCATCTAAAATCTTAAGCTGTTTAGAAAACTCTCAGCAAGATCTGACTGCCTCTTCTCTCTTCCTTGTATTGAGCTAACATGATGACTCTTCCCCACCTGTGCCTAACAGACACGAAAAGCAGAGCAATGCAGGTACATCTCTCTTACAGTGCTTTGCCTGGGAGCTGTGATGATTTACTTCAGCCAGGGAAGGCTTCACTTCCCTCGGAGAGGAACCCAGGGCAAGCAGCTGTGCTCTCTTCTCTCCACAAAAGCAGGTTAACCCTCAGCCTGCCAAGAACCATACTAAATTTCACCAATGGCTCAGCCTCTTTAGTACTCACCACGATCCCGCAGGGAATTTCAGGTGATCAGCATCCTTTTAGATTGTACACTTCTTTTTCCTTTATTCACTATACTTCCCCCCTGTGTACACAAACACTTTTCTGGTCACATCATCACTCAGTATAAATCATCACGGCTTCACAGCAAAGGGAAAAAGAATAAAGGTATTCACATAGACAGTGTGTGTGTGCTGAGAAGCTTGGGAAAATCCCCTCAAATTAAAACATGGAGTTAATTCACCAGTATTCCAATAAACACTGCAGGCATCTCAAACTCCTTTAGGATATATAAAGCATTAAGATTGCTGTTGATGTTCAGAATTGCCAGAAACACAGACTATATCTAAGAAGCACAGAATGGGATGGGAATGAGCAAAATGAAAGTGTACAGAGGCTCAGAAGTTAACCCACCTAGTTCCCTAGTTATCTAAGTTCTTCACATGTCCTATACGTCTGCCTGTGTCTGTGTCTACAACATCCTGGGAAGCAGGCTGTCGAGGTCACGCATACAGCAGAGTTCACAAACTCAGTACTTTACAGCTTTTTTCATCCCAATGGCCGTCTTCCACTCACTGCTCTTACCTCATAGCACGGTGAAAAAATTACCCAAAATATGGCAGGTTGATATTCAAAGTCTTTCACTTCTTGCAGGGACTATAAAACACATTCCTGATTAAATTCTCTAACTTTTAAACCACAAGGTGTTACCTAACCTCCCTGATAAAGTTTCAGAATACTTCCTGGATCACAGGAAATCAGAAGACAAAAGACAGTGAACTACTGCATAGTGTGCTGACTGAAACATCTATACAGGAGAACAGAACAAGAAGCTAATTCCGAGGACACTTAGCATGAGATAAATAAGCCTGAAACCCAGGTTTTCACTGTTACAACAAGAGTTGGCTACCACGTTACTTCTCACTTCTCTTACTTGCTTGGCCTCAGTTAATATTTTGTTGTCCATTGAAAATCAAAAAACTCAGCAGAATCTGATGGCTACAATAGTCTACTAGCCCATACCACGTGCAGACTGTGGTCCTGCCAAGTTAAGCAAAGTAAAATCTTGTGTCTCGCATCCTGGATATGAGCTGTTAACATTGATGTATTCAGTAAAATCTGAAGAGTAGAAAGAAGAAAATAGTGTTCATCCTCCTTCAATGGTTTTGCAAGAAACGGGTGCTTTAAGTGCCTGATTCTGTCCATAAATATAAATTGCAAGATAAATTCAGAGCTAAGAACAAGATTCAGAAAGGACTTGGTCTGCTCAAAGTAGGCACTGCAGTTACCCACAGTTTTCTGTAGGTAGCTCAAAGACAACTACATTCCCTCGGTCTATTAGGCAGCACTTTCCCTAAGTAATGCATTCATAGCACACACTTTAACAGGCTTTCTCTCATGGCTGACTCAGCTCCCTAAATATCATGTGTTTTTCCTCCTGTTCTCCATCTACAGTTCAGAATCCAGTTTATTTTAAGCGCAGTGATATTCAGACAATAAGCAAACTGCTGGGGATGGTGTTCCATGCATATTTTAGCTTCTCATGTCACTTGGATGTCCTAGGGGTACAACATCAACTCTCTAAAAATAGAGGGAGAGAAAGAATGGAGGAGTTCTGTTTGTGTTTGTATTAGCTATCATCTTAACTGAAGCAGATTAAACGTGGTAGAACTTTGAAGAACGAGCTTCCCCCAAGCCTCGCTGCTGGAATATAGCTCCCTTCTGTGGAGACAGCACGTCACACAGGCACAGACTGGCTAATTTTTCCAGGAGCCTGAAGAAGTGACAGGAGGGGAAAAAACATTTCCTAATTTTCAGACAGAAAGCAATACATAGATACAGGAAATGCTTGGATTAGTCTACCATTATCTTGCCATGAAACATCATTGCCTAATGCTTCATTTGATGGTAGTCTCCCAGCAATAGCTTCTATTTTGAGGGACACAAACAAGTGGCTCCAGAATACATTCTGCAGCAGAGGACTGTGTGTTGAGGGTTTAAATTATCTGCATATCTTTAATCTTAATCCACAGAGCAACGAAGGATCTGCTAGTTATTTATAGATGGGCTGGGGTGAGCTGCTGTGAGCAGGGTAATTGAAACAGTATTTCAGCCTGTCTGCCACTGATTTGGGTAATAGCTGCTGTTAGCTATGGCATAATCACAACACTAAATGGAAAATAAAAAATAAAAAAATGCATTAAACACATGCTTTTATGTTATGTTTTACGATCGCATCTTTTTTTTTATTGTATTTCCAAATTCTGTTGTTCCTTCCTTTCTGAGATCAATTTACTTGCCTGGCAGCAGTTTGCTATATTAAAGCTCAGGAAAGCTGATCTGCTTTCTCTTATTCTCTGGATTAACAGAGCTTTCAGCTTGAGAGCTGCTAAATTCCAAAGACTGAGGGCTGTGACCTCTTTTTAAAGTTGCTGTTATGCTATAGAATCATTTCATGCAAATTTTTGTCCTTTAAATAATAATCTTTATTACTCAAAAATATGATTTTGTTCTTTTCTCAAGCTGCTAAAGTAGCATAAAGAAATCTCAGAAGAACCGGTCTATGAATTTTTCAGCAAATGTTGTTAATTCTGCTATCTATTACTTGTCATATACTACATTTGATATTTGGCCATGATTTCAGTTAAGTGCTCTAGTGCTGTTGCAAATCAGGAGAGATACAGAATGATTTACAACCGTATCCACTACTTCCTCTCCTTCTAAAGGAGAAAGTACTCCCAGGCAATGTATATTACCTTTGGATGTTATGCCCAAGTGCCTTGCAGTTCCTCAGCCAAGTGACAAATACTGGCTTAAGTCCCCGCTTTTCCAATCTTAGTGACTTCTGGGTGGGTCATACCCATCCTGTATTTTCGCAGGAACCTGCTGACCCATGACAGCTTTCCCATCACTCTCTTGCGAACTGACATCATAGGCCCCTGTGCCTTATATTCTGCTCACAGCACCCAAATCTGTAAACTTTTAGTCACTGAATGCAAAATGACAGTCCCTTGGGAAACAGACTGCTCACCAGATTTCCCGAGTCTATCCACATTTGTGCAGACACATCTGCCTTCAACAGAACAGACATCCAGGAACTCTTCCAGCTATAATGCCTGGACCAGGAAACAGTCATGATCTACCCTGTGCTGGAACAAGGACGTGGAAGTCCTGGAGCAGATTCCCTAGAAAAACAACCCTAGATTCTGAATGCTCCAGAGCAACTGAGATAGTGGGAACCGGCTTGACGCTGCTAGTGCTCCAAGAATCATTAGCACCACTGCTCAGGGCTCTCGAGAGCCCCAATCCAGGGCAACACACCAGTTTTAATGGCAGCAAACCAGATTCATTTCCAGTAATTACTGCATGCGTTTTGTCAGAAGGTCCTCAAAACTGGCAAATTTATGTGAAACGTCAAACTTGACAAATATGTATTTTCCTAAGAAAAATTGACTTCAAAGGATTTCCAGCTTGCAGGCCTTAACTGTCAAGCATGAGAACATACACTTCTAGGCATCCCAGCCCCAGAACCACCTCTGCAGCAAACCCGTAGGCTGCAGATCTGTTGTCCTCAGTCTCTGAATTTTAAATGCTACATCTTCCATTACCTTGGGAGCCATTGAGACTAGAGTCTTAAAGCCTTTTCTCAGGCTCAAACTTTAGTCCTCAAAACTTAATCCAATTCTGAGCTCTGCTCTGACTTCTAGACGTATCTGACAATATTCTCTTTCAGAATCTCCTACTAAAAATCACAGACATCACCATCATGATATTAATAAGAATTTGAGAAGAAGGGTTTGGGCTGAACATAAAAATTCACTTGTGATCTAGCTGGACTCAGTCTAGTTTACTACCTCTGTAATACCACCCACTCAAAGATACTGAGGAACGACTTTTTAGAAGCATAACTATGAGCTACCAAGTATGAAATCTAATATTTGCACAGGGAGCAAAATTCATGAAGTGCAGCCAGGCTACCCAGCATGCAGTCACACACCAATTGTTGGCTAAAGGCAGGCATTTTATTCAGTGCCATTTGCCACGTTCCTTTCTATATACACACTCTTTGAAATGCAAAAAGAAATTCTGGTATTTCCAGAAGGAAACTCGGAAAGTCAAAGAAGAAATCCTGCTGGGATGAGGGGTTCAGCCAAATGAATCAAAGGGACACATGTGCCACCAGAACACAGAGGGCAACAAAGATCTTATCATATATCCATTAGCAGTAATTTATCACTTTTCTTTCTCAAGAGATAGCATTGGGATTTTTTTTTTCCAACTCCAACAAGAACCTGTTCTGAGAACAGAACAAAAAAGTTTTGTGGCTTGTTACAGGGAAAAATACCATCATCTGCAGTATCTCAGAAGAGGTCACTTGCTTCCTTGGAAAGATCACAGAACAAGGAAGAAATCATAGTAAGGGCACTCTGATTTATGAGTGCCTAGAGACCCACTGAGAAAACCTAATCCCATATAACTGCTGTGCAGAAGCTAAAAGGCAGCCATTTAACCTTTGGACTGCCACTGCTACACAACCTAAAAAAGCATCCATGTGAAGCCTTGAAATGATGGAAGTTAGAGTTGGGAAAGACTTGTTCTTCTAGCATGGAGTCTGGCCCCCTCACAGTGCCAGAAAGAGTCCCCAGACAGATAATTCATCAATTACAGATTTAAAAAATCGCATTTCTAGATTTGAAAATAATACTCCAAGGTAGACAGTTCCTCATCTGAGCAGCCAGTACTAATGTATTTTTCCGTTGTACAGTCACTCACTGCTCCTGACACAGGTTCATATTACCGTGGTAACTTCTTTTTCATAGCAGAGACGTGTTCTGAGGAAGCCAGGATATAATTTTACAGACACATAGACTTGGGTGAACTCTGCCTTAAGGATGTTGTTATTTAATGGTAAATACACTACTGTACACAGCTGCAGGGGGGGTGAAATGTTACTTTTCAGTCTAAAAAAAATGTCTACGAGAGAATAGAACTGGTAAAATTAAAATCAGACAGATAAAGTTGTTCAGGTATGATAGTCACAAGGGCTCTGGCAAGGCCACCAGCACAGCAAGGAGGCACCCATAAGCACAATGCCCTCCCAATCACTGAGGTTATCACGCTGCAAAATGAGCCTCTGGAGGAGCAAACCTCTGCAGGTCACTGTCCCAGGTGGGTCTTGCTACAGTTACTGCCCCTCTTCAGCAAGTCACCACACATTAAACCAGGTATTAGAGATGAACTTCTTCAAATGCGTTCCTTTAGCGGAACATGCATTTCCCAGAACAGGACTCAATATTTTGTCAGCCTTCCTCCACCCTGTGCTCCTTCTGTTCTCGCAGTAATGCAGCTGAGCCCAGCCAGCGGCCAACCCTGCCTCCTGCCCTCTCTGCTACGGTGCCTGTGTGGGAAGCCAAACAAACCTCTGAGCCATCAGGTGCATGTCGTCCCCCAGAAAACAAACATTTAAAAAAGGATTTTCTTCTGTCTGCCTGTATATGGTCTTCCTTCCAGAAAGGCCTCCTTCCTCTGTACCATTCTTCAGCACCATGTCCATACGAGCTCCTCACATCACAGGGTATTTTCAAGTTCATGCTGTGCAAGGCTTAAACTCGCTCATACCTCAGTGTACATTCATGCACAGCAGCATGTGGAACAGCGGAGAGGAGAAAATACGACAATTCAATGACTATTTTGTGATGGATCAGAGCCTGAAGGAAGCCGATGGAAGAGCAATGTGGTTTGCACACCATACTGCTCAAGCAGTTCATAAGAGAGATTTGTACCTAGAGAAAGATTCATTAGAGATCCAGCATACTGCAACAGTTTGAGAAAAATAGAGAAGGGAGTTGAGAAGAATGCCACGGTGAAATACAAGCCTTTTTTCTTCTAAAGTGAAGGCGAAAAACTTTAAAAAATGTATTGTGAAATTGCCAACCAATTGTGGCATCTGATAAATAAGAGATGGACTCCTGGAGGCGTTCAGCACTCAGATGCCAATACATCCTCGATATTATGAGAAGTTTTGTGCATTCTTGGGCCCTGCAAGTCCTCAACACATATAGCTCAAGAGCTCTGCTGAACACAGGTGGGCTTAAAATATGTTTTAAATCAAATACTTGCTTACATTCCTTGCTGAATCAGAACCCAAATCCTCTGTGTTGGCACAGCCTCGGTTATACACAGTCAAGAATTATGCCAGGGAGAATGAAGTCAGTCATTTCTAGTGAAAATAAACAAGCTTGCAAAGCTATCAAGGACCACAAACAAGAAGAAGAGAAACAAGGCCAAGATTTTTATCTGTCCTTGAATCATGGCAGAGTACAAAGGAGGAAGCAGTGAAAAATCTTTCTTTTCCTCTGCTTTTTCCTCGCTTGGCAGGATGAGTGGGTGTCCGCAGCTCCATTGAAATCGGATTATCTCACTTTCAGAAATGAACTCGCCAAGGAAACAGTTGCTTATCATGAGGCTGCAGATAGGATGCTCCCCAGCCCACCCACCCCCAAGAACCCAGGATAAGCAGTTAATATGCAGGACTAAGCAAGTGTTTGTTCTCCATCACAGAAGATGACTATTGGTAAGTTTCACTACCCCAATTTCCTGCTGCTTCCTTTTTCATGCTGCTTGCCCCAAGGTAAACTATATAATTTGAAAACAATGTCAGTCACATTCCTATTACTCTACTAAAGACGTACAATTCTCTATAAATACTTCTGGTCAAATCTCTTAAACCTTTCTCTTTAACAAAATAAGCAAATTGTGACTTTAATTTGAAATATAAATTGATTATTGTAATTTTCATTTTCATTGTATAATGACTGTGATTAGGCTACAGCACTGTTCTTGCTTCCTTCATGACCCTCAGATGCAACACTGAACCACACCAACTCCTGAGCCTCCACACCAGCATGCAGCCAGCTTCAAGCACGGGTAAAATATGTGTGTCTGCACCCTGCCACACAGACATACCTGTTAGTCAGTGTTCAGTCCTGTTACACGTAGCACATCCCTTGCATATGCACCACAATGTAAAAGGCAAGTCTTACTAGCTAAGAAGTGGCATGGGGGTAGCTTGGCTGCGGTTCATTTTGGATTGGGTTTCTCAGCCCCAGACAGTGCTCTGCTGTGGCAGCACTAGCAGCTTAGTGCTAAGGCCTGTCACCCCCGTGGACAAGCCCTGGCTCTCTGGGCAGCACAGAAAGCCCCAAAGACAATCCTTGCTACAGCCACCCTTGGCTGAGCAGGCAGAGCTCTGTAACGTGCTGCCAAGAGTTAATTACGTCCAGCCCTTGGAAATAAGCACATAGAAGCTTATTTAAATATTTCAAGCCTTTTTTTTTTTTTCCAGAAGAACTACATAAACTACACAAAATATTTTGACATGGATACAAGCTGAAGAAACACATAACCCAAGTGCAGAAGAACCAAACTACAGGGAGCACTTGTTCCTAGAAGGCGCACAGAAAATGCCTGAAATTTTCTTCAGCACTTAGCTGATACAACTCTGCATCTCACAAAATCAGGTCCTTCCACAATTGCCTGTCAGCTTGCGAGGATATTAGAAAATTCTGCCTAAAACCACATTTCAAAGGATACGCTGAGGACCGATTTTGAAGTATAAAGCAATCAAAGAAAACAGACTTGAATGGTAACTTTACTGAGCGTCAGTGAAGGTGCTCATGAAAGTAGCCTTAAAGATTAACTTCATCCTGCCAAGAATAAGTCACAAGGACAGTGAAGAAGCTTAATATGTTGGGAGAAATGAACCTTGGAGTACCAGAAACGTACTGGACTGAGACCTGTAGTTCAGTGTCAGGGACTCGGTTTGTTCCTAAAAATGCTGATACAGTGGAGACCATGACCCAGAGACTGCTGAGCTGAAGGAAACTGCCACTGAATTTAGTAGGTTCTGGACCAATAATCAACCTTTTTCAGCAGACCAGTGGCTTGGTATTCAGATGATGGATTACATGACTACTATGTTCCTGAAAGAGCTGCATGGTCCCTTCCATCTCAGACTGACAGCACTAGGGATTGATGAAGTCTGGAGCAGAGCTCCAGCTGGTGAAATCAAGCAGCAACCAACCTCCTTCTTACCAGAATGAGTCAGGAACTTTGTCTGTGTCTTTTGCATAGTCAGACACTGACACCACTCAGCGACACCAAGAGACAGCAGGAAAAATAAAACAAAACACAACAAATTGCATCTTGGGTTTCCAACTTAAATACTGAAATGAAGCTAGGAAAAAATGGAAGGAGCAGCAAGTCATGCCATTTGCTCCAACTTTTGGCTGTTGCCTAATAGGGGTCTCAAAAGACACCAATGCTATTCAGTGTCACTGGTTTGCAACAGTCCTCATCCTTGCTGAGCACCTGGTGGATGCTGTGAGGTTCTGGTCCCCCTGCCAAGCACAGAGAAGCCTGCCTCACCGTGCACTGCATTCTGTCAAGAATTCTGTCAGCCTCTGCATTCCGGCAAGTCTGAAGGGAAGGGAAGAAAAGGCAAGACTAAATCCTGTTGCTACTGCACAGCTCAGGAAGCATGAAGTATTTATCAGGTTGACTGAACCAATTACTTTGCCACTCTCAACAGCAACCTGTTAGATGAGTGCTGCTACTCCTGGCAGCGTAAGGAAGCTGCAGAGCTGGAGAGAGGTCACTTCACTCATTGCTCACTCAGCTCCTGCTTTGTATGACTAAGATAACTATGCAAATAGATCCCAGAAGGAATTAGAGCAATAATCTGTTTGTGAGATGGGTGGGTGTCTCCAGACACACATGGGTGCCTTTCCCCTGAATCACAGGATTAATGAAGATATGCCTAAGAGTCTCAAGGTGAATCGCAACAGAGGCATCGATTTTGCAAACTGCTGAACTGAAATCCAAATTAAATGTGAGTCCTGGAGATAAGTAAAGTAACCCTTAAAGCTGTAACACCCTACTGCCCCTCCCAGTTTTCAACTTCTCTTTCTCTCCTCCTCTGCACCAGATTGATATGAATTACTCGAGAATCACCACCTCCCTGGGGCTCATCTTTCAGCTGACAGAGAAGAGGTTTTCTTCTGTCATCCAGTAAATTGTCCTGTTTTTTCTTCCAGTTTTAAAACTTGTTGCATTAATCTTTAAGGACAAGATTCCAGATTCATCATTATGGCACAAATTCTCCTCACATTTTATAATAATCAGGAAAAAAATACAGTAATCAATAATGATATTCAAAAAGCCTTGTGTGTGTGTAAGATTCTGCACATATCTAAGTCACTGAATTTTTTATGCCTCTATTACCAATCTGTTCTCAGAAATGGTAGTTGTTCTTTCTGCCTTTTTTAAGCTCTTATTAAAAAAATTATAACTACATACCCTAAGCGAACCAGGCTTTGTTAGCTGGACTGTACCATTCCCTTGAGGGAACTCTCTCTCCAACCAACAAGAAAGTGGTATTTCAGGCTGTAATTCTTATTGCAGCTTAAAACAGAAGTCCTCAGCAGTAGCAAATGAAAGAAATTATTTTAGATAGATAATGAGTTTCAAGGTGAGCACCTTACCCCTGGCACTTTTCAATTAAGAGTGCAGGACTTGTGCATCCTGATGATATCACTGACAGTGCTGTTCTAATACATCTTTAGAGGATTGCCCTCAGGGCTCTAGTTTCTTCAATCCACATCCTCTTCCCTTCCTACCAGAGGTTCCTGCTGAGTTTCTGCCAACCCATAATACTTCAACCTCTCTCATGCTTTCCACTTTCTTTTCTTCCTAACTAAAAATGAACAAACATCTTTTAACCTACTTTATTATTGTTGCTCTCCCAGCTGAAGATCCCAGATGTGAATAGGCTGTTTGAACATCATCAAGAAAGTGGTGATGGTTGAAGAGAACTGTATTAACGGAACGGCCCGAAGATTTTTGTCGGTGTTATGTTGTGGGACTCCATAGAGATTGCCCCACTTCAAGCCTCAAAAGCCTGAAGTATGCTCACCAGAAGAAAACCAGCAAAAACCTCTCTATGAATAAAGACACATCTTTCCCACCTCTCACACCCAAGCAAGTTTTACTCCAAAAAAACAAAGTCTGAAATCACTACAAGACAATTTTGGGGAGTATTTTATGTATTGTAACTGCTTATAACAATCAGCTTAAAGCCAAAACTGGACTCTGACTAATACTGGAGACATCCTTGCCTGTACCTACCTGTTTTACAAGGCTGCTTTCCCAAGGTAAAAATAAAGCCACTGGAACACCCAGAGGGGAAGAGTTCCTGTTTGCCATTCCAGGATCACATGGATTCGCACTGCTCTTCATTCCTCTACCTCCTTTCACAATAGATAAATACAACCAAATCAGAAGTTCCTCTAATTAGATTCAACATCTTGTCACAAGGATGAAAAGTTCCCGGTTGCAGATACTGCTGTAACCACTGACAGCTGTGGGATAATGATTATTGTTAATAACAGCTACAAATATGCCTGAAATGGCACATGGTCCTTGAGGAATGAACCCAAAGAGATGATTTATTTCTTGGCTGATGTTAGATTAATTGTTCTAATGGTTGTTTTGTAATTAATTTACAACAACTGAAAGTTCTCCGTCTTTCTAATGCAGGGAGAAGCCAGATCCCATGAACAAGGCATGAAGGTTAGGAAGGATGTAATAAAGAGTCAGCATTCACAAAGGAAAGCAGCAGGTCCACTCTTCACGCCATCCCCTGGCAAAAAAAAAAAAAAAGTGCTTAAAAATCCCAGTGCCTTTACAACAGGACATGGGTCTCAGTTTCTACTGCATGCTTTATAAGTCACTGCTAGGAATAGGGAGTGATATCTCTGGACCAACACATCATTTAGAAGAAATTAAGGCAAAATGGCACCTTCTCCAGTTTCCACTAGTGCAGAATAGTGCTCCCCCCACCAAAACCTCTGTTTTGGACTATACACAGCCATTCTCCAAACCTAGGTGAAATGGTTTGGATGTTGCAGGAAGAACAACAATTTCTCAAGACATAATTAAAAAAAAAAAAAGACAAAAGCTCAAAAACTATTAGGATTCTGCTCTGATCCCCACTTTCAATATAGGTGGACTTTCATGCACGTGAAAGATTTATGACAGGGAGTCACAGAATCTCAGAGTTCATCAAATGACAGCTTTCACTTAGGATCAGTCTGGATGGATTGTTGCAGAGGTATGGTTTAGTTTCACATTTTTCCCTCTTCATTTTAATAATTTTGGTTCTATTGAAAGACCAGCTATGTGAATGCTGGAAGTTTCAGGTAAAGCCTTCTCCTCATCCAAACCACCTCACGGGAAGGAACCTCAGGATAAAGGCAGTGGGAGTGGAGACACCCTGCTTCTTCCCAGTGAGCAGGGAACGTAGGGAAAGATCCAATGGCATTAAATTTTAGTAAGTGTAAGCATCGTATTCCATTATTCTAGTTCCTCCCTCTGGTATTCTAGAGACTGCCTAGTTATACACACCAAAGTCTCTGCGTACAACAGATGCAGAAATGCCCTTTAGGATGACCGAAGTTCACAAATACTCTCTCCCTCATCTATTTTCTAGCCAGGCAGTATGCATTTACAGCATTAAAGCCCAAAGACATGACAATACTCTGCAGTAATAACATGGGAAACATTTCACCTGCTGATTATCTAGCTCACCTAGAAAAAAGAAAATTGAAAATGATTCCCGCTTTTTCAGTAGAAGCTTCTCCTTTTTTAATTATTATAATGGCAAAAATAATTACTTTGTACATTTAAAAATAGCACTAAGAATACTCCTATTTCCTTGCAAAGTTAACATAGCATTGAAGTGAGTTTGTGTCATGTTTAGGAGCTAGCAGCATTGTTAAGTAACTCTTTACTGCAAGACCAAGCTCTGATCTCAATTACAACCCTAGCAAACAGATCTTCTGCAAGCATGTTGCTCACAAAAATTGATGAAGGCAGCATTTGGCCTGCACAACCTTTACGACTCCTGACAGGTCCAAATTAATACATCTCGCTTCTCAGATACTGTAAGTTCACAGGCCAACAGCTAGGAAGCTCATTATAGCATTTATGAGTTGCTTGTAATTAATATTCAAGTCACTAGAATGCCAAGATATAAAAATATGTTTAAGTTCATGATTTCTTCTGCAAATACTAGTGTTTTACATCCACAGTGCAAACTCAAGCAAAGTATACTTCAGCATCTTCACTTTAGGAAACATAAACCATAAATATGGACCTTTACTTTGCAGTGATTGCACAGAAGTATAATCTGTGCCTCTAGTAACAACATCAGGAAGCATAACATATAGAAAGCAGCCCGTCTACCTCAAAACAGGTGCCAAACAGCTTGAACATGCCCCCTGGAGATACTGATAGGGCCTGGTGGGAGAAGGCTAAAATTGGAGGCCTCCGATAGCTAACCTAACTCACATGAGCTGTGCGTCATTGAGTTGTGTATTAGCAGCCTTGGAACTTCAAAGACAGCTAGGAAGTGCTTTTCCACTGGAAAACAATCTTTAAAAGTAGAAGAAAATCATGCTGTACTGACCAAAATGCATTGCCAGTAAGACTTTGTAATCACGTTGCACAATTTTCGTCAGCTGAGAAGAAAACCATTCAGAAAGGCTTCTAGTCAGATTTTAAAACCTCTGCAGGTTCACTCAACCCAAAAATTCAAAATAAAGTTCAGGAAAAGGTAACCCATGCAACTCAAAAATCAAAGCTACCTATTATTAAAATGCATACGCAACAGCACCACCAGCTTCCATAAGTTAACTAATACACAGCAGGCTTTTTTTTTTCCCCTCAAATTCATCCAAATCCAGATTTTTTTCACAGAAGAGTATAAAAATTATTTCAATTCCTATTTCTGATAAGAATAAATGGAAGAAACCTTACTTTTTTCTCTTTGCTCAGCAAAAACAAGCTCAAATAAGTCAACTTTCTTTACTTTGTGTGGAGACAAACTTTGATTTGATTTTAAGCAAACTTACACAGCTAAGAGTGACAGAAGTGGAAAAACATTTGTTGTATTTATTACAAGCTGACCAGACTTATGTAACATATAATATAATATTTAGAATAAAACACAGGTATAACAGATACTTTCCATGAGTAACTTCTTTTTTTTTTTTTAATGTCAAACATCTGTTACATACTGGCTCCTAAAATCTGTTGGGAAATTACTCCTGAACTAATCAATAAGAAAGCTTACAGTGATAACTTAATTGAATCAGTGCATAAGAAATAAATGGTCTGAGGAACAGCAACCCCTGTTCAATAACCTATTAATCTGTCATCTGTATTAGCCACTTACCCTGTCCTGTCATTCTGCAGGAGGCAGAACAGAAAAACACTGGGGAAATCTTCTCAATTAGTTTAACCACATGAACACCAGAGACTGCTTTGGGTAAGCCTAGATGACATTATGAATCAAAGGCCAGCTGTTTGTCTAAGTATACACTTACCCCACCCTAGCTGCATTACAAAGAGATTTTTGGAAATTTTTCAGGGTTGGGGAATCAAAGAGGTCAGACAGAAAAAAATTGGTCCTACCGTAGTTCTCACTCCTGATGCAGAAGGATCAAGAGGTTCTAGTTTTAGCTGAGAAGCTCATCTCCTGACTTGAACTAGGAGATGCCTTGCTGCAACAGAAAGTGAGCAAAAAGACCTACATGAAAGGTCTAAGACCTAAAGAAAGACCTAAAAAAGACCTAAAATGAAATACAATACCTCATTACACATGCCATTCCTTAACTTTTAATTTTGGCCAGAAATACACAAGCAAGAGGTGTTAACACTTCTTATTCCAGGCAAAAGCAGGAAATTCAAAGGCATACAGGACACACAGAGATAGCTATAAATTTAAGGGTAGGACTAACTCTGGCAATCACTTAATTGGGTCTGCATAAGAGTGCATGGAATGCTGTCCCAACAATTTCTATACTGGAAGCAATAAAACGCAGGTGAATTAAAAGAACCTCTCTTACAAAACAAATTCTTATTTAAAGACTGGAAGTAGTGATCAACAAATCACTTTCCTCAATAAATTACTGTAGAAGTTAATTAAAATGTATCCTTTATGTTCAGTTTCTTTGGCATCCAACTTCCATGTAGCAGATTGTTTTATCTTATGATACATCCAGGCAAAGGTCCAGCAGTATTTTTTTTCTAGATAAATTGATAGAAACTGCAGGCAATCTTTTTGGTACACTGCCTCATACATCTATGCCATAAAGAAAAAGGCACTGGCATTACTTGCATTCAGATTTTTGCTAGGGGTTGGTATCTAGAAGGTTTGTGTTCCAGTTGCTAGCATGTGTCACAGCTCACGCTGATGTGTCTTTCATCATAACCACTGCCTACCCTGGCTAGACTAACTCTAGCCCAGGAGTCCCACGTGTGTTGCCTTCATATCTTCATTCTGTGGTGCAGACAGATCTACTCTCTAAGTATAAAAGCTCTTCAGTTTTCACAAGTTTTCTCTCCAGATTGTGTACGTGATGAAAGACACCTCGCTACTGTCTCTGATACACTAAAACAGGCTGCAACTCTGTAAACTCTCTCAGGAGGATACTCCAAAAGGTCTATAGGTGCAAGCAGAACAAAGAAATCTTTTTGTTTTCCCACAGCCCAGCTTCTCCTCCAGACCCCTCTTTCCTCCCTTGGTCACCTCCAGACACCAAATTCCTCCCTCCCTACCCCAACATTCACACAGGCTTCCTCTCCCCCTGCATGGCAGGGTAAAAGCTGACTCTGCATTTGCCAGGTGTGTGCAACGCAGGCCATGCTTCCCCAGCAGGGGTTGGCAGGGACAAGCCGCTCACCCCTGCACACTGCTCGCACAGCTATCCTCTGTGCTCCAGCCTGGACAGAGAAGGCAGCCCCTATACCTGGGCAAACCCACATTTTGCCTAGATCTGTAGCTTGCCCTGCAGCTACACTCATGCGGATCTCCTGATGTCAACGAGCGGGAGTTGTGTGTGTTAGGGTGAACTGGTTTCTGCTGCATGTCACATTAGAGCTATTTAGTACTGGCAATTTCTATATTTATAACACACCAGCAGAAAGTTAAGTGCTCCAAGGTCCCTGGAATCACACACCTGTCTTCCAGGATTACTTGTCATCAAGGTGTCAGACCCAGGAACATCACTATGACAGGTTGTTAAAACCGGCAAGTTAAAAGATTCTGCTAAGTCAACACTCAAATGACTTATTAACCACTCATTTTAATATTTTAAGTTGATTGCACATGGAAGTGCAGAGCCTAACAACAAACAAAGAAGCCACCTGCAATGCAAAAGCATAGACAGCATTTTGCAAAGTCACAGCAAAACATCTGTGGTTCTGACCCTCAGTTCCACCTACAACTGACTCACATTTGCACTACTCCTGGTCATCTTCTACACAGAAGTAGTCAAAATATGTGAAAACTCTGATCCAGGCATGCTTTTGTTTCATATCATTATCTTATTTGCAGATGTTTTGTGAATACTCAGGTGGCTTCTACTCCGATGTACACACTTTATGGTGCAGGAGGCTTACCAGCAACCAGCCTCCTCCAGCCTCAGCTACCATAAGAAGGTATTTATTTCATCTAGTGCTCTCATCACTCAGCTGCTTGCCTGCTGACAGCTGTTACCAAACTGGAAAGAGCCCAATTTTCTGGCAGAACTGCTTGGGAAAGCACCTCTTGTTTCAGAGAAAGAAAAAAAAAGTAGAGGAAAAAAAAAAGTGGGTTGGCCAAAGGGAATAGTCTTGGTAAGTATGGGGGATTTGGTGAGGGTGGTAGATGGGATGCCCTCTGAGGGGTCACACTGTCTCATACACACAAGTCCCTCAGCGCACACTAGTGGGTGGATGTTTTTAATGGTGCTTGGGCCCTTTCACATCAGACTCTACTGCAATGCAGCCACCAAAGCACAGCACAGCAGAAGCAGGTAAAGGTTCGTAGGTGGATCTGCCCACACATTTCTCCTTAACTAAAAGCATGCCTTGAGCCTTCAAAAGGGCTTACACCCAAGCCCTTAATACTATCAGTGAACAGTTCTAGATGTTTAAGCATGGTTCTATGGCAGCATGGGTAACAACCAAAATGTTTTTAGGAAGCTACTCTTGACAACACAATATTGCCATATAAAAGCCTCAGCCTAAGTTCTGAATTTGTACATTTATAAATAAGATGAACTTTGTTTAGGGAGATACGGAAGGAAATAGGGACTAGAACAGAAAGATGGAGTGACTGATGCCATAATATAGGAAAGCAATACATAAGCAATGAGACTAGGAAGGACACAGGAATTTCTCATTTTGTATGCAAAGAGTGTAATGTGTATAACCTCATCTTGATTAAAGACAGAATATGCTACTGCTACAGAAAATATTTTTAATATACATAAATATAAATATATATCAGTCCCAAGACAGTTCTCAGAAAGTCCAGTGGAACAGAGAGGAAATGTTTGCAATTTTTGCTTCACTGAATTACAATTGGATTTGCCATTCTTATTCCCACTTTTCTTTATATTGGCTCAGGGGATCTCAAAGTCCTAGACAAAAGGAGCAACCACTAAAAAAGTGCTTCGTCCAGGTGGGGTTATTCTATTCAGACTGGATGAAGCTGCCATGGTGATGAGGTCAGGGAAGATGGGCTGGGCTTTAGTATCATTTCCTCCATTGCATCCCATGCAGCCTGCTAGAAAATATAAACAGATGGGGCTACAACCCCCAACAGTCTTGCCTGATTTGAGTAAATCTGCCCTCTGCTACTGCATGCCGAGCTGAGCACAGTGTGTACAGGAAAGGATTTGACTGAAACAGATACTCTCTATACTACTAAACCAGGAAGTCTTTCCAATCTTTTCATGCTGTACCAAATGGCTATGATAAAAACTCTTTTTTTCATACTGGTTTAATTTGGAAGAAATTCTAGGATTTTAAAATTTGTCTTCAACATCTCAAAAATATCTGAGAATAAGAATTCCATTAGCCAGAAGTATCAACATAAACTTCTGTAAGTGCTTAACTCATCTTATTGCTCTCCTTCATAATTAAAAACATACTACATATGAAAATCTACCATCCAAATGTTCACTCTGTTACAGTATGATGAATCAAACTCAAATATTTCAGAACAAAAAAGGAAATCACAGAAACAAGAAAGTCATAGCATAGTTATCATCAAAAAAAAATGTTTGAAAAAATAAATTTCTTTGAAAATACCAGCTCGACAGGTCTTTTCAACTATACAGCATTTTCCTAATGTAAACTACTCTGTTTATTATTTTTGACTACTTGTCCTAAAACAAAGCTCATTACAAGTAGATTATACTGCAATTTAAAAAGAAAGGAAAACAACTTTTGCAAAGCATAGATTAAACACTGCATCACTGAACTCTGAGGGAGAGAGGTCTGCCCTACCTCACTATATTTATAAGCTTTAAGAGGTCTACTCTAGTTTGTGAGTAAGTGGCTGAAATTTCCTGCAGTCAGATGCTGAAATGACCTTTGGTAAATTGCTTACAGTTAAATGATTTGCCTTTGCCTTGTAGATTTCTAAGTAACATTTTTCACCATGATAAT
This sequence comes from Anser brachyrhynchus, assembly GCF_964034855.1. NCBI lineage: Eukaryota > Metazoa > Chordata > Aves > Anseriformes > Anatidae > Anser > Anser brachyrhynchus. The sequence continues at coordinate 15,931,672 of NC_137700.1, forward strand.
GCAAATTCAGTGTCAAGTGGAACATTTCAGTATAAACTCAGTTATAGGACTTCTATCATTTTTCTATGGCTAAAAGCCCTCCATATTTAACAGCACATTTGTACATCTGAGATCAGAGAGTGATTCAAAGTATAATCAAAACTTTGTAGGCAAACTGGCAAATATCATAAACCTATTTTCTGTTGGTTGCACGTTTCTGGATGGAATTTTCTGCTTCCTCAAGGCAATAAAGCATGGAGTAACCAGTAATTATTATTATTATTTTTAATTCTAAAACACATTTCATTCAAATCATGCCAGTTATGGCATAAAATGACAGCATCCTTGAAAAGACTGTTTTGTACAGAAGAATTTGTGAATCGTCCAGAAGAAAGGAGATTTCTGCTGAATATATAATACTTTAACAGGAAATCTATGTCTCTTCTAAGAAACAGAATATCAAATTAGCAAAGACAGTGCAGCTCAGCAATTAAGTTAAGCAAGCAATGAACCTGGTATAAGTGGACTGAAGATTTCACCTCCTAAGAAACCTCCATGTCTGTCATAAGACAAGTGATAGCATGCATGACTCTTTCTGACTGCTACGTGACTGACTTGGTGCAGTGATATGGCAGATATGTAGGCCTGTTCTTGATGTTAAGTCAAACTGGGCAGTATTTCAAGGGAAGATGCTGTAAACACCTGTGCACATCTTGACTTTTATTTTCCAACATCAACTATCAGCAAGGATGGCAGTGTTGTGGCTCTGCATCCATATTCAGGATACAGCATCAAAAAATACAGACGGGTGAATTTCTCAACTGATCCTTTTGTTAAAGTAACTATTACAAATAAAGGACATTGGCATCTTAGACAGCATTGGTATTCAGACAGATTGCACATTACCTTGTAACACACAGATGGTTTCATGGTTTCTGACGTTATATAAATAACAGGCTTTTGGTTTCAACATACAGTTTATGAAGAGACGCACCTTCCTTTTAAGTATTAATGAAGTGTTGTGCCCACCTAATGAAGTATGGTGTTCTTTTAAGTTCTCTGTGGACTTAGCTGGGACTTTGGCAAGCCAGTTAGTACAGGACTTTGCAATTCCTACCAACACCAGTTAGCTATGTTCTGGGAAGTTTTCACTGATGCCCCTGATTTTTGTGTCTCAGGCTTTCTTCCTTTAAATTGGATTGTATCTGCTTGAGAGATTTCGGGTGAGCTGGCAAAAAACAAATTGTCAAAAACAATTTTTCCTCAAGGCCATAATCCACTTTGATACATTTCAAAAAATATATTAAGTATTTCAGAACTGCCACTGACTGCTAATGCTTGTTTTTTTAAGCCACCAGTGTCAGAGTTCAGCTTGACATTCCTTGCTTTGAAATTACTTGCCTTGAAATATAAATGAATGTACTATTTAAGTATGTTAAAAGAAGAAAAATCTAAAGTCTTCTAGTTGTCTGAATAAAACATTTAAAATGACCCAATCCACAATATGAGTTAGTAAAAGAAGAGTTTTCATCTCAGAGATTCTGAACAAGTTTTCCTTCCATTTTGTAACCAGAAATTGCTTTCGTTTATAAAATCCAGCAAAAACTTTTTCTTCCCAGTCCTACTACTCTTCTCCTACCCCTTTGTTAATCTTCTTTCATACAACCTGCAAAATATTGAGAACAGAGCCCATCTTTTACCATATATATACATAGTGCCTATTACAATCAAGCTCTAAGCAAATTAACGTTTGTGACCAACGTCACACAACCCAAGTGTATGCATACATCAACAGCAGGCCATTTTAAGCCTGAACAAAGTAAATATCTTCAAGAGGACTGTGTTATCCTTAGGGTGCAATGTTGCCTGCTACAATAACTCCCAAATTGTAATTTTCCTCATGTTACAGGAGCTCAAGAGCAGCAAGTTATGACAAGTCTAGATGCTAAAGCAGGAAGCCATCAGTTAGTACAGAAGGCTCCAGTCTTCCACCTAGGATGCGGTAGCACTTCAGTGCACTTGGGAGGCTTGAATGGCTATCTGGTTAGAGTACAAACAAACCAGAAAGTGGTGTTGTTTACTAATTTCTAGTCACTCAGGCCCAGCACTCTATAGGTACTGTAAAGCTCAAGTGCCTTTGCTGCGGTCAAGGTACTTCTGTACTTGAAGTAATTCTCTAGCTGGTAGAGTGACCCACTGTATGGTGTAACTGCAACTGGCAGGCAATTAAGGTACCAGCTAGCCCAGCACCCCAGAAAACTCAGTGATTTGATTGCTAGTATGCTGCTTCTTCTATGTACTTCATGTATATTATGCACCTCAATTGCAGCTGAGGACGAACCTCAAATAGTCTTTTCCTTATGTTTTCCAGCTAACCAATGCCTGCCTGAACTTTAAGTTCACAGCTTAGAAAAAATGGTCATTAAATTGTATTTGTTTATAGAAGATTTTCCTAAATGCTGAATGCTGCTAAATGCTCCTTCCTCCGAGTTTTTCCACTGAATATTTTTTTTTTTTTTAAATAATCTTTCCTGCTCTGGTGTATTGAGCTCTGACAAAACAATAACTTCATGGAAAAATATCAAATGAGAATCATTTCCTTGTAATGAGCCAAGGGTAGGGCTGTTTTCTTAACTTTCCATAGAGATAGAACTGAGCTCTTGGGTAAGAGCAAAAGCAATCACAACTGTCAGAAAAAAAAAAGAAAAAAAAAAAAGAATTTTTTCCTAACTGCTGTGTCAGTCTAATTCTATGCTAGAAAAGCATAAGTTTCTCAGTGCCAATAGTTAGCAAATGAAACCAAGTGAATTATTACTTAATGTCACTGGATTGCTGACATTACCTTTCTACAATATGTACTGGGTTTACGTGGCAAGGATTTGATAGCGGGGGAGCTGCAGGGGTGGCCTCTGTGAGCAGAGGCCAGCAGCTGCCCCATGCCAGATCACAGCCAGCTCCAAAGGGACCTGCTGCTGGCCAGAGCCGAGCCGTGAGCGATGCTGGTTGGGCCTCTGGGAGAGCGCACTGAAGAAAGGGAAAATCTGCTGTGCTACAGCAGCTGGGAGAGAGGGGTGAGAACATGTGAGAGAAGCAACCCCACAAACACCAAGGTGTACAGAAGGTTTTTTTTCCATATTTTCTCCCTCTGTCTTTCTGAAGAGGGGAAGCGAGAAGAGCGGTACGGCTGCCTACTGGTGTTAAACTACCACACAACAACATAGAAAAGAGATCCCAATTTCAAAATGCTTATACAGCCAAGTACATGGATAGACATCTGGAAGACTAAGTCTGTAAAGCTCTGCAAAGTCTGTGCCTGCCCATAACCTGGGACTATGTAGCTAGATCACCCTGCCCTGCATGGAAGCCTATATGGTAAAATGGACTCGCTGTAGATCTACACATCAGAAAATGCACAGCTGAGTGAAGGCTGCACTAAGATGCGGTGAGAAGAGTTTTTCTAAAGACCAGAACACAGTTGTGATAGAGGCACTGTGCATGAGACTGCAGGCTACACAGACTGCCTCCAAGGCAATCAGAGCCTGTCAATAAATCCAATAGCCTGTGTGACGTCCCTATCCCTCCATCCCTACAGTCTGGTTTGGAGACACTTTGTATTCCCTGAATTGCCTCACTGCTTGAGGTACTCAGAGGCACAGAGTTAACAAAACTCAAATATGAGATCATGCAGCTCTGTATCTTTATGAAGAGAGGAAAGGGGGAAGGGAGAAGCAGAATGAAGAAAGGGCAGATAATGTTATTGCTTTACTGTGGGGCCTTCTGAAAGTTATTGATTTCCTCTCATAGCTTTCTACTGAAATCACAGCATGGCTTTCTGCCTGACTGAGATGCATTTTTGTGTACACACACTCCCTGGTGTCTCTATATTATCACATTATCCTCACATGCCAATTCTCAGCATCTCTGTCACTACTCGAAGCTGACACATAGGTTTCCTTTATAAAAAAACAAAAAAAAAAACAAAAAAAACATAAAGCTGCAACAATTTCCAGTCCAGCTTAAACTAAATCCACTGTTGCTGATTCTTATTCATAGTACCTTATTTCCAGCATCAAAATTCTCCTCCTTGTTTCTCTCTCTTTGAGGGAAAATTATGTTTGCTCAGAAGCTGCGCTAAAGCTCTAATTAACATGTACTGCACTGTGCAAAAAGCACACCAGCAAACAGGCCTGCTTTAAGCCTATTTTTTTAATCATATTACATTCAAGACATGCTCCCTCTGTTGCATAGGCACACAGTCAGTTTGGGCTTACCGCCTGCTTCAATTGCTGGCTGTTTCCCAAGTTTTCACTCCCTTCTGTCTTATTCTATAGCCATGGAGACAACAAATGAGCTATTTCCACCATCAAAAGAAGCTCCTTGCTGAGTCAAAAGAATGAGTCCTAGTTAGAGAGGAAAATACTCTTGACACAGGTGTGCAAGTGACATCATAATCACAGTCAGAATAGATGGCCTGCAAATTGCACAGCATTTGTAATTAATAGTGCTCTATAACAAAGACCACTCTGTGTGTGATTACAACCTAATAATGCTTCATAGCTGCATGAACAAAGCTTCATTTCACTGAGAAATGTAGATCAAATATTCACAGGAGTAATCTGTCCTACAGTCTAAGATCCCTGAGTCAGAGATTAAATTGTGGTTATTTAAATACCAATCAAATTAAATATGTTCTTAAGCACTTGTTTTCCACAGAAATTTTAGCCAGGTTAATGGTAGTTGCAACATGGAAACCTTTCTGCTGATCTCAAATCAGTACAGGGAGTGTTTGGTTTATATAATAACACAACAGCAATAATAAAAGAACATCTACTCACTGAAGGTGAATTTCAAATCCTATCAATGTTTTCACCACTCAGTTGGTTCATTTTTATCCTCCAATGACCCCCTTGGACTTCTGTTTTTTCTGTATACTGGTCCATTCAAGAGTTCCTGGGAAGCCATGTCTCTAATCACTTCATAGTCTGCCGCTCTCATTCTGTCCCTGAAACAGAACAAAAAACTGTTACAGTAAAGTCAGAAGTATAAATTTGTTATTTTTACCTAGAAGCGTACTTAAATAGACCATCCACTTTTCAGAAATTTCTACATCCCAACATGCATAGCTTATCTCCTCACTCACATACCCCACTCTCTCCCACTCAGTTGACCAGTACTGACCCATTTGGCTCTGAGTTTCATCCAGCTGGGTCCTGCCAGCACATGCTGGATGAGCGGTCCTTTTAGCTGGGCCATGGTGACACCAGGTATGGTTGCTGCATATGACAGCAGTCTTCTGTAATTACTTTACAGCAGATTGATGAATGGTGCTTGAATTCTGCTCCATGACCAGTTCCAGACCTTTGGTTTGTCCCTGTTTTCTGTTCTCATACGTAGATTTTGAGACCACGTCCTGATTCCAGCCCCAGCCCTAACCATCCTGGCCCGGATCTCTCCTTGCAAACTCAGTTTATCCCATCCATTTATTCCCATTTACCATCTCAGGCAAGGTCAGTCTTGTCTTTTTTCTGCTAATATTGCAGGTTGTTCTGTCACCTTAGTTACTCTTTTTGCACTATCATTAATAGGAATAAGGAAAAGACTTCCCATTTGTGTATGAACACTTCCCAGGTGTTCAAGGCCAGGCTGGGTGGGGCTTTGGGCAACCTGGTCTAGTGGGAGGTGTCCCTGCTCATGGCAGAGGGTTAGAATTGGATGATCTTTAAGGTCCCTTCCAACCCAAACCATTCTGTGATTCTATGATTTACCATTCAAAATAGTTCCTATTTTCCAACAGAAAATCTGAATGTCAGGAAATTGATCCCTGATGATACTGATAACATAATCTTGCAATTCATGACAGTAACTTATAAGAATCTTGCAGAAGCAATGGCATGTGTGTGCAAAAGAAATTGCAGATAAGTTTCTCATTGCCCCTAATTAAGATCATTGTTTGTTTTTTTTTCCTTGCTTCAAACAAACGTGATCTTATCTTATTCAATTAAATAATTTATGGAAATAAAAGCAGCAAATCTTGCAGGTAAGAAATTGGAGCAGTTTATCCAAAATTAAAAAACATCTCCAAAATTAAAAAAAAAACACTAACTCTGACCCTTTAACGTTCTAATTACCATTGTTTTCCTGTAGGCTGTTAGGAAACAGCTAGCATCCCATTTCACACAATAATGACAGAAGAATTTCTCAAGACAACACACTATTATTGCATGAAGAAAGTCAATTTTGGATTTTAGAGATTCTTTCAAGTCTTGAAGGCATTAATTAATCTATAACTTAGAAATCACCAAATTTACTGAATATTTTCCATCAGGAATCTTCACCTCTATCTCCAGTGCTTTATGGGCTGTTGCCTGTTACACCTAATTTTAAAAAAGCCCCGTGAGTATGAGCAAAAATAAGATTGGAGCAGATGACATTTTGTATCACATGTTAGTTACCAAAACAATTTGCTTCTTTAGTAAAAAACAGCTTACAAATCAGTTAATGCTGTGATCATTTATCCTTGTCCTCTCTTTTTTAAAAAGTGAAATCAGCTTCCCTCCCATCTCATGAAAGCACGCTATCGCTATTAGAACTTCGCCCCTTCTCTCACAGCATTTAGCCTTCCCCATGTGCCAGCTCTGGATTAAACCTGACCCTTATTTCTGGAGTGAAAAAATGACTGAAGATTAACAACAATCATGACAATCTTAGTCAAACATATTCCACACAGAATTCCACTCACTCTGGAAGAGTTAAACCTGAAATTACTTTTTTCAGTTGTTAATTTTCACTGCGAAATAGTCAAGTCATAAGAATTTGTATCCCATGGTAATTTATAAATTGCCTGATCTTATAGCATTAAGTTTATCGGAACAACTCTACACCTGCCCCCTTCCTCCCCAGAAACCTCAGACTGCTGGTGCCAGAGTGCCTGCTAATGTCAGTTTTCAATACACCCACAGTTAATAAAACTGGGAAAATTTCAGTGTAAAGATGTTAGATATTTGCTCATTTCTGATTCAAATATTATTCTGATGAGGTCAGGGCCAAATTGTACAAGGACAGTAAAAGCTGCAGAATGATGATAGAAACATGCCCTGATATTTTAGAAAGAAAGAATAATAACAATTAGTAGTTGTACCACACAATGTCACAGTGCCCCTGAGCTCTCCACACAGCACATCTCTGGACTATGCCCCACGACGGTTATTCAACAATCCTTGACGTTGGTAGCACAACTGCATTATGTACTAGCCCTTCATCCTCGTTTAAAGACAGCTACTGGGAGAGCTGGACAATACTGGCGAACCCAAGCAAATAGAACTCAATGTGCAGCAGGCAATATTGTTCTGTTTATGAATCAAACAAATCCAACAACCTCCAAAAGCTCTTGGGGCTACCTGGCATTTTCCATGTCCCCGCAGGAGTGTCTGTCTTTCCCCTGCCCCTTTGGCAGTATAAGAATAACCTCACTGGAGCAACAGAAGTCATCTAGGTCTACATAAAGCCCTAGTAAAAATCTTCTTTGCACAGCTCATTGCGAGGAAAAAAAAAGAAAAAGAAAAAAGAAAAAAAAAACATGACAGGGATGGAAGAAAAAAAAATTTGGCTTATCTATACTAATTTTGGTGGTGTTCTGACAATTCCTGCCAGCCTAAATTTTGGCTAAAACAGTTTTATATAGTGGCACGAAGTTAAATGGAATATGTGGTGTCTGGCCACACTGAGGGATTAGTTTTGTCAGAATAAAGCCTCCTATTGCTGACTTAATGACTTGGCAAAAGCACTGTAAATAAAGGCAACACTGAATCCGCCAATTCCCAGCTTGTCAAGCTCCTCAACAACCAACAAACCACAAAAGTAATTATAGATAGTTAAAATGCAAAGAGCAGGAGACCATTTTCTAAAAGGCACAATTACTGTATCCCTAGAGGCTGGGTTTAAGTCTACACCCTGAATTAATTTCCATTCATTTCCATCTGAAATTTGTTTGGCTTTCCCAAGATGCATGTTTGAGGTATTTCCTATTTATCTGAGACTTTATCATGAAGGAACTTGCAGTACATATTTCAGTGACATGTTTAAGTCCCTCATTCCCATGAGGATTGGCAATAGTCAGCCTTCCGCGAGGCAGGCCTCTAATCAGCCCCAAATAGAGACCTTGTTTTCAGTATCTTAATTTATGTTTTTCAGAATCAATGGCGTTGCATTGTCTCCAAAAATTACTGCTCATTTGTAGGGATATGGCAAGAATCCATGAATCTGTGGGCTGCAGGGCCTAAAGATGCTCCTGTGAACACCTAAACTTGTTTTCTGTATAAAAACATTAGGAATTTCACCAAGTGCCTACAAGTACTTGTATTCCTCAGCATATTTATTGAGTTCTGAAAAGAAAAAAAAAATAACTAAAAAAATCTACATAGAAACAAGTTTGAACCCAGCTACATATATGTTGTGGCAAAAGAAAATGAAATGTGTGAGCCTTTTTACGTTGCCTATGCAGCGGAAAGTGTTGAGTTTATGTGAGAGCTGGAGAGTGCCCTTGCTCTCAGGAAAGATCGACCAAAGGACAGGGAATGAGAAGAGACTATAATCATTTGAAAGTGACTAAAATTAAAGAATATAAATAGTTATCCATTTAATTGCTGTCCAGAAAGCCTACAATGGGAAACTCTAGTTTCCCCTCTGGATTTGCACGCATCTGTGCATCTATCCTGCCCCAGTGCTACTTCTGGCTGCTGTGTCCATGCAGTCCCCAACTAAAGGCACAGCTGCCACGCTCTACCTGCACTGCTCAGCCCCCTGAAAGCTGCTGACCAAGGGCATTCACACCATTTAACTTTACTTAATGGGGCAGTTAAATCCCACTTTGATACCTGACTTCCACATACAGTCACTAAAGAGAGGCAGATTCCTGAAATGGGTTGTCTGAATCACCCTCCAGAAGCTTCATTTTCCTCCAGGGAGCCCAGGTTCTCAGCAAATATTCTAAGAACATCCTTTACTGTTTCACATTTTTGGCTCTTAGGTAGAAAACGTATCATTCTTTCACAGTGGATAATTTATTCAGAGGCATTTTCCAAGTCAGAGGATCTTCTCTCAGCTTCAGCTGAGCTTCTTGGTAAATTTGCCCTACGCAGAACAGCAAATACAAGGAGGACAAAGCTGAGAAGTGTTCAGCTGCAACAGTAAAGAACTCTCTGGGGCTATCCAAACTCCTCCACCTCACTTGAACAAAAGAGAGTTTAAATTTATGGGGAGGAGGGAAGGGGTGTTTTTTTAAAACCTGGAAACAGATGATTCCTATCCGTCCTGTAGTTTCATCTATGACTTTCCCAGGACACAACAGCAGCCCCGACAGATGTTGATTTCGATGTTGGTTTGCACAGGTCCAGACCATTTCTACCATTTACTAACATGAATTTTGTGAGGTAGCTCAACAGGTTAGTAACCACAGCCATGCTGTTTTCACCTCCACACCCAGGGAACGCACACATGCATTCAAAGTGCCTCTAAACTATGATGGGATTACAGAATTTGAAATCTGCTGAGGCAGATTAAACATCTCCTACTAGAAAGACCTGAAAAAAATGCAGGGTATGCCCATGTATTGGCTAGAAGCTCTAAATTATTTTTTTTTTTTTTACAGACCCATAGTAATTTCCTTCAGACCTTACAGTGTTAACATACTAATAATATCCATGCCTTTCTTAATTACCTTTCTCAGGTCTCAGCAAATGATAGACCTCTAGGGATCCATAGACCATAATCAGAAAATGATCCGTTAATGACTTTGTAAGGCCAGACCCTCAAAGCGGTGGCCCTCCAAAGAAGGACATACTTTAATAACATTGAATGTATTATGTAACAGTTGCCTATTCTTCTATCTTACATAACAGAAATAACAACTAATCTCTGTAATCCTTTGCAACTACATTTGTTTAAACTGCCACAAAACCTGCACAAAGCACTTTGGGGAATTCTGGGTCAGCAGAATGGTGAATCCCAGGCTCAGTAATTACACACAGCTACAGTATGCAAAATATACCTGAAGGTAACATTTATTTTCATATGGCTTCCTCCACCGGGAGGGTTACAAAGTGCCTCATGCAGAGCTAATCATTCATAGTTCAAGCAACCAGGGAAGGCACTGAATGAACCCTCATTTCAAAAGGAAAGTAATGTAGACGTTAGTACTGGAAGTTTTAATGGTAATGCACACTAGAGAGAAATAGCACTTAGAAAAAATGTACTAATGATACTGTCTGCTCAATAGAGACATCAGAGCAATGATTTCTATTGCGCTTTTGATCCTGTACTCTGAAGGTGAAATTTTCAGTTCAGGAGCTGATGCACAAGTTTTTATGTGGCTCTCATTAGCTATAGTTTGAAACTTTCGGTGGTGGTGCACGTGCTTTTGCTATACTCTATACGGAAGTAAATTTGAGGCAGATGGATCTTATTAAAAACAACAACAGCAGTCTAGAAAAACAATTCATGCACCACTCAGGGGTTTATTTGAACTTTCCCCTGAAGACTTACAAGTGTTTTCAACCCAAAAGTACACTTACCTAGAAAGTCATGTAAAGTATGTTGCAGACATGCAAATCTGGTTTGTAAAATCAGGTCAAGGCAGTTATTTTGGCCATATAACAGGCAAAATCCAAGGTAGTCTTCCAATGTTAGGACAATGACCTGTGAGAAAAACAAAGCCACTAGAATTCAAGACCACTTCTCAGGAGTGTGCACAGGAACAGATTTTCAGGTGATAATCCTCAACACCAGGTGCCCAACTCACAAGGCAATGGCCATCTTGTGATTTTAGCTAGCATGAAAAAAAAATTTCTGCATTTCAAGTCCTAGCCTTTCTTGCTGGGACTGTGATCTTTGAAAAACCTGGTCCTTAATGACTTACAAGTAATCCAAGCAATGTCGGCTACGGTCTGCAGCTGAAATATGTATAAATTATACACAGAACAAACTCTAATGCCATCCGTGCTTCAAATGGTTTTTAAGAATGTATTTAGAGTTCTGTGAACAATTTGCAAAGTAAAAGAGGCAAAGCATGTTTCAACGTTCTTTGACTCCTGCACCATCTTTACCTCTACATTGTTTTCTCCAGAGATGGAGAACAGATGGACAGTGCAAGCACACATCTTTCAGCAGGGGCCTTTGCTTCCTCATTCATAGGGTTATATGAGCAACATAGGCTCTTCTTTGTTTTACAGAAACATCCTAAGCCCAAAGATCAGGACTGCTTAACTATTTTACAGTAAATGATGAGGAAGAAACACGGAAAAAATATGAGCTTATTGAATGATGCTGTTACTTGGCAAGATTCATCCATCAACCTGCCACTAGGGTGCCTGCTGAAGACTAACACAAGACCCGCACATCAGCTGGTGGTTCTCAGTAACAGCAGGAGGAGCTTTAAGTTTACTTCTCCATGGAATAAGCCCCAAAGTATTTATACTTTCAGTGTGTACTTTCAAACCACTCTCTGGTCCCTTCCCCTCACACTGGAGACTGTGTGGGAGCAATCATGTACTTTATGGTCTGTTTCAGCACCAAAAGGCAGCTATCACCAGGGGCACTCACTCCTCCTTTAAACCAGCACAGTGGTTTCCCTCTTCATCTAGAGTTACACAGTTGTTCTAGCTCCAGTTGCGTTAGCACAGATGGTAAGAGGGAGAGCAAGCGAGTGACATGACATGGAAGCTCTTTTGTAGCAGCTTTCAGCATTCACACCTATGCTGTTGCACCAGGAGCACTTGAACAGGGGAGTAACTTCACAAAGGTGCCACAGACTAGGCACGTGTATAATGAAGGGATTCTCACCATAGCTATTTCATTATGCAAGAGGCACTTTATTATGGGTTAGCTGCCATCACTCTCTCTGATAGACAGGAATGCAGAGGACCTCTGCTGTAATTGGTTTTCCTTTGCACTGATGAGTACCTGGCAGAGAAAATAAATACGAACTGTCCTCTGCCAAGGGGGTATCTGCCACCTACCATGAGTTCATAGCAGTAACATTTTTTAGAGAGATTCACAATTGTTACAATTGCCTTTTCTTCACGTCCATCAACCTGACTCTCTATTATGCTTAAACAAATATGGAAGGGGAAAGAGGATAACAAAAGAAGGGCAGTGGAGATTTTGAGTCAAAGGCTGAACCTTTTTCCCCCAGTCTTTTGAAGACTCTGTCTCCACTCAGAATACCAAATGTCTCTGCAAACATGACACACAAGCAGCACACGCATGCCATTTTGTGGGTGGCACACATGGATACGTGAAAAGTTTCAGCTCCATAAACAGGGATTGATATTAACACACACATACACACCAAGAAAAAAGAAAGGTCGTCTAAGGAGTACTTCCCAAAATTCACAGCAGCTAGAGGAAGCTTCAGTGGCTTCGCCGGCTATTCAGACACCCGCAAAAGGCTTGTTTTCACAGCCCTTCTGTGAAAACCTGAATACCTTTTGCTCTGTGCTGCACATCATCTTACAGAGCTTCTACTGCTAAAAATAACACTTTTGCCTTTCCAAATTTTCAATTGGCTGAATTCTGACTTCCTAAAGGTCACTTCTCTTGGCAATTTTAACTCCATATAATACAGACAGAAATGGTACAGAATGCTTCAAGCCACCTGGCTCTGAAGTAACAGAAAGAACTTAATCATGGAGGTGGGAAAGGAAAATATTTTGTTGTAACACACTCCTTACTTCTTGTTTGGAAGACTGTGGGATAACCCAAAGTTTTGACAATGCATCTGCATTTATATCTACTTGTGACGAGAGTTCCCATCAGCTCAAACTCTCCATTTTGCCTGACTGGAAACTCATTAATTATAATGTAGAAGCACTTTTTATATAATAGCAGTTCCTCTGTAGAGAAACTTCATCCTTCCCCCAACCCTAAACAAGCCAACCAGCATATGTGCCTAAGTGGAGATAGGCACCTACAGAGCTCCGAGGCTATGTCCCCTAGCTGGTGAAAAGAAGAGAGTTAACTCCAAACAGAGACCTGGGATAGGTGCCCTAATTGTGCTCTGAAGGAGCCTCTCTCTCCCCATCCACTGCAGAGATAGCCAAAATAAGTAAAATGAATAATGAAGGAACAAAAGCATAAAGAAAGTCTCAATTCAAGAATTAATGTACTTATTTTAACTGAACTAGCTCAATCTCCCCTATGTACAGCCTGAATTATCTCCTTTAACACTGAAACAAACAAAGGCAGAACAGAGTTACTGCTTTCTTCCTGGTAAACAGACAGGTGCACGCTGCTTGTTGGAGGAAAAGAGTCTCCTAATAGGATAATATAGTTTGGATTATATTAGTTATGGAAAAATTGAGACGAGAAAGCCACAAGGGAATAATTTTATCAGGAGACGTGGGGCTGATTACTACAAAGTGCTGAGCATTTGCAGTTCCAGATGAAGTCACTGTGAGTTACACGTGCTTTACAAAATGACCCCTACTGTCCTTTCGAAAAAGGACAGAAGGTAGATTTTCCTACTACACATCATCAACTACACTGTTTCCTTCACTGAGTATTTTTAAATATAAATCTTTAAGATATGCAATCAATAATGCTAGCCATTCAAGCCTCTATGATGGCACAGAACAACAGTACAATTCTTCATAATCCATATACAGAATGTAGAAATTGTACAGCACTCCATGAACATGCACTGCTGCATATTCGTACAAAGCAACAGTACTGTGGAGACATTTCTCGAATGAAGATAGATTCTCTGACCAATGTAATGAAAAGAAAATTAGGACTAATGAAAAGATCAATCATACAAAATTCAAAGACTTTCAGGTATTTCTCAAATTAGAGATCAGAGGAAAAGTGCTTTGATGTTGCTAGGATTCTCCAGTGTGCCTAAGGGGCCAGCACACTGCTCCATAAACTTTAACAGGACCAGCTCTATATTCTTGGTTCTGACAATGGCACATGCTCACATCTAGGAGGCCTTCATGTTGGGCTAAACAAAGGAACACGCAATGCTAGCTGCACCAAACAATGTGCTTTGAAACCTGTCCTATTACCCTATAGTGAAAATAAAAGTACTGCAGTATGAAGGAACAAGATAAAAACTTGGAAATTGAGAGAACTCTTGAAAAACCTTTGCACCTGTGCCAAGGGAACATCTCTGCTGGTATCATCCCAGTCAGGAATGCAGAGCAAATAGGATGAAGAGCAAAAGGCACAATTTCTAGAAGAAAGTCCATCAGTGATACTTAAAGTGACTCAAACGGTGAGCCAAGAAGTAAATAGAATGATAGAATCATTCAGGTTGGAAAAGGCCTCTAAGATCATCTAGTCCAACCTTTAACCTAGTACTGAAGTCCACCACTAAACCACCCTACTAAGTTCTAAACCTACACATTTCTGGAAGACCTCCAGGGATAGTGATTCAATCACTTCCCTGGGCAGCCTGTTCCAATGCCACACAACCCTTTCAGTAAAGAAATTTCTCCTAATATACAAAATAAACCTCCCCTAGCACAACTTGAGGCCATTTCCCTTCATCTTATCACTTGGTGTTTGGGAGAAGAACCCAGTCCCCACCTCACTACAACCTCCTTTAAAGTAATTGTAAAGTACAATAAGGCCTCCCCTTAGCCTTCTCTTCTCCAAGCTAAGATCACAATAATGTTCATTGTTATAAATGAAGATTCAGCTTTAGGTCACAGGAAATATGAGATAAATATGAAAAGGAAAACAGTATTAGGGCATGAGGGTGACCTTTTGCCATTGTACAACTATCATAAGTAGCATATCTGCAAGTAATACGCCATAGCCAGTGGTGTACAACTATCACAAGTAATGAGTCCACTGTCACTGAAAAAGAAACACAGCACTTGAACTCCTGTGGCTTTTGTTGGCCAAAGCATTCAAGGAAGCTTCAAGAAAAGAGTTTTCCAGAGCAGGTAAAAAGAAGATAAAAAATCGCTACCTGTCTCACAGATCTGCTGAGAATCTGGGGACAAGGACTGAAGCACAGGCAGAATTGATTTTCCTTATTATCAGACATGGGAAACATGGCAAGTTGGAAAGGGCATATGCCTTAAAAGGGATCCAAGTTTAGAATGCATTGAGTAGAGGCTCCATGAGAGCATTCACAACTGGTACTCTGAGACAGAGGAAACTCAAATTGTGCTCCCTCTGAAAAGTAAAACTAATGTGCTTAAGCATAAGAAATTAAAATAGCACAGTCTGCAGGACAAAACTGAAGTATATCAAGGAAACTCTAAAAGGAAATTTACCTCTTTACAACTCTGAACAACTCTAAATGGCAAGATTTTAAAAATTAACTGTCAATCCCATGCTTTCTCTGAAAGAGACATATGCCATTTCATGACACCTATGCAAATTCCTATGTATGTCTAACTAGCAGATCTCCAGCAATTGCAACGCGCAATAGTTCGGAATTCTGGTGTGCATCTGTTCTGTTCAATGTTTTCAATAGCTGACTATATCTGAATTTTATTCCTATTTGCACTTGTCTCCTTGGTACCCTGCATGCCAAAGTCACCACTGAAATCTTGGCAGAGGCTAAATTTTAAGGTGGAGTAATTCATCAGTAATGCAACCCGTTAGAATTGCAGATAAACTGCTTAAATGCTAGGCGCATTTATGCAAGTTGCATATAAGAACCTCTTGTCATTGATTTATCCTTTGCCAACCAGGAAAAAAAAAAAAAGACAAACAAAAAAAAACCCACACAGGATTTCATGAAAAAACTACTTTCATTCCATTTGGCAACACAACACGTGTGTGTGAGAGTAAACTGTACTTTTACAGGCATTCTTCCTTACCCTGAAAGGGGAAGGAATACAGATCATTGGCATGGGGAATTTTTATTCATTATTTTATTTCTTGGCTTCACAAAAACATTAATTCATTGAATTCTTAGAGTCAGACTCACTGATGAAAGGGTATCACCCTTTACTGTACCATAAAGTGCTTCCTGCTGCCCTCCAAAGGCACTGCTCTAAATTAAAAGATGATTAGACTCTCTAAGGTGACTTTGTGAAACAGCAGTATGTGTTTACTTTCTCTGCCTTCTAAATCAGCCTTGCTCAATTTAGAAGTAAAGAAAAGATGTTTTTCCTAATTGCTAGCCCTGAAAAATTCAAACAGTTTTCTGAGTCTCCAACTGAGTCTTTAAGGCTTGTGTATCAGTAACAATAAAGATGGGGAAATAGTTAATGATTCTCAATGACTATAGCAAATAGTTAATGATTCTGTGAGCTACCTGCAAGCAGAATAGACTCCAGCTCACTCATCCACAGCTGTGCTGAATCTGCAAGGCTGACTAATAAAAAGCAATAAAAGTTTATTTTTGTCACCAAAACGATCAGGCATAATTCAGAATGCGTAGATACTTCTGCCAGAAAGTGACTTATCTGCAGCTTAACTTCATACAGCAATAAACCAAAGTTTTTCCTTAAATGGCACCCATTACAGGGCACAAATGTCAGCATAGGCAGCAGCAACTCAAGAAATTCTCCCCAGGATGAGAGGCTGACTGGTTTTATTCTAATGGAGTTCAGCATCATCCCTAGTGGTTGGCTTCAGCCACAGTCAATGCAAATGGCTCCCTGTCCTTTGGAACGTTTTAAATTCCACTCCAGAAAAAAAGACTAACCTGCAACCCCAGCAGGCCCAAGAGGGAATCTGCATTCTTCCACGTGAAAAAACAGAGCTAAAGTCACACAGCACCGAGTCACCAGTTATTCTCCTACTGAGGGGCACAAGTTTTCAAACCTGCTCTTCTACCACCGAGGCTCAACACGTGGGCTGTCACAAAACTGGTCTTAAGAAAACTCAAGTGAAACTGCAAAGCTGAAAGTGCAGCATTGATTGGATTGCACTTCCAGACACTGTTAGCGATTGCTGGGGACTCAGCACTCACAGGAATTTTGGTAGCTGCCACTGCCCAGAACAAAACACCTCTAAATTACAACCATTTTCTATCTGCCCATCAGAAGTCAAAGGATTACCTTTCCCATGACACCCCAGATCTACCTTTGTCCCACGCTGCTTCTAGAAGCAGGAGACAAGCTTTTCTTCACAGTTTAGACATAGCTGCTGGGCTAGCGTGCTGCTGAGTGGAAATTAAAACTCCACTAAATAGCCATTAAGTTGGGAACAATATAATTTAACAAATGAATATGACAACACTTATTCTAACTTTTTCTACAGCTCACTTGTATATCCCAACAAAAGGCACATGTTTCTTGCTCACACAAACTATTCCACATTCAAATATACCCCAACCTGATTCCACACTGGTGCTTGCATCAGCTGGCTGACATATTTTGAGACTGGTTTACTTTAACCCAGCCTACAGGCAATACAATCCATATTTCCATGTGCCACATAAGTGGAAAAAGCATTTCCAAAAGAAATCTGCTCTTCTGTTTTTGTTGCTGATGCCTGAAACAAAGGAACATGTGGAATGAATCACATGGAACAAAATAAGGTAATTCAGCATTTTCTTTGACGATTTTAACAAAATTCACACACACTTTTTTTTTTAATTTACTTGACATTCTACCCAATTTTAGAGAAGATAACCAAAATGAACTACTTACTATTATAACACCACTAATGGATTTCACATTGACTTCAGCCCAGACCTGCATATTCACTTCTCTATCTTCAGACAAGGAGATCTGTTTAACTTTATGCACCACCTTGAAAGGTATTCCTGCTGCCTCAGTTTTAGGATGCCAAAAGATGGCCTGTGTGAAGAGATTACTTCCCACGTGATCAAGGAAAGAAAAAAGTTCTCCTGAAGGGTAGTTCAGAGCATTCAGAGCAGGAGCTCTAAGTAGGCCCTCAGAGTACCCCCTCTGATAACGCTCTTTTCCCCCACTGAGTAATCAGAGAGAGTAGAAAGACTAAATTCTGTTGAACATGAGCCAGCAGCGTGCTTTGGCAGCCAGGAGGGCCAACCTTACCCTGGGGTGCCTCAGGCACGGCACTGCCAGGCAGTCAGGGAAAAGGACTGTCCCGCTCTGCTCTGTGCTGGTGCAGCCTCACCTCGAGCACTGTGTGCAGTTTTGGGCACCACAGTATAAGATATAAAACGGTTAGAGAATGTCCAAAGGAGGGCAACAAAGACGTATGAGGAGCAGCTGAGGTCCCTTGGTTTGTTCAGCCCAGAGCAGAGCAGGCCGAGGGGAGGCCTCATGGCGGCCTGCAGCTCCCTCACGAGGGGAGCGGAGGGGCAGGCGCTGAGCTCTGCTCTCTGGGGACAGCGACAGGACCCGAGGGAACGGCATGGAGCTGGGACAGGGGAGGGGCAGGCTGGGTGTCAGGGAAAGGTTCTGCACCCAGAGGGTGGTCGGGCACTGGGACAGGCTCCCCAGAGCAGTGGTCATGGCACCGAGCCTGCCGAGTTCAAGAAGCGTTTGGACAATGCTCTCATATACATGATCTTATTTATTTATTTATTTATTTTGGGTGGTCCTTTAGGGACCCAGGAGTTGGACTCGATGATCCTTGTGGGTCCCTTCCAACTCAGATATTCTATGATTCTTAGATGATGTCCCTTAAATTAGGCAGTTTCAGTATCCTTTTACTGACAAAACAGAACATTTTGGTTGTTGAAGCTTTTCCTGATATTTCAGCCTTGAATTCAATCAAAACCAATCTATTTGCACAAAAAGCCCATTTGAACATAGCTAGCAAGAAGTGCCAATTTGTCAGTCCTGGAGGTGAAGCAATTTTTATGAGCAGAACAGATCTCTCATGAGCAGAGGCAGTAGAAAACTGTCAGCACAGTCACACTTCCAGTGCACTTCATAAACCACTGGCATAGAAAGACCACCAAGTGATGGAAGACCACCTAAAGTGATATTGAATTCATTTCAATATCCTCTGAAACCCTGCTGTCTCCGCTTAAAATCGTAAGACAGGTGTAAATATGTATTAGCACAGACTGCCATTTACTAATAACTGGAATAAACCCAGTGATATTTCCCATTGGATTTAACTGGCAATTAGCTTCACAGTGATTACAAGCTACATAACTTCTATTGCTACCCTGCAATGTATGGGACAAACTAGGACCTTATGGTGGAAACTTTTTGTAACTCATGTTAACTTCCTGGATTGTCACAGTGAAGAATTAATGCAGTAACTTCATGGGAAAATGTACCAGCCATTATGTACTGAACAATAGCTCATGCGGTTTCAGACTTGCGAATATGCTCATCCAGCAAAAGCAATTAAATACACGCTTAACTTTAAGTAGTCCCACTGGAACCTATTACATCTAAGAAGTAAGCAGCAATCATGAAGGAAAATGTTACTCATCCTTCTGAAACAGCATTTCTATAACTGAATGTATCTTGCAAGGCCATTTTTGAAAACCAAGGCACACAAGGACTGGACCTTACACACTTAAAACTTTCTCTCATGATGCGCTATTGCAGTTCACAAACATTTTACCTAATGGCATGACCCAGCTAGAACCTTACATCTCAGATGCTACATTTTAGTCAAATGGAAAGCTGAAAACTTGACGTCTGCCTTATTTATTTATTTGTGGCACCAGAATGACCTTTAGGCCAATGACCTGAACAACAAAGGGTTTTACTCTAGCCGAAGTTTTTATAGACCTCTTGCAGCCACCAACCTTCAGAGCCAAAATATATGGAAAAAAGTGTTATGATTAATGCTATATTCTTCTTCCTACAGAGGTAAGGGTTGTGACAATAAGCTCTAGATGATTTGCAAGGCTTCATCTTACTTTTGAAAAAAAAAAAAACTGCTATTATTAAAATATCGAGGGCAAATACTTTAACTGAAGAGTAAACACTTTACAATATTTATTATTTTTCATCCTCACAGTGAATATAACCTATTATTTGAAAGTCTCCAAATGCCAATACTAATTGCAGACTTTAGACTGGATTTGTTTGATCCAATTCTGTTTTCTTCCACTACATTTAGTGGTTGAAAACCTCCTCTGGGTGAGTTTATCCAGAACAAATACACACCTTTTTTTTTTTTTCCTTCCTAACAGAAGTAGGACAAAAGTCATACCAGGGGATTGGGTAGTTCAGAGGTTAAGTACCAAGAATCTGTTGGTTACAGATAACTTGGACCAGTGCTGAAAAGACTAGGTCCTAAAACTGAGGCAGCAGGTGTGTGTGTGTGTATATATATATATATATGTGTGTGTGTGTGTGTATATATATATATGTATGTATATACACACGCACACACACTGAAGCGTGATCAAAAAAGTTAAGACAGATAGGCTTGCTTGCCTGGAGATATGAAGTGAGGTTTCCTGGCATTTAACTTCATGGATGCTCCTCCACATCCCCTCTTCCAAAAGCTGGGGCAGACTTTCTACTGCTCATTCATGCCCTTAGTGCAGGGCTCCTGGCTCCTCAGGCCAGCATGTGTGCTCTCAGCATTTTTCAGCATCTGATGCTCTCCTTCAGGCCTCTTCCCTACCTATACATACCAAAAGCAGCAGCTAGAGTTGCTTCTCTTCCTGTAGAAATGCCACACAGCATGAAATATCTCTAACTCTGGGCTCTACCTACCTGTTGCAAAACAATACTTTACCATAGCCACACTGTCAGGACAAATGATGTGCAGACCTTTCTAGCACCATCTTTGCTCTATGTTTTGCTCTAAGTGTTCTGACATTTCAGTGTTTCAGTCTTAAAGTCCTGGTTACCAAAATCATGTTAATGAATACCACGGTTTTAATTTAAAAAGGCATGTTTGCCTGGTTGCTGGGCAAAATTTGATGGAATACAAGGAACACACCCTGCTGTCTCAAAAGCCAATCAAAAAAGCAAAGCAATTTTTATGAGCTTAGAATCTGCAATCTTAGTGGTTGTTTTTTTGTTGTTTGGTTGGGTTTTGTTTGGTTTTTGCCAGGACAAGTATGGTAAAGTTTTCAGTCAAACATTAACCAGAAAAAGACAGTAAAAAACAAATAGTTTTTGTTATAACATAGCTGCTTAAATGATTAAAAAAAAAAAAAAGGAGGTTTCTCAGCTGCAAATATGGACTTTGTGGACAAAATGAAGAGACTTGCCATGCAGCAAATTACCCATTACCAAATATAAGCCACTGCCCCAGTTAAGGCAAAGGAAGAATTTCATCTTGAATTTCTCATTGCTGAAATTATTTGCCCAATATAAATATTATTTTAACTATTAGCTGGAGGGAAGTGTATGTATCTATGTAACTATGTGAAAGAGAAAGAAAACTGCCTCACTTTCATCCTGGATCCCATTTGCTTAAAACCCCACAGTTTCTGTAAACTGAAGTATGGAGTAAAAGAAACCTATTAATGACAACAAAATTAGTGGTAAGAAAAATACTTTGCACTTACGTCTCAGGTACATTCCTAATTCTGACTCTAGTTCATCTTAAAGCCCACCCGCCAACACCCTTGGCTCTTCCTCATAGACCAACTCCAAGAAACAGTTCAGTTACACATCATCCTCTTCAGCTGTGGTTTGGTACAGCCATTGCCTTTTCTTATAGCACTGCCACAATAAATGCCAAGCATCTCTCACTTTTCTGTGAAAAAACTACTGTGCTGAAGAACTGGGGTGGGGACACGATATGAGGACATCTCATTTAAATAACGAATGAGAGAAGAGCATCATGATGCATGAGGCACTCAGTGGACCAGCTTCCCTAATAACACACCAACCCAAACCACACGATTTTTTTCCCCCCACGTAGCTCAGCTCATCACGTATAATTCTATCTTTTGATTCCTTTGAGAATGAACCACCGGGGGATATACAGAGGGTGGTAAGCTGACATTTCTCTCATAGGAATTTTCTGATAATAGCAATTGTAGAGAATAGCCAGGGCCGTATAAAGTTTTCAGTCTGGGTTATATGAGGTAATAAAGTCAGCAATTTTTATGCACTGGATAGATCACACACCCAGCAGTAAGGTTTGGTGAGAACTGAGAGAATCAAAGATCATTCTTTTGGCAGCTGCTTGGACACAGATGAGTCAGGCCTACAGCGAGATGTCCACCTCGATGGCAAAATGACAACACACGTCCTCACAGAACACATCCCTTCTACTCTGCACTGCCAAGACTCCCCCCTGATGCCCCCCCCCTGCATCCCAGTGACAGTCCTGAGCAATGTCAGCATCAACAGCCGTATGGAACAAAGGACAACTTTCTTGGTTTTCTGTTACAATTTCTAATGCATGCCAATCAAACTTATGTAGGTTCTACTGAGTTATAAATCAGGTCTGGAGCACTAACAGTCAGGTGCTACTACAGTGCCTTGATCTTGCAGGTAAGCATAGCCAGTTCGTGACCCTTGTGGCTCTCCCCATCTGGGCAGGCAACAGAAAAAAACCCTCTTTGAAAGAAAAACAGACAACTGCCTGATAACCAGCTCAGGATTTTGACTTACTAGGAATTACATGTACTACTAACCCAGATGACACAGGGCGACAACCTTAAAGGCAAGGGTGCTTAGAGCTACAGCTCCTCACATGTGGCAGACCTCATTTTCCACTCCTGGTACAGCACATCTCCGGGCTTTTTCCCACTCTCCCCCGCCTTTTATCGCATTTTAAAAGGTACTGAGTCTCTTAATTAGTGTCGAAGAAACCATACAAACTAGCTGAAAGCAGCTTTTCTGCCACTGATCACTGACAAGCTATTAGGCCTGACATTTCCTTCAGCACAGTATTCCTTTGATTAATGCAGCTGCACAATTATTTTTTTTTTTTTCAAAATTTGTATAATACTCTCCCATGACAGGAATTGATTTAGAAATACAAGGCAAAGACTAAGAAGAGGTGGACTTTCAGTACAGTAAAAAAGGGTATAATGAGGTTCACAGTCACAGCCAGGGAGGCTGTTATACTGGTTGTGAATCTTGGACAGTTTATTACTGACTAAGGTAATAGGATGGATCTCTTAAAAGGCAGAGGGGGCTTAGCAGCACTTTCCTGTGATGGGAGCCTGCTGCTAAAATGGTTTAGAGGACAGAAGCAGCTTTCACTCATGGCAGACCATGTGCAGCAATTCTTCTCATCAACTGGACTATGAGAAGGTGGTAACTGGTACGACAGATCCCTTATAGGAACCAAGACTCTCAGAAAGCACCAGGCATTGCTGCAAGAACACAGCATGCATCAGGCTCCCAGACTGACATTTATCTAATGCATCCTCTAATTCCTCTCCCTTCCTATCTACTGCCAAGCTTCTTTGCTCCTGTTTTCCATCTCGCCATCCCACTCCGGTGGCAAATAAAACACTGATTGAATGCTAGGATCTTATAAGATCAGATCTCCCTCTTTTACTGAGAGCTAAACCATGTCTTCAAAAATAACTGCAGCACTCTCTAAACCAAACTTCACATCAACCCTTAGGAAACTGCCTCCATACAAACTATGTCCTTATGGGCCATATGTTCACAACCCTTTTTGTCCCACTGCTGCCCTTCCAACAGCAAGGCTGGAGGAAAACATCTGCCCTACGCGCTGCAGTCACACAGCTCACAAGGCATTCAAGATTCTGGCTCCTTTCTCTTCACAGCCAAGTTTGCTCCTTTCCTTTTCTTTTGCATGTCTGACTCCAGCTCAGCACAAAAAGGTATACAAAGGCTGCCTCTTCGACTGATCTGTTCAACAATCTCCCAGCTCTTCTTATGTGAGACTGCCAACTCTTCTTCAAAGGACTTGCACAGAAATAAAGCCCTTCATCATACTTTCAATCTGAATTATTAAAAATGTTGCTTTTTTTTTTTTTTATCTATCTTGTTGTTCTCTGTTGAGTCAAGCGGCCTCCAGCTATCTTCTCCAAAGCTTGACATACACTCAAGCCTCCTTTGAGTGAAAAAGATTTTCTTGTCTTGATGCTTATATACATGAAATATAACAGAAACTTCACAGCAATTCTACACTTCGTGTTTTCAAGTCTGAATGAATTTGCAATATGAAAGACTCAACCAGAGGGTTTTGGTCTGGATTTTTATTTACAGCTTTTCTTTGGCGAGAAGCCACCACCCTCTCTTCATGTAATCATGGTCCCATCTCCAAAATCATCAGCTGGAGGATATGTTGGACTGAAAAAAGGGACACTTGGTTGTTTGTTGTATCTGAAGTTTCCTATATGGATCACGGTAAAACCCAAACTGTTTGATGACTCCACCTGAGGTACTTGAGGAAACAATCACACATGACCTTACAGTATGTGTCCACCTATGCCTGGGCTCTCCATTCCTCCCTTTCCTCAAAGGGAATTTTCAATCCATTAGCAAATTTGAAATTTATGCATTTCCAAGAAGTCGTATGAAAAAGGGAGCTACAGAGGGGAGAGTCGTCTTAACTGTAAAATCTTAGACGACAAAGAAGTTTTTGTTCCCTACATACTAAAGATATGCAAGCTATAAAATCAGCTCAGTCCTCAATAAATGCCAGAAAATCCAGTCCACACCAGTGATTGACTGGGAAACCAATTTTAGAAGAACCAGGCTTCACTAGTCCCACTGGTCATCAAGCAATGTGTCTGAGAAAAGTGACGCAATGTCTGATGGGCAGGTATGCCTGGCACCATACAATGCCTAGGGACAGGGATATTACCTAGAGACAGACTGGTTCAAATTCCTTTTTACTTCAGCACTGAAAGTGAAACCTGTGTCTTTCTGGTCCACACTGTGTGCCCTTGCCACTGGGTTTCTAGCTGCTCTTGTGCTACAGTGTCTGTTATTTTCAGGTACTTCTGGAACCGTGTAATTTCCTGGACACTAACAAATTTCCATGAAAGGTTTCAGACTCAGTGACTCAGCTTTTTCTGAGGAAAAATGACATTGACAGAAATTTCTCTGCCAGTTGTTACACTGGATAACCCTCAGCAACTCAATTCACCTGTTTCCACCGTTTGAAACAGGGCCATAATACTGACCTGTTTCTCAGAACCTTCTCTGAGACTGATAGGCAAAAGCATTGCATAAGAGAGAAGCATCGTTATTACTATTATTCCAAGCATCACAGAAATGATGAAGGCAAAACAAAACACTATGAAATCCACTGAGGTAACAAAATGAAACTATGCTTCTAGAAGCCATTCCTCTGGCAACAGCTTTTAACTGTTACAACTCTCATTTTTTTCCTTCCCTCTGTGTGGCAACCTATAGGGTTGGTATAATTCCCCAATATAAAAAGTGAGAAGAAAAGATTTCATTCCTTAAAGTTAAGTTGGCAAAACAAACAGGAAAAAAATTGCTTTCATAGGCATATAAACAGCCACTGATACTTTCGTCTCTCAACAAGATTTTTTTCCAGCATCTTCTTAAGCACACAAATAATCAATCATTAAAAATCTCTCCATATTGCAAACACTATTGAGAAGTATACACTTCACAGGTAGAATTCCTTGGTATCACCAAATAAAAAATTCTGGTAACACAAGAAGACTGAGCAACTCACTATCCTGCCGCTCATATAATCAGCAAAATAATCCACATAGAACAATGTTTTACAGAAAAAAAAAATCCCCTTCAATAAAGTATCTAGTACCTATGTATTTAAATATCATTCAGCAGAGATGACCGCCCAGAATTATTTTTCACCACATTTAACTGAGATTGTAAAATTGTGCAATGCAAGGAAATGTTCAAGACGTACAAAAACACCCTTCCCTTCTCCAGATAGTTCTAGAGGTACAAAAATGCCACCTAGCCTAGGAGCAATGACAATTTTTAAACACCAGCCCCATCAGGCTGAACAGCCCGTTGTCACAGAGGGATTCAGAGCTTCTCTGCAAAACCACTCTATTAGAAAGGGTTAGACTTCTCTGTTATTTAAAAGGAACTGTTTTTGCAGTAATGGCTCATCTACTGTGTGTTAAATCCTTTAGAAGATGAGCTCTGGGGAAATGTTGTTGCAGTGGTTTAGGCCAGTACCTCTTACTGCTATCCATACCTGTGCTGGGATGTAGTCTGACTCCCAGAGGTATTGCTGTGTGGGAAACATCAGCAACAGCCCTGGCTGCTCCACTTACAATCCAAATTGTTACCTGAAACCACCAACAAGGAGTGCTTTTCATTCAATGCCCAGACCACGAAGTGGCAAAAAAAGTACAATGGCGAGTCCCATTCTATCAGCCTGGCTATGAAAGGCAGGACCTCTGGAAGAAAGGCAATAGGAAAGTCCTGAGAGGGAAACTTCTGAATCCCTTACTGTCTGGTGAATGTAAGCTGGGCTCCTGACTCCAAGACATCAGGAACTGGGAATGCCGCTCAGTAACATGGAATGGGAAGGATGGAAAGCTAACTGCTTGGAAAGATGCTATGGAGAAGGAAAGCTAAAAGATTATCTTTTAACTGGCTTACCACCAATATGAATCAACACATTTCAAATGACATCGAGAGACGTTAACTAGCTAAGACTGGTGCTGACTCCAAACAAGCCCATTACAATTTCAGATAACAAAGAAAACACCGCCAAATCTCAAGAGAAAAAGCCTACTTTACTTGACACAACCCTGGCTTTGTCTGGATCAGGACAGAAACTCCACCTATTACATTAGTACTTTATGTCACATTCCCTTGGTGCTTCATAATGATCAGGACTTAAACTTACAAATTCTTTCCTGTTATAAAACTTCTGCATGCAGGTGAAACAAGAAATACACACATACACACAAGTACCTGCAAAAAGAATAAGATGTATGCATTAGAATACATTTGTAAGCACAAAACTCCACGTTACATGGCAGTATAAGCACAGAAAGCCAGAATACCTAGCAAATAAGGAAAGGACAGTGTTACATTCTCTGGTTTTTGGGCTGCTGCAGTAGGTTTTGTCCTGATCTTCTTCTTCCTCACAGTTCCAGAGTGTTTCAATTAGCCAAGAACCAAAGAATGAAAATCCTTCTAGAATCAAGAGAAATAGCACAAATTATGTCTCCTTTGGTACCTACAACTTCCTTTGCTACATCTTCCATTTCCAGAGTCTTTTTCAATTAAGAATCAATACAGCATGATGAGAAAAAAATACCACAGTCCCAAAAGATCCACATAGTTTTGTAAAAAGCCTTTAAAATGTTCAATAATTTCCATCAGTGTACTAAAGTAATTTAAAGGCCTTTGGAAAAGATTCAAACTCTGTGTCTAAAGTAGAGAATTGTTTCTGTAATTGAAAGAGCAGCAATACACAGGTACTGTAATATCACATGGACTCTTGGAGATTAAGCAATCAGCTACACTGTCAACTCCAAACATAAATGTGGGTTGCTTTTTTCTGCAACTGTTGCTTGCAAGGTGGTATCTTATTATTTAATTAAATACAATTAGAGCATTTTGCACAGAAAGTTCCATATCTCTAAAAAGCTCTGTGTAGGAACTGGTGAAAAACTTCCCAAAGAGATTAATTCATGAAGAGGGGAAATAAAACGTTAGCCTTTCTGCTGGCCTGTAAGTATAGTTTCATACTATCTGCAAAGTGAACTCATCTATTCATCCTACAGAGCGAGTTACTTCCATACCTCGGGCATAGAGCAGATCACTTAAAGAAACTTATTTTTAGCTACCTGTATTTTCTCCCTAAGATGGCTAGGTGGTTGCTTCATGGAGGAGAAAGCCACCCATAAAAACGAAAGTATTTAAATTCGATGACCCACCTAACAAGAGATGTGGATCACAATAACAAAATAGGTCTCTGATAATGAGAAGCATTAAGATGACATTATTGGGGCATCCATCTAGTCCTTCAATACTTTCAGATACTTTATTGAATCTCACTTGTCAGAAAAGCCCTTTGATTTCCAGCTCTCAAACAAGAATACAACCATTTCCTTTTCTCAAGTGGATTAGTCTGTTTCATCACTTCCATTCCATCACAGGCAGGCAGCTAACTATATGATGAAGGAGAAACTGAACTTCTGCAAAGTTCAGAAGTTATTTAGGGTCAATACCTATCCAGTTTAGGCACAGACTTATTATGATTATGATTATTATGATTATTATGATTATTATTATTATTATTATTGTGCTGTTTGTTTTAATCTGGGTTAAATTTGTTTATCTTGCCCTGAACAAACCACAAAGTTTAGTCTGCCTTTTCTAGTGAACATTCTCACTTTGGTAGCTTATTACAGCCTTCAGTCTCTAATTAGTCATGCAATCTGTTTTTCATATAAAAAGTGTTCCCATTGACATTAACTGGTGCCTTATTTGCCAAATAAGATGAAATTTGCCAATAAGATGAAATCCAGCCACTAGTGGCTTGACTGTTTTTGTTGGTTATGCTTATTCACCACTCATTGTCTCCAAGGCTGTTTTACATGGCAGTGCTAATTCGGGGGATCAAAGCACTGCATCATTATGATGTAAGCTCATTTCATGCTGTGCTTTATAAGAAACTGACGAGTTGCTTTCGTGCCCAAAAATACAGTCCTAATATGGAACTCAAAGCTCTTTTTTCTTCTTTTAAAGTCAAAGTTTGTCTAGTGTTGTTGCTCTATACAGCTTTTTATCCTGCAATATAACCCTGCAAGACAGAGACAAATATTAGAAAGGTTTACAGGGCTGTATATGATTGTTCTTGCATAACCAAATTGGTTGGGCTGTGAAGTTTGGTGACTTTTCTTCATTAACCAGCAGAAATGGGAAGAGCTTAGTTAGTACAAAAAGACAAGCACAACAGAAATAATCAAAACACAGTGCCCTGTGCAGAATCAAAGCTTATAGAAAGAAAGAGGGCAAAATAACAGCATGGTAAGGATAAATTACCTCAAAGCTGTGAAAGACAGATACAGGAAAAAAAATGTGATACAGAAGACTTACTTCCACCACAGGGGTATGTATTTGAGCTAGGTCCTTAAAGAATGCTGCTGTCAACAGTCACTGTGACTTGGCTACGTGTCTTTTATCATTACTTTTACACGGTGTTCTGACTTTACCTCCTTCAAACTGGCAAGGGAAACTATTCAAACGCAACCACTAAGGGATTTGGGGGCAGGTGGGGGAGCTTCTCCATGGTTATGCTTTTGAGCATGTACAAACAGCATTCTCTCAATGATTCTGAAGAGTGCAGTGACTGGATATTCTCAACCCTCACTCACCCCACTTTAAATCAGAGTCAAACAGTGAAAAGGACTACTCTGCAGCCACAGTGCCACAATGAAAACGTGACTGTTTCTGTCATAACCGGAAGACCCTAAAGGTCATCTGTCTTTTGAACTCTGAACTAATTTGCCAGCATTAAAATTCAAATGCAGAGAATTTGAAATGTGACAGGAATTTTGCTTTGTCACCGAAGTACTCACTGGCTGTGTCCTCCCACAGGCTTGCCGACGTCACTTCACTTGCATAAAGCTCTGTCTCATCACTATCCACTATTGCTCTACAATAACAAGACCTATCACCTCTTTTTGTACTGTGGAAACAAACTGTACTTGTCAGGCTATCCGTATAAATGGGTTTCATATACCCAAATGCCTTGGAAGGGTCGAGAAGGGGCAAGGCTGTTAAAAGACGACTCACCCTACCTCCCTCAGCTCTACAGGGCAATGAACAACGCAAAGATGATGAGTAAGAAGGAGAGATAAAAACATACCAGTAGTATACAATCTTGAAGAGTGATCATAGAGACAAGTACAGATTTCAAACTACTACTTTGTCAGCATTTCTGTAAGTCAGATAATTTTTCCAAATATTGGAAGATATTCCAGGAGAGATTTATACACCCATAACCAGACAGTCTTAAAAATATATACATACAGATACATATACACATACCTTTCCCTACAAATTTTCCATAGTTTTACCCTTTGTCCACTATAGCTACTTTTACAGAAAATGCCATCTAAATTTGGTTTGAAGATTGCATACCATAAAAATAAGAAAAAAGGCCAAACTGAAAAGCAGCATTTACTCCTCATCATGGAACACCATAACTCCCATGGCATTCAGCATCTGTAACCCTTTCACTATCACACAGAACTTCAAGGACACTACGCAGTGTTGTAGGAGAACTTCAGAAAAGCAGAGAATCCCTGTCCGTTAACTTAACCTACTGGCAGAACTCAAGTGAAATACCATCATAAGGCCCAAAACCACATCCAAACACTGTACAACATACTCTAAAATCCTATGAAAATAATCAAACAACAGCCTGAGATACAGCTAACACAGCCACTACCACTCTGCCAATTTGGTTAATAAAAGACACTGTCTCTCTATGCTGCTCCTTTTTTTTTTTTTCTTTTAATCTTTAGATTATCATGGCTACAACAAAGATCAGCTCAACTCTTTAAAGATTAGTGACAGATTATTCTGGTTCTCCCACTGGCAAGTATCAGTCCCAGACAGAATGAAAGAGCTGCTTAATCCCTGCTTTGTCCTAGGACTTCACAACATACATGACACCCACAACATAGCCCTTGCAGACCTGGGCCATAATACTGAAGTATAGCAAGCTTGTTTAGTTGTTACTATTGTACAACAATAACTCTCAGGATGTTATCTTTGTAGAAACAGCAATGTTTAGCTGCGCTACTTGAGGTGTCTTTCTCCTAACACCAATGTCCAGTAAGACACGAGCCTCTGACAAGAGTTGTTTAAATAGAAAGAAAAGGGAGGGATGAAAACAACCCACCAACATTTACAAGTATTGTGTGGTCGCTCCTCTCAAAGGCAAAAAGCTACACCACACGTTTGAGAGCACTCAGTGAATACCGCTGTATAGAGAAATGCTCCTTATTACACAGAACTGGCTTTAAGTCTGTTTTGAAAAGAAGGTGAGGGGTATAAATGGAAAGACAATTTTAGAAGTGTAGTCATAACAGAGGAAAATACAAAAAAATCTAATAGGAGAACTAGAAATACAAATTAGACAATAAATTAGAAATCTAACAGATAAACTAGAAAAATCTAAAGGAGGAAAAGATGAATACACCAAAAGAAAGGAGGTAAAGAGAAATGAAGATAGAAATGTGCAATTTAGAGTTTGTAAAATATTCAAAAGAGTTTTATTTCTTTATCACCACTAAATTACAAGAAAATGTAAATAAGCCAGAATGTATAAATGAAGGTAAATACCTATGCAAAGCACTGTCTGTCAGGTAAAACATACACAGTGTTACAGAGCAAAAGCCGAGAGGGATATAGCTCTTGCTCAGCTTGCACACAAACAACACTACCTGTACGGTACACTGAGACATTGCTTTTGATCTGCTGTCCCCCAGAAAGAAACCTGCTACAGAGAAATGACCCCATTTGAATATTTTACCACTGAAATACGAGCCTTTGGGGGGCTTTCCATAACGTACACATTCAAATCTTAATTTCAAATTTATTCTGGCTTTAATTCAAGCATACTGCCAGACCACTTGCAAAGCTACCACACATTAGCAATGACAAGGCTTCTGCCTACAAAATCTCTGAGGGGTGAAGAATATTTATGTCATGTAATAAACCACAGTCTCCCCACTCCAATCTCTCATACTTGTTTGTTTATGTAGAAATAGAAAATGGTGAGGAAGAAGATATCAGGCCTGCTTTATCAAGATGATTTCTTTTGATCCCCTTTTTCAAAATTCTTACTGCCATAAATTTTTATCTCAGTAAGATTTTTTTCTCCCCTTCTTTGCAGAGAAGTGATTCACAGCTACAGGACCTGCATACGCACATCAGCACACGACTACTCTTTCTGCCTCCATGATGTATGTGCCTCCAATGTTGAGGATACAGAGGATCCCAGTGATTGCTAAGCACTAATGTCCAGTGCAGAACAATAACAGAAATAAGCAGGACCTGGAGCTTCTGGAGTGCTCCTCTCTTTTACACAGCTCTGGTCTTCATCTTTCTGGGCACAAATTCCAAACCGCAACCAATGCCCTGTATAGGACCATTCCCTCTGAGGAACACACAGTAACAATTTACTTCCCTCATATCCACCATCAAATACCTTTAGCTGGATTAACTTCTGTCCCTTGTGATGGTTCTAATCACAGGGGCTCAGGGCCAATCAAATGTGAACATCACCTAAGGCTTTGTTCATTGTGGGCTTCATAGTATCAACCCCTGAAAAAGACAAGATCCTGCACTTTGTCGCATTAGTGTATCAGATGAGTTTAGGATTAATTGATGGGTTTGAAGTACCTCGAACAGCCATATGAACATGAAATTAAATTAATTTCCAAATTCCAGTTCTTTACAGGATATTTACGTAAAGACAAACTTGTCTTCCATTCTCTAAGAGATACACTGCTCTGCTCCTTCTGCATTTTAAAATCCCTCTGCGGAAATTCCAAAGTGGCACTGAATACAGCAGCAGGAAAAAAGGTTATATTGCACAGAGCCAGGGAATAAAAAGAACCATTGGGCAAGATCATTCATTCAGTAAAGGGAAAAAAAAATGGAAGGGAAAACAACAAGAAATCTCTCTTTAGGAGATACAGACCACGGAATGGTTGAGGCTGGAAGGGACCTCTGGAGGCCATCTGAGCCACCTGGAGCAGGGTGCCCAGCCCCACACCCAGGTGTTTTTTGAAGATCTTCAAGGAGGGAGACTACACAGCTTCTCTGGGCAACTGTGCCAATGTGCAGTACCTCCCTGTTTATTAAGCGTATTGCTCTAATTTTATCCTAAGAGAAACTGTGTCACTGCAAACACAGTCCTAAACTCTAATATTGACAGACTTCGAAAGGCATCTTGTCAATTCACTAGACAAGAGTGCACACAACACATTAAGACACTTCAACCAAGTCACTGGGTTTTATGTTTTTTTACTCATTCTTTCTCTAGAAAATTGGAGAATAAATAAGGATGTCTAATTGCCAACACTAGCAGCAAGTTAGAATAAAGAGCAAACATGAGAAGTTCTCTCTATATTTGCATCCAACAGAAGAAATCTGTTGTGTTTCTAATAGATTAGATGCAATCACAGGATGTCTACTTACAGTTCCTTGCATTATATAATAAAAAAAAAATAGTTAAACCAAAAAAAACATACAAAAGTACCTTTAATAATACTGGGTTTGGAAGTTTGATTAAAATATAATGCAAAATAGCTCTTTAAATATACATTTAAAAAAAAAATGGATCCTAGACTTGTGCACTACCAATGGGCAAGTTTTCCAAAAGTCTGTGTTGCTTTTCAGGTAACTGTTTATTTACCAGTACCAGAGAAAACATCTACATCTCCTTGAAACCAAACATGGAAATTTTTCCATCAACGTCAGTTAACTTTGGCTTAAAATTTAAATAATGGATGCATTTCTGTGTAGAGCACAGGATTCTCTGCCTGTCCTGATGCCCTCAAGATGGGCATTTCAACACTCACTTGGAAATTTTCAATAGCATTTTCAGCTTCGGATTGAAATATCTTGGTCTCATTTTTTTCAGCTAAACAAAAAAAATTGAAAGATATTTTAACAAGAGGCTACCTTCGCTCAGGGGATCAGAAATGGGAAATGACCTGCGTGCCAAATTAAGAAGAGGGGATGTTAGCACATCGTGTGCAGGCCTGTGATTTGGGCAGGTTTCAGGCAAGCCTACAAGGTAGTAGTCTACACAGCACCTGCCCCTTATGAGAGTTGTCTCCAACAGCAGACGTGGTTTGCACTTTTCTAACTTCACCCACACATTTTTCAAAACAAAGAAAACCAAGCGTTTTATTGACTTAATACATGAGATAATGGTCTGAAAAATCCAATATGCTATTGAAAGATGGCTATTGTTGAAGATCCTGGCAGTTCAACTAGGCACTTTTCAAAAATGAATCTTGAAACCACTCATCCCCTGCCCCTTTATTCTTTAAGCACCCATTGATTGAAACTATGATGTGCATCTTCAAGCACAAAGGGTTAATTACTGTGTGCTACTATTACTTAAAATAATACCGGTAGAAAAGGCAGCTATGATAGCCTATTGTGCACTTACTTTCAAGAAGCCTAAGCACATTTTCTTTAGAAACCACATCAATTTTAATGTTCCTGGCAAACAAAGAAATAATTACCCTTGCACTCATTAGAATCAACAATGTGCACACAATTTAAAAAACAACCAGAAAGAAAAATATCCATTTCAGCCTACTTACACTGCAATGAACTCCCTAAATTTAACTTACAGTAAACTTTAGCAATGAAATTTGTCAATCCTCTCTCTCTCCCCCCCTCTTTCACTTTATTAATTCTTTGGTAAAATATAGCTAGAATTTCTGTAAGAAAGCAGGGCCTTATAAGTAAATACAGGCATTTGAAATGCCATTTCTCAGTATATTCTACCAGTCAAAAAAATATAAAAGATGACACACAGAAAGCCAGAAAAACAGAGAAAATAGAGGATAAGTTAAAGAGTATTTTTCTGAGATAAGCCTTTCCACAGCACTTTCTATAAAACCGTTCATTGCTGGGTAGCTTAGTAAGCATTCCTGTGTGTTCACATAAACAAGAAAACCCCCTAAACATGGGATTAATTCTGAGGAAACTCAAGTCCCACTGAGCAGTTCAGAGAAGACAGGTTGTGGCAGGATAAATGATTGCACAGTCTGGAAAGCAATGGTAATAATAGTAATATATAATTATTCCCAGCCTTTCTTGGGTTTATTCTCTTGCTCCCCAAACACAGAAACGCTGGAGAAAGCAGCTGTTTAGCTCATTTGCAGTGCTTCCTCCAGCCAAATCATGAAATACACACTGAGGAGATACAGAATACAGTTGCGTCCCCTAGAACTGCAAATAGCACAGAGCTATGAGCCTAGGAGAGAGAACCTTCAGCAATATAACTGAAACTTAACAGGAAATCAGGCCTCTTTCACCAATGCTTCTCTGGGTATTTCCCCTAGCTTTACCTCAGATTACCTGCTTGGCTGAGGATGGAGAACAACCATTCTGCCAGGTTGGCAGAAGTGCCCTGCTGGATGATTGTACGCAATAAGAAATTGCTCCTTGGTCCAAATAGGATCAGATGGCAGTGATGGTCAGATATGCTCTGCTCATACACAAGGACAATCATCAAGCTGATCGTTACTGCTGAAGTCACTGGTAAATTCAAACCCAACACACACACACACACACATACACACACGGCTTTCCATACAAGAGAAAAACAGGCTTGAAGAAATGAACATCAGTAAGAACAGATCGCATTTCATCTCTTGAGAGAAGCAATTGTGTGAAAATTATCTTCCTTGTACAATTAAACTTTAATTTTTTTTCCTTGCATGCCAAAGGATGAACAATCTAACAAAACAGCTAGCAGACTGAATAGGAAATAATACAGCTTATTGCATTTCAGATTAGCTATGCTTTCAGAAAAAGACTGCTCCAGCATGCTGAACAAAACAACATTCCCCCGTGGGTTAGACAGGAGAAATTACCTTCTCAGTTTTTAATTTTAAACTTGAATTTATGAAACACTAATCTATGCTCCATTAAAGATAGCATTTGCCAGCATAGCCAGCAAAGCAGGAATGGTTACGAGCTTTCAGAAGTGTATTTTTTAAAGTAGAAAAATCATTGGAGTCAGCTTTTTCCATTGTTCACATAGTTATCCATTTGGCAACACTCTGAAAAGGAAATGGTGTAAGAAATTGCATAATCTGTTCTCCTTAAATCAGTCAGAGATTTTGCCTCTCATGTTCTAAGGTAAATTGGGATTTTTTTCAAGGAGGAGGGACTAAATAGGAATCAGGGCACTTTGCTGCTTTTGCTTATGCATCCAGATATAAGTTGGCATGAGTTCAGAAAAGCATTCAGAACATTTTGTGTGTCGTGTGATCAACTACTGCTAATTTATCCATGCTGAACTGACCACCTGCTGATCCTGTGATATCCCCTAATTCCCGTATTGGAGAAGAAATTCAGTGTACAAACTGTTCCTTATTTCTGCCTCTCCATTACACTCTCTCTGAGCCATCCCTTTTCCAAAATGAAGAATGTTTCTCTGTATCATTGACTGTGCAGAAGTTAAGGAGATCCTTAATGCACTGCTCTGTATCTTTTCCAGCTACACCCACAAGCCTTTTTCTACATGAAGGGGAACCAGGAACAGGCATGCTTTCAGTTTGCTATATCTTCTCTAATATTCCTAGCATATTATTTGCTTTTTGGCTAACACTGAAAAGTGATCTAGTATTTTCTTCATGCCATCCATCAAGATGCTAAGATCTCATTCCTAACTGGAAACAGACGGCTGAGAAGCCATAATTTTATATGGACAGACAGGGTCTTATGTGCATGACTTTACATTCACCTCCATGGTTTCATCTGCCATTTCTTTCACCCAGTGACTTCAGCACATAAGATTTCTCTGCAATTCTGTGCAGTTGGCCTTTATCATTAATATCTTGAGATTCTCCGCACTGTTGGTAAACTGTCATCTGTCTATTCACTCCACTTTCAAGATTGTATGTTGAGCAGTGGTGACTCAAATGCAGACTCCTCTAACAACACCAATACTTCTCTACACTTTGAAAACTGATCATTTCTAAGTTCTTTCTACCATTTAACTAATTATTTATCCATGCAAGAGCAAGGAAATGCAACTTATAGTAATTCCTTCGGCACCTTCATTTGTTGAAGCATAAGTGCCAAGTACTACCAATATTAAGGTAGTCTGTATCACTGGGATTGCCTTTATCCTCTTGCTTTTCGGGTACTGCAAAAAGCTTTGACAAGTTTGTGAGGCCTAACTTCCCTTCCGAAAAAATGTTGCAGATGTTTTGCCAGCATGTCCATTTACCCATGTACTCACTAACTCCATCCTTCCACTTGATTCTGTTCATCAGTCCACTGCAGAACTGAGGCTACTAATTTGTACTCTTCCTTATATTCCTGCAAACAGACATTTTAAATTGATGTCCCACTAGCAGCATTCCACTTCCTTTGGTTGCCAGAAAGTTAAGTGAGAGGTTACATACCACAATTAATAGTTCACTTATGTCTTAGTATCAGCTGATCCTGACTTGTCAGTGTTCATTCTGTTTCACAGATTTATTATTAACTTTCTACAAGTTGGTACTCGGACACAAATATTAACAAACATACAGCCCGCTGAAAGTCTAGAGCAGAAGTATATCTAATTCAATTAACTAATTACCTTTTCTACTTTTGAACTGATTTCTTCAGAGGGAATTCCTTTGGAGCCTTGTCAATGCTTCTCTTGGTCACAGGGTCAACAGCTGATGAGTAACGGTTTGCTCAGGAGACCGTAACTAAAAAGTAGGAAAGAGGAAATACTGTGAGCAGCTAAGGGGAAAGAACAGACAGTTTTTAGAGTCTTCCAAATTAGATGCAAGAAGCAATAATAACAATAATAATATTTTCTTTCTACAATAGCTAAAACTAAACTCCACTTGTGTATCATGCATTCAGTAGTCATGACAAGCCTTTGATCTTAACTAATAGAGACATGGAATATCATAATATTTAAAGGATCCAGTTAGCTTCCTTGTAGCAGTGATGCTTGTTCCTCTATTACCATAGAAACAAGCCAACAATAACAGTACTTGAAAATATCTCACATAAATACAATGTACTCTATCAGCTAGCAATATTTGCAAAATATCTGCCAACAATCGTCACAATGGACTGAGGTTGGAGAAATTTATTCTTCCACGGTTGATATTTTAATGAGCACAGTCAAAATTACCTATTTATCTGCAAATGCATATTTCTCACAAACATATCCAGAAATTACCTCTATATGTTTATGAAATGACTAAGGATCTTCAGTTTGCTAGTACTTGCTCACAACTCTTTGATGAACAGCTGTTCAAAGAATTGTTAGAGAGGTTATTCTTCTCTTATCCAGTTCCGCTCCCATGCCACAATTGTTTTATTTTTATTTACTTTGCCATTAGTTTTAAATTATTTAACTGCTTAAGGATGATGCAATACAACCCCCAGCAATACAACTTCAGTTAAAGATTACACAAAAAGTGAAGTACCTACTTCAAGATACAGTAGACAAAGCACAGAACAGGTTCTTTGTGCCTTCATTGCTTTATGGGTTGTTTTTAACACAAACACACATAACTCAAAAAAGTCATGTCTGCACATCAAAATTCAGAAAATTACAGTCCCAGACAAGATAAACATTTTTTTTTTCCCAGAGGAGAATAACAACCAGATAAGGAACTCTTTAAAAAATTGAATGTTCTTCTTTCCCAAAAACAGCAGAAAGCACCTGAAGTGCCGATATCCTTTATATCTTGCCTTTCTCATTTTTTCCCCACCTCTGAAAGACTCCTCAATGTTTCAAGTGCATTACTCATCTTTTTAACTGCACAAACTGAAAGATTTGTATAAGCTGTCACAAGAGCCTTTGCAAAATAGGCGCTGCAGAGCAAGTGAGACATTGCTAACGGTCTTATCTGAACAGTTTGGAGTTTAGAGTGAGGTTTCAGCATACCCTAGCAGGTTAGTCCGATCACCTCAGGTTACAGTTTGGGCTGCTGGACTGATACGGCTGCAAGGCACTTATCTTCTCTGTACCAGGGTAGAAGTGGTAGCCTTTGACAGCAGCACAACAAAACCATTTGCTAAACAAACATGTCTGAGCTTCAGTCATTAATAAAAATGTCTGTCTCTAGCATGGATTTACAAATTAATCAAGACAAACTGAATTAAAGGGCAGTTAATTATGTGTGCTAGACTTCACAAAACATTTAATTTGAACTAGCTACTCCACTTCAGATGGTAGTTCAGATTATTCCCTTTTTCTTGTGTCCTCCCCACATGAAGAAGCTGTTTATAATTCAACCACCCTATCCCCCTGTCAGCTGGACTTTATAGAATGCGGTATAGAAATACAAATAAACCTATCAGGTTCATTAAACCTACATATGTGCTTAAAGCAGTTCACCTCTAACAGCATGACTAAATCAGGTCTTATGCTTATTTTGTATACCTTTCTCCTCCCTTTCCAACAGTCATTTCTAAATAAGTAGTCAGAGAAACTAGAGTAAGATACTGATGCTGTGTATTTAAGTGTTCTACTCTAGGGAACACTATTCATAAATTATATATTAATATATTATATTAATTATATTAATATATTAATACCAGAATACTCCAAAAACTGTCCTTTTCAAAGAGGTGTTCTAGTCAAAACAGAAGTTATGGTTTCATGCAGAGATTACTAGGAGAACACCTTTGGTGTCTGAGTGTGAGGTGGTCTGGTCAGATCCTTGCAGCCTTCCCTTCCAGCCTCAAATCTCTAGGAAATTGCTGGAAAGCAGATACTAATTGAATCTCAATTTTTAATTTTAAAAGAATAGCCAGCCTTATGGAGGCTGTTGTGCAGTAATTTCTAGATATACCTTCCTCAAACTGTTATATTAGCAAAATCTGTTAGAAACCAGAGGAAGCAAGCATATGCACTTCATGCAACATTACATCAGAAGTACCAATATGTCTTCAGGTCCTTTTGGTTTTGATTTTGCAGTGTAAGAAAGCAGAGGTTGTCACATATTTAAACATTTAAAATGCATCCGTACAATGAGGGATGTGAACCCACAAAAAAAAAATTTTAAAAATTAAGTGTCTGATGATCAGGTTTTTAATGAAAGCCAAAACAATCTGTCCAAACCCTATTGGAAGATGTACTGTTTTTAACAGTCCTGCGGTACACAGTAGTACTCTAATGGATCTTCCGGCTGCCCATGTGTCTGATCAGCTGGACCTCCTGAGATTTTAACCATCATTCCCTCTGACTGGATTGGTGCTCATCCAACACTGACAGCCTTGTCAATGTATGTCTGAAAGCACAGGCTGAACTTGCAGCTGTAACACCACTATATGGTGAAACCATCTGTGCACTCTCGCAGCAAGTGTTCAGCTAAATGTCTTCAGAATACAACACCGATAGATCTTTTCACTTCTGCTCCACAGGTGATAAGAGAGCATCTTACCCCAAGCTGTGGCTCAGATGTATACACATTAAATGCATTGCTTTCATTTTGACTTCATTTTAGAGTGAGAATTAATAAAAACTATGTTTTGCAATGGATCAGCTCACTCATCTGCTAGCTGCTATGGCATTTGCTGTGGGGCTCCTTCCAGTCACTCCCTTATAGCTAGGCTACTAGAGGGACCTACATTTCCAAGGAATCTTCAGGCCAGAGGTCGCTTTGCTTATCTTAGGAGGGTATCTTCTGTTTGTGTTGAAAAATGCCTGTACTGTTCCCTGTCACCTCCTCTTTCCCTCTTTTTCTCTGTCCCCCAAAGCTGGCCTTGTTAATGTGCTACCTAGAAAAAATAAAGCTTTTATAGTGAGTCTGTTTCAGTAAGTGACACCTCTGTTCTATGCTGATATTCCTTGAACAATTTTACTCTCATGTACATACTTGTTTTCCTATTGCATGTAATCCTGTGTCTATCTGAGCAGTTAATGCAAGTGTAATGATGTCAATTTCCAGGCTGTCGAAGTTCTTCCAGTGACACAGCTCAGCAGCTCTCCTATTCCTCCTGTTCACTGAGCTGATTGTTATAAACTCCCCCCAGAGACTGTTAAGCTGGAAGAGGGCAAAGGTAAACCAGGCAGCAACTAAAACAGAAACCATGTAGAGAAGAAGAAAGAAAAAAAAAAAGCTGCTAAGGCTGGCAAAGCAGTCTACATCACTACGAGCAGGTGATTGGTTGCACCATGACACTGCATTTTATGAAATATTTTATTCATTAACTTTCACTCCCCTTATTGTAGCTTCTATTCAGATGCCCTATTTAGTTAATTCTTTGAGCTTGTTTCTCATCAGGTCTAAAGGCCCCAGCTAAAAGCAGAGCCTATTAGTGCTGAACAATGTGAAAATACCTAGAAAGATGTGCCAGTCAAGCACGACACCCCTGAGCAGGAATGGTTCACTTGATCAGGGAGGTTAACACACGGCAGCTACTCAAGCCAGACAGTATGCAAGGGAGCAAAATGGTTGTCATTTGCACCTGGTCAGTTAGCTGCTTCAGGCCATATGACCAGTAGCCATTCACAGGTGTGAAATTGCTACTGTTGGGGCTCTACCCTTGCCAGTTTACTCCAATGCTTCTTTCATACCTCAAACTTTACAATAATCTAAGCATACAAGACAAAAAAAAAAAAATGTTAACCTCATTACAGCAATGAGGGCCAGGCAAAACAATGTAATATATCACTGTCACATCACAGAGTCTACCAGGGATGTGCAAACTGATTCCAGATTTCTGGGAATCCCTACTGGAACTCCCCGCAGCATCAGACCCCTCCCAACAAGCCCTGGGCTCTGAATTACAGCAAGTCACTGCAATTCCACATGAGGGGCAGAGTGCACGTGAAAGATGTAACAGGAAGAGTCATTAGGTTTCTGGAAGTCACTTGGAACAGAACTCAAGACTATATAAATAACTCGGACTGAGCTAATTTCCTCTGAGCTAATAAATCTCCTCCACAAGAGAGAGCAAAACTGTGTAAAGTGAAAACAGAATATGCCAAACAAATTGCATTTGTCTCTCTAAGACCGTGGAGGAATATTTAGAGCTACTTGCAGACCCTGGCCTAATCTGAAGCCTGGGTGCAGCTTTATTGGCCAAGGCACTTTGGTTCCCCTGGATACCTGACAACCAGCTAGTCTACTCCCTTTCCAGTCAGGAATACCTAGAAAATCATCTGATGTCATTTCACCATTTAAGGAAATGAATGAATTTTTCTTCCCTTGTAATCTTGCAATGTTCAGGCAAACTTTTATATCTGATGTCAGAATTTAACCACGGGTGTGACAAAAACATTTAGTCTCAAAGGCAAGAACACCTTAAGACAACAATCTGTTTCCAGTTGCTATTTAGATTTAAAACATATTTTTCATTTCCCCACACAGAGAAGGACTCCACAGAAAAAAAAAAAAAAGAGAGAATAAAAAAAATCAACAACAATAACAAAATCACAGTGTCATCTCACGTCCTATCCAAATTTAAGAACTGGAAGCTTGCCACATTTTCAATGCACTGAGGGAATTAACAGCAATATTATATCTAGCATGTTGGCGCAATTTCAGAAGCAGCAATACATAAGGAGATCTTTGGACTTTGGTCAGGCAGGAGGGACTGAAAGCACAATCAATGATCACGCTTCTGAGGCTGAAGGTTTTGACTTTTATTCCCTAAGCTGGTGAGATACTGCTTCTAAGCAGAGACAATATGTTAGAGAATGCAACTCCTAGATACCCATAGGGACTAAGGGGACATAGAGAGCAGCATAAACAGGTCAAAAATGAGAAATTCGCTCGGAGGGATTAACAGGGTCTTAGCCCTTGTTCTGGGATGGGTTTAAAGTTCTAAATCCACATCCCAACAGTTACCGCAATTCAGCCTAAGGAAAAGTTCAGCCAAGTGTTCCTCCTCTGGCCCAAAAGACAAAGCAAAACAATGCAGTTCCTTTGTCTGATGTTACTCTTTCTAGAACTACTAGTTTGCAAGGAAAGAACAAGCCCCATCCCTGCTGACTTACAGAAAGAACACGAATCATTGCAGATAATGTTGACCAGGATGGCCCCAAACTACCAAGGAACAAAGATATAGTTACATAAAACCTAATACCCTGTCCTTTGCCAGATCACACATGGCTGTATATTTTCTGAGGTTGCAGTCTCATCCAAGATGCTGACTGAGAGAACACAGAAAAATACCTGAACTATTAGTTTCCCTCAAAACTGAAAACCCCTTTAACATTCACACTAAACAAGTCAACAGACAACCAAAACCAGAGCACAATAGCTGTATCATGAGCTTTCTTAGATGAGGCCCAAAGAATAAGGGCAACATTGCAGACAGCATCATCAAACGCAGAGCAAAGTGGTTACCCAGGTCCCTAGCCAACAGTGCAAGTGATCGGCTACGGTCTATTACAAAACGATTAAGTTTTACGCAGTGCTGCCCCAGAGCAAAGTCTTTCCAACCCCGACATGAGAGAGAGACAGAATATACAGCGGCTACAGTAACTCTGAGGAAAGTGACACTGTACTAATGGGTTTTGCTAAATTCAAATGAAATGGCAGGATAAATCTGCTGAAAGAAAAGTTATTCTACTCTACACTGATAAGGGCTTAGTGATTTAAACACTCATCAAAAGGACAACCACTGAGGTCTTGAATTACCTGTTTGGAAATAATGTTTGGAAAGCTATGACTCAGAAATCCTGAAACTTGCCATTCTGGGTTTATTTCTTCTTCTTTAAAGATAGCAGAAGTTTTGTTTTATTAGCTATGATAAAATAATGTTTTGTTTTTAATCTGGTTTTTAATCTGTTTTTAATCTACCAGACTTTTTTTTGATTTGTTGATTTCTGTGATTGTGTTTATCTCTTGTCCACAAAACAATTACAGCTATACTTTATACTTTACACTTCCTTGTCTTGCAGTCAAATATTTATAGCATTTAAACCCTAACCTTTTATACTAGAAATTGTTGAAACATCCCTTTACCTTTAACGGGCAGTGAGAACAGGAAGGAGCCCGGAGGTATTATATGCGCAGTGAAAAAGAAACACAGCCTTTTTATTTGTCGTGGGCCTTATTTCACAGTCACATGCAATGAGTTGTACTTCTTACTTTTCTTACTTTTTGATTCAATGCTGCATAAAGTCAATCCATGACGTTCCTCCCCACCACCAGATAATTATAGTCTAATGAGTCTGATAGAGCATATTGATTTTCTTCTCAGGGAAGGTGGTTTCTGTGAGATTAGTTTTCTGCCAGTTTAGCTCTTAGAACTGAGTACCACAGCGCATGTAGGGAACAGGATATCACCTGGGAGAAGGGGTAGGGAAGGCAGGAAGAAGCAGGTAACCAGATTGGGTGTGTTGTCAACCTGCACCTTTCATAACAGCTTTACGAGAGAGGCAAGGTTTTAAGAAGACACCACTACATCTCCAGAAGGGAATCTGGTCACTGACACTTCAGCTTTGCACTGCCATGGCTTCAAATGCCACCTTCTTTCTCTTTATGTGTCACAGTCACATGGAAGAAAGCAAAGTGGCCAAAGAGCTGCTCTGAAAAGTATGAGCACTTTGGTGGTACGACCTTGCTTATGAGCAGGAGTTAACAGCCAGAATGTAACTGGTTCATTTCAAATGCCAGTTTTGTACTAGCAGAAAATGGAAACAAGTGGAATCGAACAGTCTTGTAAGAATACATTTGCATGTAAGGTTTGGCATGAGAGATAACTCAGTGGAGTTCTCTTTCTAAACTATATAAGAACTTCGATTAAGCAAATGAAAATCCTCAATCTAAATTTCTCTAAAAGCAAAATGGGAAACGGTTGATACAGGGAACCACCACCAGACTCACTGCTGCTAATGCATGAGCAGGCAAAGCACCAGTCACCAAGGGTGTCATCATAAAACATTCCTCAAAGCCATTTGCACAATGAAAACATCAGATGTGTTTTATAGAGTTTGGTCTTCTCTCTCTTCTCATGAATTGCAGCCGTGACT
Organism: Anser brachyrhynchus; assembly: GCF_964034855.1. Lineage (NCBI taxonomy): Eukaryota > Metazoa > Chordata > Aves > Anseriformes > Anatidae > Anser > Anser brachyrhynchus. The sequence continues at coordinate 15,976,099 of NC_137700.1, forward strand.
CAGAAATCCTATGCCTCTGCTGAATGAATGGCTGTCACTTCAGGAAGCCATTACAAAAGGGTTTACTATTCTGAGCAAAGCCATACTACTACCAGGACAATTTTTTCCTCCTTCCGTATTTCTCTTTTCTCATCTTCTTCCTCTATTTCTTTCTTCTTGTTCATTGCTTTACATTTTGTTATATGAAAACCACACTTTACATTTTGTTATTATAAAACATACCTTGGAAAACTGCCTGATGGTGTTAGAATGCATACGTAAGCAATGCTACACTAATGCAATCACCTGCTGATTGCTTCTTGTGGATACGCCAACAAGTTGTGTCCAGGTTAGCTGAGTCATTTCCTCGTCCTTGGGGCAGGGAGACAGCAGGGTTGGGGACAGACAGACTCAGTCGTAACCACACGATGGGCCAGGTCTAAGAGATAGATTGATCCTTATGCTACCCAATGAAATCCTGCAGATCAAAACCCTATTAAAAAAAAAAAACAAACTATATTAAAAACCCTATTATGAAAAAACTATATTAAAAAAAAAAATGCAACTACGTGCATTCTGTATTCCCAAGTGCAAACCATCTTGCATAAAAACAGCATCTTCTAGACACCAACATGTTCTTTTCCAAAGCAAATATTCTTGGAAAAAGAAGAAAAATGTGGGAAGCAGAAGGAACAAAAGAAAAACAAAAGAAAAAAAAACTGCTTCAAATCAGGTCTAAAGAAAAGAGAATTTGATCAACAGATACCTAACCTATACACAACTTGTATAAACATCACTAACTGATGATAGCGACATCAGAGTGGTTCATGTGGATAAGTTTAAACACTATTGAACACAAGCATGTGATTATAAATGAAAGACAGTTAAAAAGAAGTACCATAACATACAGAGGAAAACACACACACACTGGAGCAATGGGGATAACACAGTTTCATCCATAATCTCACTAGGAGAACTTATAGGAGAAAAAAAAAAATAGACTTTTTAAATGACATTAATATACTAGATTCTTAACGCTAATGAGTAAGCATGTGGACACGGAGGGAAAAAAAAAAAGCCCCAAGCAGACTAAGCCCAGCTTTAATTACTGCTAATCTGCAGATACATTCACATCAGAAATATCACCCTGGCATTTTCCTGTTTACCAGCTGCAGATCACGTTCTGTAACATTTAATCTTTGTAAGTACTTGCCCTTTGAAAATCTTGCTTTCCCTCATCTTTCTCTCCACAAATCACCTTTGCTCTTCTATTGCTCGTACTGCACAGCAGCCTCTGTCAGCCTCTTGGCCAATCCCCCACAAGGAGTGCTCCTTCCTGGCCCTACTCCCCACTTCACAGTGTTTTCTTCCTGGAGCCCACCAGTGGTGGGGATATCGGCTTACTCTGACAAACAACAACCCTGGCAGGCCAGGGCAGTCACAGACACATTTCTGGCAGTGTGCACTGCAACTGCAAAAGCAATGAGAATTCACCCAGCAGAATGGTTTAGCTGTCATTAAAGTCAAAGTAAAGGGCCCAAAAAGCTGTAGAGATCAAAACATGTGGACCTAGTAGCACATAAGTCACTTCAGGAGATCCAGAGCTACTTTGCTCCTAGATAAAGGCAATGTTAGCACCACCTCAGTTTAATAAACCTACCCTTAATTAGATTGCATATGCCAACGACCACACCAGAACAATGTTTATCCTTTAGGCATAACTAGCCAATAGGATCCCAATTATTTATACACACTGAAGCTGAGCTCATATATACTCGAGGCCAGACCTCACTTATTTTTTGATTAATCCATTGCAACAGTCTGGAAAAGCACATTTCACAACCTGAACCCATTGACTTCACAAGCCATGTTATGCTGTTTCGCTCACACACCCCCACACTCTTTTGTTCTAAGGTATAGGTCATGGCACTAAACAGAGCAGCAGTGCATGAGGTCATGGGATGGTTCTTCATTCCTTGTTCTAATTCCGACTCCAAAAAGAAATATCCATCCTTTTCTTACAGTGCTTTAAAAATAACATTAAATAAATAAATAATTTTCTGTGTGAGATGAAACACTGATATCCTCCTCTCCCAAGTAAGTTCACTTCCTTTTTCCATATAGGTATATGCAAAAAGTTTGTTAGTATCTGCACCAAATGTTTTAGGAAGAAATACAGATAATGCAAGCTCCACAACTGTCTTTACTTTTCTAAAAGTTAAACTTCCTAAGGAATATATGGAGACTTAATCAGTTAATAATCCCTGCACAGGAATTAATCAATGCACTTTCCCTGTGATAGTGCTACATATGGTAAATGGTTCTAGTGTGGATTTTGCCTGGCAGAAGTGACTCTAGATGTTTTGAAGCTATGGATACAGGTTCTGGGGCACTGGGCCTGGCACAGTAAAATTAAAGCACCAGATGAAAAAACATTCAGAACAGACTGGATCCTAAAGACTTCTGGATCCTAAGGAGGGCGATACCTGCTCTGTCACAATGTATTTCTTATTTTGTCTGTCTGTCCCTCACAGTGTCCTGCAAAAAGAGGAAGCGAGATCAGCCATGGGTGGTGTCTGGCTGTCAGACTGCATAGACAGGTTGTTTTCCTACCAGTTCATCACAAAAGATTGGCATTATTGTTGGCATTAGATGTTCTCATAATCCTGTCAGAAATATCCCCATCACCGCATTGCACTGCTGTACTCCGCTGTGATTGAGTGTTCCCCAATGCAAACTTCTTAGAGCTCACACAAGCCAAAATAGGGCCCATTACGATCCTAACAAAGCTAAAAGGGATCTTCCTTCCCAATCCTGCAGCACATTATCAGTCATTATGAGAGTAAAAAGCATCTCTGACATCCCTCAGAGGGAACTGGAGCACTGCTGGAGAGAGTTAACAGCCACATGGCAGAAACTAATTAAAACTTCCAGCAAGAGAAAGAGTAGGTAGAAATATGCTATACACTTGCACATCTTCGTAGTGCCTTCAGTAGACATCTCACACAGTTCTTCACCATTGAGTATTCCACTGAAATATGCTGTTCCACTCTCATACCTCCCCCCCCCCCCCACACACACACACAAAAAAAACACAAAACCACCACACAAACCTCAAACTGTTTACAACATTGACTAAAAAAAAACTGGAAAAAAATCTTGACCTCTTTGTGACAAAAAAGATATTGTCGCTAATCTAAACTGGGACTGCAGCTCACTGTAAATCTATTTCATACTGAAAATAAAATCTCTTAGGATTCTGCCTCAAGGAAGCTTTGGATTTTCTTTTTCCATTTTTAAATCCCTACATTATTTCCAGTATAAAAAAATACATCATTTTTCTGGTCCACTCAAATATCTACCGCACATTCTGAGACATCTCCACCCACATCCAGTAAGCAACATATACTAAACATGGTGTCAGAAAGACAACTCTCATCCTTATTTCTGCTCCTTTTGCCTACTGTCAAAAGGGACAAGCCATATTCCCCTGCTGTCTCACGCCACGCACCAGAGATGATACCAGCCTTCCTCTGGAAAACACTTTCAGAGTCCCCGTATAAAAGGAACACACGGGGCTGTTATGGACTTTCAGCTTTCCAGACTGAATAAAGATATGAATTTAGGCCTGGCTTGTAGCTTAAAATGTATTGAAATGTCAAAAAAAAAAAAAGTATAATGAAAATTTATCACCTTTATAAAATGTTTCACTATTTCATCTGTTGAATAACCCCCAGCCAGAAAAGGCTCAAGACTGGAGGAAGAGGGAGCGTTACAGACCACAAGAAAGGTGCAGCTAGACATCGACAGTCACCATCAGCTGAGAGGGACACCCTAAAGCAGTGTGCTAACATCCTTGTCCAGAAACGGAATTTAAATTACAGTGGGGAATTGTGTGCAATAGACAGGCTCCAAATTAAGAATCAAAGTTTTCCTTCATACTTTTGAAGGAAAAAAGTATGCCTAACAGACTGACCTGAAAAAGGGACAGCTGTACAAAACTCGCCTTAGGTATGTACTCTGTGCTAGAGGAAGTGTGCTCACCACGCTTACTCCTCGAGCAACAGCCCTTGGAGAAGTGGTAAGGAGGCTCTGTGAAGGACCAGATACAGTATCTTCTACTTTTCTGAGAAGAGAGGATTTCTTTCAATAGAAGCATGACAGACTGATGGGGGCCATGCTGGAACATGCTATTCCTCTGCCAGGGAAGGAAAGCATCACCACCTGAGCGCAAGGCACACCCTGTTTGGTGGTGGTGAATACCCCTTACTGTGCTTCATCACGACCATTTACTTGAGAGAGCTACACTAACACAGTGTGTAATAGAGGCTTTTGAAGCATTGGAAAGCTCAAGGCACCAAGACAAACAAACAAGAAAGGAAGCATTTTCATTTATTTATTTATTGAGAAATCCCACAGTTCGCTAAGCACTTTATTCAAAGACGTTCTCGGTACATTAGCTTTTTGAAAAGGAAACAAAGTCCTGGCTGAACTTTCACAAGCCTCCCATTCTCACTTCTTGTCCCCAGCAGATTCATAACTTCTGCAACACCTCTACACCTTCTACTCATTCTGTGACTAGGAGTGAGTATGTCTAAAGTAGCTATGACATGGTTCGACTGCATGTTCGAGGTCTGTAGCAAGTAGATGACTAGACCATTTCAGCATGCCACAATCAGATTTCAAACTACCGAGGATGATGTTAGCACAGCCGTTTTTACAGTGATGCAGTACAGTTTCATTGCACTTCCAGGCTAACGGAGCTACTGCTGCAGAGATGCATGGTTTCCCTAATTCTGACATAGTACAACATCTCTCCATAAAATCAGTGCAAAAGAGACATTCAGCGGAAACATTTCTAGGTTATGGTAAAATAACCTAAAAAGAATTTGTTTCAAAACATCTTTACTCCAGTCTCATTTCCATTTTGTCTTTGCTGGGTGCAAAATGTCGCAGGCTTTGGAAGCAAACAGCCACAAGCATGCTAACTCTGTCAAACACAGCCTCTCAACTCTGCTGCATACTGGCAGGGAAACTCCCAGTTCAACAGCTGTCAGCATGGTGCCTCCAAAAGGGCAACGTTGCTGTTGTGGCAATGTTGCCCTGTTGCTACTTAGACTGAGGTAAGCGAAAGAGCATTTTTTCATGCTGAATGCGAGAAGAGTGAATAAGGAGAAAAAGCCCACAAGATTAGCACGTTTTATGCAAAAACAATTGCCAACAGAACTTCTGATCAAAAAGCATCTCAGGAGTGTAACATCCTTATTGACTTTACTGACATTCTGACTTTATTATAATCTGCAGAACACCAACTAAGAAAATTTGTAATTATTTTCCTCTGTAAAAAAAAAAAATTAAATCCATTTGTTCAAACTAGTAAGCTGAGGAGTCAGGCCTTTATTTAGCAAAACATTCGAGCACATTCCCAGCTACTGCTCTTGACCTTTGTTTTTGCAGTGATGCTGCATCAGCCTGTATTAGGCACAGAACTACAGCCTCTGGATGGCCAACAGAACTTTCCAGAGACTATGAATCCCCAAGACACACAGCTAATGAAAACAGCACTTCATTATCTGCTTTTCCAAATCAACAATCAAATCAGCAGAGAAAGCTCAGTTGGCAGATTATAAAAGAAAATCAAACTCATCTGGCACTCATCAAATAAGGAGGCCATTATTCTCAAAGTAGTCATCATATAAGGTTAATTCGTCATTAATGTCAACAGACATATTTTGCTCATTTCAGTCAATTCAGCATGATATATATTATTACCTTAACATCACTTAAGCACAACTTCTCTTGTTGCCAGATCTGCTCACCCTGTGGCCATGCCTTCTTGCAGGTGATTAAAAATAAAGTCTAAAATTTCTTTTGCCACAGCTGAGTCTCTCTGGCCTGTTCCTGTCTATTCCTCCTTGCAGTTTCTTTTTTTAAAAAGTGTAATACTGATTAAACAGCAGTACTCAGCAGTAAACATTATGCTTCGCTAGGCCCTACCTTTACATTCAGGCTCTGCTGGCTCAGACTACTGCCTTAAAGAAGACAGGATACTTGCTTCATTACACAGAACAGCTTTCCCTATAAAGCTCTGTGGAACCCCATCGTAAGTGGGGAGATGCTGACTTGCAGGGAGCACAGAACTGGCTATTATCACCCTGGTGTCAGTAGTCAGTACTTAAATGGAGCTGCGTTATCAAGGACCCTTCTCCCAGGAGCTCATCAGAGGCTGGCAAGGCAGCAATTTCCCTTCTCTGCAGAAGCAGGAATCCTGTTGAGTTCAGAACCCTCTTCCTCCATCCCATTTTTAACACCAGTTTCTTAGCATCTTTTCCAGACCATGCAAAGAAACTTTCTAAGATCATCACCCCCCATACCCCACCTTTCCACCCTCCCTAGGAAACTCATCTGTAAGAATTACTTCTCACAGGGCAATAGATAGCCACGGGTCTTTCAAGTAACCAACAAAGGCTGAACTATCAAAACATGAAGTTTAGCTCTCTCTTGTTTTCTTCTGTGGAAGCAGCATGTATTTTTACCCACTGACAGTATTTATAAGGCTAGGCAAAAAAAAAAGTCACATATTTAAACTAAAGTTGTTTTACTCCAGTACACTGGCCATAAACACACTTACTGTCATATCACTAAACCTCATCATACTGAAAAAAAGTTCCCTTAACAGCCACAGAATCCACAATGGGAAGTATATGGTCTGAATGGCAGCAGTTCCTAAGGGGTTACTGAACAGTCAAATCATCTCCTTCGAGGAGTGACTTAGAAAGAAAGGCCTGACACACAGGAGGAGTGCTGAAAAGGTCAAGAAGTTCTGGGAGTACACCCAAGGCTGAGGGGACGTGGGAAGGAAACATGGATACAGATACCAAGAGCCAGGGAAGGCTGAAAGCATCTGACAGTGACAAGGAACAGTCGCCCCTGTACAGGAGAGAAATCCCACACTGAGTTCTGGGCAACCCCAGGAAGATAGGCCTGAATTACTCAGGATCTCCTTACCCACACAAGGAGGAAAAGCGTCTGGAGACACACAGGCACTAACCAGGATAACTGCAGGCTGCAGGGAAGCCCAAATGCAGACATATGCAGTCTTCTGGACTTACGCAGCTTGAGTCCTTTACCTTTCTGGCAGGGAGGTCACACAGAACTGGCCTTGACTTTGCATAGATGTGTCACATCAGGGTCACCAAATACAAGTACTAACTTGCTATAATGAATCTCCTCCACGTGCACGCCCACTCCCTCTCACTTGGAAAAGTTATGAGAACTCATCAATACCGGAATTAACTTGATAGTAACCTGGACAGAGTTGGAGAAATTAATTTGCTTGCCTGATGACTACAGAGGGACTTTGTGCAATGGATTTTCTTGTAATGTTTGCTATTTAAACAAAAAAACATATAAAGCCTGCAACTACCTCAGACTTTGGATCCCCTTGCAATTACAAATGTCACTGTGTTTGACTAGCTGGTTCTCCTCCACTGCTCTTCTTCTCTCCACTCTGGTGACTCTTACAGGAAAAACATCTTTCAGTTAGCTGCCCTGGGAATTACTAGATTGTCAGAACTCAGCAACTCAGCCTTACTGCTATTACTACTAAAGGGAGAAGAGAAACAGACTGTTGCAAAGAAAGGCACTTGTTTAGAAACCTCTGAGAGCCCTTATGTGCACTGGAAAACTCCTCTTCTACCAGCACTACTAACTGAGAGTCACTTAACCTTTGACTGTTTCAAGCAATCAAATTCGGTGATCTATCAGGTTGCCACCAAAGAAATAATTAATGCAGACATTGTAGGAAATAATAATTTACACTTGCACGTCTGCAATCCCAAGTTCTCAATGTGTTCTACAACTGTTAATAAAAAATATATAAGAAATAGTGGGTTATGTGTTTAAATATGATTAATGTTAAAGTCCTTCCCAGTACAGCAATGTGATGAAGGGAGGATGACACCATCAAAACTGAGCAGAGAAGGGGGAGAATGGCTGGGCTGACAGAATGCACTTCTCTTGTTTTATAGATGGCACTTGCTTAGTTTTACTTTAAACAATAGCAAAAGGTATGAGGCTGTTATAAATTCATGCAAGCTTGCAAAGTTGAGTGTCCTTATAAAAAGAGCAATTATATACACACTTTAAGCACGAAGCAGCACAATAATTAAATGAGTAATTACCTTCCCACTTTTAAGCTGTCATGCAATTAAACTTAATTAAACATTCTCTATACTTCACTAATCTTATTCAAACAGAAGAAGGTAAGAAGGGTGTGGTAAAGAAAGAAAAGGGCATTTGGCAGAAGGTTGAGCCTATTATTTTGCCTGTAATAAAAAATAACACTGAACAGTCAGCACTAGATTCTCATGTAATTGCCTTGTTCCTAGCGAGAATATAACCTGGCTTGAGCTGCAAGACAAACAATAGACTGAGACAATACAATAGCATTTAAATTTATGTAGCATTCTTCCGTATAGCATTGCAAAATGTTTTTCAGAAGACACAACTATAAGGAAAGGAAGAAGAGAATAGAATTCTTCCCTCCCAGAGCAGAGGGAGGGAAGAATTCCATACAGAAAGGCCAGTGCAAATGTAAAACAAAATCTTTCATGTAAACACAAGATTTCTCTTGTCCCCAGTAGAGGCATGTTTGCAGAGACACAACAGAGGAATGGCCAAAGTAAGACAAGGGAATTCTGCTGACAAGGAGACAGACAGCTATAGTGCCAAAACTGGTGTGAATTTGCTCCTATCCTGATCTTAAATTCAAACGAGCTTTGTAAGAGCACAACCCACATACTTCTGCTACTTAGTTATTAATTCACAGGTAGGCTGTATCACATATGCTGTCTCTAGCTATGTTATTCTTATGGTAAGTGATAAAATTAATACAAAAATAAATCCTCTCAAGTAACAAGAATTCTCTCTTCCATAACTCCCTGAGGCAAAGGCCAAAATAGGTATATCTAGAAACAAAGTCTGACCACGTTCAGTCTGCAGATATGTTTGTTATCTCCAGGTGTCTTCAGATCCCTGCCCACCCTCACACCTACCTACACACATGCACAAGCCTTTTTCCTTCTTTTCTTTTCTATTGAGTCCTGATCCTGAGAGCTACAGAAGCAATTTGAGCTCATTTCAGCAAATGTAGCCAGGACCATCAATTTTGCCATTTTTCACACTCATTTCTTCCAGCACCCACAGCAGTTCCACAAACTGAAACCTGTCATTAATATTAGCAGAAGGAACATAAACATGGGTTGAACCTATCAGTACAATGATGGGACAAAAGCAGGATGCTTGAAGATAAATGCTGCTGTCAGACATTAAGTGTCATTATAAAAATGGATGAAAAAATAACAATACTGAGCAGCATGAGTGTGTGACTGAGTGCTGAGAAATTTGATAAAAAAAATCATAGTTTGATAAAGTCTAAAATACAAATATATCATCCACGTACTTGGACAAAAAATGCTCAGGGAGCACATGAAGTAAATGCTACTACAGTGAGATGAGTCACCCATCCCATTTCCCCACGAAAAACTAAATAAATATGGAAGAGTGAAAAATTCTCATCAACTCCACTTAATATTAACTGTAGTTCAAATCAGAAGTAAGGGTATTTTCAGGAATTTAACAGCAAAGGTCTGCTCAGAGCATCCCAACACAACACAGATGCCACTAGTATTGCCTGTTTTTCAAAGATACACCACGTGGAAGGGAATACCATTAATAATGAAAGTTATAGTAGAGTAGCAGAACACAAAGTCTTTAAAACAACTCCTACCCACACAGGATTCATCTCATCCTACTTTCAAAGCACCAAATTATCTCCAAGTAATATATCCCAACACTGCCAGTAAACAAAGCACAAATCTAAAGCAAGTGGTAAATACAGAAAGTGTTCTCATCTAGCAGCCATTTCTCTCTGGAAGACAATACTGCTTCTTGTGCACTGTAAGCCAAAATAAGTAAATAAACATCTTGAAAACATTGGAGGGGCTGCATTTAAGAAAAGACTTATTATGGCTAGCCTGTGCTTTCTTGCAAACAAGAGCAACCACCCAGGGAACTCTCCTTTTGGCTGCTTTGACCCCGCTGTCAGTCCTCAGAGCAATGAGAGGCAGGCAGTGCCAAGCAGACCCTGCCAGGCATACAGTGACAGGGCGATTCCCCCACCTCCCTTGCAGCACAGCTAATTTAGAAGCTGAGGACCTTGGGTCTTGTCCCAGCTGCTGCATAACTGCAGGGAGCCTTCAGAAGTATCCAGCCTTAGCTGTTTAACCCAAGCTGACAAGTTCCAACGGATATTTTATTTCAGGTCTGGGACATTGTATCATTCTGTTAACAGACTGGAAGTCAACAGTCATCTGCAGCTGGTAACGCTTAGTGCTGTGTGATTTAAATTGGGAATTAGCAATAGAAATAGCATTAAAGTTATGGTTTCTGCCTCAAAAATCCATCATACCACCCATACCCACATGTCCAAAATGAAATCCCAGCAGACAAGAAGATGTCCACAACTAACACAGCCCTTTGTTTTCCATGATTCAGGCTGTGGTTTGGTGTTAGCAGTTTTGTTGTTTTATTTTGTTTTCCTGCTTGTTTTGTTTTCACATTTTTCTGTCAGATTTGGTAACATCACCTTAACTCCTCTTGCTGCTTTCTGACTCAGACCCAGCCCAGCTCCCTCTATTCCCATGAGCACAACTATCGTCTGCTACTGAGGAACTGTTCAGATGGACAATGTCTGTGTTACCTTATCTGCAGAAGCAAAGAAAATAGCCATATGAAACTAAGTTGTAAATAGGAACCCAAAGGCAACAAACCTTTACCCTGCCTCAAGGATCACTATGGAAAAAGAGAGGTTAACTAACCCATGTCACTCTGCATTGCCTGTTATAAGCAGCCCAACTAACTCAAAGTTCATTTCAGTATATTCAGAAAGGATGAGAGAGAGAAAGAGAGACTTTGTTTCCATGCTGCAATTTCCTTTTTGTATGGTTTCCATGATAGTCTTGACATATTTTACTGCATATCTGCAAATGTCAGAGAAACCACCCTCCTTCTGAACTTACAATGTGAAATGCAATTAAGACACAGGCAGCACAGCGCTGTATTTAATGCTGTGGGGGCTGCTACAGAGCTGTGTTTAACTACGTGGATGTGTTTAACTCTATGGGGTGTTGCCTCTTGCTGGTATGGACTAAAAGTATTGTGTGACTTATTTCCTGTGTTTCAATGAGTTCTTTGATTTATATCACCAATCACTGCATTGCCACTAAAATACTTACACGATGAACAGCTGGAGCCTGCTCACGCAGCGTGTCTCCTGCTCTGCAATAGCTGTTTCCTCAGGACTGTTCATAAGGCACAAGCAGGCTTCGGTAAAGATGTCAGTTTTTCATCAACTGGACTTCTCATGCTGGCTCTGGTTCTCCAAAGGGCAAAAAGGAACCAACCATCATTGTGGAGTTGGTTTGTAAAACACACTAAAAAAAATAGAAAAAAATTAGTTGGGGAGGAATCTAGAGCTCCTCTGGCACAACCTCCCACTCAGTGCCACATCCTGGAAGGTTACTCAGCTGAGTGTGCTCTTGGGGAAACTTGTTCCAATGTTTCACCACCCTTATGATCTTTTTTTTTTTTTTTTTTCCTAATACCTAATGAGAATTCCCATTGCTGCAATTCATCTCTGATGCACCTCATCCTGTCACTGATCACCTCCAGGAGGAGGCTGCCTCTGTCCTTTCTGCACTCTCCCTGTCATTAGATAGTAACACAACCTCCTCATCGCCTTCCCAGGAGTGAAGAAATACAGCTCCTCCAGGCTCTCCAGCTCCAACCCCCAACCCCCAACCAGCTTGATGGAAACTATGGGCAGATACTACAATTTGCCTCTCAGGAGTAATGATCCAACATAGAGTGGGATCTGTCCCAGAGGCCTTGCTCACTCTTTACTGAGTATATCTCATAACCTTTTCATATTAAAAGATTTTCATAAGGCACTCCAGCATTGAGATGGCAGAGCCTCAGCTTCTTATAAAGGAAAACAAAAAAACACTGGTTCTGAGTTGAGTGCACAGTAAGATAGACCATAAGCAACCACATTGCCACTTCCATCTTCAGGGTATTAAGTGCCACTGCACCAGTCTCGCCTCTGGCGCATCTCTTCCGTAGTGCACGTAGTCAAGCCCTTGGTCTGTGCTGTCCTCATGACGGCTCAGCAGAGAACTTCTGCTCTAACAGCTAGCTGAAGAGCACCAATAACGCATTATCTACCTTACACTGAAAAACTACTGTGACTTCATAATTAGTAACTGCACTAAGCATTAAATGAGAAAACACAGACATGGATATGCCCAGCTTTAAACAGTCTCTGTGGTACATTAATGTGTAGAAGAACAGAGTAATACAGACCCCTTCTGGCTTCGCTCTAATGGCATGATGTGTGCATCAGCTGTTCTCACAGTCTTTGTTACAGCAATAATAAATAACAGCCTGAAAATGAAAGAGGAAAAAAAAATCCACTCAGCTCAGAGGCTGTTTCTTGGCAATCAATAAACTCTGAAAGACCTAAAAAAAACTGTGGGATTTAAGAGGTAGTCAAGTCCCACTGTCCTTCTAGCTCTAAACACTGGTCTTCACTATAACTGCTTTTCATTTAGAAGCGTTCACTTTCATCACTGCTACTGCTTAGCTCCATTCTCTTCCCCCAAAAGCAAAGAAAATGAAAAGTGAACAGACTGAGGCAGCCTTGACTACACACTTCCATTTACAAGGCACTTCTTAACTGCCTCTGTGAAGTCTCCTCTAAGCTGGTTTGCAAAGATCACAGAAGATGAGGCAAAAATCGTAGAAGTATTCAGATAACTGCTAATGCAGCTCAGTAAGGAGAGCAAAAGCTTTGCAACTTTTTTATTATTTATTTTAAACCTAGTCAATTGGTCCAGTGAAGGGTTCTCTCCTTGTAAGTCAGTGGGGCTGGATCATGAATGTTCATACTTCAAGCCCAGCTCAGGAAAGATGTTAGGACAGAAAAGCACACAAAGTGAAATCTCTCAAAACAAAACCCAGAGAGATTTAACTTCTTCTAAACAGGCATCCAGAGCTCTAAACAATTACTCAGTGTTGTTGGAAAAAGTGTTGTTTTCTGTAGAGGAAAACAACCCCTTACTCCAGAAGGGCTCACTACTAAAAACAGGGAGAGACAGGTACTTAAAACAGAGTTATCACTGTTAGCCCAAGCACCACAGACAGGTGTGTGTTAAATCTTCACGCAAAGCATTAGGCAAGGACTGTGAACAGTGCCCAGAAAACAGTACCCAGACACAGTGCTCTCTGTTTTATATACTGTACTTGTTCAACTCCTCCAAAATGCCTTCCTGTATAACCTGTTAGGCTGTAAAAAGTTATTTCAAACATACTAAGGGCTCTCCCTGCCACACTGTTCTCATTCTACGTAGAAGAGTTTGGGTTGGAAGGGACCTTAAAGCCCATCTCTGGGCAGGGACACCTCCCACCAGCCCCATCCAGCCTGGCCTTCAACACCTCCAGGGATGGGGCATCCACAGCTTCTCTGGGCAGCCTGTGCCAGTGCCTCACCACCCTCAGCGTAAAGAATTTCTTCCTTATAACTTACCTAAATCTACCCTCTTTTAGTTTAAAATTGTTACCCGTTGTCCTGTTACCTAAATTATCATTCCCACATGCCTGTGTCTAGCTGGGGCACTCTCTCTAATCCTTTAGAAATAGCTTTGGGTGCAGACTTCTCATCTTCCTTGGCAATATCTGTCATGCAGTCCCATTTCCAAAACCATGAAAGTAATGTTAAACTCATGCACACACCCCAGACAACTTGGAATTGTAGCAGTTCCCCACCAAGATTATCAGACCATGGTTACTCTGGGGCACGGAGCAGTTCCACAGCCAAAGGGAACACAGAGCAAACCAGTGGCTGTTGCTGAACGTGTGTTAGATGCTCATTGCTTTAACGGCATACATGAGGTGAAAGCTGTTTCAAGAAAGAAACAAAGGAATGCTGATGTGTCAGTTCAAAGCAAAGAAAGAGTACTTTGGGAAGTTTCTAACAGAAAGCTGTAGGCAAGCAGAACTCCCTGGTGCCCCCTGTGGCCACCGGGATGTTAAGTGACTTCTCTCCACCTGCTGTACAAGCGTGGGCATCTGTGGACAATGAGTACTCATTAACATCGATTCATTAACTTGGCACTAAGGACACTGTTCATCACAGCTGCATAAATACTAAAGAGGAAGAGAAACTGTGCATTAGGCAGCATTTGCACGGATCAGAAAAACAGAATTAAACTGCAAATAACTGGCCATTAAAGCATTGGCTCCAGCCGTAGGTCAAAGCAGCAGACAGACGCAGGCCTCATACAACAACGTAGCGTCATTCCTGACCCAGGCTGGGTGCTTTATCACTTACCATGGCTGTAAACTAAAGGTGACAAATTTGGTGCGTTTCAGTACTGATCCTCTGAGGCAGCCAGTCCCCAGCTAGATTTAAACTCCAGGGAATGGTCCAAAGTGCTGTTAAGGCTTTCCCTCAGCTGGCGGCTTTTTCACCTTCTAAAGCTAATCAGCAAGCCTGGATCTGGGGCATAAGGTGCTTGGTTTAGATTCCAGAACTCAGCAAAACAGAGAGCACAGGTTGAGCACTAGCAAAATAACCTCTGGAAAAGAGAAAGTAGATCCATGCATCTAAAGCCACTTCAGCACTTCATAAGTACACAGCTCACAAGGAAACTAAATTATGCCCAGTTGTTCCACAGGGTGATGCAGCGATAACAGCCGAGTTGTAAAGACCTGCCCTCCTGCTTGGTTGGATGCTCAGCTCGATGTCCCTCAACTCCCTCCCAAGAGACTGGGTAACAACAACTTCCTGTGAATGGAAGTGCATTATCAGTAGCTTGCTGCTGAAGAGTGATCAGATGAGTATTAAAAAGAAAACTTGCTGTTCAGATCTGAGAGACTTTAACCTGGACTGTTCAGGAACATTACTCTGACACATTATTAAAACTACCTTGTTTGTATTGAAAACTAAGTTATGAGAAACATAGGAGCTACAACATTTCTTCTAAGAAATGTGCACAATTGATGAAAAAAAACAAAACACTACCAACTCCTTCCTTACTCTTCTCCTAAAAGTCCTCCTTATAACTTAGGGATGGCAATGGACATACAATGTACTACACTAGCAACATATCTGAAAAAATCTGAGTTATGGTCCAGAAATACTGCTAACCTGATATCTGGTAGCACCTAAAGTGCTTCAGCATCCTCCTCCACCTCTAATTGCTTCCGTCTTTGAGAGGATCCAACACCTTAATTCTGTGAAGTTCCATGATGTCCACGAGCAGAGTGAACTGTATACACAAAACCATACCATCAAGTAAGATAGAAGAAGTTTCTAGCGCTTGTTTTTCATCCCAGGACTGACACCATTAATGACATCGAAGGCAGACATCGCTGGAAGTACCCAAGTATTCAAAATCCAAAAGGAAACCAGCCTACAGCTTTCAGTGATGAGAAGGTCCTACAGCGTCAGTTGCAACACCTGAACTGTCAAAACAGAACTGACCACTGATGAATCACACACAAATATGAAGTGATTCATGCTGTCAAGCACAGGGAAAATCCTACATTTAGTAGCACTTTGCAGACTGCCTGGATCTCCTTATGTTGATAAGTACATCACGTACAGATGTAATTTAATTATATTGCAATTAAGATGTTGAGACCAGACTCTGAAAAGGACATCTACCAGCTCTTTCAATAGTCTAATAAGGATTGCAAAACAAGGCATACATCACAATGTAACAGAAGTCTCAGGCAGCTAAAAGCAGTAGCTGAAATAAACTATTTTTTTTCAACAACTCTGAGAGATATTCCATAGAAAACTACCATAAAATTCTGGATTAAAATGCTATTTTAAAAATACTTACCAAATTAAAATATTTGAAGATACAAAGTCTTCAGTGAATCAACCTCTTACTCGATCCTTCCATACAAAATCCTTGTGGACCTATTCAAGTGCTACTGCAATCAAGTTACTTGATTCTGCTGGTTGACAGCAGGCTCAATATGAGCCCGCAGTGCATCCTGCTTTTGGGGGCATTAAACACAGCACAACCGGCCAGACAAAAGAGGTGATTATTGTTCTAATTCTACAGAGGTATGGGTCAAACCTGTAAGGTTCTTCCTCTAGGAAGCTTCCCTACCTGCTTACACCAAGAAACAGTCTCTGCTTTCATCCAGTAGCTGAGGTTTCTCTCTCCAGTTAACTTTGGTTTTTGGCTAAGACTCCTTTTAGTCAGAAAACCAAGCTGAAAGCAAATAAATCTTCTGTTTCAGTTTTCTGAAGTTGAGATCAAAAATTGCCCAAAAAATAGTTGCTAAAACCGTGTCTGTATGACACGTTTATCCAGGTAATCTCTTCCCACAGCAACTGCACCAATGCCGACCCAACAAATGAGCTACTTTCAGTGGCACAGTGAATGATGGCTGTGCAAATACATCAGTACCAGAGGCACCTACAGAAAGGTTCAGTAGACAGCTCATGTACTAAACACGGTCACAGTTGCTCCTACTGTGTAGAGGGATGATCCTGGGACACCACAAACCTGGAATTTAGCTTCCCTTGACCTTTTCAAGTTCAGGACTTACTTGCCTGGCTCCATTAAGAACAGCAGGAAGTGAGCAGTTAAAATCTTTAAAAAGGCTTTGAAAGCTACCTGTCAAATGTTCCAGTGCCCCCTCACAACTGGACGGAGGGGACTGAGCAATGGCAGAGCAGTTAGAGCATGAAAGGGGCTGGGAGGAATACAAGAACAAAATTCGGCAGCTCCCTTTCACACTTCATTCTATGGGGCCAATTCTTCTCTAACCCTGCTAAGCCTCCCAGATGTGAGAAAAGGTACCAAACCTTCCAAAGCAGCAGAGTAGTCTGATCTTCAAAACCAGATTGATTTATTTTTTCCAGTTTTTTGCCCACTGCATCATGCATTTTCACACCTGATCTCTCTGTGAAACTGCCTGGGCAGCTGCCGAAGCACGATGTATCCTGCAAACATCTCTGGCTGCAAATGGAAGTCCTGAAACTCATGTCTTGGCTAAGACTCATCTGGGTTCTCGCTCTACAGGGTCTGTGAAGAACAGGGAGAAAAGCCTTCCAATATAACAGTTTCTAAGTGCTAGAGGAGACATCCTATTTTAACAAGGTCATTATCTCAAATACAGACAAGTCTACTCACTTTCTCTCGTTGCCTTGGAGCCTCATTTGTCTCTGCTCAGTACACTTCAATTGTTTTCTTAACCTATTGCAGATTAATTCTCTTGATTGATGCAGACTTCTGGATGCAGGGAACAAACTTTACAAATTTGCACTGAAGGATGTGAAATCCACCAATTCAGGTTCATTGTTATGGGAGCAGGTTCCTGGAAAGATCATAACAGAAACCACAGTGTGCCCACTCCTGCAAGGAGGGTCAGGCATTCTCAAACTTCTTCAACGGCCTGCTCCCAAGGCTAGTAATCATTCCCAACAACAGCAGCAGTTTGAACTAATAAGCTACAGGTTATTAGGTATTATTCCCTACAGACCTGGGAATTTGTTTGCCTCTGTAGCAAGACAGAAAGAAAAGAAGCAAAAATACTGAATTCCAGTAAAATGTTGGACAAGGGCTAAGCTCCCACCCCACTGCATAGCATTCAGGATGGCTATTCAGTAACATAGCAATGGGGGATAAAGAGAGAGCAGAGGAAGTCTGTTTCACACCTTTCTGTGATGGAAAGAAGGACTGCAAGTAGGCAACCTTTCAGTTCTGCTTCACTACAGAGAGGAGCTCTGGAGACAAAAGCTTTGCATTGGGAACAAACATATTTAAAATCCCAAAATCTAATCTGAGAAGCTTTCTTTGTAATACCTAAGTACATCAACAAGCAGGATTCTACCATTCACTTTGTCTGTTGCAACCCAACTGATGTGACCCCTCTGCCCAAGAGCAGCCTTCACACTTACAATAGCTACAGAAGATGTAAACCCACCACCACAGCCAGTGTCACTGGCACAGCTGCAATTCCAACAAGGAGATTGCCAACCTCTGATAATGGCATTTTATGAATTTCTCATATAACTTGTCATAATTTCTCAAATACCTCAGCATTTTTTCCTGCCCAGGAAGTACTGAAGACCATAACCTTCAAAAATTTTTGTCAGATAGGCTTCTGGACATGGCACAGAGCCACTAAACTGCACGTAAATACTTCAGGTTCCCTAATTTGACTCTGCCATTCACAGCCCAGACAATCGCAGATGAAAGCCTCATGTTGAAGTTGATACATACCAAAATAAGCAAAATGATGGTTTTGGCATAACATTTCTAATGATAGCTAGCATAGGTCTACCAAAACTACTTGGTCACCTGGCAGCTAAATATTCCTAATAGAATTTCACTCTGTGTATGATTCCAATTCACAGACAAATCAATATCTTGCCTGATGTTCCAGCTAGTTTTTCTTCATTTCATCATTATGTCACTTCAAACAAACAAACAAACACCTTTTCTTTGTCTGATTACAGAACCTTGCAAATATTTGTTTGAGTTCACCCTTAGCTCCTTTCAGTGTCACGTATACCTGTGAGGGCACACACACACACACTTGCCCACCAGGCTCCTGTCCCCTTAGGTCTCTTTGACCTGTGTGTTCTTAGCAGATACACAATAGCTTCCCAGAAGTGCTTGTGAGATCCTGGCCTGGATGCTCTGCTATGGCTCCGTCCCTCAAGGCCTGCTCGGTTTTGTTTCCATACCCTGAACTCATTCCAATTTGTTTACTATAACCTAACAGTGAGAGAAATGAATTTTGGTCCTGCTTCAGATGTCTGTGTCTCAGAGCGGGTACTCTTGACACCACTGGTAGAAGACGAGGGATAGCACAATACCACTATTGGCTTTGGCCAGACTACTGTAAAATAACTAGCACTGATCCTACAGCTGTGTCTCCTGTCACCTAAAATGAACTCTCCTCTGGGAACAATGTTGTTCTCCTCACCATACTTGATTCTGAAGCTCCTTGAATATAAATATACTCCAAGATGAGACTGTGGCAATGAGCTCCACACAACTAGCCTTTCAGTATTTTCCTCCACATGAGAGGGGAAAAAAAGCATGAGATCACCTAAGAGGCTACACAGGCAATTAACCACAACAATTTGCTAATTCTGAGTGCTCTGCATTGCAGTCTTAATGATAAGTGGAAGAAGTTATTGGGTTTAATTATTATAGTAGGCTTTTCTCATTACCAAGGAAATACAGGTATGTATATACATATACATATATATATATATATGTATTTATACACGCGCACACACATATATTTAAACCAAGGATTCAGCCCCCTTTACAAATTCAGTGCATCTTGTGTTAATAAAGTGGCAACCTCAAATATTTACAGGTAAATTGAAAGATCTAGAACTATTCAGCATACGTAATGGGTTCCCTTTTTCTCTTCCTGGTTACACAGGGAAAATGTGTCTTATATAGCTGCAAAGCCTCATGTAAAGCTTTGACCTACAGAAGCTGTAAAATTACACTCTAGCTTCTTCATTGCATGAGTCTTCACCATCAAAATGCAGCTGAAATTGACAGGTTCCAGTTGACTTTCCTCCCAGCTATCCACTAATTACAATGTCTTTTAATTACTACATGCACACAAGGGGTGAAACTACTTAGCTGCTCCTCCAAGATGTAACTACCAAGCTCACCTCCAGTGACCCAGCTTGGCCCAGTGTAGTGGGAGCCGCTCGCTCTCACAGGATCCTGTCACTGACACAACCACTCTCCAGTAGCACAGCACCCTCCAGAACCAAGGATGCAGTTACTGGTAGGACTGGGGAGAGGAGGGAGCCCCTGTCTGTCTTTTCCTCTTCCCATTCAAGCAAGGGGGAGGCACAGCTGGTCACCCATACAACTAGGGTGCTGTTGGTAGCAAGGAAAATCTTTGCAACCTTTAGGTAGGCAATCTCCATGTCGGTTCTCTCTCTCCTACTTCTCAGGTTCTCTCCTCCAACTCCCCCGAACAGGGGGGTACAATATTCAAAAGACTCTTGAATGACTCACGTACAAGACTCACTGACTTACAATGGCATACTTTGGCCTTCCTGAAATACACCCATGGCTGCTGCTGGCAGTGGAACTGGACAAGGAGAGACAGCGGTGCTGGCTCAGCGACCTGCCAGCAATTACACTTGGGAGGGCGTCACACACAGACCCATGCTGCCTCCACGTCATCTCCAGGCCAGCATTCAGGTCTACTGTCTGCATCAGATCAGAAGCAGTTTAACCCAACTCTACCCTTGCAGAGGGATTTTTTTTTTCTGTCAGTCCTGCTCTCCAGGTCCAGCTGCCCTGTCTGACTCAACACACAGCCTGCAAAACCACTAAACAGTTCTGAAGAGGCTCTTCAAAGACAGCAATGCCTCCGGAAGCAAGAAACAGTGTAAATCTCTTCCTGTTCTCTTCTACAGCACACTCTTGCACACCCTTCATTCTGCAAGACGAACAAGTAGTAACAACCCCCAGACAAAATCTAGGTAATAAGAGATTGAAAAGCAAGCCAACACTACCCAGCCCTCTCTGAACAGTGCATCCAGCCCAAGTGGATTCCTGTTGAGAAAACACTGCTCTTCAAACATTCAGAATAAGCTCCAGGTAGCAACTGTATGGGTCTCAAATTGCAACACGACAAACAACACATAAAGAAGCCACTACAGTCTGTTAGGAAGGATATTAAGACCTTCTGTTAGGGCAACTTTAGCAAACACTTAGACTGAATTTACAGTCCAATCCTTTGGTTCTCTGCTCCAGAAGAAGTGACTGGTCCTTGCATTCTTCATACAAGCTGTGTTCATTCCCAAGTATGTGGTTTTTTTTGAAAAAAAAAAAAAAAAGAGCAGGGAACTCAGCTGAGCAGCAGCTCAAAACTCTCAGCTAGTATTTTACTCACTTTCTGTTTTCCATTAATTCTTTCATTTAAAAATGAAATGTTCACCTCCTACATACGAGAGGAGAAGAACCAGCAATAAAGACTGCTAAGAGAATAATTTGGAGCTGTGAACAGAGATCAATAAATAAATTGGAGATATGTTCAGTCAACACCCCCCAGAGCCGAGCAGAATTAAAAACCAATTACAAACCATGCACCTTTCTTCCAGTCACTCAATTGGAAAATGAAGGACAATCATACGGCAAAAGTTATCAAGAGAAAATGGATCTTCCTGGACCCTTTAAAGCTGATCTTATAGCAATTAACTTACAAATAAATTAACCCAAAATTCACTACACTATAAACCCCTGGTTATAGTTTTACAAAGCAACAGAACCCGCTCCTCGCTGATCATCTCAGCACAGTTAGCATTTGATTCATGAAGCTGTGCCTCAGGTTGCCAAGAACAGAGCTGCTCCTTAATTAATGAGCACTAGCTCAGGAGCCTCACACCTTTAAGACCCCAAAGGAGCACCAGCTGAAGATGGAATCTCAGTGGGCAACTCTTATTCAGCCTGAAGCAGAACCACCAAGAGATTAGCAAGAGAGAGCCTTTACAACAGATACATTTATCTTTGATGTTCACCTGTATCAAAATCACTGTCAAAAATAAGACCTTTTTGTGTTTTGGCAAAGCATTTGGTACCATGGCTCATGAAACTACCTCAAAATAATTTCATCTATAAGTTGAACAGCCACAGCTTAGTAATAAAGACAGTAGTGAGCATCAATTTCAGTTTCAGACAGTAGTGAGCATCAGTTTACAGTAAATGAGAGGGAAAAAAAAATGTTTTCCGTGGCACAGTCTGTGAAAAGGAAGAGGAAAAAACAAGGCCACTACATGAGCAAATAACGTGATGAAAAAGCATTTAGTTGCAAATACCAAGTATAAGTCAGCTGAACACTTATGTGATGCAGGAACCATTCTGCCTCAGGACGTGCAACATCAGCTATGCTACATACCTATGTTACAGATTACCTGTTTGTGGAATTAAATATGCCAAGCTACAGCCGACGCTGGGTCAGAATTTTGTCCTCAGACCCGTTCCCAGAGATACACCAGCAAAACCTCCAAGCCTGCCACGCAGCCCAACAGCCAGCAGTCTGCTTGGATCAAACAGCATGTTGGAGCCCAAGTGGGGAAAAGAAACATCTTTTGATCAGGGTGCTCATGTCTGTAAGCTGTTTCAGACTCGGGCTGAGAGGAAGGACCGTGTTCCTTACCAGACTCCTTTAGAGTCTGTAAGGTCCTGTTTAGCTTGTGGTGAAATAAATACAAATGTATTCCGACTGATCAATGCTGTTAGAAAGTATACAGAAAATGAGCATACGAAGCACCAGAACAAGAAAAATATTTTCTTCAGAACTGAATAACTTTTTTTCCCTTCACTCACATTATTTACAGGAAGAAAGTAACAGCCATTTAAAAGTGCCAAGAAACCTTTTGTACCTTTCAAACCCTGCAAGAATCACACCCACGTACAGTAACACACACTGCTAATCTTTTCCAATAACCTAGTTTTCCCAGCCCTGTGCAACACCAGGTGTTCCAGCTGTACATTTCACGTTTAAACCCCTGCAAAGCACTGAACGCTTCACCAACATCAGACCATCACCACACCCCCCAACACCCCGGTGCAATCAGCAGGCCAAATTCCAGCCGCTTATTCACAGACCTTTCCTTATTTTATTCTTCCCTTGATGACACATGGATCTCTGCCTCTCACTCTGAGGAACACCTCAGCAGACCGCCCAGCCCAAAGGGCCATTGACATGCACTCAAAATGGTGGCCGCCGCCCCTCACAATGCCCGTGTGAGGCTGCAGAGTGCAGCCCTCGCCCCCTGTGGAGGTGGTGGTTGGGGCCAGCAGGGTGGCTGCAGG
Source organism: Anser brachyrhynchus (assembly GCF_964034855.1). Classification (NCBI taxonomy): domain Eukaryota; kingdom Metazoa; phylum Chordata; class Aves; order Anseriformes; family Anatidae; genus Anser; species Anser brachyrhynchus. The sequence continues at coordinate 15,999,030 of NC_137700.1, forward strand.
GGGGGTGACATGACACAGCTTTTGTGGCTACAGCAAGCAGGGGTCAAGGGTTTTCAGAGCAGGAGAACTCCAGTAGTAACGGGCTGTAGCCTGAAACCAGTCACGGTTGGGTTTACCTCACATCTGGGCAGCCTTTAGTGCACTTGGAGGAGCTCAACCCTCCACTATTTACTAGCTGTTATCTCACATACAGGTTTGCAATGATGCCTACCACCGACAATTCACCTTCCTGAAACCTCCAGAGTTGTGGAAGTTTGTGCCAGAATTGTGCTTCCTTGACCTTGCTCTGATGAGTGGCTCCTTTGCTGGGCTAATAATGCCTAATATGCTCCTAGGGATCACAGACGATTCAGGATTGTCTCTGGCAAAGCCACAGGCTCCGGAAGGCATCAGCCCACAGACAGCAAAAAATTTTTACAGAAACAAAACTAAGAGAGACCTTTATAGCTTACAGTAATTACTGGCCCCAGTACTGTTAGTCACACTTGTCATCACAAGGCTCATCTGAGCAATTGTGACAGGCATATATTGCAACCAAGAAACACCAAAGCCCTAGCATGCTCCCAGCCTGAACTGGCAATGGGTGAACAGACAAGTAAGGTGTGCAGGACACTCAACACCTCCTAGAGAAGCTGTCAGAGATTTCTACGCACCTTCCCTCACAGTAGAAACGCAACTTAGCTTTCAAATACAAAGAATGAACTTGAAATGCGGTCCAGCTGCTGCTAGATTTAGGGCTGTGCACTTCTTCACTCTGGTTCCCTGCTGCAGCTAGCCTGCATGCAGCAAGGGTGTGATGAGAGATCATGCGTGTTTTAATAGAGGAAACCAGAAGGAAAAAGGGGAGGTTGAATCCTTATTAAGGCAGCAGCTTTAAAGAGTTAAAAGTAAATAACTGACTTAAAATGAATTCAGATAGTGTTTGTTCTGTTTCTCCATAAAACATCCCAAAGCTGAGGAGAATTAATTACTCCCATACTTTTGATGGAACAGAAGCTGACAATATGGCTTTAGACAGCCTGGAAATGTCTCTGAGGAGCAGACTCAGGAAGGAAAAGCGATTTTTTTAGTTCCAGTAGTAGGAGGTTAATTCATTGTCAGTCTACACTCTGCTGTTGAAACACTTCTTTCTGTCAACTGTAGTTATGTGATGAAAAGAAACTCAGTAATGCCCATGGGTCAGTATGGAAGAAAAGAACAAAGTAGTATTTATCAATAATCAAATAAATAAGTGCCAAGACCAAATGTAATCTAGGACTGAGAGGAAAAACAGGTAAAACGATGTGGCGTTCAAGTTGGGGTAAGGAAATTCTCTTCAGATAGACTTTTCTTATTACAAGAAAAAAAAAGAAAGGGAAAAGTTTCAGCACTTTTTAAGTCACTGTGATGATATTCATATATATGATTACAAATAAAAGGAATCCACATATGCAAACAGCTAGAGGGACTGTAGAGATGCATGGCAAGTGAGAATCTATATACAAACATGAAAACATCTTAGGAAGAAAAAAGACAAGGGACAAAACTATTACAGTCACATCCAAAGAGCTGCAGAATATCAGCTGTTTGTCAAACAGCACCATTCTCCCAACTTAGGGCAGATCAAGTCTGCAGTCAAGCTGGAGATGACAAAAGAGAAGCAACAATGATCTGAAAGTGGGGTCAAAATACTTCTGTAGATGGAACTGCATCTTTTATTCCAAAGCCTGCATCAGTGTTGTTTGGAGTGTGATACCACTGGAAAGACTGAAAAAACAAAGTTCCTCCCCTACTCAACACCCTTTTCTGTTGTTGTTAGAAAACATATACACATACATACAGCCATATTCCAGCTTGGGCAGGTACATTCTGCATTTGGATGCATTCTTCAGAAGGAACAGTTGTTACTGCATGCCTGCCTTGTCTGTAACTCATTTTGCAAGGGTAGAAAGGAGAGAGAGAGAGAACCATTTATTTACAGGAGGCACATACATGCCTAGGAACATAGCGTGGTGAACAAGTGCCTAAACCAACATCACCCTGAGCTTTGTACACATATATATATAATTTACATATATATATTAATGTAAGCTAACATGCACTGCTACATACATGCAACAAGCATAGATACTAACAGTTTTCTGCTTCTGGTCATGCAGTTACTACAGGTTAAGTCGGCACTGTATTCTGCTGCACAGAAGACATGCTGATTGCATGTCCAGTCTTTCCTTCAACAGACTTTTACAAAATTTGGGGTTACAGCTTTCTTATGCAGTTTCTGTAATGTACCTTACTTCCTGGCTGCAACAACTACTTGCAGACTTTTTATAATAGCAGAAGTTGACAATACGTCTTGTTCTTCATGCTTAAGGGGAATGAGGAATACCAACGATAACTCACAGCACATTTGGAATGTAGGAGAAAAGGCCATCATTACTTTAAAAAAGACCCCCAAACTCCCTCTGCTGGATTCAGTCTGGAAAAATCAATTATTCTTCAGTAGTGGTGCAAAGCACTACCATCCTGAGAGCATCACACAGATTGAACAATAGAAAACATGTTTGCTGAATATCATGCTGTATTTCTACATAGGTTGCACCCAAGACAAAGTTCTGATTGCTTACTGTTAAAATCAATATGCGTTGCTTTTGTGTGTGTGTGTGTGTGTTTGATTACCATCAGACAACAAAAAAAAAGAAAGAAGTAGCTTTTCAGAGACAAGTGGCCAGGAAACGTTTTCTGAATAAGCACTAAAAATTAGAATTTGTATGAGAATGTGACGACAGGCTAACAGAGTCAAATCCCTTTGAACCTTCAAGCCAAATTTTCAGACAGTTGCATTTTAGGGGCTGTTAAGATTTTTTTCCTCGTGTACTGAGACAGAACTACTAGAAAAAAATAGTTAGGTTCAAGTTTTCCCTGAAACAAACAGGTCAAAATAAAGCCTTATGTCTAATTTAATTCCTTGAAAAAAATTGCTTGTTTTTACCTATCCTAATTCAGGGCAGTAACACAATTCATAAATTCATCTAACTTTAATTAATACTCTCACTAGCTGTAGAAATGTAATCTTTAGTTGAAGCAGTATGATCACACCTCTCAAATTTCGCACTAAAATTTGTATAGTTATTGTCCCCAATTTTATTCCACATTAAATGTTTTCACAGCATTTCAGTTCATTCTCAGTGGTAAGAAAATTAAACCAGGTTCTCAAACATGTTCAGATATAACATCTCCTCCTTTGCAGGATGAACAGCTTACTGAAACAAGGCTGCCCACTATAATCTGTGTATCACAGTGCAAGTGGGAATAAAACAACAGAAAACAGAGATGGAAAATTAATAATGCTAGTATAAGCATGTGACAAGTGCTTCCATTGCTGAAGGTCCAATGAGGAAATCCTACCCACTGGGTAACAAATAAGAAATTTTAGGAGTGTGTTGTTGTTGTTGTTTTGTTTTGTTCCATTTTTTTGTTTGGTTGGTTTTATTTTTAAAAAGATTTAACCAATTTATGCTCAAGAAATCAGGCTCATTTAAAGAGCATTGAAAACCAAGGACCCAATAGCAATAATCATTTCTGATTATTTAATCTACATTATATGCAGTAGTTAACATTTATGTGCAATTAATCAGAAAAAAAAAACCATACACATACATTTTCCTTAAGTAATTTTCCAAAAGTCATCACCAGCACAGCAAATTATTGTAGTATATTGAAGAGGACAACTCTTCCCAGGCACAATTTTCTCTTCAGAGGTGTCTGTGCACTGAAAGAGCAGTTAAAGAGTTCTGCAAAGGCTTGGAGTTGCAAACACATTAGCATGTTCAGTCTTTATCTCCCATATCCCTTGTGAATTTCCAGCCTAAGCAGTCAGTGAGCTGAATGATAAATACAGCTGGCTGAAACAAGGCCAGCCTGTCACAGAGACCAAGCAGGGAAAACCAACTCTGTTATTTCAGTTCAAATGATGCAGATGCCTCAGTTCAGGTTATCGATGTCTGCTGTACTCTTTCCACCTCCAAACAGATGATTGCTTCTTTCAACTGAGCAATGTTGCTTCTGCTCACTGGAATAAAATGAATCAGTATTGCTTAGTTTGGGGCTTGTCCATCAAAACAAATAGGACGGAGTGAGAGGACAAACTATCTATATGTTAGTCAAAGACATAGCCCCACCTATGCCTGGGAAGGTGCTTTGACATACTCTGATGTAAGGTATTTATAAATGTGCACTCTTTCAGCTGCTTGCATTGCAGTGCCCTCTGCTGTTTGCAGGAGCAAAAGGCAGCCTGCTAGCTGCGTTAAAATATGGTGGAGGAAGGGCAAGAACTGAAGTTGTGGCTATCATGGCAGATGAAAATACGAGTTCTTCTTTAAGTTGATCAGAAAAGTAGGCAAATGGAAGTATTTTTCCATGAGATTTCCCAGCAAGTATTTCATTTTCCTTGTTGTCATCCACCTGTTTCCTATGCATTTACAATTAAAAAAATATTTAATTCTTGTCCTTTTTCTTCATCAGTAGAACTCCAAGTGCTTCATCAAGAAAGTGCATAATATTAGGAATTTTTGTTTACCCTGAAGACCCTAGGATGTGTTCGCTGAGGTCTGTGCATCTGGGACTCAGTTTAAAGCAGTTAGCTCTGTGCAGCGATATTTGCTATTGCTTATGGTAACTGTTGAAGAGCCCCTGCATAGCATTTATCCTGTGACCACTACAATACTTCTCACATGCCTTTCAACTTAGTTTCTTGATTAGTTTGTACTTCAACTAGTTGCATTCCAGGTAAGAGTGGAAAACATACATTACGCACATGATGCAGTGTTCTGTCCGTCAGCAGTGCAAAAGACAGTACTGCAATATGAAAATAGCCTCCCTTTTCCTCCTTTAAAAGAAAGGTATAAAATCAGACATTACATGGCAAAAGAACTGTCAAAGATAATCCATTATCTTTGGAGAAAATTAATGCCCTTGAAGTAATTTTAAAAAGTGCTACTGGAAGTATATTCTTAAGGAAATATGTATGTTGCACAAATACAAATATACAGTATTGTTTTCAGTACCCTGCACGTCCCAGAAATACCACACACAAAGCTTTCAACAGCAGTTAAAGTGCACACACAGATCTTAACTACCTTTTGAAGTAAGAAGTTGAATGCCACCATAAAATGTACAAGAGTATTATTAGCAAAGAGTTTGCGTATCATTAATCTTCCTTGTACAGTAATACCAAATCTGCAACAGCTTATAAGCATATGGTTTGAACATCAGACTTTCTACAAACATAAGTTCAGATCCTGGCAGGATCAACTCAGCTTGACAACCTTCTGCTGTGCATCTTGTAGCAGTAACTGCTTTGCTACTACCGCTTGCTACATCTCACAGAAAGGGCTCTCTCACCTGTGACTGGGGACTTCCAGGTTACTGCTGTAGTACAAAAAAAGTACCTCTGCAGCAACCCAGAGAAGTTACAGAGCAGAACTCTAGAAGGATTATAAACCAGGACTGAAATTTGAGTTACCTGTAGGAAGGAGCCTGAACAACACAAACTGCTTTGCCAAAAGTGAATAAAAAAAAAAAAACACACAAACTTGCAACTCTTGGGGTAAGCATAATGTACACCTCTAGAATCATCCATGATGCCTCTGTGAAGCCAGGGACACAGGTTCCTGCTGCCCCATGATACTCTTAGTCTAGTGTTTGGGATGTATGTGCTCGGGATAACTTCCTTCTAGGGCCTCACAGTTTGCCTTGTGTGGTGCACATAACTTGCATACAGAAACTATTCTCTCTCATTTACACTCAAGTAACTGCTCTGGAACCTAGTAAGATAGAAATTTGCTGGATCTGGTATTAATTACATAGCTCCAGTGAAATCTATGATATTTGCCCTACAAGGAATTACCTTAATTTTTTTTTCCTCCTTTTTGAAAAGAAAAAAAATAAAACCTTTTTGTATAGCTCAGGCTTCTGAAGACATAATCATTTACCTAGCAGGTAAATGCAGGGAGATGTATATAATGTTCAAGAAAGTACAGGAGGATTTGTTTCCTCCCTTGTCATGTTGTCAGCATTTTGTCATGAATAAATCGTGCAGTTCTCAACTTCACCAATACTGGTATTATTCTCATTTTATACATACAGAAACTAAGGTACTGTGATTACAGATAGCATATGATAATTAGTATAGTTTGTCAAACTGAGGAGCAATTAAAATGGAGTAAAGAATTGGAGGAGTTGCTGGACTTTAATAATATTATGCATTGAAATCTATCAGATTAATTTACCCAAGTTTTCAAATGCTCATTGGCATTATATGCATACACTTCTGATATATCTAAATTATTCACCACCACCTAAAAAATTTAACACTTTGTGCACAGTGTATTTTATACTGACAATCATAATGAAATGACAAATTTACACAGGCTGATTTTCAAGGATCACTCTCTTTCTAACTGCAACATCTAAACTAATGAATCAGGTCTCTTCAGAGTAAAATTTGAACAATTCTTTTGATTGGAGAGGTATTAAGAGAAGCACATTCCACCAGAATGTGAGGTTCCACAAAAATCTAAACGTTTCTCTGAAATTGCTACATTTCCAGAAAAAAAAAAAAAAAAGTGCAAGTAAAGTAACTATCAAAGTGTCCTAGCTCCACCGCTGTTTAAATGCCTGAAAGTTCAGGATATTTCTGAGGTTTGTGTTGCAGAAAGCTTTACAAATAAAAACAAAACAGTACCCGTCATGAATTACAAATGCTTTCAATAACTTGAAATGATTTCTAGAGGCAGGGATGGAGGGAAGGATTTTACTTAAACAGCTTTTAAGTTTTCGGATTTTTCTCTGGTTTGGAATAAACGACTTCAAAATGGTTCTTAAAACAGTTTCTGGTCTGTTATATAAGGCAATTGTTTCTGCCTTTAGCTTCATACTTTCAGAGCTCTGATATTTATGTTCAACGTCCTCTGCAAAAAGCCAATTCTCATTTGAGAGAGCAGCTGATATTTATAACCTAGGAAAGCAGCAACCATATGAATCTGATATTACACATGCTTCAGTATTAATTTGTCTCATGGTTCAGCTGTATTCAAGTATGTTCATGAAAATAAACCACTCCTGCACCAGGAATGGTGCCAAGAATGTTGACTCTGGGTTGCAAAAGGAAGGGGCCTTCGGAAATTTCTCATCACCAAATACTCTCTTCTCACATATAGTATTATGCTCAATGACAGTAAAGATGTGTCCCAGTGTGAGCAGAACATTGCTCTCAGTCTGAGCACAGCACTGCTGCAAGGCCTTTGTCTCTGGATGCGAGAGGGCAGGGACGAAAAAATGGGCCAGACCTGTGAATTACTGCTTTTTAGGAATACTACTTACATAGTCATTGCATCAGCTGTTTATCATCTGATGATCACTGATAGGATTAGACACCACTATAATAGTCTTGTCATCAATGAAGAGTGTACTTATCCAGCAGAAATGCGAAGCAGGAGGATCCGCAAAGATGTAGCTGGCTTTTTGGCTCTCTGATGAGGAAGGTACATAAAACATGTTTGAACTTGGAAGCTCTATCCAGGAGTTCCCCCCACCCCCAAAACCTCTAGAAGTTTTCAAAGATCTAGAAGCTCAAAATGAAACCTTAGGTTAAGGATTACAAGCATCTGTCTGCAGCACTTTTAAAAAGTTCTTTCTTCTAACTTCACATTTCTCCCTTTACCAATCCCCAAATTTTGACTGAAATTTCAAACTTTGATTTCCATCTACTGAAACATCTCAGATTGAATTAGTGAAACAAATGTCCTTTTCTTGCAAGGATAATAAACCATTCAGACTGTGGGCAAAATACTGATATACAACCAGGAACCCAATGTTTATATGTATGTACGCACTGTGTTTAGACTCCTACATCAAGCAACTTGCTCAAATTAATCTCTTGTGATAATAATTTTAACTAGTCAACACAAGAAAACTATGGAATAACCATCTGCTTTCCTCAACTGTGCATTAGAATTGAAATAACATACCTGTAAAAACTAACCACATCAGTCCTTGTTCATCTGGAAACAACAGATTAAGATGTTTAGCTTTTCTAAGTCTTTTTGGTTTTGAATGCTCTCATACTTAAAGTCAGAGGAAAAAAAACCTGCAACTCTGCTGGAAAAAAAACAATTCTATGAGAAAACATAAAACTGTAAGCGTAAGAACAATCTCTCTGACCCCCTCCCTCAACCCCTCTCTCTACAGTGCTATAATTTTGCAGTCAATGATGGAGTTAAAAAAAAAAAAATACATAAAGTGAACAGTCAGGAGAAATAGCTACTGATTAGAATTATGACTTTTATTTTTATTCACTAGAGCAACATTGAGGAAATAATTTTTACATACAGGTTTTAAATCAACTTTACAAGCAAATTCCAATATACAGTATTTACTCTGGTCTGGGTTTAAAAAAACAAAATCAACAAAGCAGATATAGTAAGGGTACCTCTTGTTTTAGCTAGTACTGAATTTAAGATTTCACTGACACTGGCATTATATTGTTTTTATTGTGGTGCTTTTACAGTTAAATAGGCAGTGAGCAGCTTTACCACAACAGTGACTGAATTTCCTCGATAGCATAGTTGGAAGATGACTATACTGAGGCCTACCACCAGAACCGTATTAAATCCACTCTGCTCAGAAAAAAGCCACTATAACAAGATAAGGAATAGCTATGGAAGCCCAATTCAAGGACAGAATTCCATTTGAATGGCAAGAAAATGTCCACATTAAGAGGATTATGTGCTGTGCAAAAACAGAAACACTTCCCCCCCTCCCCCCCCAACATGCAACCTACCCAAGTATGACAGTTCAGAATGTGCATATGGTTGTGACATGCAAACAAACCAAATCACGCAGACGGTATTCAGTTTTCTAGCATTGTTACAGCAAATGAGCATTTAGATCAAGGATGAAATTTTAGATCAAGGACAAAATAAATTTTACTGACCTATAATGCAGTCTAGTTGCTATGTCTAACTTCTAATCTCATAGCAGAGACTAAGGAGACCACCTTTTTTTCCAGAACTATATGAAAAATTCATTGTGGTTTTGGATTTTCAGGGCCTTTGTGATTATTTTTTTATTTGCACTTTCATTATTTTTTATTTGCACTTTTTCAAAAATATATGTTGAGACCATTATGGTTTAAGGGCTATGCTACTCCTAGGAAAGTTTTGCTATTGGCCTTGATTGGCAACATGAAGCACTAGCTTCAGGGAAGGTAATGATCTGGCTGCAGCAGAGTGAAATTCCACAGTAAAATTAAAGTCATTGCACAACAAAAATTCAGTACACTACATGAGTATTTTTAAACATGCTAGAGTGCATGGCAATGATGTGAAGGTGATGTGAAGATATCTTGGAAACAGCAACACTAGCAGGGAAATTAGTTTCAAACAAAAGCCACACAGCAGGAGGCATCTAGATTATTTTAGGCACAACTCCAAGCAATAAAGCTCATTTAAAGTGCAATTCTGTTTTTTTTTCTTGTGTTTATTCACTTGTTAAAACATGTAATTGCCTCTGTACACACATACTGAACAGTAGTTTAATACTTTTGTGAATATTGCACAAAAGAATAAGACATCAAAAATTGCAATAAACCAGTTTTAGAAATCTAAAAACAAAAATTGAAAGATATCAAATCCTTTGATTTATGCATTAAGGATAATCTGCACACATACTGATAATACATCTGCAACTTCCATAAAGTAGATAAATTACCTGAAAATACTTACTTAATCCCATTTGACAAGCTCTACACAACACCCTCTTCCCCTTTCCTCCCAACCCATCCTTCACTGAAGCAAGGCTCAAACTTCACTGCTACTCTTCCCAGTTGCCCATATGCTGACAGGCTTTGCTCGTACTCTGGACTTACTATACATGCAACAGAGCCTTCCCTGGATAAATCAGAAGAGCCAAAATACGCAGTTGTCTTTAAAGATATGCGAGATCAGCAGCTGAATACGAACAATTCAGACTAGTATCCGTCTCATCCGTTATCAAATCCTGATTTCTCCAGCTCAATCTACTAATCTGTCGGAACAAAATGGGGAAATGCAATATATTCACATCAAAGAATATAATCTAGTTATGCTCCTTTAACAGGGAAAACAGAGTATATTTTTGTTCTTCTGAAAAAAATACAAACCATCTTCTGTTTTATGAAAACACTGATCATCTCTTCGCTTCATTCCTTAATTTTCAGTAAAGGTGCAGATCGATGGATATCTATACTTTTAATTGTAAACCTTAAAAATTTTAACACTACTAAATCAGACTGGTGACAGTTTCAGAGTAAGAAGCAACAGAACTCATGGTGAAATATCTGTCAATAGCATTAAGTGAAAATAATCTTTTTAAACAAAATCATATACAACCAAAAATAAAATCAATTCTCTTCAAGGAAAGTAAACTTGAAAGAAAACAACCTTCCATGGAAGTCTATATGGACCAGAAAACGGATCAGGAATCTGATCGTTCCCTCTGCAGTTTTTAAGCTCTTGAGAAACACAGTTAGCTGCCAGAAGCTAATTTTGGGGAATATTTAAAAAAAAAAAGATTTTTATTTTGTTATCAAAAGCACGTGTTTACACTGAAGGCCATCTATTTCAATGCTTTGCAAGAAAAAGTAAATTTTCTGGAGAGTATATGTAACATCAGTCTTGACTTACAGTTAATATAAAGTCAAAATAAATACAACAGTTAACGTTCCTCTTGTTACTTCCTGGTTACATTCTCTTCACCCCAGCCCCCTCAATTAACAGAAAGTCCCACAGGTCTCTTATTTCAGATTCTTATCAGCAGTTCTGAAATAGAAACCCTCCCATCCCCTTTCCCCCTGAGCTTCTCATTTTTCTACTTCATTGTCAGTTAAAAGAATTGACAGCATGACAAATCCAAACCTTTCTTGAACATTAAGTACTGAGAAATTCAAGTCATATGATTTTATCCTTCACCCATTTGAATAAGGTATCCATCAGGATATCCCTAGTCAAAGGGCTTATATTAGAGAAACGGATTATGGAAAATATTCATGAAATGTCTATACCCATATGCTTTATTTTCTCAAAGAAAATACTGTAATATGTCAATGTCCTGTAGGCAAAGACTAGAACAAACTATTACTATATTTCATTTTTTTGTCATTATATGCTGTACAGAAACAGATTTTGAGTGAAAAAATTGTAACAGCCTTCAGCTGCTCACTTTAAAAATCAATTCAAGAGTAGAAAAAAATAGCAGTAACATCTAAGATTCAGTGATGGGAAAGAAGGGAAGAATAGGAGATGGGACATAACATTAGGTTTACAGAACTCTTCAATGGATATGCATATATTCAACTCACAGCTCATGTATTACGGTCCCAAAGTTGCACCACAATGGGTACTTTCCAGACCACTTTCAGGAAAAAAAAAAAAAAATACTTCTCCTAGAGAGCAGAAGAATGTTTTTTGTTGTTGTTGTTTTATTTCCCCAAAATGCTCCTTCCCAGTTATCATGCATTTCTTCAGAAATTACAAAAAAATTTACAAAAAACTCCCAAAACAAAATACACATCTCTGAAAAACTCTTAGAGTACCAGCTCTGGATTAGGACATAATAGGATTGCTCAAAGCAAGTAAGTGGGGTTAATTCACTATTATCATTATTTAAAAATAGTTGCTTTTTTAATACAAGTTTTATTATGTAAAATAGCTTCAAATCCTTACCCATATGGCAAAGTTTGTGCAAACATTTCAAGTCAGGTACTTCAGAGTCTTTCAATATTAAACAGAAATCAATAAATACAAGTAGTACAATAAGAGTTAAAATATATTAATTAAAATGCATGTTGTGCAACCTCAACATAGGTGTTATGGACCCCTTATTCCCAGAGGCTCCTTACTTACCAATTCATAAGAGCCTGTATAAGGTTTTGCACAAGTATCCCTAGCACTGCATTTCAACAATCTACCCAGTAACGTGTCTATTGAACACAATAAAAACATACCACAATATCTTAACAAATGATGATGTTTAAGAGAGAAGATCCGTTTCACCCTGTGAAATCTGCTTACTGTCTGTGAAGAGTGAAAATGAGATAAATAAAGAACAACTTCATATTACAGCAAAACAAAACAACACAAACCACCCAATCCGTCAGATTAAATAACATTAAATATGTCAGTCTTGAGATAATGATAAATACAAGGATTTTTGCATAGGCCTCTGGAATACAGAGTCAGAATTATGGCCAATAAAACATCCACTAATAAGTCTAATTTTCTACCACTCCAGCCTAACGAGTACTCAGAACCAAGAAGTTAAACCGAATAGTAATTTCATTAGCTAATTAATCAAGTTAACAGAGGTAAGAAATGATTTCTGCCTTCCTGGATACACAGTGCAGCACTCTGGTATTCATGGTCACTGGACTTCAGTACTTGATTAAGATCACTGTGCAATACAATCATTAATACAGAATTACAATATAATTTAACATTCAGGAACTGCTGCACTGCTCATAACATCATCTTCAGAACATAACAGAATGGCATATGCAAACACTAAAGGAAGATGCTCTTTTTGCTATTTACTGAGGATTTGTAGGCTGTAGATAAAGCAACCTCAATGGCAGTCGATATACAGGAAGTAATTTAACATGTGATATCATTCAATGAGATGTAGGTATGTTCTCAATGTGTCTTTGGTTTAGGGAGGCGGGAATACCGATTAGAGGGCAAACTGTCCCCAGAATGCAAAACGGTATTCGGTGTTTGCACATTTTCCTTTCTCTGTACTGGTGGCTTTGGGATGTTAGTCTTCAAACAGGTGTTTTGATGCTCTTGAGACACTGGTGTGGATTTCTGGCTGCTCGTTTGCTTAGATTTAACAAAGGACATAGTTGGTGGGCGAAGTTTGGACACTTTCTGACTCTGTTTACCCTTTAGGTCATCCGGACCAGATGTTGGCTGTAGCTGAGTCGAACTACTTGATGGTAGAAGCTCAGGTTCCTTGGAAGCAGCGGAATGATTTGCAGATCGTGCGAGTACGGCCGCTGTAGGAGGCACTAAAGCATTTGGGGGCTTTGCAATTCTTAAAGTCTTTGGCCGAGAAGCCTGGTATGTGAATGAGGGTTGACCTTTCACAGCTAACTCAGTCTGCACCTCTCTAGCATCATCTCGTGCAGAGGTCTGAAAACAAGAACGAGATGGTAATGTCCCTTCCTTATTACTAGCCACCTCTCCAGGGTCTTCAGTATTTTTATTTTTCACATTTTCTAAATACGATTTACTCTCATCTTTTATGTGTAATTGTATGTTCATTGAAGTGTTTACATCATTCAGGCTATTTGTAAGAGACACATTTGCAGCATTTTGATTCTCATGATTGCCATTTTCATGCACACCATATTTAGAATATTCACTGTGGGCCTCGATATGTGGCATTTTTACTAGTTTTCCCTGGGCGAGGTCTGTGGAACTGGGAAGGCTGCTGGAAGGCTGTAGTACTTGAGGCTGTTCAAGAGAGAAGAATGCAATAACACATTAGGCACAGAAAACTCCAGATAACATTCTGAACCCAAAGTATGCTGATTGGATGCTTGATAACAGCTGTATATCTTTTTTAAAATCAAAACTTCAACTTGATAAAACAGGGTGGTTCATGGGACATGTACAAACATGACTTGTAACTTAAGTGAAAAGTTAAACCATCACTGAAATACACAGCAACATAAAGACCAGAAAAAATGTATTAGCTTAAAGTAAGAAAATGAAGAAGGCTTGGTTGATGGCTTTGCCCTAGTCTGCAGTACACCCTAAGAACGACATGAATACTGATCAAATTCTGACTCAAGTTCTTAAACAAATGCAACAGCTAACAGACTGTATCCGTCTTTTAATTTCTATTCACTGCACACTCAAGTTAGCGGTCCCAAAACTTTCATCAGCGCTACACAGTGTACAGGCAGGAAAGGAGTTTAATGGACCACATGAATTTATGGCGCATTTTCCTCACCTAAACAAGGCGGGAAAATTGGATACAGGTATGCTGTAATTAGGTCACTGAACAGATGCAGGCAACCATTTTATCTTGAAGTGAATTCAAATGGACTGATAAAGAAATCATCTTCAACAAAACAGTACAAAGTACACGTGAAGCTAGAGATCATATACTACCACTCTAATAACCAAGGAGATAAAGATAACTTGATGTAGCCTTTACATTTTGCCAGAAGAGACATTCTAAAATCAGACGAGAATTGCCAAAACCTCTTCTGGGTCATTTCTACATTTTCTTTGCTCTTCCCTCTAAAAAGACCTAAAAGATTAATGTGTGTACAAACACATCTTGGACCTTAAACTTGTACACAGATCTTGGAAGAATAATTTTAAAAAAAATCAGTAATGCATGGCAAACCCCCAAACCTATTAAACTTTAAACTATACTTTTAAGCAAGTTTCATGTTTGAATTATTTTCCGATTTTCTTTATAAAGAAAAGACACTCAACTACACCAAGCTAGTCTTATCCCTAAAGTTTTCTGAAACTACTTGAATCCTTACTAAGCGATAGATTGTATGGACATAGTAGACAGGTTTATAACATGTTTACTAGTGAAATACAGTCTGTGAAAAATCAGTAATGTTTGTCTTTAGGGATCATGTCACTTCAGTCACCCTCTTGAATTATCCTCAACTTGTAAATGGGAAAGCCAACTATAGTCTTTTTAGCTATTAGAATTAGCAGAGAATGTAATGATAATTGTGCATGCCAAAGTCGTTTCTAGGAAGAGAAAGTATCTCAATATTTTTTAGATTTTCATCTTTCACCCAGCAGGATTACTGCAGAAAACCAAATCCTCAAAGTTCATCATCAAGAGAAAAGTTTAATAGTAATGAGAGAAATACCAATCTAATTCAGATTTACTGGAGTGTTTTCCATTTAGTATAACCAGTTCTACCTGTAAGCAAAGGCAACTTATCTAAGTTGGACCAGTGATATCAGCAAGTGATAGACAAGTAAGTGCAAATATGTTGAGCAGTCTGAATACAAATTGTTTTGGAAAGAACGAAAAAGATTTTTAAAAAGTGTCAGATGAATATCAAAACAATACTCCAGAAGTAATGCATTTTTCCTTACTTAGCCAAAACTACCTTATTTTTGTGAGTGCTGTCAGCTGAAGAACTATAATAATCCTACAGAAGGGAAGCAATAAACACAAGAAGTAGTTCTATATTTTAAGAGTTACAGCTTAAAAAAAGAATCCTGACATTTTTGTAATTTCAGTGTTCATGTAATGGTTTACAGAAATCATTATCCTTCCATCTTAGGAGCTGACAGACAAATGTTAGCCATAATGATTCATTGTTTTGAGACCATACTTGCAAAAACAGAACTGCTAAAAATGAGAGCAGAAACCAAAGCAATACATACCTGATTACTGTATAAATACTTAAATAACTCAGATTTTCTAATCCTAATGAAGGCAAAAATTAGTAAATTTATAGCAAGCAGTATTGTGTCAAATCCAAATATATAAAAATAATTGTCAAATAAAAATTTTCCCCTCACCTAGAAAAAGTTTCTAAACACCAGACTTAAAAAAAAAACCCAGATAATTATTTTATCTGACTCTATAAATCCTAACTTTATATCAAATAATGCTGGTTATACTGATCAGCAAAATGAAAAATTTAAGTTATAGAAAAAATTAAACTTCTACAGGAAGTTAACAGAAAAATGAAATACACCAAAGAAACAAGGTTTCCGTAGCGACATTTCAAGTTTTGATAAAAGAGCAGGTGATTTTTGAGCTTTTCCATTTTGACAATTTTGCATTTAATGCTTTACATAGAAAAATAGCCAATTATGTACTTTCCTCGTTATCTTTCATAACCTAAAAGGGTCTAAGCAGCATAATTTTCATAAAGTTAGCAATTCAAAAGTAGAAAACAGCTACATGCACAGAATTATGAGGAGGGCAATACAGCTATGGTATCATCTTTCGCTAAGTTCTTTTAACTACTATACTGTTTCCTAATACTGAGTTTCTATTTAGTTTAAGTCCATCCAGTTTGCTACACATTACCATTCAAGATTACAGTGAAAGCAGAAACACTTCCAAAATATGCAAGTAAATGTTTACAAGGTGTTCAACACCGAAGAATGCATTATGTTCATCCACAGGTTACATCTTTGCCTTATACCGAAATTTTCTTTTTTATCAGGGAGTCTTAAATTATGACTAGGTAGTAATGAAAGCACCAGCAGAAGGATAAGCACTTGGTGAAATCCACCATAAGAAGGAGAGGGGAATAGAAAGAAGCATTCCACCTTCTAAGGATATTTTATTTCATGGAAGTCTTAAAGAAGTTTGTCATCTGCCTTGCTCTAAATACTCTTTAGATAATATTTCAGGGAAGTACAGACCATGACTTGGTGTAGACTGCCATTCTAAGAGTGTTTATTGGACAAAAATAGAAGTAAACTATTCAGGGAGACAAAAACACCTGCATTCCTTTGTGATACTCCTGAAATCTGATGTTAAACTCTAAAACATTTCTAGTACCATGCAACTGATGAAAATTAATTCTCCCCAAAATGAAAGTACATTAAACAAATGCTTTGTGCACGCATTCCTTTTTTGCAAGACAAGGGACCAGTCTTTTCTGTAACGGCAAGAGCTTTAAAGACTTGGATATACTGATGCATCAAGAAGACTAAATTACAGTTCCTACCGCATTAGGCTAAGATTCTTTTGTTTCTCTCATCATCCAGAGAAAAATGACAACATATCTGCAAAGAAGTTTACCATTAACACTCAGTATTGAACCACTGAGATAGTTTTCCAACAAAAAGCCAATAAAGATACAAATATGTTATACTGATAAAGTAGTTGTATCAGTGTGCCCATGACAGTCATAGTCATTGCAGTATCCCTACTGTAAAATTCCCTTCAGTTTTGCTTTGGTTATTCTACATCTCTAATCTGAATACCCATCTCAACTCCCCATACAATAACTCTGCAGAATGAAATATAGACATTTTCTCCCTGTGGTATTTTGAGGAATGAAGGAAGCGAAGCAATGGGAAATCAGAACTGCATGCACATCTCCAATAGACATGCATCATGCACAGGGCAAAAAAACAACAGTGAAAATGCATGAGGAGGAGATGGGAAGAAATCTGAAGTTGTACTGTACCACGCTTTATCACAGAAGTAATGGACTAACTTCTCAACTCCTTGCCAATGGCATAATGGGAAAGCAGAGACAAGAAAAAGACAAGGACAATGATGTCAGAGGACCAAGACAAAACATTTAGCAATTGCCATGACAGAACTGCAACTTTTCATCATTTAAATTGCAATTAGCACATCCCCCTCTTGTTTTTAATCCATCTTCAAGAAACAAAAGATAGCAGTAGTGTTTAAGTAACGCAGTATGAACAATATTTATAGCAAGACTTGCATGGAACACCTTTGTTCTTAAAACTTGAAGTCTTTAGCACATTTCATCTCTTACACTTCAAATACCATTAAGAATAGTAACTAGAATTTGTGTATGATTAAAAATGTATACATCAAAAGTGTCTGCATCCACATACATACACGTTAGATATCTAACAATGAATAGCAACATCGTAAGATAAACTGTATTACATATTTTGACCTTGTTGCCTTTACCCATCTTCCTTGCAACTCACTCAGGAGCCTGAAGAGACTCCAAACTATCAGTTTCTTCTTTTTGGAAAGGGGTAGGGAGCAAGGAAGATGACAAACCTTCTTGCCCCATAAGTTTTTCAGTTTCTGATCAATCTGACATCCCTTATCTCACTGCCATGGCACAGGATAAGCTATCATTTCACAGCCCTTCATTTGAAGATGTAGCCTTGCTGGAAGGCTACACTGGAAAGCTGTCATTTTCTACCTCTGGCGAACATCCAAGATTTTGCACCTTAAATCTGCAGCATTTGTCAATACTTTCATTTTGGATATTTTTTTCCCGTTCTCTCCCAGCTAGCTGTATTATACCTGTATTATAAAATCATGAGATAGTATTCTAGCATGTTATATCACCTCAAACTACAATACAAAACAAGCCTAATATTTTGTTATTGGGCTTGGTTTTTTTTTTTTTTTTTTTCCTTCTCCAAACCATCATTCCCCCTTGTATAGGGTAGTAAAATAATTAGTAATATGGCACAGCATGGACTTTTTTTCTGTGTAGTCTGGATATAAAAACAACTTTCTACAAGAAAAATATTGTCTTAAAGAAAAATTACTTGAAATTATGTATAGCTATATCAAGGCAGGTATTTCATCCATAAACTCAGATATATGTGCAACAAACAAAATTATGACCACACATAAAATTGAGTTTTGTTTGGAAACACAGCTAATACAAGAAATATTTCGACTGTAGTCCAAGCTGCACACTAATCTCTCACAGCACAAATACGTATATATAAAGGACAATAATATAATCATTCCAGGACATTTTTAATAATTTGTCACTCTTCACATGAGGGTCATAGAACTTCCAAGGCAATTTTCTGAGGCAAATTTGTCCTCCTAACATTAACACTTTGCACACCATACCAAGAACCTGAATTGGTCAATGAAGTCTTAGATTAATCACAGAAACACGACAATGTTAAGCAATATACCTTGGTTTAAAAAAAAAAAAAAAGGCATGAAAAAGTGAAGCACGCACCTGATTTATAATCAACATGCATACAGCAGCTTTCTTGTTGGTGATAAAAAGCTACATATCACCTGCTAGAATTAGATTACCTTTATTTGTAATGCTTTAATACAGAAGCTCTAAATTTCCTCACAAAGTACATAGTAAACAGATGTAAACTGCAATTCTTGAGGTGAGCAACAAAACAGCTTTCATCTGTTTCTGTATGGAGAAGTACATGGGGTTAGGCATCTACAGAAACTGGTATAATATTTTAACGGTTTGTAGTCAATTCATTGAAAATCTGTATTCTACATGCTGCATTTCTAGAGCTGCATCATTAAAGCTCCAGAATACAAACACAAAAGTTTCTAAATACAAAAGTTTCAAGCGGTACTGAAGAAAATTTGCTATGTCATCAAATTATATCCTACCACCAAGAAAAAAAAAAAAAAAAGGAACAGCATAAGAGCTGGAGTTCAACACAAATTATATGAATAAAAACATAAAATAATAATAATAAAAATCAATGTAAGAATGAAATTGTATTATTGGGAAAATGTTTATGAAATATAAAATGCTGAATTGTTTCTCAGGCTGTTGAAACAACATGAAGTATTACAAAAATAGTTCTCATTAAAATTACAAAACACGGTATCCAATTCCAAAGCACAATAACAAAGTGTTATGGCAGGTTCTTAGGACAACTTAAGCAGTAGGCATGATAACCCTGTCACTGGTGCTAACAGAACTGTATACAGTACAGTACTATAATATTACACAGCAGGCAAATATTACCTGCCCTGTGTATACTGTACTTTTATGGCTGCTGTAAACAAATAAATATGAACAGTTTAGAGAATTATACCCTTAATCTACTGTGTTTGCAAGTGTTCTATGTATCCATCACCTAACAACAACATACCAAAGAAACCTACATCATTCACAAGTGCAGATGCTATTTTAGGTTTGGAATCCTGAATTTCTCAGACTCAGAGTGGTTGGGGTTGGCAGGGACCTCTGGAGACCATCTGGGCCAAACCCCTGCTCAGGGCCTCCCAAAGCAGGGTGCCCAGCACCATGCCCAGGTGGCTTTTGAAGATCCCTAAAGAGGAGTCTTCCACCTCTCTGGGCAGCCCGTGGCAGCGCTCCATCATCTGTGCAGTAAGGAAATGCTCCCTGATGTTGAAACAGAACATCTTATGTTCCAGTTCATGCAGACTTTAGGCAGAATTTACAGAAGAAATTTTACAGAAGAATTTTACAGAAGAAAAAAAGAAGAATTTACAGATGCCTGAATTCCAGCATCTCCAGACAAAAAAAAAAAATGGCCAAACAGCACTGAGATTCCTTTGTGGTCCCAACAACTTCTCTATATTATTGCAAAACAACACTAATTTGACTGTAAGCTTTTCCTGTTCTTAGTGGTGACACCCAGCTCACCACTTGCCTCAAAATCCCACCTTCGGCATTCCCTACCAACTCAAAAGGCAGGAGACCTAAAACCACAAAACCAAGGGAAGAGGTAGTGTAGGGACAGAAGGATGCTAATGATAATTCTAGTAGTATGCTACTTTATGGGACCCTGCTCTAAAAAAAAAAAAGTAATAAGTCACTGATCTTCTGAGCATCAGATGAATTTCCAACATACCTCTTAATTTATATTTAATTTTTTCTCAGCCTTGATCAAAAAGGTACTTAGACAAAGAAAAATGCTAGAAACAATTATAAAAATATTTTCCTGAGCAGCAATTAGAGTTTAAGTTGATTAGTCCAGTTAGGTTAATCACATCAATTTTAACCTACTTTATTTTCATTAATATTAATCATAGAATTTAATACATAATATGTATACTAAATAATCCAACCAGCTTTAGTAATGGAAGTTCACTATGGAGTTCCTGAAAAAGAAGCTGCTGCTGCTGGTGGAAGAACAAAGTAGGGGCTCAGAACTGGTAAGAGATTAGCAGTTTTCTTCTTTGTAAGACAGTCAGAGTGAATGATGTGACAACAGAGGCGCACATCTGGCAGCTTGGACACCACCATCCCATTCTATGATTGGTAAGCTCCAAAAACATGGTATTTATATGTTCCTTGGATCTAATAGCTATCTTTTCAAAATATTTCTCTGCTGACAGGACAGCAAACTAGTTATGCTGTGCTACGGCTTGCCCTCTAGCCAGAAACAGACCACATGATGATCAGCTTTTGAGGTTCTACATTCATTACACTTACACATACGCACACAGAGAAACAAAGCGAATCCCTCTATGGCATAGAGAACAGCCTATGAAACACAGAGTGCATTCCTGGTGAGTTGATTAAATGAATATTGTCACAGAAACGTCAAGAGAGTATTTGAAATATAATTTGAGATAATTTACAAGATTTTTTTTCTTGCATTTGAAATAATCAGTAGTATTATTTCAAATAATGAAATAGATGTAAGCTTAGTTTTCCAAGGTGCAGTTTATTCTTCAGATCTCCGCTGGGGCTGGAAATTTTAAGCGTTTCCATAATTTTACTGTATTTCCTGTCCAAATACACTCTTGGACATTGCTAAGCAAACACTGTAATTTTCAAATTACAGTAAGTTTTAAAAATATAACTTTAGCTTTATTAACCAGTTATATTTCTCTGAACAATTATCTGTTTACAATGCAATACCCAAGCACAAAATAAGACTTACCATTTCTCTATGATTATGTAAGCACACATTTTTAAAATCAGCAATTGTCTTGTTTTGCAGATCCAAGCCAAGAGAACAAAAGCATCTTAAAACAGCCCGTATTATAGCTAGCACAAAAGCAATGTTAGCAAATCATGCAGGTTTTGCAACAGCCACTTCAATGTATTAGAAGTCTTTTTACAATGAACATCGTGAGGAAAAAAAATACTAGTTTCAGGAAAGCCATTCTGTAAGTTAAGAAAACTTCTTGTGAGAGGCAATGGCAACTACACTTTTCTCAACAATATTTTTACATACTTCCACAACATATTTATGTAAATACAACCACATATGCAAACATGCAGACTCATGAGCAAACAGAACACACAAATAGGAGAGTATATTACAGCCATGAAAAAAGGGAAAAATGCAGCAAGCAAGATTTATGTTAAGACAAGACGGGAAACAGGGGCCTATTCGGTTTTGCCTGAGGAAATGCTGAAGTAAATCAGCGTTTAACATCTGTTATAAAGCTCTAAGTTGTAGCTGCTTATATGCTGGCTGAAGGAAGCAATTTGGTTAGCCACAGACTGTTGTGTATGCCTGTAAATCTGCCTGAAAAAGGAGGATACTACGAGATGAACAGTGCGTGCAAAGGGAAAGCTTCTACTGGAACACAGTGAGGGAGATGAGTGAGAGGTACAGACTCACTCTGTCTGCGGTGCGGTGGAACAGTCCGAGGGATGCCCTGGAATGAGCCCTGCCAGGGAGAGAAGGAGGGAGCAGAATACCCACCCTGTGCAGAAAGAGAGAGGGGGAGAAGTATAATAAAAAAAGAGAACAGGGAAAAACAAGACACCAAAAAGCCACACCAACCTTTTCTGTTTTCCCCCAGAAAGGCATCGTTATATTCACAGTTTTGCCACTTTAAGGCAGCCTTAAAGTCCACATTACAATGCCCTAAACTAGCCAGAAGTCTTACACAAATCCATTTTAATTCAATATATATGTACACATTTCTGTTAAAGATATTTTTAAGGGAAAAATATAGGAGCTGAACTTTTCGTGTTAAAATGGATGCTACAATTGTTATTTTCATAGCGTTCAAAAATGTTTTTAAAATGTCTCCCTGATTAGTACATTGGTTAACAATACCAATCCACTGGGAAACCACTCAGCTTCAGTTTACAACAAAAAGATTCTATCTCAGAAAACATTTCCTAGCAAAGCCTGCTGCATTTTGATAGTATTACTGAATGTGAAGGAGGAGAGGTGACATTTAAATGTTTTCTTTGCATTTCGTTTTAAGAGCTTGAGCTTTCTTCTACAGGATCAGAGAATTGTGACTATGTATGTCAATGACATGCAAGGTTTGGCTGTCAGACGTTTCAGATAACTGAAGAAGTGATCCAAGGAAAAGTAACTTTATGTAGTTTATCATTTTTCCCTTTAAAGGAAACCTACCCAAGTTGGAATTACCCTTTTAAATTAGACCATCTTGATTTCCTATTTTAGCAAGACAGCTTTAAGTCTCTAAAATCCCTTTGTTTACCAATTAAAAATGTCTGTTTCAGCAGGCTCTGGAATACTGGTGCTGAGAATAAGGACTGCCATTGCTTCCTGGCTACCAGTAACCAACAGACAGCAACAGCAACCATTTGTAGCATTCCCTCATATAGCAGGTATAACACAGCTGAACAAACATCTCTATCAGAATTGACAAGAACACAATCTGCTCCTCTCCTCTTGTTTCTCTGCTGGCCTATCAGTTGCATATCATATTGCCCTTTGTCCAAGGCTGGACAAATAATTCAGCAGAATTTTATTTCCATGCTTCTTTTAAAAGAATATTAAGCATCAAATTATTTCTACAAAAAATATTCTGCTTTTATTTATCCTAGCAAATATTATTTTACTTATCCTAGCAGAAGTTTAAACACTCCCCTGAACTACCACTTGTCTTAATCTAATTAGATTTTATCCATCATTACTCCAAGTTTCATTCCTGTTAAGACATAACTTAATGCATCCCATTTAAATCAAGTCTTAGACTTTGTTAGTTAGAACACAAACTAGAACAGGAAATAAAGAAAAAAGTTGAGAAGACTTCTTTATTCTTCAGAAGCTGAGACAATTACTCGAAAGAAATTGCAAGGAAAAAATTTATTTTTTTATCCAATTATCTCTAGATGGAGATATTGATTATTTAACATGTTCTTATAGCCCTCCATCAGTAATCATCAATGTTCACACAATTTTTAGACTGCTGCACGAAAGAACATACCTAGTTTCAGTTAAGCAGTATTAGAAAACAATGTAATATACTGTATTAAAAACAGAAATATTCCTAGAAACAAGATGAATTGGTCAGTGATTGATGAGATTAACAAAAGCTTTACATTCACACAACACTGTACAAAAGAAGACTACATTTTTCAGGCCAGCCGTAGTAGGCTTGCTCACATTTTATCCTGTCATGGTGGAGGAACAACAACAGAAAATTCTTCCCATTCTCTAAACATAACATAATCTCCAGACTGTAGAAAAGCCCAGTATCATCAGGTACAGGTCTCATCTTCTAAAGGCCTCTTCAACACGGCAATGTGTTTTTTTGTCACCGGTGGTGTTTTTTGGTTTTTTTTTTTTCCTGTTAGATTTCTTTGACATTAAGGCATTAAATTAAGAGGATAGGTGAAAATTTTATATTTTCTTCCTTCCTTTAAAGAAAGGGATTAAGGCAAGTACAAGCCAGCTGATCTACAAAAGGCATGATATTACTGTAAAAGCAAAGAAGTATTTAGACGTATTGATACATTGCAGAGCTTTTTAAGCATCCATATTAGCACGTCGAAGCACAGCCCTAAATACAGTCTTCTCTGTAATTCTTCATGGTATTTAATCATTACTCATTGACTGGAGAAGTAAATGAAGGAAGGGCAAATAACTTCTTTCAGTGTTTTGCCTGCTAAAATAAACTGCTCTCCAGGCATGGTTCAGTTCCCTTCTCACTGATGCCAGAGAACATTCTATGAACTGAGAAGCAGAACCAGCTATTCCTCTGGCAGCAGTCTTCAGAGATTACATTGCTCCATGCAGGCAAATCTCAAAAGCTAGATTTCTCCTTTGCAGAAATCATAATAGCATTGCCTAATTGTACATTAAATAAAGTAATTAAAAATCAACATCAGTGGAACTGAATAAGAAACAAGAAATACAGTGTTGGGAATTTATTAGTGGGGGTATTTCAAGTTGATTTTTTTTTTTTTAATGATAAAGACTGTACTGATCCTCAGATACATTACATTAAAAGAGGGGTATCTGACAGTAAGGCTGGCTTAAGAAAAGATGACTTTTCTTTTAATAGCATTTTACAGAACTTCAGCAAAGAAATCTACAAAGCTCTTCTTTCCAGAATGACTCACATTCACTCCCCCATTAGTCAAACATATGGTGATGCTCCCAAGAAATCCAAAGAACAGGAAAAAAACACATACAGACAAATAAGTGTGTCTCCTAGATCATGACATATATCTAAAACATACAGAAAATAGTAGTTTCCTAAAGAATATACGGAAGAGATGTGAAAAACAATCTTTTTTTGCTTGACTATTAAAGAGCCTCTAAAACCAATAAGCAAACACTGGTAGAATTGAAAGATGAGAACACTACTTACCTAAGTTTATTTTAAAAAATGAATTATGTAAAAGTGCGAAAACCAATAGTATTCTTCTAGGTTCTGAAGCTTAGTGTGACGCAGGTCTTTACACTTGCACTTTAACTTTAGACAGCAGTCCCCACATTTCCTCCCCTCAGCTGTTATGTGCATCCAGGCCCTAAACTTAAGTCCCATTCCTCTCATTTCCCAGATACTGAAATTGTGAAACAACAGAAACATCCCAACAGAAAAGTGATTCAGAATTTAGTACCAGGCAAAATACTCAGGAAAAGGGTGGAAAAACGAGACCAATTGAGATCACGCAGCCTACAAACCAGAACAAAGTGATGAACGTTTTTCACAGAATGTGATGAATCGTACAATTGCTGCTAAAACCTTTGACCTGAAGTTTCGACCTTCACTGCACTGCAAAACTTGTTGGGGGCCAGGAGGATTCGTTTTTAGAAAAATGCTACTACAATGATATTAAGGCCAGAGTTTTCCATTGCTAGGAAGAGACCTCAACCTTAGAATAAGCAATCACATGAATAAAAGCAATTGCTTTTGCCAGAACAGGACAAGAGAAATAATTCTAAGGTACTGCTGCATAGTAATCTTAGACCAACAGCCAAACATTGCAGCTATTTTTCCAAGGATACAGCAATATCCAAAACCACTACTGCTTTGCTTTAAAATGTCTTTCCTGTTACAGAAACAAATACAGGCAAAACCCACTTTTATCCACGTCTGTCTTTGCTGTCTCACCTAGCATTGCCAGCTGTCCCATACAAACTCAGAGCACCACCTCATGAACAAATTTACAATGACATACTCCAAGTATCAATGCAAACAAAATGTTTTCGCAGCTGTTTCCTTTTGCTAGCCTAACACCCAGGAAGATTATAAATGAACAGCTCTGACATGCAATGGTATTCTTGGAAGTAGAGAACATCAAGATTTATGTGCTGGTTTTAGACTGAACAAACAAGAACTGCTGTGAAAGATTTAAAGGACCTCTGCTCTGCACATGCCTACATGTCATGCAGCATCACTGTAACAAAGCAAGAAGCAGGTGCACAAGACTATCTAGTCCAGTCATGGTACTGTGTCGCCAAGAAAGTACATGCATTAGTGGTCTTTTTTAGTATATTAAAACAGATCAGCAAGTGAACAGCACAGCAGAGAAGTGCTGGACAATGGGAGAAACCTATGCCAAATGTGAAGATAAACACTTACATAGCAACTAGGCTTCAATACCTGGAAATTTAAAGTTGCAGAATCAAAGCATACTGAAGATTTATAGCTCAGGGAAGAAAATACTCAAAGACAACAATACAAAGACAACCAAAGCATTATGAAGGTTCACCGAAACAATTGATGTGAAAGGCTTTGGAACAAGCAGCTGGAACAATACACTAATGGAAGGTAAAGAATATCTCAGCGCAGAAGTAGAAAAGAGGTGTAGCAAAGAACAAGAATATGCATGCTCCTGTGCACACTGAGTTTTTCTATTGTTTTACAAGAGACAAGAGTGAAATTATATATAACCTTTAAAAAGTAAAATAAATCTCATCACCACTTGCTACTCTGAGACAGAGGAGAAAGTCAGCTCTTACTGTTACTATTTACTGTTTCAAGGCACAGGAGAGCACTTGAATCATGTTCTGCTAAGGAACTGGACCTCAGGGCCAGAATTTTTCACAGGCATGTTCATCCAAATTCAGGGGCTTATAGTTAGCTTAATGTACTTCACTTCTCAGCATCTGCAAACAACCTTTCTAGTTCAAGACATCAAATAACTTGACAACAGAAATTGAAGACATCTAACCCCTGTTAGTACCTTTAAAATCTCAGTATCTTTCACTATTTTGTATTACAAAAACAATGCTGCAAAACACGCAAGACAATTGTGGTAATGCTCATATTTTTTCTCCCTGTAAGCTTTCTCCATCAACATTAAATTCCTCAGGTAACTTTGTATTCAAAACTTCCATCAAGTTTTTACTTTTATTATTCTCATGATAGTTAAACAGAACGAATATATTGACTAGAAGTGAATTCAGTATAAGAGATGTATATAAAATCCGTCTAGACGTGTCATGCTCTACCCTGGCAGTCAATACCTGCACAAGACTTTATTCTGAGGATGGCTAACCAAAAAGAATGGTTGCCTCTAAATTATCATTGTCTATATACACAATCAAATTATATAATGCAGTTTTTAGCATACTTGCAGGACACAAGACGTACCATGTAACAACCAGAGTGTGACCGGGCAATAAGTAGCTATTAAATTTTAATATGCCCAGTTTTCAAAACAGGTTTGAAGAATTAACCTAAAGTTACACAGCTCACATTTATGGGCATATTTACCTCTAAATATAACCCTTGCCCCCCATAGAAGTACTTTCAAAAAATTTGTGGTCTCTTAAGAATAACCCCAAATTTATTTTCACATCAACATGGGCCATTTTCTAGAACTGTATCTGGTAATAAAGAAACAAACTGATAATATAAAATTTTTGAAAGAATACATTTAATGATACTTACGTGTCTATTCACTAGGAAAACCATGAAGCAATCATGAATATTAGATATTTTAAGTAAAGAGTAAAATTGCAATAAACTACTGCAATTAACATGGTCTTAAATTTCTGAGATCTTTTAATAGCTTATTTCCACTCTCACTAGTCTCTAGCTTATTCCAGCAACTATTCGTTATATACCACTACGTTAACAAAGTTTGTTAAGCACATTTATGGAAGTATTTCTTGAAAAAGTGACTAACTATGTTCAAGGACTTATTTATGCTTCACAAATTAAAACACAGTATCAGTTCTACTAAAATTTGTGAACTGTTAGAACAAAGTTCCTCCCTCAAGAAAACGTAGCTTACTTCTGCTTTCCACTGCAAGTGACATTTTGTGTTATTGGGTTCCAGATCGACAATAACTTCATGTCAAGGCTTTATCTACATTTATTCTACTTATATTAAACCATGCAATAAAGCATACAGCAAAGGAACTATTAAACCAGAAAACTGAGGTCTGATTATTAGAACTGGAACTTGGCTACAGCAGCAAAACTGCTGCCGTTCAAGAAATCCTGCCTTAAGCAGCTACTATCAATTTGTTTGTTTTGGGTTTTGTTTGTTTGTTTTCAATGTCTTCTCATTTGCTTTTAAGTTTCATGGAGTCATTCTGTAAGCGTTCTGCCAAAAAACTTTGAGCTATTATTTACAAACAACAGTTCCTGAAAAGCAGTTTATTTTGAACATTTGTCAATACTTTGCATTTTCCAATTCCACTATCAATTGTCTTGAGAAATTTCACATGTAAAGATAAAAATACTGAGAGGTTCATTATGTGTATACATAAACGTATATAAAGACACACCCAACCAGGAACATAGTGGTAAGCCCTTTTTTTAAAAAAAAGATATTCTCCCTTAACCTGAATTAATTTCCGTATGACAATAGTATATTTTCAAGCAAAAGTACTGAATAAGTTCAAAGGAGTGTACTTCACCTTGATCAAAGAGATAATGGGGTTAAATGAATCCTTTACCTGAGATTTAATGTCTTAGCTTCCTCCCGTTCTCCATCTCCTCCAATATTTTTGTCTTACAAATTAGTAATACAGGTTGCTCAAACCGAAACTTCTGCAGTTAGCAATTAACTTTTAATAGTTACTAATCTGTCTCTGAATTTACATTGAAAATGAGATCGGAAAAAAAAGGACCACCAACAATAACCACTAACTTAGGCACAGTATCAGTGTAGAAAAACATTATATGAATGTCACAGATGAAATTAAAGCCTGGGAAAAAGAAATAATACAAGAGCTCCAAAGACATAGGATAACAGAATGGAACATCAAGGACATTACACTTACTTACTGGAACAGAGGTGCCAGAACAAACTAAGAGACAGTTAAGGTTATGTTCTCTTTACTTTGGGTGCTTTCTGGAAAAAATGTTGAAAAGCTAGGTCTCAACAGGAGAAAGTGTTTGCTAGCAACTGCTAATCATACCACATGGTGGTATTTCTATCCTAGCACCAGATATTTAAAAGAATAGTTTTAGAGGGCTGGCAGGGGTGATTCATCTTTACTACAATCTGACATCAAATAACTAGTGGCAGGGTAAAAGGAAACAAGAATTCTAATCCATTTTTAATCTTCCAAAGAAATCTCTCAGGATTCTCTCTCTAGAAGCAGTAGCTGCAAGATTATGATCTGAAGACTATTTGCTGGTGACTGATAAAAGCCTTGTTCAAAGACATTTCCTTATTATTTAATATCAAAAGTGTTGCCTCCCCTCACATCATCTTAAGTACTCCATTACTGATCCTTGAAGAATTTAACAATGTTGTATAATTTAACAATGTTGTATAATGGAAGCAAATATGATCCATGCAACAACATATGGGAATGAACATGTCCTTTGTCAAAGTGATTTTCACCCAATAATTTTTTGAATAAGCTAAGTTCTTCAAATAAATGATTGAAAAAAAATATTAACTTTTCTGTTGTTGCTGTTGTTTTTTACACTTAGGGACTGAGAGTTAGAATACACTGTTACTTTTCTTCAAACACGTGCACAGCAGCAATGAAACTTCAACAACAAAAAACAGATATGAATACCTATGACTTGAAAATCAAGATAGGAAAGTGTCTTAATGTATGCTTAGATATACGGCGTGGGCTGCCTGTAACATAAACAGTGCAAAATATGATTAAACACAAAATTCTAAAATTTAATTATATATTTTAAAATAAAAGCTTGTAATAAACTTATAAATAAGAAAAGGTCAGCAACAGAATGTGTACGGTACGCACAGCAGTAAGGATGTATGAATAGAACACTCATTTAAGAGTATAATCTCTTAAATAAGGCCAGCCAACTTGTGTAATAAAATTAAGAATAAAATTGGGGAGTGAAATACAAAGTAATATCCAAGAAGGAGTGGCAAATTTTACTCACAGAACTCCTTCTCCAGGAGGTTTGCGTAAATTTATCAGCGCACACAGACGTTGCCCCTGAAGGTTTATGGTTGTCTCTCTGGCAGTTACATCTAGTGGCCTTAACCCCCGAAGAAAGAGAAAGAAGAATTTATTAGAAAACAACTAGGAAAGATTCTTGAAAAGCACCATTGAGGCCCAGAAGTCAATACCATGTTTATTTTGTATTGATACAAATAGAGTATTGGTCTAGTGTTAATTGCTTATCTAACATTTAATTCTCCAGGACTACGTCTCCCTGTCAGGAGGGTACTTGAAAGATCTGGATCATACATATGCATCTGCACAAAAATGCAGTAATTGCAAATATCTGCAATTAATCAAGAAGATGAACAGGCAGGTAACGGTATGTTCAAAAGCTTTACTCAGTATATATCAAGACGAAATTGAAACACAAGTGTTTCTACCATTTAACAAAGGGAAGGTGCATGGGGACTGTTATGAAACTTATTATAAAATGAAATTTCATATCCAATGTCATAACACATCCTATAGTGTGAATTAAGTTTCACGACCATTAATTTAAAAAGGGTTATGAAAGCAGTTATAAATAGTCTCATTAGCCAAGGAAAATGGCATGGACTGCACAGGAAAATCACAAATAAAAAGTTATTCTCATCACAGAAATCTATTTGTAATTTTCTTCTAAAGCCCAAAATACATTTAAGTGACATCATACCCCCCCCTCCATTCTGTTTTGTGGTTTTGATTGAGACAAGATCAATCAATGAGTTTCAAGTAAATTCAAAAAGCAATTTATCTAAAATAGCTTCAGAAAATGGCTTGAGAACATGGGACTGTTTTGCAAGAATTGTCATACCAGACTAGTTTGCTGGAACCAAATGCAGAAATATACATGGCAAAACCCAAAGTTTACTCTGAACAGGAACAAAAAGTGAAGAGGCATAAAATAATTTTGCCTGGGGATATCTGTGTTTATCTGGACCTGATTTATGATAAGCGTCCCCTAGTTTCAGAGATGTAACTTTTATTTGGTCAATTTAATATTAAACAAAAAATCATGACTGGCCCTACTGAATTAAAGATCCCCAAGTACATACTTGGATTTTATTAAGCATTTAACATTATACTTACAAGTTGATGCTCTAATTGGTTGATTGTTTCATCCTTTTTCTTCAGTTCATCTTTAAGCTTCCTGATCTCATTCACCAAATCTTCTGTCTGCAACAGAACATTGGGCAATACGAAGTTTTCCATATGGGCTATACAACCTAACTCAACGCCTCTACAGGACATGCTACTTCAGGTGTTCATGGAGCCCTAACAGTAATATTAGCACATGCTTTCCTCATCTTTTTCATTTGGTGAAGTCGGCTGATAAATACAACTAAGAACAAAGAACCTTGACTAAAAGTCTCTTTCAAAGAGAGTTTAACCAACTCCCTACATTCACAACGTGCAAGTAAATCAGCTGCAATTTCAATACAGATTCGTCCGTCATTCAAGAAACTGGTGTCATGGAGTTAAAAAAAAATACCCTAACCATTAAATACTGCCTCTAGTAGTATTTCTGTTAGTAGTAGAAATATTTGGACTGGTATTATTTAACATCTTTGTTGGCAACATGGTCAGTGGGATTGAGAGCACCCTCAGCACGTTTGCCAGCGATACCAGGCTGTGTGGTGGTGTTGGCACTTTGGATGGAAGGGATGCCATCCAGAGGAACTTTGACAGGCTTGAGAGGTTGGCTCGTGTAAACCTCATGAAGTTCAACAATGCTAAGCATAAGGTCCTGCGCTTGGTCAGGGCAATCTCAAACATCAATAACAGGCTGTGTGATGAGTAGATAGAGAGCAGCCCTGCAGAGGAGGGCTTCGGGATATTGGTGAATGAAAGCCCAAAGGTGAGCTGGCCGTGTGTACTTGCAACCCAGAAAGCCAATTGCATCCTGGGCTGTATCAAAAACAGTGTGGCCAGCAGGTTGATGGACATGATTCTCTGTCCCTCTACCCCACTCTCATGAGACCCCACCTGGAGTACTCCATTCAGCTGTAGGGCCCCCAGAATGCAAACAGTAGAATTGATTTGAATTCATCCTACTAGAAACTGACAACTTCAAATCATGCAAAGTTCAGAAAATTAAAAAAATATATATATATGCAAGTTTGATTTAAAAAAAATTATTTCTCATCACATGGTAATCTTAACGTACTTCACAGCTGTGCCATTAAAGCTAGGCCATACATTGAGGGGTGTTCTTTCATCCAGTCGCATACATCTACTTTCATTTTCACTAAGTGTTATTAGTTACTGCTTTAGGACAGCATCCAGATGGATTTCTTGTACAGTTTTTCTAAACCATATGCTAACTTCAATTAAGGAAATGACCATTCAAAGTGTCAGCTAAACCTAGCTTTTGTTTTTTGCTATGAAGTTAAAAACCAACATATTTTCCTTCAGAATTTAAAACTAAAATTGTGAGGGAGACGGCTGTCGAAGTACAAGTACAACTAACATATCAGACAAACAATTCTAAAGAAAATAAGTCCTAAATGAACTGTTAATAATGTAGAAATCAGGATTGTTAAAGGATCATGCATATTGATCTATGGTTTTGGCAAACCTCTTAAACCCTGAAATCAGGATTTGGACAAGTGACCTTCAAACAGAAATTGGATTCTAAGTGTTCTTCCCTTTCAAAATATATTTTCAACTTCATTATCTCCTCAACAAGTATTATTCTCCTACTGTAGAGTAGGATTACTGATCTTTCTATATTGACTTTATAGTAAGAGCCTCCAGTAATTCCATAAAACTTCAGCACTGTAGAAAGCACAAGTCTGTGACCATAAAAGATGATCCTTTCTGGAACAACCATTGTGATTGCTTCTCTCTTTAATACCCATTTTAAAACAATAAATACAACTTTGATTTTGTGGGGATCATTCTGTTAATTTTTGAGTTCTTATGTTTGCTATACCTGCAGTATTTCAGGAAAAACTTGCTTTAGAGGAATGATTTTAAACTGGAGCATAAGTCAACAGAAAGTCTCATGAAATACAGCATGTAATGAAAATTATGGTATGATTACACTTCAACGCAAAAATTGTCATTAGCAAAAATTGTCTTTTCAAATTCTAACAGTTATCAAATTGAGAAAAATCTTGAAAGATGTTACTCTACAGTTTAATTCGCCACAATTGCTACAAGTATCAAAAGTTATGTTTAATTATTTAAACAGTACTGGTATTAGTATTTCAGAAGGTCAAATAAATCCTTTCATTATAACAAAATTTGATTTGACAAAATAGATTTGAATAGATGCAATAAACATTACTTCAGTAATAAAAATTAATTTTCTTTTTACAAACAAGTTCTGGAGAGTAAATCAGTGTAATTTACCTTAGTGTAAGTTGACTCAGGTTCTTGTGGTTCTGGACTGGATGGAATTGAGAGTGTGATGTCCTGGAGTGACACATTCTCATCATTCTAAGAGAATAAGAAGAAATCATTAAATTACTCATTGGAAAAAACAAACAAACAAACAAAAACATACTCTTCCCAACTTTCTTTCAAGGATGTAGATAGACACATCACCCCTGCAGAACCTGCAACAGTGTCTGACTTCTCTCACTGTGAATTTTCCTTTCTTGCTGTTGTTTTCATCTGATATGAAAGCGTGCCTTGCAGCACACATACACTGCCCAAACAAGGGCCACGAACAGCCTCTCTCCCCTCATGAAGCTGTCCGAGTAACTATGTCAAAATGTATTGATTTTGTGCAAATATTGGCCATTATGTTTTGTTTCTTTTTTTTTTTTTTAATCAGGAAGGAATAGTAATACTACATAATTTTAAAAGCTTCATTTCCTTCAGTACCCATTCTAAAATGGATGAGCAATAACAGAGTATACTTCGACTTGAAATTCTAAACTAGAAAAGCAATATTTACCACTGTGCAGTTTAAGACTAAATTATTTCACAGCAAAAAGAACTGAATATCAGTTATGAAAACTGGAACCATGAAAAGGTGTTCTTCACCCCTATAATGACAGACATAAATTCTGAAATTAATCAGAGCAAGGAGAAACAGAAAGAACCAGCAATGACGCCAAAGGATAACTGCTTAGTTATGTCCTTAAACACCTACACTGCCATGACAAAAAGTCTTTACTCAAAGACCTCACTGCCTAGGATTGCATTTGTAGAACATATTGAAACACATATATGAGATCAACATGTATCAAAACCTGTCTAAAACCACAAGCCTGAACCAGCAAAGCCAGCAAGTCCCAAAAAATCACAAGAGTAAAACTGCGGCTCAAATGCTAAAAATCAACTGACGGGAAAAAAAAAAAAAGATATCCCTATTTATGTCCTTTATATACATGAGGAATGTATCTGATTTTCTTTTATTCCATCATAAAATTCTTATAAGTTTTTAATTAAACATTAAAGAAATTGACCAGATGCAAAAAGTAAAAAATTAATTTTGTAATTTTTAACCAATTAATCATTACTTTTTTCTGGAGGCACTGATTACTTGCAGCAAAAATATGCAAAACCATCACCAAACTTAAAGACAAGAATACTAAGAAGAGGCATACAGTTCCAAAATGCTTTCATCATACTAAAGACAGTTAACTTAATTTCCATTACTTAAATATATATTTTAAACCGTCTTGGTCTTTTTTTTTTTTGGTTGTTTTGAGCAAGACTATCCAGCTTTGTTGTTGAAGGCTTCTGAGTCCTTAACATAGAACGTATCTCAGCTTACACTGTCCAACACATGTTTTAGGTCAATTCACAAGTAGCTGTTTGTCCATCCCAGGCAGACTGCCAGCAGGTGACAGGCTGATGAATCAGTAATTTGCAGTCTATAGTTCTAATAGCATTTGGAAATATTTTGAATTGTTCTGCCCAATGATGCATTAGAGATAAGAACCTTATTTAAGCCCAAACATTTCTAAAATGCTACGGGAAGGGAGCAGCAATCAACAGATTTCATCAACTTTTTTTTTTTTTTAAACTACTCAAATATTTATTATAACTACTGAAATACAAGCACTCAAAAAAAAGGTGCATCAGACTGTCACAGTTACATTTGTGACAAGAGTAATCATGGAGGGGGAAAATACAGAACAAAAAACTTACAGCTTCAAACAGAAGTAGCTCACAGATTTTAAAAGCTTTCCAACTGATACCTCTGCTATACCAATACAGTGCACAAAACTGGAGAAATACGACATTCGCAGCAGTAGATTAGGACCTTATTGCAAAGAAAGCAAGTCAATAATTTCCTGGCAATTAAATTAAAATACTCAAGCCCTGTGCTTTACCTGACTACCAAAGAAAAAACTATGTTCATCTGCATTAATTTCCTTACCATTGTTTTAATTATCTTATTACACACAATTAACACAGTGCAACTGGAAAAAAAAACACAGATCTAACACCATCAGTGGGAATTTAAGTACCCCTTTGTGAACATATGCTAGGACTAAGGTATAAATATTTGGTTTTGCTGTTTTTTTTCCTAATTGCATTGCTAAAATGAGGTGGGGAAGGAAAACAGCATGAATAAGGCTATCCATTTACAAAGAGAAAGACTGAAATTAGAACAAAGCAGAATTTGCAAAACAATGCAACTGGTTATATGCATGTTATTTTTGGTAGCCTAGAAATAACCCATTAAGACATCAACTTCAGAAAACTTGGAGAGAGCATATAATTTTAACCCCTAGGTAAAATTATGATGACAAACTTTAAAATAAGCTTATCATCACGTTGCAATTACCAATATAGAAAGCTACTGGCTCGTGTTTTTTTTTTTTCCTCCAACAGTACAATACGTAATTATACGATAAACATACATTTAGAACAGTTGGACTAGTCTCATTTATGCCAAATATAAAAGATTCTTGCAAAAACAGCAACATATCAAGAACAAATGCTTACCAAAGGCATTAAAAAATAAGTTTGAAAATATAAGCAGAAATAAAGCATTTTTATTTCTTCAGCAGAAGATTGCTTTTGTAAAACAGCAGAATTAGAAGGAAAAAATGGTTAATGTTTGTAACTATTTCCTAAATTTAAAACATTGCAACAAGACCAACAAAATACATACATTTTGGCTTTCCTGTTACACTTGTTTTTAAACATTACTGTCAGTTTAGGTGTGAAAATAGCCTTTAGTATGTAAATTGACAGAGGAATAATGCTGTAATATTCACATTTAAATAGCTATGTAGGAACAGTCTTTAGAGATTACTTTTTTAACCTGATATAAATTTATGCATATATTTGCATGTACTATTCAATCAGGTGTGCTCTCTTAAGTAACTACCACGTAATGTTGCAATGACTGGTCAACTTAGCATCCTTTTCTTGACTCTGTATCAGCGATACATTTGAATCACTACCTGTCTATAGTGATTTTCAGTTCAATCATGTTTACTGGACACTTTCTGCTGGACTTGAGTCAACAGAATATACTGCAGCTTGTGGCCATTTTTGTTTGGTCCTTATGTCATAAACTGGGGGTCGTCACATGCCTCAAGATATATTTTAAGTGGTTTATAAAATTCAACAGCAAGATTTAAAAAAATCCTTAATTTATTAATAACTACTTAAACTAAACGGGTAAAAGTGGTGGAATAAAACATGCATAAACAAATTTCCTTCAAGCATTAAGAATACTCAGACTAAAAGGTTGTTCTGAGAAAACCTTGACCCCTAACTTTTTGAAAACAAGTATGAATAAATGTTACAGCCTCTTTAACAACATTTTTGTATTTCTCTGCATGATATCGCATGCAGGTTTGGTTTTAGTTAAATGCACATGCAAAGTGCAGAAAACTTGTAGAACTTCTAAAAGAACAGAGATGAAAAGGCAAAGGGGATACTCTCATTAGAAATCTTCCATACTGCCTTACAGGAAAATAAGCTCCGAGTTTGAAGACAATAGTTGTTTTCATTATACTAACATATTTTAGATTCTTCTATTAAAAAATAAATTTAATCCATTAGAAGCAAATGCGTTTTCAGCAATTGTCTTGTAGAGCTTAACAACATAAGCTATGTTTTAACATGCAGGATTTTAAAAGAATATGCTACCAATAATGTAACAATAATTTCATCTTCAGAAATCTTGGAGCGTTCTAACAGCTAAAGCTCATGAAGAAGCTGAAAAATAATGAACACTTTTTTTAAAGCTTTAATCAAGTTCTAGCCTTTGATTCCTACATGGAGTACAGATGATTCCAAGTTTTCTACACCACAAATTGCTCACTTGAAGAGCCTTATTTGCTAATTTAGCATTTTTGTAAAGGTGCAAGCAGAAAACTCACCAAGTGTTCAGCAAGTAGAGGGTGCTATTCACCTGCTTACTACTTAACGTTTTACTGTGCATTTGACTGTAGTTTTACTGAAATAGTACCATGAATGTCATACAGTTTCAATTTCCACTGTCAAACACTGTTATAATGGCAGTCCAACAGCTAACAACCAACAGTTTAAACCTAAGATATACCGGTTTTTATTTGCTACATTGAATATTTCTTTAGTTTTGTTTCTTTCAAGCAGTTTCAGGAACATCAGGACTAAAAAACCCTACCCTAAAAAAAAACTCCCCAAACAAGCCTCCAAAGCACTATAATTACCCTTCCCCTAAAGGGCATTCCTACTGCACAAGTCACCAGCAGCCTGAACCCTTATTTCCAATCCAATCCCACAATTTACCACCAGTTATTTAACGAAGTAGTAAGTGGGTGAGAAGGGTAGCTCTTAGCCAATGCAGCACACAGGAATAGCCAATTGGCTCCTCTTAGACAAATCCACCCATAATCTCTTCCTAGCACTGGTAAATACCTGTACAAGCCTGCAAGTTGTGTTTTGTCCGGAGCTACAGATGATTCGATGCATGCAGGAGATGGTGGGAGACACATCCAGAAATAGAAATTGTGCTTTGGAAAGGAAACCGGTTGTAAAATTTTCTTCAAGTCTAAGCAAACAATTCATTTTCCTTCATCTACTCCTTTGCTGACAAAACTCTAACAGGATACAAGGGATCATTTTACCCAACGGGGCTTGTGAATTCCCATCCTTGAGTGCCCTGAGTTACAGAGCACACTGCATTTAAATGGCTACAACAAACTTCATATCTGCCTAAAGTGCAACATCCCGTAATTCCTAAAACTGCTTCCATGGCTATTTCAAGATAGATTCCTAATCATTTAGTATGGTACATTTATTAAGCTGATTTATAAGCCTTAGCCACAGCTTTCTGAAGTTTGTTCAGACCTGGTCAACCTAGGGACACACGCTCTATCTTTCTCAGTGTGACTTCATTTTGGCCATGAAAACAAAGCAGTTTCCTCTCACATTGGCAGTTCAGTAAACACAATTATTTGTTATGACAACATACATATTCTGCCCCATCTTCTTCACTCTCTGGTTGGCCACTGACTCTCACAGGCTTCTAATATACTTCATTTTATTTCATTTCTGACTTGTTCTTCTCTTTGTGTGGCTCCTCACCAAATTTCAGTTTATTCCTTCAACTGGCTGAACCCAGGCTAGACTTTGTTTCATTTAAACCGCTGTCTGCCTAACCATCTCCTATTATATATTCAGCTTATTGATCACCTTTGCACTACACTTAATCACACTGTAGCATGATTAAACATTTTAAAAGTTACTTGAGGCATTGGAGTATGCCTTGCATTAGTTTCTCAATCCTCAGCTCCCCACATTTTTCTTTGTTTTCAATTCAGTCCCTGCTGTGAAGAAGCTGAAAGCTCTGACTATTACTCTTCTATCCATGCTTCCGTCATGAGCCCAGAAAAGAGTAATAAAAATAAAATCAGCAATGCTACATTTTGTGCTGTGTTCTAAATACTGCAAATTCCAATAAGCACTTTTTTCCCCCTACAGAGCACTAACTTCAATCATTTTATCAACATAAACAAAGATCTTATTCTATCAATGCCATTTGTAATCTATTTTCCTGTAAAGTAGAAAGCAAGGATTTCAGAGAAGAGTTAGCAGATAAGCGTTTGGATGGATCCTTTAAAATTCACTTGGCAACTGGAAAATCTGCTACATAATACAGACCATGCATCCTGAAACAGATTTGAGCGCAAGGTTTCTGCAAATATAACAAAGTTCTCAAACAATCCTACATTTTTTCTGTTGTCATTTCTAGTGACTAGACAGAACTCTTTATGTTCCATTTATATTAGCAATAAGAGGCTGCAGGGTATATAAACGGTAATCATCACCAGTTCCCAATATGCACAAGCCTACAGCAGTAACTAGCAGATATTACTAGTGCCCCATACGTTTTTTTCATGTCTCTTAGAAAAGCTTACAGTTTCAAAACACACACAAAAGACAAAGAATGACAGGCTCCAGTAAATTCTGCAGTTCCCCTGCTGAGTAGTAACAGAGCAATAATCCCCACGTTTCCATGACAGTAGCATGTTCCAGCTAGGAATTTATTTCAGAGAACAGCCAAAGTATTAATAAAAAATAAGCAAAATATTAATGAACTACTTGTTTCCGTCTCAAGGTGAAGCAAAATCCATTAACAATCATCTTAAAATTCCAAACTCCATCTAAACATCTTTTTAAGCTGCTGTGGAAGATCTGGTATGCCACATTAAGTAAGTTCCTATACACCGTTTTAACAGAGAAAGATTTTTTATCTCATGAGTATCTTTTAACTACACAATTATTGCTTTTATAGCTCATATTCAAATGTGTCTGTACTAGCAAAAATTACTAGATTCAGATAATGGTTAAAAATGTTAACATTTCAGAATAATCACTAAGCCATCACACAAGTGATGTTCAGAGGTCACAAGATTCCTAAAAAAAAAGTGCAGCTTCCAAGAAAAAAACATCTTTTACATGCATTTTCAGAAAGAGTCCAATTAGTTGCTGACATATATGCAATTGTCAAATAGTTAAATCAATGAGATGAACCATTTCATGATTAAGAAAAAATACAAGTAAATGCAGATGCAAAGAGAAAAGAGCAATACATACTTCAAAGGAACTCAAATGACATACAAAACTAATCCCTCAGCAAAAATATAGACGCATTTAACAGTTTTGCACCACATATTTTATCTTTCCATTCATATTTCTTCATACATTTCAGATAGTCATATCTGATGCTACATTGAAGATGTGTGCTTGAAAAACAGCTTTCATGAATAGAAAGGAAATTAATTTGGAAAGAAACATTTTTATAAGCCTTGCCTCCCCCAGAAAAGGGCTTCACAGACCTTACAGTTTGGTAAACTGCTTCATGTTTTAGTCCTCCTTAAAATGTAAGTGCTTATTTGAGATAAGACAAGTTGAGTGGGAATCTCTGCTGCCATTCTTGAGAGGAATTACTACAGACCATGGTCAGTCCTTCCTTAGATCAAAGGCTCCAGTGCTCCTTAAATAATACAATCCCTATTTAAGTAAGGAAGCTCTAACACATTAGTTTTGCTCAAGCTAGAGCAACAAGTTTAAGAAATTGAGGAGGAAGATGAGGAAGGAAGTAATCTTTAAGATCAAAATAAAACATTTTCTATTAGGCATGCAAATGAGCTACCTTAGTCAATATTTAACAGGCATTAACATTTAGATGTCAATTAGTTAAAGACTGCTTACAACAAAAAAGTTAGTGCTTCAGTTAAATTTTAAGTGAGAGCATACACCAGTAGCTCAACATCTCTCCATAAATAATTAAAACCACATTTAGTGTGAAAAGAAGGTATATTCTCCATACAAGCTGGTATAACATTACTGGAGAATCCAAAGTTTACACTTACCACAGTGAAAATTTCAAAACTCCTGCATGAGATAGACCCCTATTCTTTATTTCGCTGTTTGATTTAAAACACACTGATGGCACTATGTGAGAAGCAAGTAGACAGCATGTGTACTGCTGGCATTGTTATCCTGCTCACAGAGTTGGGAGAAGGCCAGGCTACTCTAATAACTACTTATTTTTCCAGGCAGAACTCCTAATTCAACACAAATCCCATGCTGCTGTAGCTGTTACTTGACAATGCTTTAGATACGGTTATGTAAGCTACAGCCACAGCCGTGAATCCAGTACAGCACATCCAGTCTCCCTAGGAGTCTGCTGGGTATACATTCATTACGTGCTACGTGCTGTAGCGTGGCATGCCACGGTTGGTTAGATAATCATGCGAGTTTATTTACAGCTTTCTTTAAAAAAAACACTACTCCTCACACCTGAAACCTGACTACGCTTCTACTCTCACCCAAATGAGAATTAAGATACTACTAAAATACTACCAAGATACTACTTTAAAAGTAAAATCTTAGTAAAATCTTAGTAAAATCCTAGTAAAATCTTAGTACTGACTACGCTTCTACTCTCACCCAAATGAGAACCAAGATACTACCAAGATACTACCAAGATACTACCAAGATACTACCATAAGAGTAAAATCCTAGTAAAATCCTAGTAAAATCCTAGTACTGACTATGCTTCTACTCTCACCCAAATGAGAACCAAGACACTACCTAGACACTACCAAGATACTACCAAGATACTACCACAAAAGAGTAAAATCTTAGTAAAATCCTAGTAAAATCCTAGTAAAATCCTAGTAAAATCCTAGTACTGACTACGCTTCTACTCTCACCCAAATGAGAATTAAGATACTACCAAGATACTACCAAGATACTACCATAAAAGTAAAATCCTAGTAAAATCCTAGTAAAATCCTAGTAAAATCCTAGTAAAATCCTAGTAAAATCCTAGTAAAATCCTAGTAAAATCCTAGTAAAATCCTAGTACTGACTACGCTTCTACTCTCACCCAAATGAGAACCAAGATACTACCAAGACACTACCAAGATACTACCATAAAAGTAAAATCCTAGTAAAATCCTAGTAAAATCCTAGTAAAATCCTAGTACTGACTACGCTTCTACTCTCACCCAAATGAGAACCAAGATACTACCAAGATACTACCAAGATACTACCATAAAAGTAAAATCCTAGTAAAATCCTAGTAAAATCCTAGTACTGACTACGCTTCTACGCTCACCCAAATGAGAACCAAGATACTACCAAAATACTACCAAGATACTACCATAAAAGTAAAATCCTAGTAAAATCCTAGTAAAATCCTAGTAAAATCCTAGTACTGACTACGCTTCTACTCTCACCCAAATGAGAACCAAGATACTACCAAGATACTACCAAGATACTACCATAAAAGTAAAATCCTAGTAAAATCCTAGTAAAATCCTAGTACTGACTACGCTTCTACTCTCACCCAAATGAGAACCAAGATACTACCAAGATACTACCAAGATACTACCATCAAAGAGTAAAAAGTCTTAGTAGTGTAAAGTCTTAGTAGTGTAAAGTCTTAGTAGTGTAAAGTCTTAGTAGTGTAAAGTCTTAGTAGTGTAAAGTCTTAGTAGTGTAAAGTCTTAGTAGTGTAAAGTCTTAGTAGTGTAAAGTCTTAGTAGTGTAAAGTCTTAGTAGTGTAAAGTCTTAGTAGTGTAAAGTCTTAGTAGTGTAAAGTCTTAGTAGTGTAAAGTCTTAGTAGTGTAAAGTCTTAGTAGTGTAAAGTCTTAGTAGTGTAAAGTCTTAGTAGTGTAAAGTCTTAGTAGTGTAAAGTCTTAGTAGTGTAAAGTCTTAGTAGTGTAAAGTCTTAGTAGTGTAAAGTCTTAGTAGTGTAAAGTCTTAGTAGTGTAAAGTCTTAGTAGTGTAAAGTCTTAGTAGTGTAAAGTCTTAGTAGTGTAAAGTCTTAGTAGTGTAAAGTCTTAGTAGTGTAAAGTCTTAGTAGTGTAAAGTCTTAGTAGTGTAAAGTCTTAGTAGTGTAAAGTCTTAGTAGTGTAAAGTCTTAGTAGTGTAAAGTCTTAGTAGTGTAAAGTCTTAGTAGTGTAAAGTCTTAGTAGTGTAAAGTCTTAGTAGTGTAAAGTCTTAGTAGTGTAAAGTCTTAGTAGTGTAAAGTCTTAGTAGTGTAAAGTCTTAGTAGTGTAAAGTCTTAGTAGTGTAAAGTCTTAGTAGTGTAAAGTCTTAGTAGTGTAAAGTCTTAGTAGTGTAAAGTCTTAGTAGTGTAAAGTCTTAGTAGTGTAAAGTCTTAGTAGTGTAAAGTCTTAGTAGTGTAAAGTCTTAGTAGTGTAAAGTCTTAGTAGTGTAAAGTCTTAGTAGTGTAAAGTCTTAGTAGTGTAAAGTCTTAGTAGTGTAAAGTCTTAGTAGTGTAAAGTCTTAGTAGTGTAAAGTCTTAGTAGTGTAAAGTCTTAGTAGTGTAAAGTCTTAGTAGTGTAAAGTCTTAGTAGTGTAAAGTCTTAGTAGTGTAAAGTCTTAGTAGTGTAAAGTCTTAGTAGTGTAAAGTCTTAGTAGTGTAAAGTCTTAGTAGTGTAAAGTCTTAGTAGTGTAAAGTCTTAGTAGTGTAAAGTCTTAGTAGTGTAAAGTCTTAGTAGTGTAAAGTCTTAGTAGTGTAAAGTCTTAGTAGTGTAAAGTCTTAGTAGTGTAAAGTCTTAGTAGTGTAAAGTCTTAGTAGTGTAAAGTCTTAGTAGTGTAAAGTCTTAGTAGTGTAAAGTCTTAGTAGTGTAAAGTCTTAGTAGTGTAAAGTCTTAGTAGTGTAAAGTCTTAGTAGTGTAAAGTCTTAGTAGTGTAAAGTCTTAGTAGTGTAAAGTCTTAGTAGTGTAAAGTCTTAGTAGTGTAAAGTCTTAGTAGTGTAAAGTCTTAGTAGTGTAAAGTCTTAGTAGTGTAAAGTCTTAGTAGTGTAAAGTCTTAGTAGTGTAAAGTCTTAGTAGTGTAAAGTCTTAGTA
This sequence comes from Anser brachyrhynchus, assembly GCF_964034855.1. Lineage (NCBI taxonomy): Eukaryota > Metazoa > Chordata > Aves > Anseriformes > Anatidae > Anser > Anser brachyrhynchus. Next base: position 16,042,855 of record NC_137700.1, read on the forward strand.
GTGTAAAGTCTTAGTAGTGTAAAGTCTTAGTAGTGTAAAGTCTTAGTAGTGTAAAGTCTTAGTAGTGTAAAGTCTTAGTAGTGTAAAGTCTTAGTAGTGTAAAGTCTTAGTAGTGTAAAGTCTTAGTAGTGTAAAGTCTTAGTAGTGTATTTACACATTTAAATATACTTACACATATATTTCATTAATATTTTAATATACATTAAAAATATATCTCACCTATATAAATATACGTGAAGCAAAGACAAAACTTTTGCTTCCTTTACTAAAAGTAGTGTTTGAAAGGAGCTCTCACTCCGCATCTTGCTTTTTCTCATATTTTAAGAAGCAGCCTGTCATATGAGCCTGACTGAGATCAAGCCCTAGTTCAGTGTTGAGACTGCTAAAGTTCATGTAATGTTTTCAAAGTTGTATTTGTTATTCTTAATCAAGCAAAAATGCAAAATTTTTATTCATTGCTGTTATTACAAAACAAATCAAGCTTTTAACTAGAAAAGCAACTAATTTTAAAGAACATACACCTTAGGAGCAGCTACTTGTCTCTTCTGTAACTTTTTTTTTAAACAAGGCTTGAGGCAAGGCCCATGTTTTATCACTTTCCAGACAAGTCTGACTATTATAAACTAGGGCAAGATTTAAAATACCACATTCTGCAAGGCCACATGCTATTTGGCTATAGCTTGCACACCTTTACACAATGAGCTACAAGTATACAGATCCTTTGTCTAGTTGTTTAATTGCCCTTGTGTCAAAAGCATTAAGAGTTCTGGCCAAGAAGTTCCCTGTTATCTCATGCACTAATCACTCGCTCAAGGCTGTTGGGAGGCACAGTTTATGCAGCCTACTAGGCTTTAAGAACACATCCTCCCTCTCTGACACTTTGTACAATAGTATTTCTGATTTTGTCAGTGGAAAAACATCTCCAGTGTTCTGTTACCATAGGAAGCAAATATTCACATTTCTGAAAGGCAGAGTCATATCCTTCAATTAACCTCGAGACTGATTTGCTTTTTGTTTTGTTGTGCTTTGTCTTAGTGTCTTACTTTTAAGGCACAAAGTTGTTACCATTATATTATGCTGTTAGGAAGCAACAACAATAAACCTAATATTAAAGAAAACATCACGCACACTTTTACATGCTAATCTGTAAATGCATCTAAAGAGGAGGTCCTATAGATTTCTATTTATTTAAAGACAAAGGAATTTTTGCAGCTGAAATCTTACACTTTTGCAGAATGATCCAGCAGTTTATCAACTCCAACAATTTGCCAATTTTTGAGGTTAAATTGAAAAAGGCTCCTTAAAAGCTTATGACAATACACTGGAAAGGTTAAGTTTTAGTACTTCCAGTAGAGATGACCTAGCAGGATTTGCTAAGCTTCTTGCTGAAACACTGAGAAATGAGGAAAGGGAGGGAAAAGGTTGTTTTTGTAGGGTTTTGTTTGTTTGTTTGTTTTAAAAGGAAGAAGCTATAGCCATTGACTTGCTGAATGCAAGTTTGTTCAATGTGATAGATTTTTATTTATTCATTACTCCTAGCCTTCTAGGACTTTATTAAATAAAAGCCTGTCATCACATCCACTGATTTAATTTACCATTATTTCCACGGAGGAGTAGAATACTAATGCATAATGTTTTCGCATTCACTAAAGTGCTGAAAAGGCAGAAAATTACTATTTTACATAGCAATAAGAAGTGCACTCTTAAACACTAAATCAATGCATGAAGAAAATGAAAACCGTTTAATAAGGCCAGATGACAAACCAACTGAGACAACTCTCCAACATACTTTTTAGCTTTTGTTCCACCATTTAAACAGCTTACCTGGTGTAGTAATCTTTTCAATTTCAATAACTGAGTTTTCACAGCTGTACAGTCTTGGACCATGTGCCTAAGTGTCATTTCATCAAGCATCACAGTATTCTCCGGTAAGCCCACCAGCTGTCTAGGAGCCTGGTAACAATTTGGTGCCCCATAGCTTTCAAAGTGACCAACAGGAGACTCTAGGTAGCTTGATCCCCTGATTAAAAAAAAATGTATACATATATGTATCTACATGCATACGCACACACAGGGATGACAAACCAGAGCTAAGAAGCATTTAGTAAAATTAATTGTTATGTAACATAGCCTGTATTTACATACTGTGGTATACAGAGGAAAATAAATCAGAAAATGCCAGTGCTATTTCACTTTCCTTCCCACTTGCACAAATCCACAGACCAACATCTACAGTACCCTAAATCAGTTTGCTCATCATAATTTCTATAAACTCAGTCATGCAAGCTATAGCCTATACAAACTACAAGATTACATGTATTTTAAAAACAAATTGGTAAGGAAAAAAAACTGCAAATTTAAAACATGCAAGTAATAAGACTACTATTTCCCCATGGAATACATACGCTAACTTAAGCAAGCCATTTATAGTATCCTATAAAGACAACTAATAAATCTCAACATTTCCAAGTAAGTTCCAGCTCAAGGCAAAACACTTGTATTTTAATTAAAAACCCACGACAAAATAGTTTTACAAAGAAATCATTACAAATCTGAGGGATGCTCCCATTCAGACATGCTATTCAATAACATACAACTATTCTGCAAATGTCTTATACTCAGTATCACTTGATACCTTTGATACAAAAGATTTCTCATCATAGTATTTTAATGGGGGTAAAGGCAGCAAGTCTTTACCTGTTCAGATCATTTTTGCCATGAATATAGTGCTCAGTATGGCCAAGATGATAGTGATCTTGTGTATTCCATCGTTGTTGTGGTGCTCTTTTCCAGAATTCTTCCTGATGTTGTCTAGCATTTCTGTCTTGTCTATCATAACGGCTCATATTTTCACATTCCTCTACAGAGTGTAAAGTAAAAATAAAAAATTTGTTCCCAAGACCTTGTAATACAATATTTACTACGTGCTGGTGCTGATAATGGATGCAATGTAAAATCTGTTTGTTTGTTTTTTTAAACAGCCAAAAAAAAGCAAGCATTTTTAGAAGAATCCAGCAGACTGCTGTAATGAACTCAGGTTTTTACTAGCATATATAACTTGTTACAAGAATAAAAGTAATCTGCAGCAGAAACTACAGAGTTGAGCCTTAACAATATTTCAGATCTAAGAAGAAAATCACTTGGAGGAGACAGGTCTATAGGGAAGGAAAACAAAATAAAAGTAACATGTTCTTCTCTTTCTTAGTATCTTCAGGATTTTAAGAAGTTAGAACAAAACACAAACACAAAGACGGTATTTTAGAAAAATGCCAGAACTTCATTACAAAAAAGACTAGTTTCAGTACTTAAATTACATATCTCTCTCACTCTAGTCATCTGTCTTGTGATCAAACTTGAAACAATTTTAATCTTTGTTTACCTGGACAAAAAGCATGACTTAAGCAAACGAAATCTCTTTAAAACACTAACTTCTGTAAAGCAAAGCAGATTCCACAAACTTCTGAAGCAAACAAATGCTATATTTGGCAACAGCTTGTAAACCACTAGAAACAAAGCCAAAACAACTGCTACCCGTGCAGTCAGACACAGTGAAAAAGTCCTAAACTGCTATTCTGCCATTGCCCCGTCTCCTTCACTTACCCAACCAGCTTTTCCTCACATTGTCAGCCTTTTGCTAGAAGAATAAATCTACACAAGAGTACATTGTTTTATTCGGCTGCCTACTCAGACATAGCTGCGCATGAGACGCTCATAAACAGGCCTTCCTTCCTGCTGAGCTCCCAGCCTGCGTGTTGGTGGGAAGGCAGCCCAGTTTTACCCTGTGATTTAAGGCTGCCATCCTCACTCACTGCATACTTGTTGAACTAGAACTGCTGCTATAAATAGTGTCCAAGCGGCATCCTCCACTCCAAAACGAAACAAGGAGAGTTTCCGTGGACCTGGGAAAGTCTTAAAAGGCTGACATCAGTGAAGCTGCACACAAGCATGGAAATAAGGTTGGCAAAAAGTGCTGCTAGGTGTTATAATACTCACTCCTATCTCCAATTCCATTTTTAATCAACTAGTTCAATAACCGAATATTTATGTAAGAAAATAACTTGTACAGCTAAAATAACAAAAGATTTGTTTTCCTTTAGAGTCATATTTCTACAGCTCACACTGCATGACATTTCAAACGGGTCAGCTCAAAATAAGCCCTCAGTAAGTTCATTGGTAGTTATGATACACATCTTTGGAAAACAAATTGAGACACTGAATGAAAACCATATGGATATTAGCAAAGAACAAACTTCACTTGTGGTTAGTCATGTTTGCTTAAGGGAAAGCATGAGATGACGTCTGAATTCCTCTTTTCAGAGCCTATTCTGAAATCACTGAATTTTTATCAGAGAAGTGATAATAGCAGAGATACCCAATTCGTTCCACATTAATTTTATATGGAAACCTACTTCAAAAAAATGCCTAGAACAGTAGTAATTATCTGAAATCTATCCCAAACACCAATAGTTTCTCCACTTGAACCACCAGCTTAAACAGCACAGATTGCTGCAGTCACAAGACATATTCCAGCTATGTGAACACTACAGATACTTGCTGTAGCAGTGTGAGTACAGATTATATTGATGCAATTCAGAAAACAGTGAAGTAAACACAATATTTCACCCATAGTCAGATTAAATAGCAAGCTAACTTTTTCGCGAAGCAAACATTCACCTTTAAAATGCACATATTTTGAAGATTTTTAAAATTAGTTTGAAATGAAGTTACTGATGCAGATACGCCGCATGCTTTTTAAACAAAAAAAATTTAAAAAATTGATCTATCCCTTAAAATTGTTTCTTAGTTTTTCCAACTGGATAACAATTACTATTATTGAAAGAACGCTTAGTGCGTGACCACGAGCACTGTGAGTTATCATATATGCTTGGTTTGTTATTCATTCCAGAAAATTAAAAAGAAACTTAAATGTCTGGGTTGAAAAGTTGACTACTAGCACAGCAGTAATAGTCATCAATAAGCACTTTTCACACGAGTACTTTGGAAAAATTACTGAGATTTAAAAGGTTAAGTATTGCACTTTATATGCGCCACTGCTATTGTAGGTGGCAGACTATTTATTTTACTGTTAATTTGGCTTCATAGCTAACATACCTGTAGGAGTCTTCATCCGAAGAACTCAAATGTACTGTCAAAGCAACTGAATTACCCCATACTTCAGCAGGTAGCTGAACAGTACACAAAACAGGCAAAGCTTTTTTCTTTCAGTGCCTGTTTGGACAGGGTAGGACACTACTGTGGTCCACATCCAACATTCCTGTTCATCTGAAGATATTGTCACAGTCAGTGACAACTGGTATAAGCTGGAGTGACCAAAACCAAATGCCTCAAAGGAGGCTAGGATTTGAAGAAGTGTGGCATTAATTTGCCTGACCCAGTTAATTCTGGTCTAAATTTGTATTGTGTTAGTGGCATCTGTCTTCCCCATGAAAAGGTTGACAGCACTCTCACAGACAACAAGAGTGCATGAAAAACTCCTCAAAATATTGCATCTTAAGACTTAATGCTGCTGTTACCCTAAAGCGTATAAAATATCTTAGGAGATAATTCTTTCTTCTACAAAATGACAACCATCTCAAGAAGAATTATGCTGTCAAAGCTGAAAATATCATTCCAGCAACATATTTCAGCAACATACTTCAGCTATATTTGAAAATGAAACTGAAGTACTAACTTCAAAGTTCAAAGCTTATTGTACACACAGTTTAAGCCTATTGTACACACAGTTTAAAGAAACAGTCTGCAACAATGTTTGTTTAGTTTGGGTCGGTTTTGCCTTTTTTTTTTTAATAAAAAGGCAGTAAATTTCTAACTTTAGAATTCAAGTGTAGGAGTTGTATTAATTTCTACATTTTAGAAAAGAAAGTTACCTAAATAAAAACCAATTGAAAGTGTGCATCTTATTAAAGCAGAAGTTAGAACAAAGAAATCCAAAAATATCTTAAACCCATAATGCAGTCTCACAGTAAGACTGCTTGGCTACTTTACTAACCTTTGTCATGAGGTGGGTCCTCAGGTAGGTCCACATCGAGCATAAGATCATCATCTTCAAGATCACATGAATCGAGATTATTCAAGATATCCTACAAGAAAGAAAATGGCAGATGGAGCTGTTTTCATATCTCATTTATTCCAGTACCATAAAGAAGTTGATTGCAAAGCTTTGTTACATGTCTTCTGTATACATATCCGATGTTGTCAGCAGACTCCTCTCTTTTGAGAGAAGATCAGCCTTACCTGAGACTGTCTACACAAACTAACAACCCTCCTACTGATCTGGTATAGTAACAGATGGATGGATTTAAACAATTTTCTGCTTTGTACCTATGGAATGCTCCCAAGATTTTCTTATTTATTAATATTCTGCCTGCACTGTAAAACTAAATTATTTTGCTTACTTAAGATTCAAATACAAGTTTGTGAGGAGAATATGTTGAATCACCTTGTTTCAGCTCTCATGTCACACTGATCAAAAGATCATCATGTCATTGAAATGAAAGGGGTGGGTTAGGGAACCTATAGTATCTTGGTTTAAACCTTATCTTAAACCACAGTAGAGTGTTCCAACTCGTTTACATGTTATCTTTATGAAAGGCTTAAAGATTGACTTTAATCACTTTTTCTGAACTAATTATTTAGAATAGCAAGAAGAAGAACAGGGAAGATTATTTTCTAAGCGAATTATTGAGCAGAACTGTACCTTCACATTTTCCAAGGTAAACACATTGCCATCACCAAAGACTTGTTTTCTACACCTATTTGTGATATGGATGGAAATCTCTTTCTTGTATACTGTTACAAGGGAATAACTCTTTTAAAACTAGTAAGAACAACCATTTACAGTCTGGAAAAGTTACAGATTTTCTCAGGCATCGGCACATCCATCTTACGCTAAGAGACAAAAACTCAATGCAAGCTATAATTGATTAACTTCATTGACACATTTTATTCTACTGAATCTTTCAGGGGAAAGTCACCACTTTATACCTTTGACTCCTTTTCACTAAATGTAAATGTCTAGACACCATTTTCAGATTCAGATTTACTTCGTTGCTGTATTTCAGTATAAATAATAACCGAAGCCAGACTTAGGACAAATATTGCCCCTCTAAAATAAAGGAATACAGCAGCCTCTCCGTTCTTTTTATGTTACCAAAGGCACCTAGTACTTCAGAAAAAAAACAAGAAACTTAACTGTTTAGCGAGCTGAGAAATAGTACCTGATCGTGCTTCTGGCTTTTAAGCACGTTTTAGTGTGGAACAGAAGGAAGGGAACACCTATATCCCTTAACATGTTTTGTCAGCCAGAGACTGGAATAGTCCCAAGGTTTTGACAAGAACTTACAGCTTCCAGCAGCTTTTTCAGCCAACAAAATTTAAAATATGTAATTATCAGTACCAAGTACTGCTGCCTTTTGTCTTTAAAAATGTGCTATATATAAAGCTGTTTCTAAAGTTACAAACAAAACATCATGTTGTGTAAGTATGATAACACAAAAATACAGTAACATTAGTACCAATACTCCATTCAAAAAATTAGTCAGGTATATTAAAGGAAAACAACTGCAGTGACAGCAAAGTCAACTGACAGTGAAAGAGACAGAAATTAACTAACCTCTCTTCCTTTAAGAATACCAACAGTACAAAAAAAACCTTGAGAGGTCAAGGCTGCAGAATATTCTGTTGGAGTAGCCAGATGCTGCTAGCAACATGCTGCTGGAAAGCTATATGTCAGACAAAATGCAGTACTTGATTAGAGAACACAGCCTCTTCCACTTGATTGTTCAAAGATAGATAAACTTATTAATACTAAGTGATCATAATACAAAGCAGGTCTAAGGAAATTGTTAATGGTCACACAGCTCTAAAGCTCTTGATCTCTATTTTCTGAAATCCCACAAATAGAAGTGATAGCTTTAAGGCCTAGGATTAGATTCAGACACTTCACGTCTGCTTCTTTTCCAAGAACAGTACTGCAGATTTTTCTTAGCTTCAGCAGCTACATCTAAAGATGATTCACAGGACCAATACTGAAAACTATTAAGGTAGCGTTTTGCTAATTTCTTCTCACTGGGTATTAAAGATATCAGTAAATACTTAACTGTATACTAGTACGCAGACTATCAATACACTGCAAAACTGTATTCAATTGCAAAGCTATCCCTTTGCTGGCTAATGTTAGATTTGCTTTGTCAGAGGTGTCAGAAACAAATAACATTGACAAGCATCGCTAAACTGTTGACCCAACTGTTCTTCTGCAGTACTCCTGTAGTGTTCACAAAGTACTCCTCTATTTCATCACAAATGGTGGAAAGACCTAAGGATATTTTAAAATTTTTTTCATTACAGAACAATAAACATTCTCCATTTCTGCAGGGAAATGCATTTCTTGATGTTGGAAAGAGGATATGAAACAAAAATTTAACATTCACTTCACAAAACATGAGCAATATCAAGGGACGGTGGAATAGTTCCACCTCTTTTTGTTATATTCTAGAAGTCCTACCTGAATAATATTACTTACATATGTCATCCTAAGTATTTACAGAAAAAGAACAGAAGAAAAGCACAGAATATCAGGACACTGAATAATAAATTACTAGACTGAATAATAAATTACTAGAGAAAAGCTTTCACAAATTGAAAGTAATTTAAATAAAATGCAGATTTACCATTCAGGGGAACAGACTGCAGATGTTTACTTATTTTTATATCCATTAATTTACATTTTTCCAGGAACTCCAATGTTTTTAAGCAACGTGTATTTTTTAGGCAATTTTGCAAAATGTAGGTGTTTGAGAGGCAAATTCAGTCTGTTAGTTGACAAATTGCTTCTATGCCATGTTTTGATCTTCAGAATCATTATGAAGCACTATTTTCCCCTACTGTGGGAACCTTAATGAACATGACAAATTAGTTGAGCAGTGGCCACAAATGCTTAAGAAAGTTGAAAACATTGCCATTACCATGCAAATGCATTTTAAAGTACAATAACAAAACAGTATGTCAGAGTGTTAACTAATAAACCCAGATAAGCCACTTTGCTATCCCTGTATCAGAGCTTCAGAAGTCTAATGATGTCAGAAGAGGTCAGCATTTGAGATGCCAAACATACTTTTCTGTCAACAGCACATTTCGTTGTTTCCCTAATTATACATTCCTGAACCACACTGATGCAACTCCAAGCTAGAAAACAAAATCTGACTATGAAGTCTTTGCAATATCTGGACCCCACGTGAATTCTCTTCGACATTTCCTACTGTTATCTAGGTAGAAAAAATAACAGGAAATGAACTGTTATTACTGTCTTCTTGAAATAGTTACAAGATAAACTTCAGGTTTCGTCAGCAAGTTCGTACATATAAACCTGCATTTACAGACTTCAGTTATTCTTACTGCTGTATAATGAATTTAACTACGAGGCAGTAACGTTGTTAAGAAGAATGCTTAACAGCTACTATCATCAAGTTCTGCCTTGAACAGGATGTAAAATTTCTCCAAACTACACCAGCTACAACCCTATAGATTATTATATGTTTTAGCAATTATTAAGAGATTATTAAGGGAATAATCCTACTTGGTTTGTATCATTGAGAAGAATAATGTATATAGAAGGTGGATAGCAGTTGGTCAAAAGAGGCAATTCTCCTGCTATATTTAGCGTTGGTGCAGCCTCACCTGGAATACTGCGCACAGTTCTGGGCTCCACAATATAAACAGGACGTTAAGGTCCTTGAAAGCATCCAGAGGAGGGCAAAGCTAGTAAAAGGGCTAGAGGGCATCTCCTGTGAGGAGAGGCCAGGCAATCAGGTTGTCTAGCCTGGAGAAAAGGAGGCTGAGCGGTGACCTTGTTGCTCTCTGCAACTACCTGAGGACAGGAAGGGGCGAGGGAGGCACTCCTCTTTTCTCCCTGGTATCCAGTGACAGGACACACGGGAATGGTTCAAAGCTGTGCCAGGGGAGGCTCAGACTGGACATCAGGAAAAACTTTTATGAGAGTTTAGTTAGACACCAGAACAGGCTGCCCAGATAGGTGGTTGCTGCCCCATGCCTATCAGCGTTCAATAGGCTGTAACTTTTGGTGAGCCCCGAAGTGGTCAGGCAGTTGGTCTCTGACCTTTGGAGGTCCCTTCCCACTGAACTATCCTTTTTATTATTTTTTAATTTCACAAGACTAGATTCTCAAGATGTTACAACCTATAAAGACATACAAATTGCGTAAATTAAAAGTCCTCTGAACAAAATTCTACAGAACCCTCAAAATACTAGAGTTACTGTTATATGTCTTTTGAGTAATTAGTATAAGAAAAACATTTTAAAAAATTTCACATGCAGGACACCAACTAAGTCTTACAAAAAAAACCTAGCACCTGTTAGCATTACAACATACTTTGCTGTAAACTTCAAAAAAGCAGCTTGCCAAAGTCCCTAAATCATTTAAAGCAGACAGGTGTGCTTGTCACATTCCACGAAAGAAAGAAAAGTCAGATACCCTGGTCAGATGTCAACTTCATTGTTTTTCTACTACCAAAGAGAGACTATTTAAATAGAAACATTGGTGTCTGTGTTAGCAGAACAGTGAAGCCACAATACGGGTTTTAACACGAGTCTGATCCTGTAGCAATGGATACATTACTACAAATTCAGTAATACTGATTTTGCTTCATATCACACAGGAGAAAACAGTAATCAAAGTTCTCAAAAAACTTACTCTTGAAACAACAGATGATAGAGTGACTCTGGGATAGGAAACTAAATTTCCAGTCTAATGTATAAGGCTCTAAGAAGTAGGTAACAGTTTCAAGTCAGTTATTCATTTAATTCATCCAGAAATGGGAGTCTTCACATTTGCAGCATCAAAATAGAACAATCCTCATATGCAGAGATGATCCAACATGCACTTCAGAATCAGATCAGAATCATCTAGGTTGGAAGAGACCTCCAAGATCACCGAGTCCAACCTCTGACCTAACACTAACAAGTCCTCCACTAAACCATATCACTGAGCTCTACATCTAAACGTCTTTTCTAATGCACAACAGGACCCTTCAAAACAGGACTACAGCAGTGCCTCGTACCAGCATTTTTCTCTTTTGTAACAAAATCAGTTTCAGAAATTCCCCATCCTACCACTTACCAATGAAAAGACACAGCTCTTGAGATCTTTTTTTTTCCCACAAAAAAAAAGATAGAATAGCTGAACAGATATTGTAACTTTTGTCACAAATTTCCTCAAGAGCAACAGGCTTAAGAATGACCAAGCAAGCAAAGCTTCTACTTGATTACTTCTGAAGTTAAGAAAAACATCACAATACAGCTGTGATACATCTCAGCAGCCCAACAGCATGGTGAAGTTGTACTGCCGTACAAAGCAACAAAGATGGGGCTGCCTGAGAAGCCAGCTACAAGATACCTAGCTTATAGAATTTACTGGGAAAAGGTATTCAAAAGAGCATGGAGATTACAAAAACAAGTAGAAAATAATTCACAGGAAGCTAGTTCCAGACAACAGAAAAGCACCACAAAATAAGAGACAGTTTACAAACTACCATTTTGTGAAGAGAAACCTGGCTATACCTCCTCAGAGCATACCTGCCCTCCAGCTGAATGTGGCCTATTGCTTTTATTTGTACAAACAGAAGGGTTTGGCTGTGATGTAGCAGATGTGCAAATAGCAAAATTTAGTTTTAGCTCCAAAAACCTTAACAGAGAAGGCAAACTAAAGCCTTTGCAATCATTCCTCCAATTTGAATTCTTGTTGACAGCAAGCATCACTAAAAAAAGTGAAAAGTATTCTTTCCCTCAGACAAAAAATATATACTAGATTTTCTTTTACATATAATACATCAGTTTTTCTAACATTACTTATTCATTATATGCAATAATGTATACGAATATATATACATTTTTTTAAAAAAAATACATCAGTAATCCTGCCAGTATGCCAGAGAGAATGGCTAGAATTCCGCAGGATACCAAAAACAGGGTAGGAAAGGAGCTGTTCTAAATGTTGTATACTGCAAGTCGTATTAGGGATAATTAAGCCCAACATCCAAACAAGCGTTTCATCATTTTGTTCATGCTCCGTAAAGGAGTGTTGCCAAGACAACAAATGCAACAGGACCTTTGTTCTGAATACCCAGGACATTTTAACTATTGGATATTAGTCTTAAATAATGATGTATTCCTCTTTGAAAACATTTTTATAAGGGCATTGTATGTTCTATCTAGGTTTACAAAACGCAGATAGGAAATAATTATTAGGTTAAGTTACTATCCACTATCTCTTAAAGAGCAGCTAGGCTCGCTGCTTAATTATTTTAATTATATGCTAGAACATGTAAAAAAAATGAAGTTCAAGAGCACAAAGGGAAAGAAAAAGAAAACCTGAAATATTAACTGTTCTGTTGAGATTTTACCAATTCATAAGCAATAGCACCAACCAAACATGCAGCACAAGTCAAGTCCCACAGCCACAAAAAGCATTCCTTTACTGCCATCTAGCCTCCAGTAAAGAATCTACAAAAACACACCAGGAGGAAAAAACAGTCTGACCATCTTTCTGCAGAATTTCAACAACATTTAAGAATGTTTTGTAATTCCAGTTTTGGTTTGAGTTACTTTAGAGCACAGTAACAGAAAGACATCAACATTAAGTGTAATTAACATAGGCAATATCAGGTCCTTTCTACTCATTGCTTCTGTTTCCAGAAAAGTCTACCAATATCAGAAGTTCAGCATTACTTCTGCAGTTAATGTACAAATAATGGACCACTTTACATGAAAAAGCAATATGTATTCTTTGCTTATACGCTTAAATGACAAAAACCACTACGAATGATGATGTTCTCTCCACTGACTTACACTTATATTAAAGCTGTGAGGTTCAGCCTACATGAGTATAGTGAGCAGAAGACCTTGAGAATTAGGAGAAACTACAATTTAAGTAGTTTGTTACCTCAGGACTTCCAGGTTACCAGACATCTTGTGTGATGGGTCTACTGCTCATTTCTAGAGATCAGTAAAGACAAACCAATATTCTTCAGCTCCCCAAATGCTTTTAAACACGGTTTTACTGCCTCTTCTTAGGCAAAAGCATCAGCAGTGAATTTGAAAAACAAATAACATGAAATACCAAGAACAATCCAGTTTAATTTTGAAATTCAGTTATAATAGAAGAGCTATTTAAAAGTAACTTCAGGCCTCAAACAACTCCCAGTTGAGAATGAAATCAAAACAATCAGAACTTAGAACATGGGCAGGGTAGCTACCAGGAGATCAATTAAGTTTCTTCTGTTTTAGTTTTTAGTTTTTTGGTTTTTTTTTTTAGTTTTAGTTATGCCCTAGCTAGACTTTTTGTGTAAACTGAATATGACTTTTTACACAGCATTTACGTATTCTTATACAGGCTACTTAATACAGTTCTTTCTACTTAAAAAAAAAAGAACAAAAACCTCATATATTTTTATTAAACCTATTTTGACCAATCCTTAAATGAACTGTGCATCCTGTCTTTAGAACTGTGGAGACAGACTGGAAATGAGTGTGCACATTTCATCCAGAGATCAGATTTGTGCATACTACAAACATAATTGACCCTAATATGTAGAAGATACTGCCCTTCCTTGAAGTTTCTGATGGTTTGCAACTGAAAGTAAGTCACGAGAAGATTCAACACCAGTGTTCTTATAACTTACTAGGACACAGCTTCAGGTAAAAAAAAAAAAAGAAGGAAACTGTGTGCCAATCTATATGTTTTCGATCAAGTTATCTGTCAAGTGTTCAGAAACCCAGTTAGATTCCTCTCAATTCATTTTGCATACTCTTAAATGATTTTCTTGTTTACGCTGACAAAAAACACCAAAACTACACTGAAATCAAGACTCTACTGTTCTCTCTGAGCACATGCCTACCTGTTTCAAGATCTCCTAGGAGTAATGAAAACAATGTGTGTTACTTGAAAAAAACATAGCAATACAATTAACTGAAGCACACTAGAGTACTTCTGAAGTTCTGTTATAAAAAACGATGCCAGTTGGTAGAATAAAGAAAAACATCAAAAAGGAATTGCTATAAACTAACTAAAAATACAACACTGTATATGCAGCTGCAAACTCATACTGGAAACCTCACTTTAAGCTCATGAATTAAGAGAAGTACTCATTTCTACCAGTATTTCTTATTATATTGCACTTAACACTGCTGCTGTCTCTCCCTACCATACAAAATCAAAGCTGTCATTAATGGCCACCACAAATGAAATACAGGAGCACAAGAAAAGTTGCCTTCCTTGATTTTACCAACCAAAACAGCATGAGAAGATTTACTGTGTCAATTCTGAATCATACAGCTCTCAAAGGCATATATACCTTTGTATCCAAAAGGAAAAAAAGGTAATTTGCCATTAAAGCTTGTTCACAAAATGTCATACCTCTCAAAGCAACACCACAAGAGATTTGTGCACTGTAATACAGTCATATAACCTCTTAATAATATTTGACAGCAGGGACATGCACATCACCCAAGACACAGACAGAAATGCCATCTCAGTAAGTAGTGCAGTTTCTCACTACCTCCCATTGCTGTAACAATTAAGCTCTAAAGCTGAAGACTGGAGTGGTGGTGGGAGGGCAGAGAGCAGCTATTTTCTCTCAGAAGGCAGCACCTCTGAAGTCAGTCCCTACTTGCATGACATTTATCTACGCCACAAGCAGAAAACTGTCAGCAAACCCGCCTGAAAAAGTGGGCAAGGATCACTGCTAGCAGAACATACTGAAACAAGCAGCTACTCTTAATTCTGTAAGAAGACAAAACTATTACCGACAATTTTACACAGCACTTGCACAGTTTACTAAAAGCTTAACTGGGGACACATTGATCAAGGATGCTTTCACCCTGATTTACTATGTCCAGAGGCACTATCTTTTCAAACTGAAACTAAATGCAAAAAAGAGGTAACACTTATCTAGCCTTTCTGAATCTTCTGAAATCAGAAAGCTGTCCGCTTGAGTCTTCTCCAAATATAATTTTTTAGGCATAACTAAAAGTAGTTGTTTTTTTTGTTGTTGTTGCTTTGGTTCTTGTCTTTTGGGGTGGATGAGCTGTCAGAAATTGGCAATATGAACAAAAATGCCAGAGATTCCTGTACTTGTAGAAAAATGAAAGCAATTATATCAATCTAATTAAAGTTATAAAGTTAGAACATTGCACTCCAAGAGAATCCTCAGTTCCACAAGAGTTCAGAACTCAGACATTACCTCTGCTTAAGGTGGTGAGGTTAACAGCAACACCAGCTTCACATTTGTGACACACAAACACATGCCAGTGAAAAATACCTTCCCAGGCTGACATTTGTATGATATTCCAATCCCAGATTCACTGTGTTTCTGAGCAGGAAGTCTGAACCACTATGCATTTAAGTAAAATTACTGAAGCTCTTTCATAACGACACTCTAAGCAGAAATGCCAGCTTACCAAGGCAAGGTATTTCTAAGAAACCCTTTTCTATCAGAAGTAAAATTCAGACAGCGTTTGCCATTATCTAAAACACATAAGTAAAAGCCAAAATCTCATAAAAGACTTCCCAGGCTACTCCAATGTCTCTTGTCAAAAAAAAAGAAATATCTTGACCTAGAAACCCAACAACAGTCATGCTTTCGGGTAAAGCAGTATTAAAGACCAATGGATTACCTAATCTGTCTTGCAAGACAGGATTTCTTTGGTGCTAAATGCAACAAACGAAAATTCCCTGAGCAGAAGCAGAAGATATAAAACTTCAAACTGTCATTCCACATTAGTGATGCTACACACACTACAATTCTCTCCTTAAGAACTGCCTCCAGTCTGCTGGGCCCAGAGGGAAAAAGTAGAAAGAAGTACAGTATATATTGCCAAGTATTCAACACCATCTAGTACACTGGTACTGTACTAGCAGTCTCATTACACTGATGTGATGAAGTCTAATTTTTATTCACATAGCTCTAGGGCAAGATTGCCTGATTTCCTCCTCTGTGGTCCAGTTATATCACAACAATGGCCAGATAAATTGGCAGCAGCAGTGAAGACCAAAATGACTGGGAGCTCACAGGCTTATTAGGCAGCATCTTCAGGTGACAAAAAGGACAGTCTCCTTCAAAACCCAAATGATACTACTACAGGAAAGCAAAGAGGCAGGATGGGGTCCAGGAATAGGCCACACCAGCACATTCCCCCACAGCTTAAATCAGAGCTGTGAAACACTGGGAATAAATCGTAAGAAACCCTTCCTCTTGATCCACCTGAATTTGAGCATGAGGTACAAATACATCAATAACAGAATACACGCTGATGATAACATTAAGTAAAATTGTTCATTTTTAATTCATCCACCATTCTAAAGAAAGAAAAATAAGACAAAGGCTCCATGGGACTCATTTAAGGTCACAAAGTGTTGCAGATCACCAGTTGGAGTTTCTCCACTCACAGGCCACCTAGCTAGCTATTTTACATACTACCTGCAAGTACGCTCAACATATCAGTGAACAAAAATTTTTGGTTGATCCTGTCTCTTACATGGGGGAGGAGGGGAAGAGCTGAGTGGTGCGCAAGTATTTCCTGACTGGAACATCTCCAATAATGGAGATGGAGCATTTTAACACCAACTTGCACACAGAAAAGCAAATACATGAAAGGGAGAAAAAAAGCTTCAGATTTTATAAATCTACAGATTTCAGTAATAGCTTACATAAAGATACTATGAAAATCTAAACACGTTTAAGAGTCTTTGTTTCAATAAAAAATGTATATATTCTTTGCTATGAAAACAGTTTTTACATTTAAGCAGTTATTTTTTAGGTTTTCTTTTAAATTTACCTTCAGCTTCTTAAAGTCTTAGACACTTCACTTGCAGCACGAAAAGCAGAAAAAGGAACCATGTTTAAATTAGATCATTAGACAGAATCTGCTCGTGTGATTCTTATACCTAGTTTGCCCCTGAAGGGCTCATTTCAAAAAGATCTCCTTTCTAAAAAATCTCAAAAAAGAAGTGTCTATATATGGAGAAAATATACGTATTTAGTTTCATTATAACCTGTTAAAAAGTGAAAATGAAGCACAAGACTTTCTGAATACTCTGTACTGAATGCCTCATTAAATCAACAACTGCTTCTGATGAAAAACGTCATGATGTAATCGCTTCTCATTTTCAGTATACTATTTAAATTGTATTTATGTCTGTAAACATTGCTATTAGTTCAGAAGGCCTTGGTCTTGAAAATACTTCCAATGGATCTTACACAGTGCTGCTAGCACAGTATGGAGAGTTGTTATTCACCTATTTGGAATAAGCATTAAAAATTTGTAGTGTTTAGAAAAATTCAGTACTTCTATATTAGTATTACATATATCCAGATAAAAAATAAAACTAGCACCACACACACTGGGGAAAAAAACCACTTTCTCTCACATGGTAAAGCTTATGGGGTTCACACCTCATTGAAGCCATCCAAATACTACTTAATAAAGGCTATTCAGATATACAAGAATTTTTTTTATTCCATACTAGTACACTACCTTAAGCTTACTTGGGCTTGTATTTTTATTACAGCTGTAGCAAAGTAATCCAAAATTTCAAAGTCCAGCTTCTCACAGAACAACATCTATGGATTTGGCATTAACCCGTTAGAAAGGATATACAACTAAAAAACAGAAATGGGTAGAAGACACTTAGAACACTTGGCTCTTTAATAATAAATGCATTGGAAGTATACATACTACAAGTCTCAATTCCTACGTAATAAGTTACTCATTTGATACATCAGACTGTCATTTAAAGCTTAAAGTCATTTAGAGAAGGAAAGAATTTTAAAAGCTCAATTACTTGTAAGTAACTAAAACTACTGTAAGAAAATAGCGAGTACCACAGACTGAACATTACACAATGTTATTTTAGCAAGCTCCTCTTTTCTGTAGTTAAGAAGTATATACATTTGAACAGCATATTTCAGTGAGTATCTGTGCCTCTAGAACAATAAGCCATTCCACAGAGTCTCAGAAACTAGTTCAGAATCTCCCTTTCCCAAGTTGCAATCACAGAGGAAAAAAAAAAATCTCATGAGATTTCAAAAATATGCTAGGAAGCTGAGAAAATGTAACCATTTCAGACTCTGTGGCTGAAACTCTAGCCACACTGATAAATGACAAAACAGATTCATTCCACTGAGATCTAGATTTCATCCCAAGAGCAATTAAATTCTAAGCAAAGCAGCTAAAACCCATCTGTCTCTTCAAGATGGATTTCAATTATTGTTCCATAATCCTATATCCTTGTAACTAAATTGATGCTCACTTGGTGTATACCCCAAATACCAGCTTTAGCTCAGTAAAAATTAAGATAGCAGAGACATATACAGTTACTGGAGCCTCTAATAACAAAAGGCCAGAGGATTCAATCTCTGTCTAAGAGAGGGTCTTCATATGACCCGGTAATACAGAGAATACAAGTTTTCTAAACCTATTAGTGCAAATGAAATTTCTTTGAAAGAGAAGAAACAACTCTATTAGAGGTATTAAAAATGCTAATGGAAAGATTTTCATCTTGAATTTTTACTTCTTGCAGACCCCTATATGGTAGAACATTGCAGTGTCTTTTAAAAGTAGTAATACCTCATAATAATACAGGAACACTTGTTTGGATTATCTCTCTTATTCTCAATGTAAGATAAGAGCTTTAACCTTCAAAAAAAAACCACAAAGCTTTACTCAAACAAATGCATACTAAAGATTATGTTTCTCACATGTCTAGTTAATACAACGGATAGGACAGAATAACTCAGACAAGCCTTGCTATAGCAAAATAGTACTTTGTTTTCTGTTAAGGAAAGGAGCAATGAGACTCCAGGTAGGATCCATGTTTTCATCCATTCTGTTTAGATGTATATTATTTCCAGACAAAAATAAATGAAAGCAAAAATATGGCAAGGTTTATATAGTCAAGTAGACTACTCTGCATGAAACAAAGTCTTACCACTCTCATTGTCATTCCGGAGACCTAATTAACACCACCCTATGCAAATAGGCCAAACCACTTCTCATTTGACTACCCAACAAGGTCTATGCTGCCATCTATACATTTGTTGATGCTATAGATGACAAACAGATGACTAAACACTACCAATATTTACCACCTTATTATGAGTAATTCAGATGTACTGCTGGAATCCAAAGCATCACAAAGGCTCACACTGCTCCTACTCACACCAGCCTAAAGTCAGGGAAAATCCAGAACCACCTATCTGCTTCAGATTTCCCCAGAAGCAACACTTCCTGGCGCAGTCAGGCTGACATTAGTTTAAAAGACTCTTATCAATTGGATTTTGACAGAGATTTACTGCTTTCACCTTCACAATACTAGAGGACAGAAAATGCACAATTTGATCATACACCTCCTAGCAATCAAAACATCAACATATGTTGCCTAATCACAATAATTATTCTCACGACCTTCAGTTCTTTTTATTTTAAACTGCCTTTATACTCAGTGCCTTCAGACAGAAGCAGCAACAGGGAACAAAAGCTTATACTAACCCACCCAACATCACGATTCTCCAGAACTAAGAACTGTATCAGAAATTCTTCTACATCTTAAGATTAAAAGTGATGAGTGTTTAATCTGTAGGCTAAAAAAAAAAAAAAAACTCTAAATCTCACTCTTTCTGCCAACAATAACAAGCAGAGGAAAAAAAATAGGACTACCACTAAAAGGCAATTCAACAAACATTTCAGAGCTGCAGTCTCTCTTAAAAACCAAGTATGAACACAAGATGTATTATTGATGTTTCCCTTACTTAGGATGAAAATTCAGATGAAAATATAGTGCTTACTGCACTATAATTCTGGAAGAGCACTAATGGAATAAAAATCAAAATGAGTGGAAATAGCACATGATTTTTTTAGATTCAGCACTAAGTCTTACACGCTCCTTTCTCCAGTACATCTAAACCAAGTAAATTTATTCTTCCACTTTTAAGACCTCTCTGACAGCTATTTACTTTCAATAAAATAAGAAATTAACCAAAACATTGAACAAAAATATCATAAGCTTCTAATAAACCTCTGCTCTGAGGCTTACAACAACTTCTATCAATCAGAACATCAATGATTGACCTTCAATTCATATAGATGCGTAAATTAACGCATGGAGGTTATGCATATCAAATACGATGTACATAGCCCAAAAGCACATGAAAGCAGTGCCTTTTGTTTGATAAATTGCACTGTATATATCAAAAAAAGCAATTTCAGGTTTATCGAGGAGAAAGTTTAAGAACTTTTCCTGGTATATGCATGCATGTGACAGGGAGAAGGGTGTTTTTGCAGTGCCCTATGTTAAATTTTTTCCAGTAAACATCAAAATAACTACAAAGTTCATGCTGGAAAAAAAATCTCAAAATGCTTTTCCAAGCTGGCCATAATTACCAAGAGAAGTTAATAA
Source organism: Anser brachyrhynchus (assembly GCF_964034855.1). Lineage (NCBI taxonomy): Eukaryota > Metazoa > Chordata > Aves > Anseriformes > Anatidae > Anser > Anser brachyrhynchus. The sequence goes on from NC_137700.1 coordinate 16,063,343, forward strand.
CTATTTCTAAGCTTACTTTTAAGCACCGCATCCCAAGATTGTAATTTAAGACAGAAAATGAACACCACCACAGGCAGCTGAAAATATATCAGGAATTCCTCCTATGTAGTTACACATAACAATATAATTATGTAGCTATGCTCCAGTTTCAGAAAAATATCTATGCTGTTCTGCTGTTGGGCTAGACAACCCTAACAGAACTACAAATTAAAATCTGACTTAGTGCCACAAGGCCCTTTCAAAGGCAGAAAACAGCATCTACACTACTGACAATGGCACTGGTGACATAATACTTAACACTTATCAAATTTAAGAAGCTGGAGACATTGATTGATTATACCTAACTTTTGTTGGAAGTTCTGAATGAATAATACAGTGTTAATAAAATCTGAACAGTCTTTTAATTAAGCAACCCAAATAAGTGAGAACTGTGTTTCTGTGGAAAAAGATGAAGGACAGAGACAATTTACATCAAGCCTGCCAGAACCCAGAGGCTGGCTAACTGACCTCAGCTGAAGGGTTAGAGCACTGCAACTACTCTCTACCTACTCTAGACGGAATGATGTTTGATGCAAATCAGTTGTGTTTAGCAGTAAGAATATGGCTATTACTGATCTTGCTTTTTGTTTTCCAGACATAAAGAGTCCAGTTCATCTGATGAGCTAGTCAGCTACCTACTTTAAAGATGCTATGCTTGAACAAACAGACAAATGAAAATAAATTTATGTTCAAAAGGGTCCTGTGCAGATATAGAATAGAAACAAATCAATGGAAGTCAGATAAGGACCAACTATTTTCTTGTTGTCACTCCTAGGTTTAAAGACTGGTAGGAGATATTTTACTTATTATTTGCTGAAGTAATTTCTTTATTGTTGAATGCCACCATGAGATTGCATAAGGAAGAAGCTGTGTTGTTCAAGCTTTAGAATGGGGAAAACATGCATGTAAGCAGCCTAATTCAAGGTCATCTGTCCAGAAACAGGGAATCCTTAACAAGAAGTTTCAGAAAGCTGTCAACTATAGAGGAAAGAAGAAACAGTTATCAAGTGAAAAAAATACATTAATTCTGTTTTTAAAATATACATCAGCAATAAAATTTAAAAAAACTACAGATATTCAGATGATGCATATAAATACATACTATGCTGTTCATTTCTGAAGACTCGTAACTTCCACATGGATGGACACTTCCAATAGGTTCCAGCCCTTCTTCATCCCACATATATGTGCCATCAGAGCTATCAGATGGAGAAAGCTCAAAAGAGGACCCAGCTCTGTAATTCATCTCTGGAGAAATCACACTCTCAGCGGTATTCTTTGTACTTGCACTGTTGTCATCCACTGCTTAAAGAAAACAAACAGTCAAGATTCTAAAAAACAACCCAATATTCCAAAAAATAAAAATAAAAATTAAGGTGTATAAAAACATTATAGTCTGAATAATAAACTGTGTTCTAACAGAAATATCTGAAAGCATTCTACAATATTAAGAACACTTGTCCTAGGAGGTAAAAAGCTCAGGCTGGACTGGCCATTACAACTAAGTATCCTTTTAAACTACATCTTTTCTACCTTTATACAATGCAGCAATTCATCTGTCAAGAAAGACACTTTTTAGAATTCTGTATCTTTTTAATAAAAAAAGATACTGTATCTTTCTAGCGTGACATCTCTCAAAATAAATATATACTAAGAAAAAAGTACATCAGACTTGAAAATGCAGCTTTGCTTTTAAAGCATCTTCCATCTCTTCCACTGATTTTTTTTTTTTTTAAGAGTTAATACAGCATGCTTCTGGAAAAAAACAGTAACATTACAATTTATAAAATTAATTAAATAAGACACCCTACATTTATTGCTACTACATTAAGCAGTTACAGATGTTCTCTGCCTACAGAGTGGGATAAAAATTGCAGAGATCACTAGTCCAAAAGAAATGAATGCCAAGTAAGGCTAAGAGGAATTCTACAATCCTATGACAAGTTTGGCTAAAGGAGGTATCACTAATTCTTATTCCAAAGAAATAAGCGCTCTTAAAAAAATCATGCTTGAAAATGATTACTGTCATGCAAAAAAAAAAAAAGCACTGTGAGAAAATAAATTGGCCAGCATAGTCCCGTTCTGAAAAAAAAAAATCAGAATGGTTAAACATAACTTAACTGCAATTACAGAATCTTGATGGAGTACATAAAAAAAATAATCAAACAACGCAAAGTATTTACCAGACATATTTATATCAAGCCAGTCATCAGCATTACAGCAAGATCCTCCACTTTCCTTGAGAGAAGTGAACGGCTCTATCGATGTCATGCTCCCATGCTCTAACTCTTGAACGCGGCTCTCCTTTTGCTGTACTTGCATAGTTCTATTTGGATCTTCTATATCTATGAAGTCATCACTGAAGTCTTCACTCAAATCATTTTTTTCCGAGGATGACAAAGAAGATATAGATATTTCATCTCCATCATCACTCATACACATGACATTTGACCCATGTTTTCCCATGCTTTCATGGAGGCCATCAACAAATTCTGTTCTGTGAGCATCGCACTCTATAATGCTATTTTTGTCAATTGCTCGATTAATATTTGTTGAAATTTCAGAGTTCTCCACTATACACGTGTCAGGAGTTGTAGTTTTGCCACCATCCACAATGTTATTTCCAGTAAATCGCTGCCTAGTAGGCTTCAGCAAAGAAGGTCGACTTAATCTGTATCCAAAAGACGGTGCGGACCCAGATCCATTTGACAGTGGGGGTTTCTTTGAAGCAGGAGCTGATATACCAGAGTACGGTCTGGTAAATCCATACTTCATAGGTTCATTTCCATTGGGTACATCCAACTGTCGTGCATTTCTTGACAACAGAGATGACCTCTGAGATGTCCTAACAGCTAGATTTTGACTATAAGGCCTTGTAAGATCCACAGCTTTATTAAAGGAATGCGACCTGGTTAAAGATGCAGTGGGGAGGAAGGAATTCTGAATGGAATGTGAAAAACTTTGTGATCTTACCATTTTTTCACAGGAAAAAGGCTTGTTATTGTCTGTAGATTGTGCAAGGCTTTCTCCTGAACTTGTCCTTGTGGCACTGGAATTAGCTCTAGGTCTTTGCAAACCTACCATTGGCCTATTTCCATAAAATCCATTTAAGTGTGATTTTGGAGCACTGAGTCCAGAATATGAGGTCCTTCCTGACAGGGTACCTTTGGCGAATTTTGCTGAACTAGAGAGTCCAGGCAAAGACTTTGGGTTTAATTCCTCTGTAGAAGATACAAACATATTGTTTTGCTTTACTGTTTTTGATGCAACTGAAGCAGTGCTGTTCAAACCCACCCTGAGCACATCGTTACTCAATGCTCCTTGAGATGGAGAATACTTCTCAGAATCAATTAGTTTTTCATTACAATTATGTTTGGAATTGGTGTCTCTCTCATTTTGATCATGAAGTTGATGTTTATTTGATTTTCTCCAGTTGAAAGAAAAGGAAGACATGCGAACAGTGCCATTGTGCTTGCTGAAATTTTTGCCACCATTATTGCCTGCTAAATTAACAGCCGACCCATTTGGCATAGGTTGCAAGACACTTCCTAAAGTTTTCGTTCCATATTTCGGTAGCCTGGAAACCAAGGATGTCCTGGTTTGATTTTTTTCTTCCATGAGCTACAGGGTACATTGGTCCTTAAAGAGTACTTGAATCTAAAGAAAAGAAAGAATATATTAGAGCTTAAATAGCCACACATTAAACAATATTCTTCAATACACATTTGCATCTATATGTTTACTACCCCTATGTAGCTAACTATACCGCAATTATATAAAGTAACTCACGCATTCTGTGAACTCCTGAGAAATATTAATCAACAGCAGCAATTTGGCAGTAATATTATTCGGGTGTCTCACTCCACCCCCAACATTTTTATTGTCTAGATAAACTGCACTTTTTGCAGTTTTAAAGTGCAGTTTTAAACTGCACTTCTTTACATCACTAAAATAAGCTTTAAAAAGGGTGCATATTTTTCCTTTACCTATTTTGAGCAGCAAACTGAATTTTTCAATTGTACTACAATTATTCAACTACATACTTAAGACTTTATATTTAAAAAGGAACAAATTGAACATAGCACAAGTTTGCTGTCAGCAACAGAGAACTTCCAAATCTTTGATGTAAAACCTGACCTGACTTTTTTTTTTTCAAAATTATTTTTCCTTGCCAAAACGTTCACATTGACCTGACATAGCCCCTGCACGAAAGGAGATTCCGACAGACACCACAACACATATCCTTAAGTATGAACAAATACAAAATAGCAGTAGAAGAAACAACATTATTGAAAAACAACTGAAAATAAGTTTCCAAATTATTCACTGCCTTGGGAATTTCTCAAGCTCTTCATGCAGAAGATTTGAGGAAACTGAGACATTCAGGGGTGTTTTTGTTTTTAACACTAGTGAATCAGATTTCTGCTAGCAGAACCAGCACAGCGTATAGGAAATCCAGTAGGTGTAAAAATAGCAAATGCACAGATCATATGAGCATGAAGAACCAACTTCTGAAAGAAACCTATTACTGAAGAAAGCTACTTATATTAAGCATCATCAATAGAATTCAGAACCCGAAATTCACTATTTTTGTCAGCCGGTAACACTGTGAAGGCAAGAGATACATCCTAGCAGATGCTCACAGCAAGCATCTTTCTCCTCATTCCAACAGGGATACTTCCCCACTATATCCTCCCAGATTCCATTGATCTCAGAACTTCCCAAGCAAGGAGCTGAGTTCATAGCCTCCTGGTTAACTGTGCTTCAGTACAGGCTTTTCTTCACCAATTTTGTGAATCGTCTATTCTATTTTTAGAATAATCTCAGAGTTTCAGAACTCCATACTTTGTGGTACAACTGTTTGCCTTCATTTGTTGAAAACTCAATAGCTGATCGTTTAATTTGGTGTCCCCAATTTATATGTTATGAGGCACAAAATAATCACTCATCATTGACCTTCACCTCAGCATCTTGTTTTTCCACATCTAAATGATATCCCCATTCAGGATGAAAAATCCTGGCCATTTTTCCTCTTTCTATGGAAACTACGGTCTATTTCGGTTATCTTCTTATTTGTGTACAAGATCTGAAGTACAAGGAAGCAGCTGCCTACAGTATTCAAGTTAATAAAACTCTTAGCAAAGGTGAATTTAAAAGCTTTACTTTTGTGCTGTAGTATGTGAACACAGCCCTAGACCCAGATTCTGAGATAAAAAGATAATTACAGTATTTATTCATTTCCTTACATCTGTGAATTTTCATTCCCTCCCCCCTGATTGGGAACATTTCACTGCCACCTTTACTAAAAATTTGTTCCATCCGAACTTATGTCATTTTGGTGTACTTTTGTCATGCTTTTATTTTATAAAGCCGTATCTGCTTTACAGATGTATCTTTGCCTCAACAATTCCTGCCTTGAGAATCCCCATCTCCTTGCTTTAATACGTCACTTGTTTCTTCCACACTTATGCACATATTCATCCTATTACTTTTACAGATAACCATGTCTGTATCATCCTTTCGCACAGCACTTCATCTGTTGTTTTTCCTAGTAATACAATATAAAAAATTTGTCTAAATGCTATTAGTAAAGACTTCTAGCTCAGATAATAAGGGCTTTCAAGTTCCTAAGTTGTATATTCAACTCTGTATATAAAGAAAAGCTTTACTCTAACACTAATTTCTGTATTTGCAAGATGAGGTTTCTCTTTTTTCCAAGACAGATGTGAAAGGATAGCTTGCTTTTGTTATCCTAGATTTTATTAATCAGTCAGTTTCACACACTGGTCTTATAATGGTGCCAAGACAATTAATTTCACTAGTTCATACATTATTCCCTGAAACTAACATCTGTATTTCCTTCATCACAGACCTACTACACACAGCTGGCAGGACTGAAAAGCACCCTGAAAGCTTTTAAACCATGGCAATCATGGACCATGAGAAGCAGGATGATGAGAAGTAATATACAGCAAGTATCATTATACTCATTTGACGTACAGGAAACACCCTGTGTAACCAAAGCAAACACTACCCCAAAGTGAGTCACTCCCCAGGCTGCAAGACCTCACTAAGAAACATTTAAGATAAAAATCAAAGTGGCATTAAACTCATGCAAACTGAAGCACCCTTAGGATTTTGTAAATGAATAGGATGCCCCAGAGCTGTACTTCTGAAAATAGATCTACATTAAAAAGAGAAACGTTCAGAAAGATGGCTTTTTAGGGGCTCCTAATGTAGTGAAAATATCAGAATCCACATTCTGCAACTGGTAGAGCACAATTCCATTTAGAAACACAAATCCACAGATCGAAAATACTAAGTGTAAGTGAATGCTTGCACATTGGAGATGTAAGCCACAGAGTTGTACACATCACATTCTCAGCAGTGGTTTCTTATTTTTATACTGAAGAACGTAAGTTAAGAGTCGTAACAAGATTATCAGCTAGTAAGAACAGTATGTATTTCTCGATGTGCTCAGTACAGACTGTCACACATGATAAAAGGCTGCTATACTACGTAACTGTGGTAGATGTTATGAGACTCACCAGTTTGTACCTTAGAACATCCATTAATCGACATAAAATTTTCTATATAGTCAAAGAGAATATATGGAGAGCCACTCACAAGTACGTTACCACTCATTAACTGAGCCTTAGTAGCTAATGATGCAGATGTTCCTAGCTTGCTACAGCTGAGAAGTGCATGAAATACTTCCTTACACAAACTTCACACAGAAAAGAGACATGCATTATTCAAAGTTTGTTGCTTAGCTACATTTAAAATAAAGCTTTAAACAAAAAAAAAGAAAAAAAAATCTATCAAATTTAGGCAATAATTACCTAAAGTCACAATGATTATCATTTGCTTCTTTTTTTTTTTTTGGAAAAGATGCAGTGCGTTTACAAACATCGCACTACTCAGCTTGTTTGCCAGCTGTATTGCAAAGGCAGCAAGTAGTAGCCCACACTTCTTTATAAAGTTTCTGCTGTGCGGTTGCAAGTATTTTTATTGGCTGGAATGCATTAATATCCCCCTGTACTACAGCAAAGACAGGGACACAATGTATACATTCTCTTCCACTTAGATCTCTGCAGAAATCATCCCAGCTAGATTTAAAACAATTTCACACAAACTACATCATGATTTACAAGCAGATCAAAAAAATGATAATTTTAATTTTGTAATTAATATTTTCAAGCATAAATTCTGTTTCTGAGCTGAAAAAAAGACCTCAGTCCCTGCAGAGCTGAGTAACTTGGCATCTCTACTGTCTCCAAACCACAAAAAGATTCCTAAACTCAGTCAGGAGCCCTCTGACCCAGCTGCATCTCCGACTGGAGACTGCTACAGTTAAGCTCCTAAACCCACAGTTAAGACACCTACCTGCCAGATGCACATAAATGCTGAGCACTCCACAGTTTGCACTGACCTTACTTGAGTGCTTGTATGTGAATTTAGGTGCCTAATCATCTCAAAAAAACTACAACCAATGTTTTCTGGTAAGAAAATGCGCTTAAAGCAATGCATCCACATGTTTGTACCTATAAAAAAGAAACTTGCCTACAGTGTACCCGTATAAGAGATTTTTTCATTTATAATGTTATGTCAAATGTCAACCTCAAAGACATTATGTCAAATATATTTAAGTACATTGTCATTTTTTTTAATAACTCAGCGCATAAAAATGGCCTTGAACATTATGATGAATTCAGTCACGGCAAGCGCCATACTATAGAGCTGAAGATATCCCAAAGCTAGCAAAAAAGGCTCAACTCTTGTCAAGTCTTCAAAACTAAGAAAAAAGTTAAATTAGAAAGCTGCTAATTTAGCTTTCATGCTTTATGGATAAATCCCTTTTCATATCTGTCTACCATCTCTTAGGTGACCGCAAAATTTAAATGAGGCCATTTAATGAGATTACTTTAATCCTCCAACAAGCGCTGCAAATTAAACTTGAAAAGACGACCATTCAGTCCTCTAGGAAGGCTGCTTGCTCATTTATCCTTAATTAGGGAAAGACAAAATGTTATCTTCAAGAAAACTGCACTGATTGCTTAAAATACTTCAGATAATTAAATTAAAAAACTTCCTACAACAAAAACTTGCCTATGTTTTATGAGCTGTAGCTACTGCGTTGCATTTTCAATTCTAGGTTGCATTCATTTGGTTGAAGTACAAATGCTGTCAAAAAACTTAACGGTACCATGTCTGGCAGATAATACTTTCCCCCCAAATCCAGAAACTTTCTCATGAAGTTCTCTCAAACTTCCTGAATTTCAACAAACACTTCCTATTAAAAATGACGTTATTTTAACAATGAAATTTCACTACCAAGAAACTATGCATTCCACAAAACTCAGGTTCAGTATAATTTGAACTGTATTTTTCTGTATTATAAAAAATTCAAAGTACTTTTAGACTTGAGCAATCCATGGATTTTTTTTAAACAGACATTTGGGAGAACAAGCCTTACACATTCTGCCCCGGGAAATGTATTATCAAATGCACACAAGTCTAAATGGGAATTAAACTAAAGGGCATAGACTTTATACACAACAATCCAAGGAAAAGGAAGTAAGACTTACAAACCCTCTGAAGTGTAACCTGAATGAAAAGGTGCTACATCCCTTCAAGGATATTCAAGATCCTGGTGATAAGAAGGATATTCGTTTTCACTCTCCCTTGTACTTTCCATATAGGCTTATGCACACGTAGACAAGTCCTCCAACATTAGTTCCAACTAGCAAACACACCATTCACAGTCTGTTTCAACAACATCAGGAAAGCAATTTCCTATATCATCATCTCAGCATAGTTTTGCATCTGAAACTGCCCTACGTGTTGTGGAAGGATTCTTATAGTACGAGACAGCTGAAAGTTTACACATTTCACATTTGGGCACCCTTAAAATAACACTGCCCGTATGGCCCACGCCAGAGAGCTAACAGCAGTCTGAAGCTCCAAACAAATTGTTATTTGAGGGACCAAACTCCCTCTTACTCTCATGGCAGTGTGGATCAAACAGCTGCCAGATGAAACACATCCAGTAGACAGTGACAGATGAGCAGCTCTGCAGAACAATTGCTATGCCAACAGTTTTGAATGCATCCTTTGTTCATCTTGTCAATTTTAAGTGGACTTAAATAACGAGAATTACCAAGAAGCAACCTTTAGATGCTTTTCTTTGAGCAACTTCGTTCCCCACATGAAGGATATCTTCTTGATGCTAGAGACAAACATAAATTCATGGAAGGGGGCTGTGCTGAAAACCCAAGGTGGTCAACACTTCCTCATTACTTCTGGAAAACAGGAACAGTACTTTCCTGAAGGTGTATAGGAAGCTGGCAGCTGCCACAGTACACAAGCTTGCTTATCCATCCAGAAATATTAGGTCCACCAGCATCCATTTAGCAGCAAGCACCAATTATTAATCAGTCAAGGTGGTTTGGTATTTGGTGTGGTGTCAGACTGACAGAACAACTAGCACAGAGTTCAGCACTGTTATTCACGTTTCTGCCATCATATGTTGGATGTTACCCAAGTTAAAGTTTAGTGACCACACTTGCCAAGCCAAACCTCATAGTCTTATTATTTGCCTTCCCCAGAAAGACCAACTAAGAGACTGTGTAATTCTACTTGTTTGGCTCGGTGGCAGGTGATCTGAAACAGCAGTTTACCGATTTTATGCATATTTTTAGCAACACAAACTTGACAAGATAATTTCCAGGGACCTTCATTCTTTTCCCTGGAAAACAAAAGCACATTTCTATCCACGCACACAACATGGATAGAAAGGCAAAAACATTCCTCCCATGGAAACCTAAACTATCTCCTCTGGCTAAAAGCCTACTCAGCCACAACATTGCACTAGGGCGTTGAAAAGAACTGGTAACGAATGTCCAAGCAGCATGAAAAACAAGCGATGCATACAGGCAAGGCAGGCAGAATCCACCACCTTCAGTAACCATTACATCCTGTTTTCTGCGCTGTGCTTATTACAGGAAAGAGCCCTGCTGAAAACACAGACACAAGACCAGGTATTCAAGATGCTGCAAAAAGCCTTCAAAACGACTGCTCCTAACACCCCAGTGGCTTTCACTACAACTATGATGCCTTCCACACACACAAAAAAAAATACACAATGTGAAGAAAGATTGTATTTTACTTCTAATTATCTGCTGCATCTAGATATATCACATGGCCTTTGTGAGTTTTAGAGCAAATGTATTTCAACCATGCCCATGGTGCATGGCTTATAAAAACAACCTTTGGACACCACTGGGTTTTAGAACACTTGGCAACTTTTACATGCACATACATACATGTGTTAATATTCAGGACACACAAAGAATGAGAATCTTTTCACCACTGACGTGCTTAGCAATGATTTAGTTCCTGAGTTAAAAGTATCACTTAAGAACTGTTTTACTTTTAGAAACAAAAAATAAAAAAGCACTACGTATGCATTACTTCTACCAGCATAGAGAGGTGTTCAATGACATTAGGGGAAAAAAAATCAGGGAGGCTTTTGCAGCAGATAAAGCAAAAAGCTTCTTCAACTTTGGAACACTGCAGGATGGGTAGCGTGGCCACCAGTCAGTTTGCAGCTGTGAGGGGACCATGAGAGCTTAACAGAATGAAAGAAACTACCAGAAGATCTGGACAGCAAACACAACCTCTGAGCAGCACATGTCCTGAACTGAATAAGAAATAGAAGAGATACATCCTGAGGAAACTGTGCATGTTGCATGAATTAAATTGAATTAGAATACAATTAAAAGTTTCAATGGTTGAAAGATTGAACTTCTGAGTATTTATAGGTGTCACATGTTCTTCTTCATTATTCACCTTACAGACTGGCTCCAGCTTAGACAAAAAAAAAAAAAAAAACCTTCTTCTGTAAAATTCAAGATCCAGTAAGATTTAGTTGCTTTACAGTAATATCCTCCAAGCCTGCCTTCCTTCCCCTGTCCTCAGTCTCTCTGATACACCTCTGTTCTTGAATCAATTACTGACGCTTCATGAAGGCATCCATGAATTTCTCAGTGCACCCCTTTATTATGCACAAACTGCACAGTGATTCACACCAGCATCCTTGACAGATTGTTCTTTGAGGGTACAATGGTCAAAGTATGGCATGAAATTGCAAGACACTTAATATTGCTGTTTTATTTCTCTTGTGTTCTAAGCTGTGGGATTCTTTCCCCAGACTTGAGAGCCTAGAGGTAAGTTCTTTTCTGTTCTTCCTCCCTCACCGTTAGGTACGGGGATGTTCTACCCACACGTGAAGTTTATTGTATCAAACACCAAGAACAACAGCTATCCAAGCTGCTCTCGTGCTGAATTACGATTATTGTCGGTCAGAATACACTAGGTCAAGGAACAGAAGCAGAGGATGATAATGAGTAGAGATGAAAAGAGGAAACAAGACAGACATCACAAAGAGACTGGGACTCTCGTATTCCTAACACTGAACAATATATTCAGTCAACACAACAAAAAGATATGACATTCCTTGCAGTCTAAAAATAAGCATTGTTGTTATTCATCAGAATATGGCTTCTTAATGTTTTGTATGGCTAGAGGACAAAAGTGCTTTCTGAAGAAGAAGAAGAAACAGGAAAATGCAGCTCTATTTTTGTAGAGGAAAGCTACTAGAATACTTTCAGAGTCAAAAACTTAATTCACATCCCTTAGGGCCACACTCACAATTCAGTCCACCGTTAATGCTACTTACATTGAATATCATGCACCTCAAGGGAAGGGGGGAGCTACTTGCTATCTGCCTAGACATTTATGCTTTGTAATATTTTGCCCTCCTGTGCTTTGCATAATGGTGAAATGGAGACTATACTTTTTCAAAGCCAAAATTTCCTACGAAACCTTCCTAAAAGGTTTTTAACTGGAAAACAAAAGCACTTTTGTATGCATGTAAACAACACGGATAAGAAGGTGAAAACATTCCTCCCATGGAAACCTAAACTATCTCCTCTAGTGAAAAGTTTACTCAGTCACAGCACTACACAAGGGCATAGAAAAGAACCCTGAAAAACGGTGGGGAAAAAAAAAAAACAAAACACAAATAACAGGATTTATCATAAATACTTTAAAAGTTTATTGACAATCATATAAATTTCCATGAAAAGAAAAACCTCTGCTAAGGTTTCTCATATACATAAACCTGCACTGATTTTCAGCATTCTTACAACAGACTGTTGAGGTACGTGGCAGTCAATGTCTACAGGCTCGGCCAGCTGCAACAAGGGAGCAGCTTCAGGACAAAGAAAAGACGGAAGGAAGATGATACTGGGAAGAGCAATCAATATTTTACGCCAACAAGAAGAAAATTTCAGAGCCTGCAGAAAGAATAGACCTGAAATTCTTGCATTTTGCTTAAATTCCCATCACATTCCTCTTAAATGGTACAAACATTACAGTTCATTCATAAATGAGAAGTGAAATCCAATGGTATTTGCTATTTCCTGCATTCCTGGCTGGCAGCCTGTTCTCAGGGGCAGGGGTCAGTTGGCAGTAGACAGTAAAGTGCTGCAGAGGCACATCGTGCCTCTGAGGCTGCCAACTATCTCATGCATCTTCATGGAGCCATCAATTCCACCCTTCTCCAAATGGCTTACTCTTCTGGCCACAGCTGACATGAAACATAGGTGTAATCAGACTTCTGTCAAATTTCTGGAAAACTCCTTTAGTAAGAACTAAAGGTGACTTAGACACTGATGGACATAGGGCTTTCCTTAAATTTGCTTTCATGCATTCCTCTGATCCTTCATCAGAATGCAGCAGAGTCACATCCTGTTAAATTTGAACTAGCAGTGTCAACTCTGCACCTGCAGATGGAAACACCACGTGCTTCCTGCATAGCCAGCTCCTCAAAACTGAAGATCCAAACCAGCAAGGCTTTCTCTAGAAATCCAGAGAACACAAGGCAGAGCTGATAAGCGTGCTACATTAAGTATGCTGACTCCAAGAACACGTTTCAAAGCATTCCAAGAGAAGGATGAGATGCACTGTAATAAATCAGAAGCGACTGACATAATCATGACTGATACACCTGGCTCCAATGGAAAAACACTCATGCTAGAAACAATTAGATTACGTGGATTGCTTCATTTGTTACATAACAAAGAACAGCCTCCCAGGGCACAACCACTTCAACAGATTCAGCCTTAGAAAGTGAGTCATGTCAACCATCTTCAGTAAGCAGCTTAAACGCCTAGCTTGCGAAACATGTATTGTTCTCAAAATCCTTGTTGGTGAGGAGATACAAAGCGTCTTTATTTGCTTCAATTCTTTGATGACGTTATTCAGTTTAGATTGTTACCAAATTCACAAGGATAGTAAAAAACAAAGGGGAAATCCAAACTAGGGAGAGTCATACACCATCTGTCTGCCATACAGCTCTAGTGCCCTGCAACCTACAAAGTCCTGTTGCTACGCAGAAGGAAAGAACGGAGCTATCCTGTTCTGCAAGCACACACACCCCCAAGTGCCGTAGCTATGAAGCACATCTGTATCTAAGTTACTCTTTTGTGCAGTCTCATCACATGTCTGTATTTGGCAAGACTTCTATCCTGGAAAGTAAATAATTGGGGGAGGGAGGGGAAGGAGTGACACACTCTTATCTTCCTCATTAGATGTAGGCAAAAGCCTTTCAGAAAAGTTTTAAAGCTGACATCACCGTTTAAGTCATGAAGGCTAATTAAGTTTTATTCTATAGCTCAGATTGACTGAATAATCCCAGAGACTACAGCCCAGAACACAAGTGTTGTAGAAGTGAAACACCAGGTCTCAGCCCCTCCCCTCAAAGACACGATCATGTCAACATCAAAGCAACCGATACCAGGAACAGACCGCTGTGTTCACAGATGGCGTTACTCCTTCAGCAACGTTTTATGTTGGTCACTTCAATTTTTCTGAATTTATTCTTGAGACAAATTGCTTTTATGTCAGAACTCAAGAGGCAGAGCAATGCCATTCTGCAAACAAGTGGGATTTAGTCGCTGTTGTCAAGCAAACACCTCACTCGCAGATACACTGTGAACACACTCACTAGAATCTGTTACCTTAAAACTAAAGGTTTAAGTCCAAAACACATACATTTAAAAAGAATAATTTTCCATTGCGCAGTTTAACACTCATGAAGATGAACGTGCCATTTCCCTCAAACCTATCCCCTGTCACCCAGTGATTCAAACACACCCACTCTTGTCTGTAGCTCTCTGAGGAGAGCTTTACTTCGCCACTGCTTCAGTAACAACCCGAAGAGCCAGCTGCCGGTTACTGTTTTCTGTTCACTATTTAGCGATGCTACCTGGAGCAGGATTTTCTTGCTGATAAGACCAGGCAGGCTGGAAGCCAAATGAAGCATTGAATGTAACTGATTACAGATAGAAATAGCCCTTTTTATCCTCTCACCTTGTCCATCCTTCTCCTCTAGTTCATTTATTCATCTGATGCAACGTTTACAAATAAGAACACCAAACTGCCTTGAGCTAAAACCCCTTTTGATTGCACGAACAGATATTGTTTAGTACATTGTTTTATTGACTATACAACAACTAATGATGGGAGCAATGCTACCAGCACGAACCACATTTGAGCACTTTATCCACATAGGTATCTTAAAATCAAGAATTCCCATCAGTTTCAATCCGCAGCTTGGCTGTGCTTACCAGCCATGTGTAAGATTTTTCCTCCCCCCAGCTCACACACATTCAATCTTATTGGTGAATAAGTAAGCAGTTTAGTTACAGGTTAAGCTGGAGAACAAGTACAAATAACTCAAGGAGACAGCATGCAATTCATAGACACGCTGCTACTGAGATAAGCCTCAGAGGTTCACAGGTAACAACTGAACGAGACTAGACAAGATGATAGGTAGAGAGAAGAAAATTCTAGGAATTCCCTTTCTACATGCTGCCAATGCTATTTTAACTCGGCTCATTTTTTGTCAGAAAACCATGATCTTAAGAAATGAATGTCAAACCTCAGCTACAGACTTAAAGAAAATTATATTCTTAAATCAGCTACTGCTGGACTAAAAAGAGACTTGAAAATGGAGTGACAGAGAAAATCTTAAACTTCTCTCATGAAAAAAAGCAAACCCTGCATAAGCTTGAAATATTAAACAGATTATATTTCTTTGGTTTTGGATCATGGTGATTCAACTTCAGTTCTCTAGTTCGGCCATCCAGTTCCAGCAGACAATCTTACTTTAAAGGCAACGAACAAGAAGTCTTCGTCTCCTGTGCTAGCCCTCAACCAACACACCAGGAAGACACAGCACAGGGCAAGACCTACAAATACTTTCAAGTCACAGGATTTCTTGAATTTGATGTAGTTTGGTTTGGAACCCTCAGCAGCTCTCTCCTCCGCTGTCCTGTCCAATCTGTCTTTGGCTCCCCAAATTTTTTCTATCCACAACTGCCTTAAGCAAGGAGCAGTATTCAGCACTCCTGTTAACTCTTTCAAAGATTAGCTTCATCTGACACAGCTAACTTCTACAGGAGGATACTGCAGTCAGCATCATATTTATCCTTCCATTAACATTTTTCTGTTTCTACGAGAAGTGTTCTTTTTTCCAAGGTTGCAAGTCCTAGAAGGACATCATAACTCCTCAAGCCATCTTTTTACTCTTCTGGGTTCAAAACACTCTCTATTACATATATTAATTAGCACAGATTTTGGGACAGGAGCCACGAATACCTACAGTTCCCATCTCCAAGTATGGGCACAAATGAATTTATGGAATGGCATAATGATACCTGACTTTCCCCCCCCCCCCCCCCCGACATGGACCAATGAGTTTATATTTTTAGCTATGTGTTATAATTCCACAAATCTCATCCCAGAGTGACAAAACCCAACCCACAGCCCATTTGTTTATGCACAAAGCTAGGATTGTTCTTCTCTCCCACAGATATATCTCAACATTTATGATTGCTTTTACATGCCACTTTATATGCAAACAACCAGCAGAAGCAATAAGGTTTTGCTGCAGGTCTTTATATCATATAATCTTTCCAACACTTTGAAGAATGCTGCTCATGTCAGCTCATCATTCACCCTGTTTGCCAGGTCATTTAGGATACAGGAGTCCTCGCACATACTCCTGTGGAACACTGCTTGTAAATGCCCCAGGTTACCAGAACTGGCTACTGATTTCTGCCTTCCTAACTACCGAACAAACCAGTTACGTGGATCAATCTGCTTCATATCCGTGCTTTCAAGAAGCTACTAGGTTGCTTGTATTCTCTCAAGTTAAATTTGACGTCTCTTCAACATCCACCCTTAACCAAAATCACTGCAGCCACATACAAACATATAATAGCTTTCAGTTGAAGCTTGCTTATTTTTGAATCACAAATTCGAAGTGCCACTTTCTTGCTATGGAATTTCATTTCATTTGTGCTGGACACTTACAGCTCCTGTCTATGATTTGATTGCTACAAATCCGTTCGCCATCAGAACACCAAACTCTGGAAGAATATTGTAGTACCAAATAACTTGGCCAGTCTGCCACAGCATAACAAATAAACATATTTATAACTACAGACTGACAAAACTTCCTTAAGTATTTTAAAGTGTTTTATATTTTCTCACTGATTTTCTGATTAACAGTTAGATTTGTATGTACCTATCAAGGCCAGCCTTTTAAAATGCAGAAGCCATACTGATTATGTAATAATTCGCAAGTGAAAAGTGAAACAGTTTCTCTAAGAAACTGACCTGTAGAACATTAATGATTAGTGACAGTTTGTCCACAGCGTATCTGTTTCTCCCACATTAGCTTATTAAATTACGCAGCCATGGTCATCTGTGATAACGCATTATTTGAAATTAAAGGAAGGTGATGCTTATGATTTGTTTTGTTTACTCAGTATCTCAAATTTATTCCTGGTAAAGCGCTATTTTTATACATTACTATTTCAGAGCACTTGCACAACGGAAAGATTTACACAGATTGGGGTGTTCTGTTTTCGTTTGGTTTGGGTCTGCTTTTTATATGAGCTGTTTCCTGATGGAGAAGCTGTGCAGGATGCAAGCTTCTGCTACTTTTCTCAGGTCTCCTGCTACTAACAGCTGTAGCTTAGGCCTTTCGAAGCTTAAACCTATGCAAGTTTGCCTTGCTGAGATGCAGGTCAGTTGAAAGTCGTAGCTTCCTCCAAATCAAAGATACAGATTAACAAGCCTATGTAATAGTATTATATAAGATCAGGTTTTACTTAGATGTGATTTTCTACCTTTAATATGATTCACAGAAAGAAACTGTGTATCATACAGATTCAAATTCTAGGGAGAACCTCTGCATCTATGTAGAGCCCGAGTCTCCAGCTCAAAGCATACATGATATTTGAGTCAAGAGAATGCAGGGTGTTCAGGACATCCTCCCATCACACTGAACTCGTGCTGTGTGTCACAAGCCACCTAGGCTAATGAGGCTAAAAACACAGGAGTTCTTATGCAATTCAGAAATCATTTGCAATTTAAGGGTTATTCCAGACCGAAAACTTGTTCATCCACCACACAAAAGTAAACCTTTATCAGCAATTTTCCTCTGGCTAAGAAACTACGACATTTTGTGCAGCCTGAACCTTGCCAACATTAGCCATACTTCTGCTTCAATCAGAGCCATTACAATGCACTCCACAGAACACTACCTCGAGTCATCACGGACTAAGTGCTCACGAAAATCCCAGCGAGCTTTCTAGTGGGAAAGGCATTTCACTGACAACTCGTGACACCAGTTCCCCACGTGACCAGGGATAAGCACCCCCCAACCCAAGGAGACTTTCTAACTTCACTTACTATAAGAGACTATCAACAGAACTGTTCCTGCTGAATCCTCCCCTCTAGGACAGGAGATAGCTAGCAAGTGAAGCCCAGATCTCTGCAGCTCTGGAAATCAAGTAACTTTGGACTAAGGAGGATACAATATTCTCAGAATGCCTTCAAAAATGCATCTAGTTTGATTGAAGTTTAGAAGCCAGTTTCAGCCTGTGTCCCAGAGGTAGGAAGAAATACAAAGACCTACGCTGACTAGCTAAGCATCTTTGGAATAGTTATTATAGCACTGTTTTGACTTTATTCTAACATACATGCATTCGGGTATACAGAGATTTACATAACCTTTTTTATTGCTTCAACTGAAACACAATACAGGATTTTAAACCTAATTATCAAAAGCACCATTAGTATTTTGATCTTCTTAGCATCCCTGTTGGCAAGGAATTTAACCGTGCTTGAAAGCTTCCAATTAGGAAGAGAGCACTGCTGTTTACATTTCCAAACAGTGGCAAAAAGAAAATACCACAATCACTGCCATAACTGGTACCTTTTACCCTGTCTCCATTTTCACAGACCTGCATTCTTCTAACAACTTCAGGCAAGCGATGTTCATTTGAAGACTGAAGGCACGATGGCTCTCTAGATAGAGAGCCTGTGCCAACTCTTCTACGTAATGGGTTTATTCCAAATGACCAATCCATCTTAAGGGATGATCAGGTCCAAAAGTAATAGGTTTTACTCTAGCAACCTTTTACATGAGCAGTTCCATTAAACAGGATTACTCATTAGTATAACACTATGCTAAATGAGAATATTATGTTCATGGAGATCATTACTATTCATTTTTTCACATATTCATATGCATTATTAATTACCTAAATTCAGAAACACAAGGTGCCATGAACAATAAAGAACAATGTAGACATCTTCTAAACGTGAAGCATTTCTACAGCCTTGTGATTAGAAGACAACACTCAGCAGTTTTTGGAGCCCAAACACTAAGACTGCTACGATGAAAGGCGTCAACTGTGAGCAAACACTTCATTTCTATTTTAAAAACATCTTCACTAGAATGAGTTGTATATTCACATAGCTCCTAGGTTAACGTTTGGTGTTCGCCTCTTCAGCTTGAAGATATTAAATTCAAAATGGGCCCGTAAAATCTAGAATGATGTGATCCATTACAGACTTGAGAAACTATCTGCCAATTTCATTCAGTATCACTAAACACAATTAAATATTTACTGCCTCATGCTGCCATGACAAAGCATTTTATCCCTGAAACTGCTTCAGGGAACATATTTTTAAGCGGTTCCCGGTTAGAGGAGGGTACTGAAACGAGACCTTCGATGCAATGTCACTTCCCTTCCAACACCTCGATAACAAAACGCGCTGTTCTGCACCAGCCCAGGGCTGGAGGCCCGCGCAGCGCAGCACCAAGCCCGCCCGGCAGCCAGCACCACCCCTGCGGGCGGTGACACGGCGCCCCGGCCGGCAGACCCCTGCGCCCTGCACCGACCCGCCCCCCTTACCTGGCTGCGCCGCCAGGCCCGGCCGCTAGCGCTGCGCCGGGGCACGCCGCTCCCCTTCGCTCCTGCTTTCCGCGGCTGCCGACGGGCGGCCCGACCCCCTCCGACGCAGAGCTGGCGGGGCGAGCCGCCGCTGCCTCATGGCGTGCCGGGGCGCACCTCAGGGCTCGGAGCTGCGGCGGGCTCTGCGCGATGGAAGCACACCCTCAGCGGCACCGCCGCGGAGACCCCGGCCCCGCGCCCCGCCACCTCCCAGCCACCTCAGCCTGCCTCCCTCGGGGCTGCCGAGGGCTCCCCGCCGCGCCGCGCCGGGCTCCAGCCCGCACCCACCCCCGCAGACCTGGGGGCAGCGCCCGCCCCGCACTCACCGCCGGGCCGCGCCGGGCCCGAGCCTCCCTCCCCTCAGCGCGGCGCCCCCAGGTACCGCCCGCCCCGCCCCGCCCCGCCCCGCCCCGGCCGGGCCCGCCCCGCCCGCCACGGAGGGGAGGAGAGGGGAGAGGCGGGGCGGGGCGCGCAGCCCCTCGGCGCATGCGCGGGGAGCCCCGCCCCCCCCGCCGCGCCCCTCGCCTCACCCTGACGTCACCGCGGGCGGGTGGCGCGCGGCCGGCCGTTGGGCCCCGGCAGGCAGCCGTTAGGCGCCGTGGCGCGCGTCGCCTCACGGAAAGGGCGCGGGGCCCGCTGGCGGTGCGGCTGCCCGGGCTGGCTGCCGGGTCCCGCCGTACGCCTCCTCCCGGCTGTTCGGCACCCCCGTTCCTTCGGTTCGGCTTCAGGCGTTCCATTTTTCAGCTCAGACTGAAACGGGGAATTATTTCTCGGTTCTTCCGTGCCTGCTGCGTCAGGCCCCTGAGAGGGAGAAAGCCGTGCGGTAGCCTCAAGCTGTGTTCGTGTGGAGGAGAAATAAACGCCCAGTGATTGATAAGCATCACTTGCCACGGCCTCCTGACCGGGTGCGCTGCCTGGGCTGTGCATGTTAGCGCCTCGAGTGCCTGCTTACCTTTCTAGACACGGGCTGTGAAACTCCTACGCGTTTGTAGGAGCACAAAGGCCTTTTTTTAAAATGAGGAACAACAACTGAAGCTTTTCCGTGTCTTTTTGCCTGTACTTCAATCTACCAGTCACGTTAATGCATTTATTCTTAGAACAATTTGAAGTATAATTACTCCCCTGTGGTACAGGAAGGAAAAAAAAAAAAAAGTAGAGATTAAATCTCTTGCACAAAGCTAAAGAGATAGCAAAGCCAGGAAATGAACTCAGCTTTCCTGAGTCAGGCGTCCTTGCTTTAACCACACAGTCATCCTTTCTTTTGGTCATTCTCAGCTTCTGAGTATTAATGTAAACCTCAACAGCATTAGCACAGATTTGACTTTTCTCTACTTTGTTCAACAGAACAACTTTACTGTTCCCACTGAAATTTCCTCCAACTTCTCCATTTCCTTCCCAAAATTAAGAGAAATTATATTATAGTCTCACTGAGGCCTTCTTATATTCCCCACTTCTCAGTTACATTCCCCTTTCTCAGGCACGGTCTTTCTCAGTGGCAGGTATTTCTTCAACCCAAATACTTTAAATATAAGCTCATAAAATGATTGTGGAGCTTCAAAGGTGTAGCTCTTGGGCCGGCACACAAATGGGCATAATAAAACAGATCAAGGAACAAATGATATCCTGTCATCACACTTTTCTACTAGAGCAGAAGACTAGGAACACTTGTGGCAACACAAGGGAGGCACATAAGCTTCATGTACTGACCTAGAAGTGGTGGGACAACCACCTTTTTATCTATAGCTTATACTTTTTTTTTTATTTGAAAATGATTTTGAAGCCAAATTCTAAAAGAAAACTATATAAAAAAGAAGAAAACAGCCTAGAGATATTTTAGGGCAGAGTTGAGAGTTCTGCTATCTGTTTAGACATTTAGCAAATTGCCACAATGCCTATATAGCCTCAATCATAAGATGCAGTCTTTCCACAAAATTCATAGCTTTTTTTGAATAATAACTTCAAAAAAGGAAGCATTATAGAATCATACAGAACTGCAGAATGGCCGAGTTTGGAAGGGACCTCTGAAGATCGAGTCCAACCCCCCTGGCAAGCAGGATCACCTAGAGCACACTACACAGGATGGCATCCAGGCGGGTTTTGAATATCTCCAGAGAAGGAGACTCGACAACCTCTCTGGGCAACCTGTTCCAGTGCTGTCACCCTCACAGTAAAGAAGTGCCCCCTCACATTGAGCTGGAACTTCCTGTGCTTCAGTTTGTGTCCCTTGCCTCTCGTTCTGTCACTGGGCACAACTGAAAAGAGACCGACTCCATCCCCTCAACACCCTCCCCTCAGATATTTATACACATTGATGAGGCCTCCCCTCAGTCTTCTCTTTTCCAGGTTAAACAGGCCCAGCTCTCTCAGCCTGTCCTCGTACGACAGATGCTCCAGTCCTCTCATCATCTCCATAGCCTTCCTCTGGACTCGCTTCAGTAGTTCCATGTCCCTCTTGTACTGGGGAGCCCAGAAGTGGACACAATACTCCAGGTGTGGCTTCACCAGAGCTGAGCAGAGGGGCAGGATCACCTCCCTTGACCTGCTGGCAACGCTCTTCTGAATGCAGCCCAGGGTACCTTTGGCCTTCTTGGCCACAAGGGCACACTGCTGACTCGTGGCCAGCCTGCTGTCCTCCAGGACTCACAAGTCCCTCTCTGCAGAGCTGCCCTCCAGCAGGTCAGCCCCCAGCCTGTACTGGTGCTTGGGGTTATTCCTCCCTAGGTGCAGGACCCTGCACTTGCCTTTGTTGAACCTCATGAGGTTCCTCTCGGCCCAACCCTGCAGCCTGTTGAGGTCCCTCTGAACGGCAGCGACAGCCCTCTGGGGTGTCAGCCACCCCTCCGAGCTTTGTGTCATCAGCAAACTTGCTGAGGCTGCACTCCCTTCCATTGTCCAGGTTGTTGAGGAGTAGATTGAACAAGACTGGACCCACTACTGACCCCTGGGGGACACCGCTAGCTACAGGCCTCCAACTAGGCTCTGCACCACTAAGCACAACTCTGTAAGCTCTGTTGTCAAGCCGACTGTCAATCCACCTCACTGTCCACTCGTCTAGGCTG
Source organism: Anser brachyrhynchus (assembly GCF_964034855.1). NCBI lineage: Eukaryota > Metazoa > Chordata > Aves > Anseriformes > Anatidae > Anser > Anser brachyrhynchus. The sequence continues at coordinate 16,085,820 of NC_137700.1, forward strand.
CACTTCCTGAGCTTGTCTATGAGGATGTTATGGGAGACAGCGTCAAAAGCCTTGCTGAAGTCAAGGTAGACCACATCCACCGCTCTTGCCTCATCTACCCAGCTAGTCATCTCATCATAGAAGGCTATCAAATTGGTCAAGCGTATTTTCCCCTTGGCGAATCCATGCTGACTATTCCTGACTGTTCTAAGGGTTAACCACCCATAATGCAGTTAGTGTAAATAACGTAGACCTGCTTAGGTCTAAGAGACTAGTTGAAGTACTTAAGCAGTCTAGTTAAACTACTTAAACAATCTATTTGAAACTACGTTGTAAAATACTGCCATTTTTTTCTGCACATCTTCAGTGGCCATATTTCTACAGTATGTCACCTTCACAAACATGCAAAAGCATTTCTAGACAGCAATTAAAATCATATTGTACATGTCTAAAATCCAAATATGCTGTATTTCATTTATTTTTAAATATGTTCCCTCGGTATCTGTTAAAACAAATTAGTATATATTTCATTTACATCTGATACAGTTTATTTTTTATTCCAACTTAGCTTGTATTCACATATGCCGAAAGCCCCAAGGAATATAAATGTCTAACATTTCCATTGAGTCAGTAGGAAGCTTCAGGATTCTGAAACATAAGTAAAAGCTGTTATTTCAGCCTGAGTTATACGTATGGAAATTATATCCTTTTGTATAAATAAAAATGATTCTAAATCAGGCTGGATAAACATTTTTTCCCATATTTTGTAACTGAAATGTTGACTGATAATCCCAGTACTCAAAAAATACCTTTCCACTAGTGACAGTGTTATGGAAATTTATCTAGTGTGTTTGGTTTTTTTTTTAAATCCAACATATGAAGACACCATTCAGTGACACAGTAGAAAAAATAACTTAGACTTATGTTTCTAATGACTCCCTCCAAATTTAACATAATGTGAAAAGTTGACTGGAATTCAATGAAATCTCTGTAGACTCAGTAAAAACATTTAAATATATTTGGCATCGTACAGCTTATCTTTATGTAAACATCGTTGTAAAAGATCCTGTTCTAAATGAATGCTTATCCTAAGCTGATTGATGTGGTAAATTTTGCTATTTACTAACAGTTTAAATAGCACAATCCTTAAAAAAAAAAAAAAAAAAAAGAAAAGAAAAAAAAAGTTTAATAAAGATGAAATGCAGTCTTTTTGTTTGTATAGCTAGTGTCCTCCATTTTACAATATCATTATGGTCTTTAATGCTGTGATATGCAGAAGTAATAATCTACTTATAATCAGCCTACAATGCCGTGGATAACAAAGCAATACAGCTATGCATAGTAAGAAATAAAACATAAAGCAAATAGCAAAAGAATACATACATAAGCACATCACATGTATGTATTTGTTTTCATTTGACAGCATTCATCTTAACATTCATCCACAAGGAGGGATTGTCAGCATCACTCAGCAGTCAGAAGCAAAGAACCTGATCCTTTTGAGCCTCATTCAAAAATTGGTTAGGAATGACAAAAGATACCTGTTGGTGCGGTGACCACATTTGTACATGCTGTTAGCACAAAAATAAATGCAAAATTTGTAACAGAGTTGCTCATTTATACCCCCACTGATTAATCCCTACCTTGAAGTGACAAGACAGCTAAGAGGAACACACCAGTTTGATTCTAGTCATCCTCTCCATTAGGATTGCCAATAATTTTACCAGTCCTAAAAACAGCTTGATTATACGACGTCCCATCAAGCTCTTAAATTAAGAGCCTTGCATTACTTCCTCATGTTTCATTGTAACACATGATATTCTGCTTTAGAATGATTAAGGAGTGTCCAATATTATCTTTATGAGATAATAATTTTGTTTCCTTAAATATTATTTTTCCCAATGGCAGATATTCTGAAATATGGTGAGACATTACAAGAAACCTAGGATAGATAGACTTGCAGATTAATCCCACCTTCCCTTCATAGGGAAAATTCCCACTGACTAGGCAACTGCATGAGAAAATATATAATAACTGAAAGCATTGAGGTTAATTCATTCTCATTTATCTCATCCCATAGAGGATCCTTTTAAGAGGAATTGCACATTTTCTGAAACTTGATTCATAGCTGAAGCAGACTGCAGAAAGGAATTAACTCAAAGTGATATTCTTTCCATGAATACTTCTTCAATGACATTAAATTTTTATATGCAAATTAGTTTCAATTAAATTTGAGATGAAAACAACAACAACAACGACAACAACAAAGCTGACTGCTCCAATTCCAAACAGCAGTTTCAAAATACAGTTCAGGACTTCAGAAACAGTTTTATTCCCTGTATATAGTTGACCCTAATCTTTCTTGTCTGAACATGTGAAAGCATCCAAAGATAAAAAATGAAAGTTGAAATTCCATTTTTCAGCGATTACATTTTCAGTATTAAATGGCAATGAAAAACAAAGAGCTCAAAGATGCAGATTAAAAGATGCAATTGCTTTTCCTCTCTTTGTGCACATGGCAGTAACATGTGCACCGAGAAAAGAGCTGACCTTATCTGAATTTACGTGACCAACTTAACCAGTATAGCTCAATAATTAACTGAATGTCTCAGAGCTCCACTGGAACATTAAGTACAGTAACACTGTTTTCTCAAAATCATAGTCACTTGAAAAAATTGTGAAATATTATATCAGAAAATGTTTAGTATCTTACAAGGATTTTTCTTCTCTTTTATACTTACTCCCTCCCCCCTTTTCTTTATTTTGTTAGCTCTAGTTACTCAGGAAAATTATGCTTATACATGCATAAATATGTGTATAAATACAAATATATTTATATAAAATGTTACTTTTACATGTACCCTGGTATGTGTGTGTGTGTGTATTAAAAAAGTTGTTCTAGTCATTGGGAATTATCTGGACAATGTAAGTGGATAGTTGGATGATTCCTCCATGGCAACCCTGGGCTATTGGAGGTATAATTTATACAGGTTGGTACCGATCGCTCCTCCAGGTGGGGTTGGTTGGCCCGCCTCAACATCAGCTGGAGGATAAGCTGTCACTCTGCCCAAGGTCCTTCCTTACCACTGGATCTTTCTGGAAACTTCTGTCAAAGTCAAACATCATTCAGTTGCAGTGAGTGCTAAGGACTTGTTTTCCTGGCAAGTAAGAAAGCTGGATTCTCGCAAAGGCAAAATAGGAGAAATTTTATTCTTATAAGCTGGTGCCTGCCCTTGATTCATGGACTTCTGAAGGCATCATCCTGAGAGATTCTGACAGAAATACTGGCACCAGAGATTCAAATGCTGATCTATCCAGTAAGAGACTTAGCAAGGTTTTGCTTGCTAAGAAGGTTTTTCTAACCAGGAGATGCTGAAGGTGTTTTTCAGTTAATAATTACTAAATGTAGATAGCAGCAAGCTGGAAAGAGAATGAACTATTTTAGAAATGCATGCAATAAATAATAGTGGATATGCTTCAGATGGTTGTCACAAGACTCAAGGACAAATTCTAAGCAGCATGACTGGCATTTTAATGGCTAAAAATATGTCTTCAATCCACATTGTGAAAAATCAATTAGAAAATGCTGGCAGACCAAAACTTACATGCAGAATTGTGAGTAAACCAGCTGCTGTTCCTGTCTCACTATAGAGATAGCTATGAAAAATACTTTGCCCTCTAGATTCTTTGTAATCAGGGAACTCCTGGTGCTCTGCAAACATGAGCGTATCCTCAGAATACGTTTCAGCAGGGGTAAGGCTATTTCTAATTCATTTCAAATAAACTGAGGTACAGAAGGTGCCAGGGTCAAACTGGCAAGCTGGTGGCGGAGGCAGGGCTGGAATCCTCAGTTCCTCACTTCAGATCAGTGAGTTTATGACCAAACCACGTAACACCCAGCATGAAACTCTGTGCCCTACCAACGCGGTGTGGAGAAAGAACATAAAATCCAATATACTTAATGTAAGAAAGCTGTAACAATAATAACAATGAGTAAACTAAGAAACACTGGGGGATATTCACCTAAATGGTGGTGATTAAAAACAGGCATGACTGAGATGCATGCAATTCTCAGAGATGCAGAAAAAGAAGACAATACAAACAAGCGAAAGGAAACCTCCACTGAGAATGCAGCTAAAGTGCAGAACTAACTCAGACCGCAATGATGCACATAATGAAAGTATTAGTAAATAAGCACTTAGAAAGTAATAAACCTACAAAGAATGCACAGAGAGGTGGATAAGCTTTTATGGAATGCCTGGCTTTCCTCCATCTTTTAATATCACTTTGAACTGGGTATTTGATAGCAAGCATTTTTTAGACATCTGATTTTATTTTTATGCTACATTTTTATAATCCACTGCAATCCTTTTTCAAGAATATTATGATACTCTGGCAACGTGACTGTATATACTGAAAAAAAAATTGAGGCCAAATATTGTATAATTCAATCAGTAACATAAGGAGAGCTGCTGGGTTTGAACACAGTACCTACATGTAAAGGAGGAGCTTGGTGAAAGGTGAATATTCTCCTCAAAGTGAAAACGGGACCACCTGGAGTGTGGTTCTTCCAGTGCCTGCAGTGGCAGGCATCGATGTATGTTTATAGTATTAAACTCCTCCTAAGACTCCAGATTCAGCTGCTGTGTAAATGAGATAGTGTTACACACCATTGCATGGAATATCATTTCCTTCACGTTCATCAGAAAGCACTTAAATAAGTTCTCGTTTCAGAGGCAGAACTTCTAATGATAATTAACTCAAGACATACTGTGGTATCCAGAGGGAAAAGAGATTTGGAGGCATTTTCATTTAAAAGAGATACCTTCTTATTACCTCTTGTGAAAATTTTCAAAGATGACAACCCTCATTAATGTGGAAATTCAGCAACTGAAATTCTCTTACTGATTCCAAAGTACTTAATGACAGAAAGTAGATGGGGGAAAAAGTTTTAATGTTAATTTTCTTTAGGATAGAATTCTTTACAGTTCTAATCACCTAAATAAATAACTGCACCCTTCATCCTGGCAGTGGTAGTGCGATACTGTGCATTTAAAGGGCCACATTTCAATACGAAGAAAACAGTAGCATGTGCTGCTGATGCATCCAAATCACGAGCAGTAGTGCAGACTCTAGCTAACAGAAATGAACCTCAGTTTTCCCTGGGGCTGTACTTCTGTTATAGTCCAGGCGTCCTGGCAGTCTTTTGATTTTGTGGAAAGTAGCAAGAGCGTAGAAAGGGCTGCAGATAAGAATATTAAGCCTTATTTGTCCAGATTGAAGATAAGAATACTAAACAGTATTTATCTGGATGTAGATGACCTAGAGTGGTCCAAAGGTGGGAGAAAACAGAGGGGAATTAAACATCAGAAAAAAGGAAAAACAAAACAAAAACAAACAAAAAAAAAGACTTGAGACAGAAAAAGGGTTTTCAGACCAGAAAGAGAAGGCAATTTTGATGATAAAAGATCAGGGCTCACAAAATATCAAAGACAGAAGTAAAAGAAATAGGCCTGCTGTTTTCCCCTGAAGTGGTGGAGGTCCCTAGTTTGCACTTGCTTCACATTGCTTTTAATTCCTTAAGCTAATGCAGGGGCATCCTCTGCCTAGACAGATACAGCAGAGCATCACTGGGGAGACATGATTGCAAGCTCTAGAATCTTACACCTGAGGCCAAGTACAAGCACTTAGCTAAACGTATAGTTTGCATATTCAGTGAATGAATTAAAATGTATGTATCAGATAGAAGCACAATAGCCCTCTGATCTATTTTCTACTTCAGTGCTTATGGCTACATGTAAATCTCCTAGTCTGTTAGTCACTGAAGAAACAGGTGCTAGTACAGTCTTCTATGCCATTTCATGAGTCATGGAAGTCTATTGTCATTTTAAAAGCAGAACTTAGCTGGCAATTTTAATACATTAGTGCCCAAGGTTACTGGCTTTCTAAAAAAAGCTTAAGCAAGGATCTGCAGTTCTGTGATACTCCTAGCTCTGGGCTACTCCTTCAGGTGCACTCTGTAGATTTCAGTATCAGCTTGGGGAAATCTGTATGTGAAATACAATTTAAATGAATGCATTCTATACACATATTTGCTGTAAGTTCAAGATGGATCTGCAGACACTTACCATCCTCAGAAGCTTTTGACTTAAGCACAGTGACTCTACAGAATTATTGATTAAATGAATGCGGTTCCATAAATAAATTTTAAACATTAAAATTTTGGTTAAGGGCATATTGGGAGACATTATCATTTTGCCTGCAGCCCCAACAGTGTATATCACCAAGACATACTACACATTTAATAGTAATACAGGTATAAAAGATGAATTATGAGTTGGATTCTCTTTCTCACATCAGTGCCTTATTGCTTTGCGAAACTCAAATTGCATTACTAGCATTCAATGTCTGTTGTTTCCATTACCTACTGTTGGATAGCTTCAAGAAAAACAGGCTACAGAGTCAGTAGTATCTCTTTCTTTACTGGATGAGCAAGATGAAGACTGACACATGATGCGACCACCATAGTTTTTTGAATGGCCTGAAATTTTTCTTATGTTGCTCCTGAAATTCAATGCATGGGCAATATACTCAACACCATTTACAAGTTAATTCCCTTCACCTTGAAAAATATTTTGTGGGAAATCATATTCTTCATCAAATGTAACTGATAGTAGAACTAAAATACGTTCTTTTGATATCATGTTGGTTTTGTAACAATTTCTTAAGAGCTGCTGCACAATGCCATAATCCTGCAAAGAAAAGCCATTGGCCAAACAGCAAATGCCACTAACACCAGCTGAGCTTTACCTCAGCTGATCTGGTGTCTACATATATGTAGTGATGTTATTTAAGTGCTACACAGGTATGCAGCTCTACCCATGGAACTGTTCTTGCAGAATCTGGGCTTCTTGGTCTTAATAGTTTCAACGTTTCAAGTTATGTCTGTTTATGCACTTTATACGACTTTTTAATTTTTTTTATTTCTGTGCTAGCATAGAGGAGAGAAATGTTCCAACACGGGTGCACATTTAGTTAGCCATGTGTATTCACAATACAATTAGCTAATTTTCTAAGAATAATCTACTAAGTAATTTACACAGATAGTTCTACTGTAGCATTATGTGTGCTTTGATACACACTTAAAATATTGTGTTTTCTTTTACAAACATGTTCCTCTTTCTAATGTTGTCCAACTGTCCTTAAAATCTGCTTCCTATGTGTTTTTCACATTTTTATGTCTTGTCAGTAAGCAAAAATACAATTGTAAGTACAAGTTCAATGCTAAAATGAACATATCTCATTTAGAAGAAATGCCTTATGTATTTATGGCTTCATCGTAAGCCATCGTAAGCCAATCGTAAGCCATTCACCTTTGTTTTTAAAATATATCAAGTTAACTTTACATGGCATAACTGTTTCAAAACCAAGTACAAACTATAAACTACAGCATAATGCTTCTTTCTCAAATGGACACGAAGATTTTCTTCCCAAACCTGATGGATGCCATGCTTCCTCCTCTCCATCCCTGGAAGACCTTGCCTATAGCATCACCCTTAGTAGGATGGTTTCTAACACAATTCGTAAGTAGTTTTGTTTTACTTTCAAGCAAAGAAAATAGCTGCAAAGAGAGCTTCATCAAAGTAGGCTTGCATTCCTCTGCAAGGTCCTGCAGAACGATCACTTGCTACAGTGGTCCATTTTCCTTCATAACATACGTAGTGTTAGGGATATAATGTTTCCTTTTTGAAATAATTATGGAATTAATACTTTGGTTTAGTCTGTGACATGGGATGGGTCTTTATTGAAAAAAAAAAAAAGTAGCTAATCTCTTAGTACTATAAAGATCATAAAAACTACTCAGCTGCCTGCTTTCTTCCCCAAATTGTTACACAAAAGTACGTTGAGAGCAGTTTCCAGGCACCAAGATTCACTAGAGGTGTCTACAGCTGATGACAAACATCAAGTCTAACAATAAAAGTTAACCTGAAAGAAAAATAAAATTAAAAAAAAAAAAACAAACAAACAGAATACAAATACATGGATAGATACTTTCAGATCTTTCCATGACTTATAATTCAGTGGCGGATGATTTGGGCCTTTTACAAATTTAGAAAGCTATCATGATAAAGGTATCACATTAAGAAACCTGAAAACCAAAATCCTTCATTTTTACACAATTTAGAAACACCTGCAAGGAAAATTATTGCCTTGCCAACTTATGTCTTCTCTAAGCTAAGAGATCTTCTTCAGGGGAGAAGATATGTCTAATTAGTCTATGGCCTTTTAACCAAAACTACTAACATTCTGCTTTATAGAATAAAGAGCACACAGTCACAAGACAGAAATATTAATACCCGCTGGGAATACCAGCTTTCATTGGAAGTTTGACCACTGAGGACTGGGCTATGATCATCAAATTTACTCTGTTGCTCTTTTAATAGTCATCGGACCATAATGTCTGTCAGAAATAATCCATCTTTTCGCTGAGATGTGACCCAGTTGATGACTGTGAATTGAATCTCACTATATTCCCTTTACTACTCCTTTGAGATATATATCTTATTATCCATTATCTCTTTTTAGAGCATGTAATTTCTTATAAAATGTACTCAGTCAAAAGCTAATAATATGTTTGAAGTGCTATATTAGATGGTCTTTTGTCACTGCCAGCAGGGAATAAAGTTAACACTAAAAGTTCATCAATGTGTATAGTAAACAGAAAGAATAGAAACTGATTAGTAAGAGTGTTTTTTATATTTGGTCTGCAAGACTGAGTTCTGTAAAATGATACATACAAGTCAGAATGCATTTCCATATCAAAATGTAGGCAACAGCAGGAGGCTATATTTTGATTAGTGTAGTAAATAGTGTATTTGCCAGCTTACAAATAAACTGGGGGAAGAGGGAGAGTGAGAATATACTTAAGATCTTCTGTCTTTTTTTCTTATTGTGGGAAAAAAAAATCATTATTACAGGTCTGATGCTTTCCTGTTTCTACCTAAATTTAAGAAGATAAAATAGATCCGTATTCTGCTTGTTTTGCTTATTTTTATCATTCATTCTCCTGCCTTCATTTTTTACATCTATTTATATACACAAATATATATCATATGTATTTATTTATATATCTTGCCAATTTACTCTTGGAGGGAGGAATTCAAGCACTCATTCACATTGGCTACTCTGAGACTTGGCAAATGTACGCCACTGCTGAGCCATTTCAGTCATTGCTTTTAACTGCTTTACAGGCCATCAGCTTAGGGGGATATTGAGACAGAGCAAGTCATGTCTTGCTAAAGCAAATGCTTTTTTTTTTTTTTAAGTAAAAGATGAGAGGACTAAAATAAAGCAGAGAAGGAAAACAGAAAAGTCTTCTCAGGTTTTGTTTGCTGGTCAAGATGGCTATCTCGATATTCCTTATCTCTGGCTTTTCTAATCAGTGCATGTCCCTGGATCAGGCCCAGAAACGATGCAGTTATGAGAAGGGTGTGGGGAGGAAGCAGGTGGACTTCTCTAAATCCCAGGGATACTAAGGATGGCAAACATGACAGAAAAATTCCTTCCACCCTCCCAGCTCTTCTCCACAGCCGCTTCCCACACTTTTTAATGACTTCAGAAAAGATGTGGAGCAGAGTCATCCATCCGGCACCCCGTCTGCTAGTTGGCTCTAATTCCCGACACATCAATTATGATCCATTAATTTCTGGTTCCATTCTTCCCTTGTTTACCAGACATGATGTCAAGCCAGTCTTTGGGTTGTATCAGTCGATGTTTTTGTTTTCATTAGTTCAGTAAGCCACTCTCTCCATTGCTTCGCTTAGCATCCATTGTTATAGGCAAATAGGACATTTTGTAGAATGCCTCTCACCTAAATACCCAGTTTACAGCTTGGTTTGGCCCAGTAAGACCACAGTAATTACAGGAGAAAATCTAGTAGGCGAGTGTATCCTAAGAACCGATCATCTTTGTGCTCTATTTAAATGGGAAAGCTAATGCCATTACCAATTCAAATTATCCTGCCCTCTAGACCTGTAATGACATTTAAGTAAGGAAAGTACTACGTGCTGTGTTCACTTTGACAGCTGTGTCACTCCTGAGTGCTCTCGGTACCAAGAGTATTTCCACAAGGGCAGCACTATTTTATTCACCCTCTGTGTGCAGCGTGACAAGTCATTCTTCCTCTCCATGTAATGCACTAATTAAAAAATAAACATGTAGTATGACAAGTCATGTTCAAAAATCTCTGAAGGACAGACCTGCGTACAGCAAATCTGCTGATACTTTGTGCCCTCAACTATGACTTATTCCTATTCTCTTAAATTACACTCTACTGGCTGATCAGTCCATAAAGCAAATGGACAGCTGCAGTAGAGAGCAGGCATTTTAATAGTAGAGTGCTGTAGACATGGCTGACTGCCAAAGAACACATTGTTAAAGCAAGCAGCATAAAATGAAAAATTAAGATATTGGCACCAAGACCTGCTGGTAAGAGCTGAGGGTCAGTAAAGGACACAGCAATAATCTAAAAGATTTCTTCCACTAGATTAAATTTAGGACAGGCAAAGCAGCCTTGTTTTGGAGAAGCGTTCTGCAGTGCTGGGAACTGTGGCGTGTCTCAAAACAAACATAAAAGATGCTGTTGGCTGCCCTGGCTGCTACAGCTTCTGTTCTTGGCCTATTAGTGATTTGGTACAATCCTTCTTTATAGCCCAGTCACAGCTGGACAAAACAGCACCCAGATCTGTTCTGAAATGCACTGTATATCAACATATATTTTAATATATGTGATGTCTTTCATACTTTTGTTTATTTGAAAAACATCAACGACTTCTCGAAATTGCCTTTTGCTTGAGATGCAGAATTACAGCAGCAAGGCAAGAGAATATGCAGATGCTCCTTCCTCAGTAGCTACCACAGTTACTGCCAGTTAATACCCAATGCACATGAAACCAGGTCTGAGAAATGCTGTAGTGAAATGGCTGTGTACTCATTATTCAGGAAAACCCAAACATATGACTCCCGTCATAGGGGTACATATATTGTGCTCCATTCTTTAGCTATATCATCATGTACTGTACTCAAATAGCATCGTGGTTTTTTTATTGCTGTCCTATACAATGACTACAGTATAGTCTGTGATGTGTCCTCATTCCTCTCGGTAATTCTATTGTCACTGTGATCCATGGGCTCTTTATTCACTCCGACTTCTTTATGCGAGTTGTGTTTTACCCCACAGATGCATGTAGTTTGTCAGCATCTGTATACCATCCCATTTATTTCTGTGCCTAAGAAGACATCCTTCCTTTGGGAGAATTTAAAGCTGAAGCAATTAAACACACAGCTACAAATTGAGATGGTCAGAATCTTCAATGTCTTATAGGGCCTGTGGCTTAATATTACAGTATAATCCTAAATATCTTTTGTTTGTTTGTATGCACTCCATCTAGGACTGTTCCCAGTGGGTCCCGGAGAGCACGGCTACGCATTAGAAGTCTCCTGGACCTGTGATTGTTTACTAACAACAGGCAATCCTAGCTGCAGTTTTCATTATTTGGAAACATTTAGCCAAAGCCAAAGGTACAAAATACAGCCTGCATATGTGTGCCAGAAAAATCTTGTTAGGTCAACGCAGTGAGATTTTCTCTCTCAAAGCAGAGCAGCTCTAAAATTTCTAAGATGAATGATAAAGAGTGTCCTTTTGTAAATTTCTGTTATAAAGCAGGAGTATTACCAAGTCTTTCAATGATTTACAAAGGTTATAGGGATTGAGTCCGAGCATCTTCAGCACGTTATTCATTATTCATCTATGTTAGCCAAGCATAGCTCTGCTCTCCCTACATTGCATTGGAAAGCAGGCACCGTGTCTGCAATTTTCGGCAAGGACAGAGCCAACCCTGCCCTGCGAGGTGGTGAGAAGAGGGAGAGGAAAGCGGAGACCTGCTCAACCACAAGACGGCAAACACCTCACCAGATGTGGGAGCTTTTCTGCCACATCCACCCGTGCTCACGTGGAGGAAGGGGAGGCGTACACCTCCCTGAATTTCTTTTCTCTTCACACCACCTAATGAAGGGTATACCTCTTGGGCCAGACTTCAATCGCTACTGCATTGGACAGCCTGTGATTCTTACACCTTATGGTTAGGACTTAATGTAAGGTTCTTGTCTGACCTTGCTTCTGGATATTTTTAGACATCCTAAACAACCGTTGTGAATCATACTGCTTTCAGACATTTTGGATTAGCAAATTATACAGAAGAGCTTGGGAAACTTCACTGATTTCTTTTCAGCAGCTTAATAAAAACAGTGGAAAAAAAATCAGCTTTTTTCACATCGCACGCCTTAGCAATAAAGCATGTGACATTTGTACCATCATCTAATTTCTCTAATGAAAATCATCTCAACAGGGTGTGAAATGAAAGCTCATAGATTCATTCTCCTAAGCATCTGCCATGCAAGCTTCAGCGTGGATAACCCTACCCTGTGTCTGACACCCTAATCAAAAGATGCAAGCCTCTAAGACAGATAACCAGCCATAGATGTTCTATAACGGCATCCATATGGATTTTTTTGACTTAGCTATACTGACCCTAATTGATTGTGACTGTCCACTCACTTTATTTTACAGCAGAGAGCCTGGGTCAATTTCTCATTAGAAAATTGAATTGCATTTGCATTATGTTAATCCAGGGTGAAGAAACAGGCTGAGTATAAGGAAAGGTTAAAATCTGGCAGAGAGAAATCAATCAGAGTCTGCTGATGCATTATTTCATTGTCTCACACTGTACCAATCAGGGCTGATACAAACATAGGTAGTCAGACTACTTCCATTTTAAGCAGCATTATGAAAAAGACTTGGAAAGTGGGACAACTTAGCAGCTTAATATCACTCTAACACAGTGCAGAGACTAATCTCTAATATCTTTATCCTGGACACTCCTTTTCTGGGTTCCCTGCCAACACCTTTTCCCTCTCAGCATGGGAAGATCTAGGTCCCGAGCAATTGAGGTCAGTGGGGCAGCCAGACCCTGGGACACAAAGCTGCAGCCTGCAGAAATGTGAGCTGGGAGCTGACAAAATCCCAGCCACTGGCTGCCCCCAGCGGGGTCGGGAGGCGAGCCAGACAGACCCCAGCAGGGCCAGCCAGCCGTACGGCTGCCCCAGGGCCCACAACTGAACCGAGTCTCTCACTGATACTCAGTGTCTTGGTGACCAGGAGACAGCACTGCCTGTCACGAGCATCTCTCAGCAGAAAAACACCGCTGCTGGTCGTTAAGTGAGTGCATTGAAAATGCTACTACAGCAGATTCTTTTCTGAGCACTGCATGGGACAGGCCAGCCTAATCAGGGGCTGTGAAGGCTAAGATTGACAGCTAATATGAATCCTCTTTATCCTAATACCTCCTACACATAATATTGCTGATAAAGCTGAGCTAATAATAAGAAAGTCAGTTTTAAGGAGACAGAAAAAACACCACTACCATAGGCATAATTTGGTGAAGGTGAAGCCAAATATAACAGTAATAACAAGAATGAGTGCAATAAAGAATATCAATTTATTGCATCTTCTAGAGATGAGACCCTCATAGTAAATAAAGTAATATACATACACAGTATGTTAACAGTTAAAGTAATACCAAGGCTTGCTTATTTAGTTCCTCAGCCTTCTGAAATCCTCTCTTAAATTTTAAGGCTTCAGTGACATCTGCCGTTGAAGACCTGTTTAATTAATTAGTTGTGATTTAACAGATATTCCCTCTGAGTGAACACTTCTTCCACAGAGTTGGTGGTATTCAATTCTGTTAGCAAAGTTCCCTGCCAGTATGGAAACCTTTTAATCTGATCAGAAAACCTCCAAGACAGGCTCTTCTGCTGTTCTAGTCATCTGACAAGCTGTTAAATCACTCTTGTTTTCTAAAGCAACAGAAATTTTCTGTCTTGCTCCTGCCTTCCCTCCCAAATTTTAGAAATTCAGCACTGTGCGTGAACACAATGTGTTTACCTGCCAAGAAAGCTCTTTCCGATGTGTTCAAATCCATTGGAACATCAAGATGGAGCTTACGATCGAAATGGATGACAAAATGTTGTGTGTAAAACGATCCCCAAAATTAGTCAATTAATGCTTCTGTGCCCTCGCAGTAGCCGTTAGGGAGGACTAGCAGAACCGGGCACACTAAAGATTAGCCTCTACTTCATGTCTGAGCTTAATGATCCTGAGAGGAGAACAGAAAGGCAAACAGGCTCCTGTCAAGCCCCTCATCCAAGCAGTTCAGGAAAGGCTAAAAGCCTTATTCTTCAGCTCAGAGCAAAGGCAGAAGAATTCAGAATTAAAAGCACTCAGTTGACACCACCAGTGATGCGATATGGTGATTACAATCCTGGATAAAAGGTGTTGTGTCAACGTAACACTATATTAACAAGATGCAGTCAAGCAGCACGCTGAATACTGCTGTTGCACTGCTCACCCTGAACAAAAACTCTTTTCACATGAAAATTAATGGTCCACGCTTCCATGGTCCATTGAAGTTAAGGCTGCAAAGTTGGGGTCCACAGTTTTGCATCCTGGTTCTCCTATGAAATTGCTGTATGAACTCAAGTAGCCACAAAGTCAAATTTTCAAAAGCATTCTACATTTCTGTATGATCAACTACTGACACTTGTTGTTGTTGTTTTGGTTTGTTTGTTTGTTTTCAGAAGCACCCAGTACACCCACAGCAATAATGGAAGTGACTGCAGCATGCGTTTCGCACCCAAGGAGCCCTAGACCAAGGTCCACCAAGCTGGTTGCCCAGAACGGAGGCACCTAGCAAAAAAAAAAGAAAAGTGTCTTTTGGAAATAAAAACTGATTTACTTGCAGATACAGAGAAAAGATACAGAACTGTGAAGTACTTCTATTTTAATATTTGAAGCCCATAGCAGGCAGTGACTTTTTAACTTTATTTCATTAAAACACAACGTGTTAGAAGCCAGAGGTGAGGTTTTGAAGTAAAGAAGCCACGGGGAATGGCCCATCCAATTTTCAGTCCCCCACATCCAATGGAATTTAAACAGTTACCAAACAAATTATTGTATTATTTATTTTCAATCTTTTTTAAACTTTGTGATCAAAACATCTTATCTTGAGCATTTTGACCTTGGGTACAGCTGTAGTAAACAGAACCAGTTCAATTTAATATTTTTGTTCACTTGAAGGGCTCCAGATCCAACTTTAGCAAC
Organism: Anser brachyrhynchus; assembly: GCF_964034855.1. Classification (NCBI taxonomy): domain Eukaryota; kingdom Metazoa; phylum Chordata; class Aves; order Anseriformes; family Anatidae; genus Anser; species Anser brachyrhynchus. Next base: position 16,101,016 of record NC_137700.1, read on the forward strand.
TGTTTTCAGATTCTTAAGAGTTTCTGTACAGCTGCCTAAGCAGGGAAGGGCCCAAGGGAGTGAAAAATAATTGGCTGAGGAAGAGAGACTCCTCTCTACCAAAAAGAGGTAAGCACCAGCAATACAAACTTTTAAAGAGCTAAATTAAGTAGCATAAAATCAAAACTCAGTTTTAGCTAATCCTTTTAGGGGTAAATTGTTCCGTAGTGTAGAACTACAAAAGAAAAACAAGGAAAGCGAATTATCTGTCTTTCCAAAATGTGTTTACAATGTACTTTGCAGTTAAATACAGTATGCATTCTTATATATTATTAAATTTTAAAGCTTGTATTTTTATAAGACTTTCTTGCCAATATTTATCAAGTAAAAAAAAGCTACTTTAATATGGAGAGTTTATTCCAAGGTTATTTCCCTGTTTTTGGAACACAGAAGTGTTGTACCAGTGAAGGGTTCCTTTTGCACAGAATAAGCAAATATTGTGCAATTCACATCTTGGATGTTTTCAGCTGATAAATGGAGTATGGGTTGTACTTTTATTTATTTGTATTTCTTTTAGATTTATGAGAAATAAAAAGGCACAAATTAGAAAACTGTTATATTTAACTAATTTAAACATGATAGTCTTTTACTAACTCATGAAGTCAGATTAGTAACAGCTAAATAAAGTTTAATATTCTGGTAAATCATACAATACATTACCTGAAAAGTTCTCGTCCACATTTAGACCTTATGACTAAGACTTCCTTATCTAATTTTTTATTTTCCAACACAAGTGGAATATGGATAATACCTACCTTTTTTAATTAGTTTTCAGGAGAAATATAACTAGAAATTTTATTTTTATTTGCAATACAGAGCTTATATTTTGCACAGGCCCTCACTGCACAGTTGCAATGCAAACACAATACTCAGCAATCCAAACTTATATTGCAAGCAAGACCTGAACTGACAAATGAAAAGCTGCACAGTGCAACCACGGTAAGAATCACCCCCTGCCCGAGCAACTTTTCAAAGCCGTGCTCGTGTTCTGGCAAACCTCCTGCACCAGCCCCACTTTCCATAGGTGTGCCTTACTTCCTCTGCGGATCAAGTCACATGGGGGAAGATATGTTTACACAAGAGATTGCTGCTGTGAATAAACTTCCTGCAGTCTCTCTCAAGGGATTTGTCTTCCAGTACTTGGGATGCCAAGACTCTGAGAGAATGACAAGAACTAAAATAATTAGCGGGCTTTTTTGTTTTGTTATGTTCAGGAAAAATGGCAATTAGGCTGCTATATTTACCTGGGTACAATTATGATTTTACTAATAGAATCAAAAATATTTTTTGAGCTAAGTATGTGCAAGCTCAATCATTTTTTTGAACTTCCCAATGCTCCAGACTAGCCCATAAATTCCTTAAAAGCATATTTCAGCTTATATGAAAGATGGGTTTTCTCTATCAAATAACGTACAGTAAGTTTAAGTCAGGCTTTTGTATACATATCCTTCCTGGAATAACTTCCATTAGAAATGAATGGCTTCATCCCTAAGTGAAATATTTTAAACACAAAGGCTATGATTATCTCTAAGACCTTCACAGGTAATTGAACTTTTCAATAAAAGCAAGTTAAATTCTCTAAGTTCAACTTGCAAAAGCTATTGCAAGATTGTAAAATACTTTTATACTTGGTTTCATGCTTTCAGGACCCTATGGGACTGAAGTTGTGAATTTATCATTCATGACAATTCATCATCATGTCCTCTTACCTTTCAGTGTTCATGCTTCTTACATCCATCTTTCTGCTTTACTGAAGGCAGTGCAAAATGCTGAAAGTATTTCTGTCTACCTCTCCATTCCCTTTGTTGAGTGTATGGGAGAAGAAAACAGCCATGTTGTACAAGTGGTGGAAACAGTGACAAACCTTGCTTTCGGGAGACTGCCTTGTCTTTATTTTTCACACACCCTGTAGGATGAAATTGATTCCAAAGACAATGAGAAACAGGAGAGAAGGATAAACAATTTCAGGTACTCCCTGCACAGGCCGATACCAGAGGTGAGTTTTTCTCTCCATGTGGAAGTGTCCTGCTGAAGAACAGCCGTTTCCTTGCACTGCCTGGCTTAACAGAAATCAGACATGAAAAGGAGTGCCCTCAAAATCCAGTGAGTGATGACATCTCTCACTGGGAGGCATCTGATAAAACTGGAGCAGCACTTTTTTATAACAGTCCTTTCATTGCAAATATTCCTTTCTCTTTGATAGAAGAAAAAAAAAAATCCCTTTACTAAGGAATTTTTTGTGATTTGTACCTAAAACGACCTCCACCTCTTTGACTATTACATAGCTTATAATAATTACTTCACAATTGCTAGATTGCATTTTGTCATAGTGCTGTGAAATACATTTGAAAACCTTTTATTAATGTTATATTCTATGTGATAAATTCAATTTTAGTTTCCTTCAAGCTAAATAAGAATCTTAGAAACTGTAAAAACAACGGGTAACCTGATCATTTGTTAGTACTTTGTACAGAGATTTGCAAATGCACGGATGTCCCTAAGGTACGGCTGATGAGGAAATGGGTTTCATATTTTAATGTATAATCTCCAACTCCCAGGCCAGCCATGGGCAGTAGGTAGGCATCGCGCTGGCACCAGATCTGCCAGCATGCTAAGATTTTCCTCAACTGGAGTTGAACATTACAGTGACTTAAATAAGAGTTAAAGTGATTGCACTCAGGAATCTCAACTCACTCCCATTTGCATGAAAGACCAAAGATTGAAAGAGAACAGTCCTAGAAACACCCTTGAGTGCATTTCTTTTAAAGACTGGAAGGAGCAGATGGCTTTTGGACCCTGATGCTATCAGCACTGTCTGCATGATGAAGCACTATATCCTCACTTGTACTGATTGGGGTCAAATCAGCTCTAGCCTTTAATTCACCCTAACCACTGAGTATTTTTCCTAATTAGAAGATCCGTCATTATCTATTTCTACAGTAATGATAACCTGCTAAACTCTAATGCATCAATTCCATCTGCATTGCTGTGCATAAACTCAGCTATTTCACCGCTCAGAATCAAGAGTTCACTGCGGCACACAAACAGGGAACCAGAAGTTTATTACAACAGCCCTGCTCCACATATTGCAATGTAAATTGAGCAGCACTGTGATTTTCTGCAGAATTTTATCACTGAGGAGTTTGTAAGGTCATTCCCATGAGAACCTTCGATATCCTGTAGAGCCAAACACCAAACACAAAAATGGGAGCACTGTTCTTCAGCTGAGAATTGATGGTCTTTCGTGACGGACAGAGATAAAGGGCACCGAACAGATGCATTCCATCTAAACACCACATTTTAAGCTCCTGTAGGAGTTTATGCATTACAGACTGAACTCTGCTGAATTTGACACCTGCTTTAGATTGGAGGCATTCAAGCACCACCCCAACAGGTAACAGATGTGATTCTGGCAGCTACTACAAAGCTATAGGCGAGCCCTTGCAGATCTGCTGGCATCCCGGAGCACGGTGCGATAGTTCCCGTTATTCTCCCAAAGATGCCGTCTGGGCAGCAGAGCTGTGGAAGGCCCACGTGCCACGCTCAGAAACAATTTAGAAAGTGCTGCTTATTTAAAGAGGATTTATCTCCTGATTCCAGTTCAATCTGCCACACGCAGGAATGTTTTGTAGGAGAAAGAGGACAACAGCAGTGAGATTACTAACAGAGCATCAGGTTTAAAAACAGTTTTCACAGGTCTACAGATTGGTGGAGAATAGACTTTCTATCTCTTTTTCCCATAATTGTGCTCATTCGATATTCTTTATTGCCTTACATTTTTCTCTTCATGCTTTTCTTCTTGGTTTCACGCCCAGCTGGCTATTACCTCAGTAAGATGATGTGTGGAAAAAGCCTCAGGAACTAACAAAATTGATTCAAAATTGCTAGAAACAATTGCATTTAATGCTTCAACTAAAATACAAAAAACTAAATTCACCTGGGAGGTCAGAATCTCTGCACAGAGAAGGTCTGCTTGTCTATATTATTTTCAACTAGAAAATTAGCAGCAGCCAGCAATGACAGGGTTTTAGAGAATATGGAGACCATTGCCATGTTTCTTCCAGTCAAACCACTGCCCCTGCATTTACCTGCCTAAACAATGGCAAAGGAAGTATACGCATCCCCCCAGCAGACACTAATTTTTGCCTGTAAGTGCTTTTGACAAAGTCACAATACTACAGCATGCAGTATTTTACTGTGAGACTGTACAGCAGCCACAGTTCAGCAGAGCAGCAACCTCAACTGGGAAAAGGATTCACAGACTGGGAAAATTTGGGCTGGCAAATACTAACCCTTACCTATTAACTCATGACAGATCCCAGGTGTCTGGATAAGTTACAACAGAGCAGCAGAGCTTTACAGAACGTGCTTTGCTCTGCATATTAACAGTGGCAGGAAAAAAAAATCTGCTCTGCTCAGCTCTGTAGGATCTTGGTGGGAATTTTCCCTTTCCTCACTACACAGCCCAGTTATGCTGGCAGAAAGGTCTGATCTCTAATGCCTGGCTCAGAGTTGGCCTGCAATTATACCAGCGGCTAGGAGGGAGGATTAAATTGTTTCAGCCTTTTGGCTGAAACACATTTCTGCTTACTTCGCACGCAGCTTAGAAGTGAAAAGAGATGTTTCTAGCCTTTCATATCCAGCATGATCCACCCTAGAAATCTCTATCTTTTCCCAAAGGAAAGGCTTAAGAAAATTTGGCCTGACATATGAGACATGTTTCAATCACATTTTTATTGCTAAGTTCTGGCAAGAAAATCAAATTTCATTTCCAGATTCAGAAACTTGCTTCTGAAGCATCAAGAACAGAAGTCGTGTTTCTGGCTTTCCCCACTGCCAGCCAGTGACCGGCCAGTGAGGTACAGCTGGAGCCTTAAACCCTGGGGATTTTGTCAGTGCAGACCAACGCAGAACAACTGTAAATATGTAACGACAGACTCCATCCATGCTCCCACATAAGGGATGCACCAGGGATGAATTTCCATAGGTAGGGATGTTAGATCAGTGCTGTCCAGCGATTCATTGTCAGCTGTCCTGGGCAGGTGTGCTGGGTCGCCCAAGCCAAACGGCCCCAGCAATACAGGAGTGTCATCAGTGGCACCGGGCAAGCCCGTTCTGCCCAGGCATGGCCCCACTCTCGGTGTGCTCACACAAATTCCCTCTGTCCCTCACCTCTGGCAGCCCTGGGCTGTTCCTAAGGCTCAGAGGAGCCCTGCCGGCTCTGCCTGCGCAGCTTGGAGCGCACAACTCCAGTGCAAGGGCCCCAGAGCAACATAGGGGAACAAAAAGGGGAGCTGTAATTGTCTTGATAGATACCTTAAGCAGATTTTTAAGACAGCAGAGTCAAAAACCATACGGTACAGGCCCCTGTAATATAATCATTGCTTAAGATTGATGAGAAACGCAAAGTCATATTGAAATAGATTTAGCAATTTAGTCAATACTGGAGCTGCTTTTCCAGATGAGCGTGTATTCCAAAGCTGTCATTGTCACAGTCCCATTCTGACATTCGTCACGGGATTATCAAAGGTTTTTTTTAACATTTCTACCAATTAACTAGCTACTGTTACTAATTGCTGGCCTTTTCTTCTCTCCAGCTTTTCATTAAGTGCGAGGGGAACAACTGCTTTTAAGTTCTGCTTACAGAAGGACTGAAGGCTGAGCCCACTGCTCCTGCCCGTGCGGGGCTTTGCCGCAGCTGCGGGTGTTAAGGACCTCATTTCCTGCACTGGGGACGGACGGTGGAGCCTAAACCCCGAAATGAAACAGCTTAAGTTTAGCTTCTAAGAAGCCGAATCGCTGCACTTGCCAATTCACTTTGGGGCAGGGTGGTTCTTAGTGGTAGCTGGATCTAATTAAAATGGCATTACAGAGGTATCTTTGGTTGGTTTATCCGGAGAAGACTGCTTCTCAGGAGCTAAGGGGTCCCAGCATATCAACATTAGGTCAGTAGTTTAACAAAATAGCTTGTTCACTTATTATTAATTGTCAAAATAACAGGTTGTTTTCTAAGAGGTTATGTAGTATTTTCTTTAGGAGCATAAAAACTTAGATTCTATGTAGAAACTGTCTCGTTTGGAATTAGCACGAAGCAGGAGACAACTGCCAGCTTGGACAGCAAAGCAAGATGATGTGCTTTGTGTCTGTGGAGCTTCATTGGTTTAGGAGAAGGACCACATGCCATGGTTGCCTGCAGTAGTACCAAGAAAGTAGGCAGAATGGCCCAAGAAATCAGCTGTAGCCTCACGGTCTTGTGTCAGAATCTAGCAAGCTTTTGGCCTGGAATGCCATACTCGGCTACCAAGTTTTTTATTCACTAAAGAAAAGATTGGATGGGTTAATAGTCCGTTAATGCAAGTATTTCATTATTCCATCTGCATTCAGAAGGCATAAGAATGGAGACTCTGTGCAGAGAGACCATAAACAGCCTTCAGCATGGAACAAAGCGCAGATTTATGGCTTCACAGAAAACTGCACTACAAGGAATTTTAGATGTCACTTAGTATGTCCCAGTAACCCCTAAAAATGCTATTTAAAGCACTCCTGACAGCACCTGGGTCTGTGGAATTTGGACCAGGCCCTTAGCAGCTGCATGTGGAGCTCCCTGACAGTGGCCATCCCTACAGCTTGTGACCTTCAGCTCCTTGTCCCCTCCAGCTGCTGCCTCACCAGAGGCAAAGCCCACTGCTCCTGGATTGCACAGCCATCTCAGCTATTCCTGCCACTCCAAGAACTCTTTAAAAGGTGTGTATTTACAGGACTTGATCTACAGAAGGAAAGGTGTGAGTGGAGGAAGTTGCTTTCTTGGTTAATGTGCAATGATCGAGTTCATTGCAATAGTATAGTAATAAAGAAGAATATATAAGCTTCACATTAAACAGGAACTGATATGAAAGTTCAGCTGCAGCTGTCTTTTGCAGAAATACAGAGGGTGTATGAGACTTATTAGGATACAAAAGATTGTATCTTGGACAAGAGCAGGCAACCTTACTCCATCATCTGAACCAATTGTTCCTTTGAGCAAGTACTTATCTAAAGCCTGCTAAAGAAAAAAGCACAATATAACATCTAAGTATGATATTACACCCCCAGATATAGCTTCAGGTCAGGGTTTGATGATGTCTGTTTGCTTCTTGTGTGACTGAAATGATGGCTTAGCCTTGGACTTGCATATTAGGTTTTCTTCTTCTTTTTCTTGGCTTGGCTGAGATTTTAAAAATGAGAACCTGTGTTTAACTATTAACTATATTAACAATCAGTTCTCTCGAGTAAGACTTAAGTACATTCATGTTTAAAGAATAGCTATCATATGATTTAAATTAAAATTTCACCTATACTTGGTTAATTAGATAATAGAAAACTTATTGTACTTGTAAGTGTACTTATACTTCTGCATAAAGTCAATCTGTTATGTAGAACAGAAGTCTGTTTCATATCAACTATTTGATATCATAATCAGGACAAATTCAAGCAGAGAATTACCACACGGTACCAACACCATGAAAAAAAAATCAAAATCTGAACTTCACATGAACAGTTGCAGTAACAGATAATAGCACAGAAAAAAAATGAAAGTGATTAAGTAGACTATTTTTCAAGGATTTCTAGATTATCTTCTGATTTTTTTTGTTTCCCTAGCACAAAGCAGAATATGTATTTAATGTTTTTAATTGGAATAAACGCTTCACAGCAATGTGAGGTTTCTAGAATTTTGTTTGACAAACACTGAGTTATTTCAACTTAATTGCTGTAGTTTATTATGGCATTTATTACACTTTTATTTAGTCTTGGTTATCAACAGTAATGCACCTATTCTTATATTTCTGCTTTGTCTTCACAGACTCGTAGATGTACTAATTTAATTAAATTATTTGCATTCCTTTACTGACTATAAACTTCGAGTTACTAGACACTTCCCAGTCAATGGGATGCTTGACAGCAACGCCGTATACCATGGAATAAATCCAATTCAGTTAGTCACTCTTGAAAAAGAGTTTCAGGTTGCTTTTGACATAGATACTCTGGTACCAGTAACTGCACGGGCTGATCACAATTCAGTCTTGAGGTAGGGATTTGCGTGATATACAGTTTCAAGCTGCCAAAGCAGAATGGAAATTGCTTTTGGGGTATGTCCTCATGATGTAAGAACAGCAATAACAGAAGTAGCTCTAACATTTCACCTAAATCATAGCTATTGAGCTACAATTTTCTAAGGAGCCTGCAGAACTAAAGGGGAGTATAAGTCCATGAACATGTGCTGAAATTGCTTGCAAAACTGAAGCTTCTTTCAAAAATAAGAGATCCTTTCCCAGTTCCTCCCCCACTAATTTCCAGAGAGCGGGATATACAGCCTTAAAAAGGAATCAATGTTAGTATTACTTATGGAGTCACAAAGGTTAGCAGTTACTTCCAATGCAGGCATGGACAAGCATTTTGCAAGAAAACCAAGGAGCACAGTTGCACTGCAGAGGCTTTACCCCATTTCCTTCAGGAATACTGGTTTGGATGGGCCCACAGTGCCAATTCCAGCAGGAGAGGTTTTTATTGTTATTTATTTTGTATGCTTTTCAATTAACATAACTGCACATTAAAGCAGAAATAAAGCACAAACTTTTCTTTCTAGGCCCCAGCAATGAATGTTTGCCTAGGGTCTAAACTATTGTTTACAGTAGTATTTGCTTATGCATGTGAAAACAGCCGCAGTACACAAGGCCAAATTCTCAATTAGTATCAAAGCTAGTTCTCCCCCATGTAAGCATGCCTCTGATGAGCACCCCCCCCCCCTTTTTCTTTTTTTTTTTTTTTGCAGAAAGCCAGAGTTCAGAAGTGTTCTCCCACCCCCGAGAGGCAGGGAAGTGTACATATAAAGATGACAAACTGGAAAATTTGCATGAGTTCACCAAGACATCCAGCAAGGCCAGGATCTGCCCTTTCCCTGGCACAGATTTGGAGTAAAGCTGGTGGATTTGCAACCTCCATTTCTAAGTAAAGGGACTGGAGGTTGCCCCCTTTTTTCTTTTGGCACATTCCTTGGGGGTTATTAGGGACAGGGAGGACTGCAAAGGGAGTAGGAAGCCGTGATCCTGGCTGTGCCACTCGCATCCACAGCGATGCCAGATGGCAAAAGCAGCACTCGAGCTTCTGTGCCACCTGTAGAGCGGAACAACAAAACGAAGAGAGGCGTGCAGGAAATTACAGTGAACAGAGAAACATCACCAGTGCTCTGAGAGCACGCTCTTAATGTCAATCCCTGTGATTGAATTTATAAAACACAATGAAAATCTCAAGGGCCTTTTAGGCTCCTTGAAACCCTACTGAGATATCCCCAGCTGTACCAGACATATAACACATGCAGAAGACAACAGAAATCATGTTTCTCTCTTGCAGTGGCATTGAAAACAGCAGCAGCACCTATTAGAGTAGTCCTGGTCCACATCAGTCAAGTGGCAGGGGGGTTACCGGGTATCAAAGGGGCGATGCAGCAGCCAGCCTCACATCACTCCCCTTCCTGAAGGGATGCATTTTTCACTCTCATGGAACAACAGCATTTACATACGTGCTACTGGAAAGATAAATCCCACGTGCAAAGTCCCATGCAGGTCTGCAGCGCTGCCTGCGTGTTGCTTGCCATCATTACAACTTCTCCCTGGGAGAAGACTCTTCTTGCACCTTCCTGAGAGGGGAAGAAAGTCCCCTGCCTGCTGAAGAGCTAGGCACCAGACCCACGGGGGTTAACTGATGGCCCAGGGAATTGATTTGTCAGCAGCGATACAACAGCAGGATGCGCTGCAGGATGACACAGCAGAATGAGGGAGTCGGACCCTGAGGGATCTAAAAGGAATTTTCCTGGCCTCTGAGCACCATAGGTAGTTGTCGAAAATACATTTTAATGTGCTCATGAGACTGAAATGGATCTACAAGTGGAAAATTCCCTCACCTGTGAGGGCATCCAGCAAATTCTGCAGCAATAAACAAAGTGCTTTCCTCAGAATCGATACACAAGTTTAACTTGTAGGCTCTACAGAATTTTCCTTATGTTTAATATGAGGGAGAACAGTTACAGGACCTTGCTGGAAGAAAAAAAATGCTTTTTCCTTCAGTCTGTGACAGCCTATTTGGCTTCAGCCTGGGCTACAAAGCAACCGATGCTGCTGCTGGCCTCCTCCTTCACAGCACTCTGCATTAGTTAATTAATAGCCTGATATATGCAGGATGGTGAATACATTTCTGGGTTAATTCTGCCCAAATATATGACAGTTACTAGGAGTTGCTTGTGAATATCCAAAACCCAAATTCAGCCTGTACAAAAGGTCACCAGGGCAGCTGACCTAAACCAAAGGGGTATCTCCCACCCAACATGAGTGGGAGCCTTTGCTCCCACCCCTCACAGCCCTTCTTTTCCCTTCAGTGAAGTTACCTTTATCACAACCAGGGAGCCTTTTTCTTTCCCAGCTTGCTTTCTTTCCCCACTCTCCTTTTGAGGAGGGGGAGTGAGAGCACACTTGTGGTGGAGTTGAGCTGCCAGCAGGGTGAGACCACCGCAGCCCACCGACGGAGTACGCTGTGCCGCTGCTCCTGAGTTCCTTCAATGACATTTGTAGCTAAATTGCCATAGCTAAGTGGTGGTGCTGTAATTATAGTTTAGGAGATTTTCTACTCAAAATAGCCCTTTTCCTCCTCCTACAAGTCTCTCAAGCTGCACAATAGCCTGAAGTAGATCATGCAAGTTCTAGCCCAGAAATTCTAAATGAACAGAACAGCCATTTTAAATTGAGTAAAAAAAAAAAAAAAAGTTATTTTAAAGGACTCCATGCCACCGAGTCCTGTTGTTCTGTGCATCTACCTAGCCCCATGCTGCTTTGTGCCCAGCTCATATAAGAGCTGATTCATGGCAGTACCTGGAGATGATATTAAGACTTCCCATTGCATCCAAGCCCCTTCCCTTTGCACTTGGGCAGTCTTTACTACAGTTTTAAATGACCGTATGGCTCTCAAACAGCAGGAACCTATGTAGGGCATTTTTATGGACTGCCTTCCAAACAGAAGAATACTGCAGAGCTATTGAAGTTTTCTAATGTATTTTCTGGGGGTACTGATGGGATGTCAGGTTTTAAAGATTTCTGGATGAGTCATTTCCAGCTATACCGGTTGCAAGCACCTCAATGTAGTGATTTTTGCCTCAAGTGACAACAGATAAATTGCATCAATAACCTGACACTCTTACAGGCCTCACCTGCAGAGGGATGCTAGGGTATGTAAGCCTCTGGCACAGATGACAGAGTGCCAGAAGGGTCTTAAAAACTCCATATTGTGAGAGACAGACTGCACCTGGAACAGCGGGGGCAGATGCCAGGCTACATTTCATCGACACTTTATATCATGGGCACATGAGACTCGATGTGGTGTGCAGCCAGCTGTGCCTGCAGGGGAAGCCCAGGGTCAGGCCAAGGTGACCCCACAGCAGCTTAGCATTGGCCATGCCCCTGGTTAATCTGACCCTACCCTGACATTATTAATGTCTAACTGGTAGGAGCTCTGCCTGCTTGCTAATCCCATACCTGGCATACAGACCTCCAGTCAATCATCTTCTCATCCTTTTAGTAGCAAAGTGGTTTTTTTTGTTTGTTTGTTTTTCTCCTCAGACATTTCTTACAGCTCTTCCGTAATTCCAGGCCCTACCCATGCCTACTGCAGCCCGCAAAAGGCTCCCATTGGAGTAGTTCCTTTGAAGTTTTCTTCCACAGTCAATTTAGATTTGAATTAACGTTACAAATTTTCTACTCTATTAATTTCATTACAAGTCTTTTTATGCAATTGAGTAATTAATTTCAATTCTCTATAAGGGCTTTCATTAAAGTATTGCTATTGTTGAAACCCTATTTTCCTCAAAAGAACGGGTGGGACATTCTCTGAAAAGACATTTAAACTGCTCTTCAAATTTAGATAAAGTTAGTGATTGAAATTACTCATATATTATTCAATTTAAGTTTTATGATGTTTCCAGCCCCATATCTAAAATTAAAACGAAGGCTAACTTTTCTCACAAGCTGATATGAGAGCTGCATTGTTTCTATCTCCTTAGTAGCCAGCTATATTGATTTGCATTCATATTGTAGTTATCTATAATAAAGTAAGTTAACAAACCTTAGCTGATACGCTCTACTTAATCATTTCATTTGTAAGTAAATGTGAAATACAGGTGACAGCCTATTTTTTTTATACATTGCCTTGGCAGCATGAGATTTAATTGATCTACTGTGTCTCATAGAACTGAAATCTTTTGTTCTCTTTTTCTTATAGTGCCTACGAGGCACTAACAAGCACCACAGCATTTTATGTGTGTGCAAAGACTGCGGGAAAACAGCATACACGATCCCAATTCTCCAGGCTCCACAGGGGGAAGGCAGGGGGGAGAAGAAGTTGCCGTGTAAGATCTTTGTACTTTGAAGCTCTGGTTGCCCTTGGTGCCTCCCTAGTGGGATCTTTTCCGTGCTGCTTCCAAGTGCTCTACACACTGCTGGGTCAACACCCAAAGAAAGCAGCAGTGAAAGCCCTGGAGGATGGAGTGACCACTGGAAGGAAGGTCCCTGTCCCAAGGGACAGAGGCCAGCTCCTGCAGGCACCTCACACTGCCCTCGGTGGCAGCACCACATCACCCGCCTGGCTGCTCCTGGGGGCCCTCAGAGCCCACAGCTCCACAGCAGGGGTTCTGGCTGGAACTGGGGGAACACGTGCAGTGTGGTGTAGGTGCTGTATTGTACAAAACGATGTGGTGTCCAAGGACTGACACCCTGCCCTGAAGGCTGAGAACAGGGCTTGAGTTCTTGCAGACACGGTAGTTGCTTTGTCCAGGCTCAGGAGAACTGTGACAAGTCTACGTGCTTATTTTTTGACTTCCTGAGCCACTTTTCAGAAGCAAGCATTTTTTTACCTAGAGAAAGAGCAGAACATGGTATCTATTCTGTAAGAACAAACATGAATTTTCTGTCCACATTTTGACAAGGACTAAAGGGCAGCAGTAAACAGCAAAGCTTCAGATTCAATAAGCTACTTAAAGCAGCTGTGCTGATGCCTCTAGCCAGCAGTGTGCTCATTTCAACAGCTGCATGGCATAAATAGAAACTGCTCACTCTTATCTCTCGGCTAAATAGATAGCTGTGGGCTTTAACCCCTGTAAGGGTCCTGTACAGTTCCTTCAGGAGAAAGCAATTGTTTCCTGACTGAAATGCCTCTAAGCACATCAGTGACAAGCTGCATCACCAGGAGACCTGCTCCAGCTTCCTCTTGTGTACATACCGAAAGTCCCTAGGTCTCTGCTGGGGTTTGAACTAAGGGAATCTGACCCGCAGTTATCCCAATGTGGACATAGCCTAGAACATCAAAAATTAAACAAAATTAGTTATTTAACTGAACACTCAGCATATTTCCTAAAACACTTTGTTGTTCCCAGAATATATCCAGGACTCGCACACACGCTATGCGGCAGAGCTCACATCCATTAGCCACTTGTACACCACAGTGGTCTGGCCTGGTTCTGCAGTCCTCAAAACTTCTGACTTCTGCAAGAGCAGCAGTTACAGTGTCCCTGAATGCCAACATACAGCAATGTGGCTCACCATAGGGAAAACAGAGCTGGCTCCAATGTATGTGGATCCCCTGACCCCCAAGTTTGTGGTATAACAGCAGAGTCCTGTTATACCAAACAGCAAACAAACAAACAATAAAACAGCTTATGTTGCTAATGGTCTGCAAAGACAGCGTGTTGAAGTTACTACGTGACCAAACCAAATCACACCGCAGGTCAGCAACCCACTGGCTCTTGCTAAATGCAGTACTTGATATATTTTCAAGCAGTGTGATCCCTGAGCAGGAAGCTGTGGACCACACGTACAAGAATCACTGCATGGTACTTTCTGTACAGAAGCAGGGTTTCCCTAACTATAGCAAAGATACCTTCCAAGCTGAGGAAAAAAATGTCAAGGGAGGACTTTTTCCACTATCTGCTGAATTAATGATATGTCACAGTATTATTATAAGGCCTTGCAATCAAAAGTTGAGGCATGAACTATAAAAGTTTCTTTTAATAGAGAAGTCCCAGGGGGCTGCTCATACATCCTCTTTTCAGCGCTGAAAAATAATGATTCATCTATCGCTCTGAAAAGTGATTGCTTTTCAAATTGAAAAATCATAGCAAACATGGATGTTACAAATATTTCCAGATGCAGCTTTGCAATTAGCATCAATAGCTACTTAGCGCATTATGCTAATTGTGTTACCCAAATAGATGCAAATAATATGAAAAATGGGGTGGGTCCATTCTTAGCTGCCTTTACAGTGTTGGGCAATTATCCAATTAGACCAAAAGATGCCTCTAGGCTAATCCCTGCCTGGATGCTCAAGACAGTCAGGCATTTTTAGAAACATTACTGGTTGTCTGGAAATGCAACTTATTTGTAAAACTGCATCATCTGTAACGCCAGAGGTCCCTAAGACCTCCAGACAAGATGTGAGAGGTAGCCATTAAGCAAAAAGCTTTACCAGTAAGGACAGCTGGCGAAACAGAAATTTCAGGGGATTTGTAATGGAATAGCAAGCTTTTTACCCCCATGTCACTGGTTGAAATCCAGTCCAGATGGGAGATGAAAGTAATTGAGCAGCCCTAGCAGCTGGCCAGCAGCCAATACAATGGGCTCGTGCTCTCCGACCTGGTTTAATGGGTGAAGTCCCTGCTCCAGCCTCCAGGCATTTCTGCAGGAGGGAGCACCTGCAGAGAGCACCCAGGAGCTAAGCAGAAGCAGAAATGAGCTGTGGTCCTAATAAGCAATCCCTTGTGTCTGGGGCACTGTCTTGAAGGCCAAAGAGCTGTGTATAACCCACAATCTACATTACAAGCCAAGCTTCATCATCAGAGCCTGGTTTCTCGCAGCTGGGGTCATGTTTTGCAGCAGAGCCAAAACAGACTTTGAGAAAAGCTTTTGTAGTTCATGTCTGTGGCTGCGAGCAGCTGAACTATGAACTGAGGGTAAGACTGTCAAGGTTAACTGAAAAGATAGTAGGAATGAAGAACTGAAGCTGTGTCGTGGACTGAGAGCAGTGACACCACTGAGAGCCTCTTAGAAAGTCCTTTAAGCAAAATCAAAACTCATGAACACTTGGTTGACTGTTTCTAGTCCCGTGAAAGAACACAAGAGGACAACTACCACTTGTCATTGGTTTTAATTTTAATCATTGTTTTTAAAACTTTTTATATTAAATACCATGCTTTAGTTATTATTTATTTTGGCCAAAAACATATCTTTCTCCCTCACATCCAACTCATTTGGGGGAAGATTGGCCAGGGAGGGTGTGTGCACCTTGTGCAAGCCCTGGAGACTGCTCAATGCCAAAAAAGTTACAGAGGACAGATGAATGCTTACACCAGTTCGTAGACTTGGGATCGAGAAAGAACTACCCTACAGAAGACTGTTAGAAAGCCCTGGGGTCTCACTCATCTTCCTGTAAAGAAAGACTCACAGCACACTCCTATTGAGTATGTGCAAGTTGCAGCTGGTAAGTGACCTGCTGTTACAGGTGGGGCTAGTGGCAGAGCCTGTGATCTTTGCTTTCTTCCTGGACACATTGCAGTCACAATCCCTAATCACCAGTGCAAAGTCCCTAAAGATACTGAGAAGTGTTTTGCAGTGCCGGGAATAGATGTATTATGTACCTCTCCACATGAAGTAGATGTGTACGAAGTTTTTCTGCAGTAGCCCAGGATTTGAAATCCTGAGGCGAAGTTCATTGCTGGCACCGCCACCATTTTGAGCAGCAATCCTGGGAGCAGGACAGGACTGCTTCGTATTTCAGCTCCACCTCCTCAGCCAGCAGTTAGCTGCAGAGCCCAGTCCAAACGGGAAAAGGAGCCTGGAGCAGCCAGTGTCCATTACACGGCTGTGTGGGGTCAGGTGGCATCAGAAATGCCATTACTCCCTTCTCACCCTGTGTTCCTGACACATGAAAGCTTCTAGTGTTGTGGGCCCCAGCTCATATACTGACACACCAGGCATACGCCACGGCCCTCAGTGCTTCACAATGAGTCTTTTATTTTGTATGTAGCTTTACCATGCTGCACATGAGATTCAATGGCACAGCTGCTAAAATTTGTGGCAGAGCTACACAGCTTTATGTTGCTGTTTCATGATTTCATGAATGTACAAATAAGCATGCGGTTTGTCACAGTAAGGAAAGGGGTCATTTTCACTAACCCTGCTAATCCTAAATAAGCAGTAATGATAAGCACCTTCTGCAGGCTCTGTTTATAGTTTAATCCACATCTACTCACTAGAATCAAAAGCAGAAAAATACAGTAGAGGTATTAAAGGAAAGCCACTGTTACACTTTCAGGACATTACACAGAACTGAAGTCAGACACCTTTTAGTGATTTTAGAGAATCATGTGGCTTAAACACTAGGCAAGGCTTTGAAAGTCAAGGAATTAGAAGAATCCACCTGACCTGCTCTGCCTGCGGAGCATTCAAGGACAGTAGTGAACACGTAGCACAAATAACTGAGGGGAAAAAAAAGCCTTAAAGAATGACTGAAGCTCCTAATTAGCTCTTAACTTGAGTTGCACAGAGACCTCCAGAGAAGCCCAGAGAAGCCTGTAAAATAGGAAGATATAAAACAAAGAAATCTGAGATTTAATCTAGAAGAGGGAACTACTCCTTGAAGAGGTATGTCACAGCCTATTAAGGAGTATATAAACATCACTTGGCTACAGAAAGCCCCAATTCTGTAAGGGGGTTTACTCACAAGCTAAGCATCTGTGCTTTCTGAGTCAGCATATGGCAAAACAGTACTTCCCAAGCAAGCACTCCATCTTCACTTTTCACTTTAAGACATCTTTTAAACACGGGGCAGCTCTATCCCAGGCAGCAGTGCATGGTGGTGTAGATCTTCTCCCTAGTTCATACCTCAATATAGTATTTCTAGGAAAGTTATAAACTGCAAACAAGCAACGACAGTTATAGCTATTAGAATTTATATTTAACTCTTACATTTCTGTTTAGAGGCTCATTTTATAAATATTATTAGGGTTCATTGTTTGTTACCCTTCAGGTTTTCTGGCTATCAATTACGGAGTATAGTGTAACTGAAAACCATTAAGTATATACCTCTGCCATACGCTTAAACCTAGTCCAAAACAAGACCTAAGTGACAAGAGATAAGCACAGGAGTACAAAAACAATAAAACAGAATTACTCACTATGACAGGCGGTGATCACAACACAGCAGCACAGCCTAACTCTTAAACTTCTTCACATGTTGCTGTGACACAGTAGTTTGGAAGAGATTTGGGTGGAAAATCACATTAACATTTACATAAGTTTATTAATATTTGCTACGAAAAGCTCAGAGGAATTTAAGAAATCTGTTGTACTGGAATAAAGCATACATCTTTCACAGCCAAAAGCATGGTCAAGGCCAATGTTATGGGCCAGTCAAAAACAAGTCAAAAACAGTCAAAACAAGATAGACTCCTTGCCTTGGCATGCCCCAAGAATGCAGGAAGTTTGTTTGCTAAGTTTACTTTTCCTCATGGGAGCTTTCCCCATTTGGTCACAGCTTAGAGAGTGAAGGTGCAGAGGACTGAGTCCCAAATGAATGCAAGTCCTGTTTGTCCCAGTCTGTGGTTCTGCAGATGCATGCACACATTCATAATTTATCACCCTCCGTATACTATTAGATATATTAATTGTCAATGTATAATAGTGTTGATGATAAGATGTGAGAAGATGCAGGGGTCCACGTGGGCTTGAAACCTCTGTTCTATATTTCTCCATTTGTGAAGATTTCTCTTAAATTATAAATAAATTTTCTTCTAAAATTATACTTCCTGATAAATGCTCATTTTATTTTTCATATTAGCATTGTCTGTACAAAACATTAATATACGAAATATCTGTAAAATGACAAAAGCTATAAAGTGTTTCACAGATGTAAAACTGCTTTAGAACCCCAGCTGAGAAACGTCACTGCTATTTTGCTGTTTTTCTGAAAAGGTATTCCCAAAGCCCTGTTTTTCCTGAAAATAGTTGTTCCTCACTTTTCCCTACATGTAGTTCCTCCCAGATGGGAACACAAGGATGGACTGGAGAAGCTAACAAAATAGCAATAACATAGCATTTTCTTGAAAAATATGAAAGCAGGTCACAACTGTGCAGTTTAATTAAGGTATTATCTGTTTTGCAGAGGGGGAAAAACCATAATCCATGGAGACTTAACAGATTTGTTGCCTCCAGTCTTGCCTTCATCCCCATCTCACTGCTCCAGAGACCGTGCTCAGAGGAGATGGGTGCCTATGAGCAACACAGGAGGACCGCAGCCCTTCTCCAGGAGCCCACAGGCTCCGATAACCACACAACCTCAATAGCAGCAGCACTGTGCATCACCATTGTAACAAACTACCTCGGGTCAACTGGCCAACACATCTATCACCAGATCTGGGACAGCGGAGCAGGGGGAGAGCCGCAGCCTGCTCCAGCCCGTGACCCAGACGTGCCATATGCTCCGTGTGACAGCACCGGGGAGCCTCTCTGCAGCTGACACACAGCAGACCCAGCACAGCCCTGCCTTTGGAGGACCAGGAGAATAAACTCTTCATTTTTGGCTGCAGACATGTTCCAGGAGCTCAGCAGCATTGGTCTGTGTATCCTCCCAGGCAGGGACCTGGGAAGTGTTCACCTGTGACTAACACAGTGAGGCCGTGCCTGGGGCTTACAGAAATAGACAGCAATAAGCCAGGAAACACAAAGCATGATCTTTACCAAAACCTAAGCAAACAGCCTGTCTGAAAAGAGGTGGAGTAAGGTGGTCCAGCACCCCCCAGTGCAGGGCAGACATCTGGCAATGAGATACAGATTACATGAGCAGGGACAGAAGGGACGGTGAAGTCCCAAGTGGATAAAAATAGTGGGTGAAAATTCCACGTTAATCTTGGAGGATAAACACTTTACATCAATGCTTTCAAGCACTAGCTTTAGATAGATATTCTTTAAAGTCAGCTACATGTTTTATAATGGAGATCACTTCGTGACTGCTTTTATAGCTTTGTTTTTACCATAACCCTATAATTATTAGGCATTTATTCATTTCTACAAAAGATGCCATCAAGGATGTGAAGCAACATATATTGCTAACTGTACACTGAATAAAAACTTGAGATCATTTACATGACTGGCAAGTTTTAAATTCAAATGTTTTAAGCATAAAACAAAGCAAATTAGCATAGAAAGGCAATTTGAGGATATAAGCACTTCTAATTGTTCTTTGTTATAGACCTGTCGGTTACCAGAAGCGCAGCTTTTTATCTTCAACTTTGAGCCCAGCCTGATAAACAAGCTGACAGCAAAAAGCTTTCCTGGGTATTAACCTTTCCTTTAGTACCCTCTGCTGGCCAAAACAAGCACAGACAGGAAAGTCAAAAACCCGACCTCCCGGAATAGAAAGAAGATGCTGAAAAGCCATCCCGACCTTCAGCAGGGATGACCTAATTTGTCACCGGGGAGAAAGCTAACAAGCACACTCAGCCCGAGGTAGGAAAATCAATACAAGGCAATGCATCTCTCAGAGCCTAAGCAGGTTTTCACAGCGCAGGAAGTGACACAAACTCTCCCAGATGCGTCATCAGCCGTATTTGCTTTCCTAGCATTAGCTTTCATTAAAAATAAAATTGGTGCTTAGTCACCTGGAAAGACCGGTGAAAGCCTTTGGTGCTTGTCTGCTCCTTGCTCCTCCTGCCCGAGGAGGAAGGCACCCACATGGCACCATAACCCGACCTGGGGCATGGTCTTGCTCTGGGGGCACGCTTCTGGGAGGGGACGGCACCCTGGCCACCTCCGGGGTCAGGATACCCCTGCCTGGCACATGGGAGACCTGGCAGGCTGCACCTGCTCCAGGTTTTGCAGCAGGGAACAGGAACAGTGGCCCCCACGCGTGGCTGAGCAGACCTAATAGTTATCTCTATGCTCTAGTCCAGCACCACACAACCACGATTAAGGTGAACTCTGAGCAATTGTTCTCAGCCTGTGCTCTGCTCCAGGTTGGCTGCTTCTTTCCAAGCCCAAAAAAATGCCTTTATGCAGCTCCTGTTAACCAGTGTCCTCACCTTCAGCTCTCCCTACAAACTGCTAGGAGGACTGCTTTGAGTCACGAGGGAGTCACCAACCAAACGGGGCAGCACAGTTATCAGCTCAGCTCCTGATCCAAGGCTCCAGTTCTCCTCTCCTGCCATTACCATGCCCAGCTCAAAGGGGCAAACGTAAAGACAATGCTGTCCTCTTGCATTCTTTCCTATTTCCTTTTCCTAAAAGCTCTACAGGCTCACAAAAAATAGCAAGGCCACGGGACCCTTGTGTCAAGTAAGGAAAGCCAAGCAAAAATCCCAAATGCAGGTGTGCTCACAGTCTGTCCCCAGGTTAGGATGGGGCATACAAGCCAGACACTCACCATTGTACTATGACAGCTTTCCACTATCAAAAAGCTCTGCCTATGCAGGTGTTATTACATGCAATCCATTTTTCTGTACATCTTCTAGAGAAGGAAAATCAAAACACTTCACCGGGAGTTCCCATCAGCACAGAAGCAGAGGCAGGAAGCAGGGGAAGAGGCAAGCATTACAGGAAGATTTAACACAGAAGTGACCAGCTTTAATACTCCACCATAACCACATTAGGGAAGCGCATTGCTGCCAAATCGTACACCACATTTCAAACCACTGCCTGACAGGGCTAAACCATGTCCTCAGAGCTAAAACCCCAAAGATGTGGCTTTGATTCCCTACCTAGTCTTTGAGCTGTGCTGTAAACAGGTCACAGGAGAGCGTTTTGCAACAGTCATGACCTCAGCGATTGCTGAAGCCCAAAGCAACCACGGAGCCAGCTGGGCTCTGAGGCAGTGTCTTGAGAAGGAGATGCCTTCGCTGGGACCAGCAGGTACCTGGGAGCTGCTCTGACAGCCAGGAAGAAGCTCCCGCAGGCAGCAAGGTGAAGGCCTTGTCACAGCCTTGGAGATTTATTCTTTTACCCTTTATCCCCAGACTCTGGAAAGCTCCTGACCACCACAGGCAGCTAAGTGTTGCCTCCCAGATCCAACGTGATCCTTCACAGAAGGATTTTGGTTTTCCCTCTCGCTGTGTCTACACCAGAATTTGGCCAATAAGGGGTATCACAGGGAGGCTGCACTCATCCTTCTCTGGGCCACCTGATCTCCACCTAACAGCAACCCAGCCACTTGAACAGCCCAGGCCACTTGCCAGCTCCAGGTTACATCTGTGCTCTATTCCAGGGTGTTCAGACAAGAAACCAGATTATAATGGAGTAAAAACAGGAGAGGTAGGAAGAAATTTTTCTGTTGTTCATCTGCTTAAAAACCCTGTTTCAGTAACAGGCTTATTGTGAGAGCTTCTGGAGTCCATTTCCAGTTTATTCAGTCCCAGCTTTCCTAATGCATCTCCCAGGTCATTGAGGCCTGGCCGTCGCCCCAGGTAAGGGCACAAGCTCTGCCACACGCTCAGCCCTGCATATTCTGGTTGCCTGACATTTCTTAACCTGTCACGCAAACTTTGCTGGGCAATGCAGTGACATTCACACCCTTTCCCAAGTCATTAGTTAATTAGTTAACTCTTAAGTACTCTTACATGGTTTTAAATGATTCTTCCTGTTAGCACGATATAGCATTTATCAAGTCTGTATTTAATTTGCTGTTAGGAAGCGCTGAAATCTGAGAACTCCAAGGAGTTCCTCTTTAACATCAAAAACGCTGGTCCTAGCTTATTGTGTAATTTTATCTGGGTCTTAGCATAAAAAACTTGAAGTACATCATAATTAACCCAGCTTTGTGCTGAAACTTAACTAAAATTTTCTCATCACTTTGTCTTTTAACATGTATGTAAACCGAGACATTGCTTTAATCTATATCTTAGTGCCTTTATAAACTCTTAATAGTGGTGTTGGCAAAAGATTTTTTTCAAGATCACAACCTAAGTACACACATATCCACTGCTCTGCTGGTATACTTGAAATCCAGCAAGTTAGAAGAACATTATTGCTTTTGAAGAAGTCATTATTCAACCAAGTTTATAGAAGGACTTAAATTAATACAACTGCAGCCAAAATGCATGATGGTTGAAGTAAGATTTGAACAACTCAATCTTTTCATCACTCTTGATTTCTCATTTTTAAAGATACATAGAACATACCTAAACTTCAAGCATTGCAGAAAAGCTTTAGGTTTATTTCTTCCTTCCCTTTCGGGGATATTGCAGCAGAGTCCACATCTCAGCTCATAACAGAAACCACAAACGTGGCCAACAAGAGCTGCAAAAACTTTATTACCTATGCCTTCTGCTGGCATAGCCTGCTGAAGCTTTTTTCCCCAGTAAATCTTAATATGAAAATCCCCTCCAGTTAAATAACAACACATCATTCCTTTAAACTGGGCAGGCACAAAGTTTTGCTTCCTTTTCCAGATGTGCTTCTTTGTTTCCACTCTAAAATGCACTGCATCTCATTTCCATGTGCATTACCTGAGGCACAGGGGACGAGAAGGTACCTCCTGGAGGTTACATCCCTGGAGCACTCCCCATACTTTTCCAAGTACAGCTGAAGTCTGAAATAAAGAGCTGGTGTGCTGAGTGCTCAGCAGGCAGCAGCACCTCCTACAGCTCCACGCTTAACTAAATATACAACATCAGGGACTCTTCAGCCTCTTTCATACCTTCAAGAGGCACTTACACAGCCACCCAGTTAGGTGCACAACGCTGGTGAGCCAGACTTCAGTTATCCATCTTCCTGCCAGCACTTGTAATGCCAACCTGAAGTTTACAGACTGGATTCCCATCTCACTGAGTTGATTTGTACAGTGGCTTTGGGGTAATGCAAGCTATATTATCAGATAATGAGGACAAGCTGAGTGGCTTGTTAGGGTGGTGACACGCAGGTGCCTCACAAAAGAGCCCACAGAAACAACTCTGGCCAGCACTAGCATGGGCAACAGCACTGGCAGACATTTGATACAACCTAGTTTAGGCTCAGTTCCTATTACTGCTGCTTTATATGAAAACTAAACAGACGCTACCTGTGTTCATTTACAAGCAAGTCACAAATTACTAGCTATCATACACTAAATAAGAGGGGTATTTACAAATTACTGCTCTAGAAACTTGCCTGTTTCCGTGGGTATTTGTATGCTCCTCACCTCCCTGAAACGCTCAGATGCTATAAACATGAACGACTTGCCTCTCCTACTCCTGGGAGACACGAAGTGTTTCTGGTGAATAGCTGCACTGAGATCAGATTTGCCAAAGATCAGAGGGATAGTGGAGAGCCAAAATATTTTTCATGTCGCAGTTCAGACTCAACTAGGAGGCTTTTCAGCCTACACCAGGGAGAGCAATCTGAAAGACTACACCTTGAGAACTATTCCAGTCAAATAAGGCAGCAAAATTCCATGTCTAGCACAGATAACCTCCTTTTTGGCCCCACTGAGCTAAATTCAGGAACTTTAAGACCAACTTTTCTGACACCAGAAGAGCCAATATTAACAGTACATAGATTTGGACAAGAATATAATCTATTTTAGTCACAAAATCCAGCCTAGAACTGAGGTCCCTTAAACTCTAATCTCTTCCACACATTTCTACAGATAAAAAACAGGACCAATGTTTTCTAGCATTTATTTGAACCTAAGCAGGTGAGAAACAGAAAAGGAGAACAGAGGAAGGAGTTGGAAAAGAATCAAGGAAACGTGAAAAAGAAATACCAATTGAAAAGAAAAGTACAAATGGCACAATACCATGCTTTTTCTTCTTCCATCTGTTTCTCCTTCATCACTTAGTTCCCTTCCAAACCCCATTTCTATTACTCTCTGCTTCATTCCTGGCACTGGCAGGCCTAAGCATTCCTAAATCAAAAGTCAGGCCCTCGCAATTACTTGACTGACTTATAGATCACAGAAATCTTGGAAGCAGCACCCTTGCAGTGTGCCTGCAGGGTTCATTTCTTCACAAAGAGCATGTGCCCATAAGGAGCTTTGAGTAACAGCTCACACACCAAATATTTCTACAGAAAAGAAAGCTTCTTCCTCGCTGGCCTCAGTCTGGTCTCTCACTAAGGAGAGCCATCTAAAGCAGTGTTCTGCAGTTCTGCATTTAAACTCAGTCTGTAAAAGGACCACATGCTTACCTATACAAAGCACTTTACTCTGCTTTCTGATTTTTAAGTTATTTGCTTAGATAATGTTTCTCTGCAACCATATGGACTTTTTGCTTTTTACACAGAAGCTGTAGAAAAAAACTCATGAGAATTAAAGCAAGCCAGAGTTAGCAACACTCTGGCTTTCTTTCAGAAGAAAGCTTTCTTTAATTGATATTTAGCTCTGAGGCATGTTGCAAACACTTCGGGCACTGCAGTGTTCCCACAATTCTTCAAAGAGAGCTCATCTGGTATTTGCAATCCACTTTCCATCTCCAAGCCCTGCGACACAGATGGGAACACGAAGGTTAACCTGGATGAGTGGATCAACTGTTCGGTGGATGGCTCAGAAACCCAGTACGGGGATTTGACATGTAAGCAGCAAATCCCTAGAACATTCTGTTAGCATGGGAATCAAATAAATAACCCCTGCTGGGACCCCTAGGTCAACTGAGCACACAGTTTCAGGCTACAGGGTACATTTCTTATACATATATTTGATAATCTCATAACTGGAAGGCTATAAAATTGTCTGGTTGGTGATAAGCTACGCTTAAAGCACATGGCAGCCCAAAGACTCCAGAAGCCAGCCATCCTAAGTGCCAGCAACACAAAGCAAAGAAAAACCACATGGAACAAAAGTTACTTAGCAGCCATGAAACAAGCACGTTATTAGATTTATGAAGGAGACCTGTAATTACCTACAGCAGTTGTGGGAACCGCTACCAGTTACATCTCCAAAAGAGATTTGACTTTACGAGGCATCACTGGAAGGCTCTAATCAATCCTGAATCTGTTTTGCAAGTCAGTTCAAAGAAAAATTTAAGTGTGGAAACAAATACCGTGTCTTTTCCATGGAAAGAAGAGACTATTCTTTATTTCTACCAGCTTCACATTTCCAGCAGATTATCTTTTAAAAAAGCTTTTAAAATACAGCTGCAATCATCAGGCTTGAGAGGTATTACAGAACAGGGAACCATGCAAAGGGATTAACTCCTAATATCATCCAGCTGAACAGCATGAGCTCATCTGGGTTTAACCTTCCGAATCCACTCCATTTGTAGGACCCAAGCAAAACCAATAAATCACTGCTAACAATCAGGCAATTTTTATTTTAAACATTAAGGATAAATGACTTCCCTTGCATCTCCATTAAGGAACCAAATTTTTTCCTGGAGAGGGCATATTTATCCATTCATTGCTGCTACGTTCCCATTAGTGCCAGGCAAATAATTCATAAGGGATCATCTGACACAGCACATCCCTTTGAGCACAGATTGGCCATGAACAGACAATTTTTTCAATTCATTTATTAGCACAGAGCAAGGACCACAGGGCTGGTGGGGCTGTTTGCAGGTGGAGTGCAATTGTCAGCTAGCACAGGGAGCTTGGGGACAGCGTTGCACAGACCACAGTCTCGTGCAGTTCCTTGTCTGGCCCAAAGGAGAGCCCTTCCATGAACTGGTCACAGTGTAAAGTGCAGAAGAAAACTCATCTCCCACTTGTAGTTGGGCTTTTTTATTCATAAACATATTGGAGGAGCTGAAACTGCCCTGGAGACTGGCTCTGGGTAGGGCTGGTGAGAGCAGATAGATGGGAACAGCCCTTGGGTTGCAGCGTGCTCCAGGAGCAAGTGAGAGGTCCCCGCAGGGATCAGTCTGTGTGGATATATTGCCAGAGAGATGGTGGAGTAGGAGGTGAAAGGCAACTGCAGTAGCTCAGGGCACAAGTTTCTTCAGTGAATCTCTAACACGAAAGATTGAGGGATTCAAGAAGGTCCGAGCTGCTCCCCCTCTACCCTTCCTGCAACAAAAGCACTAAAGTGAAATAAGAAATCCAGGCAGCAGGGCTTGGGAAAGCTTTGTGTTTGATAGAGACACAGGACATGACCACTGGGACATCCAGGAAAGCTCTTTGCTCTTCTCCTGTGACCACTGAAAAACCTCTGCCTGTTACCTGTGTCCGCAGTCAGTCTTCATCGCCCACACAGAGTTACACACCAGTTTCAGAAGCGAGGCTGGGATTTCCAGTGAAGCAGTGAGCACCAGTTCTCTGGGCAGTCTCTGGATGCCCACTCCCTGAGGGAGCAGCACAGCCACCCTGGAGGGCACAGGGGGATACAAAGTGCTCTCTTGCCCATCCTACAGGAGTAGGCTGGCCTACCCAGCCAGGAGTGCGGGCAGTCAGCAACACCTCCCCTTCCTCCCAGGTCCATCAGGGTTCAAAGGATGCTGCACAGTTGTTTTTTGGCACGCTTATCTAAAGAACACCTGAGTTCTTCTTTCTGTCCTGAGCTGCATACTTGTTTTGGGACCTTTCATGTTCCCTGCCTGCACTTGGCTTTGAAATCATGACTCCCTCAGAAACCAGAGCTGTGTGTGCAGCTCCAGCCTGAGCCATCCAGGACAAACCCTGTCCAAATGACAATTCAAGCTAATTAATCATTTGCAGTGTGTGACTTACAGCATAATGCAATTAAGAAAAAACAGGACTCAAAGCTGGATGCACATCAGGGCACAGTAAACAAAGCATTTCTGGCTGCAGGACTGTGCTCCCGTCTCCCTGCACCCAGTGGCAGACCCAGCACACCAGCACAGGTGCTGCAGACTGCACCTCCTCTGCAGCTCTCCTCACCACAGGCTTTGTGGGAGCTTCTTTCCAACATTCATCCTTTAATTATAAACCACAGTAGATATAATTATGTAATTTTTACTGATTAAGCCAATTTGATTGTTTGGGATGATTCAAATAAGCCATGTGATGTTAGTTCTCACGAGGGATGAATGCGCAAACACTTGATATGAATATCCATCCTGTGGCATCTGAATTGCAAATATTCATGTGTGGTGATGACATTTGCTTGTTTAAAATTGTTTTCTAGAAAAAAGTTGCAAATTTATAGGAGAAATCGTGTAGCTGTCTGAACAAGCCTGAAAGGAAAGAAGGAAGAAAAATGAACTCAGGAGTCTAATCCCTATTCAAAGGTGCTATTATACTCAAAGCTGATATTTGGCACTACTTTCATCCTTTCCACCAAATAACACTGAATAGCTCCATGCAGAAACATTATCCCACTTTAAGAAAATTTTAAAGGCAACAAGCAAAAGGGGCATCTGCCTTCACTTAAGAGCCAGGATTCTGACCCTTCTCTCCCAATTACAGAGCACACACCCAAAATAAGAAGCATACAGCCAACACAGGCAATTTAAAAATAAGATTCAAAAAGTAAAAACAGATAGAGGCTTGTTGAGCACTTCTCAAGTAATTCAAATTCACTTGCAGGATCCCTACTTGCTGTGTTTGTGCAGTCCCTGCAAAATTACTTTCAGATGAGATAATTTGACAAGTTGAATATCAATTTTAACTCCTACTTTGCTTTTGATCATGGCACTGCATCTGCTTTATGGGACTTCACCTTACCTTCAGTTTTCGCTGTTGATCCCACTGGAAATCATGCGTGTCTGAGAGCAAAGGCTGGCTCCTGGCCTTTTAGGAAAAACAGCCTGCCAAGGCCGTTGCCCTGCCTGCATCCCTTTTGCCAGCTGTCCGTGCCCCTTGCTGCCCTGACGGGAAACACTAACACAGAGGCCAAGCAGGAGGCTCTTGGTTAGTTCTCCCTCACTGCATGTGCCAAGCTTGAGGTGGCTGGTTGGCTGCCAGTGCAAAGGATGCTGCAGAGTTATAAGATTAGCTTTACCAGCCCCAGCTGCCTCTCCCTGCTGCAGCAGGTGGTTGGACAAACACTGGGACCAGCACCAAGGAGGTGCCGGAAGGCCAAAGAACACAACCTCACTGAGTACAAGAACCCAAACTGGATGCAACAGGCTTACCACCCAGATAGGGCATGGGGATCTCTACTTTATAAGAATTTAGCTCTCGACCCTAAAGATTATCCCAGGGGCCCTTTAGCACTTCTGCTAATGTCAGAAAGCAGCAAGGACTGGTTGCTCCCTAATGGGCAGGGAAACAGACACAGCAACAGAGCCAGCAGGGCAGGGGGCTCACAAGCCAGGCCCCCTCCCACAGTACCTGAGCAAGGCAGGCCAGATCGAGCAAGCTCATGGTGATGGGTCAGGTCCTAAGCCAAGCCAGGAAGTCAGCCCACAGGGCTAGAGCACCACAATACCACCAGGCACAAGCAGAGACAACCTAGGGACCAACACCATACAACACAGCTCTACATAAAAGTGAAGGCCCAGGGCTGAGCTTAAGTATTGCTCCTGAGCCCATGGGCAGGGGCTGCAGGTGGAGCCCCCAGGTGGGGCTGGGCAAGGCTGCTAAGAGCTACTAGTGCCCTTTGGACCCTGACAGCTAGTGTCGTGATAGCACCCAAGAGAATATGGCACATCAAGCCCTCCTGTACCATGCTAGGCTATGGCGTTTGTACTAGGCTTCAGCGAGAGCATTCTGGTGAGAACAACCTAGCAGCCCACTGACAGGGGTTTCATTAAAGAGAAATTCACCATCAAGAGGCAAGTCAAAGAATTGTCCTGGTATCCCGTGGGCGCAGTGCAGGCTGAGCCACGGAAGGTGCTCTGGGCTCATTACGGTGCATGGTCTAACAGTGCCAGATCCACTGAGGCCACGGGTTGGGTTGGGGGTTGCCAGAACCTGCTCTAGAAACTTCTGGTATATACTCTGAAAGGAAGGAAAACAACTCTGGCTCTATTTCATGGCCCAAAGAGTAAGAACAACTGACAGGAGACTTGTCAGCAACACAATCTCTGGTACAGTAGCACAAGGGTAAAACTGGTGCTCCTTAACCCAGCAAGCAGTGCTGATGTTACCTCAGTGGGACAACCTTAGAATTCTTCTTTGTCCACTACCTCACGTCTGTTCTTTGATTTTCATTTCTGCTTAAATAAAAAAGGGATTTATACTGGCTTTCCTCATGATTGCAGTTGGTGGGGTCTGACCCAACCACGATTGTAAATATCTAAGTTGTCCAGCAGCTTGAGCTCATCACAGCTGTTCATTGCTGCAGAGACCCTGCCCAAGGAGTAGTTTCTTTACAAAAGGTGGCAGTCTTGCTGTCCAGCAGAACGACAAGTGAACTCTCCAGATACCTTGTGTGTCCTTGTATAATATGGGCTGTGTTGACTTGAGCTCATTTGAGAATCTCAGAACAGCAGTGATAGAGAGATAATATCAAAACATGCCAAGCTGTCTCAGACACTGGCTTGTCCTTATCTCCTGGTGCAGTGTTATTGTTTTCTACAGTAAAAATTAAGTGAATGTTGATGAAAATTATTGATTGGCAGCACTGCAGATGGATATCCTGTGTTCATCTACAGAGCAGCCCCAGCAAATGAAGACGTGACAAATGTAATGCCAATAGATGCTGCAAGACAGTGACAACTCTTTTCCCATGCCGCCAGGAAGAAACTGCTCTGTATAGCGGTTTCATTTCCACACAGAGTATAAGCAGTACAGTTGCTTAGGTTTTAGTCACTCAATGCAATAAGACTGCATAGCCTCAGTATTTAAAAAGCACTTTCAAAACTATTTAAAGTATTTATACAAGATCATCCTTTCAGATCTCTCAGGATAAGATTTTCATCCAGTTTGCATGACCCCCTTGTGCCCTTTTCCATCCCTGGTGTAGCAGCAGGTTGTACACAGCCTCTCACTGTGCTGGTGAAGCATTTGTATACTCTCCCCATCAAAAGTACCAAAACCTGATTATATGAGAGGTACATTGAGGGAGGAGAAGATAGACAGAGGGAGAGAGATCTTTCATCTGGAGAAAAAGACTTACACTGTTTCACAGAGGGCAGTCATAACTCTCAGTCATATTAGTAGATCCCGAAGTTACCCAGAGTTGAAAAGCTCCATTTTCCATTACCAGACATCAGCAAAGTGAGATGCCCTGTAGTTTAACCCCTCACACATTTTGTATCCTACTTGAATAGTCTGGATGTTTTGAAAAGTGCTATTAACTCTTCAGAGTGATGCTGAACTACCAGTATTTTGCAGTTTCAACTACTCATTGATTTTTTAATAATATTGTAATTCACCTTGTAGATCAATGCTTCCACTTGTACCTTTATATTCCATTTATACCTTTATCAAATTGCATTCTTCTAGAGAAATTATTTTGTCATAGTTCTTCACAGTATTATAAAAAAATAAATGTAGTGGTGTTATAGGAAGGATCAGCCATTATTATCAGCTGTTCTTACCCAGGACAAGTACCCATTTGACTGTCTGCATTTCTGTCTATTACCAAAACTGCCCAGAGGCAGTTTGTCCTGAACTAAACGATGACCTTTCAGCCACTCACTGGGAGCTCTACAAGTCCCAGGAAACAATCAACCACTTCTCTCCTGCTCACTTCAGAATGAGAGAGAAAAAAATGTTGGGAGCCTACAGCCTGAATTTAAGACTTTGTGGTGCAACGTGCACTCAGACATGCCCAAAATGAGGATCTTACTTGTGATCAGATCAGATTGCTCATCTGAGGTCAGAAAAAAAGACCTAAGAGCTGAGGACCTGTTTGGAAACACAGTAGAGAAATTCAGGATGTCAGTGGAGGTCAGGGAACTGAGGAACTCTCTTTTTTTGGCATCATCTGACTTTTGAATGGTGGCAATGTGGTTTAGCAGTGAACAAATATGGAGAAAAAATGCAAAAACCTAAATGGACACTCCACAACATGCTGATAAGCTGTGCAGTACAAATCTGTCGACCAGCCCACCTCAGATAATAATGCATCTCAGATAACATTGAAAAGTGTTCTGAGACAAACCACAGGTAGGAGTAGATTAACAGATTATCATTCATTTAAGAGTGCATTCATATACTTGTAAATGTCAGTCTTAAGGAAACAGTCTTTCCTTCTGTTTAATCCGCTCTCTTCTGAAAATGAGATCAGTGACTCAACTTCTCCCAGCTATCTCCCCACAAAAGTGCACATTCACAGCACATTGGGTCCCAGTTAGATCCTCACCCCACCCTGCCCCATTTAGCAATGCAGAAAGGACAAGAGGGTCATGATCTGCAAACAGAACAGTTGATTTAAATGTAGGAGGAGCTGTGTGCTCACATAGTTGAATTCTCAAAACTAATGCATGAGGGAGACAGGCAACCTATGCTCTCATTTATGTCCACTCAGTGAAACAAGTGGCGTCACTAAGTGTGCAAGCTTTCATTCCTGTCTAAAGAGAAGAATTTTTTACCCTCAGTGGAGAGGAGAGCGTGCTTCCCAAAGGCTCCAGGACTGGAGACACAAGAATGAAGAATTCCTCCCTGAACTGCTTAGTGCAGTTGCATATGTTGAATACTATGTACTTATGTTGCATACCATGTATTTCTTCAGGACTGCTTGGATAGAGCTGGTATCTCCATTTAAATTGGAAGTATTGTTATTTCATTCTATTACATTTATTCTTGTTTCTTATTATGATAATGTATCTATCATGCCTAGCATGGCTCCTTTCCAGCATTATAAATTCACCTGTTCTTCAGTTTGCAAGAGCATTGGGTAGGTAGGACACATATTATAAATTAAATTCCCATTAATAAGGGTTTCCTCTTTTTCATACCTGTGACAGAGAGGCACGTGAGTCACGCTGTTGGATATTTTGGCCTTTGGTGCATGGGAGCTCTGCAAGGAGGGCACCTCTTCTTCCTAAAATACAAAGACACAGACGGTAAAGCAAGAATGTAGGCTCAAATCTTTTGAATGACAGGCTGGAGGAGCAGGTACCAAATTTGCCTCTGCAGTGCACCCAGAGCCACCACAGCTTGGGCCTTCTCCCCAGAAAGACTTCTCCTCACTTCAGGACAGAGGGCTACATCTGAGGCTTGTAAACCAACTGGTGAAGTCCTCATCATTGCCTGTCTGTCTCAAAGTCCTACCAGGTGCTGAAGTAAAGGACTACCAGGGTTAAGGCTGAGGTTGAAGATATCACCTCCTGCAAAAAGTAGTATTAAAACATGCTGTCTCAGGACTCTCAAGGTCACATAGTGTCCTAATCTGTGCTGCAGAAACTCTATATACATTACAATGCAATTAAGAAGCTGATATACCATCGCTCACAGGTGTCTGCTGTCTATTACTGATGGACAGAAATAGAGGCAATGTCACTATGCAGCAGTCATCACTCAATTTAAGATGTGCTTGATAGCAAAATTTTCAGGGCAGCACATCCTATCAAATTGCAGCCTAACTTCTTTGCATATGCTTCAGAAATTGGTATTTCAACATAGGGAAAAGATAAGCATTTTCAGCCATGCTATGAATATCATAAGTTATGCTTTTATGTTTCTGTGGAACTATTACTATTATTTCCAGATGGTTATTTCACTGTTTTTCATTTCTGGCACCTATAACAGTTTGTATTTTTGCCAGGGTTTACAAGGATTTCTCAAACTTCTTTCATCTTCCGACACAGGGTTTAGTGAGAAGGCAGAAGTATTGTATTGTCCACTGAACAGACGGGGCAGACCAAAGACAGACACCTGCCCAGAATGATAGCCTGAGTTAACAGTGGAGATAGAAATAGGGAGAAAACTGGAAACCCCACTACGGTACTAAATGTTCTTCACAGGGAAATGTCATCTTCACAGATTTTGTTGCAGGGAGTCATGGGCAGGACTGCCCGAGGCTATGTTTTCGTGTGTGTGTGTGTGTGTGTGTGTCTGTCTGTCTGTCTGTCTGTCTGTTTGTGTGTCTGTGTCTGTGTGTGTCTGTGTCTGTGTGTGTCTGTGTGTGTGTGTACAGGGCCCACCCAAAGCACAGTCAACTCAATGCGGTCTCCCAGTGATGGGTATGAACTGCAATGAATGGGGGTGGGAACACATAGAAAGAATGGGAAAGTGGAAGAATAAGGTAAGTCTCAAAGGGAATGCAACCAACATAGTATCAGATGTCCTCTGTTTTGACCAGCTAATGGTATGCTATCCCAGTTTTCATACCCAGTTGCCCATGGAAGCAAAAGGCTGGGGAGGCCATCAAGGCGAAAGCAGGCTTTTTCTCCTCTAAATAAGTAAAAGAAAACAGCAACAAAAGCCAAACAGATTTTTATTAGACAGAGGTCTGTAAGAGGACCTTAAAAGCATGCACAGCTTGAAGCCTTTGTATCTGAGTATTTAAAAACTGATATGTATTGCTGTTTGTGTAATAAAATGAGGGCACTTCCCTCACTAGCGCTTGGTCTGCATCAGCAAAAAGAACCTGACAACAGCTGAGCTCTGGATCTGCAGCAGCTCGGCCAGTGTTGGTGACTTTACACAGAAGAGGTTTATCCCCTACTTTCAGAGAAGGCTCTTAGCACATCCCACAAGCCACATTTCACGTTCGACCTATCCTAGTGGGCTGGATATCTATCTGCCACTCTTTCCTACCAGCTTCCACTCTTTTCCCTCCCTGTTTAACGGGAAGGAATGTGGACGTGCCAGCAGACTGCAGACCACGAGCTGGCAGGGGTGGTCGGGGAGGGAAGCTAAGATTTCTGAGCCACTCTTTGCCATCAAAAACCTCTTTGCAGTATGGTCTACAGTGGGGGAGCTCAGATGGCACAGGTTTTTCACCAAGTTATCACAGCAATCTCCCTTTCTGAGCATTAATATCATCTGCACCTGTGCTTTCCCTGCATAGCTTTCGGGCACTTCTGGCCAAGAAGAACAAAGCTGCTCCTCAGGGTCAAGTTCAGCCTCTGTGAAAGTGCTCAGCCTGCTCCTCCGGTGTGGGGCCGCATGAAGCGACGATGCTGTGAGCAGTGTGCTTGTGATCACCCAGCGTGCAAGTCTGGCACCTCTCCACTGCACCGCAGTATGTCCTGGGGACGTTATGTCCCTCAGGCTTTCCAAATAATGAAGGTCACTGCAGTCTCAGATCCTCCTGTGGGAGCTGCCAACGTGGAAAGGAGTTTTTTGAGGAGTGGAAAGTCTAAGGGAAGTCTTTTATGTTGAAATTTAATAGGTAGATACTCCCAAAGCAGCTTGGAGAAATGGTCACACACATTTCATTTTAATAAGTGGAAAATATGTGGTCAGACTGACAGATTTGTCAGCCTCTTTTGGGCATTAAACCGCTATGTAGAAATGATGAAATTGTGTGGCATTTCTATCTCAAAGGTAAGGGGCCGACCTCTTACTAAGCTGTGCTGTTTGTGGTATTCATTTTTTAATTGGCTTTTTTAACTGTGCAATTACAAGTGCGTTCTTAGCACCTTTCCAAGCCAGCATGAGTTCTCTGGGCCAAAGGCTCAACTTTGTAACTGCTTACCCTGGGCATAACTTCACGGGGAGAAGCCTTGTTACTTGTTCAGGAGCAGTGCTTGCAGACTGGGGCCCTCAAGCATTTTCACTGTTGTTCTGAAGGGAGGAAAAAAGAATTCACTCCAGAAAGGTGTGACATCCATGTTTTGAAATCAAAACAAAATAAAACAAAACAGGAGAAAAAAAAAAATTGGAAAAGCCATTGTTGGCTTGCTTGCAAGAGCACAATAAAGCTAACTCAATCATCTGCTCTAAAGTCCAGAGAGCTCTTGTGTGGGCTTATGAAGACCAGGAATAAAGCCAACTTGGCTCAAACAATGTCTCATTTGTTGACCACTTAAACTGCTGACTTTCCTTAGCTGGCTGTTATATTTCACATTTTCATATGAGTGCAACGTGCGCTCCCCAGTTCAGCTTCCTTCTATGTCTGGATCAGATTGGCATGTTGGAGTGTGAGGGTGAATTTCATTTCCTTGTGGTCTTATAGTTGAAATATGATGGTTGAGAGACATTATTCCTTTGAATGCATTTTTTCTGACAACCTGCTTTATATTTCTAAGTAGATCCTTTGAGGAAATTCTACTTTCCTTCCCTCCTTTCTCCCCCAACTCTTTTAGCTCCTCTCTCTGGGCCAAGGCTTTTTCCCTCCCTCGGATAATAAGTCAGGTGCATACCGCAGCGAAACAACATTTTAATCAATTAACGGTAATCCCTTGCTGACAGCAGTGCAATCAGTCAGCTAGTATGATAAAGACACTCATCACAGGCGATTATGAGGAGATTAATTCCTTTAGGAATTGACTGTTGCTTCCCTGACAATAGCTCTGGGAGCAGTTTTGTTTAGAAAGGTGTCTTCCCAGCGCAGGCACTTACCAATGTTTGCTTTCCCAGCAGTTCCTTGTCCCTTGTTCAAAGTTCCCATTCCCTGATTCTTCCCCCATGAAAAGGGGATTTATTAGCATAGATCAGAAATATAAATCTGGGTTACCATATGTCAGACAAACAAACTCATCCCAGGAGCAAGGTGAGGGCAGAACATGTTTTTATTCTTTGGCCTACGCAGTACGAGGTTGCAGAGGCTAACAAAACAGGTAACACGTTCGTGCACGTTGCTCCAGCCAAGAAAATCTGGGAAACCCACATCATAAAAATGGAAATAGGAGAGGCACTCCCCCAGCTGCCAGGGCCCAGCCTGTGGAGGCGCTGACCTGGAGCTAAAATGGTGTGGCTCTTCCCTCTCCCTCCCGGCCTGACCCCCCGGATCGCTATTCACCAGCTCACCCCCACGCTCTCCGGACACGCTCGTGTCTCTCCCCCAGCACTGCTGTCTGTGTCGCTGCCCTGCCATCTGGAGCTGCAGCCCCATTGCTCTGCGCCTCACTGCGTTTGGAGAGAAAGGCAGTCGGTGTGGGGAAGAGACATTTCCTGACCCTGCCTTGTGGCTCCTCCAAGCACGGCGTCTGCTGCAAGAATTAAATGCCTCCTGCCTCCTCTGCTCCGTTTTGTCTCCAAAGACAATTCTTTTTCCCTTGCTGAAGGGTCGGACGTGGCCCCCCACTTCCCTCCTCGCTCGAGCTGTGTGTAACACCACAGCCAGAAAGTGAGGGCCCACAGCCCGGGGGAGAACCAGCGCTCAGACATGAACAGCCTGCGCATGAAGGTTCGGGGCAGGGCTTGTCAAAGCCTAATGCTTCTGCCTCTTGTCGCACAGGTAGGCTGTGCTGATGGAAGGCCTGTTTTATGGCTAGTGAGATCCAGCCACAAGCGTTTCTAATCATCGCTCAAGGGAAGTACCAGAAGATGTGAACTGACGCACAATCCAGATGCACATACAGATGCCAAGGCTCTGGCAATGTCACGACAACTTTTTCTTAATACAGTCCTGATACTAAACACCAATTAAAATCAAGTCTGACCCAAGACCAGAGAAATTTCATGTAGGGAAAGAACAATAGAGCATTAAGTGAGACCCACAGAACCTCATGGATAGAGGAGGAAAGCTCAGGGATTTCTGATGACAACCTGTTCTTGAGACCTTTGGGGAGGCTTCGGCCTGAAAAGGTTTGGCACCACTGGAATCCCCAAAAGTTCCTCAGATACAGGAGCAAGAAGCCAGGGAGGGCACATCACGGCACGAAGGGTGGCTTGATGCCCGCCCAGCGAGCCAGCCTGGGGCTGGCCTGGCCACCCCACTTCCCTGGTAAGGGACTACTGCAGCGATCCGTGGGACAGCTGGAAGCCAAGGGCAACGGGTTACCCTAAGTAAGTGCTGAGGCCTTTCCAAAGCATCTCATCAGGGGGAAGAGGGACTTGAGATACGGGGAGGCAAATCGCCATGCTGCCAGCCCTGTGTCCCAGCAAGAACCGAGGGGCTGCCTGCGAGCAGGGCTGGCAGTGCGGGCCAGTGCCTACGCGACCAGCTTCTCAGGCTGCTCCCGCTCGGAGCAGCGCCCTGGGAGGCTGTGTGCCAGCAGGGAGGGCTAACAAGGTGGTGAAATTTCATTTCACGCCGAAATCTAGAGACGAGGCTTGGCAAGAAATGGCCACTGGCCAAGTGGTGAAATAAATGAGGCCAGTGTCAGGAATAAATCCAAAATGCTGGAAAACACCGGAGCTAATCTAACGTCAGAAACAGTATTTTAGGGCAGACTGACACGTAAGCAGCAGTGTCAGTGAAGGGAGAATATTGAATTAGTCCCACATGAGCTTGTGGCTGTGCTTTCTTTGCACACATTTGCATCTGATTCAGCGCAATCAAAGTCCTGTAAGCATCGTGTAAATGGTGGGATTTCCCCGGATCTTCTGCACTTCTGTCTTTGCGGTGCCATCACTGCTTCTTGCTCCTGTCGTAGGACTCATCAGAGGCCCCTCCAGGAGTCCAGGAGTTTGCCCATGGAGACTCCATGGGGCACCTGAATACAGCAGGCACACAGAAGGGGCAAGTTCTCTTATCTCTGTCCCAGATACCTCATGTAATCAGAATGAATGTGCCATTGGAGCTGCCTTAGATTTCCCTAGTTCCCTCTCATGCTGCAGAAACCTCAAGGAGTGATTTAGTAGAGTCACAGCAGGGTGAGTGAGCCTGACTCATGCTTCCTTGGGTACGGAGATGAAGCCACTGGGTTCTGAAGTCAGAGCAGGGTCACGGTGTCTACCCAGACCATGCCTGGACTCTGATGGGTAACCTGCAAGCTGCAGAGCAAGGGGGCCACTCATCAGCCAGAGGAAAGTGGGAGGAAGTGCAAGGAAAATGAGCTGAGATGATTGCAAAGGAAACCCCTCTGCCAGCCACGGGCTGAGCAGTGCTCAGTCGCTGCTGTCAGAAACTGCCTGGCGGTGTAGATGTGGATGTTACACCAGAGCCCGCATAGAAGCAGAGTGATTCATTCCATTTCATTATGAAATGATACCAAGCACCATAAAGTGTCAGCTTTCAAGTTCATAATTTATAAATTAAGCGTAAATAGCCCGTATTCTGAGCTCCTCTCCAGCCACTCATTTATCTTTCCCCTGTGAAAAATTAATGAGTCCATAAAATAGCTTGTAAATTTAGAGCAGTCATGTTTAAAAAAAAAAATCAACAGTGCAACTTTCCTGGAGACTCTGAAGCATTAGCTGGCTCCAGCCACTGCTCTTAATCACTGGTCTTAGGTGTGCTACCGTGCTACAGCAAAGAGCTAGGACTCCTGCTGCAGACCAGTGCCAGAGACAAGATAAAGCACTCCGTGGTTATTAGGCAGCCCTAGTACAGGAATCCCTGCTTTCAGCAGCCTGGCAGACCGCTTCCTTCAGGGGCTGTTGAGGACTTAACATCTTACCCAAGATGTCAGGAGAAGAATTAGCAAGACAATTTTTATAATCAACTTTTCTAAGTGGAAAATTCACCCCAGGCAAAACTTCTGGCCTGTGGGAAGGAAAACGAAGAGAGCCAGCTCCGCCAGCTCTGCATTTCCACTAAGAGAATTCCCTGCGGAGCCCTTCTGCTAGTTTGTGGCCTTTTAGGCTTGTCTCTGGACAAAAAGCTGTGTTGGCTTTACAAGACCCTCTGCAACTTTGCAAGGACCTGCATTCCTGCCTGGTGTGCGCATTTATCGATCCCACGTAAAGATCAGAGAGGGACAGCAGGCGATCAGAGGGGTGGAGGAGACTGCTGGGCTGAAGGACAGGCTGAGGAGGCACGATGCTCGAGGGGCTGGAGCTGTGAAGGAGCCCACAGCAGAGGAGTGCAG
This sequence comes from Anser brachyrhynchus, assembly GCF_964034855.1. Taxonomy (NCBI): domain Eukaryota; kingdom Metazoa; phylum Chordata; class Aves; order Anseriformes; family Anatidae; genus Anser; species Anser brachyrhynchus. The sequence continues at coordinate 16,139,738 of NC_137700.1, forward strand.
AGACAGTCAATAGGCTGGTCTGGAGGGCACTCACATGGGTACAAATGTGGCTTTCCATGCCCAGTCTACCTCCATTCTCTTCTGCCATCTCTGGGGACTTCACTCAACACCAGACAAATGTCCACAAAGCCTACTAAAAGCCAAAGACATTCCTGCACAAGAACTCCAAATTCCTGCTTGCTGCTCTGTGCTGGGGCAGGGATGCTAGAAGAGGAGACAGGATTTCGTGGCTGCTGCAGCAAGCTAAGTCACAGTAAGGGCTGTTATGTGTCACAAGGGAGGGTGATAGCAAGAGATGAAGGATGAAATGGCTGGAGGATGAGCTCCATGATTTTCTATTCATTTTTTATACTTATGCTTCACATTTGGAGGGATTTGCTCAATGAAGATTTTTTGCTAAAAAAATATTTCACAAAAATGAACTCTTTTTAACTGCACAGGAAAAAAAACACACACACACACATTAGAATAAACAAGGCAGAGTTAACAAGGCACAGAGATTATTTTTCCCCTTCTGGATACATATGTATGAGTAAGTTTTGTATTCCTTCTTCTGTATAATGTAAATATGACTGTCATGAACAGTAGGTCGCTATGACAATTTATGACAAAAGTGGCAGATTTTATTAGATGTAATGTTAACTTATTCATTAAATTCCTACAATCAAACATTAAAATGGATACTATTCCTGTGGGGACAAAATGGAGAGATGAACATAATAACATTATCTCTGCTGCATGTAAAATATTCGTAATTGAGCAGAAAGCCTGATCCCGAATGCTTACAAATATAAGGCCGGGGCAGCAAATGTGATTGGATTTCTTATAATCTAATCATTTTGCTCCATATGTGGCCCCCAATCTGTTTAGGATTGTTAAAATTCCTGGGTATTGTAGTGCCTTCCCCAGAGACGGCCGGGAAGGGCTGAGGACAGCCTGGACCAGATGGGATGCCACTGACTCCAGCCAGCAAAGGCAGAAAAGAGGACAGCAGTTAACTCCTGCTCAGCCAGCCACCACAGAAGATGTCTGTAAGGAAAATTAATGCAGTCCGCTTTCCTGACAACACTGTAACATGCACTTTGTAGCTTAATGCTCCTGGGAGCAAGCCGCTGCAGCCCCTGGGGACACACAGAGCACAGACCAGTAATCACATCCTTCTGAAAAACTGTTCTGTGCTTCAGGTGGAAATTTCAGTTGCTTGTAAATTCCCGTGGAGATGTGAAGGAGGGAGCTCTCCCTGGGGCCCAAGAGGGAAGTGAAATGGTCTAAGTGAAACCAGCACCCCCAAGGTGAAAGGCCTCTTGGCCAGATCGAAGGTGTTTGTAAAAACCTTGTGGAGTACCGCAGGATCAGAGATTCTCCCTCCAGACAAGTGAAATTTGGGAGGCCTGTGCTTGATTGAAGAGCAAGAGCCTGGCTGCTCAACATTCCCTGCTGCTCTCCAACTTGTCATTAGGAGGAATTAAACCAGCACTTGAGAACCTCTGCCACAGAAAACACTTGGATGTTCCTTGTTCACAAGGGTGGATTAGTCCTATTCATATGTGTTTAATCCTTTGGCATGTAAAACAAGCAAGACTGTAGCTAAAAACAAAATATGGGAATTATCCTATTAAAATGGCGCACTGATTACGGACAATGCCACTTCTTTCCTTTCTGTGACTTTGGCAATTGAAATCTTCAGCAGCTTCCAGCTGAACTGAAACCCTCACGTTATTAGTCCTTACCTGCCCCAACTGATTCACTGCTTTGAAGGGAATTTTGTAGGTGCTTTCTAAGGCATTTTTAACAAGGCTTAACCTAAAATCCTGAAAGCCTGGGGGTATGGTAAAAGGAAAAGGAAATGAAAGTAGCAGCTCAGGACCTTCAATATGTTTTCCTCTTTAATTCATAAAGAAGCTGTTAGTGTAATACTGCATCCTGGCTGGGACTTGAAGATTCCTACATTGCACTGAATTTACTCTTGTGGAGGAACAAATTCTGCCACAAAAATAGGGAATTTTCCCAATAAATTTTATATAGTACCCTCAGAAGCAATCTCTTACATCCTGGAAAATCAGAGCTTTGCATAGGAAATCTCCCCTATATCACCTGTACTATTGGTCTCTGGATTCCTCTAACTAACTACTACTACTCTTAAAAATATGGAATAAGAATATAGTGAGGGATAATCGGATTTCCATATTTTTTAGATGGCTGCTTACTAAAAGACCCTTCAAGGCTATCTTTTGTTTCAATAGTATCAGAAAAAAAGATCATTTTCAAGTATAAAGGCAGCAGCATCTTATTCCCTGGCAAGGGACATCTAAGCAAAAAACTTCATCTGCAATTTCAGTATTTATAGCAATTACCACTATATAATCCTCTGGAGAACTTCTTAACAGAGACATACCAAAGAGGGTATGGGTCCAAAATACAGCAGGCCACTGGCTTTTTATCCTACAAAGCCAATATGCGATGCTGGGACAACCCACTAGCTTCCGAAACAACCTATTCCTTTATTTCCTGCTGCAGGAAAATTCCAAGTCTGCTTTTCACTTCAGAGCAATTCCCTGTCTCTCCTGCTTATTAATGCCGCTGAATAGGAACAGACCAGAGCTTTTCTTATCAGACAGGCCTTTGAATGTTTGTGCATTGCCAGAGCTTAACAAAACCTGGAAGAAATATCAGCAGCTGCCCCACGACTGTACACTCGGTGGGCTTTAAGCTCCAGACTTTTGCTTAGGCTTGTTTTTCACAGTTTCAAAGGGAAGTGTGATTTTGGAGCCAAAGCTGTCTAAGAAGATATTTTTTGAGCAGTAATACTAACCATCAGTATGTTAACTTCTCAAGGACCTATTAGCTCTGGTAGCTGTCAAGCAGTGATTCTGACAATCCCTCCACTTGGGAGGGGATTTTTACAGAAATTTGCACCCCCCTTCCATAGCCAGTAGGACAAGTTAGAAGCTAGAGTCTTCTGCCAAGAGGAATGGATTGTAACTTACAGCCGTGGAAAACGCAAAATACATTAGGATGCTATAATCATGCCAACGGATCAGATACGGAACATGTTCAAAAACGTCAGACAGCCACAGCTACTTCCACTCACTACTATGAACACAGGTTGTAAATCCTCATTAGTTAAAAAGATATTTTATAGACAGATATGTAGCGGTAAGCCGAAGACTAATTTTGACTTAGTTGTTCATAGAATATATGTGTGCACACGTGTGAAAGACAGAAGGGGGGAATATTACTTGCCTTGTAACGGAAAGATTAGATTTCTATTTCCCCATGCATTTTTAATGTGCTTACAGAGTTTCACGAAACAGAGCTCCCTCAGCAGGCCTGGGGGCATAGGGAAGTTGTCTGGGTGGGCAACTGCCTGGGCTACAGCCAGGCCATGATCCAGACGGGCTGTGGATGGGAACACCACTGTCACTGCTCCGCGGTGCATGGTACCGATGGTGGGGACTAGATCTCTCCTGGCCCTTCATGCCGATGCCACCTCCTGAAGAAGGCAGCCTGACCATCTCAAAGGTAGGTTGCCAGCATGAGGAACTTCCTCGTCAGAAATGCTCATGGTCAGTTTTTGCACCCACCTGCCAAATAGGAAGGCGCTATCGGTTACCGGAGGCGTGCTGGGCAGGCTGTCCCTCCTGCAGGCTCTGAGCATCGCCCCGAGCATCCTTTAGCAGAGCATCCCCTGAAAGAGCAACCGAATGCTGCGGGCAGGGCGTGCTGTGGGACAGCTGTGAGGGAGTGCAGAACACTCCTCTGGCTTGTGGGATCCTTTACCAGAATACAGAAACCAGGACTACGATTGCTGGAAATACACACCTGAAGTGTCTTTGAGAGCTTCAGGCTAGCTCCCTGATGGTCTGACTTCTTGCTCTGGTTTCATCTGAGTTCCTTTGTTTTTAGTGTTACCGATCTGTTAGCAGAGCTGCTACATAACAGAGTGTAAGGCAAGTCTCTGATGTCAAAGGTGGCCACCACTTGCATTTGAGAGGTGTTGATGGCCAGCGGGGTTGGAACAAGAGCAGGATCCCTTGAATAGCCCTCCTGAAGTCACTGATTCAGCTCTGAGGCACAGCAGGGCCTGCTCGTTATAGACTACCATTTTTTTTTTAATTGAGAAGTCTGTCGTATCAATTTTATGTCAAATCAAGGGTTTGATTTATCCCTGTTGTAACTCCACTGAGTTCAGTCAAGCTCTGTGAGCCATAAATTTAGCTCTTACTTTCTCAGTAGAGAATATGTAGTTTTTCTTTGAGACTATTTCAGTGAACCTCTAAATCTACCAATGTACATCCAGCAAAGCATGTAAGCACACACACACAGAAAGTACGCGCAAAATCACAGAGGAAGGAATTGGACTACTTCTATAGTAAAGACACCTGTCAACCTCTTCCACCTGATATCCCTGTTGATATTATTCAGCAGGAGACGGAGTGCTCCTTCAAGCATTTAGCTAAAAATATGGACGGTTTTCAGATGCCCATTACTTGCCCTGGAAGCTGAACTGTGCCCTGGGGAACAGCTTGCCTTGAGGGCAGTGGGGAGGTTCTGGGGGGTGAGACAGTGAGCTCACCTCTGCTCACTGCAACTCAGGAGTCCCTCCAAACCTCAGCAACAACATGCCACAGTCCCTGCACTTATGGCTGATACCCTTTCTTTTGTGCCCTTTTTTCATTGCACATTCTTTTGATGCACCTCAACCAACCTACATTTCCCTCTTCCATGCCTGGTCCAGGAACTTACTGAATTTGCAGCACCTTTTTCTCATGCTTCTCCTTCATTAGGAGAATGGTTTGCTTCTGACTAGGTGCTTATATTTTCATTAGTTCATACGGTTTCATTAGTTCCAAATGGACATTTCCTGATGTCTGTTACATGGACATCTTTTAGTCCTGCTTTTTCTAGCTGTCCAGCAAATATCTTGCAAGATCCCTCACTAGCTCCATGGTGCCAAATCTCTGATCATACAGTGTCTGTATCAAGGCTCCCACGTGCTGTCCCCTTGGTAAAAGCCCAGTTGCTCAGAAAATCCTTTGTGCAACTAATTTTTAGGAAAGCATTGATAAACAACATCTTAATTTTTCCTATCATCTTCTGCAGTAAGAGTAAACACACTGTAAATGTTTCTCTCCATTGTATCTGTTGATGAGAAAATCTTAGGGCTAGGTTATGTAAAATCTGTGGAAACCTCCTCCTACTTCTCACTCACCTGCCCTTCTTCTTAGCAAGCTTTTAGTCTTGGGAAGGTTTAAATAACACAACTCCAAGTCCAGGGGGACAACGGTAAAGGGTTACTGCAAGTCACTCTCTTCAAACACTGAATTTATTTTAAAATAAATAAGAGGCCTAGCCTCCAGACCATCCTCTGCCTTTGAGCCCCGCAAAGTGCCTGCCCAGAAGCCGATGCAGCTTTCTGGGGCTTGCCCTTCCAAGCAGACCTGAAGAAGCAAAGTAGATGTCCTCACACAGATGAGCCCAGGGCTCCCATCCCGACATCTCAGGCCAAGAGGCCAAGAAGAAACCAGCAGCACACGCGTCCCGGCTGTACCCTGCTCTCGCTCAGCAGGAGCAGGTCTTTTCAGGACCACAGCTTTTCTGCAACTGCTCTGCAGCCCCGATCACAGAAGGAAGCGTTTGTACTGGTTGTAGGCAGTTTCCCATGCACCTTTTCCCTGCTTGCTCCCCCAGCCACAATACAGCCCAAGCACTTTTGGAGTTTCTTCCCTACAAATCCTCTGCCAGAAATCTCCACGGCTCCAATGCTGTAGATTCCCGACAGTCTTCAAAGGATTGCTGATTCCTGCGTGCACAAAAAATGCAGAGCGTTCCCTCCCTCACAGCTCTTCTCCCTTCCCTTCTGTGAGCCAGCCGGCACCTGTTGGGCCACAACCAGCATAACTGAAAGCACACTGGAGAAAGCCTGACACTGCTGCAGCGCTGTGGGCAAGGCGCTTGCACGCTCCGTGAACTTGCTCCATCGAGCTCCTAATGCAAGACATTTTCTGGAAGCAACCGGTGTGCCCCTTGCTGGCTACTAGTGTGGGCTAACAAGGGTTAACCGCTCTCTGTCTCACCCCCTCCTCCTCTGTGCGCTTCTGTCAAAGATCTGCTCCCTGGCCAGCCAGGGCTGGGATTAGGCTGTTAGCTGGCTCGCGGACACCCTGTGCAGGAATCAAGCCCCGCTGTCCGGAGGCAGCACACGCGGGCGTCGCGCAGCCCTCCCGAAGGAGCTCCGGACCTGAAAGAGCAGCAGGCAGGAGTTGGAAGATTTCAAAATTCTGCAAGTTTAAAATTAGCTTTGAAAAGCCCCAACCTAACAAAATATCCCAAATCTTTATCTTTTTCTTTTCCTGAAAGACTGCAAGCATTTTAGTTACAATGACTGTTCAGGAGCCATATGGAAAAATCAGTTCTGTCCTGTTGAACTGGTTGCACAGTTGTGGTTTTCATCTGTCTACAGAGATCTGAGAAGTCTATGTTGTTTTATTGTATGCTTTTTCAGCAAAGAAAGCAAGTGGTCTGGGGATCATCTGGCCAGAAACACAAAAGGTAAGCAGAGCGTTTTTTGTGTAACATATTTCAGGAGTCTAGAAGTACACTGTTTGTGTAACTGACTGAAATCAGCCTTCAGGACGATGCTGTCTTTGGGATAAGCTGATTATAGGTTGGTCGGTCGCCTGGTTTGTTTGTTTTCCCTGGACAAGAAAAGCTGAGCTGCTGTGGTGTCAGTGTGGTTGGCGAGATCCTGACATTCAAGCAGCAGATAGACTTTTTTTTAAAAAATCCTTTTTTAAATGCAAGAAACACGGATTGCATATTCCACTGTCAAAGGTAAAGCAAAATATTTGGAGTTATATTTTTGATGTGTAAGCTATATTTTGACTACAAGAATAACAAAGTGGCAGAGAACTCAGATTCATAAGAAAAACTATTCATAAGGAAAACTGTTAAAAAAAACATTAAAACTGATATCTTCTCAACCATTCTTTTGACTTGTTTGGATTGTTATTTAATCTTACATTCAGCCAGGTGCTAAGATTATCACAGACCTTTTGAAAGAGAAAAGGAATATTCTAATTGTTAGGATGTTAAGTAGGACATTCAGATGATCTGGGAGTGATAATTTTAATTATCTCAGTGATTCTGAAGATATACATCACTTTGGGAATTTGGGAATCAGTGACGAAAAGTCTTGTACATGGAAGTCTAGAGTGTATTCAGTACTACATTTAAATGTGCAGCTCTTGAATGGATTTATAACAGAACCGGCTCTTTTATAGACTCATTTAGGTGAATCATAATGATCAGCAGCTCTGCTGAGTTGTAGGCTGAGTGCTGAAGTCAAAAGCACCTTTGCAGACACTGAGAGGAAATGGCTGATCTCAGAAACAAGTAAAAATTACAAAGTATTGAACCTTTGTCTTTTATGTTCTCTTCATCATTGACTGATAATCAGATTCAAGCAGGATCTTTACTCCTTCTTGCTGCTTGTAAGATACAAACTACTCTTCCCATAAAGGGATATTGCTCACAGAGCTCCCTCTGCTTTCCAAATCCCTGAGCTACAGCTGTCACCTGTTTTTAAAGGTCTATTCCCTTCTCTTTAAAGCCTTCCCCACTTCTGTATTTTCCCCTTTCCAAAGCCGGATGTGGCAGAGAGAAAAGGTTGCAAGGATAATCAACAATCTCACATAACAGTGTACTGTCAAAATTTTGTCTGAACTGGAGCCTCCTGTGTAGTTCTGTACAATGTACAAAGAACAGTTCAAATAACATAGGCATTTTCATAGGTGAGCTCTGGAAGTGTTTGAGCAGTGTGTTTTTCTTTCATAGATTTGAGAAGCTGATAACAAAGCCTTTTGACAAAAGGGGGTGGGCATATATGATTTCTGAAACCCAGTAAGGGTGAATACTATAGAGCTGTTACATTTCCAGTGAATAGCAAATGCTGCAATGGTCTGGAAGTGATGCAGGTATGAAAGATGTGTAATTCACAGTCTCAGAATGATTTATGCAGCTACCCAAACAGCAAGAAAGTTACCTTCCAAATTAGATGCACACAACTTAAAAAAATTTAGAATCAATGTAGGGCTACTTATTCAGGATCTGCCACTTTCCATCAAACAAGATTTCACCCAACTCTGAATAACTTATTTTGATCTTCCTTACATATACCTATAGTCATGAGAGATGTGCAGTCTGTATGAAAAAAATTAAATGACCTCTGACAGAAAACATGTTTGGGATAGTGGTCGCCTGTGAGTTTCAAAATAAGTTCCATTACAAATAACCTGGCTTTGAATTTAGTAAATGAATATTATAAACCAGGAAAAATTTTAATGTAATTCTCCATTCATTCAATCAGCAATGAAGTTGTTTTTTTTTTTTTTTGGCATGATATTGCATTTGTGATACACATAGTCAATGTAGATATATGTATGTAATCCTATAATTAAGGACTTGACAGCAGCTTCTGCCATTAAATCTTTGCAATGAGATCTGAGAAAAATATTTCTCTGCGAATTAAAAGCAATTCAGCAAAGTGGAAACTGGCTGTTTGAATGCCTGGCTTGCTGTGATTATGATCAATATCACTAATGGAACAAAAAGAGAAGGTCACTGATTTTCTCCCTCAAGACAGCAGTTTACATTCACTTTTGTCATTTCACTTTGCAGTACTGAAGATGTCTTGGTGCTGGTTTTATCTGCCTCTCCATCTTCTCATGGCTGCTTGCTTGTGTCATTCCATTAAAGCACCCACCAGCAGTTCGCAACAGAGCTTCAAGAGCAACCTCTTCAACTTCTACCACTCTCTAATTCTTGCCGATGGTAAGGAAACCACAATTCACCTGCTGAAGGATATCCCTAAAAGGTAAGAGCAAGTCAGGTACTCCTGTTCTCAGGTACTTCCCCTTTCCCATGACACCAGTAGCTGCACACTACCAGCACAAGTCAAAAGTCTGCAGAGCTCCATCAGTATCCACTGAATTTCCTGAGACACACCATGCTCCGTTTCTGTCCAGCTCAAGTGTCCTCTGATGTTTGTTATTTTGCCCAGTCTGGAGACCCCCAAGACAAAGTTCAGGTTCACATACGCACTGCAGGCAGCTTTCTGTGGTGGTACAGAACTGGGGGGCTCCAACAGCAAACAGCTGTCGCATAAACAACCTGGCTTCAGAACTGCAGACACATCATCCTTCCTACATTGGCTGTAAAAGACAATTTTACCAAACTAGCTACCCCAAAAATCAGTAGAACGCGTATACAGACTTTTCTTATTAGAAGAACTTCTGTCAACATCCTGCATGCTAGAAAGGTTTCAGATGAATGGAGCTATTGCTAAGATCAAATATGCTTTTTATGTGGAAATTCCAGATTCCTCACTTCCTCCAAATAGCTGCAAAATTTGGTGCCCTATCTAAATATTACAACTGGCACTGCATATTAGGCAGGAAAGGCTAACTGATCTGCCTGTTTAAGAAGAGAGACACTTCAATTGGTTTAATCAGAATCCTTTGAACAGTGACCAGCACATACGGATTTTGATGTACATCTGAGCAGAGCAGTTATGGAGCAGAGGATGAGCCAGATGGTTTGGTCTTGATACACACTGCAAAGACTGGAACACGGCACATTACATAACATGATGATGCTCACAAGAGCAAAACTGGAAGCTCTCCTTTTTGAAGGGAAATAGGTATTTAAATCTCAGAACAGTGAATTATGCTGTACTATTGTGACATAACATTAAGGTTTCTACTAGGAATAAAAAAACAACAAAAAAGTCAGTGTAGCATGATCAAGTAAGAACCTTATGAGACCCGAAGTCATCCAAGAAGGAAATCAGATGACAAGATTTGGCTTAAAAGACTTGAGAATGTGGAGCTGTTTCCAGTGAAAGTTAACTCCAGACCAGTAGCCACATCCTGAAAGCAAGCCAGACCTTTAGGCTGACATAATCCATCCATAATGAATAGGCTTGTCTCGCCAACAAACAAAATTACAATTGCCTACATTTAACTGCAGAGTGAGTGACCCAAGTCCAAACATTTTTGTGGCTGTACACTGTCAACGTTTACGGAAACAACAAAAAAAAACAAAAGAGTGAGACAGGAGGCTGGGCTTTACTGTAAATAAGGAGGAATAAAAAATTTACTGAGTAGACTGAGGCCCCTTGCTACTATTAACACACAGCAGCCTCTGTCACAAAAGCAAGTTAGAACAGAACTGTCTGAACCTGCCATTGATGCCTGATAATCTCCAGGACTGGCTAAAACTATTTAATCTTCATCTTACACAGATGAAGTCCTAGATATTCAAGCAGATATGAGCAAACTCAGAGCTTTCAAAGAATTCCAGACAGGAAATCTGGGGGGAAAGTGTACCAAATTGCCCCAGAGTTAGCCAACGAGTGGTTATCTATAAGGCAGCTTACCACGTTCATCATTCAAAATAACCAGGTAAGTACTGAGATATGCTGTTCACCTGAAGCATACTAAAATTCAGTGGGGAAAAAAATACTGCCTGTGCTAAGTGGACAAGACTTCCAGCAACGATTTGTGAATTAGAAAAAATCATAGCGTATGTTCTTCCCACAGCTGAAAGGTTCAGACATCCTGCAACTGAGATGCATCGTTTTTGATGCACCTCAAAAGGGAGCAGTCATCTCTACCCACAGTGGAGTGACCACATCAGAAGGGACACTTAATGGTAGACTTGAATTTCTTGAAGCTTTCGCTCTATTTCTAATCCACGTTTACAGGTACTACTTTGTTCTGGAGGAGGGCAGAGCTCTGGCACCTTTCTCAATAACAGTGACCCCCTGTGATGTTCCCATCGAATGGAGCATACTTGTGCACAAGGCTTCAGCGAGCTTCCTTGGAAAAGTAGCACAAGGTAAGACCTTCAGCCCGCCTGAGCAGAGACAGAGAAACCCTAAGATTTTCATAAGGAGTGTTGTTACAGAAAGTTTGCCACAAGCTTAAACATCTCTAAACTCTACCATGGAGAGGACGCCCATGTCTCCATAGGTGATATTCACAGTCCATGGGATTTTGCCATCAATTCAAGTAAATTAGAGATTACATCTATAAATATCAAAATCTCAGGGTAATGTTTGGGAACCACAGTGGGTGTTTCTGGTACCACAGACATGGATCAGCTTCATGAACTGTTTCTTCTTTCCCTGTCTTCCCTCTGTAATCTTGCCTTCTGTGACAAAGCTAAGCTGATAGCAGTAACATTATGACATTGCAAAACACACTGCTTGTAGCCCTGGATCTCCATGTGTTTTTAAAACCACCTTCTTCCTAAGGAAATCTTGCTATACAGCATTATCGAGGCAGGCTTTCCAGTCAGCCCAGCCAGAGGGAAGAGCTGTCTTGGATGTTTCTCTGTGGCTTAGGCCACCTGAAACAGTCATTGTCTGGTTTATCTCCCAGTGATGTGCAGAAGATTTAGCCATTTGATCTTCCAGGAGTACTTATCATGGCAGTGGGCATTATCCTGACTTTAGCCTATGAGGAAATTCCATTTTTTTCATGATTTCTGGAATGATTTTTTTAAAAAACTAAGATCTAAAAGCTGCCACTGTCAGACAGATAAACCTAACTGAGGAGTTCAAATATTGTTCTTTTAGAAGTGATGTTTTTCCTCTTCATAGGAGACAGAGGCACAAAACCAAAACTCCTTTCACAGAAAATGAGTCTCCTTGAAGAAAAATACCTAAATAAAAAGCTAGTGGAAGAAGAAAATTGTAGGTGCATCAGGCACAATAAAGTTCAAGATTGTGCAAGCTGTGGTTTTATAGTCTTTTTGAAAACAGTTCTACGACTGCACTGTTAAAATAAAAGCCACTCAAATTTTCTTTTAATAAATTGCCAGTAGCAAACAGCATCTTTAGCTATAATTATTTTCAGGAAGGTAGAAAGTAGGACACAAACAAGGAAACCTAAGCAATGTGCTTTGACATCTATGAAAGCAAAAGTTACACGTCTGCTTTTTGCTTGCAGGTGACCATGATACAGACGATGTCTCAAAAGCCCAGAAGGCTACAAGCTTTGTGTCAACCATTTTCAACTACAAGGGAAATTCTGTAGAGACTTACATGGGCATGTCTTCTCATTCTGCCCTCTACATGCTGGAGTTCTTATCCACCGAGCGTGATACACACATCACCGTGTACTTAACTACGGACACAACATCTGGGCACCTCTATCCAGAACTGCCACTGGATCCACGCTTAGATGTGATTGGCATTGGCCATACAACAGTGACTCTGGCCTGGAAACACAGTCCCTCTGTCTTGCAACATAGAGAAAACATACAGTACTGCCTTCTAGTTAATGAAAAGCACAATTATAAGAGTTTGTGTGCTGCTGAGACTGCAATCAGATCCTCTGGAATGAAACTGCCAGCTACCTTAGCCTTGTCTCTCTCTCCATACCTTCTTGAGCCACAGCAGGTGATGATACTGTCCAACAGTGAGCTGAGCATCATCAACAGAGTGAGCAGTGGGGAAGTCAGGCAGATATGCATGGGTACCAAGAACACTTACACTGTGCCCAATCTCAGTCCCAGCACTCAGTATTATTTTGATGTTTTTGTTGTCAATCTCCTCACGAACGCCAGCGCTGCTTACACTGGGACATTTGCAAGAACTCTGGAAGAACCTGAACCTAAGGTGATGGAGCTGAAAGATGGGAAGGTGATTCAGGTTGTCCTGGATGGAAAAAAGCAGAAATTCCACACACTGCAGTACCAAGCAAGGCACAAGAAAGTACAATTTACCTTTCAGTTGTGTCGTGGTCAAGTACGGGTTCACATAACAAAGAATGGTAAAACAGTAGCATCAGAAAACATTTTGGGACTGAGATATTTGTCACTGAAGGGAAAGCTGCTGGACACGTACCTGGTGCAGCTGAGGTCCACAGAGGAATCTAACTCTTCTGTGAAAGTACAGGTCTCCTCTCAATTCAACAAGCCCTTATTCCCACTTCTTCCAGAAAGCTTAAAAATCAAGTCTTTCAGCAAACTGAGGACCTGCAATTCCATCACCATTGCCTGGCTAGGAACACAAGAGCAGAGCAAGTACTGCGTGTACAAGAAAAGGATTGAAGAAGATCAAGTGTGGATGGAACTGCGGAGCACAGACAGGTGCTCTGGACCTGAATCTCGGCACAAGTCAGAGAAAGTGCTGTGCAAGTATTTCTATGATGTCAATCTCCAGCGAGCTGTCACCACTGAGACCATCAAAGGGCTGGATGCTGGGACACTTTACTTGTTTGATGTTTATCTCATTGGGCCATCTGGCATCCCTGTCAGATATCACAGCAAAGTTGTGAAGACCAGGAAAAAATGCTGAAGGTTCTTCACAAAGTGTTTTGGAATGAATGAAGACTTATCAAAACCTATGCCAATCCATGCCATAGCCCGTACAGTTTAATATATGTTGACAAAAAAAATCTAAAGCTGTGAGATTCTGCAGAGGAACGATCTTAGGTTAGACCATTATGCTTACTTGTGCATCTTCTCCTGCCTAAGTTTTTCTCAGCTGTGTCATTCACAACAAAAACAAACTTGAAATAAATCCATGTACATGGAAATAAAGTACCCACAATTGCACCCATGAGAAATAGCTCAGTTACCTAAAATGCTTCTGAAATCCAATACAAAAGTGATGGGAAATGCCTCTTAAGGAGCACACATCATTATTGTTGAAGTCTCACAGAGTTTTCCACTACATGTAACTCCATCACTTAATGAAGAACTGAGAGATCCCACAAGTCAGACTGTTTTGAGAAATCAAACTTCCCTGCTGCTTGAACAGTTTGCAGGGATGGAGACAAAAAGAAAAAAAGCCACAGAACTAGTGTCAAGCAGCAACAGCTCTACAGCTCAAGTAGTGCAGGCTGAAATACTTTCCCTGCTGCCTGCACATTTGCTTGATTTTCACTTCTAGAGAGAAACTGTGCTTGGGGACAAAACGTGGGCCAGAAACTGCTTCTGCATCCAGTTTTGCTGGGGAGCATACAAATACAGTGCTGTGCTGCTACCCATTGAGGAAAGGAATAAGTAAGGAATCCTACCATTTCCTTCCCAGTAAGGAAAGGTTTTTTTTTCAATCTACAGCTTCTGATATCAAGCCCATGTCTATTCTTGTGTGACTCCTGTGTGATATACTTGCTCTTTACATTCCCAATCCAGCCTGTATCAATGAATGTGTTGCTTTAGCAAAAAAGTAAATGTGGTTTTCCTTTTAGATATCATGGAGGGAGAAATATTTGTAGTAAAAAGCCTGACAAACTTTTGTCTTTGTTTCCTTGATTACCTTCCTTAGATGATATGAGAAAGTAAAAAAAAAAGTGAAGAAATTAAGTCTTGATAAAAAGCTTATCCTAAATTTCAATTATCAGCAGAAAATATTTTGCACATAGGTCTGGAATTTACATATATAGAAATATAATGTCACTGACCCAGTGGTTGCCAGAGAAGTCTTGCCTGCTGCAACCCTTTTCTCTGCAATTATATTAAGCAAAGTTATAAATATATAATAATTATAAATAATTCCATTATTGTACATTTCAGAAGTTCACTTGCAATCCATGATCTTCAAGGTTGTAGTTTACTCTGAATAATTACCTGCAAGCATCCTTGGAGGCACTTGGTAAGGACTGCTCTGTGCATTCACATAGGATTATGCATTTCCCGCTCCAAAGACTCCATAACATCATGCTAACGGGGCAGGTTGCCCAACCCTTGCACAGCACATCCTGTACCTTAGCAATCTCATTCCCAGAAGGGGTCTGGCCTTCCCATGGGATCAGCTGCAGTATCTGGGCTTTGGCTGGGCTTTAAATTCCTGCGGGCACTACTCTAGGTGGAGCAGTTCCATGGCAGGAGCCATGTGCTGTGACCCCCTCCCTACACTCCGCAGGCCTTTTGGCTAATTACGGGGGCTGGCAGCTGCATCGCCTTTTTCCAAGGCAAGCCTTCTCTTCATTTTGCTCCAGCCAAAATGAGCCTGAGCTCAAAGAGCAACAGAGGTCACCTCCACTTGGAAATCTGTGTTTTCTTCTGCCTTCCTCAGTCATTTATATTCTGAATGAACTTCACTTAGATGCCCTACAAGCCATTAATAACCAGAATAACAACAGTGGAGTAGGAAGTATTTAGCACATAGAACATACTGTTAATTCTCTGCCCCTAGCCTGTGAGAGCATTAACCCTTACTTTTGTCCTGTATACAGAAGTGTCACAAACATGTCTCTGAAAGAAGACTCGTGCGTTGGCACCCTGCCTGATACCAGTGCCTCTGCTGAGGAATATCCTCCATAACAAAACTGGCTTGGGACTCCTCAGCAAAACTTTGGTTTAGGGCTGCAGCCAAGAAGTCTGAGGAAGGGATCTTTATTGGAGCAGTGACTGCTGCTGCTGGGAGGGCTGAAGCCAGCCCCCACTCACAGAGGAGCTGCCAGCCCCATATCCATAAGCAAAGGCCCCAGCACACAGGAGGCAGTGCTGAGCTGCAGAGAAGAGCATGCTGTGCTGTCAAAACCCTTTGCCTCTGTTACAAGCAGAGCAGGCAACCCACCCTCAAGGTAACAGCCCGCATTGCCCACATGTGCAGCCAGGCATGGCCTGTAACAGAGCCCAGGAGCAGCGGTGAATATTCCTCTCCATTGATCCTTCCACAGCGATTCACCTGGGTGCACCAGCCTGCAAAGCTCTGGTGAATTCTCCCATGCCCGCACCGTGCTCAGAGGCAGCCCTGGGGTGCAATGGTTTAAGTCAGGTGCCACCTCGCTCCCTGCTGCCCTGGGAGTGAAGCCATGGAGGACTGCCCATGAGGAAGTCAAAGGCACTGCCTAACACCACTGGTGCCCCCCCTGCCCCTACCAGCTGCTGTGTGCAGCTCCCAGTCTGGCACCCAGAAGCTGCTCATTCCCTTTCAAAGCTGTTTGTCATCTTCCCATCTTCTCTCCCTCCCTTTGGACTAGTTGTTGGCTACTGCAGCCTCACCACGAACACTTCCCAAGTCACATTTCCCTCCTTTCTTTCTAAGCTTTCTGCACAGTCTCTCGATGAGATTTTGAGGAATCTGTCCCCTCAATCTGAGTTACATAGAAAACGCAGACATCTTCATGAAGATTTCTAAAGTAAGGTTTTGCTTTTGTGGATCACTTAAACCAAGCACTCAACAGCTTTATCAAGCAAAAATATTTTTCCTAGTGTTCAGTGGTTGGTCCCAGCTTGCATGCTTCCAGCTATCATATCTCAAGTCCTGTCACAGCTGACATCAAAGCCTGAGGTCATACATCGCTGCCCAGCATTTTTACAGAACTGCTCCCATTTCTAAGTCACCACTCCACATGGCGAGCAGTAGCTGGGGCCACCAAAAACAGACAGGACAAGTAATAACAGAAGACAGGCTTCATATCCACATCTCCTTCCCCTGGGGGCTCAAGCCTCACAAATCATTATTTGCCTTCTGGATAAGAGGAAGAGTCTGAAAAAGTGCAATAATGAAGCACGGGCTCTAAGTTTGCCACTGTGTACGCCTGTAAGCCACAACCCTGTACAGCAAGGGGCTCTTCAGCACTTTCCAGTATTTCATACAACCGCTAGAGACCTTGAAACAACTTAAAACAGTAATAATAGCTCATCTAAGTCATACTTTGAAGTAGACTGCTACCTAAAACCAGCCTGTCACCAGTTTCAAGGACTGATGACATTTATGAGTTTCATACTAACTGACATTAAGAATATTTTACCCTTCCTCTTTCTCTTGTATTTAACAGCCCATGTATTCAACCCTTGTTCCTTCAAGCTTCTTAACAAATGTACATACCCTTCAAAGTAGATCCAGAGGTCTCTTCGAAATTGTTCACTTTCTGTTTACAAATACATCCAGGGATGCATCCACAGCTTGAGCAAAGTAAATATTTTCTTACTTCATCTTCATATCTTTGCATGGCTGTTTTTCCCCGACTAATGTCTTCCCAACCTGAATACTTGTTTCTAGCTTAAAGAAAATGCTAAAAATAGCCTTGCTATTTTGACCCCAGGTGCTGGACTGAAATCCAGCTCACTAATTGCTTTCAAAGACATGGAGCTTGTGTTCATGTACATGTATGCATATCGCCCCCATTTTGGGCTTTATTATTGTAAACTTTTGGAGGGGGGGGGCAGGATAATGGGAAGAAAAGAGTTTACGAACCTTGGACACTGTGAAGCATCCTGGCCAAATGTGGCTTTGCACAAGGCTTAAAAATCTAGGAGTCAAGTAACATTAATACTGACAGCAAGTCCAAACCAGCGGCCCCAAAATGCCAAAGGGTTTCAAGGGCTGTTAGAGCAACTGAAGCTCTCTGGCATTTAGAAAAAATGGCTAACTCGGTAGCTGAAGACTCCTTCAGCAAACACACAAAAAATAGATTTTATCTTTGGGGATGCAGGTGAACAATAGCTGCATAGCAAATTATTGTTGCCTGCTCTGCCCATGCTGGATTTGAGAAATCAGCACAGTGTGACAAAGGACAGGTGGGCATATGTTTTTGCCTGCAAAACACCAGGTATTTCCTGGACACATCTGTCAGGAAATGTTAAGAAATATTAAAAAAAAGCTAAATTTACTGAAAGATGCAAACAGCATGTCACTCTTGCATTGCACCGTTCTGCAAGGAGCCATGAAATGCAACTCGAGGAGGAGCCCAGAGGGTGCTGGGCCAACCGCTGCTGGGGTGAGCTGCTGTCCCCTGGCAGCTAATGCTACGAGATGGTTGGGCATCATGGCTGTGGCCAGGGACAAGAGCACAAGAGGGCAGAGTTATGCTGTATACGAGAGGCAGGAATTTGATAAGGCTCATCGGGAGCAAATATTTTCTCAAATTTAATAAGCCAAGCATCTTGCTGATAAGATTAAGGCAGAAGAGACAGAAGAAAACACAAGGAGCTACTAATGTTTTTAAGTCTGCATGTTCCCAGATCTTTTAATTGTTTAAAGCTGAAGGGTACAAAAAAGTGGTGGTTGAGGAACAAAAAAAAAAACCAGACATTTGCAGAAAGGATTAACACCAGTGTGCCCAGTGCTCCCAAAAGGTTAAAAACTGCCATCACTGAAGGAGTCAAGACTCCTATAACAGAGATACAGTGGCACCAAGGACAGTCTCATTTGGTATGTTTAAGGTGGTGAGTTACATTTCAGGCATAACCTGCCCAGCATGTGATCCCAGGCATCCCCTGACTTTTCCTTTAGTGCTCTTGCCTTTTCTCACCAACACCACTCTTAGCAGGGACTTACCTCCCACCCAAGCTGGATGTCACACCAACACTCTGGGACACCACAGGAGACACAGACCCCAGTTTGTCAGGTGTTTGTTCTTCAGGGATTTTGCTCACTGGTTATCTGTCCTCAGGAGATCCTTAGAGGATATGCTTCCAGGGACTAAGGATGATGAGTCTTTGGCTAAAGAGCCATCCCTGGAAAACTGTATACTGCTCCTGTGCTGCTCTTGCTCTGAGGAAGGCTCTCTGCAAAGCTGTTCCCCTACCTCACACTTATGAAAGTAGTCAAACAAGGCTTGCCTGCCCTGAGATGAGAACAGATTAGACACAGGAAACAAGCACCAGAAAGTGTTGTGTCTTTTTGCAGTTACTGGCACAGTAGTGACACAGGCAGTGCTCAGAGGAAGACTCGGGAGTTTGAAAAGTCTTTCAGACTGCTGTAGTAATTTACTCTGAAAGCAGAACCTGGTAGGAAAGGAGACCTTCCAAGGCAAGGGTCAGGACAGAAAAGCATGAAATATCTAAAGGTAATGAGGTAAAGGTTGAGTTTGTTAGAAGCTTCTAAGAAAAGGAAGGGCCTTGCTGCAACTACATTTCACATCCTGCTCCCATTTGTTGAGCTTCTCTACTGATTCATTTCTGTCCCTGAGGTTCAGTGCCAGCATACAAACTCGCTAAGCCTCTAGTATTCCTGTAGCTCATGACTCATACAAGTAGGAGAGCTCAGCATGCAGTCTGCACTAAGACTATGACTAAGGAAGTACTCAGCCTCCTTTAGAGGCTTCTGCAAACAGCCACACAGAGCACACTTAAGGTAGAGTGCTGTAAGTCAAGGATTTCCCATCTAACAGTAGTGTTTAATACAATAAAAACAAAATCACCACAAACTTGGGACACAACCCCTCTCTTCTCTTTCCAGTGTTCTTAGGAAGGTGAGGCTGTAGCAAAACCACATTTTCCCTTCTGCTCTCCAGCTCAGGTTCTCCAGCCATTTCTAAGCTCCTAGGTTAATTACTAAGTTGGAGGTCAGCCATCTGAGTAGATCCCAGTTAATGGTTGCAGAGAAGCAACTTTTCTGCCACGTCCCCATGGAGGGTTTTGTAGGCATACCACAGAGGCAAGCACAACTAGCAACTTGACTGGCTTCCTAGGCCTCACCAACAAAGTCAGAAGGATTTGTGGCTGAACACTGCTGGCACCTGTTAGAAAATTATTTCAGGTGAACATTTCCGCATGCAAATAACTGGCATTGTGATATACTAAGTGCATCTGTAAGATGTATAGGTGGGATCTGTAAGGCCTTCTCCTTAACCTATCTTCATAAAAACTATGCTCTAAGAAACCTGATATGACATTGGACAGTGGCATCTACAAATGTCACATCATCCCTGAAAAATGGGTGCTCTAGGCAGTACTAAGAAAGGGAGAGAAAGCTTTCCACACTCACCTAGACACACCAGGCTCCTCAACAAAGCCATACTTTCAAAACTAATTGAACTTGTCTTGGGAGAAGTTAGCCATAAGTAGAAGGTGCAAAAAACTGGCATAAAAACTCAGAAGACATTTCTGACAGGAAATTATGTGTACTAGTCAGAGTTGAGCTTTCCATAACCTCAAACAACTGAAGCTACCAACAGACAGCACTGCTGGTTCACAACAGGTTTGCACTATGGGGATAAAATAACTACTGCAGGATGAGCAGAACTATTGCTATTCACTGCAGTGGTGCCACTGTTTATCTCCAAATGCTTCAGCCTCTGAACTCCTATAATGAACAATTCCTTCCTTCACCTTTTCTCATTCTTAATACGTAGAACGCAGGTGGACATATGAGCTACAATACCCAGTTGGGAAACAAATTTAATAGCATCTTGGGGAGATCAACATCATTATCTGGGACCAGCTTCAAGCTTTTTAAACATGAGTTGACAGTGGAATGTCAGCTGCAGATTTATGAAGGATCACGAAAGCAGGAACAAAATTCACTTACAAAAAGCAGGAAGGCTCAAGATGTTGACTGTGTACAGAGAGAGTTTTAACTTGGGGCATTATTTGGGCTTTTTTTCAGATAGAAGGATCCCAGCTGAAGAGGAAGCCAATATTAAGCACTGACTGTAAGCAGTGCCTTTGAGGACAACAGCAATCCACAATTACCCAGAGAGAATGACTCCTTTATCTGCAGTTCAGGGAAGGAATCAATTTTATTATTGGATTGACCTAAAAAATAATCAAGGATTTGTGTTCAGGCAGTTAGTTTCATAACTGGGCCAAAACCTCTGGTTTTGTAATGTGGCACAATCCTTTGAAAGCCACATTTCCAAAAGCATAGTGCCAGTTTCTCAGCTGAGACTGGGAACCCACAAATTGGCCAGACCATCAGAAGCGCTTTGCACATATCTCCTATTGGGACAAAATCTTTTAAAATCTGCCCATAAGTCAATGAAACCACAATGGTTACATCTGCAAACAATTTGACCCATATTTTCCCTAGTCATGATTATGCAAAGGGAAAAAATGCCAGTTCTATAGCAACTGTTTAATCCCTGTTATCCACACATACTGACCCTCAACCTATAATACCTGTGAGAGAACACACTGGGATTTTGTTTGTCCCAAAATGGAATCACTAGCCACAGAGGAAAACAAGTCACTTCCAACCCCAAAATACAACTATTTCACAGCAAAAAAAAAAAAGACTGTATAACTTTGTCCACAATGAAACTTCTAGAGAAGTAATATCACAACTCCTATTTGTGCAAATAGTCTGTTTGCAAGTGTAGGCTATTCTTGAAGAAAGGACTCAAAGATAGAGAATCGAAAGATGATTCACAACATTAAAAAAAAATCTGTAAATCTATTGTTCAAAACCAGACAGAGCGGAAGTCAGCAGCTCATGTTGCAGTGGGTGCAGTTACTTCTAACTACAGTAACTGACAATTGCATTATTTTAATAGCCTTCTGAGACTCAAATTGGCAGCAAACCTAATATTTCAGCTATTTGGATAAAACTGTTTTTGCCTCTAGGGTATTGTTGTTTATTTGCCTCAACTCTATTAATTCCTTCTTAACCAGGTATTCAGAAAATGTGTGATAGCAGAATTGATCAGTCGAAACATACTGAACATTCTTTTCCAGACGATTGAGAAATAATTCACTTAAGCAGTTCTCTTGCAACATCCTTTGGCTATGCTGTCCCTTCCACTAGCTTCTTACAAGGATAGAGAATCACATCTTATTGTCCCATTACAGTTTTTCTCTGCAGACTTTGGCAAAATATTCACATACACTTATTTCATTTAGAGCAGGAGGTTACATTCTTTTCCCCAATTCTCCATCCCATCCCTCTCCAAGAACAGCATGTGTAAATTGTCACTCCAAGGCACAATGACATCTTACAGTAAAGATGTAAGCACACTCACATCCAATTGCTAAAGCATATTTAAATGTAAGCAAGTGGAATAAATACATGGGAAGACCCAATCCTAATGAGAGAATGGAAACAAAGAATTACCCACAGCCTTCACACAGGAATGACCAGATCCATCTCTCCTAAGGGTTACTTGGGGTAAGTCAAGAAACCTGCTTCCAGGCTGTCAGGCATCTGTGGGAACCTGACCTCCTCCGAGTGACTCCCAAGACTCTCTAGAGGTTCTGGATCTGTTTTGCCTTGCAGCCTCCTCTGCCTCATACCTTCCCCCACTGCTGCAGAAGCACGAGGTTCCCTCCACACGTCCTCCAGCATACTGTCTGCCCAGCAGAGCGTGTTCACTGGGCAGCTACCAACTATGCAGATAGCACAACTGCTCTGAAGCATACGGAGGTTATGCAGATGGTGCAAGATGAGTGGCATTGCTGCCATAAGTTCATACTATAACTCCCACATTCAGATGGACATCTTCCAGCTTCCTGGAAATCAGACTGGACCAACAAATTGTGGAGTTGTGGCAATACAGAAAAAAGCCACAAACCTAGGATCTCTATCTGAATTTTCTGTTCCCAATAATGTAATACTGAACTGCAATATTGAGTTTTTTGTTTGGCCTTCTACAAAATTATGGGTTTTCAGAATGCAGATTTGATTTCAGGTCTGGTTGCTTTGGATCAGGCTGGTATCCAAACCTTTTAAAAATCAGTTCAGTTAGAAGTTAAGGAAGGAGTAAAGGATTTACTGTACTGTTTCATTTAACAATGAAATGTTTCGACTGGAAGCAATTTGTCTTAGAAACCATCTTTTTACTATATGTATATTCAGGTCACAGCACTGATCCTTACAGACCTCAGTGAAATAATATATGTGGTGGGTTACCATTGTTTATTCTCAGTATAAAGTAAATGTACAATTTTACCATTAGATGGCACCAGAGAATATTTTAACATTTACACAAAGGACCACTGAAACCGAAGCCTGGAACAGTCTTAAAGCAGATGTAGCCACTAAAATTAAAAAAATACTCATCTTTGCAATGCATATGAGCACTTTAATTACTTGACTATAAGTGATAGCTTTACACAGCTCATCAGAACACAAGTAACAGCTAAATCCATGATTTCTTTATTAGCAAGTATTTTTTTTCCTATTCTTACATATTAAAAGTATTTGATGTGAAACTGCCATACAGTTTGGTTTAAATGAGATGAACTGCTTTGTAGTGTTTTATTTGTCTTAGGGAAAAAACATATCTCTGCCCAGACAATTCCAAATACAGGCTATCAAAAAAAAACACAACACTTTCAAGAGTCCCTCTGCATACCTGGTTCAATTCCAGCTAGGTCTATGAATAATTTACCAGTTAATGAGCTCTTTCTGTTTATGAAATAATACTCTTAAGAATAGTAAGGCAGGACATAAGCAGTAGCCATATGTTTCTTCTCGAATTCCAGCTAGACAAATGACCTGAAAATTGCTGTTGCAAGAACTTCTAAAACATATGGCTAAGTACAGGGAATTTGTTAGCTTCTTGTGTCAGATCCAAAAGTTTCCAATTATCAACAAAAGATGGCATACCAACCCAATTACTCCTGATATATTCCAGTCAAGACAGATTCCAAGTAACCATAGCTGTGTGGGTGTATGTGGTTTGAAATAACAGGAATCACTGAAAATTTAGTGTAAATAAAAAAAGTAGACCTACATATCACATCCAGACAAATGTGTCCCAGTGTGCTGAATGTGCTTTCAACAGGAAGCAGGAATTTTTAGGCTTTCTACCAAGGCTGATTTCAAGCCATCATAAACTATTAGAGGTACATTTACTTTCCAGCATTACAGAAAACTCCTGCACAGCTTATTTATTTCATTTGTCAACAGAGTGGAAAAAAATATGCTTCTTACGTAAGATGACAAAAATGTACCAAATCATTTTCAATTAATTTTTTTTTTAAATGATTAATTGCAGATGGCTTTTTAAGACAACATCCTTGTAGTGCTGGGTAAACATGAGGCTACAATTAACACTCAGAACACTGGTACATTATGCACATTTCTGATTCATCTGACTAAGCAACCAAGTCCGATCCCGTGCTCTTACTCACAGGAGTACTTAGACCCAGACTATGAAGACAGTGTTTTCATACCAGGCCTTAACCAAACAATCTCTACATATTCCACTAAACAGTAAGAGATGGAAAAATGATGTTTACAACAAACCAGAATTCATAGAACTGCTAGTGAAAAAACAAAAGGAATACATTTGTAAGCTAAGTTACATTTCATATACATACCAAAATTATAGTTTAGTCATCTAAAGAGCTATATCAACTCTGTCAAGGGTTACTTCTGCTGTACTATGTGGGTCAATGCCAGTATATTCTTCAGGAACCATTTTTCCAGGTTAATTTGTTTTAATCACACATTCATCATGCAAAGAAGATAAAGGTCTACATTCATGCTGCATTTATGTTTGAATTCAGACTATTAAAGACCAACCCTGTTTAGATCCTTTATGCTTACCTTCCAACTACTTCAACTGTTCTCAAGTTTAAGCCATGGGTGGTAGCAAAACATACTAAATAATTATCCATAGGCAAGCCAATTAGTTACTGAGATGCTTGCCCTTTTGTCAGTCACAGCTCCCCTTGGGTCAAATTGTGCAATTCCCACCAGAGCAGAACCCACTACACCTCACACCTCTGCTTCACTCTGGTGGGAGTAGGGCCTAACTAAAGGCTGCTGAAGCATACCTAAGGGTCCACTTACTGAAGGAAAAACATGAGGGAGGAAAAACATGCTGCTGGGGAAGTGGGTGGGAACCCCCCACAATGCCCACAGAACCTCAAAATTCCCAGGCAAGCTGATCATGAGGGAGACTAAGCAATTTCAGCTGAATGGAACAGTGTGAGGAAAAGTGATCTCAAAATCCCTAGCATAGACTAAACATTAACATAATCTCATCGACAAAAGATGTAGAAGAGTCAAGAAATGCAGTCTTTTCCTAATAGCTCAGCTATCACTTCCATGAAGTTGAAAGTCACTAATTTAACTAATTCCTCATGTACTATATTGAAAGTAGTGCCCGAGCTACGAACGAAAAGGCGGATTTTTAAACTGATCTAACATGTCATGAAGAAAAAACAGCAAACATTTTGTAGCTGCATAAGTTATTTTAACTGGAGTAGGAAAATTCAAAAGGTAAAGATTTTGATGTTTGCTAACTCCATGGTATTTGGATTTAGATGAACAATGTAGTTCCCCCAAACAAGAAAAAAACACTTTCTTTATCAGAGCTAATAGTATCTGGCACTGTTCATAGGAATTTCCAATATTAACCCACCTGTAAACCAAAGAAAACATTTTCTCATAGCTCAGGAATCAGTGTCATGGCAGCTCATTTGTAAGACACTGGAATGCTGCTTGTGAAACTCAATCTGGTATGAGCACATGGAGATTTTTCAATGATTAGCCATTGTTTTATCAGCTCCATAACAGAAAAAGGTTTCACAAAAATGTTAATGGTAACTAACCAGCAATGCTTCCTGACCTCCAGAATACTAGTAGCCAATAGGTTTTCTAGGCTTCCTTATACACATTTTTCTTACTAAAACATGGAACAAGTATTCAAAAGACCGTGCCATGCATCACAAAACCTACTTCTAAGTCAGCAACAATCCACATACGAAAAAAATTTGTCTCCACTGCACAATATGCTCCTGTCCAGTTGTCAACCCTGGGCTCTCAGACCTGCACCTAGTAACAGCCAAATACATATTTTTAACTCCTCCTTTTCCCACTATTATTTTTGTTGCAGATTGTACTTTAACCCTGAGGCACATTGTTTTACATGTTGTAGTTTCAAGTACACGACTGTTCCAACAAGAAACTTAAGCAGATGCATAGTTTAATTCCATTAGTAGGCCTATTCATTTTGGTGGATTTATTTGTATACATAAAGCCAGGAAGAAGCATCGCAGTGAGTGATGACCTCTTCACAATCCTGTACTTACATATTACCTAGAATCTTCTAGCTATCTGAATGTTAATATGTACGTGATAAGCTTTAGCTATTTCAGAAAAGCTGCATCCAGGATTTCTACAGTATGAGCTAAACATCGATACAATGGCACTACAGAGTACCTTTCCCAGGGACCTGAATCCTGCTCTCCTCCTCCTCCCTCCTGTTACAGGCCAGTCTTTCAACTGATTACACTCTCAAAGTGGATTCAAGCAGCCTGCTCCAGTACATCTATGTAGAGAGTCACTCCAGTAAATAGCCCACTAGTGGCTGTGCAGTTGTCTGTGGTGCTGTATTGCTGGACTGTTTCCACATATAAATAATTATGCATCTCATCTACTCACACCTCAAGACCCACATGCCCTTTGCCACTCCAGCACTGACCACAGCATGTTACACAAAGAGTTCACGAAGGGTACAGATTAGTTAAGCAAGCATAATTTAGCACGCAGCATCTGTGCAGAAGCCCTTGTATTGCATAATTACCGTGCCCTGTAAGGAAGAGTCCCCATCTTTGTGCTTTTACATCACCCTCTGGAGTCATGCTGCTCTTCACTTAAACTCCATCAGCTATAAGTGTCTGTATCCCTTGCAGGATTGCTGTGTGGAAGGACATTGCTCTTTGTTAGTAGAAACTGCTGCCACACCTCCTAAGATTAATTTGGTTCAGTGGTCTCAGCCAGTGCTTTTTCACTAGATACTAGAAGACTTTAAATATCCAGAAAGAATCAGGTAAGACACAGACTATTTTAGTATAAAATGCATAACATTCTTAGAGCAGTGTGCAAGACTCCCACAACTATTTAAGTTAATTATTAAAGGGCCTTCCCTTAGGGTTAACCAAGTCAAGTTAGTAATTCATCTCATTTAGAAGTACACATACTAGGATAAAAAAGGAATGGAAGACTAATCATTTTGTATTTCATCCATGCATAGCAGCGTATTATAACTGCATACAGAGGTGCAACAGGAATCTAGAAAAGTAGAATAAGCTAAATGCCTTGGTGGCTGTAACAAAAAGTGCAGCAAGCCACATAGTTTAAAGCCATCCAGGCTTCCCATGCCCCTTAGATCACAGCGGAAGACATACCTGCATATCAAACTACTCTGGCGACCACACCAGTTCTTCAAACTCCACAGCATTCACTCAGAATGCAGGCAGACCAGTACATGTAGATATACATTTGCAAAGTTACTTGTACATTGTATCTCCTGTATGGTGAATTCTGGCTGGTGGTCCTAGCCAGTACTGCTCCAAGCAATGCTTGAAAAGCAAACTTATTTCAACTCTTATATTGTTCACAGCTTTGCAGAAAGACTAAACCATAGTAGAAGACAGGAAGTGGAAAAATCATTTCCACTGGCACTAAAATAAATTAGGTGCTGATTCCTATTGCACATGGATAGAAATTGAGTGTCTATTTCCTTTTTTTTTTTTTTTTGAGAATCCCATTTTTAAATATACTGACCTACACCAACTAAATTCAGAAAGACAATCCCAACAGTCTCCAGCTTAGCATTTTGGAAATCTGATCCGATTCTGCAAATCAGATCTGTCCCTTCTGCTGACAGAAAGTTGCTCAGCAGAAAAATATTGTATTAGTGTGGTCAACCTTACAAGAGAATACTATTTACTTGGTGTCTGGAACATTTAGCTTTAGGGAAGAGACAAGTTGCTGCCTCTTAGCAAACAGTACTTTCCTGCCAAGCCTAAGTCTGTCCCCATGCCCTCGTCTGTAGGAGTCAATGCATTACACAAAACAAAAGGAGCAGATCCAGTTGTCACAGCAGAGGTGCTGTATTTCCTAAAGACAGCAACTATCACTCCCTGCAGGTGATACATCAGTCACCATATTAAAAAAAAAGCAGGGGAAAACGAAAAAAAACATGAACCACGATCCTCACAGAAAATGTGAAAATCAAAATAATGCAAGAGCACAGCACTAATCTCAAAAGCAGGAAGAGTGAGATTGGAAATATAACCAAATGTATACCAGAATAAATTAGTAATTTTAAAACACATAGGGCATAAAGAATAGCCAGATTTGTCAATAACATGTTACAGCTTTCCACAAGGAAAACTAGCAAATGTAGCGTATCTCAGAATAATATTACGATAAGCCTTTAACAAAGTTCCACATAACATCCTTCAACTAGAAATCTGTGGTATGGAGTAAGCATCTAGAATAAGACTATACAACTGTTTGAAAAGCAAATTCAGAAAAAAAAATCTGTATACAAGTCATGTAAATAGCGGAAAAGAGGAAAATGGACGAAATTAAGTGGAAAGTGGCCTCTGAAGGGCAAGCCCACAGTCCCATGTTCAAAACAGTGCCAATTAGAACAGGCTGCTCATGGTCATGTCCCAAGGACAATCTGTTCAGGACTGTGAGTGCCAACCTGTGCCCACTGCCTCCTGTCCGTTCATTACCTGACTGCTCCTTTGAAAGAAGTAAAAGAACAGCTCTCAGTCAGGCAGCCCTGCTACCCACAGCCACACTACATTTGGAGGCTAAGGGCAACACCAATTGTTCACAAAAAAATACTGTTAAAAACATTATTCTAATTAGGAAATAAATGTAACAATTATGGCCCAGGCTATATTTTTCTGATGAACTCTATATTCACATATCATCTTTGTATTTACAGTACAAATCCATATTTGTCTTTACTATTTATAACCCATTCATGCAATAAGACAGCAAACATTCCTATGTAATCAGTATCTTACATAATTTTTCCTTTTTTTTTAAACAGCTGTAATACAAAGATTAGTCCAGAAATCATCAACATATATATTTTTAAATAACACTTTAAAAAAATAGCAAGATTGGGAGTCAGGTATTTATTAGGGTAAGTGAAAAACATGCTTCATGGTATTGCCAATGAGTATTTGATATACTACCATGACTGTATCAAATCTTTATCTGTTACATGTGCAAATTCATTTACTTCAGCATGTCTGTGTAAAAATGTCCAAGAGAAAAAGGTATTCCTTCATGTCACTGAAGTTCTTGGCCACTTACAGTCACTAACCTGATAAAACACTATTACAGACTCGTTTTAGGAATGTAATTCAGTCATTTCAATGCTTCCTGTCTCTGCCTCTCTGGGCTAGTAAACTTGACTTCAACAGTATGGTTACATTAACCTAGCTTTGCTTGCCATCACTATGATGTTTTTCTTTCTTCTGAGTACTATGAGTCATTTCCTCTAATCTTCGCTGTTTTGGCTGCAGTCTTTAGGATACTAGGAACTGCCAGTGCTCCTCTTCTCTTCCACTTCTGATTTTAATTCCACTGTGTGCTAGAACCATTTCTCTATTCCATGTGTTTTATCTAGGGTATTTTTGTTGAAATAAGTAGATTTTCACCTGATGTAAATCATCCAAGGTCAGCTGTCAGCAGAGCTTCTTTGAAGCTGTGTAAGTTTACACTTGTTGAAGGTCTGAGCCCTACATTCCATTATCATTTTGATAAAGCGCTTGCAGACAGCTAACCATTTCCCATGCCTGAAAACATGGCTGTACTACTAAACTGAGGGAATAAGTGGAAAGAAGTCTTCACACTTAACTATGTCAGGTCTTACATTTTTGATGACACAGGTCTTCTACATACTCCTAACACTTGGCAGGGGAGGAAAAACACACAAAAAAGGAACAAGTATGTCAGTACATGAAGTCTTTGACCTCTGAACATAAACAAGTTTTTATTCATCTATTTCTTAACTGGGTCACGTATAGAACTCATACAAATTGTAGTAAATTCAGGAGACCTGTATTCTACACCTGGCAGATATAGCTCAAGACAGCAGGTCCAGAAGAGATTAAGGAGAGGCAGTTTCCATCTGCTTTGAACCACCTGGGCTCAAAGCAATTGCCATTGCTGAAATAGTTCTTGTTGATGGCAGGCTAAAATACTCTGGAAAAGTATAAGACACCAAGTAGCATCCCCCAGTAAGCGTCTGCTTGTAAGCGTTACACAGATAAGGAAAAGAGATCTCTGCTGAGAAGCAGATAACATCAAAGAACACATTCTAACTCTGTCTAAAGCCTGTATACTGACAAATAAGGTACCCCAGCCTCTAGTAGTTTTCCCCCTAGCATCCACAGGACCGTGCATGTTTCTAATACTACAGCACCCAGCTGCGAAGCCAGGTTCCCCCCTTCCTGCTCTTAACACTCCTCCCTATTTAGATCAGGGCTGCATTTGCCTCAACAAATGCACTGGAAAGCTAACACTGCTTTCTTCATAGCCCATGTTTCACACCTCCATCAAACTAACCTAGTTTTCTGAAAATTTAATTACAGAATAGCTCCTTGCACTCGGAGAGACCAAACACCCAAAATGGAAAGAAATCTTTCCCACTTCTAAATCAGCTATCAGAATAATCAACTCACAAAATGTATAATGAAGTATAAGAACTGAAACAGAAGACAAAACTGCTCACATGTATGCTTACAGAGCAATTTGTACAGCTTGAACACTGCTTTCCACAAAGCAATGTTCAAAATTCAGCAAGGTATTAGACTAAATTTAAGGGATAACTACACAAACAGGAAATAGAAAGTACTTAGGGACATTATCTCCTAAAAGCATTCTCTGTTCTGAATTGGTACAGCAAAACAAAGCAGTGCAAAACAAAATAAACAAAACAAAACAGTAACATGCACGAGAGAGATTTTAGCTATCAGTTTCTTGATGCTTGTAACAAGACACTCTCTCTGCCTGTAAGTACTTGCATGTCTTCTTGTAAGGACAAGAAGTTTTTTGCTCTCACAGCCAGTTGGCTGTTGAAGTTCAAGGACCTTTTGTTTCACTTCCTCTACCAGGTCATACATTTACTTCATCATTGAAAACAGACCATACTAAGCTCTTCAGGAATCATGCAAAAGTAAAGACATCAAAGCAACTAAGAGTATTAGGAAGGAAGGGGAACTGAATAAAAATTGGAAGGTCCTTTTAAATCTATCTTCTCCCTGCAGTTCAATGACCTGATAGAATACCCAGTCTGCCTGAATCAACACATTTTAGATAAAATAAGTTAAACAAATTCTTCAACATCCAAAGTTAAAGGATAGTAAAAAAACACACACAATATTATTTTGATATGACTATTAATTCCCTTTGTTTTATTCAGTTATTTATACATGCATAAAGTAGATGTGTTACTTTGACAATAAACTGCTGGAAATTCTGAAGTACCAGCATTTTACTCTGCAAGAATAAGTGAACATACAAAGCCAAGGGGAATAGAGAAACAGGTACCCGGAGTTCAGACTGAAGCTTGTGAGAGTCTCTTCTTTCCAACACCTAGAAAGCCATATTTGTATTACCCTATGTTACTGAAAAGCCAGATCCAAAGCTCGGTAGAGCGCTAGCATCACTTTCAGTCACAATTAAGCAATTTAAATTTGCAGTATTGACACTTACCCACTCGGGAAATGGACTCATTTTTTAAAACAAGGACAATTAGCCAGTAAAGTATCTTTTTATAACAGAAAATTTTTTATCAGAAACAGCAAGAGCAGGGCTACTCTGTAAGGCAGGACAAGCCAGAAACACAGCAATAGTATCTAACCAACCTAAGTGCAATTCTTTGTTACCTGGACACAGCAGGAAGAGCAGGACACAGATAACACACCCTATCAACAGGATCAGATATGGGCCAGTTATGAATCACTACGACACATATGAGGACTCTAGGAAGAAGTAGCAAGAAATAGGAGATACAACTACCAACTACGCAAGCCAAAGTCCAGCCAAAAGACAAAACAGAATAAGAGACTGAACTCCAGTGTAACCCAAACCAGGAGCAAAAGCTCAGGTCTGAGCTTAAATGGAGCTCCTGCGCCCCTGGGTGGAGGTGGAGCCCCAACTGAAGCTGCTTGGGGCAATTAGAGCATATCAGTGCACTCAGCTGCACTGTAAGTTCTGACAGCATGTGTCAAGAGTATGGCTACTGAGGAGTGAGAGATGAGTAGCTGTGCGGAATAAAGGAAAGCATGTTTCAATCTCTCTATTATGAAATAGTGACTCTCAAAGTGCTAGCAATCCTTAGTAATGAAATCAAGTATTAGATTTACATAAAAAAAAAACAAACCTCAAATCACATTTTTCTGTTTGATTCCTGGTACATAACCAAAGGCTGATCTCAGTAGCTATTAGCCTTTACTGCTGCAGTGGAAATGAATGAATTGCATTCATTCATTTTTATACAACATGGAAGCCTTGTATGACCAGGGGTACCTGTGCAGTGTGAAGGAAACTTTCTCGTAGTTGAGGGAGCATTATAATAATGTAGTCAATTTAATTTGCTAATACAAATGGAAAAATAGATTTTATTCATGTGTCACTGTTAAATGCAGAATTTTAGCTATGCAAGATGCTAAAAATGTACACTACATGTTCAAATATTAGCAAAACAAAAATGGCATGAATATTATTAATAAAAATTGATCCATTTGTGACGTGAGTTCAGAAAACATTGTAACATCTGTAATTTTATTTATATTAAGGTAGGAATATTCAAGAAAAATGTTTAAGTATGTATTTGGCTTCAAGTGAAAGATTTTCACATGAAGCATTGTCTTGAAGATTGTCTCCTCAGTGGTATAGTGATACCAGAAATGATTTTAGATACCCTCTCCAGAGGTGCCCCCTAATTCATGTCTTAAATCTTCCCGCTTTAAAAAAGTACATCTGCTTTTATTCTAACTATTTTTCTAACAAGGAAGAAAAATTGTGATTTCTCTTAATTAATGATTGTAACAATCACTGTCATATTTCTCCTGTTACAACTGCTTATTCGATCCGTAAGCTGATCAGTTGAGTAACCTGCATTCCCTGCCCCAGTCTGAACTGTGTAGGAACTTCATTGAAGGAAACAACAAAATTCATTCTAGAAGGCCCTAATACAACGTTGTCCATGATTTCAGTTTAAAGACTGACTTTGAAAAAGGTCAATGTGAAAAAGCAGCCACTTCAATACAAGTCTTTCCTATCTCCCACTTTAAACTTATTTTAATAAAATAGAAAGAGTGTAAATCCTCTTAAGTAAGAAAAAAATGTGGTTATCAGATCCAGGATTTAGTATTTAGATTCTAATTTACTATAAACATTATGAAACAGCTTTTCCTAATTTACAGATTAATATTGTTGTTTGTTTGACAGCAATGCAGGATATTATCTGACATGACAATGAGATTCCCAGTGTGGTATTCTTGTTCTCTGTCATTTTGGTTCTTTATAGTACCATCTCCAGTTACACCATAATTCATGCTTTCATTTATTACTTTCCTTACAAATTAGGCTATATCTATCTATCTATCTATATTTTAATTGGTAATATTTAGATCTCTTACTATAGTTGGTTTCTAATTAGATTTAGAATGTGAAATTATTACTTAGCTTCTCAGGGCTGAAATAGACGGGTTGACTCTTGAGAGGGCCAATGCAATTCTCAAGAGTGAAAATTCCTAGATTTCTGAGATGCTGACATTTGGTTCTCATTCTCCTAACATTTCAGCAAAGACAAGGTTCACAAAGTCCTATTGCTGAAAAGTCTTCCAGTCAGATTAAGATATTTAAAGTTGCATGTCTATAAAGACCAGTGTATAGAAGGTTATACAGTACATTGAATGTTACCGAATGTTGTTAACACCTTGTGTGCAATCAGAAAATTTTAAGCCTGGCTTTTTTTAGGTTCCCTGTTTTTCTCTCAGGTCTGCCAAGGCTGCATTTATTCCCCTGCTCATTCTCACAGTCACTATTGGTTTTCTTTAAATTAGTTGGCAATGGATGAGATATCAGAAAACTAGAAAAGGTAAAATATAGTGACTCTCTTTTAAATAGCAATGAAAAGAACCAAAAAATTTTAGTCTAATCAGTTCAACTTCAGCTCCCAGGAATATTCTGAAGCAAGCAAACAAACACACAAAAAACCCACCCTACCATACAAACCAAAATAGGTAACTGTTCCACGTAACAGGTAACTTAATAACAGGATGTATACATAGCCAGTACAGATCTGACAGGAATAAATTATATGGCACTAATACGCTACTATAATAGACTAGGAAAGTCTGCAGACAGGAGAGTAGCAGCAGAGGCCATACTTCAGGATTTGCACAGAGTTTAAACCCTGTTTCCTGTAATATTCCCATACGGTATAGCTAAAACTGACATAAAAATGGGTGAATAAGCCTCTCCATGCAGGATTGTTATCATTGTTTCACTGCCAAAATAGAAAGGTGTATAAAATAGAGGATTGCAATGTTCTGTTCTGGGCCTGTATCTGTTCAGTGTTTCAGTGATGATCTGGGTGAGGAAACTAAGAGTATGCTTCTTAGAGGCATAAAAAATAAAACTGCAGAAGTATAATATTGGCACGAACAGATGTAAATAACTGGGAAAACAGTCTTTAAAAAAAAAAAAAAAAGAAAACAGGATGAAATTCAATAGGGACAAACCCAGGAGACCAGTAATCAACACCACAAATGCACACTGAGGAACAATTAGAGGTGGTTTTTTTTGGTGTTTTCTTTTTTCTTTCTTTCTTTTTTTTTTTTTTCGGAAGAGTACCTAGGGATTATAGTACATCAGTATAAGCCAACAATGTCATGCTGCAGAGACAGGATAAACATGATGCAGAGATGGGTAAGCAGGCATGAGACACATGATAAGATCATGCAGTTATGTTCAGCACCAGTGAGGCCTCAGCTGGTACACTCTCTCCAGTTTTGTGCTTTGTATTTCAAGAAGTCTGTAGACTACTGTGGAAAGAGCTTGTTGGAGAACAACAATAAAAAACACCTCTGAGAATGGGCTGAGACTTAGGAGTGACTAGCTAACAGAAGAGAACACCGAAGGCATGATCAATGCTTGATAAAAGTCTTCACAAGCACCGAAGGCTGCTACAGAGAACAAATAATCCATTCACCATGTCTGTTGTGGACAGGACAAGAATTAACAGCTTTAAATAGCAGCAAGAAAAATTCAAGTTACTTATTATGGGGAAAATACTTCTTGATGGTAAACGAAGATAGGAATTTCCTAGAGAGGTCACGGAGACCTCTTAACAATTAGAAATTGTTAAGGAGTGGATATACCTATATCTGTCAGGAATGAAGTAAGTGTAATTAGGAGATGGACTAGATGACCTTTTTGAGATTTCTTTCAATCTCTTTTTTATAGTTCCACGATTAAGTATAATTAGAAAGATATTTCAGAATCTCTCTACTCTTATTGTTAGTAAAAGAATTTATCTCGGGAATTTGTAGAGGTAGAAAAGTTTTTATAATGGCTGTGGAGGACCTTTTATTTGTTTTCTGGTGTGCCTTAAGTATACAGTATGTTAGTGCAGAGTAGGTTGCATTATATTATTCTGAGAAATTAAAGTTAATGGGCCCAGCTTGGGGAATATGGTACAATATAATGAAAAGTCAAATCTTACGGGCTGTTACTTCTGCAAAGGAGACCAATGCTATAAATAAAGCATTTCAAAATGCCACCAGAATTAATTTTCACCAGTAATAAACCTCTCCTAAATTACTGAAACCAAAGTGAGCATTCTTCCCAGCAAAGCACTTCTAGATACCACAGATCACTTATATATTGTGTATGCCTCCTTTTCTTTCCCCACCTTCACTTCATAGCTTTGTGAGCCAGTCTTTTCTTGCATGGCTCCCACCTCAGAAAAATACAGATAATGGCACTTTGTTTCACAGTTATGTCGTGAAGTAAGTAAATAAATTCAAGATTGTGAGGTCTGGAATACAGACCATGCTGTATTGATGATAAATGTTTCATACCACTCTTCCATTTATAGGTAACCTCTGCATCTTGGGCAGTGCAGAGTACAGAGACAACCAGCTGTCAGCTTCATGCTTTGGCAGCAGCCTTAGGGCAGACCTGTGGACATCTAATGGTGCTTTCTGCTTGAAGACTGTCACTTCTCTTCCTTCTCCATAGGAGAGGTCCTATACAGCTCTAAATTTGGGGGTTCCATGCAGTCCCAAACAGATGTGATTGATTAGAATAAATAAACTGGTTCATGAATCTCCTTTAAACTCTCAGAAGCTGTTCCATACAGATGGATACTATACAAGAGACTTTACATATCATCTGAGTGTGAGAAAAAAACACTTTTCTATTCAGTTAGGCTTTTTCTGAGTTTTGTAAATATTGTATGTGTGTGAGGTGAGGAAAAGAGAACAGGATGAAAAAAGAGGGAGAGAACGTAGCAAAATAGACCTGGTATGCCAAAATGAGAAAGATCCTGTTATTCTTTTCTTTGATCAAGCCACTGGCCACAGAAAAATGGCCAAAAGAAGTTACATATGCCAAAGTCAACTCCAGCTTATGTTCTTTATAGCCATTTGATCTTTTATCTGCCAACTTCCTCCCATTTTCCCCAATTGTGTCCACATTTAATATTATTTTAGCCATTAAAATGTGGTTTCTACTTAGTTTAAGACTTCTGTGCAACAAACGTTTTATTCTTCCACTGCAATATAGTAGAGAAATGAAATGCCATTTATGCAATACAAATGATACTCTATTGAACATATACTACCAATAAAAACTTCTAATCACTAAAAGTGTTTCTTTTTTGGCCATTTATATAGATTTAGATAGGCTTAATTTCATTTTTGGTCTAAAACCGCACCATGAAAGGGTTATTTCTAATTAATAAAAACTGAACTGTGTACATCATTATTTTTAAAGAGATCTTTGATTTATTATATTGTTTACATGGTTGCTGAAAAAATACTGCTGAGTTTGACCATAGCTAATTTAGGAGAAAGAAAGTTTCTGTGGCTGTATTGTAGGAACTGATAAAATGCAAGGAAAGGGACCTCCTACACTGAGAATCTGACTGTAAATCTAACTAGTTTATGAGTAGAAAATACCCAAATAATTGTTCTGCTCGGAGGTGCTAAGCACCTGTAGCAGCTGTGGACTGTAATTGGCCTTGTCGACACTCATAACTTCTGAACATTTGGATTGTATAACTCACACATCCTGGCATTCTAGAAAACGGACAAGTCCAGGTGGTGCTGATCTGGGGGCAAAGCAGCAGAACTCTCTGGATATCAACCTGGTTTGATAAGCACCATCTTCACTTTCCCATCTGGAAAAAAAAAAAAAAAAGAGGTGGGGCGGATTTATAACTAAACTTCTGAACTGGGAAGAAAAGTACTGTTCTACTTTCAGTCTTCCCTCAGACTGCCTACCACACCGAAATTATCATTGTACTACAAGCAAACTATTATGAAGAGAAATGGAGATCACATTATTTTAAAGACCTATATTAATGTTTTGTGTTATTGTTGTTGGCTTTGGCTGTTTTAATTCCCATGGTCATGAGAAGTACCAGAGGATCTTGTGAGAAGTATGCTGCCTGCAAGCCACTGGCTAGGATTCACAGACGCTGTGAGACCACCAAGAGAATTAAATGCTACAGCTGAATACTATGTGTTTCCAGTAAGACTGCTTCCCCATGTGCATGTAGCATTCAGTAAAAATGAAACCATAGGTGGTGTAGAAATCACAATCATGGTGTTAAGTGGGAAATATGCAAATGACTCAGGGAGTCAAAATGCAAACCTCTGTAAAAATAACCGCATCTTACAACAAGATGTAGAGTGGCTCCCATCTACCTGGAGCATCAGCACAGCTCCTGATGACTTTTAATATCGTCCTTCAGGCTGACGTTAACTGTGAGGTGAGTAACCATCACCTGAGTCCGCTGTAATTTTTCTACTGCTTTCTGGCACGCGTTCAGTAGCGCACTTTGGCCACCAGGAGCCATTTGGCATCACAGCCAGTGCCAGGTCTTCTGTGGATTCTTCCTTTACACCGATACGCGGTTTGGGGCTTAAACTGTTTGTTAAGTGATGGGAACTACGCTGTGGTAAAAACTAGCACTTCATACAGAATCAATTGTCCACCATTAGGCCAGCCCTGGGGCTCTAGCGTGTAGTTTAACACAATTATGCCCCAAGGTCAGGGATTTGTAACATTTTTTTTACTTAGAGGATACCATAATGTGAGGTAATTTCTCTGTCTGAGCCTCAGTACCGAAAAGCCACGAAGGTGAAAGCCGTCATCATGTGGAGATGTGTCAGCTTCGCAGGACGGATGCCATTTCCAATACACGCTGACCAACACACGCCGATTCAAACGAAACAAAGGTGTGTTTGTGTCTGCTGCACACACAGACGTGTTGGCTTTGTGTGTGCGTGTTTGGGGGGGGAAGTTAATCAGGGCTAATTTTCAGGATCGCGACCCCGGAGCGCCCTTTCCTTCACCCAGCACCCTGAGGGCGGGCAGCGCGGCCCCTCCGCCCAGGGGCCGCTCACCTCACGGCGGGGCCTGCCCGGGCGAGGGGCGGCCTCGGGGCGGGCAGGGCGGCGGCGGATCTCCCGGAGCCCCTCACACACGGACCGGGCCTGCCACGGGGACCGCCACAAGCCCCGACCCCGCCGGGCTGCCGCCGCCATCGCCTGCGCGGCGCTCGGGGGCGGCATCTCCCCACCCCTCCCTCCCCTCCGCCCCCTCCTCCCGGGCCGCGGACGGGGATATCCCCGGCCCCTCCCCGGCGGGCCGGCGGCGGCCCCATGGAGGCGGGGATGCTGTGCGGGCTGCGGGCGGGCTGGGGGCGCCGCCGAGCCGCGGACGCCGCCGGCCCGGGGCCGCGCACACTCGGCGGGGAGCCGGAGGCAGAGGCGGGCGCGGGCGGCGGCGCCAGGGCCGGGACTCTGGCAGGCGGCGGCGGCTGGGATGAGGCGGGGGGGCGGCTGTGGGGGCAGATAGCGTCCCGCGGGGAGGCGGCCGAGTGGGGCTCGGAGCGGCGGCGGGGGCCGCCCGGCAGCGCCATGGCGGCTCAGTGCGACCCGCTGAGCGGGTACCTGCAGCAGCCGCTCTCCGACCCGGGCTCCAACAGCGAGCGCAGCACCGACTCGCCCGTGCCCGGCTCCGAGGAGGACTCGGCCGGCCCGCCGCGGCCCCTGCACAGCCCGGAGTGGGGCGAGGAGCGATTCCGGGTGGACAGGAAGAAACTGGAGGCCATGCTCCAAGGTGAGGGCGGGGAGAGGCGCCGGGGGGCGCGGGGTGGCCGCGGGGCCGGTCGGCGGGCTGCCCCCGGAGCCGAGCGGAGCCGGGCGCCCGGTGCCGCCCCGTCCCGGCCGGGCGGGCAGAGCAGGACCCTGCGGGGCCGAGGGCGGTGGGCAGGAGGTGCCGGCTCCGTCGGGGTGCCTCGGGCTCTCCGCTTTCTAGGAACGGCCCGAGGAGGCCGCCGTGCCGGGGGAGCATCCCCTGGACGCGGGGCCGGCGGCACTCGGGTTTCCAGCGCGTTTGACTTTTATTTTCGTCCCTCCTCGAGGCTGCGTGCTTTGTCGCAGTAACTTCTGAAGGGTCTGCCCCTGGGTGGAAGCTGCATGGGCGGCTTTGGACGAATAGTTTGGGGATGGCGCTGAGCGGTTCAGCTTTTGGACGGAAGGCGCCGTGGCGGTGGCTGAGGGAGGGCAGGGGCGAGCTGTGGTACCTCGGTGCTGCGGGGGGGTGAGCTGCGGGAAGTGTCAAAACAGAACCAAACCCTGAGAAATATTTCGCTGTTTCTGACGTGGAAGGGGCTTCGTTGGGCGGCTGGGAGCTGTGAGTGCCTGGCTCTGCCCTGCCAGGGGAGAGAAGGGTGCCGGGGCTCCCCGAGGAGCAGCGGGCGAGTTGGCTCGGCCACCGAAAGCCTGAGCTCTGGCTCGGTGACCGCGGCCTCTGGAATTTTTTAAAATGAGATTCTGTCCCCTGGGGGTGGGTTAATCTGTAATCAGCTAATACTGTGGAACTGGTAGAGAAACCTCATTATGTAATGCAAGTAAAGAGTAAGGACTTCTGAGAAAAGCCTGTCCTAAGCAGAAACCGCTTATAAAGATGCGCTCATCAGGAGCCTCTCAGACTTAAGAGGCCCATGGATATTGAGAAGAAAAAGTATTTGCGTGTATGAAGAGGCAGGGAAAAGGGTCAAAAGTTACAAAGTGCCGCAAGAAGACCAACGGTTGCTTTAACATTTTCCTCTACTAGTGAAATAAATTTCCATTTTCTCATCCCGCGCACAGTCTGTCTTTCTGCTGCCTGAGGTAGTGAGCGTGTGAGGGTAAACAGAGCTCCTGAGCAGAACCCAAGGCCTGTGTAGGTTGGGGCGTCCAGCAGGAGCCAGTGGCAAATGAGGCACTCCTTGCTTGCTCCTGTTTTTGTTTTTTTTTCATCTCCTCATAAGAGGTGAGTAAGAAGCCTGACAGCACACTGAGTAAGTGCGGGCAGAATGCTGCGTGTGTTTGGGGGAGATGCTCTGTGTCCATCGCAGACATACATGCTTCAGAAGGTGGTTTGAGGGATTTTTGCATCTGTTTGCTTGTTTTTTGTGTGTGAAGAAAAGCACATGTTGAATGCAGCATCATCTGATTTATTAATTTAGAGTGAAAACCTAAACTTAATGCAAAAAACAGATTTATTAGGAAATATAAAAGAGGCAAACAATAGTTCGTTCTATCAGAAAACGCCAAACTGTTTGTTAAACATTTGCTTTCAGTCTTCCTCTCGTTACTATACAAATTTTTTACCTTATGTCTTGACTTCGTTCCAAGGGAGGTTTTACTTCTCCTTTTTTTGTAGAGGAATAAATGAAGTACTGAGCA
Source organism: Anser brachyrhynchus (assembly GCF_964034855.1). Lineage (NCBI taxonomy): Eukaryota > Metazoa > Chordata > Aves > Anseriformes > Anatidae > Anser > Anser brachyrhynchus. Next base: position 16,180,169 of record NC_137700.1, read on the forward strand.
ATGTTGCCAGTCACACGGGATGTTGTGAAGCCAGGTCTGTAAATGGTACCCAGAAGTTGCAGGTCAGTCACGTTACTGATTACAAGCCACAGTTGAATTTTTTTGAGCTTTTTTTTTTTGTGGCCATCTTTTGGAAGCATAGACTTTGACTCACCCCTTGGAGGAAAGGAATGGTGGAAGAGAATCTGTATGCTATCTTCAAAAATTCAGGAACTCTTATTGGAGAACTCATAGGGTCATGTTTCCTATTGTTTCTAATTCTGTGTTTTTCACTGGAAGATCTTAATGTGAAGAAATGACACTGCAGAAGGGAGTCATCTTTGTAGTCTTCAGTGGCCATGGCCAGATTTTTGATTTCCAACAGTTAACAAATCTTTTGCCTTTTTTTTTTAATCTGAGCTGGTGTAAATACAGTTTCTTGCTCATATTGGATCTACTCTTTTGGTTTGACCAGCTCTTAGAGAGCAGGTTTATGCTCATGAAAGTTACTTTTTAAATTATTTTAAAATATATGGCTTGTTCAGGCGTTCACAGTAGCTTTTTTATGTTATGTGAATGTGCAAATGCAACATTTTGAGTTAAGTTGTCATTAAAGCCAAGTTTTAAACAGCATCTATTGAAGAAACCTGTCAGATGTTCTCCTTGCTCAGGGAACCCTTGGTGATTTTCTTGTTTGTTTGTTTTTTTCTACTAGTTAATATCTGCTGTTCACTATACTGATGAAGAAATATACAAAGGGGTAAGCAGTAGAAAGAAATAGAAGAAGCTTACTGTTAGGCTTTGTGTTTCTGCTGTTTATTGAATTCTATTATTGCCTTACTAAATTTTATACATATTTCTGCCATGATTCTTACTCATCTTTTCTGCGCTTGATATTTTATGCATAGTTTCTCATGGGATGATGCTGGCTTCTGCGAAACTGACCTGGCGTAGCAGACTTTTTATCTAGCTCATGGGTGGGACTGGGGGCTTGGGTACTATAATGTCACACACACAATCCACAGATGGAGCAAGTGCTGTGGCAAGGCAAAGGTAGCTCTCTATAGACAAGCTATTGGTATGGCCCTTTTGCTACCACCAATCACTTTTGAAGCAGAAATCAAGTCTGAACTGAGGTGGCAGAAAGCACTGGTAAAAGTGAGGGTGCTGCTTGTACATTTTTTTCCCACTTTAAAATAGTTGGTTTAGTATTTTTCATGTTCCAAAGTTGGATTCTGAATAGCCTTAAGGTACGTATATTAAATGAAAGGCAGAGGGAGCCTCTCACATTTTATCTTTCTGTTTGGTATATCAGAAAAGCCAAAAGCTGTGGTGAGAACTTTGAATGTAAGGTTTTTTTATATATTAAAAAAAAAAGTCAAGCTATCTTGTATTAGTGTTTTAGTACTTGATCACAGGTGAGGGGAATAATGGCCCACAAGTCTGAGTCTTTACAGTGGGATGCGTACTATCTTATGGTGCATGTCCTCATCAGAGTTTGTTGGTGAACAGATCTCTTCAGAGTTGAGAAACTTTTTTTTTTTTTTCGGGAAACAAATTGGAATAAAAAAGATCAGCTATTCTTCTCAGTAGTCACAGCTTATTAGAAGAAAATATTTCATAGTACCCGTATTAATCATAGCTGCTGTGTACTAACCTCTGGTGAACACTCAGGTGACTTAATACTGTGGAATAACTTACTTTGTGATTGAGTGACTGTTACCTTAGCAGCTGAGTGTCATTGCAAAAATAAAAACCATGAAACTTGGAAAAGCTGTCAAAAAAGCTACAATCTAACAACTAATGCAGCAGCCATCAAAAGACTTACAAGTTAGCCATGCACTGTTGAATAGGAGAGGAGGGTAAAAAAGGCAACACCTTTCTCCTGCGTGGCATCTTTTTCTTGGCTACAAAGTGTTTTGCCAGTCTTTTATTTACAAAAAAATCCTTTTTGCTATGACATATTCTTTAACAGACATAGGGGGGTTTGGTGGGATGTATGTACAGTGCATGTTTAAATGCTTTAATTTTATAGTGCTCTTTCACACAATATTACTTGGGCCAAAAAAAATCACATTTTTTTTAAGAGAAGCCTAACTGTAGCAGTGATGAAGATGCCATATTACACATCTCTGCTTAAAACAAGACCAAGTGTGTGTGCCTGTCAGAATTCTGCTTTTTTAAACACATCTTTCGTTCTGGGGACTCTTTGGATAACTTTAATTTCAGTACCTAGAGAGTCTTTTAGTGAGGTAATTGTATTCTTCTCAGTTATTGATAAATGAACACCTGAAGAGAAGCACAGAACTAGATGCTTAGAAAACTATGATGGGTACCCAGCACCACAAATGCTCCATCAGTTGTTGGGCATGTGCTCCAGAGAAGGTTGTCGATACCCAGTGAGAATCTTGGCCTGCGCTGATTTAGTGCTGGTTAATTCTGTCATGTGCTAACTGAAGTAGGTCAACATTTATAGGAATCTACCGTATGTAAATGAATATAGACACGACTCTTATTGCTCCCTTTGTTTTTGTGCTCTTTGCCTGTGGTTTGGCATTGTAAAAACACTCAAGTGGTCATTTTTCACCAAAACAAGTCCTGTTCCTCTTTGATGGGAGGGACATAAATACTTGGGCAACTTCATTTGGTCCATCTAATCGAAGTGAACTGTACCTCGTTACTGTAAATCTACTGGAAATCACTCCTTAATTCCTTTGCCCAAAGCGCACTGTTGAGGTCGTTGCCTGATGCTAAGACTGCTTAGGCAATACCTGCCTCCGATGCCTGAATGATAACCAATTTATTTCCTGTTTGCTGATCTGTCAGGTGAAACTTTCTGCGTTTAAACAAGCGTGTTTTCCCAATTTAATGCATAACTAGGTGGGAAAGTGTACTTATAATACCTTTCTTAGACTAGTTTGTGTCAGCTACAGAGAATGACGGATCAATGTCTGACAGATAAAGCTGGGGGGGGCTGGAGAAAAAAACCCTTGATATTTCCATCTTCAGCACATTCAATGTTCTATGAAAACTGGGCCTCTGCTGAGACTTTGCTACAAACAATAGTTCTATTAGTGGCTGAAGATGCAACTTAATAGATTTTGAGCAGTTCAGCTGCTTTATAGGCAATCTCAGCTTAAATAGGGTGGTCCTGACTGGTGGTTTCTGTGTGGGGATGGTAACCTTGACCGGTGTGTTAAATATGTTGGTATTTGTTTGTATGGCTTAGCAGGAGTTACTGCTTCCTTGCTGGATTTTTGTGTGATGATGGCAGAAGTCTGTATGATAAAACTAAGTGTACAGTGCTCATTTGAATAGTATACCTTACTTATGAATGAAGTTGCAAATACTTAGCGTTGTTGACTTTTACTTCTGTTTAAAGTTCCCTGTGTGCCTGTTGGAGCTGTAAGAGGTATGTTGTGTTTTCCTTCACCAGTTTCTTACTGAAATAACTTCGCAAACTCTAATTTTAGTAGGCTCTAAACAAAGTTTCTCTTCCTAGAGAAAGAAAATGTTTTTTTTTTTCTACTGAACTATGTATGAGATTTCTGTTCATGTTTTTCTATTTGTTGTTGTAGTTTATCAGCGTAGCCTGGACAAGAACATTGTTGTGGGGTAACGGGAACCTTTCTAACAGCATTTACATTTGGTGTTTAACTTACATGTAGCAGGAAAAATAAGTTCCATTTCTTTGTCAGGCTTTCAAATCCCCAAAGTGATGAATAGTCTATTTCTACAAAAATAAATATATGAAATGAATTTGTGTGACTTGTAGTTTAAAAATGTTCTTGCATTCCATTGTTAACAATTGTAATAATACCACTTTCTCAAGTTTCAGTGTTTTTTAAGTAGTACAACGGACTATCATGGTTTGGCATGAACTCCTAAGTTAAGTATTGCTGGCTTGCACATTCCTGTTGGTTATATTGTAATCTTTACCTCCATTGGAAAATATGTCCTATTTTGAGTACTTATTCCAGGCTTTTGGCTTTATGCCTGTCAAACAATGAAACATGCTAGTTTTTCTTTAATTTCAGCCCTCTGTGTTGAAGAACTAATCGTTTGTTGTTTTTTTTTACAATAATACCTCTTACTGGGAAGGCGTAGTGCTGCCTGTTTTTTACTTTGAGCATAAAAACTGACTACATGTGAATTGGACTTGGGATAGCTTATTAATTGTGTGTACGTTTTGTAGCTGAAGGAGCGAGTGCTTGATTTAAGGATTTCTTCCTTAAGCCTCTACCTGTTAATCAGTGGTAGTTTTCAGAATGATTTTGTGTTAAGCAGCAAAAAACATTTTTTGAGCATACTGGGAAGTCTTGCTCAGTGTCTGGTTTTGTTTATAACTAGGCTTTCATGTATCCAGTTCAGATCAGGATGACCGCTTTGCATGGGGTAATGTAACTCTTCATGTTTCACTGACTTTTATAGCTGATTTATGTAAAGACTTCTGCAGTGATATCCTCTTTACTGGAGTAGGAATATAAAATTTCCTAAGAAATGTTTCCTGTTAAAGGTTCATTGATATTGTGAAGGAATGTTTTCTCAAAAGACTGACGAGAAATACATATCTGAACTTTAAGGGTAAGCAAGTGTATTTGTAGTGTCAGCCACAGATAGGATCTGTCTTTTCCCAGACCTGAACGAAGCAGAGCAAAATCTACAAGGAGTGATGGCTTTTGGTCATGCGTGATAGCAGCCCGCGGCCAGTTGTCCCTGTGTGGAGCTGTTGGAATGACTGCAGTCCTCACAGAAATGAGCTGCATTGCTTCTGCTGTTCATGTAGTTAATAGGAGCCTGGAGAATTAGGGTATTCACCAAGTTCTCCCATGTTTATATCTACTAGTGTAGTTTTTTGGATACTGGGGGGGAAAACTCTTGATGTATCTGTGAGAAAAGATGGGAGTGAGGGCTAGGGGGGCTTAAAATGAATACAGATAATACGGTATGTCTGAATGGATAAATCAATTGCCCACTAGCATAACTATGTTTAATTTCTCTGTTGAAAACTGATTTTGTGACTAGGGGTTGATGTATGCATCCCCTTTGGTCTGTCCTGACCATTATCCAGGATGTGTTGCTCTAGTGCAGTGGCAGCCAGGTCATGGGAGTCAGAAAGGCACACAAACATGTTTCATCCCTATACTGTAGTTTTGGATTTGCAAATTTGGTTGTATTGTTTCACACTATAAAAATACAGGGAATTGGTATGTATAAATATCTGTGGCACTTGGATTTTTTATGTAGGAATGCATGGGACACTTCAAATGTGTTTGTGTGGTGTGTGTAGGTAGGGGTATTCCCCTGAGCTGTTCTGGACAAGGGATGTTGAGTAGGGATCCTGACAGTTTGAATGTTATGCAATAGTCACAACATAGGAAAAATAGGAAATCTATTTTTTTAAAAAGAACAAGTGTGCGTTTGATAGAGCAGAAATCAAGATTGCAAGCTTTATGATCTAAAACAGAAGAAAAAATCTACCTGATTAAAAAAAAAAAAGCGGCCATTATTTTTATTGCATGTCAATGTGTAGTTCAACCTGATAAAATTGGATTTATCCTAGAAAGAAGTGTGTAAAAATCGTGATTCTCAGTTTTGTAGTGATGAGGTGAGATAGTCTTTTCTTGCAGAGTGGCTATGCTTCCTAACTACAAAGCTTAGCATTAATTTCAAATTTGTAATTGAGTTAAACTAAATCTTAATATTAGAGTGTAATATTAGAGCACAATATTTATTAGTGTTATGTATTGAATTAGTGTATTAATACACGTTTTTAGGTAAGTGCTTGATCAGTTGCCAGTGGAAAAAAGGGCACTTTGGAGCATGAACTGTATTCCAGGACTGATAAAATTGTGGTTGAATATTGGGATCAATTTGCCTTCCCCAGGACAGTGAGAAGCATCTGCTAGAAAAAAACTGGTCTGTACATTTAAAAGCTCTGGGAGAATTTAGATTTTTAATCTTAGGATTTCTTATGCCTGTTACTGATGCTTTTTAGTGTTATTTCAGTGAAACTTCAAATAGTTCTGGAACATGCAAAAGTTATTTAGGCTGCCTTTGCATTTTTAAGCTGTGATTCCGTTGAATAAGTAGAAAATCACTAATGCTTTATTTGCGTTCTTGTTCTATTCTTTTAGTGTGGTTACTGCTGTTTTTCAGACACCATTTTATAATTCAAAAACTGACTACCTCCCAAATGGCCAGATGCCAGCAGTTGCTTCTTTTGAGTTTGTCATGCATTTTGGGATCAGCAGCTCTATAAAGACTGTGAAATAAAGTTAACTCTTCTTAATTTTTTTTAAGTCACCCAGATTGGTATCCCCTAGAACTTAAATGGGTCAAAATCGGACCGCTATATTAAAGGCTAAGGAACATTGGAGCACATTGTGGTCACTCGAGGGGGTCACTTGCAAGGATGTATTCAGCCTGTGGTTAGCTGAAGGTCTCTTGAAGACTTCCTCAGCATGTGGTGGGTGACGTGTGTGTGGGTAGTTGTGTTGTAGCTCTTGCTCTGTCTTTAGAGAGTTACGAGTGCAGCCTACTGGATCTGTCACTGAACTGAAAGTAATCTCCTCCACTTATCTGCCTTCAGATCTTGATTAAATTGCTTTCCTTGCCCCAGTGTGTTTTGACCAGGAGCCGTTCTTGGAGGTAAGAAGATGGTCAGAATGGTGCCAGCTGCAATGTGGCCTCAGGTTCCCTGCTCCAGTGCAATTCCTGTACTACTTGCCTGTTGAGCAGGGGCCGGTATAAACCCTGTGAAAAATATTTCTTCCAAAGAAAACTTGATAAACTTATATGGAAAGCTTTCTCTCAAATATTAATTTAAGAAAATGGTGACTCCCATTCTTCCTCTTTTGGCTTTTTGCCTGTTGGGATGTGTGTAGATGCAAGTGAAGCCTGAACCTTCCATTTTTCCATTTGCTAAACTTCTCTATAGGCCAGCCCCGGGAGGCTTTGCAGAGCCTCCTTTCAATTTTCCACTAAAGCAATGCAATGTGAGTAAGGTCTGTAAGAACTGTTTTCGGGGGGGCGGGTGGGGGGGTGGCGGGGAGCAGTTATCTTTCTGCTTATACTGTTATTGTGAGGCTTGCAGTAGATAGATAGTCAAGAATTTCTTTGTTACCCTGTGGCTTCTACAAGTAGGACTTCCCCCTCTGCCACAAAAAGGCTTTTCTGTTTCGTTTGTTTTTTCTGCTCTGTCTCACTTAACATTTTCCTTAAGAAGCTATGGGATTGTCATTGTTGTAGGTCTTCTAGTCCTCCCCTGAAGTTTTCTGGCTTGCAAAGATAACTTAAGTGCCACAGGATATTTTTGCTGTAGATGCTGGAATATTACAGAGTATTGGAAGGCAGAACCTGTAAATAAAAATGAATGCCAAGGGATGAAAAAACAAATGTTTTCATTCCAGGTCATCATTGAAGTGAAATATGTAATTTGAATGTGTGTGTGTGTATATATATATATATTTAAGTCAGTGTTAGCATTTCTCACTTATTTGGTGCAAAGTATCTGTGCTAGATACTATTGATACTATTGGTGCTAGATTTATTCCCCTTATTTGTAATGAGACAACTAGCAGAATAAAACCAATAAACCAATGTGCCATTTTGTGCCTCGTGGAGGAGGCCAGATCATGTGTTTCCTCTGGTAAACTTCATTCTTGGAAAGAAATTATTCTTTATTTCCTTGTGAGGAAAACTTGCAACGTTTTTATGATGATCAGCTAAACAGTACAACACGTCTGGAAATCAGCAGTAAGCCAAGTACATCTGGCCTGAAGAAACAATGTTAATAGATAATTGGAGTTAGAAATTGGTAATACTGTGTTTTATTATAATTAAAAAAAAACACCATCCCATTTCAGCCCTTTCAAAAAGAATTGTGTGTATATATACATTTTTTTTAAGTGTAACACACACAAACATCCTGTGTTCTGTCATCACCCTGTGCTGTTAGTATGTTGCTGTATAAGACTTTACAATTTTTATTTCTACTAATGTTATGAAGTCTCATGGTGGGGTTATCAGATTTTCCAAAGTTTAAATATATTTTCACCACCTTTCCTTTCTTGCATGTAAAACAAATATGTGTGTGTGTGTGTATATTCTGCTTATGGGTGATGATACTACTTTCCTTTCTAAGCGAGGTCTGCTCCTTTTAGAAATCTTGCATTGCTGTCCTGGATTAGTGTTTTAAACTGACCTTTAAATCTTCTTCTTTCCTTATTGCTAATAGTTTTGTGTGAATGGAGGGCTTTGATTATATCTATTTTTACTGGCTCTGCTCTGTTCAGAATGAGCCTGTGATAAATTTGTAGCAGTTGAATGTATGAGACTGGTAACTTAAGACTAAGCATCTTGAGAAATGTGAAAAATGAAATCCTTAATTCCAAAATAAATATTAGGTCAATTAAGTGGTGCATTGAAGCGTTTTTATGTTCTGGAAAGCTTTAGCAGATTGATGTCTTCTGAAGATATTCTCCATGACCTTTATGGTAAGATAATTGAATTGCTTGAGGGAATATAAACTGTGATTCTGCAGACTGTGCAGAATAATTAAACCAAAAGATGTGTTGTAAGGTAGTTCCTGTACTGAACACTACACTGTACTACAAAAGCCTTGATGAGAGAAAGGTTAATCACTTAATGAAAAAATTGGAGTGTTTTGACATGAGTTGCTGCATCCTCCATTCTGCTGTGCTGCTCTGTGCGACCATCAATGGTAGATTTTTGTCACTCAAGTACAGGATACATGTGCGTGTCATCTTTACTATGATATGAAAATACTTCATTTCATTGTGATCTACTTCAGAGAACGTAAGATTTGGTTCCACTTCTGAATGTGTGGTGCATCCATGGGTGAGAAGTGCTACAGAATGGTGAATATTAAATTATGTTAAACAGCCTTTGTTTATATGCAGCCAGGGCAGTTAAAATAGCATTAGTTTTAAGAGTATGGATATGGAGCACATTTTTAAAATATTGTTTTATGTATTGGAAAGGAATCTCACTACTTTTTTTGGTAGAACAAATTTAAGTGCTGTTTTTCCTTAGTAAACTTACTTCTGGAGTGTGTGTAAAATAGCGGATAAGAAAGAATCTGTTTTTTAATCTATGCCATGTGCAGAAACAGTGAATATATTTGATCAATCTTTAGTACTTTAAAAGCAATTCCTTTCCTGAAATGTGAACATATCCTGCAGAATTCTCTCTTCTCCCTCAGTGTGGAAGACATTACCGTCGCTAGAGTCCAGAATACATGGATTTGCCATATGTGTGAAATTTTTTTAATGCACTAAACAATTGAACACATAAGGATGTTTTCTGGGTTGCTTAGCAGCAGTCAGGTTCTTTATTTTAAATGGCCTTCAGTGACATCTTTCAATTTTTTTCAGAGGTTTGGCAGAAATAAAAAGTCATTCCAGTGTTTGAAACATGAGGAATCGTTTAAGCCATGAAAAAGTAGGGTCAGTTTGTTGTAAAGTTCTGTTTATGTTTAAATATTTACCAAACTTTATATTCTGTGTTATTGTAAATATCTGGGAGTGCTGGAAGAGAATCCTGTTGGATGTTAGTATAGTTTTGAGTGATTTATCACCTGAAAGATGTAACTTTGATTACAGATCATTATATCTGAATTAAGCATTTTTAATCAGTATATATCTAGCTGGAAATGTTTTCTTCACTTACATGTGATGCTGAGTGTTGCTACTAGTGTTCTGAGTTGGGAATATGATTCAAACTAAAACTTAAAATATTAAATATACTTCTTTTTTTTTCTTTCGGGAATATCAAATGCGTATTTACAAGGGTCTTGTAATGGGGTTAGTCTCTTACTGCCGCAGAGGTGGCATTGGTGCTGCCTCACGTTCTGGCCTGAGGAGCCAGCAGCTGTGTGAGAGCAGCTTTAGCGGGTGTTACAGGGTTAGTGCTTTCAGCCTCAGGGGTGCCTTTGGTGTCTCTTCCCTGCTACCTTCTGCAGACATTTACAAGCTAAGGAGGTGTTTGTCCTCCAGAACGCTGGCCAGGCCATGGGGAAGCGTGTGGTTGGGGGGGAGGCTTGTGTGGCTGCCCCTGTAGTTTAGCCGGGAGAGTGTGAAGGCCAAATGTTTTAGGTGGATTTTTAAAGTGGGAGATCTCTTTCCCAGAAAGGGGAGCAGGTACATGGCTAAGGTGGCTATAGAAGCTGGGTAGCTTTGGAAGCGCACGGAGAAGATCTCCCCACAGTGTGGCTGCCAGACACACTACTGCTGAGCAGAGCTGTTTTCTGCACTTCTGTACAAATGTCCTTCCATGAGAAGAAAGGGGAGAACCCTCTTGGCATTTATGTTCAGCTTCCTTCCTGCAGTGTGATGAACAGGGCCACTTAAGGCTCACAGGCCTGCTGCCGCTTCACGAGCGAGAGCAGGCCGTGGGCAGGCCCGGGGAATGCCCAGTTTTCTTCCCTCCTCCCCTAGCCTGCCCTTTCAGAGGGAGCACGCATTTGGCCAATGCTGTTTTTTTTTAATGTAGGCTTTGGTGTAAATTCTTTTCTACTTATACAGGCTTCCTTGCTTTCTGTGTGATATATGGAGTAGGGAGAGCTAGTGCATGCGTCTCCTGCATGCTGGTGAGCACTACTCCAGTTGATCAGGTCTGCTTTACTGCAATGAAAACATCAGTAAGGCAGGTGTCCTTTCTCTGTTCATGGCAGTAAAGCCAATTCAGATACCTCAGTGCCTGTTGACTTCCATAATAAAAAACGGAGGAAGACCATGATGTAGAGCTGTTGGCTGTGGGTTGGCCATTTTTGGTTTGCATCATTCTACTCTAAAGAAAAAGCAAGGACCATAAAGTAGATGTTGTAATCTTGTAGGAAACCCGTGAGATTTAAAGATCATAGTTAATCAGTTTGAAGTACAGCTCCATATTCACCTTCTAAGTATCAGTATTGCACTGTTTTACAAATTGTTTTCACATTGCAAATTAATTAAAATAATTAGGAGAACGTGTTGATTTTTAAGGAATATCAATTCTGCCTGGTAGTAATGGTAAACTTCTATACAGCTTCATACTCTGCAACACCATCAAGCAACAAGAGTTCAGCATCAGCAAAAGGTAACTAGGAATGACTTACGTTTTAAAAAATAGAAAAATCTTTCATTGTGATCTCTAGTAATTCCCAAATGTTGTTGTCTTCTCCAGTGTTCTGCTCTTACGCTTTCTCTTTACTTCTGCTTCAGAAATGCAATTTATGTTTTCAGGTAGGTCTTGAGTTGAACTTGATTGCATTATAGGGATGGTATTCCCACTTTTTTTCAGGACAGAAAAGAATAAAATGCTTGTTTAGGAGGAAGATGCCTTTTAGGCAAATTATTCTGTACCTTTAATTCTTTTTTTTTTAGGTTCTCTGTTAAAGACTCTAGTACTTCCTGGTATAAATGGCAACTTAAAACCCCAAGCGGACCACAGGTCCAAACTACTGTGTTACCAAATAATTTTGCTTAAACTTGGAGTGTTTCATGACTTTCTGAGAGTAACTAGCTAATTGCTGCAAAGTAGAGCTTGGCAGCTGACTGATCATCCACGCTGAATGTACTGGGATTGTGCTAGAGCTAGCTCCTCAGTACTGTTTCTTCAGCAACATGCAGATAGTTTCTCTTTTCTGGAGAAACTTCTCTAATCTGTGATTGAGTAGACTGATGCAGATACAGCTAGAGGTGGTACACATTTCACTGTGACAGCTTAGGCAACAGAAGCAAATTTTTTTTCTGAAACACCTTAAATTTGGTGGTTATTTTTCAGCAAGTTACAGAGAAAACTTGTCTCTGTTTCTGCAAATTGGTTTTGCCAAAGCTGTGGCTTCATAGTAGCCAAGCTGTCTCATGATTTCAGGGTAGGAACTTACCGAGCTGACAAGTATTTTATGGTTAAAGCCAGCTGAACTGAAACAGGAAACTTGAATCCAACCAATATCAAAATAAAAGAAGAAAATGCAAACAGGAAATGTTGCTTTTTTTGGCAGCCTTAATAATAATGGCAGTCCTAATAATAATGGTTTGTGAACTCTAGAAATGCAGTTGACCATCCAAACTTACCTCTGTTCTTTCTAGATTTTTTTCTTTATTCACAGCTGATATTTGCAGTGTTTTTTTTTCAAATCTGATCTTTTTTGACTTTCACTCTGATCACTGCAATATTACTTACTGTGTCAACACAATTTTGGGAGCTTTGCAATGTCTATGGAAAAGAGTAATTTATAAACTTCCATGCTTGTCCTTGCAGAGCAATCCACAAGTCTTCATACAACTTAATTATATCATTGTTTTTAGTAACATGCAAAAAGAAAAAAGGCAATTTCTGGCTTAAAGGGACAGCTGAAAGAATTGAAGTAGCACTGATTTTAAACAACAGAAACAAAAGAGGTCACCAATGAAAAAGCTTGACTAGTGATAAATTATGTAAATGATGAAATTACTGTTTGTACCGTGGAAAACACCTCGCCATCAGGTCTATCTCAAGAACCAGCAGTAAAAGTGACTTGTCTCACCTAACGGGACTCTGAAGGATGAAGAATGGAAGTTCTTCTCGTGTGTTTGTGCAGGTGATATTGCGTGCAGTTGATGGTAAGACTTCTGTAACGTCCTGTGTGTTTAAGAGTAAGTAGTGCTCATGATAAGTACTGTCTTTAGAATGTGGCCAAATGAAGTGTGTATATTTTTATGTATTCTAACCATATACGTAGTTAGAATACCTGGATTTCAATATTAGGAGATGGTAGTCTGAATCTTAGTTTTGCATTATTGTATGCGGACTTGAGGTTTTTTCAACTCTAAAAATAAACTTGATTATAAAATGCTATCAACTCTGCTAACTGAGAAACTAGGAAAATTCCTATGGGTAAATTACAACGGTGGGAAGATCCAGTTAAATTAATAGTAGGACACGTTGCTTGATACTTGCCGTTTGTGAGCAGAGCTGTGTGTGCCATTTTTCTGGAGCAGGCATTAGGTAGCTGTATGCTTTTTCTGCTAGGTGGGCCCTTCCTTTTTAAGGAGGATTTTTCTGAACTTGAAACACTATCTCATGTCCACTGCATCTGCACTGTGATGGCAGAGCTGAGCATTATCCTTTCTCAATGTCTGGATGATATTAGAGAGTAAAGGCTCCTTTAAGACTTCAATGAGTAGTTATTATACAACTACCTTGTGTGGAAGCTTTTGGTATGATGCATTTGCAAGGAAATTATACTAATATAACTTACAGTACTATTATTCTTTTTCCTCCTCAAGTGCAGTCTTTTGCAGCCTTAAATTACTGTTTACTGGGCTTGAAAACTCCTGAAACATGAACTTTCCAAAACATTCAACAGAGGAAGTAGAGCAGCAAGTCCTAGCTATCTTTGCTCAATTTTCCCTTTCTGCTTAGTTTTAAAGCTAATCCATTTTAACTGCAAAAAGAATGTACTTTTTACGTTAGTTGGCTTGCGCTGCAAGAAGCTACAGCTCATGTTGTGGAACATCTTGAAGACTAAATTATTATAATGGAAGAGGAATGTTAGGAATCTTTTGTGGACAGTTTATATTTTGCCGCAGAACTTTGTGTATCTTTGCTTTGGATGGCTACAAGCAAAGGCTGTAATCACTTGTTTAGTTTTTCTGTTCCTTGGTTGTAGGTGTTTTCTGATGAGAAGGCTCCATGTTCAATTTACTTGTCTTGGGGGGGGGGGGGAATGTAGGGTTGGCAATTTAGTGAAGATGCATATTATTAAATTTATTTCTTTCAGCTAGTGGCACGTGTGCCTTTTGGTTTTTGCTCTTGGGTGATTTGGTGGCATTATTCAGCATCAGTCTAGGCTTCACCTAGATTCTAGGTTCTTAAAAACCTGTGAGAATACTGACCTGGTGTTCTCTGTACAGAGTCATTGTGGTTAAGAGTGGAAGGGCTCAATATATTGAAATGAACATATTTATAATATAAGAAGGTCATCAGTGGAGTATTTTCTTAAGTTATAAGATGGAAGACGCATTAGAGGATAAAGTCAACTTGCAGAAATTCCCAGAAGGTCAAATCTGATCCAGTTTGTGAAAGACTTTTTTCCCTCTTTTTTGATAAAACCCAGAGGAAGTAATGGTGGTCTGTAAGCTCTGAGATTCTTCTGTGATCGCGATACTTGCCTGTATGCATTGTAGTTCAGTGTTGAAAAAGAATGTAACTTAAAATAGTCATCAGAAAGAAAGTGAAGGAGTGTCTACCTTTCAAGTATACTCTTTAATAAATAAAGCACAGAATGCTGTATCTGATCTATACTCCAGGCTTCTGTTGAGGTATAAAACAGAAATCTCCTTGGCTCACAGGTGACAAAGGGTCCATTGCATTGTTATTCTCTGCAAATCTGAGTAATCTAGGTTTGCTTTATCTTAATTTCAGTTGACTGTAAAATGCTGATACGTTTCATTTTTGGATGAAGATACTACTGATGGCTATTGCTAACAAACATACGGCCATTTTTTAATAGATGGGAGCTGGTCTCCTCCACTGAAGCCTGACCCAGTGCATGCTTATGTCAGGAATGCTGATTTTGAGCTACTTTACACTGCTCTCAAGTAGACTGCTTCTTCAAGAAGGTCTGCAGTTCAGCAACCTTTGCCCACCTACAACAAAAGCGTTCTTGAATTAGACATTATGTATTCATATAATGTTCTTGTTTTCCCACATGAGCTATAGATATGATAAATGAAAATTAAAAATAACCGCATAATTAATAATTCATATGAATACAGTCATCTGTTGTGCATTGTAGAACGCAAACACAGTTCGGTACCTCTCAGGGGCAAACATGGCTCCCTGAGTAAGAGTCCTTTTTTCTCATCACATGTTTCTGTTCTTGAAAATAACTCTAACCAGTAATCATATTCTCTTCTAGTGTTCCTCAATTGTGGTTGTTGGCTATGTTGCTTTTATAAAGACTTGTAGACAATATGTTGTCTTTTGCCAGGCTTGTGTGCTATTTAAGTTGATGATTTAGGCTACTTATTTCTTGCCGTATTTTAAAATCACTTTATCAATACTTCTGTACCTGTTAAATAAAAAGCAAGATTACCTGTGGTTAGATTGCTATGGCAACAGATAATGCATAGCCTTAATCTTTACAAGTTCTTGGATAACAGTTTGATGTTTTGTTTGTCCCACAGCTATGAAGTTATTTCAGTTAATTATGACTGCTCCAAAGGACACAAATTGGCAGGTAACGGATAGCGCAAATGACAAGGTTTTAAAAATAGTCCTGATTTTTTTCTCATTGGTTCACTGACATTCCTTCCAAATGAGCACAATTTCCATGTCAGTTAGAAAGCGAGTGTTTTGGCAAATGCTTTATGCAGACATGAAGCACATGGACAATATTAATAAAAACCGGGGTATTTTGCAAGAGATACATCATGTGAAGAGATGTGTCCTGAAGCATTACATGATGTTTTCTGCATAGCATGTTCTGTAGATAATGTGGTAATAATATTCTGCGTTTTGTGATAAAGAATTAGAATTTTCTTTGTTACCCCATTACTTAAATCTGCTCCAGCTTGAAAGAGCTATAAATGTTACCAGTTACTTGTCTGTGTTTTTGCAAGTTCTGAGTGGTTGTTTTGGTTTTGTTTTGGGTTGTGTTTTGATTTTTTTTTGTTGTTCTGAGAAGTAGGCTGGTATGCTATCTGGCGACAGAGGCACTTCCCATTGTTCTTGAGACTCACTAAGCTTTTTACTTTAGTACCGAATATACGTACAAAAAAATAAATGTAGACATTGGAGACACTGTTTATACTAGTAAGTGTCATCTTAGAATATGCTAAATGCTTGTGTAGATGGGAAGTATGAATGCTTATCGTTTCATCACTAATTGTGGGATACATGTACCTTGCACTAATCAGCAGACACTTTGAAATGCTAAGTCATGTTCAAGATCACTTATAAACATTCATGATATATTAAAACTTTCTCATACAGGTTAGGATTTGATTAGCTTTCCTATTTCTCCTGTATGAGTTACTCATTACTGTGTAGACCCTAAAAGAGGAGTTGATATAAAACAGTAGAAACATACTCACATGAACCTTTTCTAAAAGGATCTGAGTTGAAAATACAGAGCAGAAATGGTAAAAATTATTCCTGAAAACAGCATTACATTGTCAGCTGCACTAACATCGTGCTGCTTAATATTGTTTTTGTTTGCAAAAATGCAGTATTTCTTCAGCTAAAGCTCCCACACAGAAACTGGAGGCAGAAGTAGGCCAAATATTAGTTCCTTACTCTTTATCGTTTGTTTTTCTAGATTTTGGCAGAAATCACACATTCTTTGTTTTAATTTTTCACTTCCCCACGCTTGACATTTTATATCCTTTAAGTTTACAAGTTTCTTTTCAGTTTATTTTGCATGAACTTAAAAGTTTTTGGTATTAGTCCCGCTTAGAAGATCTGATATTTTTTTGAGGCTTAAAAAATGGAAATGAGAAACTTTAGTATCAGAAATGCTGAAGGTAACTAGATCAAGTGAGTTGTGTAATTCAGAATTAGTTGTCTAACCACAAAACAATGCTTTCTTGTTTTCTTGGAGTCATTAGTTTAACTTCAGCATTTCCTGCCCTGTATCGCAGCTTTGTGTAAATAGTATTGTATAATTTCTCTGGCTTCTATTTATTTCTTGTAAACAACAGCTTTAGAAACAGCTTTGTGTCCATAAAAATATAAATTAGCTAGCAGGGGCCTATGTACTACTCATCTGCTGGACTGCGTGCTGTGGGCACTGATTTGCTTGCAGTAATGGATTTGGGGCCTGCTTGCGTAGGCAGCATAATGTCAGAACAACTCTCTACTTGTGTTTTCAACACCTTGCTCAGTTGAATAAGCTTTGAATAAAAGATTCACCAATTCAAACAGTGGTTTTCAAATTTTGTTAGGCCTATTCATAAGTGGTGTTTAGTTAGAACCTAGTTGAATGCGTTGGTGTGCAGTATTCCCTTTGATGGCTCAGCCTTGTACATCTGAAACTAGAGGTTTAAGATGGTTTCCTGAAAACTGAAAAGTGCAAACAAATTTTTCTGCATAGGTGTATATGTATTCTGCAAAGATAGATCTGCTGTGAGGGTTGGGCAGGCAGGGGAAAGCTTTGTGTTTCTATATATCTCCTAAGTAGCCACCATATGTAGTTTGGAAGCTGAGAAAAATTGTATAAATAAAATAAGACACAAAATTGGCAGCAGCATGCTTATGTATTTGTGGCTCAATAATATGTGTGGGGTTTGATGGTTGAGCTATAAAATTGGTGATAATATGAGCAATCTATAGCAATAATTTTTGATAAAAAATTGAAAAACTTGCGTCCTTGATTTGAGTTTTTGTTGTCTTGAGATCAACTTGAATGTGGGAGGAATCGCAATATGAAAATACATACATCAGTGCTGTATGGTGAACGGAACAGGTAAAACTACTTAAATGTAAAACATCAGCTTTCCACCATCCATACGTAGTCTCAGCAACGTGTGCTTCCAGCACGTTCATTCAACTTCCAAAAAGAGATTTGGGGTATTCCTGAGATACAAGTTTCAATGGTAAATAATTCTTATACCAAGTTCATAGAACAAAAAGATGAGGAAAGGATTTTTTTACTGTTTATTTTTTTACTTGTATTTTATTTTGTGTGATGACCAGAAGCTTCAGGCCTGTAGGGCTGATCAGCTCAGGCTGTACATCAACCTTTGCCAGTGATAACGGCGTAACTGTCTTTCATGTGAAAATAGCTTTAGGAAGGCTTTCTTGCTTTTAAGTCCCTTGTCTGTTTTCTGAGCAGCAGACATTTCATTTGGCTTGAATAGACTTAAGTCTATATAAAAGGCCAGTGGTTTTACTACCTTTTCTCTTTTGCATCCCCTAATGGGGATGCCCTGAGCAAACAACAGCAAGCATAAAATGAGACAATTGGTGCTTCATCAGGCCCTGAGTTTATCAACCATTTTCTGTGTTTGTGTGTCAGGAACATTCTGCTACATTAAAATTTGCTTTTTGTTTTTTGTTTTTTTAAACCTTTGGTGGATAACTAGGTTGGGCTCTTCCTGTGTCCCCTCTGTAATCTACAGAATCAGCGCCAGTTCGCAATACTTGAGCATCCATGGTGGTACTTTGGGTTCCAAGGCAGTCTGAAGAAGCTTGTGGATTTTGTATGATGTAGGACATAAAAGCTTTAAACTGAGCAGTTACCAGTGAAACTGTACTGGCATATGCTGCTTTGCTTGTTTGTATGATTTGAAATTCTGCTTTTATTATTCCACCCTTACAGTCAGTTTGGTAGGTTTCTGAAACAGCATTTAGTAAAATGAAAGCAATACACAATAACAAATGCGGTCTACATCTTCCAGCACAGCCTGATTTGAGCCTGTATGGGTGCTAGGCTTGCTGCTAAATTTTACCACTCCAATGTAAAACAGCACAGGCTTTTACCTTATTTTATACTCTATAAATTGTAATTATACAATGTGGCATTCTTTCTTCACTCTGAGTTTGTATGTTTTTATCTATTTATATACACACACAAACAATCATTTGTTTTCTTCAGCATCTGCATGTAGCAGTTCTGTTTTTTAATATGGGAACTGGTCATAGGGGAAAAAAATACGTAGATGTTGAAAATGTGGACATAAAAACAGCTGTGAAAATAAAACTCTTAAAACTCTTTCACCTTTACCAGAAAGGTCTAGACTTTTGTTGTGCTTTGATCTTCTTACCTAAACAATTACTTCATTTCCTTGGTTTCTTAAAAGAAGAAAGACCTTGATGCTGGGAGTAAACTGTAGTTTGGCGAACATAACTTAGGTTTTTTATAGGTTTTTATACTGATACATAATTTAGATTCTTTGCCTATCTAATGTACGGGAAAAGAGGTAACAAATTAGTGAGTGCTTTGTTGCAGTGCTCCATTGCTCTAAACTTGAAGTATGGGTTAGTTTCTCATTTGCTATGCCCTGACCCTTAAACATATCATTTGGGGAGATCCATCCCACTACCTTACACATGTAACTTGCCTTACACAGACAACAACTTTGCAACTTCTATTGCATGTTGAAGTTAGTTCCTCTAGGTTGCAGAGCACAGACCAAAAAAAAAAAAAAATCAATTTATTCTTGAATGAAACAGACCAACTTATTTTATTCAAATGTAATCTGGTTTATGGCAATATCTTAGAACAAACCAGACTGGAACACAATTTTTTTTGAAGATGTGAACTGTACGTAATGAGACATGAAGTGCATTGCTGTAAGTTGGCTTACATGTTAAAATGCAATTTTTACCTTCTCTGAAGTTTGAGGTTTCATACTTTCTCCATTCAGTTTCTCCATTGAATTAACGAAGTACTGCGCTGCAGTACTTGTGCCTGTACTTACATACATCTGAATACATCAGTATCTCAAGACATTAGATGCTTTTTTTCTTGATTTGTTTTTAATCTGTTGTCCTTTGCTACTTTATACAAATGTATAGCCCAGTTATGTTTTATATAAAGTACGTTTAAGTGGGTTTACTTTCTTCTGCATGTAAGCTTAGGCTTCTGTTTTTTCTTGCAGGAGAAAAAGTGACGAAAGGATCTGATTTACGGGATGCTCAGAGTAACAGTTGATAACAAATGGTCCCGGCTTCAGTTGTAGTGTCAGTAGTGTAATACATTGTAAACCTAATACGGAAGAGAGACAGTCTTATACTGAACTTTATCATGTTATTCTAAATTTTACGGCCCCCATCTAGAATTATTAAAGTCACATGCCTTACTTCCTGTTTTTAAATAATTTTTATGCTTGTTTATTAAGTAGAATTTTATAGGCTTCTACTACATTTAATAATTAGAAGGACTTATTTTAATGATGCCAATTATATATGGTACGATAGGTGGTGAACACCTTACCTCAGTGCCAAATACTTCATAAGGAGTCTTGGGATGTGAGGCAAAAACCAAGAAGGATGTGTGGCTGGTATCCATGAACGAACTTAGATCTGAGGTGATGCATCATGGTTCAAACCATCTGATTAATGCAAACTAGGAAAGGGCAGACATTCAGAATGCTGAGCTAAAGGGAAAATGTGACAGCAAACTGTTGGGGTGCTTGGATTTGTGAGTGTGGTTTTGTCATATGAGGTGTTACAACAACCTGTGTACTCCTGCAGAAACACAAGGTTAGAAATCTTGCAAAGGACTCATAATGTGCATTCTTGAAAAACTCGGGGACGTTTTTATTTATTTTGATACAGAGACAAAAAGAAAGTGTTTTTGAACAAAAAGGGAACTGTTTGTGTTTTATTCTCCAAATGTTCCGGTTATCTCCACGACGCTGGAGAGCATGTGGCTGGTTGGCTTTTAGAAAGGGAAGAGACCTCTTAATTCCGAATAATGTTTTTTGTCCTTGTCCCTGGGTACTTGCAGAATCCTTTAGCATAATGGTGGCAGATAAGCACAGTGTTTCTTTACTGATGAAAAGGCTTTTTTTTCCTTGTAGCTCAGTATGTAACCTGCATTGCAACAGACTTGAGCTGGTTTCCTGTATAAAGCTTTGTCTTTGACTTAATCTTGGCTTCCATCCTGCAACTCCACATCTGTGAATGACTCATAAGAAGCAGAGCCATCAGAAAAATATTGTGTACATTTTTATCCAAATCTGTAGGGTTTTTGTTTCTAATTTTTTTACAGCCTCACTGCATTCTTCTCTCCTATGCAATGAATCATACAGTATCTGTGTATATACCTGACAAGAGAAGTGCTTGTGCATAGAGAGAAAGTTGAACACTAAACAAATAGAAAGAATATCCCTAGTCATCAATCTGGTGAGAGCAGAGCTTTTGTATTTGGCAATTATCCTCTGTCAATCCCTGGGGCACTTCTGAAATGATTATATATATATATATATATATATAGTATATATAATTTTTTTTTCCTCCTGTAAACAGCAAGTTCTGTTAAATGGAGACTGTGGCTCGGGGGCAGAATCAGATCTGTCAGTCACTGGCAGCAGGAGAGGCTCTGCCTCCAGAGGCACTCAAGACTTTCCTGTCTTTACAGCATCCAGCAATTGAGGGAAGCAGCTCTGCTGCAGAGCTTTTTTTAGAAAAATAGCAAGCTTTATGTCTCCTACTTCTTACTCTTGCACTTACCTGTAAGTCTTGGTTCCAAGCATGTGACAACACGGGGGCTCTACCGGGGTCCTGTTCCTCCCAGGAAGTGTTTGGTGGCTGGGCTTCAGGGAAGAGGAAGGATGCTAGAGCCTGAAAGACAGGTCTTTTTCTTCATCTTTGCTCTCCCCATCTCTGTAGGTGGAAAAGCAGCCCTCACATTCAGCACGGGTTGGGTGCGTGTGGGCTCATAGACCAGTAAGGGAATCAGCTGATAGGCAACGTGAAAGCGGTGCTGGAAGGGCTTAACCTGACTGCATTGTTTTGAGCTCTTCCCTTGTGTCAGGGAGTAGGCATACAGTAATGGAAAAACAAGTTGCCAGGATAAATAGCTTTTCGTTTCTCTTAGAAGTATTTTATAACAGCCATGGGTCCTGTGGGATGTTGGTGAGATTTTCCTACGGCTACCAGAGCAGCCCTTCTCCAGCTGTCTCCTCCAGAACTACCTCTCTTCGGATCATGGGTCAAGGGAATTGATATTATTTTGGCAGTGTGTGGTGTGGGAGAGCATCGTTCTTGTTGACTTCATGTCTGGCCACTGACTGGTGCTGTCAGTTTTGTGCCTACAAAGCATTTGGGATGAGTTCATGTGATGTGCAAACTTTTTTTGCCAGCCTATCACTTTGACCACAGGCTCCCAAATTTTCTAAAAGACTGAATTGCAGAAAGGCCCTTTTGAAGGAGAGGAGGTAATTAACTGGCTCTTTGAGTAAAATGGCAAAACATATATGTCAGTGCAGGTGATGTTTCCTGGGACATGATTCCACTTCGCATCTTTCTGTGGCACAGCTTGGATGAGGAGTGTGAGTGCTTCAGTTAGTGAAAACGTTTTAGAAACGTTAAGGTTAATCATTCTCCTCCTTTTTTAGTCCTGTATCCCATTTATACCCAAAAATGTTTTTAGCAAAACTGGGGGGGGGGGAAATACTGGTATAAGGGAGGGTGCACAAGTGTCCAATGTTTTAATCAGATTTCACTCATATTAATAGACATGTATCTTAGCTAATCTGTCTTATTGTAAAATAGTGTGATATTAAAAAAAAAAAAGTCAATTATCAGTACTGCAGATGCAATTTTTTTCTGTCCTAAGGGAAAAATAGGTAGCTAAGCTCTGCTAGTACAATGTTTAGATGCTGGAAAGCTGTCTTAATCCATTGATTAAAATGGAGAAAAAAAAAGTCTAAAATAAAAATGCAAATCTGGGTGAAAAACTATCAAAAGTTAGGTTGCTGTTCTTTAAAAGAAACCTCTTGAGAAAGCAAACAAAACCTCAGTTTGCCTATGCTGTGCATGTCCTCTAAGTTTATGTAGTATGATCTAAAACTTCAACAGTGATTTTTAATTTCAGGTTTTATCACCAGGACTTAATTAGAATGATAAGGTTTTAAATTTAACTTATGAATACTTACATTAATGTAAGCCAGCTGTTCCTCATTTCAGAAAAAACATCCAGTATTTCCTATGACCACCAGTCCTCTAGCTTAGAGGTGACAGGTTTTATTCATTTTAATACTGAAGAAGCCTCAGTGAGGCAGCTAATAGAGTACTTTTAATCAGGTAATGGAGCACTGACAGCTACTCGGTTTTCCTGGCTGAATTCTTAAGAATAGCTAGCTGGAAGCAAAACATTCACTTCATTATCCTCATTGAAATCCCAAATCTTTGGCCATAGTCTGCTGCACTCCATGTTGTGTCAGGAAGTGTGCTGTGGTTCTGTGGATGAGCCAGTCCCACGTGTGCCTTTTGCAGAAGAGATCCCTAACATGGAAAATGGGGTCCCAAAGCAACCCCAGCTTCACAGCAGGCTTTCAGTCTGTGACTTGATTACAAAAATATATAAAATGAACTTTCTCTGTGCAGAGGCTTGGCAGACAGCTTTTTCCCTGGAGATCAATTTGTTTTACAAAATGAGAAAAATCTGTTGGTATGTATCTGAGATTTACAAGTGTTATATATTAAATTATTGGTTCTGGATGGACTTTAGGGTATGCAATTCTGAAAATGTTGATATAGGGGAGAGAAAATTGATGAGGCAGTAGCTTTGTGTTTGTTTTTTTTCCCCTCCCCCAATGCTATTAGCCACCAAATCTATGGAGTTCTTAAAGAAAACAGACACAAATCATTAGGAATATTTGTTCAAAACCAATGTCATCTGGGCCTTTTGAGTATATGTGGCATTTTCTCTTCCATTCTTTCTTGGCAATGTCTGCAATGGAAATAAGTATAATTTGTTTTAAGCTTTTCCTTTTTCTGTGCATTGTTCTCTAGTCATTGAAAAGAGATGAAATTTTGAATTTTTTGGGATAGTTTTGGTTGTTTGCTAGTAGTCTTAATTTTAATATAGTATGCAGAAAAAGGTTATTGAAAAATAGTCTAATGGCTGAATAAGTTTATATAGCTTTCATGATGTATCATAGAGTAAATGTAGACTTCGGGGAGTAATGAAAAATAAATTCTTACCTCTGTGTTTGTGTGTGTTCAGATGAGGCCTCGATTCAAGAAGTCTGATTTGGCTAGTAGGTAGTCTGAAAAGAGGCCATAGGCATTGTACTTCCATGGTGCTCATAGCTGCTGTATTTCAACAGCAGGATTAAAGTCTCCTATGTTCCGTTTGCTTTTTTCCCAGAATTAGGTATATCTGTTGGATGTTATAGCACCTAGGACACTTTTTCTTTTACCAGTGACTTTGTAGCTTGTGTATCAAGCACCTTCCAACAGAAGGAGATACAGTGAAACCCACCCAATGTCCATCCAGTTACTTACAACCTACTTATTGTCACTTACGGACCGCGCTGAAATTCTTCCAGTTCTCTGGATGCACAGCTGGAAGAAGAAAGCTGTGTCATGGATATCTGTCTTCGTTGTTTTAATCTTTTTTCCTCTGTAATTTGTTGATGAAAGGTGATGCTCCTATTGTTATCTGCAGCCCTAGAGTCCTTCAATCACAGCATATGTAGCCATTGGGTAATTTGTATAATATTCCAGATGTCTTGTAGTTCCTGACTCAACAAATTTAATTTGTCAGCGTGGTGTATGTACAGATATATTTTTGCTAGCTTTTTTAGTTGAGTGTGCCAGTAACTTCTTGAGTATTTTGGCTTTTGTCTCCCTTCCTGATACTTCCAGCTGATTTGTGGCTTACTCTGACCTGTGGTGAGCACCCTCAAAACCAAAGGCTGCTTTACTTAGGAATTTAAGAAAGTGTAAGTGCCTTATTTTTTTTTCCATTCTCTGACTCTGAAAAACAGAGATTGATTGAGACCCTAAAATACTGAGATTGGTAAGTGTTACATGTTACTCGATGAAATTTATTATAATAAAAGTGATGTTTTTTTCCTGTTAGTCACTTAAGGAAGACCACTGCACAGGGAAGATCCTGACCCTGCCCCCCCCACCCCCCAGTAGCAAAGTTCTGTCTCCCCATGAAAGCAAAGTCAGTTGTGTTATTGGGATAATATCTGTAACTTGCAGCACATTCAGAACTAGTCACAGAAAATCTAAGGAACTTTGCAGTGAGAAGAACGTGTAAGTGATGCACTACTGAAAAGCCAGCTAAAAACAACCTTGAATTCTATTTTTTTGTGTAATTTCCTTGTTTAGTTAGGCCTTGCTACTTTCTTTCACCAGACACCTTCATTTCAGAAGTTAGACAGAAAAAGAGATGAACTAAGCTTAGTTTCTGAGCTGAAAGAAAGTGAGACTTGAAGTGAGACTAGCTCTATCATTACAAGGAAAATGGAGAATTACTTTGTTTGGATTTCAATAAATTCAACTTTAGGTTAGACTTTTTTTCTTAACAATGTGTAGTCTATCTTTTTGTTCCTAAAGGCTTGTTTTGTGCTATTTGGCTTAACTCAGTGACCTATGGGGGTGGAATTCTTTATCTTGGCTTGATACAAGCAAGCTTTAAGAGTATGTGTGGGTTATAGTCTGACTTTGTGCACAGAAAAGCATATTTTTTTGTGTTGGTTTCTGGTTCAAGCCTAGCTGTTCAATGATTTTTATCTTATTTTTTTTACAACAACAGGCTTGGTAGCTTCTGAGGAAAAAACTCTGACTTGGCTTTTGTCTATTTCTGATGGTGAACTGTCTATTTCATTGAAACAAACAAAAAAAATCACTATGTGGTTAACACCTTTGTGACTTTCAGTAAAGATCAGATTCAATTGCTATGAGGAAAATCTCAAGGTCTTTCTGATTCAGTGGATAGAAAAGTTAAGATAATTTGCTACATATTTTCAGGAATATTCTAGTTATTTGAAATCCCATTAAGTTGATCTGTCTTGTTAAAATTCAAATATTATTTTGTTGTTAACTCTCCTTTTAAAGAGTTTTTTGATGTAAGGAGTAATTTTCTTCATAGCTGAAACCTTAAGAGACAAACATGCTATTAGATTCTTTAATAACTGTAGTCTCTCAATGAGGAGAGAGGAAGAAGTTTAGATGCTAATCAGTCTAAAGGCACATTCACAAATACATATTTCATTGTTTGCAATATCAATTTCAAGAGCTTAGGAAATGAGACACAAAGCTAATGTGTGAGATCAACAAAAAGTTGCAATAACAACTCCTTTAAACAAAAGTTGACTGAATCCTTGGGCCTTGGGTTTGGTTCCTATAAAATATGGTCTGCATTGTAATAATTCTTTTTGTAATTAAAATAACGTTCAAAGTAAAAGTTCAAATTCACTTTTCCATGTGAATTTAGAAGAAATTACAATTGGGCTTTTTTATGATTTGGTGATTAAGTAGACAAGCAGTGTAGTTCGTGGGTACCATAATAGTTAACACCTGTTTCAACTGTTTCATATTTGTATTGGATGGGACCTTGGCAATCCAATATATCTTGAAAAGTGAAAACCTGATATAAAATATTTCATGGTATGGAAGAAATTATAATAAACAGTGTGGCTTAAAATATAAAATGCTTATTATGCACATTTACTTTAGTCCTTTTTTGTATTTCTGAAACCAATGTTAGCATTTTGTGCAAAAATAATCCTTTTGTGAAGGTCAGTTAAATGATTATTTATTTAATACCAGAAAATAAATGGTATTCTAAGAATACAATATTTCCTGAGTAGTGGAGGTTGGCAAAGATGAATAAATTTCTCAGTCAGAAGTCAGCACACGGTGTTAATTGCCATTTCATTTAATGTGGCTTCGGTCAAATCCCCTTTTGGGACAGGGACCACGGACAGAAGGGCTGGTGTGCCTAGGCATGAGCTCTGGAAATCCTGTTTAAGTGCTGATGCTTTCCTATTTCTCAGTGGAGATGCGGCTAATCCTTTGTCATTGTACACCCTGCAGTTCAAGGAGTACTTCCCTTGACTTGGTAGTGCTTATGCTGTAAAGTGGGATGTTAGAAAGTTGAAGAACTGCTCTGTTCCTGCTTGGGTCATATTTGTGGTGCCTGGTCCCACTGTTTGAGGGAGTCCAAGGTTCTGGCGAAGCTGTAGGAGAGAGAACTTGGTCTGCTGCTCCTGCCTGAGGCTGTGGCTGCCCGAACACCTTTGGCTGGTGCGTAGCAGAGCTGCCAGCAAAGTGAGCCCCAAACTCCTTCCCTCAGCACCTTCCAGCCAAGTAAGACTGGGGAACAGTTCCAGTAAATGCTGCTGGTTCTTCGGGGTGGAGAGCTAGGTGTGGGCCCTGCTGTGGCTGTGCAGAAGGCTGTGCTGCCAGACCAAGGAGAGCAGCACAAGGTGGAAGTGGTCAGCAAAGGCTTTCCCTTCAATGGCTACAAGTGCTGTTATGAAATAAAACCTGTCTTTCACACTACTTCTTGGGTTTGTTGTTTAAACAGCAGCTCAGGATAGTGCGGGCTTTAGTGACCTGCATGTCTGGGAAAAGAGCTCTTGAAGTTTTTTCATTTAGTTTTCTTTTTAATGATTATTTGAAGTGGAATTTAGCAAGTCATTTAATAACTGAATTGCCGTTGTTGACATAGGATTTCCTAGATCAGGATTAATGATCTTACCTTAAGAGCTAGGCAGGAGTGTTTCATCTTTGTTACTGGTGTGGTGTTTTTGAAAACACTAATTTTGTTTACGAAGTCAGAAAATGCAAAACTTTTGTATATTAAAATCTGAAAGTTTATTTCAAATTCAGTGGTCAGATGGCTTACACTGTGCCTTCTGTGTGGCACTGCCAGTCCCTCTGCCTCCCCTGTTTGAAATTTCCAAATGCTGCTTTTTGAAGGGAAGTCAGTTTCATATTGATGATTCAATTAATATTAGTGGGATTACTAAAATAATCTGTCAGGGAACGAATGTCAGATATAAATTCTGAGAGCTCCTCAATATGATTTGTAAAAGATGAAATTTTTTTTGAAAGTCAGGGTTAATACTCTCAAGATTTGTTTAGAAAGAAGTTGAGCTTAGGATGCAGTGATCTAGCAGGCTTTCTTTCCTAAACACAAGTTAACACTTGCTTTTCTCTCAGTTTGTCTGATTGAGGTCAACCTCAGTGATTTACTAAATTACAGCTTATCCTAGTGAACACTGTAAGCTTCTGAACACCGTAGAAGTGTTACCATTTTCAATGACTGGTGCACAAATTTCATAAGCTCAGAAACATTCCAGCAAGTTATTTCCCTGCAGAAGATAGCGGGTTTGTGGTGCTTGAACAAAATCAGTTCAACCTTTTAATTATGAAAGAAATGAGTAACTTTTCCTTGTCTGGTAACTCTTGCTGTTCTCTGAAGCAGCTGATCTTTTTGCATCCTTTGCCTCCGTACTTTGCAGGTAAACATAGATTATTATGTATGCAATTACAGGTGGTATCCTCAAATGTATAAACTACTGATAAAATTTCTGATTTTAAGTGTAATTTCTCCTCCTCATAGAAATAAATAAGCAAATTATAAGAAGCTGAGTAACATAACAGTAACGCACTATCACTGGCTCAAAGAGTTACGAGGATGAGGGATTGTGAAAGGGGGAAATAACTGGAAAATAGCTAACAATGGAAAACAGAATATACTGCTTCATACAGGTTATCTTTTTACTTGTAGGTTTCTTATTTTTTTCTTTTCTGTTGAAAGATACCTTAAGTCTAGCTCAGTATTTTGGGCTAACATTCTGAGTTTTTTTATTCACTGCATAATGGAGATGGTAATGACTAGGCCACCTTAATATTCAACAACCATCTTGCACAAAAAAAAGGAGCGTAGGCATAACTCTTAAGAGACTAAATGCAGAGTGGACATGGACAAAATACTGAAATATTGCTGTGCCTTTTCGATCATGGTAAGAACAACTTTAAGGTATAGCAATGTTAAACTTCAGGTCTGTTTCAAAAAAATACGGTACAGCCTTCCCTGTCTTTTGGTAGACACCGTGAGATTTGACAAATATCTCACCTACTGAAAAGTTACAATGACAAACCATATCTTCATAATACAGTATAACAACTGAAAACACTGAACATTAACCTAAACTGTTTCTAAATGCCATTTGCTCTAACTCATTATTCTCTCTACAACTGTCTTTGTTTTTCTGTGAGCCCTGTTTAGGCTGCTGTCACTCCCTGCTCTTCCTGGCTCTGTCCGTGCTTGTTGGAGTCAGTGGGTTGTGTCATACAGCTGCTGGTGGGGCCAAGCTGTAAATCAGGTCACCAGAATGATTCTGATTAAAAATAAACCTACAATGAAAAGCTTGGAATTTGCTTTGTCAGCATCCTGCTTAAATGCCCTGTAGAGCATCACTGCTATTATCTGAGCCAGCTCTTGTTTGTATTCAGTTTAGAAATCATGTATTTGCAGCTGGAACAAAATCTGTCTATTCTCAAAGCTACAACTTCAGCCTCCCATCTGTCATCTTCTCTTCTACAGCTTATCTTCCGTGTCCTCTGAATAAAAGCATGCTGGAGGGTGCCCTACGGTTTCTCAGTTTGTGGAGTTGTGGAGCCTGGAATTGCTCTGCCCCAAGGTGGCTGCTTGCTAGGCTTCGCTCAGTGTCTCTGTTTTGACCGTCTTTGAGTTACAATTCAGAAGTTGATGTGATTTATCAGATAGGACTTTGTAGTCTATGGTTTCTCCATGGAACATAGGTGACGGTGGTGGTGTTCCCTGAGAAGCCTGTTACAACTGTAGTGGCGTTGTTGTCTCTTGGGCAGAAACAAGTCTCATGCCACTAGCTTGTATCTGCTCCGTTGCAGTTGTTCTTTGAATGCATTAGCTGAGTTAATGCTAATTGAGGAGCTTGAAATTGCTTGTGTAATTAGAAGAGTGGGAAGAACTAAGTAGTTGGAACAGAGTTTTGAAGGTTGGGTTATGGGGCAAACCAGAGACCTAATCTGTGCATGAGAAATACAGAAATATCGCAATGACAAGGAGTTTCTTCAGCAATCCAGTACTACTTAAGAAACTCCCCTCTCCTTGGAGTTTCATCTGGAGGCATTCCTTTTTCTGGGAAAAGAGAATTATCCTCTCTATAATTAGCTCTGTGATTTGCTCTCTTCTAGAAGACCTACTGTGTTTTGACTTGGTTGCTGTGTCCTGAGTTGCAACACAGATAAGCTGCAACATATGCTAGATGCAAACAGTTGTACCGTTTTAAGTGCCACTGCGTGCATTGTCTAAGTGTACAGCTAGAAGTTTCAGTACACATGGGAGAGTGTCAATCCCTAATTCATGTCGTCTTCTGGAAACCACTAAGTTCTATGATTGCTTCTTATAAGCTTGCAAGCCCTGTTCTGAAATGATGCTGCTCTTTTTTTCTGCAGGCTTTTTGAAAAGTACTCTTAAGGCTGTATAGTTTGTTTACTGCCCACGTGTGCTTAGGCTAGTTATTTGCTCTTCCTGCTAATGCTCTTGCCCTTTTGATAAATATGAATGTCCCAGTGTGGCCCGTGGAGTACAGGGAGCGTTTCAGCGTGCTGGCACACACCCCTCTGACCATGCCCCTTTTTGACCCCCCAGACCTACCCCTCACATCGTACCATTTGACTCCACAAGAAGTGTGTTGGGTGTGAGGAGGAGGGTGGTGTTCTCCATTTTGTCTCTTTTCCTACAAATGGTACTGGTGTGAAGAGGTTCCTTTTCATTCCTCTGAAGAGCTTCTCTTCATGAAGTCAGTATTTTCACCTTTCAGCCTTTGATTTCCTAGGCTAAGCATATCCAGATGTTTTTCCTGCATGACGAGTTAATGTTTGCCTATTGCCAAGCTTTAGCAGCAGCAGCCACATTCACAGCCACTTCTAGCTTGAAGTCGTCTCTTTTGAACACTGCTCTGGAGTGCTCAAAAGCGCATGTGTGCAGTGGTGCTGTTGCTAGTGTCTAGGGTTGCTTTTGGTTCTCAGCTGTAGCAGCTGAATGTAGCAGCTCAAACACTGGCTGGTAGAAAGTACATGTTACAAAAATTCTCTGGATCAAGTTGAGATATTTCCCTTGGATTAAAAAATAAAACAGGACTATTATTAAATCAATTCAGGCTTAATACAATGCTTCTTGTTCTGGTTCTAACTCTTGATCAAGCAAATGCTGTGCCCTTCTGGCTTTCTTTTTATCATCTTATTAGTAGAATTACATGTTAATGTATGCAGTGTGAATAAATCACTAGACTTGGATGACCTTACATAGTCTGTAACTAACATATAGATCCATGTGTAGTAGCTCTATTATGCAAATGAAAACATCTGCTTGGACTTGATCCTTAGCAAGTGACTTGCAAAGAGTTGTTCCAAGTGTTAGTCAGTTGCTGATAAACACCTATTGCACGAGAAGATGAGGACCTAGAGTTATAACTTCACAGTAGCATTAACTCATTGATGATTTCTGTATACAGACTTACAAATTTTCTCCGAAGTATTTTGAAATCAGATCTTATTTTTGTTTTACAGCTGCTGCTGAGGGCAAAGGGAAAAGTGGGGAAGACTTTTTTCAGAAGGTAAGAAAGATATTTTAATTCAATAGCAACAGTTGACTAGATGAAAAATTACATTAATTGTTCATTCATGAGGTCAACTAATTAAACTTAACGTGCAGTTTCCACTGTATTGATCAAATACAGTTTTTAAGTCTTTATTAACCATTAGCTGTGCATGGACCATGATAAATATGTTCTTTGGTATGTTCTACTGCTATTCATATAAGAGCTTAATTATTCTTTAATTGAAAGTTTTTCACTACGTGTTATGGAAGTATTTTGCCTAATAGCAGGGGGCTCATCTGAAAGATGTTGTGAGGTGGTCTTAAGGCTTTTATCTCTGGGGATAAACACTACATCCTGTTACTGAAGAACTGACGTGAGACTTATTGTGCTATCATTGAAAGCATAAATATTTGGTTGGGAAATGCAAAGTCCTTTTTAAGAAAGACATGCACAGTCCACACCGTGATTCAATAAAGCTTGTGGTTAGACAGAGGCATGGAAGGACTGGAAAAAATAGTCCTGCAGCAACTAAACTACAAAGAGAAGCATGACCAAGAGTAATGACTTTGAAATTGCTTTTCACAAAGCAGCATGTTTTTTTATGAATAGTGTGTAAAATATTATATGAGTTAATGAAGATCTGCATACAGTATGCAAATAAAAATGAGCTGCTTTGTCTTTCTGTACCATAGAAAAGACAATGTAAATCTTCATGCTGTATCCTGAAAAGTCTTGAAACAACTTTTTGACTGGTTGTCTGTTAAACAAGTCGTTGTTCATATTTTTTTCAATGTTTTGTTCATACTTAAAGATGGTACTGCTAGAAGGTATCTTCTTAGATGTGAAAGAACAGTTTATCCTGTATGTGGTCATCAAATGCGTTGATCAAGGCTGGAGGGGAGGAACATGTATACAAGCAAAGTATCTGTTTTTAAAAACAATGGTATGGGAGTCTTCAGATGATGTTCTTGACTGACAAATGAATTACTCTTCTGAATGTGCTGCTTGTGCTTGACTTTCCAATATTCGCGAGCACGGAGGAGGAATTGTCAATAATTCTTCCTTAGGATTTTTATCAAAATGCATGGATTTTTTTTAACTTGCTGCAATGAAGCTGAGCCTTAGTAGCAGATACTTCATATTACACATCTATTTTACAGCACAGCATTTTCACACCCTTGTGTAAAATTGCTCATAATTCTTAAAGCTGTGAACAAGGTATTTCCTCTGTATGGGGTTAAAGGACTGACATATTTGATGTGCATTGGATACCTGATTATTTACTGTAGATATAATGTACCTTACAATTACACAGCTGTTAGTATAGCAAAAAATACTGGTTTGAATTTAATAGGAAAATGTGCTGTGTGAATAAGAGTACACTACTTATCAATATTGATAATGCATTGTCTATTTTGGCATTAATGTATTGTCATATGCCTGTGTAATTATATAGGCACAATGTGGATATGGCAACAAGCTAAAGCTGCTTCATTTTGACTAGCATTCTTCTTAGTGACTCATCAACTCTGTAGTTCAATTTAGATTAGTGAATCTTTTGTGTACATACACATGATATTACAGCTAATAAAAACAGATGGAAGCTATCTGCTTTGCAAGTTTTCTCTTTTGTTCAAAAAAAAAAAACTTTGCTCATAGCTTACTCACAGTCTGTCTGTGCAATTTCCTTTAATTAGGGATATGCTTTTTTTCCCCATCTTATGTGAAATGAATAAGGCAGAATTTCTGGAGGTTAAATGAAGACTTTTCATGTGTTTCAGGTTGTAGTGAGGAAGAAATTCATTTGGGGCATTGAAAAGATATTGCAAACTAAGGTAGCAAGGTACCTTCCAGAAAATTAATATGAATTCAAAGGTGTAGTAAAAACTACTTTAAAAATGCATTCAGAATAATCCGTTCTTCAGGGCTGCATTGTTGGACCAAAGTTGAGTGGTGAAGTGAGGTGCATCACTCTTAAGTGACATCAAGAATTGAGGGTGTAATTGGCATAAATGCTGCCATGTATAACATCTTCAGACAAATTGTACCCTCAATGTGTTGAACTACAGTGGGTTGGAAGGAATGAGCCAGGTGAGAGAAGTTTCCATATGAATGCTGAAATGACAGAAGCAATGGAACAAAGACTCAGTGATTCTGTATGTCAAGACACAGATGAAGAGGGAGGAGAGAGGAGGCCAGTACTGGAGGGAAGCAAGACAATGCCGATAGCTTCATGTGGTGGCTGGACAACAGGAGACGGTGCTTGGTTCCATATAAGCTAGACTTCAGGAGGAGCAGAATTTACTCAGTGATCCCTAAGCTGAGCTTTAAAGTCAGGACTTAACTAGGGTCATTAAGCTACACATAGGATGCTTTTTAATGAGTCTATCATGTTTTTAAAGGATTAGGTTAACACAAATTTTGTGATGCTGTCTTCTACTTAGCAGAGGCAGGGTGGAGGGTGAGCACCTAACACAATCTGATGTGGATTTTTCAAAACCACTGGGAGCTGCTAACAAGGGATGCATAAATAACATGATGGTTTTCTCTCCCTAGCTCTCTGATCTTCAGTTCAGTGGCAGGTAATCTTAAATAAACATGGATTGGTTGGCTGTTGTATTACATACAGTTTAGGTAAAAGATCCTCGTGGACCATGCTCTATATATTATTGTCCTAATTTATTCTGTGAGTAATGCATAATAAAATTCTTTTGATCCAAAGCCCATTTACAGTTGATGGTGGAATTTTTCCACTGAGTTCCATAACATCTGGTTCATGCCTCATAGGCAAGCAGGGTCCCTCCCAGACCAAGACAGGACATTGTTTCAGGGAACATTGTAATTTATGTAGCACTATAGATATGCGTGGCACTTCATATAAAATGTAAGAAGGTGGTGGGTCTCTGCCCTGAGGAGTTTATAATCCAAACCAGATGAGTGTTGGCCGTATGGACAGAGGGGAATTTATTGCATCATTTCTGCTTGCCTTTGGTTCTGGCCTTCTCAAGTCTTGCCTTTTTTTTTTTTAATATTTGGAATCTTAATGTTAAAAGATAACCATTCACTCTAAAATTTGTCAAGGAAACAGTGTATGAGGAGCCTTAATCATGAGACTGTCAACAGTATGGTGGGAGATGGGTGAATGTTGTGGTTTAGTAGAAGCTGGGTGTAGTTCTTAGGCTAATGTAAGACTGCATGTGCAGAAGGAGCAGCTCTGGAAATGCCCATGTGGGGTTCTGTCCAAGTGCTTGACTCTAGGTCGGATGTAAGCTCCTCATTTCAGCATGGTTCAGTGTGTTATGCGCATTAGTCATGGGCTCTTAAAGTATTTCTGAGGGGGCTCTTCAGTTCTTCCTTTCCTGGCTTTCAATTGTTTGCAGAGTTTGGTTTTGTGGAAAGCACAACATGCTACCAGACAACTGTAACTTGTGGCTTTTATTGTCTCTGAATGTTTGAGATGTGGATTTCTTTTTAATCAAAAAGAAATAGTGTTTGTAGGAATTAATATTCATTTACACAGTTGAAGATATACAGGTGTTTTGTTTTTTAAGATAACACTGGATTTAGGCAAAATGTTTTATAAATGCTTATGCTTCTTTCTTCACTACAGTGCCTGTTACTCGCTGAAGGGAATGTAATCATGCTTGGAAATGTTGGAAGCATGAAGCCGCAAATATGCAAATATTACATGTGTATGAAAATCTCACCTGGTAATAAGTTAGGTGTGTAAAGGAAGACTAGGGTTTCCATTTCTCATTTTCTTTATTTCATTAAATGAGTAGGCTCTTCATACATACTATGTATTTTTAGAAGAAATATTTGGCAAAGCCATCTTTTAAAGCTAGTTACTTTTTCAGTATAAAGATTGGAAAAAACAGTAGTATTGAGTTGTTTTTTTAAAAAAAAGTTATTATATATGAGAACATATCTAATTCCATTTTGTATCACTTTTCGGTTAAATTCCTTTCCCATATGCATAAGTTATTAATGACCGTACATTACCTTTTGTTTAGGAGGCTCTGGTAGCAAAGGCAATAAGGAAACAGCCTCAAACCCTGTTTATTTATCTAACAGTAATAGAGCTCGTTTTGCAACATCCTGTATTTTCATTTGTATGCAACTTTAAAAAAAAAATAAATAAATAAAAATTTTTGAGGATCATATTAGGCAAACCTTTTAACTTTTGCAAAATGCTTGAGTGAATATATTGACCAAGTTCTTATGTACATGAACACTTCAAGTATGTTCTGATACAAGTAAATAACTAAAAATGATATTTTTCTGTTGCTGCTGTAGGTCAGGCTGGAATTTGGTCAATCTTCCTTCTTAATCTTTGAATATGGAATGTGTAGGTAAAGCTGTAAATGCGGATGGCTTAGGGCACTTTCAGGCATAACAAATATTAATCATTGACCTGAGACTAAGATGTCCCAGGCTGATTATAATCTGTGTTCAGCAGGAACTTTTTGAAGGGCTTTCCATGTGTCTCCATCCATGACTTCTCTGAAACTGTGTATTTGTAATTATTGCTTCCCTAAGGCTATATTCTCATTTCTGACGACAATAATGCAGCTGTTGGTTTCTTCCAGTGCTATTTATTTTTGCTAGTGAGACATAATAAATTCATGCTTATCTATACATTATCATGGGTTTTTATCCCCATTTTAACTGCAGCAGCAGTTGGGAACTGTAGAAACTGATACCACACTTTCCCTTTTTCTGGGTAGAAATCAATCCATATCCGTATTAGCATTAAAATATATGCTTGATGTGGAGTTTGGCTCATAGCATGTGACAAGGATATATTAAGGCAATACATTTCCAGAATTTGTTTCAAACACCTGGCTGTGCTATTCTGTGGTGGGAATGCTGGCATGAGCTTCTAATTTATGTTTAGCTCCTCTGTTTTGCTTCCTGGAAAGAGGAAGTGACTACTCAGAGATGTTGGTATGGATGAAAGAGTTGAAAGAAAGTCAGTAGTAGTCAACATTTGCAAGAAATCTTGAGATTAAGAGTTTTGTCTCCCTTTTGGTAAAGCCCCACCCGGTGGAAAGGAGGAGGCTTATTTAGGTTGGATCAGTTGGTCTAAAAAGGTAAATTGAGAATGTTTACTTTACTATTTTGCTTAGTTCAGGCAGAGCTAAGTGGTGGGAAGTCTTCATTCATGTGGAAAACTGTTCATCACATCTGTAGTGTAGCAATCATTCTGTTAAGGGAATGGAGTAAGTACAAGGACTTAAATCATGAGCTTTAGCTGCTTCTTCGTTGCTTCTGATATAAGGGGGGCAATCTTGAGAGTTAGCCTGTAACACGAAAATGCTGTCTGATGGGCCTAACTCTTGAAGTGCTCACTGCATGTGAAAGCCTTAAAACAGTGACTGTCCCTGCTGAGCTTGTAGGGGATAGTTTCCTTGTTCAGAAACAAGGGATCAAAATGCCCATTAGTATGGAGTGAGTGACTGTTTCACTGTGTGGAACTCAGTCTGAGGTCCAAGTGAAACACGGCTTTAGTTGATGAAGTCCCATTTTATGCAACCACACTGCTATACTTCATCTTTTGTGCAAGATTTCTAAAGCAACAGAGAAGGAACAGTTGGTCACTGCAATCTCTGAGATGCTTGATCCTTTTCACTCTGAAAGAGAAGTCCTGTCTTACAATACAGACGAAGGATTTTTGGTCCTCAAATGCTTGTATTTCTTCTGAAATAGTGAGGAAAGAGGAGGTGAGTGAGTGATACCCATGAATAACCTGCAGTGGTTTCCTGATTCTTGTGGGAAGGGGGCTGCCTGTTCTGCTGCTTTGAAGGGAGGAGAGGTGGCTACCTATCTATCGCTGTTCCAGGAACATGCTGTGGGGCTTCAATGTTAAATAATTTTCTCAGATAAATTTCTCCTTTTTTGTCCTGTTACTTGTTTGGAACTCTTTAACGCTGTACACAGAGATGCACTGATTTCTAGCTTCTTTTTTGCATGTTTAGATAATCCTTTTACACTTTGTACTATATTTTCAGCCATTTATTTAAAATAAAACCATTACTTGCCACCTTGAACTTATATTTCCATTCAGGGTAAACAAAACAATGAAGTCAATTCAAGAAAAGGCTTAAATGTTTCTCTATAGGTAAGGGCATCTGATCAAGAGTTTTCTTCTCACTAGAAATAGCTATGAATATGTACCAAAGATGGTGAGTTTCTTTAGACTTAATTTGTTCTGAGATATAGTCCTTTAAAACATCCTGCTTGCTTGCTAGTGGAAGTCTCAAAGTCTGTACATGCAGACCACAAAATTATCAGTCATGAGAGGTTGAAGGAAAACACATTAGTGTTTTGCTTAGTTTGACATGAAGCTGTAGATGTATGTGATTTGGAAATAGACATGGTTTTTGTTGCATTTGTACCTGAATCTGGATTAGTTGGAAAACTATGAAACATTTTGACTTTTTTGGATAAATTACTTTCGCATTTATTGAAGCTAATTTTAAATTTAAATCCTTCTAACAAAAAACACATATGTGAAGATCAAATTCCTGCAATGCTGAAATAAATAACTTGTAATGGAATCATGAAGTTGTTGGTTTTTGCCAATATTGAACCTTATCCATTCCATATACAGTCTCCCAGATGACTATGTATATATATTTAACCCTTTTCAAATACAGGTAGAGTTACAGGAGAAGGACTAGCAAAGTAGTTGCACAGAGACTTTAAATGTTTTGGGTTTCTGACAGTTGTAAAATAAAATCAGAAAATCAGATATGTTTACCCCACCCTACAAGAGCTGCATGCATTCATCTCCTTGTACATGGGAAGGCTTTTTTCATACTGTTACTTACTACACAGAAATTTAGACAACTAGGGATCAGTTCTTGTCTTCCCTATGCATGATTTTGTTGCGTGTTTTTAAATAGTTAAGTAAACTACTAATCTAGGACAACTTATATTAAGTACAAATTTGTTTCTTATGTTTTATAGCTTTAATGCTCACTGTGCAGCCACTCTGAATAGCAGATGATTTTTTCTCTGCTACAGAAGAGCACAGACTGAACTCTAAATTCTGTTTTAGCCTAAAAGTTATTGGTGCCTTGGTGCCATCTAGTAGTGCTTGTGTTCAGAAATACTCCTTTGCTTTTACCTGCAAAGAAGTAACATGAATGCTATGGAGTCAGACACACAGTACAGTGGCGGTGGGTGTTTTTTTGTGTGTGCAGTAGTTCTAATGTATGCAGGAAATTCTGATCTTGAATTTCATATGTAGACCTTAGGAGGGGAGATGGGGGCACAGCTTGGGCTAAGAATTCATTGCTGTACTCAAAATGTGGGCCAGCCCTTCAGAAGAGCTATATATTTGCACCATGTCTTACATCTCCCATATTTCCTCACCAAACACAGGTGCTCTACCATTGGTGCCCTCTACCTTTGATGTGTTCTGGCTTTGGCATCTTAAATACTTACTATGGCCTGACCAATTTTAGAGGCTGAATTGCCAGTTCCTGGGTTAACAACACAATTGCTTTTGTCTTATTTTTTCCTTCTCATCCTTGTCCTCCCCCAACAAATAAAACCAACAAGCCATTAAATATAATATTCCTTCTGGTTCCAGCTACACCCATTGCTCTGTTCTTGCTGCCAAAACTCTTGTTCAGGGATTAGTCATCCTCTCAAATACTGCTGTTTCACCGTATCTTCATTAAAAGAACAAGTATCAGCCCTTGTAGTATTTTGCTTGTCTGCTGTGACTCTTCAGCTCAGATCTTCTCCTGCTTATAAACAAATACATACTTATATATATTTATTTCAATGGAAGCTATAATCCATGTTTATGGTTTACGCTGGACTGAGCCAGTGTAAGATTGACAGTACTATGTGTCACTTTGATTCTGGTTAACCAATTTTACTAAGTATTTGAGGTAATTTTAGGTATAAAGGAGAACTAACAGGCATGAAATTAGTATGATCTTTATCTTCTGGTAAGATAAATGTAATCA
Organism: Anser brachyrhynchus; assembly: GCF_964034855.1. NCBI lineage: Eukaryota > Metazoa > Chordata > Aves > Anseriformes > Anatidae > Anser > Anser brachyrhynchus. The sequence continues at coordinate 16,219,191 of NC_137700.1, forward strand.
GACTGCTCCAGTATCTTTCATAGTATTTTCAGTTAACTACTGAATTAATTTTGATCTTGAAGAATATTTTGTATAACACTTGGAAAAATAAGTGTTTAAAAATCTGTATCAGGTAGTGGATGACCGTAAAGTTGGACCATGTTTTGGTCTCCTTTTTGTAAGAAACCTGGCTTTGACATGTCTTATGATCCTTAAAAAAAAAGGCATCTGACTTTATAGACCTTTTGTCGTTAAAGCACACTTTATCATTCAAAACCCTTCTTAGAAACCTTCTGCAGTTATTTAACATTAAAGTTACTCAACCAGCATTGTGATTTAACCTCACTGCTTAAATATTTTCCATTTTATCCTTTAAACAATGTGTTCCCTGTGAATAACTAAGCAAATAAAAGTACCTGGAGAAGAGCAAAAAGATGTGCTGTGGAGTTCAGGGATCAGTTGTGCTGAGAGGATTCTGGGTGGCTGTTAATGGCAGGAGTCTTCCCTTCTACCTGTGGAGGTTGGTGAAGTCCATATGATCAACAAAACGCTTGCCTTGCTTTTCTGCACCTGCAAGTGTTAATGAGCAATCGTGTGACAGTGTTTTGGATCTGCATAAAGAATCTTAATTTTTATGACAGTAACACCACATGCCATCAATATTGCTTGTTTATGGAAAAATGTATTTGTCAAATTTTGAAAGGCCATTTTCATGTTACCACCTTTTTGCTATTGCTGCTCCTGGATTTCATTTTTTTGTGCTGTCTTGCACAGTAGCTTTCATCTTTGTTTTCTGCAAACTTGATATAACAAATTTTCTTGAGGTTCAGGGGAGAAACTGTTTCCCAAAGTCAGATGCTAAAAATGGATGTGGATATGTGGATAACAACTATCAATCACCTTTCCTTCAGCAGTCATTTATGATTCCTTGGGTACTTGTTATTCTCAATAAATTTAACAAATCATGGTAATCCATAAAGAATTGCATGGTTTAACAAAATGGAGATTCAGCTCCAAAACACGATTACCAAACACTTATTTCTATTATCACGACTTTTATGTAAATGGTACTGTTTATCTTCTTTCCCTATCTTCATCCTACCCCCGTACATGAGATTTTCTCCTTTGCAGTAGTTTTGGCAGTACATGCTAATGCAGAGAGATACTTTTTTTTTGTAGTATAGGTAGCTGTTGAGGGTTTCTGCTGACTCCAAGAGCTTTATATTTCTTATGTCAGTGGAGAAAGTGGTATTAATTGATGTTGTGTTAAAGTGGAGATTGGAAGTCATCTTGAACTTGCAGATTATTTAGCTCTGAAGTTCAACAGGGTATTGTTGCCAGTACTAATTCTCTAGAGGCATCCTTATACTTGCTGGTCTGAGGTATACTAATGGAATATGATGAGTAAAGTCTATTGTGCATTTTCTGTCCGTCTCCAATATCTGCTTGAATTACAACTCAGCCCTTGCAAATATTTTTTTGACTTGTTTTGCAGCTGAGCCATCTACATGTTGTCTCCTGGTTCAGTGTCTTACTCTTCTGATTTAGACTTTCCTTTTTTTTTTCCCCGTTTGCTCTTTCCCTTGACTTGCTACTTTAACATTACCTCAAACTTTTCCATTTTACCTTCATACTGCTTGGAAAGATTGTATCTTATTTGGTCATGCTTTTTTTCTTGCTGCAAGATGATTTTATGCTAAGAGCTGGTCTCTGAGACATGAACCAAGGATTGGAAGTAACATTAAGAAGGACTTTAAAGGTATTCTGAGCATGGTTCAGTCCTTGTCCTGACTGTACATGGTGGTGTGTTTTTTTCTGTATGAAAAGGCAATTTCTAAGTCCAAACCAAGATCTAGAAGGATGTCGTTATTTTTCCCTACAGTTTTTTTCTTTTCATCATTTAACCTGCTGAAGGAGCTGTCCCCACTCCCCCAAAGGGATTTCAGGTCACTTTGAGAAGGGTAAAGCAAGCTACAGGAATCACTGCTCCGTTTCCTCCCTTGCTTCTCACCTACCTCTATTTTATTTTGCCTCAGAGACGGTAACTCTTGTTTTCACAGATATGATCACCTGTAGTTATTCAGTTTAACTTTATTTTGTGTAATTTACCTAACCTATCTGCTCCAGCTGTTTGGCAAGAAGTAACTTTGCCTCTAGCCTTGAGAATGCTGGAGGTGGTTCTTGTTGGGGAAGGGATTTTTGTTTCATGGTGGCAAATTAAAATGGAGATTTGTTGCCTGCCTTATCTCTGCTTACTGAAATCTTAGATCCATGCTTATAATATATCCTCAATTTTATTGGAATGTTGGTGTCTTTACTCTTTAGCTAAAATATTTTGTTCAGGATGTTGAGCTTGGAGTGTTTGTCACCAGGCCCTGTTACAGGATTTGCTGTCTCCCTGCCAGCAGTGGTGTGTGGTGGTGGGCTCTGAAACAGTCCGAGCAGCAATGCCGAGTGCTTGCTGGTAACTGTCACTGTTTGGCAGTTGAAAACAAGGTATACTGTTGCAGTAATTTATATGTTTACTCCTTAGCGCTTGGTGCTGCTGTCGGTGACCCAGGTGTCCCGGAGGGCTGCTGTGGCAGTGCAGGCCTCCTCTGGGTACCGTGACCCATGGGCCAGCCCAAGGGAGTAAGAGGCTTAGCTTTGAGCACCTGACTTCTTCCAAGTCTTGTTGTTCAAAGGTAGTGTTGGTTGTGTTTTGGGCCTGTTAAGAGTGGCTTTCTCATTGATGCAAGAGGCTAGGTGTGCAAGATTTTAGGGGCTGAAGAGAATCGTGCTAGAAGCTGCCAGTTGTGCTAAGGCAATGGATGGTGAAGTACCATCTAAACTAAGATGGGGTTTTGGTGGTGTTGGTGATCTGCGCCTAGGTGTGTGTTTGGTTCTAATGTGCGAAGACAAACTAGGAAAAGGCTTTGAAGACAAGAACTGATCTGTTCGAAACAAACGCTATCTGGACAAATGAGAACTGCCAGTGGGTGTACAATTTAATTACTTTCTATGTTTTTTAATAGCATGAAAAATTCAGGGTATCTACAAAACTTGCTATTGTGTATTTAAAGAGGGGGGAAAAAAGTTATGTTCTTAAATATAGATTGAGACAAACATGCATGTGTTCTAAAAATGGAATTTATGCTTTTTAAGACTTGGAACATTTTCATTGTTTAAGTACACTGTTAAAAAGGCATATATATTTTTCTGTTGTACTTAGATTCCTCAGTTTAACCTTACTAACTTCCCATGCTGAAAGAGAGGGATTTACCACTGACAAAATGAATGGCTGTTTTCTGGCGGTGGTGGTGGTGGTGGTGTTCTTATATTTTTGACAGCTATACTTGCAGTTTTGAGAAGTTTCTTTTGTCACTTCAGTTTGAATGAGCTGTTTGCTGAGCTAAAGTTGAGAAAAACAATTGCAAAAGTGTCCACTCTGGCAGGTGCAAAAACTTGCAGGTTCTTTTCTTACCTCTTTTCCCTTTCCGTGTGAATAAGGAGTAAGGCAGAAATGGCTGAGATGCATGAATCCCAAAGGCCAGATAAACAGAAAAAGATAACTTCATAACACAAATGATAAATAATATTGCTTTCATTTGATGAGTTGCTTCTAAATGAGGAAAAGCCTGATCAATAGGTTGGTTTTTATCTGCTTTTTGTAAAATACTTGGGGGTTTTAACAAAGTCCTTGATCATTGTTTCTTTGCATCAGGGCATTCCTGATTGCATCCAAAATCAGCTATACAAAAATTACAACTTAAGACAATAGGAAATTATATTTTAATGTAAAAACCCTCCAAAGTGCGTAAACTATATTTTTTTAAATAAATTCAGAGTAGCTGGAATGCAAGGAGGCTGAAAGCTGCCTGAGATGGATTTTTTTTCTTGAAGGCTCAGTGATCTGCAACTGGAGTCAGATTTTAGGGTAAGGTAGTAGCTCCATTTCTTGTGTGTCTTACAGTATCTTGTGTCATCTTCTGTGTATTCTCCACTGAGAGTAACTTGTATATTTTGGCTGCATAAATACCACAATTTCTTTTGAGAGAAGTGAAAATGGAGATAATTATTTAAGAGTTCTTTCATTCTGAGGAGACGAACCTTGAGATTATTTATTATGCTATTAAATATTGCTGCCAAATGTGCCTGATCCTTCTTTCAGTCAGCTGATCCTTCAAGATGGGGAGAGTATCAATTAGTACAAACCCTACCATTTATTTTATTTGAAAAGAAGGGAAACCTAGGCAGAGGTGCTCTTCAGCAGTCTAGCTGGTCAGGAACTCAGATGTATTCATCCCTAGACTGAATTTCCTGTAAATGTTTTGCAACTGAAATATTTGTACTATATAATCTGTACTATATGTATATATATATAATCACTTACGGAGCAAGTTCTGTGTTCTGTTTTGCTTGTTTGAGAGAAGTGCTGTAGTTTTCAGGGTAAGTGGCATAACACTGAGTTTACACTAATAAGTATTCCATTGCAACATGCTGTTGAGGCTTTTATGGAGTGATTCCAAATGTGTTTTGTGGGGAAAAACAAAAAAACACCTGGGTAATACTTTTTTTTTACACTTAAAACTGTCTTGGTTAGAATGTTAAAATACAGTTAAAGTTGATGCTGTGGTGATCTATGCTATGCAGAGTTTTACTGTGATGCAGTTTTCAAGATTGTTACCTTCAAGTTTAACAGCTACAGGACAAACTCAGCTTCTAGATTTCTAGAGGTTTGTGACCCCTCCTGCTGTTACAGTAAATAGTGGTGGGGCTTTTGTTATTTAACAAAAAACAACAATGACAATGAAAAAAAACCAAGTAGGTGACTTGAGTTAGGAAGTATACAAAATACAACTTTTTGCAATTTTGATCCTCGTCATATAACTTCTTGAGCTTTCTGATTATTGTAGTACATGTGCTTTAGTTTTGATATACAGCTTAAACTCTGCCTAAGGGTTCCTATGAAAATTGTGATTTCTCAAAAATATAAACAAATTATTTTGTGGCAAACCTTTTTAGGCATTTGTGATCTCAAATTCCTTGACAAGCAAGAGAAGTTATTTTAATGGGTGAAAAAATGAGCGTTGCAGCAGAAAACTTATTTTTTCCTATGTAATATGGGGTTTTCAAGTATGTGGAAAAGATGATGATGATTACTGTCAGCTTGGAATTTATCATGAAGTTTACTGTTTAGAGTTCAAAGCCAGTAGTACTCTGAGCATGCTTATACTTCAATAAATGCACTTAATTTAAATGCATCCAGACATTTTTCTGCGTAACTACATAAGACAGGAGATAAACTTGTCTTTATAGTGACCAAATTGTGAGCCTTCCTTTTGGTCTAATGTAGTAAATTGTAGCCTTGCATTCTTAAAAGAATTTGAAGGTATTAGTTAGCCAAATCTCAGTGACTGACAGTCAGACCTCTTTTACTTTGAAGATCTCATCAGGCATCTCTTTTGTATGTCTCCAGAATGTATGCATCTCTGAAGCCGTGGGCTTTCATTTTTTTTTTTAATCATTAGATACAAGGAGGACTTAATTTCTTTAAGACATAAGTTTCCAATCTTTTTTGAGTGGGTGAAGTAATGATGGGACATAACACTTGCCTGGAATGATGATCATTCACTACTCTTTTTCTCCTCTTTTGTGGTTCCCTTTATGTTGAATCTTTTAAAACTCACTCCTGCATCCATTATTTGTTTTAGCATCTCCCTTCTCCTTTTAGTTAATTCCTTGCTATTTTCTGTATATTTATTTGCCTGTTGCACAACTAAGAATAATCCTGGCCCAAAGCCCTCTATCAGACACAAGTGAATTCTTTGAAATAACTTTTTTCACATCTGGATTGGAAAATTGTGAGAAGTATGTCTATGTTGCTGATAGAATTTCATCCTCCTGGAAACGTCTTATTTCAGCTGTAACTTATTATCCAATATTTGCTTAAACCAAAAATATAGTATAATGAAGTCTGGCTGACGCTTTCAGTTTTTCCACATGGTGTGCTAATCTGGAAATTGTTTTGGTGTACTGGGGATTTGGATGGAGAAGATAAGAATAAGGAGTTTTTAGAGAAGTCAGCCTTAGTTGTGACTTACACTACTATTGAAAATTTATTGGTATTGTAGCTGAGTTTTCAATGCAGTCATTTTCTTCTTGGATGTGACTAATTTATTTTGGAATTAGATTTTTTTATTATTGCTTACATTTGTCGCTCATGACAAGAAATGCTAAAATGTACTGCTTTGTTTAATTCCCTCACCCCCACCACTTTTCATGAGTTGTCTCTTTTGGACAGTATCCATTTTTTTGTGTATTGTAATTCTCATTTGTATGAGAATTTTTTACCCCTCTCATGGAAGTTGAACAAATATCCTTCATATAGGAGGAACCAGACCCTGAGAGTTGCCATCTGAAAAGCTCTCTTTTGTCTATTCCTACCTCTTACTTGGGTCAATCAGGTATTATTTTAGTGCTTCCAATTTTACATTTTTTTTCACTTTACAGACTAAATTTACAGTGAATACTTGTGTACTTTTTGCCATTGTGTGTTCAATAACCTTCTTAATACTTACTACCCTCTTCTTGGCAAAACTATTTTTGTATAGGCTATCTAAAATGACATGACCCAGCATATCAAGGGAACTGGTTAGGAATTGGTTAGTCCCATCTGTTTGTGTACTGATGGCAGCATACGGAGGCCTTTATCCAGTTGCATCCCCCTCAGCCCAAAAAAGACCCTGACGAACAGGAGTGACTCCAGTGGAGGGTCACCAGGTTGGTCAAGGGCCTGGAGCAGTGGATTTACAAGCAGAAGCTGAGAGAGCAGGGTTTGTTCAGCATGGGGGAAAGGAGGTGAAGGGAATCTAATTGCAGTCTTTATCTATTGCCAGGAAAAGAACCCTGGGAAAATGCCGTGCTCGATGCAGCCTAGGATGCTATTTGTTTTTAGTACATGTGTTTTCTTGGCATCCTATAACCATTTTGTCATGTACTAATAAGGACAGATCTTCCTCATTTCTGCAGGTGTTCATGATGAAATACTGTGTTTGTACTCATGATGATCAGTTATTCTTAAATATGATGAGAGTTATTTGATCATCGTACTTCTTGATGAGATCACAGTATAGAATACAAGTTCTTCAGTCTCAGTAGACATGCCCAACATTTTTTAGAACTGAATTTCAATTTGTGTGTGAAGTCTTTGGTGTTATTTGATTCATCTTCCATATTTATACTAAGTGTGTTTAGTGATGCACTGTAATTGTGTCATTTTAAAATTCTAGTAGAATGTTCCTTTGCCCAGCGGACTTACTGTCTAAAATGGAGAAAGCAACAGAAAGCTACATTGAGCCATATAAGTACATGGTTTTCCAAGTGCGTGTTTGCACGCATATGGTTTTTACCCTGTTAACTAGCTTGAGATTTACAGATAGGTTGCATTGTATTGTGCTAAACGCTGTTGAATTTCTTATCTGAGCTCCTAAAACAGGAAGTAAAACTCTTGAGGCCTGGATAGGCTTACAGTGAAAAATTGCTTTCGGGTAAAGGTAAAACAAAAACCCAACAACAATGAAAAGCCTTAAACGCAAACTGACGCATCTTAAGGCAACTCAAAAGAATTTGATTTAAATTTGATGGTCTTTACTTAGAAACTATCTTAAGATAACTTAATGTTTTTATTGAACTGTAAAGGTTTGAAACTCACTCTGAGATGGACCTGGAGCATGTTGTGGCTAGTAGTAGCCTTTTGAAATTGATGAACATGGAGCAGCATTCTTGGTTTGCTTTTCAAATTTCTTTTGGATTATCAGAAATCAGCTCCACCTATCACCAAACAAATTCCTCTCAAGAAAACCATCATTAGCAGAAGTCACGAATTTGTAATAATAATTGATAGATTAAAAATAGTGAACAAATCTTTTTTTGTTGTTTTGCAAAAATGAACTCTTAGCTTTGTAGGAGAGCAATAAAAACTTAATTTTGCTTAAATGCTTTCTTTTTTAATAGATTATGGAAGAAACAAATACACAGATTGCTTGGCCATCAAAGTTGAAGATCGGAGCAAAATCGAAAAAAGGTATTTTGTTTCATTCTTTTTATTTTTATTGGGTGGGATTAACTCTTAAAGAAGTAAAGCCATGGAACAAGCAATTCTGTCTTTAGAATCACCTTATCAGTAGTGGGCATCTGAAATTTTTTATTTCAGTCTTCTGGTTTTGAGAATTTCTTGTTGAATTTATCTCAACTTTGTATAGATATCTGATGTACAAATCCATTTTTAAGTAACTTGTGCTTCTGCAGATATGTTGTCAACACTGATGTACATATTGTCTTTAGCATGCCTGCTTTCTTCTGTATAATTCTACATCCCATCTGAATGGCTTCTTTATTTTACGCTAGCCAAAGCTAGTTTTTTTCCTCATAATATTGTATATTAGTGGGTGTTCTGTTATTCTTGTTTTTTTTGTTTTGCTTTATAGAGTAAAAGATGTGTTAGTTAAGCCCAGTTAGAACAATATATACCATTTGTGTTCCTGACAGCAACAGTCTGTATGCCTCTTTGTTTTCTTAATGAAACTGAAGTAGAGTGTTTCCTTACTAATGGCTGGTATTATCTGTTTGAAATTATGCTTCTTTTGGAAGTACAGGCTATTTATATGTATCGATTATATCATCTTGGAAGATCTTTCTGAAATAAGCATTCTAGTTCTGTTCTTAAAGGTTGTGACTGAATGAAAGTAATACTTAATTCCTCAGCTGCAGAAAAAATGAAACTGGGTATGTTTTTCAACATTTCATGTATTTTTGTTCAGGCTGATATATATTAAAACCCCAAAAGGTGGAGTTCAAATAATTTCTTTGTATGTTTTATTTAGAATGTAGTGGAGATTTGGGCTAACCTTTGTAAGTGAAGAAGGTCTTAGAAGAAGAAAAATAATCTCTTTAGAAAAGTGCAGGATTAATAACATGGAGTAAAATGAGATTTGGTCTCTGAGGTACTTTCCCACATGCTATTGAAGTACAAATTTTCCACCTGTACAGGAAAAAAAAAACACTTGAGGGGAAAACGGGGGAAGAATTCAGACTGGAAAAAAAAAATGCAAGTATCGTATGTATATATTCATATGTGGAACTAGTGTTTATAGGAGGGTGAGAGTAGCAAGGTCTTTGTGCAATCCTGTGGTCTACTGCCTACTGTGCTATGAATCAAAACACAGCTAAAGCTCCTCAGGAAACTGAGGCAGGAGAAGTGTGTGGGGTTTTATTTTTTATTTTTGAAGTGAGTAAAAGAAGAAATAAAGCAGTACTTGCATTTGTTTTCTTTCCAAGTTAAATGATCCTAGTTCTGAAGCTGAAAAGCATCTGTGTACAGAGCTAAGAGAGGTGGCTGGCTGGAATGCTGGATTGGTACTTAGAGATGCACATTATGTAAATTAATTTAAACTTTTTTTAGTGATCTCAAAGAGAAAATGCTAGATTGTAGATGAAGCTCTGTAAATATATGGGATGAATTTGAAGACCAAGGGTAATAAAATAGCTAAAAGATATGAGATGATAAAGTTAAAAATTGGGGGGGGGGGGAAGAAACACATAATACAGTAGGGCACATTGAGTGCATCTGTAATAGGAGTGAATATCTTGGAAAGTCTTCATGCCAAAATATACTTTAGATAGTAGATAGTGATGGGCTGCAAATGAGGAGGCATTTTAGTAATATGCTGAACTATTAAAAAAGTTTCAAATGTCCATGGACTGCAGGGTGGCTCTTGAGTCAAGATTTTACTCTCTGGCTGGCTTTGCCCAGGGAAGTTCACTATATTCACCTAAAATAGTGAATTACAGTTTGTGTGCAAAGAATCCTTTAACCTAAAGGTTCCTATTTCTTGTGAAATATAGTGTAGTTAATATATTCTGTTTACATTTGGTGTCAATTGTTTGCAGTTCTCTAACTTTCCATTTGTGGACACAGCAGCTGTTTATATGGGGAAAATATTCTCAAGTGTTTAACATACTTTAGCTTTGCTTAATGATACTTTGTGATGGAGAGGGGAGTCTGAAACAAGTAACCGGCCAGCTTGCTGCGGACTTGAACTCTGAGCACACACTGTTTACCCATCTCCTTGGCTGGCAATTGAGTGCCTGGTAAGCAGTTGGTGGAGACACAGTTACTGATGCACAATATTGTCAACCAGTCGTATACTGCATGTTATCATAATCAAATTAAACCTTCTTTTCATACAGTGTAGCTGTATGAGTAAATATAAAATATAGTTTGCCTGCAGTATCAGTAGTATCACACATCAAAAAATCATGATTCCCAAAGGAAAAACCATTAGGAAGACTTCTCTGTACATGCTGTTTGTGTCATGTTATCGAGACTACTGTGAAGTGTTTAGGGCTTTATGTGGTGCTCTTCTTGCTGTTGTCAGTTTTTAATTTGATGTTGATACTATTTCAGGAAGGACAGCATACATAGTTTCTTTCTAATTACTGCACATAAATAGAGATTTGTAGACAAGCTGTGTATCAGAAGGGTTAGTCAGGATCTGAAGATTATGTTCTGTACAAGCCCCTGAACCTTCTTCTGATCCCTTGAGGAGAAATTTGCTGTGACGAAGCTGAAGCATTCAGAGTAGTGACCTCTAAGTTGCTAAACTTTATTTTGTTTTATACTTACTACAACTTTTAAATTAATGGTTGTGAAATAACTGAGTATTGTAATGGGGATTTAACTCAAACTTGATAAATGTTTTCTAAAAATTTTGAATTGAAAAATGCCAACGTCTCTACTTAGCATATGCAGATTTTAAACAATTTGCTAATTAAAAATTTTTTTAATATGAAATTGCAAAAATAGCTCTTTACAAAGGCTAGAATTCACAAATCAATTATCAACTCTCAATAGTTTCATAAAAGCCAAAACAGGAATTTCCTGGCTTTAATGAATACCAGATGTTGCAGTCTTGCTCGGGTGATGAGGGTGAACTATTTTGAAATGTGTGTTTAGAAAACACAAACAGATATAAGTCTTCCAATAGCATCTTTAAGAAAGCCATTTGTTCAGGTTCACGAGGAGATTCCATACCATTAAGGCTTTAGAGGGGGAACAACTTGAAACACTTCTGTAATGCCCGATCCCTCTCTGCCAATGACTGAAACAACCAGATTTCATGACCTGAGCTGTGTGCCTCTGCTTTTACATGGGGGGTGCAAGAGGAGGTGTTCAGGGCGTACCAGCAACTGATGTTCTGGAGGCTTCAGATCTTCCAAAGTTCCGTGAAATAATGGTCAAACAGACAAACAGGAATTTTTCTATTTTCCCTCTTGCTGTCAACGTGTCTTTTTTTTCTCTGGTATGGTTAATGTTGCCTAGGAATGCTTGTCTTTACAAGATTTATTCAGTAGTATGAAAGTTCACAGCAGGGCATATTTAGTTAGAGCTAAAACTTTTGCCCTCTCCCTTTCCAAATACTGTCCTGCCCTGTTCTTCATCCTGCTCTCCTGTTAGCCCTTTATGCTATGCTGCCACTGCTGTTTATATTGTCACACAGGAGACCAGGTTGGCTTAAAACTAACCGTGGAGAATTTTTGCAGTTGGATAGTTTTTTCTGTGCACTTGCTAGCTGTTGTAACCCAAACTGTATCCTCGGTCTGCTTTGCTGCATGATTGGGTGAACTTGTAAGGCGGAATGGATGAAAGCAGTGGGAGCAGGTGGAGACCACATTATTCGGCAGCGTGTGTTGGGCAGTTTAAGGTGCCCTTTGGAACTTTAGGGAATGGGTATGCAAGAGTTGAGATTTCATGTGTGTTCATCTTTTTTCATTCCTCCTTTTGATGTTGTTCCTCTCTGTATAGGTGTGTGCCTTTATTTTCAACAGCTATAAGGAAGTTAGGGGGACATGCATGTGCTGAGAACATGGGCAGCCCTGCAGTAATGCTTGGCCAACAGTCAGCCTAAGAAATCACTTCAGCTCATGGAAACTTAGTGGCACTAGGAAGGAATAAATTCAGAGAGTTAGAGCAGGGAAAATTTGGAGAGATTAAAAGAGGTGGTAAAGGGAAATGCAAGTTACACTGAGCTTACAGAACAGGGATAATTATGAGTCCCTAAACCTCTGATAATGATAATAATAATTAAAAAAAAAAAAAACACAAACATGGAGGATTGGCTTGCATATCAGCAGTTCAGCATTTTACTTGCCAGTTTTTAGTGTCGCACGTGCAGGCACTTCATAATTTAAGCGTGTTCCATGGAGAGATTACCTCATTTCTTAATACACAAATGCATCCCTGACCATTTCAGCTTTCGATATTGGGATTGAGCTGAATCGCAAATTCACACAAAGGAAAGACTGCTGTTTCCAAATGGAAATTTCAGTGAAACACATGGCATAAAACTGTAGAACACTTCAGCATTGTTTTTTTTCCAGTGTATTTATGAATGCAGATGAAATGTATTGAATGGTCATGTTCAAACCCAGTATTTTAGGGTGAAGTGAAAGTGGGAGAGTTGATAACCCCCATACAGCACCATCCTGCAGGAGTTTTGTGAGTCTTAAACAGCACCATAACCTCGTCCAGTGTGTGCAACAGTCATACTCCTGTGAATTGAAAAAGGAATCAAACGCTGAGTCCTGCCCAGGATCCCACAAATGCGGTTAGGCAAGCAGCTGCTGCTGTTCATTCTCAGGTAGCAAGTTCCCTGCTTGTAGGTGGTGCTTTCTTACAAGCGTGGGTCTGATCTGCTTGGAAGAAAAAGGAGTGCAGGTTAGGCAGGAATTTTGGAAGTTGCGTGTTATCTGTCACTTCTCTACTATAGATGACTGTGATGCTCCCTCTTGATGCTCCTTTTTGCACATGGCCTGTGGTGGCCATGCAGCATTGCCTTCCCTCCTTCACTGGCCATACCTAATTCTGCCACTGTATGGGACCTCTGTGGTGACCACAGTGATGTCCTGTGAAAAGAGATTGCTCTTGTTTGGTGATAAAAACTTGAGGAGGAGGAGGGGACCTTCTGTGTCACTGAAAATGATGTTTGAATGCCTAGTTTAGGCTGCAGGTAGGTAAGCTCACTGCTGGTGCAGAGGAGAAGAGCCGCTTACTGGACTGACTAACTGTATCCTTCCTTTACAAACTATATAACCCACCATTCTGTACTGAGCTCTGGTAGCAGACAGAAGTGTCACGGACATAGTCCTCAAATAATATCTCGTACTGAGACTAATGAGGCAGCAGGTGAGAAACTGTGAGTACTGTGAAAAGTTTGTGGTATAAAGAAGTGGTCTGGGACCCTTACAGCAGGAGTTCCTCGTGTTGATGTTACTTGATAATAAATGCAAGCATTAGATAAACAAATAGATTTTCCTACTTCCAGTGATCACTGAGAATGCTGGAATACTAAAGGGTTCTAGTGTATGCTACTAAGTAGAACGCCCATCTTTTTTAAATACTGGGTGGCTTGGTGTGCTTCAGGGTCTGGAATGTCTGCAAAGTGCAGTTCTATAATCTGAAATTTCCCCAAAGAATTTGGTCAAGTCTGAATGTAGTCTAACAAGCATAAAAGTAACTAAAAATTGCCTAATAGTTTAGGCTATTTACTTCTGTGTTGTTTAACTGCTAATGTTGGAAACTGTAGGCTGTTTCCTGCAGTTTGGCAGCTACACCACTGACCTTGCAGTTTAAATATATAATTCTGTGCTATATATGCGTGTGCAAATCTATAGGCAGAGAGAGCACGCTATGCCTGTTAGGATTGCTTTATTCTTAAAGTCTAGAGTGTTTTCCTATTCTCAGGCTTTATTTGTGCATGTTATTCCTACTTACTGTTATTTATAACCTTAACGTAGCTTTTTCATCTGTATTTTCCCTAAATGACTTTGTTACTCTGGACTAAAGAGAGGTTAGATCCTCTTTCTTTTTCATAGCACATATGTACTATGATCTGCTTTACTTTTTAACCAAAATTAGAACAAAAGTAGAATACGTACCTGTGCTTTCCTGTCAATAGTTGTTACATTTTGTACAATGTCATAAGAACACTTCTAAAAGCATTCCTAGAAATGAATGGTGAGGATGAATTCCTTCATTTTGTTTGTTATTGTTCTAAGTATAGAAAACCGTTATTTCACAAAACAACTGGAAAAATCTCTTAGTTTGCTGCTCTCTTAAGAGTAGATGATGTCAAGCCAGCCTTGCTGTGCATGAGCCTCTTAGCTGTTTGTCCAGCAAGTAGTGAGTTACCCAGTTCTTCATGGAGAATATGAATCTAGTCTGGAAAGTTAATAAAAGTGTGTGTGTATGTAAACAGGGAAATAAGCATCTCTCTTCATTGAATATGGGCAGTGAGTTTAAGAGTGTTCACAGACTACTTTACATAGATCTAGACAGTTTATGGCCTCAATCTGAAAATATGTATGTTTCAAATAAGTTTTTCTTTGTCATGTATGTTCTACTTGGCAAATGAAGATTCAAATCTCAGGATGAGAGGAGGGAAAGGTGAATTTACAGCTGTGTATGAACCTGAGCTACAACATCAGGGCATACTTCTTTTCAGTAGAAATTTGATTATATATTTCAGAGATAGTTCAAGTTGTGTAAAAACACGTTCTGGCAAAGGCTAGATTTCCTAATTATACTTGATACCATCTTAATTCTTTGAAGATAAAAATGGATCCTGCTACTTTCCTGGAGAGTTTGCCCATGTAAACTGTGTTAATGGTCTTTAAGTGCGTAAGCACTTTATCGAAATTTCATGACAAATTTTAATTTCATTCCATTCTAAAATTCTTTTCACTTGTAACCCTCCATAATCTCTGAAACTCCATAAAAATGACATGGTGAATAATGGGGAAACAAAGCTTAATGGGCTGGAATTGCTTATATGCTTGCCAGCATGGAGCTACATAGCTGATTTATCAGATTGTGAAGGTTATTTTTAAGTTTAAAAACTAACTTACTGTAAAAGCAGTTCACAGTTTGTTTCTCTAAGTGTAATAATGCATTCTTTGAATTTAATTTCACATTTGAATCTTATATGCTGAGCCATCCCTACCAGAGAAGGTGTGATACTGTATCACAGGACTGCCAAATACTTCAGATGGGTACTTCAGACTGGTTAATGCAGCAAAAATAACAGTAATTTTTCATAGTTTTGGTCAGCTTTTGTTCCTGAACTACTTCAATCTCACTGTGTGCTGCTTTTGGTTAAAATAATTGTAGTTTCTGCTGTTCTCAGAATAAGGCAAAGCAAAACAAATGGACAGTGCAAGAAGGAGAACATGGGATGCAATCAACTCATTTTCCTGCCTTAAATTCTATGCTATGAATAGCCACGTAATTAGTTCAGAGCTTTGTTTTACGTTAATTTATTTTAGTCAGACCCTTGTTGACCTGCAGTGGTGTTATTGAGCTTTTGAGGATGTGCTCTATCGTCTCTGACTAGAAGTCAAGTGATGCAGATCTTGCACGAACAGAAAGCAGCCAAACCTCTGTGAGGTGCTTAGATGCTGAAGTGCTTAAAAACAAAGGTAACTTCTGGATCAGTTCATGCTCAAGGTGTAATTTTCTGTTGTCTCAGCATTGATTCCAGTGTAGATGAACGTGAGCCTGGGTTCAAATGGCAAATGCCCTACTGCATGTTGTACAAGGTCTGCAGAGATCCTATAACGTACCCCAGCCTGGGCCCTGCCCGCAGGCACATCGGTGCTGCACACACGAGGATGGCTGTGGATGAGGTTTGCCCATCAGGCTGCATGGCTCCATGCGGTGGGTGCCTGTTTTCTCGGGCAGGGAGTCCTCCAGCTGCTTGCACATGGGTCAACAGAGTTGTTAGAAGAAACCTTTTGAAGCTGCGCCACCTGTTTTTCCCCATCTGTAAGTGGTAACAGGGTCCTAGTGCATCAATTCGAGGCAACTTCCTATGGTAGTAATGGGCATGATGTTTTTTGATTGCCATACCCCCAGAGTGACCCTGTTCCTGAAGTTGCAGAGAACGATAAAGCTGTGCTGGGTTGCACCTTCTTCAAGTACTTGGAAGTGCTCTTCCAAGGGAAGAACAGGAACCACTTCAGCCAGAAACAAAACGAGGGAGACAGAACTGTTTTCACAGCTGCCGAACAGCACGGTTGTGGTCTTATCTCTTGCTTTCTTGCATGCCTGACTGTGCCTCTGTGTCTCCACAGCTACCTGCCAGGCAGCTCAGCCCACCAGCCTGGTGCACCCTGTGCCAAATCCTCCTGCTGGAGAGGGAGGTCAAGGCTGCTGCTTTATTGATGCCTCTGCCCTTTTGTCACAGATTGGTCTTTAAAGCTGTTTAGTTCTGGTTCCCAAGGTATAAAATGTAGGCATGACTTCATACCAGTTCAGCAGAGGTTTTCTTAAAAATCTTGGCATTTAAATGCCTTTTCCTTGCTGGTCCCCATGACGACAGGCTTGGCCTATGCCAGCTCTGCTGTGGACTATGCATGCCGCAAAATTCCTGTGCAGCTTTTCTTGACCTCACTAAAAACATATAAAAGGTTCGTTCTGATATGGAGTTGTCCAGCTGATAACTTTGTCTGTAAGTAGCTATTAAAAAAAAATTATAAATTTTTTAAAACTCGTAACTTTATTTTTAAATAGTACGTATGAGAAGCAAATGAATTCCACAACGGTATGTTTCTACATACTGCAGGCCGTCATGTCAGGAGGTGAAGGATGCCCTGTAATGTTTCTTGCAAACAAGACTTCTTGAGGTGAAAAAATGATCACTTCTTGTACCTGCAATTATTTGATAAAATTATGTTTCAATCAGATGTGGTACATAACCTGGGAAATGATTTTTTTTTAAAAAACTTGTGCTTGACTGTTCTGTAGCAAAACTAATGCTATTTGGCATTTCCATGTAACTAAAAGTTAATTTGGTCCATGTGGCATCTGCTAGCTTGTAACTCAGATCATCTGAAGTGTTTAAAATTAGTTTCTGATTTGATTTTGCTCTGATATAAATCAAATAAGCACAACCAAAAGAAGTACGATTGCAAAAATACTTTAATAGTCTTCATCTTCTTGATAATTGTCATAATACAGAGTGATGGTCAGGTAATTCCTATCAATCATGTATAAATACATGCATATACAATTAGGGCTTCAGAATGTGTCTCTGGAAGATGCTGCAGTCATCAATCAGTTGTAATGCTGTAGCTGTAGGCTGTCTGCTTTTTTAACTATTACCACTCATTAGTACATTTCTTCCTTTTTTGAAGGGATTATCCACAGTTTTTAGGATTTTTCCTGTAAGAGAAAATTAACTCTGAAGGTGTGAAACATCATTTGAAGCCCACAGTATGTTTTTGTTTTGTGTTTGAGCACATACTTGGATTTTGTTGGGAAAGCTTTGAGAAAGCAAGTGTTGTTTCACTTCTAGCTGTAACTCACTCCTGCTTCCATGTGTTTAAACCGTAAGGGTTCAGAAGGTTCCAAAGTTAAGATGTTCTGGATCCAAATCTAATGTTATATTATGCAGATGTTTGACGCTAATATGAAATTTATTGTAAGCCTAGTTAAAGATGCCAATTTAAAAAGATGGCTTATGCATTAGGCTTTGGTCAGTGAATGGCAATGATGTGCTAGGTTAGCAAACAAGATGCAAATTGTTATATTTTGATTTGGATCAAAAATGGCTTGAGTGGAAAAGGATAGGACCTGAAAACAGCTTTCAAGAGGATGGAGAAAATACTGCACACAGCAGAAATCAAGTTGAACGTGTCAGACCCTTAATCTTAAAAAAAAAAAAAAAAAAAATTATATCCATGCCAGTTTTACTGTGGAGTCAGAGCACTACATTTATATACTCTGAAGGAATAATGTTTAATATACAATATTTCGTGCCTGAAAAAATTCCCCATGTTTTTAGTCTTTCCGGTTCTGTACTACTGTCTATGTGTAGTTGCCATCCTGAGAGCAGTCTTCCCCGCAGAGAGCCAGTGCCTCAGTTGATGTTCAGGCTTTCCTGCTGCCTGTGGGAGTTGCAGGTAGGGCTGGCAGCCCAGTTCCCCTCTTCAAGCTTGTGTAACCCCTATAGACTCTCTAGAACCAAAATCTAATGAGTATCATCCATTTTCTGCAGATCTTATTTTATTATAAATTCATTTTTTTCAAATTGCTTTGGTTTCAAACATTCTTCACATTTTAGATTCTAAATATAGCCTAGGGCTGTGCCAAAGACCAAGTGCAAACACACAGAACCGTCATTGATAGAAACTCTCTTTAATGACTTCCTCTGGAAACTAATTTGAATCATATGATCTTTCTGGAATAAGCAATAGGAGGGAATATATGAAAAATAAGGACAGCATGGAATGGCTTTCTGACTTCTAAGCTTTTGATCTGAACAAACTTAACTTTGTATAAACTGTGCGAGTCATTTGGTTTCTTGGTTTTTGAGCAAGACTAACATTTCCTGTAAAAACAACTCAAATCCAAAGAGAGCAAAATTCAGGGCATAAATAGTGTTCTTGGGATAAATACTGTTTTTCCAGAGTTTTAGCAGTTAAGAAATAATTGTTTTGGTAAGTGTTTGTCATGTGCTCTGGTAGGCTGCAATTCTGGCTGTGTGGCTGCAACTGCAGCTGCTGAATTGGTGTGGTTCACCCAGGGAGACCCCTACAGCCTGCCAACGCTGATGGACCACGGCTAGTTACTGAGGGCTGTTGGCTATGTGTACTCCCGAAATTAACTCACGGGAAGGGAAAAGGTAAATGATATCTTGGTAATGGGAGTAAAGCTGTGGGAATGGAAAAAGTTGGGGATGAAGTGGAACGAGAAGGGAGAGACACGGAAAGGAAATGGGAGGCTGATGGAGGCACTGAAGAGAGAGTTGGAGAGATGGAGGTGTGGGTCAGCAAATGAGTTGCAGGAAACATGAGGGCGGAGTGAGGCTTTTGAGAGAGCAGAGTAATAGAGTAAATTATGCAAGTGGCATATAGAGAACAGGAAAACAGGTGGGAGGTGGAAAGAGGAAGATGAAGGGAAGGAAGGGGTGAAAAATGGGCGTTCTAAGTGGAGGGGAGGATTACAACCCAGTGTCCATAGGTGCTGACATGGGCTTCCAGTACACATCCTCATCTTGGAAATGAGGTCAGGTTCAACTCTGAAGTTTCTATGAGCAAAGTATCATGGAGAAAAGCTGGTAAACAGCACTGTATTGGTGCAGACTTTCAGTACTATCTTAAACTGCTGATTAGATATCTAGCATGTTGCTTTTCTCCTATCTAGTATCTTTATGCAGCTTTGGTGAAGATGTAGCTAGCTGACTACAATTTCAGTTTGTTAAAGATTTAGCAGATGTCTTGACTTACATCAAAACATATGTTTTGATGTAAAATATGGGAAACAAAGCATGTTTCTAGTCTGAGGGGAGTTGAGGATATTGGTGCTTTCTGCTAAAGATCGCAAAACAGAATTGGAATGTGTGCAAGTGAAATAAGACAGCAATTAAAAGGATTCAATTTGAGTGCAACTGTCATCCAGTTTATTAGATTTGTGTCCAGTGCAATGTCAAATAATGTAAACTGCTTGGTTTTGTAACACTGGAGGAGAATAATAGCTGATAAAATAAGCTGAGAGAATATTGAGCTTCGAGAAAATGCAAGCTGTTATGTGGAACTTGCTTAAAATATTGCTGTGCCAAACTGTTCACATCGAGTTTTTTAGCAATAAATTTTTTGAATTATACTAAACTCTACATGTGCAAAATACATGCATGCGTATATTTCTTTTCCCCTTTTCTGTTATAATTGGAGTGAAAATTTGAGTGCTGTTAGCGTTAACTTTTCTGTCTGTGGGTACAGGCGCTTGGAGAACTATAAACATGAGTGACATGCATATAAATATACATTTGGTCACTTCAAGGAAATCCAAACTTTCAAAATGTGTGCACTTCCTAGGACAAAAAAAAAATCAAAAATGTTTAGGTGCAGTGTATGTTATTCTCTTCTCTGCTTCTAAGAAATTTGCCTAAAACCCAGGGAGATCAGGTGGCTTCCTATCCTTAAAGTGATTGATACGTAGCACCTTGCCTCCCGCTAAATTTTCTGACATGCTGCCCTGTACTGGTCAGTGTTTTCAGTGACTGTTAATTGATGGAATAGGATGCATTTATCAAGATGTGCAAATGGCATCAAGACAACAGAATACTATTGACATTCAAAGGCAGAGTACATACTTTGAAAATAAGAAGTAGGAAGAGTTTAGAAAATATTCTTGTGTATATTTTAAAAAGTAATAATAAATGTTATGTAGGAATAGGAGAGGTCATTTGTTATCAGCATCTGCTTAGTACAGGATTAGAAGCAAACATTTCTGTCGTAGAAGAGATTTCTGTTGGATTTTACAGAGGAAAAGCTAAGAGATGTTTTTTTTGGCATAATTTTTGCTCCTTCCTCTTCTGCAATTTTAGTTCAACTTGAATCACAGTCAGCTCAAAATGAGTGCTTGGTAAGTTGTGTTTGAGTACTTAAATTTAGGTTCCTAAATGTGTATCTGAAAGTGGTGTCCTTTGCTGCTCTGCTCTCATCTGCTGGTAGGGAAAAGGAGTGAGCACTGAGCTGGGGCTGGAGAGAGCGTTCCTTGCAGGTGGGGATTCTCCATGATATTTTGGCATTTATTAGTTTCCTTCACATTTTATTTCGCATCCCCAGCAACGTATGGTTGCTACCTCAGTGTCACAACTAGTGTGCTGCCATTAACAGTGCCTCAATGCTTATAAACGAGCAGAGAATGTTCTGCTGTCCTGGCTGTGGGTGTCAGGGTACCCAAATTTGCTGTGTTAGTCCAACCAAGGCGGTTACGTGCAGCTGTCCAGCAGTGCCTCCCCTGGCCTTTTGTGGCCTTTGGAGGTGCAGAAAAGGTCAGGTGCAGAGCACAAGTTTGGAGATCTGTGCCTCACCTAAGGAAGGTGGGACTGCAGAGCTGAATGAATTAACTGGGACTTCTGGGAGATGCAGAATTTTGTGTTTTGTCACTGAGAAGTTTCATTTTGAAAAGGTTTTGAAGTTTCAAATCTTCTCTTCCTGCTATTGTATTGAGCTCATTCTCATTGCTTTCTGACCTTCTTCATTTTATTTTTTTAGCGGGAGGGTAGAAGTCTACCTGAATAGCAAGGTACATAAGAATGTAACTAATTAAAATATAGACATTATCTTGTGCTCAGCATTGGCATTCAGGAATTGCAACCCAACCAAGGCAGCTTGCTGGTGCTAGGTCATAGTTTAGAGCTTCTCTCAAGCAGCATCTTTGACTTGTAAGTCCTTTGCTTGCAGATGACTTTGACTCCTACGCCTGGTGGTAGCAGTAAACAAAAAAACAATTTTGGCTGAATTTTGTTAGAGTAAAACAATTTGAAAGCAGCTTCTTGAATATGGCATAACTTCATTATTGGTTGAATTCTCAATGTTTACTCTTTGAATTTGACTATACTTGAGAGCTAGAATTTTGACTTTGACTTTTCTGCATTGAATGGAAAACTTGTCTTCTCCCACAAATATTTAGACAGCTAAACTGTAGGGACGATTTCCAGCTGTTTTATGTTGTTTGTCCACAGCTGTTGCTCTGTGTTTTCCTAGCTTGAATTGACTGGACAGATTTGTAGGGGATGCTAGAAAGGGGATTTAATTTTTTTTCCTGCTGTAGACAAACAATTAGTGGAAAACTAATGCTGGAAGGTTTTTACTTTAAATGGGGAATGCAGAAGGTGGAGAAAAAAAAAGACTGAGTTTCTCAAGATCTCAGATGAAACAGCTGCTGCCCCCACCTGTTCTCTACCTGAAGGCCCAAATTTCTTATAGTTCACTATTTTCTACTCAGAATTTGCCAGGAGTGACAGTATCTGTGTATTTTGTCATCTGAAACGTGCATGCATGCACACAAAATATCCGCTCCCTCTTCCTTGGGGATTGCTGTCATCAGGCTGAGAGAAGAAGCTAGATAAGTTCTGCTCTTTTCTGTCTTTATGATGTTTGGCTTGTGAGTACATTGAGGGAAAGGATCTTAGTAGTTTCAATAGCTCTCCAAGTACTCACCTTACATACTCACTGCCTGCCAAGCTTCCTAAATTAACCGATAGGCTACCTGCTGAACAGCAGTTTAACTATGGTTCCTCTTAACACAGCTTTGTAAATGGGTAAATATTTTCCTGAATGTGTTGCTAAGGCTATCAGTACATAATTGACTTAAAGATTTAAAGCAAGTCTCTTGCTGACACTGTGTTTATTGTTTGGAATGCCAGATTAATTACAGCATGTATTGCAGGCTCTGTGTTATGAGCTGCATCTGCTTTTTGTTAACTTTCTCCATAAATGAGAAACTGTCAGTGCAAACTGTTTCTCATATTTTGAAGAAAAATCCTCAAACCCTGTAATTGTGTACTTTAAAAATTAAAGAGCAGTTGTGTTTAGATCACAAGTTCGTTTATTTCTTTTGTTTCTGGAGGAGCTGACCCAGGCATAAATGACTCCTCCCTGTTTTGCAATAAATAAATGAACAGAAGAGACTGTCCCAGGCCATGCGAAACATGGCCACGGGAGTTCATGTCAGTTCTCTTCGATCAGAGCAGTTTGACACTCACAAATCCACAGCATCCCCTGAGCCAGCAGCTGGCAGCACATAGTTCATTTACTGGAGCTATTTATGCAAGCCTCCAGCTTGCTGCCACTTCAGAAAGCAGACAGATCAATTAATGCTCCCCCCTTTGTGTGCAGTGTAGGTGACAACTGAGAAACCTTTTAAAGAAAATCACATTTGCTGGAGTCTTTTATCTTGTTTGTGGTGAAATTGTTGGGTTTCCGTGCTCACTGCTTATCCTCTATCTAGTACTGCTTCTACACAAAAATGTGAGATGAACTAGCATTATTGGCTCAGAGAAACATACAGTACTTTCTGGTCACATTTATGAATGATCTACGAAAACAAACTCTAAGCAGTGAGCAAGGCAACAGGTGGGAATGTTTGTTTCCTTTTTTTTAAAAAAGGAAGCCCAAGAACTTTAGGTAATTCTACAGAGAAGTTATTTGAACTGTGGTCATTTCTGTAAGAAGAGTAGGAACAAAGTTTTAGGCTTTTCTGTTTTTGCTCAGGGCTTGCTGTGTGTTGTGGTGCAGAACAGCAACTTGCTTATACTTGGGCAGATAAGGCAGAGCCAAAATACAAGCACAGTTGTGTTGTGAAGGGAATTATCAAGGGCCTCAATGTCCAGTAAGGGCGCTTGGCAGTAACTGTGGTAAAACTAAAAATTTCAAGCCCTGGAATGTGGTAATACGAACTCATATTATTGTAATTAAATTACTCGGGGATACAAAATTGTCACAATCTTTCAGCTGAAATTGGCATTAGCTTATGTGTTGTTCTTGGATTTATTTTTTTTAGGACTTTCTTGCCCTTAGCAGGTACCTGGCAAAGTGCTCTATACTGTGTGTACTTGTAAACCAGAGTCTGACTGGTCTTCTCTGTGGCCCCATCGTTCTATTTGAACTCAGATTTGGGGCACGCAGAGATAAGAGTGAATTTGCTGAATTTGACATTGCATAGGTGCAGGAGATAAATTTATCAGAGGTGAGTTTTATAATTGGGCTAATGCTGGAGACAGGTGGACAGAAGAGATGCAGAGCAAGTTCATTGGAACAGCTCAGGTCTGGTTGGCTGATTTAAAAGCTAAGACTTGACATCTGCCTCAGGTAATTTTTTTTTTAAGCAAAGCCTGGAAAAATTACCCTCAGAGAAACAGCATAAGCAGTGTGTTGTTTACTTGCTATGAACTCCTTGTTAAACAGAAGAAATTTCAGGGAGGTCATTGGTCTTCAGAATATGAAGGTTCACTTCCCATATCAGGGGTACCCTGCCTGTCATTTTGCAGAAAATTTAGTATCTATAAATAAGAATTACTTTCTAATGCAAGATTTTCAACTGTTACAGTGCCACACAAATATTACTGTGCTAAAAACAAAGAAATGGCAGATAATTATGAGATGAGAATGTGTAATTTGCCATTTATGTTAAAAATTCTCTGTATAAAAGCATCCTGAAGCTTTCAAAAGTCAGAAATAATTGCCACTAAATTACTTTTCTTTCCTGATAAGACCCATCATAGGTGGCTTTAGGGGAAGCAGTGTTTCCACCTTCCTTCTGTCTAATTTAATCTTTTTTTCTTTGTGGAGATTAGAGCCTGCATAGCAGTAATTCGTGGAAGAACGTCTCCAGCTATTATATTATCACGTTGGCTTTAAAATAAAAGCACCCAGTGATTTTAAAATACATATTTTAAAAAGTCATAACTATTTTTGAGTCAAATTTTATATGCTATAACATTACCATAATTTTAAAATACATATTGATATTACATTTCAAATTTCAAACTCAATATTTAAAAATGTAATATGTAGCAATAACTTAACTTTGCTCATTGGAAATAAAATGATTGCCACCTTACAATTTTGTAAAAGGATTAAGGAGGTTTTTCTTCCTTAGCATATAGATAGATTGTAAGCAATGTAATTTGTATCTGATAGGTGAGTAGATGAAATTTGGGCACCGAACGTGTTCTGTTTGAACTTGAGTTTGTTTTTATGAATCTACTAAAACATCAAGTCAGTATTAGACAGTGGACTGTTAGACTGGAGCTTTGGGTTGTCAGGGATATAAGAGCCCCCCTGCACTGTGCTGCTGCTATTCTGCATTGTGCATGCTCTGTGCATCGATGCAGTGTAGGCAGGTGATATTAATACAACACACACTAGGGTTTATGAGCAATAAACTGCTGACTTTTTTTTAAAAACAGTCACTTTTCTCCCCTATAATAAAATTTACTTAAATACTGTCTCCAGCATTAGCTCATCAGGACACGTCTCTATTCTCCTGCACTCACAGAGGCTGTTTGCTGACCCCACTGGAGTGCCCTGCTCCTCTGTGGGATTCTGCATCTTGTCACTACTTCAGGTTGCTACTGGGCAGCTGGTGGAGTGCTCCGCGTCATGCGTTTATCTGTGTTTGGGTTGGGGTGAGAGGCTGGGGTACTCTTTGAAAGGCCAGCACGCTCATAATGCATGACCTGACTGTGCCTTGCTGCAGCTTGAAATATGAATCATTTCCATGTACTTCTTGTAGCTGCTGCTACCTAGCTCTCAAGAAAATTGTTCAAATGTTTTTTTTGTGTTGGACTTGGCATTGCTCTCATTAAGGAGAGGGTGGGAAGATCCTTACAATGTTCTGCAGAAACGCAGATGAAAAGAACTTTTAAATAACTTAATCCAGGAAAGGGAGACTTGTGCTTTTTGCACTGTCGAAATATCATACTAACAGAAGTGATAGAGTATTTGTAATAGTAACCAAAAATAGTACCTTTAACTATCTTTGGCTTTAGTCACTAAGTGCCCCATGCAGTGTCAAGAACCAGCTCATTCCATCTTTCTGATACACTTTTATTTTATGTGGATTCTCAAAGGAGAGTTCTGTTTGTCCTGTTCACGCAGGTGTAAAGTGCAGTATTCTTTGCTGGAAGGCTGGCTGCATCCTCCTGTTCCAACCACAAAATTAATGCTAATGCTGTATCCCAACAGTTGCGTAAGACAGAAATTGCATACTGGAATGCAGTCAGCTAGAGCATAAGGCATTAAAAGGAGCAGCATTAACCAGCAGGCATAAAGATGCAAAGTAAACGTAGTTGGATTTGGATGTGGGAGAATTTGCAAAGCAGGTTGAGTCTGAGGCTAGCATTTAGGCTGACAAGTCAGGTGTTACAATGTTTTTCCCTTTTTATTTAGCAAAGCATGGCCAGGATTACTGTTTTTTGCAAGTATGTGTGTATAAAATCTAAAATGATTTCCAGGCTTATACATCAGAATTGTTACCTTGAATTTGACCATATGTGCAGTGGAAATATAATGGTGGTGTCTTTCATAGTATTAAATTTAAGAGATGACTTAAATTCCTAATTTTTTTCCTCCCTTTATTTCTTATTTTCTTTCCCAAGCATTGTGGGTCTGCATTTGTGCTTTGAGATACAATGGCAACAGACATTTAAGTAATGAGCCATGACTTCATTGGTTCCATGCTGAAAAAATAAGGCATAACAGACTTGTGTCCTGCTGAGAGACTGCCTTGCTTGGGCTGGCTTTTTAGGGGAAAGGCTGAAGAACAACTAACTGTCCAAGAAGTAGCAGTATTGATGGCCTGGGCTGAATGCATTTACAAAATGTCCCTAAAAATGATGTTTAGAAAAAGTAAAATAAGGAATTTAATGGTAAGAAAAGTGCTCGGAGATGAAAATTGTGTGTCTGAAATGGAACTCTCCAGGTGACTACAATTAATTCATTCTCATTTCTTCTTTTCAGGTCTTCTTCTCCACCTTGGCCTTCCCCTTCTCCCTTCAAATCCAGTCACTTTTCTGTTTAATTTGTCATATGTTCTGTTACCTGTCCCTTGTCTTGCCTCTTTGCTTGTGCTTTAAGAGAAGTCTTTTCAACTTCATTTCCTCTGTCACTGGATCCGAATCCAGTCATCAATAGGTTTTCTCCAAAAATAATAAATTGTACAGGTAATCTTTTTTAAGCTTATCTGATATTTCTGGCTGATTGTCACTTAATTCTAGGTTTTCTGAACTTTAACTTCTGGTTTTCTGTGGTGACATTTCAAGGCTGCTAGGAGATCTGAATGTAGGATTCAGCTATGATTTCATGCAGTAGTGCACCTGATTTTGTTTTTTCTTTTTATTTGTAATGTTGCATCAAACAGCTTTTATTTGAAGTAGCCTGCTAGAGTTTTTAAAGTTCTCTTTTAAACTACCGTATATAATGCATATTATGAAATCTGATAAACAAGATGTCCTCACCTCTACCAGAAGTTGCACAGTGTTTCTTCAATTCTTTGTTTGGAGGGGGGCGAGGGGGTGTCGTGTCAGGGTTGCTTTACCCAGTCCCTGCTTCAAGAATCTGCAGTCAGGTGGACCCACCCATGTGTATATGTGTATCTATGTATTTTTATAAATGCTGGAGAGAAGTAAGGAGGGGATAGTAGACTTCACCATCATACAGTTGTTATAGTGCAGGACTGACAAGTAATGCTCTGATATCTAGTGCTCTTCAGGTGATTAAACAACCATAACTGAAATGCTAAAGCTGTGGCGGCAGCAGTGCCACAAATATTCAGTTTTTGTTCACTTTCCTTGTCATACTCCAAGTAGAACAGAAATTCCAAAGAAGGTTTGGAGTTAAATGCTAGGAAGAGGGAAAGTTAAGAGTCAAGAAGATCTGAGAAGAAAAAGCTTTTCAAATGCATGCATTCATATAGGCATTGGTTCTAGCTCTTCACAAGGACATTTCATAATCAGCTGTTCCTCCACAACAAATAGATCCCCCGGAATGCCCAGAGCCTCAGGCTATGTCTGCTCTAAAGACACTGTTAATTGCTTGCAGCCCATGTTGAGTTTTGTGGTGCTTTGGCTGGGCTTTTGATGATGCCCAGTTAGCCAGCTGAAATCTTTTTCAGATATGACAACGCTGCAGTCTGACTTAAACTACAGGGGGGGAAAACAAACTAAACCAGAAGAAGCCCAACCTCGTGGCATTAAGTGATACATCTGAGGGTACAGGGAATTCTGCACTAGGCAATGACCTCTGCATTCTCCCTCAGTGTATCAGTAGCTTTATTTCTTCTGTGGTTTAGATACCAGGAGGTAAGTGAATGCACTGGAAGTGTGAGAAATCTTCTAAACTGATCAGCCAACAGCAAGAAGTGCCCAAATGACAAATTTCCTTTCTCACTCCATTGAATTCATTTGCATATGCCCTTAATCACGAGCATTTGCTGCATGCTTTTTGCCTTAATGCTTCTCTCCATGGGAATAGATTGAGCCTGTTTCAAGTCTATTTTAGCTATTGACATCAATCTATCTTGTTCAGTCAGTGACCATCCACTCTAACAACTGTATACACAGTATTTCCTAATTTATTTAAAAGCATTAAATAAATATTTTTCAATTTAAGTATCCTTTTTTCTGTATTAATAGTAAGTTCTACTTGACTTTTTTTGATTTAATTCCGTGGTTTATAGACCTGTTTCATCTTGTTGTAGTGTAAATAAGGTGCTCTTCCTTTTGAGAACACATCAACTTTCATATGTTCATTTGACTTTCTCTTTTTTTCCCTTCATATAGTTTGAATTTTTGCTAGTACGTTCTGGACTGCTACTTTCATAACTTCTTAAAAATGCCAGGTCTCTTTTGTCTGTATTTTTTTCTTCAAATGGCTCAGATTCAGTAATGCATATGGGCTATTCAGATCCTAATCAGCTGCTTACTGTGAATGACTGTCATCTGCCCTCCTGTTGCCCAGTTGCCTAGCTAATTTTAGAATAGTGGAGTTTCTGTAACTTAAGTCTGTTCATCCTGTAAACAAGCTAGATGCATAGTTGTGGTCTGAAGAGCTTGCCCGTTAAACGTAATGTCTGATTTACAGTAGAGGCCTGCAAGTTAAATGTCTAATTATTTGAAATACTTCTTGCCTGGCAGAAGTTACTGTAGATGCGCTTGCACTGGCACAAACGTGTTTTGGCTTGGAGGAATTTTACTTTGTTTACAGAAATGCTGCACACAATAGTAGCAAAAAAGCTGGAGGCTTGCTGGTGTAGCTGTGGACAGAGGAGCTGGAAACTCTGCCAAAGTGTGGAGTGAGGAATTTGAGGAGAGGAGCAATAAAAGGCCACTTCAAGGCAGGAGTCTGGCAAAATGAAGACTGTTGAGAAAAACTTCCAGCATTTTCTGTTGTGCAACTTCAGCTTTCTATTTTATATAAACATTCCCCCAATCTTGAAGGAAACAAATCTGTTAAAATAAAATGCCTTTTCCATTCTTAGGAAAGATACTGTATGTCAAAATACATTACAAGATAAATTACCATAGAGCAATTTTTCACATTTTGCAAGACATTAAAGGGTTTTTTATAAGTCAAAATCTTTTCCAGTTATGATAGTACACAGTGTATTTAAGTATTAGAGCTCTGCATGTTTTCAGCATGCAGATTGCTTCATAAGCCTTTGTGCTATGTGACAAATAGTTCGTAAAGATTCAGCGCCTCATTCCTTTTTTCATATTTTCATAGTAAGCATCTGTTCTTTGCTGTAATTATACATATATTTAAAGCATACTTCCAGTCAAGACAGTTGATAAATATGGGATTAAGATTTGATATGTTCAAAAGTGTTTTGGGAGGGGGAGGTAGGTGTACAAAACCAGTGTTATCCTGAAGCCTCAAGATAGAATAGGCCATGGCATCTTAATGACTGGATCCAGTTGTCATCTGGACAAAAATGGCCTTGTTATGTCCCAGTGTCACCAGAGACAGCTCTGTTGGAAGCAGTCAACCTGCTCCTTGTGAAGAAGTGGTCTCTGGCAGGCTAAGACCACGTGCACCTGCTGTAGTGAATCAGCTAAGTCTAGATACTGGCAGGAGGGTGATTTTTATGCTCATCTGTCCTGACTGTATTATAGATATGTTACACCTGCTCTACTTTTTTTGCCTGACAATCGTCTTCACACTTCAAACAGTACTAATTATCTTATTTTGGGCTTTGTCTAACGAGAATGCATTGCAATGTTTGTACCCTGCAGGTATTTCAAATGTTAAGTGTATAGCTTTATCCAACAATTTTTTTTGTCTCTGTAAAGGTAAGATAGTAATATTTTAATGAACTTTAAAATGTTAACCGTAAATGCATGAAATAAATAGTTGCACGTTAGAAAATAGGTGGCATAGAAAAGTTTTGTGTTCAGCCTCAGCTTATGTAAACACAATAGCGAAGGGGTGTCACTTGCCATATGCAGTTACTGACCAACACTGAGTTTATGGAGCTAAAAAGCAGAAACTGTTTGGAACAAAGATTTTTAAGGTATTTGGCTCTGTATTGATGGCAACAGCTTCAGGAAATATTTAAGAAGCCCAAATCAATATTTTAATTACTCCCCTGTATTGATGCATAAAAAAACATAGCATGCTATTTTATTCTACTAGGCATTTTATTCTGCTGAGTGAAAACAATTCATGGATACTATGTAGTTTCAGGCTTTTGCAGCAAATAGTCTGGACTAACCAAAAAGCTGAAATTTCAGGTAAATGCTGATTCCATTAGTGACAGATTTTCTCTGTTGGCAGACATTTAAGGTCAAACGCAGCCTGGTCTGTACTGTGTACCTGGGCTTGCAGGAAGCCGAGGAGAAACTTGCCTTTTGATTACACTCTGGTAAACCTGCTATAGTGTTTAAAAACAGAAATAGAAAGTCTTTTAGTTTGAAAGTGTACCATTTAGCCAGGGGGAAAAAAAAAAAGGGAAAAAAAAAACCTTCTCTAGCTTGTTTGTAATGGTTTGACAAGCGAGTATTTAGGCTTTGACTCAAAAAATGATTGTAATGATAGAGTGACTTGATTGCATGTAGGTACCTTCCCTGGAAGAAAATACTGTTCTTTAGTCTCAGTGGGGAAAAAAAGGTAGAAGAAGAAACATGGAATATAAGTGAAAAACATGACAGAAACCAGGTACACATTTGGGAGGCTGAAACTGATGAATCATTAGAGCAGACAGTTTTCCATATTTCCATGTTTTGTAGAGGAACTGCAAAGTAAACAATTTAAGTGATTCCCTGGAGAGGTATACTTAAGAAATTTAAATGTCTGTAATATACAGAAAATGATGCTAATCTAACCTAATTGCCCCTCTGAACTTTTAAGCAATTCCTGAATTAGTGATCTGTTTCTGTGCGCCAGTTCAGTATCACATGGGTATCTGTTGGTTTGCCTGGAGGCCGTGCATCATTTCAGTGCACACTCAACTCCTGCAAAGCCAATTCAAAAATGTGTTTGTTGAAAGTTAGGGGTTTTTTGTTTGCTGTTTTTTTTAATGCAAGATTTCGATTGAGATGTCATATCAAAACTGTATTTCCTTGAAGGAAAGACTGAGCAAGCCTCGAAGGAGGAATTTTGGTAACTTAAAAACAAGTTGCTTCATATCCATTACCAACCACTGTGTCATTGAGAAGTTGTCAAGTAAGGAGAGGGTATTTAAGACCAATTTTGAAAGACTTCTTAGCATATCTTGGAATTGTCACTGGCATCAGTGGGTTTTTTGTTTTTAAAATGAAGAATTGAGCTGTTTTTCCCCACTATAAAGAACAAAGAAAGATTAAGTGCAGCAGTACGGGATTATTTTTTTCTGAAGCTGGCAGTATTAACAAAAAAGGGGAGTCTGATATGTTTAAAAAAAAAAAAGCATCCTTCATTCACCCATGGATGAACAAACAGCATTACAGACTAGTAATACTTTTCTTTGGTACTAAGAACTATGGGATGCCAGATGTGATTCCAGATACTTGTCGTACTTGTGACCTAAATGTCTATTAAAGTACAAGGCTTACA
The DNA here is from genome assembly GCF_964034855.1 of Anser brachyrhynchus. Classification (NCBI taxonomy): domain Eukaryota; kingdom Metazoa; phylum Chordata; class Aves; order Anseriformes; family Anatidae; genus Anser; species Anser brachyrhynchus. The sequence goes on from NC_137700.1 coordinate 16,250,589, forward strand.
AATATTTGCAAATCAGCCTGAAGTGTTCTTCCTTTGGTTTTGTGTTTTTCCTGGTTGCCTCTAACGAGCATTTGGAGCATACATCGTGTGCTAGAATCTGCTTCTGGGAATTTCTGCCTGCAACATCCACTTCAAATATAATTCACAGCTTAAACACATTAGAACCACATGGCTTACTGTCAACTTAAAACAGAAAAGAAAAATTGCCCTTAAGACTATTTTTTTTACTTCATTGTGAAAAGGCTGAAGCAGCAGATTTTTCAGAGCTTCTGTTAGATTCTGTGCGCATACCATGTTTTAGCGACTGCAGTTTTTCTATTTCTAATAATAAATATACCTGCTTCTCAGAACTGAAAATACTGCACTTTTCTGACTTTCATGAGAATTGGCAGTGAATGTGCTGTTCCTTCAGTATTTCTGAATTTTTCATCTGAAAAAATTCTGAATATTTCTGAATATTTCATCCCCAGCTGAATGTGTTCAAAACTTCCCAGTGGTAAAAGACTATTTTTTTATTGTTGGAACAGAAGAGTATCCAGGCATAGTTTAAACATACTCAGTTCTCAATTGAATACAACAGGTTTACAATTTAAAGTTGTATTATTTGGCATTTCTTTAGTAGTGAAATTAGTTCAGTTGCTGAGATGATGGGAAAGGCAGGTATGTTGTATTATGCTGTTTTCTCCTGCCATTGAAAATACGTACAAGTTAGAGATATTTACTTTTATGTGAGCTGTTTAGCATAATGAATTAATTCATCATTCATTAGCTAGACGAGAATTTCATTTTTTTGCTTACTTTTTTTCGGGAAAACAGTTGATCCCATCACAGGAGAAGAAGAAAATTTATTCCAGAATTAGGGCAAGAGAAACAGACCAGATACCACCTGCAGAATTGTATCTGTGTTTGAGACTGCTAGATTTGGTTGGAGTCTAATGTCTGATGTTTTGATAGTAATTTTACATTGTGGTACTTTATGCTTCTGGACACCAGATGGTGCTGCTGCACCAGCTAATGTGTGATTTTTCACACTTCGAGTGATTGATACTTGACTTAAGTGGAAGTCTACGTGTTAGCGCAACACGTTCTACTTTTTAAAGACAACGGTCTGAAAGATATAATGCAGACTGACTGGTGTTGTGGAACCACAATTTTACGTCTCACAGGGCTAAAACTTCTATCAGCTGGTGTTACTCTTGGATATTTAGCTTAATAGCAAATCTTAATATACATGACACTTCAGAGATTTGATTTATTATTTAATAGTACTGTTTAAATTTGATTTAATAAATTCAATTAGAAAGCTTCTGGCAGAGCACATTTTTTATTGCCAGTTAAGACTGCAGAGGATATTTCCAGAAATGAATTAAATAACGCAGTGATGCTTGAGGGTTGTTGGGGTTTTTGTTTTTTCCCCCTCTTAGATGTTGTCTCCATTAGAAGCTTAAGTGAGGCTGTCAAAATGCTCTTTGCTTGCCCTCTGTTACTACTTTTTGAGAAGACATGGTGGCTTAGCTACTTAACTGCATTGCGGATAATATTTTTAATACTGAGACTTGGACTTGACATTTCAGTTTTATTTATTTAAAGCTCGTTAGTGTATTTAATAAACTCATTTGGTAATCCTAACTGGGGATGAATGGATTGAAGAATGTTTGTTTTTTAGCTGAATCCCAAATGTTGATGGTACTATTTACCAACTAATTATAGTAAACGGGTGCAAATAGTTCTGGAAGATTTGAAAAGGCTTTGTTTTCAGACTGCTATTATTGAAACAGTGAGGGAAGTTTGACAGATTTTCTTGTATTTTTTTTTCCTCACAAGTATCTATTTCTTTTATAGATCCCCATATTAAAGTCTCTGGAAAAAAGGAAAATGTTAAAGAAGCTAAAGAGAAAATCATGTCTGTCCTGGACACAAAAGTAAGAAAAAAAAATTATTTAAAATTTGAGATCTTAACCCCCTAAATCTGTGGTGAAATTGATGTAGAAGAAGACTTACAAGGCAGATGCCTTTGCACTTGGCCCAAAGAAAAGCCAAATGTTTAGGACCTGGTCAAGAGGCAGAAGGCATACCTCTGTGTCTGGGGAAGATGTGAAGATGGTGCTGTGTCTTGGGAGAACTTGCATGGTCCCTGCACTATTGCAGTGGGAGTGAGCAAGCAGCGGTAGTGGCTGAGTGACACACACCCAGGCTGGATTACCCAGGGGAGGAAAATTAAAAATATAGAATACAGACAACAAGGAAAATTAAAAATATAGAATACAGACAACTCTACTCATTCTAGAGACTCCTGGAAACTGGCATGTACTCAGGTTAAAAATGATGTGAGTTCATATGGTCCGTATTCCATTGTAGGAAGCAGAAGCAAGCTAAACAACCCTTTTAATCCCCAAACTTCTCTGTAACGTTCCTGAAGACAAATGCTCCTTTTCAAAAGGAGGATTTTTCTGATCTCTCTTTCTAGTCACTGGCAATATTGTCTACTTCTGATATAAATGACTAGACATGTTTAAAAACAAAATAGTTATATTAATAGACTTTAAAATGCTAGTTGTGCTTGAAATTTAATTTTAGGAGCACTTACATAGTTCTGTGTTAAATATTACAGTGATCGTCTACTTTAAAAAATCCAGACCAGAATATGAGATTTCTACTATTTGGCCAAGAGTCTTATATCAAATTTTTATTTCATGTAATGGCAAGTTTTTCAGGACAGTGTATGCAGCTTCTGCATAGTTGTATACCAGCTCTTTGGTACTCAAAACAGATTGCCAAAAGGAGCTCACCAGTGATAGGTGTGGGTTTTTTTGAGTAACTATTAAGTCTATTGTTAACAGTCAATGTTATTAAGAATAGCTGTAGACGCTATTTGTACACTTCAAAAATTGATGCACCAGAAAAATTTGGTGTGTCTTCTCAAGGGGGAAGAGAAGTTATTTTCAGGTCCTTTGGCTTTGTGATTTTCCAAACTTGTCATCATATGATCCTTTCAGATCAGTGAGGCGTGTGACTGCAATTGAAACACCACAGGATTCAAACAAATTGGAGTAGATTGCAGAAGGACATTGAAGTCACTGTTCATAAAATCTGGGACATGTTTTAAAAGCTTTAGACACTATTTTTGAAGATGTACCTTAATTTCTATATTGGAAAGAAAATGTTAATGACTTAGCTTCTGACTCTGATCTATATTAAAAACATCTTACTTGAGTAGAAGCTAAGCCACTACAAAAGTGCTTGGAAATGCAATTTTCAATGTCGTTCTTGAAGCTACGTTATTATAAAATACTCAGGTTCTGCTCTTAATAAATCTAATCATGGGTGCTTGATTTCCAGAGCAATCGGGTAACCTTGAAGATGGATGTTTCGCATACAGAACATTCTCATGTGATAGGTAAAGGTGGCAATAATATTAAAAAGGTGATGGAGGAAACAGGATGCCATATCCATTTTCCAGACTCAAATAGGAATAATCAAGCAGAAAAAAGCAACCAAGTAAGTGTGTATGTGTGTGTATATATGTATATATATAGCTTTTATTTTTATAAAAACTGGTGTATATTAACTAATATATATATATATTTAAACTTAATTAGAATGTAGTTGCTGAGAATATGAAACGTCTTTTCTAAACTTCTTTTACTGATTTGTTTTTATTTTGAGGGGAGAGGAGTGGTGAATTCATATTCAGGAAAGTAAGATTTACACTTACACTTTTTGGAAAGCATGGGACTTCCTAAATGAACAGAACTTGATCAATGGATGGGAACAATTTGTGGTGATTCATCAATCATTTTATTTTTTTAAACTGAAATTATTTTGAGAGTACAGAAATGAACAACTTAGTGTGAGCATCCTACTAGAGAAACAGTAGGAAAAGCCTTTGTAAATTTTTTTCCTCTTCAAATCTTGACTTATTTAGCACAATGTTTAATTTCTTGGTGCTTTTGGCTCATGATGTAACTTTTTTTGAATGCTAAAGTAGGTGGATAGCTAGCAAAAACTGATGTTCCATTGTAATAGTTTAACTTTATTAGAATAAGTCATTGTACCTCATTTGGTCATCTTTTGTGAAGCTAATGTTAGAGAAAAGTTAACCTTCAAATCTTTCATCCTAGTATTTAGAATCCCTCTGGTGCATCCCAGTGGCTGCTCAGCAAAACCGTGGTTTCAAAAGATTCAAGAAAACACTATTTTGTTGACTATTTTGTTGAGTACTGAGCACATGCATACAATAGTAATTCTATTATTTGATCCAAATAGCTGTGTTGATTATTTGATAAATTTCTTCTAGTTGCTTAAGCTCATGTAACCTAAGATGCTACAATATTTATAGATAGGTTTCTTCTTTTTAACAGAATTAAATTTTCAGCTACCGTTCAGACAACACTTAGGATGTCACCAGATGTGATATGTTGATACTTAAAGAAAACATAGGTATTTGAATATATTTTCAAATGCCTCGCTTGAAAATGTGATGCAATATTTTCTATATCCTTACTTTTCCAGGTGTCTATTGCAGGACAGCCAGCTGGAGTGGAGTCCGCAAGAGTTAGAATTCGGGTAATAGCCTATTTCAGTATAACGTTCCTGTGAAAACACCTTAAAGGAAAATATTGCAGTAGAGGTTTGAGAACCCTAAGGTTGTCTAGCTCTATCCTCTGACAGCAGAAATGTGAGAACAAATGTGAGGATTTGTATGAGTAATATGCAAAAGGTATTACAAAAAACTGATTCACATTCTGGCAAAATCTTTAACTAGCCCTAGGTGGACCTTGAACACAGAGTCTACAGTATAAGCAAGAAGTAAAGTATCCCATATTGTGTTTAAAATTGCATCTTGATTTACACTCTAGAGATGGTCTGTAGGAGCTCAGCCATCCTGTGTGAATCTGAGTTAAGAAAGGCAACTGCAACCTTTTTAATTTTAACAGTTTTCATGTAAGTAACTTGGTGGATTTTGATTCCTTTCTCCACTCACAGCACTTTTGTCTTCACTTTCTAGTTTTGATTGTATGTGTATTGTGGTATGGATACTAAGTCTATTAAATTGTTTTTTTTTTCCACAATTATAGTCAGGTGTGCCACTTATACAACTTTGGTCTTGACAGTCATGAAAGAAGCCAATGGTATGCAGCTTTGTAGCTGACTTCAGAGCTCTAATTAATCCATGACAGTGAAAAAAGCTTCTCTATGAATGTTTACAAATATTGATGTGTGTAGACCCATATGGATAAATATGGGCAATGAACCTGACTTTATGACTGCTGCATAGTTGCAAAAGACTGTTATTTTGGATCAAACACAAAGACAAACTCCACCCAAAGCAAAAAACATGAGGAAAAAAAAAAAAACAAAACTTGTTTCCTTGGAAAAGCAGTGCCTTTTTTGAACTCAAGATAAAGTTTTTACAAATGGACGCTGGGTAGAGTGTGTATTTTATCAATTTAATTATCACTGACTGATACATTATGATTCAGTAAGTTGTGTTAATTTCACTGAAATGTGAATTTCACTGAAAACCTAGGTTTTCGATATTTTCTTTTTAATGTTCTAGGAGCTGCTTCCATTGGTACTCATGTTTGAATTGCCTATTGCTGGAATTCTGCAACCAATCCCAGATCCTAATTCTCCCACAATTCAGCATATATCTCAGACATATAATATTTCAGTTTCCTTTAAACAACGGTCTCGAATGTATGGTGCTACAGTCATTGTCAGAGGGTCACAAAATAACACTAGTGCTGTGAAGGTAATGTGTCTTCCTAAGCAAGCTGCTGTATTTTAGAAATACTCATAATTTAGATACTTAAGCAGTATATTAACATTATATCTTGCCTTATCTGTACATGTTATCATATAATCACTTCTAAAGTCTGAATACTATTTTTTAATTTTTTTTTAAATTTAACTGGTGTTGGTAAAGTGTAAAAATGTGGAGGAAATAATTTTAAGTTTAGAATTTGACGTTGTGGTAAGCTTTTAATTTTTTTTCTGTTGCTTACCTCTTCAGCTTTGCAGCAATTCTGAAATTAGTCCTAATCCTGCCAATGTCCATAAATAATAAAAACTTTATAAATAAAAATCCTCCACACTTCAATCTTTTCATTGTGCGGTCAAATACATAACCGTGAAACTCGCCATAGCAGTTAATCAAACTTGTCTTGCAAAACCAGGACTGGGAGATGTGAATTTAACATGCAAGTAAAGGAACTGCCATGAGGCTATTTATCATAATAAAATTAGTAAGTTTTTGTTAATGACTGCCAGTGTGACAGATTGGTACAGTCTCATGTGGGTATATCTCAGGCCCATAAGAATGCCTTAGACCAAAACTGAAAGGCAAACTTTGGAAGTGTACCTACCCAGTTATGTCTCAGTTGGCTTCCTTATTGCTGTTTGTGGGCACAGAAGTTCCACTGGGCTCAGGCAGTTTGTCCTCCTGTTTGCCTTTAATAATGGCAATTAAACTCTGCATTTTGTCATAAAACAGAAATAGTAGGTAAAGGTTAGTTTATATCTTACCCTGTTACAAATCAGCCAGGTTTTTAAACAAAACGGAAGTTTCTTTACCTTGGATGTGAAGTGCATGATGGATAAGGAAACCATCTGATGAAGCATTGTTTTGTATGCCTGTTTAACCAGTCTCTTGCACTTACCCCTGCAGGAAGGAACAGCCATGCTTCTAGAACACCTAGCTGGGAGCTTGGCTTCTGCAATCCCTGTGAGCACACAACTAGACATTGCAGCACAGCATCATCTCTTTATGATGGGTCGAAATGGAAGTAACATCAAGCATATCATGCAGAGGACTGGTGCTCAGATCCACTTTCCTGACCCTAGTAACCCACAGAAGAAATCCACTGTCTACCTCCAGGGCACAATTGAGTCTGTCTGTCTTGCCAGACAGTATCTCATGGTAAGTAGTTTCTGTTAAACTTCCCTGTAAAAATGTTAAGTTCTGGGAAAAATATGCCACTTCCACATGTATTTATTGGTCCAATATAAATTAGTTTTGGAGGGGAGGGTTTATTACTCACATTGCAGAATGCTGAATTGATTGAATGCTCTAATTTTGTTAGTGTTTTGAGTGTGCGTAGTTATCCAAAATATTTGCAATCTGTGGTAGTATGCTTTGAATAAAGGTCTTGGCAATATAAGTGCAGCATGAGCCATTTAAATTTATGATATTTGATAACAATGTGCTCCAGAGTAGAAAGCAGATTTGGGAGGTGGGGAAGGGGGTTATTGTTGTTAGGTGCTGGGCTGTCTTTTGTTTTTGTCAGCTTGTCTTTTCCCTGTTTGTCAGGTAAGTAGGTCCCTTTGGAAGAGGCAGGGTTTCCTTACCTTCTGTGTGGGTGAGTTTTCAAGGAAAACAGAGAATTAGAGAAGATGTTTACTCACGCCACAGTCTTACACTCCTTCTAGTAACATAGCCTCAATACTATAAGCCCTTTTATAAAAATAACTCTGGTGATGAATATTATTATTATTTATAAAGCTTTTTGTTATATTGGCCTTTAATCTTAATAGGAGCTTTTTGGCATTGTTGTAGTACTAATGCATGTACATGTGTTTTTTTATATGGATATTTATGAGCAACACATGGGAAGATTGGACTCAAATCCAGTTTGAAGCTGGTGTCAGGATAAACCATGATACCATCAAGTTCTAAAAGTCAACATCTCTGTTGTGCTGCACAGTGCTTCACTGTATAGTGGAAAGCAAAAACGTGCCACCTTTCTCTTTGTACAGTTATAGTCATGGTTATTATATTCTGGGAGGATAGTGTCTATAAATACTAAAAGTCTTATTCTACGTATTTCTGTAATGATGTTTAAAGAGTGCTTTTATGTAGGTTTTATAAGTGGAAGGAAATGCAAACAAGCTATCCTGTAAATATCAAAATATATCTTTACTCTAGAAACTTTGAATTACACAAGAGCTGTTTTATGAAATATTGAAGTCTGAGTTGTTAATTGCAAATGCAGCAGAACAGCTCTGTGTCCCAAATCATGCTGACTATCACCCGTTAAGAAGTGTACTGACATAAGGACATGGATAAATTGAGATTTGGTCTGTTTCAACTCCCATGGATTACATGTTCAGAAACTGCTGTTGTTGTTTCCAGTTTTGTAGATAAATCAGACTTAATAATGGAATATGTATTTTCAAACAACAAAAATTTGAAAAGCTGAAGGAAGAAGCAACTAACCAGATAAAAGCTTATCTCCATTTCCTACCTTAGTAAAAGCAGTGAGTTGTTTTTTTTCAGCTTCAGATAAAAACAAGAAAGACAGCTGTGCTAACTAGAGATAAATGGCTGCAATCACTCAGCTTCTTTTGAAGTATGTTTAGCTTGATTGTTTTCTTCTCTGGCATTGTTGGGTGGAATCAAATTTCTGTGTTTTAGAGCAATTTCCTGCAAGGTGTGACTGCACGCTGGCTTTTTCCCCACAGTCAGGTTTGTTACTGGCTCTTTCCAGGTGCTCTGATTCAGCCAGAGTAATAGCTGATGCTGTTTCACAGCAAGGCAGTAGAAATGTCCTGTGGAATTGAGTATGTGATTTAAAAATGAAATAAAAACTGGTTTGATCTTTACAGGTGTCCTATAAGTAACTATCTAGAAGCACCTGGACATTGATACCAAGAAAAGAAATGCCATAACCATTTTCTGAACTACTAAATTCACATTTTCATGTGATTCTGTAATTCTCATGAGGCTAATGTTAGAGGCAGAGCTGACAATATCAACAGGAAATGTAATACTGTGCATAGATAGCATTCCTTAGAGTATGACATATGTAATGTAGTAGCACTACTTTTTTAGAAGTTGCTTAGCAGTATGTCTAAACGGAAGCTTTAATATTAACTAGTAACTAATTTAATTGAGAAGGCTGTGTGGTGTATGAATTGTGAATATCTATCATCTCTGACAAGCATTACAAGTCTTAGTTTCTGAGCATAAGCATATTGCTTGCAGAGTTATATTCAGTGTAGTATAGTGTTCACAGTAGTGATGAGAGCAAACTGGAGAAGGAAGAAAGAATGTGTAATGATTTTAAATGAAATACTTAAACAAGTGAGAGGGGTTTTGGTGAAGTGTTCTTGGTTTGTCTTCCCTTCATCCCAAACCCTTTGGTTTTCTCCTGTTTTGATAATCACTAAAAATATACCGAGACTTGCTTTTTGTTAGTTTCGCATATAATAATGCAGGCTGTACTATATTATGGAGGACGTTGACAAATCACTTTTGTTCACTCACATTCTATCGAAGAGCAATGCTTGTGTTTCTCTCAACATCATCATGCAGGTGCTCTAAACACACACGAACAAAACCGTAGTGCAAAAATCTATCCACTTATATGACATTCCAATTTCAAAGTTCTCACTTTCCTTTTTTTCTTGCCAACCTTTTAGTTGCATTCTCATTCAGCAGGCATTTGATGAAACCTTCTGATAATAGTTTCTGTAACTCTTTTATGAAATGAAAACATTTGGAAAATCCATGTATGAATTGCTCTCAGCAGTTCTGTTAAACTAAAGTCCTTTATTATTGGATTATTAATTTCAGTGTTTTAAAATAAACTCCATTTATAACTGTTTTTTCAGCTAAGTTCATTTACTGAAGTTAAGCTGTGTTTGTCAGTCTTCGTAAAGTCAAAATAATTAAGATATCTTGCCTTAATTTTGCTTAAGTTAAAATAACTTCAATTATTTAGGTTTGGAAAGTACTCTGTAGCTATAGGTGGTACTGTTGTGCAGGGCTATGTAAATATAAAATACTGAGCTAGTGATCTGAAGAATATACCAATTAGCTGCTTTTTGTTCTGAAAAAAAAAAATATAGAAACAGGAAACTGACTAAATATGACCACTTTCTAAAATGTACATTACTGTTTTTTCTGATGTGTGATATTTACTTTGTGTGTGAATCTAAATTCTCAAAGTTGGATTTGTCTTTCACTGTTACCCTCTGTTCTTATTTTATGAGCAATCTAATAATCCCAAGATATCCTGTGAAGGGCTGGGGTGGATTTTCTGTTCTCCTTTCCCCTCCCCTTCTTCGGTTGTGTTTTTGTTTTGGTAGAGATTTTTTCCTTGATTTTTTGGCAGGTTACTTAAAATTTTACTGTTTGAAAGGTTTCAGAGTTGTCATCTATATCACTGGAAAATACTGATGTAGCTACAGAGGATGGGGGGAAAAGAAAGGTAAAAGTTGAGCTTTAGACAATAATGAGTTGCAGAAACCTTGTTTTATTACAAACTTAGTTTATTGTGGACTGTTTGAGTGCTACTATCTGTTCTTGACAATGTTTTATTCTGATTTGATATATAATAGTTGTTTCTGAATTTGAATCCTCCAGACACCTTTAATTTTGCATAGGTAGCTAGTGTGGGGGCATGTATGAGCTTACCGTGATGGTCAAAATCTTAGGGCAAGAATATACTGTTGTACCGTTGCAGGCAATGAGGTAGCTTTACTTAATTTCATCCATGCTTTTTATTCTGAACTTATAATACCATGATGTACATGTGTACAATCTACGTATTTTAATTTATTGCCAACATTAATGTGGAAGCAGTGTAGGTTATAAGTTTTATGAATTTTTGAATGTCTTTTCAGGGTTGCCTTCCTCTTGTGCTCATGTTTGATATGAAGGAAGAAATTGAAGTAGAACCACAGTTTATAACACAACTAATGGAGCAGTTAGATGTCTTCATAAGCATTAAGCCGAAGCCAAAGCAACCAAGCAAGGTTGGTGAGAAACTAATATATTATTTTTAGGCTTTCATGCCAGCTTTTCAGAGCTGATGAGTTGACATGTCTGCCCCTCCTCCCTGACTTAATGGATCATAAATGTGTAAGATGCATATATATATTTTCCACTTGAAATATCAATTGAAATGTTATAACAGTTCTCCTTTATGGCAGTTTGAATTTTTCGTTAAATATTTGACAATACAGAAATTAGTTTTTTTATGGAAGATACTGATAAACAACCAAAAAAATTATGGGGAGGCAAATTTGAAACACTTTTTTTATAGAAATTTGCCTTTAATCACATCTTCTCTGCATAACTGCAGTGTTTGTTAGCAATCAATTTCAAAAAGAAAAAAAAATCTACTGTGAGAAAAACTTGTCTGCGTGAGAAGTTGGAAAAAAAAAAAAACCAACACAAGAAATAACCGCAAATTTATTAGAGGGATAGATATTCTTTGTAAAAATACTCAGATGAACATGAAGAGGAAACCCGCCCAGTTACCTGCATTGTTATGTCTGCCATAAAAGACAAATTTCCAAGTATTGACTGTTCCATTGTGTTAGTGGTTTAGTGTCTCTGTGTAGGGATATATAAAAATCAATACACAATACATGTACCAAAACAAATGTTTTTTTTTGGTAACTTAGTTTTTCAGGTGTTCCTTACTTTTTTTTTCCAGACAGCTAGAACTTTAATAGCTTTCATATAAACCCTTTTTGTCCGCTTTGATATATAGACTACTGATAAAAGACAATACAAGCCTTTAATTATTGGCTCACCTTTCTAGATCTTGCTAGTCACTGGTTTTCCTTGTTTTTTTCTTTGGTTTGATTTGTTTTTTCTTCCCCCTACAGTCTGTGATTGTAAAAAGTGTTGAACGAAATGCCTTAAATATGTATGAGGCACGGAAATGTCTCCTGGGACTTGAAAGTAGTGGAGTCACCATACCATCAAATCCCTCTACTGTCTCATGCCCTGTTGGTCTTTCCTGTCCTGGTTTGGATATCCTGTCCTCAGCAGGACTAGGACTCACTGGACTTGGTATGTATTTTATTTTTATGTATATGTTTACATGTGTGTATATATACCTATATACACATTTACGTGTGTACATATATGTACACGTGCACACATTTGAAACTTAATTCACGTGCACTTTAAAAATATACATATTTAGTTTTTGTGCAAAACCCAGATGTGTTTTTGCATAAGGACTTGTGTTAAAGCATTAGATTATTCCAAAAGCATCTGGCCTTTCAAGGGCTTGTTGTTGTAAAAACTTCCTCCAAGGCTTTCATAATCAGCAGCATGACTCATCTCTGTAGAAAATCATCCAGAAGCTTGCAAACCACTCAGCTGAAAAGGAAAGGAAGGGAAATGCAGGTGATATAGGACGCTACTTCTGTGATTTTTCAGAGGAATCTTTTTCAAGTGATTTTTTTTCCTTTGGCAATATTGCAACGTATGAGGTTGCCTTGAATTTGGGTGGGTACTTATGTTTGTGAACTGTAACATGAAAGTGCACATACCCAACACAACATTTCAGTTCTAGTTTAGTTGAGGATGCACAGGCTATTAATTTAGGCATTTCTGTGCTAAATTTTATAATGATAAATAAGGTCTAAGTTTCCGATCTTACATCATTTTATAGAAGAAATGCATAGTCCAGACTGGAAAAACTACATCATTTTCAAGTTCTGCAAATACCTGATACCAGAAATGTTTAAAAATAAAAATAAAAAATAAAAAACTGACAGAAGAATTCAGTGTCAAATCTTGACACTGGCTCTTGAAATTCAGTGTTCTCACGTAACAACTTTGCAACCTGCCATTCAGCGGTGCTGTGCAATTCCATGTCAGATGCTTTTGTGAGGGTCACATGGGTACAAGTGGTTGTGCCATTTGACTGTGGCTTTTAATGCAGCTCTTGTTACTGTTGTTGTCATGCCTTGGTATTGTTTGGTCCTTGCTATTGTTTGATTTTTGTTTACTTTTGTTTTACCTCTTGTCGTTACAATGCTGAACTGACCTGTGAATGTTCATAGGTGAAGAGCTGGTTTGAGGTAATGCCTTCGGAGGGTGACTTGCCGTCATTATTGAAAAAGCAAGAAGGAATTAAATAGTTTCTAGTGTGGAAGTAGTGGTTCCTCCATATGAGGTTTTCAGAAAAAGGCTATTTGAAATGAAAGTAAGGTTGTGAAGTGCAGTTACTTTCTTGTTTTGCAAATGATGCTTCTGTGGAACAAACTGACAGAAGCAGTGAAGGAGATACACAAGAATGGCATAGATTAAAAGCAACCTGTGCAGATGCTTTGATTTTACAATAGTTAGTCCAGTAGATGGACATAAAGGATGCTACAGTTCTTGTTTCCCAGTTTAAGAATCCTTGTACTTTGTTTTCTGCACCAAGTAAACAGCAGGTTTAATGTTAAAATATGTCTGTGAAATGTATGAGTGTGCTACTTTGGTTGTGTTTTTGTTTTAATTAGTACTTAAAAACTTGCAGTAATGTTTTTCACTAAGTCTTAGCTGAATATTCACATGTGCAACTTTTTGCAGGCCTTTTAGGTCCAACAGCCCTGTCGGTCAACACCTCAACTACTCCAAACTCTCTGTTGAATGCTCTGAATAGCTCTGTGAGTCCCCTACAGAGTCCAAGTTCAGGCACACCTAGCCCCACATTATGGGCAACATCTCTTGCTAACACGAATGCCACAGGTTGGTAGAAGTTAAATTAAATGAATTGTTCAACAGTAACTTGTAAGAATGACAACTGAAAGTCCAGAATTTTTCATTTATTAAAGCCTTAATTCTTAAGTTTATATTCACACAGATGAATAAATATCAAAATTTGAAACTATAACTTTATATACATTTATAACCTGCTGTTGCATACAATGTTTTGATGTTTTAGGTAAGAAACAGCTAACTCACAAAGTAACGGTTAGAGCATTTTGGTTTTGGCATGCAATTCTAAAGGCAACTTCTTCAGTAATGTGTCAAATCTATATAAAGATAGACATTTATTTGAAGTATTGAGAATTTTTTAAAATGAGAATATTATTCAGAACATGACCAAAATTTGTTGCAGGTTTCTCTGCTATTCCACACCTAATGATACCATCTACTGCCCAAGCAACTTTAACTAGTATTTTGCTGTCTGGAGTACCTAGTTATAGTCAGAACACTCCATCTCCACCACCAGGCTTGACTCCTGTTGAAGTCCATGTCAACGGCCTGCAATCAGAAAGTAAAAAAGGGTCACCTTCTTTAAATGGTCACGTGAAGGTAAGTGACATGATCTCTGGAGAACCAGATCTGTTTGTAATGAACCTGTTCTAAGAAAGTTAGGAAAAAAAAATAGCTTCATTGGTAGATTCTTAAAGCTACTAAGTTTCTACATAGAACAGTACTGTTATAACATCTTTATATTTTTGAAAACATGTCCCATGTTGAAAAATTGGAAATGAAATTTCTCCTGTAACAGAAATGAATCTCTTGCTTTCTTGCACAGACAGAAAAGCAAACTTTGCAATATTTTCTTAAGCATAAAGCATAAAATCACTTCCATTTTTGACAATCATTTCAGACCTCAAATATCAAGTATGCTGCACTGTCTGCCACATCGCTGGGAGAAAATGTGTTGAGCACAAACCACAGTGATTCGGCAAGACAAACAAGTACTCACGGTGCCTCAGAACAAGTAGCTGCCAAGTCAAATAGTGCAGAAGGTAAGACTTTGACATTCTGTTCTTTTGTCTGGTGGTGTTTGTGCAACCTACATATAGTTCATGAAACAGAAATGCACAATTAACATAGTTAATTAAATGAACACATGATGCCTGTGCATTGGTTGTACAACGATGCCGAAGGAAAATACCTTTTGGATCTCACAGATCTATTGTCAAGGAAAGTAAATTGTGCTAACAGAGCCTTGCTGATGATAGAAACACCTTAAGTTAGCATAAATATGCTTTTATCGTTTTATTTACTCCCCATATTATTTTTATATTATTTATGTAGGGAAACAATCTATAACAATTTTAGTATTTTTTTATAGCAGCTTCACTTCATAGCTTAAACCAGTAGAGAATTTTTTAGCAATGTTTTATTTTTGCTCTTCAATGAATGGAAAGAAATAATGACTTTTGAGAGAGTTATTCTTGCACAAAATTATGTGTAGATCAAACTTAGATGACATCAGCAGACAGAATTAATTTGCTATTTATAATAAAACCTCAGTTTGTTCCTTTAGCTGTTCAAACGCAGCATAATGATCTGTTCCTTCATTTATGGAAGGAAGGAAAGCAAGTTTCATTTCAAACTTCTGTGCAGGTTTGTGTAAAGGCCCTGCTTCCCTTTCAAATACCGATCAACGTGGAGATGTTCTTTTCTTAATACTTGTAGCCATCTGAAATAGATTTGAATAAATGGTACATTGCCCAATTAAGGCAATTAATATTTGCAAAAATACATTCCAGAAGTATTTATATATTAAGTAGGGACCTTTTATTCCAGCAAAGATTATATGAGCACCTGACAAGGTTTATTAAAACTGGATACCAAATCAAATTTGTTTGAAATAGTCATTCTGATTATCTAAATTTGATATTAACTACTATTACTTGCCTTTTACTTGAATAAATAAAGGAAAATACTAACAAGATACAGTAGACACACTACATTAATATTGATGCTTTTTTTCTGTGTATCTGAAGTTACATTTTTGATTTACCTCAGGCCAAGTTGTTAATTCTGAAGACTAGGTTAATAAGAAGAGCAATTTTTTTAATAGTTATCACTTTAATAAGCACACTAGAATATAAGAGGAGTTTTGTTTAAGTGTTCTCTTATTGGCCTTATAGGTTGCAATGATGCTTTTGTAGAAGTGGGCATGCCAAGGAGTCCATCACATTCAGCAAATACCAGTGACCTGAAGCAGATGATGAGCTCTTCCAAACAGGCGTGTACGAAGAGGCAAACAGTTGAATTACTGCAAGGCACCAAAAACTCTCACTTACAGTAAGCTGAAAGTGCAAATATAGATTAATGGAACTATCTTGTGTTTGAAGATAGATGTTTCAGTCATTAGATGTTCAAAGAGCTGTCTTAAATTGAGCTTGGCTTGTTTACTATGTCCTCCACTTTGTCTTTTGTTTGTGAACTTTGAATACTTTTTGTACATATTAAGAATTTTTCTCTTTAGTTTGTGTCCATGTCTGAAGGGATGAAAAAAAAACCCACCTTTTCTTCCGCACAAAAGGGTGGGCATTTTTTTCAGAGGAACTTTCATTAGCTATTTCTAAAGGATATGTTTTTGCACATCCCCTTCTTATTGATTACATTGAGAACAATTCTTAAGTTCCAGCCTTTTTGCTTTTGTGTGTACTTGAGGCTGTTTTCTTCGTAGAAAAATGACTTTCAGGACATAACAGCATGTTCCCAATGATTTTGTTTTTGTTTTTGTATTTTTTTAAATGACCCAGCAGTGGGAAAGGCCCTTTTGAGTCATAATACATCTTGGCAATACAGGTTTTGTTCTTAATGTGATGTTTTGTGCAATCTACTTTAAGTAGTATTAAGTAGTTTTGGGAACTGCTTATCATGACTCTTGAGATGCATATTTTCTTTTACCTCATTTATTTACACTGTTAAAGCTGTAATATCTATTTCATTAATTCTGCTCTCATTAGCAGAAATCCTGGGATTTCTAAACTATCAGGCTCAGTTGTTTGTATGTCTTGTTCTTTTTGTTGTGGATTTAGTCTCAACGTTTCTTTAGTTTTTTATTCTTCTGCAAGTAATCTTTTAAAACATGATTACTTCTATCTGCTTTGAAGTAAGAGTTTACACTTGCTTGAGAACAGGCATAAGATAGGGCTTTTTTTCGGAAGAAAGAATTCCAATATGAGGTACATTGGTATGCAGGGTCATGATTGTTGAAGCATTGCACCCATGTTATCTTTCTTAGTTCCCACTTAGATGTATCTCTCTTCCTACTACTGTTAGTTTGTTAGAAGTGTTGAGCTGCTGGCCTGAGCAAAGCTGAACAGCATAAAGCCACACTATGTAGGGATTGCATGTAATGATTCCTGACACCAGAAAGCTTCAATCTTAATTGATGATCTCATACTTGGTAATATAGGCAGCAGCAATATGTCTTGTTTCACCGTTGGAGAAAAATGGTACATAGTGAAGGAAAACTGAGACTTAGGGAATATTGGGGAAAAATGTTGATATTTGTATACTACTGGCTTTTGTTGAGTTTTGCTGCCAAACTTCTCGAAGTAAAGCTCAGTTATGACAATTGCATTGAATATTCACTGCTTGTGAAGAGAAAGATTGGAGTTAATACTTACTTTGTTCCATAGTACTACAGAGAGGTTGCTCTCAGATGCAGAGTTAAGTGCTTCTGAAAGTCCTATGGCTGACAAAAAGGCTCCTGGAAGTGAGCGGGCAGCAGAGCGAGCAGCAGCTGCCCAGCAGAACTCCGAAAGAGCACGTCTAGCACAGCCATCTTATGTAAATATGCAGGTATGTTTCCTAAGTAAACCCAAATCTACTGCAAAACTTGGTAATTGCGAAGTGTATGTATTACACAGTGCAAAGGAAACTGGCTAGCAGACTGACTTGTCATTAATGTTTCAGGAATGCATTTCCAAGCAAAATTGTTCATTCTTTCAAGATGTGGGTTGTATTTAGGTTGGCTGGTTTGTTTTCATATGCAGAAATGATGTTGAGGTGGCTGGTCTTGTGAGTTTAGACAAAATGGAATCTCCAGTTGCAGGAAGGTATGGTGATATACAGGAGGCTTCTTTCAATGTGTAATAGCGATAGCTTCTGTTGTTAACTTTACCTTTCCCTTAGTTCTCAGATGACATCCCAGGGTACCATACATTACAGAAGGAAGAAAATCTTATTTTTGTGTTGAAACTGCTATATGATTACTAGCTATTTTTGGCGTAATACAGCAAGACCTTTTCAAATAAGTAAATACCATCATTACCTTCTCATAGAAACTTAATGGAGGAGAAATATTAATCTCTCCAAGTCTTTGTACTCCAAAGAAAGCAAGAAAAAAAAATTAGTTTGGTCTTCAACTTAACGTCTGAAGGGGGGAGGGAACTATTATGCTTCTGCTGAGCTTAAATAAATAAAAATTCAGCACAAAAAACTATATGGCTAATTAGTCTACTCAAAAAACTATATGGCTAATTAGTCTACTCAAGCATCTTAAATATGTGTGTAAAATCTTATATCATTACTTTAAGATGAGTGATAACTTATGAAAAACACTTTACAAGTTTTCATAAGCAGTGTCAAAACACTTCTCACTAGCTTCAGGTTTATCTACAGGAGCACTTACTGAAGCAGCTACACTAGTTCTGACATACAAATATGATATGCTTTGTTTGTAAAACAGTAGTAACAGTTCTTTTTCAGTATAGATCTATCAGTGTGAGCATAACTAGACTGCATTGAGTAATGGGGCAAGACTAAGTTTGGTGTTTTGCAGCCCTTTTTCTTATCAGAGGTTTAGTTGTTTTAAATAATGAGTTTAATGCTTCAGGCTAAATAATGCATTTTTGTACTTTTGCGTATTTAGACTTGCTAATCTGTAATTCAGAGAAGCAGAATGGGTTTAATTGGTGACATCCGAAGTTCAAATTTTCCGTTGCCTTTGGTAGTGAAAACACAAGTTTTTAAATTCTGCCAAAGCTCACCTGTTTTCCTTTTAGAAAATGAGTGCATGGAGAGGAACGAAACTTGAAAGAAGGTTATTCAAGATAACAGTGGTACCTAGATTTGCTGTCTAAGATATATATTGCTTCATACTGTTGGGGAATGTTTTAACTGGTAAGAATAGATGATTATGGAAGAGAAACTAGGCTTAAAAAAAAAATCTTACAAAACAATTGTTCTGCCCTAAGTTTCTAAATGGTGCTGTAGCCTCATGCAAATGGAAATCAGATAATTATTTAAAGTCTTATCTATGTTTGAATAAATCTAAATCTACGCTTGAATGAGTGCTTTACATTTACGAGAAACTTTGTTACATATTCCTTGGCAACTTCTGAAAAACTTTGTTTTGAAAAAGAGCTAAATACTAGAATGACATTTAGTTGGAATGGTAATTAAACTATCTCCTGTGTATTTGCTTTTAAGGCATTTGACTATGAACAGAAGAAGCTACTAGCGACCAAAGGTATGTGGATTAACAGTGACTTCTGAAAAGTTTGTTGGTACATTACTGAAAGAATTTTCTGAAGGCTCAGTTCTATAATTTGATTTAATCAAATTTCAAGCTGATAGTGAAACACATGTATATTATTTTTTATGTTCCAAATTTTTTTAATACCAACATAGTATAAAGTACTCAGTGTAAACAAGTTGCAGAAAGACTCACAGCTGTAATACTTCATCTAAACCAATTTAAATTTTAGGATGTTTGTCATATTGGCAAGGTTGCTCCACGTTTCAGGAGTAGATTAAGTTATAAAATTGATAAGGGACATAACCATGTCTTTGACCCTATTTAAAAAACAAACCAAATACGCTCCTGCCAAAAGAAAAACAGAAGCACTTTGTTTTGAAACATATGGGATTCCTTTAGCTTCAGTGGAGCCCTAAGGGGTTTACCTAACTTCTGACAGAGTAAATTGTCCTCGTGAAGTATAGGATTCAATCTGTGTAGCAACTGGAAGTGTTAAGGATTTGTTTGGTGTGTTGAAGCCCGTGAGCATACATGATTTCAAGATTATTATCTCTGTGTCTTTAATAAGGTTGAGATTTACCAATTTATCTTTGCATTTTTTCAGCTATGTTAAAGAAGCCAGTTGTAACAGAAGTGAGAACTCCAACAAATACATGGAGTGGGTTGGGATTCTCTAAATCTATGCCTGCAGAAACTATCAAAGAACTGAGAAGAGCTAATCATGTATCGTACAAGCCATCTATGACAACTACATATGAGGTATATAAAAAACATAGTGTAATGGAAATTTATTTCTATTGAATGATGCAATTTTTTCTTTTGAGAATTGTCTGAAGCGTGGTCTCAGGTAAGATTTTTTTAGCTTTCTTTTTAAGGTACTAAGTATTTTTACTCTGAAAAATGTTTCTTAGATAATTAACAACACATATGGAATACGTTCAGCCCAACATACAGTTATATCAGCTGTATAAATCATGCTCTAGATCTATAGAATTCTGCTCCTGTGAAGATATTTGTTTAAAGCAGCTGAAAACAACTTATGGGACCAAATGACTCAATAATTGTAGACAGACTAGTGGTAGAAATTGTGTAACCTACTTAAAAATAATGTGATTATGTAACATGTAAGCTATATAATTACTGCATGGTGAAACAATGTTAGAAAAAGAAATAGTAGCAGCTTATGTTACATTCTGTTCACAAAGCTGTAGAAGTTTGCTTTATTGGTCTACTTAATTAAAAAGAAATATTCAACCGTGTTTTTTTGAAGTACTTTAGTGTTCCCCACTTGATATATGAACTTCACGTGACATTCAATTATACATAATAGATTTGAGTACTTATACTGAGTTTGCAGTAATGACTTGGAGAGAAAAAATGACAACTAAAATCTGTCATTTTATTTAACTGACTTTACTGATTCAGCTGGGCTGGGGGTTTTCCCCAAGCTGTGATGCACTGCTAAGGGTCTCTAAGCAGACATATAATTGTAAGACCGTTTCGTGTTTTAGTCACTTGGAGTTTGCCGACGTACAAACCACAGGCTTAGCTCCTTCCCCTGAGATGTAGTGTGTTAGGACTCCTGTTTCCCTTGTTTGGTATGAGCAATTGTGGAAACATCTGGGGAAAATAAAAATTGTGGATTCCTTGTTATCATGCTTCTGTTTAGTAGTCTGCAATGTCATTAGTATCAGAGATCATACTGCCACCCTTCTTCCCTGCATGTACATTTTTCATGTGGAATGTGTGGGATGTACGGAGGGACTAGTCTTTGAACAGACACAGTATTGGTATTATAGTCTATGGTCTGGAAAGTTAATTTGTAGAATAAGATCACTGAACATTTAATCTCCACTGTAATATTTTACTGGGTGTTCAGAAACATTGGCCGACATCTTTTTTGCTTTACAACTTTTAGCCATCACCGTGCTCAAACACAATGTAGAAACTCTGTCTTTTCTTGTTCATTTCTAAGGCTTGGAGTAAATCCGTTCCTTTCTTCATTTGTTGGGTCATACTAATCATAGTTCACACCTTCCTGATTTTGCCGAAGACAAGGATCTTTTGCTTTTCTCCAGTGGTGTCAATTTTCCTGAGCAGTAGAAAAGATTGTTAACTCCTAAATCATGCTTTTTCAATTAGAATTTGATGCAAATATATAGAACTAAATTGTTTAATTCTATCTTTTTTTAGCTAGTGTATGTGTGCAGTATCAATATTAATCTTTTTTTCGGTATATCCCCACCCAATTCCCTAATTAACTGCAGCTCTTCAGGGAATGTTGCCTTTACTGGAAACACTCTGACTCAGTGGTA
Source organism: Anser brachyrhynchus (assembly GCF_964034855.1). Taxonomy (NCBI): domain Eukaryota; kingdom Metazoa; phylum Chordata; class Aves; order Anseriformes; family Anatidae; genus Anser; species Anser brachyrhynchus. The sequence goes on from NC_137700.1 coordinate 16,271,887, forward strand.
ATTAGAGTTGATAATTAATATTCTACAGGAATGTGAAAATCTTTTTAAAAGATAGCAAAAAATTCACAAATGGTTGCAGGATTATTGTCATTGTATTGTATACAATATCATTGTAAAGTACTGTATACTTGATTCACTTCTCTCTAAACAAATGTTCTGTAGTTCTCTTCCCCATGAAGGGATGCATAGACAGAGTGCTTAATGTCTCGAATTTGTATGGGAATCTGATATAATAGAACTTCTTGGAAACAAAGTCGGAAATACCAAGCAATTTATTCTGAAGTGTAGTCTCTAAACTGTTTAAAATCCTTAAACTACATATGTTTTAAGCACACCTGCTGTTTTGGTGTCTGGCTTGAAATTTGACAATTGATCAACTGCCAAAAGGATGTTTGCAAGCATTAAAGCTGTGTTTTTAAACGGGACTGCTTCAAAGAAAACATTTGAATCACAATGAAACTTCTGTTTTCTGCCCAAATGTTCTTTCTGTGGCTTACAGGGTTCATCAATGTCTCTCTCACGGTCCAACAGTCGGGAGCACCTGGGAAATGGCAGCGAATCTGATAACTGGAGAGATCATAATGGGCTTGGACCCACAGCTCATGAATTTGTCTCCTCAATTGGCAGCCCCAAGCGGAAACAAAATAAATCAGGTTAATAATTTCCTAAGATCTGATTATTATTATTATTATTAAATTAAATTTATATCAATGAATATTGTGAATATATAATTGATATCAATGAATATATATTCAAAGCTTATGCAAGGTAGTATAATGCGATATACAAGTATTGGTCTGGAAAATCTTTAAGGACTTTCTTTATGCAAAACATTCTTTCTGAAAGCTCTTTCCTGTCTTGGAAGGTTTTTTTTTTTTTTTCCAAGGTGTACAGACTTAAAAGCTTATTTCTAGACTATCATTATTCTGCTGTTATTGATGCAGCAATAGCCAAATCTTTACTGGGCTATCTGCTAGTGAGTGAAGAATGGAATTTGTGGACAGGAGATGAAAGAAACAGTTATGAGTTGGCTGGACAAATTAATATGCTTACCTTAACATACAAGTTTAGGAGTACTACTATGTAAGTTTTTGTTCATACGGTCATATAGTGGTATTGAATTTCTGCTTTGTTTTTATGCTAGTGGTTCCTAACTGCATCAGTAGTATCTTGTAATATTTCACTTTTTCCAATACATAGTCTTGCATAATCTGCCCTGATTGTAGGGCCATTAGTTTCTGTTTGGGTATGTGTTGTATTGTTTTACTCTTATACAGAGGAAATGAAGGCACTGCCTTTTACAGCCTAAAATGCCAGCCTAGTAATTGCATCATTTGCCAAACTTCTCATGGTTCTAATACTGAACACTGAATAGTCTGTTCTAAAATTCTCCTCCAAAATGGATCTTGGTATCAAATTAATAGTTTGGAGACGTTCTAACTAGTTTGTGCCCAAAAGACAAAGCTAGCACAGCACTTGTGTACAGTGGTGTTTTTATAACTTCCTATTGGCAGTCTTTAGTGGAGGCTATTGCAGAAGGCTCTGGGACAATCATATTTTTACTTGCGTAGGAAGGTACCCTTTTGCTATATACTTTCTGGTGTCTGTAAACAAGGGAGGGAGTGCTTACAGTGGCCCCATTTACACAAATTCCGGATGTAGTTCCAGGCAGCTATCTTATTTTTCTTATGCTGCACAAAAAAAAAAATGCTATCTGGTTGTGTACTATGACATACAGAAGATAAAGGATTGTGCAGCCACATCGGTTTTCTTGTTTAAAAACTTCACCCTGGAAATGCTTTTTTAAATACACTTTTTGGCAATGTAATTTAAAATTTTATAAGGAGCATATTTCCAGTTTTAATCTTCTATAAAACTATTTCATTCTTTTTAAATCTCTACCGTACAACAAATCATGCAGCTACTCGCTGGTCCTCTACCAGGAATTGCTCCAGCATGGTATTCTCCCCATCCAGACCAAAAAGAGCAGGTTGTGATTGTTTGCAATGGTATTTTCCAAAACACCTACTGGAGAAAACAGGAGAGGGCTTAAGGAGAGGAAAAAGCAGTGGCGCATTTCAGGTTTTTCCCCTGTATGAGGTTCTGAAGTGCATCCACATAACTGTTGACATAATGTGACTTTGTGTAGAAAACAAATACCAGAACTTAAGGAAAAAAAAAACTGTAATTCTGTTCATTTTCAAAGACCACTGAAAAGTGTTTTTTGATTATTTTTTTTGCTTTCATTTTTGATGTTAAATAATTTAAATATTTTGGTAATTTAATGATTTAATTGAATGCATTGTTGAAGTGACTGAAAATTGCACATCTGTGACATGACTGAAAAGTGCACTTCTTCCCTTTCAGCTGAACACTATCTCAGTAGCAGTAATTACATGGACTGCATTTCCTCGCTGACAGGAAGCAATGGCTGCAACCTGAACAGCCTCTTTAAGGGATCTGACCTGCCTGAGCTGTTCAGCAAACTTGGTTTGGGCAAATACACAGATGTATTTCAACAGCAAGAGGTCAGTATTCTTTTGAAGACATCTTTGTGTTTGTAGTGTGTTTTTACAACAGTGGTTGTTCCATCTCTTGACCAAAGCTGATGAGAAGTGTCTTGGTGACAGGATTTTCATGAGCAGCTCTATTGAAGCTTTATCATGTCTCTGAATTTCCAGATAGTGAGCTTGGGCATGGGTACTGTTTCATCCTGCAACTTTGATTTTTATCAGCAGTAAGATCTGCACCAGTTGGTGGTCTCAGATCCTCAGATCCACACCTGGGTGTGTTGTCCTAACAGACCATGCAAAGTGGGTATCTGCACAGACTGCCTTCTTGTTAAGAGGACTGTGCACGTGTTCATAAAGAATAAACTCCAAGAGGACCTTCCATTCATGTTGTACTTGAGTTGCTCTGTTTGGTGTACCAATGTTCAGCTTGAGATACGCTTCTGGGAGAGGAAAACTGCTTTGCATGCACCAGGGGTATATTCAAGGCTAGACACAAGGCAAGCTTGTACCTCCTCCAGCACACCAAGTCACTCATGTACACACACTCATGGAGTTGTCCTGGGTCCGTTGGAGTGTGTTGCTGCCATCCCAGCTCAGGGCAGCTGAATTTGGTGCATTTCCTGCCAATGCTTCTCATCTCTCTAATCTTACTGCTTACCGCTGGGGTGGAATTCTGTTTCTGTGCAACCAAACTGTGGCAGGATCAATACTCAATCTGGGGAAATAAGTCCAGCTGTGCCTCAATTAATTCTGTGTACAGTCCCTCAGGTTCATCTCTTTTGTGCTCCCCTGCGTGCTCCATAATGCCCATATTATGTAGTCATTAAAACTTTGATATTATTTTGAGGCCACTCTCGATATGTAACTAGAGATGGCTGTGTTGGTTTCTAACATTAAAGATGGCTTTTGTTTGATGATGTTTTATTTTATTTTAACCTCAAGAGTCATTGATTAAGTGTGATGAGCCTAACAGTTAGGCCAGAATGAAAAGTAAATTTTCTACTGCATTTTCATGAATTGTATTAGTAGCACACACTTTGGAATGTTGTGAAATGCTCAGTGCTTTAATTAATTCAAATACATCACCAGTAGTTGAGCAATGTTCCTCTGTTAACTTTCCGAAATCTGAATCACCTACCATATCTACCTGGTTTTTTCCAATTCATTATAGCAATTCTGATAAATACTCAAAATCAAATGTGATTAGTAGACTTCTGTGCTTTTCAAAAACTGCTTACTTTAAGTTTCTGTCAGAGAAATAGGGTAGCAAACTGAGAAACTGTGAAGAAGTCATTGGAACGCAGTGATTGCTGTTTACATGCAGAGAACTAGTTGGCAGAAATGTAAAATGCAGTAGGAAAAAAAAATGAGGCTATCCTGATCCACATTTAACAGCTTAATGGTTTTGGGGATAAACTTGTTTTGTTTAATTTTCCTATTCTTTATCACTCTAGATTGATCTGCAGACATTCCTTACTCTTACTGATCAAGATTTGAAAGAGCTAGGAATTACCACTTTCGGTGCCAGAAGAAAAATGCTGCTTGCAATCTCAGGTAAAGAAACTACTTCACACGGGTTTTCATTTGTTGATTTTTACTGACCTACCCCTCATCAGAAGGCACTTAAAACCAGGTTTTATAAAGCTTTCATATTCCCAAATAAATTTTCAGTTGCATGGTCTGCTTGGAAAGTTGGAGCTTGGTAGAAAGTCTGTTTCATAGCAGATAGTGAACTGTTTTATCCCCCGGAACTGTGAGTCCCTACAGAATGCATGGGTTTGAATAAAACACATTACTTGATTTTTTTTTTTTCCAATTCACTTTAAAAGGTTGTCTCGTACCCTGTGTGCAGAAAGATGAAGGCCAAATGCTGTTTCTGCTAGTGTGCTGTACTATGCCTAGATGTGTTTTCTAATTGTAATAAATAGCATGCAATTTCATATTACATACGAATATTCTGTCTTCACTGTCTTGGCAATGAATTTGTATTGGAGAAAGTTTTCTTCAGGTAGATAGTGCAACATTAGATCATTTTTCCTTCCAATTGCATCTCTTCTACTGTTGCTCTTAGTGAATGCATATAAAGTGATGGCCTAAAGAGGGTAAAAATACAATGTACTTGGTTTAGTAGCAGTCATGAAAATCTACGATCTCTGTGATTTGTGTCTGTCACATCTGGTTTGCTCACAAGAACGGACAAGTGGGGAAAGAAAAAACATTTTGGATGAGCATTTGCTAATACAAACTTAGGGTGTGTATTTGAATGAGAGGTGAGCACCTGTTTTTTAATAAAATCCATAGTAAAATATTATTTCAATGTTATTGTTAAAGAATCGTGCATTGGGAAATAATTGAGATGCTGATAAGTTTTTTTGTGATCTCATTTTATATAACATGGTTGTGTTGCAACTATACATTCTATGTGCATGTCCCTTCAGAAGACTGCAGCCTTTGAGTTTGGTAGCAGAACCTTTTAAAATTATTTCGGCTATGGCAATTTGATCTAAATCATCATTGCAAAAAGAGTATCAACTCCACACTGTATCGGTGCAAATTAAGAATTGCAACAAATAGATGCTTGCTTCCCAATCAGCTTCTATGAAGTCTTACCCTGGCACTCATACTATCCTGATTAAACTGAATGAGTACCTCACTGACATTTTCAGTTGATGCTGTTCTGTATCTAAAACATTCTTATTGAAATAGAATCTTTGGGTTGTTTTGATTTAAAAAATAAATAAATAAATAAAATAACACTTGTATCTGAGAGGTTTTTTGTTTACTTTGTAGAACTGAATAAAAACCGAAGAAAGCTGTTTGACCCAGCAAACATACGTGCCTCATTCCTCGAAGGTGGAGCGAGTGGAAGACTGCCACGTCAGTATCATTCGGACATTGCTAGTGTCAGTGGTCGCTGGTAGCAGTAAGTTGTGGCTCAAAAAGTCAACTGTAAAGATGGACATGGCAATCCTGTGGACAGCCTTCACTGCACACCACCCTCTGCACTTTGGAAGTTTGGGTATCAAGGACCAAAGCATTTTGTCTGCACAATACTGTGCCAAAAAAGAGAAAACACATTGTCTTTCAAAACACCAAATGTGGGTTATGTTTTACTCATGTAGATTGGACAGATTTTGCAATAATAATAATATAGGGTTCTTTGTTTAGTATTTTATTACCTATAACTATAATGTATGCACTGAATTTTTACTTTGTTGAATGAAGGAAGAATGAAGAGCTGGGATGCCAGAGAGCATAGATTTTGGTTTTATCAAGATGGATTTTTCTGGTACTGCTTAAAATAATTATTGAGGTCTTTCTGCACTTTACATGTTCTGATTTCTTGTCCTGTGGAAATTTTTCTTTCATTTCCATATTGATTTTTATATTGGCACTAATCAAATTTTTTTCAGATGTTCCTGCATTAAGTCACTTCTCACTCTAATGGTACTAGGAACTGGTTCTTATGCAGATTTCCCTTCTCTCTGTCTCCCCAGTAGCTACCTGAAGAGATTGTTCCGAAATCCAGCCACATGGTAGTGGACCAGTCCTATTATGCTCTCATGAAGCAGTCTAGTACTGCTTGCAGTGAAATTTGCTAACTGTAACAGATGCAATGAAAGACCAAAATGGACCTTGCAATATTAACCCTTTGCAGTCATCATATTTAACTGCTGCCTGTTATGCTAAAACTGTTTTTAATGGTTGTCTCAAAGCAAAGGGCTATTTTTAGTATCCTGCCACTAAAGGACACTTATTTATATCAGACTTTTATTTTTAGATCCTATACACCTATGATATGTAACATTAAACTGATCTACTGCAGATTTATGGTAGAGAATGAAAGGCATTCATCAAACTAGAGCTCTGGGCTGTCAGTTTGATTAAATACAACTAATCTAATTTGACAAGACGGCACTGTTGCCATTTAATAAATGACGCATATTACTTACATGACTATGCATGCAGCAAATAAGTGACCAACATGAAATAGGTGTAATAGCATCTGTTTTGTTCAATTTAGATTTGTAATGGTCAGCTGCAGAAGTGTTTAAAACTCTGGAGATGAACTATTTCTGAAACAAGTTATGTTCAGCAGAGTCGATATTATAAGTGGCTAGAGCTAACTATTGCATTCTTATACTGTGAAAGTCCGAATAATTTGGCAATATTATTCCTCTGTCTTTACAAATGTCTTGTTATGGGTTTATGAAGGGTTCTCATATAATGAAGGAATTCATAAAGTGCCTCTTTCTGCAATGCAATATAAAATTTCCAAGCATTAATTTGTTGAAAAGCTTTCCCATTAGAAATGTTGTGAATTACCTCTACTGTAATGTATTATTTATGTTCAGTGTACAAGCCTTTTGAGATGGACATAAACCACTGTCAAGTGCTCTTAACAGAAGGCATTAGAGTAACATTTACAGTAGTTGGTTTTTATGCAAAAATGGGTGTGAAATAGTTTTGACACTTTCCATGGATAATTCTTTTAAGGTGAGAAAACCAAAATGATGTCTAGAGAGATTTGCACACACAAAGGGAATTTAAAGAAGTTATTACTTGAGGGCATAGATGATCAAGCAATGATATAAAGCCTATTGCGGCTAGCAAAAAAAAAAAAAAAACTGCTCAGTACTCATTTCAGCCATATCTACTTAATGGTGTATAGCTGGGTGACTTCCACTGTAGATCAAGTAGCAGTTAGCTTCCTCCGGGTTTAAAATTGTACTTCAGATTAGAATGGATAGAACTGCATCTTGCATGCACACAGTTGTTCACGTCAAAGTTGCTGTGCTCAAATGCCATAGGTAAATATCCACTTATTTGTGAGGTATTTGTGTGTGTGTTTGTTACACAGGAAAGAGCAACTTCATGCGAACCCTTGTGGAAGCCACGATTTCTAATTCTAAAACTATTTACACTTATGCTTGCTTCTAAGCACATAGATAGCTCCATTGACATGGACTGACTTATGTGCTTACAAATGAGCTTTCATTTAAATGTTTGCATTTTCAAGACCATTGTTTGAAAATCAAGTTGTTTTCAGTCATGTTGATTTTATAAGACCTTTTATTGAAATACTCTATAACACTTTGTGCAGAACTTTCTGCAACCCCTTCTTGCTTGTTTTGCCTGAACTTAAAAGTATCAAAAAACTCTTTACACTCTTAACTTTTTAGTCTTTCATAAGTGCATACTATGTATCTAGACAGTACTATATTTGGAAACTGAACTTATTACAGTATTAAGTTGATGTGGTCTTTTGCTGAGCAGTGCTTATTATCATCTACACCGAAGTGAAGAATTTCCCATTAACAACATTATTTTCAATAGGGCTTCACACAAAAAAAAGAACACACTGGAAAAAAAATTTCTCACTTATTTTGATTCCACAAAGGGAATATGACAGTACAGCATACCGTATTGTTAGTATTGTATTATGCACAAATATTTGAGTTGCTACATAAAAATGTTAGTTTTAAATCTGTGCCTTAATAGTGACCAGTTATCTGTAAATATAGAGCAGATACAGATTGTATTTTTGTGGGTTGTGTCCTTTTAGTGATTTTTTAAATAAAAGATGAAATTAAAACATTAAAAATGGGAATTTTCAAAACTAATCAATGCTCCGTAAAATAAATTTATATAACTCCCTTGTATTCTGATTGGTTAATGAAGTATTTTTATTTAGACCCAATTCCAGGGATGCTTGCTTGTTAATAAAATATCAAAAGCAGTATTTCACATAATTGCAACATGTTTCTTTCACATGCTAGTACTCTGTTCTACTGTTCTTTTTGTATCACATGCAATATGTTTGGCTTTAAATGAGAACACTTTTTGCTATACCTCATTAAAATAATAATGCAAAAGGGATTAAGTTATCTCAGGTTCAATTCAGAGCAGGTCTTAATGGCTCGGCTTATGCAAGTTTTATTCTTTCTTTTGGCCTTCCCATTTTAAGGACTGTGTTCGGTTTGATTGTTTGTGTTCTTTTGTGATGGTCATTACACTATCACTTTCAGCGTAAAAGAGAACTCAATTCTTGAAAAGCAATAGGAATTCTTTATTTGGGATGCTGGCCGTGGAACCGGTCGAAATCTAGCAAGAGGAATAGCTTTCCCACTGAGGTAATATGCAGGCAATGTTGCATCAATCTTGTCTGTTTGTTTGAAATGTAGTGAGATGCATTTAATGTTACTTACCTCACACAGTACGTCCAAGCACTTCATGATGTCTGTGTTTTCTTTTGTTAACTATTTTGTACACACAGCTTTCCACTTACTCAAATTACAGTATTCCTGGATCACTGACCTCTTAAAAATGCTTTCTGCAATTCCCAGTACATATTCAGGAAAATGATGCAGGAACAGGGACAGATCAACTCTTCTCTTGAAGGCAACCAAAGGCTGTGCTACTCAGCACCAATTCACAAGGCATTGGCATAAATTAAGTGGGAATTGCAGAGGCAGGTGGACCTGCAAATTGCAAAGTGCTTCTGATGCCTGAGCGATAATTAACTACAGGGATTGGAAACAAGATGGTTTCATTTGCAGACTGTTTATTTGGTAATTTCTTCTGATGGAACTACTGTGTGGTTACAGTTAGCAGAATGGTAAAGATAGTGTGGGAAAGAGGAGGAGCAGGGACGGACCATCAGAGCTGAATGGCCATTCTTCATGCAGTGCAAGCAGTGTTCCTGGCAGCTGGTGTGGCAAGGCATGAACAGGATGGCTCCTTGACTGAAGAGGCTTTGCTGTCCAGATACTCATCACTTTGCTATTCAACCAGTCAGAAGAGCAAAGCTAGTGATCCTCAGTCTGAAGAGGAGGAGAATGTACTAAGAAATGTTGGCTATACACAAGAGAAAATAGAAAGATATTCTAAGCTGTGTAAAAGTTAACAATGGGACATCCATCCTCACTGTTTGACTCAACTCCAATCAATTGCTTGGTGGAGAGGACTGTTATCTTTACAAAGTCTTGGAAAAAGTGGCTACAGAAAGCGTATGAGTCCTGTTGCAGGCTGGCTGGGAAAAGTGCAGTAGGCGAGGATATGTGTGATTTTACTATAAGTACAGTAAGTAAGCCAGGAAGTATTTGTTTCCAGACAGGTTTAGACACTTACAGCTACCTTTTCTCAGTGAAGAACCAATCACAGGCATCTGAGCAGAAGAAAGGTTTGTTTTTTTTTTTTTACCTGAGGTTGCACAGCTCTTGATTATTTGAGAAGAGGGAAAAACAGTCGGTCTTCTGGAAGTCTGTGATGTGCATGATTGCTGTCTACAATATTTTCCATAGCTTCTCTGAAGTAAGAGAACTGTACAGATACGTAGGCAGCTAGGGAAGGTGTCTGAATTGGTTGAAACATAAATGACCTCTTACTCTGATATGGGGTTAATTGTAAATGTTTTTCATAAGCTAATATTTCTTTACATGCCATATAAGAGGTGGGTGATAGCATTTAATGTCAAAAAATTCATATAATGTTAATTTTGCAAGTTTAGAAAACAGGTTATTTCTTTTACTGTCTGTTCATTGACACCATTTTCTTCTATTTTATGATAGTTTGCTGATGAGTCTAATATTTTCATTATTGAAATATTTTATTGTTAAAGGTTCTTCAAGACAAGTACAAACAGAAGAATGGTCTTATCGAAGTGCCAGTAACCAGTCAAGCAATTGCTCCAACAAACAGCAAGATGAAACTGATAGCTACCACAAGGATATGAGAAACATGTTGATCAGATACAAAACCAGCAGGAAATCAATGTGCATAGCCGTTTAAAGCTGGCTGAGGGAGGAAGCACTCCTGAGTAGCTAGAAAAGGTACCTACTTAAAACAACTCATGCAGTATCTGGTATAGAAATAAAAAAGATAGTTTTCAGATGGATGCACCCCGAGAGTTCATAATGCAGGACCCTCTGAGCTGCAGGCAATTCACATGTTGTTTACCCTCTCTGACAAACAGAGCCTGAAGGTACACACCCATTGCCCCACTTTACTTGCCACACGTGGAAGGTGTTCACATTTGGCAGAAGTCACAGTCTGGACTGCAGACTCAGGTCTAGCTTCTGGTACTAATCCTGTTGAAGAATACATTTACCACTGCATTAAAGGTTGCTTAGTAATTCTGTAGTGGACTTAACACTTAGCAATTCAGAAGTCAAATCAATTGCTGATAAAGTTGTAGATTGGTGCTTACATTTATTTTGTCTTCTGTCCTCCTCTGGATACAGCTCAAAGCAGTTTTAATTAACCCCAACTTAGTGAAGAATGAATGTAAATCCATTAAAGAAATTTTCTGTTTAAAAAGTCATGATGTTGCTTGTATGAATGGGGCATAGCAGGAAACCCTGCTTAAGAAGTAAGTATCCATGTGTGCTCCCCATCTTCTGTATATTGCAACATTAATGGATTTTACAGCTTTTGGAAGAATAAATATTCCTTACTAAATATGCCCAAGTTTAAATGAAGGTTTTTGTGGGTATTGCGGAAACGGACCTTTGTTTTCTTGTTTCCTAGTCCAATGGTCATTTTTCCTCTGTCTCATATGTTATGTAACAGACTTTACTACTGCTAATAATAATAAACTTGTGCTTTTGGCATAAACTTCCTTTATTTTTATCTTGGCTTAAGATACTATCTGGGACGTTTCTGCATCTAAAAAATAAATCCCAAAAGTTGAAGTGTCTTTTTGAATATCATGATTTACCATTGTACTAAGGAAGATGTGAGTTTATCATTGTCTCCTGTCTCCTACAGACATACCAACATTTCTGTTTATAGTGTTTCTGGTTTTACATGATTTAATAAAATCAACAAAGCAAATTTTAGAAGTCGAAATGAAGTAGAACAGTCATATTTGCCATTTGAATATTGACACTGACATTAGGAGGAGTCAATAGCTGTTAATTTTTTCCTCACCTTGAAGAAAGTAAACTGTTGAAGAACAGACTCAGATGTTAAACTATTTACTGTAACAAATTTCAGCAGCAAAGCAACAACAAGTAACTCATAACTTTTCATCAAAAAGCAAGTTTTCAGCTATGAGGAAAAAAATTGTTTGCAAATTGTTTCTCAAATTAGTCCCAAAAATACGCTAAAATTTTTGCAATTTCATGTATGTATATTTATAGTGTATTGTTTTGTTACTCCAAGTATCCTTTAGAATATCTTGGGCTATAATTATCAGAACTATTCTATGGATTTCATTTGACAGTTGAATCAGAGTAAATCTTATTTATGCTGGGAAACGAATATACTTGGTTATGAAGATTCAGAACCTTATACACTAGTCAAAGCGTCAATTGGTGTCAAGCTTCTCTGATCTTCCAAGGAGTAAGATTTGGGCAATATTTGTTCTACTGAGAGATGCAGAGTGATTCCAGATGTTTGACCAAAACATGAAAAAAGATTAATACGTTGTGATGGAAACTACCTAGCTTGTGCCAAAACTGTGTTGCAACTTAATGGAAACTAACAGATGGGGAAAAAAAAATATGAAAAAAAAGAACCAATTATGTAATGAAGTAAAAATTTGTCATTTCTAACAATGGGTGATGAATGTCTTAAGAAATAAAGTCACCACTAGTATAATAACCCAAGGACCAGGCACTGATATGGATATTGTTATAGTTTTTTGCTCTGATAGAAATAACTTTGTCAGCCTTTGACAAGAGAGAAGATTTGAAAAGGCCTGAAATGGACGTGACACAAATTTATTGTTCCTAAAACAAAAGCATCCCAAGGAAAACACAGTCTCAAGCTGTATAGAGACCATCTAGAGAAATATAGGAAAAGATACAAGATTTTTGAGAAGGATGATATAAGAAACCTTCAGTGTTAACCAGCATGACAGTAAATCTTGCTGTATGTAATGTTAATGCACTACAAGAAAAGAAGAGATGATCCTGAGAATGAATGCATTTCAAAGTAAATGAAGTTTAAAATTCAGATTGAGCAGAACATTCCCAATCTTCAACTAGCAGGAATCTTTTTCTATCATGCAGTACAATGGTTTTTGGTTTCTCCAAGAGTAAGCTTCTGTTTTAATGCCTAAGCTCACCTCAGTGTGAAGTTGCTATTGCAGGTACCAGAAAGATCCTTACTCTGAAACAGCCTGGATGATAGTTCAGTATTAAAAATGTAGATTCTTTTCATACTGAAAAATATTTTCAGTGTAGTCCAGTGTCTAAAAATCAGTACAAACAAAGATAACACAGTAAGCGACCCTAAACTGTTGACAACTTGAATCTTGCTTGGAAGCTGGATGGGGAAGCTGGATGGGAGGCAATTAGCTGACTAGTCTCTTTGGGCCAATAGATATTTTTGTTCAACTACATTAGAATTACCTTTGTCCTTGGTGGAAGGAGAAACACTGCAAATGATGACAATAGCCAGGATGCTGGAATACTGAAGGCATCTATCATGTAAGAAGTCTCCTTCTGAGTGTCCCTCCAGCACTGGTTTATCTTCCATCTTCGCTGAAAGTGGTTACACATGCTCCATTGTTGATTCAGTGCTTTTTTTCCATCATACTTTTGGACTCCAAATGCTAGAAAGAGCTATATTTTTAAATTTTGCTTGCAGTTTCATGAGCTTCTTGCTTGTACAAGCACAGCATTGACTTTTCCTATGAGTGATTAATGTGGAGAATATCCAGAACCACTAGTGTGGATGAGAGCTTTGAAGGCTTTTTCTTTTTTTTTTAAGGGATTTGAAAGTCATGACTGTAGAGTGGAAATAACACTTCTGGCACTGCTGGCTTTCTTGGCTGCTGGTCTTGTCTGCTCACCTCTCCTAGATCTTGGCTCTCCCATACTTGGCCCTAGTTTCTGCTCTCTTCTGGTGAGCAGTAAAGTTTCAAATGACTACTACTGGGAGGTTTTGAGACATTTCAAATTTTCAGGCAGAATTGTATTTCCTTTGCTCTTTGTAGGGACTGCAGCACTCTACAGACAATGGCAGTGAGGGTGCAGATGCTGGTAGTGATCACTGGGCACTGAAATGAAATTTGTAAGCACAACATGAACAGCACACTGATTACAAGACCAGTTTAGATGAGGCCGTTATTTCTTCGGATGGGTGATTGTGGATGAAGAATAAGTGAAGGAAGCATTTGTTTATTTCTTTGGTTCTTTTTTTTATATGTTCCTAAAAAGGAGCATCTGTCCTTTTGTAAGGTGTTTTTATTACAGTTTAAAAATGATTATGCAAAGTGACTCCACAGGGCATCTCCTGTAACCAATAATAAATACACAATTATACATAGAAGGATTCTTTAAAGTCCACCCACTTCCTCTTTAATTGTTGGAGTACAATGGCATGTTTCTTCCTTGCTTCCCATCTGTCTGTAATATTATTACTAAGACCGATGTATTCACGTTTTTCAGTTGCATATTAATATGGGGTTATTCTTTCCTGGAGCTGCTGCAGAGACAGTATAATGAAACCCCAAAACCAGGATTGCATATGGTCTAGTTCCTAGTGCATCGTCTCGCTGCATAAACATGTCGGGAGATAAAGTCTTTGGACTCAACAGGTGTGTTGGTCTGCTGGCAACTTTAAAACCCAACATTTTCAAATCATCTCTCTGCCTAATCATTCTGTGATGAGTTTGTAAGTTTTGAGACTGTTTATGTCTGCTCCTCAAATCACTTTCAAGTGTTTGTTTTTTTATGTTTATATTATCTGGGGTAAAACAGGCATTAAATCATGTACTGTATGAAAATACCTTTTTTAAAATCTCGACTATAAATTGAGTACAACTGGAGGCATTGTACCCTTGGTCTATGCTGGGTTTAAGTGAAACTTTATGTACATTTCAGGGTCTGTACATACGCATAAAAACCCAGAATGCTGTGACAGAATCATCGAGACTGTTCCTTTCACCCTCCTTCCCAAAAGCAGTAACAGTTCAGTGTTTCATCTTAAAGCATTTTTTATCTAATTGAAATTTTCCAAGCTCACAAAATTTGGCAGCAGGCAAATGAAGATACTTGTGACTCCTAAAGGAAAATCATTTTCCAATAAACATTCCAGTATATTTTCATGCTAGTCCACATGAGGGGTGTGTGAAAACCTCAAAAAGATGGCAAAAGCTTTTTTGCTTGACCTCTAACTCTTCATGTCAGATTTTCCCTTTACTTGAAGCAAGTGAAAATCATGTTGTTTCGTGTTCAAGCACAGAAGTGTATAATAGAGCAATGATTTCTTCCCTCTACCCATGCTGTGATCTTACATGCTTTTTTTTTTTTTTTAAGTCAAATTCAGGCTTCTAGACTTGATGATACATTGTATCACCCCTTTAAGGTGTGTACTTTCCTACTTTTTTCCCTCGCTCCCTGCCCTGTGGTGTTTTTGCCTGTTCTTCAATTAACTTCCCCACCAGACACCTGAGGGGCTCAGCTGTGCCCCCAGGGTGCGGCTGCCAGAACTTTCTGGAACCTTCCAGAAGCGGTGGGAGCAGGTGTGGGGGGGTGGCCCCACCCTCTCCTCACAGAGAGCCTCAGGCCCTCAGCCCGCACCAGGGCACTCAGAATGGGCTCCAAATTTTCCCTCAGCCCCACCATGCTCCCTGGCTCCTCCATGCAAGGCGTGTTTGGGAGCAGCCCCAGCCAGCTCAGCCCCGTGTGGTGACCCCCAGCCACTGCTTCGCCATTGTGACTGAAAGGAGATGGCGCCTGCAGGCTGCCGAGCTGAGGCCGGCCATGCTGTCTAGCACACAAAGGTAAGGATTTCCCAGCTGTGGGGAGCAATTTGGGTGCAAAAGCCTTTCTGTGTCATGAGGCAAACCTGGAGGGGCTGCTGATGAATGATGCTCCAGGTAGGGAGGGTTGGTGGTGAGGAGTGGCCCCGGGGCCAGGGAGGGATGGGGCACTCAGCGCTGTGCTGTGGGGTTGTGAGGGGAAGCACCTGCGTTTATCTCCTTGAGCTGCTGCCTGAGCTGCTGCGAAATGAGGAATGCCAGCCTTGGTGAGCAGAGGCAGGAGGAGCAGTATCCAGGAGCACCACGCTAAGGTAAGTCCTCTTAAAAATCCTGTGGAAGAAACTGTCTGGAAAGTTGTCTGTGGCCCAGTTGCATCTGGGCACACGATCCCTTTCTTTGCTCTCCCTTGCACACACAATGGGGCCCTTCACAGCAGGAGCTGGGGCTCTGTCCGTGGAGGCAATGCATTGTCCGTGTGCTGGGTGGTCTGTAAAGCCTTCGAGGTCTGGCTGTGCGGTTGGGTGTTGATGCCTGGATTTGGGCCACAGAAGGACTGTAGAGGATGTTTTATTCTACAAATACTTGATTTTTAACTTATTTTAAAGTGCTGTGTTGTAGCCAGGGGTATTTCAAATTGTATATTTAGTCTCATTGAGGCCTGGTTTGCCAGGTGCAGGCATAAGCGGTTACATGACATGAAATAGAAGCGGGCACAGGGAAGGAAGGTCCCCTGTGTGGCCAGTCACATGCTCAGGGTGCTGTGCAAGCAGAGATGGTGTGCTTCTGTGTATGACACTGCATGATTTTAAGCTGCCTTCCAATGTGATAAGTTGGAGAAGAGGAGGCTGAGGGGGGACCTCATCGCAGTCCACAACTTCCTCGCAAGGGGGAGTGGAGAGGCAGGTGACCTATTCTCCGTTATCACCAGTGATAGGACCCGCGGGAACGGTGTTAAGCTGAGGCAGGGGAAGTTGAGGCTGGACATCAGGAAGAGGTTCTTCATCGAGAGGGTGGATGCACACTGGAACACGCTCCCCAGTGAAGTAGTCACTGCACCAGGCCTGTCTGAATTTAAGAAGACTGTGCACTTAATCCCATGGTCTAAACTTTTGGGCAGACCTGTGCGGTGCCAGGAGTTGGACTTGATGAACCTTATGAGTCCCTTCCAACACGGGATATTCTATGATTCTAAGCTGTGTGATGAGTTTAGGGCTTGGCTTTGTGAGAAATCGCATATTGTTCACACAGGTTGTGAGTCATCCAAATCACAGTTTTAAAAACAAACAAGAAGTACAAAAGCTTGTTGTAAGAAGTAGCTTTGGTGTAGACAGTTAAATATGTTTGGTTATTTAATATCTATGCAATCTAACCTTACATCTTAATTCCTTAGTCTGCGCCTATTTGTTATCTTTGTGTAAATACAAGAGCAATCAAAAAGCAGTTGTGATTCAAATTAAGAGTATTTTTAAACATATGATAAAGGAATTGCTTTCCATTTTGAGTCTCTGATGCTTTTGCAAAGGATAGGAGTAAAGGCACTAGCAGCAGATGGCAAAAATTTCCAGCAACAGGCAGTATGACATCTAAGTAGAGCTTTCCCAACGCCCCTGCTGTGGCAGCAGATGGAGAGATTGGCAAGTAGGGAGGATGTTACTTCCATGGCGTGCACCGCTCCGAAAGACGGGCTTTGCTGGGGTGAGCCGGGTTGGCAGAACAGAGCACGCTGCAGCAGCCAGGGCCGAGGGGAGAGTAACAAATGCTGAGAAGGGGATTCCAAAGGTACCACAAAAATGTAGCAAAACTTCTAATAGCGTTTTGAGGTTTTTATTGCTTTTGACCTTTTGTGACTTTTTTTCCAGGGCAAAATATCAGTACTGTGGCTTTCCATCAACCCGCATGCACACACACACACACAAAGGCATTTCAGCATTCTGTAAACCTCTGCAAATCATCCAGAAGCTTCAAAATCTTTCTGTGCCCTGTTGTTTCTGGGACAAATCAAACTTAAATATCTGAGCACATCATTCAGATAATTGCTGTCATCTGTACTTGCTAGCAAAAATGTTAAAATAATGTTTAATTGTGCTAGAAAAAGAACCCATTTTTCTTCTGCTACAACTTTGATTTCATCAGAACTGGTAGAAAATGATTTTTTAATGAAATCTTCTAGGTTAGTTCTCTTACATCATGCCTTATATACCCCCTCCTGTTTTCTTGCAAATCACTTAACCCATCCAAAATAATAAAACTTCTCTATCTGTTCGCAACTTTATAAGTAACCTCTGTAGCTCTGACATTTGAAATTGTGGTTCCAGAAGTCGGATTAGTATGTGGAAATGTCAGCTTTTTGGCCTAGTGGTGACTAGCTAATTATTATTAGGGGCTTTGGAACGATATCCTTAACTGCTAAGAAGTACAAATTAAAAGATTCCCAAATGAATTAGTTATAAACATTGAGGATTTTTTTAAGAGTTGTTGATTGATTGCATTGCTGAATGTTGAATATGTTTTAATAGAAACAGCATTTTCTTCTCTGCTTTGCAAGCTTTACCGTCTGTGTGGAAATGAAGTGTCTTTCAGGTAGTTATGGGGCTGGCACATCTGATGTGAATCCCCTATTGCACCTGTAGAAAAGTTTGCTGGGACTTCACAGTGTGTTTGGTGCAGTGAGAACAGGTGTGCTTCTGTTGTGCTGTGAGAGTGGTATAGGGGAGGTTAATGAGTTTCTGGTGTCGACGAGGAGCCCAAGGACGGCTGCAGCTCACATGTAGGTCATAAACAATAAAGGAAACTTCTGTGTGGGTCTCACTTATCAAAGATCTTTCTTTCCTTTGCATGTAAAGCTGTAGTGTGTCAAAGTTGCTCTTGGTGAGTTCATACAATACACTTGTAGCTTGCTGAAACTCTGTCTGAGGACAGTGACCTGTGAGTTGTGGTTTAAAATCTGCCGCTGAGCTTTGAGGTGCCCAGAGGCACTGTCTGGACTCGTCAGGAATCGTGAAGCAGCTGTATTTCATAAGAGTCTGGAAGCTGGCCGGGTAATAGCCTCACAAAACAACATCGTTCTGGCTCAAATGATGAACTTCATTAGATCATTATAGCCACACATATTAAAGAATTTAAAACAAGCTTTTACAAGATTACATAAAAATATCACATGTTTAGAGGTTTTATAACTGGTGAAGTCTGAGAAAATTACCTACTGCTTATTAAACTTTCTTCCATCCTCAGAGTTCCATAGTCAACACTGGAGTACTTTGGCTATTGCTCTCTTACATTTTAACTGAAGAAAATAATAACATTTTGGTAGTTTGGACATTTCAGTAACAAATAACTGTTTTATATGGTTTGTGGAATTGCAATAACTTCTGATTCTATGTTTTTCTTTGCTCATATGGTTCATGTAATTTCAGGAAGAAAGGTAAAAGACTTGAGATGTGGTTAGGGGAGTCAGTGATTGTTTTATTTCTGTGATTGTCCTATTCTAAATAAATTTAGGTATTGGGAAGTTGTTTTTTAGGAAAATAGTGAGTTGGCATTGAATCAAATGCAGTACAGTAAATAGAAGTTTTAGTGCAAACAACAGGAGATGCAGTCAAGTTTAAGGTAGATTAGGAGTTTGGCTAAAGCTGATTGTCAGAGTTAAGATAAGCATGTGTGGTTTTGTTTGTTCGTTTTTACCACGTAAAAGTTTAGTTTTTGTATGTTTGGTTTTGCATGTATATGTGATTGTGGGATTTTAATGCAGGTTTCTGCAACATGCTACTTATTTATTAAAATCAGAAGATTAGCTAATGATTGATCTTTAGAGGTCTTGAAGTTGTAGAGGATGAGATCTTCATGGTAATAAATGAAAAACATCTATTGTGCTCCCCAGGCCATAGGAAAAGGAGTAAAGCTTTTATAACTGCGGTGTGCTGCACAAGTACTTCATTTGCATGCAAAGTACTTAAAAAATAAAATAGAAAAGGCAACTTTGTAAAGCCCTGTTTGGTGTAAGCAGATGATAGTATACCTGGGAACAGCCACGGTGGGGTAGGTCACGGTCCATCTGGTCCAGGAGTGCGTTGTCAAGAGCCAAGAATATTCCCTAGAATTTCCTTTCAGACTCTAGCAGATTACTCAGAAGCTTCCAGACAACTGGATCAGTTTTTATTTTGATAGTTATGTTGAGAAGATGGGGAAGAAAAAAGGTCCACAATTTAATTATCTAAATGTCTTTTTTCAAAGTGCACCTGAGGATTGTCCCTGGGGCAGCCTGGCCCTCTCTGGTGGATCTATCCCTCTCTGCCTGCTTTACAGGCAGGGGCAAACTTCCATTGCTGACACAGCCTTAACCGAGCTTCGTTAGGCAAACTCGGGACTTTTTTTTTTTTTTGGTCTTTTCTGATATTTTAAAGTGTTGACCTCATTTTTTGATCTTCCCTAAGATTGCCTGAGTAAAATACATGGGTGAATGTCGGGTGTGGGAGAGACATGTCCATGTGTTATTGTGTTGTCCCCAGAGTGAGAAAGGGGTGAAACAAACTCTTCAGTGGCTGAGGCCAGGCTTGTTCCTTGCTGATACAGGTTGCAACACTTGCCCCATGAGTGATGCCCTTGTGATACAATGCTGGGAAAATGTTCTTTCTTTTTTTTTTTTTTTAGAAGAAAAATGTTGTTTTTGTTATTCAAGTCAACAAGTTTGCTTTCAAGTTCTTCATGAAATCTCCAGAGCTTCCCCTTCCCAACCAATGCAGCCCATGATTTGCAGCTGACCCCTGTGGGGTGAAGTCATCAGGAGAAAGTTCTTGTTTTCCTGTATCTGTTTTCCAACACAGCCTTGTTGCTTTATTAATTTTACCGGCTTAGACATGTGTTTTAAGTCTGATTTACGTTATGTTAGGAAATCCTCCCACAGCACAGACCTTTCTAAACATTGTTGACTTACGGGAACAAGATCATTCCCATTGCACGCTGGCCTTCAGAAACAGGCTGACGTTTGTGCGCAGCAGCCACATGCACCGGGAGGCGGGGCAGCTCAGTCCCCTTCCTGTTTGCAGAGTTCAGTGAAAAACAACAACAAAATAGAAATGCTATTGTCTGCATTAAAAAGCACATCAAGACTGCTTTTAATTAAAAAATAAAGACAGACGTGTTTGCAGGCAGGAGGCTCCTGAGAGCCTTGCACGCAAGTGTGGAGGAGGTAGACAATACATTTGTGTCTGTCAGCCTGCCCAAAAGAACCGGGCAGGAATGTCCGACTGAATGACTAACAGGCAACACTGTCCCCATCCACCAAAAAAAGAAGTGAAAAACTCGGGGGGAGTATCTGGCATTTCTCTGAGGAATGTAGTGATCCCCACCGTGGTGCGAGAGCACTTCACAACCGCACACTGGCACTCGTTTGCTGCGCTCGCTGCCAGTTTCCCTCCCACGCGTGCTCCGTCCCAGAGGTAATGTGAGTCTGGATGCTGGACAGCTAATCAACTGTAGGAAAATTAACGTTTTGGAGACAGTTCCTCTGTTGCGAGGTGCTTGCTGTTTAATAAAACGCAGCACGCTGTCACGTATCGCATACTTATATGACCCTGCTGGCCGCCTGCTCTGTTGGCTTTTGTTTTTGGCTGGGTTTTAGCATTTCTCGAAGTTGAATTTCTCTCTTCTGTTGCCATTGCCGAGGGGAGGATGGGTGCGAGTTCGGTGCTGGGGAAGGCAGCTGAGGTGCTTGACTGCCCTGCATTTTCCCTGGGGGTCAGCAAGTTCCTCTGGTTATCCCTGGGCGCCAGCTGGGAGAAACACCTGCCTCATGGAAACTGCATTGCGACCCATTGTCGCTGTTCTGGGGAGAGGAGGCTGAAGGGGAGGTGAAGCCCCTTCTGTTAAAGGGCGCAAAGGTTCTTCTTGTGGTGATTCTTGCGCAGAAGAGAGGAGGCCTGCATGTGAGCCCCAGACCTTAGGTTGTCTGCACCTCACAGTGGTCAGGACTCTGGCATGTGCAAGCCAGCCCATCCCTTTTGAAAAATTAAAAAACAAACTGAAGTCATTCTTCTGCTATGACCAGTGAAAGATAACTCCATTGGGACGTCCGTGAAATACTTTGTGATTTACCACCTCGTGTTTGGGTAATGGCAGCACTGTCCCCTTCTAGCAAGGGCGATTTGGGCAGTGGTGCATGCAGCGGACACAAATCCTGGTCAGCGGGCCGTGCCTGCGGGCATGCGCTGCGCAGCCCCTGTGCTCTGGCCCAGCTCCTGCCCTGCTCGGGAGGGGCTCCGTTTGCCCCATCCAACAGGCCAACAAACGTGTACAACTGCTGTCATTCTTCCCTTCGGCTTCAGCTCGCTTTCAGCATGTATCATATGCCGTACATTTATTTAGGGACTAAAACGATGCTTTTTCCCACGATTAAAATATCCAGAAGAGACAGCAGACAATACACCCTGACTGTTAAGGACGGTTTTTCATGTTGGCTTTGCTGAAATAGGAATCTCCATTACTTTACCTTTTTCTAAGTATTTTAAACCCTTTATTTTCCAGCTCCATAACATCTGAAAAATTTAGCAGGAATTTCACTTGCTTATTTGCAGTTTCTTCCAGGCTTTGGCAGCTCTGCTAACCTTCATTCTCTCGAGCACTGATATCAATATTGGTAAAAACACCCACAAATTCAGCATTGAACATGTTAGGGGCTGAAGTTGCTCTCATGGAAGTTTATTTGCTAGTACATTGAGTGCTTTTAGGAACATGAAAGAAAAATATTCATGCAGCATATCACCTCCTTGACCTTCAGCTTCGGCCCGGCCCGTTTTACGTATGCTTGGGAAGTGGCCAGGGAAGCTCCTGCCAGCCTAAAGAGCTGGTTGGTGTCAAGCAGCTGTGGCAGCACATCGTTCTCTGGGGTTACTGTCGTGGGCCAGAAAAGGAAGCCGCAGCTCAGAAAACAGCAGAGGCATGTGGCTGGAAGAGGTATGCAGTGTTAGGCTTGTCCAGAAACAACTGAGGTAACGTTTTAGAGGGATAATTTAGCGAAAGGAAATCGCTGTCCTCCCACCCGTCGCACGCATGCAGGCAGGGAGGGGTGGCCAGACGGAGGCAGAGGAGGGGGGATGTTTTGTACTGACATGGTAACGGTGTTGTCTGGAGAGCAGCAGAGACTTTGTCACTGTCTCAAAATAAACAGATGACTTTGGACACGGGAGAAAATACAGCAGCTCCTCAAGAAGACGTCGACTGCTGCCGTCAGCAGAGCTGCGCTTTCACTGCAGGAAAAGCAGAGCTCCACCTCATCTGGAGATGAGGGCTGTGAGGAGAAATTATTTTCTGCTCTTGGCTTCCCAGCCAGGCAGGAGAGGAGTCCCTGGGGTCCCAGCCACTGCCTGTCCTGGTCCAGTCAGCCCCTGGGGGCCACTTGCTTTTCCAGGCAGAAACACCTCTGAGGAAGGACGGTGTGTGAACTGTTGCTTTTATGTGCTGGAGGAAAAATCACTACGAAGTCTCTATGGTTATATCCACTGCTAAGGAACAAATGGAAAATATCAGCATGCAAAGAATTTTAATTGTTAGGGTGTTAACCTTTTCTCACCAATGAAACCGGTCCCGGCGTGCTTCTGCTCTTGTTAGGAAGCCAAAATATAGTCCCAATTCAATGTAAGCCAATGTTTTATTTTATTAGGCACTTTTATACCTTAACATTTGTCTTAGGTGATTCTTTAAAGTCCTGTTGGCAAAGCAGACGTTGTTGCAGCCATCTGAGAGGTGCAGGATCTCAGGTGTGTTCCTACAAGCTCAGCAGGGCTGCCCCTGCCTTGGGGAAATGCTCCATCCTGCTTCTCCTTAGTGGTGCTGGTCCATGGTGGGTGCTGAGATTTGTCAGTGTGGCCTTTCTCAAAGCTAGGCTCCTCGCTGAGACAGCCTGCTGCTCTTATAGCAAAAATGTTAATTTAAAGTACTGACTTTATTTTATTCTTCACTATTATTTTTTCTCCATCTCAGGGTTGCAGGCGCAGCGTTCCTTGGTGTTGGTTTCTGACAGTATCTCAAGGGTGCGGAAGGTGTTGTGTTTGCAAGGCCTGCACATCTCTGTGCTGCAGAGCTGTGCATCTGTGTGCCCCCAGGGAAAGCACGGGGAGAGGGCTGACAGGGGAAGGGCAGGGCAGTCCCCACTGAAAGGCTGACAAAAACATGTGCTTGAGTTTGTCACTGGGGCTGTGTTGGGCTCTGACTGCAGAAACTTGGAGCTTTCAGCATCTGTGAAAATGTATACCATTTCTCTCTCTGCTCCAACAAAAATAGTCTGCTCTCGGTACGTTATAGGGGCTGGGTTTGTTCAGCACCTAAATAAAGACAGAAGTGGATTTTCTGCACATCATGAAGCATGTGGTTCCAAAGAATTTCACCCTAGGTATTCCGAGTCCCGGCAGGGTCTGTTCCCCTCTGATTGCTATATCCCAGCTATCTAAAGCTGCAGTCACACAGTATTTGTTATTTGTCCGCCTGAATCATTTCTAATGGGCCCAGGTCTTCTGCAGTTGGGGCTGATCCTCTGATGGCAGTGCTGCATGCTCCAGCTGTCCACATCTGAATTAGACAACTACAGATTTGCCAGGCATTTGATCTAGATCTGGATCTGAAACTGAGTATTTTAGAGGCTGTTTTTTTTTGTTGTTGGGTTTTCTTTTGCAGCCTATCAGGATAAGTATGGCACAACATTGATACAGGATTTTAGCTTGCAATTAAGAAAATCTAAGAGTCTTGTGAGCTTTGAAATATTGTCAACTCCAGTTGCATCCCAGGGTTGGAAGTGGAAGTTTTGACTCACAGATGTTGCAGTAGTGAGGGCCATAACCCTCAGACCTTTTAGCTTACAGCAAGTAACAGGTGCAGGCAAAAGCTTGTCAGTGGCTTTTGTGCCCCAGCGCATGCAGAGTTTTGGTTTGAGGATAATATTGGGATAAAGGTTGGGTCACAAAGCAAAGACTTTCCCTGCTGCTCTGCTTTCCTCTCCTCCTGTTTCCACATGCCCTTCCCATGTGCCACCGTAGCTGGCATTTTGCACAAGTGCAAACCAGAGTTTTTCTTTCAGTACCCTGGTGTTCTGTTAAGGCTCGAGGGATATCTGGGACTGGATAGCTGCAGTTCACCTGGGATCAGGGCAATTCCTACAGTGTGCTTTAAATCCCACAGATGTTCCCTTCCAGCATTTGCCGCTTGTAGAGAGTTTAAAAACCAAGACTTACTTGAGCATTTATTCAAGTCCTTCCAGCAAAAGTCAAACATGTGCTTGCTTCCTTCTTGCGTTCCTATTGCAATATTTTGGGCTCCCCAGACAGTAAAAGGCAAATTAGTTCACCGAGTCCCATGGAGCATCCACATCAAAAAAAGGTTGGTTGTTTTTAATATACCTCATGCTGCTTACACCACTATACTCTCCACCTTCCTGATTGCCTTCTTACAATGCCAATTTTCCTGAAAATAACTAAGACAAACTCTGTGACTACTTGGCTGTAAAGGTGGTGGTGGTTGGGTTTTTTTTTTTCTTTTTTTCTCCCCATAAAGCAGGAAAGAACAAAAAATCTGTTCTCAGTTCCTCTACTTAGGTGTGAAACTTGCCAGACAGCTTTCATACCCTGTAGGCGCTCAGTTCCCAGGAAAAAGCGTAGTTTGTCTCTACAGTAATGAACAAGCTTTTTTAGATGTTAAGGCTATAAGAAGATAAAAGGTTTTGCTTATCCAAGTGAGCATTTCCACTGCGTTATCTCATTATTGTACAGTGACCTAAAAGGTCAACAGAATGAAATTCAATGTAATAGACTGATATATTTAGTGAGCTACCAAAAGTCTTTATACATACTTAAAAAAAAAAAAAAAAATCACCCTCAGTAACTCCAAGAGTGGCTTAAATGTTTTTCTTCCCTTCAGCCTAGTGTGGGCTTCCCAGTGTCCACTCCCACAGCAGTTTGGATAGAGCACATGTGGACAGCAATGGCTTGACTAAACCATTGATACAGATCTTCAGCAATCCTCTAGGTGACTGAAATTCATGAAATGTTTTTGAAATAATAGGTATCATGGGACCAAATTTTCTTTTGATGGACACTTTTCAAATTAACCTGCATGCAAAACTTGTATGTCATTTGGAAATGAAAATGAACCCAAACTTGAGAACTGGAATACTTCAAAATTTCTCTCTGCTCAAAACCTCTACTAAATGCCTCTCTGTTAGTTTCTCTCTACAGACAGGCTGGGAATGGACTTTACCAAACAGATTTTTGCCTGAGGAGCAATGTCTTCAACACATTTGCACTCACCTTTCAATCTGAGGCACTTACATAAACAGCAGCTTGGTTAATGGGGGGGGCTACTTGTTATTTGTGCAACATTTTTGCAAGCAATAAGGCTGGTAAAGACCTAGCAAGTTCTGAAAAGTTTTTTGACCTGCGGAGTAAGGACACAATTGAATTTGGTTATGCAGACCTCAGCAGTGCCTTCTGTTGGAGCAGCACTTGCTGTGAGCATGTCTGTTCTTTCCACCCCAGCGCTGGGCCGAGGCAGCTCCCGAGCAGCCACATTTTTGTTTGTGGCTAAGCTTGCGTGCCTATAAAGCTAGTGTGCTCTGGAGGATCTGTGTACAGCACGGTCTCATCAGGCACAGGGCCGTGTCAACAGTGGTGGTGCAGGCCTGAGCACCATGGGTACCTCAGGGCCTGGTGCTGATCGCTGCAGGGCCCTCCTCTGCCAGGCCTCAGAGCAGCTCTGAGGTTTGGGACCTCTTGCTTGAGAGTGCTGTGAATTGCATGCTGTGGTACTGCCCTCAACTCAGAATTTCTCCTGTTTACTGTTAACAATGAAAATATGTTGGTATTGGTGTGAAAACTTGCTGTGCTTCCAGAAATTATGTCAAGGGACAAATTCCCATGTTATCAGCTAGGAGTTTTGGTTTCTTCTCATTTTTAGCATAGCTGTGTTTCATCAGGACTATGGGATAACTTTCTAGACTGAATTCTCTTCTTTTGAAATATTCTGCATAATTAAAACTGCACAAGTCTTTCTGTTAAAGAAAAAAATCACAAAGCATGCAACATTATAAATAAAAACTAAGTGTAAATGTTGTAGATATTTTTTTCACACACAAAAAAAGTTCCTGGTCCATTTGGTTCTTATCCAGTTTTCTCTACTTTTTGGGAAGCTTTCATGGACTTGATGCCACACTTCTGCACGCACTAAGGAAGAAACGATATCCCTGGGATAAGGAATAAGCTGCTTACAGGAGTCTTAATAGTAGTTGTTTCTCTTTTCTGGTGGAAGCCCATTAGAGGCATGTTAAAATGTTTTGAGCACTTTACGGTCTTCTGCTTTAAATACAGCATTTAAAGCCTTAGAGAAAGGAGTGAGTGAGATTTGCCTTGTAATCCAAGCCAGCCTCCCCAGCGTGCCGTTCCTTCCAGCGTGGTTTTGTGATCACCCCCTCTGGCTGCTGCAGGGACCAGGACAGTTTTGCAGCCCAGGTGGTTCCTTCATCTGAGAAGTAGAAATCCCCACTGCAACACTCGCACAGAGCAGAAGTGCTGCCCCTTACAGAAGGGCCCTTTCCCCGAAATACATATGCCAGCCCCAAGTCCCCTACAGCTTCGGGTTTTCTGGTACGGCACAGTGCTGCTCTCTTTGGGAGCCAAAGGGCTGCAGTGGTCCAGTGACAGCTTCCACCGAAGGACTTGTCTGGGTGTGAGGCCTGATGGGTGAGCAGATGGGGTGTGGGGATGGAGAGGGCACTGGGTGTAGGCATTTTTGTGCCGAAGGCACTGCGTGTTCCTGCCATGCTGCTGGTGCGCTGCGAAATGGTGTCAGAGGCCTAGGAGTGCAAAGTCTATCACTGAGAACAGAGCTGTGCTACTTCCTTCACTCAGGGAAAAATCGTTGTTTGTCTTAAATGCACTTCAGACCTTAAAGCTCAAATGGACAGTGATCCAGCACAAGCCTTTCCACTAACGAGAGCAAATATATTTTAAGGTTCAGGGAAAAATGTAGCATTCATTTCCCATTAAATGCATTTTTGTGTTTTCTGATATTGTTTAGGCTAGAAAATAAAGTCCTCAAAGGCTGAAAATTCTTTTTTCCCCTTCTACTTCCACCAAGACCCCCAAAAAGGAAGTTCTACGACTCTGGTAGGAAACCTGTTGTGAACTTGCCAATCTGTATCCAGCTCAGGCACAGCCATGGCTTTAGTTCAACAATAAACCAGTCTCCAGCTGTTTGGGCCTGATACTAATAGCCAAGTTCACCCATTTGTTCTTAAATTATGTGCCTTTTGGGCTGCAGAGTAGGCTCTTTGACAGGCAGCTGAATGTTGGCAACCTGACTGCGAGGCTGATGACAGCCACACGGGCTCAAGCTCATAAATCCACTTTTTGGAGATATGTGTGTACTACCCAAATCAGTAAAACACCGTGGTGTTAGCTGCAGACCTCAGATACACAAATCATTAAAAAAAAAACGTTAGCTGCCTGGTTCTGAGTTCCTTTACTACGGCATCACCCTGGGCACCGGGCTGCAATTTGCTCTCAGCTCTCACAGCCAGCTTGTCTTTGCTGCCGCTGTTTTCAAAGACTGGTGAAGTACCCATCAGGTGCCCCGCTCCTGAGACGTGTTACTGGAGGCAGAACCCCAGGCAGACCGGGCTTTGTTAGCTCTGCCATCTCGCCGTCGGTCCTGTTCTCCCCAGCTCCCTGGGTGTTTGGCACCATCTCTACTCTCAGACAAGCTTCTCCCAGCATGGCTTTTCAGGTCCTTTATGGTGCTTCAGAAAGGACTTAACCTGGGCCTGCAGAAGCTCTTGTAGATGCTGTGAGGACTCTGGTTTGCTATTACGTGATTTCTGAAGCTCAGTAGTCTGCTTTGTATCAATTTAATTGCATTTTAGAATGAGCCAATTTAATTAATGGTTTCCCTCGGGATATTAAATAGTAATATATCAGATTCCTTACTGAAATCTATAAATGTTAAATTGTCTCCAATTCATTTCTTTAGTCTAATTTTGTCCGTTTCTTTTAAAAATGCAATCAAGCTCATCTGGTAATATTTTCCTTTAATGAACATATGTTGTTTGATTGTCAAGATGCAAGTCACCTTG
This sequence comes from Anser brachyrhynchus, assembly GCF_964034855.1. NCBI lineage: Eukaryota > Metazoa > Chordata > Aves > Anseriformes > Anatidae > Anser > Anser brachyrhynchus. Next base: position 16,300,223 of record NC_137700.1, read on the forward strand.
ACCTCAGTTTCAATTAGCATTTCATGCTGGGTAGTACAGAATACGTGTTCTTGCTATATTATCTATTGAAAATTCACTTTTGATGTGAGGCTTTGGAAAATTCAATTTCAAATTTCCAAATAACCAAGGTTCTCAATAACCAAGGACAGCTCTCTGACAAGGAGCCTATTGAGCAGGGAAGGCTTTTACCCATAGACTCCTTAAAAATAATGGTTTCACACTGAAAAATGCTCTGCTCTGATTTTCCTCTCTGTGGTTGCTATGCCAGCAGTTTCGTAGATCAGGGAGGCTTCATGTATTCTTTTTTCCTCCCTGCAGTTGTGAAACCATCTGGGGCTTTGGTTGCATTTCTGTTGCAGTCTGGGAAACCTGTGGTTCTGAGGTGGAGGGATGACTTGCACAGGGAAGGGGAGAGGGGAGGGTGCATGGGGTGCATGGGCCCTTCTGACCGCTGCACTGCTATGCTGAGAGCGCTTCTGCGGGATTTGGCTGCCTGCACAGCCAAGGGGAAGAAGCCAAGGCTGATAGCTGGTTGAAAAAGTAGTAGTAGGATGCATAGTTTAGGTTTTCTATGAACCGGGACAGCTTTTGGAGCAAGTGTACACAAGAAAGATGGGCTTCACCTCGGCCATGCCTGGTTGGTTGCGGTTATTCTGGTGGCATTATTCATCACTGAGGCTTATATGTTGGTTTTGTTTTGTTTTCCAAGCTAGAAAAACATTGGAAGAGTGCATAAATCTGGATGATGCATCACAAGCAGAGAAAATGATGAAAATTCTCTAATCGGGTAATAAAAATAATAGAATATAATAAAATTTGTGAAAGAATAACAAAGAACATTAAAAGTAAATAGTCCTTGATAATCACAGTACATAAAAATAGGCATGGCAAGAAGCAAATTTAGCTATATTCTATGCACAAATGCTGCAGATCCTGAGCAGGAAAAAAAAAAAAAGTGTGTGAAAAGCAATGTCTGGTTTAAATAAGAATGTAGACACAAAAAATATGTCAAAAGCTTGGTAGAAGTGGAATGCTGTAATAAGAAGAAACAAATCATACAGTCATGACAGCTCTCACCATGAGAAGGCATACTTATGCATCTATCATTTTTAAGGTGTCAAGAACAACAAAACAACCCACTTGCTGTGGAATCTTTAGATGCATAGAAAAGTTACTGTAAGTACTTCAGCCCATGTTGTTCCTACAGATACTAAAACATTATAGGGAAAGAGGATTTCCTTCACTTTTTTTTTTTTTAGTGGATTAATGGATATAAGTAGCTGAAGGGGGAAAAAAAGATTAATAAATAGCCAGGATGTCTATTGAGAAGCCAGAGCAAACCACTGTTCAATGAACTCATAATTATCTGGGGAAATAGGTGGCTACTGAGTGACAAAGTTTCTTGAAGATGTCAAATCACTTGGGACAGTTTAAGCGGATGTTATTCAGGATTGTTCAGGGCAGTGAGAATATGGGTTTTGCAATTCTGAGCCGCTAGATAAGAAAATGTCAGAGAATTTTATATTGATGGAAACTGAATTTTAAGCTCAGTAGTGGCAGGAAATGCCTCCAGCAGTGCAAACTCAGAGATGAGCTCAAAATGATCTACTGGCTTTTTAGGAAAGAGTTTGTAAGGTCATTAAAGGAACTTGTCTGAAAATGTAAGTTCAGTGCCACTAATGAGTATGTCCAGGGAAGTTTTTCTCCCTGGTGACCAACAGGTAGGGTTTTCCTTATGTTTCTTATTTCAAGGAAAGGATCATCTTCATGCTATCACGTTAGGTAAATGAAGCTTATTATCCATCCATTTCACTTCTAATTTAATCCTCTGGTATTTGGGTGGGTGTGTGTACATTCCTGTTTTAAAACATTATAATCTTGGTTTTGCTCCAGCCTAGTTTCTCGTGTAAAGTTTTTGCTCTGAATCTTCTCAAAAGCTTTTGATGGTATTTGTGTAGAGGTTGCTTGTTTGTTTGTTTTAGTATTAGAACCCTTGACTTCTGTATCAGGGGTTTTTAATAATTCAGTTGAGATCTAGCACTGGTTACAATTTTATACAGTTGGGGTGATATATACTTTGCAAATTTGGTGGCATTTGTAGGTTTTCTTGTAAGGACTTTTTGCTTTGTGGGCACTTCTTATCAATAGTAGATATTCCCAGCTTCTTCTCTTTGCTCTGTTTTCTCTTTGACGTGAGAAGGCTTGGGTGCAGTCTGATAGTTATGCTGGAAACAGTTATTTAATAAGTAAAGTAAAATCTGTTCCATTGAAGTTTAATTTCTGAAGGATTGTCTTTTATAAGCTTCCATTCAGAGGCTGACTGCATAGTGTTTAAAATTAACTTCTCTTAATCAGAAAAGAACCTTCTGGTTAAAAAAAAAAAAAGGCCTCTCTCCCTTATGATTTTTGCTATTTAATCTTTTTAAATAAATTTTAGTTTTTACACCACTATAACTTGGATGTGAATATTTAAATTGTGTTTGGACTGCTGACCAGAGCAGAAGCTACTGCAGAAGTCTCTCTTGCATTCACTGATTTGAGAATTGTGTAGGAAAATAATCAAAATGTGGTAAATCTCCATCTTCCTTCTCTGGATTATTACACACAGAGTGAAGTTCACTCCCCCCACATTCATGCTCAGTTTTGAAAACCCAAACTGCTGGGCAAGTGAAATTTATCTCCTCAAGGAACGGTTTTGGGATTTGTGCCCAAGAGCAGCTGACCAGATGCACGAGAAGGGAGGCCCGCCATGGTGCAGGGAGAATGAGGGAGTAGATTGTTTTATGAAATTTAAGCAGCAAAATGAACTGTAAAAACAGTTTCTCATGCTTGGATGAAGGGTATATCCGCATATAGAAGTATTCATATTCAAATGTATGTCATACAGAAACATTTTACAACATACAAGCTTTTCCTTCTTACTGCTAAGATAACTTGTTCAGCAGATTTGTTTCCTGCAAATTTGTTCGCTCTGCCCACGCAGATGCATTTGCTATTCTGTGCTGAACTGATCCACATTTAAAATAAAAAATAAAAAAAATAAAAAATCAGAGGGTTTTTCACTGGAGCCTCTTTTCATTAATGCCTTGCTCATAATATATGCAGGAAAAATGAAAAGAAGTCAAGTCATTTATTGTTTCATTTGAAGAAGTCGCTTAGGATTAATAAGATTATTCTTTTTCCATGAAAAGTATAATAGCTGACCTTTAAAAGAATGGTTTTATTGTTCTGACAAGATATTGAAGTACATTTTTAATGAAAACATTTTTCTAAGAATCACATTCTTAAATGTGAAAATTATAAATTATTTCATTGCGAGTGATTACTTATGCAACACCGCTGAAATCATAAACAAGAATTTAAACGGGAGAAAGATTAGCAGCCTCTCTGCTCATCTCTTCGTCCCCACCAAGGCTGGTAGAAATGTGAACGCAAGTTATAAATAAGGTAGTAGATATTTTAGAAACAGGTGTTTCTTGGTTGAATTGGAGCTCAACCAAAGTTTCAAATCTAGAACAAAAAGACAGAATTATCACCGTATGTTAATTGCTGACTACTTAGACCTAAGCTAAAGAACAGTTGCAAGTTTTGCAAATATTTGCTTTAATATCTTTTATACATTCTGAGAAGGAACTTAAATTTAAATACTTCTGAGAATAACATTGGTTCAATTCCATTATAAATAGATCCTCTGAAAGGCAATCTCAATACTACAGTTTATTTTCCTTTAAATAATAAAGTAATATATTGTCCTATTTTATCATCCTTCTGAAATCTCAGGAGCATCCTCCATTAAGTGAGAGCTAATCAGAGCTGATATACACTTCCTCTTGCCTCATCACTTTGGCGTAAACCCTTGCCTTCAAGTAGGAATCAAACCATAAATAGGAATAAGTAGGAGAACTTAGGCTTTCGTGCCTTCCAGTGTACCTTCCTACATCTGGGATATGCCTGTGTATAGCTCCAGTTGTGTGCTGCCTACAGAAAAAAATAGCAAGGAAAGAAAATGCCTTCCTCCTGGCACAAACAACAGAGGCTGCTGTAGGTGGTGGCTCTCTGGTCCTGTTGTGAAGATCTGTTTGGCCAAACCCCGGGGAGAGATGCACTTCCTCACCTTGGCCTGTGTTTTTCACCTTCTTCCACTCTGTACTTTGGGCTGCCAGCTCCTGATCTGCAGTTCCATAAGAGAAAAGTTGACTGGAGCAAGAAGGAACAGCAGCTTCTGCAAGGAGATGGTGGTTGGCAATGAAGTTGTTCCTTGGAAGAAGCAGCTGAATGTGAATGAAAATGGCTCCAGCACCAGAGGAAGCATCCTGCCACATCCTCCCAAAGCTTAAAACAAGGGAGAAGAAATACAAAATGCCATGTATAGCAAATCCCACCCTCCTCTTGCTGCTGGTGGAGGCAGCGACAGCCCTGTTTCCTCCCAGGTCCCCTCCCCATTTGTGGCTCCTGCGCAGAGGCTTTCAGTCGCTGTAGGGGAGCTGTGGAGCTCCCGAAAGACCGAGAGCACTCCTCTTTCTCCTTGGCTTTGCCCCAGACAACCTTCGGCAACTTCACAGGAGTTATTTCTTATTTACGTTAGTGTAAGTGAAGGGCTCAGCTGCAAAAATGCTTTTTTGAGCCTCCCAAAGAAAGGTTTCTAATGACTCATTCACCACGTACTTTCTACTGCTGGACTGATGATTTGTATGAAGAGCAAAGAGGAGCCTGGGAGGGGGGGGAATACAAGACTATATTATATTTCTTGAATGCCTCCTTCCTCCTCACAGTGCACAGAGCACTGATCCTTTGCCATCCCTGTGGTGTGTGATGTTTGACTCCACGTCTTGTAGCGCACATACGTCTTGCAGAGTGGGCCTGGAAAGTGCCGAATGCATTTGAGGTGGTGGACTACCTAGGAGGAGTTCTGTCTGTCTGGAGGCCTGCACAGCCCCCCTCCTTGCAGACTTCCACTTAACCCATCTTTGGTTTGTTTTACCTCCCTGGAGAGGAGCCCAGCCCCGCTATTTCTCTGGCGCCACCCTTGCAAGTTGGCTGAACCGTGTATATTTTTTACGTGTGTGTGTGTATGTATTAGTTTTGGGTAAGCAAATGCAATTGTGAGAACTTTTCAGTTATTTTTTTTATTGCCATTGGCAGGGTTTAAAACCATTTGAAATACTGCCATGTTGGCTTGTGCTCTGTAAGAAATGGGGGGGAAGGAATCAGCGTCTGCCAAATGGAAAAGGATAAAACTGGTGTAATGATATGTTGCAATCATGCTGCAAAAACCTACCACAGTAAATTACTGCTGTAACAACCTCCTTCCTGTTGCTAAAGGCTCCAGCCCAGGCTTTTTCACATCTCTTCTCGATATTTCACTTATTGAGGGAAGGTTACCTCTGCGATCCTCAGCACTGTGCGAGCGCTAAGCTGCTTGGAGGACGGGCTGAAGGGAAGGAAGCCAGGAAGGGCAGGTGCCTGCTTTTGGCCCAGGCAATACCCAACCTGAGCACCATCAGTCCCTGGTGGTTGACCAACCTGTGCCAGTCCCAGCACTGCTGGCAGGGCTTCCCCGGCACATTGGTCTATGCTGCGTGGACCGTTCTTTTTCCCTCAGTTTGCTTACTGGTGGTCAGTACTGCTATTTGTAGGTCACCTGAAGTTTTCAAGGCACTACTTGCATAGTGCAGCTATCAGCGCACACCGCACTTGCGGCAGTGGTTTAACCAGACTCGGTGGCCTGGGGAGATCTGAGGTGGCCTGTGGGAAATGAGCTGCATCTCCTGCTTTCATCCATCTCAGACGCATGTCCTCCCTGCAGACGTTGCGCTGTGCTTGGCACACGGTCGTGTTTTTGTGAACACTGAATGAAGGAGTGAAGACGGAGAGAGGGCCAGAAAACCGAATTACTGTCCTGGTTTCAATGATCCTCCTAGAGGGAGGGGAGAAGGTGACAGCCTCAGTGTGGGAAAGTTTTCAGGGCTGCTCTCCAAGTTGTTTGTGCTCTGTGGAGAGAGTGGTTTGGGTCTCCTGAATCCAACTGCGTGTTTCTGAAAGAATTATTCATCTGTTTAGGGGAAGGAGGAAAGAAAGCCTGCTTTTTGAGGGGAGAGCAGTGAGACCCTGGTGGTTTCAGAGCTGTAATGTGGTGGCCCTTTGACAGTACTTTCCAGAAAAGTATCATACAAAACTTCATCTGAAGGTTAGCACTGAAATAGGAAATCACTGGGAGGAGCTCAGAGCTGCCTCGTGCTTAACCTCTGCAAACCACCTCGTGTGACCCAGGCTGTCAGACCGGGGACCATGGTGACATCTCTCGTGTGGGTTTCACCTCATCCTGGAGTGATGGCCACTGAGCACTGAGGGTGCTGGAATTGCACAGAGCCGCGCTAGGAGACCCTGAGAGTGGGGTGTGATGGGAGCACCCATTCCTCGAGGCACCTTCCAGGCTGGTGACCCATGGGGCTCCCCGCACCCTGTGCTAGTGTGCGTGCTTAACTGGGTGCTGCTTCAGCTGCTCCCAGCCTTTCCACAGCCAGCCCTGCTGTGCTGTTTCCCTTGGATATGAATGGACTCTTTCTATTTTTTCTTATAGGCTGTTTATACAATTAAATTTCCTTTCTTTTTTTTTTTAAAAAAAAAAAACACATCGTTAGCTTCCTGTGCTTGAAGTTCACCACCACATCCTTGCACTCCCCAAGTCCCCAACCTCTGTTGCTTCCAGTAATAATAACAAAACGTGAAAAGGCTTGTTTTGTCCTCTGTACAGCTACAACAAAATGGATGTAGATTTAGCTATGCTTTTTCCCCTCAGTTATCTGGCAGTGCTCGCTTTCTCTCTCTCCAAGTCTTCCCTGTGAGGAATGAGCACAGCTGATCACAGGGATAAGGCTCAGCTCAGGGAGCGTGTGCTGGCCAGGGAAATTTTTTCCCTTTGATGCCCATTGCTCCCCACCTCTGGTGTCTCACGCACGTTTTGCATTCTCCAAGCTCAAAGTCATCCGAAGGCACAGGCCAGAAGCAGCTTCTCTCCCCTGGCTGCACAGACCAGATCACCCCAAGGGAATTTTCCCTTGTTCAAGTCACCAGTGAAATATTTTGTATGGCTTAAGCTGAGGTATCCAACTATTTCCCAGCTCCAGCCAGCATGAACCAAAGGCTGTTAGGAAGAAACGCTGTCTGTTACGTTAATGTGAGTAGTCAAGAAAAGCCCCAAGTAAAAGCTCTGAAAAGACGGGCTGGTTTGCCAAATTCTTTCGTTCTCTTCTTTTGTGAGGTTAACTAGACTTTCTCTCTTAAAATGAAATTTGATATTTATGCGAATATCTCATTCTCTATAAAGATACTTTTTTTGTGTGTGTGAACAGACCAAACTACATATAAACTGCATGGAACAGATAGGTTGCAATATGTGTAAAAGAAATGGATATTTTTATATTACAGAAGTGAATGTATCTTATCCTTTCTTACAATGGATGCTCCCTATGGAAAATCCATTAAAAACAAGAAGGGAAAATAAGAAACTTTCTCTGCTGCTGATACAAAATGACAGAGGAGGAACTTTCTGAATTATAATGGGTCTAGCTAAAATACCTCCCTGAGTACTCTTTCCAAAAGAAGATTTAACAAGTCAGAAGTCCTGCATACCAACGGGATCAGTCTGGGCTACTTGGTTCAGTTTTGGATCAAGGGAGTTTGGTTGTATTACTTGTGATATTAAATTCTCTTGGCTATAAGTACCTTTAATCATGAATGTCACAGCATATCCGTTTCAAACAATGTTTGTGTAATTACCCAAAGTGGAAAGCAAAGGGAGTGGAGCGTGGTTTGGTGTTGGACTAGAAAGGAATGGCACATCTCATGATTTGGTTTTAGTTTCAGTGTTGTGTGGACCAGGCACCGGGAAAAGGAGAGTGACTTGGTGCTGCCGCATGAGGGGAATATTTCTGCTGCTTTGCTAATGTCAAAGTTGGTTTCTGGCCTTTGTTGCTTCAAAGAAAATGCGCCAGGAATCACACCAGGGGTGGCCACTACCACCCCACGTCTTCATAGCAGGTAGGGAACGAGAGGTGCCTGGACACCGCTCCCCCTGTGCCACCTGGAATGGGGGCTGCTCTTGCTCTGGTCACTTTGTGTGGTTTAGATTCACTGGCTGCGAATGAGGAGAGAAGGGCTAGGTGCTGCAGCCCACTTGCCTGCATTGCTTTAATCCCATTGTGGCAGGGAGAATCATAGCAGTGAAGCCCATGGAAATGTAGATCACTGCTGCTGAAAGCTGCCTCACTGAAGGGATTTGGTTTATTATTTCTGTAAGTGTGTCGCTCTAATAACACCGGGTGTCAGGCCTGTATCCAGTGAACGAGGATTTGATCAGGGAGCGTTAGCTCCAGGAAGCCATTTTGTTGCTGTCACGGCTAATAGCTTGTCAGAGTTTCCAAGGTAATTCTGATTTTTCAGGAGACCGGTTTCTTGATTGTTTTAAAATGCACTGGGCTTCATCCTGCATCAGCCTAAGGAACATGCTTCTTTATATGCTATTTCTTGTTGGAGTACTCAAAGCAACTTTGCTTTGTTTGTTTATTTGTTTTTCTAGCTCTATTAAAGCTTTTCTTTTCAGCAGACGTGCATCCTGCCATAGCGTTTGTCTCCATCCTTCCCCTGCTTGCGGCCCACTGCTGAGATGGGCAGAGCTGTGGGTGGATGAGCGCACAGCCGGGAGATGTTCCTGCCAGATGTGGCTCCCCCCTCAGCTGCAGGAGACAAAAGGCATTTTTACTCTGCTGGACCACTAGATGGGGAAAGTGCATTTACATTTCTGGGTTGTGAAATGAAGCCAGGCAGCAGTGCTGGAGCCTTTGATTGTAATGAAGCACATCAAGCGTGTCATCTGCAAGAGGTGCGTGCGGATGACTCAGACTTGCCCTGCTCTTCAGCAGCAATGCCGCAGCTCCTCTGCAAGGAACCAGGAGCTGAGCCATGCTAGAGCTTGGCGTGCTTTTGGGGAGGTACTCTGCAAAACCGGCCCTTCCTGTTCCTCCCCTGCCCCTGTCCCAGCTTGTCAAAGGTTTCTGTGGTATGGGGCAGCAGAAGGGTGGCTCCCTGAGACCAGGGGGCGCCCAGACATTTGTTGGCCCCTGCACACACCCCGCAGCTTCACATGGGAAGTGGAGAGAGGGCATAAATGGTTCAACAAATTTCTGAAAAGAGCTCCCGAGGCCAAGAAACCATCTGGGTACCTGAGAGTTCATGGCAGGTTCAAGGCAGAAGCATAAGGTAACATGTGCTCAGGGCCTTCTCTTGCAGGCCCCTGGGATGACTTTACTTGCTGGGATCAGGGTCTGGTGCTAGTCAGTGTTTTGACTCAGTGTTAGAGTAATTCAACAACTTTCTGTATGCGCTGCTACTTACAGAGCGGATGTGCCTTCTACTAAGCTGTGTAAAAATTTCCAGACTTCCTATGGAAGTCCTTTTCCTTTGTAAAGCACCTTTATTACTCTAAAGGTATCGCTGTGCTATTTTGGGGAGGATATTTAAAGTGGTGCAACCACCACATAGAGGTAGCAACTATAAAAACACCCACCTCTACCTGTGCAGGCAGGGAAGTGAGCCATACCACAAGAAGCTGCCTTCATGCCAGCATGCCGGAGGCTGTGCAGCTTGCTGGTGCCACCTCTCTCTGCCGGTCTCCAGCAGGCACCAGGTCTGCATGGGGTTTCGGCCGCCTCCTCACCACGCAGCAGACATGAGCCTTGTTGTTTGCTTGTCATAGCTGATGGATCCTCTTGCGAAAGCTCAGTTACCCCAAATCAATGTTAGTTCAGAAATGAGCCATAAAAATGTGTTTAAATAAGTACACCTGCATCTTTTTGGCACTTGGAGTTACTGTAAATAGCTTAGACAAATATATGTATGAGTGTTTATATCCTTTCAAATACCACCACCAAGCAACTAGAATGCCAAATGTTTTGCAGCAGTTGTGTGCTTTATTGCTGCATGTACTTTATGAGAGGAATAATGTCTTTGGGATAGAGTCTGGAAGTCAAAGATACGAAGGAAAAGAAGATGCCTGCAGGCAAGAGTTGCAATTATCCCGTGTGGTTGCTGTTTAGGAAGACCTCTTATGTTTAACCAGATTTTCCAGTAGGACTCTAAACTTTATCAATGGAGTAAATTGTATAGGGTCTGTTATTTCCATGCCTTTGGCTATGAGAAGTCTGTCATGTACCACAGCATGCCTGGAGATAAACGATATGTGGAAGTTTTTCCCTTTTGATTTGTAGAAATGCTTCCTTCGGGGAAATCTTGGGTCAGTGCTCCTCTCAAACCAAGAAAGTGCTGGTACGAGAGCAGCAGTGCAATGTGTACCCAGGGAAGTTGAGGTGCCTGGGTAGCAGCAAATCATTTCTGTGACATGAAATAGAGGTAATTTTTTTATTTCATGAAGTCACCAGCTTTTGACTTATTATCCAGAAATCTTGAAATAATTCATTCAGGACAAAAGAATTAGTTTTATTTTAAATATGAGGAAACAGAGAGCATGAGTGTACACACATACACAGGAACAGAGCCTCTCTCTCCCTTCCTACTCCATCCTGTGACTCTACTTCAGATGGGATACATGTATATACCCGGGGCACCTCAGTGATGGGAGACAAGGGACAAAAACCTTCTTTAGGATATCTGCCCTGATTTTGGTTGGAAAATCTTCCAGAGTGCATTAATTCTTCATCTGCTGACATGCAGTATTGTGGCATGGCAGGTCGCACTGCACAGCCCCTTAAGATGAGAGGTTCTTTGCCTGAAAGGTAGATGAATGTCTACCTGATCTCTTAGAGTAGTTTTTGGGTGTTCGCTGTGCTGGAGGGTTGGCTGCAGTGTGAGTGGAGGTGCTGGTGGCAGCAGGGTGGGTAGGGGCTGCTGTGCGGGGCTGGCTTGTGCGGGCTCTCAACAGCAGGCTGAAAAGCTCCGGGCTGCTCGGGCATCCTGGCCAGCTAGGCTGCCAGTGGTCACACTGCAGTGATGGCAGTGCAGAACACTTTTGTGCCTTCAAATTAGCTTTCACACATTGTGATGTGCACAGGGCACTTTATACACTCATCCTTCCAGACATGCTAGGGTTACTCTGCATCCCAAACCTTAAAAAGCCCTTTTATGCAGAGTTAGATGATGTCTGCCAACTCTCCCCCATGTCTGATGGAGCTGAGGTTCAAAGATACTGCATTAAAATTAGGTTTTAAAAATTCATCCATGAGCAGAAATAGTGAAATTTAGGAGATGAGATATAATCATACAGTCCGGCCTTCCCTGGGCATTCAAGTGTAATAGAAATGTGGTTGCTACATTCTTAGCTTGTATTTTTTGCTCTTTGTCAAGAACCTATTTGTGTATTACCTTGATTTATTTATGGTCACTCTTTGGCTGGTGAAGTAGCTACCACTGAGGTTTGCTGCTGCTGCTTCTGACCATTCTTCTGCAACCATTGGTTAAAGAAAAAGGCTGCAGGCCACACATGCCATGTAGAGGATTAGTACCTCAGCAAGATAGAGGCAGGACAAGATTGCTTATTCTTCTTGTTTGGGTATGTGGCTCACATGGGTTGGCTTTATATCCTGAATTCTGGAGAGAGGCATAAATACGAGACCGACAGTTTCTTTGGTCCTCCAAGGGCTTCCCAGAGCTCTCTGTCTGAGATTGCATTTTTAATGGAGGACCATCTGCTGCAAACTCACATGTTTGTTAGCAAATGCCTACCTAGTGCTGTTCAAGTAACACCCAAGGTAGATGAAACAAATTAAGAAATTATGCCACCTGCTTTTCTATTTGTTTATCTCCTTGCATTTCACAGCACATTGTGTATAGTCAGTTTTACTATTCCCCTGCACAGTCTGTCAGAATTTGTTTTTGTGGGGCTTTTACACATGCATTGTGAGAGATAATGGAGGGAAGATTGTGAAGTCACAAAAATAAATAGCTGGAATGCAGAAGTGCACTGCCTGAAGCTATCTGCTAACTGAAAATGGCTAGATTTGTAGTAAACAGCAATGTTCCTTCAAAGCTCAAGCTATCTTCAGCCTGGAAGTGTAAATGTAGTTTCTTGCCCTCTCCCCGGTGGTTAGGCAGCAGTTCCCAATGCAGGTGGGAATCGTCCCTCTGCTGCTTTTCGAGCCCTCTAACTACACTTAGTTAAAGGACAGACACATCTCATTTGATTTCTAGAGTAACTTACCAAACTTGCATCTTTGCTTTCTACCTTCTTGACGTCTAGATAGTTCATATAATTTGCATATTCAATTAAAACTGATTTGCTTCTTTGACCTTTGTTATGCAATGTGAGCTTTAATTGGCCGCCTACTAATTTGGAGCCAACATAATTAGCTAAAGCCTTTTAATTACAGAGATATGGTTGAATTCCTGAGAGTTACATTTACAAAGCTAAGCACCAAAATACTGTGAAGCAGCATGTGGCTATTCCTAAGGTCTCAGACTCCACTGGTCTTAAAACCTTAGTATGCATAAGGTACGCAACGTACACCTTCATGTTGCCAGGCTCTGCTGTTGTCAGAGTAAGGACCAATAGAAGGTCGAAATTTGGGCTGTAGGATCTGGCTGGGTCCATCGCTACGTGGTGCTGGGGACCTGATACCAAGCAGTCCTGCAAGATGATTTTGTCCAACAACAAGGGGGAGAGACCCAAGTGTAAACAGTCAGGTTAGATGACTTCATTTTGTTATTGATTTTGGACACTCAGATGCATGATTTCCCCTTTTTCTGTGAAGGACGGGAAGGGAAAGGGATGTCCCGGCCCGTGGGGGCAGCCCCTCTGTCCTCCCTTCTTCCTGGGGCTGCCTTTTCCTGCCAGCACCAGCAGAGCCCAGCTGCACGGGGTTGGACAGCTTCGCGTTGGCAGATGTAATGGCTGCAGTTTGCCTTCAGCCATGGGTACACAAGGCTCTTTCCTGCCTACTCACCCCTGCTTTGGGGAAAATTACATTTCAGCTATGCAAGAGCAGCTCTAAGTCATGCACTTAATGGTACCTACACTCTGATGAAGGAATCCTTTTTGCTCTCTATCCCTAATTGAGTGGGCTGTCTCCATGCGAAGCTGGTACAGCAAATGTCTAAATGAGGATCTAGAAATCCCAACTGGGTGTTTACATAAGCCTTTTGCTTTCTCTAGGCCCAGAGCCTGGATAAATAATAAATGCATCTCTGCTGGAGTGTCTTTGCAGACCTACCCCAGACAAATGCCCACTTGTTCTGATATAAAATGCCCCAAGTGTCATAAGCCAAAGCTAAAATGTGTTGTTTTGTCTTTTTTTTTTTTTTTAAATCTTCATTCTGGCATGGCTTTCAATTACATCAGTAATACACACAGCTGCAGGCTGAACAGGGACGCTCTATAATCTGTTTGATACAACAGTGGTATTGCGTGGCACAGCCTGGAGAAGCAGTCTGATTTTCATGTCTCCTAAAATCCACCAGCTCCCCATGGCTCTCAGCCTGCCAAGCACCAAGGGGTCAGACTGGTGCTCTTGGAGGGAAAGTGGTCTTCCCATCTGCTCTGAATAACCCACAGGGACTCTGTACTTCCAAATTTCTTCCCTGCCCTCATGCTGGGCATCACAGATAACATAAACACGTAGAAATTTTCTGTTCCCAGGATTTGGCGACATGTTTTTTGAGACCTGTGCTTGTGACCTTCTGCCTCTCTTTGTGCCTTGTTTGCCCACAGCTCACCACTGTTTGTGGGGTGTCAGTGCAGAGCAGCCAGTGCCGGTAGCTATGCGTGCTTTGCTGTGTCCTCACCCTGCTATTGAAGTCAGAAAGCTTTTTGGGGATTCAGCGTAAGGCAGTATGCAAGCTGAAAACTTGCTCCAGTTGATTCTTGCAGTGGGAATGCAAACCTTAAGTAGTTTCTCTGCACAGAGATGGAGTGTATTAATTATCTCTACCAAGTGCACAGCATCACCAACGTACCTGAGCTGCTCAATTAATCTACACTGCATCCTCTGGGTTCCCTTTACCGAGCCGTGCTTGGCAAAGAGCTGAAAGCTGCTCCAGGCGTGCCAGGCTGGGCCCAGCACCACCCAGACTGCATGCAGGTTTCCACAGCCCTGCAGCCAACAGCTGCATCTCCTGCCCCATGTCTGTCCTGACTGCTTGTCATCGAGGCTGGGCTCAAGTTGGCTGCACAGCCTCTGAATACACAAGAAATGCCTGTTGTGCATGCTTTGGGAAGCAGCAGGGAAGAGAAAATGTGTCCCAACATGGGGGACACGTGGTGGGAGGGGGTGAGCGCTGGGCGTGTTCAGCAGGCACGCGCTCAGGGGGCAGCCTCCAAGCGCATGAACCCAGGTGAAAGTCAGAGAAACAGAAGAAAATAGGCAGTAGAAGCTCAGCATGGAATTGCTGGTAGTAACTGAACTGCCTTTTTTTTTTTTTTTTTAATAATGTGGTCTTCTCCCTGAGCTGTCCTTGAAGTCTGGGTTGTAAAACCAATTGCCTGTGTGATTTACTGCCTGGTTTACTACAAAAAACACACGATTCATTAGAAGAATTAAAGAATAATGTCATAGTAAAAGAGTACAGTCTGCAATGTACGCTAAACAGCTTATAGGGATGGCTAAATGTCAGCACATCATGGGAGCATTTAATAACCACAAAAGCCACTTTTTCCAAATATAAAAGACAGCATGATGGAAAACATTTCACTTTGGTTGCAGGAACCTGAGAGGTCTGAAGCACCATCTCTGACCACACAGGCTGGCTGTCACAATGGGATGGAAGAGCGGGGTGAGAGGGAACCCGTCTGAGGAGGTCTGGGGAAGCGAGAAACCAGCGCTGGCCTTCACTGGGGGCAAGGCAGGGCAGCATTAGCTGACCCACTAGGGAGCTGTGGCCCTTGTGGGTCTGCCTTGGGTGCTGCCGAGGAGCAGTTTGATGCTGCTCCTTCCCTGCTGTCTCGAGAGCAAACCTCTCAGTTCCTCTGCTGGGTAGTGTCATGGGCACTAAGTGTCTCAAGAAATTAAGAATTCAGTGAACTCCTGAAATTTTCCCCATTAGGTACAACGGCATGTTCTCCTGAGCAACACAGTCATTCGGTAATGGATTCCATGACCACGTGCTGACAAGCACACGGTTAGTCCTTTAATCTATTATTAGCACGTGAAACATTTTAAAAACAAAACCAAAGGCCTTCAGGACAAAGAACCCTTCGCTGCTCCATCAGGCAACATACAACGACTGGTTGCATTACCTGGAGGCTTGAAATTGCTTGTGTCTCAATCTGGGCTTGCTGCCTGCGGATGGAAATGGATGCGAGGAGATACTAAAGAGGAGAGAGCTCTGGGAAGAGATTGAATGGTTCAAGATGAAGACAGCACTAACTGCTGTGCAGCACTACAAAAAAAACAAGGCCATCTTTGTTTTCTGTAAATGAAGTGTGTTCAAATGCTCTCTCCATCTCTCATCTCTTTCTTTCCCTAGTAAGCCTGGTATTTCTGCTCTTTTGATTAGGCTGCAGACGATATAGAAATGAAACTTTAACCTTTCTTGGAAGTGGCTGATTAAATCAGAGAAGTACTGGGATAAAATATGCACCTTCTGAATCTGAAGACTGAAGAGATGCAGATTTGAGATAAACCTGTGTGCTCTTGATTAAATCATTCTAATTTTGATGCCAATATAGTGCTTAACAGAAATCCTGCCTGCTGCTAGAAATATAAACCATACTCCATTTAAAAACAAACAAACAAACGCCCCCCCCCCCCCAAACAGCAATATAGTTTGTCATTAATAATCATAAACTGGAAGTGAGAGTTAGCTGAATTACACGCCAGTTCTCCTTTCTCTGTGCTACACAGGTCTTACCAAGCTATACCCAGTAGCATGTGAACACAGACCATGGTAAATCCCAGTCAGGGAGAACCTAAACTTTAACCCGTTTTTAAAAATAAAACCCCTCATAACTTAGTGATGTTGATGGCAGAGGTCTGGCACCCAGCGGTGTCCCTGGGCAGTGCTGAGGTGACTGGCACAGCCATGGCCCACACGCCCCATGTCCCTGAGGGGATGGGAGCAGCTCCATGGCCCCTTTGTGCCAGCGGCAGTGGCATTCAGTATGCTCCACTTGGTCTCCCTCCATTGCTCTTGCGTCTGTGCTCTCCATGCCACCGGCATCTTGCTGCAATAGGTCTAAAGCAGTTTTCATGCCTTCTATAATCTGGAGAAACCTTGGGCTCATGAGGTTGGCTTTGGGGGGCTGTAAATCCACGTCGGTGGCTGCAAACGCTGCTCCTGGGCTGGCGGGAAGGTGACAGGGTGGGGAAGGGAGCAAGGTTGTTTGATGGGCTCTGGGTGTGACAGCGTTGCAGTAACAGTGCTAATATAATAACACCTTTCCTGTCTATCTGAGAGGGTTTGTCACCAAAAACACACAAATAAAAACCTTGTCATGCAGAATTAATTTTGCTCTTCATGCTCCAGTGGGCACAGCCTTTTTGATGGAGTCAGAGGCACACCTACACACAGTGTGTTTACCTCCACATTCTCTGTATATAGATAGATATCTTAAAAACAATCTGCACTGAACCAGGATAAACCTCTGCAAAAAAAGATCCAAAAATGTCTTAAGTTTCCAGGAGAGTCAAACTATATTTAGAAACGAAAGGGGGAATGCTATTGCAGTATGGGCTGTTTCTGGCGCCAGCGTACTTCTTAGGCAACGTGCTATGCTAAGGTGCAGCTAAGATTGTAAAGATGTCTTGGGTACATGGAGATGCACTGGCCAGCTGAACTAGGATTAGATTTATGAAAATGAGGAATTTTTGAATTTCCAAACTCTGATCTCAGTGAACTTCAGCTTTGCAAACTCATTCAACTTCATTCAGTTGATGGAGGAAATACTGTGTGTGGTTTCGATTGATCTGGTTATTCTTACTGTATCCTTTCAACATGTTTTAAAGATCTTTCGTTGCCACCTGGTGCTTTGGTGTATTAAAATAATTCTTACACCATGTCAATAGCAATAGTGAAATCCTTAGTGGATTATTTTTCTCTGACACACAGGATAAAAAGTCTGTGTAAGGAGGGTTTTTAGGGGGGATAGGTTTTGTCTTTGTCTGATCTTGCATATGTATGCCCAGCTTTTGTAGAGCTGAGGAATTGCAAGGCTTTAATTCTGAAAGAATTTTGGGCACTGTCTTTACCTCCCCTGTGTTTTTGCAGCTAGATTCTCCCTATGAATGGGAGTCAGGGGAACGAGAGCTGGTGTGGGGTATGGTTTGCCCTCTGGCTAGTGCCTGCTGCACCAAAGACATAGGCAGAGCTGACAGTCACTCTCAGCCTGTCTGTGCCTCTGGTTTCCCCAACCTGTGGCATTCTCTGTGTCCTCAGCTGCTCCCTGGGAGTTCACCAAATGTCCCCAGGAATTATGAATAATCCTTCTTAGGGCAGCAGATTATCCAAGTGACAAATTATTGGAAAGATGTGCATCTGGGAGGAATGGCATGAGGTTTGCTTCCCTGAGACTATCTGTGCTCTGGACCAGGCAGCATTTTGCTGCAGGCAGTGACAAAGTTTGGAGCAAGTTGTTCTGTATGTGTATGAGGCACTTTCTACCATAAGATGTTAGCTGTTCAAAATCCAGCCTAACCTAAGGGTTCAGTTCTTCACACCAAAAAACCTGCAGACCTGACCTGTGGTAGACGCTGTACTCGGAGGCTTTAGCAGCAGTACAAATTTTCTAAAGCTGAACCATCAAGGCTGGGAATCTCCTCTGGGTTGGCAAAGTGTGAGGCAGCTGGAGGGCTGCCCTTGTGGGAGAGGTGGTGTGGGGCAGAGTGCTGTACTGAGTACATGGCTGTATGCTGGTGTGGCTCTGGAGCTTGGAGAAGTTTCCAAAGTTTAGGACCACCGCCATTCCCTAAATTATGCTTGGGGTTAGGCTGGAACTGAACCCCCCCGTGGAGCCATTTTCTTACTGCATGTTCCTTCTGTGCTCATCAGACATGGAGAGTATCATCCTACCAGTAGGGAAAATTATCAGAGAGAGGAATTTGGCAGTAGATCTTAAACAGGGAAGTATTTTATCTCTGTCTAGTAGTTTCTCTATGCAGAGGTGTCCTGTTTAGCTTGCCTGTCTGCCTTTTGATTATAACATGGTGTTAGTATTTTTGCTGTGCTTTCTAACTCCTCGCAAATAAGGTCCTGCTGGTTCCAACTCGTAGCAGAGCCCTAGCAGGGGAAAACCAGGATGCTAAAGCCTGGCTCTACCAAGTGCCAGCGGTGCAGTCCCATCCAGGACTGCGACTGATCTGAAAAAATGATCTGTACCAGTCCCCCTGCACACAGTAGTGTCTCACCCCATGTGGAGGGGCTCTGAGGGCACGTTTCTCCTATTTCTGGTCCCATGTGTGGGGCCTCTGGACACCCAGAGGAAAACAGTGCTTGTGAGGAACTGTTTTGCTCTTTGTACATTCCAACTTGAAAAGTCAAAATATTTTTTTTTTCAAACAAGATAAAAGTACACGAATCAAGTAGTTGTCTTTAGTTTTTAATCACACAGACCACACACTTCATAAATACAGGCTGGTGTATAGAATACTAATTCTCATGTAAGTAAGCTCACTGTATGCATGGAATAATCTGTTTTAAATACGCTTTTTCCGTGTCAGCAGATAATAAGCACTTTTGGTTTGTGTGAAAATCACTGTGCTCAGGCTGAAATCAGCCACCTTTGTAAGCCTGTGCCCGACTGTAGGAGCGTTGCTATAGCTGCCCCTGCAGAGGCTGCTGCGGGAGTTTTGTTGTCCAAGAGTGGCCGGTGCTGGCACTGCGCGAGCACATCTCGGTGGATCGCGGGCCCCGGCTCTGACTCAGCAATGCAGCACTAAGATGAAGATGCGATCCCTGATCTCCACCCTGTGCTACTGCTGCGTGTCCAGCATGATGCAATAGCCCTAACATTCCTGTGATTTGCACCTGTGGTTTAAAGCATGACTCTTCTAAATATTATGTGGAAAAAAAATATTAATTTGCATTTCTTCCCCATCTTCAGTTGTACATAGGTTCTTACCTCTGTCTGAGGAGCCTGAAATATGAGTGCCGTAGGCTGTAAACACCATGTCATGTATTTGTCACACATGGTGGTTGTCCTGTTCCTCAGGGAGGGAGGGTGTGCGTTTTTTTTGTGAGGATGGATGTTTTATGCCCGGGCAGGTGAGAAGGAACACACCTGTGTGGGGGGAAGGCTGGCGCCCAGGTTGCTCTGGCTCCTTGGGCCCTGATGGCTGAGCATGCCTGGCTAGGGGAGAGGCTCACCGCAGCCTCCGTCCAGCAGTTTGTGGCAGTGAGGGGCTGGGACTACCTAAGATTCAACTTCTTTCAGTGTTCTCCCAACAACTGAAAATGTTGCTGCACATTGCTGTCTTAGTAAAATACGGTGTACTCTTCTTTCCTGACTCAAGTCATAATTATCAAAAATATTAGCAGTGCATAAGTCTGAACTACAAGTGCCCAGTTCATCCTGATAGCCACAAAGCGTTGCAGTGTGCTCAGCCTTGAGGATGAGCATTAGCCTGACCTGCATAGTGCTGGCATGCTCCAGCCTCATGAGGTGCAAACCACAGAGCACCTGGAAAAAATAAAACAATCTCTGACAAAGTTGCTCTGAAGAGCTGGGGTCAGGAAACATCTCTCTGGTGCCTGCCCTCTATTTTCACTAAAACAGATGAATTTTAGAGTGGGCGCTGACCTACATAATGTGGGAAGCCTTGCCTGCAACTGTTTCTGGGAGATGAGCTGGGCGAGCTGGGTATGGGATGGGAAGGGGGCAAGATTTTTTTTTTTCTTTTTTTTTTCTTGTTTGCTATTTAGAGTCCAGTCTCATTAAATCCATCCATTACAATTCAGTGGCCTTTGAATGAATGGATTAATTCAGTGTTATTTTATCGCTTTCCTCCTGCACCCTGCAGCTGTGCAGTCTAAAGTTATCTTGTTTTCTCATTTATAAGTGTTGTAAAGGAAGCTCCCTGGAGATGATGCAGTGTGCTGAACACGAAAGCCTCTACTGAGCTCGATTGCTACGAACAATCATCATAACAACTCCTTAAAGGTGCAGCCTGGCCACGCTGCATGGGGGAGGAATTAGCTGTACATTTCCCCTTTTTGCTGCTTCTTCTAGGGATCCCGGCAAAACACCTAGGAAGGTGCAGAGTGTCAAGGCAGCAGTATTGATTAGTGAGGTTTGGGCTCATTTTTTGTCTGGGATGACTGTGACTCGCACCTTTGGGCAACAGTGTCAAAGCAGCTGCAGGTCCGGAAAAACAGCATGAGGAATTGGAATTTGCACTCTTCATTGCCTGCATATAGGAAGTGCTAGATTTTTGGTTCTTTGTAAACAGAAATCTCTCATGCTGAGCACAGTAGGCTTCAGAAACAACATCTAGAATATCCTTCTAGCCAGTAGCTGAGCCACTTCTGCTCAGCGGGCACTGCAAGGGCTCTGGTAATGTGCCACATTTTAACAAAAACCTCCTATCTACTTGGGATAATATTTGAAAAGCCGTGCTGGATTTTGTCTTTCCTGGTAGATGATGAACATTTTATTTGATTTTTGGGGTGGGCATTCATTCAGACCGGTAGCCTGGTATGCAGCACTTCCTTGAAACAACATCCATGGCTTCTCTGGAGAAGTGACTGAGGGCAATAAATCCTGCCCTCAATGTCTGCAGCTGAGCTGCTCCTGACCAGCCCTCCCCTTACAGCAAGTGGAAATAAAACATCGTGACATTTCTAGGGTACAAATATTTTGAGGTATAAACTGTGTTGTAGGAGCCCTCATCTCCCTGAGACTTCCCCCCCTGCATCCATCATCCCCTACATCTCATGTTCTCTGTGTTTACGTGTCAGATGAAGGGGAACCACCCTGGGGCGTTGTGGTGGGTGCAGATCTCACCAGCGCTGCTGCAGCTCTTGCAGGGGAAACATGGTGAACAGGTTTTGTCCTGGCAAATAGCTGTTGGCTGCGGGTAATGAAGGTGAAATCTGCTTTGTGGCATAGGCAGGGTGGCCATCAGCTGGAGGAAAGCTCCACCAAAGCAATTTTAGGATTTCAGAGCTGATCTGTAAGAGTGACAGAGAGAATGCCCTTTTTCTGTGTCACTGCACACTGTACTTTCCCACTTTCTAGGAGGTGGTTACAGCTTTTGCTTTGTCCAGAAGTTTCTTTTTGTTGTAAGTCAGACCTCTCCTCTGATAAATCCAGGTTAACAACCCTCCCACTCAAATTTTTCCTTCCTGTAGAAATTTAACATGAATAATTTCATAGCTAGAGATCTCGGACCCCTGTGCAAGTCCCCCTGTGCAGTGAGCAGCCTGCCCACAGCCCTGGGGATGGGGCAGTCCCTGGGCCAGTCCCCAGGCACAGATGTGAGTAGGTGAATCTCTGTGGCTTATTTGGGACACTGGAGGCAGGAGGTGATCTGTAAGGCCTGGTTTGGCTCCTGGTCTAAGGGACCTTTGGGACACCTTGTCTCCCCCAAGGAGTACTTGAGGAGCAGCCTGACGAGCACCTCTGTGGTCATCCACATCACACAGCCGCAGGGAAGCTGAGCTCTCTGCAGCCTCACTGCTGAGAAATAGGAATGGTGTTACTTCCACCATGAGCATGGTGGGGGGAATGGCGTTACTTCCACCGTGCAGGCAAGGATGAGCCTGCCTTTCCTCCAGCCCAGCCTCTGTCCTCTGCTGCCCTGGTACTGGGCGCACTGTATTTTGCTTAGCCTGGGTGTTTACAGGTCCTGACTTGTATTGCCTTGTAGCATTTTTTCATCTCTCCGATGGCTTTGCTCCTGGCTCTTGCCAGCCACAGGTCAGTCCTGCTGCAGGAGGGACAGCCAAGAGGCTGTGTCCCATAAAGGCACACTCACTTCCCAGCAGAAAGCTGCAGTCTCAATCCAGATGTGCTTTTCTCCATTCTGTGAGCTTAATTTTTTGCCTGAAGCTGATGTTGCATCAGGAAAGAGTTGACAGGTAAAGGTAGTTAAAGTGTTCCCAAAGGCATTGTACTTAGGCTGTAAAATTTCTTAGACTACTCCCTCCCTCTGCACGTAATTAGTAAACTACTCATTGAGATTATTTCCTGCTAACAGGTTTGAATAACGGCATAGTCCTTATGCTGCTTTTGGTTTGGTACCTGATAGCCAGAAACCCACATGTAGGTAAATGTGGAAAATAAATTACTCACCAGCACTCGTGGGCTATAATTCCAGGTCTAACTATGTGTGGGCTGACTTAATGCCACTTTAAAAGGGAGCTTGTTTATGAGTAGCTGGATGATAGATCTGCAGGAGGGAATTAGACTCGGTGTGCCCTCTACCTGTTAATTGAATCAGGCTGAGGCACTTGCAGGGAGGACGCACTGAGGCAACATCAGGGGTTGGTTTGTGCCTGTACTGCCCTGGCTGAAAGCTGGAGCTGCATCTGCAAAAACCTGAAGGCAAGCGATGAATCACTGTCACGTGTAGCCGCAGCAGTGCTGGTGTCAGATCGGCAGAGGTACTTTCAGCCTGCCTTCTGCTCAGCGCTGCAGCACGATCAGAGCAGGATGAGCTGGGGGCAGCCTGGGGCTCTCCTGGGTCCCAGGAAAGCCAGCGGCAGGTCGGCTTGCGTGAGGCTGCATGCTCCTTGGGACACCGAGCTGTCAGTCCCCATTTCTGGTTGTGCTGGCAGACTTGCTCTGTGCTAGTGCATTAACTCCTGGAATTTTTTTTCTCCCCAGGTAGAGATAGCATCCATTTCTGCCAAAGCCATTTCTTTGCAATTAGCTCAGAGGAGAAGGGTCCTTAGCACAGAGATAAAATGCCACTGGGATGAGCAAGATGTTTGCTCTTTCCCTCTAAAGTCCATTGTTTTCAGGACTGATATGGCTGTCATCTCACAATTGAGTTCTGGAAAAATAGCTGCATCAGTATGCGGAGGTTATAGTGAGAAAACAGTGGGTTTGATCCTAAAATCTAAGAATATTTAAGCATGTTTGGGACACTTGTAGAATACACATCTTTGGGAAAAGGCTTAATGCAGCAATCATTGATATCATCATTAGGCCAATGCACAAAAATCCATTAGTGCAGTAGATGCTCTCTAGTTTAATTTTGGCTTTCTGTCTTATTTTTATTTTTAACCAGGAGCACTAAAGCTAATATTTACATACATAAGTAGTGTTATATAAGACCGGAAGAGACCTCTGAAGAGGCTTCAGTCCAACTTTAAGATAAGACCAAGTTCATCTATTTCCCCAGCCTCTAAAGACAAGAATTGAGTGTCAGGCTCTGGACTGTACTCATTATTCCAACTGAGGCCTTTCCAACATTGAACAGAGAGGAATCACTGGCTGCCTTATTAATGCAGCCCATGAAATCTGCCTCCTGTTCATCAGCATTGCTTTGCAAACTCTTGTTCCGTTCAAGATGACTCCTAATGCTTTCCTACATATTGCTGCCTGACTCGTTATCACTGACATAATACTGTGTATTTGATTTTGCCTTCCTCAGTGTAGGGATTTGCATGTGATAAAATATTTTGAATCGTGCCAGACAGGAAAGGTATATATCAGAAGCAAATGTGGCTTTGAAAATCAACGTTGTTTCTAAAGTACAGTTAGTTTCACTCTGTGAAAGTTGCTCTGTAACAGTGGAGGGATTTCATTTCCATTTTGTAGGTGTTATGTATTTTGTTTCTTGCAGAAATATTAATAACTGCTTTAGATACTAATTTTCAGTTATTCCAGGATGTTATTGACTTCCTGGTTTCCCCAATGCACATCTTAAGATAAATGTATTTACATCCCAAACCACAGGAAATACTGTGCATTTATTGCTACAGTAATTTGGGGGTTTGTGGCATGCAGAAAAAAAACCACATAAGACAGGATACCTGCTGATTAGCAGTGTCTTATTGACTGTGATTAGCGAAAATTGTTTTCTGTACCTATTCTAACATAATCTTCCATTAATATAAAAACTTGAGCCCAATGATATGTTCAGCTTCAGGATACCAGCCTGGGTAGAAAAATTGCTCGTTTATTTTAATGCGCTTAAAAGATTTTTTCGGTACTTGAAGAAGCAGTATGAGATAGCTTAGGACTGCCTGAATTTCTTGGCGTGATCTCTGTCCGTGGTGGTTTTGCTCTGCTTAGGGCTCTAAAATCATCCTGGGTATGTGCAGATGTGGATGTTAACCTCAGCTTCAGAACAGCTGCAGTGGTTCTAAGTAGGAATAGGATGGATCACAATAATTTGTCAACAGACTTGTTTTCAGTCTCCTGTTCTGGGCTGAAGAACCTCTTTGTGCAACAGCATAATAACCAGCAGGCAGATGACTTTGACCCTCTCATTCTCAGGGGCACATGAATAAGACCTAATGAAAATTGTAGGGAGACAAAGAGCGATAGCTACTTCATGCTGGTAGCAAAGATAGTACTTTCTAACACAGCACACATCTGTAACAGTCCACATCTACAACACACTGGACAGGGCAAACAACTGTAAACAACGTTATCAGAGGACAATGTGGGCTGAATGCATGTTTATTCCAGATAAATTAACACAGGGCTGCTCTGCAGTGCAGCAGAGAAAATAAAGTGATTCTTTGTCATTTGCAAAAGCCTGATTTGAAAAGAGGAGATTTAACCAAGTATGTTTAGAAATGGAAAGTTAGTGGTGATGAAAGAGTGATCAGTAGCTTTTCTTTCTCTGTCGTTGTTGCCTAGAAAGAGGGACAGTACCTAAAGATGTTGCTCATGAGAAATGCAAAAGAATGTAGGAGATGATGTAGCTTCAGTTCAAATTTTTGGTTATGGTGTCTTCATAGTCTTTAAGGGTTTCTTTCCCTGAAATGATATTTGCTCTTCTTCTCAAAGAAATTAAAAGAAATGGTCTTTTACCAATGCTGAAACCTACATCCAATAGAAAGCCAAGCAGACTGGACAAATCCCTCCCTACCAAAATAAAACATTCGCACAGAAAAAAAAAAGGATGTTTGCCTGATGGGTCTCACCAGCTGATAGTAAGACTAGATACAAAACACCCAGCATAGATTTAGAAAACTTAGATCTCAAAATAGTTCAGTTTTTAAAAGAAAAATACTTCTGTGATAAATATGCAATGCACTAAAGCTTATGAAATGTTAGCCTTAAAGGAGATCTTTACTGTTTTACCATGAAAATATTTTCTCCCCTTCCGTAAGTCTTATTGTTTCTGTAGTTTTACCCTTGCACTGTCCAAACAAATAATGATATATAAATAGGAGACATAATGGGAAAAGAAATCCTGAAGAAGGTAGCTGTAAGGTTTGATGCTTTTATACTCCTCCTGGTCTTGACTGTTGTTGTTGGGTACATTCCTCACTGCAGGTGCTGCATGACTCAGGTGAGGGTAAATCCTGAGACCTGCCACTGGTGCTGCCCCGTACAGCCCACCCCACAGCCACTCCACAAACAGAAACTCCTCTGCCTCAGCTGCCAGACCTTCAAGGACTTGAGTGTGATTGTAGTGTCTGCACCAAGCTGCACACATGAGAAAGACAAATGTAAAATGTTAAAGTGTTTTGAAAGCCATGGCTCTAATAATGCCCCAATACAGATAACCCCTAACAGTTACCCTGGGAAAATGTATGGTGCCCTCTTTCGTGCATGAGAGTGATGAGGATCTGAAACTGGATCAGGGATGAAGTGGCGACTGAGATGTGGGCGAATACCAGAAGAGCTTTAGTTGTTCAACCTAGGAAAGGACAAGAGGATCTGTGATCACTCGCAGTTGGTGAATCAGGGAGAGAAACACTATGGGAGAGTTATTTGAATTCAAGTAAAAGCTGGCATGAGGAAAAATAGGTATAAAATAGTCACAAATAAATAAAAAATTGAAGTAAATTGATTATTTCAAACCTTCATGAAGACAAAAAAATGGGATGGACAAATAATTACTTCTAAATTAATTGTTTATCATTTATAGAACAAGGGACAAAATGAGACAAAACTCAAAGGCTGTTCTTAGGAAAACTGCACCCTACCTTGAAGACTTTGTTTTGTTTAAAAATAATAATAATTAAAAAGGTAGTTGCAACAGTTCTTGAGTGTTTGAAAGACTTTCATTCCTTACTGAAGAACCTTTTACAATCAAGTGACCTATCTACGTAATGTTAGTAGTTCTGTGGCAGCATGGCCTTGGGTTGTGCCATGGCTCACACCAATTAACAACTCTGCTGCTCTTTGAAATATGTGGGAAAACTTCCACTGGCTGTAATTACAATAGGCCCTTGACCCTTCGCTGTGAATTAGGTGATAGAGCACCCACCCCCTGAGCACGTTGACTTTGCAGCCCCTACTGCATTTCACAACGTGCTTGGAGCAGGCAAACATGCAAGGTTTGCTACTACTGTGCCCACAACCTGGCAAACTATTCATAATAAACAATCCATTAGGTTTTTTGGTTTTTAATTATTTTTCCTGTTTATTGTGAATTAGCTGTGAACAGATGGTTATAATGGCTGGATTCGGCTTACACAATTGGTTCATAAATGCTTTTATATTGAAAACTTCCAGTATGAAGCATTTGTTCTGTCTTAGCTGTTCATCCTAATGAGATGACCCCTCTTTCTGCCTCCTGTTAGGCTGCTGCCACTCTCCTGGCCACAGGACTAAGAAATCATGCTTCAATTCATAGCCCAGAAGTGGAAGAGCTGAGTGGCAAAAGCATCACGGTTCTTGTTTTTAGCTTTTCAGGAAGAAGAGTCCTGTAGCAAGTTGGACTGAAGCATTGCCAAAGCCTTGGTGTGAAGGCCAGTTATGGACAGATTGAAAAGCAGTAATAGTTATGGTAAAATCAATTGAAAGAACCAGTCGCACAAACAAGCATATGCTATAGTTACCTTTTGATATTGTCTTTTGCACTGTTGTAAGTTCTAACTCTATTTCTTGTTACCAACTTAACTGTTGTTTCTAACAAATACTTCAAATCAGAACTTCATTTACTTACATTTTAAATATGATTTTATTACTGCCGCTTCAAGTTCTTTTTCAATCGGAGTGCCTTCCTGTAACAAAGGAAGGAAATTTTTTTTGGCTTGTTGTCTTTTAGTCATCCCCTAGGAATTAAACTAGCATATTCTGAATAGATACTCTGAAAGTATTCAGAGTAAACCTCTCAAATGATTATTGTCAGGTTGCCAGGGCCCACACTACTAATTACTTTTCTTTTGCTATCAAAGCTGTATCTTTGAAAATCGAGCAGTGCGTTTACAGATCTTTTTCTAACCCATAACTACAGGAAAATACACCATAATTTGTGCAGACAATTAGCGTGCAGGGAATCGCCTTCCCCTGCATTAGTACAGTGCTCAGAGCAATCATGCATCTGGGCGCTGCTATGGCAGTCATGAGTAGCAAAGGTGTCCTAAGGAAGTCTATTGAAATCCTGGTCTGTACAGTCTGAGGAATTTCCTTTGCATGTGTTGCTGCTCACCGGGAGATTGGAAGGGCAGGAACTTCGCTGCAGAGGGCTCAGCCGTGTGGAGCTGGGGGAACGGGCTTTGGCTGCAGTAAGCGTGCGGCCTGCAGCCTCCAGCTCCCCTGCAGCTGGTGAGGGCTGACCTGCGCCCATGGGGAGATTTGTGGGCTGAGGTAGTTTGGTGGCTTGGAGCGTGATCTTGGTCAGCCGAGTTCTGCCCCCGCTTCCAGATGTGCATGTTTGTAGCAAACGCTGTTACGGATGGATGGAAGGAAGCAATGTGTGATTTCACAAGGAAGGTGCTGGCCTCCAGAACAGCTCGCTGACATGACTTGTAAAAGTACAGCAAAAAGACTGGGGCAGGTTGGAGTAAACTATATTAAGTAAGCCTCACTTACATATACCATGTGTAGACAGAGATGGAGCCGTTTTTCTGCATGGCTCTGCACATCGTGGCTGTATGCTGAGCTCAGTGTGCTGCCCGAGGGCTGCCCTGACTCGTGCCACAGCACTGAGCCCTCAGAGCCCTGTGCCTGGTGCAAGGGTGGCTGTGCTGGCCAAACAGCAGTTTGTCGTGCCGTGGACATGCTCCTAACAGCCAGGATGCTGAAAAGCCATCAGCTACAGTAAGATCTCCTGGTACTTTCACTGGGTGAGATTGGCATCGTGCTTTGTTGGGTGGCAGAGGTGTGGGGACGGGAAGAGGACTTCCTGGAGCAGTGGGAGTAAGAGGTCATCCCTCTGTCTGAGCTTAGTTCTGGTGGAGTCGCAGCACAACTTTTGACTTGCATCTTGTAATAGCAAGCGCACCACTGAACGAGACCTAAACGTTTTGTGTATTATTATGTTCCTGATTGGTATAAAAACTACTGGGAGATGAGAGCTGGGCTGTAAAGAGAGCCAGGGTGTCTCTTTGACAGCCAGGCCTCACAGGGAGCCTGGCTCCAGCTGCCCAGACCCAGGTGCTGGCACCTCACTGAGTGGTGCCGGTGCAGGGGTGCAGGGGCTTGCCCAGAGTGCTGCCTAATCCCCTGCTCCTCAGGGCAGGCACAGCCAGGGAAGGGACCGAGGCCACATAGCTGGGGAAGCCTCTGGACTGTGGCTGAACTGAAATAGAGATATTTTAGTTCTGGGAACCTGCACTTATCTATTGATTACAGCTCTCAAGCACGTCCTTCCTTTGCCTTAATGAAGCTACGGATGCATGCTGTTTGATTTAAAGCAAGAGAAAGGCAATTGGCTCTGAAGCCTAAACCCATATTTCTGCAGAAATGAAGCACCTTTCCCATCGGAGTTCTTCACAAGGGCCTCATGGCATCATTTCCCCAAAGCTACACAACATTAACTTTGTATGTTTTTTCCAGAAATGAGGGAAAATTATGTGAACATCTACTGTAATTAATTAATAAAAATATGCCTTGTGGCAATAAAGAAAACCAAATAATGTTCTTCCCTAATGTAATGAATCAGTTTAGAAATTGTAAAGCAGTAAATGTATCAGACATTGCATTTAACGGCATGTGCTGGAAAAAACGATGTAGTTAGAGCCACGGTTTTAGAAATGTATTTCTCTGAGAGAGCAACAGAAAAAGAGAAAACTATAAATAGAATAAACCTGAATATCAGTTTTTCATGCCTGATAATTAAGAAATCAATAACAATACTAAATGATACACCTGGCTCAGCTGCTTTTGACATTTCGAGGACCTGCACCTCCATGCTTGCATGTAAACACAGGATTTTATTCATATGAGCATTATCGTTGTTGTCAGGGAGACAGTCACTTGTCTGCCGTTGCCACACAGAGCATTTTAATCATCCCTTCTCCAGTCAGAACTCCTGCTTTTAAAATAGCAGACAGGCTCCTTCTCTCACTTGCTCTGCATCTAGATATCGGAGATAGACGAGGCCTGCATCAGGTCATGTGTGATGAAGAGAAAAAGTCAGGCTCGGAGAGAAAAGAGGCACCTATTATTACTGCTCCCAAGACACATTGTTGTAAGACAAAAACCTGTTTTTTTATTTCTTAATGTGTTCAGTGCTGGTACCTGTTATTTTTGCTGTCAGCTTTTCATATTTGCTTTACTGTTTTATTTTTTTTTAGCTTTTATTAAAGCAACAGCCATCTCACACAAAATTTAAAAAAAAAAAAGGCAAAGTGGTAGAAGAACTTTTCGTCTTTTGTTGTTGAATTCAATAGAAACTACCAAGGACCAGAACGTATTCAAATTGTGGGAACCCTGATTGCTGTTTGTGTGGTTTTAGTATTACTGAATAATTTCTACCGTGTTGGAAAATGTGCAGAGTCTTTGCCACCTCTTATTTCTGTCTTCTCTATAAATTTAAATTTTTTAATGAGACAGTATAGAACTGCCAGAAACACAATAGGGATTGTGAAATAATTTCAACCCTGGTAATTTAAAATTTGTGTCTGTCAGTGCAGAATAATTGCTTCTCCAAAGAACAGCACGATTTGCCTGGGAGTTCAGCCTCTTGATCCAACTGCTGACTCCCAAAGGCATCTGGGCTATGATGCAGGCTTTGCGTAATTTGGGGCTAAAATAAACACAGAAAAAAATACTCCAAAGTGGTTGGATTCACATGTTCCTCTGCAGTGTGATGGAGCTACAGCCACAATATATTGTAAGAGCTGTGCTGAGCCGTTGGGCGCCATCTCACCCAGGTTTGCATGTGTGTGGCCAGTTTCGGTAGGCTTTGTGGGGCTTGGAGCAAGGATGGCCCTGTGAGAGTCGTTACTGAAGGATGGGGGGGAGATGGCTTCTCTGTATTGATTGTCATATCTTAACTCCTGCTGACCTGTTAAAAAGGCAGGAATCTTTTTTTTTGTAAGTCAAATAACCAACAGGTGAAATGGTGAATGGGAATAGGAAATTCAGAGTTTGTGCCATCTTTTGCTGATTGTTTTCCTTGTGGCCTCTGCAAGTCACACAGATCCTGTCGCCTATCTCTCTCTGTAAGGACCATTTATGTATTTATCTTGTGGGCATGTTAGAAGGGTTGTTTAGCTTATACTTGGGAAATGCTTTGAATAGAACTGTATTGGACAACAGCTCATTTCTTCTTAAACGCTGCTTTGTGAGGTAACTATAGGCAGGCACTGGAGTAGTTTTTCAGAGCTACACAGCCAAAACAAGCAACTAGTTTATGAAGCAGCATTTTATAGTTTTGTTGTTGTTGTTTTCCTTTTCTGCTCTGAATTATTTGAAGAATTTCTCCAGGGAGAGGGCAAAGCAGGGAGATTTGAGAGGCTCTCTCTTACTGAAACATTAAGGAAAGCAGGTTAAATCTTGGTATTATTGTCAGTTTTTCTTTTTAAGATTGTATTGGAAAGGGGGAAATCCAAGGATAAATGCTTTATTTTTTTCTTTTGAAGATGAATCTATGGGACAAATGGTTTAATGAGAGCATAGATTATAAATTGTGTGATCTAAGCTAATATACAAAGTTACTCTCATGCTAGAGAGAGACATCTGGCTGAACTGCTAGCCTGGATCTTAGGAATTTTCTGGCTGTGCTGTGGATCTTTTCCTCTGCAATTTGCAAGTTTCCTGAGATCAGTTCCCTGTATAGAATAACCTTTTTTTTTTTTCATTGCATCTGTTGTGTTTATCTTTGAGATTTTTATGATGGAGATTCCCTTTTTGTTAGTTTGGTGTTTGACAAAATAATCCTACTGCCTAATAACACATGTTTATCAATGTCCACCTAGCCACGATGTGACACATTGGTGCCAGAACTAATATTCGTCATCACTATAATCTGCACAAGTATGTTAAAGGATTCATAGCAATTCATAGCAGATGAAACAGTGGGAGTTTTGTGTGCATGTGTGTTCGTGTTTCCTAAACAGTAGCTTCCCTTTAAAATTTGGGTTAGGGAAAAAAAAATACGAACATTTGGAGATAACCAAAGCTGTTACCACATTCAGTTTGGATTTGCTGGGCAGCTTCTTTGAGAAAACCTATGTAAGTACGGGCAGGGACTGAAACTACAGAAATACACTGAGTTTTTTTCGTTCAGCTAGGGAAGCATTTAACTGAAAGTCAAGGAAAGATGTGATAACGAATGAAAAGTTAATGTTCCTTTCCAGGTGGAACAGAACATTTCAAATCACCTGGCCAGGCAAATATCAAAACTGAAAGAAAAAAAATCA
Organism: Anser brachyrhynchus; assembly: GCF_964034855.1. Lineage (NCBI taxonomy): Eukaryota > Metazoa > Chordata > Aves > Anseriformes > Anatidae > Anser > Anser brachyrhynchus. The sequence goes on from NC_137700.1 coordinate 16,331,885, forward strand.
CTCTGTTCTACTACTCAGTCTTCTATGTAAGCTTCTTCTAGGAGTAAATTTTCTTTCCATGTCACACTGGCATAGCTTTTGCACGGTATCCATTTTGATTAGCACCTCTGGGCAAACTTGTGCCCAAGCTCCAGGAGTAATTTATAGCTCAGGTAACAAGGAAACACATGCTGTTTGCAAACTGCACAGCTTTAGTTATCCTAAGTGTAATTCATCTTGGTGTAACTCAAGATTTTCACAATACAGTTCTGAAACTAATAATATATTCAACAAAATGTCTTCCCAAGTGTAGGCAATGGCATAAGTCTTTGTAGATTTAATACAAACAGAGCCTAGTTTCAATAAAAAGCCACCAGAACTTTCCAAGCCAGTAGGGACCCACACGTTGTATAAAAGCATAGAACGTCAATAAAATAAACCTGGCAGGATCATTAATTTCCATTCCAGCACAAAATCCAGTTTTGCTGATTATGGAGGTCAATAAGGAATTCTGAAGTCTCCAAACAGGCATATTTTTTTTCTTGTCTCTTTTTCCAAGTTGGTAAGAATGAGAGATGGGGAAATCAGTAGTACCTCTGTGTTCTACAGTGCAGCCTGAGCATTGCATCCTTAGGGCATGCCGTATCCTATCAGGCTAGATCCTCTTCCTAATTACACTGGCATAAACAGTTGTAGCTTAATTGAATTCAATAGAATTGTACAATTGCTTTGAGAAGAAAGTATATCTCATTGAATTTACAGTCCAAATTAATATTTTAAAATCAAAACCAGTACCCTCAGAAGCTACGCAAAGTGCTGAAAGCTTTGACTTCCTGTAGAAGTTGAAAGGATTTGCGTTAGATTGGTGACAGATCCCCATTTGGCACACATTAATAACCTTTCTGATCCAACTGCACATTTTTGTGTGATGCTCCTTAAACAGTACAGAGATGCACGAAGTTTAGAAATGAGATGAATTTGCTCCTTTTAGCAGCAGAATCTGGTCCCTTAATTCTTCTGAGGAACAGATTAGCCTATGAACCGGTGCAAGGGCTTCTTTCAGGAGTGCTGTGGCATAAAGAGTGCAGCTGGGACCTGGTCCTTAGGGGTGAGCTACTTCTGGGTATGACCAGTCTGTTTTTGGGGAGACTTCCTGGAGTAACACACATCTCTGTGACAGCCAGGATGCCACAGTGACAGACACAGCAAAAAAAATGCACAAAAACACATTACTGGTTAAATGGAAAAGGAGCGGCAGGCAAATTGGTAAATTGCTGCTATAACCTTTCATTCCAAGTGCTTTAAAAATACCAGTTTGGTATACCAGCCTCTTTGTGGGGTGGGGAAATATATCATGTCAGAGATGGTAGCTGCTTGCTTAGGATTACACATTTAGTGGCAAAGTGGGGACTAGGACCTGGAAACTCCAAGGGCCTGAAAAGCTGGAGGATGTTCCTGGTAAAATAGCAGTGGGTCCACACAAATCATTTATTCTTGGTGATTATGAGAAATTTGGCCTTGCAGTTCAGTTTCCTAGCTCAAGTATAAGATACAAATATCACAAAGAATTATTATTCATGAAAATTATTGAGGGGAAAAGGTCTGCTTATCTGCTATTTGACTAAAAAAAAGTATGCCATAGAGACACGAGAATGACTTTTTAATGTTTCCTTGAGGAGCTTTCATGTAGCTTTGGAAGATGAATGTGGTCTGACCAAACGTCACCCTGTGCGAGGGCCCATTTGTCCCTCCCTAGCAGGCTCATGCGAACCTCTGAGAACCGCCAGCGAGCTGGTAAGCTGGCCTGCTGCCACCGGGCACATCTGCTGAGGCCTACTCCCCTAAAGAAAGCTCATCGATAGCCAGCGTGTGCTTTGTGCGCCTCTCAGCCCTTCTGTGTTGGCAGCAGGAGCCAGCACTCCTACCACGGGGCTGCTGCAAGTCCTGTCTCAGGCTATACATACTATGCGTGCAATCAACTGCCATTCAAGTTCGCTCGTATGACGTTCCCTATGGAAATAAACAGATAAATTATTTACTGTGCAGGCAAGATGATACTGAATAGTATGACAGCTAAATATTGTAGTTACAGTAAGTTCCTGTGAACAGGGTATAACTTATTCATATTCAAGAAGTGCAAGAACTCTTTCACAAGCTAGGTTTTTGTCCGTCATGTTGATTTTCTCTGTGTGCTGTACTATAGGATGTCCTCTTTGAAAAGAGGATAGTAAATTATTTACCACTCAGGGAGGGTGATACTAAATGGTACAGTAGATAAACCATGTAGCTGCAGTGAATTCACATGTGTACGTTGTGATGTTCATGAACCATTAATGGAGCCTGGCTTCCATGCTAAGCTGGGGATCGCTGCCCCCCATGTGTGCATTTCAGCTGTGAAACAGAGCTGTCTTCTGGAGAGCAGGTACAGGTGAGGCTGGTGGGTATCTGTCCAAGAAACAAGCTAGGTTTTCTGAGAAAGCTGGAGAAATTGTAGGTGTGTGATGGGGGATTCTTGCCTGAGTAAATCTGCAGGAGGTATCTGAGTCATTATGGTGCCTCTAGCAGTGCCTCGCCTTTTTAATTTGCTGTCATCTCGGGCCAGACGCTGCCTCTGGTGGGCAGAGACTTAATCGTCTCTCTGCAAGGTGATACTTGCACTGCTGAGTGACAGCTGCAGGACACGGTGCTTTCACCGCTTGTTTTGAGGTGGAATAGCACCCTGCAGCTCATGTACAGCACACCGTGTTCGCAGTATTGTCAGCCACAGACGCTGACATAACGTGGCATATCATTAACCAGAATTCCTCCTTAAAAAGGGAGAGAGAAGAGAGAAATACCAGCAAAGATAGCAGGTGGAGTCTTGGATACTGAAGTAAGTGGACTCAAGGGCTCATCCACTACTAATGGAAGAATTTCATTCTGAAGACCTGACTCTCTTTGGAGGGCTGGAAGGGCTGGTTGCGATCAAAAAGGATCCTCCTTTGTTTTACACAGAAGAATTTTGAGGTGTCTGGGTTGATTATTTTGGTTCTTATGCCCTCCCTGCATAAACCCTCCCTGCTGCAGCACCTAAGCCTGTGCTTGTGTCCCTTCGTAGGGTGAGAATATGAAATAACCAGTTGTCAGAACATTTTGAAGGAATGAAATGAGGAAAATTCTCTTTCCATTTCTTCATGCCTATTCTTAGAGTTCTTGAAATGCGTGTCTCTGTCCGTAGGCCTTTTGCATCTCCTGCCTCTAGCCTGCAGTGCAGTGGGGCTCATTATTTCTGTGGGCTGGGAGCTCCAGTCTCTGGCACACAGACACCAGGGGAAGCCCAGCGGAGTTGGAGGACTTGCTCAGGGCAGTGCAGCCTGTGGCTGTGGCCGGAGACTGGACAAACCTCCTTGCCTTTTGCAGTGCTGCTGAGGAAAGAGATTTGTCACCCTCTTAATAATTAAATGCAGATATAGCTGCACAGGGAGAACCAGTGAGAATGCAAATTGGAGAACATTTACCTGCAAAGTTAAAATCTGCTCATCTGATTCATTCATGTAAGCCTATATATAAATGTGTTCATTGAAGATAAATTAGCTATCATAACTAATTTATTCTGCATACTTCTTATTAACTGTGTTAATTCCCTTAACTCACCCCACCACATTTCTCCTCTTTGCTTCAGTTCTGTTTTGATCCTGTCAGCACTGGTTTGAATAAAGTTTTACATCATGTCTACTGTGTTAAAATGCTTTCCAGAAACAGTCCTATGCTCGCTCTCGCTCGTGTAGCAATCCTGTCTTACAGCGCAGAGGTTTTGTCTTTTGGTTTTACTTTATGGACCCTTGTGCAAGCACAGTAGTTTTGGGTTTTGCCTTATTGTATTCCATCATCTCTGGAAGCAGGTGTACTTGCTTGCTCGTTGCTTACTTTTGTAGAATAAAACTGCCACTTGGCTAAAGCCTACACTGAAGCCCCAAGCCCAGCCCTGTGTGTGGAGGAACTGTGCAGTTCTTTATAGGATGTTTGAGCCGTGCCTGACACCTCACATTGCAAGCACCAACACATGAAACCAAAGAGGAGTCTCTGTGTAGCCTCTGCTCTGCAGAGCCCAGTTGCCTCTGAGACAGCGGTATGGGGAACAGGGCCTCCCTGTGGGTCTCCCAAGGTGAATCCCTTCCCAGAGCATGAACAGGGGTGGATAGGGTGGGAGCCATGAACTCGCAGACACCGTCATTTAGTCTACAGAATATTACAGAATATTTAGGAAGGATGATACCATTTCAAGTAGAATAGCTGTAGAACAATGTTTGTTGAAGTAATGTAATACGAAGTGCTAAGAAACACTCCATGCCACACAGCATGCTTAAGGAAATGCTTTTCCTTTCCCTGCTTTGGAAGTTCCACACTGTTATTTCAAATGCAGTTGCTGCTCATTTTTTGAATGAATGCCTTGTGCAAGCAGATTTTTCCAGCAGATTTCTGAGGAACTTCATGCTGCTGATTCACCTCCAGGTGCTCCCACATCTCGGCTGTGGGCTGCAACCCCGGGCGGTGTCCGTCAGTGCTTGACGGTGTGACTGAACCTCAGAGCAACGTCTGCTCTCCCATGGGGCTGAAAACCCCGTTCTGACCATAGGGCTGCTGTGGCCATTCAATTCTAGAGGAGTGCACTAAAGACTCACGGGATGGAGTTGTTGGCTAAGTGCCGTGCTGTCAGAATGTAATTGCTGTAGCTGGCGAGAGCTAAACGATGGCTCTCCGGGCAGACGGCAGGCTGCTGGGGCGGGGAGGAGGTCACCCTGGCACCGCCGCTCCTAGGTGCCTGCAGGGGATGGCTGATGAGGGCTCAGCGGGGAGCTCTCGCCGAGCAGCAGTGGCTGGTTTGTGCAAAAGCAACTGTGGCTTTTGCTCTCCCAGGCTATTTCCAGCAGCTCAGTGGGAAATCCAGAGAGGCAAAGGAAATCCTGCTTGCCTTAAGACTGACAGATCCTCAGGGACTAGGAAAGGAGAGTTAGTGATAACTGTTGCTTTTCCGAAGAGTGTTTGTTTCCATGATGACCCATCACTTCACTCCTTCAGTAAAAACTGTGGTCTATTCAAAATGCCATGCACAGGATTTTAGTTCACAGCTATTACCAATTTTCTGCAGATTTCTCTGAAAGCCAAACTCATCTTCCAGTGGGAAGAGGGTGTTTAAGCATAGTGGGAGTCTGAGTCTCAGCTGGGACACAGCTGCCTGGGGTCACAGCAGCCCAGCACCTCACAGTAGTTGGGTGAGTAGCCAACATGAGATGCTCAGCCAGTGAGTGCCGTTGTAGCAGCGTGTGCAACTCTCCTGGGCTTTCTGTTTAATACCTGAACAGGCTGACCTTTCTGAAAGGTAGTTGAGAATTTTGTATTCTTACCTCAGAATTTTTTTTTGCTTTTCTGCCTTTTTATACCCCCATGGGTGTTTGTCTCACATTTTTGCAAGTAGGGCATGAAGATTCTGATTCCTTCTGCTTGGGAAAGAGGATTATTTCATAGCCACGAACTAGACAAGAAACTATATCTTCATCAGGTAATTTTTATCCTTTTGGACAAAGTTTGTCCCTTCTGTAGTGCAAAGCTGTTAACCATGATCATTCCCTCAAGGACTTTGGACAGTCTTTCAGGCAACCTGAGCTTTGAGCTCCTCCTCTAGAAACAGAATTTCTGCCTTCAAGTCTGCTCTTGCAATTAGACAAAGCTGGCTGGGGTGTTGAGTCATATTGGGAAAATACTCCCTCCCAAGAAAAAAAAAATCAAGAAAAACAAAACCAATCAATCCTGTGCGTGTCAGGTGCATGTCCCATCCACTGCCTGAGTGAGCAGGTCAGGTGAGGAGCAGACAGCACCAGGGTAGATTTTCACAGGTATGGTGTCACCCATGCCTAGCTGGGAGCTGCAGGTGGGCATCTCTTGCCATTTGTTTCTTCTGAAAATGTCCATCTGAGATGTAAAATACCTTGCTGTGTTTAATTTACAAAGCCCTCTGTTAATGTCGCCCCCAAATGCTTCTAGTGGAAATACTTAGGTCTAGTGGAATTACTTAGGCTTCAGTTTCTCAGGTAGTTCTCTCCCTGTATAAATGCAGCTTCAGAGATAATTTTCCAACACTTGAGACAAAACCGCAATTCTAGCAGGTACTTCTAAGCAAAACGAGTGGTGCTAACAGCTGTGATCTACCTAGTCCTTCATTTAAACACCCTTAGACATGAACTTTGATAAGTAGATTATAAATGACAAGTGCCATATTTTAATGAGGTTTCATGGTACAGCTAAGGAATGTTTGGGTAAACTGGAAAATACTGCATGCATAGAAAGCATGAGCAGATGAATCAAAAAGGATATATATATTTTTTTATATATAAGATCAAAAACAGTGTATGCCAGAGGCTTTCTGACTTCACAGAGAAAATACATTTTCATCAAGTACTGATTTGCCACATCTCTTCATGAAAGGCTACGGTTGCACTATTTTTAATCAGACCTACAGCAACAAAGCATTTGCCACACTGATGTTTAGGAAGGGTGCAGTCCAGTAGTTAACCACTAAATAGACTCATAGAATCGCTTAGGTTGGAAAGGACCTCTGCAGTCACATCCAACCGTTAACCCTGCCAAGTCTACCCCTAACTATGCCCCTAAGCACACATCGTGGGTTTTCAACCACTTCCCTGGGCAGTCCAAACCAATGCTTCACAACCCTTTCAGTGAAGAATTTTTTCCTAACATCCAACCTAAACCTCCCCTGGCACAACCTGAGGCCATTTCCTTGCCCCATCGCTTGCTGCCTGGGAGAAGAGACTGACCCCCACTTCGCTGCAACCTCCTTTGAGGCAGCGTGTGTAGGACCATACTATCGATGACACCTGTATAATTATTCCTCCAAAAGCTTCCAATAGCACAGCTCTCAGTAGCTGAATATTTATCTAGACAAGGGTGCACACAGACCCCAGCAAAACAAGTTTCTTCTGTCAGGCTGAAAAGGAAAATAACTCCTTGCTGTGCTTTGATTCAGGGGCAGAGCGGGAAAGTTCCAAAGTGGGCACGAAGCACCGCAGCAATTTACATTGAGAGCACCGCTTGGCAAGCTCCAGTTTTTACAAACATTACAAACAAGTGAGTTAGAGCAATTAGTAGCTGTGTGAGGGTGTCCTCATCTTTAATGAATCTCTGCAAACTGCTGCTTCTCCCCAAGACCTCATTAAAGCCTTTACAGATTTGGAGAGTGGAAGAAATTGAGTTTTTGGACTGGAGTCTTTGCAAGTGCTTGCCAGACACCTGGCTGGTCACATCCCACTGAAACGAGTCCCCATTCCCAGGGAGAGCCAACAGAATGAGGAAGGGTTGTACCACCAGCAGGCTTAAGGGGGACTGCAGGTAACAGAAGAGCAATGATGTCTGGGGGCAAGGAATTTACCAAAATGTAGTTGAGGTGTGAAAAAAGGTTTTCTTTCTCGTGTTGGTACGGTACAAGTTCATTTGTGTTACTTGCACAGCTTTTTCTGCTCCAGTGTAATAGGAGGCCTTTGCAGAAGGCCCTTTTGTGCTGTCCATCAGGAACCAGCCTGCGAGCCGCAGTGTGTTTCTGGTACTCACTGTCTGTGCTGGCAGTGTGCGGAGGGAAGTCAGTCTTTTCTGGTCGTGGCAATTCCTCAGACAACGTGTGGGCTGGAGGGGGTGGGATTCAAAGCACCCTGCCTGAAGTTTGTCATGTCAGTTGCAAGTATCCAGTTCCATTTGCAAAACCACGGGTGAAAATTTTCTGTGACAGCCAAAAGTAACAAAGGGGCTTTGGAAATCATCCATGTAGCTTGTTGTTTAGGAGTGGCTGTAGGCCTTGGAGAAGAGTGCTATTGCAGCTAGACACTGACTGCAAAAAGGAAATATGCTTTGAGTACTGCTGATTACAGCACAGAAATTTCATCTCAAGTTTTGATCAGAACATATATTAAAAGAAGAAAATAACACATATTTCAGCTTATGTCTTCTCTGGCCAATGTGTAAATAAGTTTGTGAAAATTGTGGGTTTCAAAATAGGATCAGATGCCCGTCTGTTCTAGTACCTCTATTTTGCTGAACCCTGTTTCTCTCTCAGGCCTTCTGATTTGTTACTTTGGCACAAGTGCTTCACATTTTTATTCCACCTTTCTCTTCTTTATTGTAGTTTCCCAGCTAAAATACAGATAGCCCAGCAGGGTGAGAAACGCATGAGAGCCTCTTAGCTGCAGCTTTCAGTGACCTACATGAGCAGAAACTTGATTTACCTGAGCAGGCATGCACTTGTTCCTTGATGTCCTTTCCTCATGATTGCTGGTGTAGGGCAAAGTGCTGATACTGTTTTCTGACCTGATGTCTAGGATACTTCCTGTGGCATTCCCAGGGCTCTTTCTTCCCAATATACCTTGTTTACACACGTTTTAAGTAATATCATTTTAATTCTTGCATATATCTCTTCAGCAGTGTTTGCTTCAAAACTTCTCCCACAGGCAGCATCATAAATCTTGCATAAAGTGTCTATACGTTTCTTGTCATGGCTTTTAATGACTTCAGCAAGTCTGCAGTCACAGCCACTGTTCTTGTGTTTGCTCACTGCTTTTTCTGCTTCACTGCAGACATTGGTTCCTGTTCATTGTTAGCAACAATAAAATTTCTTTATTTTCTAGCCACTGTAATGCTTTTGTTATGGGTGTTCTGCTCTTCCTTGGTCTTTTTTTTTCTTTTTTTTCTTTTTCCTTTTTTTTTTTTTTCCATTTTATGCTGTCAGTTTAACCAATAGCAAAGATCTCCTGGACTGGCTTGATTGCATCCCCCCTTGTCTGAAAGCCTGATGGGAGCTCTTTGATTGTATCAGGTATTCTGAAATCATCTCCTGGTTGATGCAGCCTGGGGAAAAACAAGCAATGTGCCACATGGTTTGTGCGTGCCCCGCTACCTGCCACACGTGACAAGGAGGTCATTCTCCATGCAGCTTTGTGCTGTGACACATAAAGCTGCTCTGAAACACAGAGCGTCCCCAGTGCTTCTCTGTGCTCGCCAGGCAGCAGTGTACCAAAGCACGCACCAGTTTTCTAAACACCTCCCTTCTCTTGTCTTCAGTGCCTTCCTGACTTAGTGGGCTAGGACTTCTGGACTTCTGATATCAGAAGCTGGACTTCTGATAGTAATAAGTCATTTTAGGCTAGCAGCTGCCAGCACAAAGAAGCCGTGAGTGCTGTACCTCTTAAATGCAAAAGTGCTTTCTGCAGGGGTGAGATGTTTTCCTTCCCCTCCTTGCCCTTGGCCATGCAGGCAGGTCTCCTGGCCTTGCACTGAAGCAGGGGAGAAGCTGGTACTCACAGCAGCGTTACAGAGACGTGCATCAGCACTCCTTCATGTCCTGATCAAAACGTTCCTCCTGCGTGTTAGTGCTGAGGCCCCAGCAGCTGCTAGCACCGCACTGGGAGAAGTATCAGGAGCTGCAGGTTTTAGACATCGACTGGGATCACGAGAGCCGTTTATTACTGTAGGACTTCTTGTTTGTCACGGCCTTGGCACTTGGGTTAGATAAACTTGTATTCCCTTCCCTCTTCACTCCCAAGTTTTTCAGGTCTTGCCATACACTCGGTGTCACTTGGCACTGAGACTGAAAGACGGCAAAAATCACATAGATAATAAAGCATATTCTTGCCTAATCTTACCTTTATGCTCTGATCTGAGCCTCCTTCTCTTCTTCATGTTAGCTTTTCTCTGCTGTCACTGTTTTCTTTGTGGAGCCTGCAGGTTAACCTTCTTGAAAGTTCAGTTCTCATGCTGTAGCAACATGTTTATGTATCTGTCAGTTGAAATAAGGAACAAAAATAGAAATAGTCACACGATATGTTAGTCACTCATAAAACAAGCTATGCAGCTTTGCACAAAGAGATGGCACAGTAGGAGAAAGATCGCCGGGGTAAAGGGTGCTGGCAGGGCAGTCCTCCTGTTGCATTTCCGTGTGACGGATCAGTGCTGAGCACAGGCCAGTGGGAGAGCAGCAGCAGCAGGGTGCGGGCACAGAGCCCAGCATGCAGCGGCTGCACACCCACCTTCTGCTCGTCCTTACCCAGCTGCGGAAATGAGCAGGAGACCCAGTTCTAGCTGCTACAATTGCCCTGCGTGTAGATTTTCTCCAGAAAAACTGTTACATTCTGCAGTAATCTGATCTGATTTTCAAACTGTCGTAAACGGCTTATTCTTTTTCTTCTCTGGCAGTATTTCTGAGTCATATGGATTTTACAGATAGGATTTTAAGCAGTACAGAATGCAGCAATCCATACTAAGGTAACTGGAACAATTTAATTTGCCATGTTTGTCAAAAGCCTGAAAAAAGTCTGCACAGAATTCAGAAAATATTTAGGGAAAAGCAGGAATCTGGAAGGGAGTGGATCTGAATTAGTTTGCTGCATCTGTCTGTTAATTGGAATATTATAGAGACCTTTGCTTGTATTAATTAAATTGGCAAATAAGAACAGATTAGTTTTGATTCAAATGCATTATTGCTGTGAAGCCCATCAGAAGATAAAAGTATAATTAATGTGGTCAGACAAACCTGATTTCAGCCTTTGAGGTAAAGCTGTGTTTTGTCTGAGATATATGTTTTTATCACTTAGCGTTGCAACATTGAACCTGTAAAGTGCACTTTGGTGAGTGATGATCATGCCCAATGAGACAGTTTCTAATAATCTGAAAGTAATCATTAAAAATGCTATAACGCAGGCACTGGTAGAATATTAAGTAACATTAAATAATATTTTTTTAAGTAAGTAACAAGAAGTAATATTAAGGATAGACGTGGTATCAGAATTATCTGAGCTGCTTACTAAACTGATTGATTGGAAGAACACACCTTTAGGAACAAGATTGCCAGCTGCATGCATGTGACAGGCAACTAAGTTCCACATGCAACTCCCAGTGTGGATTCAGCACCGGAAAAAAAAAAAAAAGAAAAAAAAATCCACAGATGGCAGGAAACATAATAAATAAGAATAATCGGGTGATACTGGTTTGTATACCTTTGGCCAATTGGTATTTGGGTATTTGCAGAAGATACTCTGCGAGCTGCATAGTAAAAATAAATAAATCAATAAATGATTCTAGGAAATGGCAGTGTGTGGTAAAAATTCCCAAACTGATCTGAAGGCTGAAGATAATGCCTTACATGGAAAGACTTAAGGGGCTCAATCTGTTTAGTTTATCAGGAAAAGGCTTGAGAGGCAACTTGATTACAAGATATAAATACTTTAATGGGTTCTAACGGGCTCTTTAATTTAGTGGGGAAAGGCATGAGGAAGATGATCAGCTGGAAGCTGCAGCCATATGAGTGCAAATAGTAAGACAGGAATGTTTAACAGTGACAGCAACTTACTACTGGAACAAGATATCAAAGAAAATGAAATATTCTGCTGAACTATTCAGTTTCTTACTGCCTGCCTTTCAGCGTATCATGCCTTAGTCCAACAAGTCACTGGATTCAGTTCAGGAGCCTTTAATAAGCAGGTCTAGTTACAAGACCTGCTTGTTTTCCTTCTGACTCTATTAATATATTTCTAGCATAGATACACTTGTATATTGAGTAAAGAACATTAGAAACTTCACTGGTTATAATGATGAACTCCAGCATATCTTGTTGCTGTATAGTAAGTCGAACTGGCTGAAACATGATTTTTTTTTTTTCTGTAAAAACACGTGGTAAAGTTAGAAACATTTCTGTAGCTTCCTTTAAATATGCATTTGATAAATTCTTCTTCCCTTTCCCTAAAGCTCTGGTAAAAATGGGATATCTTCTGACAGGGTATACTTAGATTTTTTTTATATTTTATTTTTTTGAGTATTCAAAGCAAATATACTGAAGAGGATTTTGTGTGATGCACTGAAGAATCTCAGATAGCTCCTGACACGTGTGCCACATGGCAAAAGATGTTTGTGGTGTATCAGTTGCCACATCTAAATTTTGGAATTCGACTCTTCTGGAAGCCTTTGGATTTTCAACCCCAAAGCCAGGTTACCAAAGGCACTGTGCATTTGCAGAGCAGCTGCACTGAATTAGCAATACTGTTGGATTTCCAGTATTTCAGTCCTGACCACAATAAAACATCCATTGCACTGAGGCTATTTTTATAGTTCCAGAACCGTTCACTGACTACTGCAGAAACTGGCAAGGCAGGCAATAATTCATGATAATTGTGATAAATTTCTGTGTCAATATTTTCAAATAAGTGATCTCAAACAATGTGTTACATCTTACATAAAGCACTTGCGGTGCATGCAGATTGGGAGCTCTACCTTGCCAGAGGCTCGAGCTCCCTACTGCTGCTCACTGTCCCTCTCCCTCCCTCGCCTTCCCCTCTCTCAGAAACATTACAGTGCCGCAGTGTGTAGGCTTCACATCACAGTAAATGCTAGCTCTTGCTATATATACTGTGAAAAGAGAATGCCTGCCACCATGACCATGCTGAAAAAATACTCATTTGAATCAGCAACACTGAGTTAAAAGGCTCCATATAATAGTCCTGAGTTAGTCCACTACAAAATGTGTTTGCTAAAGTATATGCATGAACGTGGGGAGAGTCAGTCCACAAGCTGAAGTTAATCTAAAAATTAAAAAAAAAAAAAAAAGGAATTTTGTTTTTGTTCAGAAAAATATGACCTTCCTTTTTGTAAACCAGACATGTATTAATTTGCCAGCCATTCATCTCATCCAAATTTGAAGCCAAGATCTGCCCCCAGATGCATTAGTGAACATTCAAACACTATTCCTGGATAAATAGGTGTCAGAGACACTTGTGCTTACAGGCTGAAATGGATCGTTTCTGAATAGGCTTGGGGTGTGTGCCTAAAATTGTTGTGTTTCACTGCAAGGCTCACTTTGATAGATGGAAGTTAGGCTGTTTGCAAAACACAGCACTGAATTTAGTAAGACTGATGGGGTGTTTAAATAAATAAGTGAACAACTTTAAGGAGTTTGAACATTACACAGAATCTTCCTGCTAATAAAATTAATGGAGAACAGTTAGCTTGCACACAAAAATGTATGTTAAAGCAATTATAGGACAGTAAAGTAAATGTTTACAGAGGCTGAAAGAAAAATCTGGCAATAAAAACTTGCTCTACAGAAGAGAGTTTCATGTCAAAACTGCGTAACAAAATGATCTATTTAATCTGGTTTATTAATACTTTTCTTCTCTAAAAAAGTAATCAAATACTAGCTCGATGATAAGAATATGATTAAAGTCAAAATAAATGCTAAGAGGGCAAATGTTTAGATGGGATTCAGGTCATAATGTTAGCTGTGATGGGGCCAAAATGAACACAGTCTAAGATGCAGAGGTCTCTGTGTTTAGAACAATAGTTTTAAACAAAATAATCTGATCAATTTACTGTATAAACACTCCCAGGGTTTATCAGTGCCAACATTTTATGCTTGAAGAGACAGCATACTTTCAAAGTACTAAATAAAGGGAGCCTTTCAAAAACATCCTAATAGTGAAAATTAGGACAGGGAGCTGGCCCTTCGCAAGCTGAGGAAGGAGCTCAGCAGTGTTCACAACAGATCAACCACATCTGAACTCCAGAAACCACGCATCTATAGCTGTGTTTGGGAGTGCGGAAAATGAATGCCTTTGTGGGTTAGACACCGCTTCCATCAATCAAGTCTTAAGATGAAAGATTTAGAGAATGAAGTAGAGTTCCTTAGTTCTTCCCATGCACGGTTCTTCTTTTTCTTGGAACACAAATGTGGAGGAAGATGGCATGCTATCCTGACAAGTGACTGTGGTGCAAACACTCAAAACCAGACAGCAGGAAAATCCAATTCTGTCAGTAAAACAGCTAAGCGTTGGTTTAAACCTCATTGAACCTACAAAGCTTTTTGAACGCTCCGTGACTTATGCCAAGTGGTGATTCTTCTTCTCCTTTTAATCTTCCTTAGGTTTTTATTGCTATAATCAACAAAATACATCTTGGTGGAGTTAAGTTTTCAGGTTAATGGAAAAATAGTTTGTCAACTTTATGGCCTGCCAATGAAATGCTTGCTAAGGCAACTTTACTCATAATCCTAATGTGACTGGCTAAATCTCAGCAGTTGTGCTTTTGACATCTTTGCAAACTAGGTTTCCAAGTTCACAGAACCACAGAATGGTTTGAGTTGGAAGGGACCGTAAAGCTCATCCAGTTCTAACCCCGCTGCCACGGGTACCTCCCACCAGACCAGGCTTCTCAAAGCCCTGTCCAACCTGACCTCGAACACTTTCAGAGATGGGGCATCCCCAGCTTCTCTGGGCAGTTCTGGAAGACAGACCTGGAAAACAAATAAGAAAGCCCCGAATTTATGCAGAAGAGCACCACTGTACAGTAGAAATGCTCTTAACCCTTGTACTTTGCTTAGCCAGCACTGAAAGTCCAGGAGCCAGACTTCATTGCTGTTATTTCAGTGAGTTGCTGCAGTGCTAGTTTCCTTACAGTGCAGTGTAGAGCTCGTTTACCTAGAAGTGAGCTGCTTCTCAGCTGCACTTCTTGATGAGAACAATCAAAAATCATTGGAAGAGTCCACTCAAGAACTACGTGCTTTTAATTATAAAATAACTGAAGCATTTATATGAGGAGAAATTTCAGTATCTTTACAATAAAAGTGCTAAGAGAAAAAGTTGAAAACAAACCTGCAGAGCAGACAAGGGTGAGTCTAAAGAAACTTATCCCAAATATGTTGGTAGTATAGCACTAAAGAGCAGGCATGAAAACAGGGAAAGATGCAGAAGTCATTCACCCACTCAAAAGAACAGCAGAAACACAGTGTCCATATCGGTCATTACACCATCCATGTACTCTAAAATGTGCTCCCAGCCTGGACGCAGAATTTAGGTAGCTGTATCCAAAATGCAAGTTAAAAGTAGATATTTTAATTTTGTCTGCAGTTCTGATGGTTTTAAACTGCAAATCTACTTTATAAATCATAAAGGCTCCAAGGGACCTCCCCCTCCTTTGGTCAGGGACCCAGTGTGGTGTGCTCCAAGCTTTCCAGTGGTGGTGGGGAAGGGGCTCTCAGCTCAGGGACATCTCTGCAGGACATGAGCCAAAGCTCCCGCCTTGGCAAAGGCACAAGAGATGCTGGGCTCCATCAGCTTCAAGTGCTGCCCTGACAGCCCATACAGCTGTCCCATGTCTCCCCAGCTGCAAAGTAGCAGCTCCAGCTGAGCTCCCAACTTCAAACACATTTTTGATATGTGTTTGTTTAAGCTTCTCTTTAAACATTGCAGGACTTCTTTCCTGGGTAATTTCTCAAGGGCTTCACTGTTCTAACGAAACGTTTTGTTTTGTAAAATAGAAGGGGGGGGGGACACAACAAAAGTGAGTGAAGTGGCTAAAGGTGGCTTCTGGCATCATTTTCTTCTTCATACATTTGTCTGATAAGAGGGCACAGAAGTATCATTGCAGGATTTTAGGGTCATTCCCCACTAATCTCAGGCCTGAAAAAAAAAAAAAAAGCATTTTAAAAGCAGAAATAAATCCTATCTTTGGCTCAGGTTTCCTGTCCTGTTTCTGAACCATTACAAATCAAAATGCACATGCTCCTGATGTGCAGACACATAATAAACCACAAATAGAAACATGCAGGAGTTTTGTTAGTCTAAAACAAATGCCAAAATGCCTTCAGTGGTTTTGGACTTTTTTTCTTAGTTCTGCCTCATGATAATGGCCTCATATGTTAAAAGTGACACATCTCTGAGATAACTTTTCATCCACAGTTGTCTTCTTGTAGACTATGGCAGCGTTTTCAGGCTGAGCAATGATTTCTTGCCAGAAATGCAGCCAGAGGTAGGCTTAAGCTTTCATGGTTTGTCTGATCCCATTTTCCACCAATTGCATGAGACTGAAATAAAAATACTGACCACCCAACTTGAATATTTCTAGGTCTGGTGTGCCTTTAAAAAATAACTTTAAGAGCACTTTCTGTAAACCACAGAGTTAAATAACTGGTTGTCGTTTTTTTTGTTGTTTTCTTTTTTTTTTTTTCTTCTTCTTCTTTTTTTGGTAACCACAATGTATAAAATGTTTTGACCTCACAATATTCTCTACCAGCATCTGACTTCATCATTCAAGCTATATTATGTGGGGGAAAAAAAGTCATAAACAAACATTATAAACACTGGGCCCAAAAGGTTGGGAGTACTCTGCAGATTAATTTCAGCTCTACGTCATTTCGTTGGGTCTGTTCAAGCTCAGCAGGTTGTGTAGCTTACCCACAAGGTGGTGGCCCAAGATGTGCCTGCTCCACCCCGTTCCTCTGTAAGCCATGGGCAGGGAGCAGTGCTTCAGAAAAGCCTAACAGTTGGCTGGGTTTCATTGCACCCTTGAATGGGCAATGGGTTATATGGCACCAAGGACACCTCTGCGTGCCAGGCAGTGCAGGTTTGCCCACTGCCCTCCCTGTCCCCCATTCCTGAGTGCCTCCAGGAGTTGTAGAGCAGTTTGTCTAGCATCTGCCCCGCTGCAGGGGAAGTGTTGCAGGTTTTTATCGCAGCGAGTAAAGCTAAGATGGGGAGCTTGCTAGGGTGCTCCATTAGAAGGCAGCGTGAGGGCTGGGAGCAGCCCTGTGCGCTGGGGGGGCTCAGAGGGGCTCTGCACCCACCGGGGCCATGTGCCTGCGTGCTGTCAGCTCACCTGTCCTGGCAGCGGGGCTGGCGGCCGGCGTGCTGTGGTAGAGAAGCTCAGGTGTGCTGGCAACTGAACAGTCCTGTTAACATTGGAGAGTATATTAAACAGTTTTTGTACTCTTTAGGATCAGAGGTGCTATATAAATGTAGTAGACTGGTGTGGAAAACTTTGTATCTGTGCATACCATATGTATAGGTCTTATTCTTCTCCTGCAGTGCCAATGAAGTCTCTTTGACTCCAGTAGAGCAGGGCAGTGAACGTTACTTTTGAGGATGGTATTTCTTTGTAATTTGTGGTGCTCGTGGAATAACGCATGCTCTGACCTTCTCCTTTTCTAGTGAAGAATTACACACCTTTATTCATTTGTTCTGAAAATACTTTTGCTCGACCTTAGCGAGGCACAATAATTGAAACCTCCTCAGTACTTCCACCTTTGTCCTAATTTTTGCCCTGGATGTGGACTTGGACGTGGGAGATTCCCTTTGGACTAGTACTGTGACTGTCCTTAGGCAGCAGCTGGGATTCTTTCAGCTACCAGCTTTTCTTTTCCCTTTCTTAGCTGGGAGTTTTGTATGCTCTTTTTTCTCTATCCTGTCACAACAACAACACAGAACTGAGGTCACATTTAACATCTGAATGCTCTCCTCATAGAACCGGGTACTGTTTTCACTCCTGATTCCATGAATCGGTACAATAAACTTTATCAAGGACTGTATAACAATTGCCCTTTAAGTAGCAAAACATTTTTTCTGGCTCCTGTTTGTATTTCTCTTGATGACTCCAAGGTCTGTGAAGCTGCTTCCCCTGCCAGGCTCGCTCTCGGTGGGATGCTTTTGCAGCCTGCAGTTTGGATGCATGCGAACAGACACGTGCTGTTTTCCAAGGCAAGCACCCATTTGTTAGCGCGAGCTGCTCGCCCTCTCCTCTCCACAGGAGCTCTTCCCTGTTGAACTTTTGAACTACTGAAGCAAATATAATTGTGTAGCTCCGCAAAACAGAAAGCGGCATTTGGGCTGCATGAAGCAAGTGTTGCAGCCTCAGCACAGTTGCCTGGGGAAGCAAAGCCAACAGAGAAACACGTTGTCGGGGGTGGCGAGAGAATAGGGGCCTGTTAAATGTGTCTTTTCTCTCAAGCTTCTAGTGTCTTACTTGGGTTGTCCTGTAGGCTTGACTGCGTGTGTAAGATGATAAACTTTTGCAGGATTTTTCTCTTTGACTGTGATTGCTAAAATCTGTGCAGTATCTGCTAATACAGTTTTCTGGGTTGGTGAGAGAGTGGGAAGCATCGCCTGAAATACTAGTCCAAAGTTTGTAAAGGTCGTATGTAGTTCCAGTCTTGTGACAAGGGGATGTGCCAGTTCTGACAAAAGGGGACTTCCCTACAGCTCTCCACTTCCCAAGGCTCCCCATGTATGCCATCCCCTAAGGCAAAGCCATGCAATAGGCTGCTTGCTGCCCTGCTAGCCAGGTAGCTCCTCGCACTGCATCAGGCCATATGGGGGGTACAGTTGGTAGCCAGAAAGAGCAGGGGCTTCTCCAAGCAAAGGGCCTGGCAGGCAGGGCATCCTTGGGCTCCCAGGGGAGTTCCTCTCCTGCCCCAGCGGCCTGACGGAGGCAAGAAAAAAAATATAGGTCTCTCTTTAAGCCTGCAGTAATGATTGAAGAAACAGATTGACCTGTTATTGTTGCAATAACTTAAAAATATCACTGTGAAATTACCTGCATTTGCTGTACATCTCAGACCTACCACTTCACCGAGATGAGTTTAGAATGACTGTACCTGCCCTCAGGAAGACTGTGTCACTGGGGTCAGAGTTCAAGAAGAAATCTTAACCAGAGGCCTTTCCACAGCCACGCTGAGTTGTGTACTGGAGTAAAGAAACCTTATTAACTGAGCTTTGGTGGATTTCTTTTCCAATAACACATTAGCTCAAATCCTGTTGCATTTCAAGTCTGTCTTCTTCAGAACAATGTCCTCAAGCTTGTGAGGACAGCAGTGATTCAAGTAGGCTCATCTGAAACGCCTTCATCTTTCATGCGAAAATGCTTACAAGCTTACACAGCAGCACTGAGTCACTCACATAGGATCACGTTTTTATTCATCCAGCAAAAGTAAAACTTCTCTGACCCAAAATCTGGTGTTGCTAACACTCAGGACATGTATAATAGATGTGCTATTTTTCCTGAAAAAAATAAGATATTGGTAGGTGATGACACCTCCATACTGGACAATCATTCTATGGCTCATCGATATTAACTTATTTTTCATGTTCCTTTTCCTTTCATCCAAGCGGAAATAAATCTGACTGACATTTCTGCACTTCAGCTGTGAAAGGAAAGGTCAAAGGTGCTAAAAGCGCCTCTCAAATATATTAGAGGTACTACAGTTGTAGGGTTGCCCTTTGTCCTTAACACCGTGTTAATTAAGCCTGTTAAGGATGGGATATCATAGAATCATAGAGTGGTTTGGGTCAAAAGGGACCTTAAAGCCCATCCAGTTCCAGCTCCCTGTGCCATAGGCAGGGACACCTCCCACCAGCCCAAGTTGCCCAAAGCCCCATCCAGCCTGGCCTTCAACACCTCCAGGGATGGGGCATCCACAGCTTCTCTGGGCAGCCTGTGCCAGTGCCTCACCACCCTGATAGTAAAGAATTTCTTCCTTATATCTGATCTAAATCTACCCTCTTTTAGTTTAAAACCATTACCCCTTTAGTTTACCCCTTTAGTTTAAAACCATTGCTGCACTCCCTGACAAGGAGTCTTTCCCCAGCTTTCCTGTAGGCCCCACTCTAAGGCCCCCACACGATTTATGCAACCTTCAACAAGTGAACAAGTCTGTCTGTGACTGAGGGCGTGATTCAGCAAGTCCCTTTTGTTTCTGCCTGGCTGTAAGAGCACACTAATCTCACGGAAATGAGCTGCAGTGCTCGTGGTTGTAATGCATGGCTGAAGCGAGGCCTTGGGGCTGGGTCAAATCTGCAAAAATAAGGAAAGAACAGCAGCTTTCACCAAAGCTGCAATTCGTATCTTCTGTATTTGGCTGTCTAAACCACAGGTTCTTAGCCAAGGTCCACCATCTGGGCGGAGGTTGATCGGTGGAGAGGATCCTTATATGAGGATGGGTGGTGAGGTCCCTGTCCTACTGCATTGGTTGTAGAGGGAGCCTAGATGGCTGTTAAATTAAATCTTCTCTAAAGTATACATGGCTAGTGAGATGAATCCTACGTAATTTCTCACTCTAGTGATCGGTTCATGTCAGATGTATAATCAGACCACACTGTTTAAAAAAAAAAATGAAGACAAAGGCATATTAAGCAGAGGATACATGGCAGTAGGGGACGTGGCCTTTGTTCTTTAATCAGCTCTTTGTTGGTTTCAACTGATTATCAATGCCACAGGATAAATTAGCTTTTATTTGTAAATTAGTTTTCAATATCTAGAAATACCACATCATGTTTAGGTCCAGTAAGTAACCTTGTTAAAAAAACCTTGAAAATAAGGATATTCCAATTTAATGGCTTTTTCAGGGCACTACCTTACTTCAGTATTTTCAAGTGGAGATGTCTACATAGTACAAACTTCAAGACAACATAAAATAAATGTGTCCTATACTAATACTGTTGCTCGATTATCTTCCTGGAATTACTCTGTTTTGTACTGAATGATGTTTGGACCTAGAGATATACAGTTATAGCAGACAGAAAACAGACAAAACAGAAAATGTGTGTGCTAAATTTGATATACAAATCAATAAATCATTTGTCCATTTAAATATAATGAAAGTAAGGGCTTGTATTGATTTACTTCAACTCTGATTAGAGTTGCATAGCATTCTCTTTTGGGAAAAAAAAAAAAGGCAGAATAGCTGCTGATGAGTGAATTGTAAGCATCAGATATTACATAGCTAGCTCCCATGGCAGTCAGACAGGAGATTCAAAACAAGTAGGGAGCCATACGTTGTTGCCAGCTTCTGTAAAATGGTGTATATTTGAAAGCTGGGATTTTAAAGTGTATTTTCTACAGCTCAGGTGTTCGTTGCAATTTTCATTGGTAATAAAATAAAAAAGTAGAAGGGAACCTGATCTCTCTGGCCTGAAGAAATATTTTTACACTTTGCAGTGCAAGGTTTTGATTTAAGAGAAACACGCTAAGTACATAGGAACTGGGCCTATGCTGCCATTGTATTCTCAGAAGTGAAAGTCTTTCCAAGATAACATTTATCTGCACTTTCCTGTGGTGCACAGACCTTAAAATAAGCTATCTACATGCTTTGCACACTTACACGGTGCAGTTTGCAGAAATCTGCTGCTCTGCTTGCATGTGGGTACTAGCTCTACCTGTTCTCTGCTGCCTTCC
Organism: Anser brachyrhynchus; assembly: GCF_964034855.1. NCBI lineage: Eukaryota > Metazoa > Chordata > Aves > Anseriformes > Anatidae > Anser > Anser brachyrhynchus. Next base: position 16,352,891 of record NC_137700.1, read on the forward strand.
TTCAGCCTTCCCCATGCAGGAGAGCCAGCCCAGGGAAGGCAGCCTGCTGCAGCTCAGGAGCTGTCTAGTGCCAGCATTTCACAGAGTCCAAAATCCTCTCTGGCTTCCTCTGCAGCCTGTTAATTCACACTTTGTTTTTATTTGTGACTTTGGCTTGAACGTGACATATGTCCAGGTTGTCTGGATTGGGAACACTTTATCATCAAAACTTGTTCTTGGGTTGGTTTTATTTTGCCCTTGATTGTAGGTTTGCATTTGATTATCTTCCCAGGACTTGTGCAAGGTGGAGTTTTCTAGAGTGATGTCAAAAAGAGGACTCCCTTGAGCATATCACCTGACGCTGAAGAAGATTTAAAGTATTGTTTTCCCTTAGCATTGGATAAAGGAAAGGACTACAATAAACTTAGCCTCTCCCTACTTCAGCTGTGTGTTTTCCTGCAGGACTTTACCTCATCCTTCTCTTATGGTAAATTTAGAGAGAGAGAAATTATTATCATAAGTAGCACGATTGCCACCACTTGTGCCAAGGGCCTTAGTCTCCCCCTTAGCCCTGGTCTGTCAGCTAAATGCCCTAGCTCTGTGTAAAGTATGTTTCGGGTTATCTGTGGTTCCACCAGTGCATCTTGTTCGTGTTGATCATGGCAGAAGCTCTAGTTCCATGTTATATGTTAGCAAAGGATATCAGGTCATCCTTTACACAAAAAAGCTTTTCACAAGTTAAATGTGTACATTCTTCAGAAGGGGAGCAAGTGGCTCGTTTCCATGCCATATCCCAGCAAAACAGTTTTCCTGACACAGTGCAGGGTTATTGATAGGCATTTGTAAGGATGGAAATATGTATTGCGATATTCTGTTGGGTTATTTGGAGCTTGAAAGGGAGGAGCATGTGTGAAAGTGGGACACCAGTGGTTAATGTTCCTGGCTGACATTTATATAGAAAAACACTTCTGGATTTACTCTAGGAAGGGAGTGTGGGGAGAATGCTGTACTGATCATGTTTTCTGTTTGCCATGTCTTCAGATCTTTCTCATAATCCTCTAAGAAATGTGGGCAAATCAAGTAATTGAAGTTGCATTTCGAAAACAGTGCATCTGCTTTCCTTTGTCAGAGGTATGCGTGCTGTGCCTTCAAAGGTACCAGAAAATCCAGACTTTTTAATGTACACTGTTCTTTGTATTTATTATTGAATTCTTTTTTACACTGATTAACAAGTAATGGCTGCCCACAAAGGATTAAGAATCCATACGGATCGCTTATCCAAGCTCAAATCTTGTATACAATTAAAATCACCCTGCAATTCTAGCTAGGCTTTGAAATTCAAATGGATTAAGAGAAAAGCTCCTTAAGGAGATTGCAACTAGTTAGGTATTTTATTGTATGTAAATTGTACATACATGCTTACAGACAGATATGCATAATGTGATACTATAGTTCGCTTTATCAGATTAATAGGTGGATTTAGGAAAGTCCTCAGTTCCACAGGAAGTTACACAGGAGCTCTCTGCTGCAGATACGATCTGTATTTTGGCCTTGCTCTTGAAAAATCACAGATTCTCGCTGTTAGTTTAAACTCACGTAGGGAGGCTATGTTTCATGTCTAATAGCCTTCAGAGCAGCACGTCAGAGTTAAGAGGCAGAATGCTACTGAAATTCAATAGGAATTGGGCAGCTAGCTCCTTCAGACACCTTGGAAAATCCCCATCCAAACACAGAGAAATAAGAGCTGCAAAACAGATTAAAAACTTATTTGGGACAACTTTTATGAGCATCTGATTTTGAAGCAGTTTTAAGGCCGTTCCTCTCCCAGTGCTCCCCTCTTGTTCAGTGCTAAGTGCATCCTCAGCTCTATGGAACGAGCTGCTGTGCTTTAAAAGCTATCACATTTTAATGTATAGAGAAGCCTTTTTTTTTCTGGCCCAGGATTGAACCTAACCTCTCTTGGGCTTTGAGACAGAGGTAGTTTTCAAGAAAATGTCTGTATTTTAATGTAGTGAGCAGGCTGGAAATGCCAGCTGTCTGAACCTGTTCAAAAATATAACAGAATAAGCCCCAAGACAGAACTGTTACTGGACAGAGTAGAAAAAGTAATTAAAGGTGTTTAATGGGTGCATTTGTCAAATAGCTCTGTGGTTTATCACATAGTCATACAGTTTATCATGGGGATATCACTTCCATGCATTTCTGGCTGTATGTAAAATATGCATGTTAGCCCTGGCTTTTTTCTGCCTGGCTATAATGTTTCATGGGAACAACAAATCTGTAGAAGTCAGAGATCAAAACTCAATGTTATTTCCCAAATAACAATGATACACAGAATGCTGTCATGGAAACCTTCCTTACAGAGAGCCCTCAGCATAATAGGCAATCATCCCACACTATGCGGCAGAAGTGTTCATCAGTCACCACCCCAGACTATGTAGTCTATAAATTGTAGTCACAAGAAAACCACACATTTTACTCACGTGATACTGCTTTTCTTGGACAAATGCTGCAGTCTTCTTTTCATGTCTGAATACCTGGCTATGCATCGCATAACTATGCGGTAACAGATGGACTTTGTTTCCTTAAGAAAAACGGAATTTCACCTTTCCTCTGAAACCCATATTAATATCAAAGGCTACTATGGTTTCATGAACACTTCTTAGCTTGTTTTCTGGTTTAGGGTGCAAGTCCTACTTGATTGTGTCCCATGAAGATCAACATTTCATTGCTTCTCACAGGTGTCTTGGTTTATCCTTCACAAAATCCTTGTGGTTATTAGTTATATTTCCTGAAGTCATTTATCCTTTTTTTGAACATAAATACAAAGATACACGGTACCAAATTTCCAGACAACATGTCAAGGAACATTTTTTCCTGTGCCTTTCAGTGCAGGTGGTTCAGTGCATAAAGGCAATCTGAATATTTAATCAGATTCCCCTAACTAGAATGTATATTAAAATATATATCTAAATTTGCATGATGGAAATACAGTGAATCCTAAGCCGTGCTTATCATAAACAATTATAAATGCAAATTGGAAAGATACGTGCTTCTCTATGCCCATATAGGCACCAGAGTTAACTTCCATGCCCCTTACAAGAACTGTATTTTCTGAAACTGTCCTAGGAAATGCTACAAGTGGTGCTAACCTAAAACGTTATTAAGATAGTCCATTATTGTAGGTCTACCTCTAACTAAAATGCCGGAAGAATGTGAAATACCTCCTTTCACATGCTGCATGTTTGCAATGGAGTGTTAAAAATGAAGTTGTATAAGTCATACAGTAGGACTCCTAGATCTAATTGCACATAAAACAAAATTACAAGAAAATAACCAGATGGGCTACCAAAAAAAAAAAAAAAAAGAAAAAAAGACAGATAAGATCCTAGCCCAAATAGGAAGCTTACAGTAATTGTTTCTCTGTGAGGTGGGCTCCAAAGAATAAAGAGACAAGAGTAGGAGTTAAAAAATAAAATGGTTGTGGGTAGTCTCACTGAGGTTAATGGTGCTTGTAGCGCTGTGTGGTGTCAGCTTTGCTCTGTGGTCTCTTATAAAGGATTGCCACAATAGCACTGGAGGGACAGGGAGGGAAATGGCATCTGTGCATTGCAGAGTACTGAAGAGCACAACAAAGTCTGCTTTTCACGTTGGTTTTGGCCTGACATAGCATTTGTGGCTCTGCCTTCTCCTCTCTTTACTAGATCTGTTTTCAGGTGAGTGAATACTAGAAAATTTTACAGCAAAGAGTTTAGGGGGCACATTTCCCTTGTGTTTATCTATAAATTAGTTTAAGTAGATCTTGAGGAAAAGCAATCTTGCTTTGCTTTCAGACTGAATAGGCATCTGCTGTTGTTATTCCATGCTGTGTTTCCTACTACCCAGCAAAAAACATTGTCAGTCGCCCAGTTTGAAAGATCTCTCTATACTGGCTGACTACTGACTCCAGTTCTCAGCTTCTGTTTTGGTTATATTATGATAGTGGCAACAAAATGAGATATAAAAAATTGACTAAGTTGTATGAGTTTTCCCTGCCAGATTTTGGGAGGCTTTCCATACTGTGATGGAGAGAATACTCATCCTACCTGGCTTCAGGCTGCACAGCTGCATTGGGGAGGAAAGTATCTTTCCCAGATCTCTTTTTTTCCCCTAAAAGAAGAAATGTCAAGTAAGAGTTGCTGACTTTCTATTTAATATTTAAATTGCTGTGTAGCCTCAGTAAGTTTTGGAAGAGGTCTTCTGCCTTCTGCTTTCATTTCCTCCCTTTTAATAGGAAACTCTTTGTTCCTGCTTCTGAAAGTGAAGAAAAGTACACTTCATTAAGCCTGTAATTGTTTAGAACTCAGAAGTGTAGATTGATTAGCAAATACTCTACAATAGCTCTTATAATGGAGAGCTTTAAATAAATGGGTTTAAAACTATTCTTACAGTTTCTAGTGCTTTTTATACAGTCTAAACATGCTGTGTACACTATTCTTTGACTCTGCTGTGTTCCTGGAGGGGAATGAATCAGAATATTCTGAATGCCTTATGTAACGTATTTAGAGAACTTTTTTGTTTGTATCTTTGTTTGAATTTCTTGGACGGAATTAATTAATGGCAAAGTATAAAGGCCAACTTTGAAATCCTAGCTGACTTGTACACTAGAGCTCAATTTGTATTCTACATCAAGGAAATGTTTGGATTTGAAAGAAGGACGCCATTATCAAAAAGATTTCTGTAGATGGCTCTGTTCTTCAGAGCGTCATCTTTTTACCACAGAAATGTGGTTTTAACACTTGGGTAATTCAAAAAGAAATTGATTTTTTGATCAGAGTACATATTTAATTCCTCGTTAAAAACTAAATGCAGAACGGGAAATAGTAGCTGATTTGGGAAAGAAGAAAAGTTACAGAGGTTGGGCTTGTTTAAAGCAATCTTAATTTCAAGAGGAACACATACAGAATAAAGTCTGTAGCCTACACTTTTGTGATCCTTTAGAAAACTGATGGGGTAACAGCTTTTAGGGAAGAGAAAAATTCTTCTTTTCATAGCCATATTTGCATTTCAATTTTGTAACTATATTCCTTTGTACAAGATCGCAGGAATAGTAGTTCCTCAGTGGGTGTGAATTTGTCTAGCTTCATTGAAGACAGTGGAATAAAGATAATTTACATCAGTTTCCAAATGGGGTCTTGAAGCACTTGATCAGCTGACTACTGCGACAACTGGGAAGGCAGACAGGAGAATCCTGCCTTTTGTCCGTGTGGAAAATGGGCTATTCATGAAATGCCCCATTCTGTTGTAAAGGCAACTAAAGCAGTATCTTACAGTATATACGCAGCATGTGTACTTTTCCCCTCTGTCTGGTCTGCAGTGGAATGGGCAAAGGGGAGTAGCTGTAGATCCTGCTTGCACCCCTCTGTTGCCCTAGATTTCAGGCTCTATGTTCAGGGCAGTCTCTCCTTACAGGCAAAGCAACTCAGCCTGAGTGATAACAGGATTAAATGAAATAATGCAGTTTTGGTTTATAGCACATACATCAGCTCCTAAAACTACTGGAATTTCCCCACAGCATACTGCAGGAGCAACATTAAGTCTTGGTCCATATGTGGTGAGGCTCTAGGGCAGTTTGCCATCTGGTATTTGCAGAAGACTAGGCCAGTACCTGCACAGGAGGGAGAACCCAGGGGGTTTAATTCCAAACTTGAAGTTCAGGTAGCCATGGGGAATTTCTGCTGGGCTAGAGATCTCAAAGCTTGGAAAGGACTGACCGTGCTGACTTTTTTCTGGTCTTGCTCTCGTGTTCTTGGGCTTTGAAGTTTGTGCAGTCACTCAAATTTGTGCACAGTTAGTGTAATCCACTGGTGGTGCATATAGAGTATGCACTATTAAGAAGTAGAGTATTAAAACTCTTAGGCAGATGAAGGATCCTGTCTCTGTGCTTTCCAGGCTTATCCTGCCTGCCAAAGAGAGCTCAGATGGGAGGGAGTAGAGTGGTGATAACATTTTTACTGCTTTTGAATATTTGTAGGGTAGAGAGAGGATTGGTTGAGGATTGGTCTTTTTTGGTTCCAAAATCGTTTTTCTCCTCACACTGGTGACTCTTTTTTTCTTCTTAAGTGCTGTGTATTTTCTGCCTCATTTATTTATCTCTGTGGCATAATGGCATGGTCCCGAGAAATGCTAAGCATTATCCAGTGTCTTTAAAAGCAGGGGAACATCAAAGACAATTCTGTAGCATCAAACTATGACAATATTTATTGTAGTCCCATCACAATCTCTCATCTTTTCTCTGATGCCAGTGAACATCCATGTTGTTACAAGAGGTAGGAAATTAGGCTATGGGCAAGAGATGGCGTACAGAAAGTTGCCCAGCTTCTCTAGCCTATTTGACACAGGATGATCGTGGATTTCCTCCAGAGCTTCTTGTTGATTGCTCTGTGGACAAGCCCATGTTTATACTCGTGCAGTACAATGTGAGCAGTGGCACAGAAAGGCTGCTGCTGGGCTCCTGCCAAAGGGCCCCACAGAGGCAGCCAGATCATCTCTGTGCGATGTGAGTATGATGGGAGCAGTGTGACAGGGGAAGCCTGGCTGCACAGCCACCTCCTCCTCCTCTGTTGCCCCGTGCTAGAGCAGGGCAAGCGTATATGCTCAGAGGGAGGTTGGCAGGAGTACTGATGGTGAAGGGGCTGGCGGAGGCAGGCTGCCTTCAGAGCCCAAAGCTCACACCTGCCCGACTTCGGGGTGGGACCAGTACCATCCCAGGTCCTTAATGTCCCTTCACTTGCAGTGTCTTTGGTGTTTGGCTGTTGGCCACAGTGGGCAGGACCGTTCCTTGCATGAGGCCCCAGCACCACGTTGAACAAAACCTCTCTTCTCTGTGCCCAAATGAGGGGACTGCGGGAGCTGGGGGAGGAGCACTGGGCGGGCAGCGCAGAGCCTCTGCGAGGGGAAGGGCCCTCAGAGAAGCTACCAGTACGAGCGAGGGTGGCTCCTTGAGCAAGGATTGCAGCCAGTCACACTGTGCATGAGGTATGGCAGTCCTGGGGCAGAGGGAGACTGGAAAGAGGGAAGAAATGGAGCTAGAAAAGAGCTTAACAACTAGGAGAGGAAGGGATGACGAGAAGTGAGAAGCCGGGTCTGAGGGAGTTGGAAGAATATGACTCACTGCCTGCAGGGACAGTGAGATTGAATGAGAAACTCAAATACGCAGGAAGTAGGGAAGAGGGATGCACTGGGGAGCAGGAGGAGGATTTATTGTGGAATTAAGGCCTGGATGCAATCCTGAGTATGCAACGCCTGAGGGGTTTGAGTGGGAATGCCCATGTTGTACGGACAAATCTGATGTGCATTTTTTCTTTAATTTTTTACTCTGCTGGCATTAAGTAGGTTTGTCTGGATCCTATGTCTCCAGAGTTTAACAACATAAAATTACAGTCTTCTACACTGATGACCTTCTTCTAAGCTGTGGAGTTGGGAAACTGCCTTGAAAACAACTTTCAAAACCAAAACTTCCCCTTTTTGAAATCAATAAGTAAGGGATTCATTGCATCTCAGTCCATCAGGTTTCCCATCTGTTCAAAAAGTTATGGCTGCTTCCATGAAAAGAATACTTTTTTTTTTTTTTTAAATTATTTTGGGGCGGAGAGAGAGAGTACATGTATGTGATTTGGGAAGAAAATATAACAGGTGGTGTCCTCTCCTAGAAGAATGGTTAGACCTGCTCTTTAACATGTGATAAATCTCAAACATGATTTCTTCTCTTGGACTTGAATGCCTTTGGATCCCAGATGCTCTAGGATAAAGGTTTTCTTGTTTAGTTGTTGCTTGTTTTCTGAGTGGGGTTTTATTTATATATCTGCAGAATGATCTGTTCTACTGGGTGGGATGTTAGACTGTTTATTTTGGCACCTAGTTTGGGAAATAGATGCTTTTACCGTACAGATAAATGTTTCGTTAACTCTTAGGACTGTAAAACCCATTGGTGTGGTGGTAGACTGGAAAATGAAGAGCGACTAGTTCTTGGGTTTATAAATTTCTCAACACTTTCCACACTGTCAAATTCCTGCATATCACCTTCTATTTGCATGAATCTCACATGTGTCAACATCCTTGATTTTATTTTATTTTTTAATTTAAATTCTTATTGGAAAGCTAGTATGTGGGGTATTGAATTCTGGCTGTCATTACTTTGGTATTAAATTGTGTACTGCTTGATTAAGAAACTCATTGTGAATGTCATGGCAGAGTACTTTCTATATGAAATGCTATTTTACAGTATTTCCCTATTGACATTTCTCCTACAATTTGTTTGGTACTTAGAAGGCATGCTGGAGACAGATGGCCAATACAGCCACGGCTTAAGCCTTAGCCTATCATTATCAAATGCACAAAACACATGAAACTTAATACAGGATAGGATCGCTGTCCCTGGAGTGGCTACAAGTCAGACTTAACTCACTAGGCAGTATCTGCTTGAAAGGAGAAATCAGAACTGGGAACAGCCAACATGGTGGTGCTGCATCCCGGCCACCTCTGCAGCAAATGTGAGGGTGTGCGGGCAGGCTGATGGGGCTCTCCTGTGTCCTGGGGGCACTGGAAGCACCCAGGGAGAGGACGGTTAGCAGTCTCATCCCTCCACATTGCTGGCCAACCAGACTAGTGATGGCTGCACGAGGCTCTGTTTTTACCTCCTTGGCAAATACGAGTGAGCCGGCTTAAGATACAGCCTGGGTCTCCAACTCCATCTGGCTGGAAGGGAAGCGATGACTTCGCAGGGCAGTCAGGCTGTCTGCCCCTCTGTCCAGCTTGGGGCTAGCCCTGCCCCACGAGCTCTTCACTGCTCTCAGGCAGCAAGCTGTCTCCGCACTGGTAGGAGGAAACAGACCTTCCCCTGCCCCGGTCTGTCTTGGCTGCCTGCTGCTAAAATCAGCCTGCTGATAACCTCACTTTCCAGAGCAATATTGCACGATCTTCACTTTCATTCAGAAGGTGCAACTTTGTGTTTTGGTTTTTGGTGTCAGGGAATATTGCAGTTTGGCATTTCTGTACAGATAGGAATTCAAGCTTTTAAGCTAAAAGGGTAGGGTGGAGAAAGTATCTTCCTTTGTGCTTATGGCAATTAACTGTGGATGTAAATAGCTAACATTAATGAGGCTTACTGAAAGTATCTTATTAGAGAATGCAAGCCATTAACTTTTCAGTAAGACAATGTAAATGGCCCTTCTTGATATTTGCATGTAAAACTATAAGACTTAATTTCATACACACGTAAGTGCATTTTTTTTTACGTGATAACATAAGCACTATAATGAGTCTTTTTAGTTTGAAATAGTACTGTTATTTAGTACCGTCTTTTTTCCCCCAACAGCTTACATTCTCAAATTCTTTCATAAAAGACAGAATTTTCTGCATGTAAAAATAAAACCATGGGTGATGTTCTGTGAGTAGAGTGGTGTTATGTATCCTCATTTTGGAAGCTGTTTTGGAAACTGGGTAATCACCACTACTAAAGCCTGTAAAACTTTCACCTCACTAGCCAGCTAGTTTTACAATGGGCTTAATAGGGCATTTTGTTGTATTTCTTTTAGAATTTCTTGATGTTTTTCTGTGTGTTTACCCTGTGGTTAATGTACGTGTTAGCAGCCAGATATCTGTAGACAATACATGAAGAAATAAAAATGGGGGATTGGTTAACTTGGGGTCTTTTTACAGGTCCTGAGAACAAATAATGATTTTATCATCTTATTAAATCTAGTATGTTCATTTTCAGTGAAATGGACTAAAAGATCAAGCAAGGGTTATGTTATATATTTTGACTTTGCTCTAGTTCCGTGTTTATTGCTATTTGCTTCTGTGAATTGACCTTTTTGAAACATCACAGACAACATTTCTTGAAAATCTCAGTGGTTTAGGCTCTTCAAAATGGTGGAGTTTCAGTTGTTGGTGTCATGATAAATTTTTATTATAGATTACTTTCTTCTAAGGGAACATGTACAGCAGAAATACAGAGCATTGGGCTCTGGGAGGTAACGCCAGAAGGTTTTTTCCTAATAGTACAACATATCAAATTGTTGTGTCAGAGTTGTAAGAAATGAGATTTTCAAACTTTGTGGCAAGAAATAGTTGTAGAACCATACTCCACTGAGTTCCAGTGCCATTTTTACCTACAATATTGTATTTGTTGTTTAACACAAATAGTTATGAAATGTGTCAAATTCATGTGAAACAGAAACAATTTCCTTACTCCGAAACAGTAATTTTAATATCCTCCCTGTTTTGAACAACAACAAAACCATGTTGGAAGTAACCTAAGTGCCTCCCCTTATGGATGTACATACACATAGCACACACAAACCAAATCTCATAGTAACAACAATTGTCATGTGCACTTGATAGCAGCAGGCCCATGTGTTTTGCCTTAAGGCTTGAGTCAGCTGGGAAAAGGTGCAGTGGTGAGCATTACACTGTTTTTCTCTAATTCAATGTGTGAATTATTTTACTTTTATTTCATGTTTCACTACACACAAGATTTCAGGAAAGCAATTTTATTTATACAGTATTTAAGCACCCACGAAGGCCTGCTGATGCTTGCTGGGATTACACATAAACTCCTGCTGCAAATGCAGAGAATACGCAGCTTCTTCCTCCAAAAGGCTAGTCATGTCTTCACATGTGACGAGAGATTTATTGAGTGCAATGTTAACAGCTACCATATTGCTCTACTCCCACATCAACACAAATGTTGGCAAAAGCTACTGTGCCAGCTGCCCACTTACACACTCTAGTGGCACCTTTGCTATTCCTCAAATCCACAAATTGCCATTTTCATCCAAGTAATGCTCAAACACAATTTGTTTTCTGCCTCACGTATTTAGCGGATTTTCATCGGGAAACAAAAGATGAAGGTAGATCCACAGGAGTCTGTCAAACCAGACCACACCCAGCAATACTAAGACTTTTTCAGTGCAAGAAAATACCCTGGAGTGGTCAGGTGCAGAAAGGTAGGAGATGAAACCCTAATTAAAATGAGTGCTTGTATTCAGAAGGTAGGGCAGACAGCGATGTTTATAGCTGTAAGGGAGCAGAAGTCTTCCTGCAGTTGCCCAGGTCCTACCTCTCATCCTGCCCTGAGACTGGGTTTCTGCTTGAGGACATGTTGCTTAGGTCAGTGTAGAAACATGCATCTACAGAAGACTCCCCATGGTGTGGTACTTCTCTGTAACAAGATAAGGTGACTTCCACAATCAGCATCTATATCTAAACTGCACCCTTAGGTTTTGCCCTCCTGTTCTTAGACCATGTTCCTCCAGCCTATGATGGTGTATTTACCAAGGCAAAGCATGGGAGCTGCATACCCTTTCTCAGTGCTGAGAAGTGGAGGTGACGATCATTTGTGACAACTTTCCCTCTCTAGAAGTATTTTATCTCAGCTTTAAGTTAGTCTGTGCCTGGTGACCTGCAAAATATGCTGCAGGATCATATTCAAGACCTGAATTGGTGTCCATTTTTATTTTTAAGTATGTTTACATGATTTTAACAGTGGAGTTACATTCTCATGTTCAAAAAACATCAGCTGAATTTGGTGTGTGCCATTTTTGTGGTTGTGTAATCACTTTCCTCTGTCCATGAAGTTTCATTCTGATTATCAGTTGGAATTTAATACTGTATTGACCTGTGAGAAACATGAGGCGTGTAAAGACCATTCTGTGGTGGTGTTGATCATCAAAGCATGAGGAAAAAATCTGCAACTTCTGATGCACATTCTTTAAGAATGTGATGGCCACTTCCATGTTCTGAAACAGAACACTCACAGAATATCAAAGTATATATAAATGACATGCCAACATTTCTATAAAATACCACAGTACCATTCTCGTCTGGAGTTTGTATACTAAGTCAAGAGAGGTTCTTCTGGTGCATCCTTGTTTGAATGCTTTCAAAAGCTTCTGCTCTTACAATCCGTCACCGTCTGTTATTCTGTTATCCTCATGAAGATGTTTTACTGCGAAGATGAAATGTGAGGAGGCCATAGGTAATCCTTTCAGCAGTTCTAATTCTGTACTTGCTTTGCATCTGCATGAAACTATTTACTCATGAGTAAAATCCTGGAGGGTCTCTACATGGCAATGGTATTTGCCAGTATTCCCTTCTGACCTAGTCAGTGCTCTGGTGTAATGTTATTTTGTTGGATGTTTGAATAGTTTAGAAGCAAAATCTAAAAACCGACAACCACATGTACATCTCTTAAAGCAGGGGTCTTCTGCTGCTAAGACTCTCTGATAGTTTCATGCCTTTATTTTGTGGAGGACATGGTGTTCCTCCAGATCGTTACCTTTTTTTTTTTGTTGTTGTTTACAGTCTCAGGGCATATTACATTTAAATTACTTGAGATAGTATCAAAACAGGTATCAACTAATTATACTAATTAATATTGAAATACAGTACGAGCGAGTTTCAGGTGTCATTTTAGAATGTCTTCCTGTGAAAATCCTTCCGTGCTGTTCTGCTGAGGCTAGCATTGGGCTGGATCCTTCTGTTCCAACCTGTTCGTTGAAGTCAGTGAACCTCCTTCTTGCTGTCACTCTGGGGAGAGAGAACATAATCTCCATCTTATGGGACTTTTGAGGAGATGTTTTATCCTTCCACTTCTCCTTTCCCTCTATTCCTTACTTGGCAAATGTATAGGTGTTATAGATAAATACAGAAATATTTACATGCTATGTTATCAGGTGACTAAATTAAAGAGACAGCTTGGCAAAAGAGGGTTGAGGGGGAGAATGAAAACCATGACTTCAGTGTAGAAGGAACAGCAAAAAGTTTGTAGAAGCAGAGACAAAGTGTCACTTCAGGATTCTAATATGCAGTATTACTGACTTTAAAATAATAATGTCTGCTTGGGCACGTACAGAGGAGCACTAAGACAGCTCAGCTATCTGGTGACTGCCAAATGATACTGCTCTGCAGCCACTGCCTCCAACACAAATAGCTCAGCTCCATTTAAGTATTCTTACTGGAGGCAATCAATCACATATGAAACAGAGCAGTCATAAATAAGATCTACCGTTCATATACATTCAGTTATTTTTGCAACTAAGCTATATTGTGTCCAAAAGAAATATTTGGATAACTGAATGTCTCCCTCCTAGAAGGGAGTGAGGGGGAAAAAAGAGTGCAAATTGTCAGTATAGGTCAAGAAGTAATTGAAATTCAGAATTCAGTGCCTGGATGCATTTCATCTTCTGAACCAAAGCACTGCCACCCTGTGCAACCTTTCAAAAGACATTGGAGCCTTAGGCTTAAGTACCTAAATGTCACAGTGAATGAAGAGATCCAGACAGCCAACTTACTGCTCATGATGGAGAACAACGCTGCAAGTGGAAGGAGGAGGAGCACTGTAGGAACATTATAAAAATTCCATGGATAGTTTGTTAATAGAAAAGATATTTCTGAGCAGAATGGTAGCCTTCTGAAGTTCCCTATGTCTCTGTTTCTTGATGTAATGATAGCCAAACGCCTTACAAACTTTTTTTTTCTTGCTATGACTGTCTGTCCCACAAAGAAAGCAAGTTTGTTATTAGAAATATCAGTCAAGTATTTGTCTGCTTGCTGTTGGTTACCAGCTCTCCAGAACTGTCTCAGGGAGTCCATCTCAAGTAGGATGAATGTGGTTGTATATACATAGCACCAGCGAGAAACACAGGTTTGTGTGGTGGGCATAGGACAGTGAAGTGGGAGACTGGCAGCGCTGGAGTCTGTTAACAATAGCACTGAGTTACAGAACCAGGGAGTGCAGCAGGGTTAATAGTGTCAGCTGCCATGCCAACATCTCTAGTCACATTTGGTAATTTGGTTTCACACTAAACATGTGAAAGCCTCATTTTTTTAATAGACTGAATCTTGCTAGATGATCAACATTCTCATTACTGTTTTTGCCCCATGAAATAAGAGCATACAGCCTATCTTCCACTAGCTTTGGTGTTTATTTTTTTCTTCTTTTCCCTCTTTTTGGCCATTTTGTCTACCTTGTACTTCGGAGCTATACTGCAAGCAAAGAAAGGTGCACGTACTGTGTTTGGTTTTGTTCTCTCTCTGATATTTCATTGTAAATGAAGCCAATATTGGGAGCTTTAACTTGTTTTTCCTTGAGTTTGGTCTTGATCTCACAGCCATGGAAATGCACACCAACCGATGTTTTGTATTTTAAAGAACAATTAATGCAAACAGAAAAAAAAAGACAAGTTTTGGATAAAATACGCATGTTTAGGCAGTGTTTTTCATACAAGTGGCTGATAAAGTCAAGCATGAAAAGCACTTTAATGTTAACTAATGTCAGAATTACAGCTTTTTGAATAGAAAAAAAACTCACATGAGCCCTTTTGCTTATAACTGATGTAGCAGCAAAGCAGAGGTGACATTTCCTTAGTTGCTCTGTCTTTAAGAATCTAGTCTTTACTGTTGCATTACTCCAAATCCTTCACTGAATAATTTGCATAATTTCAGTGTCTGTGAGTCTCATCACCACTGAATTTGTTTATTAGAATGCATACAGTGGACAAACAGAGAAGGAACTTTGAACTCAGTTGAACTGAATTCATAAAAAAGTTTGAGCAAATGCTGGTGGATACTTTCTCTGAATTTTCTCACCTCTCTTAAGACTTGATTCAAATCTCATATAAAAACAGTGAAAAAAAAATCACAGGAGCCATCACTTACTGAGTTTCATAAATCTGCGAGCCTTCTATACCCTATGCACAGAAGCCAGGACAGACTGCCGCCTGTTTTTGACCTTTTTTCTGTGGGTGTGAAACTTGCTGAGGTCTTCTTGCATTGCTTCAAACAGCCTCCACCCATGAGCATTTTTAATCTCTCTGGCATGTTTAGGTCTTGCATGTGTTGGCTTTTTGCCAGTCTGGGTGAGCACAATGTTCTCAAAGCTTGCAGTATGATATATGATATCGCAAGGAAAGATAAGGAACAGAGCAGACTAATAAATATGAATTAAAATGGGAATAGAGTCTCTCCCTTTTCTGTCTATTTTGCTGCTTTTGCTTCTTCTTTTCCCTTCTCTTTACCTTTTCTTTCACATTCTCCTCTCTCTGCCATCAAAATTTAAAACATTTGAAGCCCTTCCCTTTCTTTCCCTACTACAAGCTTGGATTCTGAGGAATAAACAGCAATGTGTGAATGCAGCACTTCTTAGGAGCAGCCAGCAACATGCTTACAGCAGGAGCCGCTGATGCAGCACATGGCGAGACTGCGAACAGAGTAACACAGCGCTGTTTCATAAATCAGCAGACAAAAAATGTCAGTGCGTGTCACCCTGTGATAGCTGGTTAAGAGGAACAACTCATTTGTCTCCAACCAGAATCTACCCCACGAACAACCCATTTGCAATCTCTAGGCTCCAGTTTTTGTAGCTTTTTGTTCAGTCTTATTTTGGTTTTACTTATAATTAAAAGTTACTTACTTAGCTACCTGCCTTTTCATGCACCAAACATCTATTTAGCCAGTTAATGCATTATCACGAAGGATTCTGTGGTGAGGTGCCACTCTTATTTTTCTTGTATATATTTAAAAGACAGTGAATTTTATTCCAGCTGGCTTTTTCTTAGCTTTGAATACTCAGAAAAGACTTCAAGAATGCAATACCTATGTTGAGGTACAGAGCCCCTGCTGTTTTGCTGTTCACATTTTGCTCTTTGCATGTTTGCTTTCTCAGTCCTTATGTAATAAGATTACATAAACTAAGACTGTAATCTCCAAAATCATTTACCATATTAAAGAGCAGCTCCCATCAATGGATCTTTATTAGTTGCCTGAAGCAGAAAGGAGACACGTGGCTGTACATTTGAAAACTGGTTGTTTACAATAGTCATCAATGCTTGCTGCCAGTTGTGGTCAGATGTCATCAAAAGTCATTATGCAGCTCTGAAAATAGAATCAAACTTGACCTGGACAGGTCCTTAGATGATCAATGAGCTGCCTCTGAATAATGTAAATGTTGGATTCCATTCCCTCCACTGGCCTCCCATGGCTCAGGGACCTGGAGCTAGGGCAGCATGAGGAGGGGGTACACTGTTGCAGGGTGCATCTCTGGCTGAAGTCTCCTCACCCCTAAAAGTCCGAGTTTCTCAGTGTGCCCTGCTCTGTCCTCGTGGAGAGGAGTGTCACCTGCACGTGGCTGCAGAGCAGAGATCTGCTGCAGTGCTGCGTTATCTCTGAAACTGGGAAGATGCAGGTGCCACCTATTCTTCCATTTTTCTCTTTCCCCCAAAAAGCACTGGTAAGCAAAGAGAGGGGAGGAGAAGCACAAAGAGGTCTTGAGAGCACCTCTGTGGTGTGTGAGCTTCCTTGGCTGTCCCAGCCACTGGACTGTGCCCCAGGAAGGGAAGAAACAGCACCAGAGTGCGCAGGGGCTCCTGTGCCTTCGTCTTGCCCACACTAAGGGAGTTCAACGTCGAGAGCTGGCTTTGAGGCTCTGACAATGCTGCTGTAGCTGCCGTGTCGTGGCAGGGAAGGGGATGTTCATACATTTACTGAAATCTGGCTTCCTCTGCTTAGCTCCCACAAGAGGAGAAAGAGTAGAGAGATCAGCTTCCCCTCCTCTTCCTTCCCTCTGCCCTCACCCAAGGCTCAAGAGGAACATTGCCTTCTCCCTTCCTTTGAGAAGTGCTGGCAAGCACAGACTGTTACAGTCCACCTTGGCATCAGAAGCGGTCAGCTGCTTCCCTGCTCCTGCTTGCTTGTTGGCATGTGGCAGAGGCCATGAGAGAAAGGGGAGCGGTGCTATCTATGCTCCTGGAGTGAAGCACGGCGAGCATCGTGTGCCTGCAGCTCCAGCCCAGCCCGCAGGCATTTGTCTGCTCTTTAGTTAGCAGGTAGAACATTACAAGAGACTTCGCAAATCCCCCTGGTATCCAGCAGGCCTGGAAGATGCGATTTAAGGCTGTAAGAAATGAGTTCGCTAGCCTTTATGGAAGTGCCCTGCTAGCATTCACGTGGTAATGTTTTCTTTGAAACACAAGGGTGCTTTGCAAAGGCTGCCAATGCTGCTGTTAATAATGACAGGAAAAATATTTTTAAGCTGCTACGTCTCTCTCAGATTGGTATTCTGTTTGTCAGAAATAGACAACAGTCCACCCACAGCAGAAAAGGGCTGGCTATCTTTTTGGCATTTCTTCTCCTCCTGTACGGTCTCTAAAAGGGTGCCTGTAGAGGGGCTTCCTATCTGTTGCTCCTCCTTCCCAAACCCCCCTACAGAGAGGACGCTACAGCAATCATCTTTTGTCCACAGAAATGTTGGACTGAGTCAAAGGTTGTTATAAGTGATACAGCAAAACACACTGTTGTACCTGCGCAGGGAGTGCTCTTTTCATTTAAAGGCAGTTGCAGCAACAGCAGAGATGTTTGTGGCTAGAGTTTCTGTTTTTTTTGTTTGTTTGTTTTGTTTTGTTTTGTTTTGTTTTGTTTTTGCTTTCCGAGCATTCGCCTTCTCCCCTTTTGGTTGTTTGCCTTCAAGTTGTGACATGAGATCAGGGGAGCTTAAGAGCTTAAATGACTTCTTAGTGTACCATCATTTCAAGATGAATAAACGTTCATGAAGACAGCCTGAGGGAAGGGAATTGATGTACTACTTGAATGCCCCGACTTTATAATTCATAGGAAACTGTCTCAGCAGGAGCATGCCCAGTGCTGAAAACTTTGCCTTAGGGTTTGGATGGATCAAGCAGTAATAAGTCTCCATGGCTGATTGAGGGGGAGGAAGAGGAGAAAACAATTTAAAAGTAGCGAAAGAAGATACTCCTGACCATTGCTGTAGCCAAGTTTTTGCTCCCATGGTCTGTGGAACCACCACATGATGAGCTGGAGGACTGAGCCCGCTCTCGGTTCCCTCCCTTGCAGCTGCACACAGAATTGCAACCCCGGTTTGGGAACAACTGGCTGAAGGCAAGGCAGCTGGCTGCTTTGCTCAGCTGTGTTTTGAGATGAGCAATTTTCTGTTAAGGTCAGCGAATGTTTGATGGAATAGGGAGTTCAGAGCACCGTCCCTAGAGAGGTGGAGAAATCCACAATGAGAAAATAGGGATAAGACCATGCATTCTCTCTAAAATTGGTTGCATGATCTATTTCAATTTGAATATATTTGTGCTTAATGTGTTTTTCCCAGCAAGATACAGGAAGAAGGCTTTACTCCAAGATGAATTCACAGTTTGCAGAAGCTCGCATAATATTTCCATTTAGACAGTACTGTCAGGCAGTCATTTTAATGAGTGCTGAAAACCCTAAACCAACTGTAGTCTAATCCTACTGCTTGTTCCTATTTCTGTGTTGACACTCCTGGCACCTCCCAGGCATTTGTGTTCTGCAACCAAACAGCCGCACGTTGGAAGTGAACATCTTTGCCCAAGCTGTCTGCTATTTAATATTGCTTGCCGGTAACTACTGTTCTCAGAAGTTCTGGACGGCAAGGTTTCAAATGCTGAACCGTGCACCAAAATAAAACCAAGCTCCAGATAGCTTGTTTTTCCTTATATTAACTATTGTGTTCACCACACTTTTTTTAAGATCATTTTTTGCAAATTTTATTTTGGAATGCAGTTTTGAGCTACCTAGTGAGAGGGGTGGGGGAAGCAATCTCTGCTTTCACAGCTGGGCTTCCCAACGTGTGTCTTGTTTGTCAGTAAGCATCCCTTATTCCTCCTAAGCATGAGGAAAAGCCCTAAAAACATCTTTGAACGTCTTCCTGGTTTTTCTCCTTGAATTAGTTGCTGTCACATTTCTATCAGACACATTTCTGCTGCTGTGCTAGAAGCAGGAAGCTTTGCTTGCAGTTCAGGTAGAGGCCAGCTACATGCATTTTTGATGGTTGTGACAGCCCTGTTATTAACGCCTGAGGGCATGAGACCTAGTGGTCAGGCTATAGATAGCCTATGGGTCTGATACCTGCTAATCTCATTAACCGTTGGACTTAGCTTGACGTATACTCTCCTAAGTTTATAGTGATATATTATTGAAGAAAGAACAAAACCACAGGGTAGATGATAAAAAGTTATGGCAGAGCATTTTCACTCTGATCTCAAACTCTCTGCTGAGAATGGAGTATTTGGATGTAATGTAGTGCCACTGGCATCATTTCTATTGCACTATTAGGCAAATGTGAGAAGTACTTGATCAGTGCTGAAGAATTTCAGTTTTCCGCCTCTCCTTAGGCTTACTCTGTGCCATATCTGCCTTTTCTGAGTAACCTTGCTTGTATACATTTTATGCATGTAAACACACAGGTAGTAGTAATATGTTTCTAGATTTTGGGCTATAAATGAACGTTTGGCTCTGCTCCCAAAATACACACAAGCTTTGGTATTATCTTAATACCAGGGCTAACTCATTCCTGGCAGGTGCTGTTTAATGGTACATAGAAATTAAAGGGGTTTTCTGTGCTCGGTTTTTGTATGACATTAACTGTATCACTTTAGAGCTGTGTATAATTAAACTGGTGCAACCTCTAAATTATTTTGAAGGAGCTACAGCTTCAAAGGGTAGTGAATGTTCTAAAAAATTAAGGAAATAAACTGTAGTAATGTAGCTATTGCCCACGCAAAATGGTGGAGCTAATCTAGGCGACTAACATTTAAACTCCAAAACTCTGTATAGCTCCACCTTACTTGGTTACTTTTGTTGGTCTGCTGTTCTAAAACTTTCCTGCTGCTTATATGCACAGATTCATCTCTCCACAGCATGACAAGGAATATGTTATGAAATTGATAAAATCCATAGAGACAACTTTCTCATCTAGCAGCTGATAATGTAAATAGTCATGCTAAGGACAAGAGACCAGTAAATTTAATTTCACTAAAAAAATTGTCAACAACGAAAGCAATTTTTTGCCTTTTTTGCTATTCTCTACCTCATTTCTCCTCCCCACACCAGATATGACCAGGTAGATGTCATGTGTTGAAACCTAAAAAAATTACATCAGTGGCTAAATTGAATTTATGTGGAGATACATTATTCAGAAGTTGGCATTGAGACAGATGGGAGTAGACGAGGTTAGATTGAAAACTGAGAACAATTAGAAGGAAGTAAGAATAAAAAATACTGATACCAAAAGGAAAAAAAAAAAAAAAAGCTCACACAAGATATCAGGTTAGCGATTAGTGGAAGAGTAAGAGGAAATTAGAAAAAACAAATTTACAGATGATGAGCTTTTGATGCGAGTTCAGCAGGCCACAGATAAGCAGTGATCAGACAAGTCTGAAAACAGACCCACGCTCCATCACAGGGGAGCCACTGTCAGACCTCTGTCATCAGGCAGCAGCTGTGCCTGGACAAATGACTGCTTGCTCTGCTTGGCAGCCAGCACTGTCCCTGGGAGCGTGCCATGTATATTAAGCTGCCTGAACTTCGGACAAGGGGGTGAGAGGCTTTTACAGGGGCTAATGTTAGCCTCAAAGGGGGGTTTTGACACATCTGCTGTTCTCGTTTCTCATTGCAAAGTATCTTGCAGATTATCAGAGGCGGCTGTTACAACCATATAAGAATAAGCTGGGGGGCATTCACAAAGACTGGCTTTAGCTTCAGGGTGCTTTTCTTCCTCAGCTTCTTGCAGAATCAAGAGAAAGCACTTCTTCTGGGGCAACCGAGTGCACCTACAATGAGCTCTTGTGGAGACATGCTGTAGAGGAATTTGCCACTCCCCACTGGCTGTGGAAAGATCCTAGGGCGAATAAGCTCCTTAGGATAACATCAGCCTTTGCAACTGTCCTCCTGTGCAGCCTGGTCTAAGAACCACGAGCAGCGCATCAGTCACTGACTGATTTTGGAGTCAGTCTTGTGATTTTCAAGGCTCACAATACTATGATCTCTCCACTGATTCTAAGCGCTCCGGGGCACTGTACAGGAACAGCAATCTGTAAGGGTTGCTATAATGCATATAAAGAACGCGCTGTAGGGCTGGCATATATTCAGAACGCAAGTAATGGTGATAAGACATTGTTCAGAGCGGAGCATGGTTTAATTGAAATGCTGATGAATGTTAAAACAGTGCTATAAACTAATAGCCACTTTATTGTCTGTTTGTATTCTCTCCCTATCTTATCTGCCTGTATATGGCTGCTGAAGCGGGCATACATCCCTACCAGAACAAAACCACGTAAAACACAACTCTTAATTGCCGTTTCTAATGTATTTCTTTGTGAAATTCTAATTGTGGGTCTCACAGTTAAATAATCAGAGATCTGAAAGAGAGTGTAAGAGTTTGTAGTAAGTGACTGTGAGTCAAGTGAGTGAAATACAAGCCTAGTCTCACTACGCATCTAGGCTCTGAGCCAAGGAGAGGGAATGTCTGGGTGTCTTCTCATTCATTTAGCATAATTTTCCTTCTGTTTCCTTAGCAGTTAATTAGCTGCCTTTTTTTTTTTTTTTTTATGGTAGCAGTGGGGGATAAGACAGTGAAGTCTTTCCTGTCTTGCCACGTGACCTCAGCCATAGTAGATCTTGGTAGTGCAAACCTGGCAGGCACCAGCATTAATCTGAAATGACCATCTTCTGTGCCTATACAAAAGACAAAACAAACAAAAAATGTAAACCTCTGTAGTTATACAAAAGCTAGATCAGTAGATGACATTGAAGAATCAGTCACTTAGACTTTATTATGTATTACGTCCTGCGTGGCTGTCTTCAAATAGTTTTGATGTCATCCAGTGAAGGGGTGTAGTATCATAAGGAAAATCTAATGCACAGGATCATTCCAGGTAATCGTGAAAAGCCTTTGTGGAAAGGGGAAGGGCAGTGGGAAAGACTCTAGAAGATACTGTAATGGAAAGCAAGCAGAAATGTAACTTGTTCCAATGAAAATGGGAAACACCAAAGAGAGGAATTGGTCACCGTGGGCTACTTAAGCAAGTAAAAGTAAAATATTAACCACACTAGGAAACTGAAAACTGGAGGGCCACCAAAATAGGCTTTTATATTCCAAGTTTAGTGCACACAAGAAAAATGGGGACAGCCAGAAAATACATTGAAAAAGGTGCCAAGAGGTTAAAGATAATATGAAGAGACTGTTGTAAGTCCTGAAGGCACAGTGCAGCAAAATGACTTTACCAAGAAAATACTAATGGTAATTAATTTGTAATAGGGAGATAAATTTTGGGACCAGTTCTTATTCCCACTAAAACTAATTGGACTTTTGCCATGAAGTTTATTGGGAAGGGGATTAAACTTTGAATAATGGCTTGGTTAAGAAATCATTGATGTAATTGTGAACTGCTGGGAAAAAGTAACTAAGAAATACATAATGAAATATCATCACTTGAACAAATACAGCTGAGGTGTCCCTTTGGGTATTTATAGAACTGATAGAACAGCTAGTTGTTAAAGTATCACAGGGAATTGAGGAGGTATTGGGAGACTAATGAAGTATCAGCATGTCACAGGCTTTAAAAATTGAATTAAGAGTAACTATGGAAACTATTGTTTTAAGAGCATGGTTCAAGATTGAAAGTAATAGTATAAATATGAAAGCAGGAGGAGAAAATTTATTCATATGGAAGCGAATAGTATAATGAGACCCAGATATGACACAGGTGTACTACAGTAAACTAAACCGTGCAAATTAGCAAGTTCCTCTGTCTTTTTTTTTTTTTTTAATGATGGTGACAGGTTAGTAGAGTACAGAGTAGCATTAAGATTTTTACAGAGGTATTTGATGCTCTGTTGCACAATTTCTTAAGGGAAATACAAAATCAAGTCAGCTTGGGCTAAAATTCATTTAAAGGTATCACAAGCTGGCCACTGAACTGTAGACAGAAATTAAATCTGAATAGCAGTCAGCATTCATGGGGATATGCATGAGGATATGTACTCAGTAGTATCCTTTAAAGGTCAAGATATGGTCCAGTATGTGGAGGATGAAGCACTAATTAAATGTGAAAATGATACTGAAGTAAGGAGAATGATTAACAGCACAGAGGAGAGAGGGAATATAAACGGTTCTAGTTGTTCTCTAGAGATACCACAGATCTAATAAAGTGAGGCTAAACTTAAAGAAAAGCAAATAAATAAATGATAATGGCAATCATTAACAGTACTTTGTGCCCATTAGGCAACAAATAAATTTTATGAAGCCACAAATACATTATAGTCGTCTGTGATGAATTTGTCTTTCTTAAATGCTTATTTGGGCTTTACAAAGCAGATCAGAAAACTGAAATTCAGAAAGCAGAAGTATAAATAGCATTAATAAAATAATAATTTGCTTGATATCTTTTCATTAATATGAGAGGAACATTTCCTTTTAACTGCTTACAATGCTCAGAGTAAGTTGGAAGTTGCATACCCAGATGGTACAGTTGGAGAGCTCCAAATTTTGAAGTGTTTATTATGAGTGGGGATGAGGAATGAGGGATGAAAGGGTAGATACCAGAGCATTTCCTTGACGGTGCTGGGTCAGACCAAAGAGCTACCAAGCACAGCTTCCTGTCTTCAGCAATGGTTGTAAATGGTTGTTTAGAGAAGAGCAAGACAAGCACATATACTTCTCTTCAGTAACTCTTCCCCAGACTCTAATCGTTTCCAGCTAAGGGACCCTGAATCACTTGTGCATTTAGTAACTCTGAAGGATTTCTTTCCCCTGAACTTTTCTAGCCTCTCCTTGATCCAGTGCAAACTTTTAGCATTGACACTCTCCCTTGGCAAAAAGCTCTACAAGTGTAATAAGCATTGTGTGAAGTATCACCTCCTCCTCCTCTTTGTTTTGAAGATGGTTGTTGTTAACTGCATTTGACACTCTCTAATATTTGTGCTGGGAGACTTGAAAAGCAGTCACACTTTGTTGCCTTGTCTGTGCTCCGCATGCTTTTGTGACTCTCTTTCTGTGTTGCCTCTTTCTCACACTGACTGGCTTTTTACCTGAGTGAGTAGCAGACTAGTTTTACAGATGCCATTCCATGCCATGTTATACAAAAAACTAGATTTGTGAGTGGATCCCTGGCACCAGAATTCAAAAGATTACTTCAGAATTGTATCTTTGGTGTTTTATAGTATGCTTTTTGGCCTTGCAAGAAAAGCCTGAATGCATAAACTGAATGCAATTACTGCAGTGGAGCCTTCCAAACAGAGAAGGAGAGGCATTTTGAGATGTATGAGCTATTGTATATAAACCACTGGACAGTTCCCACAAGTCGTGAGGGCTTCCCAGCATCACAAGCAAGACGAGAGCAGAAACCAACCGACAGGACCCCTTTCTGAGAGAGCCGCAGCCTGGCCACAGGACTTAGTGCCAGGGTGCCTGTCTGCAGCAGTGACCCCAGTGGAGGGGGGAGAGTGTGAAAGACTCACTCGGGATTTAAGACGCAAACACTGCTGCTCTGCCTTGGATTTTCCCAGAGAAAAAAGGGGGATCCGTGCCATCACCCTTTCTGTCTGAGCATTTGAGGAGGCTCTTGCTAAGCTATCTGAGAAAAAGCAGAGAGGTTCCCAGCGAGATACCGTGCCTGGTGTGCCAAACTGTCATACATCAATGTCTTTCTCAGTGTAGAAAAGGAAGCTGTGTCACACTGCGCATTAACTCTACACAGTTGCGGCTTTCACTAAAGGGTCTTAAATCTTTTTTTGTCTTCCTGTCACTACTGTGTGGACTTTACTTCAGTCCTATGGTATTCCAAGAATATCTTGCACACAATCATTTGCAAGTATATGCCTTTGCATGCTGAAACACTGGGATGTCCACTAAAGACAAAGAATGACCATGAAATTGCAAAGTGTTTTTCCATGAGTCTTCAGGAGTTATTTGCTAAGTTTAGTCTTGGTCTTATTAGGAATGACCCAAAATGCTGGATACTATTTTTGACCCTTCCGTGCTTCTGACCTTTAATGTTTTGCTCTTCTCAGAAGTGACATTAATAGAAAAAAGGGCTGCCTTTTTTTGCTCCCTTGTTTTGCTTTACTGAAAACCATGTCTGTAGCCTTTCTGCCTTCTGTTTCCACAGTCCATTGAGCAATAACACAAGTCTTTTTTATTTCCAAGTGGGAAGAAATGTCTGAAACTCTGAGTCTTGCGGAAGTCTGAGAAAGGTTTCTTTTTTAACTCACAAATGAAAACCTGCTAGTGTGAACTGAAAAAGTGTTTTCAAATAAGGACAATGCTGTTTCCTTACTGCTCCGTGCTGTACTCTGCTGCTACGAAGCACTTTTACCAAGATGGAGTGCTAAGATAACAGAGGCAGGACTGAAGTTTGTGATGGCGCGGTTTTGTTTGTGGGGAGGAGAGCACCTTTTCCTCTTGTGTTTATGGCTTGAATAAGGTCATGGCTTGCAGGAAAGAAGCTTCCCAGTGGGAAGCCTCTCTGCCTGTCTGCTGTACATGGTAGCCCTGCTGCAAGACCTTTGTGCCCTGCCTGGGGCTGTGAATGCCAGGCGAACGCAGGAGAGCTGAGGCTGTTGAACCTGGCCAGGCAAGAGGTGCATGCCACAGCCCATGTTTGCTGGTACTGCTAATGTGTTAGAAAATGCTGCTTCTCTCTGCTTGCACAAGGTTGCCGTAATAACAGATACACCCATGTTGAACTACAGAAACTGGTAATACCCTTCTTATCTAATGTTGAAAGTGCTGGAGGTTGGTGTTGTGGCAGATTTTTTGCAAGCTTTTGCAGTTCTAGACACATGCCACTTCGTTGTCTCTAATATTCTGCTGCCATTGGCAGGCTTCCCATTACATAATGTTGACCCATATTTGTGATTTGTGACATTTTTTGCTAAACACTGTCAGGGATAATCCACCTCAGAATAAACTTTCTGATTATAGGCTGAGGCTCTGTCATCCTTTAGCACAAATGTAATTTGTGCCTCAGATAATGCTATTCCTTGTTCAGGAGACAAGCTGAGTATACAGTTCTCTCAGATAAGAGGAACACTAGGATAGTGCTGTGTGCTTCGAGACTGAAATACCTAGGGCATCACGGAGTGACTCCAGTACAGTAAATGGAATGAAATCTGGGAGTAATTTGAGCTTTACAGAGTGTTTATGCCTAGCCCAGGTGATGGGAATAGCTATCGGCTGAAGGAAGCATGTCTGAAGAGTGACTCTGCAAAAAGCTGTCACAGGCAGGTCTAGCTTGTTTCATGCTTCGGAAGGGCAGAGCTGTGGAATAGGTTTCTCTGTGGCACCGTTCCACAGGAGTCTGGCAGTATTTGTACACTAACTAGTCTTTTCTTCAAAAAAAGTGTGATGGTTTGGGGAGATAAATAGATGCAGTTCAGCCAGAAGTTATTACTAAAAGGCAGCTGAGAAATGAGAGGCCTTGGAGGACTGGGAACACCCCCAAGACTGTCTGCTTTCAAATATCTATGCAAAATCCATCAGTCCTTAAAATCCCAATCTCACTAGCTCAAAATAAAAAGTAGAGGAGAGAATGATGTATTAAATAGAGGCAGCGAGAATAAAATTGGAATTCTCTCAGTATTAAACAACACCATCTGCCTCAAATGGACTTTATGTAATGTTGTAGCAAATAAGTTACATGGTTGTTGTGAGCTGCTGAGAAGTCGGCCACGGTTGTGGAAAGGAACGAACGTGGAGCATAAGGCTGAGAGACTAAACACAGCGTCTTCAAAGAAAGAAATTACCCAGCCTTATGTAGGAGATGACGGTGTGCTAAGAACAGTCGCAATATGAGTAGGAAGGGTTTGCTTCTATGCAGGGAATGAATGGTTGTCAGAGCCAAAATTAAAACCTGATGAATGCAGTCTCACCCACTTTCATTTCTTCCCTCTCAGATTCTACATTTGTCCTCGTTCTGTCTGTGTGTTCATTCATATATTCCTCTCCCTCCCCACCTCCCTGTTGACTCACACTCTCCCACCCTGTCTGTTATTGCTTCCTTTTCATTTTCTCTTCCTTTAGGTTTCCTTCCCACTCACTCCATTTTTCCTCTGTCTGACCCTTCTTCACACGTTTTCATTTGAGGTGAAAAAAACAGCAGAGGCAGAGGAGCAGAAAATAGAAGGTGAGCGAGAGAGGGAGAGAGCAGGGAGGAGATGGAGCAGGAAGGGTGCTCAGCATTGTGCTTTCTTCCTGCGCTGCACCACGGCCCTTTGAAGGTGCTGTGGAAGTCAGGGCTCCTCAAATCTGTTCCCTTCTCCCAGACAGCAGCTCTTGGCAATGGCTTTGTGAAAGATAATGCCAGAGCTCATTTCCTCAGCTTAGTGTCCCTAGAAACCATCATAAAGAACAGGATGATCCCAAAGTCCAGTGGAAAGCCACCTGAGTGACAAACATTTGACTGCATGGAGCTTGGGACCGCATCAGATCAGGGAGCACACACTGGGGGAGGCTGGGGAGACTGCTGGGGCTCCACTGGCGGACGGGAGCTTTAGGGGTACTTGAGGCTTGCCAGCTGGCGGTACCGGCCCGGAGACATCACTGCCACAAGGTTGTCAGGGACCTGTGCAGGGTAATTTATCAGTGGCCAAATGGGGCCAATTTCGGTTTTGTGAAACAAAAAGGTGAGCAGAGAGGTGCCAGGAACACTTATGCTGTGAGGTAGGAAATGGACTGAAACTGGTTTATCTGGAGGCAGGCAATCTCATCCGACCACGAGTACCCTGATCCCAAATTTGATCTGGGAAAAACTGGGAAAGCGCGCTGTGCTTCTGCAGCTCCAAGCCCAGGAGTTTGCCCTTCATCTCCACCGTGGCCCTGCGGTGAGGGGGCTGAGCTCCACACCAAGGGTGCGGTGCTGTGAGCGTTTTAGTTTCTTCTTCTGTTGCTCTCGAATTAAACGTGCTCCCTTGCCAGCCCAGTTCTTGTGCCTGACGCTGTTAGCTGGGGTGGGATTCCTGTCCCCGGTGAGAAAGAACCGTGCTTCTCACAGAAGGCTGGCGCTGGTGCACCGGGGTTACTCGTCCTTCGCGCCGAGTGAAGGCGCGCCGGGAAGGTGGCCGCAAGTGGCAGTTCTCGCCCCCGGCCCTGCCACCCCCGACCTTCTCCCCGTGCTGCGGCCGTCTAGCCACGGGCAGTATTTCCTCCCTCAGATCCGTGACGGGAGGCTCGAGGGGAGCTCCCGCGGCAGGCGCAGCGCTCTGGGCTCCTCCGCAAGGGCAGCGCGCCCCACAGCGCGGCCCGAGGGCGAGCAGCGGCAGGTGCCGGGCCGCAGAGGGGCGGCGGCGGCGCTGGGCTCCCCGGGGGGCGCCTCAGCCGCTGCCCGCGGGGCGCCTCAGCCGCTCGCGCGCCGCCGGCCGTTAGTAACGGTCGCGCCGTGAGGGGCCGGCGCGTGCCCGCGGCGGGGGGGGCGCGGGTGCGGCGGCGCGGCCGTTACATAAGGGCGGGGGGGGAGCGGGCGAGCCGCCGCGGCGTCTCGGCGCGGCCCCTTTAAACGCGGCCGCCCCCTCCCCGCTCGCTGCGGTGACGGCCCCGCTCCGCGCTCCCTCCCCGCCCGCCCGCCCCGCCCGGCGCCCAGGCACAGCAGGGAGCGGCGAGGGGCGCGATGGAGGCTCCGCGCCTGGCGCCCACCATGAGCAGCCCCGGCAGCCCCTGCGAGGAGGTGCTCAAGAACCTGAGCCTGGAGGCCATCCAGCTCTGCGAGAGGGACGGTAAGGCCGCGCCGCGCGGCCCTTTGTCCGCCGCCGCCCCGCCGCCAGCGAGAACAAAAGGGACGGGGCGGGCGGGTCAGCACCGCGGACAGCACCGGGCGGCGGGGCCGCGGGGGGCGGCGGAGCGCAGCGCTCCGGGGGCAGACCGCGGGGAGAAGCCCGGGCTGCCAGCCGGGAGAGAGCCACCGGTGGCGTGCCGATACCCGACCGTGCCCATCCTCTCGTCCGAGTGTCTGCTTGGCAAAAATAACTTCTCGTTTTGATGGATGTAGCGTGCTTTGAGCGTACGGTGTGTGTTAGCAGGTGCACGTACTGGGCGACGGCAATCCCGTACGGGTGAATGACACACAGTGGCATTAATTCAACTATTTCCTTGCTGTGGGTGGATTGTCAGAGCCTGTCATAGGTAGCGTATACAGGAACAGGCAGACAGCTTCCTCAGCCTTTTTTTTTTTTTTTTTTACAAATTAGTTCTGATGAAATACTTCGCTCCTTTGACCAAGACAGACTAAACCTTTTAAACAATGAAATTCTGTAAGCTCTGTGTTTTTCTTGAAAAAATCAATTAATTGCTAATGCACTGAAAAGTCTTTTCAGTAATCATTTTTGCAGTGGCATTGGCAATTCTTTGATTTTTTTTTTGATGTTTGATCTAAGGTAGAATATCCACTTCCGTCCTCTCAAGCCTAATGCACTACTTAGAAAAAATGAACTACATATGTAGTAGTAGAGGCTGGGCTTGCTTTGTTAAAACACTATTTCACGTTTGTTTCTTTTTATTGATGCTGGCGAGAAGTGAAAATGGAAAAATTATGCAATCCCTAATATTTGTCTGCCCCAGGCAGTTGTAGTGAAGTACTCCATGTTAATCATCTCAGACACTATTTGGTTCAACATTCTGTAGTTAAACATGCATGATTTCTGTGAAACAGAGTCATAGAGACCGGCAAATGGAAAAAATAGTGCTTTTTATTTTTCATTTTAATTCCTGTTTGAGTGGGGTTCACAATAAAACAACAGCTTCCCTGTAGATCTGACTTGACAAACCAATCTCCATCAAGCAAGCCCGTATCATACGGGGTCATTCCTTCCTATCATATGTGGTCGAATTTCTGACAGGGGCACCTACATCGGGCATACAAAATATGCAACTCAGTACCTTACTTGGCACAAGATCACACTGGAGCATACTTCAGTATTTCCTACAGGTGGCACTTATGTATCAAAAAGCTTGTTTAAATGGGATCATAAAAACAAGCAAGCAAAGATTTGGGTGTTAATCTTTCTAGGTAAGCATGCAAATGCATGTGCAACACATTTATATCCCCAACTGTGTGCATGGGTTTAGTTAGTGCATTTATATTATAAATACTTACGATTTATTTTAGTGTATCTTAGCTGTGAAAGACTGAGCTGTCAGGATGGTATGCTGGTATCACTGAGGTCAAAGTTTTGCAATAAACATAAATATGTGTTACCTGTCGTGAATTAAGCTAGATTTTAATCTTTTGAAAATGTCCTTTATCCCTAAACAATAGCAGCCATGAAGACAGCCAACGAAATGGTAGCACAGCAAATTCAACCATGATATAAATTCTGCTGCACTCTTAATTTGGAATTGCAGGCAATGTTGCAGTAAAACTGTAAGCAATAATGAAATATTTACACAGATAACAAAATATTTTTCTTGTATTTTTAAGATGAGGGAATTGATATTGAAACATTTTGTATTCAGAAAACTGGGTTATACCTTCTGTGGTAGAATATACAGGAGCCAGAAATCCAGGAATCGGAGTGAGCAATTAATAATATCACAATCCATATCTTTTTAGTTTTTTTTTCCTGTTTGTTTCAGGTTTTTTACAGATATCACCACCTCTCTTAATGAATCAGACCATTTAGAAAACTTAAAAATTTCAGGCAAAATAAAAGAAATGTATGCATTTTGGAGATCTTTAAATAAAAACACCTAGTAAGATTTGGTTTAAAGTGAATGCAAAATTATAAAGCCAATTATCAGCTCTTATTTTCAGCATTCTTTGTTATTTATGAATATATCTTGCATTTTTTTCTTATTTTAGTTGTGTCTACTAGCACAGATTTGTATTAGTCTGTTGCACAGGGCAACATTTAGTTCCTTAGAACTCTAATGAACTGACTTTGCAGAAAAAAAGCACATCATTTGTTGCTTTCCTTTGCCGTATCTGAATGTTGCAGCCATATTTTTGTGAACTTAGGCAGGGAAAGAATGTTTGAGCTGTGTTTAAAATTCTGGTGACCATTTTGCGAAATTTGTATTGACCCTACCTGGGTATTAACCTTTAGTAGATAGATGGCCTTTGCGTCATGAACAGGCCAATTCTGTGAATGTATATATAACTTCCGAAATTTTGAAAAAACTCTCCTTTTCAGAGACTTGGTAGAAAGAACAGTGACAGATTTTAGGAGCTGAATTTCCTTCGTTGTTCAGGGCTCCCCCTACAGATGCCTGCACTTGGGCTGCTGGAGTCCTGCCAGCGGGAGAGCAGCGACGCTGTCATCTGCTTTCTGTGCTCCCGCAGTTGGCACAGGCAGCTGGGGAGAGAAAGGCACCTATCCAAATGCAAAAAGGAGAAAAGCAGAGCAGCAAATCTTCAACGAAGATGTTGGAACTTGGGAGTATTGGACTGGGAGAGGAGCGAGAGGATTGGCCCAGAAGGCACACGGGCATGGAGCTAGTAGAGACAGGCTGCGGCTGGTTGAGGGCGAAAGAACAGAAGAAACTTAAAAGGTGGAGATGTTTATGAGGATTAAATTGCATGTGAAAATGGGTGGGAAGAATGACCTCGAATGAGAATGGGAAAAGAAGATGAAGTAGCAAGGGAGGAAATCCAGATTTGGATGGGGTACCCAGAGAAGAAAAGTTGGGAAAATAAGAGGAGGAGGTGTTCACCCAGATTAGATGAGTTGGGTGAATGAGGATGGAATTAGAATTGGGAGCCTGTGAAGAAGAGAAAACCTGGAGACCTGTCTGCAAAGAAGAGACGGAAAGTATGACAATGTGGGTGGGGGAACGGGGCAGTTTGGACCACAGAGATTAGGGGTAAATTAATGTAACTGAGACTTGCTGAGCAAAGAGGCTGGGACCAAAATGACAGCCTTAGGAATGAAGAACAGGACTTCTGGAGGGTGGCTGGGCAGTGGAAGAAGGGGCAGGACAGGAACAAGCTCAAGGAAGAGGACAGAAGTAGCTATCTTTTGGTGGTAGGCAGACAAAGGTCAGTGTGTATGAGTACATGCAACGTTCCATAGCCAGATGCCATCTCCTTGTTTATTTACCGGCAAAGATATCTAAAATCCCCTGGCAAAGCATGACATCCTTTTTCAGTGCTTATCCATTTGAAGGATGGCAGTTTGGTATGGCTGACAGCAGGCTGTTTAGTTCAGGTGGTACTATGCAGGTGGCTGTTAACTGTGCACCTAAATGTTCCAACGCTGCTGGTTACCTATGTGAGGATTGATACGAAGCTACAAGTAGAATTTCATCTTTTGTTCAGGTGCTGTTTTGTAAGACCTAAGAAATGGCAGACATAATGGGTTGTTAGGGTTACCAAGTTAAGCTCTTAAAGCTAGGAAATGGTAAAGTACAGTCCTCTATGCAGAACTGGCATGGTGCTAGGACATTGAAGGTTGTGTCGTGAATACTGGGGATGTTGAGTGGTCGTGTTGGAAGCAAAGTACGGGAAGAAATAATGGAGAAAAAAAATTTTGTCTGACCTGCATGAAGCTGAGCAAGAGCTACCTACTTTTCACAGTGATTTGTTACTCGTGTTCCTCCTTTTCTGGGTGCTTGATTCTGGAACCGTGCTATCAGGATTTCAAGGGTACTGAGAGTCATCATTTGCAGGTAATGTCAGTGAGAGTGAGACTTTGAACGTACAGAAAGCACGGTGCTAAATGCTTGGGGGGTGGGGAGAGATATTAATGATGTTAAATAGGCACTGAAAGTAACTTTTTTTTAATTTCTCTATGCCTCACTTTTCTATGTGTAAAATGGAAGTAATATTATTTCCTTCCCTCACAGAGATGTTTTCAAAATAAACTAATGAATGTTTGTTAAGCAGCCAGGCACCATAGTAGCCTGGAAAACCCATGAGGTACTTGGAAAAGCCCATGATTAAATTCATAATTTTGTCTTCAGAGCAGAATCTGAATAATGTGTAATAAATAAGTCCTGGGACTACACACTGAACAATAGTGAATAGCTGTTAAAAGAAAAATAGTTCATTATGTACGCACTATTCAATATGTTGAATGAGTCAGAATTTGTGTAGAAAAATAGTATGTAATCATGCAATTAAAGACTATATCATAATTTGAACATACAAAGGGGACAATTTAAGGTTATTCAAGTATGCTTCATTCTGATGTTTCTAACTATTGATGGTTTAAACTATACAGTCTTACTAACCTGTTTTTAAAGTGTTTTGTTTTGTTTTGTTTTTTCTGTGTGTTCATAATATATGAAGATAGTATTTGGGTGTCAGGATCACAACTGGAATCGGGGTCTTAGCCAGCTTCAGTTACGTAAATCAATTCAATCACCATCCAAACACTTGACACCATCAAAATTGTTTAGTCTAAAAAGCCTTTATATAGGTATTACATCATACAAGCTAAGATGGCATTTCTGTCTTGTATAAACAACTTGTATCTCTGGCTTTCCATGCTATTTGAGGTTGTCTCATGTTTTCTTATTTATTTCAGAAGTTTATTGTCATGTTGGGTTTATCAGGGCATTCTGCAACACATTTCTGGAATTTGTAGATGAGAGGAGTTTCCTTGGCCATATCATGTACATATTTGTCTTTTGAACAGGAGGGATAGAGTGGCATCATCCAGGCTCTGAAGCCATTCTTCAAATCCCTTTCATGGCATTACGGAGCAGTGTCACTGCTATTTTGGAAATATTGTCCTGTAAGTCAGAGAGACAGGAAAAAAATGAATTTCTAGGTGGACTCCTACACGAAGAACAACTGAGAGATACAAGTTTGGAAGTAATACTCAGTGTCCTGAATGAGACTTGCATAGTTTGTTGTTATTGTGTTTTGTTTTGTTAATAATGAGTTCTGAGCATAATAGATAATCCTTATGTTAAGACCTAGTATAACAGAGACGCCTGTGTGATATTCAGATATCACACAAAGTTCAGAGGTTATTGTCATTTCTCTTTCTCTCCCTAACTGCAAGTCTGTAGATTTAAACACATGCTCTTCAACTGCAAACTGCATCACTTTTCTAGAATTTGAATGATAGGGACAACTGATTAATGCATTTTTTTTTCCATAAAATTTCATCTTAGTTGGCAGAACTTCAAATTAGCAAAGTTAGGGGTTATTTTTTTTGTGACAAGCAATAATGCTATTGTCAGGTAGGAGCCAGAATCTTGCATATGGCTTCAAAAGTTCTCTTGTTGCAAATAGAAGTACTTATTATCATTTCAGCTTGACATTTTTGCCAGAGGCACAAATTTCCACATGTAACATTCCTTACTGTTAGGACACAGAAGTATATTAAAAGGGTCCAAGCAACTATTTGAAGTCTTCATAAATGATGTTTAGAATTGTGGAAGAGAAGAAGAATAATGGTTTGCTTATGTCTTTCACTTCATCTCACTGATGCAAATATTTTACACTCTTGTTTTGTATGGTAAGCAGTGATGCCATTAATAACTAGCGAGACTTTGCTGAAAAATAACTTTTCAACATTCTTGTGTCAAGAAATGCAATTATTTCCATCCTTCCTTAATATTCTTTATTTTTAGGGTCATTTTCCTTCCTTCTTCCTCCCTCCTCTTCTCCTTTTAGAGTGTTATGCAATCTGTTTAATAGATTATTAACTGTTTGATCTGTCAACAACCAAGCTACATATGATTAGCTATTTAAGTCGTCTGCCGTTTTATTTGTGCCCCTAGCTGACTCAGTTATTGCTCACTGAAACTTTCCTAGATCTGCTGTAAATCATCTTAAATGCTTGATGTGTAATTATGCCAGACTCACATACAGAAACACTGTTCTCTCTCAGTGCTATAAGCTGATATTGCTAGGTTGAAACTCAAGTGTATGATGAGTTTTTTGTAGTTAATTTTCACTGTTTTAAATTAGGGTATTTTAAACATTACTGCCTCCTATGTATGTCCCTTCTTTTGTGGCTTTTGTTCTTCCAGATTATAATTTCCAAATGCATTTTTATTTATTCTGTAGCAGAATCCATTTTATCACTTTCTGTCTACGTTTCTAAGCCACACCGTGTTTGCAGCTCCTATTTTGATGTTGTCTGCAATAAAGAAATGTGATGTCTCTTTCCAGAACGTTCGTGAAGATGCTTATTTAGCCTGGAAAAAAGCTGTGGGCTCTGTGGTAGTCCGTTAGGCACCTGAACTCCTTTCATGCTTTGCCGTGTGTCAGTCTCCTCTCTGCCAGCCGGTGTTCAGCCTTGCAGATCAAGTTCTTAGTAACTACCATGGCAGGAGGAATCATTTAGGGAAGAGAAATACTACTGTCTCCAGCATTTGAGAAGTAGGAATGTCAAGCCACCCCCTCACTTAAAATTTCACATAAACTGAAAATCTCAAAGACAAAAGCTGTTTTTCTTGAGTAAATGTTGTTAGTAACCTCTTCATCTGTTCAGCTTCTATCTTAAACTATATGTAGCAGTTTTCTTCTCAGCCTACTATGAGTCAAACTTCCCTGAGCTTGTTACTTACCTTACAGTTATGCCTGTATAACCTAGATCAGTCAGTGCTACAGGCCACTTCAGCTTTTACAGGACCCTTCCAGTGAGGTCCTTGGTCCCAGAAGTCATAGGTTCTAGAATGAGCAGAAGACTGTTTTGTCATGGGGGGGGGGGGGGGGGGGGGGGGGAAGGAGGAAGGGCTATATCACATTATTATGTAGAGATGTCTTGTATTTCCTCATTTATTTTTGAATTGGTTTCAGTCAGGCATCATTGTTTTAAATTGGCTCCAAAGACTTGCTGAAGCTTATCTTCCTGACCTTGTTTTTTCATTCTGGGACTTTTCTGCCTCATTAATTTTCCTTTTTTTCCCTCCATGATCTAGAAAGATCACCTTCTTTACTCATTCCCTGTAATTTGTTCTACCTCTTATTATTCATGGCTTCTGTAAAGCAGGTTTGGAGGCCCCAGCTTTTGGAATAGGGTAGGTTTCAGTTCTCTTTGTGCTGTTGAAGTAGTGTCAGCATCTTTACGCACGACTGAGGAGGTAATCTTTAAAAGTCCTTCCAGTCTGGGCTTGTTTTTCTTTGTCTGCTTTGTACAGTAGATACGTCTGCCATGCTGCCAGCATGCATGGCCTTTTGTGCTTTATGTAACCTGGAAAGCTATTTTTAATTCTGCCTGAACATGGCCCAGAATCATCCACTGTTTTCTTGTGTCTTGATAGCAGTTTTAAGCATATCACTTGAGGTACTTTTTCCAAGTCATAGAATCATAGCAGGGTTTGGGTTGGAAGAGACCTTAAAAGCTCATCCAGTTCCAGCCCCTGCCATGGGCAGGGACACCTCCCAACAGATTGGGTTGCCCAGGGCCCCATCCAGGCCTTGAACACCTCCAGGGATGGGGCACCCACAGATTCTCTGAGCAACCTGTTCCAGTGCCTCACCACCCTAAATATTTAGGAACATGTCTGAAAAAATTCTGCTGCCATTTTCAATCAATGATATATGTATAAAAATTTGTCATAGGAAAGTACTACAAACGAAATGCTTATGATATTGGAACGAAAGAAAGCTCTGCTCCAACATCACTTCCTGTGATTTCAACGCTGTTTTGTTATACAGCACAGCATCCTTTATGTGACCTTGAAAATGTTTCCTTCAGCACAGAAGGTTTGTTTAGAATTTGTTTTAGTGTTTGTAGCTGGATCAATTTTCACAGTGGTGTTTGTAGTTGAATCATTAATCAATTTTATTTTATTGTTTTCACAGTGTTCTTGTTTTATTTATGCTTGAATGAGTAAGCTGTTTTGCATGGATGTTTTCAAAAACAATGATTAGCTATAGTGTTTTCATAACCTAACAACAGTTTCTCTGAGCTTTGACAGTTCTAGCTGCTGCCAAAAAGGGGAAACCTTAAAACTAGTTTAGTGTTACTCTTTTATTCCTGCGGAATGAAAGGAAGTAACTGTTACCAGAGTTGCACTCTCAGTTCCACATACAGACCAGTATCTGGAGTTTATTTCTCCAATATTGTTAAGTCAGACACAGCTGGCAGCTCTAGGACGATAAGAACAGTCTGAGGAATTCCCATGTTGAGCTTTGTGTATGAATGTACTCTAGTTAGGAGAATTGTGCAGTTTGCAATTGTCAGAGGTATCCCGTGAGTTTAGTCCCTGAGCTTTTCCACTGACTTCAATAGGACTGTGTAAAAGTAAATTTAGATTCATAACTCAGCATCTTCACAATCTTACAACTATATTCTTCCTAACTTTGGGTGTGTGCATTCAGTCCTGACACATACAGACACGTATCTAATACAAACTTTATCTCTTCAAGTTTCGGTTTGTCTGGATTTCATCTTGCCTCTTTTAGGGCTAGAAGAAAAAACATTTTTAAAAGATTATTCTGTGGTGGATTTTTTTTTTCAGTTCTCTTTTGTGTGTACTTATGGTTGAAGACATATGGACTTCAAAATCAGCAGGGTGAAAAGATGTTTAAAAGCTCTTTCAATCTTGGCCAGCCATAAGTACAAGTATGCAAGCATCAGCAGAGTGATTCATGTTGTGTCTTCGGTCCTTTTAATCTCACGTATGTAAAGGGAAATTATACGCAAGTTTATATAAACTAAGGGATAAGAATAAGGATGAGTGTGTAGCAGATTGTATTTTAATGCTAATTGTAAGGTGCATCTGGTAACATAAAGTAAATATGCACTTACATTTTAATGATGGATGTTACGCTGGTAATTTTATGTTCAAGTTAGTGGTAAACATGGCTTTCAGAGTGGTAACATTTCTTATTATTTTCTGGATTTTAAACTCTAAATGTAATTTCCAGACACATCTCTAATTACAGGACGTGAAAACCCCTAGGCCTATCTGTTTTTGTGGTGGTTTTACTTGAGTGGGCGGCTGAGCTCCACCACAACCGCTCTCTCACTCCCCCTCCTCAAAGAGGAATGGGGAGAAAATACCATGAAAAGGGCTCAAGGGTTGAGATAAGGACGAGGAGATCACACAGTAATTATCATGACGGGCAAAACAGACTCAGCATAGGGAGAAAGTAAGATTTATTGCCTATCACTAACAAGCTAGAGAAGTGAGAAACAAAGGAAAGAAACCAAAAGCACCTTCCCCCCCAGCCACCCTCTTCCACTTCCTCCCCCCGAGCGGCGCAGGGGAACGGGGGAATGGGGGTTATGGTCAGTCTATAGCGCTTCTTCTCCGCCGCTCCTTCTCGGTCACTCTTGTCCCCTGTGCTGTGGGGTCCCTCTCATGGGATGCAGTTCCTGCCGAACTGATCCGGCGTGGGCTGCCCACAGGCAGCAGCTCTTCAAGAACTGCTCCAGACATGGGTCCATACCACGGGGTCCATCCCTCAGGAGCGAACTGCTCCAACCTGGATCCCCCACGGGCAGCAGCTCCTGCCAGGTCACCTGCTCCTGCGTGGTCTCCTCTCCACGGGCTACAGGTCCGGCCCGGAATCTGCTCCGGCAGGGGTCTTCCACAGGCCGCAGCCTCCGTCGGTGCAGGCCCACCTGCTCCACCGTGGTCTCCTCCATGGGCTGCAGGGTGGAACCCTGCTCCACCGTGGTACTCCATGGGCTGCAGGGGGACAGCCTGCTTCACCATGGTCCTCACCACAGGCTGCAGGGGACTTCTCCGGCGCCTGGAGCACCTCTCCCCCTCCTTCTTCACTGACCTTGGCGCCTGCAAGGCTGTTCCTCACTCCTCTCACTCTCCCAGCTGCTGTGTGGCTCAGCATTTTTTTTCCCCTGTCTTAAATATGCTCTCACAGGGGCACAAAACAACATCACTTATGGGCTCGGCTCTGGTCAGCAGTGGGGCCCTTACCTAACATGGGGCAGCTTCTAGATCCTTCTCACAGAAGCCACCCCTATGGTCCCCTGCTGCCAAAACCTTGCCACGTAAACCCACTACAGCTCAGTCAATCCATGACATCAAAATTTTGTCCTTCGCTTGTGGAACGTGCTGGAATTTTAGCCAGCGTCACGTGCTCTGTGGTGATACAGCTACCGCCTTACCCTTCATGAATGGACAAATTTGAGCAGTAGGACTTCACGCATACACTATTTCTTGGGATTGTCTGAGCTCTGCCCTTAAGTAGAGCTTACTTTTTTCTCCTAATTGGAGGCACCTGAAGCTCCAGGTACATTTCGTTGCTTCTTCTGTCTGTGAAGTGCTTTGTGCCGTGCTTTGGAACCTCAACCCATTGAATAAGTTGCATGTAGCTTCCTTACTTCCCTTCGTCACTTTGTTTAGGTAGGAACATGTCCAGTACTCTGTGCTTCCTCATAACTGTACAAGTGCAGGAAAGACAGAATCAGGACCTGTATGTGGAAACAAAATACTGATTCTCCTCCTCCTATTTTTATACATTCTTTAATGCTCAGCTGGTTTCTGAGTTGCTTCCTTGAGCAAACCATCAGCAAACTACCTAGGCTGTCTGGTGAGGCTGTCAGTGCTAATTCAAGTATGCGGAGCTTGAGATGAAAGCAGAAAGGCCAACAGAAAAGCAGAAAGCAGAAAGTGAACCTAAATCCTTCAGTATATCTTAGTACACTTGTTAAATTTAGCTCACGTGGTAGGGAGTGTGAATTGGAAAGTATTACTTAGGATGCCTTTGAATGTTCTAAATCTGAAACATGAAAAATGAATCTGAGTCTGAATTATTTTTAAGTAACATATCCAAGGGGACTTGATTGGCTTACCAAATTTGTAGTAAGTTGTACAGCTATTTCTCTGTAGGCACTAATTCCGTTTTGTCTTAGCATGGTCATGATTGATTCCATGTTATTATGATCCAATGACTATTTGATAGGCTGGGTGATAAGACCACAGAAGACTTCATTATGGAAACTATTTAAAGCATCCAGCTGAGCTGCGTTTTAAAAAAATAATAAAAATTCTGGAGCTATTGAGGACTATGGATTTCCAATGGATTTAAATCTGACGGTTTGGAGTTGTTATAGATTTCTTTTAACTTAATTACATCAGGACTTCAGTTTGAATTTTCTCGTTTTCATTTAGACATCAGGGAACCTATATGAGCTGTCTATTACAGATGCCATCAGGGTACGAAAATGATGAGCTGGAGTCAAGACTTCTAATAAGCCTGCACAGCCTGTACTCTATGCAGCTTCTCTCCTAGGGAAGGGTGAATTCTAACATGGTGAAAACACGGCTTAAAGCTTGCTTTTGACTACAGTATTCACAGCTATGTCATTTGTATATTCTAGTATCTGTGAAAAGGTTGAATCCATTGTAGCCCTGCCCTTGATGTGGAGTATTTAACAGCATCCTCTCTCATTTCTGCATGTCTGCCTACCTTAGTAACGGTGGTAGCAACCTAAATCGTCTATGACCTTCTCTCTGCTCTTGTCAGAGGTTCGAAAGTTAGTAACAGTGAACCAGTGGCAGACCCACATCCTATGTGGATGCAAAGACCTTGCCTATGTTTGGTTGTCCTAGGAAACCAACTAAAAGTGGAACAAAACAGACAAATACAGCCCCTGCCAAAAAAAGGCTCTTAAAACCCCTTCATTTGTCAGTGTCTTAAGAGAAGGTTGGAAACCTGCATAAAAATTACGTTAAAAAAATAGTACAAGAGTTAGTTATGAAGTAGAATGTCCTCGGCTATTGAGATTATGTAATACATTTCAAATCACAGTTAAAAAGCAGAAACTGGTGTAAAACAGAGCCAAATTCTGTTCCTTACAGGAGATCTGTGTGAGAGGTACGCAGCAATTACCAGTGTGTTGAAGTAAAGAAATGCTCATTCATGCTGCAGACTGCCAGTGTACCCAGTGAGTTACAAAAGCCCACTCATGCTGAGCACCCTGCATGCTCAAGAAAGCTTAGTAAAATTGTGTTCCTCAGCCTTGAGTTCTCTCTGCTGCCCTTCAAGCGATGAGTCTTGCCTTTCTCTGTGGGCTTCCCTTTGCTTGAAATAAAAGTGGGTCTTAAATGAAAATTCTTGTGCGATTAAGGCAGTTGTAGTTTTCAGACATGCTGACAGGTCAAATTAAAGCTCGCGTGAATACAAGGCTCCCTCTCCTTGCTAGATTTGAACTCACTTGACCTAACTTGAGATAGGTAACATTTTTAGTTTTTGATTAAGACACAGCTGCAGTAAATGGCACAAGTTGTTGCCAGTCAAATAAGAATGAGGTAGAACAAGTGTGAATGTGAGTTTCATAATATTCAACTAAAATTGAAGTTTGTTTGCCTCTCCATTTTGTTCAGTGTCATGTGAAAGTACAAATCATGTTCGAAAGGCTACTCATTTCTCTAATACACAGTTAATATTAACAGCAGTAGAAGATTAAGGGCAATGCTTTGCCTTCAGTTACACTGTTAGATGAAGAGCATTGGAGCAATTAGGTCAGTGACCTAGAGCAGAGTAACTTGGATAAGAGTCTGGCCCCAAGCAACTTGTCCAGGGCCATACAGTTGGTGCCTTCATCTGTTAGATCTGTTTTCTTTCATTGTTAGTCTTGGAGACATAGGCAATTTCACCATCTTGGAGGCAGCTGTACTTGTTTATTCATCAGGAGAGAGAAACCTCATGCCATAAGAAGCTCCAGATCACTTCCTGCTCCAAAATCTGTCCTTTAATAATCAACTGTTTGGGAGTCTGCATGCAGGAAAATGTCATTCTCTGTTTTCCAGCAACACAGTACTGAACTGCTGTAATACTGAGACAGCATCCTTCCAAAAATACACCACAAAATGGGTCTGAGTGCAGTCCAAAGTATGGTCGTACAGAATTTCATAAGGATGCATAGATATCTGACAACGCAGGCTTCTCCTGCTAAATGAACAAGTTACGTATGATAAATTGATCTGCCTCTGTAGTAGTGTTTCTGGTGTAGCAACTACCTCTCAAAATCTGAATTTCTTATAACTGTCCAGATGCAAATTCTAGTGCATATAAGTGGCTGTATAGTTCATTGTATTTTTTAGATGACATTTAAATTAAGCTAGAAGATGGTTTAGAGCTGTTTACATCCCTTACTACCTTGTTTCTCTTTCAGCAGCTGAGAAATGCTCATTTTAATTAAAATTTGTTTTTAAAATGCATCTTGCAGTCAGCACATGCTGAGGAGAGCCACTTACCACCCATGTACAGTAAGTTTGCTGTGCTGAACAAAACGGGAGCATTACTTTAATTAGTAGTAAATACTGTGGTGGCTTAGCGTTAACAGACTACTATGATGCCCTGTTTGATTTCAAGAAGGTGGGGTTGCACTAGCCTTGCTCTTGCTCTGACGGTCAGGGGCCTGAAAACCAATGGTTTTTAAGTAGAACAGAGTAGTGCAGCTGGAAGAGACCTTCAAGGATCATTGAGTCCAACCCCCTGACTTCCTCAGGGCTAGCCAAAGTTAAAGCAAATTAATAGAGGACATTGTTCAAATACCTCTTGAACACTGACAGGCACGGGGCATCAACCACCTCGCTAGGAAGCCCATTCCAGTGTTTGACCACCCTCACAGTAAAGAAATTTTTCTCAGTGTTCAGTCAGACCCTCCCTTGGTGCACCTCATGGTTCCCATACATCCTGCCATCGGTGACCAGGGAGCAGGGACTGACACCTTTCTTTGCTCTTCCCCTCCTCAAGAAGTTGCAGAGAGCAACGAGGTTGCCTCTCGGCCTCCTTTTCTCCAAGCTAGAGAACCCCAGTGTCCTCTCCTTATAGGACACACTTCCCAGCCCTTTTGTAAGCTTCGTTGCCCTCCTCTGGACATTTTCAAGTACTCTGACATCATTTTTATGTAGTAGAGACCAGAACTGCACATAATATTAAAGGTGAGGCCCCACTAATGCTAAATATAACAGGAAAATCCCCTCTTTTGACTGTCTGGCTGTGCTGTGTTTAATGCGCCCCAAAATGCAGTTTGCCCTCTTGGCTTCCAGGGCACACTGCTGGCTCATGATGAGCCTGCTGTCAGCTGCACCCCCAGGGCTCTTCCTGCTGAGCTGCTCTCCAGCCACTCGTCTCCCAGTCTGTGCTTGTTCCTGGCATTACTCCATCCCAGGGGCAGCACTTGGCATTTTCCTTTGTTGAACTCCATGCGGTTTCTGATCACCCAGTACTCCAGTCTATCTAGATTCCTCTGCAAGGCTTCTCATCCCCCCAGGGCATCAACAGCACCTTCCAGTTTAGGATCATCAGCAAACTTGCTGAGGATGCATTCCTCTCCTGCCTCCAGATCATTGAGAAAATGTTGAACAGGATTGGCCCTAGAATTGAGCCTTGGGGAATACGGCTAGCCACCGGCTGCCCGCCAGGTGTAGCCCCATTTAGTATAATCCTTTGAACCCTACTGTTGAGCCAGTTCATCACCCAGCATAGCCTGAACCTGCTTATCTACCAGTTGGACAGTTTGTCCAGAAAGATGCCATGAGGGACAGTGCAAGGCCTCACTAAAATCCATAAAGATTACGTCCGCCACCTTCCTTTCACCCACCATGTGGCTGACCATATAATAGCTTTGTTTTTTAAATATCTCCCAGGAAAATCTTCTCCATACCTTTTCCAGGGACTGAGTTGTCTGTATTTTCCTGGCTCTTCTCTCATGCCCTTTTTGCAGATGGGTATAACATTGGCTAGCTTCCAGTCAGCCAGGACCTTCCCAGACTCCCACAATCTTTGGTAAATTGTTGGGAGGGGTCCAGCCTTTTCCATATGCCTTTTCCTTCAGCACTCTGGGATGAATCCCATCAGGCACCATGGACTTGGAAATGTTGAGCTGATACAACTCTTCGCTTATAATTGCAGTGACCACAGGTGGAAAGTCTCTGTTCCACCTGTCATGGTCCTCCAACTGAGATGTGGGCAGCCCAACATCTGTCACAGCAGCAGTAGCTGAAGCCACTTTTGCCACACTGCATTTCTCACTCTACAGAAGGTTCCAGAGAAGCCTTTTTTAGCTTCAGTGTGACAAGGTACACTAAAAATACATCTATAATATAAGCAGCCTAAGAGAACTTTAGTGGGAACAATATATTGGTATAAATTTTGGTTCAGAAGAAAGGGTGAGGAGACACTCACAGTTGTTGGTGGTTGTACTCAGTCACAGCTCATCTGGCCAGTTCGGTTTATTCATTTTTGCTACTCATAGGTCATAAAAGGAGATCACAGTAATTCTCAGCTCTCTACCATGAAGATTAGATCAGTCCTTAGATCATGGTAAGGTCAGGAGATCTGCATACTTTGGAGGAGGGGGAAAAGTAAACATGGTGTGTGTGTCATTTTAGTGTCCTACAGTTTTGCTGGTCCTTGGTGAAGAAATATGTACCCACATGATTATTCACAACCTTCCAGTTGTGCATTTTTATCTGATAATGAAATGTCTCTTTTTTCTTAATTTCCTCTTACAATTTTTTAACATGGTGAAAATGAAATTTTGTGTGCACCTGTGTGTTTAGCTTAGCATTTTAGTAACACACCTCAATTTACATGTAAGAAAAATATAGAAAGGAAGCAGAAAAAATAGGGTAATAGGGGTCCAGTCTTGTGTGTACTTTCCAGAAACATGAAGGTATGCAGTTATAAGAATTGTCTTCCGAAAGTATGCATAAGGCGTTGGGAAACTGAAAAAGGATTCACATCATTTTCCAGTTTAGTACTCAGTCTGTCAGAAAGCCACTTTTTTTTTTTTTTTTTTAGGCTGCTATTGACATCCTGAAAATGTTGTTTAGTTTTGAATGAGTTGAGTGTAAATACTAAATACTTCTAAGACATTAGGATACCCAAGAAAAATTTAATCTCAGTGAATGAATGAGGTCAGCCTTGCTGTATTAGCAACTGCACAAAGTTTTGCTGATTGGACTTTTGGTCAGGTTTTGCCTTAG
Source organism: Anser brachyrhynchus (assembly GCF_964034855.1). Classification (NCBI taxonomy): domain Eukaryota; kingdom Metazoa; phylum Chordata; class Aves; order Anseriformes; family Anatidae; genus Anser; species Anser brachyrhynchus. Next base: position 16,397,535 of record NC_137700.1, read on the forward strand.
GCTTTGGGTTTGTGAAACTTATGAGCTTCCACGATTCACTGTCACCTTTAGATATGAATCATTAGATATTTGTAATCAAGTATATATATAAGTATTGTGCATGAACATCATTGCAAGTAGTATGTATAAAATCTTTCGCATGCCAGTCTGTATTTACATTAGAGAACACATCTTTTGCGTAAAATTTATTCCAGGTGTTCCACAGACATCTATGGCAGGAGTGTTGTTCCCGTGTTCCCGCTTTTTCCTTGGTACTGTATCTACTGTCATTTTTAAGTGTCAATGAAATGATTGGGTTTTATTATTTTTAACTTTGAAGGAATATGTATGTATGGCCCAACAAACCCACTTGCAAGAATTTTGTGTCTAAGCCAAAATTTATATTCCACAGAAGTGTTACAACAGGACTATTTGATTTCTGCTTCCTAACGATACTGACCTTCTCTGTACAGATGTATTTAATTTCCTGTTTAACCTCATGTTGCATTCAGTGTCTGCTGAGAGAATGTTAGACCAGAGCCCTTTAGTTCTGATGGCATAATCATAGTCCAAAATATATCAGCGAAACTCTCTATTTGCTGCTGCTGGCTGTCAGGTCTGCCACACTTGTGCTGTGTATTTCCCATGGTGTTAGTGGAGACATACACCTTTGAGGAAGGTAAGCCCCTGACATCCCATCAGCCCAAGATCTCAAAGTGTGTGATATTCAAGCACTTTCACTGAGGGCAGACCAACATCCAGGCTGAGTTAGTATTCATGCGGATGGCAAACCTTCAAGACTGCTGAATGCTTTTCTTTCATGATACGCTTTCCTTCAGTTGCTGTACTACACCTCTTGTCAGGCAGCAACCGAGTCTCTGAGCTGTCTTCATGCAGCGAGAGGCTGCTTGTGGAACAGGGTCTCAGTCCTGTAGCTGGCAGCAGGCAGTGAGAAATGATGCTGGGGAGAGCGGGGCACTGCTCGGTGGGAACTAAGCCTGCACATTTGTTGCTGTCAGTTGCAGGACTGAGGTACTGGTCTGCTCCTGATGTGAATCATGGGACTGATTGTGCAGGGCATTTGTTCTCCATGGGAGAGAGAGGAAGAATTGAGCCTTTTGTAAGAGTTTTTACCAAGAGAAATTCCTTAATGCAGAAACTAGAAAATTTATATCGCTTTCATAAACTCATTCAGCTTCAAATTTCTGCCAATGGCTAGGTAACCCTTGTGGATATCACCCAGTGAAGTTTACGTAGGCACAGTTTTGGGGTGCACTCACTGCTGAAGAAGCTGGCTGTGCTGAAGGGTCAACTGTGCTCGCAAAGTCTAGGTTTCTTCGTTTTGCAGTGTGGAGTATTGCTGCTGAAGTCAATGGTGTAGATTAGTAGGAAGGAATTACGCTTTGAGTTAAACCAAGTAACAAGGGAATCTGAATGTATAACAAACATTTCCAAACCTCTCAGTAAATATAGATATATTCTTGTTATAAATAATATTTAATTTTCAGAACTTAAACAAAAAATAAAATTGGACAGAGGAGTGCACGTTATCTTACTAGAAAATACACAACACTAGTGTCAGACATGGGGAGGAAATGAGGAGAAAGATTTAGAGAGGTTTATTCCTCTAACAGGATTTATCGAGCCAGGCATTCTCTTTTTATTTAATGTGGGAATTGGTTTTACAAGGATATGTATTTAGAAAATATTTTAAAATATGTTTATATAAACATAAAAATATGTATTAGGAGTTGGTTTACCAGGATTCTGGGTGAAAGAGGGGGAGAGGCATTTAAGAGTCTGAGACAATTCACTCATTTTTTGTACAAGAAAAGAAGCACAGATACTGAATAACACATAAATATTACTTAGGTGGCTACGGCTAGCAAGTTGAATTTTGAAAAAGGATTGCCATCCTGGAGAAGTGTCACTGACGTGGCCTAAGAAATAACTGCCTTGACTTGATCATTTTATAAATGTTGTTGTAGTTGTATTTCCTCTATGTGTTTTTGTTGTCTCTTAAGCAAGATGATGCAGTGAACATTGAAACTTTTGAGATTCAGGTTAATTAATTTGCTCAGTAGGGACATATTGTCACAGTCCTGTAGAACAGTCTTACATAGCTAGCAGTTGGACAGAGCCCCATTCATTTCAAAGCTGAGGAGAAAAACATGATATTATATTTATGATGAAATAAATTTAAAGTGTGTAACTCATATGTAATTTCCTGGCAATTTTCCTGTCATTTTTGATGGTTATACAGAAAGAAGAATTCTCCCTCCTATTAAATTCTTCTCCCTTATTTTTTGAGGAAGTAACATACCTCCACACTAAGTTAGAAAATTCAGACTGAATTATAGTACTCAATGTCACACACAAGCAGTTCCCTGGAATCACAAACTTAATGTTTTGCCTTTATGTAGCCGATATATAACCGATCAGCTGATCTGTCAACACAAAGAAAGCTAGAAATTTGTCAGAGCTCATAAAAATGTGTCTGGTCATTCTGCGCAAGTTGTTGTATCTAAACGAGTTGTTTTCAGTCGATAATACCAGTCTCTACTAAGAGGATTTCTTACCCCATGGTACCGATGTGCTCTTTTTCACGTTGATCCCTCTCATCAAAGATTTCTACTTCAAAAGGTCATAGCTAATGCCTCTCATTGTATTGGAAATGTTGATTTGAGAAACACACTTTCTGTTTTCCCTAATGGATATATTTTAATATCTAAACCAGGTGACATTAAAAACAAAAAACAAAACAAATTTGTATCATAAGGTTTTATTTGGCTTTTATTGTGTCTATTACATGTGTTATTGGTATCTGTGTATAATGCATACCTGATCTTCTGAGACTGAAAACTTCACTGTATCTTGTATTTCATTCCTCTGTGCCTCTCATCCCCGTTTACCTATCTCGGGTTTACAGATATCCCACCAGAATGTATTAAGAATCCAGCTTTAGCTCTTAATTTTCTGCTAGGTGGGTACGATCTCACCTTGCCTTTTTTTTTTCTTTTCTTTTTTTTTCTTCTGGCTTACAAACCTTAGTCTTGTTTCCTTTGATCAAATTCCTAGGTTTTCCTGTAGCTGACACTTCACAGATAAATCTGCTGGGGTTACTACCTTGAGTGTCTTTTTAAAGACAGTGCTCTGCGTGGCATGGAGCATGGAGTTGGCCCAGATGGCCTCCAGAGGTCCCTGCCAACCTCAGCCATTCTGTGAGTCTGACAATGCCTTAGCAGGAAACGCAGTCAACGAGAGTTTTTAAAATGATGCAGGGAAGAGCCATTTTATCGCTTTCTTCTCTTTTCTGTTGGTTGTTCTCCTGGCATGTTTGAGATCTGTGATATAAAGTGCATTTACATCACTTCAGAGATATGTAACGTTCCACCATTACTTAGGACAGCTTTAATTTTGGTTGAGTGATGGTTTGAAAGTGCCCCTCCCTTAATTCCAAAGTCTGCTTAGATATTTACAGTTTTCCCATGTGTAAAATGGATATTTTTTTATCCAGATGTTGGACAAATGTCCAATGCCATGAAGAAGAAATAGCTTTATGAAAAGCTTTCTTATATTACTTTGTTTGCTGTTCTCCCTAGTATCCAAGTCTGCGTTACAGATAGAGAGTAGTATTTTAGATATGTTTTTTCATCCACAATTAGTGAAGGGAGGCTTTCTCAGCTCCAGCAGAGAAAATGATTTCACCTGGCCCTTCCTTCTTTTAATTTCTCCACACTTAATGGACATCGTTGCAGCTGAATGACTATTTCATGAGTTCACTTCACAGTGAGTACAAGCAATTGCATTCATTATGGCTGCAATACCTGCCTTTTTTTTTTTTTTCCCCAGTTGATGGATGCCTATTATGTCATTGTATTCCAGCATTTGCAAGTTCTGTTTTCTGTGAATTTGTTTATTGACTGCTGGATAACTTTTCATGCTTTCACAGTGCAGTCAGCTACATAGTTAATGCTGTGAAAGCTGGCATATTAGTATTATGGATGGAGTTACGGGAAAGGAGGCGTGATTTGATTGCTGAGTACAAATCAAGTGAGTTCTTGAATGCTTAGGAGTCCTACTGCAGGTGTCTGGTATACAGACTTTGAGCATGAGCCCATCTTTTTAGTGCTTCCAAATAATGAAATAGAGTCATAATTTCCACGTGCAGTGTCACAGGAATCTGGTATCAATGTGTTATTTTATTGGTCTACTTACATAAAACTTACTTATGGGAGCTGTAAATAGCCTTAAAGGATGGATTACAAATTAGTCCTTTCAGGATTTCTTTTGTGGATAACATAAACAGTTTGCCTGAGAAATGAAAAAGCAGGCAAGTATTACCTTGCCCTGCTGCAAAGTTCTGCATTTTTAGAATGAAGGAAAAAGAATAATAAAATATTCTAAAATTATAAAAATTCAGTGATTGTGAGGGTTCAGTAACTACCAACTGGAGATGTGTCCAGGTTCGTCCCTACCGCCTTGCCACTGCTGCAGATGTCATGGTTCAGCAATTTGATTTGAGTGATGAGGCAAATAAAAAAAAAATCCTCTTCCAAATATTTTCAGCATAGATTTACCAATTTCTGAGTCTTATCATTTGTCTCCAGTAAGGACAGATGAAAGCCATGGAAGTTCAATGGGAATTTTCTGCCTTTTTTTCCCATTCAGACATAATTTATGTACGTAGAGGATATAATGAGGATACTAAATTAAGTGTGTCTGTGTGTGTATAAATAAAATTGGTTTGTTACCCATTTGCCAGCATTTTGGCTCAGCTGCAGCAGTGACTATCATGACTGCTTTAAAATTGATTAGACAATTTAACTTGTAATTTAACTCTGGATATGGCAGAGAGAGATAAGCCTGTGAATAGGAGCATAAAACATGAATCTTGCATTTCTTCAGCTGATCTCAGTAAAGCTAGCATTTTGTGTTTATTCTTTGGCTTTGTAGAAATTTAATGTCTTATGCTTCCAGTGTGACCTATGCACACGAGTGGTTTTTGACTTTTTATAAGGGTCAAGAATCACTGAGCCCTATTGCTTGTTATAGAAATAAGCTGTTTTGTTGCTGTTGTTGGAACAGAGGTGTTTCTGCAGCACGCAGGGATGACATGCCTAGTTGTTGTTTTTTGGCAGTGAGACCAGGTTTGTTTCACTACTAGCTTTTGTACAATTTTCTGCCTGAAAGAAACCAGAGAGCAATGTTTCTATCAAGTCCTGCAGTGGCACCCACTGTTGAAGCAACATGAATGCAAAACAAAGCAGCCATTTTAATTGGAAGCTGATCTGTTTTAATTTGATATGAAGCTATTCAGAGTGACATTTCCTATGCTGCTTCTGTTTTCAATTCCTGTATGTATTGTGATGTTTCATCAAAGAAAGACGAATTTAGCCTCAGTGAAGTGGGAAGACGATTAACATGAAAGCAGCTTGTTCTAAGGCCTTCTCCACTTATTTTCATATCCTAACAGTACTAACTTCTTGTCAGCTGGACTTTTGGATGCTTTAGGGAAAATATATTCTATTTTTGAGTAAGTTCAGCTGTTATCTGTGCTTTTAGTAGATTTCCTATTTCCCAGTGTTGTCTGTTCTTTAATTGATGCTGGTATAAGGAAGAAATGGTTTGAAGTGGATATGCTTTCCAGTATGAAAACCAGTTCAAACTATTTACCAAAGCACAGGTGAGAAAAAGGCAAGGTACAAATATGTTACCTTGTTAGTCAGCTGTATCTGTGTGGGGGGAAAGCTGGTCTAGTACGTGCATCCTTGGTCATTACCAGGTTCCTAATACTGCCTGTCAATTCAATGGCTTTTGACATTGAGAACTACACAAGTATAAAAATATACATATGCGTTACATATATCACAGATACTTTATATTCTAAATACAAGGGAAACTAGAATATTGCTTGCTAGTGATGACTGTGAGATGCTTTATTTATTTCATATTCTGTTATACTCTGTATTTCAAAATCTCTAAAATTATTTTTTCCACTTCCAAAGAATTTTAAAGATTTCAGAGAAGTTTTTATTATGGATTTTGTGCAACCACACACACACACGCAAAAGATAGCTTTGTACTTAGTAATGTGAGTAGTTTTATTTTCTCAAGACATATTAAAAATATTTCTAAAAATTATCTGGAGATATTTATTTAAGCATTCATTCAAGCTATTTATTCACTTTTTAAGTAAAGGAATTACGATTCTATGGTTCTATGAAATGGATGAGGAGCACAGACATCTAAACATTACTTCCAAAAATTATATAGAAAACAGTAGCCATTTGTGGGAGCACTTTTGCTCTTTAACTGTCATGAGTGTGCTCTGAAGTCTTTTTTCATCTTGGTTACTTCAAGTCAGTGGTCATTACTGCTTTGCATGTCTCCTGAAGTTTAAATTACCTGGGCCATTTATAACGTGGCTAGAGCCCAAAGGTGCGGAGTATACAAGATCAGTTTTGAAGCGAAGTTGCACATTGAAGTATCATGGATATATACGGCAGCGTCTGTGCTCATGTCCTTATTCAGTCATTCAGTGTGCAGGGATCTGAGTCCCTCCAGCTCTGTAGGTCTGAGAACCTCAGCAGCATCACCCCATCTTCTGCTTAAACACAAAGCCTTGCTCCTGGAAGAGCAATCGTGTTACTTTTCAGTGTACCTGGTAGAGCTTTTAGTCATTTTTTCAAATACAGAATGCTTACAAAACAAAACAATGCTGTTTTCTCCCTGCTAGCTTTCTGAAATCTCATGGAGGGAAAAGCATGTACTGTGTATTTTGTATGAACAGAAAGCCTTCAGTAATGACTGGTATTCCTGAGTCTATTGCAGTCAGTGCAGCTGTTGAAAAAGTCCCTGTGTCTGGAACAAATAGCATAGCATTTTGAGGAAGACCACACACTTTCTGACTCGGGTATTGATTAAAAAGGGGTGGGGGTGATGGGGGGGAAGGCAATAAGATGTTTAAAAAATAGAAGACATGTTGGTTGTAAATATATCAAATGAAACAAAAATAGAAAAGTATTATTATTGGTTCTTTAAATCATCATCAATAAAATTACCTTGTTGTAATACCACCTGGAAATATATGGATTTCTCAGGCACTGTAACTGAATTTTGCGTATCCACGTGGAGAATTCTGAACAGCCAGAACAACCTGAACAATTCCTGAACTGAGGTGTTGATGTAACTCTTTGATAACATACGCTGATAGGTTGAAAAGTCCCTAATGATTTACAAGTCACATATTTTATTATTATCACTGACTGGATCCCTTTGTGTCCAGTTTTTTATCAGTTATGATGGACGTGTATAATACTACCTCTTGCTATACTTAGATTTGACTAAAAATAATTCTGATAATGTGTTCCCCACACATCTCTGGTACAACTGTAGCATGAGTTCCCTGCCTTTTACCTCTGGACACAATTTGGGAATTTTCCTTGGTTTTTTATACATACTTTTTTTTTTTTTCTCCTTTGTTTCTTTCTATTCTTATTTAAGGGTGGGTGTTTTTTTTTTTTTTTTTTTTTTTTTCCCATGCTTCTTCATTCCTTCTCTTACATCATTTTCTCTATTTTTTTTTCTTTTTACCCACTTACTTTTCTCTTGTCTTTCAGGTCTTTTTTATTGTTTGCTTGCTTTTGAATTGTGTTTTACGTAGTACAAGATCACCTAATGTTTCTGAGTTATAATATTCACTGGATGCTGTGCAACAAAGTTGCCCTGGAACTAAGGGAAGACCTAATTTTGGTACCTGTGATGCTTCTAGGGACATTTGTTCATTATATTCAGCATATATGCACTTAGCGATATTAGAAGAAGAAGAAAAAAAAACCAAAAAACACCACCCTTCCTAAGGAAACTGTGGGGGGTGTCAACCGGGCAATAGAAAAAAGATAAGAAAATGATGCTGGTGTATATGTTCCTTTTACTATGGCTCAATAAAATGACCCCTTTGTTATTTGTTTCATTGTGGAGGAGAGTATTTTCCATATGTGTATGTATAGAGATCATCTATAAACCTTGAGAAGGGTGGTTTTACTTTGTTCTTGAAAAATACTTTTAGGACACATGTGATTTCTATTTGTATTTATTTCATGGACAAGTGTGGATAGGGCCATTATGTTAACTGAACTGTGGACATTGCCGGCATCTTAACTAATCATTGTAGCACCAGAAAACTTCAGATGTTTCTTTTTCTCAAACTGTAACTGCACAAAGTTGTGATATTAGCCAGTCTATGAAGCCCACTTATGTGTTACTAGTGCTTGTTCATATGAGGAATGCCATCCCTTTTCAGTATTTCTCGTCATTCAAATTGAGGCTTGCATAATTATGCCTTACCATTGCTTCTAAGTACCACCTATGAGATTTTGTTAAAGGCTGTTCAGAGATATCATCATATAAGACCACAGAAAACAGAATCTAGTAGGACTTTAGCTGATCATGCTTGTTTTTTTATGCAGGGAATAAATCACAAGATAGTGGGATTGCAGAGATGGAGGAACTTCCCGTCCCACACAACATCAAAATAAGTAACATCACGTGTGATTCCTTCAAGATTTCTTGGGACATGGATTCTAAATCAAAGGATCGCATCACTCATTACTTCATTGATCTCAACAAGAAAGAAAACAAGAATTCCAACAAATTTAAACACAAGGTAATTTTCTTTTAAAAATCAAGGTGGAAATGCATGACTTTAAATACATGAATCTCAGTGGTTTATTAACTGATCAAAACCAGGTATAGGACATCTGGGCAAGGTGGGTTTGATTAATCTGACTGGCAATATTTTTTTTTACATAGAATACTTCCACTTAAACCTTATGTGCATGTACACACAAACACATTTGTTTCATAGAGAAAGGAATATTACCTTTTCTATTTCATTTGAAACTAAAACAGTTTTGGAAGCTGTACAATTTATTGTAAGACAGACATTTTTATTCCTGACTAGTTCTTAATCATTATTTAAACAATTTATGTTTTCTGTGCCTGTCCTCAATCAGCGACAGACCCATGATGGCAATACATGTTGTTTCAACAGAAGAGTCAAAAATTCTAATGCACTTCTAGGAAGGCTTCCAGCAACCTTAGGTTGCAGCATTCAGCATTGACCTGAATATTCATCTGGCCTCTTTCCTTAAACCACTGATGGAGAGACATACTGAACGTATTGCCGAGTCTATTGTTATCAAATACAGAAAAATTTGCTTCGACCTCAAACAGTTCAAATACTGAGATGTCTACAGAAACATGGAATGAGATAGAAAAGGAGATTAAACACCACAGTCATCTGCAAATTAATTATCTGTAGTCTTGGCAAGATCCCTAAAAGATAAGGTTTGCCAAGGCACAAATAACCATCCAGACAAATATGAGAGCTCTAATTTTACTAACACCTAAACTACTCTTAGTGTATAAACCAATGGGACAACCAGAAAATATTACTGCAAATACTGTGAGACTATTTTTCTTGTGACCCCTGTTCATAGCATGTGTGTAACCTTCCATTTATGCTTCCTTATTTGATTTTTTTTGTTGTTTTTAACATGGTTGTTAAATATTCATTAAGCATATTCATTAAGCATAACAAAAATCATTTACTGCTTTTTGAATCACTTACTGCTATTTGAAATCAAGGATTTCACACGTTTGGCCAAGATGCTGCAGTTGCTAGGAAGTGGTACGCAAAGCACTACCAAATTTAATGTTATAATAGCCTTTACTCTGATCCAGTTTTAATTGTGGTAATGAATGATTTGTGTTTTTTTTTTTCTTACTATTAGTACATTTTGACTGGCAGCCTTTGAAGTTCAACTCCCATTCCCATTTTATGCTGCAAGAATAAATATGCCTTCCACTATAAATGTTTACTGAGATGGATTTGTCTTAATTGTTTCATTTTATTAATTTACATGTTTTTCATTTATATGCATACTGGTTTTTAAATTGTAAAATTTGATTTTGTAAAAGGCAGAGCCACTCTAGCAGACCAAATGCTAAATTCTCTTAAAAATCTTTATTGCAGTGATGAGACTAGTGTTAAAAATGAGGAAAAATATTTGTAGTAATATTAAAAACCTTACTCAGCATAAGGGTCGCATGAATGTCTACAAGGGCCTGTTTCTCTCATGGGTGATAAGCTCAGCTATTTTGTAACTTGTAGAGAGTTAGTGTGCCATATGAGATGGTTGTGAGCCGAAGTAAGTTGGGATGCAGATTTAACCTGGTAAATGGATGCTGTACTGCAGTAAATGGTGTTTATTTCCTTCTGGAAGAGCAAACATGAATGCTTTATCCTTTCAATGCTTTTTCTGTTAGCAAATACATACTCAACTTGTTTAGGGTACGTATTGTTTTATTATGTAGGACTATTGTTATATTTGGGAAGGAGGAGATTTGTAGTAGTATGTAAAGACTAGAATATGGATGTATGATTATTCCCATATAATAGGTAGGGAAATGAGGCTCAGATATGCAGCAAAGCTAGGCGTACTGAACTCCTGCATTGTGTCCTACAAGCAGACTTGGCAAAGGGAAGGATGAGATGAAATGGAAGAAAGCTGAAAATTGAAATCAGCTTCTTTAGAAAAGAAAAGGGCTTACAGAATAGGCAGGCTTCTCTTCCCAAAAAAAGTGAGGTAGTATGACTGGTATACTAGTATAGTGGTATACTGGTTTTGGGTGCCACAGTGTAAGAAGGAAATAAAGCTATTAGAGAACATCCAAAGGAGGGCTACAAAGATGGTGGAGGGTCTTAGAGGGCAAGACGTATGAGGAGCAGCTGAGGTCCCTTAGGTCCCTTGGTTTGTTCAGCCCAGAGCAGAGCAGAGTATGCCCAGAGAAATTTCAACATGAACATTTTTTCCTGAGGTCAGCATAGTGATCTTATAAAAAACAAACAAACAAAAAAGGTTTTGCTTAGAAAAAGAACAATAAATTAAATTTATGAAAAGCATCATTCTTCCCTTCCCATTCCCTCTCCTCCTCCCCCTCCCATCCCATCCCATCCCCGTACCCCACCATGTAAGAGAGAAACTCCTCTAAGTGATGTTGTGGCTCTGCGTGTTCTGGCCTCTTCTTGTGCAGTTCAAAGAGTTTCCTGATGCACAGCCAGGAGGTAAGGCTTTGAGCCATGGGGGTAATGAGGCTTTTAATGTTGTGTGAACACCCTGAAAATTAATGGGGGCAAAAACCGCTACAGTGTTATGGGCACAGAGAGCAGACCCAGGTGGAGTCAGTTTTTACCACAGCCAAAGAAAAGATGACAGGAAGACTAATGAGTGGAACTGTAGCAGCTGCTGACTGCATTAGCATTGGTAAATCCAGTTCAGTGGGATGCCTTTACAATGTAGTTCTAGGGTGGTAACTTTAAATGTCACTACCCCCCTCCCACCAGTATTTTTTTTCTCTTTTGTATATATTATTTATTTCAGAATACAAAACTGAGTACTTAACATAGAAAGTTTTCTCCAAGATGTTTGTAATTTGATTTATATGAAAAATAACATAAAAAGAAACCAAAATAACAACAAAATCTTACCCTTGATCATCAGTCAATCACATTTCAGTTTTGTAATATCACAAGCTGGTAGTTTTACAGATTTTTAATATAGAAACTGAAGAAAAATGATAAAAAGAGATTTTTCCATAATAGAAAATGTTCAAAAAAAAAAAAATCTTCCATGTCTTGCTTACAGATCATGAACAGAACAAGTCTACTTTCTGTTTCTTTTTTTTTTTTTTTTTTTCCTTAAGGGTCTGCTTTGCTAGAATTTATAGGTGGGTAACTATTGACTAGCATTTATATGTGGATAGCTATGGATATTACCTAAAATGTCTACTTTTTGCGTGGCAGCCATCTTACTGTTCTGTGGTTACTGGTAAATGTTAAAGAACACCTCTCACTCTCTCACAGCTTCTCAGCTACACTGCGTAGAGAGTCATTCAACTTCACTGTGAGTCCTTTTACCCACAGTTCTAGTATAAATTGTCCAGTTCGTTTTTTCTTCCCTTTGGTGGTCTGAGCTGCAGGCTTTGTTGTTGCAGAAGCTAACTATTTCAACAACAAAAAGTAGCTATACTTCTGTATACCTACAGTAGTAAGTATACTTCTGTGTTGCACTACCATGGGATGTGCTGACAGAACACCTGAAATGTGGGGGAGCAAGAGGTGTGATGGTAAGCAGAGAACATCTAGCTATATGTTCGGTTTGTTCTGGCTATTCCCTGTGCATAAGGATATCTTGAAATATGTATAGTGTGCAAAGTTACTCTGGAACGTTTGATTTTCTCTGTTCAAGGTGGAAGATATCAACAGCAATATAGGTGGGCTCAATGACTGCAGGAGGAATCCTGCTTGGTTGCACTGAAAGAAAAGCTTGTCAATAAGAGCCCAAGTAGTACTTAAATTAAGATGTCCTCGTGCTCTGCTTGCATGCTCAAGCATAAATGACCTTAGTCTGAATTGTGTGTTTGGGCTATATATAATGGTCTGTATTCGCGTGGAACCACAAATAAACTCATATGTGCCAGTTACCAGTGTAGCTTTTAGAGCAGACCTCAGGCCATTGTCCTAGGCCGCTCTTAACTTCACTGCACCAATGGATTGTGAGATGTAGTTAATGCTTACACAGAAGAGCCAAGGGTTGGGGAGTGGTGGTGGATTGGTTTGGTCGTTGTGCTGACTTTTTTGTGTTGTTGTTTTTTGTTGTTTTGTTGTTGTTGTTCCCATCAGGATGTACCAACTAAATTGGTTGCCAAAGCTGTTCCTTTGCCTATGACGGTCCGTGGGCACTGGTTCTTGAGCCCAAGAACAGAATACACAGTAGCAGTGCAGACAGCATCAAAGCAAGTTGACGGCGATTACGTTGTTTCTGAGTGGAGTGAAATCATTGAGTTTTGCACAGCAGGTAACTTTGCTGAGAAAAGAACGCACCATAGGATGTATGCAATTAAGGCTAGCTTTGCTGCATGAATGGATTAGCCATCTACCAGTGTGCAGTAGCTTGGTAAGCTTAATAGTTACATTTGGAAACTGCAATACTAGCTTTAGGCTTTGTATGCACACTGGTTTGATGCATTAATGAGAGGAGGGAAGCAGCTGCAGTGCCCCTTTGTGTTTCACAATAGCTTAACTGCCCAGAACTGCTGTGTCTTGTACCATTGCTTCTTCTGAACCAGGAAAGGAGACTGGTGAACTGCAGTTGAGCAGGGCCACTTGTGTGCCTCTTGTTGCCTGCAAGCCCCAGTGGAGAAAAGACACTGGCAGCTCCCCAACAGACAGCTTGCCTAAGCCATTCTGCTGTTCTCCCTTCTTTGCGTGCTGCAAAGCCTGAGTACCACCAATACCTTGTCTCAAGGACTAGTACATGTACCTTTAGCCTGTCATTGATTTATAAACGTAGTCTGTTGGATGAACATCACCCAACGTCAACACGCCTGCCTGTGTGAAAGTTGAGAGCTGTAGCAAGCTCTCTATGAAGCCCATGTTGGTTGAGACGTAGCTTAGGCTGGGTTCTAAGCAAGGTTTTTAAATTGTGTGGCTCACAACCAGGTACACTGCGGCAAACATTTTATCAAATGACTTAAGTCAGAGGGCAATTCTGAGCTCCTCTGCATTTCCCAAATACAAGGAAACCACCTCTAACACAAGGAATCCCAAGGTGAGAGTTACTGGAGGCTTGCAAAGTATTCATGGGGAAAGGAATGGGGGGGATCAAATATGCACGTTCCTGCCAATTGTCTTTTGCTGCTGCTGGAAACTGATGCCAAGCTTGATAGCTGCTCGATAGCTGCTGCGTGATGTGAGGTATGTTATTTAGGCTCTGTTCCCAATTATGTCTGTAGTTTTTGAAGAGCATTGTGTTTTTTCTCCCCTCCTATACTAGCAGATTTGTCTTTTTTTCCTCAGATTATTCAAAAGTTCACCTAACACAGCTTTTGGAAAAAGCTGAAGTGATTGCAGGCCGTATGCTTAAACTGTCTGTTTTTTATCGGAATCAGCACAAAGAATACTTTGATTATATCAGGTAAGAAAGTAAACATATGCAAAATTGTTTGGCAAATTACGGTAGTAATGAAAATAAGTAAATGGAGGCAGCTGTGGTAAAGCTGGAGCAGAATGTCTGTGCACTATTGCCAGTTCAGAAGAAGGGAAAAATAAAAGGTAACTAATTTCTTCCACCTTGTCTTGTTCAGCACTTTGATTAGGAAATAAAAGTTTGTGTTTTAGAGCAGGAATTTAAGTACTCACAGAGTCTCCAGCTTCATTAAAGTGCCTATGATATTATAAGTGTTTAGTAGCCAAATACTGCCATTGTATTAAGAAATTCACGGTGAGATGGCTAATAGTATGAATGCACAATTGTATGTATCAGTAAGTGTTTGCCTGTACATAAGAGTTCTATCTATCTCATGTATTTGCTCTCCACATACAATCACCCCTTTTCTGTGCCCAAATGGCGTAACTGGGGCTCTGTAATGCAAACCTTAATTTACAGATCATGTTTGTGTGGGGAGGAGGGATGTGTAGACAATTTGAGAACACTGTGCTTCAGTGGGAATGAATAAATGGGATAGCTGGAGGTAGGTTCCTTATTCCTGCATGGAGAACCAGTGTGACCTTGCACACACAAGCAGAAGCACCATTACAATAGAAAAGACGACATTTCAATGGATGGAGTCACAGCTCACGTACATGACTGAGCAAGAACAGCCACCATGCAGCGGTAACCTTCTGCTGTTAGAAGAAAGTGGTTGAGAGGTAAGTGGCGTGACAACTTCTGTTTCAGGACTGGTGCAGGGGCTGCTCCTGTGCTATATAATGCCAGTTTTAGGTGCGTTTCGCATTAGTACCTGCATAGAACTATTTAAAAAAAAAAAAAAACTGGTGAAGAAACAAAATATTCTGTAGGTTCACCTCCAAATAGCAGAGTCCACCACCCTTGAAAATGTTCCTCTTTGTAGTCATGAGTACATACGGGATTCTAGGATTGTCATATATTCCAGAGCATGGGGTTTCCTCCTTCCTTTGTGCTTTGGGAGAATTACATTGTTGCACATGGATAGAGCTGCATATTCAATGGAGGTAGCAAATTAATTGCATTTTGAGGTCTCTGAGGACCTAGTAAATCTACTGCCATCTTGGACTAGGACTAGATACCAATGAATGGAAATTCCTGTGCTGTTTCTGATTCTCTTACAGCTTTATTTTCAGCTGTGTAATCATAAGGTGCCTGCTCTTGTGTTCACAGAGCTTTAAGACTTGCTACTGAGGTACATTTGTAACTGTGGTTTTGGCCTTTTTCTGCCAAATGTGACGCTTTAATTGATTGCACTGTATCTTTTCCCTCCCTCTTCCTATGGTCTTTCTTGGGTTGATACAAATGAAGACTAAATTTGTTGTCCTTCTGTTAGTGAGTTAAAGAGCCAAAAGGCTGAGTTTTGCCAGGCCAATATAAAGCTAGGATACCTGTAACTGTCTAACAGTGGTCTTTTCTGATCAGAAATGTACTAACGTGGTTGCAAGGGTTAGTCTTGCAAGGTATGCTTCTGAATGGTGTGTTAAAAACCCTAATCACAGACTTCCTTTTAGGAAAAATTCCTTTGTCATACCATTTCTTCCAGGGGCCTCTGTGGTATCATAATTAGTAAATAAGTTTGAAAACACTTATAGGGTAGCTCTAGTAGTACCAATAGCCAATGAGCAACTACCCCTAAATGTAGGAATTTGAAATGTGAGTTTGAAAGTAGCACACGTCGCTGCTGCTTCCCTTGTCTGGAAGTGCAATAGAGCATCTCAGCTCCCTGGGGAAGAGTGACCTATAATTAGCATAATTGGCCACTGGATGTCAGTATCTTGCCACAGAAATAAAGCTGCAAGCCTGTTTTCTTAGGTTGCAGAGAGAGTGGTTATTCAAGCTCATTATTTTTTTTCCTTTGCATTCACTTCAGTCATAATATACCAATTGTATCTCACTCTCCTCCCCTGAGAAGTCCAATGTTTTGCATAATAGGGCTTGAGACAATAACTATTTGAATAGCCCAGAAAAACCTCTGAACTTTAACTTAAGCATAAATTAAGATATGCTTCTGAGAAGACTAGAAATAATGGGGGGGGGGGGGGAGGGGAGGGGGAACACCCAGAATTGGCGACATTACCGTGTTGTTGATTAGAGCTTTCTTACATTGTTACTTGTACGCTGAATGTGTTTGCTTTGACTGCTACCTCCAGCTTAACCAGGTAAATCCTTTTCTCAGAGACAGCACCATTTTACCTGGAGTTGTTGCAAATTTAAAAGAGAGAGAATAAAAACTGTTCTCTCTTGCCTAGTTTCTCCTCTCCTCAAAAAAAAAAAAAAAAAAAGGGGGAGGGGAGATGTAAGACTCTACAACCCCAACACCTCCTTAATCTGTCAACATGTATAAATGCAATCTTTAAGGGTAAAGGTCTTTAAAGGTAAGGTGTTTTTTTTTTTTTTTACAGGACTTAAAAGAGGGAATGTTTCAGTTTTTGGCATTAAATGGTTGCAGGTGCAGAGATAGCCAAGATAATAATACAAGATACAAGCCAAGATAATAATACAAGATATAAATACAAAATCTGAATGTAAAAGAATAAAAATGTATAAAACATAATATAAAAAAAGAATAGCAGATATCAGACAGTATGTTCCTTCCTATAATGTCTCTGAGAAACATAATTCAGAAAGAAACATAATTCAGAAATAACTTTGGCAGCTTTCCTACATGAACTATATACTGCCTATGCTAAAAATATGCATTAACTAACAGTAGGTTCAGCATACTGAGATTCACTTGCCATTTTCAACATGTGATTAAACTGAAATATGTTTATTGTTAGAATTTTAGTGGAAAGCTGAACAGATCAGCTAATGGAAGCTATTGGTGCTTTGGGGACTTTTTGGTTTGTGCTATTGTTTGCCTTCTTTCATATAATACTGAGCCAGCTCACAGCTGACAGAGCAGGTAGACTGGAAATGCAATTCTTTTCCCTTGAGCCGGACTTAACGCTACCCCTTTCTGAGTCTGGCTTCACTTGAGTTTCTTGGTCTGAAAATCGTGACACTAACCACAGGTCTCAGTTAATGGTTTTCCTTTGTGTCTCTTCTGAACTGTTACTGAACAGCATGAAGTCCTAACTTATCACTCTCTTAATGTGTTACACAATAAACAACAGCAGTCATTCATTTGTAGAGAGCACCACGGGAACGCTCTGCAGCCTTCTGTTAAGGATAACAGTGGCAGCCATGGCTCTCCAATCAGCGGGAAGTTGGAAGGCATCTTCTTTAGCTGCAACACTGAGTTTAACACTGGGAAACCACCACAGGATTCACCATACGGAAGATACAGGTTTGAGATTGCAGCTGAAAAACTCTTCAACCCAAATACTAACTTGTATTTTGGAGACTTCTACTGCATGTACACAGCCTACCACTATGTCATTCTCGTTATCGCCCCTGTTGGATCGCCAGGAGACGAATTCTGTAAGCAGCGCCTTCCTCAACTAAATATAAAAGATAATAAATTTCTGACCTGTGATGAAGAAGATGGTGTAATGGTTTACCATCATGCCCAGGATGTTATTCTGGAAGTAATTTACACTGATCCTGTGGATCTCTCCCTCGGCACAGTTGCAGAAATTACTGGTCACCAACTAATGAGCTTGTCTACTGCAAATGCAAAGAAAGATCCCAGCTGCAAGACCTGCAATATCAGTGTTGGACGTTAAAAATTCCCTTGTTACTTAGGAGCCTTCAAACCTCTGTTGCCCATTTCCATAGTCAGACATTTTTGTCAGAAGCATGCACATGCCACTGTCACCAAAAGCAAACATGGGTCTTCAAAATCTCCAATAGCGTTTTTAGTATTTCTTCTCTCCCTCCTTCCCTTCTGTTCACCCAATGCTTTAAATGATTAGAAGTCCTGGATTTTTTTTTTTCCTGGCAACCATTTATACCTAGATGCTGCAAAAAATGTTTTCTGTTTCTTGCCAAACGTAACAAAATCCTATATAAACTGCTTTAGCAAAACAAAAATAACGGCTTAAAAATGGTGTTTAAATATGCATTCATTTTAACTACTGAACAAATACTGGGATAACTCCAAACAGCATGAAAGGTTGTAACTGCAGCATGATTTAAATTTCAAATCCTAGAAATGTCAGCACTTACAACGTGTTGTTTGACAGTGTTATTTATGTTATTTATATTAGCTAACTGAAAACAGAAACTGTGTCTTGACATAATAAATATAATAGAAAAATATTTTATTTGTACTGTTGTATAAAATATTATACAATCATATAGAATATATAGATCACATTTTAATATCAATTGTATACATGTCATGAAATCATTTTCCCTTATCAAAGATGTAGTTTGTAAACTTCAAATAGCTCTGTATCTGTTCCTGTTGCTCTAGATGACTTTAATTAAAACAGATTTACGAAGGAGACCATTCTGATTCATAAAAGTTACAAATTATTAAATCAGTACACTGAAACAACAAACCTCTAAGAAATAAAAAAATCATTTTTAGTCGTCATACTTTTTCCTCCAAGCTACTTGAAAACAGGTACGTACATCTTCAAAATCATGCTGAGCCATTACATACAATATAAGTACAAACGTGGTTAGTACATAATAGGCTTTATAAAATGAAATTTTTCTTACCAAGATAGATAGAAAACAGGTTGCTTATAATATGTGGTCAATACAAAATGACAGTTAAAGCAGAACACTAAACATGATTCAACTTTCTGAAGTCCCTTTTTCTGTTTTCATTCTTCCTTCCTTTATGTCTGGGATAGGTATTTCCCCGAAGCCCTGGTTTTCATTTGCAGTACAAAAATGTTGATAAGCCTTCTGTTAACAGTTCACTTTTAACACAAATGGTTTATCACAAATAGTGAAAAAAAAACACCTTAATATTACAAAGTGTGGTGCTCTGAAAGTTAAGAAAGACGCATAATTCCAATGGAAAAATATCTTTTTTATAATCTTATTTATAGTAAATGAGAAGTCTAGCGTTCCTCATCAGATAACTGTGACACTCAATTATATACCATGTACTTTAATCTATCCAAAATATCTTAGCATAATGCAATAATCTAGTCTTGTCTTTTTTTAATATATATATATATATATGGTAATTTATAACACAGGAAATAGTTTGACGTTTTACAAAGTGCATGCTTCTAAACGAGCTTTGGTAATTAGAAAAGCAAATTAGCATCAGGCAAAATAAAGTGCAAAAGTTCAATACAGAAATGAAAATTAGCATGTAGTTGACCTATTTACTGAATTTTATGTACCACAAGCCAGGTCCTGTAAACCATAGTGAAAAGGACAGCATCCAGTACCTTTGTGTTACTCTTCCCAGTAGACTACCTGTTTATTTTGCCAAATGCATGCTCTTATTTCTGAAAAAAAAAAACCAAACAAAAAACTATCTCCATTTGGCAGTCATATTCCTGCCTTCCTTCCTTTTTTTTTTTTTTTTTTTTTTGCATAGGCAGCATCACTTTGCTCTACTCCCAGAATTATAGACCAAATCCTGTCACTGGTTTTGTGTACGCACCTTTCTTTGAAGCTACTGGAATTGAATGGCAACTCTGTCTTGAAAGCCAGTGTATGTTCATGAGTGAGTTTGTTTGGTTTAAGCTCATGGTTCCTTTAATCTAGCAAATCAGCACATTGAGAACCAACAGCAATAGTTAATTACAGTGCGTGTAAATCCTGCTAAGAAATGGGTGGTACATTACCAAATACTAAGCTATACTAGAAACCTGGAGAACAGTTCCTCACACTTTTTAAACCTAAGAACAGGTCAAACTGAGTCTGAACAATACTTCAATGTCATTTGAATTTCTAACATTTTCACAGTGCACTTCAAGGCTTTTTCAAAAGGAAAAATATATATATATATTATAGTTCACTCACCCACACTTAATATTCTCGTATATTGCTGTCCTCGCTCATCCCAGCTTGTATAATTGGTAAAGTGCATCAAAAAATCTCAGTGTGTCAAATAATTGTGCTGCAGACCAAGACCTGTAAGACAACCGCCTCTTTTTTGTTGTTGTTATTGTTCTTGTTTGTTTTGCTAGAGAATAACACCACTTCATTGCATTAATTTCAAATTGTTTTGGAAACATCATGCTTACTGATGAGAACCTCTAAGAGCCTGATTTTGGCTTTTGTGTGCTTGTATTCAGAGTATTCCTCTGCCATTGGTACACGATCTTCTTTTAGAGGACTCCTATTAAAAGCAAATAAAAGTACAATCACTTCCATGACTAAACAGAGAAACAGTCTTTAAAGTGAATTCTGCAACAACTAATGAGGTTGGGGTCAGATGTATATTTTTTTCCTAGAAGTAGGTGAGTAAAGTTAATTTGACAGGGCCAAAAAAAACCAAAAACAACCTCTCATAGACAGAAATGAAATGGATTTTAAATATTAACGTTTCCTATATGAGGTAATTTTCTTTCTAGTCAGCTATGCAAGTGTAAGTACTTCATTCTAAGGGGAAGTTCGTTATTAGGCATTGCTTTGAAAACTGTTACTAGACTACTACCTTTTCAGCAAAAGTTTGTTAAATAATGGGAGGAAGACAACCAAAAAGTGAAAAGTAATATTTATGAGTGAAAGAAACAGTAGTTAGTTTTTTATATCTAGCCTTTTAGAGATGGCCAAACTTCCCAGTGAAGTCCCTAGAGATTGACATCTTCAGGAAGCCTCTTTAGCAGACTCTCTACACCTCAGGAAGATCCTGTGCTGACATGCTGCATGGTTTATGTCTAGTACAGGCATATTCTGAGAAGATCCCCAGAGCCAGATGGCCATCAGGGTTGCCCACATCCTCAACTTAACAGGGAGCTGGCCATCTCCACAGAGACCCGTCACCTCCCTGTTACCTTCCAGTTCCAGACTGCATTTTCTTTGGCCTGCTCACCTAAGAGTACCTGCTCTAGTAGAAACAAACATGTCTGCATAGGTGCCCAGAGGGGAAAAGGAGAAGGAATTTGTGAAGTTGGTTTATTTACCTTCCTGTCTGCTTGTAGAATTGTTCTTCAAACTCTCTCAGAGCCTTGCGAAGCCTTTTTTTATCTGCTCTTGTTTCTCGGAGATGTTCAAGTAGAACAGGCCTGTAAAACAGAGGCAAGACCATGAAAACCCCATGCACCGGGAATCCCCGTAAAAGCCATGGTTTTGGGCAATAGTCAGGCTTCTGCTGTTGGCCACGGCAGGTGCTCATCTCAGTGCCCCCAAGCAATCTAACATATCCCTCCAAGTACGGATATCACTGCTTGTACAATCAGTCACGTGATTAAACAGTTGTGTTCCTTCCCATTTACTACTGTTAGTCTCATCCTTCTAATAAAGTGAAGGCAGAGACTCTGTGGACAACATGGCAAGAAAAGCTTTTCAGGACTGAGGCTTGTTAGTGGGCTCAATCCTATGTGGAGTTAAGGGACTTGACAGGGCTCAGTGGCTTACAGCAAACTCCTTACATTCTCTTGCTCTTAATAAATAAAGTCAATAGCAAAGCCCTACTCTGAAAAGCAACTGTTACCAAATATTACTGTGATTCAGTAATACTGCCAGTGGTACCCAGAATATTATTTTTTCTCTTTTAGGATATGTTTTAGTTGGTATTATTTGGAGAATAAGGTTTTTTTTAAGCAGAGAAATAATTCTGCTTGTTTTGCTATATCCCCTACTATATTTTTCCCTAAGAACACAACACACAGAAATATCTTCACAGAATTTGTGAGCACACTGCTGCATACATAGTTGTGTTACACAGGAAAACAGAACTTTAATTTACTGTCACTTTTGGTAGAACCTAGTCAGTTTATAATGTATGCATCTAAGTGATACCAACCAAAACCTGAGAAAAAGATAATAGCCCATATGTTATGAGAACATACCTGGTCATGGAAAGCATATTCAGAGCTGAATAATAACAGCCTATGTGCATCTTGAGACCTGTTGCCTCACGCAACCTGGAATTTTTAAATACAAATCCGGAGGACGTTTTTGTTTTGTTTTTAATGGAGAGCAGGAGAGTGTTGTTAATTTTTCTGGGT
Source organism: Anser brachyrhynchus (assembly GCF_964034855.1). Classification (NCBI taxonomy): domain Eukaryota; kingdom Metazoa; phylum Chordata; class Aves; order Anseriformes; family Anatidae; genus Anser; species Anser brachyrhynchus. The sequence continues at coordinate 16,419,643 of NC_137700.1, forward strand.
ATCCAGACACCAATAAATACCCTCGTTGCAAGGAATAATAAGATTTTACACACATGGAGTGGTCTCTCATGGACATATAATGTGTATTTCTCCTATTTAACAAGTATAGATCATGCTTCATTTGCAAATTCTTTACAAAATATTTTAAAACATCCATGACAAAAAGACAGAGCTCACATTGTTGCCTCATGTAAGTTGGACATAGACAGGGCTGTTTGTCTGAAAACTTTCTTTTCATCTAGAGGTGAAACATATGCAGGCTCGCTCTCCTCCTGAGAGTAACACAGATGCTCATCAACAGGGAGGCAAGATATTGGACCAGATGATAGCTCATGGCTGCTTTGAGAACGGTCTTCATCGGAGTCTTCTTCTTCCTGCTTGTAAAATATAAGCATTATCAAATTAGTCATTTACATTACAATATAACAACTAATAGGATGACAACACAAAGAATTTGATGTTCATTTCCTGGATGTATTCACTGAAAAATCACAGATATTGAAAGCTCTACCCAGTTCTACCTGAGAGTTCATGAGAACTCTCATGGGGCTTGCTGAGCTACTGGGTATTGTTCACTATGGCTAAACAGGACGGAAGCTGACCTTGTTTCTGAGTACCTCCCAGCCATCGATTTTCTTTTTACTCAAAAGCCTTTACAAGTAGAAATGATTTAAAGAGCACTCTGTATTTACGCAAACACTGCAGTCTTGCTAGAACTTGTACTGCTCTTAAATACCATCTAATGCTTTTATTAAGCCCAGAAATTATAGCTATAACATGCATTGGAAGTAGACATTTTACATTTGGTTTTATAGCTACAAATGTTAACTACTAAAACAGATTGATGTTGCTGTCTTCCCCACATTCCTTCAGCCTCGTAAGAAATTTGGGCTTTTGAAATGAGGGTTTAAATGTGAAATTGTGGAGCGAAGCTCCTAAAAACTAAGTAACACCTTCAGTTACCTTCAGTTGCATTTTGAAATGAAGTGTCCATGTGCACTTGTTTAAGGATTTAGACCAGGATTTTCAAAGAAATCTAAAGCTCCACTGATCTCTAGCAGGACAATAGTTCATAATTTTTAAAATTAACCCAACTAAATTTGGAACTCCACCACCTCTACTCACAGTGAGACCATTACTGTTAAATTACATTGATATATTATTAATCAAAGTACTACAAGTGATATTTATGTGCGACATGTTTAATGAAAGCTTTTTTTAACAAAATTTAGCAGCTAGTTACAGTGACAGTATAGTGCTTTATGATAGGTTTCATTTTATGTTGTATACATCAGCTGTAGTAGAAAACTGACAGCCTTTGATCTCTTGCCCAGTGATCTGAAACAATTGCCTCCAGAACTGCTGCCTTACATTACAACCTCCGGTATGGTTGGAAGATGAATTTACAGAGCATTTGATCTAGCTGAAATATAAACACTGTTTTAACTAATAAGCAGATTCTTTAAATAGCACTAGTTATATTGCTGCTAAATTGGTACAAATACCAATACAAATACAATTGGTACAAATACCAATACAGTACCAAATACAGGTACAAATCAAACACTGCATTCAGCACATTTTCTTCACAATGGCTATGAATTCTTTCCAACTTACAATTGTTGTGATCAAAGATGGAGTTGCAAGAAGCTTCTTGATAATTCTATATCTGTCGTAAAGAGGCTTCATAAGACTCTTTTCTTGTTTAGTTACCTAAAGAGAAATCATAATAAAATATACTTCTCCAAAATGAAAAATAAATAAATACATTCCTCATTTGTTCCTGTAAAGCTGAGAAAAGTCTTAGAAAGAAATACTATTGTGTATTTTGCTTCCATAGGGATTCCATGTGAACTGTAGCACAAAAACAATTTCTAAAAAGAAATTTAGCTTAAATCTGAGTTGTGGGTTAAGTTTCTGGTAGTTTTCTTGTAATCCCAGCCAAGCATACTCCATTCAAATTAGCCTTTTGATAATGATACAGAATGATACTTGTTAAATGGCAAGGTATGTCACGGCCTGCTAGGTCAAACATTTCAAGTACTAAGTCTTGAGTATTCAGTAGTCAATGTTCATGCATTGTGAAAAATCCTTTTTCTGCTTCCCTGGGACAACTCTCTGATAGCAGAGATGCACCTGTTCTGTTGGCTAACCTCACCAGAATGCCTCTGCCTGGGCACTCACTCTGTAAGCTGTCATCCTTGCATGTCTTAAAACCAAACACGAGCTTCCCGAGATGCTCTTTCCTGGGCCCTGCCAGCTCTGAACTGGGCACAGAGCCTGTGCTCGACACTGAGCTTGGGCCTTGCTGGCCTCACTCTCCAGCTGTTCTTGGTGACCAGGATGCACGCAGAATCTCCAGCCCTTTCACACAGGAAAATACATTAATATAGATACAAATATTAAAATTTGCTTCTCTAAAATACATGATTATTTAAGTATGCAACTCTAACTGTTCAGTCTACAGATTGCTTATTTTCAGGAACAACAAAAGATGTAAAAATCTTTTCTAACTTCCATTTCCCTGCTTTAAATCTCTGAGCTTTCTGTGACCTTAAGTCAGAGCTGTTTGGCAGATTCAAGATTGGTGCATGGCTGCTTAGCATCACTGATCATCTCTTCCATTATGCAATTAGCATTTTCTTTCTCAGATGGTTAGAGCTGCCTCTACCTTGGGAAGAAACACCCTCTCTGTACTCCATGCTACAGAGCATGCCCTATTATTCTCTTCTCTATCTTTGGATTTTCAAGTCTCAGTCGTTTGTATATAGCACTAATAACTCATTTCTTTCTTGTTCTCCTTAGGAAAAGTCATTTCTTCAGACCCTTCCTACATATTCTCTCCATCCCTCAGCTCTCATTCAAAGCCTAAAGAGGCTTATTAATTATTAAAAATTATTTTATCCAAGATGCACAGAGATCAGATTCAGATCACGGTAATTTTGAGAGCTGGCATATTTTTGGACACTTGCTGGTGCCACTCCACGTTTCCTCTACCACAACAATTACAAGGCAGAAACAGAAACAGACATAAGAATACAGGCATTCCTACACATCAAATAGGAATTCCAGGGATTTGCATAGACACATTTTCAAATCATCATCTAACCAATGTTGGAAATTTTTTGTTTTGTACCTACATTCAGCATTGAAAACCCTTTAATACAGAGTTCTTGAAATGATTTAATTAATATTTTTAAGTGCTGCTGTGAAAAAAAGGAAAACAGATGACAGGCTATTTATTTTTTTATTTCATCTCTGATGTTGCCCTACAAACCTTTCTCAGCTGCTAAATATTCTAATCTTTTGTATGCTGTAGCACAGCTGCAGTATGTATGAGCCAAGTCTGATATGGATATATAATTCTCCATTTTTATCGTAAAAATCTGCAACTTCTAGTCATGAGGAGAGATACAGGACCACTCGAAACTTGCCTTTTTATTTTTTTTTAATATAAACCAAATTCATAAAGCAGTAATTTATATCTGAAAATTAGTTTGAAATAACTAACATTATGTTAATCATGGAAAAATAATCTAAATATATTTAATACATGAGTCCAAAAATACTTGGTAGTGAAATTAAATAAGTTTTAATTTACCTATCTTTCCATGGTATACTTACAGGCCGTCCATGAATACTCTCAAAATATAGTAGGCATTTCTGAAGATTGATTTTTTCCAAAGCCATTTGCTTTTTTGTCATATCCTATTTAAAAAAGTTATGTATGAAATTATGAGTCAGGATTTCATGACAAGGGTACAGGTAGGTATTTGCTCAATAACCTGCGCTCCCCAAATAAACATTAACACTGAATTCTGTTTCTGTCCACCCTCAGATCAACAGGGACTTGGCACTGACTTGGTAAGAACAGAATCCAAATTTACGTGACTGACGTTTTAAATGGATTGCGAATACGTTACCTACCCAGTCAAGGCCTAATACAGAGCTGATGAAATCTATAGAGGTACTTCTAGCAAATAGAGTAGGTTTTAGGTTAGGCGTTTACCAGTAAGAAATATACCGTGTTTACTTTGTCTCACCAAAGTGGAGTCTTTGTGGCCAGAACTTGTACTCTTTCTCCTGTAGAAAGATGCAAAAATGAAAATGTACTGGAAGGTTGGAATCTTCCTGTTAACTGTCATTCTATGATGATCTAATATTTTATTTCCTTGATTTTTTTTTTTTCAAAATGACTGTTCTATAAAAGCAGTTAAACAAGCTTAAAATTAGGAAATGATACTAGGCTAATGAAAAAACACTGCATCCTTATCTGGAGAACTTCAAAGGGTACAAACTATGGTCTTATTCAATAAGGCAATGATCTTCACGAGTTGCTGGATCAGAGCCTGTATCTGAAAAAAAAAAAAAAAAAGAAGTATCTGGGAAACAGATGTTGACAGAAAGTCTAAAAAAGCAGAGTTTTTTGCTTGACTATCACAACCAGATTGAATGTATATGGGGTGTATCTTGTGGGTTGGGTTTTGGGAAGGTGGGCTCACAAAAAAGACTACAGCATGTGAGTGGAATGTATTGACACTGAGGTCCCATGGATATCAGTACTTTCCTAGAACTTTTTCTGATGCTTAGGTAATGTTTATAAATGGTTGTAGTAAATGAAAAATTAAAGAAGTACTTTTCTCATCCATCCTAGGGAGAAAGCTGTTAATGAGAACAGTATGTTACTAGCTTCTATTTGCAAGATCAGTTTGTAAATCATACAATTCTCTATTATATATTAAACATGATTTAGTTGCAACAAATAATTGCAACAAAATCATTCTAGACACAACACTTAAAAACTTGCAAAAATGCAGAGAGGACATTGCTCAACTTTTTAATTATTCATTGAGAAGGAGAAGTAGATTTGCCTTGGCTAGTAAGGGATGAAGAACAGAAGTTTCAGCTACGCAAACACAACACATTTACTGGGTGGAATGATAGATTTACAATGAAATCTTTAAGTAACCAAACATTGTGATACCATGGTTAAAACCCTCCAAAGTTGAACATACTAGAAAAAGGTGCTATCCTTAAAATGAAAGGGAACAATAGCTCGATCAGCCAACAGGAAATTCAGCTGGATAGTGTGCATCTGTAGAACTGCTATGGAGAAGCTGCAGAGAGTGCAGCACTGTTCTAACAATGGTAGCAGCTCTGGGCTTCATCCCCAGTCACACCTGTTTTGCTCTCCTGGGCTGAATGCTTAACAACTACGGATCCCACAGGTATAGGATTCCTTCTAAAGTGAAGACTCACAAGTGACGCAGTTTATTTTTGTTCAAAATCACCATATAAAGCACTGGTAGCAGAAAAAGGAATGATGTTTTTTTGGCAATGTGATTTATTAGTGGTGGTGATACAGTAATATAGGTGTCTGGTGCAGAGAACACAGTATTTAGCTGCTATTTCTCTCTTCTTCTCTCAGTTTCCTCCTTCTCCCAACAAAATCTGTTCCTGACAGGTGCACATTTGCATCTGGGTTGAAACAACAAGGAGCACATGAAGCTAATGTAATTTTCATAGAATCACGGAATATCCTGAGTTAGAAGGGAACCAGAAGGACCATCAAGTCCAACTCCTGCCTCCACACAGGACCACCCAAACCCTATGTCTGACAGCATTGTCCAAATGCTTCTTGAACTTTGGTAGGCTCGGTGCCATGACCACTGACCCGGGGAGCCTGTTCCAGTGCCCGACCACCCTCTCAGTGGAGAACCTTTACCTGATACAGGGCCCTAAAATGGAGCCCTGTAGAACCACACTAGTGACTGCCACCAGCCTGACGTAACCCCATTTACTGGAACCCTTTGAGCCCCTGTGGTCTGTGCCAGATCACAACAGATCTCTCTATAAGTTAGGGCCAAGTGTTCAAAGGCTTGGAGCAGAGCTCATCCACCACAGTGAAGTAATGTGCAGAAGAATGGAGTGGGGGTGTGAGGATACCTTTCTGCAGGAAGTCAATGACTAGGTTTTATTTATTGACGTACTGGAGAAGTATTTTTAATCATTTGCGTCTTCTTTTCAAATATATATCAAACCCTGAAGAAGCAATGCTTTTCAAATACCAAAGGAGAGCCTTGCAATTCATTTCTTCAGGAACATGACCTTTACTGTTTATTGCCCGAATGCAAAAACAGTGCAGAACCTCTAATCACATTTGTTCTTAAAGATCTGCATGAGTGACTCACTCCAAAATTATCTGCCATTCACATTAAGAGAAGAGCTGCTAACTAGAATTTTGGAGTATTATAAAACAGCTACCTATTTTATTTATTGCTAGTTCTGCAATTAATACAAGATTAATTCTTTTAAAAACTATTAAGCCTGAAGCAGTTGAATGCTTAGGAGGAAACAGAGAGTGATCATTAATATTGATTATACACATGAGAAACAATCTCAAGAGTGTTTAGCATTTGGGCTTATTTCATTAGATCATTTCATTAGCAATCTCAAGACGAGTTTGTATTCAGCTAGGCTTGAACAAAATCAGAGAAGGCAACTGGAATCACAAACTTCAGAATTGTCTGGAACATCTTAGGACTGTAGGCTGTACACAGCAACATGAAATTCAATGCTAATTTAAACAAAAGCTGCTTTATAGCCCATGAAATTATTAACTGAAATGGGTCTATAATGAGAGGACAGATACATAAAGGTAAACAATCTAAGAAAATACATAAATAAACCACCAGCTCCCATAGACATACCAGGAGCTGGTGATAGTACAAGTCATTGCCCCTTTTTGGGTTACGGAATCATTCACAGGTCAGTCTCTATTTTCCCTAAGTCTTCTAATTGAATAACTTTACTCAGGCTTTTGGGGGAGGAGAGGGGAGGGGATGTTTTGTTCTGAGAACCACATTCTGCTATTACATATTCAAATTTTGTGATTTGTCATTTTTAGACATACTGGATCATTCAGGATCTTATATCCCTTCTGTGTGTCCCACCTTCCTCACATTTTTGACTTTTTGTTAGGATGACTGTTGAATATCTGATGAATAAAATGTCCCTCAAAGTGATTTCACCTCTTTGGCCTAAAAATGAAAATTCTGTGATCTATGAATCCCATTGTCAATTCCAGTCAGTGAAATATTTACCAAGCCCAGTTTCACAAGTCCCGCCCCTTCCCCCCTGCCCCCTCCCCCCCCTCCAAAAAAAAAAAAAAAAAAGCTAAAAAGCTACTATTTAGATTACTATTAATCCAGTTCACATTCTGGTACAGGATCTAAAAGTTATATACAAAATAAAATGTTTCACACAAAGATTATCTACAGTAACAGCACAGCTGCATGTAGCTTAAATGAAGCCTTTGATCTTTTCTGTAACTAGCCGACATCCTTGATTCATTTCGCATCACCACTGCTGTAAAGCTCTTTCTCCCCCCAAAGTCCCAGATCACTCATAAATAAAAATCAATCATATTAATGTTAAACATAAGGATCTACTGAAATACATTATCTTGAAATAAATCAATTCAGCTTCATATTACTCCTTTTCAAGCCTCTGTTCCATAGTGATTCCATATAACTATTATCAAACACCTTTACTATCAAATGGATAATTCTTTCTACACAAATTCTCTCTACAGAAATGCTGGAAGAAAATAAATTAAAATGTGCAAATGAACCTTTAAAAAATTTGAAAATATTAACTATTGCAAAAAATTCATGTACATTACAGAATTCTTCATGAGAAACTTTGAAGACAGCACTGCCATTGCACAGAATTAGGATGTTCTCAATCGGAAAATAAAGAGAAGCCCAGTTAATCAGTGACTGAGACCCCCAGCCAACTTACTCTCTTCCTTGTAAAAGAGGTTTTCTAGAAAGGATTTCCTCATTGACATCTGTTTTGGAGTCATCTGATTTGATTCTTTGCATAACAAAAATTTTAACAACTAAAAATATTTTCATATACAGTCTGTACTGTTGTGGCTTTAGGACTATATATAGAACTGTATGTTTTTGTTGTTGTCTTTTGTTTTCTTACAACACTTTTTCCATTACAAGTTTTCAAAAAATGTAGTTTATAAAAAAAAAGAATTAAAAAGTCCGTCATGTATGCAGAACTCAAAATTTCAGTTACAGAGCATGGCATAGTTTTGCACGGTTCTAATTTTAATACACTAACTGAGTGTTAAGAACCAAGAATAAAACCAAAACAAAATAAATTTAAAATTACCTCTGCTGTGTACCTTCTGCTATTGAAATTGAACCAAAATCATTTCTTAGTGTTAGAATGTTCTAGCATAGTTTAGCATTTTGTTCTTCTTCACTTGTCTTTGTCTCTCTCAACCCCTCCCCCCTTTTTCTTTCAGCAGCCACAGTCTAGATGTTACTGTCAATGTTTGGATTTCAAGAACCTTTGGGAACAGAATTTGTTGTCGTGCTTAGATATACAGCACTAGGCATAGCAACATCATTTGGTGGTAAAAAATAGTAAAACTAAACTAAACTAAACTACTCTTTTTATGAAAAATATGTATTGCAGAACAACAGATTTATACAAATCCTAAAATGTCCCAGGAGTATGGAGGTACAGCAGAATTTTAAACTAGGTACTAGTTTGAAAAAAAAGTAATTAGATGCCCGGCACATCTCATGGAATATGAAATCGTCTCTTAAATTCAGGAGAACAATTGAGAATGTGGAAGAGCAGGGGCAATATCAACACAAGTAAATGTACCAGATCAGAAGGGCAGAGCAGCCTGGATAGTTGTGCTATCCGTGTGATCTTAATGCTATCGACTGGACAAACAGTTTCGGCTTTTCTCAGGTGCAAGGGGACCTTTACTGTCAAAATTACTTTGCACATGTTCCTAATTCCTCTGCTTCAAAAATACTTGGAAGAGATCCACCAAACAGACCTGCTGGTTTACTTGTCTACTAAGGAGGCACCTTTGGGTCCCATGTAGGAACCAAAGCTGAAGCCACCCTGCCTGCCATTAGAAGATGCTTGGGAGCATTTGAACCCTTGGGTGCATTTGAATCCTGCAATGAAAGACTGAGAAAAATGCACTTTTTTATACAAGCAAGAACTAACTAACTGTTTCAGCCTATATACAGGAGCCAGAAAAAGCCTCCCAGTCTGTCCACGATGAGTCCTCTAGGTGTCCATGGGTGGTCAGGAATAAGAACAAAGCCCTAGTTGAGCCAACGAGCAGTCTGATTTGGGTTTGGATGCAACTTCTAAAACTAGTTTACTGGAGAAGTCCTGGTCCCTTATTCCAGCTAAGGCTCCTCAGGAGGAATAGCACAGAGCTATTCTTTTAAAAGCAAAGCCACTGCCTCAGGCATGCCGTGGGGGAACATGGGGCTGACACTTCAGGAACATTTTTAAACATGCAGTTTCCGTGGACTCAAGATAGGATCACATTTGCAGTCACCATCTTTGATGCATCAGAATGCGCACTTAACGTGCACACAACCTCAACTACGCAGGTTCCAAATACATGTGGCAAATGGTTCTTTACCTGCATCTCTGAGTAAAAAGTGCTTGGCACTATTCAAAAAAACCTTCTGCAACTGATTTTCTGTGCAACTCTTCAGAGAAAAATCACTTCAGAAAACTGCACTAGAGCTCCCATCTTGTTAGAGAGAAAATGCACTGCAGTGCCAGAGGGCACAGGATGCACACCCACCAGCATACGCATTTTGAAAATGCTTGCTCAATTGCTCTTAAAGCCATTTCCCAGCTCCCATTCCCTTTTCAAAGCCTTTGCCATTTTCAGCCTTCATAAGAGTGCCCGACGTGTTCCCACTTGGAAGGCAGAAACGAATACCCATCAAGATAAATTAGTGCCCATAACTTCCTGCTTCGGGAGATCCTCTGCAGGAGAAGCAGGATCAGCAGCTGCTGTGCCTCAATACATTACCAGTATAGATTCAACAGAGGGAGGAGTAACTTTTCAAATGCTTTTTCCTGTGACAGTGAGAATTTGCTAGCTAGCAGCAGGTATCTCCATCTCCCATGAGTAACACAGCCGCTATCTTAGGCTGTAAGCAACACAGTCATGTTGTCATACAGTAGGCTAATACAGCTACACAGCAACTAGTATCTGCTTCAGATGATAAAGCTATGAAAGAAAGAGTCAGATTTGTTAAATACCTTAATAGTCTCTGGAATGTTGAAGTGTTGTCTTTTCTCCTTTAGTCGTCTCAGTACACTGTCCATGGTTTCTTCTACTGATGGAGCTGGTTCCATGCTTGTAGCCTCCCGCGTCCCAGTCTCCTTAGAGGTCCCAGTACTTTCACAATGATCATTTCTTTGGGGTGCTCTGGAGGTACGGTTTTGTTCTTCTGACATTCGGAGTTTCAACTCTGAAAGGCAAATTATTTGGCAAGTAAATAGGTGAGAAATATTTGCAAAGAAGTTTCCTATAACACCATAAGAAAAAGCCATCCCAACTTTTTGCATACAATTATTACACCACAGCTGTGTAGGAAAGTAATTCTGCTTTGCTTCAGCACGGAACATCTTTTAACTGGTTAAAGCAAAATCCATTGAAGGATGAGATGTATCTAGATCAATGACACTTAGGAAAGCACATAGTTACCTCTCCAAACCCATCCTTGACATAAAAGGTGTAAGTTACCATGAAGGAGGACTGAAAAGGCACTGGGTTAATGAGTACAGTCAGGGTAGGAATCAGCACAGAATTTCAGTTGGAATAAGGTTAGGAAAAAGACTCAAAAGGACAAACAGAGCTTCAAAGTATTTGTAGAAGGCTTGTTTTCTTCAGGGCGTAAGGATGCGGAAGCAGAGACCTCTCACTCCCCCAAGTAGCTCCCATAAAAGCAGGCCTTCTTCCTAGCTCATACCTGGCTGGTGCAGGACCTTGGACAAGGCAGAAAATTGCTCGCCCCACACCTGTTAAATTTACTGAAATCTATGCAGTAATGTTTTTGTTTGTTTGTTTTAGCTGTGACAGTCTAAGGACACAGGCCAAGCTTGCAGGGAAAAGTATTAATTTTTATTAAACTCAAAGAGGTAGGAAGAATGGATGAGCCTTACGGTCTTGCGAAAAGACTTATGAGAACTTGAGTGTTTTTCCATTTCAATTGTACCTGTCTCATGGACATTACAGATCTTGCTTCACTTAAAATCAGTGTCATTATTCAGGATAATACAATCAAGGGTGTTCACAGGATGGCTGAGTCAGAGAGATAACTTTCAGAAAGTAAAATATGCTGTTTGGCCACATCCTCTCATTTGCCCTTCCTAAATTTATAACACAAGGTTCAAGGAAAAAAGAATCTAATAACTATGCAGCCTTGGGAGAACTTTCCAGCAGAAATTAACTGAAAGATGAGTTTTTAATTATTTATTTACCAAAATAACAACGTCTACATCTACATTCTCAACTATATCCAAAACACATATGAAATACAATACTAGGATTTAATTAGTAGTGAGAATTCATTTATAATGGAAAAAAAATAAAAAGATGTAGGTAATTTATAAATAGCCTTTAAAAACAATCAATCAATCCTGGCTACATTTTCTCTGAGGGCAAGCACATGATATACCCAAAGACATTAATGGAGCTGTGTGCAGACAGTCAAGGGCAAAATTTGACCTCCAAGACCAAATCAAATGCAGAGAAAGATCTGTTTTTATGGTCAAATAAATAAAAGCTTTAGAGCTATGTAACCTCAGTCCTAAAGAAAATTTTTGCTCCTTCTGTACAAGGAAACTTTTACCTCTCTCATTCAGTATTTTACGTTAATTTTAGTGACCTTGGAACAGCATACACAGTCAGAAAATATTCTCAATAACATTGCCTTTTACATGAATGTTGACATTTATGAGGGACAGATGACGTCTTTTCCTCCTTCCCCTTTTTACCCTTGTTATGAGGATTGACTGACTTAATGTTAACCCCTGCCATCAGGAATCAGGGCAAGTCATGTCACCTAATACCTTTGTTGTCATTAAGAGACTTATTGTCATGCACTAGTGAAAAATAAGCCAAGCATTAAGAACAGAAAACTAATATTAAAACATTCCAGGTGCATTCATGCTGCTTCCAAATGCAGCAAGAAAGTGAAATGAGATGCTATTATGTACCTTTGAGCTGCTTGCGACCTTTGGCCAAATCATTCATCCATTTTAGAACTTCAGGATTCGAAGTTTTGTCACCATGTGAAGGCTGAATGTAAAATAAAAAGGAAGAAAGAAAGAGAAGTAAGGATTACACAATCAGAAAAAGACAGGCACAAACGCATTAAAACCTATCCACATACTGTGCTAAAATATCCATAGTTCCAGCTCCACTATATCATAGCGTTGCACAGAAAATTTGGCTTGGTCATAGCATGAGTTTATCATGGCTTATCTCTCCTCATTGTGGCACAGCACTACAAGGGTCTGAGTATTTTGGCTCTGATTCCAAAAAAAAACATTTCATTGACTAATTGGATAAGTAACCTAAGTGACTTCAAAAGGACTGGTCAAATACCTAATGTTGGTCAGGTTCCTAAGTGATGTGCAGGATGTTAACTGAAGCACTCCATCCCTTGCAGGGATAAGCCTTAACTGCTTTACAACAGGGATTCTTCTGGGAAACAACACTTTAAACATTTCAACTGAACTGCTTAACTAATTAAATGGAAAAAAAAAAAAAAAGCAACTGAGTGATTTCAAAAGCAAGCAACAACAAAAGGTTTGTATATCAGTTCTTTCTTTGCATTTAGAATGCTTCCAGATTAAAATCAATTTACACTGGAATTTCAAAACTCAGATATTTTAAACGGCAAAGAAGTTTTGCAAAATAAAGCCTCTGAAATAATTTCTTCCACATTGTGATGACTATTTCAATATGAAAGTTTACTCCTAGGAGTATATGATGACCACAGGGCAGTACAATTCACAGATGTATGTTTAGATTTGCAGGCATTAATGAGATCACAAGGTAATAATACAATTTGCTCCATTTTCATTTTAACATGGTTATAACATATCACAAATTTTCCTGTTTCATACTGTACACATCTTAGCATCATGGATATTTTATATGTTTATATGACACAATTCACATTACACAGAACTAGCTTGATAATGACCAATGATCTTCAATACATTGCATAGAGCCTCAAACCTCCCCCACCAGTAACACCTCACAATTCCTATTTCTCTTATTTCTTACATCAACTTACAACTTCTATTGGATATTATGCTTTGGAGGTTTACAGGAATCTGCCTGAAAGAAGGAATCTGCCTGAAAGAAGGAATATGCCTGAAAGAAGGAATCTGCCTGAAAGAAGGAATCTGCCTGAAAGAAGGAATCTGCATGGCAGAACAAAAGTTTCCAAGCAAATAACTTCATCCACAAAGTAAATAAGTAGCTTTTCATCTTTTGAACCCTTTTGGTTCACAAGCCTATCAGCTATGTTTAACTGATTTGCACTTCTCACACAGCTAGAAGATGCACATTTTCTAACAAAGATAATCCAAAGGAAATGCAAATTAGTCTCTGCACTACTGAATATACTGAAAGATGATGAAATACATTCCCTCACTAATTATTTTCCAATTTCATAATTTGTTTTGCATAATTTTAAATACACTGGGATTCCTGCCTGCCTTTTGCAGTATTTCCCTTTATCTTTTCAATGATTATCTTACCAGGTATTTTTTCTCTTGCTCAAAATTTTCTTCATACTTTCTGATTTTTCTCTTGAGACTCTGAAGATGCTTGGTAAGTTGTGCTATTGTTTGTGGTTCTTTGCACTCTTCACAGTTACATCTAGAAGAACTTCTTGGTCTGAAAAAGCCGAATACATAGCAGCTTGATAAAAGAACTGGCTAAAACGGACTGTGCCCTTTTTCAGGCATACTTAACACTTTCTTAGCACTTTGGAATTTGCAGGTAGATTCTTTCACAGGTTTAGTTTTAGTTTTACAATGTAAGCATAAAATAATTGTTTTTGCTTGAGGTTACCCCTAGGATGTAGTAACGGGTTTACTATCCTTCTCTCTCTCTCTCTCTCTCTCTCTTAATTAATTGTGGGATTTTTGAATATTTTTCAAGTTTAATTTAGTAGGTCACAAGCTGATCCAGTATTTCCATTTAACAGCAGCATCTTACTTCACAAATCTTCCAGGTACAATAACATGATTTGTAAAAGTAAACCCAGGGAGTTTATTACTGGGAATAAGCATTTTGAAAGCAGTTTAGTTTCTGATTTTTTATAATCACAAGTCAATAGATCTGATTATTATTTATACACAGTTGACTGAGTTATGTATATAAGCTTTTATGAAAGTGTGGTTCCTGACTGTCCTGGTTCCAGTTAGGACAGAGTTAATTTTCCTCCTAGTAGCTGGTGGGGTGCTATGTTTTGGATTAGGATGAGAAGAGCGCTGATAACAGGCTGATGTTTTAATTGTTGCAGAGCAGTGCTTACACCAAGCCAAGGACTTTTCGGCTTCTCGCTCTGTCCTGCCAGCGAGCAGGCTGGGGGTGCAGCAGGAGCTGGGAGGGGACAGACCCAGGACAGCTGACCCAAACTGGCCAAAGGGGTATTCCATACCATCTGACGTCATGCTGAACAATATATAGGGGTGGCTGGCCGGGGTGGGGGCCGGCTGCTCGGGGATAGGCTGGGCATCGGTCAACGGGTGGTGAGCAATTGCATCGTGCATCACTTGTTTCATACACATTATTATTATTAATACTATTATTATTATTATTGTTATTATTATTTTCCTGTCTTAATAAACTGTCTTTATCTCAACTCACAGGCTTCACTTTCCCATTTCTCTCCCCCACCCCAGAGAGGGAGGGGGGAGGGTGAGCGAATGGCTGTGTGGTGTTTAGCTGCCGGCCGGGTTAAACCACAACACTGACTGAAACTCATACCCTGGTTTCTGATATGGACTGTTCATATATTCTGTGACTCCCCTCATACCTAGTGAATGACACAAGCTATAGTTTAATTACAGATTAATTTTTTATTATTTAGTACCTTGATAATTCCCTCTACCTTAAGTTCACTTATGAGACTAACTACTAAATAACCTTTAAAACTGTCATTGCTAACTGTAATTAACAAAGTCTTCGAACAATATTGTACTGTGTTATTACTGAAAATGCTAGATCTCACTTCCAGTATTGCAAATTAGCCATGTTGAAATACACTATAATATGAAAGTTTCTTATTTATGACATAGAAGTAACTGAGAAATTTGAAGAGTCAGAGATCACGCACTGTACTTAAAATATGTAAGAATTAAAATATATTTTCTTACGTCATGAAAGGTTGAGCACTTGGTGGAGAAGGGGCAGACTCTGTGTCTAGATTAAATCTCTGGCTTTGGCTAAAGATAGAGCAGCGTGGTGACAAAAGAGGATTGTCTCCATCAGTAATGTGATACAGCAGTCGACTGGTCCCTACGGAGTGATGTTCTTGTGGGCTGCTGTCCATGTCATTCTGCCAGTCTCTCTGGGCTGGTAAAGGCTCTAGTAAAACAAACAAACAACAACAAAAAAAAACACATAAAACAATATGGATTGAAGGTCATTCACAAGATATTTAGTTACTCACATAAATACAAATCTATACATACAGAAGTATTAAAAGACTTAAGTAGTCAAAGTAAACATAGCAAATAGTTGAACAAAGTACCACATGCAGGTTGAACATAATACTGAGGATGAGAAAATAGAAAGGACAGTTACTGACTTGACATACAGTATCTTTAAATTCCAGAAGAGAAGGTAGGTGGCTGTGTTTGTAAACTATGGAGTATAATATAAAGATGAAGAGTTTCCCAGAAAAGAAGCATTATTTTTTTATAAATCTCTTTGCTTTTGAAAGCTACATTCCTGAAGCAGAAGATAAATATACAAAACAAGCTTAATTTTGTAATTTAGCATTTTGTCCCTTGGTCAAGAGAAAACCAGAACAGAAATACAGTATTTCCTGATGCTAAGAATCCCTAGTGTTGCTTGCAGTATCCTGGAGAATTTCATTAAGTTTTGCCAATAACATACATATGGGTCTGAAGAACACTGGATATGAAACAGCAATAACAAAAAATAACATTCACAGCAGTTATTCAAGGTAATGTACAGTGACTGCTACTTGGAGGAGTCACAGTAACAATACTACGTTAATACTGTCTTTGACTATAAATGGAAACCTCACCTCAGGTGCTTCAAAAGGTAAGATTTGTTTTATAGAAATGGTCAAGCTAGAAATCAAAATAATTTATTCTGGTCTGAAAAAGTAGGAACTGGTGAACCTTATCACACTGATTCTACTCATGGCTAACAAGGAAACTGATGGGCACATTACAGAGCCTACCTCCATGGAAGACCAATTGTTCATCTTCCCTTGGCTGTTCCTGGGTATACTAATAGGGAGGACCACTGAATCTTCTTCCTCACCCCTCAGTGGGTAAAATGTGTGAAGATAATCTAACCTAGTTGATATTTTCACTATCAGATAATTCTGCTTGAAAACAGATTATACTTCTATGGAGAAACTCCGTATCCTCATAAAAAGCTCTCCCCATGAGACCAAAAAGTATATGTTAAAGCAAAGAAAGTGCTCCTTCTCAGATTCCTCTATGTCAGTTTCCATAGTACAAAACATTTTACATCAGCTACATTATTTTTTCCTTTAAAACCATATATACATACAGCCTTTGAATTCATATCAATTATTTTATATTTCCAGGCAGCATGCATGCTATTTCTAGTCAGTATTATGTTCGTAATATAGCATGCACTTTAATACATTTCACAGAATCTTTTTATTAAATAAAGGTTTAAAAGTACACAGAAAAACAACTGTATGTGGATCTACTCCCAGAAGAGCAGGCAAGTCTAAAAAAGTTCTTTCATCTTCACTTGCTTTGCATTTTCACCTTTTTGCATAGGACAAGACAATCCCGCAGTGAGCAGTTATTTTCTTTAGGATTTTAATGGATTTTTTTTTTAATATATCTCTTCTGACCTCTTCCCAATAGACTCTAAAGCTGTAAGTCCTTATTGCTGCACCAGAACACTGGGGACAAACTGGCTCTAAATGGCACCCTTCATAGAAACCAACTATTGATTTCAAAAATAATAGTTAGAATGGCCTAAAATATTATTTTATCAGGCAGTATCCAACAGTTTTTGCTTTGCCAACAACAAAAGTCCAGCTGTATCTTGTATAATCACAGTTTAGCTTAAGTCATGCAAAAGTTATGTGTGACTTTTGTACCTCTGTGTTCATTTACTTTAACAGCACCATTGATTATAATTAATTATAATTATTTTAAGCATTTTCACAATAAGACTATGTAGCTGATCATTAATTCTAACCTAGCATCTTTCCTCTAGGTACTTCCTGATCTGTAGGTCAGATTCACCTCTCCAAGATATGAGAGCAACTCCCAAAAGTTCTAAACAGAGTATGAGATTCAAGTCCTTCCAAAGATAGATCCAGAAAGGCATCTGGGAGAAGGCAAGGGTACAATATTGTACCAGTCATCAAAGGAAATTATTTACACAGACAACATACAGTGATAAAGACTAGAATAAAAGCTGTTCTGCAAACAAGAGTGTTGTTACTTTCTGGCAATTAATCTTCCCCTAGTCTTTAAGACTAAAAAAAAATATTTATTCTTATATTTTTACTTCTGAAAAATAATACTGTCAATGAGAAGGAACAGGCTTTTTTATTTATTTCACCATCTTCGAACTTCCATAAACATATAATCACTGTGAAGTATGTTGGCTAAGAATAGTTTCACTATTTATTTCTTATGCGCTCTTAATAAAATGAAGACACTATTTTATAGTCATATTAAGTAGCTGTCTCCATATTGTGAAAGGAAAATGATGTTAAAAAAATCAGCCGGTCTGTATATGATAGGGGCAGGAGAAAATTTTCCAGCGTTTGAACTCTGATTTCCAGTGGACTGATGAATTCTCCTTTTACAGGAGGCAGTCTGTATTACTGATAAGCCATACAGTCACAGACATTTGCCCCTTTGCACATTTACAACCAGGCCATTTTAGTAGGCCAAACCCAGTCTCAGAAATTACAAAACAGGACACCCTCAAAACTGAACACTTCCGCAAGGTAAATCCAAAGGACGAGTAGTGGCTGGAGCAACCCCAGTGTAAAATGAAACAGAGCTGCCCAACATTTGAGGAGGTCCTTTCATCCAGCTAGCAAGATGAAAAGGAGACAACCTTCCTGCCAGGTAGATTTCCCAAAGGCCAGGGTCCTTCCTCTTCCTTGGCACCAGGTCCTCCTGACAGCATTGCTCCACTAATGTTTGCAAACTAATGCAACTATACCACTTTGGTATGGACCCAAGAACTGTCTTAGTCCCGACCATACTATACCACAGATGCATTGAATGCAAAACTCTAATTTATAATCTGTTTTTCTTTTTTCCCTTTAAAAAAACCTTGCTTAATAACCCCCCTTGCAATTCTGTATAGTCTTATTCTGCCAGCTCTAATTCAAGTTTTTTCCATATCCAAAAGTAAACTGGAAATTGCTGATATTTCTCAGCAAGAGTTACTGTTAATCACTTAAAATTTGTGTCTTGAAATAGCTTGTCATTTTACTAAACTGTTCTGGCTTCATTCACCACACTTATAAATTCATATGTTTTTTGAATTTTTTGTTGTCTGGGACATGAAACAACAGAAAGGAAATGCACTACACAGTCATATTTATATTTAAAATAACACATCTGTACATTGTAAATAGTTTTTTTTTCTATTGCCTGATTCACTAAGCAAAGGCTAATGACTAGGGACATAGTGTATATGGCACATCCTCTAGAAAGTTTGTTTCTAGCCTGATGCAAATCTCTGGACTTCTGTCCAAGTTCAACCCAAAATAACAAACAGTCCCACGTGGCAACTGTACCTAAACTGCATCTTTCAGAAGATTTCATTAGTAATTTAAGAGACAGAATTAAAACTAGCTCCATCTATAAAAAATAGAAAGTCATTAAAAACAAGCAAACTAACCACAAAACAGGTGTTACCACAAAGGAGAATCCATTGAAATCTATTAAATAAGTAAGCTTTATCTAAAGCACAAGTTTGAACTGCCAGAGTTACAGAGCATGCTCTGAACTACAAGAGAGAAATGCTACATCATCCAATATTCGCATGTGTAGAGGGAGATAGGCACATAAGAGATAGAAAGTAGGGGTTCACGAACACTTTAAATTAAAACAGAATCAAATCAAAAGAGAAAAAATAATCAAAATAATCAAAGGAAGCCTAGCAATTCATCCTAGCAATATATTACGAAACTAACAGAACAAAATAGTTCAGTAAATGACAGGAAAAGGAAATAAAACTCACCCTGTCATAAAGGAAAAAGTCAGTGCAGGTTTTGGATAAGCTGCAAAATGTGGATTTTTGCACATACATACATACATACAGATTTGTCTCTGCCTCAGATCCACATCAAGGAATAGCACTGTTGCAAAATTAAATACCTGTATCCGAGAGCCATTAAGGTATTTGCCTCACTGTGCAAAACCACCCATTTTTTAAGCTAAAGAAATGAGTATTCTTTACATTCCTTCTGTCTTATAATAATTTGGATTCTACGTACCATTTCTCTTTATTGCCCAACGCAAACCTCAAACTGTAGAACATCTTAAGTAGAATACTATAATTTGTGATCTTTTTAGGTACATAACTTGCTGCTATTTCTTGCTGAAAATTATAAGCAAACAGTTTCTGAAATAAGTTCTGAATCTAGCATTTATTCAGACATTAAATGTCAATTGCAAAGGGATTATTTACCTATCTGCCTTAATTTTGACCATATGTGGTCAACAATTTAGGTATTTGTGTATTCATGTCACTTGTCTATGAGATGTATTAGTCATATTGCCTTTGACCTATTTTTCACGAACAGTGATTCCTCTTCTACTGAGCATCACGACTCTGCCAGCCCAATGACTACAAGCTATGAATTGACAAAAATAGCGCGGAGCCTTAGGGCTATTTATTTGCAAGGACTGATTTCCATATTGAGGAAAAAGGGAAAGATAACACACCACAATTTGCCCACATTGGTAATTTTAAATAAAGCCTCATGAATGATTAAAATCCACATGCTGTAAAAACTCACCTTCACTATCTCTCTGCTGATGCATTAAACTAAAATCAATAATAGCAGAAATGAAGTGATATTGGTCTGACAAAAGAATGACAAAAATAGAATTACACGATATGGCAGATGATCTCACACAATACAGACATAGGAAATAAAGAGCATAAATTTACTTGAACAAATTACAGACTTAAACTGAAAATAAAGGAATCAGGATTCCTAAAATCTGTCTGAAAAGTACCACTCCTTTGCAGAAAAACAGAGGACTACAGACATTCATTTCTGCTCTTTTAACAGGTATCATCCCTTTTTGCATTACATAGCATTTGCATCAGGAAATGGTGCTTTGCATTAGCTCTGCACTGTTTCCCGGAGGACTGCAAATCTGAGATTGAACTGCAAGTCACAAGGCTTTCTTATAATTGCAAATGAGAGCACATCATGACACGATCCCTTACCTCCACAACTGGCCCCATCAAGATGCACACTGGTTTGGACTGATGAAGGGGTTGGATCCTTGGGTGCCGGCAGCTGAGGAGTTTCCTCCTGGGTTGGCAGAAATGCAGAGCACAGATCGGTTTCGAGGGCTTGTAGCTTCAACAAAGAATTCTGCAGACAAAAGCAGAACATTGGGCTAGATAGAGAATAACAAAATACAGAGATAGCTCTTCAACTCACTGAGCCCATCAGAAGCGCCTGCAAAGGGGTGTTCCACTAGCAGCTCTGAGAGGATGTGCAAGAGAACAAACACGCACTATTCCACGAGTTTCCTCACTTCTGGTTATTTAAGTCCCAATTTAAATGGATTATTCGTGACACGTGGGAAAGATGACATCGTCAGCAAAAGACAATTTATTCTAGGAAGGCAAATTGAGATGGTGTCCCTTTTCTTGGTCTTGAGGCAATACACTAAGCAAGTATTTCATTCATTGGGCTGACATCACGATCTGATGATATTATGTCCCTCCCCATTCACCATTCATAAAAAAAAAAAAAAAAGGTATCCCTCTCCAGCCTATTGTGCAGTACACAGCAGTGAACAAAGAGTTACTGAGAATACACTCCCTCATGGGATTCTTGGAAGAGATTTTTTTTGATTGGCTTTTTTAGAGATACTTCTTTATGTAGACATTGCTTTTATGTAGGCGGCTGCTGCTTCTACAGGGCAAAAAGATCATTTCCAATCTGCTGCAAAGGCAAAATTAACAGATCATTGTCACTTGCTACAGACAAATCAATGGGAATGAGACCCATTATCTATAACATCACTTCCAGCTACTGTGTCCTGCTTGGTCCATTTCTCATTTTAATCTTTAATGCTGCATGCGATATTCAGCTGTACAATCTGACACAAGCATCTTGCTGTGATGTAAATGCTGTGAAAGCCCTAATCACCATCCAACTGGACGAAATGACTCACTATTGATATCCCGTGCATTCAGCTCCCCTTTCTCAAGGGAAATACAGCTTGCAGCTTAAAACAAAAACACACAAGGCTGTCTTAATAATCACACAGCTGGCACATTCAGAATATACATAAAATGTTAAATCACTCAAATGGTACATATTTGTAAAGAGCATTTTCTGAAAAAAAAAATCTGACTCATAACATAAAAAAATATTCCTTAAGTTCATACCCTAAAATGCTCCTTTTTCCCTACTGCATCAAAGTTCTGAACCCAATTTATTGATTCATTTAAAGAAATAATTAATTTCTTTATTGGAATAATTTCCCTTGTGTAAGAATATATCACCTATTTAGTAAGTAGTTTAATATATTTGTGCATTACTTTAATTGTAATACAGCCATTTTATAAGCCCGAGAATGCCAGCCCTTTTTTTTTTTTTTTTTGCCTTTTTTTTTTTTCTTAAAGAAGGTAAATGAATTTGAACGAAAACAGAAGAGAAGACTTTCAGCCTTGATCCTTTTATAGAATTCAGGCAGTGAAAAGGGATTGGAAAGTAGCTCTTTCAAGGAGATACCTCAAAATAGGGAAGTTTTGAAAAAGCAAAAAGTGATTTTTTCCTGTGAAACTAGGTATGCTGGCTTGAATGGGCACCCATGGCACTGGTTCTTGAAGAGTTTTCATGATCCATCGGGCCTCATTTTCTACAACCTCTCACCCCACCTAGACCCAGTGTGGCTGTGGAGTTACCACAGCAGATGGGCAGTGTTTTACAGTAACTATACAATTTACACACTAGTGAGAATTCTGATCCCAGCATTGACCTTATCGCATGGACCTTTAGCAAGCACCCTTCCAAAGTTTGCAAGGGAGTCTCTAAGTCTCCCAGTCTCTACGTCTCCCAGTAAGGAGAACATAAACAAATAACTGACAAAAACATGTAACCTTCATGGACTTCAGCATTTGAGAAAAAAATTCCCAAGTCAAGAAAACATATTTTGCATCACTATTTCTTATGATACATTAATATTTATGGCAAGCTCAGTATAAAAGCATTCACACAGACTATATTGTTAAACACTATTTCAGCAATGCCTGTGGTCTAATTCACTAGCTGGTTTATACTGAGTTTTATATGATGTTTTTTCACCCATCTTTGGAAGGTGGGTGGATGGCAAATTTCCAGCCCCTGCCAAATACTGAAAAAAACACCATATAATAATGATAGAAATACCTTCTATAATTTCCTGAATATGCCCTTGACAGAGATTTTATGTAGGGACAAAAAGAGTAAGAAGCTTTGATGTTACCAGGGAAATGAATCTGGAGTATGCCATCAACCTCATCTTACTCCTAAAAAACACAGTTGAGTACTATACTGCAGCCACAGCACACCATACAGGAAAAGCCACCACCTGTCCATGTACAGACAGTTTTAAGCAGCGGCCAAGCAGAAATCTGCCTAGGGTCATCAGCTCACAAGCAACAGGAGGGTCCTACAAAAGGGTAGGGATGACCCTGCTGCCTGCCCTCCCCCTCTCTGAGGGGCTGTCTGAAGTACCGGCAAAGGCCGAGCAGCCAGGTGGATCCTGCCAGTCTGGGATCTGCAGAACAAGTTAGAAGCAAATACAAACAGCTACAATACATAAAGAGAGAGGGAAATGTTAGGTCACGGCAGGTACCGTCATAATTTTAGGTAAATTCTTCCATGGAAAACCAGTATCACTGAAGAAATTTAAGCTATGGCATATTATAGCAGCTGACAACCTCATCTCAAATACTTCAGACTTGATGCTCATTCCAACTTTATTCTGGTGCCTAACACTAGTGCTATGCAATAATTCCTGATTCGTGCTAATAGAAATGAAAGGACATATTAATATTTAAAATGGATCCTTAAGTTTATTGGAAAGAAAACCAATATTGTCACCTCTTAAGAACAGTATTTTGCAAATTTGAAAAAGAAAAAATTATAATTGTCTTGGGAAAGGGTTTCTTATATTCGCTGTCCTCTTAAAGTAATTGACAATTCAAAGAACTTGAGCTATACCAATTCCGCTAGAGGAAGAAGAAACAAAATCCTGCATTACTGCAGATCAAAGATAATGGAAAAATATAGACATTTACAAGAAGTCCAAGGAAAACAGAAAGAGATGCAGTGTGGTATTTAATTCCTATTTGTAATTCCTGCTACCACTTTAAGAAAACACAGTCATTAAAGTATTGTACTCTTGTCTGCTGGAGAAAGAACAATACAAAAGGATCGTCATTTGCTGAGGAAGCTCCGCCTGTAGTAAAGAAACCATCTTTACAAACCAGCAAGTTTGTAGACTGTACCCACTGACCATCTCTCTTTCCAGCAAATGATTATTAAAAATCAAAGGTTGAGGCCTTAGGGCAAGGAATTATTGAGATGACAGATAACTTCTTATATCTAAAGATAAATACCACGCACCTATACTCACACTGCTATATCACTCTGGAGAATGTGACGCTGAACGAACAAATGTGCCCTGTTTATCACCAAAATTCTCTGGCAATGAATGTAAGACCCCTGAAATAGATTTATATATATATATATATATATATAATTTATTTAATTTTTTAATTGGTGCTATCAGTACCTGCCTCTCCAGCTGAAGGTCTCCTGCATGGGGCCCTGTAACATCAGCCCTATGCGCTGTGTCAGTCAGCATGACCAGGGAGCTGCATCCCAAGAGAAAACAACGTACCGAATGGAGCCTCACAGCCCAACAATATTTCCCTTGTTGCAGTAAGGGCTATGGTACCATTAAGCCTGCTAATTAATCAGTGCTCACAGCAAATCCCCAGAGAAAGCACATAGCTACCAATGGCCAAAAGAGAGCCATTGCTGTTAGAAATAATTTTGTTCCCTGTTTCATCTGATTCCTGTGGAAATGTAAGACCTTGTAAATTTAGGAACTGAGGAAAGAGGGAAAGGGAATGGGTCTGCCTCTTCCCATAAACCCTGCCCAGTGTCAGAAAAGCCTGGGCTTGGTGCAGTCTGTGTAAATTGAAGCTGCCTTTCCCCACACTGTGTTTCTGAATATTCAGGATGGCTGCACCCTGCCCCTGGGCCTGCTCCTGCCCACCCTGGGACAGGAAGGCAGCTATTCCACTATATGCAGTTTACTGACAGATTTACTGGATCTATGAAATCAGCTGGGGCAGAGAAGGAGAATAATCCAAGCTTTCAGAATTTAATGGCCTTTGAAGTGATTCATACAGAAAGGAAACTGAACAAATATCAGCCCGTTCAATTTCCTCACTGTAAGGAAATTAAAAGCAGAGCTAGAGCAGTGACATATAAAAGCATCTCCCTTGCCTTTTAATCTGAGAGTTGAGGTTAAAATAAGATAGGTGTATTTTATATGAATATAAATAAATCTGTGGTATCTGCTAGGGCAATACTTGTGTCTTGAGGCAACTGACATTTCCAATTCAAAATTTCCCTTACGAGGAACAAACAAGCAACTCTAAGATAGAACAATATATGCCCTGGGTTTGTATAATGTCACAGGTGACCAGTGAGGAGAGACAACAATTTCTCTGATGCAAGAAGGGAACTTGTTTTCTAATGGCACATTTCCATTTGGGTTTGAAGGAGACCTGAGATATACTACAATCTAAGATTTTGCAAAAGAAAGTTAGCACCAGAATGTAGCTCTTGCTCACTCCCTGTAAATGATTTGCATTTTATTTTAATTTCTGATCTATTTATCTGTTTTAATATCTCACACTGTTTTTATTCTAATATTTTATCTTAGCCTTTAAGGAATCCTTTGCAAGAATTTTAAATCTTGTAATTTAAATCTTGTGTGTAGCCAGGAGTTGGACTCAAAGACCCTTGTGGGTGCCTTTGACCTCAGGATTTTTTATGATTCACCAATTTTGGTTCTGGAAATTCTGGTGACGTTTGCAATGGAGCTTCTCAGAAGAAATGATTATTTAGTAATTTTTCCCAGGACCTTAATTGGCTTGACTAGTGCTGAGAATACTCCCTTATATTGGTCGCAGAAAGTGCCTAGTTATTATCAGGATTTTCAACAGTGAGCTGCACAACGATGACACAAATGCACAGGAAATAATTAAACGTAAGGAGAAAATTAAGTCTGAATTCCTTCAAAAGGACAAGTTGTGGTTTTCTCCTAATGAAAGTCAGGCATCTATTAATAGGCATAGATATTCAGTGGCTCATTACACAAACAAAGCTGTTTTTCCATGGTTTGACAGGAATAGACTTCCTTTTCTCCACCTGCCTTTACTGTCATCTTAGTCTACACTTAAAATTTTGTCTGCTCCTTGTTTAAGTCCAAGCATGTTTGCAGTACTATCTTGAAGTATTAAGTTTGGTCTATGCTAGTATGCAGATACCCTTGTTTGTGGAAGATGCTTTATAATGTTTGACATTTTCAGTAATTGCACAACTTGTTTTTGGCCTTCCGTATATTGCCTTAACTGTGACAGTTTAGCCCAGGCTCATCCATGGTCACACAGATAGTTTCTTTGCGCACTACTCTCATGCTGTGCTCCTGACATAATCACTATGAAAAAAGCTCCCGTTTCAAGTGTCACAGGTGTTATCTGACTTCCCTTGCTTTCTCTCTTCCCTCCAACTCTCCCCTCCTACTGACAAGCCTATCTTTCAGACTACATTATACAGTTCATAGTTTATTTATACAAGATGTAGCAACCTTGAGATCTTATTTTTAAACAAAACATAATTGGTGGTTGAACATATTTAAGCTGTAATATGATGAAAAAATCAAACGTTCTTGCAAGATGGCATTTCATCTAGTCAATACTGAATGTTTAATTCTTTTCTGATCACAGATAGAAAGCAGCATAGTTCACTTAAAATATTTTTAAAATCTCTTGCTTCCAACTTTTAAAACATTATAGTAGTCTCGCATCACATTATTATGCTTTTCTCCAAAAACACGACTAGAATGATTCATTAAAAAGCTAACCTACAATTCACAAGTGATTACATTATTCCAAGAGCTGAGAATTAACAAAAAACAAATATTTGATTCAAAATTTGTAACACCATATTTCAACTTTTGGTTACACTCACCTCACTTAAGCTGTGCAGTTGCTCAGTTGCTTCCTTTCGTGAAATATATGCTTTCTGATCTAGCCTACAAAATAAAACAAGAATTTTCACTCAATAAATTGCTTGTGTGTGCTGCAAATATTTCAAACTTTTCATCATGTCTGTTCATAAATTGCAAGTTACAGGATATTTATTCAAAAAATAACATTTCTATGAAAGTTACTTCTGTATTTTATACCTCATGCAAAAAACACTGGTGATTTTATGGAATTCTACATAATATATTTAAACTCTGAATGAGAACCTGGAAACTATAACTTTAAAGTGTGGGCTCACTCTGTCATACAAAGAGTCCTGCAGCAGCATGATTGGCTCTCAGCATCATAAGTTAATAGGGTTAAAGCCAAAAGTAAGCCCAAACATTTAAACCTAAGTACAATTTGTCCTACATGCTTTAAGTTAAGAACAAAAGTTTTCCTGTATCAGAGCCATAAAGAATAAATCTTTCCGTATTTCTACTTGATGATATTTTAGGCTCCCAGTCTTCAACTTTCTGCTTAAGTTCTCTTTTGCAAATTTCACAAAGACTCACCAGACTGTCATGAGGAGCTGGAAAACCTTTAAACAATAGAGATTTCCATGTTTTGTACTCTCACTTAGCAGCCATCAGTGTCCATAGCTTTGCTTTTCTCTCAGTTTATCACCACTTCTCCATGCAGAAATAGGAAAGGAAGGTCCTGGACCAGCAAGGGGAAAATCTCTTCCCACTGACTATAGCTAGTGAGAGGATTGTGCCACGTCCAGGCAGATGCAGTCATATCCTAGGACTCCACACGCACACCAGCTTCAGGGTTAATTACAGGCATCTATCAAGGAATGAAACTGAAGCCTAATAAAAACCTGCCATGCACTAGGTGAGAAACCTGCAAAGCCTCATACCACAGTTCTATCATTTCCCAAAGCAGAGGCTTTCTTTCCACATAAAACTTCAAAGACTGACATGGGTGTATCACAAGTTGACTTGCAACAACAGCATTCAGCTGAAGCAAGAAAACCATTGCTGTCCCAGAGAATGAGATTTTTCATTGCTGAAAAGGTGGCAATATTTGTTCAAGACTGGTCCCTGCAAGAACTCACTTGTGGATGTGATCAAAATCATTACAAAACCCGGATTCCTTTGGACAAAATAATTCATATTTTTCAACCTATTGTGCTCACTCTCATCCCAGCAAAACCAAGCAGTTTTAAAAGTCTCTAGAGACAGCAAAGTACAGAGATACACAGTCCTTTGTGTAGTTCTTTACCAAGAACTATAGTTCTTCATAGATTTACTACGCATTTAAAGACTGAAATGTGCACAAAGTCTGCCACAAAAACTTTCTATACTAAAATACACGATAGTTATAGCACAATGAACATCCACTTGCCTTCAAAAAGGCTCTGAGATGTGCAATTTCTGTAGGAACAAAAAGGAGTCATTTTGGTGGTGGTACATGTAGCACCAGCATGGGAGGCCTCACAGGCCAGCCAGCCCGCACATCAGTGAAGATACGTTGTTCAGAAGTGTATGAGAGATTGCTGGAGGTACTTAAGCAGCAAGGTGCCTTTGGCTGACTGTTGTACCAGCATCTATCTACATGTCTGTATAGCTCTCCACATGTATATCCTTTGTGCCATTTCTCCTAAAAATGAATAGCAAACATCTCTGTAATGTGAAGAGAACAGAAGGAAAACCAAATTACAGAAGCAAAAAGATTAATGCCTAACAACTTATCTCTAGCTTTTACGCAGCAGCGACAACAGTATGAGGCAGCAGAAAAGAGTTTTACAAGACTGTGAAATACCATGGGGAGCCAAAGAACTAATTGAATAGGGAAAAGTGAAATGCTCATAGTTTTGTTTAATAACATATAAGGAAGGACCTGCAAGACTACAAGCAGCTGAAGAATCAATCCACTAATGAAGTGAAAAATATTTAGAGTGATTTATTACATTGAACAAGTGCTAGACAAGTGGAAAGGAAGAAAAGACATGTCAAATTTGTTCTCTTCTGGTATTATTTGGATGACTCTTTTCAAGGTGTATCAGATGCAGCAGAACTTAGCCTACCTCAGCAAAAGAAAACAAAAAAGCTAAAGAAGGACATCAGCAGTTCTTATAGGTGCAGGATGATATTCTACATAATTCACAGCTATATCACTCATGAATCTTGCACTCTGGAGGGTAAAAAGTTTACAGCATCCCTGCAGTACTACCTCTCTCATTCGAGATGATGTACTTGTCTACTGTTTTAGGGATGCAGAAGTCTTGCATTTTACTCTTTTTATTTCACTGAAAATACTGGAATAAGATGTTCTTAGTTTTGTGTTCTTTGGATTCAGAAGATGCTAAATACTTTTTCTGAAATTATTAACGTGAATAACCATTTTTGTGTGAAAAAACATTAACAGCAATCTATATATGCTGAGCTAATCCTATTCTATAGAGTTTGGGGGTGTGCTTCTTTGTTTTCACCAAGATTAACCACTCTGCTAGGCAAATGCAGGTTATCTGATTGTCACCAGGCAACAAAGGGCTTACAATTTAATAACTAAGGGTTGGATCCTACTCTCATTAAAAGTCAATCACAAATTATCCATTAACTTCAAAAGCAGCAGCAAGAAGCCCTAATTTTCCATCTGTACTGAGAACATTAAAATTATTTTGAACTGCAGCTGAAATTTTGAATAATTGCAGGCAACCCTTATTTTGTATTATTGACGTCACATAAAATAATGAAAATGTAATTCTCTCTATAGCTACTATTCAAATATGTGTAACATTATTCTTTACGAACTATAAAAAGCCTGATCTCTCACCCTTCCTGCAGTCTGGCAACTCTGGCTTTGGCAGAATTATTGTGTTCTGCTATGGCACAGATGACTAAGATTCAATCCAATAACATGTACATTTGAAGCTTGTGGACATAAAAAAAAAAAATCTAAATGTTAATTATCATAACAGAGCTCATAACAGACTTCAAGGAGAGGACGAATTTGCATGAGCAGTGAGCTGTTTAAAAAAACAGATCAAAACATGTAAAGTATTGAATTATGCATGATACCACTTCTAAACTCATATAAAATTCAAATAAAAACACACAATTTTAAAAACTAGGGAAAACGTTTAAACCTAAGCAAATTTAATTCTTACTTCCCAGATTAAAACCAGAAAGGAGCATTACATTCTATAATCTTGACATCTCCAGCCTTTACACTCCTCCCAGTTCTACCTCGGATTAGGACTAGATTCCTGTATGTTTAAACCCGTGTAACCCTGGATTACACTAACACCATTCTCTGGAGACATTTATGCACCACAGTGCCACATGCGCTCAGCGTCTTGGGCCAAGTAATACATTAGAGGTGCCACTAGTGATAACTCCTTGAAAGCAAACTCTATTCTGTGCAGTGGATTGAAACCTCTTTTCCAGATTCACTTTCAGTCTGTCCTGGACCCATATTCCTTCCTCATCTCCAGTCTGTCTATCAGTTTTACCCTGCCCACTGTGAGGATGGCCTGTCAGAAGAACAGCTCAGAAAATGTAGTCTCAGTACCACATCAGGGGACTGACTCAGCCTATCCAGAGGTTACATTACATGGGTTCACAGAATGGCAGACCCCACAACCGACACACCTCAGCATCAGGGAAATGGAAACATCATTTCTGAGCCCCACAAATGGCAAAAAGCACTACAAAATTCAAACATACTCACCACCTCATACAGGGCTGCAAGTAAATGCTTAAAAAGCCGTCTTATGAATCCTTAAAAAGCAAAGCAGAATGACAACAGGCTTTTGGATTAACATAGAATGTGAACTCTCAAAAAAACATCTTTAAGGGCACAAGACTGCTTGGACACATCCTAGGCTACTCTATGGGCAGTCCCTGAATGCTGGAGCAAGCAGACATCCAGAGAGCCAGCAGAGCAT
Organism: Anser brachyrhynchus; assembly: GCF_964034855.1. Classification (NCBI taxonomy): domain Eukaryota; kingdom Metazoa; phylum Chordata; class Aves; order Anseriformes; family Anatidae; genus Anser; species Anser brachyrhynchus. Next base: position 16,450,197 of record NC_137700.1, read on the forward strand.
TGTCCGTCTCAAGTTGCAGTAGTTAAAGGCTGGCTGTGGACCACCATTATCTGCTTTTCTTATTATGAGTGCATCTCATACTCACCCACAGTCCTTATTTGGGCTACAGTAATATGCTTTTTTTTCTTTTTCCCCTGTGTCATACCACCACCACTACTGCCACCTTTTTTTTTTTTTTTTTAAAGTGGATGGCAACCCAAGAGTTTGCTCGTGGATTTTCCATTTCTTGATACAAGAAGTATCATTAGCACCTTATACATCAATATTTTAATACAAGACTCCTGAAGAAACTGATCCATCATTTCCCAGCAAAACAGTGCTTTATCAGCAAATCAAGATTTGCTGACACAGAGGTAAGCACAGACACAGACTGGTCATGATGAATTTTTGCCAGATCGGAGGGAATATGGCCAGGTTTTCTCCTGGCTTGCCTGGCCACCTGCATGGGAGTGAAGCCTCCCCAGCCCTGCCTCACCCATGAGGCTCCGCCACATGGTATGGGGACATCAGCAATTCTGCATCTTCCCTGCTCTTTCTGACACATCTCTGAGATGTATCTGTTCAGCAGAAAGTATGGAAGATATCAGTCACCACTTGAACTGCATTCTCAAAAGCTACTTGCCTTAAAAAGTTTGTTACTGAAAGCCTTGCTAGAGCTCAGCCTCCCATGGGGGGCACAGACATCCTGGGAGGTTCTGGCTGAGCCCCAGATCCAGGGAAGCCCATGGCTCTCAGCATTCCCAGGTTTCCTGGAGAAGAGTTGTAGGTCTGACAGCAACAGCTATCCTGAAACCTCTGCAGAAATTACAGTCCAACCCAGGGACAAGCTGGGTCCTACTGAATGAAACCGCTCCACTTCTATTTTATTTGGGGAATATAAAGCAGAGGGAATTTTTTCTTTGTCAGAAAAAAAAAATGTAGTTCCCCCATTGACTTGGAACACAAACTTCTCTGAAACACTGATATTCCCATTGCCCAGGAGTCCCATGCTTCAGCCCCCCGCCTGTGTAACAAGTATCTGAAGATAACACCATCCTCCACTCAGGTAAACTGCGGGCACAGCTCTGCAATCTGGATCAGTTTTGCTGATTGACTTTAAGAAGGCAATCAGTAAGAGCAGCTTTTTGCAATCATGCAAAATCATACATGCTTTCCTGTTCTCTTTTAAAAAAGATGATTCTCTTTATTGCACCATTTGTTCCTGGGGCTTGCATGTAATTTTTATCTCCCAGAGGTGCAGATTATATTATACTCTTATCCAAACCCAACTACACACAATGACTAGAGCAGTATTCAATGTAATCAGTGGCAACAGTATTAAAAATTTATGTTCTTTTAATAAAATGTAAAGGTTTCCATCTACACAAATGGAATTTCATATTCTAAATTGATGCTGATTTTCATAAAATCATGCATGATAAACACCTCAAAGTTAAAACCCTTGATTCACAGGGCAAATACAGCTTAGCCAAGACCAAGACAATATCCCCTCATTCTTCTGTTTCAAATGCAATATAGAGTTATCCTTAAATCTCTTCACCAAGTCTATTCTCCTATTTCTCTCAAATCCCACTAACTTTTCCTTCACTGCTTCAGTGGTTGTGAGTCATTATAAAATGAAAGCACCCAACCAGCAACCAACCCCTCCACCCAAACAATCTACGCATGCACTTGTGCCCTATTTCTATGAATTGTTTCTCTTACATTGCGAGTTCTGCTCTTCTGTCACGTATCTGTTTATGAAATTACTGTGTTACGTCACCCTGAATTTAGACTGCTCTGCTAAATGGGGACTGTGCCCAAAAGTTTCTTGTATCTCAGCAGTTTTTTATCCATATCTAGTCAAATTAAAACTGACCTGGTTCTGCACTGACTAGAACAGATTTCAAAAACTCCGTACAGTTCAGATGTACTTAGATTTTAAACTCCAATGAGGCGAATTACAGAGCTATAGCAATCTGAAGAAATTATATTATAGAAGAAGGAACAACAAAGCTTACTAGAAATAATTCACCTTAGTCTGAGACAAATAAATCCTTCCTCTCCTATCCTCCCCACACACATCTGATAGATAGTAGTGGCACGCCTGCAGTAATGCAGTCATCTCCTCTTCTTCAAAAGACCAGAAAGCTTCTGGTCTATGAGTTGTGTATCCTAGGAAGTTGCAATGTTGTGACGAACTTTCACTTTTACCAGTAACCCAGCAAAACTCAGCTAGAAGGTAGCGAAACTCAAGTTTTGCAGGGCTAGCAGATGCATTCTGTCAAAATCTAACTATGACCGTTGTCTGCTCCCAAGCCCAAATACTTAACCTTTGCCATGTTCCAGAGCAGAGAAGGCAGAAAACAAGGCAAGACATCATAGCTTCGCAGCTGTGTTTCACAGCCCATTGCACAAGCCAGTTCTGTGATCCTGACACAGCAGCCAGTGATCTGCACAAGCTGAGACATGGGCACAAAACGACTCTCTGGCCCAATCAAAGCCTATTGCTGGCAAAGAGATGAGGCAAGCTGTTGGTGACTCTTAAGAGGAGTCACCAGCCAGAGTGACCCTGAAACTGAAAAGTGTTGACCTCATCATATGCAATTCAAAGTCCTCTGCCCTAGCTGGGTGGTGGGGAAGTTGAGACAGCTAAAGTGAATACAATGTGTGTGTGAGGCCAAGGACCGTGAGCTAATGTGTGTTCACTCCACGCTCAAAGTCCCTTTTTTGGCAGCAAAGTCACCTCCATTTTGTTTTAATGATCAAACTAAGACATGGCCAGAACTGAGATGTGATGACTAAGCTTTCACAGCTCTTAGCATGATAAATCCAGGTGCCACTATTTAAAAAACTTAGCATTTGTGGATAGCCAGCTTCCTAAGGAACTACCCAGGCGTTAAACAAGTAAATAGCATAGTGAGCAACAGTTTCATACCAGGCAAACTGAAAAGGCCAAACAGTTCAAGTGCACAGGGTAATTTTGCTGTTGTTGCCGTTTAATTCGTGCACACTATGGCTTTTATGTTTAAAGTCCATCTTTCTTTCATTATGTTTCTGTCACCAGTCAAAATTAATCAATGTTACTTCCTTATCTATCCTAACACAGAGATCCTACCAGCAGAGCGTTATGTAGGTCTAACTCTCTGGTACCAAACTCACTATTCTCCTCTTGACAAGTAATCCATGTGATTTTTTCTTAGAGATGTAGAAGGCAGGTTTTTCCCAGAGATGTAGAAGGCAGGTTTCCTAGGCTAGGGGTAATTAGAAACACTTTCTGATATGCAGGATTTGCAGTGTCTCAATTGCAGATACAAGCATTGGAGAGTGAATATAGTTCTTTGTGAAAGCTAATTAAATGGTTGGTCATTCTGCTAAAGTTTCCTTTGAGAGCACAAATTAAAATCATTTACAACATTGCCTACTAAAGGCTGTCATGAAGGCAACCGGTTCCTTTCACATAAAGCACCAAAACACCATTAGATGGCAACTGTTATAACTGACCTAGCACCAACTTGAGACAGGCCTTGGAGGCAATGAGCTCTGTGTGTCCACTAGCTGTGTCCTGACCCACTGATCACCTCCAGGATGTACTGCTGCTGCTCAAGTCCCCTCCAAAGACAGCCAGAGCCTCTGTCACACTGCAGTGGAAGCGCTCACAGCACCAAGGCTGTCATGCACCTTCGGGCAGAGAACAGAGATCAGAGAGTCCTGGCTCACCTGCCTGAAACTCTAAGTGCACAGCAAGGCAGGGCTGATCCAGCACCTGAGCATGGGAAATCTGTAAGGAGTACCCTGAAAACTGATGACTCTGAAGAGCATGACCTTATTTACACAGTCCAAGCCCATCAGTAAGAGCTAAATCTTATCCTTGGGACATGCCTTTACTGGTAGGTCAGGTCAGCTGGGTGAGGTGAAGCCCCATTTCCAGCCTTTTGCAGAGCTGTGAAGATTGGGAATGGAATTCTGACTCCCAGTAGTTACCAGAGGTAGGTTACTTCATTATCTGCTGAGTTGTCTGTAATCAAGACCCAGCTAACACTTGACCTGAATGTGTCCCACTCCCCCGCCCCCCCCCCCCCCCCCCCAATACCCTTCACAGCATTGAAAGAAGCACAGTTCCACAGTGCTCAGGGTGTAAACAATATGTAAATGTATACATACCCATGCTAAAATCAAATGTGTGGCTTCCCATTTCTCAGTGGGAATACAGCTCTGAGAAAGACTGAGGCAAGTCAGCATTGGGGGGGGGGTATTGAGCTATTTTTGAAACTTGGCATTGGCACACAGGAACTGAAATTTCTGATCTGAGGATGTTTTTCCTGTTTGAAATTAAAGGGGTTTAAAGAAAGATGAAATTTGCATTCTTATCTTCATCCCTTTCATTTTCTCCAAACAGTTCTAGGCACATAAATACAGAATACAACTGCCAATTCGGAGCCAGGAGTCTGAATATTTTATACAAAAGGCAGCAACTTAATTAGCCTTTCCTAGAAATGATCAGAAATGAAATGCACTGTCTTATCCAAAAGCTTACCTTGGCTGAAACCTCACGACTTCTTCCTGGCATCTGAAGGACACGTTCTGTGCATAGTCATTAGCTGAGGATCCTTCCTTCTCCTGCCAGTCTGAGAGGCCTGGCAATGAGCTCTCCAGCTCCTGCAGAAAGCAACAAAAATGTTGAATGTCCTGTCAGTACTGATCAAACTCAGCTGAATATTTTGCTTTAAGGAAGAAAAAGCTTATGGAACTGGATGCTGATTTGTGGTTCACTGTTATTTTTTGGTGACAATCTGGAAACAATTGGAAAACACAGAGTAGAAAAGGTTTTAAACAAAGCAGCATCGTCATTCACTGTAAAATGCTTTTTGAAACCAATGCAGACAAGAAGCTACTGTAACCCATTTGATGTTTATTAGTTAGATAACATACGTAAGCATCTGAGCTAAAAGGTGCTGTATGCAGAGTTCAATATTTTTTGCTTTATATATACATTTACATTTAAATTGAAATTATTTATTCACATGTCAGTAATATTTCATTGCTTGGGCATAATCAGAAAAATTTTGGCTGACAAAAGCAAATTCAGTTCACTTAAATATAATTTGTAAAGTTTACCCAGCTTCTTGTTCCTATTGCTCTTTCCCTTCCCCAGCATATTCATAGCTTAATGAATAGAGTATTTCTGCAGAGGAGTGAAAATCAGTGAGCAAAATTAAAACAAACAAACAAACAAAAAAAACCAGTCACATCAGACACCTAGCCACAAAGGAAATAAAAAAGGCCATTTTGTCCAAAAAATCAAAGCCAGAACAAGGAATTAGAAAGGAATACACTTGACTTCAAGCTTTCAGAAACCAGTTGTATGGCTGTGACAATTTATTTAGCACGTCTTAATTTCCTTACCTATAAAATGGGTTATAATATTTCCATTGCATTGCCAAGGGGTAAGTTAATGAAGGTTTTTTCAAATCAAAGTTGTTTTTTTGGTTTTTTTCGTTGTTGTTGTTTTTTGTTTGTTTGTTTGTTTTACTTTCTTTATTAGCTTTTATCAGCCAATATTTTATTCTACTCATTTACAAAATTAAAATGCAATGTGTTTTGCAAAACAACACATTCACTTCCTCTGGTAAAACAATGTTCCTGAGTTTGCTCCAGTCTCAAAGCTAAAATGCAAGCTTGAAAGTCAGAAGATTGGATAGGACTGCTCGGATGGGAATTTGGAGTGCTGAAGTCATTCTACATTTACAAAAACCATGGCTGCTTTTCACTTCCTTCTTAGCCTGTTCTATCTTTACATATTATGAATGAATCTTGCTTACAGATACACTATTTAAACAAAAGTAAATTATTCTTTTATAAAATTGCAAACTCTACTAAAAGTTATAAAATTTAAGAAAGTTGCCTAAATGATTTCCTCTCAGGAGAAATATTCAGTGCTTGCCTCTCAAAATTAATGTTGAAGGACTAAAGGAACTTGTAAAAAGACCTGGTAAAAAATAAATAAATAAAAAGTCCAATAATTGGCATTTTACTTCCTTCTTATGATGATATTTTAACTATACTCTTACAATTTATTTTAATCTAAGTCCTCTTATAAAGTACCAGGATACTTGTTGAATAAGGGAATATTAATTTCTACTTGGTCTATGAGATCTGTAAAAATATGCCTGTGTACTGCTTTCACAGAAGTGTAAATATTTGTGCTTAGATGCGCTTAAATTCAAAAGTTGATGACAACAGCTGTTAATACAGGCAAAAATAAAACTTTGGGTGCTATGTAAATGATCAAAACAACGGCCTTTCAAGTTTAGCAATTTTATCTTGAGGCTGAAATCTTCTCAGTGTTGGACTGTTTAAATTATTAAATTCCAAAAACCCAGTCCAGTTAAAAGTGCTAAACCAAACCTGCATTTGATAAAGTACAAGTGGTAAACTTGCTTCAGCAGAAGCCACTTTTTTTTTTTTTTTTTGCCACTTTTCCACTCTCAACTATCAGCAGAAAGAAAATGACAATTCAAGATGCTTTCTCTTAGGTGAAAGAGAAAGTTGAGGACCATAATACATGGGGTGGTTGTATTTTTAATTATTATTATTTTTGTGGTGGTGGTGGGTTTTGGTTGTTTACTTGTTTTGTTTGTAAGTTAAGTTGTTATGATGTTATAGAGAAACCCTAGGGAATCACCCTTGATGGGACAACTGTTTCTTAAGAGCAACAAAATCTCTTTCTGCTGTGTCAGATGAAACAAACAGCATAGAGCTGTCTTCTATTTTATTTTTTATTTATTTTGATAGGAGAAGGAGTAATGGTTTTAAACTAAAAATGGGTAGATTTAGATTAGATATAAGGAAGAAATTCTTTACTATCAGGGTGGTGAGGCACTGGCACGGGTTGCCCAGAGACATGAACACCCCATCCCTAGAAGTGGTCAAGGCCAGGCTGCATGGGGCTTTGGGCAACTTGGGCTGGTGGGTGGTGTCCCTGCCCATGGCAGGGGGCTGGAACGGGATGGGCTTTCCCTTCCAACCCAAACCATTCTATGATTTTCTTTCTTCTTCACTACGGATTGAGGCTTCTCTAGTCAGGCTGCATCTTGTAAGCAGTTTGTGAATAGGGAAATCTCCAGGCAATACTGAGTAGACTCAGTGCTGTGTAATCACTGCTGTGAGTTTTGCTTTATACACAAAATAATACATGGGTTTGGAAGCAGCCAAAAACAACCATCGTACACATGTTGAGATAAATCAGTTTCTGTTTCACAGGCTAATTTTTTTTTTAATGTTTTCCTCCAATCACAGCATATCATAAACCATCTCTGTCACAGCATCTGAATGATGGTACAGACATACAAACTTGTGCTGTGTTTACACAGCAGCTTATCTGCTCTTGAACCCCCAAAAGTGCCTTGCAACCTTAACATGCCCTACCCAACACACAAACACTTCTAGATCTCTTCAAATGCAAATTCCTGACTGTGATTCCTGCCCCTGGGAATACTTTACCAGCACTTGGGACCAGAGCTCTGGTATACCTCATGGTGCTGTGTCAATGCAGAAAATAGCCAGGACTAAAGTCCTGAGCAGAAGTGCCTACTCCCCCACCTGAAATCATCAGTCTACACAGGAAAAGCAGCAGATTTATTTAATGGACAGTGAACTGAACAGATTTAATCCATGACAGGAGGTATAATTTGAACATAAACAGAGTATATGTAAAAAACAAAGTGGAACCTGATATGTTCATGTGCTCGTGTGGCTACTGTCTTTACATTGGCTCTGTTTGTTTTTTGTTTGTTTGTTTGTTTTCTGTGTATTTAAAACCACAACTTTAATACTGGAAGTCCTCTGAAATTAATGTAGGCTGATAACTTAAGTTTATACTCAAAATACAAAATTTCACACAGCAGTTTTCAGCATTCCCATCTCTGGGTATCTATTGTTAAGCCACCATTTTAATTTAATAGTCATTTACTTTAATAATATGACTTAAAAACTGAACTTATACTTGTTATACCAATTAGCTAGTACGTTTAGTGTCATTATATAAAAATATCTCAATATCAATGAGGATTCAGAGGATGAATTAATTTAATAATCTATATTCATGACTGTGTACTAATGGTGAGTGACCAGAGAAACGATTAGGCAAGAAGAGCAGACTTTCCATTCCTCACCATCTGTTCTCACACCAAACGCCTGAACTATTTTCTAAGCATATGCTTCCTTATCTCTTGAAGCCCCAAAAATCCTAATTAATTTGATTTTCTAGAGATAAATATTGCAGAATTACTAAACAGAGCTCATGAAACCAGTGGAATGGTGAACCCAGGTAGCTCTAATACAAAGTTGTAGCCACATTCCAGCAGCCTGCCCCTGTTTCCATACTTTGGAAAATCTACAGATGCCCCCATGCCCAGCTCCAACCTCCACACTCAGTTTCTGCCTCCATACCCACTTCCTGCCTCCAAAGAAATAACCACATGCAATATCCAAGAAACAGCTTTGCTGTAGTGAGTTTTTATCAGTTGATGTTTTGTCAACTGACGTCATTTGGTACTGCGCTTTTATTAGACTTGGTCCTGTTAATCATCACTGGAAATTCAAGAACCTTTTCTTCATCAAGACACGACCACATGTACTACACTTGTGTCATAAAAATCAGAGGCACAGAAATCACACTTCAGCAGACACACACACTTCCGAGCCTCACGAAGCTCAAAATCCCCAAGATGGCCATCTTTCCCCTACTTGAGCACAGAGACCTGCTCCCTCTCAGTGACCTTTCTACAGCGGAAATCCCCTGGATTCTCGCTAGCAGAAAGGCACACAAAATCGTTTCCATCCAAACAGACTTTAATCCTTCCAACACATGCAGCAAACTTATTTACCAAAAGCCTGTTCCAATTTTAAAGGGACTAGTTTCTAAAAATACAGCTCACAGGCTTATAACACATACATGTGAGTAGCAAGCATTCTTGACTTATCAGAACAACATCTGTAAAAGAGACACTGTCACTGCAGTATTGTCACAGTCTCTTTTTTTTATGCCACAGAGAACTCAGGTTGGGGAATTGAGGCTGTTGGAAAAGTACAGTATCAATAAACTCAAGAAAACGAGGATGAACAATTTAATCACCATTTGCAGCACATCATACTTTTCTTTTACAATGCTAGTACTCAGATATTACTGTTTGTCAGCTTGACATCAGCTGCTTTTAAGTACATCATTTATCTCACTGAATGGCTTGGTGGCAAGCTGTTTCACAAAAGGAAGGTATATGCAGTTGCACAGTGTTTCAAAGCATCAGTCTGGCCCACTTCCCCAGGTAACAACAACCTGCCATATGCACAAAACCAAGAGCTACTAGAAAAAAACACAGCAGCACCTCACTTTCAGCTTCAAAATGGAGAGAAGCAGATGCAACCAGCTTATGATTCGGGCTGCTAACACAGACAGCTGCAGCAGTTTTTTGAAGGTCACAACACACCAAGGATCTCAATGAGAATCCCTCACATACAAACACTCTGCAGAGCACTTCTGCAAGCAGTCTTGTTTTTCACAGGCACCTTAAACAAAGCCATGAACCAAGCGCTTGCTTCTTCAAGAACAAAAGCTTTTCAGGTAGTTGAAGATGCAGCAAGGCAAGCACTCGGGATCAAGGAGTGTGCACATCCCTACTAATGAGAATGAAGGCTATGTCATATGAGGGGCTCGGTAGATGCCTTCTCCTGAATAGCTTCCCTGTGTAAACTATTCCAAGGGGTAAACATTTTCCCACACTGCAAACACCACTGAACTCAGCATAGATATAAGGATATTCATTGAAAAGTCTTTCACAGTACTAGGATACAATTCCCTCTATGAATTTGCGGAGTTCCTGTTATGATGTTTGCTTTGTGTTCTTGTTTTATATTGCATTCAAAGCTCTACATTAGTTCCTGTCTCTCAAGTAGTCCCAGCAAATCAAAGGTGGGATAAAATAGTGCCTACACATCTCACCTCTTCCAGTATGACAAAGATGGGAGCAATTGGGAGGTGGAGGAGGGCACAGGACCACTTTTGTTTTTCCTAATTCAAGCCCTTGAGTCATGTGAAAATTATCTGCCTGACACTGTTTTTCCTTCCAGAGACTGCATATCTGAGTTGCACTGGTATTTTATGGCAGTCTAATTATATGCTCAAAAAGTTTCCCATGAAAGAATATCAACATTTTCTTTTAACTCCTTCAGGCCACATAAAATACCATGGAGCAGCAAATCTGTGCTACATTAGCTTTCATCAAGTGAGAGATACAGGCATGATGTACACAGGGAGAGGGCAGACAAGACTCACAGGCAGCTGAAAGAGCAAGAGATTATCTATGAGACAGATCTTGCTGTTTTTATGACTTTCTCATGACTCCTCTTCCTGATTTGCCTCCACTTGCTCTTCATAGGGAAAAATTTCCAATCTTATTTTTTATCTGCCAGTAAACCCGCACACCTCACCTACCTGCAGCCTACACAGTATTTCCTAGTAACACAATACAGTTACCAAAAAAAAAAAGAAGTTATTACTTCATCTGAGGGATAAACTTCAGGAAAAGCATGCAAAAAGATTAGGGCAAGAGCTAATGTTGATATCCTGAAAGAGACTGTGATAATACCACTAGGATGCTATTTGCTTTTGCTTTTTGTTCCATGATACAAAAAGAAATTCCTGATTTTGAAGGTAACAGATGCCATCCAAAATAATGAATACCCAAAAAATGGACCAAAACCACTCCTGGGCTATGAATGGTTCAAAGCACTTCAGAAAGCACACTGCAAATTTCTATCGACAAACAAGAACAGAGGAGAAACAGAAAATACAAAAGGCAAATACGCTATACATAAAAGATGAAATACAGACATTTCATGGGCCTTTTCCCTAGTGTGGGCTGCCAATCTACCAAAGTGAACATTAACAGTCTTAGTTAAGAGAATATTTCTAGCTGAGTTAAACCTGGACAAGAGCTCTATCCCTTACATTGCACACAAGATATGACTTGGGAAGCACTGGGGGAGAACAGAGGCACTTCCAGCAGGTGCTGGGGGCATGGTAAGCCTAGAGCCTATGTAGCTAGGTACCTGCACTGTCAGCAGCAGAAGCTTCTTCATTTCTAGTCTTTTAAATAGCCTTTAGGAAAGTTACAGTTCTGCTCGCCTCAGCTCAATGCAAGTAAGCCAGTGGGCAGAGCACTGGTACTAGTCTCTGCAGAGACTTTTGGAATAAATTTATTACTTAAAGATGAGAAAAACAGAAAGTAAGATAAAGGGGATATACAAAATCTTTCCACGGGCAGCCAAAATACCAGTACAAGACATCCTCAGTCATATAAAACAGAAAAATCTTATCAAGTAGTCACAGGAAATCTGAAGAGAGAGATTTGTGTATCTTCAGATATGCTCTCCACTTACTTCTGACAACAGTCGCAAGACAGCCCTCCCTGCAATTCCGTGCCTCAAAGAAATTACTTGTCATTACAGGAGGGTTCCAGGACTCCAGGTCCCTGAAAACTGGGGTAGATTACTGTGGGGTTATAGCTACATCATAGATTACCAGAGTCCCACTTTGCATTTCAAAAGGTGTGTTTGCTCAGACACTGTGCCGTAAACCCACTCTTGGTAAGTTCAGTTTTTACCTGACTTTCCTCATGGCTTTTTCCATTTTCTAGCTTTGCCAAGGGCTTAGGCTTTCTTAGCTTTAAGTTGCCCATGTCAGGCTTTAGAGCATAGTCAGTTACTGCCTGCTCCTTATGCTGCTGGTTGTCTTGCAAAGGCAGCTGCCTTTCTCCTAAGACAGCAGCGTTGTCCAGATAATTTTCTTTGTTATCATCATCTCTGTAAGAAAAACAAAAATGAAATGCATCAGACAGGACTTCAGACACCTGTCAAAACATTATGAAGAACATCAACAAGATCTCAGCTATTCATGGTGTTTTAATTTTAATGTTAAATGTTTGTTGCCTACCCACCAAACAAACATTGCATATATTAGTAAAATGACTGTAAGAGGCTACTGTTTATTCAGAAATCACAAGCTAAACTACAGTTAGTATTATTACATATTCGTTTGTGGAGACATTTAATGAGACTAGTTTTAGAGGCACTCTTTGGCCTCAGCTCTACATTTCATATTCCCCAAATAAAACCTGGAACTGTCTTTTTCATGCAGCAGGCCTCTCCCTGTCCAATGCTTTACACTAGTTTATAATCTCACAGAAATGTTTTCACACAGAGTAATTCCTCCCTATAGTCACACCTCCCTTCTGACAGCCTTTCCTCATCTTTTTGAGGGCTTTTGTGCAGAGCAAGGAAGGTAGGCACACGAAGTAGGGTTTGAAAAACCTGAGGGATGTTTGGGTGGATGGGATAAGTATCAAATGCCACCAGTTTGGAGAAAGATTCCCCTTTATAACACCATATTCGCTGGTTTAAACAGATGCGGTTGTTCATGTATGCTCTGATAACCACTGAATCTTGAACAGATGTTTTCAATCTTTGCCTAGTTTACAAGGTGCAACCTATCCTAAGGAGACCTTGTTAGCCTTATCCACATCCAACCGATCCCACCTTAGACCTCTCTAATGCCTTCCACTGGGAACAACCCAAATGCAGGATGTGGGACTGCCTACTTAGTTTGTAGGATGAGCAGACTGGTACTACTGCTCTGAAATCCCTGGCTATTGCCTAGTTTGCAGGTGGAACTTCGGTTGTCAGCTTCATTTTTTTCCACAGAGATTCTTCAATGTGCATATCCTTGCACAGTTACAAAACTTCACTTACTACTGCTTTGTACCAGCTGCTGTACAGTAAAATACAGTGTATTAGTTTCAGAGCTCCATATGAATGAAAGTAATATGATTTGGAGCTAAAAACACAGACCATAACATATTTTCTTATAGAACGACATTTAATCCTCCTATTGTTTACATATATATAATACTAACACACACTTCCCAGAAATGGTAATAGCTACAGCAGGCAAAACCTCAGAAATTTTACATTCTTTTGACAATAAAGGTTTCTTTCTAATGGTTTAACAGAAGTACTCTGACAACTTTACTTGTTGCCAATGGATTTCAGACAAAATTTGCAGTAGCATACCTGGTGCTGCAACTGGCCACTTGATTTTCATGTACAGAGTCTGAATTCCTGTCACACCTTGAAAATAGATAGAAAATAATTGTTGATAAATAATTGCTGCTGCTGCAAAAATTTAGCTTTTAATAACATGACAGTGCAGCTCAAAATATCCATAAACACATTTCACATTTTCACACCTTAGCTGAATCGTTTAATGTCATAGCTTCTCAGTGATAGTCTACATCTCAGAGGAAGAAGAGTATTTGAAATGTTAAATGTACACAATTCGGCATATCTTTCTCAGCCAGCTGGAAATAATGACAACAAAGACTTCAGATGTTACCATAAAAATTACAGAAAAATTTTACATGAAATCCTGAGTTTTGATTGCTTATATAATATACTTCACATTCAAAAAAGAATTAGAAACAACAATTAGCTAAGGCTTTTTTTTCTCTTAGACTCACAAAAATATTAACAACAGTACAGTAGTCATTCTTTCAGCAGCAGGGAAAGGAATCCCCAAATAAATTACAAAGTGACCATTAGTCAAAAGTGAACTATCAGAATTTTTTTAAATCCATGAAGAATCATAATCAATTCAATCCCACTGTGTAAAAAACAGCAAAATTATCATAGGACTACATAATCAAAAAGAAAAGTCTGGATAAATATGCAAAACGCCAGTGTTGAACACTGTGTTGAATACTGTGCAGTGTTGCTTAATTTTGCAGAATGATACTGCTGCAAAGCCCAAGATCAATTTTTCTTCAACCAAACAAACATATATACACATACACTCCCAACAAATATGTACATACCCTTCCTGGGTATGATTTCTGGGAAAGAGTCAGGGCCCTCTCCTCACCCTCAGTTCATACTCACAGGGCACAGACACTAAGTAGGCCTGGAGCACTTGAAGTTTGCTGGCAGAGGAATCTCTTCATTATGTGGGAAGCAGCCTGTACTTCCGCTGACTTGTCAAATTTTTAGAAGAGCTGCCCGGCTTAGGACAGAGCACATCAAGTGATAAATTCATAGCTCTGCATTGCAATTTGACGGCAAGGATTTTAATATATTCCACTTTCCCACCAGTCTTCTGCCAGTATCTTTACCAAAAGCCAGACTGCTGCAGAAATTATTTAAAGGGATACCAAGTGTTTATACTTCCTGAACACATCAGCATTTGTGTGAAAGCATTCGCTGCATGCAACTGGAATGTATACCTACAATTGCAGGTTCCCCCTAGTCACATAATATTCCTGCAATGGGTGCAGTTCTCCCTGCAAGGCAAACCGGGCTGACAGATGGAAGACAGAGCTTGATGCACACAGTGAATAAATTCACTGTAGAAATTCAGCTTTCTTTGCCTCTGGATGTCTGTCACACCTTCTCCTCTGATCACTCACAAATGACCTTATGGGTCTCTGAGATGAGCAAGACGTGAGGACAGGATGTAATGGGGAATATGAATATTCTCTAGTATGAAGAGGGAAGCCCAGTAGAAAAGGAGCCAGGCACCTGGATGGAAACTTTCGGCAAGGAGAAAATATAGACAGGAAGTGCACAGTGAGGAGACAGTGCCAAGGACAGCTGGATGGACAGAACTCCCAGCACAGACCCAAGAGCAGGGTGATTATGCCACCAGGTGTGCCATGCACCGTGTACTAAGCCACAGGCAACAAAGGCCAGGGACCCCCAATGGGGCCCACTCTCCCTCCCACGTGTGACACAAGAGAAGGTGGGAGGGAGCACTTCCAACACCAGCTTCACTCACCCCCTCCTGTCACCAGTCAGCACACTCAGAAGTCTTCACTCACAGAAGGCCATTTTGGCAACTGGGAACATTCTCTGGAAGTACAGTGGGTGACTGAGCACAGGTCCATCAGCCACGGCTATGTGTGCGTATTTGGGTGCACACACCTTAACCAGGGGAAGTGCCCTCGGCGATCACCTTCCCTCATCTGGCTGTAATAAGGGTGATCTGGAGAAGCGCAAAGCCTAACTCGGCATGCAGTAACGGGTTAAAGTTATAAATCAAGACAGGTTATAAATACTCTGTGAGCACAATAAGCTGTATTTAAGTAACAAGATAGCAGTAGATATGAAAGATAAGCAATGGTGAATCATAGAAGACAGTGACCATCATGCAATGAAAAAGACTATGAGGCAGTTCAGAAGCACAAAATCTGAAAGGGTGAATAGACTTTTTTCTCTCTGCAGGAATAAACATTAACCAAGGAAACACACTCGCACAAGATGCTGCTTGAGGCTAAGATCATAGCAGAACTTTTAAAAGATGAATTCACGATATAATGAAAATATCCACCATGAAAGCACAGTGTTTTTACATTGGTTTCTTTCAGAAATGCAGCTTATGTGTTCATGCCACTTGTCTGTACGTACAAACACACAGATGCTCACACTCATCTCTTCCCACTTGTAAATCTCATTGCCCAACTTCAGCTGCATTTAACAGCTAGAGGGATACTCAAGAATTTGGTAAGTCTTGTGAAAGCTTGTGGCCATGCAGTAGGGAGAGTTCCGACCAACAGAAAAACTGCAGCAGCATCAAACTCTTTCCTAAAAAATCAGAGTATACACCAGAACAGCTTTAAGTCATAAATTCATATGGGTTGAAGCTTAGAATGGGCATGAAATATGCCTTTTGACATATGGGATGGGATCCCAGTCTAGACAGACTGCTGCTCTGACTCTCTATAGCAATGCCTCTGTACATTTCTTCCAGAGAACTCTGTTTTAGTGGGACTGGCTTTTTATTTTTCCATTTTCACCTTTCCATAGGAGCCATTTCAGTACAGCTGGAAAACTGCTTCCTTTTGCAGATTTGACCTTTAAGATGTTCATATCAACTGCTTCTCCACCTGGCTGCACGCATGGCTTGCTGGGAGCATAGCAGCCCCAGGCACTTGCTTTATGTGGAGAAATGTTCCTGAAAGCATTGTTTCAGTGATTTTATGTCATTCAGGAAGCCCTGATTTTTTTCTTTGCCACAAGTAAAGACAAAATGTCAATGGGGTTGTCTAAATTGCACGGCAAGCTCCCTCTTTATTCTGTTAAACAGAAGTACCTCTTTTCAGAGATGGCTAGCACAAACAATTAGTGCTGAAATCAGTAAGAATTATGTATCCTCAGCAGTTCTCAAAACAGGCTCTTTGGGGAGGCTTTAAAACAGGATTTAGGGAAACCAACTCTGGAAACCAGGTTTGTTCATTTGGACAATGATTTTCAGATGATGATGTTCGCTTGCTTTGTTTTCTAAAAGCATGTTACTACTTCTGTGTTTGGGAAAATAAGATTAAAAATCAAAGCCCCTGAAACAAAACCAACAACAGCTTAAATGAGGGAGATTCAGCCTGCAGGCAGTTCCTAGCCCAGCTCTGCCACGCTGCTGCCTCTCACTCCACACAGCACGGGCTGCACCCCTCTCCTCCTCCCTTTTACGAGGGCAGTACTGATGCTTTGCTGTCAGCTTTTCTGCCATCCTAGCCCTTATCATAATGTCACACAAAGCACCACAGAGCAAAGCTATCACTTTCAGGTTCTAGAAAACCTCAAGAGTGAGGCAGGCACCAGGCCACACCAGGGGAACATGGAAACAATGGGTGTATTTAGGGGACAGAGCAAAGGAAAGGAGACAAAAATATGAAAAATGTACTATCTGAAATCTGGCTATTCTTCTGTGAAGGAGGAGCATCCCAGAATTTCACATACCACAATTAATCACTTAACTTACAGGTACACAAAAAAAAAATAATTTAAAATGACTTACTGATTTAACTACCTCCTGTCAAATCTTTCCGTATTTACCACAATCACACAGAAAGAGGGACTAATTTAAAATATCAACTAAAGTAAGGCAGGAATGTAGGAGAGATTAATTATTTGTATCCCTAAGAAATATTGCTTATATTTTCCCATAGTGATTTTGACAATATGTTGGGATGGCTCAGACCAAATTACAACTTGGCCTGCTTTTCAGAGTGTATTCTCTCCCCACAACACTTAGGCAAACACATCACAGTCCAGGTAGGGTTTTTTAAACTATGAGTGTTTTAGCAGTGTAGAACTCACCTAATATACAAACAAATCTATAAATCATCTCCTTCCTGAGAAACTGCTTGGCACATTACTGCTGAAGAGTCTTCCCTAAAAGCTTTTGAAACAATCAGAAGCGTGCAAAATAATGAGAGAGAGAATACGTAAACTGAAACATTTTAGACTGAAATAAAAAAAAGACCATTTCATTTGTAATCCTTCCTAAACTCTTCACCTTTCTAACTTTCTAATGTCCTGTTTTGTTGTCTCTCTAAAACAACAACAAAATCAACAGACATATCCTTATGATCATGATATAGATGAAAACCCTTCCAATGAGTTTATGGAATTGATTACAAAGAAACAATGTATTTGGTGCTTGGTCCATCTAAATAATGTATGATTATTTTTTCAAAATATTTGCAAAGAATTCTTTTTCTTACTAATGTATGCAGGAAGTACAGAGCATGTGTTCAGACATACTTGAGTTTGTTAAGATCATCAGTACCAGAAACGAGCAATATATTCACAGGAGATTTATCCTACACTGAAGTCATGCACTTAAACATGTGTGATGTGCATCATATTTATATCCTCCTAGAAAGGTATTTCATTGCTAAATGGTCAAAAAAATAGTAAAAGCAGCTGTTTTATGCAACACTTCCCGTATTCTCAATAATAAAATTAGATTACAGAAAACTGAATTAAAACATATGACAGAAAGCTTGGGACTTCTCACATAGTACTTACAATTATTCTCTACAGTAGCTAAACTCAGCATTCTTATTTAAAAATAAGGCACATCTTTAAAGTGTTCACTTACTCTGCTAAAGCTGTGGTGTTGAAGGAATTATCCTGAATGCTGAAACAGAAACAAGAAAACATCAGACAAGTCAGCAAAGCAGGCAGGCTCCCTGTATCCTTCTCAGTTGTAAGAACACATGCACAAACATGGCATTGCAAGGCAAGTCTCTGTGTGTTAGCTCTACATGCACGACTGTACCTTCGGCTGCTCTGCACATGCTCATAATCAAGGAACCATAGGGATTAGCCCTACAGCACTCACAAAGCCCATCCAGCAGTGCTTTGAATTAATACGGCGATGCAGGTAGTCCGTGAGGCTCAGAAAAGGATCATGTTCTTTTGTAACTGTAACACTGCTGCTAATACAGTCTTAGGTTTACAAACAAGTATTCGGCATTCTGTCCTTTAAATGCCTGTTCTATGTAATTGGCTCATCAAACACAATGTTGTTTTTATTACTTAAATAGGGCTGCTCAGCTAAGATCTCTGGATGTTTTTTCTTCTTGTTTGGTGGTCTCTTACATGCTCAGCTCGTGGCCAGACCCCAGGGGAAGCTATGAAAAAATAATCTAGTAGAAAGGACAGTTCAAGTAGCAAAAGGCTATTAAGCAAACCACAAGCAATAGACGAAACCATTCCTATGAAAGGAATAGGCTGCTGCCCTCCTGCAGCAAAATGTTTCAGACCTGATGTAATATATTCACTGAGGGTCAACTCAGGATACAGTAAACGGCTGGTTTTGAGGCAGCAGTGGAATTCCCCCTCAAACAACACCTCTCAAAGCCAGTAAATACACTCTTGGATCATTCTGAAATCTTAGAGCAGCACAAAACAAACAAAATCCATTCTCACTGATACATATCAGAACTCGGATTATTATTATTTTTTTGTTGTTGTTTTTGCTTGGGAGGAAGCAGAGAAGGCAGTGCAGACAACAGCGTCTTATAAGCACTCCTGTTTGTGACAATGGCACCTCACAGACGCCAGCAGCAAGCAGAGCAGGGATACAGAGAGGTACAGCGTCCCCCTCCCTGCAGCAGCTTGTGTTGCTGCATGGTATCGACACATTTCCCAGGTGGCAGCAGCAGGCAGGAGCCACAGACGTGACAATTTCCCTTCTCTCACCAACAGTGCTGGCAGTGCATCTTTTCTTCATCTCTTCCCAGCCTTCCTACCTGCTTGCACAGACTATTTGCTCTTTTCTTTCCTGTATTTGTATATGTATCAATTCATATCACAGCACAAATTATCTGGGGATCAGAATATTACAGCCAGTCTCTAGGGACTTCTGCCCTACAAAGAAACAGGTTTTGTGAGAGAAGGGCAAACAGAAAAACTAAGTTTAATAATTAGCATTTATAACTTGCCCTAGACGGAGAAGTTCAATTTTTCTCCTCCTGTTTCTAGCTATTCGGGTCTGACTGTACAGATCTAAATTCATTTTTTTGTTTTTCTATTTGCAGGACAGCACCTGAACAAAAGGTATGCTTCTAGCTGTTGTGGCAATCAAAAACTCAGTTTGCATGCTAAAAAAAAAAAAAAAAGTGGAGGGCAACTAAAAAATCTTAAATTACTTTTATAAATATACTTCAGAATCTGTAAATGCTTGGCTCTTGATTTTAAATGCTGAGGCTAACTTTACAGCTAGCATTTCAAGTGTGCAACGGAGGAATCACAGCTTTTTATCACAAAATCAGACTGACAAGCATCACAGCTTGATTAGAGCAGAGCTTAAAGAAACACTACATTTTTATCCCTACTCTCCTTCCTATACATGCACAAGAAGGAGAATGAAAACAAGGATTTTATAAACATAACTTCTCCATTTCTAACTGTAAAGTTAAGGTCAAATTCTCTGCTAATTCACTCCCTGTGCAAACATACTGCAGTGCTTTCTTGTTATTACTAATAACAGAACATGACTGAAGACCGGTTTGTAAAATAGGGAGGCTTTGGACGGAGACCAACTTTAAAATGTCATCTCTTGCATTGTTTGTATGAACTTCAGTGCTAAACAGCTGTTGCTAAATCTCTTCTAGGCAAGCACTTTAAATTTATTTCAGGTCACTAACAAACTTCCATTTGTTTTAAAGATGGTGTTTGACCAGTGTTATGGGATAGTCTCTTTTTGCAAGGTTGTGAAATCATCTGGGGGGGAAAACAAACAAACAAACAAGATTTCACATAAAACAGAGTAACATCAATAAATAAAGAAAATAAAGGCCAGCTAAAACCAGGATCCTGTTTCAGAGCTAATCTTCCAACCAGACAGATGAAGCCATCCTATTCCTGGGGGAGCCCAAGGGAGCAACTATTGCAGACTCACAATAACTTCACCTCTTTTCTTTTACTCCCAGAAGGAAGGAATTTCTCTTTAAGGGGAAACACTTATTTCACCAGTGATGTTGGCTTGGCCCTATTGGCTAACCCCACTTCCTTTCATGTGCTTCCCATCCACACGCTCTGGGCAAGACCAGAACACGACGAGTCAGGTGCGGCAAAGCCAAAGATGCTCAAACCTGCATCTTTTTTGCTTCTAAGCTCCAAGCACAACCTCCTCATTTTCAGTAATGAAGTTAAAGTCAATCAGGCTTGAAATGCTATAAAACATCACTCTTCAACATACTGAAATTTGCAGTGCCTGGTATATTTTGTCACCACTTTCACATGATGTGTCTGGTCTCTCATCATCCTGATGAAAATAATGCTACACCCGTATGTGAAGCGAGCATTGGACTATGCCACTGAAGAGCAAGTATACTTTTAAGGACATTATATTTTGAAGTCGTTAAAATACATCTTTTTATTCTCAAAATAAAGGACTTTAAATCAGTTTTTCCTTTCTTACGTCTAGTGGTTTAAAGGATTTATATTTTTCCAATATCCTAACTATGGAAAGAAAATTTTGTCTTTAAAAGCTTCCTATTTTATATCCAGTTTTGTTTTCACCCTCTTTTGCCAAAAGTTGATCAAACCAACATAAATATCACATGCCAGCTCTCAGCTGGCAATAAATATAGAGGACTCCAAAGCAAACATCTACCTATATTCTGGAGATATTGGGATTCAGAAATATGTTGCTGTTCACTTCTTAAAATTTGAGTAAAATATTGTCTTTTTATGGTTGACAAATAGATTGGCATAGAAATTTCATTATTTTTTTGTTTGTATCATCAAGAGAATTACTGCTAGCTCAGGAGGAAGGCTGAGATGGGAATCAGTTTAGCCTCTAGCTCAGTTTTGCATGTAATAGACACATGCACAATACAGATTGTAGATTCATAAACTCCGAGCAACATTAGTTGGCACTATAAACATATCAGCCAGTGAATGCTATACAAAGACAGTATGGTCTATTTGCAGAAGACTTCAAAAGAAGAGAGAGGTAGCGAGACAATTCAAATGTGATCATACAGGCAGAGGCCAGACTGTAATTTATGTGCAAATAGTAGTTCTGTCTTCAGGAGTACAGAAGAAAGCCCAATGATCAAGATCAAAAGGCCAGACAAAAAGGAGGAATGGTAAAACCTGCCAAGCTGCAGCTGTCTGAATGGTCACCCACCTGCAGACTTCCTGGCAGTTTGGTTTCACCGAACAACAGAACCTTAGCCACAATTTCCAGACTTTGCCCATCTGAGTAAATGACTGTATTCTCCTAAGGGGATTTCTGACTCAAGTAAACGACGAGGCTTTTCAATTTTAACCACAGAATAATGAAGAATTTGTATTGGGAAATAACCTGTATGTTTAGAGGGAGAATTACTTATTTGCAAAGAACTCTAATCTCTCAAAGGTTCTGGTAAAGTTAGAATTTGTGCATTTAATATCTACTATCTGATAACGACAAATTCAGTGCAATCCTACAGGGTGTGATTAACATTTATTGCAAGACTGTGTTCTTTACTACTATTTGTTATTCCACAGAGTCCAAAGTGCTTGTGCTGAAATGGCTGCATCAAAGGCAATTACATTTTGCACTACAGTTAGGCCATACAAGGGAGCTGCACTAGACGCTATGGAGGGACACGAGAGACATGGTACGACACGCTGCGCATGATGAGGAGGCCAAGGCGGCTCCCTCCTGTCTGGGAAGATGTTACTCATGTTCCACTACCCAAATAAAGGGAAAGTTAGAATGAGCTCTCCCCTGCTGCCTCTCCGGGTTAAGTCAAGTCATCCCTGCCAGAACCAGCTGAGCTCAGAGACTCATAAAAACATTGAGCAAATTTGTTTGCCTTGGAGTATGTGTGCTCCTGCCAAGTAGCAATACCCTGAAGTGCTCCAACAGTCCATCATCCCCCTCTCAGACTGTACCAACACAGAGATACACTCAATCTTACCTGTGCACACACAAATTACATATGCTTTTATGAACAAAATACATTCACTCACCAAACAGCAGATTAAATATGTTTGCTTGTCAGGTCACACTGCTACTTCTGAGGTCACAGTTATGACAGAACACTTTCATTTAAGCAGAAAACAAACTGATGGACTCTGCAGTCACTCATCTCCACCTTCAGCACGTCTGTTCTCTTCCAACACACAGGGATTTTTTATGGGATAAGAGCAGGGATCATTCTGCAGGAAATGTTAGCGCTGTGGATCATTCCAGTGCTCTGCCCTTTCTTCATGAGGGATCCTGCAGGATATTTTTGCTACTCTCCAATCAGTAAGGCATAAACCAAGGAACTGCCGTGTGAGAGAGAAGCCATATGCTTCTTTCCTGTAGTGATAAATACTGAACGATACATTCAAGCAGCTGAAAATATTCATGTGTTCACTGACTTGCTTGCTTGACATGCTGTCTGCCTTTTTACGGGTGACATTCTCAGAGACATCAGAAAACATCTTAAGACAAATTAAACTAAAATACAGCAATTACATGTAGGAGCCGGTTTGTGAGCACTCAGTCCAGTTTCTCTATCTTTGATTCTCCCAGTGACCTAATTAGCACATCATCTGAGTTAATGGACCTGGGGGAAAAAAGCATTCAGCTGATCTTGCTGTATGTCTTAAAATGCATAGACATGCTCACACACGAAGAGACTCGAGCGGAGTGTAGGTGCAGACACAGTTGTTGTCATCCATTCCAGGGCAATTCTATAAAGCATATATATGTTGGATTCGATAAAGTTTTGTGTAACTGCGTAGACTTTCAGGGTTACATTTTCTGAAGATGAGTTAGTGAGCAATTAAACCGCACATACGTCATTGCTCAAGCCTTCTAAGCACTGGGCCCGTAAGTCCCATACACACTTCATAATACATCCAAGTTTGTACTGGGGGAGGTATGTCTACCCTGTAGTCCAAAATACACAGCCCCACACCAGTCAAATCCCTAGCCTTTCAAAAGGAAAAATATCATGGAAATGCACAATTTTATGCAGACTGGAAATTCTGATTTGTGAACCACTTCATTCCCATTGCTTAGGTTACATTTCTGTTGCTCTGGTGCATACACCTGCTGTGCTACTGGTGCCCTGGTTAGTTAGCACAAGCAAACTTCATACGGGTCTGCAGACTTGAGTAAGTGTGCTAAGTTATTTTGTTTTGGAAATACAGATTTGTACCTCAAAGCCTGTTATTAAAGAACAAGCTGCTTTATGAAGTCCAGTCATCTCTGTTGAAAATCGTCATGCAGAGATGCCCAAGTATCATTATCCAGCATGCACTAGGCTGGCTGACAAACTCAACTGTACCAGTCAAACTGGTGCTGGTGTCTGAACCATTACAGACACTAACACTTGCTTGACTGCAGTCATCCACTGCAGGTAATTTGGTATTGCCACAGATGACAAAACAATTTCCAGCAGGCTTACACCAACATTGGGCTAGACTCAACAGAGCACTAATTCAAAATCAAGTTTGTCTTCTGAGCATCCCAGACTGATTACTTTAGAGAAACACACTACTTTTCCCTAGAAAACATTGGAAAACGTTTATATTATTACTATTACATAGAGTATGAACACGAAAATTAAGGAAAGTTCCATAGCTTATGTTATTTCATCTGTTCACGTACAACAGCCTTACACAACACCAAAAAGACCTAGTCAGAAATAGAAAATAGTTCTGGAATTCAGTCTCAAAATTCAAGAATGTCCTTTTCTTTCTAAGAGTACAGATCTTGCTGAACAACTTGAATGTGACCATATAGGTAAAGGCCAGACTGTAATTCATGTGCAAGAAAGCCAAACTAAAGTTAATGTGCATAGTGTTCCTAGCATTTTCCAATACAGAATTAAATGGAAAGGTGAACTTGAGCTCAACCTTATTTTCAAAAGGCGGAGCATTTGAAAGTAAATGGAATAGCAAGCAAACTGCTGCTCGTACCTTCAAGAAACATTAAAGCCTTTTTCTGTTAGGTCTTTGCATCTGTAGACACATGGAGCCACCCAGTCAGTTTGGTTCAAGTTAAGCCCAGACATGACAAAGATATGCCATGTATGTATGAAGGTGCCCTCATGACTCTTTTCTGTCTCTTCAGGGAATGACAGTGGCCATTTAGAATAAGGCTGACTATGCTGGGCAATCTACTTTTTTTCCTGAAAGGAAAAAATAAGCAAGAAAGTATACACATGCTTTTACTCAGAGCTCTTCCTCATTTACTTGTGAGGTGCTTTGCAAACCACTAACTCCCACCTAACTAACACAGTAGTAACACTTGACTTTGCTTCACCTGCAGCTTTATCCTTCCAAAAGCACATGAGCCAGAATGATAGAAAATGAAATCTAAACCAGTGTAGAAATCACATAATAATATTAACTTAAAACAAACACTGCTTGATGCCAGAGCTTATTCTCAGTGACATATAGGCAAAATCTCTTAAATTAGAATTATCAAAGAGCTTCATTATCATTAATAACATGTTTTCAAGGCCTGGCCCTCTCCCCCAGCATGCACTGTGCACCACATGACAACTGCTGACTGGTCCTGGTGATGTCTGAGGGACAGTTCAGATAACATTAAAAACAGACTCACACTCAGTCCTCTCTAAGCCCCTTTCAAGTTTACAAAACATGAGTGTGTGCACTTCTACCACTCGGTTACAAGGAAACACCAACAGGCAGCTCTCTGAGGCAGGTGTACTGGTGGTCCACACAGAGCCACGCTAGTTTACACCACCTGAGGATGCTGCACAAGTACTTATAGCCCAGCACATACAATCCATTTGATATGATGTGCCTCATCAATTGGTATAATACAAATATTTATATGTCCTTTTCTAAATTCACTGCATGTGCTGCATAAATCTAAAAGCAAGATATATCCAACTTCTCACAGGCACCTTTGGAGCTACCCTCCTCCCCCTGTCTAGATGTCAATTCTGCACAATATTTCTTCCCAGCTATCTTACCTCTCATTGAGAGGAAAAGCTACTCATGTGGCTAGGAATTTTGGGCAGGGAGAAAAGACAGAAGAGAGAATAATCTGGCTGGCAAAAGGAAAGAAACTGATACTGGAGGAAATAAAAGGACAGCATGAAAGAAACAGCACATACAAAACAAGTAACATGAGCAACGAATCACAACATAAAATGCAGTTGTGATAGGCAGATGGGGGAAATCCCTTCCTTTAGTTATGGGCATTAGCTCATCTAGTTTTGTAGCTCCAGTTGCTCATTCTCATTTCCATTATGAAACATGCATGGTAATGAATCCCACCTTTTTTCTTTTTTTTTTTTTCAAGTTGTTTTTCTGATTTTCTATTCACTCCAATGTATAGTCAATGACATTTGAAAACTGCTGATTCAGACCATTAACTTTCTCAATATCATGATCCATTGACATCAGAAAAATCTCATCAGTTATGGCACATTCGTCTGCACTTGTATTTCACCAAAAAGCCGTGAATAAGCCAGTCAACATTAGCAGTCACAGTCAGTGGTCAACTCTTGCTCAGCTTCTACCTATCTGTTTTAATTTCTTCTCATAAAAAGTAGTCCTCTTTTATTCAGCTTCTATTTCTATCCAAGCTCCCAATCTGTGCTAGTATCCTACCACCTACTATTTTAATTTCCCTAAAGGATGATGCATCACTCCTCAGCACAGATAAAAGTTTGCTTTTCAGAAGTTTCAGAAAGTGTTTTAACTCATGCATTTAACTCTACACCCCACCCACCCCCCCCCCCATTAAGCACATATATATGTTAGGTTAAGGGAAACACAGAAAATTCTATTTTACCTGAACATACATTCTCAGCAGATTACGTCTTTCAGCATAGTAGAACTGGTGGGACAAGACAGCACTCTACAGAAACTAAATAATATAATCCTGTAACATAATATTCAGCTTTGTGGCATAAAACCAGAACCCTACAGAAAACGTAAATAAAAGGCACAGAGATGTCTTATACATACGTCCAAATTTACCTTCTCATTACTTAAAAGCCTTTCCTTTTGTTTGATGGCTGTTTGGGGAAAAGATAAACCTGTTGCAGGCACTGAAACGTAAGAAACACAGGACCTAATTTCAATACAAAACTGAGGAAATATCCACATAACTACATGTCATCTGCATTCTGCTTTTTACCGTCCTGCCGCACCGCATATTGCTTAAGAGAGTGTGCTTTTATCTTGCGAGCTGGCTTGGCTCCCTTGCCATGCAAGAAGTATCCTGAGATAGCAGTGAGCTCAAGTATGTCTGCAGACATGTCCCGTGCAAGAGACTCTGGTACATCTCCATTTCTCAGGTAGCAGACCTTCCTGCTCTCTTACCAAGACATGAATTTTGACATAGCTGGTCCGCAGGTGATCTGTCACCCTGGGCACCACTCAAAGATCCTTACGATAGCCCACAATTTCCAGTCTTGAGGGCAGGTCCTCTTCCAAGGATCAAGACAAATCTTAACCAGACTCCGCAGGAGCCGACTTTTCATTCTGACTTAGACTACCTCACAGAGGTCTCCAGAATTAGTTCGCTGAACTGATATAAGCACACACAGTGGACACCAGTCAGTCCTTTGGTTATAAAACACGTCCCTCATGCTCTTTTTCAGTTGGTTATTTGTTTTAACATGTTCTCATCCAAGGTTAGCAACAGCTTTTAAGGCACAGAAAGAACTTGCATGTGAGATTTTTTTCTGGAATGACCTTGTGCAGCTTTACAACTGATGACACTGAACAAATGACCCCTTCTCATACAAAGTTGGCCTCTACGAAAACTATTCGTGACTCAAGTATTTCCTGTATAGATCTGCAGAAATGAAGCAGAAGCATATGGGAAAGACATTTGTACTGACAGCAGCTTTACCATTTTTGCTATCTATTGCAACAGTTTTGTTACAAAACGGCAGTGAAAATTGTTTTTCTCTTTGGAGGCATTTGAATTCTTTGTTGTAAGCACATTGAGTGCTCTTCATGACATCATCACATTTTCTAACTCAAATTGTTTGTCCCCAGACCTCTTTGATAAATTAGAGAAAATTGGTTTTGGTTTTAGGTTATTCAGCAGAGACTCAAAAATAAGAAAGATGTTTTCATTCTAATTTTAGTAATATTTTTCATCTAGCAACCATGCAGCACCAATCATAAAGACACCAGTCATGGAAGAAAGCCTTATTTCTAGGTGAGCTATCCATTTTGGAGAGAATCAGAGATTTCAGAAAAATTCCCAAAAGCAGAACCAGTGGAAAAAAAAATCCTTGAAACCTCATCTGTAATATCTATTTTCTTTCTGTAATGATTGCATGGAAACATAGTTTTGTCTTTATATTAACAAAAGTGCTGACAGTACTTTTTAAAAAACAGCAATGAATATTGCAGTCTAAATGTAGGCATATTCACGAATATTCAAAGCTACAGTAATTCCCCTCTCTTTTCTGATGCTTGGAGAACTACAGCCTACACTTTTTAGCCCAAATCCAGTCTCCCAAACCCACATTTAAGCACCTACACAGTTTCAGACTAATTTTGGTAGCCACCAAGCTGAAAACATTTGGCCAATACATATTATGCTAAATTCATTTCTAGAATGATGGTTGTAAGGGCTCTGTGATTATGCCTAACACCACAGCTGTGTTGATGCACGTTCACTACAAATATAGAAAAAAAAAAACAAAAAACAACATCCAAACCCAGCTTCAACAGTTATTAAGCCATCAACTCCGTTACCATGTCAGGACATATTTTTGTCCCCCCTTCACATTTGTTTGAACTGTTCTCCACAGACCATCTCCATCCTGTATAACTATCCCAAAGCTCCCACCTCAGCTGCTGTGGGTGGCTTACAGGCTCATGTAAGCCAAGATAACTATTAACATCTCAAATTAACCCCCACAGAAATGGTGCAAATCCCAGACTGATGGTGAGGTCCCTTACTTGCTCATCTCTCTCTTCAACCTGACACTTGGCACATATTTCATTGCTTGTTTTATGCAGCCAGCGACTCAGTGGTTGAAAGAATGAGCCAAACAATGACACTGTAAACTGACCAATGTAAAAATGTATTCAGATAGGGAGGGCATCACACAGAGTAGGGAAAAAACATTCTCCAAAGCAGTAATATTTCTTAATACAGCATTACTCATAGCTATGTGGGGAAATAGGAAAACCAGATAATCTATAGCTAGAAAAAACTGAGCATGACTCAATTCAAGTGACTCATGGTTGTGACTAACCTGTTTAATAGCTCTCTTTTTAAAAGTCAGCCTTTAAATCATTTCTGTGTGTCTGTTCTCAATTGCCTTGCATTCCATAATCTTGAAATGATTACCAAAGCAGAATCACGGTGTAAATCTAAGCAAATAAATGGAGCTTGAAGTTTTAAATAAAACATGTAGAAAGTTAGCATTAGGAAAGTTTTTTTGTTTGTTTTTTTTTTTCTAGAATCTAGCAGAATCTAAAAGAAATAAAAAAGACTTATATCTTTGTCAAGCATAAGGCAAATACAACTGAACACCAGACTAGAGGGATGCAGAGCTGAGTCATCCTGCTATCAAGTGCCTGCACCCTGCCTGCAGGTGCTCTACAACTCCCTGCTCAACCACATTATAGTTTTGCGTAGAGAATTTCAAGCAGAATAAAAAAGTAGCTGAGTCCTCTCTTAGAAACAAATGCAGCTGCGGTCAGGAACAGCTATGCTTTTAGGGAGAGCTTGAGGAACAGCCATCTTCTGGCAAAAAGCATTTTGCATTTTTAAATTATTAGGGATGTTAAATCCATAAAAGAAATGAAAGTTTAGTATTCGTTCATTATTAGCCCACTCTCTTCAATACAGGGTAAATATTCCTCCTCATACACCATTAAGATGAATCCCCAGTATTTAAAAAGTTCATAAAACCGTAACTACTCTTTGCATCTGCGATGTACAGTAGGCAAATAAATTTATTGCTAGTTCATTTTTGCAAATAGTCATGGGACAAAGTCAAACAGCAAAAAGGCAGAAGAAAAGGAACCAAATGAAACCTCTTCTCCCAGTGCATGACCAGAATAAGCTTTTTAATTTCAATTCTTACCACAAAGTGTCCTGTCACCCCAATGATCCACCACTAACTTTTCAGTTCATCAGCTGAAATCAGCTAAAGAGATATACTGAAACTGCCCATTATATGGTGCTGTAATTCATCTGCTATTCTGCTCTGTCACTATGTGAATATATAGAGGTACCATGTTTCAAAATTACACTTACGTCTAAAACTACACATATAATAAATCATCCATGTAACATTTCCCAAGAGTCTCTAAGCAGGTTTATCTGACATTGCCACTAATGGAAAAGAGGATTAATGGGCTTTATTATTATTTACTGCTCTCTCCTTGACTGTATAAAATCCAGTTGCTTCAACCAGGTTGTTGCCAAAGGCCTTGATATGAATACCTACTTACAGCCTTAGGTGGGGAAGCGAGAGAAAGAGGACAAAAGGTTTGTGCTGTCACCAGGGGGCTTAGGCAGTAACCAAGGATATACTTAATTTAATCCATACTGTAGGAAGCATTTGATTGATTAACAGCTGAGGCAGTCTAGTCAAGCATCTCTCTGCTCTCTGGGAGAAAGTTTCCAGGTCATTACTCAGAAAAATATTTACTTTTTTGTGCCGGTGAACTCCTGCGTTTCCTAGCTGTCCTCAGCATCCTTTCTTCCCTGCTTGTGCACTGCACACTTTACAAAAAATGATGAAATGCTTCTTACTCAAGTCTGAGAAACTGATTGTAATTAATGTATCAGGCATTGTGAAAAATCATATATTAAAAGGTTAAGGAGTTTTATGTTGTGCATCAAAGCTGCAGAGGCTCTGCAAGTAAGTATGCCAATGCACTTACCCAAACACCTTTTAGCTCACAGCAAAATAAGACTATGAAGCATTTCCTCAGTTATTTTAGGAGGTGGTCATTTCATTTTCTGGGAAGAATTACATTACGCAAAAAATATATTATGCAACTCTACATTTCATTAATATTTTGTTTGTTGGCAGAAACCTGTTCCAAATTTCACAATCCATTAAGAATGTAGGGAATGATGCCCGTGAAAAGGGTGAGTCAGAACACTGCTGCCACTCAACATGAATAATCATCAACTTTTTTCATAATGTCCTCTGATCTGTGCAAAAATAACTTCCCTATTTAATACGATAACTGAGAAAGTGTAAAACCGGAAGCATGTGCCTCAAATTTAGTCTAGAAAAATTGTGACATTGTCCCATATTGATTATATTGATGAGCAGTAGTCTTTACTTTGTTGGCCTCTTTTTTTTTTTTTTTTGGTCTAAATGCAACATCACGTAACTGATTATACCAGTTGTAAATATATAAACATCATCATCTGCATAACTCAAAGGTCAATAGTAAGCTGCACTGTTACCTCTTTACAGCCCTATAAAAACAGGGCTCAGGTATCTTAAAAACTGTAACACTTGCTACCTGATGGCCTAAACTAAAAATTTTAAGGAACGAATCTCAAAACTTTGCATTTATAGGCAGACCTCCAATTTTTCCCCATGAGCAAAAAGGACACAAGTAACAAGTCTGCTTGCAACTTGAGACCTTTACCATTGTCATAAAGTGTCATTATAGCACTGATGTAGACAGCACGATCCATGTCTTAGTGCAGAACTGCTATCTAAGCCCTGGAACATCCTAGGAATCTTAAGAATCACATAGTCCCCACAGCTCAAACCATCAGTTAGCCATCTGTGTTTCTATATATGTTTCCACAGTATGCAGTTTTCAGAATAATTTTTGCTACTGCTGAGATCAACATGACACTTTCCTCAGCAGGAAGAAGTCACCCAGTTGTAAGATTAAAAACAACCACACAATTTCAGGAATCTGAAAGCCTGTCATTAATCTAGTAAAACATTCTTGTAAATGTTTCAGATGCAGACACAGCCATTATCTACATAACATACCTTCCTACTAGCATTTACACAAATGTAAATTAGAAATATATCAGCACTATTTGAAAGGAGCTTCATATTATTTACTTTGAAACATGGCTTTAACATGACTTTGCTAAGTCCTTAGTTTGAATATGAGTTTGGATATTGCTTTCCAATGGCTACCCAAAATAAGATGAAAACTGAAAAAGATTTGGAGCCGTACACAAAGAGATAAAGAAAGTATTGTTGCTTCCTTAAAAGTCAGTCTAACGGAAGTCCAATGTTTCTGATTGCCAAGCTAGCGTTTTAAAGATGAGTATATCTTGCAAGAATATAAACAACAACAAAAATAAATGGAATTCAGTAGCATGAAAAACTTCTTTTTTTAATCTCAGGATTACAATATTCTCACAGATGAATATCAGTTTTCATTTGATAGGATTAGCTGAGGTCTGCCACATTGCAAAGTTTCCTAAAGATGGTCTGTAGCCTTTCCAGTGACCAGTTTTTAGGACTCATTCACAACTCGCCATTATCAAATTCCAATCTGTCATGTCTTAAGGCAAACTTTTGATTTACATAAAATAAACTACATATAAGCTAATTGGTTATGTGCTGGCTATCAGACTTTAAGAGAACATGAATTCTGTTTTCATGCAATCCTCCATTCTCTCCCTGATTGCTTAGCTACTCCCCCCATCATTATCCCAGCAAAATCTCCATCTGGAACTTCTTGCTTTCTCACCACTGCCTCTTCAAAAGCCTTTTTTTTTAATGCCCTGGAACAATTTCAATCACTTCCCTTCTTTGCCTTGCACACTCCCTCCTGGGGCTGCTCTTGCACGTTTGCTCTCCACAGCACCACTGCCCCAGGCTCTGCTGTGCGCCTGATCTCAGCCAAAAGCAGGCCCAGCACCTTCCTCAGCCCAGCGGGACTGCTGGGAGGCCACAACTCTCCTTTCTGACCTTGGTTGTATTTAAACTTCTGGAGAACTACTTTCTGAGTGACTTGTCTTACACTTACTGCTAGTTCTTGAATATTGTAGGCTTGGATGCCCCAGAAGTCCTCTTTCCTCACATCACTGAAGGGGACGAAAAGAAGTCAGTGCCCGGCAGGAATGTGCTGACACTCTTGGGTTCACTGCCATACCTCAGTAACATGTTAGAGCCCCTTGTTCCACCCACTGTGCCTGCCAAAAAAAAAAAAAAATTCATGGACTTAAAACAGATCTGGGCAATGTAAAAAAAAGATCAGTGTACTGCTCCAAACCTGAGGAAATGAAAAGGGAATGAATTCTGGGGGGTGAGGAGAAATATAATGTTAAAAGATTGAAGCAAGCAGAAGTATCTCAGGGCACCTTTATGGGGAAGGCTGAATTGTTCAGATGGAGTGGGATGGTGCACTAAAATCTGAGGAGAGGAAACTGGTCTCATGTTGAACTAGGAAAAGAGAAGACAGAGAATTGGAAAGGCTGAATCTTGATGATAAGCTTTCCAAAAGCACAGAAAAAATTAACTATGATAACAGAGAAATAATAGGCTAGAAGAAAAAGAATTGATAAGAGTCAAGGTAATTTATCTTTCCTGTATTTATAGGCAGACAAATTCCTTTTTTTTCTTTTTAGCAAAACCTGTAAAAAAGACTCTGCAAACCAAACTGTTTTGATGAGCCCCCTTGTGAATAACCTACTCTTACCAAGCATTTTAAAGAAACTTTCATGATTGATACGGTTTCCAGATGTATCCAAAAATAGACTACTAAATCTCTGAAAATTTGCAAATCTAATTAATCCAGAGCAGAGGTTTGGGTTGCTAACTACGCTTCCTTTATTTTGCATTTCATTCAAAAACAAACCAAAAAAAATGTAGCTGTTACACGTTCCTTTCCATTGAATTAATGCTAGGAAATATGCATGACCATAAAAAGCCATCTGGTAATTCCAGCCATGGAAGCAAGCCCAATGATGGCTCCTTAACCCAAACACCCCAGATAGATAGGATTCAATGTTTCTGAAATACATACACAACCAGTAACATATACAAACAGGAAAACACAATCTGCATTTCTCATTTGTTTATGTATTCATTAAACTGGATTTCTGCATGCACAAATAATCAGTTGGTTAAGTATGTGTGCAATACCTATTTGCAACTAATGCAAATTATATTTTCATATTTTTCCTTTGTGACTATTTTGATCTTCTGGCAGTTCACTTATACTCTGGTTTTTAGAATAATCTACAGAGTACAGTTTATAACTTAACCTCTGTGAGTTTGGAACAATTAGAAATAATTACAGAGCTGACAAATAAGAGCTTGGATTAAAATTAGAACTGTTATTAATTACTGTTTATAATTAGAATTATAAATAAATTTACTGTTTATAATTAGAATTATAAATAAATATTTTTGTACCCATTCTTTATTCTGGATTTGATAAAAGCCAGACTAGCTTAAAAAAAAAAAGTTTTTGTTTATTAACAGAATTAGATAAACTTTTTTTTTTTTTTAACATACAACACCTCACATGAGTATAAGACTTACACTCGGATTTATATTTGTATCTGCCACTGCTAGATTTATATTTGAATTCCTTATCTCCTGTTACCAGCTCTAATTTGCAGCTGTTGTGCATGTAGGCTTTCATTCTAAAACAGAAGCAAAAATTCTGGCATGTTCAATGTTTGCAAGACATTCATATCTGTAGTGATAGGGGCTAACCAGATAGGACAGATAGGCAGGTGAGACTTGGGGATGGAAATAAATAGGACTTGATGCTGCCTGAGTACTGATTTATTTGGAAGCTAGTGTATTTGCAACAAAGCAGTATAAATGAATCATTTTCTCTAGATAGAATATTTCTGTGCAGCTTAGATTCAAATATTTCAGTAGTATTTCTTAATGGATTTAATTTTTTTCATAAAATGAAATAAAAAATGTTTTGAGTTTTGTTCAGTGCTAATGCATGAAAGCAGAATGTATCCAGCTAATTTAATGCAGTGTCTAAGAGAACTCTTTATGGCTTAATAGAACTAAACTAGAAAACACACTTGTTCAGAACTCAATCAGGTAGCAGTCATCAGTGACAAATAAAAGAAAAAAGAAGTAAAGAGTACCAACTCAATACCTATTTTGATCCAAAAAAAACATTCCCATTTTTTTTAAAAGGAAAAAAGTAGCCTTACACAGAGAGTTACATAAAAGAGCAACAAAAGAGATGCTTACTTTCTCTCTGCACTTTCTTTCTCAGCTTCTCAATCTCCTGCCATTCCTGTAATTCTCACCTGAATGAGGGGTACCAGGAATCACAGCCCAGTTTTTCTTTCCTGGAGTGTGAATATGAACTGTGGCTGTTCATCTCCAAAGTTTGCCCCAGACTGTGGGCTACAAAGAATGAGTCTCTCCTGACCTCTCTTGTTAAGCAATTCAGTTTGTATTTAATTCAACAGAAGGGAGCACTAGGACTCAGAACGCATCTCTTCAGTTCAGTGACATGCAATTTCCCATATGAATTCCATTCCCCAAAATGAGACGTTATAAAAATGTTTCAATAAACTTGGAAAAGAAAAATTAGTTGGGAGTTTAGGGACGAAAACTTTCACCAAATGCAATCTGCATAAAATTGCACTTTTTAATCAGCACATTATTCTATTTACAAGGCACAGTAAAGCTCTAAAATATATTGCTGGACAGAAACACAGCCAAGTCAACATTTGGCTGGAGTTGACTTGAAATTTATTCAAATATCCTATCACTAATTATGTCTCGCTTGAGACATAGTGCCAGCCAACAGGAAAAAGTAGTTCAGGAGCTCAGGTGCCATTCCTGTTTTCTGAATGCATCCTCACATATGACCACGTTCAATACATCTGTTCTTCTCCTGGGCAGAGGGATGGCACACCCTGAGCTTCTCTGCTAATCTTACTATGCCAGTCAAAGACATAGATCCTCTTCTGGAGGATGAGGCAAGGACGTGCCAACCTTTTTCCACAGCTACTTTACCAGACAAAATGAAAAGTTTCATGCCATTCAACAGAGGTACTAGAAGGAAGCAAGTGCCCTCCCTCATCAAGCTACTAACCAGACATTTACACAGTATTTTGCAGAGGAATCCTAGATAAAAGTTTGTTATATGAGCTGGCTGAAAGACTTTTATTAAGTCTAGCGTGTTACAGTTAGAACTAATAAATCCATTTTACCAGGGCAGTTACATTGCTTTCAGTCAGTTCATTGCATAGGCAAAGAAACCACTGCCACAAAAATAAGCATGCATATAGGTGCATCCAGTTTTACATTTTCTAATATTCACCACTGAAGGCATCAGAGATTTAAAACTGGCACCAGAGCTCAGATGTTTCAGTGGCACTGAGTTTAGTATTCTTACCACTTGCAGTAGCTCTCAGGACTAACATCATTTTACAAGTAATGGTATTCATTAAAATACTAAAATCATACACCTGGACTCAGCTGCATCAAACAGTATAGTGTGCAGAAAACTGTTTTAAGGTCAAATCCAGCACACATTCAGGAAAGAAATAGGCCATAAAGTTAGAACTAACTCAAGATGGAAATCTAGTTTTGACTGACAAAAATCAGAAGTGCTGTTTAGTGAATTATTCCCAGTGAATTAAATAAAGCAGATATTCTTTGTGCCTGATGTACTGTAGGCATTTTCACTTGATATTTTGCATCAGATGAATGAACCGTGTGTGTCTCAATCTTTCCTCGTGGAATACCTTGACTTATCTTCCCAGCTCCAATTAAAAACCCTACTATAAAATCCTCATAAGCAACAAGCACAGAGAAGCATATAAAATTTTGTCTTTGATATTTGCTCATCAACAGATGTAAGTACTTTTAACTGGATATGTGTTTAAAAAGGCAAAATCAGAAGCAACATGCTCTCAGGCCACTTTATGTTAAGCAAGCTGTGCTCAACACACCAGCATGTGACACAAGGGAGACACGATCTGTCACCAAGTCCTGTGTGCCCTCAAATCAACTGTAGGCCAGCTGACACTGCACTCAGGTGCCAAAAGCTACACGCGTCTTTGCATGAAACATTTATATCCCAAATAACTAGAGCTGAACTACTGCCATGCCCCTTGGTTCTAATGTTCCCAGCATACTCCAGGCTACCAGAAGCTGCAGTATAGACTTGTTTTGCCTGTCTAGACATTCTCTGTGAAATTGATCCAGCTAATTTATGGCCACTACACTGTGAGAGCATCGTAAACTACCTTCACAAGTCCCAGTGATGGGCTCCATTAATTTTATCAAAACACAAATTTCACATTAGATTTTGGATCTGTTATTTTGACAGAGCAACTAATGCTTGGACAGATAATTTTCATCAAGCATTCATTATTATCTGATAGGATTTATCTGCTGCAATACGCTCTATATTCCATTCCAAAATACATAAAACCTCTGTGCAAACTAATGATATACTACCCCCTGCAATACTTCACATATAGCAAACAGCCCAAGAGTTCCTAAATTATTCAGCATGATGTGCTTCAGAAGCAGAATTTGCTCATATTTCTTTGGTTGAAATGTAGTTAGAAGCCAAGTGATTCTATTTAACCCATTCCCAAGTCAGGCAGAGCTCATTCAGTTAACATTAAACAAAATAAACTTATCTTTTCTTTTTGGTCTTCAGTATTTTAAACAAATCTAGGAGGGCTGAATCACCCTATTTTACCTTCAGCTTAAGCCTCACAAATAAACACATCACGAAAGCTAAGGAACTATGACAGATGACAAAAAGCACTGTGTAGCTGAAGATAAAGAAGAGGGAGACAAATTGGTTAAGTGCTGGAGTAAATTGTCCAGGGATGTTGCTTCTGGTGTTTTAAGATCAAGTTAGACAAATGTCTGTAAGGAATGTTTTAAGCAGAGTTTACCTTGCCTTTGGGCAGAAGTATGGATTAGACCACCTCCTGAGGTTTCTTCCAGATCTGTGAGTCTATGAATATAGCATTAATCACTGTCTGTCTTTGGAGCAGCCTTCACGGCCCTTGTAACTCTCAGGATGATGCTCAAGAAGAACTGCAGCTGCTATAGCAACATCACAGAGCTACTTCACCTTCTTCTACAGGGCAAAACCACAATAATCAGTACTGAAACATACATTTTTTTTCCTTCAGCTGGCTATATCTTACCAGGTAAGACAGAATGTTTTGAGGGATTTCAAGCAACACACATTCTAGGTGGCTGGCAAAACCTTTATAAACTATCTGGTGAGAAGCAAAAAGCAATCCATTTCCTAAGATTTGAGGAGCTGTGAGTTTGAGAGCTGCTTCAAGGGAATGAGGACCAGGGGAAGGCTTGCTGCACCTGTACATGCCTGGCACTGCCCCAAGACCATCTGTGCAAAAAACTGTGGGAAGGAGAGCTTTGTCCATTCAGTGTATTAAACATTTTTGCTGTTCTCTTCTGCTTTGGTGCACTCATACTTCTTCTGTTCTTCTCAAATGCCTGCTACCATTCTATACAGCTACTATAAACTAAAATAATTCTTTCCATTTTAAAGATTCTCGAGCTCCTACCTTCCTTAGCAGGAGCTAAGAGATGGTAATAGCAGCATGAAAGCTCCTCATCCATTTTTATCACCTACTCACTACCCAAGATCTCCAGGTTAGAAACAGGTTTTCAGTTTCTTCTTTGGCATCCACAGCAGCCTGTTTCAGGAACATGCAGTTCTATGCTAGTAAGAAATCCAGAGATACAGGCAGAGTCTGTGGAGCTGGCAGATAGAAAGTGATACTGTAATCCTGTGTGCATTTGGGGAAAAAAAAGGAAGTTTTTTAACCAAAATAATTATTTCTTAACCTGAAACTATTCATTCAATTATAACTAAAGTATGGCTTGAAAAATAATAGGAAAACTGCAGGAGAAAGCATTTTCAGAGTTTAGTTTTTCTTCTTTCAATATATGTCTCAAAGTAAATTACAGCTAATACAACAGAAAAGCAGCCTGCTATATTGAAAGAAGTAAACAAGGAGCAATTCAGAGATAAGAAAGCAAGATTATACTTGTATTTTATTCTCTTTGCTTTGAAGTGAGCACTTGGCTGAAATGTTACGAATTGTCTTAACAGAATAGTAGTATTATTCATTTCCTTTGCGTTATTAGATTTTTGTTCCTGTTTGTAAGAGCCAACTAGTCCCATATGCTGAAGGAAGGAGAGAATAGCACACACTGCATTAAGTTTTGCCATGCTTCAGAGTGGGCGATGGAGGTCAAAGCATCAGCTGCTTTGTCAAAGTAACAGATGCAAAATCTATTGTGAATTTTGCATTTCATTAAAACGTACACTACAAATGTTTTTTGGTTTACACATGTTCAATACTCAGCTCTATCAATTACTAAGGATTTCAAAATTTTCTAAAACTTCTGGGGGGGGTGGAATTGGCTGTGAATTTGGTTGAAAGATCAAATCCCCTGTGATCTCTGATCAATATCACATCTGGACAGACACTATATACACTGCTAAATGACATAAAAAATTGTAGGGAAGGTATTTTATTTTTTATTACAGTCAAGATTTTATCATGAAAAAACACTCTGATTAAATTCCTCTACTGGGTTTATAAAGGCACTAATGAAAACTAAAATATTTTATTATGTAGCACATAATTTATGAACAAGATCAATCGAACTACTGTTTTTACAAAATCTGGAAAAATCCCCAAAATACTTTCTTGGTGACAGTGAAAACTATTTAGTTTTCAGCAATACATCAAGATACCTCCTATCTGAGGACATAGGTACATTGTAAAATACACAGTTTTGACAAGGAACAAAGATGACATTCAAACAGACACTAATATAAAGCAAGTCTTTCAATAACATGAACTAAAAAGTCTAAAAGCAGAATGACAAATGAAGAATAAAGTATGAAGTCCTAAGAATCTGCAGGAAAACTACCGAAATGTCTTTACTATGCTGGACCTTCATCACAGAATATCTTTAGCACACCACTGAATGAAAAAAAGAAAAAGGGACTCCTTTATATGCATATATGCACACACATATTTGTATGTTTTATATATATTCTACTGCTTTTTGATGTTGCTATTTTTAACCCCACTGATGAAGCAGAATTTCAGAGTTCTGCTCTGCTTAGTCATTCCCTAACTCTGTTTTCATTAAAAGCTATCATGATCACCAGTAGGACCTGTGCTACATCACTGCAGTTGGAATAAAATGTTTTGCATCATTGGAGCACATAAGTGACTTCAGGATGAAAAATGATGCAAGTGAGTAGTACTGCTAGCACCAAAGAACTGCACAGCAGCCTAGTATAAAATTTTAGAGGTTTAAGTGAGCTAGGTGTTCAGATCTATTGATCCATCATTGAAATTTTGGCTCCCAATTCTTCTTTTACAGGAGTGCTTTGGAAAATGTTGAATGAAATCACCTTCTAGAGTCTGTCACCATTCACGCCAGAGACTAACTCACTCCAAGAGCAAACACACACATCACCCACACCAAACTCCTGTTGCAGGCCAAATGGCAGCCCCACCAGCATTCCCACTGAAAAGGCCAAGGGCTGGGCATATCATTGGTCTCACAGCCAAGCCTGTCTCACTGCCCGGCTCATATCTGGAAGGTTTCAAAGCGCTTTATCGGCTACTCTGAAGCATGGCAAAACTCTCCTTAGTGCCTTCTCTTGGCATTTGGGGTGAATCAGCTCTTACAGAAACAAACAGAAACAAAAACATAGTAACACAAAGGAAACATACCTCACAATTGACAACATCTGGCAGGCCATCATGTTCTCAGTAAAAAAGGACCATTTTAACAGACTGCACACACTAAAGCAAAGAAGATCTCAATAAAACACCCATACCCTTTTGGTACATCAGAACTTTGAAAGATCTTCAGCCACAAGGCAACAATTTTCTATCTAACTGTATCTGATAACATCTGCAAAAACACCGTGCTGCTGATCCATGGAGATAAACCATATAGGGGGAATAGCAGGGCCATCACCATGACACATCAACACTCTTGATGAGTGGCAAACAAATCCCAGATTTACTGAACAATGGGTATTCATACCGAGTGACGAAGAACATGCTGCTGTCACACAGCTTAGATAGTAAGGTTTATGCCAACCTTAATAACAAAGCAAAACTAACACTGGAACTCCCGGAGTACAACAAATATCTATGCCTACGTTCAAAATTATGAAGATGGCTGTTTTCCACGTTTTTGAGAAGTAATACAATGCTTTTCCTTATAAAGAGGCAAACAAAAGCATTTGAACTGCAGCAGTATTGTCTTTTATTAGTTTTCTCTTTTTTACCTCTTTTTTTTTTCTTTCCAAAAAAAGAACAAGTATTAACATCTTGAGGCCTTGAGTTGTCCTCAGGTCACTAATCTCTCTGGCTGACCTATTACAATCACCCCTTACTTATGTTTCACTGACACCTGATGATAGTCTTGAACACTCTCCTGATCTGAGAGCTTGTTAAAAGATATATTTGTACCATAGATCACGAAACGTACCTTCTTTTTGTAGAGAAGAGAAATCAGTACTGTATGTAAAATGTGAAAACATTTCAAAAAGTGTAAGATAATTCTCCATTACTAGCATCTTGAAAGTAAATTTTTCACTCTCAACACGAAAGCCAGACTGGTGACTGTCATACAATTGCAAACACATTGAAATTCTATTAAGATACAAAGCAATAAATACATTTTAAAATAATTCTCTCTGCTAAGCAAGCTTAGCTTTGCTAAACTGCTCTAGAAATTTCTTCTTCCTTGCAGTTTCTGGAAATAGACATTTTCTGAATGTGACCTTTAGGTTTTCACATTCTGGGTCATAATAGATTTCTTTTTTATGTAAACACAGACATGTTGGTGAACACATGCAATATGTTTACACCGATTATAGAAACATTTTTCAGTAAACAGTTAGTTTACCATGTGTTCTTTGTGCAAAGGTACCACCTACAGACAGAACTTTCTATGGCAGTTAGGTACTACTGTCTCCATGGAAAAGACTCGCCCAGACCATCACTACCACCTTTTTTGATTTTTCTATCAGTTGCCTACACAAACTGCTGTTTTTATGTGACATACACACCTGGCAAGACACTTCAAAATGCAACAGCAAAGGATCACAAAATGACAAAGGAAACTGTATCCCAAGGCGAATTATGTACTGTTCAGTTCCAGCACTTGTTTTTCTTGGTGTTATCTTCACATGCCTTGATGTTATTTCAGAAAAAACAAGTTTTACCAAAATTAGAACTTGAGTATTCCTAAGTAAGATA
Source organism: Anser brachyrhynchus (assembly GCF_964034855.1). Lineage (NCBI taxonomy): Eukaryota > Metazoa > Chordata > Aves > Anseriformes > Anatidae > Anser > Anser brachyrhynchus. The sequence continues at coordinate 16,491,757 of NC_137700.1, forward strand.
TGTGCACATATATTTTTGCTTATCCTGTATTTATTACAAATTATTTTAAAGTCCTAAGATAAATTGCTTTTTTCCTTACATTACTAAATATTAAAGAAGCTGTTTTTAGCTCATCAATTTTAGGGGGTCATTAATTGTGATTCAGCCAACTTATATCTGTCTTAGTTCAAGAAAGCATGAGGTTTACAGGGAACTTGGCATATCAAAAAAAAAAACACAAAAAAAACCACACACATACAAAAACTACAACCAATCAACAACAACAACAAAACAAACCAAGGCAGCACTGAGAAACAGGTCAGGAGCAGGAGAACAGGAAAGAAGTATGTCATGACCTTGTAATTCAATTTGTCTTGTTTTCACATTCAGAAAATAATCAAAGATGAGAAACCAGTAAAAAAAAAAAAAAGTACTTATTATTAATACTAAGTACACATAGTATATCCCAAAATAGCGACAGTGCACTATTTCAAGGATTTTTTTTTCCCAGTTCAATGATTTGTGAAACACTTTTATTCATTTTTTTTTATGAAAAAGTTTAACCTGACCTTGCTCACAGTAAGAATCTCTGCTCAAATGGCTGAAGAACATTAACTACTGACCTGCTTCCTGAAAGTCCTTATATACCAGCAATTTCAAAAGCAAAAGTTTTCCTTAGGAAATATGAAAAAAAATATATATTTATGGTACCAGCTGGTGTCCAGCTTGTTACCCACGGTTGGAAGATGAACTAATGATACTGCCAAATGAATTAAAGAGTTCTTTCTGGTATCCAGTGCTGAGGCACATCATTGTCAAAACCAGCATGTCGCTACTGAACTTGCTTATCACTGCATTTCCAGTTTATGTACACTTGAAGTTGACCGACGCAAAAATATGGTAACAATTTTTTTTGGCAATTCTAGGTATTACAGAATTCAAATCTGTTAATTTGGTGGGTTTTATTTATTTTTTTAAGTGCAGTTGATAATTTATTTTAGCTTACTGCAGTAAATTAGTAATCTGCTTATCACATTCCACAAAAAACACTGAAACACACCGCGCTATTTTAGAGCATTCTGATTTCCCCTTTTTTGGGAAGTACACAAAGTTACCTTTTTGTGCTTGTTTCTTTTGAGAGTCCTTTTACTAGAATTTGACATTTCTGCCAACTGTTTAATAATACTTTGGGAAATTGGGTAAAGTTCTTTCGTTATGTATTACTTACCATTGGAGAGCTGCAAGTGCTAGGCTGTATGTTACCCTCCCTATATGTAATATAGGCTATATGTTACCCTCCCTCAAACAGCAGTCCAAAGCTCACTGAAGTACTCAGCCTTCTTTATACACGAGCATTAGATGAACGTACTGTATAACTTGGTTCTTTTTTGTGGCTGCTCTTCTGAAGTTATTTTTACCTCCCCTCCCCCCAACTCTCTTTCCATTTTGCAAAATATTCATTGCATCAAATACACTCAGAATTCAACTTTTAATGACAGGTAGACATCAGGGCCCAAACAGGTCTGTTTCAAGGGTGCTGGCTCAGGAAGGCAACATGCATGCAAGCACTTAACCCAGCTGGGTGGATGGCTGGGTTAACAGGGCACTGGCAGCTGTTCTCGTACTCTACTCAGCACAGCCCTGGTGTCTCGGTACTTCTGCGAAGCAGCCTGTAACTAACTATGGATTAGTAGTGGATCCCTTTATGCAGGTTCATCTGAAAATGTTGACAACCCTCACAGGCATCAGCCTCCTGTTCTTTCTTTGCAAGCTAGGATATAATTTTCATTGCTTGTCTTGGGAAATTCATAGGCCAAATTAAGACTGTATCTGTATTTCCTATCTAAGGAAGACAGAAGTACAATAACTGAGAGCAAATACTAAAAATGTCTTGAAATTACACTGGCAGAAATTCAGAGAATACTGGTAAATCCTCACCACTCATCAGCCTGTCTCAGTGAGAGGAACTTATTTTCTGAGTTGGTGGCCAGATGCTGAGATGTTTTTCATTAATTTAGTGACTCTGGGAGATAACGTGTGGCATCTTTTGGTACCAAATATGACCTAATGGCCTACAGCTGTCAGCAGCATGTCTGGAGAAAACTGCATTAGACATCCTTACCCAACTGTAATAATACGTCTATTTTTTTAACGTGAACCTGTTTTATTACCTTGGCTTTTAAATATCACATTAGAAACTTTCAGTAGGTTACAAACTCTTTGGGCTTGAAACGGTTCAGAAACACTCTGCTGGTGGAGAACAATGACATGATGAGATTATTTTTAGTTTTTGAGAAAACTAGACAAAATATTACACCAATCTGGATAGGAAATTGCCTAAAAATAGGTGTACACAGATTTTTTTCCTTTTGTCCTTTATGTTTCTCACACCAGTGACTGTCTCCCAGCAGAAACTCACACAAAATTGAGATTAATCACAGTCTCTGGGAGCTAGGAAACATATTCCTTCAAAGACTTGTCCCTAAAATGTTTATTTCTTGCATTGCCCAGCTGGTTCAAAATACAAACAACAGAAGAAGTAAACCATCGTTTCTGCCCCACCATTACCTTGATCTTCCCTGATAAGCAATGATCAGGCAGAATAAGACACTGGTAGTAAAACATATGCATGGTTTGCCCTTTAATATCTACTTATGTGGTCCATTAGTATTAATGGCACTTATGCAAGTGTTTCAACAGGAAAATTACCTACCCAAGGGGCTCTTTCTGCACCATTTTCTGTACTATCTGAAGATAAGGGTGAAAACAAGAGAAGGTTACAGCAGCTTCTGCCTGTCAATATCATTCTTTCAGAGTAAATTGATAACCTGATCTCTTGAGGGGTTAAACAGTGCGTGAGGTGAGAACTTGCAGCTATTCTTAATGGAATTTGTAATGTTAACAGCACTAAAGAACATTTTACAATAAAATACGGCTTTAGTAAACAAGTATATAAGGCCTGACTGAAAGCTGAAATACTATTTTCAACTTAACATAAGAAGAAAAAGCTGGCAATACATTGAAGGTACAGATATATGTGTCTGAATACTGAAAATTACTGTAAGGAACAACAGTGTAACAAATGCCAGAACTGATCACCTTCAGAAATGTCATTTCTCAAATTCTGCAAAAATGACAATGTAACTGCTTCACCCATTGATGAAACCTTGCCAGCAGGAATGTCTGAAAGTCTATCTGCCAAAGTTTTTTGTCCTGCCTACCAAGATTTAACAATATCACAACAAAACACACAAAATAAGAAGCCCCAAACAGACACAGTTGGATAAACCTACCCTTATACTCTGTCACATAATGAAAGGGAGACTCTAGAAGGAGTTCAGAGATCTCCCACAGTCAAAATGAAAGTTTTAGTTGAATTTTGAATTACCTGGTTATTGAATAACATAAAAGCCATCTCCTCAAAAGAAATCAAAATTCAACATGAACATTATCCTTTGGAGCAGGGAGTGAGAAAGAGCCCTAAGTGGAAGTCAGCAGCCAACTTAGGTGCCTGTGCTAACTTGGTAGTGTGAGCAGGATGTGAGGGGTGTTCCAGTAGCATTCTAGATGATAGAAAAAGCAGAAGACACCAAATGTGATTTCAAATGTCTATCCTAAAACAGTGTAATTAAGTAAAAATGTCAGCCTTCTCATAAAAATTGATTTATATGGATGCTGATATGAGAACTGCATAGCTAGAAATATTTCTAGCATGAATATCTCAGTATGATGGGCAGGTAATAAAGGAGCAAATAGTCATTTTGCCAATTTCAAATTCAACTGGGAGAGATTCCTGCTGATAAAATAAACCACCTAGAAGTCATTAACAAGTCATAAAGTTTCTCCAAAAGAAACTTTGTTCCTATCTCAAGTGTTGTCAGGGTGCTGCTTTCAAATAGCAGCTTTGTGAACCAGAGTAAAAAGTATGTTACTAGCACATGTTTGGCTTGTCACTCAATTGATACAAAAATACTTGTAGCCTGTCACAAAAAGTCAATTCATACAAGACAGTACAAGAACAAAATGTACAGATTCATATCCTGGTTATTTTCAAGTATTCCTAGCATAATTTTCCTGGGAACATGCAACCAGTTCTCCAGTGGTCACTGCTACAACCATAACAGAGCACGTAGATACAGCCAAGTTAATTTTAAACCAGATAGCTCAACTACAGGCATTTCTTACTTAGCCAGAGAGAGCCCAGAGCTCAGCATGGGCTCCATTCTCTCAGTATTTAAGCTCCTAATTTGATTTTTATAATCTACATGGAGCTCTAAGCTAAACTGATGTTAGTTCAGCTAACCTGAATTAACGTACCCAGAACTGTTCTTCTGCATACATTATAAAGCAGTTTCAGCTACCAGACTGCAGTAGACAAGCAGACATATAGAAATCTTTCAAACAAAAATACCAAACCACAAAAGCAAATCAAACCACTGATGCATAAGTATATAATAAATGAAATACTTTACTGCTTTACAGGTGTATTTAAAAATGAACCTCTTTTTGGCATAGAACAGAGCAAATGCATTCAGAATGAAATGGACAGATGAAGTTATTTCAGAGACAGAGAATGAAGTGGGATGTTGATGTAACATTTGTAAGATTCTTGTATTTTCCTGGTGACCACTTCATAATATTTTCATTAGCCTGCCTCACACCTTTCAGCTCCACTGAAGGGAGACTAAACAAGCTGTCTGTCATATCAAAATATAAGGGATAAGTGTGCCGCCTCCCATCCTGGAGCTCGGACACAGACGGTCTGTATGCTTGCTGCACCTCTGGCTCCTGCAGTCCTACCCTGACTGCACCACAGCTTTGGCAGGAGCAAGGTGTAAATTTACTCCCTACTTGGCTACCCAACGATATGTTAGCTTCATTGCAAAATGACACTGTATTTTCTCTATGGTTTCGTGACACCTGAGACTGTAGTCTTTATATGGATATTATCCAGGAGTCCACCCACACTGTACTTTCACCATCTGCTTTCCCAGCATAACTATATTACACTTTTACAAGTCTCATAAACTCTTGTATGGTCTTTCTTGGTGCTCAGATGGGACCAGGCTTAAAATATTCTCGAAAAAACCCACAACATTCTAGAAAATTTTCCAATTTTAATTGTGTACAGCTTGTTCAAAATCCTGTTACCATCTTGCAGGGCAATCCCTGATCTTCTGAACAAATCTCTTAAAACAAAACAAAAGAAAAGCAAGAAACCATGATACAAATCATTCCCACAGGATTCTACAGACTACAAAGGGATACAGTTGTTTGAACAGATGAGGATATGGAAGTGCTTTTTCATATAAAATTGTGGTTTTGAAAAAAACACTACATTTTCTGCACCACAGAATTAAGAAAACCTAAAATATACACAGTTAAGAACAGAACTGGGGAGAAGAAGTGGGTTCTAACTACTCTGCTGAAAACTTCTGTCAATTTGCTTCTCTTAAGAGCAGATGGTGAAGGAGTTGTTGATTTGGTATTTTGAAGGGGGGGCAATGAAAAAAAAATGCATCAAGGATTTTACTGGAAAGACATTTTCCATGAGAAAACAGCTGCAGCATGCAGTTTTAATGAGATACTGTATCTGTGTCACCACATTATGTTTTTAAACTGCCAATGGTAAAGGATGAAAGCTGACAATTGTAAGAGCTCAGCTAAAACTTTTTCTTAGATTTTTTGTTTTGGTAAGGATACATAGTCATAAAACAGCAAAAATCCAACTACAGTCTGAATTTCAGTCAGCATATAGTCTTTCCTGTTAACAGTTTTGTACAGTCTCTAGAACAAGCAAGTGAAAAATGTAAGCAGCAGATTTCTCACAGCTTTCTCTGAAAGACAGCTAAGCTTTTTTCATGCTGAAACTAAAACCTAACAAGGTTGCACCATAATTTTTTTGTTTCATAGATATTTTTTACCTTGACAGCTCTAACATATTTGTTTATTTATTCTCACATTAAAAGAGTAAATGATCCAGACATCAGCCTTCTCGGAGTTACAAAAATATTTTTCAAAATCATCAAACACATCAAACGAATTAAATATCAAAATTGATTTAGAAAAAACATTTCAGCAGTGTGATTGGAAGCTTGCTGGCTTTTGATGTAATAAGCCATATTTTCCTTTTATATTTGAAGTGTTCCACCTGCAGGCTATTAGATTTAGTTCGTTGCAGAGAAAGAGTCAAAAGAACTGATAAATAGAAAATACCAGCCTTTTTTGCCAGCCAACAGAAACATTGGAGGTGACACGCAAAGCTAGCCAATATGAAGTAGCTCAGCATGAATTTTCCATTAACTCAGGAATATGCTATTTATATGGAAAAGTACTGAACTTGAAATCTAGGATGAAAAATACTGCTGCTGACATATCCATTTCAACATACTACAATGAAACCATAGCAGGTTCAGAGAGTTTGTTTTCATGAAGGTTATAATGTGAAATGTAAGGTTATTCCTTCTGAATAACTCTAAACTCACTATATCCCCATTATTATTTGGAAAAATGTTGTATGTAACATATGTGATGTAAAAATGCCAAAGCTTTGGAAAGCCCTGAAGGGAAATGGAAAATTCTTTGGAAAACTAGGTGGCAAAGAAATGTCAGTTTCATTAAAAAAATAAATAAATGAATAAAAATCAGTATCCGAGAAAGTAATTCAGCAGTCACTGAAAAAAATGACAGCCTTAACTGTTAAACTGCAGATTGACCTACATATTCAAACACATACCTGGTCAAGCCCGAGGTAACAACAGCTTGTATACTGCCCACTGTATAGTATAGCAATTGTAACACAAATTTAGCAACCCCCTACTAAGTCAGTATATCATGCTTGGGAAAAAAAAGTAAAAAGGATGAAAGTAGTGTTCAAGATCATGGTGTTGTGCATAGTTTGATAAATAGATGCAAGGTGCAGTTATCTTTCAAAGTGTAAGAACAAAATAGCCAATATGTGTGTTTGTATAAAGTCAAAACTCTGCCTCAGTTTGCAAGGGGACTTTATAAAGCCAACAGCATGCTCCCAGTTATTCTGCCTGGGCAGTGCCACTGCCTGTACGCAGTGGGACAAGCAGAGCCCTACAGACTCTAAAACACTGCTAGGGGTTAAACCAAACCCTAGCTCCAGTCATGCCCAGACATTAGAGAAAGTTTTTGAAATTCTAGAGCCATGTTCCTAAGCACTGTTGGCTTTTGGTGCTGACTGTCACGGTGCTACCCAACAGAGAACCCCAGCAGGCGCCTGGAGGCACCATCCACATGTCCTATGTCTTCGTTAGCCACAGATGGACTGCATGAGATTTTTCTGACTGCTCTATGAGAAAAGTACCTGTGCCACTTCTGAGGCATGCAAAAATGAAATACCCAGAGTTTCCATTCCTTCCATAAAACAGTACCAAGCACTGCACCAAGAACTAGGGAAAACATTTAATTCTGCTTTCTTTCCTCAGCAAAAGAGTTTTCCTTTAAAAGGCTCCTACAAACCAGGATGAGGCTTTCCTTTCCTAGTAGCAATGTGGCTTAAGAAAAGGCAAATAGTTACAAACATTTCCCTTCATGACAAAATCCAAGCAGTGCACAAAATTGCCCTTCAAAAACAAAACCAAATCTTTTTTCCAGTTGCCAGTAGCCTCATATTGAAAAAGCTATCTGAACGTCTACGGCTTTGTAAATTTATCTAACAACAAACTCTAATCAGAATAATACATTATGACTCAGATGTTCAACAGTATCCAGTTACACAGTTACTAATGAATTTCTGACATTGGCCATAAACAAGAATAAATTCACAGTTACCCAGAACATCAGCTGTCAGCTGTAATACTCGCAAAACACTTATCCACTATCAGAGAGCTGGCTAGAATCTTTTTCATTCTACACTCAATGAAGTGTCACCAAAACACCCTGTATTATCAGGAAGGAACACTCTGCAGAGGGATATGGGTCTTCCTAAAAGTTTTTATCAAGAAATCTTTTTGGATTAAAAACTCTTGTGGAACATGGTAAGAGGATGACCCAGAGTGATCTGAAAATAAAACATTCTGCAGTGAAACGAAGGGTACAGAACAGTCCCTCATGAATAAGGCAACCTCTTGGAGAGCTAAGAATTAACTACAAGGCAGCGAAACTAAGTTTCTGTTTTGAGAAGAACAGTGAGACACATCAGAAGAAGACAGATATATTTTAAAATCTAAAGCACAATCACAGAAACAGAGCTCAAATAACAGAAGGCAGAAGGGGAGAGGAAAAAGCATCATGACGTGAGGACCGCTGCCTGCTAGACCTGCTGCTGCAGGACGCTGACTGCAAGTGTCAGATGTGTGATATGCACAGCAGTACTTTTTTTTTTCTTGACAGAAAAAAAAAAGGTTTAAGTGCATATCACAGCACAAGCCTTTTTCTGTTCCCCTCAATTGTGACATTTGCAAAGACATTTTAGAGCACAGATCATGCACTGTACACCACACCTATTGAAACAGGTCCCTTTTCTTCATGTTAGGAGTTTGGATTTTACCAATGTTTTCCCTTATTCCTTTAACGTAAAAGCCTGTGGCACATGACAAGGGGGTATTGGGACATTTACTTAATAAGTAAATTCTCTCAGCCTTCTCTGCAGAATAAGAACATTGCTTTCAAGTCCTTTAAGTGGTAAAAGAAAAAGGATGCCCCGATACTTCGAAAGAGTATCTACAGCATCATCCCCAGTGGTTACATTAAAACCCCCAGAAATATTTTATCACAAGTGTTCAGAGGAATGTGTAGTGAAAACCAACAATAAATAATATTTTTGTTAGCAACCAAAATTTCACTACTACATAAAGAGCCAAAACTTACTTTAATTAATTCACTGAAGTTAACCGTAATTGAGTCTTCAGCTTAGAGGTAAACCAAAGCAAAACAGAGCATTTTAACCCCACATGCTGGAGATTCAGGGATGTTGAAATATTAGAACAAATTTATAATTATTACGAAATAAGGGAAAATCAGAGGCTTTGCATACTGCTAGTGGTTTATAAGTGCCTTCAAACTTGAGGTTCAGAATGCTTCATTAAACTTGACAATTAATTAGTGGGCCTGATGATCTCCTCTTTGGCAATCTGAAATGAGCAGGAACGCCTTTTCAGGCCACATCCATCCTCTCTGGAAACGTTTTGCAGGATGTTACAATAACTATCTAGCATTTCTGCTCTCTTGTGCTAAGAGTTTTTTTTTTTTTCACGTTTTCGTGCCATTACTCTCAGTTACTACATTATTCTGAAACAATTAAATAAAATTAAACAGCTGGATTGCCTATGGTATCAAAGAAAGCTTCAAGGGATATCAGGGAAATTCTTTCCCAACCTGCCACAATTCTGTCCCAATAATAAGGCAAGATCTGATCCAGATTTACATCATGGGCCAGTAGTCATGGAAAATAACATTACCACTGTTTTTATGATAAATCATATCCTCTAATTTTCAAATTCTCTTGACAGTCCTGCTGTGCCATAAACAGCATTAATGTCACACTAGAAGAAAACCACACATCCTAAGTGCCATTTCAGAGAAAGGTGTTCATAAAATTCATAATCTGCTATTTTCTAGGCTCAGCTCTTGTCAAAGGTATATCTGCAGAACAGTAACAAAGTCAACAGACAATAGAGGTCTTCAATATTTCTCAAAAGGAACAGATCCCAAAAAGCAAAACATATTTGACCATAAGAATAAAAACAAAAACCTAAAATATTCCACACTAACGATGTCATTTTATGAAAACATCTTTGCATACCACCTTTCCCATGAAGTTTGAGTACTAAAAAACCCACAAGATATTGAAGCTAGGGTAGGAAGCTAAGATAAATTCAATTAATTACAGAGTTCTGCTTTTCATTTCAGCAGCAAATAAAATCAGCTCTGAGACGCTTTCTTTCATACCCTTCCTGTGTGAAGAAAGATTTACTCATTAACTGCCTCTAAAGCTAAGGAACTGCTCCAAAAGGAGAGCCCAGGACGAGGCTGGATTACCACAGCTGCTTACACTGGCAGGCAGAGGTGCAGTAAGAGCAAGGAGCGCAGCCTGCACCGCTCTGCTCCCCATGCCTCTGCGCTGCCCATTAACACCAGAACATCTCTGTCCAAGAGCTCACCCACAGACAGCATATATTTACTGTACGTGCAAAAAGACAAGGCTATTTATATGTTTTGCATATGATTGAATTACACTATCACTACAGCACACAACAGCAACATTCTTTATAAAGCACCGACACATTTTATGATAATTAGAAAGCCCAATTAGCTGGCAATTCTCAAAACACAGGCAGATTTTGTTTGATGCAGCAATAGTTGAAAAGAGAAAAATTTAGAAGAAAGAAAGTCTTCATAGTATTTGAAGTTACAGACAGAACATAAATCTGTAACTTAAAGTATAATTATCATATGTTTGAAATGTGTTCTTAACAAGGGCTCTGACTTGGGAACGTGTTTCTTGACTCAGTTCTCCAGCATTTTTCCTCTCATTGAAATAACTGCCATATAGTTTCTCTGGAGAAGAATTTTGTCTTGAATTATCAAGAGCTAAGAGCAAATGCAACTTTGGCTTAGCAAGTTATATGCCATCATAAAACATTTCAGAATAGAAATACAATCAGCTACACTACTTTAGGTAAGGCTTAAATGAGAGACAGTTACTAACTACCTCGAGTTAGGAAAAAGCCCTGTTACCAAATGGTTCCGTGTGGTTTATCACTGTCACTGTTAAAGCCCAAGGTGATCACATTCAGTTCCCAGTCAAGATGCGTCACCAGCTGGATCCAGAAATGCAGCCTTGTTATTCCAGAGTAGCAAAGAAAGGTGCCAGCATTGAGATGCTGCAATTTAATGAGAGACAGACTGTGAAATTTGGAAGTAAAGCAAACCCAATCTCAGACTTGGGACAAACTCTGGATTTTGTAGCTCAGTACTGTCCCTATTGCAAATCGGACAGCCTTCTCCTTTTACATACACTGCCCAAAGCTCTTAATTTAAATAAACTGTATTTTCATAAGAAATCAATAAGGAAACAGTTTGTGTAATTCCAGTTCTTCAGCTCCACCCACACAGTTGATATGACTCATGATCCTCAAAGTTGTTTCAGCTTTCAAGGATATTAGGACTTGCCTCATTCATTTTACTGTAGCAGTAGTTATACTGAGATACAGACACCTGCTTTACAGCTGCGTGAAAAATAAGCTACTTGACAGCAAGTAAGGTAAAACTTTGCTTTGGCATAAATTCTGGAAAACTTCTTCCTCAGTCTGCCATGCTCCCTGAAGAAAGGGTGAAAAGTCAGCAAATTTTAATGACTGCTTTTAAGGGGAAATTAGGGAAATTTGAATAATTATACTTGCAGATTGAAATACAGTAACCTAAAGCTTCTGTAGAGATCTACTGTCAAACCCCCAAAGCTGAAAGGGAGCCCACTGAACTACAATTTATAATGACTGCCAACAGCACCTCCCAAGGATTTTGCACATGTCAGTTGTCATTGGATTTAATTTTACTGGTGACTGGATGAAAACTATTCACTTTCATTTGGAAAATACTCAAAAATTTTTTCCTCCTCCCCTCCCAAAGTGAAAGTTAAAAATGAAATCTTAATGTTTGGCACAATACTTACTTACAAAGAGTTTCAGTTACATAATTTATGGCTTCATTCTCATCAAATCCACTTGAAATATTCCCTGCTGCATACACTATATCGATGTATAGGACTCAAGAGTGCACGCACACACATGGACAGATACAGCAGGACTGACCTGGTTCTGGAAAGCAGATCACATTAGCTACAAACATTCATGATGATCCTTCCACATCTATTAGAGAAGATGTACCTGCATCCGCTTAGTCTGGATCTTTCCCTAAGTACCTACATACAATGCTCAAAATCACTGGACTAGCCTTCTCTTGACGAGCCTGACTGTGTGAACCTTTGCTCATCAATTTTGCCATCCTTGATCTTCAATTTTAATTGCTGCTTCATTTGCATATTTTATGAAGAGCATGTTAGAAGAGTAAAGGAGGGAAGTGAAACACCAGCCTTATGATCCTCTCCTTCAAAACACACTTTCATCCATTTCAAACTTTTTTTTGTGGACTTGCTAGTTCTATATCATTTTTGACAAAGCTATCTTGATAGGTGGGACTAAGTACATCAGTTTTACATTGCTAAAATTTTAAACTCTAAGCCTTCTGGCTACTTTGCACATCTTTTTCAAAAAGGTCATTGGAATTATATATACTGGGAGACATATAATGGAGCTAGGCAGAACAAAACATCAGTCTCCCATAGCAATAACAGACCCATGATAGTTTTTGTGCCTACTAGATTCAACAGTATTTAGCATCATGTACAGTCAGACTAGTGACACTACACTGGTTATAGTGTGGTGCTCTGGGGTGTTCCTGAAGCTATCCTTGAATTCACCACGCACAGTTGGTAAATCTAATTATATTTAACAATTAGCTTTTACATGAAAATAAATAACAACAAAAAAAGCCCAACAGAATGCATCTGCCAAAATCAATTATTCGCAAAAGAGAAATACCCCACAGTGTTTCTAGAATCCCATATATGCTAATGTCTGTCCCCAAGAAAGACACTTTATTTGCCCTTAATAACAAATGTACTTTAAAGGGACTAAAATTGCCTGGCTAAGCATACTGATAGGTGTCTGTCAAACATGTTTTTGTACATCAGATTCCTAAGCTGACAGGTTTGTATATGCATCAAGTTAAGCAACAGAAAATCAGTCAATAGCTATCTTGTGATAGCCTACTGAATTGCTTTAAAAGGGCATAATAGTAAACCAGCTAAATGAAAGACACCTCTGGTTACAGAAAATTAAAATAGCATCAAAGTAAAGTAAATGAAAGTCTGTAGCTTGTTAACCAAAAGTGAGAGTCATCCTCACTTTTCCATTATAAAAGGAATTTGATAAAAGTTAAATAATCAGGAAAAGTTTTCATTCTAGAATATGATACAAAAATGCAGTAACTGAAAAAGGGAACCGCTATCCTGTTTTATCTGAGAATGCCTGAATTGCCAAAGAAACTAGCTCCACCATATAGATGTATTAAACAACAACTACTGTATTTAATGTCAGTGATGTTAAGGCAGGTGTGAGGTATTTAGTCTCACTAAGTTCAGAGCTAGACATGAATTTTGGCAAGCTGAAGTAGATTTACTGTCCTTTCCCAGTCACTTACTCTTGATAACACTTTCCTCTACTGATGTATATACTGAGAAACTGGGCAGCACTTAATTGTGCTTAGACTTAACAGAAAGGTGATTTTTTGCTAACAAAATACCAGTACTTTGATTCTGAATCAGTAAGCTTTACAGTACATCCAGCAGGTTTCTTAATTACAGTACCTATTCCCATCACAGCATACTGAGGCTATGGCTCTCTCCTACATATTTACTTCATGAATCTTTGTGCAGTACAGATCTTTTGGGTAGCAGACTGGCAGATTTGTGACCTTCTGATGGTGGTGGATAATTTTTTAAAACCAACAATGTTGCCCAATACAGGTAGTGCCCCTACTTGCCAGAAGTCTAGTCACTTCATTGAGGTGCTCCATTCTCTGTTTAGACAAGAATCTGCCAAGCTAACTCAAATGACCTGTTATGGGTAGTCCATCCTATTTTACCAGAAACAAATTGCTATGCGTTTTCACTCCAGCAGAGCTGCAGTAACAAACAGTTGGGTTTACAGCTTTGTAAGTGGTACCCTTTACTGGCTTAAGGGTCTGTAAAGTGATTATTCAACTACATTCTCTTAATTTTGTTTGAACAAAAACAAAAAATTGAGGAAATTCATAACAGTAATTGGCCCACTTGCTGATACGTATTAAAAAAATAACAATGCACTGCTTCTGAGACAGGCATATTCAAAGTTGATTCTATGACAAAAATTACTTGTTGCCGATCTTCACCAGATCTTGGCTGTAGAATAACGAACACCATTATTGCATACATTGTAGAATAATGAATACTGAGTTCAGTGAGACAGGTGAATCCAGCTGTCCCAAAGAAACACAAACTAGGTTTGAATTTGCTGCAGAAGTTTCATTTAGCAAAAAAAAAAAATCACGTCAAATGTATTCACTAAAATATTTTGGATGAGTTTTGTTATTTTTGTTTTTTTTTTTAAACCAAAATTTATGACACAAACTCCAGATAGAAAATTTGACTTTAAATTCCCCTCCTTCCCCAGACTTTAACTGAAATTCCAGAGAAGAAAGTCCTAATTCCAGTAGAGTTGAAGCTGAGCCTTTCCAGTCTCCTTACTATTATGTTCTGCTGTTTATAAAACACATACATACATGTATGTATTTAATAAACAGTGGAACATACATGTGTTACATTTATTATGTAAACAGTGAAACACACATATATATCTATACATACATATATATACAAATACACAAATATACACACTTATTCATTGTAAATACTGAAATTCGTCTGTTTTGTAAGGTGGATGAACATCCAAATCATCACTTACCAATGACTGTGTAAGACACAAAGGAGTTATACTCAGTGCAGTCAGAAAAAAACAATTGCCATTTGTTCCATTATGATCCAAAAACAGAGAAAAAATGTCCAGAATTGTTATTATCTACTGAACCCAACACTGAATCTCAGATTCAGATATGAGTTAGGTCTATATGCAAGTCTTCCACCAGGCCTAAACAATCAGCATGATTTAGAAGATACCCTCTCACAGAACAGGATTACTTCAAGCAGTGTTTGGCAATTTCTATAATGTTCAAGTCTCAACACCAGGAGGTACTACCTGCTGGCAAATAGAGATAGTAGCCTTTGAAATCTTCTCCCATGACTTTTGTCTCCCAAATGATATATTATAGTCTCTTATTGCTCTATGAGTATTTGATTAGCTTTTGGGAAATGCCAGCTTGTCTCTGCTTCAATAGCTTTGTCTAAAACCTTGAATTATCTTCCCTACTTCACTCAGAAAGCTATTTCCTAACTAATGCAGTTTATTAATGTTCTGCATTTCTGGCAAAGCAAGCAGAATTTTAAGTGGGATTAAGTAGCAGTGTCTGGTGTTCCAAAATATCTGGGAAATACTTAAAGTTGCTCTGAACTATAACAACTTTACCTCTGCTTTTTCACTGCAGAGCACAATTAACTTGGCATCCACTGCAGTGTTTCAGTGGAATCTCAGAACAAAACCCACAAAATCTGAAAGATGGGAACATGTACTATGATTTTCCAGTGATTGCTAGCTTAGTCCAAGTATAGCTAATGCAAAATGCAAAAAAGGGTGTGAAGGCATTACTATATTTTTAAGCCTTATAGGTAAAAAATATTCCCTTAAGAAATTTTTTGGCTAAGCTATGGTCCCGTGGTCAGACAGCCCCCAAGTCGTATGCTGGAGAAATGATGCAAGAAAATCTAGTCTTGGGGCATAACAAAATACTGCTTGCTTACATAAACTTAAGTCTAGTAAAAGCCAAATCCTTCTGACAAACACAGCAAAGGATTTCAGCTTTGTTTATGCATCAGTTTTCCTCTCTCCACCAAATTTAACCATCTGCATAAGGCATAGTCGTTGACCACCCCACTCTGCTCCAAAAGTAAGCTATCAAGATGCTGATTTCACTGCCAACATCCTCCCCTTCCCAGGAGTAAGTGAACACAGTTATTTATATATTTATTCTGAACATATCTCAGCCTCTTGATGCAATACCACACCAGTGAAAAGCCATGAAACACTTTGTGAAACCAGGCCGTTCATGCTTGCACTTTAGGAAATCCCAACATGTGACCCGTGATATAGGCTCACACAGAGATATACCCGTGTACAAGCAGAATACAAAATTAGAGAAATACCAAATAATTAAAGAAATAAAGTTAAAGCACCCAAGAATCTAGAATACACATCTGTTTGGTGTCAGCGAGTGACTTTAGCCTGCTAGGCTATCTGTCTGTAGTTCATATACATTACCATTAAGATTTGAGAATTTTCATTTGGGGGGGGGGGGGGGGGGGGGGTTACTGCTCCAATAAACCAACTGTCATTACATTATAGATGTGTATTATATGGATTGGTAATGAGATATCAAAAGTTTCCATGGAGCCATTAAATAACAGGTGCTTTCATCCTACCTTAATAATGCAGATCTGTCTCTCTCCTCATCTTCTGTATTGTTCTTCTGCACCAAGAAAAGAAACAAAATGTACAAGACCGGGTTTCAGTTCAAGACAAGTTTGTCCGATGTTCTGTTGTGCTGTTCTTGTCAATTTTCATGAAAATTAATTATTTCATACACAATTCCAGTTTATTAAAGCATTTGTAATTTTCTTGTACTCAAGATTGCATGCTATCATTTTCCTATTTCTCAGCCCATGCAAGAGAGCTGGAAAAAAAAGACAATCCTAACAGAAACAGAGGAAAACCTGTTCTGTTTAAAGTATTAAAATAATACTTTAATGACCACTAAATTAGTGGCATCTTTCTGCATATAATAAAGCAATACATTAACTTAGTAGGAATAAACGAAAAGTGTACAAAAAATACCCAGACCATAAAACGTAACTGTATATAGCATCTCCTTAGAGAGGGGGGAAAAAAAGTAAGTCTGTTGATTGAGCAATAGTAGGCTTTTTTTTGTGTGCGTATGTGTGTTTGTTTGTTTTCCTGTTTTCAATTTTCAATGGTAATAAATCCAAACCAGTAGGGACACTTTATCTTAGATTCAAAAGAGTACTTTGTCCAAGCCCAAATTTTCTGACATTGCTGTAGCCTGCGTGCAGTCATCTCTGCTCCCAGAAGTCTTGGCTCTGCTGCTTTTCACACTAATCTAATGCATTACATATATTAAATCCCTTTTTGTTCAAGGAATCTGCAATTTTACACAATTTAAAAGCTATGATAACCCTATAATTGGTAAACAGTGTGGCAAACAGAAGATATAAATTTGAAACAGTAAGAATTGTTAGTTCAATAATGGGAAGCATCTATGGGAATACGGGAAACATCAATGTTGCCAAACTACAAAAATTCTCCCCAAACTACCTTGTACTTTTTACATTTAAGACAGAACTAGGGTTCAGCTGAAAAAAAAAAATCTCAGCAGTACCATTTTCATTTATTTTAAGAGAAGAGAAAATAGAGTTTTCAATCAGATCTTGTGTTATCTGGACTCAACAGTTCATGATGTAGTAGGGAACTGGAAAAAAATATTTTTTACTTTGCTACACTTTTCACTTTTTATTCATCCCTTGTATTTTTTTCCTTCCACAGTGCAGGAATCAGGACACCACAAATATTCACCATTTTGCTGTGTACACATATAAGTGTTATCATAACTACCTCTGTCATGTAGTTATTCTGTAGTAATGAAATATCCATTATGTACTTAAACAGAGCTACCCAGGAAGAGCTTGTCACACACAAAAAGTGCCAAGTAACCTTCTATTATGCCAAGTCTTTAAGCAACTTTATGATAATTACCATAAACATAGAAAACCTGTGATTTAAGCTCCAAGTGAGGAAAATGCTTATGCATATATTTAACTTTAAGAACCTAAATATGCTAAGCACTTGCTAAGTAGGTTGGCAAGCACTGGACTGTTTTGTTAAATAAAGCAAGATCTAATTCTTTAACACACAAACACACACATACAGAGCTGTCAGTGCCTGCCAAGAGGAATTTCATGCATAGCACTAAACTACACAATTTCCATTTATTTATCTTACTAATAGTAATAATGCTCAGGTGAAAAGGAAGGTGATGAGCTCAACAACACTTACATAAAATGGTTTATTATGTGAGAATACCAGCTTGGAGACCCAAGCCTTCTCACTTTCATTCTTGGCTTGAAAAATATAATTTTACAAAAATAAAGCTTTTAAAGAAACAGATTAATACAAATACGTCTTGAAATGAAAGACAATTAAGTATTTACTGCCACAATCAGTTGTCTCCAACTTTAATCTCAAAATGTATTAATGAAACTTCTGGACAGAATATTAAAAATCAGTAGGGGCTGAGATTTTAGTTTTAGCCATATTTTCTATCTCTTTCCAAGGCCTGAATAGGTAAATTTAGTTTTTCTGAAATTAGAATAGAACTTCTATTCTAATTAGAAATTAGAATAGAATTTGATACAGCCTGAGTTTATCTCAGTTGATAATTTGATGGCATGTTATCATTTTTAATTAGTTGAAATGTTTGTAAAAACACACACTAAAATTTTAAAATGTTTATTCATTTAAAAGAAACAGTTGTTTTCAACTCTAAACACCCCACTCGGTGAAAACAGGTATCATCCACTGCAGTAGCAAATAATTGTGAATTCAGCATTCCTCTACACTGACGAGCAGGAAGATAACACACTAAACTCCTAAAAACATTATATAAAGAACATAGCTAAATGTGGCTATCACATTCTCCCTTCCTCCCGCCCCCCCCCCCCCCCCTTTTTTTTTTGGTTGTTCTGTTTGATCTGTATTAAAAACTTTGTTTGGATATATGTTGCCTTCTTACTCTGTACTTGTTTCTCTGCACAAACTTTCAGACCTGCAATATGAAACACTGCAATGCCACTTTGTTGTAGCGCTCAAAAAGCCACACAGGGAGGAAGTGTTTGTCCTGTTCAGTTATCGTTCAAGCTGGCCTGGAAATCAGCTTACTACCTACCTCAAATTCCAACTGACACATCTCCTCACAGGGCACAATTATTTTGGCACACTGCAAGCAAGCTAGACAAATATTTTGAAGACAAAGGAGTTCAAACATTTCCCTTTTAGTCTCTTTTCAAAAGTTCTTGCTAATACCTCAACTATAAGCTTCAGAACTGATTTGTCTTATTGTACTTGTTAGCACAATGTAACTGACTTTTTGGGGGCAAGGAGCAGAAAGAGGATGCATTTCATTACTAATCTGATTTCTGTGAAGCAGAAACATGGGCCATCACAATAGTGTAGGGGCTGGTTTATTTTTGAACTGCGTATTGGGAAACTCTGATTTGGGAAGCCTCTAGCTAGGTGAAACATTAAGCCTGTTAGCAATAATCTAGTATCGGCTAGTTTAGGGGAGAGACATGGGAATGCTCTGGAAATAAATTTCATTGCATTAAAAAAAAAATCAAAAAAAATCACACAGTACTTAGGAGTGGAAGTCACATACAGAAAAGAGGCTGGGATGGGAGTATGCTCCAAACCCACATATTTTGCAAGACCTAGCAAAGGCTGGCAATGTCCACCAATTTTTCCACCATCGAGAAACTCTTGAGCTACTTCTTGGAAAAAAAAAAATCCAAGAGAAGTTCTCTCTATTATCCTTCATAATGCCACAGTTAATTACCAAAATATCATGAGAGCCCATCAGTGCTCTCCACGCACGTAAGCAATGCTATCAAAATTCCTTCTTATAAGAAAACGCAGTTTTAACTTTCTGGGCATTTTAAACACCACCTTGATCATTTGACTTCAACTGCATGGCTGTATTTACATCTCCCTCCCCTATCCTAGTTCCTTAAGTTATCTTCTGGGTAAATCACATCACATCTCACATAGCTCGGGGAACCTGATACCTGTTTGTGAATGGAGTGCCAGACCAGCACTTTACAGAGAAAGTCGTCTCAGGAGACTAACAATCAACAGGGATGTTGACACTTCCCAGAAGAGCAGACCTGTTTGGTGGTGGACAGCAGGAACCAAAGGGAGCAATACAAAAGGCAGTTCCCAAGAAGCAAATACATTTTCAGTTACTCTTTTAACTTTCAACGGCATTAGAGAGTGAGACACTATTTCATTCTCTCTCTCTCTCTCTCTCTCTCTTTCTCTCTCTCACACACACACACGCATGCGTGCTCTTGGAACACATAGTATTGTTCGGCAGATAAAAGAAAATGGGAAGTACATTTGCAGCTACTTGTTTCTATTTAAGTTAAATAACAGAGAGGGCAGAAGAGAGTTGGTCCCAGATGAAGGTATGTAGGGAAAAGCGCACTGCTATATTAAAGATGTGCTTTTAATTAACTTTTATCTGAATGATTATAATTAGGGATTTTACCATAGGTGTGCTTAGAATAAGGACCTTGTATTTCCTTGCGCAGTGCACACTCCCAGGAAATGGGCATTGGGACAATTTCTTTGTCTAACTACTTTCTCAATTATTTTTAAATGTATTGCTTTTTAATTGTTTTGTTACTGAGATTTTCTGCGTGCTTTTTTGGCCTTTTTCAGATTCCTACAGGCTTTACCAGAACCTCAGAAATGTCTTTCAGGTGACCAGGTGCAATACTGGGCACTTAACAAAATATAGGTTCTATTTCATTATGCTTGGATCCAGGAAAACCAGTTCATACAGGGAGTTATAAATTTATCTTTGGACTTGGGAATAAATGGCTCATTTTTGTCACTGGTGCTCCCCATATGGTCCTAATCTCCTTCAGCTTTGTTCTGCATTTATGAAGATTGATATCTCTTTTATTGCTGTATTTTTATGCAGGTCTTAGCAGATGATTTTGTTGCACATCAACTGTTGCAATGCATACTGAATATAAAACACTGAGTAGCTATCCTGATTTATTTGAAGACTAATTGTGCTGCTCAGTGCATTAACTAGTGATTCCTTGCTTTCCTGTTGACATTTCTACTGATAATGTAACAACGTATTGTGAACTGGCAATTAGAAAACATAGGCCAAGAGAAACAGGCTCCTGCTTCATCTGGGATGCAAAGATACATTGGGTCACATTTTTCCTGTGAGTTTTAAATTCATAGTTCAGCTTTTTATTAAAACAGAAAGACAGGGAGGGCTGAAGATAGGATTTCACAAAGGGAGAAGAATAATGCATGAAGCAGAAATATTTAACACAGAAAGTCCTGCCCTTTGTCACATTAGTTCTTGCCAGATCTGCAGCAGTATATAGAATGCAAGATTGTGTTCTGAAATTTTTCTTAGCTGTTATCTTATGGTCCATGGAATAACAAAAACCAAAAACCAACAACACAAGAATAAACAGGATTATTCATCTTTTTCTTATATTTCTGATGATATCTTTATGCTGAAATAATATTCTGCCAGATCCAGTCTCAGAGAAACCAAAAGGCCTCTGCAAGTAGTATCTCCTGAATCATGCAACAGTGTCAAATGGCACATACCTTGGTTTCAGCTTAACAGACAGAAGCTAACGTGCTATACCATGTTCATAGAGCTGTCAGTGTTCAGTCTAGCTAAGAAGCCATTAGGGAAGAGAGCTTCCCTCTTTTCCTCCATCAGTGCGCACCAGGGCAGTACTAGACAGATGGGTGCATGGGGGTATAGGGTCACCTACACATGACACAAGATTGGAGACACTGACCTTTTAGCCACAAGTTCTCATTTATTCCTCATGCAATGTAAGAGTGCAAGAAAATTTGTAAAGGACGTTGTAGAAGTTATGACAGCAAAAACCTAATGCCATCTAATGCCTCCACTACAGCTTTTGCCAACAATCCCCAAATGAGGTAGTCTGTGTATGACCATTTATGACAGTTCAGCTGCTCCTTTTGCAACGTTAACTGAAATTTAATAGCAACTGATGCTAGAAAGCCAGTTATTGCTGAGTAAGTCACCTCAGCCACCTTATGCCTCTTAGTTTTTTCTTCTTACTTTAAGGAAATTGACAAAGAATTGAGGAAAAAATATTCCCATTCTGCCAGCATTTGGAAATAAATAAGGAAAAGGGAGACTAAGTTCCCATTTGGTACTCCTCTTTTCTTTCATTAGACTAACACTCCCCCACCTCCAAATTAAGTATCTGGCTGTAATTAGACAAAAATTAAGCCTTCTTTGAAATCAACTTTGGGATTTCTGTGTGTCAGTTTTCAAAGACAAGCAGAAATACTCTGTGTCTATTTGTTTAAACTTCTGTCCAGAATAAGCCCTTGTTACTGTTGGCTCTTACCAAGAAAGCCTAGAGCATAAAGCAGCTTTTGCCAAGAAACACTGAGATTCTTCCTTGTAGAGTAATTCCCAAGCTTCTGACTGTCCTGTTCCCACAGCGCTTCATTAGCTGAAGAACTGAAGAAAATGGATTCTGTTTACGTAAGAACAGATATTAATAGAGTTCATGCTCATTTCCGTGGCATGCCATGCAAGGACATACAAAATGACCAGTTTACTTGACACAAGTGAAACTCTTCTGCTACTGGGCCACTGGGGTAAGTAGGGTTAAGACAGAAAATAGAAATTTCACTGAGGATTGATTCTGGGGACACAAGAGGGAGGATAAAGAGATGGAAATCACATTAAAAGTAATTTCTAAGTCTCTATTCCAAGAATTTTTAAAGTTCAGCCCTGTAGATCCTACACTCTACACACACATTTTAGCTGCGTTACCTTCCATCTTGCTCTGTGTGTACTAGAGGATGGTTGTATTTAGGTCACCAAACCAAAAAAAATGATACAGAACCCAAGAGCAGACCTGCTAAATGGATTGTCCCTACCTGTCCTCTCCATTCTCTGTGCATCTCCTTATTTCAATGGGGATAGTTGCCTGAGACATGCATGCACCATTTCACCAGCTCCCCTGCTTATCCAAAATCCTTTTTATGGTCAAGTTTCGCACCACCCTTTCTACAGAAATCATAAGAAATGATGGCTTGTGAAAAAGGCTTTTGCAATACAATCTACAGTACAGTAAAACAACCTGGCACATCACAGACTTGTAATGAGGCTTTTCTCTTTACTAATACTGCTAACAACTATATTTAACCAATGTAAAGCCCTCCACACACACACACATCCGGCGGTTCAGCTCATAGGCAAGACCTTTATTCTGAATACCCACAAAAACACTGCAAGCAGTGCTTTATGTAAATGAGGTGCTGTCACTGACTGGAAAATAGCTCGAGCAGACAGACGACTTGGAGACGTGGCAACTATCTGGCTTCTCAAGAACGACAGGAGCCAACAAATAATGCTTATTTTATACTCAAATCCCAATGAACTCCATCCCAAAGTAGGTGTTTTTAGAAGGTTTGAGGAAGGTCTCTATCACACGCAGCTTTTCAGAATATACATTGACATACTGTAGGGCAATCCAGGAAACATACCTTGAGCCAGAGCTGGCAGGGAAATGCAGCTCTCTCTAACATGCAAACTCTCAGAGCTGCTAAAAAGGAAAGATGACATTTTGTGGAAGAGATTTAAGTTCCATGACAGGAAGTGCACTGTGTCACAGCAAGAGGTGCAAAATAGGTAACTAATGAAAAAGGACACGAGGGAAAAAAGAAAAAGAGAGTGAAAATGGAGCACTGCAAAACTGTCTACACTCTTTCAGGTCAATTCTGACAATACTATCACAATTTCTTCCTTTCCTAATCGATTTTCTTTGTTGTAAGAGTCAAAAAGAACAAAATTTTCCACACAAATTCACAGAGAAACTCTAGCAGTAAGGCTGAGACCAGAAAGGCTACCTTGGTTTACTCTCCTTAATTACATGACTTTTTTAATAAAGGCCCATCAATAAACACAGCACGTATTCAAAATTAAAAAAAAAAATAGAGAAGGAAAAAAAGTGAACCACATGAAAAATACTACACACATTTTAAAGGGTATTTGAAAAGCTTAAATGTTACAACAGGTATATTTAAGCTGTCTTCAGATGTTCATTATTTAAAAGCATGACTTAATGTGCACAAACATTTTGCAGTGAAGGCTGGTAAAATTTCACTTTGCCCTGCTCCCAGCCTCAGTCTGACTTTGTCCATTCACCAGTTTGTGGGCTGCCTCTAATGCTTCTAATGAGAACAGGATAGAAATAAATCTCTGGGCCAGCATTAACACAAGTATGGAAACATCCCATAAGAGCAACAGTGCACAGAGTGTGTCCTATTCGCTGTCTTATCCCCTAAGCACAAGCAATGCAGAGCTGAGACAGAGAGCTTAACACAGAAATGGAAATACATGACTTTCTCTCTTCCTCCTGTTGTAATACATTTCTCCCCTCTTTTTGCGCATCAGAACAGTGGGGACTGCTTTTTTTATCATGAAGTTCTGAACTTACATCCATTTCTTATGGTAATTGCTGTTAACTAGCTACAATCTAGTCCATCCCCACTGAATGTAGAACAGCATCAGTAAGAACAGTGTGTTTTCACGGCCATCATCAATATGCTGAGAACCGAGTGGGGAAACAGACCTCTGAGATTTGGTTGCACTAGCTGAATGAGAGATGTTCTCTAGTTTTGATGAGAAATTCCATCAAGGACATAATAAATAATTCCAAGTAAAGTCTTATTGAACCTTGCGCACAGCCATACTCAGTTTCAACTTTGATAAACTGACATTTCTGACCTAAAAAGAGGCCTTGCTGAAAAGCCACCTATCTTTGACGCACACCAATCACATAAAAACCACACAGTAAGAGCACTGACCCAGCACAAGCTTACCAGATAGCAGCTATGCACTTCCATGTCTGTTTCACAAATGCAGAGGTGAAGAAGTCTCAGAAAGACTTCAGTGAAGCTAAGAGAGTTCATAAATAATCTGACTCCTCTAAGGAAAAAAAATCCTTAAGACTAATGACTCTTTCAGATACTTGAATGGCGCTGAAGACTGGAAAACATCAAATATAGTGGCAGTGAACAGAGAGAATCCATCCCTGTGGTATCACTACATGTTAGAGAGGAGCGTAAGCAGCTGGTAAAGGAAAAATTGAAAAAGGATACGGAAACATAGTATTAAAAAAATGCATACATCATATTGAACCATTAATTCAACTCCTGCAATGTGCTTGTGTCTGCCAGTGCTGCAGTTAATAGAGAGTCTATGAGACTCAGAATGCAATTAAGTCTTGGCGGAAGCACAGTTGGAGGCTGTGGCAGTTTCTATAGCAACGTGAAAGGCTCAAGACTAGTAACAGGAGATTAACTTAAAGGCAAGATAAGTACATAAATACAGCTCTCATTTACCATTTTCTCTGCTTCCAAATGGGCAACGTATTTTCCATTTAAACAATATAGAAATGCAGTCAGATGTCCTACTTGTTATTAACTAGGGTAAAAATAACCTTTACAAACATCCTCTTAAAAATTTCTGACAACTTCACAGTCAGGGGATCCATCCAAACTTCCCTAATTAATTCAATCAAAATTGAAAGCACTGAACTTGAATGCTGCCAGAAGATTTAGAATGAGGCTCCAAGATATGGAACAAGACAGCGCGAATAATAAGAGTTTGCTGATGTCAATGCACGGTACGCTTATGAACAAATCCTCTTGACGCATTTTTATGGATTATGCTTCAGATCGGGTTTTAAGTCTCCAGAAGGGAAAGATAGAGTTTCTGTAAGCACCACAGATCTTTCCTTTTTTTTTTTTTTTTTTAAATTCTTTTTTAATACTCTGGTTTCAGTAAGAAAGGCAATACTGAAAAAACGTTATCCAATATTTGTCCTGGCTCTTAAGAGCCTTTAGTCAAAGGTTCAGCTGAGAATGCAGTCACCCTTTTGAACTACTATCCATGCTACATACAAAAAAAAACATGTGAAAGAGATTCCCTGACTACTTCCCTGCTGCAGACAGTTGCTCTGATTTTTTTTCATAATTTAAAAGCAAATTAAAAACGCTTAAGATATTCAGGAACACACATCCATGAAACACAAACATATTCTTGCCCTGCCTTCTGTACCCTTTTCAATTGTGTAATGTAGAGCTAGCTCAGGCACCTTTGCACAGCATTGGGTTGTCCTTCACAGAATCTGTTAGCATCAGACTAATGAAAGAAAAATAGCACTGCTCCCCCAGTGAAATTATTAAGTACATAGTTAATTCACAATGTTTTCCAAGGATTACTGTGGAATATCTGTCTCAGATTACACAAATCTCATGGGCTGACCCAAAGAGTCAAAATCAGTCTTTGTACGGAATATATTACACAAACAGAATTTATTATACAAACAACTATCTGCCCAAAATTAACAGTCAACTTTCAATCAACTGGTGAAATGGGGAGAACAATACTTTCATTTGGGAAAACTCCAGATGTGCTACTACTTCTGGACTCACAGCCTGAGCTAACACAGCACCCCACATCTGATCCCCTACGCTTTTATTCAGAGCAACAGAGACAACCCAAATTACCTTTGGCATAAAGCAAATGGAGTTAATGGATCAGGAAACAAAATATTCAGAATTAGATAAAAGCTGTATCAACCTTTTCCTTCTTCCTTTTCCTTCTATGAAAAAAAAATGGAATGAAAATATTTTCTCTGCATAGATCTGCATTACTTAACTACATCTCTACCCATTACTGTTTACATGAGGGTTTGTCATGTGTGCCACTAGACAGTTCTTCCTGGGACTCAGCCTGGATCCTTAGAACCTATTTCTTCAAAATGTTTTTTCAAATAAACTCTTAAGTGCCAGGAAAAATATTGGATAAAGGTTCTTCAATATTGTCTTTCTTCATCCCCCAAAATGCTCTTACCTCTAGTTCTAGCAGCTTTTACTAGACAGATTTCCCCTTTGAATACCCAACAACTATGCCTCCAAATTCTCATGTTTTTGCTTACATGGTAGCGCTTTTTTGGTTGAAATTTGATGAATTCTTGCCTATTTGAGGGAAAAAATACAGATACCCTGTGAAAATTTCAAGAAGCCACCGTTATGCAATTCAGAATGTTTATTCCACTTCACCTGATATTCCAAGCTTCCCGTGATAATATCCAAGCACCACCTAGAGTAACGAGACTGGCATAGCATTATTCACAGTGAAACGTGTTCTCTTCTGCTACGGTGGGAGGTCACCTGCCACATGTGCAGAGCATAAGAAACCAGTAAGATGGGATTTTCTGTCAAGAGAATAATACCTTCTCCTTTACTTTACCATAAGTAAAACATTTCTTCTTGCAAAATGCCTTGAAAGCACTGTGTTCAGAAATAGTACTCTCTTCTCCACAAAATCATTCCCGAGTCAAAATTAGCTTTATCAGGGATCTCTGCCACATCAACTACACAACTCAGAGTAGACATGATACAGGAATAATCTTTTCATTGGCACAGCTAAGTGCTGATCCATTGAAGGCTTCTAACAGTTGGACTAAAGCCTTCAATCTCTACCCAAAGCAACTAACAGCCAGTGAAGAGCGTGAAATATACTAGAGTTTTCTCCAATATTTTCCCTTCTCAGAAAAAAATCCTCTGCAACAAGAGCTGTACTACCAGGCTGAGATGCATTAAGGTATGAAAGAAACTTTGCCACTCCTTTCTATTGCACCTCCATCAGTGCAATACCTGATTTCTAGATAGGCGACTTCTTGCTTTAGTATCATATTAGACAAAGGGGCAAAAGTTTAGCAGATGTGAAGTGGCTCAGTGATGAAAATTTCCTCCCTATTTGTTTTAATTTAGCAAGGAACAAGAAAGAAAAATAAAGAGTCTCTCTAAAGCCAACTGTTTGTTCTACTCTGTAATAGCAAGAGTTTCAGAGTATAAAATCATACTTTCGCACTTTCAAGAAAACTCTTGGTAGAGAATGGGAAAAAAATGTATATCTAAAGACCACATAGCAGCTTCCAGAATTAATATTTTGCTGAGTAGAAGAACTACAGAAGGGTAAGATGAGAACACCACTTTCAACTTCACAGAAATGATGTATGAGTTGATACTGAAGAATTAATTTATTCTTCTATTTTCCACTACTGATATTTCTTCCCTTTCGATTAAATAAAAAGCCACAACTAAAGACCATACAGGGACAGCAGCAGACCTTCAACTCCAAAGTTAACTTTAAAAAAGAGAAATCCCATGCTAAATAAAGATTTCAAAGGGAACGTTACATAATGTAGAATCTGTTAAGTGGGAAGAAGTTGTACTAAAGAGAACCGTCACTCCCCTCAGTATTCTTAAGAGCTGACCTGTCCTTTAACTGAAGTTACCATATAGCACTTTGAAGAGTTTCTTTTCCTTTTGCAGAGTGTCTGTGGCAGTGCCAAGCTTCTCAAGAGAGACAGCCTAATAACAATATAAAAAAAAAAAGCTGTCTTCCTCTGCAAATAAAGGTTTTGATATTTTCTTCTTTGATTTTGACCCAATCTGAACTTCTCTCTTTCTTTAAAGTAAGTAGCCTTCACTGAAGGAAAACACAGCATCTAAATTTAGAAGTATGTATCTCAGGTATCAGCAAAGGGCTTCAAAACAGAACTTGGAGCAAAACTTTTCAAAGCTGTTGGTTTTTCGTGTTTTTTTTGTTTTTTTTTAAATCATGGCTTAGGAGATCCCTAAGCACACTGCAGAAACAGTATATCTCTGAGTTTTTAGGAAAACAGGAAGGAGGTGAATTCGGTTTTATGATTTAAACTTTAGAAACAGACTTCATAAAGAATGACAATCACATGAACCTGCATTTACTGTATATATTAGAAACAGAGATGTTTGTAAGAATTGACGTTTACATGGATCTGAATTTAGGTTTCACCTGCTTATGCTCTTTCTGGTTAGAAAGCATAGTGACTTTGCTACCATTAAGAACACAGGGTATAAGGAACACTACAGAAGAAGTCAACACACTGCTGCTGCTGCTAGTAACTTACACTCCAGGCAGATCCAGAAGGAAATTTTCTTTTAGCTGACAAATCTGCCTGCAATTCCAAAGTTTCTAGAAGCATCTTTATTCTACAACTTGCAGGAAGACTTTTTTTTTTTTTTTTGTAACATCCAAATTACTAAGGGCAACTGAGAAGAAAGGCGTGCAGAGCTCACTGATTATCTAGAACACACCAGGTTGGTGTTCTGTCAGCAGCAGTTTTCACAAGTCGCTTTAAGCTTCTTATATGAACTGTGCTTAGTGTTAATTAAGTAGATACAGCTTGTCTGAACTGCCCTATAGCGCATTTAATATTTATCTATTTATCAGTTTCATCTCCCTTTTCCTCCACCTCAACCAGCATTTTGTTTAAGCATGGAAAGAGTTATGGAACATAAATGGTTAGTAAAATAGCTAGGAAATTGCTTAGAAGAAACTTTAAGGACATGAAGGGAAGAGTTGGAAGAAAACATAAAGCGGCACATCAGATATTTAGTCAAGGAAATATTCTGTTCACACATCATTCCTTGCAATTAAGTGGTAGATTGCTTGCTATACTTTCCTAGTGAAAATATGAAAAAGACAAATATATTTTTAGAAGTACTGTATGGTTCTGAGTTACAGTGTGCTGCATATAACCAAATTCAGCTCACTGTTTATTATTGCTGCATTGCACCCTTGTATTGACTGGTAAAAAAGATTAGGATGCTCAAAGGATGCTCCAACTCATCATGAGCTGGATTCAGTAATCCTTGTAGGTCCTTTCCAACTTGGGATATTCTATGAAAGCTATCCGCGTATTTTCAAACTCTGAGAATTAAAAAGCTAACAACTGAAATAATATCAAAGAGAGAGTTCTAAATCATAGTTTCTTTCCTTGATCTACAGCACTACTTTAAGAAAATCCTAAAACCATCATGTAAATGCTCTGGTTTCTTTTTCTTCATTTTTTTTTTTAATAGCAATATATTTTTTAATTCCAACATAGTTCCATTTTGTTTACTGCTTTGGGTGAGGGAAAAATATAAATAGCACATAAAAATCCTAAAGCTAGAGCTTAGGATCTACAAAGACCTCCCTAAGACATCTGCTCTCCTCTGCTTACACCCATATCCTTATCTTGTGAAGCTTTACCTCTCCACAAGTCTGCAAGGTTTAGATGGGGATCAGCCTTTTTCCCTGACCTAGCACCTGGGTGCCTCTCCTTCCTAAGCCAGGCAGAGATCCCAGCACCCTCTGCTTAGGAAACCTTGTATCTTGCAGCCACTCCATCAGTGAGATGCAGGGGAGGTGGCTTTTAACTTGTTGATTTGGCAAACAACACCTCCCCCCCAACCCCAGCTCTCGGTGTGTGGATGCTGGCAGAGGAATCTCCCACCTTAGGTCCTATGCTGCTTTTGTGCACAGCCCAGTGACACCAACAACTCCCAGGCGAAGCTCCGGTCGCATACTGGAAGCAATGCTGCGTCATACGGCAGCAGCCCCTCATTTCCTTGTCTACCTAACAGCTTACGGAAACATTTAGTCCTGATCAGCATCCTTCAACACAATCATCCCCAGGAACGGTTGGGTCACTTGGCAGAACAGCTGAAGGCCAACAGTATTATTTCCTTATTGGCACAAATCCATGCATGCTCATCTGTGGTGCTCTGGGAACAGGACTACATCTAATTCGAGAGTATGGTCAGTGAAAATTCAAAGGTCAGGATTAAGGTTGTTGACAGAACCTCAGCTTCAAGCATCTAAATTACCAGCAGTGTAAGCCAACCCATGTGCACAAAGCCAAACTGCCGTAATGTTTGTTTAAATTAAAAATGGCCTTTGAAATAAGTAGGAACACATCTGGAAAAAAACATATGAGGAGGTGTTGTGTTTATTTATTCTTACTATAACTTTCTGAAGTATCAAGTCGATTTTTCCGTAATATTCTTAAAGGCATTTTCTGCTTTCTCCTCCCTTTTTTTTCCCCACACATCTCTCTATTTAAGAAAATTAAGATGTGTCAGTAAATCAGGACAATTCAAACTAAACTTTTCTAACCCTGACCCCCAGGAAACAGGAGTAACATGCATCTTTGCCATACATTTCATCATGTTTTTCATGGTTTTGGCTCAACTGCATTTGTGTTTTTATTACAGGTGTATTTCATCCTTTTCCTTTCTCACAGCAAAATAAAAAGGTAGCCAGTATTTAGTTTGATAGCTCTGGAAACTATTTAACAGCAATGCTGACTCATGAACACACATTTCCTTTTTTTACTTGAAGCAAAGAAATTAAATACCACAGAGACTGCTCTATAGCAAAAAAACAAATAAGCTGGGAGAGAATGAAACTGCATTAGGCTATAATGTGCTAATATGCTTTCAAGATTCAGCCAAGCCTTTCTTCACGCAACTGCAATAAGTGTTGGCATATTCTTCTGGCAAGCAAAGTTAAATACTTTGGCATGTTTGCATCTCTGCTAGGTAGGTAAAATAAACTCATTAAAGAGGAAAAAAGTGGTCTAAGAACTGGGGGCAGGTGGAGCAGGGCCTGTATTCAGAACACGTCTGTTAAATTCACTGTTACACAGCCCTGCATTGGAGAGAGCCCAAGTCTCTCTAAAGACTACAGTTGAATAAAAAAAAATGGGATTTTCTTTTAACAGTGGACTTTTTCAGGTTTTTGCTTTATTTTGCATTTCTTGTCTGCTTTTCTGGTAACATTTCCCATTCCCATCCCTAAACTTAAACCCTCACTGGCTTTACAAAGTCAGGGGCTATAAGAATAGAAAAAAAAAGCCTGAAACGTTTTGATGTTTAGATATCACAGAACTTTCAGTAAAAATACTTTTAATTTCCCAAGGGATGAGTTTCCTATCAAAGACTTCACTTCTGCTGTTTTTTTCAAATGCCCTCATCAGCAGCATATCTGGAACAAATTGTGTTGCTTATGTACACCAAAGAAAAGGAATACAAAAAGTGATAACAGATTTTATTGGTAGTCTTGCTGAGTTAAGGAAGGTGACATGAACATAAAACAAAAAATGATTGTATTTCACAGTGGTTTGGAGGTGAATTCATACCCTTCCTTCATGCCTCTCTGATATCGGCAATTATCTGAGGAAGGAACAGGCTGACGTGCTGATATGTTACAAAAATAGAAATACAATACCTAGTTTTAAGATACTCAGAACATATGAAAGAATTATGTTCAAAGCAAATACAGCTAAGTAGTGAAGGAGAACAATGCTGACACCAAGTGGAAGAAAACGCTGCTGCAAACTTGAGATGCCTGAAAATCTCAGAGCCGCAAGTCTTCAGTTAAGGTAATGTGGTGAATTTTAAAACATCGGAGGAAGACCACATGCATCCTCTGAAAGTGGAAATGTGTGTTATCCTAATGTATATGCTATCTGATTAATATAATCCTCTTCCTTCTAGTGTAGCTGACACCTTAGTAAGCAAACAACCAGCTGCCACTCTGAACACATCAGGTAGGAAATGCACTAAGACTCCTTAATCTGTAATCAACATAAATTCTGTGAGTCTGACTATGGTAGGGGTTTTTGAGATGCGCTGTTCACAACAAAACTTAAAGCAGGCCTTCACAGACTAAGAGGTAACAAAGGTGAGTCTCTACTACTGCTTAGTTTGTTTCTGCACAGCGGAGCACCTTCAAAATGTTTTTCCGACATTCTCTCCTGGTGCAGCTCTCAACAGCCAAAAGAGAAGTGAAAAATAAAGAAACAACGTAGATAATGTGGGGAGGAGGGAGGTGACCAGCAAAAATCAATTAAGTCACAGAAAGGGTTACAAGTGTGACAGCAAGTCCCACAGCACACACACAGCAGGTCAGGAGAAAGCCTCAGAAATGCTGGAGCAAACATTAAATAAATGAATGACGTTACCTCCACACCCTGCAGTTTGCTAAAACTGGAGACCAGGCACACTTGTTGTTTCTGAGTTTCAGATCTCCGCTATAAGGCAGGTCTGCTGCAGATCACAGGCAGTGCTCAGAAATAGCACCTCATTCTCTCCATGCCCTATTCCCTTCACCTATAGACAGAAAGGCTCTGGTGCTGAAGACCTGGAATGAGTAATGAATACTCCAGCCACATCCACTTTGGCTGTTTTAAGTCACAATTGTTTAGTACAGTGCTCTTTATCAAACCCTTATGCCTGTAGTCAGTAATATATGCTTCCCAGTTTATCCGGAAGAAAAAAAAATACATTCTTACAATCTATGGCCCACAATTTTTGTGGAAATCCAGGTCCTGCTTTGATCCCCAAGGTATGGCATTTTTTATCCACTCTTCTGGTTTGGACAGTTCACAAATACAAAATTAGAACTTAATGTTTAACAAGTCCATGCTTCTGCTAAATTTACAAAGGTAGGGAAACACTTTTTCTGTGGGATGGGAAGCAATATGAAGAAATCTCTCTATAATGTAACAGCAATCCCTACAGAAGTATTGACAAAACTCCTGGAAGTTCAGGTGGCACACACAGGACTCACTATGTTCACACCTAAGTGCAACTGGAAGTTACCTTTGCTAAGCAAAGAACTTAAGTGAAAGAAAAAAAAAAAAAAAAAAATCGAGATCTGTACCAATTTAAAGTAAAGGAAAAGTGCTAAGAGCCACAAATACGAATTGGAAATATGTTCCCCTATCCAAGAAGAATTTCATCAATAAGACACTTTAGTCTAACCTGGAAATTTGAGTTTACTGTATCATAAGATCATGTTTGTTCTGTTTTTGAAAGGTTTAAACTAATTTCAAAAGCATTGTTATGGGATTATCAAAGGAAAATATCAGTTGAGTTATTAGCTGTCCTTGAAATTGAGAGCAGTTTATCAGGGAGACCACAATTTTTTATGGCAACTTCAGATGAAAGTGAGGCACCAATTCATTTTTTATTTTTTAAGAAAAGGGTTAATGCTGAAACATCCCCTCCCTCTTTGAAAAAAAAAAAAGCTATAAGTCTGATACTGACAAAACTCCCTAGACCACAAAACCCTTCTCCAAAAAAAACCATTCAAATAGCCTCCATAAAATATTATTTAGCTTTTAATATTTTAATATTTAATTTTCAGTGATCCCAACCAACTCCTAACCACATTGCATAGTTTGAGAAATCCACTCTGATGTGTCTGCAGTCTTTCTGCAGGTCTAGGAGAGTGCCCTGCTCTCCTTCCCCAGCCACCTGAATCTCTGCAATCCCTTTACAAGGGGGTTCCATTAAGGCCTTACATTGTCATTACAGCAACGGTCAGGAAAAAGGACAAACTAAAGCCATATAGTAGCTTGCACACATCTTTTAAAAAACTATCTTTAGATGGAATAGGTGGGTGTGAACAGTCTCCTAGCCAGCCTGGGATACTAGTTCTGATCTATTAGACAGGCAGCTTTCTAAAATCTGCAAATTCTTCTCCCAAGCAGCCAGCCTGAATCAGCCTACAGGGATAGAGTAGGTGGGATGACTCCAGGCACTTCTAGGTATCCTAAGAGCTACGATCAGGAACAATCAGTCTTGTTCATCTCAGGCTACAAACTACACAGCTGCCTATTAAGCTTATGTCAGCTGTATAGCATGCTTGACAGATCAGTATGGCTTTTATTTGTTCAAGCTCAATTAATTATAGTGGCATATAAAATTGAAGTGAAAAAATCTACACTGAAAAAAAGCACCGCAACAACAATGAAAAAAATCTCCTGAATTAAGTAGTCCAAATGCAAGTATCAGCATTACTGCTTCAAGTTATTTCATGAGAAACAGCCAATAAAAGCAAGTTCCATTTCCAGGAAGCAACAAGGGATCTGAGCCAGGCTTGCCATTTCACTTTCTGCTTGCTTTGCTGGAACTAGTTCATGCACGTTGAATATGTTTAGTTTGTAAACCTAACTTTGATGTTTCTCATTTAGTGGACTTTCAGCAATTGTTACATTATGAAAGATGAAGAGTACCTATCCAATGTGCTGGATTTCCTGCCAGAAATTACAAAAACAAGATCAACCACAGAATACCGAATTCCCTTCTCACCATAGATGGGATTTCTTTCATAAGCTTACCTCAGAGTAGGAGAGTGCCTCATGGCTATGCCTTGTCTGGGGTTTTATTAAAGAACTTGAAAGGATTTTTCCAGCAGAATTCTTTCCCATATCACCACAATCTCAAACAGACTGTGACATTTTTTCAGAATTACAGGGAATGAAGTTGCTTTTAAAACAAAAGTGTTGCAATAGAAAGCCAGAAGGCCTGACTTTGGGCTTTTCTAATACCTTTCCAATCTCCTTTAGTTGCTGATGCTTCTTAATCTGCCTAGCTTTGTGAAGAGAAACATTATATAATTGGATTCCTAATATTTTGGTCTTGCATACTCATTTGCAGGAATCCCCAAAGATGGTAGTGGCATAAGACATCAGAGTGTGAGGAAAGGTAGAGGTGTGGGCTCCAACACGGTCTCTGTGTGAAATGACCCCAGTTTTAGATTTGGGACCATGTCCTGTATCACAGAATGAATATTTCATAAACATCCTTACATCAGTGCCTTCTGTTCTCTGTACCTACAACTGAACAGGATTTTTTTTTTTTTTTAAGATAAACTTCTTAAAGAGAGGTTCCAAGGAGCACAACAGTCCCAGTATTCTGCTTTGGGATATATAATATGCTCTAAATACAGTATTTGACTTTATAAATTTCCCGATTTTTCTTAACAGAGATACATGAAGAAAGAAGCCAGGAAAGTAAGGAGTCACAAACATGAGCAGCATGAGCTATAATTACATGCGATGCAAATCTTTTTTATAATCCTTCACCTGATCTGGCACACTTCCATCAATCTGAACTGCAAGGATGTGTAGTAACTTCATGGTAAAGTATTAGACTGCAGATCTTATTACTACATTCCCCTCAAGTCCTTTTCTAAAAATCAATTTCAAGTTAAGCAGTTAAGCAGCAATGATACATCACACCCTGAAAACAAGACTTACATTGACCCTCTCCCTAAAGCAGCAGTAGTCTATCATGCTTCTTCCACTAGGAG
Source organism: Anser brachyrhynchus (assembly GCF_964034855.1). Taxonomy (NCBI): domain Eukaryota; kingdom Metazoa; phylum Chordata; class Aves; order Anseriformes; family Anatidae; genus Anser; species Anser brachyrhynchus. The sequence continues at coordinate 16,527,337 of NC_137700.1, forward strand.
ATTTTTTGACAAATAAGGCAAACAAGGAAAAGTACTAACATTGTTTTAGAAAAGAACATACCCAAGGAAAAGCTGAAACATACTCAGCATTTTCTGAAAAGATGAGAGGGGTTTCACTCTTCTGGTTTTGCTCTTCTGCATCATCTACATATAGTAGAGCAGTAAGAAGTGTTTCACTTGAGGAAACATTCAGTGGCTTTGATCTAACAAAGTTCTACATTAAAATATCTAAAGTGGAAAAAGTTAGTATTTTTTTCTTGACCTTTTACTTTTACATTCACCTTTTTTTTTTTTTTCCATAATTAGAAATTTAAAGACTTATGTTTCCGCTCTAGCTTGGGCATACAATGAATACTTAGGCTGCTGGCAACGAGGTATAGTCAGTACTCACACTATGTATAAGCAAATGTATTTCCATTTGTAGGTTACAACCTAATGAAGCACTTTTGATTCCTTGCTGAATCAATTAATGTAACTTTCTTACCTGAAGGCCACCTACTTGACTCGGTGAGAAACCAGGGTTTGGACCAACAAAAAGCATCTCATAGTGTTGAAGCAAATACAGCAGGAGACCATTGTAAAGCCTTTGTTCTTCACAAGCCAAGGGACTGACAGGGATCCTAAGGGAAGAACAAATGGATTAAGTTTTGGAGCTCTCATACCAGGGGCTAGTGATGCAGGGAACGCCCTTGTACCCGAGATAATTCACCAGTGCAGCCAGCCAGGCAACTGGATAAATCAGTGTTCCAGGCTCATTTCCCATCAGCAATTGTTGGAACAAAAATCATCTCCACTTGGTGGGGGTCACAACATTGGGAACCCCACAGTGACAGAACCCGCGTTTGCTACACTGGTTCACATCCCACTGAATCTTTGAAGCAGTGCAACAAAATAGCTAGAACCTGGCAGTCTGCCACGAAGTTCACAAAGGCAAGGATGAAGACAAAAAAAAAAAAAAAAAGCCCCAGAGGCCTGCCAGCCTGCCACCACTCAGTGGCACAGGGGTGGAAGAGTTGTTTTGCTGTTCCAGCTTAGCTTCTGAAGGTGAACTTTGAACACCGGAACAATATCTTATTACCAGAACTGCCTTGAAATAAACATAGATAAGAAACTGTTACAGCGTAATAATTTGTAATTTCACAGACTTCAGTCACATGCAGTGGAACTTCCCATGCTTCCCTTAGCAGATTTTATTTTCCTTTTTTAATAAGTAGTAGCTTCACTTGTACTATCCGTACAAGTAGACTAAATCAGAATCATTTAATCAAAATAAAGAGATTCATCTCATTCTGTGAAGGGACTGTGTATTCCCCCTGTGAACCATCTGGAGGCTTGGAGGATATTTGCATATGAATTTTGTAACCTAATCCAGCTTCCCCAGAAATGCTGCATCAACTCAGGTCCACCCAACATAATATCAATAATTAAACAATTAATGAACTCTGGAGACTAAGGAGGAGACATACACACACACCAGTCTTCTGTTTGCTAAATTAGTACATTCATTATTTATTTGCAATTTTAAAGTACAAATATATGCACTGGGCCCAGTTCAAGTGCTTTCATTCACATTCTCATTTTGTAAATCTACATTTGTTTCTGTGAGAACTCGAGTTTGGGCTCCTTTTAAAAAAGAATGGTTTAAGAAGAGTTATAGGCAGGTATGACCTAGATTTACAGGATAAACTGCTGTGTCTTCAGTTCTTTTTCAGGATTGAGTAACAATTCTCCTTCTTGGATTCCTCCTCTTCTCAGGACAGATTCAATTTCTCAAAAATAAATAAATAAATAAATAAATAAAATCAAGCATGGCTTTTAAACCTGGTTAGCTGAGCAACAGCCTTTCCGGCACAGAGTAAGCCCAAGAAATTACTCAGGGTTTACCCAAACGTTAACACTCTCAACTCATAAGCCATACAAGCAATCTTTTCAGTTTTGTTTTTTTTTTTTTTTTTAAATCTTCTTTAACTTAAACATTTGTTCTCTAATTCATCCCTACCAACTGTTAACTCCCTGCTAGCAAGGTGCACTCCACAAGTTGTTCCTGAAGATAAACAGCTCTCTCTGTATTTACTGGGGCCCACTTTCCCTTAGTAGCAGCCTATGTTTTGGCTGCTCAGTTCTCAAGTCAGCTTAACACAAACCAAAGCTGTACTCTAGGATGTGACCCTACAGCTGACTCCAAATATCAATATCTGCTCATCTGCAAACACTCATGGGTAGCAACATATGGGTATTCCAAATATAGAAAGTACATTTTTAGTTTCCTCTGAAGCCAACTTCCTCGCTGAGTTTCAATTAATTCTGTAAAACAAACATTTCCCGCGCCTCTTCAGATACTTCTGCTTCTAGCAGAAATCCTGTAATCAGGCTGACAATAGGGTAGCCGTGTTCACAGAATGCTGAATCCAGGAATACATTCCTAGGAAGAGCATAGCTACTGAAGTATATTCTGCATTACACCATAAAAACTCTGTAATCAATTGTAGTACAAATCAAACACAGGAGAACACTAACAAATAAGAAACAACTGAATCTTGACCATCAGGAATCAACTATGGTTTCCTTGAGAGAGCCTAAATCTTTCAAAGTTGCTTTGCCACAAAGGGCAAGCTAGAAAAGCCATACAGTGCTTTGCCTTGTTTGCGTTCAGGAGATCTGCAAAAGTTCCTTGCTGGCAGAGGCTTGTGTATTAGACTTTCTGTAAATTTACAGGAAGACTGAGTCAAAGTGAGTAGATGCAAACAGCTAGCTGGCTAGCATCCTTATGCACACGCTCAAGAATTGCTTACTGAGATTAACAGCAGAAATCTCTTTACCAAGAGAAGGTGTAAATAAAATTGTACCTGTAGAAACCTAAGCAACATTGGTCAAATCTCTGATAAAAGAAAAGCAACGCTTTCTCCTCAGCACTTACAGGACATGATACAGCTCACAAGAAGGAGGAGGAATGGCAACAGAAATAAATAATTCAGAGGATGAGCAGAAAGAAATCACCAGTAGAAGGTGACAGAAGAGTAGATCTTAGCACAGGAAGTCTGGGGAGCAGCCAGCCTGACACTTCACCTATGAGCTATGTTTGTGGTTCCCTCACCTACAAGGAAGTTAGGACGTGAAAGTTGCATAATGCAGATGCTAAGACTGAAGTTTCAGAAGATAAGAAACAGATGCCAGGTTCCAAATCTAAGAGCAAAGCAATCTGAAAGATGCTGGTGGAGCAAGCTCATTAGTGGTGAAGACAGTCTCACAGGTGAAAAACAGCATGAGGGAGAAAGGTCAGTAGAAGAAACCAGAAGGAGGTGGTTTACAAAGCAGAGCGAGGTAAAAATAAAGTGTTTTACTAAGTTACACTTTTTCTGAAACATACCATCTTTTCTTCATCACGCTTTGGGTCCCATCACCCTGAATAGGGACAGGAAGCATATATACTACTACCATTATAACAGAATAATTCCTGTATGAAGGTGATTTCAGTCAAATATTCAAAATAAGCAGCAGTAAGTTAAGGGGGTTGTAACATTAAAAATAGAGAATGGACATCTTATTTAAAATTCAGTTTTCAGACAGTGATACTATATTCTTAGGATTTAAAATTCAGGGCAATAGGAGGTTTTCTGTGATCCTGTAACTAGGCTTCCAACGTAATACCTGTGCTAAGGCTTCTATTTGCAATTAGTGTATTTACTAACTGTGAAGCACAGGCAGTTTAGGTTAGTAAGGTCCAATCAGCAGCAAGTTTTATATTCTAATTTTGTGTCCCCAAGGTCCATGTGTTCCATATTCCAACTACTTTATATTCAAGCTCAGTCACTTCAGTGAAACTGTGAACATGACAGGTCTCCACAAATAAAGTGTCAACAGATTGAGACAGGTGATAGTCACAGAGAGAATTTACACTTGAATATAAATAGATCAAAATTTAAAGTAGAAAGGTTTATAAACAACCCAAAGCAAAGGCAGGAAGAAGTAACTGCACAAAAAAAGGCAAGTACCAGAACGCATGCAGAACAGTTAACACCTGCAGTGAGTTAGCACCATAACTATAGTTAATAGTACATCCAAGAAGTAATAGGTTACTTCCAACAATGGCACAGGGTATGCATTTCTGCAGATTAGAACCAGAATTGTCCTCAACATTAGACTGCCTTTAATTTTTCCTCTTATAAAGGAAAATACAACTGGTTTGTTCTAAGTCTTGGAGGCCTTGGGTCATTCAGAAGCAAGGGGTACAGCAATCTCACTGAGTGAAAATATCAGTTGCAAGGTTCTCCTCTCCACCCATTTATTAGAAAGGTGATTATTCATAATTCCAGAAAATCACTCTCCAAGGACAGCACTACTTACACACTTTACAAAAAAATGAGCTCCAGACTTTATTTTTTCTTTCTCCCAGAGATGGTGAGATCAGAATGACTACATAAAGCTGGTGTTAATGTTCATAGGGTAGTTATAACTTCTATTTACGGTAGCTGTGTGGTCTTGACAAGTAACTGGCAGAGATTGTTTCCAAAGTTTCTCAGACAGGTCACTTGACACAAATATTTAGTTTAGCACTAAGTGTAGTCTTAAAAACAAAAACAAAACAAAACAAAAAAACAGAGGTGCATGTTCAGAAGTAGCTGGATGATCTCCCAAAACAGGCTAGGGTACTTAAAAACCGAAACAGTTCATCCATCAAAAGGGGAGTTCACTTGAATTTTCTGTGCAGATTCAGATATCAGTGGGCATACATTCAGAGAATTTGATATCAGAAGTAATAAAGTATACTTGCGTGTGTGCATGCACCCAAGCTTGATGTGATGGCGAAGGGGTCTAATGTCAGGAGAGTGACAGTCAGTGCAGTCCTTGAGATAGCATAGGTCTAAAGGCTGGATTTTTGGTGAAGGCTTTTTAACATTAGCCTTTTACCTATTTATAAGCATTGTCATGCAACTATTTCAGACATTGGGAGTAAACCTCATCTGTCTGCACTCGTTTATTGATTTCAGCATGCAGATGTTAAGGGTTTTTATTGTGTAACTGCTTTGTTCTACAATTGAATATCCTCTGTAGTGAAACCTACTCTCACAGGAGTGAACAGTATAAGTCCTGTTACACAGCACACTGTTAGGTTCACCTCTCCAGCTGTACTTTTGCTAAAAAGTAAGGTTCCTTTTATTTGTATCACCTGCAAAGGCTATAAGCTGGTACATCTGGTGATAAGCCTACAGAGCAGTTAAGCAGACACAAACAGAGCCCTCTGAAAACAGCAGCAAGGTTTATGAGCACAGTTTCCCCAAAACAAAGCCTGTCAGTGATTTCTAATATAAATGGTACCAATTTTGCTGAATTTATCCTTCTAAAAACTTCCTCCACTTGAAACACACACACAAAAAAAGTGGGAAACAACAAGGCATTTCTTGCTGTATAGAAAACACTAATTGTTAATGCTTAAGTTTTACAAATTGGCGATTCACTTATAGTTTACATTCAGCTGGACTGATTCACTGAAACAAAGGTTTACAAATCTTAAGATAGGTATGAACACTATCACTTTTCTGTATCAACGTGACAAACAGGATGAAGCACTGAAACATTTCAGTTTCTCTGGAAAATCCACCATCACACCACTCTAGGCTGTTTCCTCTCTCTCACCACCTTGACTTACCCGACATGCTCTCCCACCTTTCTTTTTTAGCATCCAGATAAGTGGCCACCCTCCGTCATCCCAAACACACCTTCACCAGCTTCTGTACTTACCTCTTGCAAGCTCAGCTGGTCTCTGTTCACATTTCCATGTGCATTTTACTGGCACCAGTATATCCGAAACTTTTCACAAAGGATAGAATGAATTACTCCTCTACTTTGGTAGAAGAGACTCCCTTCTCTTCTCTGATATCAAATGCCATTACGAGGTCAAAATGAGTCTTAGCATTTCAGAATTGGTGCTCTCAGTAAGTAACCTCTACAGCCCGTACATAGCTTGGACAGGAAAACACAAGTAAGTCTCATTAAAGAGCTCTCTAGCCCTCACACCTCTTCTTTTTAGATGGTTTCTTACTTGAGGCCCTGCCTGTAAAGAGCCAACCTAACAGAGCCAAGTTGGTCAGCCTGAGCAGAAACTGTTCACATTAGCCCTTAATATTGCATATAACATTTAACTTTCAAAATACTGTACTTATATTGGACGCACAATTATGATGGGAGGCCTTGTTTTAAAGCGTGATGAAGTAGTACTGTTTAAGATGGGTAAATAGATGGAGTACTCACTTGAAAAGAGCAGGTCCAAACACAACAGCTAGGTTTTCCAGAGTCATGAAATTCACTGCACTGTACGTTGCTATCTTTAACAGAAAAGCAGACAGGAACTGCAGAAGGTTTTGATGGGCTTCGGGCAGGCAGCTGAGTAATTGTCTCAGATTCTTTATGCATTCTGTTGTGTGGATTTTGTGCTCTGTTAAAAAAAAAAAAAGTTATTCCATAGATATTCCTAATAATAACATGATTTCATCATAGATATTATTATAGATCTGAGAAAGAGGGACAGTTTTAAAATATTTATTCTTTACTTTGCTCTAATATATGTTCTAAATGAAGAATTTCTACACTAAATTTGGAAAACTATTTTCACATATTAAGTATTTAAGTACTGTGGATTTTCCAAATACTGGGTTTTATATACTCTGGTTTTGCTATTCTTCCTGTTAGGACAAAAGTACTTGCTGCTTTTTAATGGAGTTATAGGCAGTAGTCATGTATGTGAATCCTTAAAGCTGCCTTTAAAGATGTTAAAAGATTATCAGCCTTGATTCTCCCCAGAGATTTGACACACGCTGTATGATTCTCATTACAAGGAGTAAGAAATTGTATCCTTTCAGCACTGCATCATCTCCGTTTCCTGACTAACTGGTAGCTCTCAGTCTCAAAACATTTTTGCTCTTTAAGTATGCAACTGTTGTTACACAAGAGACGCTTAAAAATCTAAATTGGGAATACTTCACATTTCCTTGATTCCCATTCTTCAAAGAAGAGTCACAAGGCAAAAAAAATGACTTCACAAACAACTCTATTTGATCAGCAGTTCAGAATTAGTATGATAAACTCTCCTGGATATTAGAACTGAGGTAGCAGTACTGCTCAATAATTGGCAGTTGATGCTCAATTTTGCCATAGATCTCCAGGACAGGACACATCTGCATAGCTTCAACATTGTGAATAGCAAATCACATCCTAAAGAGCAATTCTAGCCCTAAAAAACACAGTCCATAAAGGGCAAGACTCACATTGCTCAACATATTAATGAGAAGGGGAGGGAAGGAGGGAGAAAAGAAAATAAAAATTAAAAAAAAAAGAGGATTTAAGCAATACTATTCAGGATGGTCAAAACAAGGTGATTGCAAAATTCTGTAGAAGGATCATTCAGCATACGCTTTTCAGATCTGATGAAAGGGACTTTGTTGTTGTTGCTTTCTTTTCTTGTAAATGTGTACATAACTCAGAATCCAGCAGATGAAGTTTGAACAAGAGCAGCCTGCAGTCTAACCCGCAAAACCTACTTATTTGTATGCAAACACCTGAATTAGTTAACACTCAAAATCACTTGGCCTAATTGTCTGAAAGCATTAGCTCAACCATCAGTAGTGGGGTTTTATTTGATTTTACACAATTAAGAACTACAGACAAGAACAGGAAACTAGTCAGCATATTGCTATAGGTACTCATTCTGGCTTTGAGATGTAAACACTTCATGCCACTCCACTCACTGCTGCCTAGAAGACAATAAGAAAACTAGTAAAAAGTACTAAATAAGAACAGGGAACAGAAAGGCTCCTGTATAAGGGAAGGTGAAATAGAGAGGGAGGCCTCAGCTTGGAAAAGAGAGGAGTGAGGCAGCAGATAAATAAATGCATGAACAGCATTATGATGGTGATTAGATTAAAAATAAAAATGGTATCTCAGTAAGTAGTAAGGCACCAAATTTTAAAAGAAAACATACAAAGGATGATTCTCAGAGAATACAGATCAGAGGACTGGATTGCACAATGCCTTGCCACAGGATATCGTGTCCAAAAGCTTTAATGAATTAAAAAAAAAAAAAAGAAAAAAGAAAAAAAGACTACAGACACTTTCATGGAAGACTGGTCTATTAAAAGCAATTAAACATCAGTCTAGGGTCAAGGAAACTGAAACCACTGCTTACTACAAAGGTGCTATGAACACAGTATCATTCACTGTCAGAGAAAGGACAGAAGTTTGGAAGGTGTCCATTCCGTACCTTGGAAAGTTTTTAGCAGGCCAGCACAGACATTGTCTGGAAAAACAGCCACTGGCAGTTCTTTTAGAAACAGTTTCAGAAGGCTGGCTACAGAATCAACATCTCCATGATTAATGAGGTCTACCTTTTCTCCTTGATTGTACTTTTGCTTCAATTCTTTGACTTTATTCACTGAACCACTGATTCGAAATATACCAACATGCTGCAGACCTGCCCAAGAAGGAATATGAAACAGTAAGCAACAGCTGCATTATCATACCTGCGTGAAGAGAAGTGGATCTCAAAAAGCATGAGCTCCTCTACAAAAGCACAATAATTGTAAAAATAGACCACAAAGCTGCTGAGTAGTTACAGCCGAAAAGCACTGCTTAAGCAAAAAACAACAGGCCAGAACAGACAAAACATAAACTTACCAAATACTTCTAGGTATTCCACCATCTGTGTGACGAGAAAAGGGACTCCACATTGTGTTGCATCCTGTACGAGAGCTTCCAGAGGAACACCAAATGTTCTTTCTCTGTCGATCCGTGGATCCGGTGAGACTTTATTTGTTGTGTGCCTGACTTGAACAGAAGATAATGATTTCTGGGGAATAAAAACAGAAAAGCAATAAGAAGAAGCAGATTTTCACACACACACACTTTTTTTTTGTTATTAAAGTTCAAGGATTTACATATTAGGTTCAATTATTGTCCTCATTAAGACATCCTCAAGCATATTTTACCTCCATGGCATGTTCCTAAAATCCTAATATCCTTCTGTAGAGATAAGACAGGACCTACAACGGGGTAAATCCTAACAAAACCTATACATATCTACAGTCCGCTCAAGTCCAAAATCCAGATCTCAACAGATCCCCCAACTCCAGCACCAAGAAAACCACAAGTTGTGACCACAGAGGCTGGGCTTTGCCCTCCGCACAATCCCAGCCCTTCTGTGCAGCTGCCATCCCAGGCCTGCTTGGACCCAGTGACAGCATGCTGCTCTGTTAAAACCTCAAGACATCCAAACCATGACACATTTACTTCACATATGTGCACACTAATGTGTCTGGACCATCCACAAAGTGAGACTTCTTTTTTTTTGAAATGCAGTTATAGAAACTGCGTGTGTAAAGAGGCAGACAATGCTGTGCACAAAAACCGCGAGGCAATAGGGGTCCAGGTCAAGGCAGGTGCCCTGTTTAAGACAGGGAGGGGTTGCTAAACCCCTTCCCCAAAAAGAGCCCAAGCAGCCAGGCAAAGGGCTGACTAATGCTAGGGCACAGCTTTCTCATCCCACCTGCCCAATTCACCAAGAAAATTAAAAAAAAAAAAAAAAAAAAAGGCAAGATTAATGGTGCCAGAAGAGTCATTTAAGCAGCAGCCACAGCACAAACCGGGTAAAGGTTTCCCACCTCTGCTCATCAGGTTTTTCTTTTTTCTTACCCTGATAACCGATGCAAAAACGTACAGAAGAAATCATGAACAATATACACTCTGGAGCTGTTTTTTTCTGTCTCGTGAGGAGGAAGAGGCTGCCCAGGGCTGAGAGGGGAATGGCACTGGCTGAGGGGCTCTGTGAGGAGAGGGCGGGGCTGCCCCTACTGCCTCTGGAAGGTTCCAGAAAGTTCTGGCGGCCACACCCGAGGGCTCAGCTGAACCCCTCAGGGGCTGGCGGCATGAGGAAGGGACAGCCTGCAGGCATTTTACCCTGTGGCTGAGGCATTTGCAAAGTTTTATCGACAGAAAGGCCTATTTATAATACAAAAGTCATGAAAGAAGACTACTCCCAGAGCAAGCAGCAGCTTATGTCTTTTTGCTTAAATTGAAAAGATTTTTAATTTGCCTTATTTGTTTCAAATGCAAATCCAAGTCTAGATTACTGCTTCCAGAACTCAATCATCTGATTTCTGGTATTGTTTGCTGTAAACACTTTAACTGTAAAAATCCAAATACAGCTTGCGTTTGACAAGCATTGCTGAGCAGTGACACAGAGGCCTTCAGCCCATCTTTATAAAGTTGGATGCTGAACTAACATGTTCGCTGCGGTTTCCACACTGAAGCACATATAACTTTTGTACGTAACTCACAAATAAAGAATGATCTAATGATGAAGCCCAGCCAGAGATCCAACAAGGAAGTTTAAAATACAGAGGAACATGAAAGGACATGAGCAATAGGTTTAGATATCATGTGAAACCCTAAAAGCAGGACCTCCTTCAAAGCTGGCCGCTGAGAAGAGCAACATGTCACAGCAGCAACCATTTTGAGCTCCACAAGACTCTTACTACTTCTTCATTCAAATCTAGGTGGCCACAAGTCACAAGCTTAAGTTAAAGCCCTGAAAGTTGTGTTATTTACTTATTATCAGTCAGGGTACATTCACAGTCGCATACAAGAGGACTCATATTTAAAGAGTCAGACATTTTACACAACACAATGAAAGCAGAAGTCCAACCATGAAATATCCAGATTTAAATGCTGGTACCAGTTCTGCATTAAGAAGATTTAAACAATATACATACTTCATTTTAAAGGCGGATTCTAATTTTTTATAGCCCCACCCCAACACATTCTAAAACTAACCTTCAATGTTTTTATTACTACATTTCCTTCTGGAAAAAGGAAAGACTTTCCTATGGATTTGTAGCTGAACTGCTATAGAACAAGCTGTATTTCAGCTCATAAAATGCACACCTTCAACAATGTCACAAGCCAGAACTTGACTTGGCTGTATTCAGCCTTGTTGCCATGGCAAAGGCACACAAACACACACGAAGACTGAAAAATTTAAACCTTATTCTGCTCTTTCAATATATAAGCAAGCTTAGAACTTGATAATAACGCTAAAGCATTAATAATTGCCTTAAAAAAAGTTAAAAAATAATATGAAAATGTCTTAAAATACAAGATGCAAGAATTTTAAAATAGAGACTTTTAACACATGATATTCTACTGTAAATACCTCCTCTTAACCTCTTCAGATGCAACAGCTGAGTTGAGAAAATAAGTGCATCTTCCTCAGAAAGAATTAAAGATATGAGAGAGACTCAAGAAGCCAGATTTAAATTCACTTACACAAATTGAAAGGGAAGCACTTGCTCCCATATTAGACCGCAGGAGAATATCAGTATCTCAGCTGTGCTGCTCAGAAGATGCCATCACCTTTCTTCGCATTATAAATTCATGCATTCCAGCCAAAGCAAACCACAGCCATTGGACTGTTCCTCTGTAATTAACTTATCATAGTATAATTGCTAAGTATCATCATAATCAGCAGTTTCACTCCAGAGTCTGTCCCAGGTAGAACATAACTCCTAGCAGAGAAGGAAGGATTTTTTTTTTGTAGCCAACACTTGCCTCCAAAGTCATATTGCAAAAGTTCACTATGTGTTACCATCAAGAGATGTTTCCATAGCACCATAACACAATGGCACAGCTTCCTGAAAGTGCACAGATCACACATTTGATATGTAGTTTTGAGCAGCTTCTTTCAATGCAGGTTTAAAATTATTCATATTACCTGCTGTCCAATCTGCCTGCCACCAGTGGTAAGTACAATATTTTGAGGTGGCCCACAGCACACACATGGTATAAATATACAATTATATAACACCTGCACAAACATTTTGGTAAATATATGAGCAATGATCCAGCCAGATTTTGAAATCCAGAAGATGTAGATACTGTTAAGATGTAGATACTGTAATACTACGTTACAATTCTTTCAGATGTAAAGCCTCTCCTACTAAGTAAACCACAATGAAGCAGTTAATGTTGCAATTAAATGTAACAGATTCTTAACTCAAATTCAGTCAGTTTTCTAATGGGTACATTAAAAAGTAAAATAAAAATAAAAATAAAATACAGTAGCTTAGAGAAACTCCCCTGGTAGGGTACTACAACAGGAGTTACTCTGTCAGCACACCACAGTGACGGTTTAACACAGATGGTACCTTAGAAGAGTGAATACCACTTAAAAAAATAATACAGATTTTTAACTCGCTCACCTCTCCACGTGACCTCACAATGAAATCTGGAAATGCTTTGTTTAAGGATTTCTTGCCCTATGATCTGAGGTTTTCTTGCCCAGCTGGAATGAGATGAGTGCACACAGGTGAGGGCCTTGCTTTCATATTAGTGCATGCCCACCACCATCTTTACCCCCAGGTGTAGCAAGATGGCCAAATGCATACTAAGCAGGGTTCGCCTTTTGACAAAAATTCCTCACTGCCCTCTCTGCATGCTCCAGATCTGGGTATTCCAGCATTTTTTTTTTTATTTTTTGCTTTATCCTCCAGGCCCACAGGGTACCAGACTCTCCTGCCAGGCAGATGTTGCACAGAACTTAGCAGGCATTATCTGGACTTCCCTCCAGCACCAAAAAAGCAGGCTTTGATTGTGCCAATGTGATGGAGGAGGACATGGGCATGGTGAAGGAAAGAGCTCAGAAGACAGGTGTGGGGGGAAACAGCTACATGCAGACCTACAGCCCACCATCATCTCAACTCCCTCCTGCCCCTTGTGCCACCCTGGGCTGCACACAAAGCCACAGCCTTCTCCTTGCCACCACCACCACCCACAGCCCCCTCACCTGCTCTGCACAGGGGGCTGATGCCACTTTACCCAGCAACCCAGTCTCCCCCAGAACTACAAGAGAGAGACCTCGTAATGGCTACTTGCTGATGTGCACACAGCTGAGCAGCCCAGCCTTGTCACCACAGGCATGTTCCACCTGGGCCCATCACCACAGCTGTAGCTCAGGGGCCCCAACCCTGCCCTGACCCCGCCAGCACAGCCATCCTGTGAAATTACCCACTTCATAGGTAAGCTGGTTCAAAGGCATTGGGCCCACAGGCAGCACCAAGGCTGATGGTGCCATACCCCCAGCACCCTTTGGGACAGACGAAAGCACAAGGCGCTCAGAGCCACCAGCTCTCCAGCTAACTGTGCCTGCAGGCTGGCAGCAATTTGCTCTCTACATAAAACCTGTTCAAAAAAAAATATAAAAAAAATCCCCAACTCTTTGCTCCCTACCACACAGTATGTTTCTACTCCCTTCTTACTAGATTTCATAAGAATCGTCCTGCTGACACCTTGTTCCCCCCTGCTTCAGCCGAACGTGTAAACTCTAAGCAAATACCTTTTAAAGGAACAAATTCCCTGCCTGAGCAGCAAGCACATTTTTTTTTCTATTGGATCATCACAGCAGTAGCTGCACAAACAAGTCAGCAGTGACTACAATCGACCACTTGGTCTCTGCTGCTCCTCTAACTGCAATTACTCAAGGCTTTGTTTCCAAGACTTGCTGAGTTCAAACCAAAATGCGGTGAGGCTTACATAAAATGGAAAGATATTTTGGTTCTCAAGAAAGCCTGCAGCAGCTAGAGGGCACACGAGACATGCTGCAGAGGTGGTCCTGCAACCCTCACTGCAAACACAGCAAGGAGACCTAAGCCCTGGGCATACTCCTTCCATACAAAGTAACACAGTTCAGAGATTTCTCCATGCATTGGTGTTGTATGAAGAGCAGAAATGACAGACATAGACATGACAAACAAAACATGTAACTGCTTATACCATGCAGCTGCAGTTCAAACCCTTGCTTCACAACCTCTGATCAAAGTGAATTTCTGCAGGACTTTGGCTGCATGACTGTGATGTGTGGTACCCTAGGAAGCCACTCTGACTTCAAGGGCCATCTCTAAATTAAAACCAAAACTTCTGGTCTCCTAACACCTTGCTACTCAGAGGAAGGCTTGTGAGAAAAGTCAGTGCCCTGGCCTGGGTGGTGCAAGGAGGCTGGGGGAACATCAGGGGTTGCTTTGGTACTCTTCAGCGGGGGTATGGCCTCCCAACTACTAACAGGGCTGGCTTTTGAGGCCTGCTGATTTCTTGATAAGATAGAGGAAAAATAAATATACAATGATAAATATAAAAGGAAAACATAAAAGTTTCATTTTCTTCCTTAGATTTTTTTTTAAAGAAGCACTAGAAACAACAAGAACCCTGTGGGAGAGGGCAGAGGTAGCTGTGGTAAATCCACTGTCAGCAGCAGTAAAAACAAACAAAATGATAGCAACAAGAAAAACAATTAACTGAAGTTTTATCCTTCATTTTAGTTTTCTTTCAAAACTGCAAGCAGCCTGTTCTGCTGATCTAGTAACCCACATCTCAGCTTCAGGAGTCTCAAAGCAGCCAGACAAAAAGGAAAGAAAGCCCTTCTTGGTGGGCAAGAGCCACCAAGCCAGAACGCATGCCTGCGGGGAGGCCACAGTGGGGATGCAGCTCAGGCAATCCTGCCATGCCACTTTCCCTGCCATGGCTCAGGTCCAGCTGGAGAGGCCGTGGTGGCTCTGGGTTAGAAGTAAACACAGAGGAGGGCAGTGTGGCTGGTCCCAGCTGAAGAGTAGCTTGCAAACCACAGGCTTTGAGTATTGGATGCTCAGGATCAGAGGAGAACCATGGGGTTCAAAAATAAACACATAAAGCTTGACATGAACCAAAGAAATTCAACCCAACCACAACTGTTAGCCAGCACTTCCATGACATGATCCTCATTAGCTAGTGACAATTTCAACAGCAGCTTTTCAAGGATACTTGGGCATACAATGCCAATTAAGGATCAATACTATGTTTCTCATTGGAAGCACTGTCCACCTAAAAATGCTTGTGTTTTGGTCACACTGCTTGTCTCCTGGTATCCTAAAAATCCTAAAACAGAATTTGTTGTTATCCTAAAACAGAATTTGTGACGCCTTGATTTTAATTGTGTTGATGCCTTGTTGCATTTAGAGTGTTTAGGCCTTTTACAGTGTTTTTTTCAAGTGAATAATGGCAGAAAAGAAAAACCCTTTTGAGCACATGAGGTCAGAGAACAGCCTAAATACAAATTAATCAACTCATGAATACAGCACAAAATTTGTTCCATGCGTACTTAAACACTCGACCCTGTGCGACTGCTCTGCTGGAGGTGTTAACTTACACTGACAATACAGGCAGATTATGAACTGTGCTGCATCCAGAACACTGGACACTACAAGTTCACATAATCAACCTCTAGGTCATTTTTTGAAATCTTCAATTTCCATATATCTAAACAAATGCCTGCCTAGTGGCCACCCAGGTAGCATCCCAGAGGATCTCATAGATAATGGTGCTGCTTTTTGCAGGTGGCAGCAGGCGAATCAGCGCATGCACCCAGGCAGCAACCCCACAGCTGTAAGACCCATGTTAGACCACGTGGGAGCAGAGGGAGGTGGAAATGCACTGTGAGAAGAGGGAGCACAAGAAGCTGATGGCATAAGTAGGGGATGCAGGACTCCAACATTGTCTGTCTGGCCCTTTTTACCTCACAGTTTGTTTTGGGTAGGGATCTCAGAAAAGTCACTTGCGTAAGTGGGGATACTATTGCTCTGACTTTGCAATTCATACAGCTTTTTAAAAATAGGATAATACACCATGACAGGCACACAAAATCCTGGCAGCATCCAGCAGTGTGTGCTGATCTCTTACAGCTGACAGCTTCAGCAAGTATGACTGGAAACACTAAAAGGCCCTAGTGATTTGTCTGAACAGAAGGAAAACAGAAAAATTACACTGTCTACTCCTTGGCTCAGAATCTTCAGAGCTGTCCAGTTCAGGAATGCATCTTTTCCCTTCTCTATGTAATATTTTGGGAACAACATGAACCCTTGCTAAAAGCGTTATGATGCAACAGTTACACCATCTCAGGCTTGACAACTCCAGTGTCCTTACCCCATAAAAGTATCCCTGAATTATCACAGAAAACATTCAGGACCAGATACACAGATGAGTTTCCATCAGATAAATCTGTCTTACAGGCTTCCAAAGCATGTTTCATTGCCACCCTTGACACACTGCACTTTTCTATTTTATTCCAATTCATCATGAACCACTTGAAACTGAAAAATGAGTACATTATGAAAAATCACACATTTCAAAGGTAAGAAGATAGAGCTAATGGAGGAACTACACTGGATCTCTCAAACAAAAGAAAAAAATGGAAATATTAATGACAACCAATACAGAAGTATGTAGGGGAGGAAAATGCATGTATTAGGTAATCATTGGCAAGAAATGAGGCATGAAAAAATGGTATTTCTATTTTAATCACTACTGTATCAATACACAATATATTTCTCCACAACTTAGCTGTGGAGAAATAAACCAAAAATGTTAGTACAGACATAAAGGATGATTGCTGCATATCCCCCATCACAGTATTTTGACTACCAAGCATGTCTACTCACCAAGCCAAATTATCAGAAAGGAAGATTTGCTGTCCTGACAAGAATGTAGCTCTTCCCTGTTGCTACATGCATTGCTTTCAGTGTGCTTATGGGGAGAGTACACAGGCCACAGTCCCTCCTGCCAGGCTAGCTCATCAGCTGCCAGCAGTGTCCCCTCTAACAGCTTTATTTCTGTTCACACCTGGTCGGGTGGTCTCCTCAGGATGCGGATGCCTGGGGCAAAGGCGGGCATGTCTGCACGGTGAGGCCAAGCACAAAGGAACTGCCCCCTTCTCCATCAGCCAGGCACACACCACTCCAGTGCTGTGCCTCAGCAAATATCTCCTGAGTCATGGCAAGGCTATTTATTACTGTAGACGCAGCACTACATTAACCCACCTGGCAAGCTTGTAGTTGCTTCCCTCTATCTGCACCCATCTCTGGCAGTGGATGTGTTGGTGTCCTGCAGTGGCTCAGCAGAGCCTATTTCCAGCAGCTGAACTACAGGCATGTGGAGAACTGTCCAACAAAACAGCAGGAGGCATGTGTTAGGACTGCTTGCTTGCTTCCCCAGTTCACCTCCCCCACCTAAACTCTCCAGCATCAGCTTTCTTTTAAAGGTTTTGGAAAACCATGCAGATAAGTGCATGTTTCTTTGGCAGTTATGCAGAACTGCAAGTACCTGGCAAGTGACAGGTCAATCGCTGTCAATGTTCTTCTCCACTTGGGGGAAATGGCCTGAAGGTGAGTTGGAGCCTGCCTCTCTCTGCTTCCTGTTTTGAATTTCATTTTCTTCCTCTAATCTCAATCTGGCACCTAAACCTCTTAATTTTCTTGATGCTGTTCCAGGGAAAACAAGTCAGCATTCAAAATTCAATATTGCTTCATTATCTAAAGGCACTGTCTTGCTCTTGCTCCTAAAGAGCAGGAACATCAGGAAAAACAGCTGCAGGTAATGAAAGAAGTAAAGCTCTTTTCAGGACTTACAAATTATTTAAAAAATATTTTAGTCTATAATATTAAGTTCAAAATACATATGAATAAAGCTGATAACTGAATTCTCCATTCTGGGAATTAACTGTGTGAAAGCAAATCCCAAACTTTGACACAGATGGTAAATTTGAGAGGAAAAGTATATTCAAACTAGCTGGGAAGTAGTAACTGTATTCCGTAAAGGCTGTCTGGTAAAAACTGAGCAAAGGTGCAAGGGCTATTCTGCAACTAGAGTCTTACCACCGCTCCTTATTTCAGTTCATATGCCAATGCATACACTATTTCTTACTGGAAAAGACACAAAGAAATATGTGATGGGAAGAAAAAACAACCTCCATCCCTAGAGTCTTACCATCCCTGCCAGAAATGCAAATATATTCAACCTGCTACTTGGTGCAGTACACACACAGACAAAGAAAAGGGAGTCATGGGAATAGGGGCTTGGTCTGAAAAGTAAAATAAAACTTTCTTTTCATGCAAATTTGATTGGTATTTGCTGGTGGCTGCCTCATTTCTCTCTGTTTTGAAGGAAGATTGGAAAAATTGGGCTACGAATCTCTAGCTGAAGTAATTATCTCTGGCACTGCACACTGCCATTTTGCAGAAATAATACAGTTCCAACACATTATTACCTCTTTGAAGAAATCTTTGAAGAGCTGTGAAGAAATAAAACATGGTTAGTCCTTGCCTGTTCTCTGCATCTAGCTTGCACATCTGAGGTGAGGACTGAAAAAAAAAAAAAAAAAAAAGGGAGGAATATGGTAAGCGGAGACTTCAGCATCCTCTTGCACCATGCATGAACACTGCCCAAACACATGTAGAAGTCAGGTAGAGGCAGGTTTTTATCTGTATTTCTCCAACAGCACACAATTTCAACACCTTTGGTCCTCACTGATTCAATATTGTTTCAAATGAGTTGCTCCTTTGTATTAATTTTAGCAACTCTGTCTTCTATAGCCTTGTGATTCTTGTTCTTGATCAAAATTAGAGAAAACTTGAAAAAGGTGGAAGACCCTCTAACATGATATCTTTCCTCCAAAAAACTGAAATGGCAGCAGCAGCTCCATTAGCCTTTCCAGTTCCAGGCAAGATGACATAACCCTGTTTTCAGTAATCCTGTCATAACAAATCCAAGCCTCCAATTTCTGAAGCACCACGATACATGGTGTGCTCAGTGGGAATTCCCTTTTCCCCATGTCTCTTCCTCTGTTTTTGGTAGCCAGAATAGCCAACCACACACCCAAAACAGAGACTAGTTAATTCTGTTATTACAACTGATAGTGCCTAGGGAGACACCAGATTGTCAAGCCCACTCTCACAAATGTAATTCTTTTGTCCTTTATTCCCTCACAGAATCTCCAAATAAACCTGTTTCATTTGGAACAAATAATAAATAATAAAAGCATTTCTATGAACCCTTGCCCCCATACATGGTTTTATTTTAATTCAAAACATGCCAGAAGATTTCAGTTACCCCAATTTGCAAGGACAGCCCCCTAAGTAATGCAAAGCGGAGAGAGAGCCACTCTAACCCCGGGACATTTTAACTAAACAGCAAAGTAATTTGATTCCAACAGAAGGCAGCATGACCTAACGCAACCTGATGTGCATTTCATGTTACCACAACTTAAAGTTATAACCACAGAAAAAAGTACATAACCTAGATATGATCTGTAACTATAGAGTTGGTCTGAGCAGCGGCCATTTACAGAACAGGTGGGCAGGCTTTTGTCTTGTTACTCAGCAACATCTAGTCATTACTGTTAATGATAGAAAACATGTTTACTTTTCAACATGAACTGTGACACCAGAAAAAGGTAAGAGAGGTTAGACTCTCAGTCTGCAATGACAGAAGCAGCAGGAAAAACACTGTGGTGAGACCCTGGAGCCAAATGATTTGTCTTCTTCACATGCTCAAGACTCCCATTCCTCACTAAATGAAGTCTTGAGCGTCTGTAGGCAGAAAAAGTCAAGAGAGCTGCATTCATACCAGTCATACTTGGTTTTAGCTCTGACTGAGAATCTACTGGTAAGATGACTGACAAGTCTAACTTGGCTCTTCAGCATAATTAATTGAGTCTACAGCAAAACATCACTGAAATAGTCCTTTGAATCTGAGGAATTCTATTTCAAACTAAAAAGAAGCTTCTGCCACTTCCTTTGACATATCTGTCCAATTTCTGTATCATTTACGTTTTACCAGCATAATACTCAGGCCAACACATACACCAGGCTTGCCCTTCCGAAGAGCCTCGCGTGAAATATCTTTCAGGTCAAAAATACTGCAATGTCAGTATAATCCAGTGCAAACATCTCAGCCAATTTTCATAAGATCCGTAGCCCTTATTCAGCACATTTTTCAATGGCAGTATGTGACACTGGAATCCAGTATCAGCAGGATGTAGGCAAATTAACAGCTACCAAAGGAATGCAATCAATTTTTGCAGATAGCCTTAAAAACTACGAATTAAGCAAGGCACATAGCAGCCTATAAATCTAATAAAACTTAGCTGTTTCATTTTTCTTGTTTTGGTAACTACAATAAATTTTAAGATCTGCAAATAAGATAAATGTTCTATTCATGACCGACTCCACAGCAACTAATTAATTTATGCAACAATAACTTTTTCTTCTACAATAGAGTATAAAGAATAATTATCTAAGCTTCTAACTCCTCCTGTTCTAGAGCTGTTTGTCAAGGACTGTAAGATTCAAAAGGATGCAGAATTAAATTCTACATGGCAGAACTGTATATCTACCTGCATCTAAGAGCCTGTCAACGTTAATGACCCAGTTATCAAACAAATGAGGCATAGATAATCATGGTGTACCGCTCCTACAAAAACATTTGAGCCTATTGGTCAATTTGAATGAAGCCTGCCAGACAGAAAAAGTAAAAGCTCTCATACAAAACTCAAGTTGCGGCAACCCTGGAAGCATCTTTTAGAAAATGAACCCCCCAAAACTAGAGAAGTAGAAGTGAAAATCGAAGCATTAAATCCTTGGTTTTGTTTATCAGTTATTACAGTCACTGTAATCAACCAGCTGGTTAGGATTAGGAGTCCTAACACATATTGACTGCAGTGGTAATATAAGGTTATTCCACAGCCTGGGCTCTTTCCTCCCTGACGGGTAGGGTTACATCAGCAAACTGTCACAGATCACTAGTCAGATTTCTAAACACATCAAGCTGTCTAATAATAGACATTATTTCCACTGCAAAAGTGTGCTACATGTTGCCCAATCATTAACATTAATTGTAGCTGATTTTTTCCAAAAACTGACAAGTGATGTAATAACAGTTTCGTATTTAAAGTACTAAGAATGTATCATTGGCAGGAAGTGAAAGACTTTAAAATATATTAATCTGCAGTCACACACATTCTGATTATATCCAGTATACCACAGCAGTTTCTCTAAGATGTGTAAAATGGTACCACCTTCATGTGCGTGCAGTGAAATCTGACTATAGCTGCCATACAACTGATGCAAATCCACATCAGATACACAGGAAACCAATTTGGAACTGGAGTTGCATTTGTACATACACTGAGTACTCGATATTTTTTCCACGTGCATTAAATAAGTGATCCAAGAAATAAAAACCAGAGTGGTTACACCCAGATGACACATGGAGGAAAAAATACAAAGCCAAGTAACTACATTGTTATTTTTGTCAGGCTTTAATACAAACAGAAATAAGTGAGTCCCAGAAAGCCAGCAGAAAATGTCTTAAGACAACCTGCTTTTTCCCAACTTGGATCAGAACAGGGAACAAAACTTACACGTATGTCTACCCCACTTAAAGGTTATATCACTCTTGCTTAATGAGTTCTGCAAAAACAGTAACTCTGTTCATAGTACTTTGACAATAAAAGTTGCTCATTACTTGTCTGGTTTTTATCTTATGGATTGTTTACGAGTCAGTCACAGCAGACATCTGAAGACAATACTACTACTGAGAAGTAGTATGTTCTGCTTGGGCAGCTGCAGACAACTGTACAGTATGCAGCTCAGGAAAGTCTAAGAACTTCCACCTCATATAAGGTTTCCCAATGCGTTCCAGTAAGGTTCAATCCTAGAGTAAGAAGCCAAAGCTCACAGGATGTGCCACCAGTGGACAGGAGATTCCTGTGACTACAGTGCAAGAGCAACCAGACACATCTTCAGTGTGGGAGTAGCAGCGAAGCAACAGCTACTGCCCAGGGCCTGCAGGGCAGTGCAGACCTAGCTGAGCTATCCTGCCTTGTATCACCTGCCTTGCTCAGGAAAGACTTCAACCTCACGCAGCATCCCCCAGTCATGCCAACCTCGGGCCTCAGGCTAAACACAAGGGAAAAAACAACACAGGCACAGAGCTGGACTGCAGCTAGGGAGTTTCTGGGCAGTAGCTTCAGGAGCTCACTCAGAGCCTGTTTGGTGTTCAAGTGTCCCAACTCTCACCATCTCAGCTTGTCCCTTACCTCTTCTGTTATCACTTCCCCATGCTTTTTCTTGATCCCTTTTACTCCCTTCTCGCCTTGCTAAATCAAAAAAATAATGAAGAATATATTGTTATCACGTTTTACCTTTTTCAATCAAACCCAGTTTAAAGCTCTATGACTAAGCACAAGGTCTCCGCAGCAGGTTCAACCAACTAAACCGGAGCTGTGCAACGGGAGATGCACCCGGTACTGCCAGACTGCAGCAACTTGCTTAGAACCACTCACCTGCAGGCTTCTGTGAGCGTATCTCCAACTCCAATCTAAAGACTTTCAACTTGCATAACCGAGTCAGCATTTCTTTACGTGGTTTCAACAATCATATTTATTCCTTGGTTTAAAAGATTTTGGTTCAACAGTGTTATAAACAGACTTCACAAAATGTGCAATATTTATAAACAGTTCTTAGTTGCAGTGGTAGTAAGAATCTTTACTTCCATCATGACGTTCAGTTATGCAACACAAGGTTGGTTTTGTTCTCCCTCTTCTTCCCCTCCCCAATTGGCACTTCATCGTAAATTAGAGAAACTTTAAAAAGTCCAAAAAATTAATCTAAACACGATGTTATAAGCACCTTGCCACAGCATTACATTCTCATAAGGCAAATTAATGTTTTGTAAAGTCTGATTGTGCAACTTGGAGACCTATAGAAGGTGACAGAAACGCCAGCCTTCTTGGACAAGAAACAGGCCTTCATTTTTGCTTCAAAGTCTTCACCCCTCCACACCACCCAACCCTTATAAAAAACAGTACAGCTGATAATACAGCAGAATATACCCATTACAGGCGAAAGGAAATTACAGTAGACAAAGGCTGAAAATACAGTGCATAGTAGACAAAATAAGACTGTTCTTAAAAAAGAAAAAAGAAAAAACAGAAAAAAAAGAACTGAACACCAACCAGCAATGGAATTTTTCTAGTGGATGAGGATTTTTGGACTTCATAAATAAGTGGAAAATTACTAAAATACTTTGCTCTGTAATATAAAAAAAGCATGAAGTGTTTTCCAGTTGTCACCTAAGCACTAGATGCAACTTTGTAGGAGTAAGTATTTGGAGGCAGCTTTGAGCTCTGATTGGTACAGGCATTCCAGCAGGGTAGTGCTGCCAACAGCAGAAGAAATCCTCCCAGTAAAACACAAAAGCCACTGAAGAAGAATGCAGTGTCATACTCTTGTGTCCAATCGTAAAACCAACCTGAGGGTGAAAATAAAAGAGCATCAATGCGGAGTTAAATTGAACACAGCACCCTAATTTAGAAAAGCATCATTAAATAAAGGGGCCAAAATCTAATACACACTTTGACCACTTACACATGAAAATGTGCTTTTCATCAAAGATGAAAACAGAACAAAATCAGATTGCCCAGCTCAAGAGAAACAGGATTTAATTTTTAAGATTTTGACTTCATCTTTTCATTGTAATTAAGACCAACTAGAATTAATTTGCCTGTGGGCAGTTCTTTCTGTTAATTTTAAATTATCTAATTTGACCTTACCTACAATTGGTGGTCCGAGGCTATTCCCAAGTCCAGCAAAGAACATCAATATCCCATACGCATGAGTCAGTTTCTCTATTCCCACAGTCTTCGTTGTTACATAGGGAAAAATTGACCAGTTCCCAGTCAGAAAACCCAAAATCCCAGAAAGCATTGCTAGCGTAAGGTAACTTTTGGCAAATGGAATTGCAAACAAGGCCACTCCTGTCATTAGTAAGGTGATTACATATAGATATAAAGTGTTAATCCACTTAAAATCTGCCAGTATTCCTAAAATAAGTTTGCCAACTGCAGTCATAATGCCTATAATGGAAATAAGGGGCATATGATAGTCTTCTTCATCAATGTTTGCACTTCTTGCTACATCTTCCATGAGCAGGGAAGGAGGAAATCCACCAATATCAAAGAGCAAGATGGCAACAAAGAGAGCTGAAAATACTTTGTTCTTAAAAAGAACAATGGTTTCCTCCCAGTAGTTCAAATAGAGCTGCCACTTTCTTTTGGCAAGTTGCTTGCAGAAGTTTGTCTGTTCCACAACTTTCTTTTTATAAGTGTCTTTCTCATTTACATTTATTGAGCTTAATACATTCTTATTTAAAATGTTGTCTTGTTTGTAATCAGGCACATTGTTCGCACATTTCTCGTCAATACAGCCCTTTTCAAGGATGCTTATGTTTTCTTCAACAGTCTTTTCTTTTTCATGGTAAACAAAACATTGGTCTGGGACTTTGTCTACACATGTTTTTTCTGGTGAAGGGGAATCTGATAACTCCAATGGTCTCATTAGGCTGCCACACGCTAATATATTTAGAGACAGTGCACCAACTATTAGCAAACAACCATCCAGTCCATACAGGTCAATAAGCTCTCTTTGCAATGCTGCATATATAAAGAGTCCAACACTTGAGCCTATAAAATGAAAATAAGATTGGTTTAAACTGAAGAGCTGAGAACTTCATTCACTAATAACAATTTGCCACATTTCAGCAACTACAAAACACAGTCCCAGGAATGCTAAGTCATTAGTGCTCCTCTTCCCAATTTAACAAACTGGTGTTATCACCTTTGTGAGAATGCACAACCGTCTTTATTGAGTATGCCCAAAATGAAAGCTTTTCAAAATACCTGAACAATTTGTAATGATTAACACTAGCAGACACTTCAGAAACAAGTAGGATAAATATTCTGTCTGACAAAAAACATCATAAACAATTAAGCCATTCTTCTGCCATGCACATACATACATATACTCCTTCAGGTACCATTTTGAGTTAGTACAGTTAGAATTTCATCCGAGATTATTTTCCGCTTTCTCCTCACTGCTGCCACCTTCCTCCTCCAAGGCAAGAACAGACCAGTGGTTCATCAAGAGCCCTCCTACAAACAGCAAGTGACTGTTTGATCTTTAGGGAGCGTGGTTCATATTTTACAAGTGAATTTACTCCAAAGGCATTTTTGAAGCCTTGCAGGGGCTCAAAATGCAAACACGCATTTGAAAAATTTGGCTATTCAGAATAAAATATTGAAAGGTACGCAATTACTATGGGTACAAGAATTTTATGCAATCCTACCAACGTAAAGAAAAAGCTCTTGGCTGAAGCGAGCATAGATCTATTGTAATCAATGGATCTCCACTCACAATCTTTAATTTGAAATGATTTTCTGAAGACTGTCCCTAGGTTTTATTAAAGCAATTCATACACTTCAGCGCTAAAAACACAACAAAAACTTGTGAAGTTCAGACTTGTTTTATCCCCAAGGTACTAAAATCAACTAAGACTCAATATGATCAGGCCTTACTGCAGACCACTTGTAAACCCAATAAAAGCCAATGAAAACAATTCCAAGGGACACTTCTGTAGAGGTTCCTCTTCAATATGTTGGTGTGGATCAGGCATTAATATCTTGCAACACTGACCACATTGATCAAGCTTCTCTCTAATAACAGCTACATGAGAAAAGGGATCAGAGGAGAGACACTGTACAACACAGAAAGCCAGGTGTGGAACATTGTGCTTCTGTATCTATTCTGACTTTGTTCATTAAGTTATCAGTTCCTTTTGGTATAAAGGAGAACACCACACAACCTAAACACCCAGAGAGAGAATGAGAAAGGCTGTCCAGCATCCTTCAAAGAATTTCCCCTGTATTATCAGAGGCTCGTTCCCCTAGGATCCCTGTAACATGCACGGACAAAGTTGGGATGACCTTTTGGAAGGTTTCAGACATTATTCTCCTTTTATATTGGAAAGTAAGAAAAAAAAAAAAAAAAGGAAGAACAAAAAAAAAAAAGCCCAAACTTCAATTACTCCTTAACAGACAGAGCTTTGTGAGATTACGGTAACCCAGCATTTACATCCTGTATCTCCAGACTCTCTCTTACCTGTGATCTTGTATAAGTACAAAGAGAGAGAAGAGAGCTCTACAGAAAGGTTCCCCTGGCATTACTCATGGCATACAGCCCAAGCTACTTACGATCTGCTTTCGTTTTGGTGAACCCCCTTTTCTCATCATTATGGATAACCCGCACCATACACCTATAAACGTAGTTACTATTTTGTCTGAAGCCTGCTGTTACATGATCATTGCTCATGTTTTGACTTGAGAAGTACTTTTGGAAGTAACAGAAAAATATAATCTTCTGTTTTACTATTGCCAGAGTAATGGTAACTGTATTAGCGCTGAAAAGTTAGATAGAGGGAATGACAATTAAAAATCATACCTGTTGAAATCAGACCAAGTGCAAGGCCTCTGCGTTTGTCAAAATACTGGCAAGTGATGGTAACTGTTGCAGTATACAAAAGGCCACATCCAAGCCCTGGAGAAAGATTTGGGAATAAAGCATGCAGCATACTCTGGGAAATGAATGTCCCCATTTACTCCCCATATGATACAGCGGCGTACCCCAGACAGAGTTAGATCTGGCTCAGCACTGGTCACACTGACAGAGACATTAGGCTGCCTGCACTGTCCCACCCTTCTCTCCCCACAGCCAGTCCCATTTCCCAAATCTGCATGGAGTTGGCTTGGTTTGAGGATTTCACCAGCTCAGGTTCTGTGCTATGTGGAAGCGGTTAAATGGCTTTCAGTCCTGGGGCTGGCCCTGGCAAACAGTGCAGCTTCGTCTGCGTGGCACTGTGCCCAAGCCAGCACACCCTGCTGGGTCCTGCTGGCCAGCAAGGCGCCTGGATTCTTGACACAGTTAATCTGCAATTTGATAAACCACCCACAGCAGCCCTCTGCAGCAGAGAGGTAGGTCACCCCCTGCCAGGAGAACAGCACTTTCATGCTTAATACCTGAGCATATTAGGTTCAATCCAGTTATGTGGAGAACAACACCACTCCTTAATTATCTCTAATTTACCAAATTTGAACGAGTACATGACAAAATTCCTGAAGAGATTTTATTCCTTTAAGATTAGCACTTCCTGCCCACTGAAGAACTGCTTGAGTCTATCCCTTAGGTAAAACCTGAGTCTTTCCACCTCTAACAATTGCATCAACAGAGGACAAATTGTTTTCGAACTCTGACAAACGGTACTGCTTTTGTCATTTACTACATGGCAACAGGCTGCCTGTGTGACCCTTCCCCAAATCAAAATACTCCTTGCTAACTGAAGTCCCAGACTACAGCTGCCTATGTGAATCAGCTTCCTCTTCCAGATTTGTAAAGCAAGACTAAGAACAATAAAGAATAAGTGTCTATATAAAAGGGAGCTCTTTCTTACCAACAACAATCCCATATGAAAGGTACAGGAAGTATATGTTAGGTGCAAAACTACTCATCATAAGGCCACCAGCCACCATAAAGCCACTGAAGATTGCTACTGGTCTTGCTCCGAAAGATGATACGCATATGCTGCAGACAGGACCTAGAGAAAAAGCAGGAAAAACATTCGTTGTAAATAGCAGCAACAGCAAGAACTTAAAAACAAAACAAAACAAAAAACAACAACTACAAAAAACCTCAGACCGTGGAAATGTTTTGTCTAATACTTATTTAAATATATAATTAAATATCAATCAAGAGTACTCATTTTTACATGATTCTTAAAAAGATAGGTTATGAAAACATAAACGATCAAGCCTGCTAATACTTTGCTCAAGGAGAAACTGAAAAAAAGAACATGAAATTGTACCAGGGTGGGGAGGAAGAGAGAGAGCAAAACATTATTTAAACACAGGATGATACATATACATACTTAGCCTGTAACACTGTGACCACAAACCTAAGGACTTGACAAAGGTTCTGAAAAGTGTTTTCATCTGTAGGTACCAAAAAAACTAAACCTTCAGCCAAGCTTTAGTCAAGTTGATTTTTTTTTTTTTTCCATAGAGACTAAAAACTACATTTCAGAAAAGACAGTATTGGTAGTCATCTTGATATAAGATGAAATTCATAAAAGTGAGATGGAAAATAATGTCTTCTGATCATAATCACAGTAACAATGCCACCTGGTGCTTAGATAGAGGAAATATCTGCTGACATGCCAGATAAAGACAAACGGTACTCTTCCCTGATTTTCTGGGGAATTAAATACTTCCCAGTTAGCATTTTATTAAATAACTGCTTATTTCCCTATATCGGTTTTTACTGTACAACTACGGAAAATAAAAGGTATTTATTGAGAATATCCAAAGCAATATTTAAAAAGTTTGGAAGAGGTTTCTCCCTCTCTTTATTCCCCAATATTTCTTGGTTGGTTAGTTTTTCAAAACAAGAACGAAGTGCAGGAAATGTTCATATCCTGCTTGTACTGAATCAGTTCTTCCCTCACAGAAGTTGTAGAATAAGCACTTAATTTTCTGTTGTGTGACCTGGAATATGCCTTTTAGTCTGAAGTAGCATGCAAGCTTGGTGTTCTGCATAAATAAGTAACCAGGAAAGGACTTGGCTTGCAAAAGACAAATTGTCTTCTGAAACCCCTCAGTTCCAACCATTCATAAATAGACTTGACTATTAGTCCCACAATCCTACATGTGGCAGCCATTAAATTATAAGTTAGATATATGCACAAATGACATTACTTATAGAACAAAACAAAAAAAATCCCTCACCACCTTTGTATTGCATTCACACTGAGGTAAAGGCACTCCATGATCAATCGCTACAATCTGCAAAAGCGGTAGTTTAGGAGTCTGCCATTTGTTCAGGTTGGCCCTCCCTGACTCATGCGAAACTCTGGTTCCTGGCAAATGGGAGCTGAGCTGAGAGACGATATAAGGTGAACAAAAACAGTTGGAGCTGATGACGGTGCTTGCCTAGGTTTACAGACAGAAGCTAGCAGCTGGGAATGTAGACAAGGTGTTTGGGTGGTTACCAGCCATGGGACAAGCAGTTCTGGCAGGCAGAAGCACAGATTTGCTAACAGGTGAAACAATCCTCAGATAGAAGACAGGTCAGAACTTCTGCCCTGCGTGAGAGTTGTTTAGGGAACTTGAAGAGAGTTTCAATCAGGGCTTATCCAGACAAAGAGTCAAGAGTTGAAGAAGAAACAAGAAAGCATTCTGGGGAAGCTGGGTTTATAAGGACTTTGGAAATGATGAAAAAGGAAGATGTAAGCACCCGCTGCTTCTCAAAACCAGCATGCTGTGGGAATGAAAACTGGCCAGAATAACTTGGGCAGAGTAACTTGCCGAGAACAAAAGCTGAGAGCATTAGATTGATGCTGGTTCTCAGAATTAGTAGAACTGGCAGATTAAGATAGGTACGTTTCTTAAAACTGCAGGATTTAAAAATAAACAAAGGATTGAATCTGTATTACGTACTGAAAACCT
The DNA here is from genome assembly GCF_964034855.1 of Anser brachyrhynchus. NCBI lineage: Eukaryota > Metazoa > Chordata > Aves > Anseriformes > Anatidae > Anser > Anser brachyrhynchus. Next base: position 16,556,573 of record NC_137700.1, read on the forward strand.
TCTACACCAAAAGAACATTAGGTGGTGATAACATAACTCAATTAAGCAGGGGAATTTGCACTCTTTTCTACTCTTTATTTCTTACTCCCTGCCCTGCTAAAACAAACAGTATCTGTATTGTGACACATTCTTTGAGAAGCTCTCCACCCAGCCTGCGGTGGTGGTGCTGATAGGGATTGCACTGGTGGCTATCAGAAAATCTGAGGTAAAGCAGGACCTCCTGGCTTCCAGCCAGAGGAAGGGAGACACAGAGCTGAGCAACACATCTGCATACCCTGACAAGGGCTCTTTCCTCTGGAACACCATCAAAGGTAACCCTGACAGGGTCCAAGGAGACATTCTTCCAGCTTCTCCCCATTACGAAAAATAATCCCAAAAAGAGAATAGAAAGTACGAAGAGATCTTTTTGGTCTGACATGGAAAACAACCTGCACAGAACTAAAGAACCTGCTCCAGTAAACTCAGAATTAATGCATCATCTCACACAGCAAGAGATTTGGCATCTCAGCAATGGCACTCCTTATCAGAAGGAGCCCCAGAGTAACTATTGAAACAGTTATTATATGTCCCCAGGACAAGAAGAAAAACAGCTCCGTCTTCCCATCCACACTAGGCCCTACTCTCACACTCCCCTCATCATACTGTTAGAAAATAAGTCACAAAAGAACTCCCCCATGACAGCCAGTATCTTTGTTTCATTTTCCTGCCTCTCCACATTCTTTCTATTTCCCAAAGAGCTGGCACTGCTTTCAACAGGCGCAGTACCTTTGGTTATTACCATGGTATTTGCACAGGAGTTTACTGTACACAAACATGTAATTCTCTAGAAAGTAATTCAAGCACAATGGGCTAAAAGCAGTTAAATCTGGTCAAACATTCAACTTTCCCAGAGTGGGACTGCAACTTGCTCTGTGAACTCCTGCCCTGTGGATTTTGTTCAAAGTGGATGCTCGTATTCTCAAGAATGTGAGTCAATGTACAATCAGATGCAAACAGCTTTTCAGGCAGCAGAAGGGTTTTTATTTAGTCAACTATTTCAGAAAGATCCTTCCACTGATAATGCATTTCCCACCATAACTTAAACAGAAAATAGACTCCCAATGGCAATCCTCAATAGGAAGCACAGAAAATGGCTTTTAAGCCAGCATTTCTTCAGTTTGCTAAGCAACTCCAGGAGTTAGCACTGGTACTAGAATAGTATTTGAAGACAATGCTAAATATTTACCTCTTTGACATATAAAATCCCTGGGGCTTTTTTTCTTCTAAATGATGCATCTTAAAAACTAGACCAAAGTCTATCAGAAAAGAAACCAGCCCAGTTTATCAGAATGGCAGCTAACTCCAGGAGGAAAACTGAATTGCTCTGAAAGACTTTGAAGGCAGCACAAGGACAGCCAGTGCTCTTCTGCACGCAACCTGTCAAGGCTCAGCAGCCTGATAATTGTATTTTATGCAGGCGAGTGGTCCAGAAGCCCCCTGGACAAAACCAGGAGTAGCAGCAGAACAGACAGGCTCTTACAATATATCTTCAGGTAGAAAGATCAAAGAGAGAGAACTCCTGGGAGGAATCAATTGTACATTGATATTTTCATTAAGATTTTATGAATAGATAAAAGACTTTAACCTCAGTAACACCCAGATGTGACGCTGAGTCCTTTGTGAGATGTGAAAACAAGCCATCTACTGCTGACACAAGAACTTTATGACTGCCATCATTTTCTGACCTCTACAGACACAATCCTTCCAAAGCAGATGCTTCAGTCTGCAGCTTCACTACAGAGTTGTTTTCTTTTACAGGCATCAAGAGCTAACATACTCTTCCTCGATCTTCTTACATGGAGAGAAAAAAATCTGGAAGCAAATACTCTCCTTCCCCACTCTATCTAGGGTCCTCACTCCTTCACCTCACACATAACCTTTTCCTAAACAAACAATACTGGACAACAGTTCTTTTTCTTATCACCTGCATCAATCTGACCCACCCTACTTGTTGGTATCTGTCCTAGCCCATTGAAATGGTAGAGTAGAAGCAATGCTCACAAACTGTAAGTAAAATCCATTGGACATAACAAAAGAATATTTTTACATATTAAAAGCATTGCTAAAACTTGTTCATAATACATGCAATATCCTCCAAGTGTTTGTATAAGAATCAAAAAAAACCTTTCACACCAGACAGGAGCCCCCTTCTACCTCATCGGAAAGATTGCTCCTTTGTGACAAAATTATTAAATGAACTGAGCTCCTCTTTCGAGGAATCTGGGAAACATTTCCACTCCCTCCAAACTACATACAGCTTCTGTAGTTTTGAGTGGGAGCTATCTACGTGCAAGATTTTTGTCCCAAAGTCTGCAGATGCTGCAAAGGTCTTTTACACAGTTGTACAAATATTGACTAGAAACACAAAACTAAGCTTTTTTTTGACATTTAACACGGAATACCTCAGGCCAGCAGAAACACCCCATTAATTTATCAAGACATCTTTCAAGAAAATCTCGCCTTTGTTCTTTCTCCATTAATAAAGGCAAGTGGGAATGGGACACACATTGTTGGTGTCTCCTGCAATGCCAAATACTGTGAAATCAGCTTACTATAAACAGCTGTGGTGCCAATTACAGGCGCCAAGGTCTTTGTCTGTTTTGCTTTTAACAAGTATAACATGGCTCTAATTTAATTTCAGGCTCCAAATGCATGTAAAATTAAGAACACTTGGTGCAGGAGAAACAAGCTATCTTCAAGAACATAATAAATAGTGTCCTCTGGCCTGTTTTACCAGGGAAAACATGCTAAGCTCTTTTAAGTTCTTCCTATATAACAAGCCCTACATCATCCCTGGAGCCATCTCCCATATCTACTACAGCCTGATCAGTGCTATGATAGCTAATATTGTAGATGAGGTCTCACCACTGCCCTGCATAACGACACTGCTGCTTTTCTTTCTTTTATAGGCACATTCCTTTCAATACATGGTAAGGTCACATCACAGAAAGTGATGATGACTCAAGTCACCCTGCAAGGAATCAGGTCCCTGTCCCATCCCTTTCTCCAGCCAGGGGCTGAACACAGGCTTTAGCCACACTGTCTGTACTACAAGAGGACAGAAATCGAACACCAGGCTAGCAGGGAGTTCATCTCAATAAACAGGGTGCTGTACTAGGTTTCTATGTCTTGGTCTAAGTTTAGCTCTCACAGAAGTCAGAAGTAAACACTGTAGAAAGGATACCAATAGAGCAAATGTGAAAGGACTCACCAGCATCTACTATTTTTAAAATGTTTAAGATTATGTTTACAGAGGGAAGGGGAGAAGACACACAAATGTTTTTTGCTGCCAGCTGGCATATAATGACATATAAGGACATATTCCTCTTTTCAGTGACATTACAGTATAGATCTAGAAAAGCCACTGGACCTACCTTCCACTGTTACAGACACCATCTAATGTGTTTTTCAGTGCTATCAATGAGAAAAATCTCCCTTAAGAAAACAGACATTAACTTATTGCCTGTATGCATGTTGCTGTAAACCTACCACAATGCCATTCTTTTTCCAGTCTGGCACCCACAGCTTCACAAAGGTGATGTTAAGGTGGATCAGGCTTACAGAAGAGCCTTAAGGGTAATTAACAGAGTAAAAGACTGTTGCGTCGATGACAAATGGACTGCATCAAGGTGTAGGCTTAAAAGAAAACTTACAAGTAATTTGATTGCAGTCTCCAGACACACACCACACTTACTCAGGGACACTTCAAATATACCACTTAAAGATAAACTTGTTCTTCAGCTGAAAATTAAAACCAAGCAACTTCTATCATAAGATTACATACTTTTAAGGAGGCAATTAACTACCAAGTAAAGTTGTAAGAGATGAAGAATGCACTAACCAAACACTTTCTAATTCAAATGAGAATTACAATCTTTTCTGCATGCAACATGTATCACTTTAAAAGTATCAATATTTGAAAATATGTCTACAAATAACTAGATCGGTGCTTGAAAATAAAAATAAAGGAGAAGGAAAGGAACAAGAAATAGCGGAAGTTAGGAACAGTAAGAGGCAAAGGGACTACTGGAAGGCTTTGAGGTAAAGCTGTCCTGTTACTAGCATTCACACAAGCAATTCTGTCAATGAAATCAGCTTGCTTGGGGAGATTGTTAAATCACTAAATTGTAGATTGCACCTTTTCACATACATGAAAACATGCTAATTTAGAAAAAAAATCAATTAGCCTGAGCATCCACTTAACATCATAGGCTACAACACAGAATGGTCCCATCTGGCCTGCAATACTAAACATGCAATAGCCGAAATGAGAACACAAACAAGTTCTCCTTTTCCATATTCATGAAAAGGGTCTAACTTTGCAGCGTGTTATACCAATATTTTTGCACTAAAAACACATGTTCTTGACACTAGTGACTATGTCTGAAAAAAAACTTGCTACGAAAACTGCATGAAAAACAATCTGTAAGAGACTGAATGTTCCACAAGCAAGGCTGAAAATGCTCCCTGTACCAATTCAGAAGGCTGATCTACTGCAGCCCTTTGAATTTTAACACACTAAATGATCAAGACATTTGTAGAAATAAAAAGAATTAAATAACCGTATATTTTTATGTGGTCTCTAGTAGTAACTGCTGATCCTAAAAGAACTGCTCTTCAATAAAAACACGTGTAGAGAACTGTAGTCGTTCAGGTCACTTTTAACACAACATGAAAGCATTTTGATGAGCTTCTTAGTGACTGCCACTAATGCATCCTTCTTGCACTGCATGGGAAGAGAAACAGATCTCCCACAGAGAGGGAACAGAAGATATGATATCAGTAGTCCATTCCTTTGCAAGTTAACCATTCTTCTCCCCATTCTCATAGACACATATTAAAGAGCATCAATTCCATTCTTTTAGTCCTTGCTAAACTTCCTCCATGAAGTCCTTATTTGCAATAAACAGCTTCTACTACCAGAGCTAAAAATTACTCCCTCAAGACAAAAGATTTCATGAGAAAGCAATAGGATTTTTCCATTATTTCCTGCTATGTACGACCACATCAACTAGTAAATATAATTACTGTGTTTATATCAGTCCCACAGCGTTAACTTTTAAATATTACTACGTAAAGGGTATTGGGGGAATTTTCCGGAAGTACAGAAGTATACCAGCAGGACACAAAATTGTAAATTGTCAAAAGCATTCTAGTTTTCAGAAAAGGTTATAATACTTACACTGTCCCTCCAGCAAGATTACTTCAAGTACAGTTATCATTAAGATCAGATCCCACCTTGCCAAGAGAGGGGAATCTTCCATTTAAGATAGAGTAGGGAACATATATTTTGTTTTCAGTCAACTCTGATTACATCAATGCAATTAAAAGGCCCTGTCTGTACTTTTCTTTGAATTAACATTGCATATTACTAAGCTCTCAAACCCCAAACTGAAAGAATTAAATCATGCTGACAGTGTTCCTCCAATCCCCTGTCAAAATTTCAAGCAATTTGATCATTCCATACCAAAGTGAATTACAACAGCATCTTTTACTTGCATCATTCAGTCACAGAAGTTTCCATTTGCTATAAAGTACAATACTGAGAGAGGCAAGGCAGAGAGAACTCAGAAATCTGGAAACCAGCATTGTGTTGACATATGAGGAAAGGGACTGAGGCTGTTGTTATGAGAATGAGCCAGAGACTTCTGGTCTCCAGGGAAAAAGTTTTTTCTTCACCCTTTCTCTTGCAATCCCCTTCTGCCTAGTTTTTCTAAAGTAACTATCTTGTTTAGACTTTTTTCCCCCCACTTCATTCTCTCACTCAAGTTTATTTAGGCTTTAATTCTTTTACAATGGGAGTTAAGGCACTTAAAGCATGAAAACAGAAACGTATGATAGAAGATCAGTCTACAGACCTTAGCCCACTTACACCCTATGACTGAATATAGTCTTCTTGTGGTTAATGATTCACCTGCCTTTGCCCATTTCTATTCTGCCTAGTGATATAAATCCCCAACACGAAAGTGGCACCGGTATTTGGCCTTTTATAGAGTCCTACAAAGCAGTGGCCTTTATTCAGTTCCGTACCATGATGTGAACATCAACTCTCTCTAAAGGAGAGATTTCCTCAGAATCCTCAACCAAATTTTGAAGTTACTTAATTGCTTTTGCCCACAGCAATTTCTCTGCTGACAGGCAATTTTTGTCCAGATTCAGCAAAAAGATAATAGTTCCCATGGCAAATCTTTGAAAAGCAGAAGTTAGTGACGCTACCCAGTAAAATACCCGTGGCTCAATATTAAAACAATAACAGCAAAATGGACCTATGGACTTTCACAGTGTTTAATTTTCCTGCTGTTCCTCTTCATCAAGTGACAATGTCTTACTAAAGAAAAGCTTTCAGTAAAGTTGTTTTGTTTAATGCCACCGTTATCCATAACTTTACAGGCTTCAAAAGCAGTTCTCTTCCCCTGAAACAAACAGTGAAAAACAACCCTCACCCACCCTAACTGGTGGTTTTGTTTCCAGGGCTGAAGAATGAGTAACTGGTTTATTAACTGACTTTTTTTTTTTTCTCCCCACAGAATCACAGAATGGCCACGGCTGGAAGAGACCTCTGAAGATCATCTAGTCCAGCCCCCTGCCAAGCAGGATCACCCTGAGCATGTTGCGCAGGATGGCATCTAGGTGGGTTTTGAATATCTCCAGAGAGGGAAACTCCACAACCTCTCTTGGCAACCCGTTCCAGTACTGTCACCCTCATAGTAAAGAAGTGACCTCTCACATCCAGCCAGAACTTCCTGCCTGGAGCACTTGAGCCACTTCAGAATAGGAATTTGCTCTGTTTTTAAAGATACTAATATAAATGTTAGTTAAAGTCTCATTAAATTAAAAAAAAAAATCCCATCAACAAAATTACCATTCAGCTTTTCAGACACGGTTTGGTATTTCCAAGTTATTAAAATACATTTATTTTGAATTTTCTGAGGTTAATATTTTTATTGTTCTTTTACCATTATGCTGTGGTTTATGTACAGTGGAAGTGGAACTATAAATGCAATGTTCTTACCTATCTTGACCTAAACCAAAAACGCACTGTCCCTCATTCTCTTTCATCATTTGCAGCTGTCTTTAATATTATTCCAAAAGTACACACAGATGAAAGCATCTATTAGAAAGGAATCGTATCATTTTCAGATAAATACTGTATCTATCTATACTTACTGGCAAGCAATCCGATTCCATTTGCTAGTGATCCAACCCAAGCAGTCTTGCCTTTCCCTTCTCCAAAAGCATCCAGCCATTCTAAATACAAGACTCCAACAGCCAGTGGTGATCCGTAACACAAGAACTGAGTAAAGAAGGAAACGACAACAATCACCCAACCCCAGCCACCATCGGGTGGTTTCCGAAACACCATCTTGTCAGATGAGCGTAGATGTACAGATGAACCCTGTGCAAACAAAAAACAGACAGACAGAACAGGGCATTAGAAATGTGACTGACCTAGGTCTGCTAATACAAGTGAGCTGTACAAGTGAGACACTGCCAAGCAACCTTCAAGAAATATCTAAAATGCAGCATGCAGCAACAAAGATCAGTTACCATTTGGTACTTCTACCTTTTCAGCTTCACGCATTATTCTTGCACTATGACGTATGTCATACAAACATCAGCACTGTATTACAGAAAGGGGGGAGATTTCATTTTCTGAGTGTTAAGTAGGCTTATGTGAAGACCTACGACATCAGTATATGGCACAGTTCAACAAGAGAAGCACTTGGCCACCAGCTGCGCCACCATCCTGAGCAAAGTGTAATATAGGCTCAAAGGACAAGAAAAACTACAAGTATAAAACAACCCCAATAAACAATCCAGGTCTGAAAAAAAAATCAGAAGTATAAAAATATTGGTTCAAGGTCCAAAAACAACAACAAAACCTCTACTTAATTCTGATTCCATTTTCAAGCATAGTACTATGCATTTTCACAATGTATTTGCAACCAGACAGCACACTCTGGGAGGGGCAGGCTAAGAAGACGACTACTGACATTCTGGATGCAGTAACAGTTCAGAACTTCCCTGTGTTGACCAGGTGACATGTAGAGGAGTGATGCCTCCAGAAACACTTTGAACATGTTAGTAAGTAAATAAAGTGAGTTCTAAAACTGTATACTGGTCTGGCTTGTATGGCAAGACATGACAGTATTAAACATGCATACAAAAATCTCTTACAAGCTGTTACAGTGTCTGCCCTCTGCACAGTTTTCACATATCACCCCCTTCACCAAACTGGCACTCACTTCTTCAGCTCCATAAATACTATCTACTCTGCTGCATGGCAAGATCCATCATCGGTTCATCTACAACTTTAAATAACCGACTGTCCTCACCTTCTCAAGAGTAATTTCTGAATGTAGAGACTGGCACCTCTAACTTTTAGCGAAGAATTCAGAAGTTCCCAGGCTAAGCTACTTTGGAGTTTGGATGGCTCCAAAGATACGTGAGTTCCCTTGCATGAAACTAACCTGCCCTCCCTCTCTTTAGGGAGCAATCTGCTGAACTGATGATCACAAAACCCACGTTCTGTTCCTGGCTCCCTAACTAACCAGATGTGTGATTTTCAACTATTTTATTTTCTTTACCCTGTAAGACAGATAAGATCTTACCCAGTTTTCTCATTAAATGTTCTCAAGGACCATTTGCACACTGCAGAGTGTGCATTAAGACTGCTGCAGTAACAGTTCTGCTCTGGGAGACCCCAGGAAATAAAGCAGAAAAATAAACGTCTTGCTGCCTGTTTGTGACAAGCAGGGAGCTCTTCAACTTTTCAGTGGAAAGGAAAAAAATGACTGCTTTATGAAAGCAACTGTATAAACGAGAAGATAATAACAGAACTTCAATTCAAGCTGCCCATACTCCACACAAGCGGTTTTTAAGAACTTGCATGGAAAACTTACAAAAAAGCTGCGGTATAATTTTTTGAGGAATAATGACTATAGAAAAATGAAAAAGGACAGTTCTAGTTCCTAGATACACTTAAGTGTTACACTGAGGGTAGATACTTACGGATGACGACACACCACGAGGGGTGGGACCTCAGCCCCCTACAAATGTAGCTTCAGGTGGCAACTCTACCTGCAGAAAAAGAGCAGCAAAGCAAGTTTTCAGCCAAAGTATCACTACAACAGTAAAAACAACATCTTTTCAGAGGAACTTCAGAAGTATTCATGTTATCAAATTATCTCAGTGGAGAAATACTGATCCTCCCTCAATGATCAAAAGCTGACAGCAGCCTTGAGCACCAAAATAACAAAAACATAGCTTCCTAACATGAAATAAATTTTGATGTTCTAGGTACTTTGGGGAAAGATTTATAGTTTTAACATACAGACAGTCCTTCAAGATACAGTATTCCAGGTACAAATGTTCCAAAGTTTTCTTTCAGTTATAAATCTGGGTTTTGATTTACTTCTTCAAATGTCTGGCAATTGTCCCTTGATTACATTAGGTGCCAGGGTGACAGCTGACAGATATCACGACATACCTTAAGGCATCAAAGCATTAAAAAGCTGCTTATAGGTACTTTCCTACAAAAATAACCCTTACAATTATACAAAAGAGGGGATCATGAGCGGATCCTTCATCTCTAAACAAGATATTTAGACTGTACATATATAGTCACCAAAAGAGCGGGCATATGCACCTCTCCTTGCACTAAATGCGTATCACTTGGCTTGTTTTGCCCCTGACTGAAGTAAGAGTGGTAGAAATAAATAACAGCTTAAGAAAAGACAGTTTCACTGAGATAAAACAAGGACATTTTCAGAAAGCCACTAAAATAACAGAATACAGTGAATAATCCCAAATTCTATTTGTTTAAAAAGTAATCTTTAGAAGACAAATACATGCTAGCTGCTATATTGATTTCCATTATATTGACACTCTAAAATTTGGTACAGACATAACCCTTGATTCAGTTCTGCTACTCTAAACATTCAGTGGGGAAGGGAGGGCAGGGCAGGTGATGAAAAAAAGTTTTCGTAGCCTGAGGTCATGTAGTCTTTTCTAATAGACTTAAAAAAACCATCTGGATCAGTTCCTCATCTGCTGCAAGTCTACATAGCTTCACTGACTTTAACAGAGCTCTGTCAAGTTATGGCAGCAAAAGAGCTGACCTTCTACATCCTGAAGCCTCCTATTTTGCACAGAAGTTATCTTTCACAACTTTTAGCTAAAATAACAGATTTTTAGATGGCAAAAATAACTCTATTTTCTAAACACTTCAAGCCATTTACAGACTGTAACTGTCAAGCACAAAGTAAAAATCACCATAGCTTCCCCCACACAAATCGTCCTTGAAGTGAAAAAATGATCTATCAAGTAATTTTTATGAGCCACCATGACCTGGCTTTTCTTTCCTGCTCTTGCAGACTGCCCCATTAGCTCACATTGCTGTGTGCCTACTACCTAAAACAAGGTGTATTTTCTAACATTCCCCAAAGCATGAAGTCCTCCTGAAGACAGCACGCGAGCTGAGAGCCCTGTGTGAGGAGCCCATTCCCTGGAGCCCTCTGCTATGGTACACTGTTAAAGGTATCCCAGTCAAGCAAGTGGTTACTGTGGCTGTGGACCTCAATGCACTTTTTATTGCTACATTATTTAATACTTCCCTGCAGATAACAAGTTGCAGTACAAAAACTTAAAAGGATGAACAAGAGCTGGCAGTGGGAACTAAACCATCGCTACTCCTAGCACTGCCTGGACGTGCATCTAGTCTGCGCATCTACCTGGGAGGGATCCAAAGTGCCTCTCACTATTGTCTGTCTCTGGCTGAAAGGAGGACAAACATCATCAAAAATAAGGAAGCAGAAGCGCATACAGAAGAGAGCTCAATGGACAAGGAAGACTTGTGTGATCCTGGAAAGAGACAAACAACTGTGGATTTAAGATTTACGTGGGAATCATTTCACAAATCTTAACTGTTCACAAAACCTAAGGATGTTGTTTTGGACTCCAGGAAACCTAGGCACTTCAAAAATAGAAAAATGGCGAAATAAAGCATAACGAATTAAACAGTAAGTTGAAGCTTGGTTAGAAAAAGCTTTTCAATGAGTTGTACTCACAGCGAATAAGAATCAGAGGAAGAGAGCTGTCTGATGAAAGCCTCTACCAACAACAAGGAAAAAAAAAGAAAACCCTAGAGAACTGAACAACAACAGTTTTAACACAGAAACATGGTGGTGTCATGCTGTAACCACTTTCTTTTATATAATCAGCTTTATCAAAACACCAAGCTCTTTTTCTATAAATGTTAAAATTTAGCTTAAAGATGACAGATGAGCACACACACATACGAAAATAAAAAAAAAAAAAAAAAAGAATTGGCTTAGAGAACACAATTATGACCGAAACATTAGCCCTCAGCACAGAAACTTGTATTAATCTGTGGCAAAGGGAATCTTGAGAAAGACAGTAGCAAAACGATTGTTTTCAGTTTGTTATTTGTGCAACTGGAGCCTCGTTAAGTATGCTGGTTTCTGTGAGCAGCACATGGCTGCAAAGAAAGCTAATGTCAGCAGAATCACTGGGTGATTAACAGCTCTTCCAGTTTTGCAAGGCACTGCTACAAATTAAGACAGTACCAGGCAGAATGGTAACATCTCTCATTTTAAAATGCATTAGATTTCACGTAGATTTGTGTTTATTCTTCAATCAACATTCTCACAATTATCATCTGAAGTTTGTGCTACACTTAATTTGCCAGTAATACCTAGGGTGTCAGAGCAGCAGCAGCACATTACAGTTACCCCAACGCATTCATGCCAAGACCCTCTGCACATCTGCACACATACAGATGAGACAACACGTATAGGCACTGTGTTAAACGCACTGAAAAAGACACATCTATACTTTGATGATGTCGGACTTAAACTGATGTTCTAACAATAGCAGCTCCCCACGTTTAAATATTTGTCTTTAAGTACTTCTACACTGAATACACATTTCCCTCTCAGTTATCAGCATTCAGGTCTACAAATTTCTCACGTTCCTCTACTTTTCCTTTTGTAGCTTATATAGGAGGCTCATCAACATAAGCATTTCCTTCCGTTTCTGCCTGATAAGAAAAGCAGCATGGAGTTTAAAACAAAATACTAGCACAAAACTTCCTGAAAACATAACAACTTCTTCCCATTGCACAAAATAAGTTCGCATAAAGAAGCATCAATCAAGGCAGCACATAAACCAGCCAGCTTTGTATAAATCTGTCAGCTCAGCAGAACCAGTCCTACCTGTTTTCAGAGCCTCACTGCCCCAGAGGGATGGAAAACCCCCCTGCAAGCATAACTGGCTGTCAGAGGCTAGCACGCATCTATACAGACAGATGGAAGCCAGCGTTGCTATAAGCCACCAGCCAACTAGTTCAGCAGAAGAGAACTCCTATGCAAAGGTGAGTGCACAGCACGCCTTACGCATCACAACCTGCAAGGGCTCCACTTGGCGTCCGCTCTCTCCACCCGTCTGCGCCCTCAGCCAGGTCCTGTGTGGGACAGATGCGCTTTTATGGCCCCGGCTCGCCTTGCCCCTTCCCACGCCCCCGGAGGCCAGCCCGCTGCCCTGCTCCACAGGGCCAAGTCCCACACGACGCCTCCTGCCCCAGACCTGCTTTGGCGACGGCCGCTCGTCTGCACAGTGAGGTGACAAGCGACATCCTCGGGCACGCTCCCCTTGCCAGCACCCAAGGCCATGCAAACAGGGCGAGGGGCTGCCCTCCAAGACACCAAGGGGAGCCCGCGATGGGCTGACGGGCATCAGTGAGGTGCACACACGGGCACCTGCCACAGACACCGCTGGGTGCCCACAGCGGAGGCTGATGGCTGCCCACAGGGGATGATGCCACCGGGCACCCACTTGACCATCGATGGGCGCTCTCAGCAGGCACCAACGCGTCGGTGGGCACCTGTGATGGCCGCCGGGGGCCCCCGAGGGCGAGGAGCGTGCCCGAAGGGGCTCGGCCCCCTCACGCCCGTGCGCCGCAGGGCGCCCCGCGGAGCCCCCTCAGAGCCTCCGGCCTGCCGACGCCCGGGGCCGGGCCGCCCTCAGCGGCGCCTCCCGCCGGCCCCGGGGGCCCCTGGCTGCCGGCGGCCGCAGCCCCCTCCGCGGCCACGAGGCGGCCCCGGCCGCCCCCCCTCAGGGCCGGGCCGCCCCCGCTGCTCAACCCGCTGCTCGCCCGGGGCCCCCGAGGCGGCGCCGTCCCCGGTTACCTGCACGCCGCGGCGGCGGGGAGGCGGCGGGGGCCGGCGGGCGGGAGCCGCCCCCGGAGAGCCGGGGCAACCCCGCATCCCCGGCGCGGCGCGGCGGGGCGGGGCGGGACGCGGCCGGTGCCGGCACGAACCGGTTGTAGCCCGGCGGGAGGAGGAGCCGCCGGGGGCTGCCCCGGCCCGAGGCCCGGCCCCGGCCCCGCTGCTGCCGCCCCCGGCTCGGCTCGGCCCCGCGCCCTCCTCCTCCTCGTCCCCCGCCGCTGTTTTTTATTCGCGTGCCCGCGGCTTCTCGCGGCGTACCTCGGCCGCGCTGACCGCAGGGCCCGGGCGGCCTCGCCTCAGGCGCAGCCCCAGTGTGCGGGGCCGGGCCCGGCTCCTACCGAAGCGGGCAGGAACCCCCGCGCCTCACGGCCCCCCGGGCCCTGCCCCAGTCACAGGAGCTGCAGGTGGCAAGGCAAACGTGCCCCCAGTGCTTGCTGAAAGGCTGAAGCTACTCGAAGCATTTACAGCCGTGCAGTGCTCTAAGCTGCAGCCCATGCAGAGCATTAATCCCCCTCTCAGAGCTGCAGTCCAGCCTTACGCCTCCGTGCACCATTTATAAAGTCTCATTAACTTCAGGTGTCTTTTAAAGTGCCTAAATGTCCCTCAGTGTTCAAGAAAATAATAAGACTACTTGCTACTAGAAGGATTGACAGATGTACAATATAAACTCGATACCCACTTCTGTCTCTTCTGAGACAGCTGTAGGGAGAAGGCCTCAGCTGGCATGTGGTTCAAAGGGGGTCTCTCACCTCAGAAAGGATAGCCAACTGGGGAACAAAAAAAAAAAAAAAGGAAAAAAAACTATCCGGGTCTAGAAAACTGGTTGAGGTAGGAAAACAACTAACTAGGGTTTAACCTAGAGAGAAGACAGAGAAGAAACACAATAACACTCTTCCAAAAAACATATCAGAAGTTACTGCAAAGAAAAAGGAATATTTTTTATGCATTTAACCAAAAGTGGTTAATGGTCCTTAAATCCACTGAAGGATTTTGCATTAATTATTAGGAAAAGCAAGGCTAGTTGGATACAGGAAGAAACTTCTTTGGGAGAGCACAGCATTTCGAGAACATGCACATTTTGGGTTGCCTACACCAGAAGTGACTGAAGACAGCTGCCCAGCCAGCACACAGTCTCCATTTACTTCAGTCATTCCTTGGGCTCCATGACACAAGCTGAAATGGAAAGGCTAGCTGAAATCTTAGTACAGACACACAAAAGACAGCTGGAAAATAACAGTTCTGAAACAGCCATTCAAGATGTGTAGTTTCCTACACATAATACAAAAGTAATAACTATGATAAAACCCTTTTTCCATACAAGTGTACAAAGCCTCCAGTTCCCATTACAGCACTTGGCAGAAGTGTTTTGCTTTTTAAATTCTGCAGAAGCTTAAAAAACAACGTTGCAGGTTAAAATTAAACATGGGACAATTCATTCTACCAAAATTGGTTATACGCATATAAAAAAAAAAAGGTGAAGAAGAATATTTGTTTGTTCTCAAGTAGCTCATCAGACTCCTGCATACAAGAAGCTAAAAGTTAATAGCAGTTTACTTATAGAGGAGCATTCAGAAGAGTTAAGGTGCATCAGTCACAACATACATGGAAATACACTGGATCTTTATGCAGAAGAAGCAGTCCTAGGCAGATGCAAACCAACTTCATTTAGATCACAAGCAGCTTTGGACGTAAGAAAGAAAACCCACTTGAGAATTAAAACAATCCTAAATGCTTTGCTTAACTTCTCTGGATGCCCTTTTGTTGATAAGTCCTCTGCTTTTAATTTAACTCTGCTTTCATATGTATGTGCCAGTCAAGTGCATACCATAACTGAGAGAACGGCCTTGCGGGCAAAAAAACAGAGCCATAAAAACAAGCCACACAAGCAAAAGACAAGAGGAAATAGTCCGTCCTCTGTCCTTTGTCCTTGGTTTCATAACAAGCAATGGAGCTCCCTCCAACTCGAGGTTTCTGCTCACAAACTACAGTATTTTGGCGACGTCCATTTGGCTAAGTTCTCAAATCACTGATTAATCTTCTAATTTCTTCACATCAGAAACCCTTCCTAAAGGGCTTTCAAAGGCAAATGATTTGTAACAGTGCCACAGCTGCATCTTTCATAACCATGCTTTTGTCCCACACGTCAGCAGAACTCTTAAACTCTTACTTTAAAAATAGAAAATGGAGGGAATCACTGAATAATGCCAATAAATCCCTCCCTCCCCCAGCCTCTTGGGTCTGAGAATCCAAAGGACAAAGATACTCACGTAACATGGTGAAGCATGAGAGCAACACCTAGTTAAAAAATTACCTTATTTTTGGTGTAGCATGGTCACAGGATATGTAAATCTAGGTCACCTGCAGCTGTATCAGCATAGAGATGATCTAGAAACGTTCTCTACTCTACAGATGGTGCAGCAGCAGCAGCAGCTCCTGAGGGCACAGAGAAGAAATTTAGAGGGTATTCATGCAGCTGCCCTGGAAGAGGTCCTTCCCAGGCAATGAATGCAGCTGAATAACCCAAAGCTGCCTAAAAAGGAATTAATGCCTCAGTTGAAAGTTGTTGGTTTTTTTCTGTGTTTTTTTTAATTTTGTTTTGTTTTCAGAATGCATAATCTGCTATGGAGGAAAATCTCAAAACATAAAATGGTTCTAAATAATTCATCAACTTCTGTCCCGTAACCTGTGGTCCAGATTGTGAAGTGTCCTTTTGTACATTTGCAGTCTTTACACAATCTGCAAAAGAAGATATGAGACTCTGGAATAACAGGTCCAAAGTTCATCATCTGCTTGGGTGTTTTTACTTGCTTGTGAACAATGTTCATTAATGATTGAAGGAAACAATGGGTAAGGAAAGCAATAAGAATTTTGACTACAGTTTAATTTAAGCAGATGTATTACTAACTGAAGTTACAGAGTCTAAAGGTCAGTCATTTGTTATAATTTAATCCTACATGCAAGAGGCAAAAAAATAAAAAAGAGGCTTGTCGGGTGCTGTTTGGCCACATTAAATAGGATCTTTACACCTTCTCTTAGATTCGTGTGAAAGGGAGTAAAATTTCTTAAGCTGAAAAGAATTGAGATTTCCTCCCAGTTGCCAGTATGGTACTACAATACCCCCTAGTGCCATCAGGGCTGTGCTGACAGTGCCATCAGGGCTGTGCTGACAAGAAACTTAGCTTACACTGCAAAGATGCAGATCCAGCAGCAAAACCACCACATCTGTCTCGCCAACATACAATGCAGGGCGTCCACACCACAGTCTTCTGAAGAGGTCCCATAACATGGACAAGAGCAGGTGTTCAGATGAACTGTCACCAGGCTAACCACTGTCTGATGAACTGTTCATCTGTGTGCTTCCAAATGCTGATTGATAAATCAGTTTTCTATGTCTTCAAAAATACACGTGCAAAATAAATGTCATTTGCAAACCTTCTGCAAAACTTGTAACAAAAAATATGGAAGTAATTTAGTTCAAAAAAATACAATATAATTTCTTTTGTTATTTTTGCATTACTATAAGAGTTGGGTTTTGTGTTGGTTCTTACACCAACCATATAAGTAATGAGGCCATGGAAAGATTACAGGAAAAAGGTATCTAAAAAAAAGCAATTTTATCTTACTGCTCTTTTAAATATTCTTGCTATGCAATGCAATCAACTAATGCAAAGACTATCTTTCAGAGATTTCAGAAGTAAATTTGCTCAGTAAATTTGTTGTAATAAACTAGGGAACTACGACAACTTTTACATAATGTAATTTTATGAATCTGCCCCATGTACTTTCATTCTCTAAGCTGACAAAGGAACTATTGGGTTCCTATTGGGTTATTAAGGAACTATTTGGGTTCCTTAAATAATAACATTTATGTATTACAACATCAAGGAAAAAACACAATAATTTAAGACAATTTAAAAAAATCACTTATATTTCAACTAAATACAATAGTGCACACGAAATGACAAATAACTGCTGGCAGCATGAAGCACATTTGCTAAGAGTGTAGAATGGAAATAAAATTACGGTGCTACGTCTCCAAGCAAAGAATTGTATTAGCTCCATTTTTCCACAGCCCTCACTCTCAGTGAATACAAAGAAGGACATTTCTATTATGGCATAGGTTTCTCATGACCTCTGTATTAGCCATAAATTCACTGAGCTCAATGTCAGTATATGCCACAAGCACTACTTTTACTGAGATGCAAAAATTGTCTGATGTTCAACCCCATCTTCTCATATGGCACTCATCTCATTAAAGCATCCCTCACAGTAAAATATAACGTGGGTAAGACTAGGATAGCTCAGAATGCACTCATTGTTTTAGGGAAAAGATTCAACATTCTTTACAGGTTGGAAGAGGATTCTTTATGGAACAAAGGCGAGGATCACAGCTGTCTCAGATAGGAACAAATCTCATACATGCAAGTACAGTTACATGAGAGAAACAGATGTCAGTGAAAGTATCTGTATGTTAAAAAAAAACACAATACACAAATAATCAATTCACTTTCACAGCAAATAACTTTCATGAGAAAATAACTTTAATAAGAAAATAAAATATCTTCGCCCTTTCTAAACGTTATGCCTCTTTCTGAGCTACTGTATATAGGGCATATAAATTGTTTCCTTAACTACAGGGAGGCAGACTGGTTTACACCACCTCTGCTTTTTTGTTTTCAATCAGGAATACCAGATCTCTTTTCATCCACTGCTGAAAGTAAAAATGTGTTTAGCAGACAATAAAGAAGAACTAGATCTTTATTATTTCTGAAAAGCAGCACCAACTAGAACAAAGCAAGTTCCAGAACATCCCCTCTAGTCCCATGCTACAAATCCATGGCTGACTGCTGCAGTAACAGGGCCACATCAGAGGGCATGATGAGGTAGCAAAAATGCATTAAAGAAGGTCCTTTAAGAAAATAATGACACGTTTGTTACACAGCACCATCTCCAGCATCTGCTTGTAAAGCACATGACGCGGAGAGGGCTGTTACCAACCACATCACATGCCTGCTGATTTCCCACTGGGTCTCCAAGCGTACGATACTGTGTCAGTCACACGCTCTAGAAATCCTCAGCTCCTCTCTGCTGGACAGCTTTTAAAGACAATTTAAAACAGCCTCTGTAAAAATGGTCCAAGTAGATGATTTCACCTCCAGAGCAAAAAGATGCCAATCTCAGCATACTATAAGGCATGTATTTTTGTTAAGGTACTATAAGGCATGTGTTTTTTTTTGTACCCGGTACAGCATGAATACTGGAGACAGCCCCTCAGAAACTGCTTATTCCTCACCGACAATTCATCTACACCTTGCCAGCACAGCATGGCAAGAAGTTTAATGGCACCCATTGATCAGGGCACGAAGGAGCATGATGTATTTATCTCTCTGAAGACTACAGGCATACACTTTTCATCTTGCTAGAGTATTAAGTTCATTTAATAGAGTTGAGTTAGCTTTCCCCTCACTTAGTTAACTACATTAAAATACCGAGGAAGGCATTTATTGTCTGTCAATGAAATGGAGAGGCTAATAGGAGCAGCATGGAACAGCTAGTGACCTAAATTTCTCTCAATGTAATCTCATTATTTCAATACAAATGTTGTCAATTTTTTTCCCTGTACAATGCAGCCCTGCCAGGTAAGATGTAGCCTTATTTCCAGTGCTGCCCTTAGCCTGATCTTGGGCCTTCACGTGCTGACACTGAGATTTCAAATCATATTGCATTTTTGCAGTTATGCTTATGGTTGGTTACGTAGCACATTCTAAAGGAATTCACAATTTCTCACTGCCTGTGAAGTGTCCCCAAAAGCCTGTGTACTTTAATTTTGTGCTTCCAAGACAAACTCAGTTAGTGGAAGGACAAAAAGGAAAGGAAGATTCCACAATGGAACAGGTTTATTTTAAGTATGTTAAGCTGCCACCAGGGCTTGTCTAAATATAGATTTGTCCACTGTAAACACCCTTAGTCTGCATTTAGTGCAGACATGCAGAGTTCCTCAGGAATGGCAAGCAGGCTGTGCATTCACACCCAGGCCCAAGATAACTCTCAATCATAACTGATTCCTGAAGAAAGTTTGTAAGTGGGATTTTGCATCTAGGGAAGAACATGAAGCAAGAAAAGCTTGCCTCTGCTGTTGGCCTTGTGCCTTTGTCATCCAAGGTCTGGGAAGCTCCATGAGGGCTCTCAAGATGAGAAGCATGTTCACAACTGGTCTGTAGCTTTCAGGCCAAGCTCTCCAAGCCAGCGTGGTTTGCAAAGGTCCGGTAACTGGGGTCTGTGTTGCTTCTGCAGTGGCTTGCATGCTCTCAGGAGGCAGCCAGTGCTAGGCTTGTGTGGGTGATGGTTCTGCCACTGAGAAATCCTGGCACCTCTGCCTGAGGTTTCTGCTAACTCCTGTCCCCCACTTGCTAAATCCTTGCCTCTGTATCACTAATCCTTGTATTTGGCTAAATACTGAATTATACTGAAACCATCCATCTCAAGTACCAGTAAGTGAGCCACACCTGCAAGGAGCTCAGACAATTTACCATCAATAAATTAGCTTAAAAGTTACTTGCTCTGACAACTGCAATGTAAACAAATCTGGTGTGTTTTACCACATTAACCTGATACTTTCTCCACATTTACATGAATTATACCACAGTGGTTGTTACGAGAACTGGAAACCCTCTGTTTCCTTGATCACAACCAATCATTTTATTCATGGAATAGCTTCCTTTCCAAAAAAAAAGTATAAATGCAAAAAGGTATGCTTTCACTGAAATAGCTTGGGGACTCCTTCATCCTCTGTAACAAACAGGCATAAATGTATAACCATATTTACGTTAAACTTTGTTTGACTTTGCTACTTAAAGAGTATATGGCAAAGACTGCCAGAGAAAAGGATCAGGACTTCCAGGCTGTATTTCAGAAGGCTATCAGCCCAAGATCTGAGTGCTGTGCTCTTGTGCTGACTCAGAGCTGTGCACCTGGGATGGTTCCAGAGCTCATTGTAATGCCTGAACTCTGAGAAGCATTAATTTCAGATATATCATCTACCAACCAAATTACGTAACAAGATCTATCAGACATCAGATGCTTAATTACAGTTAGCAGAAACTAGAATCATGTGGAATACCACAATCGTTTAAATGACTGGCTCCACATAATGTATCAGTGTTTAGACTTTCATTTTTGAACAAGGAAGTTTCTTTATAGCACTTGAGTTTTCAATAATTGGTGTCAACAGTTATCCTTATTTCAAAAGAGGTGCTCCTAACTTATAAGTATCACAGGCTGAAAAGTTGGATATGAATGAGGCACAAGAGAAAAAACTCCTCTAAGGCTATAAAAGGCAAAGTGTATCTATTGTGCTTTGGTTTCCTGTAAACTACAGAATTTCCGGACTCAGAAACAGAGTATGAAACAAGCTGTGGAACATGCATATCAGGAAGACATCAAAGGCAAACTGTCTATCAGTTTATTTTAGACTAGGCAATGTCAAGCAGAAAGTGAGATTAGGAGAAAGAAGCTGAAAGACCAGCTCACTGATCCCAATCTTAGAAAACCCAATGACATTACATGTATACGTAGAGTTCCAAGTGATTGAGTGAAGCATACCCTAGTAGACATAAATGTCTTGGAAATCTCATAGCACGTTCATGTATGGTCTACATTCGTTTGGAGAGTTTCTGGCTTTGATCCTCTTAACCCTTAAAATAGCTGTTAAAATCTGAAAAGCTTTTGGACAAAAAGTTAGAAATTGGACCATGTCTCACATTTAAGATAGAGTGAAGCCTCTACCTTGAATTCACAAGGCTTTGAAGAAATTTTGGTTTTCCACAAAGCAAACTCATGTATTTAAGACAAAGAATACCCACTTTCAGCAGGAAACTAGAACGCTTCCTGAAGGAAGGTTGTATTACACCAAGTATGCAACAGGAAGCAGGGTCCCACCTTGAACTGAACAAAACACACCTGTAACTACGGCATGAAACTGAGTGCTAAGCCATGGTTCTGCAGGGGGGCACGATTTAGGGATAATGATCAGGCTTTGAAAGATCTTGAGAGCATGAAAAATCCTGTCTCTGCTCCTCACCCTCAGAATATGAACTGCTGAAACTATACCTGGTCAATATATACCATGATGATTTACTCTGTAATTTGTTTTTCAACTGTTTGAATTGTGTGTCAAATTAAGAAAAAAACTCATATACTTCAAGCATTTGAATAATACTTTCTAAGGACTGTTAACATGCACTGAAATAATTAAACAGTTATCAAGTTCTTCACCCTGTCAATTCAGCTAACAGAGGAGATAAACAGAAATGGGCAGAGAAGGAAGATTATAATCACGTATTATACCAAACACATATTTGCTTATCACGGAGCCCAGAGAAGGATTATACAGTACCAATTGAGGCATAGAGCAATAAGCCAAAGTAATTTCCATTTTTCAAATAGCCAGTATTTGTTATCAGTGTCAGAAGTAATAAAGAACTGCCTTATCTGTGTGACGCTGTTTGATTTGTGTTGTCCACTAGTACATCACTCTACCATGACAACAAGCCTTAACTTCCTTGGTCTGTGACATATAGAAAAGTCAGAAAAAGCACTACATCATCCACTATGTCAAACTGCTGTTTTGAGTGAAGATTGGGTAGAAAAAAAAATGGGCTTGGAGTGAACTCTTCAGATTCTTCTCCTTACTACTAGGGATGTGTCTTGTCTCAGAGTAAGACATTTCTCTGATGATTCATGTGGCTTATTTTCAGTTACTGAGTGTCCTGGTTCCAGTTAGGACAGAGTTAAGTAGCTCATAGTAGCTGGTAGGGTGCTATGTTTTGGATTAGGATGAGAAGAGCGCTGATAACAGGCTGATGTTTTAATTGTTGCAGAACAGTGTTTACACCAGGCCAAGGACTTTTCGGCTTCTCGCTCTGTCTTGCCAGCGAGCAGGCTGGGGGTGCAGCAGGAGCCGGGAGGGGACAGACCCAGGACAGCTGACCCAAACTGGCCAAAGGGGTATTCCATACCATCTGACGTCATGCTAAACAATATATAGGGGTGGCTGGCCGGGGTGGGGGGGCCGGCTGCTCGGGAATAGGCTGGGCATCGGTCAGCGGGTGGTGAGCAATTGCATTGTGCATCACTTGTTTTCTTACACATTATTATTGTTAATACTATTATCATTATCACTATTATTATTATTATTGTTATTATTATATTCCTGTCTTAATAAACTGTCTTTATCTCAACTCACAGGCTTCACTTTCCCGTTTCTCTCCCCCATCCCAGAGAGGGAGGGGGGAGGGTGAGCGAACGGCTGTGTGGTGTTTAGCTGCCAGCCGGGTTAAACCACAACAGCCCTTTTGACGCCCAACGTGGGGCACGAAGGGTTGAGATATCGACAAATCTGACCAGAGTGTGTTAAACTAAAATTGGTATAAGTATTGGACCTGCTTAATAGTTGCTAGTCACGATGTTGATTGCCTTAATCTCCAGTCTGCTGTACCTGTATTCCAAATTGAGTTTTATGGTGCGTTACTTTCTGTATGTGCTCCCTGTTGCACTGTTTATCCTTTCCGGGCCCTGGTTTAAGATTGTTATGGTACTGTGCGGTGTAGCAATGGCTTATGAAATGATGAAATATCTGGTCACGACTTTAACCTGGTATTTGTACTCAGCACTGACGTCGACCCTATACTTTGGAACCCATATCTCGGAAACTATTAGCAATTACACCTATTGCCTGTTTTCGTTAGGGAGCCAATCTGTGAAGGGGACAGGGGAAGACATGTTTCCCTACCTGTTCACTCTCCCTTTCTCCTTCACCACCACCCTCTAATCCCCGAGCTAGTTACGGTGGTTCTCCGAGATGTTGAATATCCTTGGGATACTCAGACCAGCCTGCTCTTGTTATGTCTCCTGAATGCGCTTCAGGTTTTGTGGAGGGTTAAACAACTACTTAGGAATCTCATCCGGAGATCTGTCTTGAGGCGGGATAGTTGCGAGTGGCAGGGAGTGTGGGAGGATATGGGCAGGTTTCTAGAGCAGTGGTCACCTCCAGTGTTTTGGACATTCACCCCTGAACAACTGCAAAATCCTAAAAAGCTGGCAGAATGCTTGAAAAAAAGGTGTCATGACTCTGGCAGTTCCAAAGTGACACAAATCACTGTAGCGTGCTGGGGTCTGGCTTGTGCCTATCGAGCTGCAATTGATGCTACTAGCAACCTAGCTCCTGCAGCTGCTCCAGCTCCTGCAGCCGCTCCAGCTCCAGCTCCTGCAGCCGCTCCAGCTCCAGCTCCTGCAGCCACTCCAGCTCCAGCTCCTGCAGCCGCTCCAGCTCCTGCAGCCGCTCCAGCTCCTGCAGCCGCTCCAGCTCCTGCAGCCGCTCCAGCTCCTGCAGCCGCTCCAGCTCCTGCAGCCGCTCCAGCTCCTGCAGCCGCTCCAGCTCCTGCAGCCGCTCCAGCTCCCGCAGCCGCTCCAGCCCCTGCAGCAGCTCCCACTCCTGTGTCTGGGTCAGAGAAACGAGCTGTAGCAGTGCAAGTTGACCCCGCAGAGGGTATTCCAACCCCTGTGGCAGACCCTGTGTCTGGATTAGAGAAACGAGCTGTAGCAGTGCAAGTTGCCCCTGTAGACAAGGTGAAGAAATGGTATAGAGGCTCAGGTCGTTTACAACGCAGACAGTCTTCTGCTAAGTCTGGGCGTAGTGAAGACGAGGCTGGGCCATCAAAGGTGCAGGAGACTGAAGATGAGGATGAGGATGTCGAAAAATCAACAGTAACTACCCGGACTCTACACCGGCCATCAAAGGTGCAGGAGACTGAAGATGAGGATGAGGGTGTCGAAAAATCAACAGTAACTACCCGGACTCTATACCAGCGTGAGCTACGAGATGTGCGAAAAGATTTTGGTCGCTGTATAGGCGAGCAGCTTGTCACCTGGCTGCTCCGGTGCTGGGACGCTGGAGCCAATTATGTGGAACTAGAGGGCAAGGAAGCCAGGCGGCTGGGATCCCTTGCTAGGGACGCATGCATTGACAAAGCAATTGGAGATGGAGCACGATCTCGCAGTCTCTGGAGGCGTCTCCTGTCAGCTGTGCAGGAAAGGTATCCCTTCAAGGAAGAACTTGTATGTCTACCAGGCAAATGGACCACCATGGAGAAGGGAATTCAGTACCTGAGGGAATTGGCCGTACGGGAAGTAATTTATAAGGACCTAGACGACGCACAAACATCCGCAGATCCAGATGCAGTCCAGTGTACACCACCTATGTGGCGGAAGTTTGTACGGAGTGCACCATCATCATATGCCAGCTCATTGGCAATAATAGCCTGGAAAGCGGAGGAGAATCCCCCAGTGAATGAAGCGGCTAAATTACTCCGGCAGTACGAAGGAAATCTCTCCTCTTCCCTACAGGCCTGTGTCTCGGCTGTGGAGAAACTCTCTGAAGAGATCCACCAACTTAAAGAGAATTTATCTTCCCCTCCACCTGAACGAACCAGTGTCCACCAGCTTAAAGAGAATGCTTTGGAGAAACTTTCTGAAAAGATCCACCAACTTGAAGAAAGATTATCTTCCCCTCCACCTGAACGAAACAGTGTCCACCAGCTAAAAGAGAATACTTTGGAGAAACTTTCTGAAAAGATCCACCAACTTGAAGAGAGATTATTTTCCTCCCCACCTGTACAAACCAGTGTCTCAGCTATTAGGGCTAAACGTTCATCTATGCAAGGAAGACAATATGGTGGGCACACACACCACGCCACCCTGTGGTTTTACCTACGTGACCATGGAGAGGACATGAGAAAATGGGATGGAAAATCTACTGCGACCCTAGAGGCACGGGTACGTGAATTGCAAAGGAAAACAAGTGGGAAAAAGGAATTCTCTGAAAAGTTTGCTGCTCCAACTTCCAGCAGGCAATCCTTTAGACACAGAAACGAAGATTCTGACCAGGACTAGAGGGGCCCTGCCTCCAGCCAGGGGGAGGAAAGGGACAATCGAGTTTATTGGACTGTGTGGATTCGATGGCCTGGCACGTCAGACGCACAGAAGTATAAGGCTTTGGTAGACACCGGTGCACAATGTACTCTAATGCCATCAAGCTATAAAGGGCCAGAGCCCATCTGTATTTATGGTGTGACGGGGGGATCCCAGCAGTTAACTGTATTGGAGGCTGAAGTGAGTCTAACCGGTAATGAGTGGCAAAAGCACCGTATTGTGACTGGCCCGGATGCTCCGTGCATCCTTGGCATAGACTATCTTAGAAGAGGATATTTCAAGGACCCAAAAGGGTTCCGCTGGGCTTTTGGCATAGCTGCCTTGGAGACAGAGGACATTAAACAGTTGTCTACCTTGCCTGGTCTCTCAGAGGACCCTTCTGTTGTGGGGTTGCTGAGGGTTGAAGAACAGCAAGTGCCGATCGCTACCACAACTGTGCACCGGCGGCAATATCGCACCAACTGAGACTCCCTGAGTCCCATCCATAAGCTAATTCGTCAACTGGAGAGCCAAGGAGTGATCAGCAAGACTCATTCACCTTTTAATAGTCCCATATGGCCAGTGCGAAAGTCTAATGGTGAGTGGAGACTAACAGTGGACTATCGTGGCCTGAACGAAGTCACGCCACCACTGAGTGCTGCAGTGCCGGACATGCTAGAACTCCAGTATGAACTGGAATCAAAGGCAGCCAAGTGGTATGCCACAATTGATATCGCTAATGCATTTTTCTCCATCCCTCTAGCAGCACAGTGCAGGCCACAGTTTGCTTTCACTTGGAGGGGAGTCCAATATACTTGGAATCGGCTGCCCCAGGGGTGGAAACACAGCCCTACCATTTGCCATGGACTGATCCAGTCTGCGCTGGAGCAGGGGGAAGCTCCTGAACACCTGCAGTACATCGATGACATCATTGTGTGGGGTGACACTGCAGAAGAAGTTTTCGAGAAAGGGAAGAAAATAGTCCAAATCCTTCTGAAGGCCGGTTTTGCCATAAAACAGAATAAAGTTAAAGGACCTGCACGAGAGATCCAGTTTTTAGGAATAAAATGGCAAGATGGACGCCGTCAAATCCCAATGGATGTGATCAACAAGATAACAGCTATGTCTCCACCAACTAGCAAAAAAGAAACACAAACTTTCCTAGGTGTCCTGGGGTTTTGGAGAATGCATATTCCAAATTACAGTCTGATTGTAAACCCGCTCTACCAAGTAACCCGTAAGAAGAATGCTTTTGAATGGGGCCCTGAGCAACGACAAGCCTTTGAACAAATTAAGCAGGAAATAGTTCATGCAGTAGCCCTCAGGCCAGTCCAAACAGGACCAGATGTAAAGAATGTGCTCTACACCGCAGCCGGAGAGAATGGTCCCACCTGGAGCCTCTGGCAGAAAGAACCTGGGGAAACTCGAGGTCGACCCCCGGGGTTTTGGAGTCGGGGATACAGAGGATCTGAAGCCCGCTATACTCCAACTGAAAAGGAGATATTGGCAGCATATGAAGGAGTTCGATCTGCTTCGGAAGTGGTCGGTACTGAAGCGCAGCTCCTCCTGGCACCCCGACTGCCGGTACTAGGCTGGATGTTCAAAGGAAGGGTCCCCTCTACACATCATGCAACTGATGCTACATGGAGCAAGTGGGTTGCACTGATTACTCAGCGAGCTCGAATAGGAAACCCCAGTCGCCCAGGAATCTTGGAGGTGATTATGGACTGGCCAGAAGGCAAATACTTTGGGATATCACCAGAGGAGGAGGTGGTTCGTGCTGAAGAAGCCCCACTGTACAACAAGCTACCGGAAAATGAGAAGAAATATGCCTTGTTCACTGACGGGTCCTGTCGTATTGTGGGAAAGCATCGGAGATGGAAAGCTGCTGTATGGAGTCCTACACGACGAGTTGCAGAAGCTGCTGAGGGAGAAGGTGAATCGAGTCAGTTTGCAGAAGTGAAAGCCATTCAGCTGGCTTTAGATATTGCTGAACGAGAAAAGTGGCCAGTTCTCTATCTCTATACTGATTCATGGATGGTAGCAAATGCCCTGTGGGGGTGGTTACAGCAATGGAAGCAGAACAACTGGCAGCGCAGGGGCAAGCCCATCTGGGCTGCGGCATTGTGGCAAGATATTGCTGCCCGGGTAGAGAACCTGGTTGTAAAGGTACGCCATGTAGATGCTCATGTGCCCAAGAATCGAGCTACTGAAGAACATCAAAACAACCAGCAGGTGGATCAGGCTGCTAAGATTGAAGTGGCTCAGGTGGACCTGGACTGGCAACATAAAGGTGAATTATTTATAGCCCGATGGGCCCATGACACCTCAGGCCATCAAGGTAGAGATGCAACCTACAGATGGGCTCGTGATCGAGGGGTGGACCTGACCATGGACACTATAGCACAGGTTATTCATGACTGTGAAACATGTGCTGCAATCAAGCAAGCCAAACGGTCAAAACCTCTTTGGTATGGAGGACGATGGCTGAAATATAAATATGGAGAGGCCTGGCAGATTGATTACATCACACTCCCTCAAACCCGCAACGGCAAGCGCCACGTACTTACAATGGTGGAAGCAACCACCGGATGGCTGGAAACATATCCTGTGCCCCATGCCACCGCCCGGAACACTATCCTGGGCCTTGAAAAGCAAGTCTTATGGCGACATGGCACCCCAGAGAGAACTGAGTCAGACAACGGGACTCATTTCCGAAACAACCTTATAGACACTTGGGCCAAAGAACATGGTATTGAGTGGGTGTATCACATCCCCTATCATGCACCAGCCTCTGGAAAAGCTGAAAGATACAATGGACTGTTGAAGACTACACTGAAAGCAATGGGTGCTGGGACATTCAAAAATTGGGATACACATTTGGCAAAGGCCACCTGGTTAGTCAATACCAGGGGATCTGCCAACCGAGCTGGACCTGCCCAATCAAACCTGTTACGCACTGTAGAAGGGGATAAAGTTCCTGTAGTGCACGTAAGAAACATGCTGGGTAAAACAGTCTGGGCTACTCCTGCCTCAGGAAAAGGCAAACCCATTCGTGGAATTGCTTTTGCTCAGGGACCTGGATGCACTTGGTGGGTAATGCAAAAGAATGGGGAGGTCCGGTGTGTACCTCAAGGGGATTTGATACTGGGTGAGAATAGCCCATGAGTTGAATTGTAGTATGTTAATTATTATATAATAATGTATGTCATCACTACCATGATTGCTATATATCATAGATGAAAATGGTGATTAATTAGAATGTATTGGACAGAGTGTAACCTGAGCATGACATAAATGGTATGGAATAAGGGGTGGATATCTGTCCTGGTTCCAGTTAGGACAGAGTTAAGTAGCTCATAGTAGCTGGTAGGGTGCTATGTTTTGGATTAGGATGAGAAGAGCGCTGATAACATGCTGATGTTTTAATTGTTGCAGAACAGTGTTTACACCAGGCCAAGGACTTTTCGGCTTCTCGCTCTGTCCTGCCAGCGAGCAGGCTGGGGGTGCAGCAGGAGCCGGGAGGGGACAGACCCAGGACAGCTGACCCAAACTGGCCAAAGGGGTATTCCATACCATCTGACGTCATGCTAAACAATATATAGGGGTGGCTGGCCGGGGTGGGGGGGCCGGCTGCTCGGGAATAGGCTGGGCATCGGTCAGCGGGTGGTGAGCAATTGCATTGTGCATCACTTGTTTTCTTACACATTATTATTGTTAATACTATTATCATTATCACTATTATTATTATTATTGTTATTATTATATTCCTGTCTTAATAAACTGTCTTTATCTCAACTCACAGGCTTCACTTTCCCGTTTCTCTCCCCCATCCCAGAGAGGGAGGGGGGAGGGTGAGCGAACGGCTGTGTGGTGTTTAGCTGCCAGCCGGGTTAAACCACAACACTGAGAAACTCCTCAGAAGAGGCACAGTATCCGCAAGGATATTAAAAGGATTTGAGAGTTAGACAAAGAAAAGTGTTCATTTGACCAAAAAAAAAATGTTATTTTTAGTTGGACATACTTATTTCTGGAAATATTTTGGAAATATTTGAGATACTGAGGCAAGTTTTATCTTAAACTTATCTATGTAGGTTTTGAATTTATTTTTAACACAAAGCATTTCTACACAGTTAATGTATGCAAACTGACATGCACTTCCTCTTCCTCTTTCCTTCTCATTGCATAGTCATTAAAAGAAGCCTCTATGGAATTAGTTAGAAAGGCCAACAGGCATTGACCTAATATATCACTAGGCAGCATCTTCAATACAGGGCCAGGGTCTTCAAAGAAAATGCCACTGCTTCAGGTTGGAGATTTATTTTTTTTTATCCAGCACTAAGGACAATAATCTCATAACAGATTTACAGCAGTTAAAAGACCTCAAGTAAAACAGGTAAAGAAATGTGAATTTAAAATTTGAATAGGTCAACAGTGAATTAAAGCTGCATTTCCAGAAAATTATTCTTTTCTTTAAAAAGATTTTCGCTTCAGGTGAGGCTAACAAACCACCTTAATTTTCTCCAGTTCAGAGATGGAAAACATCCTTAATGGCTTCCGTAACCTGCCTTTGAAGTCTGCAGTAATTATGCAACTGCTCTGGAAACCAAAGAGGAGCTGCGGGATCCCTGCCTCTGAGCAGAGCACTTGTGGAGGGGAAAACAAACAAAAGAGCCCTTGCTGAATCCTTGCTCTGAATCCTTGCCCCAGCCTTAGGCCAACTGGGATGAGAAAGCACTAGAGAGCCTGTCAGGCTTGTATCGTTTGTTCTATTTTGGGGGGCACTGGCTGTAGAGGAAGAAAGTAAAGCCTGAGCATCATGTGGGCAACTTTACTATCAGGGGACAAATGCTTAGAGAGCAGCACCCTGGTCCTTGTGCCCCTGTGGGAATGATGCATTCCTGCCTGTCGCTGAACTCAGAGATCTGAGCCTGAGAGGAAGCGCTCAGTTTAGAAACCCCTGTGACGTCTCCAGGAAGGTGTAGAAGACTTCAAAGCTAACTTTGAAACCCATTGATCCATTTGGAATTTGCAAACAAATTCAGTTTACATTTCTTATTGTCTAAATCCCAAATTACTTCACTGTAGTTATTTCATCAGTCTGAACAAGAGCAACAGCCAACTCACAATACCTAGGAAGTACCAATTTCTGCCCTCTACAAATCCTAATATTTTGGGAAATTATCAAAGGTTCACTGATGTCTGCTCAACTATATCTTAAAAGATTCCTTATGTTAACACATTTCAGTAAGATCAGGTGGCAATAAATACAGATGGCAGTACTGTAAAACAAGCAAACCACTACAAACTCTTCTTTCCAGGACAGATTTTAAAACAGGAATTTGGATGATAAGGAGATAAACTGAAAAGGATGTGAGAGTATTAAAGTTGTACTGTCAGCAGACAAGACTATTACAGAATGACAGTTAAGCTGGACAGTTTCAGTATCATCTGTAAGTTACATGACATTTATCGTTAAAGAAAAACACGCTGAAGAACATTTATGCAGTGGTAAAGGGAATCTGCCCCAGTAATTATAAGGAGACTGCTAAAATGCAGTGTGGATCAAAGAAACAGATCTGCAATAGAAGTAAGTAGCAGAAGATCACAGAAGAAAAGGGGAAGGCAAGTAACGTGTTAACAAAAAAAAGTATAAACTACTGAAGATGTGAATCTTGTAGCCTGAATGACTCTCAGTCACAATCTGTTCTATCAGTGCATAGCTTTTCCAACATTTAACAGCTTTTCCTAGTAAACCTTTAGCAAATCTTGAGCAAACTGTATTATCTTAAGACATCCTTACTAATCAAACACTAGGACTCCTTGGGAAAGAAACAAATTTACTTTTATAGTTTTCTTCAAGTATGGAACCTGGGAAAATGGAGACACCTGATTTAGCGTAACGGAAACCTGAAACTGAGAAGTTTCAGAATACGAATATTCAGAATATTTCAAAAGAATAGTTTTGTAAAAACCAATTGAAGTGAAAATACTTAAGGAAAAAAAAAAAAGCTGTCTAATTCTACCAAAAGTACCAAACTCAGGTCCATTTCCTGTTAGGAAACAAGCTGGATTTACCACTCACTGGGCTCCTGAGCAGCGTAAAGGACCATACTCTGTTCACATTGCGCCCTGTCCTCCCTTGTTATCCATCTTGCACATCCAAACTGTTTTCGTGTATTGCTCATGGTGGTTTGTTTTGTTATTCAGATCAACTTTCTGTAAAATGGAGTGTGGATAAGTTAAGCCACTAAACACTAAAACAGAAACTAGATCCTTCCTTGCCTGACAGGCATGCCCTGGAAGCAATAGCCCATGTTGGATGGTAGAAGTTCAAAGTGTAAAAACACTTCAGGGGTTCTTGCACTCAACAGATGTGGGAGTGGGCATTCACACAAGCTATTTCCATCATGCTTTTCTTTCTTTTTCCTTCCACGTCTCCCCCCTCCCCACACTTTGCAGACAAAATATAGGAAAAAGCCAGGACCAGCCTGACAGTGAGATGAGAGCCTACCGCCAGCAGACACCATGCCAGGCTCCAGGTCACACGCAGGCTGTGCTAAAGCTGTGCTAGTGTTCAATCCAAAAGGGGGGGGTTGCTTTTCTGCTACAGATCAGGCGGATGGGTAGAGCTGGGAGAGGTGGTAAAGCTGGCAGGATGTTAATGATATTTCTAGTCACGTCTGCACAGGCATGGATATTTCCCTAGTAATCTCTCTGGAAGAAAAAAATAAAACCCACAAAACATTAAGTTCCATACAAGCTTAGCAGGGTTACTGTTGTCAAGAGACCATTTTTTTCACCAGAATCTAGGTAAGATTTGGGCTTAAATTATAGTTAACATGAATTTTAGTGCAAAGGGCCATCCTTTCAGTTACGAAGGTTTCAAAAATACATGGTAAAAGTCAAAACTTTATTCTGTAATCTTGACTCTCACAAACTGTCTGCCCAATACATTGTCACTTAAATCAGAAAGACTGCCGGGAAAAGGGCATAGCATTCTCTTGGGGTATTTCAGCCAAAAACATATGTTTCACTTCACTCTTAACTCAGAAATTAACTTCAGTTACACAGAGCCAATAAATATACACTTTAAAATAGGAGACACTTCAGTCTACACTCAAGTTTTTAAAAGAAACTTCATGACTATCCACAATATGAAACAGTTAATTTCAAAACCCTTAATTATCTTCAGGAACTAACAGCATTGAAATAGTCCTTAAACACTCAAGACAACAGTCATACTAATCCTAGAGCTCCTTAATAGCATGAGGAATGCAGTAAGATTTAACAGGTTTAATTCCTTATGTGTTGTCATGGCTATTGCTTGTTTTGGAAAGAAAACCCAGGAAAATTAACTTATGACATTCACAGTTCACTAAATCTGCTGTAAAATCTCTGTGTAGGACCAATGAATAGACTATTTAAAAATTACACACAAATACATCTTTAAAAGTTAAAGCACACAAGGGTATATTAAAGACTTATTCACTTTAACCACCCATCCACAGAAACTCATTTCTAGATAAAGTTTCTGTGAAAATTGAGATGTTACTGATAAGTAACACTGCAGATGTGGATTTAAACACATTTAGGAACTTCAATTTCTCTACTGCCAAGGCTGTGCTGTATTTTTTACTTACATTGGGGCCTAGATAATTGACAGCTTAGCTCAAGAGATAGATCTAGATCTGGAAGACATGGGACAGCAGGGAAGTAAACCCAAAACTCAGTGCCAACCTTTTCTTTCCTCATTTGCTCAAATTGCACACTGACATAAATGGCATCCTATTTCAGGTAAAGAAGGGTGTTTTAATGCCAGGGCTAATACGGAGTTTTAACATCTCAGAAATTATATCCTGGCTCCTGTAATGCCGTTTCCAGGAGCTTTCAATCCTCTGGGATAATCAACTGCCCCAATGATTCTGACAGAACCCCTTTCTTTCCCTATCAGGAAGTACTACACTTCTCCATCTGGCACTACCGTCTACTCTCCTGTCTGATTCTGGCTTTCTGGCAAGTAAGTCACCCTGAAGTTCATCCAATTCTCAATTTTCTCACCTAAACAGAGTTTGCTTCAATACTTTCTGGTGCCAGCATTGCTGTGTAAGAGAAACAAACCCTATTACTGTTCAGCTTAGGACTGTTCACAGCCAGAGGAGAGTTTGAGTCCTAGCTAGCTCTCCCCTTTGGCAGAGAAGAAAATCAAAAAGATGCTTGAACACCTGTCCTACTTTCTCTCTGTCCGTTTATTAGCCTCAGACACCCTTTTAACCAGGCCCATCTGCTCTCCTGCTCATCACAGCAGCACAATGTTGTCATCCTCCTTTTGTTGTCTATTGGAGTTACGTATCTGTATTAGATGCACGTTCAGATACAGGACTGGGTTCAGTGCCATTTTCCAATCAACAGGTGATTTCTTTGGCCATCATGTCATTTTGGTTTAGGATCTTCAAGCAATACTGTGCTGTGGCAGAGCACACAGCCCATGGGAAAGGGCTGCTAAAATCTCCAAATCCCTGTTCCAGGTTCTGAACAACAGAAAGCTGCTGACAGCCAGAGGGGGTGGGAGGGCTCCAACCCTTCCAGTATCCAGCTGCAGGGGCTCGCAGCATGCTTGCTTGCAGAGCCAAGGGCTGCAATGCAAGCTCAACCTGCATGTCCTATGCACTTATTTCCCTCCCCCTTATCATGCGCTTGGCTACAAGGACCGAGAAAGGCTTTTACAACAGTCTCCCAAAGGCCTCCGCAGCTTTGGATCCAGTCCATGTGACATTAAACACTTCAAGGCTCAGGAGGCCCTGAGGACCTAAGTATGGTCTAACTGTCCCAGTGTCACAATGACTGCAAAAAAATGCACAAACAAGTCATCCAAAACAATTTGCCCTATTAGGAGATGCAGAAGAGCAAATCTGCATATCCCAAAGAAAGTTAGGTACCGGTTTTGACTGAACTGCAAAATTAGCTCATATTATTAACCTTCCTTCCTTTCCCTCCCTAGAAAGTAAGCAAAAGTAGATAGCTGAAGAGTCAGAGAAAAATCAGGAATCATTTTAGGAAGCATTAAAATTAAGATAGATCACAGCAGATTTTGAATTCCCATCTCCAGGTAAGATAGAGTACTTATTACTGACCTTTTCTCCATTTAGTTTTTGCTGCTGACAGTGTTAATATTCACTATGGATTACGAGGTGTTTCATTCAGCAGTAACTGCCAGAATGCACTCAGATCCGTAACAGCAGAACCTAGCTCACAGCACTGCTTTTTCACACTAGATTGAAGGGGCCTTCAGCTACAGAAGAAAAGCCAGAGTTTGCATACAGGGACTGAGGAAGAAAAGAGGTAGGAGTGGTAGGCTTCTGAAGTTCAGCTCCCAGAAATATATTCCATGCTGCAACTGAGCAAAATAAAGCTCCATTATAAGTCAAATCTCAAGTTATCAATGTGCGCTCTACCATACCGTGTTCCCTGACTCCCATCTCTATTATGAAAAGAAAAGCATTCATGCTGTGAAGTTTAGACCAGAACCATTAGACAAAAACATTTTCCTCCTTTTTAGAAGGAACAGAGATGATCACACAACACACATCCAAGGCTATCAGAGACCACTGTTCTGGTTTCATTAAATTCATGACAGATTTTGTTCAAAATATGGGCATGCTGTAAAGCATTTCCACTAAAAAAGAATTCGGGACTTGTTCCACTCTGCAAACCCAAGCCATACCTAACTTCCACCTTTTGTTCTTCATTTTAAATAAGATAACCCTTTTTTCATATCACCCAAAGGGGAAAAAAAAAAGTTTGTCACAGAAGGCATCACCACCAGTTCACTGGTTAGTGAGAAAAGACAGGGATACAAAGAGACAAAGCTGATTTCATGATGAGCCCTGAGTCTGAAAAGCAAAACTCCCCAATACTTGCCTTTAGTGCTTTCTATGTTCCAGTGAACTAGTGGTCTTTAATATCCATCTTCAGTCTCCATCTGGGAAACGTGCAGCTGACTTCAACCTTCTCTTGCTTCTGGGCTGAAGGATGTTTTGTCGATCTTTCACCTTTTATCTTGAAAAGTATGAAATAGCCTCAAAAATACGCGAAAGTTTGATATCCAAGCTAGCATCTTATGTACAGGAAGGATTAGGCTTATAAAAATCACTTGCTTGGCAATGCACAGCTCTTTCTCTTGTTCTCAGCAATTTACAACAAGCACCAGAAGAAATAAAGAACCATTTAGAGGAGATCACCTGACAAAGGAACCTGAAATTAAATTGATCACATACATCTTTTCATCTGGTCTTCTGATAAAGTGACTTGTTTCTGTTCAGACAAATGTCAGGGAGAAGACAAATGACATACAGACAGACAGCATCAACGCAGCTCATCACCTCATCAACACTCCCACCAGGCGTGTTGGTGTCAGGCAGGGTATTCACAAAGAGACAAGCAGAACCACTGAGTGCTCAGCATTTGCAGCAGCAGAAAGAGAAGAAAAAGGCTTTTGAAGAAATACTCTGTGTGTTCTAGAAACAGAGTGACATGGATTAGCTAGATAAGCGTTTCACCGAAGAAGTACTTCCATAGCCTTGTGCCCAAGAACCTGCAGCCATCATGCTACAGGGACTTTACCGTTTATGCTGTCACCAGATTAAATGGAGAACATGCTTTTTACTGCAGCGCCAGCAAGGCTTTAACAAGTCAAGCAGCAACTGTTTTTCTATAGGCAGGAACACACAGGGTGCAGAACAGAGCATGTGGTCCACAGATACATGCCTGAGTAGGAGCTGAACAACAAGGCAGAGACAAGTGGATCCAACCAAGGAGTTTAGCAAGACTTGGACACTGAGTATAGGATAACCAAAAGACACAACTGTTAAGTGCTACTGAGACATTAAGATCTAAACCTAGGAACTTGGCAATACAGCAAGTAACACTTACAAAAGGTATACTATGTAAGTAAACTCTGTGCTAAGTTGATGAATGAATGCATACAATAAAAAGATGACAAAAACAGATTTCACAAGGGATGACACAACAAAGTACCCACAGAATTTTCAGAAATGCATACCATCATCTTTAGATACCTGAAGTTTACAATTCAACACACTGCAGTAATAGTGTATACTTAACTGTCATCATGTTTGATATCAGAAATAAAATAAATATCAGATACAGAAAAGCTGCAATAGACCACCAGACACTATAACCTTTACCACTGCAAGGCACTTCAAGTTTGGAAAAGCACTTTTCTCCAGACTACAAAATACAGAGCAAACCCCATAATACAGGGAAGGAAACATTTTTTCCCTTATCTTCCTCTCATACGTGGTATTAGAGTAGAAAAGTAGCTGCATTGCTGTATACTGCTTCAGACTCAAAACATATACAAAAAGTTTTCTTGTAACACTGTACAAATGCACACCTCTGTCCCTAAAAGCTTAGAAAAGAACAGATAAAATTCTGTTCTATACTTCCACACCTCAACCTCTGCCCCAAATCATCAAAAAGTACCATCAAGGTGAGCAGACCTACTAAGATCAAAAGATATTGCAGTTCTTGCTGTTGGGAAAAAAAAAAAAAAAAAAGAAATCTCACTAGAGGGCAACTGGAGGTTAAAGATACATAAGATACATGTTTAACTTTGAGGGAGAAAGATACTCTGGAATTTTCTCACAATAATAGCTTTAGAGATAAAACTACATTCTTCCAAGATGGAAGCAAAGCTGAAGTGGTAAGTAGTCAAGCACGTGTGATTATACTTCAAATATCCACCTAATCCAAAGCAAGGTGCATCTCATATACAAACTTTATTATGCAAATAAGATAATCCCCAGATTCTCCACTCAGCCATTTAAGTGCAAATACCAGAAATGGTCCAACTAGAAAATCAAAGACAGCAAAACCAGACAAGCCCATATTCTCTGATTTTTAGTTCTCATTTTCTTCTTCCAAGAGAAAATAGGCTGACAGATAGAAGGACATATACATCCACCCCATTGTCTTCTAATACAAGTAAATACAAAAAAAATCAAGTGTTTATTGGAAGTCTGCATGAAGGCACAAATGAGCTTGATTACAGACACATTTTAACAATTACAAATGTATGTAAACACGTTGAGATATACAACAAAGCAATAATACAGCTAATACAGGAATAAAATGTAACCTGCAAAAAAAAAAAAAAGGTCTTTGTATCCGAGGTTCTTTCAATTGTAAGATCTGATTCACACAAACACAGTGTAACGTTTTTAAGTCACCACTTGGATTCACGCTCAACAATCTGTGCTTTGACCATTGTTGTTAACCAGTGTATACATTTAATCCAAATTTGAACAGGCTTCCTTCCCTAAGACTGGGAAAACACAGAAATAACCAACTAGACACCCAGCCAACCTAGAATGAGGCTTCAGAGATTCCCTAAATACATAAGGGCAATCACCAATGTACTGAAATTAAATATAAGCTTCAGAAAAGCTCAAGGATGTTTGTTCCACTTTTACTTGCATTTGAGGAAATTGCTGTATTTCTGCAGGAAAGGAACAGTCTACATCTGTCAGGTGATTTTTTTTTTCTTCCTCCACAGGAGGCTTAGATTTCATCTGAAACACCTGCCAAAACAAAAGTCAGCAATCACAAACTAAAGTGCCTTGGACAGCTTAGGATTTACCACTAGAATAAAATACCTTTGTGTACAGATACAGTATTAACTTATACAGTGAGAAAACTCGCCTTTCCAAGTAGAATACTATTTCAGATATTTCTGCGGAAAGGGGAATCACTTATTTTTTTAAATTAGACACCAGTGCCAGGAACTTGAAGAACAACTGCAACACAGCACTTTTTGAAAGGAAATCAAACAGAAAAATGTTGTCGTTCTAGTACAGACAATTCCCAGGCCTAGCTGAAGGGTACTCTGAGCAACAATTTACTACAGGGACACAGTCTTCTCAACCTCTACCACCTGTCCTAACTTCCCACTCCCCATCTACAAAAGCTTTGTAACCTTTGGAGCCCAATTGCAGTGAGGAAAGACTCCTGTCTGGATAATATAAGCCAAACAAAACCTAGCATAGCTACAACAGTTCCCCTGACTCTGCAACCACATCATCCCAACCTAAAGATGAGGTAGTACTTGTCTTTGGAGCCTAACTAGTTGAATAGGAACAAGCACTATTCTCCCTAATGTAGCAGCTGTCTGTTAATGCAGTGCAAAACCTCTGTATTTCTCTCCCTTCTTCAGGGCACGCTACTAATGCGAGCACAGGAACAGATGCTTGAAAGAGAAATCATAAGATGAGCACACAAACCCACCTGAATTACAGCTGAATCGTAAAGGCCACAGCATGGCACACTGAGTGACTTCCTCTAGTCCACAAAGTGGCAATGTCTCTTAACCTCTATTTATCCTGGGACTAGTGGTTTTTACCCAAAAGGAACATGAATGTTATCCTGAGTACTTATTACAGTGAAATATGGAATTAAAAATAAAATAAAGTAAAAGATTAACAACTACTCCAAATCCAAAAATGGCTAGAAGAAGAATTCAGCTCCTCAGGAAACTGAGGAAACCAGATTGTCTCTGCATACAGTTCATTTGGTACTTAGGGGGCTTTGTTTTCTCTCCCTTCAAGAAGACAGTTCCTTCCCCTTAAGAAGGTTGTTGTAACAAATGCATGTATCAATTTTATAGCTTACACTCATAAACCTTCTGGTTTCTTATGAGATGGCTTGAACTGAAGAAATATGCTCTGCATAGTCCATGCTCTGTAGACTCCCAAGGATCAAAAAGAAATAGACTGCCATGACTGAAACAAAGGAAACATCAAAAAGAGTTGAATATTAGAACTTATGCTGTTTGTAAAACTAAGCATTAGGATCAGGAAAAAAAGAAAACAACAACAAAAAAAACCACCAGAATACTTAAACAAGGTCCCTGGATGCATCCTCTTAGTAAGCAATAATCAATATTGAGGATGAAAGATTTTGTTCTTTGACAGACAAAGTACTCAAGGCTCCATGATTGGTTTCCATGTATTTAACAAAATATATGGAGTCTAAATTGTCTCCTGTCAGCAGTTCAGCTCGCACCAGTTCCAGGAAGCTCTGTCATTTTCATTGCTTCCAAGACTGTATTTTTCATTCAGCTGAAGTGCACAGAAATTCTACTCAGGCAGATGGATTCATGAACTACGAGCATTTTAACAGGAAAAGGAGTCCTGTCCTGTTTAGCTCCAGTACAGCAAGACTGCTAATAGAAAAGCAATGTTACTTTCTTGGAAAACTCTGATAGTCTTTTCTGCCCTTGGGAATATGCTCTTAGAGGAGTATACATAATTAAAACAATCTTATCTGGCTGTTAGCTGGAAGACTATCTCCAAACAAGTCCATCTCCTCTTCCAAAGAACTCCTCTGGAACAAATTGTGGATAAAATGAACTCTTAATGCTCTACAGAGATCAGCTGCATTCCAGTGTCCAAGCCAGATCCCTTGAGAGAAAAAGTAAAAAGAAAACTGTTTGATTGTCAGAGAGGAAAGTACCGCTGAAACAGCCAAAAGATTTTTTTTTTCAAAAAAAAACAAAAACCCTTTGGCTGTAAACACACACACTTACAAAACGCTCATCACTGCTAAAAGTTGCTTCTGTGACCTCGCGCAACTCGTGATGATGCAAGTGTGCAACCGACAGACACCAGTAACGAAAAGAACAGCAGAAATCCACCCAGATGCTTCTGAGATAAAATAAAGAAGACAAGCTGGACCTCACTGTCAAGGGAGTTTCTCCAGTCTGTGGGAGGTTCTGATAAAATCACCACTGCAGAATCGTAATTCATGACTATAACTCACAAGGAAAACTGAAAATCCATTTACATTTATTAGGAGATGGTTGTGCACAATTCCTTATCGTCTTCAAAAAGTCTACAAATAGAGTTTAACACTTCTGATTGCAAGCAAATGTTTGTCCAATGTTCTTAGGTAAGGCCAATTTAGTGCCTTGTTACATTTTCAGGATTTAGCATACATTTGTCAGTTGTTTACTTTCATCTGGTAACGGTCCCACTGCAACAGTAAGGAGAGATCACTAAGACACTTCATAACAGCAGCTGAACTTGGGTTACACAAATTCCTTTTTGGAATATGCTCCAAATGTAATTTATTCTAGGCAAATTTCTATTTCAAGGTCTTAAGACAACACTGTCGAAGGCTTTTCCCCTCCCCCCCTGCATTTATACTACTACCACTATGAGCTCGCACTCTATAGAACCTCATGTCCAAAAATCTCAAAGCACTTCAGAAAGGAGGGCACCATTTTATATAGTGGCATACTTGAGCTGGAATCCTGCTTATAAAAGAATATATTTTTCCTTTTTCTTCTGTTTACAAAAGGAAAAGTGTTCAACTAAACAACCAATCCTATTTTGACCTTAGTCCCACCTCTGACTGCCTGTAGTTTTCTCACATGCAAACCCACCACGGCTTCGGGAGCTGTGTTTAATAACAATGCTCACAGCTGAGTTTCCTCTATGGAAAAGTGAGCATCAGCTGTGGTCAATTATTTTCAGATGGAAGCACTGGTCAAATTGTACGTCTGCCAAAATCTTGAGCATCACTTTATCAGAGAGTCACTACTACCATAACTAATGTAATCGGATAATGCACTTGATCCCATATTGGTTTACCAAGTGTAATAGACTATATATGCATTTCTCTAAATTCTCTCAGAGCTGAAACTACATAGATATAATGAAGAACTTCTAGTTTTGCCTTAAGCTGAACCTTTTACAACATTATTTTAACTTACTATTTTGATTTAGAGCACTGATTTTATATTCAGTCTGCAATTCCTGAATAGTTGAGCGGCAAACATGAAACTCTATGTACAAATGTTAGTATACTACCAGAACTCTCTACCTCCTTCTTAAAAGTGTCCTTAATAAAGCATTAGGCATGTCAAACAAACTTTTGTAAACAAAAGATAAATTACTCATGTTCTGCTCTGATTATAGCCAGATACATATTCTCATAAAATAAACATTCTCTTGTCATTTTCCATGGCCCATATATCCGTATCTATGAGGTAAACCACTTAAAATCATCAACAGTATATAAACCTCAGTACTCAACAGGAACCTCAGGAAAAATAAAACTGAGCAAGATGTCAATATCAAGAAGTGACACTTCGTTCCACTGCAAAGTGAAACCAAACAATTTATTTGTGCTAGATGAATGGAAAGAATGTATTCGGAATACATTTCTTTATACATTGTACCGGCTTAGGCTGCTAAATAAGCATTCATTAGTGCCATGTTGTGCTACTTTCTTGTACTCTGTTTCTACCAAGCAATACAACATTTTTGGCTGTTATGCCAGTATATTCCTATATGCTCATTTTATATCTTATTATCTAACAGACTTGAACATTTAGAATACTTGTTCAAACTTTGTTTTAGGGGAATCACAATTAATATATTTTAACAAGGAAAAAAATAATCAGCTGTTCTCTACAATCACATTGCCTTCTGCAGCAAAAAATCAAAGAGCACACTTCAATCAGCTATCAGTAACCTGTGGGCAGGACCACACTTAGAG
The DNA here is from genome assembly GCF_964034855.1 of Anser brachyrhynchus. Classification (NCBI taxonomy): domain Eukaryota; kingdom Metazoa; phylum Chordata; class Aves; order Anseriformes; family Anatidae; genus Anser; species Anser brachyrhynchus. The sequence continues at coordinate 16,598,407 of NC_137700.1, forward strand.
AAGTTACTTGTGACAGATCACACAGTATGGACAGCTTACAGGTTAATGTAAATGTCAAGTGAAATAATCAAACCTTAAGGTCCACAAATTATACATTCCATATACTCCAGCAAGTCAGTTCCCTCACTTAAAGATTCAGACTGTACCATACGTTTGAGGTGTTTTTAAACAGGAGAAGTATGGATGTGTCCTGTGTGCTGAATTAAGCTTATTTACTAGGTAATACAATAGAGTATGTGTCTTGGGCACTGATTAGGGTGTCTGACTCACTTTTGCACTAGAAGCTGTTATTTCAAATGACTGAAATGTAGTGCTAATTTTCCACAAGCTTGGTAAACACTGTAATATTTCAGAACTCATCAGATAGCCCATCATGCCTTAAATTTTATGCAAATTCTCATGAAAAAATATAAAAAGGTATCCCTTTAATTTTACAAACTTAGAAGCCAGGAAAATGAAGCTTTGGAGCCAAGCAAAACGACATAATGCCGTATTACCAAACAGAGTAGCAAATGTTCCAGCCAGAGAATGGACATACATGTAGTTCAAGTAAACACTGATGGAAAATTTTGTTAAGTTAGTGTTGTAGACCCACAACACTGGCTGCATTTTATACAAACGTTTACAACACAATTAACAGTGAAGCCTATATAACCTCAGTGCAAATAAGTCAAATCCAAATATGCCAAGTAAGCCTTTGGCTTTTAGTAAACTGCTCCATGTTATGAGTCCAATTCTGACATACAGACTGCTGAGCACATGCACTAAGGCTGAGAGGAGGGATGCACTGAATGTTGAAAAGTGGCTGACTGCGATGCTGCGGATTGGACCGTAGGTTGCACAGGTGGTGGAGGTGGTGGCGGAGGTGGCTGCACTGGGGTCTGCGTGTTTGGAGAAGGAGGAGGAGTGGGACGTTTAAATTTGTCGGGGCTGTTACTTCTTCGTGGTGAAGGCCTCTGCAGAACAAATATTGAAATTATGTTTAACACACTCCTGAACAACTTTAGGTGCAAGTCCTCTAATCAATGTATTGAGCTTGGCAAAGGAAAAGAAAAAACACAGTTATTTGGGAAGAATCCCTTTTAAAACATTTCAAGAATCACAACGCAATTTTTATGTAAAATAAACTGTTCCTCTGAAATGGAGTAGCAAAGGAAAATTGAAGTATTTTTGAAATCAAACCAAACAGGCATTCTTTCCCGTCAGCTTGCAGGAAATGAAAGTAAGAAATTATGTCCTGAACTTATGTTTACCTCTGATGACCAGCAACCTATAAAAGAAAAGTAAGAGATGCCATAGAGACAGCACCTCTCAGTTGAGCCCGCCCAAGCAGTAGGTGCTGATGATGCTGATGAACTTTTAGCTTTACAACGCTGGTGTGTGAAGTCCAACTATGCAGTACCTGAGTGAGGGTGGGAATGTCTCAAAAGCCAAAGCATTTGCCCAGAATCATTTGCATTCTGAAAAACTCTTAGCCTGCATACTGGAGCAAGACTGAAGCGTAATTCAGCTTGTTCTTCTGAGATTGAATATCATACAACAAAGATTACAACCCCTTGAGCTGTACGAGTGAAACAATGGTTATTAAGCTTCCCTCAACAGAAACCACAGATTTGCAATAACCTGAACATTTAAACACAAAGATTTAAAATCCATTTTTACAAACCAGTGGAGTAAAAATCTTTAAAAGTTAGCAACATAAAAATATAAATTACACTGCAGAACACTAAACTCTGCAGTTTTAAAACCAAAATGCTTACTACTTACCAATCCACTTAGCATTAATCAAGAACTTCATGGCATGACAAACTACCCACCCATAATTAAAAATCAACCAAAGTCAATCAGCTCTGAGGAGAAGAATGGTTACAGTGCTATATCAAATGTACTACGTGTAAAATCAATTTGTTCTTTAATGGAGATTAAAAATGAAGAGTCAAGAAGCAAATCTCAGTTTGGTCAAATAATATATATTGTATCTATTTTTTTTGAACAATTATGTATAATAGATTAGTTAAATGCTCTACGAAAATAGCCAAAGGATTATCAACAGTTGACTGATGTTTCTGAAACACTTAAAATCATTTATTGCGTTTGCATACGTCTAATAATATGGAGGGACCTGGCTTAAGTATAAAGGAAAAGCCATGAACCACTTAACAAAACCTTCCTCTAAACAATTAGTATTTTGTCCTGGTGGTTGTCTTTGTCAGTGACTCAATGTTACTCCAATTAATTTATAGTATCAGAAAGAGCAGAATCAAAATTTCATAGAGACCAAACAGAACAAGTTCCTTTAAAAACTTATTTATAAAATTAGTTTCTAGATTTTTCCAGATCTTCCTGTGACTAACCACCACGTTAATCACATCAGAGGGTTGGACCTGGACCAGGATTCTGCCTTCCTGCTGAGCTCCAGCCTCCTGTTCTACCCACTACTATACAGTTCCCATCTCCATTTGCTCAATGGAATTAACAATTACTTTAGCATTCCCACCTAAGCAATTTAAGAAGCAGACATATTTTAGCATTCTACTAAATACTCTATTGAAACATGCTTTCACATCTGAGAATGACAAGTATATGCAAACATCTTAAAGGACAATATTTACATTCTACCATACCTGTTGAGAAAAATCAAAATGGTCTTGACACATTAGGAGCTTACAAGCTATCTTGTCAAATGGTTAATACTTAGGCTCTGTTTTCTTGTTAAACTCCACAAATATTTAGAAGAAACTCAATTAAGTAGAAATGCATCAAACATCAGAGTTAAAAAGGAAATAAATCCAGTTGAAAGATACTGAGAAATTGTCCTAACAAATGTTTATTATATTAACTTTCTTCTTTGCCAATGAGAATAGAAAATAAGAGTTAACTGCCTGTTACAGTGACATGGTGGTAGCATTGTGTGTCATCCTGAAGAAAACCTGAGCTTGGAGCAACCTCAGATGACTCATCCGTCAGATGGTGGAGACTAGGAGAAAAATGAAAGCAATGTTTTTACTTCCTGGGATAGGCTCAGTAGCTTAGAACATCACTTCTCACACCCTGCCTGCTGATCCATAAGATGATACCTATTACTGTCCTTAAGATGACAATACATCCTACTCTTTTGCAGAAAATAAGGTTCTCCAAAAAGAATCAGTTTCTGAGGGGTGAAGAGGAAAATCAGGGTTGAAGAAAGCAGCAATAGATATCTTGGAGTAAGGAGACAAAAACAAACATTTACAAAAACATTTTGCACAAAAGCTTAAGGACAAGCAATCATAACTTTTAAAACCCAAACTGACACTGGTAACAAACATATGCTATTTAAAATACTTACTGTAATACCATGGGATGGTCCCATATGTTGCACATGAAGGCCTGGGGAATTGTAGTAAGACATTCCAGCTCTAGTCAGTGAAGTTGGTGGTGTGAAACCAACTGTGTGACTTGCATATGACAGACCTAAAAATTGTTAAAACAAGGCAAAAATCAATATTATTGTTTATTTTACAAACTATTTTGTGGTTTTTTGTTTGTTTTGTTTTCGTTTGCTATATTTTGAAACAATGATGGTTTAAAGAAATTGTAACTGGTATCAAATTAGACACCTAAAAATAGTCAAAGGCGATGTAAAATTTACTTTATTCTTTTCCTGTAGTAAACTGCCATGTGTTCAAAATCACACATTACACAACATAGAACAACTTTTCACTTAACATAAACAGGGTAGGGCTCCCTTGGCAGCTTAGTTTTAGTTCACAGACATTTCCATCCAGCTTTCCATCTCTTCTCAGAGCAAATTGCTCCCTGAACAAAATGCAGTCTGAAGAATCAGACAGGTTGTGCCTGGAAAAGCTGTCTAGCACTGGAACAGTAAGAGTTTCCATATGACAGAAACTGGATGGAGGTGGCTCCTTCAAGGCATAACACCTCTGCAGCCAAACCAATGGCAGCCCAGACTTCCTCCTGTTTTGCCCTTGTGCTTATAGGCAGAGACCCAATGATCTTTGGGGCTGTGAAGTTAAAATATTCTGGTATAATCTTCCATAGCTGGACTACACTACAAGTAACATTTAAAATTACAACATGTTTTATCCATATTAAGGTAACCATAATATTCAGAATATTCAGAAGTGCAAAAATCTAATCTAATTCTTCTGAGTACTTTCTGTAAATACTAGTTTATAAAAATGCAGAGTACCTGTATAACTAACCAAGGTAAAAAAAAATGACAGCAGCTAAGTGCTTGAAATTCAGACCTCGAAGCGTTCTGAACATTCTCAAAACTGCAGATTTTCCAAAACCTTTAGCTCACTATTGCCTTCTGGCAAAAATATCAGTAGGATAGGAGACAAGACTCTTTTCTCAGCTGTTTACTATTAAAAACTGGAAACAGCTTTGGAGAATTATGACCAATATTTCTTCTAAAAGCCTACTAAACTTTTAGAACACCACACTGGATTTAACAGTTTTCACACTTTTTCTCCACTAAATCAATGCAACAAAGTGCCACTACAGTTACAGTATACAACACCTGGCTCTGCCTATGTTTGAGTAAAGAGAGATCTCAGGGAAAAAAAAACCAACAACACACACACAAAAACAAAACAAACAAACAAAAAACCAACCCTCAGATTACTAATAAAGTTATATAAGAAAACATATTATACCACCCTTGCTTCAATGTACATCTGGTGCAAATTATGAGCGACTCCAATGGAATCAATCACTTTAGAGTAGCTAAACAATAGAGATTAACAAAATCTGATTTTTGACTAAAGTAATCTAATTGTCTGTACAGCACGTTTTATAGCTAAGCACTTTTGCAAGCATAAAGACAGAAACACAAGTCAATGTTCAGGTAGGTGACAATTTGCATTGCAAGTCTGAGATGAGAGCCCTGAACAATAAAAAATAGAACACACAGTTTAAGACACCTTTACAACATTACAATTGTGGATTGCTTTGGGATAAATCAGCTCCAAAATTTTTATAAACACAAGTCAACGTGGCAGTCAAAGCAGCGCTAACAGAGTAGTGCACATACACCTAAAGTAGCTCATCTGCACCTCTGCAGCCTAAAATATCTACCTAGCCTAGCTGTAGAAGCAAAATATACATGAATTCATCCACGCTAAAGACTAATCAGTAATTGCAGCAACCATTCCCCAGCTGCCCAGGGGTAGCAATGCACCCAGTCTTCTCAGATTCATGCAGGGTGATATAAACCTCAGCAGTATCTCAGCTTGAAGGAGTCCGTAAAAGCAGCATCTCAAGCCACACAAGCACAATAGGCTCCAGGATTCAGGAGCCAGAATCTGAGCCATTAAACCTGACCTGGATATCCACATAAAATTATAGCATTTCTAACGTGTTTCAAATTATGTCTCTACAAATTCAGGCACATTGTTTCCTAAAAGAAACATGCCAAGTCATAAAAGCACTCCATGCAAAATATTCACTGTTAACATTATTACATTATTTAGTTATTACATTAACTCCAGAACAGTTTTTAGTATGACTACATTTCTGTATACAGTTACAGGCAAAGGATTAAAAAATCATATATTGTTTTTTTGGTAATATAACTTGCAAAACACTGAAAGCCAAGCAATCTGTCTCATTTTAGAACTCCCCCAAAAAACTCTTAAAAAGCTAAATTATCATATCTCTAACACTGGTTTATGGGTATATGTGCTCACTCTTTTACCAACATCAGCCTGAAAATCGTTTTGAGTCTTTCTGAAAAACTAAAGTAAATCCTGAAAACCAAGATTTAAACACATTTTATATGTTTAGACCTGTGTAATAAAATGTCTAAATCCCATTTTGTAGAATGTGTTGATATAGAGCATGCCTCCTTTGCTCTTTTTGTAGGACTCTCTGTGATAGATTCTAAAGGTGAACTTGGGAAAGCAGGGCATGCAGGATTCACTTTACTAAGTACAAGTGTATTTGTGATCACCATGTGACATCCATGGCCAACAACTTATAATGAATGTCCAATAGCAATTTCAAGGGATTTTATATCTATCAACTAATGTCTTAATAACAAAAATACATTTCCTTTAACGTTAAAAATATATTCAATAATTAAAAATTCAATAAATTTAAGGTCAGTTGTAAGCCATTCAGGTTCTTCTGGAATTCTGAAGACTATATCATCCACTTACTATACTCAAAAAAGTTAATTTGCCTTTGTTAAAAGTACTAGAGACAGAAATTCTTAATATGCTATTGCTTTACATCAGAAATTTGCAGAAGTACAAAAAGGGGGGAAGGTAGGGATGATAAGGGATTCAAAAGATGACTACTTAACTGACCTGTAATATTTAATCACAATGTAAAACAGACCTACCTAAAAACACATGCTGTACTAAAATAAATGTAAGGCAAATCTATTCTTACATTTATGATGCACTTTTTACCCCAAGACTAGCTTTGAAAGGCTATCAACCCAGGGAACATTACTATGTGATGCATACAAAAATTTTACAAACTGGATAAAATATTTACCAGGTGATATAGGTCTGCTAGAACTTGGTGAGGGTGTATAAGGGATAGGACTGGACACAGTGCGAGGTCTTAATCCTTGTGCAGACATCTCATTAAAATATCTAAAAAAAAAAGGTAAAGAATAATTAGATTAAACCTTTTAAAACATGCCATGCTTTAAATGTTTCACTGTGCATTTTGAATTCCCGTAAGAATCATGTTAGATTAGTGTAGGACCAGTCACCTTTAGGAAGCCATGACAGGAACACTCTCTTCATGGCTGAATGTTCTAATAACGGCTTAGATTTCCATGGAAACAGCTGGACTCACCTTAGTCATTTGCAGTTAAAACTGTACAAGCTGTACACCGTCGGAATAGTATGTATTAAGGTCAGAAGTATAAATCACATCAACCGATCTGACCTATGCTGCAGTCCTGCATTTTACATATAATTTCTACATTGAACTCAACAGCTTGTCTACCTGGAGCGTATCTCTCAGAACGGGAATCAAACACTAATTTGAAATCACAGAAAGGGGAGAAAAGCCACTGAAGTATTGATAATTTGTTCCAACAGCTGGTCAGCCTCACAGCCCTGCTTCCTGTTTGAATCCGTCTACTCTCAACATTAAGCCATCTGCTCATCACGTCTTTTGCCATGGAAACGGACGGACATTTTGAATGCAGCACTTTCACCTGTTAAAGATGTTTGCAGGCTGTGTAGCAAGATGACTCCCACACTTCATTTTGATAAAATAAACAGGTGGCATTTTATCCCACCCGTAACTAGTTAGTGGCATTGATTTGTACTTTCTTCACTGAATACAGTGAAGTTTCTTCACAACCATCAACTGCTAATCCATTTTAATATAAAAGGAAATAAGAATCATACCATTGCTCCTACTTGCCACTCACTGTTTATATATCAGAAGCAAGTTAATGATTTTTTTTCCAAAGCACCATGCTGGCAGCTGTTAAATTGACTAGCTTACGCACACTCCCTGGAGATTTTTCAGTCACTGTCTGGATTATAGGTTTCCCTTCTAATTTCCTTCTCTACCTGTACATCAGTGCACCCAGAATAACACTGCATTTATCTGTGTTTCTTTACTGGATGCAGCAAAGCAGAAGATAAAATTAGCTACCTAAATGCCCTCTGACTCTTACTTGTCTTCCCTTCTACCGTTGTGCTGCTCAGAAATTTTTAGTAGTTACACTTATTTTCAGATCACAGGAAAACAAAACAAAACAAACAAAACGTCGGGTAGCATTAAGAATTTTCATATTCAATGGAACTCACAAAAATTACTACTCTGAGTTCTGTATGCCAGTTCTTAAGCAATCTGATGCATGCTTTGATGCTGCATCTAATTAACGTTTAACCATGATATTCAGAGTCACTAAGCCACAACACTTAACAGAGGCAGTGCACTGTAGTGATGCTGAAGTTGGTTTAAAATTGGGCAGATAAGGTAGTAACAGTAGCTACAATAGAGAACAACAGCTGGTAAATTAGAGTTTGCTTAAACTTAAGTTTTCCAAAGAGCTACTAATGGCAGGGTTAGCAAAACTGAACTGACTAGGCTACTTCTATAGTGCTCAGTAACTTGTAATGCAGACAATAATTGTATTACAGCAACGCAGTGATCTTTGTGGTTTAATCTTATTTTATTCTACGTGAAGACAATTTTCTGTAAGTCATCTCAGTTACCTGGATTGTATCATATGAAATAGCAGCACACCGTTAATATGCTTCTTGGTTTTAGAAATTTCCCTGTTACTGAAGAAAGTAAGATGGAGGACTGAGAAAGCAAGGCTACTGCTAGTCAGGAGGAAGAAATTTTGCAAGAGCTGTGCATTTTGAATTCAGTAAAGCATCTTCATCTACTCTATAAAAAATAAATATCATCAGCTAACAATGCAGCTGAAAAAATGGATATCTGATCTGTCAGCACAACCATTTTTAGGAAGACAAAGTAAGCTGACAAATTTCCGTTTTTAAATAATTACTGCACGTAGTTCTACAATTTTTGTCTACACAGTTCTCTTCTAAGACTAACCACTCTAACAGCTGCCTCTTCCCTCACTTTACTTTGTATTTCTTAGCATGCAAACAGCTATTTTGGAGTGATTCTGTAATGCGTTTATAGTATCATAATAAATCAACATGACAATCACATTTCTTATTTTTTTTTTCTACATTTTATTACTACCTCTACCTACAAAAAGTTGAAATGAAAGTTAGAACACTCTGGAGTTTTCAAATGAATACTGATAATTCATATGAATATAAATGTTGACTGTATTTCTGTAACAACATAAATATTGGCAGAAAAGATTAGGCTAATAGAATTAGATTTGAAAATGAGAACCTTGTGTTTCTAACAATAATTAATTCACACAGCATTCACTACATCGTGATACTAGATGCTACTGCGATACACGTCAGTTGCCTAGTATCTCATTAAAATGAAAACATTACCTTGAATTTTAAGGGCACTCCTTGAAACAAAGTATCTGGTACTTTGTTTTCTGGTAAATCTCTCATAACAAATATACTGATGACCCAAGAAGAAGCATCTTAGTATCAGAAGAATACACGTCACAGAATGAGGGTTTTTTGTTTGTTTTGTTTTTTAAGTACCACTATAAATCCAAAATAACGTAAAACTATATAATAAGATAATGAACATTTGATAAGAACTAAGAATGTCCTATTCAAAGTATACTTAAAACCTCTTTCAAGATATAACACTGTCATATCACTATGATGTTAGAAAATACAAGGCATCACATAAAACCATGAAAAAAAATCAAGGCTGTTTCTAAGGTCACTGCAAGCAATGCAGCTTGTAGTAGAGAAAAAAAAAGAAATCAAGGATATTACGTTTTGGACATCAAGAACAAACCCACTAGCTCTGGAAATGCTTCTTCTCTCTAATGCTTTATATGCAATTCCTTTGGATTTGGCAGAACACTTTCTATCTTCTGCAAAAGAAAAATTACCCCAAGTAAGTATATTTTTCCTACCTCACAGAATTCATTGCAGTTACCAAGTTAAGTGAAAAACAAAGGTACCATGATTTAATTCTCTTGAAGCTCAATCCCACAGGTATTTTTATTTCACTATACACTATTAAAACCCTAAACAATCTTCAGAAAACTATTTTATTTTTCACTGTTGTAATTAATCTAAATTCTAAACAAGTTTGATATAATTCTACTAAAGACACTCCTGGACCATGCTGAAATTTGAAACATATATTAAACCCATATCTAAGTTACTCATATGAGTACTCATTTTCTAATATTAAAAAAACAAGCATGAGCATTAGTTAACAAGCTCAATGCCAACATATCTGGACAGCTAGAAAATACACACCTTTCATCGTCCATTTCTAAGCTGGATTCACTTTCTGACAGTTGCCTGCAGAGTGCTTCCCTACGTTCCATTTCCCTCTGTAATTTTCTTTGAAGCCTCAAGTTTTCTTCTCTCATATGTCGCTCCTCTTCTAAATATTGTGCCATCTTCTCTGAATCTGAAATTCAGGATTCTGTTAAAATTTGGTTAACATTCAGTTTCACAGACAGGCACATATGTTGTGCCTAATTTTACCCCAGCACTTCAAGAATGAGGGAGTAGAAAATGTTCAGTATGGATAACTCAAAGTTCTCACCTCTAAGTCATTACATCAAAGGCTAATTTGTAACAGTAGTTACTAAAATAAATTACTGACAGCAATTTTGTAAATAAGGATAAAAAAGAAAAAGAACTTCCACGCATTTACTTAAATGAATTTGAAAAGCAGAGAAAAAGTCAAAGAAAATAGTAAGTCAATCAAATCAATTCCTGCCCCTTTAAAGTAATGCAATTACACATCTACAAAAATATTACTGTAACAGCAAAGAAATACTTTTAAAGGTTTATTTCCATTCCAAGAGAGGGATCACAAAACAAGTGCTGAAACACAAAATACTCAAACTTATATTAAATTGTTATCTTATAAATATTCTATAGCATGCATTCAATTAGATTTCATGATGGAGATGGGCCAGCAGGTCATATACCAATATTAAAAGTCAACAAGTGGTTTACTCTCTACATCAAAAGACAATTTGAGTTTGCAATTCTAAACTGAGTTCAGCGAACATTACTTTAAAAGACATTTAGCAGACCATTTAAGTGATTAAATTATATCACGGAAAGCTATGCAGCATTTTGACACATTATTTGAATAAAACGGAACATTTGAAGAAGACTTATTACACATACTATGTATTTTGTGAGGTTTTCTAATATTTTATCAAGTATACAGTGAATTTATTGGTATTTAAATAAAAATACGACCCATCACTCTTTGTGCTCATTTCTTTATGCTGTACCCTTTAATCAAAAGAATATTCCCATTTCAGAAGACTGTTCCCGAACTATCAACTATCACGGCTTGTCTCTTTTCAGTGGAAATACCACTTGTAAATGTAACAGTATCACTTATTTACAACTATTATTATATCAAAACATTTCCTAGAGTGGAAGTAAGTGTTTTAGGAAAATGAAATGTAATACCAAAATGAGAATTCAGTAAGCAGACTTAGTAAGTATTTATGAATAATAGTAAAGGTTCTCAAATGACCACATATTGCAAACACGAAACTTCCTCCTGAAAGAAAGGTGTATCAATTTCATCTTCTGCTTTACCGGCAGCCCACAAACCAGTATATCCACAATTTCTATCAGTACTGCTGTACATACTGCAGCTCTGTTTAACCTATTCACAACAGAAAAGGGTACTTCTAAACCTAAATCTCATTTTCTATAAGTATTTGACTTCAATTGCTTCAGAATTTTACTCTGAATTACAGTCTTTCAAAAACAAACTACCTGAAAACAGCAAAGAACATGTGAAATGAAATTAATCAGGCCAAATTTGTACAGAGTACTTTAAATCTAAGGCCTTGCTCTCATTCTGAAGAGAAGTGAACGCCGCAGTGCAGAACTGGCAAGTACAGAGATTAGCAGCCCTTAGCTTCTTTTAACTGACACAAATTATTAATACCACAAACTTGTGCACAAGGCCTCTGCACAAGAGTACTCTCACGCCGTCTCTGCCCGTAAGGAAGGCTGCTGCCCCTCTGAGCTGTGTCTCTAAACAGGAGCTGAAGCGCTGCAGCCAGCCTCTCAGGACCAGCACCACAAAGGGGGATGACGGCCTGCTTCCTGCTCTCCCAAATCTGTCCGTGTAGGTAGGCACCTCCTTATCTCTCAGACAAAATATAACACTACTGACTAGAAACTACACTACCAAAAAAGGCAGAACTGACAAACCTTAGACAGAAATTTTAGATTTAGGATGAAGGGATGATGGAACAGCATAGCAGATTGCAAGGAGGCACAAGTGATCTTTCTGCCACCCAAACCCCCCTTCCTTCCCCTCAAGAGGCACAGCAGAAAGCAGGCCGTCCACTTCTGGACAAGGCTCCACCACACCTCCCACAACAGAAATACACAGACTTCTGCACAGCTATTTCAAAGGGATCTTACTTAAGGAAGAACAAAATAAGATTACTCATTTTGCTATACTGTGAAGCCAAATCAGCTGCTTGAAAAATTAGTCTTTAGCAAAGCTAAAATTACCTCAGCACAGCCTGCAACCATTAAATGAAATTCTTATATACAACTGAACTTTACTTTGCTAGCCATTAATTCTTAAGTTGTATCTGGATTCTTACAATGTAATTCTTAAGTACGTTTTAAAGAATCTGTGTGCTGAAATACTGCTAAAGGTCTCTGGGGAAAAAATAAACATTTTTTATGGCCCAAATATATTCAAGAAATATTTGGCAATATTTTCCCATTCTAGTAAAGCTAAAACACCAACACCACATAGACCACCCCCCCCCCAAAAAAAAAGAAAAACAGAAACCCAGCAAATAAATACAGTATAAATACATTAATTACTGCAATTATCAAGCTGTCTTAGTTCAAACTTGTCCTATTTTTTCACTTGTACCTTAAACTCCTGAAAGTCTATATAAAAATCTTACATTACACAGACTTAAAAAGATTTAAAACAAGTTGTTTACTCACGCTGTAACTGTGCAGCCCTCAGTTGTTTCTTTAACCTCTCCACTTCATTCTTTAAAAACCTGATGTGTCTCATCATATTTTCAGGGGAATCTATCTCCATTGATATGTCTCTGGGTGACGGCGGAGCAGATACTGGCTGGTCTAATTTCTCCTGCAAAATTCTGAATGAAAAATAGCTTAAACTTTACTTTCAATTTAAATGAAAAGAAAACCCCTTAAACTCCCCAAAAAGACACTACAAGGCTTTGGCAGGTATGTAAGATTTATGCTAACTACTGCATTTGTTTAGGAAAATTTCAGGAGGATTAATAATGTTGTGGGTTGTTTTTTAAGCCAAAAATACAAAAGGTAAAATTTGTTGTCCAGGGACAGATGGATTTTCTAAAATATTCACGTGTTGACACTGCCAAATATTTCTGCATATAGCTGGGGAAAAAGCAAGTTACAGACTTTAGATAGTTACCTCGGTTTTATATTCAAACTGTACTTAAGCCTCATGATAATTTCCAAGCAAATTCATTTAATCTCTTCCAAGTTTTTACATTTATGTTCTTAGAGGAAGAATAAACATTCAAGATGAACAAATGAGTGTAGTTTATCTATGGTGAAATACAAGCTTTTCTGCATTTCACCATTAGCAAAAGAGAGAAAACTTCATAGACATTTTCTGAAGCAGATATTATCCTCCTTTAAAGTATCATCAAACAGAAAAATATTTCTCATCACATTGTTCTTTCCATACAGTCGAGGTTTCAAATACCTCAAACACCTGACTGCGTAAATTCAGGAGTAATGATCATTTTTCATGATGAAACAAGCAGATAGTACATATTAATGTTTTAATGAATATTTTTCAAGTTAACATGTATTTTTCAGATGGAAAGCAGGAAACTGTTCTTCACCAGAACCACACTGACTGGCCAGATCGAAGGCTGCACTGAAGAACAGGGACAACAGCACTATGCAAGCACAGCTCTTTGCATGGCCTGGTATTTATACACACCATTCAATGCAGTACTAAAGCATGGTCTATGACTCCACCTATCTCCCAGAAAGAAGGCACACCATCTGAGATAAATTAAACCAGGAATGGTTTGATTTAAAAAAAAAAGACTTTAAAGCTAGGATTTTTTCACATCATACCAAAGGCCCATTCACTATGGATTTACCACTGTTGAATATTACATGTAGCTCTTCAGAGCACTTTCCACAGGGCTCTGTAAAATAGAACTACAAGAACTGCAGTTCATATAGGTTCAGGTGTTTTCCAAGTCTCCAGTCAAGATTCATGGAGTCAGACTAACATAACTCTCCTAAAACATGTAGTAGAAAACAAGGAATTAGTTGCCTCTTCTCCCTTATTGCCCCCAAAGCAGAGTTCTTATAATACAGCAAAGAGAGAGTCACTTTAATATATATTTTTAATCTTAGCTTTCCCAAGAACATAAAGTATCTCTGTCTTATCTTCTGTTGAAGAAGCAGCAGGAAGTTTCAACGACATGAGTGCAAACCACTGAGAAAAAGCTGAAGTTTTCTTCAAGCAGATATGGAAAAAACAAGAGCTTCTCACATAATGATTACACTAAAATGCCATATTAATTTCTTTGGGCCATCAATAGATACCTGACTCAAAACCAGAAACTTTAAAAACTATCAGCAGTTGAAAAAAGATCAGCAAATTCCTTCAAGTTTTCCCAGATCATTTTTATACCACTTAGTTTCATCTAGTGTAGGCACTCAAGCATGTGGTATAGGGTAAACAAGGAGCTTTACACCTGTGTTAACCTCCAGGTTTTCACAGATGAAATAGCCCTTGTATGACAGAGACAAACATACTTAAAACTAGAAGGTTAAGTATTAAATCATTCATCTCCCACAGTAACACAGGGCAACAAGACAAACCGTTTTTCTGCTTCAAGCTTATCCATCCTCTTCCAGAGACGATTCACTAGTGCTTCTTGTTCTTGTTCCAAGGTATTTTCAAGGTCAATCTTCTCACGTCTTAGCTGCAGAGGAAAGCAATGAATTAAAATCATGGGAACATTATTTTTTTTTTTTTGCAAGGAATTATCATTAGAAAAGATCATTGTCTTAGAAGAAAAATAAGGCTTTCACATGATGTTTTAAAACATCAAGGCAAATGCAAAGAAGAGACAAAATTCAGGCAAAACACACTGGTCACAGAGATTTATCTCTGGAAAATTTAAGAGATTCACGAGTTGCACAATTATCGTCACCTTAACAGATTTTTTTTTTTACACAGAACTTGTTGCTGCTTGCCAGTAAAGAGGAGCTTGAAACCTGGACACATGGTCACTGATACCATAACAAGCTTATTCAGAAAGGTCTCCTGTTCCACGAGCCTCTGAAGTTCAAATGCAATTTACAGTTCACTATTTAAGCACTTATTCCTTTGAAAAAATTTTATGTTAAAAGTGGAAGAATGACACTTATGTAAGCCAGAAACAGAAGAAAAGCCATGTCTGACTTGTGTTAGAAAACATGAAAAACAGAAACGAAAAAAAATTGAACTGCCTTCAGTGATACAGCATCAAGCCTTACTAGCAGAAACAATTTAATTTCTATCTCAGCACAGACTTTATAAACAACAACGCTTAACCTGGCATTTTTCATGTTCACACTAGAATATTACGAGGCACATCTGATCTTACTCAGTAACACTGGCAGATGAACTCCAGGAGTTAATATGACAAAACAGATGTGACAATCATTGCCTTTACAGACGGAAAATACCATGAGGTATTTTTCCCAACCAAGCTGTAGTTAACATTCACCACCTTCCCAATAGGCAAAAAAAAACACATTACAAAAAGAAATAGTGCAAATAGATTAAACGTTTTCCTCACGTGTTTATTGCATCACTATGCCTGAAGTGCTGTTACACCATCTAAATCCATAAGGGCCACGTTCTAGACTCTCAATTAATATTGAAATAAATAGAATTTACACTTACACACTTAATGCAACAGTAACAGTTTAATCAGTGACTGCACAACTGTATTCTTCAAAATTTAGGGCAATTAAATATTGTAAGTAAAAATACACTTATATTGATGAGCAATAGGGAGCACACTTAGAAAAAACACGTTTAGACAACTTGTCCATGTCTGCATTTCTAGATGTACATTAACAATTGAGGGAATTTAGACTTCAATAACACAGAAGTCAGGAGCAACATGGTTCAGTCTCACATGAGGTATGAGAATTTGTATCCTGACTTCTGCCTTGCCCACAGCAGCAGGAGCTGGAATGGTACAAAGGCAAAATGCTCAGCCCCTGGAAAGAGACAGTGATTTGCAGCTCAATAGCCAGCTTGGCCAATGCTTGGGGCTGACTGAGTTCAGAGGGAAGAAAGTGCACAAAATATTCTGGGAATCTGCCCATCATGCTCCTATATTACCAACACGCAGATCTTCACTACATCAGATAGCTATCTGTACAAACACATGATGAAGAACGTTTGACTGCAGATGACTAATTGTACAGCAATGGTTTTTGCATCACTTCAATGCCGTGTGGTTTAGACTCACCTGGTCTGACCTTCGTAGTCTATTTTACAGCTACATTATTGATCTAGCACCAAACAAGAATACAAAGGCATACTAGTGAAAATAAATCTATTTCATTTAATGGTAGGAAAAAAGAGCATACTGGAATTTGGAGACAAAGCAAATTATTTATAAACTCTAATTTGAAAAATCTAAGATTACACTTAGTATCATAGCAGCCATCACCAAGGCAGCAGAGTCCATTATTAATTAGGCATCTGAACGTAGGTAGGTATGCACAATGGCAAGGTCAAATCATCAGGGACAAGAGACAAATGAGTTCAATCCTGAAGGCTGACGGAATTGTTCTGATGAAACACCAAAGACAGTGGGCTGTGAAGGAGATCTAAAACTTCACTTTTCAAGAAATATGAGAAAATACTGGAAACAAGTATCCTCCTTGTTAACTTCGAGTCTTTTCCCAGTTCCTCCCAGTGTCAGGATATTAAAGCTTTAATGAATTGAACCTACAGAAGAAGCCACTGCAGCATGTTGAGCAGAGCTGTGAATTCACAAAGAACGTAGGTATATTTGTTTTGTAACAGACATTTCAGGTACACTTTAAAACGAAGTCTAGATCTAGTCAATGAGTTTGTTTGGAACTTGATTATATTTTGAACAAAATAAAACAGGGTGGGATCACATCTCAACACCAAACTAGCAGCTCTGTCAATACTTGCATCATTTTATATGGGTTCAAAATTATGTTCCAATCAAATATCATTTAATTTTTTAATCATCACACTAGGGAAGTGAGGAAGTATTGCTTATTATTTTGGACCTTAGTCTTCCCTTTAGAGGAAGAGAAAAATATCCCTTTTAACCTTCCTCACCATGCCATTGTATTTCTCTTTGTCTCTCTAACACTTACTTTACTTCAAATGCAGCTAAAATATCCACCGTATGTGTATTCCTGCATTAGTGCTTATTGAGTCTTCTTGCCAACTTACTGACAAGCAGAAGTGTTTCTTCCTAAAATGATGGAGATCTTCCAAATCAGTGAAAGTTGAGTATGATTTCAGCGTAGTCCCACTATCCCAAATTTCACTTATTGGCTTCTGATCTGCCCCTCCCTTTAATTTTAATCTTTAATTCTTTAAATCTTTAATTTAATTTTAATCTTTAATTCTTTGCTGCTCTCCAAGAATATCTTTCCAGAAGATTTCACATTTCACGATCTTCTCCTTTCAAAGGAGCAGACATAAGAGACGACTATTACCAACTTAATTCTTATTTCTCATCTTCTAACTGCACCCCTTCCAGTTACACGCTGTACCATATGAAATACTAAAGCAGTTAAAAAGTGTAACAGTATGACTATATACACTTGACCTCTGTAGGACAAAACTGGCAGCTATTGTATTTCCCATCAAATCACTGAACTACATCACAGAAGAATGGCACTGTTCGTTTTAACTAAAACGTTCAGTTAATGAAACAGTCACATGTTGCAAATTTCTTCACTGTTAGCCTTCAGAGAATAATATTCTGCTTCTTGAAGCTGATTTAAAGAAATCAAACTACATCTTCCTACTTCTCTGTTTAAGTTCGTTCCATAGATCGATCTGTACAGAGTGTTAGCGTAAAAATTGAGAAAACCCATTTTATCATTAAGCTACCTATTAATTTACCTACAATTTCATCTCAAATAAGACGGTCAAATAAAAAAAAGGTAGAATTTCAGATTATCAGCAACATAAAAATTATACATCTGATAAGAACAGCAAACAAATTCTCAGGAATAATGTACTATATTTTCACCACTCAAAATTACTGGAATTTCACAAGCTAGAAAAACTGAAGTTCTTTAATAAGCCTGTATTTTTTCATCTGTTTGCCTTCATATTAAAATGATTACTACTAAGGCCACCAAGACGCTTTGATACACATGCCTAAAATTTGACATGGAAGCAATCCCTAAGTCTAAATTTCCAGTAGAAACACGACCAAAACAAGTGGTATTTTATCTCTCCTCTTCATTGCTCTGTCCAGGGAGAAAGGGAACTGGACATAGTCAATCTCGAATCTGTGAGTATACACAGAGCTGACATCTGACAATCGAGTCTTGTGCTACCCAAGCTACCATAAAGAGGTGACCTAGAGCACAACTAGACCATATGTATATGGTTTACTGTTGTGCCTACCTGCTATTACAAACGGCAGTCTTTCTCAACAGTGGTATGACAATGGAAGCTGACAAACAGCAACAAGAAGTACAACTTACAAAAAAGTAAGTTGCATTTGCAAAATAGTCACAGCCGTCCAGCCGACATGAAAGACTGCATTAAGGGTACTAAAAGTCATAAAGGCCATGGGGAAAAAAAAAAAAGTTTCTCATAATAAATTCTATTAATGCTGTACTGCTTTGTCTACAAGTTAAAATCACTTTCTTTTAATTATATTGTTGATATTGGCCAGTTTCTTACAGACTTAAAAATGAAGTCAAACCTAATACAAAATAATCAGACTTTTTTTGAATCCTTGTTTTTGTTTTACAATCATATAATTTTGAAAGCGAGGAGTTACCTGTTCCAGGGTGAGCTGCTTCGAAATTGTATCATTTTCCAGTTTTTTAATCTTCTTCATCAGTTTGTTCACTTGAAATTCCTGTTCCTGTTCTAGATGCTGCTCCAGTTCAGCTTTCTCATGCTGTAGCTAAAAATTTAGGAGATATGGAAGTATTTTAAACAGAAGTTACACCCCATTTTTACATTTATTTACATGTTGATTCTTACAGAACATTAAATTCTATACTGATAATTCTTCTCAAAAGACTTCAAAATGTACAGCGCACCCAACAGTCTTTCCTCAACAAGCTAAAATTCATTAGTTCATTAATTCAGCTCCTTTTGCTGCTATTTGGAGACAAAATAATCTGAAATGTAGCCTGGCAAAAGATTCAGATAAGAAACGCGAGTGTGGAGAGAACAGAAGACAGACAGGAACAGCTTGGCAACATACATATGGAAGAAGTCTACAGTTCAACTGTATTTTCAGGGCTTATCAGTACTGAGACTTCATTTTTCACATATTAATGTAAACACCAGAATGGTGTGTAAAATAAGCGAGTTTTCTCCATTCACTTAAAAACAAAATCACACTTTTCTCCAAAAATTCCTTAAGTTCACAGAAATTCCCATGCACTTGAGGAAGCCAGTTGGACTACAGAGCAATAGTAACTGAGGCTACTTTGGCCATCCTAGGTTGAATGGTTGGGAAATTTTGTTAAACTTTTTAGTCAAAAATAAAGCTGTTTCTTTTCTTGTGTGAGAAAATGCAGGGCTGCTAAGTAAGATTTTTCATTAGAACAAGAAGTTACATTCACACTTATAAATCAAGATACCGTTTGTGTTGTTTGATAATCAACAAAGCAATTTTCTTGCTTCAGTAATGGAGTTCAACTTGGTTGGAAAAAACAGTCTTCATATGAACAGGATATCATTTAGTTTTTCAATTTTCTAAATCTCTCCTCTACCCCATCCAGCAGCCTCAAGTTTAAGACTGAAGACAGCCAAGGCGCACAAGGAGCAAGCAGCATGCAGATGACCTAGCTCAAGGTGCTCGCACTTTCATCAATCTTCATTTTGCTCTAGACACTTTATTTCTTTCACCTAGCTAAAAATTGAAATCAAAGCCAGTTGCTGTAATCAGCTTATATTTAGTTAGCAAAATAAACTGTGTGAAAAGGCACGTTGCCAAAATCTCTTACTCAGCCTAAAGCCAGATGCTGCTAACAAAGTGTCTGGTTAGGGGCTGCTAGCATTTGCAGACAGTTTAGTGAGTCAGGCTGCTGGTATGGTCATATGAAGGTACCTCAAGCCAACTTACCAGCAAATACTATTTCTTGCTCTCATGTCCTATACACAAATGCAATTATCATATTTAAAACAAATTGAGCTGTGAGAACAAAATCTTGTTTGGCAAATCATTTCTTCTAAAGCTCGTGTGGAATTTGCATCACACGGGAACTGATGAGGCTTGTTAGATCTATAGCTGCTGTGTAGCATCTATTAAATCCTTTCTTGGGAGTGTGAACCATAGCCAAAGGACAATTCTAGCTGATCAAAAGGCTAATAAGTAAAGGCAGGAAAGATTGACTACAGGAACATTTTCTATTCTGATTTGAACATAAATACACCAGGAAGTAAAATGACTTATTCAAAGTGGAAAGAAAAGAGTACTAGCACTCCCCCAAAACACATGTTAATGGTATCTGTCACTCACAATTCTGTAAAATCTTCCCTTTTACTGGCTTTGATCAGAAAAAAAAAAAATTTAATGCTGAAAACCTATCACTGAGAAACAGAATTGCTAACACTGAGACAAGGTGTTTATTTTCCTTAGTAAAGAAGTAAAGAGAGCATTTTCAAACTTCTAAATTATATGCAATTATAGTAAGAACTGTTTACATACACACATATAGCTGCCAGCTGAAGAGAAGGAAAAAAATGTTAGAACACACCACCTTCAGGACAATGCCTTACAGACCTTGAAATGCGTGCGAAAACTGTAAGAGAGATACTGTAAGCATTTACACAAGATCAGATATGGCCTTGGGGCAAGAGAGCAAATACTTTAGAGAAGTGGGCTTTCAAATATAAAGCTTAACAGTAAGAGTGCACACTTTACTTCAGGCAAGTTCTACACAACTACAGTAATTTCCTCTTCTCTCTACAGAGAAGATTCCTGATACAATGTAGGACCACATTTTCCTTACTTCCTTACACTACGACCCTTCCCTGGGACAGCTGGAAGTGTTATCCTGAAATAATGGAGCAAATGGATGAAGTTCCCTTTTAAAAAAAAAAACAACTCTCACTTATCCCTCAGACTGTGACCTTGTACACTGTCCTAACAGTCTATTTTTAGTATTCCAGCCCTTAAAAGTTGTCCAATTCCTCCTCTGATGCATCCGGAAGGTCCTCTTTATTAACAAATTCCTATCAGTGTGACTCCTCTTTACATGCAGATGTTCATCAAATACATGATAGATGAGCTGACTCTGTTTATTTCACACAATTATTATTTATTTGCATCCTCAAGCTGACACATGGTGTTTTGGAGAGCAGGAAGGGTAATAGCTTATGTCAACATGCTTACAATTTTTGAAAGAATTGTCAAGAATCAGATTTGCATGAGAAACCTCTCACTATAGCTTCCCAATTACTTAATTCTCCTGACTATTCATTACACTATTATCTCCATAAGTCTTAACATTTTACTTCCAAGGCCAGGTACTTACTAGGAGCAATTTGCACTTCCAAAAAAATAATGATATGGAAAAATCTGTGATTTTGAAATAGACTGCTAGACAACTTAAAGAATAATTGACTTTACAAATTAAAGCAATATTAAAAATTGATTACTCTTTAGAGTAGCCTCGTTTCACAACAGATGTGATTTTCAAGATTTACTTCTTTAAACCTCAAAACAGTAACTCAAAATTCCATGTACACAGCTGCAAGAATATATTGTGCATCAAAACAGTTCTAATGATACTCTGTAAAATGCTACCACTATTCTCTAATGACTAGGAATCGAGGAGCCTAAAAAATACTTGTGCCCAACTTTTCAGATGCTTAGCCAGGCAGACAAAAATATAGAGTATGTGAGAAAGTATAGTGAATTTATATAAGGCTTATAAAATGTGTATCAGGAATGTATATGATGAAAATCTTTTGTTTACTCCAAAACATCTATGATATGGATGCTCTCCTTTATATCTGTCACCTTCAGTCTAGAAAAATCAAAAATTATCCTAATCAAAGGAACTTTAACCAGCAAAAACATACAGTTATTTATTGGGCTTGTAGAATCAGCAGAAGTTAATGCCATAGTTACAAACGACTATTATCAAGCAATAGTGTACCACCAGAAAGCCTGGCCACAGGAAGACAGCAGTGTTCCAGTGGAAATGCTTTTTTTTTTTACATGCTACTATGTATGTTCAGAATCAGTCTGGCATACACTGAAGGTTTCAAATTTAGTTTCTTACAACTACATCAAAAACCTGATGTAATGTAATGTTTTATAATAGCAAGGCACATCATGCTGAACTGGGGAATTCTCGCTGGGCTATTAGCGAGGGGTGCTGCAGCTCGTGCTGGCAGACAGCTTTCACATGTCAAGCGTATCAGCGTTCTGGGAGCTCACTCCCGATGCTGCTCTGAATGCCAATACATAAGCCCCTACAGCTGTGAAAAACAAAGGACTTTCAAAAACTGTTACCTACGGATGTTGGCCAAAATTACAGTTCTAGTGCTATCAATTTTGAACGCTGGTACATTTTAAAATTGTCACCTTTTAAAATCTGGTTGACATAAACACATTTATCAAAAGCGGAATGAGACTTACTGGAAAGTCCCATGAAACAAATTCTGAGATACTGTTCAATAAAAGCACGCAGTGGTCAGAATTTTACCTGTAGTTATGGCTATGTTGTTACTTCCCTTCAGCAGGAACTTGTGGCTTGCCTACTGAAAGCTGGATAATATCTACTGGATGATGATGAATCCAAAACTGAGGATTTTCTCCAAATGCCAAATAAAAGGCTAGAATACCCTCATCAGGTTTATGACTTCATTTTGCTTCTCTGAATCTTTCTCTCAATAGTGAGAACGAAGCTATGCCTGAACTTCCAATGGGTAAACAGCATAATGCCC
Organism: Anser brachyrhynchus; assembly: GCF_964034855.1. Taxonomy (NCBI): domain Eukaryota; kingdom Metazoa; phylum Chordata; class Aves; order Anseriformes; family Anatidae; genus Anser; species Anser brachyrhynchus. The sequence continues at coordinate 16,621,213 of NC_137700.1, forward strand.
TAGAATTATGTCATACGCTACAATGCAGCACACTTTTGGCCATTTTGAGGATCACTGATTGTTTACACTTTTCCCTAATTTGGGATGACAGCCAAAGGATACTTTCTGAAAGCCCACAGCAGAAAATAATAAAAATTCATTGTAGTATTAAGTTGACAATAAGTTTGTATTTCTCTCTGTAATGTTCAAACCTACTTTGTATAATACTAACATTTTAAGAACTGTTAAAGATACAGCTTTAAAGCAATCTCTCACCTTCCAGAATGTATATGACAGTTGAAGTCTAGGAAAAGGCTAAGGTAATCTTACCAGCAAAGTGTATTTTAAGCAATTACTAAAAATTAGTCAATTTAGTTACTGAAGAACCTGTGCAGTACACATTTGTGCAAGTCTAAAATCCTTCAGTCAAATCAAGTGTAATTCATGCTTTTACTTTTGAAGTGTTACTTTGCTGCACACAACGTAGTGGTATGGCCACCAGCAACCTGCTTCTGTCACTGATTTCTACACAGCCCTTTCAAACAACATTGCCTGGCATATCATTTCTTCCTTTCCTGGAAGAGACTTTAGTATGAAGATTTTTCTATAACATTGACATCTTCAAATAGAAAAGAACACTCAATATCTCCCCACGCATACCTATTTTTTTTTCTTTTTACTACCATCTGCTGCTTTATTTTTTGTGAAAATGTATGCTTTAGAAAGCAAATGCAAATCTTATTCAGAAACATTTTCATCAGTCCTCAAAGACAGGGAAAAAGTAAATACAAGATTGGGAAAAGTTATCGTGATGCTTAACGTACTACATGACATTAGGCATTACATTGACAAAGTCACAGAAGTCCCAGCTTTCATTAAGGACAGTGTCAGATGGGATTAGCTCTAATTGTTTTTTAGAAACAATGCATTTCCTAACCGCAGGGCTAAGCATGTCTCAAGTCTTTAGCCACAGAATAGAAGAAATTCTTACAACACACAAATCAGGTTCTTTAAACTCAACTAGTTTTTCATGGAGAGGTTGTAAATAATCACAGGGGAAGAGCCACAGTGGGTCACATTAACAATTCACCTAACTTACTGCCCTGTCTCCTTCAGAGGACAATAGCAGATACTTAAGCATGTCTCTCAGAGCAGAGCAAGCATGTACAATACTTTCCACAAATATTCACCCAGTCTCCAAAAATTAGCAGCACGGGTAATCAAAAGAAGTTTCTCTGCCATATATCATTACAGCACCTTAAACTTTTTACTTTTACCACCCAACTCATATTAACATTTTAATTAAAGAGAATGAACTGTTTTGTTAAAAGTATGGATAAACTTACAGATAGTCTCCTGGCAACCTTCAAGCATCACTGCACATTTTTATATGCGAAGGTTAATATTTCAGGACTCCTTTTAAATATCATATACTCCAGGAAAAAAAAAGTGTCAGTTTCACTAACTTTTAAAATTAAATAGCAACTATTCTGTTGAACAGTTAACATTTACTTTAAGTTACATCTATTTCTTTGCATCTCTGTAAAAACTTTCCGGTTCTCAACAGTATGAATTTGGAGATGCAAACTCTACATCAATGTATTAAATAATAAAAAAAAAACCACTCACTACAGTTACTGTACTTAGCATTTATCAAGTGTCAGCTCTAAACAGCTACAACGTGACCACGTCCCTCTGGCTGCAGTCATGCTAACAAAATCAAAAGTTCAACCACCATTCGGCCCTGAGGCTCCTGGGAGAAACATCAGCAAAGGAACCACTTACCTGCATCAGTTTTCTTGAGAGCTCATTAGTGAGAAATTCCTCTTCCTTTTCATAGTTTACTGCAAGTGTTTCTTTTTCTTTCTGCAGAGCTTGAATCTTCTTAAACAGAGTATTACTGATGAATTCCTCTTCCTGCTCTGCCCTTGCTTGCTGTGAAATAAAGACAGTTTTAAGAAAGGAAGCAAGTTTCCATGTTAAAAATGATAACTACTCTGTTCCCCTTTATATTCCCCTTCTTCTTCCCCACTTTTTCTTAAATCTTGCCCTTCCATCTTGGAGAACAGTAGGATGAATCTAATTGCTGTTATCTTTTCCAGCAGAACAGCATCTTCCTTCCTTTTTATTGCCCATCATTCCACTTTGGAAACTACACTGACGGTTTAAAGTGGCTTCTCCCAACCAAATGCATAAACTCCCCAACCTTTTAGACTTTATAAAAAGATTACTGATTCAGAGATATCAACTTCTACCTTTGTTATTCCTAAAAAGAAACAAAAAAAAAACCCAAATTCTTCTCTAAATGTTCTCCAATAAGAGCTGAAGCATGGATCTGAGACTGTGCTGCATTCAGCACAGTGCCTTCTTGTCAGATCCCTTTGATTACAGCACTGTTCTCTAGGAGTCAAATAATGTGTTTATCCTTTCACGCAGATTTGCCTTGCTTCTCAGCCACAGGCAGCACAGCTCACATCATGAGGATTTCTGCTCAACCACCAGCCCAATAGGAAAACATTCTTCTACTGCTCTACAGCTCCCTCAGGAGGGGAGTGTAGGGGCAGGCGCTGAGCTCTGCTCTCTGGGGACAGCGACAGGACCCGAGGGAACGGCGTGGGGCTGGGACAGGGGAGGGTCAGGCTGGGTGTCGGGGAAATGTTCTGCACCCGGAGGGTGGTCAGGCACTGGGACAGGCTCCCCAGAGCAGTGGTCACGGCACTGAACTGCTGGGGTTCAAGAAGTGTTTGGACAACGCTCTCAGAGATAGGGTCTGGTTTTGGGGTGGTCCTGTGTGGAGCCAGGAGCTGCACCCAATGTTCCCTGTGGGTCCTTTCCAACTCAGGATATTCAATGATTTGATGATTATTTCTCAGACCTGTTCCCTCACTACATACAAAATCAACTTAAAAAAAAAAACACGCATGCAGTAGTTTTACCCTGAGGATTTCCAAATTTCATATGAGGAGAGCTCTGTTGGAAATCTTCCCCATGAAGAAATCACTAGAGAAGACAATTTCCTTTTCAGCTCTCCTAGAGTACCTAGGCACTGCTACAAAGAAAGGCAGCTCACTAGCACTGCAATTCAGATGTTTCTTTTTCTTTTCTTTCCTTTTTTTTTTTATTGTAGACTTTAGAAACTTCATAAATGGAATAAAGAAGTTCTCTTGAAAGTCTGCTCTGATAGAGCACAAAGGGTATTTCATATGTGCAAATGAAAGGTTGCAGCTACAGAGGGGTGAAGCCAACTCCTGATTCCACAATCAAAGGACAACCAGCCTGAAACAACACGATGACAAAAACAGAGAATTCCCAAGCCCCAACTTTTATTAAATGAGACCACGTAATGTTAAGGAATATTTTCACTCCCTACAATTAAATCCACATCACCTGAACTGCAGATGTGTGATTTGCCCTGATTCTAATGAAGTTGAATGTATCTGAAATAGAACACAGGTTATAGCTAGCAATACATAAAGATTCACTAGGTTTTACTGCGGTAAAATTTGAGAGAGAAAAATTTAAGAAGTAACAAAAAGCATAACTGGAGTTTTACTGAAAGTTTAACTTCCATAATCTTCTGCCCAAAACGTGCCAGAATAACCATCTCTTTATACATACTGCACAATGGAAGGCACTTAAAGGATTTCATTGTGCCAGTGATCTTTTAGCCGTAATGATGTATTCCCTAGTATTCCAAGAGGCAATTACTTAAGCAGAGACACGTTCCATGCCAACAAGAAAAGTTCCTTAAAGAACGTAACTGTCTTTAAAGCTGGCGGAACAATAGGGACAATGTAAATATCCTCATCGTATCTCCAGTATCATAAAACCTAGAGCAATAATTTGGAAACTTATCAGTTGAGTCCTCCCTCCGTCTTTCTCTTCACATCCTCATCACTGCTTTCTTGAGTCTTCTCCCATCTCTACTGCTTTTGTGTCTTGGCCCTTCTCATTATCTGCTACCAGTTCCCCTCTCCCTTGGCACAAACCCAAGTTGAGGGAGGGGAGAAAAAAAAAAGAAAAAGAAAAAAAAGATCTGGCTTAGTTTATTAGCTTAGGTCCTGCACAGCACCTCCTTGCTAATGCTCTAATGTTACTGCATCTCACTGGCAGAGAACCACTACTCCAGCACGTTTGGCATCGGTAGCATCACTTGTCACATCAGGACAATATATGGATGCCCAGAAGGTTTGAAGAAATACTGAAGTGTCAGCTTTTAAATTTTTATGTCTCAGAACTCTACAACACAAGGAATCTAATATTTCAATAACACTATCACTTTCTAAATGTGGCTTTACTTTGAGCTACTAACATCTTATGTCTTCAGAGAAATGTCAGAACAGAGTAAACAAGTCAAATTGCAAGGGTTCATTGTCCTCAAATCGTTAAAATTCATTTGTTCTGTTCCAAAACCATCTCCTCCATTGTCTTCACTACACAGGATTTCTACTGGTGTCTGCTTTTCAATGGTTCAAAGACAATAAAACCGAGAAAGACAGACCAGGCATACCTAAAATTAAATTAGAAATCACTGGGTTCTAAAATAAAGAGGCAAGGTACTTCTACTTAGGTTTCTGTTCATTTCTAACTTGTACCAGTTTGCTCTGCACCCATCTAAAGCTCTGACATGAGAGCACTGCAGCACTGACCTGAAGAGCAGCACCCCGTAGCCAGATGCTGGTGGCACATTAATGTTGGGTGCTTAGGTCAGCATGCCCGGGAGCTGCCAGCATCCCTACCCAGCCCTGGGTAAACAGCTCTGCCCCTCCTCGGCGCCTGCACTGGAGCTGAGGCGAGCAGGCGATGGGCCAGAGCAGGCAGGAGGAGACACCCAAGCAGTCATCCTTTCCTCTCCTCCTCCCATTTTTCTTTCCGGGATCAGCTTCCTAAACTGGCTTACCACACAGGCAGAGCTCTGGCACGGGGCCATAAGGACCGAAGGGCCACACGTTCGGCCTGGGGAGGCTGCTCGGGAACAACCCCGCTGCCCACACTGCGTAGGACACCGGCTTGATTCAGGTGGCTCAAAAGAAAAGCTGAATAGGATTACATCTGCCTCCAGCACACCAGAAACATATTCCTCAGCTAAACAAACAGGAAGCCTATAAATCCAAACAGGATCTGTAAATTCCAGATATCCATACATCAAATGTAATACAATGAACGTCCACTGAAATTACCCGATGGTCAGCAATTTCAACACAAACTATTAAGTCCAAAAAAAAAAATAATGCTACAGTTATGAGACTGGGTATAAAAAACACATGAAGTGTTACCACATTTCTTCTAAATCTGCATACTTCCATTCTGATTCTTTCCCTTTATCGTGTTAATCATTACACTGGAGATAGTTTGACTATCTTAAATGATAAAATTATTCATGTTTATCTTAATAATGCCTGAAATCTTGAAACTATTACTCATTTAGCCCACAGTCAAGCTGATGTTTCAAGGCAGTAAAAAGTGTTTTTCATCCTATTTCCTGCACAGACTGTCACTGCGATATTTTTCTGGACATATATATACACTGTGTTTCCATACAAACAATCTGCCTCATTATTAAGTATCTGCATTTGAAAAGAGGCTCTGATAGGATCTGCAGAAAATGAGAAAGGGTGAGGAAATCAGAGACAGTGGGTCTGTCAAGGTACAGAGTTCGTGGTTCCTGTTACTCATATTACATTCAACATCCACAAACAACAATTCACTTCATTCTGTATACCAGATTACAAAACAAATTGCTGAGACCCTGAGTGATATAAAATGATAACACCGTCTCAGTCAGTCTCTGGAAACCTGAAACGAGCAATGTGCTTCCAGCACAGATTTCCTGCAGAAACACAGCCACAGCCACCTGTCCCCGTGTCTCAAACTCACAGGACTGCACAGGCACACCCACTGAGGAAAAACCTGTAACTACTGTGGTCGAAAACATAAAGGTCAAAGACTATCATGTTATTTTGCAAGAAATAAAGGATGAAGAGGGGATTTTAAAACGCTCTTATGCACATGAAATGCATAGAAATTCTTGTATTTTTTTAAGATTTTTTTTTCCATTTCTATTGCAATAGAATGGGACATCCTGATTACTAGTAGAGCTGATGTGTGTTGTAAAAAAAAAAACAAACACGTCCTTGTGAGTTTACAACCCAACGGGCTGCTTTTTAAAAGAAAAAAGAGACATATTTCTCTTAAATTGTATATCGTAACTGAATATAGCATTGAGAAGTGAATCTCATCACAAGTTATTTTTCCACATGCTGCATGCACTAGTCTAAACTGAAAAGTTTAGGTTTAACTTATTGTTATGCTGTCGGCTTTTCCTGTAAATACATCTCTAGCAAAGTGCACGCTGCTAGATTTTCCTCTGCCCACTTGCTTCTAGTTCCTGCAGCAGTTTCTGCTTCTGGTGGGCTGCTCTCTCTCTGATCACTGTACCATATTCCAACCACAGTACCTTAATGGTGAGATTTTATGAAACAGCAAAACCCAGGCTTTCTAATGAGGCATCAGCTTTAACAAAGTCAAATAAAAATTTCAGTTATCTATGCTCCCTTCTTCTCCCAGGTTAGCTCTTCTAAAAGTTTCACAAATCTCCCCAGTACTGCAAAGAGGTAAGGAAGCAGGTTCAACAATCCAAGAGCCACTCAGTGAACGTCAATACTACGTTATCAAGGAACTGACATATGCATACTACCCTATGGATAATATAAGCCTGCAGATGGAGCTGAAGAGCAATTTAATCTGCTGGCTGTACAAAAGAAACTCAATCTTTGCTACTGAATATAGCCTGAAAAGTTGGGACAGCTTCAGAAGGGATGATCTCAGCTGCTGCGCATGTTACGCTGAACTAGAGCTGTCTCTTCAGAAAGCAGCCTGGCCCAAAGTCCTACGAGAAAACAGGAAGAGGTAAAAAGGGCGTGAAGAGCAGTAAGTCACAACAGCAGGATTTTAGAAATATAAAATTCTTGCACAAAACAAGAGCTACATTTCCCAAATCTGCTGTAGTACACACCCCTCCTCTAGCATTGCTAACTAAAGATACTGTTCTGGCCACAATTTCTGGCACCAGTTTAAAATATGGAAAACTCTTGGTCTACAAATGAAATAAATATTCCAGTGAACTGATACTGTTCCCTTACAGGGGAACTTTTACGCTGCAGCTCTCCCGGGCAAGAGCTGTTTTTTCCTACAAATCCTCCGGCAGCACCTGAAACAACCACGCTGCACACCCTGCCCATTTCAGACAAGGAGAAATACAAACCACTGCAACCAACGTCCTAGGGAAAGGTAATTCTCAGGAACACGAAACAAAAATCAGCTCAGAAACCAAGGCTTACACCACTACACACTACTGTGACCGCCCAGCAGCAAGCTGTGGGGCTGAAGGACAATGAAGGTCTGCTGAAGTCCACATGTGCTGTGGGGGCAGCTTTGCACCCACAGCCAGGCACTTTCTTCAGTCTGGTGGCCTGTCTGCAGAGCAAAGAGTGAACGCTCCTGCGGTTACAGTGGTGAGCTGGCATTCAAGCTCTGGGTTCGATTCGTAGTGTGATTTCCTGTTCAATCTAGGGCAACCCCCAGGGTCACTTCCTCACTTCTGACATACAAGTATGTTCTTTCTTTTTACTTTCTTTCTTCTTCTTTTCTTTTAAGATTTTTTCCTTTTCCCTTCTTTAAGAGGAATTTTCAGGAGTAATGGAGTTACACAAATAGCAGAGCTGCGTATCCTTATCTTTGGGCACACAGTGGAAGCCACATACTTTCGCAAAAAAAAAAAAAAAAAAAAAAAAACAACCACCAAGCAGTAATGCCTTGGTATGTTTCCTTCAAAAACCCCAGGTGTTGGTCTTTTTTTTTTTTTTAAAGCACACCTGGTAGATGAGGCAGAAGGGCTTTTCATTTTAATTTTTTCTTAAACTTACAGGCATGCCACAGATGTTACTTCCAACACACACTGACAGGAGAGGAAATAAATTAATAAACCAGCACCAGACTTCAACCTACTAACTCCAACTACTCTAAAAGTTACCTATCCTGTAACATTAAAGCCACACACAGAACTGCCTCAAAATACAACTCCTATTACATTTCAGCAGGTTTGTTCTGCTGTACGAGAGGAAGATATGTAGCTTTTATTACAGTAATACAGAAATAGCTGTATGATGAGCCATTAAAGTGCTAAAATACAGTTCTTTTAATTTCTGCTTATAGTTGGCAATTCTTTCCCCCCTTCATCCCCTCCCACCCCCTTTCTAAAAGGCCAGCCAGGTTTTGGCTGGAAGCATCAAAACACTTGTGTCACAACCCCCTGCTGCTCAACTCCAGGCACAGCAAGTTTTTCACCCGATACCTACAAAGCAACCCAGCTCATTGCCTTATTCATCTCCACCAGCATAGACCACGTAGAGAAATGAGCTGAGACAAATGACTTGAGACACATTTTTCTTCCACATCAGCTTTAACTGTAATCAGATGTTTTCAGCTACACATCACCCACGCAGCCTCGTGAGAACTTCTCTCAAAAATGAAGTTACATTCAAGATACGCGTGCATGCATCTTACTGTACGGAAAGCTCTGCAAGAAACAGCACTTTAAAGGAGCCTTCAAAATTGACTACCTTCCTAAATACCGACTTGTTCAGCAGTATTCATACACACTAAATCTGTGAGCATCAGGATTACAGTAAATTGTCTGATGGTATGCAATTCCATTCCACTTCAGATCTGTAAACACTTCAAACAGCTTCTCTTTCTGCAGTTTGATGTTGACCTGCAAGAGCCTTGCACAACTGAAATATACAAGTGGTGCAAGTGCAATAAGCAAGTTATGGAAAGAGTCATTTCCTAAGCAAGAATACTTACAAATTTAATGTATTTGGTTCATTGTATACAACTTACAACAAGTTACATGTGATTATGAATTAATACAGTGTAATTCCTGAATTTATTTAAATAGTTTAAAAATAACGTAAATGCCTTTCTTCAAAACATAAAAATGGAGTCTGCTCTCTTCAAGGGAGTTTATTGTATCAAAATGCTGGCATTAAATAGTTAATAAAAGCACAGCCCTTGAAAAAGCCATTGTAACTAAGAAAATGTCAATATAGGGCCCAGAAGACGCATCAACCTTCAAATCACTTCTACTTAGTAGCTTAACCATGATTAGGCACCCTTGTGCAGGTCTTAGTGTAATTAAAGCCTAGGTGTTAATACAGCTCCCCAGAAGGAAGGTAGCTGGACTGCAGAGGCAAATTGTGTTTAAACATTTCCTACAGTGAGTGCCCAACCCTACACCACCGTAGCAGCCATACCGCCAACCAGACACACAGCTCTAGTGCCTATTTTCCTGTCACTTGCCCATCCCCAGGCAGAAGCTGGGAGCTCCCAGCCACTGTTGCCTCCCGCACACAAGCCCTGTAACGTGAGCTAGCAGCAGCTACAGGCCGAGACAGGAATGCCCCAGCAGGAAAAGACAATCCAGCCCATAGGCCTTTGCGAGTGGCTCCATCTCACCGAGCCGTTTCCCCGCCTCACCGCTGCCCACGCACACAAGGTGTGACCACACCGCACTTCCCGCACGCTTCACAGCGGCGCACTTCCCATGTGCATGCGTGTCAAGGCACTCCAAAATACAGGCGAGATGAGATGCTCCTCGCTGCCGCGTGCGCACACAAAGTCAAGAGGGCCACTGAACCGGAGCCTGGCATCTCTCTATTAAACCTTTACCAAAGAGTAGTTGAAAGGTTTTTGTGTTACTCTTTGGCGTCCACTGCTGCTGCTGCTTACTGGTCAACTCGTCGGTAATCTTGCGCTGTAAATAGCTCGCTAGTTAATCAATAAGTGCAAAACAAATAGAATACAGAAGCACGTGGAACAGGTTTTTCTTTTGTTCAGCCTCAGTCTAAAAGCTGCTGAAAAATGAAATAAAGATGCAGGCATATATGGGTACACAGATATACACATAGCTGCATTTGTAGCTTCATGTTAAGTTTGCCTGACTTTTTGACAACACAGCCCTCTGGATGTGAAAGAGGGGAAAAAAGATCAAACTGCATATAGCAACTCTTGTAGCATATACTGGTGAGGTTTTTGTTTAAGTTCTCTGTGGTGTTTTTTTTTTTTTTATATAAAAACTTATATTCCATGGCTACAGGATCACTAGAACCATCACCCTTCTTTAGAAATGTTGTGACTTTATGATTGATTTGCATCTAAAACACTCCAGTTCAATGCAATCCAATTGCATTGGGCTACTTAGAAACCAATAATCAATACCAGCTTAAAACCCAGCAACACCACCACTCGGCAGGAGAATCTGCAAGAAATGCAGTCCTGCTGCAAATCAGTCCAGATTACTCTGTAATATCAGATGTCTAAAGCACAAAAAATATAATTAGCACTGTTTCTTAAGCTAATATATTCTAAGTACTATTTTACCTCTTCTTCCCTCACTGATAAATCACATTTTGTCTTTAAATGTAGGCACATAGTAATTACAAAATACGCTGCCTTGGTTTGACCAACTAGCAAACTCAGTATTGCATGCTCACAAAGTTTCGGAGGAGGAAAAAAAGATTCAAAAGAACAAAAAAGAAAAGAAAAATAAGAAAACAGAAGAATAACTACTAGGTGACTAATTTACTGAACAGCCTCTTTTCACATAGGTATCTATGCCTGTGCCAGGGGGCACTGACCTGTGTTTTAAAACAAAAAACTTTTTGCAACCACAGCAAGCTTTTGCTAAAAGCATCTATCCCGTCACAACTGTTTTTCTTTGCAGACAGAGGAGTGCAAATTCAGGCAGAGAGGAGAGAGAGGTTGACCACCCAAGGCATCTTCATGAAAGCCCTACTTCCCTTTACACAGCTCAGGTAAACCACAGCAAGCATGTGCATATAAAACTCTTGCTCTTCTTCACGAGAGGAGACAACAGCCCAAGCATTACCCCGTTACACCCCATGCTTCTAGGCAGAACGTGTTGGATCACTGATGCAGTGCCTCCACAACTTTCTTAAAAACACATTTTTTTTTAAATGTCTCGTTTCAATACAACACAGATAATCGTCAGGGATGGCAATGTTTTCACCCCACTAGCAAGGCATGCCTAGTCACTCAACAGAACTAGCCTGCTAAGAGCGCTCCTTTAAAAAAAACCCTTATTTCCTCCCTCACACTTTGGTTTTCTGGAAAAGCACTTGTCATCTTGTTCCTGATGTTCATCACACCTTGTTCCAAGCCAGTTCAGTTATGAAGCTCCCAAGGCACCATCCGTCCCAATGTTAATGCGTATTAGCTCTAATTCCATCAGAGCAAACAAGTGTTTCCACTTATGATTCTCTACAAGTCAGTAAATGGAGATTTTTTTCCCTACAGTTCAGACCTCTTATCATACATACCACAATATTCTGAAGTGCAATCACTTTTCTGGCTTTCAAGACAAGAAACATGTCTGTTACATTTGCAGAAGACAATGAGGAAAACGAAAGATCCACATCCTTCTGTTCTGTCTCTCTACGAGCAGAAGTTTGCAGGATATGGGGAAATACAATAATCCCTGACTATTCACTCCAAAAAGAACTGGAAAAGTAGGTCTAAGACTGAGAAGTAACCACACACACACAAAAAAAAAACAGGAAATGTCTACCAACCTTTCCACCTGTGGAGCAAGAACTTTCAGGTAAATATCTCGATTTTCAAAGAAAAGGGAGGTTATTACAGACCTTCATCTCAGGTTGAATTTACTCTTCAGGAGACAACTCTCTGGACGTGTCCACTCTACTGATTCTGTCACTACTTTAGGCATGAGGGCAGGGTTTTGCCTATGAATCAGTTCCTGGCAACACTAGCTGGAGAAAAATGGTACTCTTCATTTGTCACGGGTGTGCAAAATACATACTGCTTGAAGCTCTTGGAAAAGCACTGACAAAAAAATCCATTTGGCAAAATTCTTAGTAACTGCTTTTGCTGTTTATTTGGAAGTGCAGGGAAACAAAGTGGCAACTGCACCACTATAGGAAAAAAAAAAAAAGAAACACTTTTCCAACATAATCTGCTGAAAGTAGAAATTAAACTGTAAGGAACAGAAACTTGGTACTACAGTGCATTAAACATCAGACTTTATCACTTCTGACTTGATAAGAATCATTTATACTTTTATTCAGGACTGAACGGTATCATTGTAGGATTGCTTTTTTTTTAATCTATGTGGTAGGAGTTTTAAATATCATGATTAGCATCCACAACAATAAAGGAATTAAAAACCCCCTAAGCTCTACAGACATAAGCAGAAACATCACATTCCGAGGCAGTTTAAAGAATTAAAACATCTGACCAAAGTTTACAGATAGCTGAAACTGCCAGGACACTCATCTACAGCACAGCTGAGGAGATGCATATCTACCTCCTAAAGCTTACCCCAAACCAAAAAGCAGACCAAGTGCAATATTAACACACGGAAGATGAAAATTTTAAGCAGCTATATTCAGAGTTGAAGGGAAAGAAAAGGCCTTAGGCTAAGAGTTTCTCCCTCAATTAGAGTATCAACTGGAGGAATGCCCTCTTTCCAGGAACCAAGTCGCAGCAATGGAAGACAGGAAGGGACACGCAGCTCCCAGGGACTGAAATAACTGTCACTACAGGCATCAGGTAGCATGCAATGTCTGCGTTTTAAACAGACAAGTTGAAAAAATACAGATGTAAATATCACAATTAAAAAATGATTTGATATTTCTGCAAATAATTTGCTTCAATTTTAATCAAGGAATCCTTACAACTCACAGATGTGAAATCTGCACATCTGCAACTTCTGCTACAGTTTCCAACTTAGACATTTCATATTTTACTTTGGAATAGTTTACCTCAACTGTCTTGCCTTCACTTTTACTTCTTTCTTCCATCCCATGTATTCAGCAGGACCATAATGGTCCATCTTACAAAACTAAGACATCTCTCTACTCAGACAGCAGCACTCGACTGACAAAGTAGAACCTGAGATCTTCCTTTCTGGATGTCCCCAGGCTGCTGTGTTAGAAGCAAAACATCACAGCAATGTTTTCTGTTACTGATCCATAGGAATTTGTTTTGTATTTCATTTTCTGCCTCTTCTAGAGCATGTCTTCACCTCTTACATTCATTCTGCTTGGATCCCAAAACTTGTGCAAAATTCAGTTTGTACATTTTGTCCCTATCATTCTCCTCCTCCAGGTTTTTTTTTTTTTTAAGGAGGACGACAAAAAAGGATTCACCCCTTGCTCTGCTGCTAAATTCAGCAACTTCCTCCTACCCCCAAGCATAAAAAAGAGCAGCAAAGCAACTGTTTCTCTCTGCTGCTTTTAACAGGCTATGCTGAAATACATCAGATGCCTACCGCTGACAACGTTTGCTCCTTTGGAGGAGCACTGCCTCGTTCTTCACTGCACACTGCAAGAACAGCTCATGAGAAACCAGCACTACGTCCGCCCGCAGCACCCCCTGCGCAGAGCTCCCTGACCAGCCCTGTCTGCAGCAGTGCAGAGTCACCCTTCCAAGCATTTTATGGTCTTCCTGTTTCCACCAAAGAGTACCTTATGGGATGCAGTGCGGTAACAAAATCTGTCGCTGAAATCATGAGCAGTTCTGTAAGATTGCTTAACACACCTGTGCTGCACACAGTTCTATCTCCTCACGTACTACAAGGAGTTTTAGCATTACAAGCCCATAGAGGAAAATACATCCCATACATACCAACACTTAGGACTAAGAGCCTAGAAAATAACTTCAATATTAACTGAAGTCAGTATCAACAGTAGAAGGAGACTACCAACTAGTTGTTTACCAACAAGGAAAATGAATTAACACATGCAAGAAAACCAAAGATCACGTAACTGCTCTAAAAGTCAGCTTTTCTTCATCCTTCAAAATCAGCAATAAAAATCAAAAGCTCCATCACACTCAAAGCCTCAACTAAAATGAAGTACTGAACATTCGGGATTTGGAAATTATTCTGCAGTCTTGCCTATACCAGCTTTTCAAAGTGGGATTAGCAACAGGGCTAGAACCTCTAAAGAAGCCTGATGTTTTACTCTAGCATCCAAAGCAACAGATGTGTTGTGCACAGGAATTACTTTTTCTTCGGTCAAAGTAAACCCGTTAGGGGAGCAATGCAGAAGAAACTAAAACAACCCTCTCCATCAAAATGTTAAGTCACTGGAGATATACTAAGGAAGAAGGGCCATTAGTGTCAGTAAATGTTCAAACCTGACACTAAATGGCATTCTTAAAATAAAAACTCGCTACAAACCAGCCTGACGCACAATTCAAGACCACTTTGATGAGAAAGTTCATCTAAGAGAAAAGCAAAACGACTTCACATACAGAACAGCAAGCCTAGAGAAACACCAAGAACTTTGCGTTATTAAGAATTCCCAAATGTACTCTGAAATACCGGTTCTCATTTCACTTCCAGCCCCAAATTAATTCAGAACAATATGCCAATATTGACTGAAGACATGCCACCATTATTAAACACAGCAATACCAATAAAGTCACAGACAAAGGAGTAGAAGTGTTGTGCAACCTTTCAAGGCAAGCAAGACACAGATGGTTATCAGAGTTGGGTATCAACCCAATGGCAGTACTGAAAACAAATTCATTTACTATATAAAGGACAAAAACATTAAGAGAGTAATTCAGCGTGGTTTTTATAGGGAACAAGTTCTGGCAAATAAGCACAGATTCATCTTTCAGCCAAGGACTTTTTGTAATAAAGATAACCACAAAGGTGTAGGGCATGTCCATGGCACCCATAAGACTTTCTGATTTAGTAATACATGCCATACCATATTTAAAATAGCAGTAAAATAATCGAAGTATACAGCTGGAATTCCAAAGCAGCTTACAGATCTGAAAAATACTTGTCAGTAGGAAATTTCCAATGCAATTTCACACCAACATGTACTAAGAACAATGTTGATCAAAACATTTAGTGTGCATTGTTATTCAGTAAAGTCCCCAGCAGAGACAGCTCACCTTCACTGCTGCAAATAGCATTGGTAAAATTGATATGGGGGAAAAAAACTCATTGGGGTTGCTTGTACTGAGAAGAGATCCTCACGAAAGTCAAGAACAAGGGAAAATACCCTTCCCCAGACTATGGTTCCACAGTTACTAGCACCAAACCAAGAACTAGCGGGCAACCCAGCACTACAAGCCAGGTCTGGAAAAGGCACGCGTGTGCTGCTGCAGCTCTGCCAAATTAGCCAGAGCGCACAACGCTAAGCTCACAGAGAAAGACCAATGATACCAGATAAAAAAAATAAAGCTTATCCATTCCAAATTAAGCTCTCAGAAACATCTGGATAAACTTGAAGCAAGAAAATGTGTTTAGACAAGACAGTGCATCATTTAGCCACAGCGTTTTTGATCCAGCACATTAGAGTTCCAGCATCTCAGAGCTTGAGAGCTTCTTTCAGTTGTCAAAGTAAAGTAGAAGACATCTGTTGAAGCCTGTATCTTTGTAAAACTCATTAACCAAGCCACAAGGCACTGCAAGAACATAATGGCTCAACGAGGAAGGCTTTGACTAGGAGCACTCAAACAGGACACTCAGATTCTTCATCTCAGAGACTTATTTACAACCAAATACTCTTCCCAAAGACACTTTTCAATAAGAGTTACAAGATCTGATACGGGAACTACTCAGAAACACATGAAGATGTGGCAGAAATCCCAGCAGGTGAGGCAGCAACCCTCTGAAGCCTCAAGACTCCTGAAAGAGCAAGCGGCTGTGTTCAGTGCTCATGTTCACTATTTGAATCAAGTCCTGCCGAGGACAGAAACTATTTTTTTTTTTTAGTTTGCTTTTTAACCAGTACTGAAGAAGTCCTACAGCACAGACAAACAGTGACGTGCTGTTACCACCACTACAGTTATTTTTCCCCGGGACTTCAATATGCCAGAGGCCATACCCAAGTACCAAAGGGAAGCAGATGATAATACACCTTCCTACTGTTAGTTTGTCAGCAGTGCAGCAAATAGCACTGCTTTTATCATGTTAACCTAAGGGCCAAAAACATTAAGTCCATTATTAAGCTTCTTTCTTCCTTTCCAGACATTCTGTAGAAGATCATTAGAAACTTCTTGAGAATAAGGCAAACATAAAATTAAAATACAAGGCAGTCATTACCTACATCTGCTCTTCCTGAAAAGTTGTGCATGAAGTTACACTGTGTATGAACTTGCTAATCTTTGCAAAAATGCTGTCTTTACTCTAAAAAGCAGGTAAACAAAACATTTCTAAAATAAGGTATTTGAGAAAGATTTTTAGTCTGACTACAAACCAGAATTGAACCAGTTGGATACTGGAGCTCCAAAGACATTTCTTACACCAACAGAAGACACCACAAAACAGCAGACCCATCTCTTTCACACATGCAAGACCTACTTTAAAATCGAGAGTAAATGATAAACTTACAGGCACCTCTTTTAAAACATTAATCTCTTCACTTTCTTGATCCACTTTGTACCTTTGTACCTACTAATTGATTTCTCCCATTGATCCCTCTGCCCTTAACTAAGCGCCTTTCAAAGGTTCGTGTTTTCAGTCAGTTAGCCTGTTCCGCCCTTTCTCCTGCTGTTCATGTTCATAGTCTGCACTGGAACAGGTGCTCTGCTCTGAAACGCTGATGCAAACTCCACGATTGGAAAAAGCTGTTAAAAAGCAATTTGTGCAGAGGATTTTCAGCACTCTATCACACCCATTAACCTCCCCAAACTACCTATCCAGGCTGACATTTTCCATGAAGAGCCGTGGCAGCAGATCGCAAACACACACACATCCCACCACACACTTCCTTGAGAACAAACTGCTAAAATTGTATTTATTTCCAGCGTCTAACTCTGGTTGTTTACTGAGAAAACTGTAACAACTCTACAGTACCACACAGGATTTTGCCAATCTGTAAGTCACTGGAAGCCTGTTTGTTTTCAGGAGATGTCTGTTATGGGAAACAACAAATTTCTTCAGAATTTGTGACTACAAGCAAGGAAATGAGAGCTGAGTAAGCCTTTCTCTTCCATTGTTTCTCCCAGCTGGCAGAAGCCTGTTCACATCGCTTTGCAGAAATGCAAAGGAGAAGGAAAAGCCAGGAGATCCAACTGCCCTCTGCTAACACCCAGAGAACAGCAACAGCCAAGCTCACACCTGAGGTGCAGGTTTAGCTGCAGAGGTTACTTATGCTGTCAGCAGTTTGGATCAGTCTGTTTCATCCCAACTGATGCTCCTTTGGGCATCTACGCACCCCCACAACGTGGGACTTTTAGGAGTCTTTCCTTCCCTGCAAAGCAAACTGGGGAAAAAATGAGAAGCCATTCTTTAAAACCTACATTACAAACTGCTGTATCAGGCACTCCGGAGTGAGAACATTTTCACATTAAGGCTGCTCAAGTACACGATATCAGTTAGATAGAAAATAATGGAATAAGGCTTATTCTACTTTCTTTCTCTAATGCTACAGGAGATGCCTGACTTTAAGAGGCCAATCCACGTGAGTTAAATTGCTGAATCTAACAACCAAGGGTAAGCATGTATGTACCTGTAGGAACGAGAGACCGAAACTGGTTTTGTTATCAAAAGCAGCCTGCTTTTATGAGGCCTGTCAATTCAGAACAATAACCAAGAAAAACAAAATGCTTCACTATCAATTAAAGGCTACATGGCTTTCTGTGAAATAGGTCGACTTTGTAACATCAAACACTGAAAAGTGGAAAAAAACAGCTAGAAGTCCAAGTTCTATCAACTTCAAAAGAAACTTCCTGATGGAGACATGCATGCACCCAGCTCCTAGCTGAAGTTCTTCAGCTTCTGTGACAGGCAACAATTCAATGGGTTGGAAAGCTGTCATTCCCCCACCCAGTTTTTAATGTACTTTTATTTCACTAGAGAAGTTGTGCTGTCCCACACTTAGCCCACTAAACATGACATTTCCTTGCAGACCTTTCTCACCAAGAAATAAAGGAAGTTCACACAGGAACTCCACTTGTCGTACCGCAGCGCTATAACCAAAAGTAACTACTTAATATCACAAATATGTAGCTTTTAAGATTTTCAAATGCACATTTTTTTCCCAACCTAAGCACCCACCATCCTGTCTGTTTCCTGAAAAGAATCTTGCAGAAACATCATGCGATCATATAATTAAAGATTGCTAAACGTGTACGAAGGGAACTGTCTTCAAACAGCTCAAGGGATCTCAGTTATTTCTTTCCAGTACTTGCTCTTGCACTACTAGATACTACTTCTAATTTACGCAGCTCTCACCACACATTGCCTCCCCCGTGTTTAGTTACCAATAACAGCGGATCGATTAAAGTTATCATGTATATTTATTTAATTTCACAGCCTTGCACATGACCAACAGCATAATTTCATTTCCATCTCAGGCTACTGGAAAGAGCAGAGCTTGCACAGCGTTATGGAAGTACACCTCGTCCAAGCTCGTTTTACAGACCCCAGTATTAAACCAGTATTTGTTTTTACACATTTTAGAGGAGAGTTCATACAAAGTTAGTGAGCGTGCAAGCCTGCCAAGCCAACACCTTTTCTCAGACAGTTTTCCAAGCACAACTACTTAACATAGGTCCCCTGCATTGAACACTTATTTTCAACCCTATGATGCAAGGACTAACTACAACACAGAACTATCAGCAACCTGCTAAGTAATTCCCAAACTGTATACATTCATATATAACATGTACACCAATAATACCACGCACAGACACAGGAACAAAAAAGATGTCCTATTAAGGTTGGACTAGATGATCTTAGAGGTCTTTTCCGGACTGGATGATTCTGATTCTGTGTTAACATATTCAGCAGTACAGGTGCAAGAGGAAGGAGGAAAAAGACCACTTTCTACTTGGTAAAGCTTAAAGGGAAAATATTCAAAACCATTAAAGAGAACGGAGGGAACTAAGGAAAGTTTAGTGTCCCTGCAGCACTAGCATGGCCAAGTTCAAGCAAAGGGACAGCAAAGGGCTCAGGGATGAAGAGCTTCATGGCTAGAAGGGTCACCTTCACCTACAGCACACAAGTTTAGTCATTTCACCTGCTATTTCAGCTACCTGTCGGTTTTATCTGCGCTTCACGGCTCATCCGTAGCAAATGATAAAAATCAAAGCTGATTCGTGACATTACAGTGCCTACAGCAGGAAGCTGGCGTGCCACAGCCCAGCCCGCATGGCTCTCCTCTAGGAGCAGGAGCTGGGTTGTGGGAGTAAATTGACAAAGGTTTAGAATCACAATGAAGAAAATCAGAAAACTTTGCATTTAACTACATTTACATGCAAATGGCACACATTTCTGTGTTCCAACACAGCTCATCTCCAACCACTTTCATACTTAGAGCAACACGACAAACTATTTTGACTGCAAACGTGTTTACATTAAGGACTATGTAAACCACAGCACAGAGTCTTGGTGGCCTGAAAATAAAAAATTGTTTTGCATTCATTATTTTGCTGCTTGCTGAATGAGAAGTGGCTTACTTAGCTGTGCACACAGTTTAGCATACCAAAGAGAGAGTGTCTGCTGAAGATGCTGGTTTTCTAGACAGCCCACAGGTTGCTATAAAGGTCTAACGCTTTTTCTCTCTTTAGCCAGGATGTCAGAAAAGATGCAGTTTTAGATTTAAGAAAAATACTTCATTTTTGTCAACTGAAATCTGATGAAAACGTGAGGTAATAAGTCCCCAGGAAAGCACCAAAACAACCTTAAGTCACAGGAACACTTTTTCAACTTGTTTACAAACAATAACACACCTACCAGGGGTTCAGAAAGATGCTGTCTTTCTAACAGGCAAAGAGAAAATGTCTGACTGACAAGATGTCTTAGCCACTTCCAGCATTAGAAGGCACTCCGCTGCTACCTAATTAAGACACATTCTCTACTCGTAAAGTATTAACAAAGCACGCGTTTCCCCGACTGGCACTATATTTGTCATCCGCGAATAAATTACTTCTGTATTGTATTTCATGCACTCTTCCGGCCCACATCCTGCTAGAAGCTGAATGCTTACTACGGGGACCAGATGCGAGGTTTGCCTAGATAAGCTCCAGATTCCATTCCTTTGCTAGATATATCAACAGTGAAAACCTGATTATCAATAGGATAGCTGATATGCTTGCAAGAAAGCATTCCCTGTGAAAAATCAGGGAAGAAAATGACACACACACACGCAGGTGGGCTGGAGAGTCTTCCAGGGCACCCCTGTGCAGGCCGGTGCCCGCAGCCACCAGCGTTACCTCGGTTCGGTCCTTGGCACGTTACCCCTCTGCCCACTCACAGGCCGTGAGCACCTCAGTGAGCGCTCTGGCAGCTGAAGGAGCGCAAATACCCTGCTCCGACCCCCAAACGCCTAACTGACAGAAGGAAATGTCATATTAGCTATGTTGTGGATGTGCTTTGCTGAGGATCGATGCCTCACAGCATCGCATAAAGCGGCGTTGCAGTTTATCCTCTCAGCGCTCGTAAACCAGAGCCGAGCCGGGCCAGGACAGCGCAGCGTGTCACCTGCGCTGCTTCTGAGGGACTTTCAGGGGAGTTTCTCACTAACCTCTGGGAACAGCACTGCCAGCACGGCGGCGAGCCTGGCCCAGAGCCTTTTGGCGACCAGGGCGCTCTCCTGCAGCCCCTGCCCGTCCGGCCTGCCCGCGGGGGTGTCCCTCAGGGGACAGCCCCGACCGGCGCGGGCGGAAAACCTGGGCTCGGGGAAACTCCGGGGCCGCGCCTGCCGCCCTCAGCGGGGGCCGGGTGCGGGCCGGGCCCCTCCTGCCCGCTCCCCGCTGCCCGGCCCCGGGGGCACGGCGAGGCCCGGCCCGGCCCCCGGCCCCACGGCGGCTCCCCCCCGGCGGCGGCGCCGCCCGCACTCACGATGGTGACGCTGGCCTTGCGCAGGTCGCGGTTCTCCTCCTGCAGCGCCTTGCACTTGAGCTTGTAGGTCTCCAGCTCGATCTTCAGCACCTTGTTCTCCTGCTGCAGCGAGGCCAGCCGGTTCGTCAGCTCCTCCAGCCGGAACGGCGAGATCACGATGCCGCCCGCCTTGCCGCCGCCCGCGCCCCCCGAACCGCCGCCGCCAACGCCTCCTCCTCCGCCGCCGCCGCCGCCCGGCCCCGCCGCCGGGCCGCCCGCCGCCAGCGGCCCCGCCACGCCGCTCCCGCCGCCCCCGCTGCCGCCGGCGCCGTCCGTGTCGCTCTCGCTGGCGCTGTCCGCCATCGCCGCCGCTCCCCCGCCGCCGCCGCCGCCGCCAGGCGAGCAGGGGGCGGCCCCCGCCGCGCTCCGCCGCCGCCGCCCCGTGCGCCGAGAGCGGCCGCCCCGCTCCGCCCGCGCCCGCCGCCCGCCCACAGCGCCCCCTGGCGGCCCCTGGCGGCTCCCGGCGGCCCCTGGCGGCCCGGGGGCGGCCCCCCCCGCTCGCGCCTCCGCCATCTCCTCAGCGGGCCGCGGCCTCGCCGTGCGGCCCCTCGCGGCCCGCGGGGTGCCCGCCAGCCCCTGCCCGCACCCACCGGCACCAGCCCGGCCCCGTTTCCGCAGCTTACCGCACCCCGGCGGCCGCTGCCTGCCCCTGTCGGCCTGTCGCGATGGGAAGAGCTTTGCGGGCTCCGGACTGGGAAGCGGCAAGTCTCAGCGAGTCTCAGAAACCCAGGGGTTTCTCCTCCTGCTAGGGACGACGTCGGCTCTCACTGTTTCAATTTTAACAGTGTCAAAAAGCACTTTTATTCTGCTTTAATACCGACTTAAACATCCCCCCAGTGGTAAGGCTTTTGAATGTTTAAATATTAAAATAGTAATACCAAACAGCTTACACACAAACCTTGGGTTTTACCGCTAAATACACGGGGAAAAAAAATACTAGCTCCACGATCTGTGTAGGAAAAAAATCTGGGCTCCCACAGCAATTCTTTGCTCCAGGTGACACAAAGCTGGAGCCCCAAAGTTTCATTTACTTGCAGCTGAAACAACTGAAACCCCTTTTCTTGAAAGATACATATATATATTTATATACACATAAAATCTACACGTACACACAGTGCTGCCTTGTGAGAAAGGGGAAGTACCACAGAGAGGGAAAAGCCCCTCTGATGCCGAAAAGTTCAGGCATCAGCCTCAGCAGATTGCAGAGAAGTACATGTAAAAGGCGGTAAGAAGTGACTCTCACCCTTCATTGGCAGTGTTTGAAGTTAACACCAGTAACGTGCTTCAAGGCTTGTGCTTTTTAACATACAGGGTCAAGTCCTTCCTCATGCTAGAGCAGCGTTACACAGGTATGGCAGTGTTGTTTTTCCACGTTTGTAGTGGGATGGGCAAGGAACCCAACTCTTTCCTTTTGGCTGTCCCTCATTATTTGTGTGATGTGTAATGAGAGGTGAACCTCTGGTCACGTACTCTTTCTTTGCGTCCTCACACTGCCCGTGAACAAAAGTGATGTAATCTTCTGTCAAGCTGGCAGCTTCCTGCAGCCAGCCATGCTATTATTTTTTTTTTTTTCCACCAAATACATCTCAAGATGCTAAAAACTTCATAAGTGATAAACGTTCAGGTTACCAGGCACAGCAAAATGGAGGACGATTTTCTTCAGAGGTGTCTTAAGAATCATATGGCAAATTCAAGGGAATAGGGATTTTTCTAGGCAAAGTGCCCCCAGAATATGTTTGTTGTCCAGGTTAATTCCTGTCTGGGGCTGGGAGCAGGAGAGGAGAGCTGTGTTCCCTTGGACATGGCTCCTGGAAAAGCAGTGTTCGAGCTGAAGGGGAAAAGCACGCTCCCTGGAAATAACATCACCCTGGAAACAGATCTGAGGACATTCCTTCCACTTTATTCAGCATGAGGCTGCTGTGGACCTGGCTTCTGGCACTTCCAGTTCGCATTGATGTGCATCGATGACTTCAGCTAAACTTCATCACGATGATGACATCAAAATGCTCTACATCTCCTTCTCACGCTCTGCATCTTGAATTTTAGGTTGTGGCTTTGCAGACTTCTTCATTTCTCTGTTTTCATCAGGAAG
Organism: Anser brachyrhynchus; assembly: GCF_964034855.1. Taxonomy (NCBI): domain Eukaryota; kingdom Metazoa; phylum Chordata; class Aves; order Anseriformes; family Anatidae; genus Anser; species Anser brachyrhynchus. Next base: position 16,644,231 of record NC_137700.1, read on the forward strand.
CTGTCTGGAAGGGGGGCTGTGTGCTGCAGCAGTGAGCATTTAACGCTTGAGCGCACTCCAGCAGGGGCTGCAGTGGAGACTCTTCAGAAAGAAGGAAAAAAACACCTTAATCACATCAGTCTCCTGCCTGATTGTTTGCCAGAGTTATAAGCATTTTCCTTGGCCAGATCAGATAAGTCCCAGGGACTAGAAGGAGGAGGAAAATTCCTTACTGGAAGTTGATTTACATTCAGGATCATTTTCTGAGGTGTGCAAAGCTGTATGCTGTTACTGGAATACACCTCAGCTACAAGACAGAGACTTTGCTACTGGATGCTGTAAGACGATTTGTGATGAAGTTAGGTTTGTAATCAGATAGCTGGAGACCGGATTGCAGAGCATGCCACAGCTTGTCCAGGCAACTTTAATAGCACAAATATCTAAACCAGGCAGAAAATCTAACCGCAGACCACTTAGGTGGTTTTTCCCTTGGGCAAGAAGACATAAAGCAGCAGGGACTGCTGCGTGGGGACGATGGCACAGGGCGCCTGGGCAGCTCTGGGGCAGCCAAGGAGCAATGACAGCTTATTCACCCCTCCAGCCCGTGGTCCTGCCATTCCACCATGGCTTTTTCACCCCCAGTACCTCAGGGGTTTTGCTGAGAGCAAAGTGTGCAACACAAGTGCCACGGCACAGCACCCCACTGGGATGGGCGTTAGGGTGAACAGGGCTTGGCCACGGACTGAGCCAGACCAGCGTGCGGGCGGCCCCAGCCCCGGCCACGCATTTCCCTGAAGTCCTCCTCCCCTTTCCAGCACAGAGGCTAAATGGCTCGTTAATTCAGCCCTCTGTACTTCTGTAAAACTGTTTTAAATTAAGATATGTTAATGTGTATCTCTCATTTTAGATAATGTACATTCTGATTACTGTGTGCATTAGTTGCCCTTCTTTATTATTTCTTTGAGGAGTAGCTGAAAAAAGGAATGAGTTGTAGGGAAATAGAATGGAGTATATACACTGTTCATTATATGCAATAATGTGGTCCGTATTGCTCCTGGATAAATTAGTCACTGAGACTCTATAATTGGTATCTTAATTATTTATGAAGGGGTCTTTTAACAACAGTAATTTTTCCATTAAAGGCAAGGAGGGATTTCATTATCTCTTACTATACTACCTTTTTGTTCTATGCCACAGCAAATTTCAAATTTTATTTGTAGTGGCTATGATATATGAAGGAATTCCTTCTCTGTAAAGTAATTATTCTTCCTGTCTGCCTGGGAATACAAGTGTAGGTCATCTTATTTTTGGTTTCTTAATCACAAGAAAAGTAGTAAGGGCCTTTCCTGGTTTTCAGAAGCAGGTGGGATTTTCTGAGCTGCCTGTCTGCACGCCTGAAAAGGGCACGGCATGCTGCCATGCAGAGATCAAAACATGGGGAGGGAATGGTGGTACCCTTCCTACAGGAGGAGGAATGCCATTAAAACGTGATAGAGCTGTCAGTGTCACTGCCGTGCTCTGCCAGCACCGTGCTTTGGGATTAAAACTGCACAGGTGAGGCACAGATCCCACCCTGCCTGCCGCTCTCCTCATTGTCTGTCAGGTCAGGGTGCGATGGTAACAGCAGCCTGGGCATGTCTGCTGTGTGTGGCGCCAAATACTTGCAGGGCCGTGCTGTTGGGAGAGCAGGTTTAGGGTTTGAATGTAAGGAAAAGGAAAAAGGATGTGGGACGCGGCTGGTCGCTGGTTGGAGGCAAATGGTGCTGCCCTGTACTAACGGGGTTCAACAAGCAATGAGAGCTGTTCTGGACAGGTCATTGCGGTTCAGTAAAATTGCTTGTAAATAGTTCTGCTCGTGTTGAAGAAGCCTGCTGAACACAGGCATATCATGAGGAAAGGTTATTTCTTGTAAACGTGAAGCTCTTTGTGCTGCCCCCCTTCAGATGTCTGTCAGCACACAGGCCGGTTTGCCTCTATGGCCTCCATCCATGCTCGTGCGTTCCCTTCAAAGCAGACTCATTTCTAAGCAAACAGGTTTCTGATTTCATGTTTTTTCTTCATCTAGCTTTGGTTATCTTCCCTATGATTTTCTTCCCTAGCGTTGATTACCCGGTTATTTCCATTGTCTTCAGTAGGACTGTTCACGTTCAAGTACCTTGTGGAATCGAGGCCTAAATATTTTGAAAACCTGAATCAGCAAAGTGGTTGTGCTGAGGCCTAATCCTATCCAGCAAACTGCACAGCATGCTTAACTGTAAGCCACTCTTCAGCCCTATCAATGTTAATCTTAAGTGCTTTACTGATTTGGAGGTGCATAATTGTCAAGAGGGCTGACTGGGCAGACACCGCTGCTACCTCACACAGCAAATCGAGCCTGGAAAGCGCACGGGGAGGTGCAGCCGATGCCCCCCATCCGGTGGCTGAACCAGTCTGCTCAGCCAGGGACTGTGCCCACAGAAAGAGTCGTGCAGCTGTCGGCGTCCCTTTCAGCAGAAAACTTCTAGAACAGGCTGAAATTGCTACAGACCTGCAGGTACACCGCTGAGGTGATCCCAAGGCAACAGGAGAGTTTCTTGTCCTAGGTCCCAGCCTCCTCGCCGTCCGCACTCTGCTGGGATTGCATCAGAGGTCTTGCTCCCCAGCCCGCACGCCTGCTTTCATAATAATAAATTATAACTTGGCACTTTTGTAGCACTCTCCAGTTCAAAGCTGTGCTGAAACATTATCTAATTAATTCTCACAATAGCCCTGGAAGGCAAGAAACGGAGGTAGAGAGCTAATGTACTTGCCCAATGACAAACAATGAGTCAGTGGGAGAGTGGGAGTAACACTCAAGGGCCCTTGATGTTTAGATCTGAGACGGCATCCTTCTTTTCATAAAAGCATTTCAGTCATTTGAAAAATAGCACCCGTATATTTAATTACAATTACATCCAACTACTCCAAATTAATAGATTAAAAAGGGAGAGAAAATGTTAGCCTAATTAGCATCCAAAAAAATCACATGCTTTGCACATCAGTAAAATGTTAACCCAACCAATTAAAAAGTACAAATACGTGGTAGGAGCACAATTAGCAACCCCCTGTTTTTAAAGGCTCTGGGTTAAGCGGGACAGCCGTCCCCATGTTGTTGGGTGCGTGGGCATGGCCCCGGCCCCACTGGCAGGGCACGGGGTCTGTCCCCACCGAGGGGATGAGGGGCTCGCGTGGCACTGCCACCCAGCATGGCCAGGCTGCTGCCACCACCACACCAACAGCACAAGGGCCCAGGGGGACTGGGGTCCCTTGTAGCCTGGCAGGAAAACCCCAGGATGGCGTGGGGGCAGCTGCTCTGCAGAGGTGCAGCTCCGTGGTTCAGCAAAACAGGCAAAGAGTCTCAAAAATACTTGTACAAAAAAATAAGTGCAAAGCTCGAAGGGGGCAACGGGGAGGGTTGCTCCAAATAAAGCATCTTAAAATGTCACCAGCACTGTAAAAATACAAGAGCAGATATCAAATCAAGAAGCAGCAATAAAAAGGTAGGAATTTATTCAGAGATGCTATCAATACAGGAGGTAATGGGCAATTAGAAACATTATTTCATAAACTTACATCAACAGTAGAAATATTTGTATCAAATATGTTGCTGGAGTGAGGGATTAGAAGAAGGACGTTCAGAGATTTAATTGAATCCGTAATATAATTCTGTAGGCCCATCAATCAGCTGGAAGAACTTCTCTAACAATACAGTTTTATTAAAATGTTCAGTAGTTATAGACTGAAAAGACCAACCAAAGATAATTAACCCTGGGAAGAATTCTGCGCAGTGCTGAGTAACCAACTGAAATAGGGAGGGGGAAAAAAAGGGGGAAAGACAAAGTCGCATGAAAATGCAATTAATGGAAAATATTACTAGGAAAATAAAATGAAGCAGGGTCAAGAAGAATTGTGACACAAGCAAGTATTCAAAGGAGAATACTGATTGTGTGCGTAGAGATTTTACCATGGTGGAAGAATTGTTTAAGGAGAGGAGAAACATAGGTTTGGAAAACATTTGTACATGCAGAAAAAAAAAGAAAACAGTTCACTAATAATGTGGATTGTCTATTGATGCAAGATAAAACATGTTTTCTAAGAAGCAGTTCATACTAAAATAATGATGTGCTGCTTTCTTTTTCTGACCAACAATTATTTAATCAGAAACTTGTATTAGAAAAGAAGTCTCTCTGCAGGACAGAGTATGATTATGAAAATTTGCTGTGCGGTAGCAATTCAGCAGCTAGTGAATCTTCAGCTCTTGGGCTTGTATTTTGTATCCTTATTTTCCCAGTGAATTTTTTTCAGAAGTTGTAATAAGTTTGTTCTGTTGTTCTGGCCATGCCGTAACAATTTCCAGCTTCTGGAAGCTTTCCAGAGAAGTTGGTGAACAGTGGATCACTGTGCGTTGCTGTTTTATAGACCAAATGGCTCTCAATTATTGAACACTAGCGTGATGGGAAAAGCACCAATAAAATTTTTATTATAAATCTTCGCCTTCCTCCAGAATTTAGGGTCAAATAAATAGAGCCATGCACAATTAGCATACTGTTTTTAGCATCAGCAGTTATGAAAACTGGCATATACATAGATTTTTCTTGAGCAGCTCATTTTTCTGTCCTTCACTAACCTTTTTCTTTTGCAGTAATGGATTATAGTTTATGTAAAGCACTTTGTAGCAGGCCAGGTCTCAGTTTTCTGTCTTCCCCTTCCCTACCCTAGGATCTGTATCTCAGTCTGAAAACTTCTGTGCTCTCCACAAAGGGAGAATTTTCCTCCTTGTTCTCACTGTGTTTTCTCTCTCTCACCCCAGGGTTAGAGGGGAGCTGCCCTGGGGCTGTTCCTCCTCCAGCCCGAAAGCGGAGGTCCTGTTTGCATCCAGCCCAGTCCTGCTTTGCCTCCTCCCACGTCTCAGCATCGGCCTCAGCCAGGCGACCCCCAGCCCGCGCCTGAAGAGAGGTGGCCATGGAGCAGGGGCTACACCAAAGCCATCGCTGCCGGGCAGGTGACAGCACTGCCACGACCCTGCAGGTGGGTCTCCCCCAAAAGACATCGTTATCTGTACTTGTGCTGAATAGCTGGCTGGGTGGCATTTCACAAGTGTTTAATTTTTCCCTTAAAACTCAAAACCCAAGGCTCATGGTCACGTACCCCCAGCCAATGGAGCACGGCAGGCCACAAGGACGGAGGAGGCTGGGGCCTGGCCATGGCAGCTCTGGGCTGCCCCCGTGACCATCAGCTTCCCAGGGCTTAGGGGAGAACTGGTCCCCAGCCCCCTAGAGCCCACAGTGCTCACCCCACACCCCTGACAGTCCCCGATTCCTGGTAGTCTCCTTCCTAGGGGTGCGCGGAGAGCCTTTCAGCACGCGTGCTTGCATGCCTGGCTGCAGCAGCCCGCCGATGGAGCATGTCTCGATTGCCTGCTCAGTGCAGGCTACAGACAAAAGCCTGTGTTAAACAATCCCCTAGGAAATTAGCATTAATTAGCAGGGTGCTGTAATCCTGCAAGCTACTGCCATTTATCCCCACTAATGTCATCTCTGCGCTACAGGAACTCTTCTAATTTCTGAGATTAAAACTATTACCGGCCACAAATAAAATGTAATGGATAGTCTTCCAGAAATGGAAAAAGTACTGTAGAATATTATTACTAGGTAGTGCAAAAACAAATATCAAAGGCTAAAAAGAACCCCATACTTAGCAATCTAGTTTATATTAATAGATGCAATAAAAGTCCCATGACTTACAATTTTGCCTCTAAGGGGAATGGAGGGGGATTTTCGTATTTTCTCACTGGAGAAAATACGAAAAAAAGACGAAAGCAAATATTAAAGGCAGAGCCTTCACTTGGGCTGGCTGCATCAGTTGCTAGTATTGGCAAGATTTCTGTTTTCCTTCTAAAATGATTGTTTATGCTTCAACCTTGTTTTTTCCCAAATATCCTGAGCTACTGTTGGAATCAATACATTCAGAGCAAAACAAACCAACACCCAGAAAGTCCTGTTTGTGCAACATTTCGTGGGAAATTTTAAACTCTGGAAATGTAGGTGCAGGGTTCCTGTTCTGACTTCCAGTTTCTCCTTTGTATCAAAGCTCCAGGGGCAGCTCCTCCCTGGAAGGCAGCAAGCGCCAAAGGGCCGACCTGCACGGGACCCGCTGGCGGCAGGCACAGCACTGCCTGGGCACGGGCAGCACTGCCCCGAACGGCCCAAATATGCATCTTTGTTGGTCACTGCCTGTGAAAGATGTCTCTGGAGCTTTCAGGCAAACCAGCACCTGCTCACGTGTACTTCCATGATCGAGACCGACTCCCCAGGCTTGATGGTGACAGGTGAATCACCACCACCAGCAGGAGACCTGTTGAGATTCACCTGCACATCTCTGCTACCCCACACAAGTAACCCCACGTTTGTCTAGACAAAGAGACCTTCTGCCTACCAGAACTACAGCGCCAGCTTTCTCCCTTGTCAGTGTCAGGTACTGAAAGGTGACCAGGCAGATGGATCAAATGAAATTCTGTATTTTGGATGCTGCTACAGAGATGAAGAGAGGCTCTCCTACGGTGCTGCTCGTGTATTCCTGCTGCTGGCCACTACAGCCTTTGTTTCAAACTGTAAAGCCATGATATAATAGTAAATATGTACATCTACACACCATTTACTAAAAAAACATTCATTTTCATCTAACTGATGTGGATACTTGCGACTGGGAGTGCGGCAACTGGACGGTGAGGTCTTCAGAAGCGTGAACGCTGCCGTTGTTGGACTGTGACCTGCAATAAGATGTATTTGTTCTTCACTTTTGTAAGTGACATTTGCCCTGCAGACTAGCTTGTGTAAGGACTGGAACCAACAGTATTGTACCAGCAGTATCCCGAGCTCAGTAAAAGGTGCATGGCAACACAGACTGGCTGCTGAAATTAAGAAAAACCCTTTGTTTACGGCCACTACTTCAAAAGCTCACAGCCCTAGTGACTCAAGCACTGACAAACAAACCTGTTATGCTCTGCTGAAGCCAAGTACTTTTCACCAGTTGAGAGCTCTGCTGACTGACCCCAGGTGAGGACTGGTTCCTGTGGGGATTAGCTTTCAGAATAATGCGGATTTAACAAGCAGACTGAGCCATCTCTGTAGCAGTGGAGCTTCCTCGGGTGCCAAGATAGCATAAAATACATCTTCGTATTGCCTTGAAAGTCAGGTAAAAGTGAAACCTTGAGCAATAAAATTATTTATTACCCTCAAGCAGAAGACCACAGTCCAGAGCAATGAGCGTGTATTGATGTTGCTTACAAAATTTTGTTTTGGCAACAAAGCCAAGTATTTATATATAATGGTCCATCACCATGGACCATATGTAATGGCCCATCACCTATGATATACAGGAAGTGCATGCAATATACAGGAGATGTACACTTCATTTACATCATCTACAACGGGTTGGTTATTGGTGTGACTGATACACGCTGGGAGCAGCGGTGTTCCTGATTCTTGATGGGGTGAAATAAATTAAAGGTCCAGAGTTGACACGTGTTGGAGAAGAGGCTGTGCATAACCTATTAGACTTGTCCTTTCCCCAGGTCTGAGGAGGTCTCCTAACGTCCCAGAGAGGTGGGGTTTCCTTACTTTTGCTGAGGATGTGCTGGCTGCTGTGTTACTCCTGTTCCACCCACTCTGGGACAGCCTGCCAAGTGATGACCTGTCACACTATGAAGACGAGGAGGTGGATCAGACAAAAGAAACTGAGAGGAAAAGAAGCAAAAAGCCAGGGATAATTAATGGCTGACATTCCAAAAACACTTCTATAGGGTACAATAACACTGCCAAATACACGTTATCCAAGAGTTTTAACACAATTTATTTTATGCTTAAATAATCAACTAGATCATCCAGTGTTTGTTGTTTTCATACATATGTAATTAGAGCTATTATCAATGAATGCTGTTTCCATATGAATATAATCAACAAATCAAAGTATTTCACCAAAACCCAAATAAAAATGCCCTTTAAAACACAGCAGCCTTAACAACCTAATATTACACTGCTAGGATGATTACAGATGATTGGCTTACTGAAAGATTCTACATCTTATAGCCAGTACACAATACAGTAATAATTTTACAGCGTGCTGCCAGTCTATTAGCTAATAATTTCGCTTCAGTTCATTTAAAAATATCCCGAACTTGTGCCCGTCAGAGCACCAACCCACTTCTAAAGCTGCAAGCATTACCCCCATTATAAAGCGAGAACAGATAGCACCCCCCTCCCCATAATGCAACTACTGTATATGTTATGGTTTTTAGGTCATTTCATTGAAAAATTGGCAACAGCAACAAATATTAGATGAAGGGCTTTGTGTTTACAGATAAAATCTTATTTTTCGTGTTGCAGTATAGTGTTTGCAAAACTGGAAAAGATTTAATCAAAATAAGGTGAAACACATGCATCAAAATATTAGTACTCTGAAGAAAAATTTTCACAGAACTACAGAATTCCTCATTTTGGGAATCATTTAAATTTGCAGCAGATTTTAAAGATTTTTTTAAAATCAAGCTAGCGTTTTTGCATATACAAACATTATAATTGCTAATATACAAGAATCTGTGAAGATACACCCAGAATATCCCTGTAGGTGTAGCCGCTTGAGACACCTAGCCTGCTCAATGCATTCGCAGTATTCTGTTTGTGATCGAAAAGGCAGTGCCTTATCAACATTTATTCTATTTGTTAGAATTTATACAGTGTTATTTATTTACAGCAAAACTATTGATGTTTAAAAAAGAAACAAACAGTGTTTTATACCCTGACAGTTTGGGTCCAAGAAAAATAAGGCGAGCTGTTGTGGATTTTAGTAATTTTAGTGTCTTTCCATGGTTTAACCATTTCGTCTTCATACATCTCCTCTGGCCACAGGAATTTATTTGTTTTGTGATGACATCAAACTGCTTGAAATAAGCTGTTAACAGCATGGCATCTTGTATATACACTGCATTGTTAACTGCGCACTCTCCAATCCTGTGAATGAAAGTGAATTTCCATGCTCTGTAAATTGGCTCATGCTAAATTAATTTTTTTTGTTTTGTTTTTGCTTTTGCATAAAAACCATGCGGTTAATGTGTGGAAGCAGCAAACACACGCACACTTTTATAGGTGAATGTTTAATTCCTGTTGATTTTTCTTCCAGAATACTGGCAGTAAAAGCACACAGTCCTACGGAAAGAAAAGAGAGCACAAAGTCATTTCAGAATATCTCAGAATCAATTTCATGCCTTTCCCTGACTAAACAAAATAGTTCTAATTGGCATTATGGGATTCTGTAATGGGATAAATCATACTGTTTCTAGGTATGTAATGAAATTAGTTGAGCTCCCAGCATGAAGGGAAAATGCATCCACAGACATCCACGTTGCTCATGAACTGATTTACAAATATGTTTGCTAGACACTGTGTTTCATCACCCCAGACAAAGTAACAGCTCTTCGGAAAGGATTACAAGAAATCTGTGCTCTGTAATGGGAGAAATAGCATTCGTTATCTCCGGGAGCCGCTTCTTTCTCAACCCACTTTTGTTTTTTGTCTCCAACCATCCACAGTGGTCTAAAACCTGCGCTCCTTGGACATCCACCTCTCTCAGCTGCTTGGGGAATGGGACCAAAAGAGCCAGGAACGTGGAAGCAAGCCTTTATGAAGGACAGTTCATGAAGGACAGAGCAAGGAAGGGCTGCCTAATACATCTTCCACCTGGCTCCATGAGTGGCACCGAGGAGACAGAGGGTCCAACCCCTCTTCTCCTGCCCATCCCAAAATGATCATGCAGCCAGCACGTAACGACAAGTTTGTTAAATCCATTGCGTGACAGTGACGTCTTTCAGTATGGACGCATGAAGCAGAAACAAAACACTGGTGAATAGGAGCTGCAAGACCTGCGAGCTCCCCAGCACCTGGGTGCTGGGAAGGCTGTTTGCGAGTGTGGCTTGTGCAGTGCCTGCGGGATTCAGGCTGGCATGGACATGCCTGTTTACTAATCAGGTCACAGGTCCACGCGCATTCCCTGGGAGTGCTTGCGCTCTCCTATGCTGAAACAATGTGTCCTTGCCCACATCTAGGCTGACATAGATCTATTCCACAGCTGAAAGCTGTCTGTTCACAATGCAGCAGCAGTCAGGCCAGCTCGCACAGTACTGGGCGGAAACCTGTCCCGTAGCCCTGCAGAGCTTCATGCAAAAAAAATCGTGGCTTTTCCTTTCGACCCGTATTTTGCAATGGGTTTTTTTGCAATGGTCACAAAGCAATTTTTACAGCAAAATCTAGCAAAAAATGTTCACCCTCCCCCCCAAACATTTAAAGGAAAAGCAGCACCTCTGTTCCCCATATATATATATAAATATATTTATTTATTGTCTTTTGGGACCAAGAAACCAACTGGTTTTCTATCAGAATCCTTGGTCTCTGAGAACATAACCTCTTCTATATTCAGATGGAATGTCTTCAACAGACACTTCAGACACTTGACTGAGCTAACAATTATTTAATACACCTTTGCTCATGACCTCGTATCAAAGCTCGGACCACAAAGACTCGTCTTACATGACAAAGTTCTCCCTGAGCAAGGGCTCATCTAAGGAGGACTCTGAGTTTCTGAGGGGCTCTACAAGGGCAGAATTGCCTCCTAGAAAGCACAAAAGAAATGCATCAGCAGCCATGGGAGCACATCTGCTTCTGAGGAAGTCAGACTCTGGCTTTCTCAAGGTCAGAATATGTTTCATACATTAGGCAAAGACTGCTTTATTAATGCCATTTTATTTTAAAATATCTGCCCTCCCTTATTCCAAATATGTGCTGCATCACACTTGTAGGCTGGCAGGCTCTTCATCTGCACCACTTAAGGAGTTCAATGCCCATCCTGCCTTCAGTGCCTTCAAATTCACACATTTCCACTGGTTTCCCCCTGCGGATCCACAGTGGCTCCGGGTGCACAGAGGTAACTGCCCAACAGATCTCATCTTAGCTTTAAGCATGTAGATAGCACTCAGATAGGTGGAAAGGAAAATTCCAAATTTCAAAAGAGAAGCATGGGAGCTAACTTGGGACACAATTTCATACAAGCAATGCTGTCCCTTTGGCTTGCTTTCCTCTAGTATCCCCAAGCTCCATGAAGGAGAACGGCCTGCCCTTTCAAAATGTTAAATATTTTATGAGTATATTCAGCAGCAAACCATGTGAAGTGGTATTATTCTATTAGCACATGTGGGAGGGCTCTCAATAAAAGCAGGAATTCAGTGGTTGTGCTTGACTGACCCAGTAGGTGCTATGAGTTGCTAAAAGCACACTGAAAGCAAGCCAGTCACTTTATGGTGCTTGCTCTGGAGGGCTTGATCCCATAAAGCTCTCTGCAAGATCCCACACATCGAGTCCCTGCTGTCTCATTATTCACATGCTCAGAAAACTGGTATGGCCAGGTGGCTTTAGGGGGCCATATTACAGCACTTGGAAGGGACTAAGGACACTCTGTTCTTTACTTCCACATCGCTATTTGTTATGTTTTACAGGCCCTGTTTATTCTGTTCTTTAACCCTACACACAATCCCTATACCAGATATATAGGAAAATGATAAAACAAACTCCCATTTCCCCAAATCCTCCTCTGCCTGTTTCCTAAAAGCCACCAAAGCTAAGAGAAATTCTGAGTGGAAAAAAGACACAAGGTAAATACACTGTGTGATTACAGCTATAGACAAAGCAGCCTCTTGCTTCACATGCTCCGGCACACCGTTACAGAGCAAGCACAAGCCACATTGCACCTGATTGTGAGGTAAGACTTCACTGCGAGAGTGACAGAGCACTGAAACAGGTTGTCCAGAGAGGCTGTGGAGTCTCCTTCTCTGGAGATATTCAAAACCCACCTGGACGTGATCCTGGAGAACCTGCTCTGCATTTCCCTGCTTGGACCAGATGATCTCTAAAGGTCCCTGCCAACCTATGCTGTTCTGTGAGTCTGTGTCAGCCGGTGGCATTTGGATTTACTTTGGGGAGCCCTTATACTGTCAGCTGCTCTTTTCTTACAATCACTGAAGTTGGATCAATAAATTTTATAAGAAACATTTGGTAAGGATTATTTGTTGGCAAATATTTAGACACTTACTGGCTTGTACAAGGACACTCACTTGCATAACTGCCCGCAGATCACATGTCCAGCTGTGGAAGAAGTCTTTCACTCAGTACATTTACTGGTATGCAGTTCTTTCACTAGTCATGTCTAAGTCCACTTTTAGGAGTAGAAAACACTGTGGATTACAAACTCTATGCTTTGTGAAACTCCCCAAATCTTACACATGGCTCAGTTTTGCTTTGCTTTATGTTCCAACAGATAAAGCTCAGCTTCTATGCATGAACTGAAGGTTATTTTCTTCATACGGGACCGAGGACCACCTATTCAGCTTTGCAGCTTGAAAGCGATGCCAAGGTGGCAGAAAGCAAGCCACTGCACTGCTCAGGTGCTAGCCCCTTCTCTACACAGTGCTGTGCTAGCAAAAGCGTTACAAGGGAAGAAAATTGATCAAACTGACCGTTCAGTGGTTGGCTTTCAACTTTCATGAGTAACTTTTCTTCTCCACATGTCTGACTTCTTTCTTTGTCTTAACCTTGTAAGCTTCACCCTGCTTTAAAGGAAAACATAAGCATTAACATAGCCTGTGGAGAATGCTTGTAATTATAAACCTGCTTCCAAAACAGGCTCCACATTTTGCTGTAACAGGATAAGTAAAAAGCAGTTAAATCACATTAACACTTCATTTCAAAGATACACACAATCTATCTATCCACTCTGCTGAGCTGCAAAAGCACAGGCCTGAAATATCATCTTCAGGTAGAAAATACAGGTCTACAATTTGGGAAAGAGCATCTGGGCTGGAGCACGCAGCCTTCGGAAGAGCCCCTGCCATCAGCTACAGCTGGATTCATCACCACCTTCAAGGAAAATCACTTTCCAACCAGACCCCTGGGCCAGCCGGGGTCGGTGGACATTTCTGAGAGCATAGGCCATGGCTGCTGTTGTGATGTTTCACAAAGTCTGTGCTTTAAAGTGAGCAGGTTAGTAATGGAGTAAAGGGAAGAGGAAGAAAGCAGCAAAAAACCATCACCAAAGCAGAGCAGAAGTAAAACCATTAACAGTGACAAGCAGTGCAGGTTTCGGTGTCTTTAAAACAGCAAACCCCCAAACGAAGTTCATCTGTACTCATTAAAAATAGCTCAATAATCATCTAAAAATAAACACTCCAGTAATCACAAGCCTCATTCACATCACAGAATGCATCTGTTTATGTGTGGTTATCGGCAGAATTTACCCCTTGGCTGATCTGCATTGATGCATTTGTAACTATTTGTAGTTTTTTAGTAATCTAATCTGGTGCAGCAAAATTCTCCTTTGCTGGGCAGAATTTCTATTTTCCCTGATAAAGGGCTAAGAAAGAAGGGATTGAAATATGTTTAATTCATTTCTATTTCTGTGCTCCCTACCTCATTTTTCTCTTCACCAGCAGAAAAAGAGTATTTTTCATGTTTGCTTCTTTCCGAGTCCTCAATTCTGTTTTCACTCGGACAAAAACCCATTAACCCCACTGTCAGTTTTACTGGAGACAAGAGCCCTGGCCACGCACTAGGAGCAAGGCATGAGTTTCCTTGCAGCAGTTTGTCTCCAGATGTCCTGCCTGTTCCCCCCGAGGCCTCCAGGCCGCCTGCGTGCCAGGGACCACAGGGTACTTGGGATGGAGAGCAGCTCGAGGCACAACCCAACCTCACCCACAGGGCACCCTGGAAGAGGGATGGGGTGTTCCTGCAGCCTCGCAGCCCTCCTTTCCTTTTGCAGGCACTCAAACAGAGCACAGAAGGACAAAACCCCATCTTGATGTGTGTTACTATATGATACCGTCACGTAGATATGTTCACATCACCCTGAATCCTGCAAAGCCCCAGTCTCCAGCAAGGGGTTATTGCACACGAGAGTGAGAGGCTGGTAGGGACCAGCTCCTTTGGGCTGGTGAAAAAGCAATGTAGCATACCTGTGGGTGTCAGGTACAAATTCTGCAAGGGCTTAACCTTACTCACAGACACTGATGAAACAGAACAGGCCCCAAACCTACATTTTAAATCTGCTGCCTGTTTTACATGGGCAGACCATAATGCTTTCATGGGGAAGGCGTTTTGCACACCGCAGAGCTCTGTGAGGCCTCCTTGAGAGATCCCTTTCCAGGAAATGCCACGAAGGTAAATCCTTGCCCCTTCGCCCCAATGCACGACTTGTCAAGAACTGCAAGCACTGCACTTTGCCAAGGCTTCTTGTTAAATGCACACCTCCAGCCCTTTAGCAGCGCTTTCTAGCAGTCAACACAACCCTCTGCATTTACTGTTATTTCCTGGCAGTCCCCGTTCCATTACCATTTCACCAACTTTCCTCTCATGTGGGATAACAACACGTCTTACTACCTTCCGGGTGATCTGTAGGAAGCAATACATGACAAGTATCGATTTTTTTTTCCTAAATTCTAAGGGGAGAAAGTATGTTAAAAGAAGTTACTTGAATGCAAAGACTCAGAGCAGCGATATAAGCCATGATTACTTTTCTTGTGATGACGTTGCCTTCTTCGTCGGTAAACTGCTCCTCTGTTACAGATTCACCAGGAATGTTTTTTGCTTCCTCACCCTAAAGAACGTGTTATAAGATTAGCAACATAACCTATAATCTGCCAAACCCACACATATTTCCACACCAATCCAAGCAACAAGCACATGCTAGCTTCAACTTTATGTAACAGATTGGTTTATGTCACACAAATAACGTGAAAGCCTTCCTAATTTAGCATGCCAATACCTGCGTATTTATTCCACAAAGCGTGTCCTTAAAACATGTAGTGAGCTTCTGGCACATTTGTCAGCTAATTCATGACATGATGCTCTCTGGGCAACAAATAATCTTTCTGTTAGCCTGAGTCCTATGAGATGGAGGCACAAACTCGTGATGATAACATCTCTGAACAGCATCCATTAGCAGGAGGCTTTTCGCAGCTTCTCAATGCCCAGTACACACAGAAACATGTTCTAACACCAAATAAGGTGGGGAAAAATTGGGATTTTAAAGACAGCTCCGCCTATAGCTTGCTGAATGCAAGATCTTAAATGCACAAAGAAGACAAGACTACTCAGCATTTGCAAAATTGGAAAAAGTAAAAGGTATCTTACGTGAAACCTTCTCTGGCACAGCATCATCTGCCGGCCTGCCGAGGAGTCTCAGCAGCCTGGTGCACGACTTACTGAAATCGCACTCCATCCACCAGTTCTCGCAGTACCCACTATTTATGGGACCAGTGTAATAAATCGCTAAGCAGTGTCCTAACTGCTGTGCTAGGACCAAATACTACGACAAGAATTGTTGCTAAAATTATAAATAAAGTCTAAGGCTAACTGGCAGCCATGAACTTCTGTTCCAGAAGAACATTGACAACTTTACCTCAAAAAGTCATGTTTCCAAATGTGGGTGCTGAAGTAAAGCACCACATTTGATGCTCCAGAAATATCCATCATCTGTGCTTATTTTGTATAAATAAAACAAATCTAACGTAGCATTTTGTTTCTGAAAACAGAAAACTGAGAAAGGAAATTGCAATCTATGCAATAATATCCAGTTCATACATGTTGGTTTCCATGCTTCCCAACAAACATTGGCTGCACTAAAATCAGTGTTCTCCGACCCATAAGCACAGCCCATAAGGAAGGAAGCATTATTGACTGTGTTCATGAGATCATGGACAAAACTAGGCTCTGCCTCATCTGAAAGACTGAGACATGTTCAAAAGTCAAGACTGCAGATGACTTGCCTTTTCCCTCTGCTGAGAGCAGAGCTATAGCACTTGGAGATGAGATGGTCAGGGAACTTCCCTGTTTTTTCCCCAGAAATTTTACCTTTAAAAAAAAAAAAAAACCACCACCAACAAAAAACCTTAAAACTTTTCTTCTCCCCTTATCCTCAACCCACCATGGAAAAAACAGCAACTAGAAGAAGGAAGTGGAAAAATTGTTATATAAAACTTGTAAATATCAATATTACCAGCAAAATAATATTTGAAATTACATTATTAAAACTACATGTCAAAACGTCATAATGATTTCAAGTACTAAGAAGCACCATACTTACTGTGGTCTACACACTACACAGTTATCTACATAAGCTCCCGGCACTGCTTTACAATGAACAGATATAGTGATGCCGGGTTTATTTTTTGTAACTATTTTCTCTCTAAACACAGCTTTTTAAATGTGTACATTATAACATTAGACTTGTATGTTATTTCAGAGTGCTAAAAGAAATAAACCTTCCTTTCTGTTCACAAGCAATTTTCTATAGTCAAGGTTTTTTCCCTGCTTTAGAGATATTACACCAGGCAAAAGCTACACTGAAGAGCCTGCTGCAGCTCTGCTGCCAACCGCGTCTCCAGTGAGTATCTGTCATTACTCAAAAGTGCAGAATTTCTGCTTATTTCATACTGAAAGCTGTGTTGAGATTACCACTTGATAATAAGTAATTAATCCATTTCAGACATGTTTTTTTCCCCTTGCTTTCATGGGGTATATAGAAACTGTAAAACTCGCCAAACTTTCATGCTTCAGGGAGCATCACGGAGGGACAGCAGTCTCCACAGGCAGGGGACGTCACTGCCCAGGGCCACTTGGGTGAGGCCCCCCTGTCCGAGCCATGCTGGGACTGCAGGCACCGGGCCGAGGTCCCCAAGCCCAGGCAGGGTGGCACCCTCGCAAGCAGCACAGCAGAACAAATCGCTGCCGAAGCTTTGGGACAGCCCAGGCTGGGCCCACTGGACAATTCGTGCCCCAGAAGGACTCTTCCAAGGGGTTCCTGGAAGGAGAAACTAAACACCTACCTAAGGACCAATTTCACTCCATACCCAGGATGAGGGAAGGAAGACTTGGGCCTGACGGCGAGCAGGGCCCTAGCGGGAGCCAGCTCCTTCCTTTCTCATGAGCAAGATAGCAGAAATGAAAATGGCACAGGGCCTGCTGCTGCAGGCAGGGGCACCTATGACTGGGTACAGGTTTTGAGAACTGAAACCTGTAGGGCCTCCTAGCTGCAGTGGAACGAGGGGAAAATACTGATTTTGGAGACAGTTTTATCAGCAGTGCAGCAGACAGGGAGCTGGCTGCACCGCTTCTTCCCTGGCCTCCCACCCATGGGCTCAGAGTCCCCAGCAGCTCCCAAGCAGTGAGGGCTGGGACAGGAGTGAGCCCTGTCCCAGATGTTCCTCTCCCTCAGTGCACAGAGGTACCGAGAGCTTCCCTCGTGAAAGTAGGGCCTCCAAACCCACTAGGATAAAAACCAGAAACAGAACACCACGGCCGGTACAGCAAGGTTGCCAGACTACCTGGTACAACAGCACTGTTCACACGTCCTGGCCCCTACCGCCACTGCAAGCAAGGTCGCTCCTTAAAACAAGTTAGTGAGAATTAGTGTGTTCAGTTTTAAAATGGAAAACGCATTGATACACTGCAAGATAAATGCAGTTTTAAAGGTATTGTGAATCTTGTTTTTTAATTAGCTATATGCTCCTTTAAGCACGGTCTAAGGATAAATGCTGTAAACACTCAGCAGCCAGTATGCACGAAATCCAGCTTTCACAATTTTCTTTCTTGTGGGTAGTAAAACAAATTGCAGGAGGGCTCACAATTGGCAGGAGGCAGATCTGATTTACTGTCGTTTCTAATCCTCTGCAGCTATAAAGACGGATGTTTGCTAGAAAAAAAAAAAACACAACTGCCTTACCCACTGGCAGTTCTACTTGTCAGACCTCAGAACAGCTTTGGGTTAGAATGGCACATTAGATGACCTTGTCAACAGAAGCTTTTTTAAACACAAAGCTGGTGCATCTGCGTCACAGCTGAAGAATAAAATTATTTCCGCAGCATCATACTTATGCGGGCTTCATTTCACCCTTGACCAGTCTAAATCACTGTCACAATACCGAGCGCTTTAAAAATTCAGGGAGGAAACTTAACACAGTGATTACTGGAAGCTCAGTTATATCCCTGGGTTATAACCATACAAAAGCTGCACTCTGCATGCCTCAGCCCCAGAACATGCCAGGAAGCTTTGCAAAGCAGAGTGCTTTAATGTCACCCTGTTCGCTGGAGTGTAGTCCTGCCAAAACCAGCTGGTATCCTCGCTGCTGCTCTCCAGGGCAGGAGAACTAAAGAGCAGCTTCTTCAAAGTCTTCTGCCAACTCCACTGATTTTCTTAGCAGTTACTTGCAGATGATGGGTGTTCCCAGGGACCTCCAGATAAATGCAGGAGTTATACAGTTGGTGCTGCAGTACTGTGCCAAAGTTCACTGCAGATTTGTCAGACCTCTGGTTCTCTTTCATGTTTGTTTTGTTACTAGAGGGATAATAGTCTCTTTTATTCCTCCTATATAGCTAGTGTTGTTGTACCAGCGGAGGATAAAAGGTGCGGCTGGATGTCTGTTACCCAGAATTTAAAAAGAAATTTAAAAGCAGACGGAAATAAGCAAGATGGAAAGATCCTAAATATTTAATTTCTCCAAAGACTGGGGGCAGTACTGCAACTGGAACAGGAGCTGTACAGAGCAATGAGACCTCTTCCTTTTCTGGTCTAAGCCACCAGCAGGACATAATCCTTTCAGTCTCGAGATCACATTCTTGTAATGCATAACCAGCAGCTGCACCTCTGTCTCCTTGGGATCTCAAGCTGCTGTGGCAGTAGAAACAAACATCTTTCATTAAGGTCATTTTCATTAGCGAGTTCTGCCTACTCAGAGAGACCTTGTTAATCACATGCCACGACTGTCTGCCTGCGCCTGTGCTGAGTTTGTACTTGCTTGTTTACAGTTGTATTGCTAAAGCTGTTGGGGGGGAACAGCAGGCAAGCCAAGGAGACCCATAAGGACATGGTGCCGAATACAGCAGCCCAACAAGCCCAACAGTGGGAGCTGGGTCATTGTTCTGATGCTTGATACAGGAGGACCATGTGCAAACAGACCTGCTAGCAGCACTCTGCAGCCTGAGTTTCACTTCCCAGGTGTGTTACTGCACTGCGGCTGGCAGCTCCCACCCTGCTGGTCTCTCCCCGGGTGTGGGGGCATTTGGGAGCAGAGCAATGCTGCAGCTCTCCGAGCTGGCAGGACTGCAGCAGGGAGGCTGCGCCCAGCTGAGCACATGGATGGGAACACTTCCATGTGCTGCATGTGGGGCACAGGCCCTTAACTGGTCTCACCTACAGGGTGGCCACATTTTCACTCTCCATAAATAAGTCTCCTCTGAGTAATAACATCATGAGAGCTGCTGATATTGCTCATTACTAACTGCTGCTCAGGATCCTTCTGTGCCATTCCTCCAGTGCAGGCTGAACCAACCCTCCACAATCAGTAATGGGGAGCTTCATGGGTAAAATGCATGGGAAGATACAAATTATAACAAAAATCAGCAAGAAATAACAGAAGTACAATATACAAAGTAATATCGGATTTGAGTAATTCCTGCTTGGAAGTCTCTTTTGTTTTCCATTACAAAATTCTACCATAAAACTTTTGGCAAGAATCTTACTGGACAATTTTTGCCAAAAATTTGTACCCATGAAAGATTTAACAATCTTTGAAAAGGCATGAAAAATCAGACACTGATTTCTGTCATGAGTGAATAAAAGGAGCTCTGGATCAGGCTCTGAATGTGCGCATTGTGGCAGCACTCATTTTTCCCTTGTGTGCTAATTGCTCACATTCCTGCACTACCATAAAAACCCGTTTCTTTTGCAATGCTCCCGTCTCATCAATCCGCCAGGCGAACAGAAGAGGGAAAGGAAGCAAAACCAAAACCATCTGCATTACCTTGAGGTTAGAATACGATCCTGTTACATGTGGAAATGGGCATCAGCCCTTGCTTGTCTGGTTTTATGGTCTCAGCCCTCTGAAGTGCTAAATCCCATGGGAATGTACTTGAGAGCACTTGACAGAACCCTGCTCTTGGACTGCTGGGAAAATACCTCCGGGAACAGAAAAGCCTTTCCACGTATTTGGGCCAGGACAGAGGGCTGAGGTAGCAGTTAAACAGAAATAATAGCGTTAGCAACAATTCAGAATAGCATTGAAATGAAAAACAAGTTGGGAAAGAAGAACAAAGGCAATGAAGCAATTCAGTCTTGACAGTAACTGTGGAGGCACATTGCAAATTCTTTTTTTCCACGGGACTCAGTTTATCCTCCAGATTTAGGTGTTACAAAACTTCATCCCTGCAGGCTATGTAAGTACCTCTGTTGCTTTTAATGCAGCATGGAGGCAGTAATGAATATTAACTGCAGTACAACAACACTGACCCACGTGCAGCTCTGGCCGGTGGAGGCTCCAGGTGCACCATTCTCCGCGTCCCTTTGCTACTGTTGGCACAAACCGGCAGAGCAGGCTCCCGGCACAGGCACAGCACTGCCATTGAGTTCTGAAGCCCGTGCCCAGGCTTTGCAGATGTTCAAAATATTCTTTATTCCAGAGAAGACAAGCTCAACCCAGATTTCCAGGGCTGGCTCCATAACGTATAAGACAGTATAGGATAAGTGCTCCCAAGGCCCAGGCATGACTGCCAAAAAGCAGCTGGGCATTTCACCACCGGTGGGAGTCGCAGGCTTGCTGTGTAGGGGAGAAGCCAGGACGAAAACATCCCTGTACAGCCTCCTGTGCATCCATCCCATAGCAGCAATACGTTTAGTGGGGAGCGTCAGGAAACATAGGAGTAGGGGGACAGCCCGATTCTCCTCTCACTACCGCCCTGCACAACTGATGCTGGCTGACCTGTGACATATGGAGTGGGGTGCAGGGGCTGAGGGGTCAGGTGCAGCAGCTGCTCGAAGGGTGCTCAGTGCCAGCAAGCAAATGCAGGAGCCTGCTGGAGGCTCCCGACCACTTCTTGTGGTCCCATGGCAGGAACATGGGGGTCATGTCCTCCCTGCAGGCTGTGAGCTTTGCTCCGCATTCCTGTGTGCTGCACCCTGAGACCTCCTGCACAAGGAGCTGGTCCTCACCCAGTGCGTGCCTCCTCTGTGACTTCAGTTCACCCAACCACTGCAGCTCCCAGGAATTCGCAAAAATTCATCAAGGTCCAGATCCCTTCCAACTTCAAAGCTTGATCCCTCTATTTCATGCCATCAATTCATGAGCTATACATGATCAACATACACCTACGGAAATGGTTGCTCCCTTATCAAACTCTTTCTCTAAAAGGCTTGGTGACTGCTGCTTTTAAAATTTTTCATGCTCCATTTTAACCCTGCCTTAAGTTGCGGGGAGGGAGAACAAAACAAGCAGCAGAACAAGCAGCAGCTACAAATCATCAGAAAATGACAGAAGTATCACAGGTACCTTCAAATCTGCCCTGGTGCAGCACAGCCACGTCCCGAACAGTGCAGATCTGGCCGCCCCCCAGCACGCACGTCATCCCCGAGGGCCTGGCTCCCTCTGCACGAGCTGCAGACTGCACCACTCTACACAATTGCTCTACCGTTGCTGTGTACGTGCAACCCCAAATGACGCCACCACATTTAAAAACTATGTTCTATGCACTTCTCTAAACCCAGCGGATATACTTAGAAAGAAAATGAGGACTGTCTTTTTCACCCTCTTTTGTACTCTGACACTTCCTGATGCCCAACCAGTGGACACTGAAATAGTTCAGACAGATTGGATGGCAAATCCCAAAAACAAGCTGACTATGCACTGCCTTTACCATTTTCAGCCCACTGATGCTTTATGTCTTACCAGCAATGCTCTTACAGCGTTCAAGGGTCTGCTATCACCCTCAGGCCACCTGCCCCCATCTGAAAACAGAAACATTCCTAGTTCTTATCATGTCTTATCTACAGAGGGAATTACTGATGAATGGTTATACCCTTGACCTGCCCAGGTGCTTTCATTTAAGACAGAAGGTTCTTCCTGTAAAAATGAGGTCTTGGATAAAACATTTACTTCTGTTGAGCTCATTTTTGCAATTATTGCCTAGTTCAGAATGGGAACACAACTAGCACACTGAAGAAATACAGAGTCAAGGCGGTCAGAAATGTCATTCTGCATTTTCCAAGTGTCTGTGTCTTGGAGAGATCAACAGCTGTGCATAGCAGCCTATCTGCCATCTACATTATACAAAAGGTGCAGTGCATGTATATGTACCCTTCTCCACTAAACACACAAATAACAGCAACATAGGTAGGTGTCACTAATCATTACTGAAGTAACAATTATATCCTAGGCAAACTCAGCTATTGCTGTAATAGTACTACAGTGGCTGTTTGTCCTTTTCATGGCTTTACTACATGATTTTCTAATAAGAATCTAATAAATCCTTTAAGTTACTGAGAATTAACATCATTTCTGATGAAGAATTATTTTCTTATGCTATATGCTCAAGGCAAACACTACCATACTATGCGACCGTACAAGAAACTACATGAGGGCAAATGCAATTATTTCTGTCTCTTCCATTGTTATTAGCATATAAAGTATGTTGTGCTAGGGCATCTGTAAATAAATACACTAAATAAAGCCTACTGAAGGCGATGCAAGGCCTCTTATTAACTGCAGTAGGTTTCAAATCAGGATCACCTGCTGCTTTGGAGAGGCTTTCCAGAACACACCAGGGCCTCTGGATGACAATGTTCACCCAGAGTACATGGCCCAGACTCTCCTATATCCCACTCTTGCACATTCCTGCTTTTTTTTTTTTTAACTTGTAGTTTAGATTTTTTTTAGAAAAGAGAAAAAAGGAAAAAAATGTGTCAGCCATATCTGTCTGTAATTCGTTTTGTTCTGCATCAGATAAACACGCTGCATCTAGCTGCAGTCTTTAAGATGGCATGCAAAACAGTGAAGAACACAACATGCCATGCAGCACAGTAGTTTTCCAGCAGAAGAAACCATAAACCTCTGGGTTAAGCAAGGAAAGGCCACGTAGCATTTGGTTATAAAAACAAGCTGGCATGGAAAGCATAGTACCAGAGGGACTCCATTATGCCAGAACTGACAGTCTCACACGGCAGTCCAAACCCACATCCATGCCAACGTCGCCTCAAGAACGCGAATCACAAAATACCTTCAAAATCAACCGCCGTCGATAAACTCTTGTAGTAATCCTCTGCTCCTCACCTGAGCTTGAATCACTCTGAATCTCACTGTCACTGTCACTACATTCCTAATAAATGCAGTTTTAGTACATTTGAACAGCACATTTGCAAGACACAACGTGCTACCAGAACTATAAGAAGAAAACAGAGGTTATCATGGACAACATTTTTCCTGTCTGTGTTATATACATAACTCGCAGTCTTGCTCCTAAAGTATATGATGGGAGGCCTCTGTTCTTTGATATGCTGTAGAGCTTGACAAGTATACCAGGTATTGAATATTGCAGCAGCTTTTAAGCCTAAGAAAATGGTATTTGGAATGCATTTGACCTCCTACATTTCTTTATCTTAGTAGTTAAAAACATTGTATGCAGAAAAACCTGTCATAACTGCTTGCTGTTTCCTCCTCAAAAATTAACAATTCAGACTAATTACATGGATTCACAAGGTATGGAAGTGAATTCCCTTACAAAGAAAGGCAACGGTCACACAAAGATTCAGTGGCCCACCTACCAAAGACCAAAAATAAGCATTTTGAAGACCTTCTCCATGCAAGTGGTTTTCCTACTCAGTATTTAACTATTTTTAAATGGTACTAGCTGATCTGTGAAGCACAATCATCTGTGTTTTTTAAGAAGGGAACTGGCAGAGCTCAGCTCAGGCCAGGTCAGAAGCCTGGTGCTGGGGACGTGCAGCAGCTGCATGCAGGCGTCCGCTCCATCCTGGGGCCCTCCGACAGCCCTGATGCTTTCCCCTGCAAAACCCACAGAGCTCTTGGGCTCTGGGGCTGAGCAGCTGTGTGTGCACATGGCTGGCAGAGAGGGCTTTGATGGACTAGGCTCAAACAACTGTTTTCTGAGCAGAGAAATTGGATAACTTTCTCTATAATAACTCAACAGCATCCCAAAAGTGACTCTAAAGACATGTGCAGTCGATATTGCTAACTGCATATCTGTTTCTATTTTTTGAATCTGTCCCAAGACATCCCAAACCAGAAGCACTTCTCAGAAATGATGTTTCAAGTAAGAGTAGGCATAGGTGGGCGGTGGAGAAAAAGGGCTATGTAACAAAAAGCAGTTGAGGCAGGATGACAGTACTCATCTGCACACAAAGTCTCCTGCTGTCCTCTGACACTAGCCAAATATATCAATACAAAAAAAAAAAAAAGAACAAAAAAACCCACACCCAATGCTATCCTGAACAAGTAACAGGAAGCAGAAGATTCCCAAGAGGGCACAAAGGTTTTTGGAGGAAGAGTGGTTAATAAACAGCTTCAAGTGTTTTAGCCCTGCTGAAACTCTGACACTGGGAGTCACTGTGACCACAGGACATCACCTCTTTGGGGTAACAGAATAACTGCGCTGCACTCCTGTCATTTCCAAAGGTCACTTGAATGTGATGCTTGGTCACTGACAGAGCATTACATGGTCTACACTGTCACTGCACTGCTTTTTTAAATTTTTGGGCAGTTAAGTGACATGGGATTAAGCCAACAATTCATTTCATCCACCTCACCAGGCAGCAGCCCAGTACCTATGGACCAAGTTTATCTTCTGGTGCAGAACCGTGTGCCAAACACTGATGCAGGCCCCTCCAGGCAGGTGAATGCTTACTACTTCTTAGGTGTTTCCCACATGGTCACAGAAAAAACTGCTAACTTTAGGAAGTCATTTGCTTTTGTTCACCACTTCCTTCCACAGAAATGAATCTGCTTCTTTCAAACCTTTACCCCTTTATGGCTCGTTTCTGAAGAATGCCTTCCAGAGACACTACAATTGAAACTCTTTTCATGACAGCACTTGAAGTATCTCACTATGAACTGGACTCAGAGTAATTAAACTACCGACTTCAAGAAGATTAAGTGAGAGACCCAGGTTTAGAAATCACATTGTTTTCTGATACCAGTTGATTCAAAGACCATGTCCATAAAAAAAGACTTGTTACTTGGAAGATAAGATTATCACCCTTTACCAAGAAAGCAAAAGTAGTGCAAAAAGCGCACATATGAAATGCACACACTTATTCTTACCAATCCAGATCCAGAAGTGAAGACAAAACAGAAGTGGATGACAACTTATCTTCTCACTGATGGGAATCCAGAGGGGGGAGTGCACCACTGCTGCACACCCCTCAGCACGTGTTACAGTGCGCTTCTATGCTTATCCCTGTGTTTAAACTGAGTATAACATCATCAGCCCAAGGTCTGCCCCAAAGCCAAATAAAGGAACTCTGATGTCTGCATTTAGCTGCCTTTGCAGCAGGCTCTTCTTTTTTTTTTTTTTTTTAAAGTATTCAGTAATTAGTGATCATTAGGAAAGATCTTTGCTGCTTTAACTATGTCATGAATTAACAACAAGATAATAACAATCATACACTGCATAACTGGTGAGACTGATTATGGTACTATCTAATAAAAGAATTCTTGATTGTATAATCGAAAGAACAGTTTAAAATGAAGTAATTTAAACTTGAATGATTTATTGCAGACCACCACAGCTGACAATTTTTATTGTGCTACAATAAAAAAAAAAAGCCACATCATGTAGAAGCAAATGCATCTACTAAAATGCATCACTTCAGAAGTTATAGTCTCCTCCTGTACTACACCCAAGAAAAGACAGTATCAGTAGAGAGAGAAATGTAGAAGAAACTCAGTAATTCCCTTTTTCACAATCACTGAGCCTAGGGATTGCCCACCAGCCCCAATCCCTACACTGGGCTATAAGCAATTCCTTGCATCAATTTTACTGTTAAGCTTCTGGGAAATAAATATATGCCATTGAGAAACCTATTAAAATTTTCGTTGTCTGAAACCAACTTAAAAATGAGACACCATAGGTAAAGATGTGCAAGCCAGGCAAGGTAGAACCAAAAGAGAGCCCCTCAGCAGTATTTTAAGAACAAACCACCACCTGGAAAAGTGCTTTATACATTTGCACATCTTTTGATTCCTCTTGGCTGGATGCACCTTGGAGTTGGAATGAATGAAGCCAGGGAACAAAATATATGGAAGAGATTAGATTTTACTCCAGATTTATTTTCCTGCACTTTAACAGAGTGAAAAAAAAATGAAAAGGAAAAATGCAGGGGTGTTAGGGACAACGAAGAAGACAGAGTACCTCTCTTTGCTCACCTCAATGTCACAAACAGAGATGAAAACAGTGGCATCACCTTTATGGAAGCAGCTCAAGGACAGCCGAGTGGTTTGGCACTGTCTGCACAGGTGGTACTTAGGCAGGAGGGGGGCCTGCTCCCCAGCGATGCAGGACAGCAGTCACAACCTGCTCTAACCTCTTCCAAGGCTCGGGGCCCCCTTAAGAACAAGATTATGCAGCCCTGCTTGGCTCCTCTGACTGCCCCGACTACACTTTGTTCTATTTACACCGCAGAACATAAATTTCCACTAATTTCCAATTTTCTTAATTTAGTAATATATAGAAAATGCATAAAGATAGATTAAATAAACCAAACCACACCTGGCACAATGTTACAAGTCCTATAAAAATTTTATGTTAAGCAATAGGGACTCCTCAAGCAGTTAATAATTACAGGACATACTGTACCTTCTGTTCAGACATTACTGCTCCCTCCTCCTCTTGGATGCTTGCTCTTGGCTTGCCATCTTCTGAAGAACTCCAGCTCATCTTCTTCACACTGACAGGCACAGATGTTTTGTTGCCTTCTGTTGTTGGCTTGCTAGTCTCTTCCAAAGATTTCTGATATGCGGTTGATGATAACGTTTGCTCATCAGTACCAGCTGAAAGTTGGGGCTTTGTTTTCAGGGCTTCTTTGTCACTGTGTTTTCCCACATCGTTTAAAGATTCTTGGACGTAGGATTTAGTTTTCATCTCAGCTGTGGATTCAGAGAGGCTTCCATTTGTTTCTGGCTTCCCTGCTTCTCCTTTGACATATGAGGTAACAGAATCCCTACATTGGTCCAAGCTACAGGGGAAAAAAATAGACAGCCGTTCAGTGTTTAAATCACGCAACAGAAGGCAGAAGCACTGAACCCCTTTACTGAGCCTTTACTCAGCGCACACATTTCAGACAAAGTAAAATTTTTAATTCAGCGTGCAAGCATCAATCTATTTAATAGCCTTGTCTGCATCACGGTATCTTTTCAGAAGCAATGAGAACATGGTGGACACTGGAATCAAGACCAAATGCTATGTGTTAATTCCCTTCAACTTAAGGGAAAAAAAGAAAAAAATAAAAAGAGAAAGAAAAATACACAAAACCTACCATTTCCCTTGTATAATCACGAGATAAATCCCCAAGGCAGTAATTCTTTAACCTGCTCTCTAACCAAGGAGGTGAACAAAGTATCTGTTACTCTGCAGTTACTAATAATTTTGGTTATTTTCCCCTCCAATTGTAGTACCTGTACTCCAATAACTCATGCATCTTAAAAAATATTAGTACTCAAGAATAATTCCTCAGTACAGTTTCAATAATATACAGAGCCAACAGCAAGAAACATTACTACGAGATACAAAGCTCTGGCCAAAACTTTATCTCAGATTACCTTCGGGCAGGTTTAACCTGCACTTCTGATGCACAGGTTTCTGTTTTATTTTGCTTACATTTCAAATAAACAGTTGGACTGTACACATAAAAATACTACAGCTATTTGCTGGCAAAACTGTTATAGAAGATAGCAAATTGAATTCATCTAGCTAGAAATGGACAGGTCATCTTCTAAGGAAGGCCTTTTACTTCTAGAAGAGATATTTTATTAATTGAACAGAGTATAGAAGGCAGAATAACAAGCATTGCTTAACATAACAACAGGAATCACAACACTAGTAGATCAAGTGCTTTATGGCCTTGTTAGAAAAATCAGCTTGCTGAAATCAACGGCCATGTTCCCGCTTGATTCAGTAAGAGTACCTCATGCTACCTGGAACCCTTAAACATTCTGAGTCAAAGATGCAAAGGATCTGCTGACAGAGAGAAAACCACTCTGCAGACAGTCATTCTCTGCTGATTTACACCTCATGCAGAGCTGGCTCCTTCCATTAGTAATCACAGAAGCCAAGTTCAAAATAAGAGCAGGAGATCTTCACCAGTGGGTACCAGTATGGCCAAACATGCCAGTACATACTGTAAATGCTGAAAACTTATGTAGGTCCAAGGGGAGGCTGCAAAGGCTCATGCAAGAGAAATTCGTTGAGGATAAATATGTAGAAAGCATTCACCATCTTAGCAGGTCATTATGCTGAAAGCAAATTGACCTTGGGAAAGCAGAGGAGGGAAAAATGGAATTTTCTTCCCCAAGCATCCTCTTCATTCACTGTTGGGAGGCAGTATATGGGACGAAAAGGATTTGGTGTTGTCATTCTTACCTTCCTATGATTTGCAACTCATCTCTTAAAACGTCAAGTAAATTAGCATGACATAACACACTTAAGTAAGTGTTATAAAAACAGTGACAATTTAAAAATTGGGTTATGGAAAAGTGATGACTATCTGAGGGAAGGCAGATATGCCATGAAAAGGGTGACTGCTAAAAAGGTACTCTAGAAATAAGAGTAATGCAGTATTACAGTTTCAACTGATATACATTTCGTAGCCCCACATTCCAATTCCATCTATGCCTGCTTAGATTCCTTCAGAATGGAAACACACAATTACAAAGAACATGAAAAGCAATATTATCTAGAAAATGTAATAAAAACTAATCTTATATTAAGCATGAAACCTGCTATATATACATGTTTAAAGTTAAATGCGTTTCAGGCCTAACTGAGTTAAGCACCGCTTTTTCTTCTAAATACATGTGCATATATGTATATAAACACATACACACAGGGAACTACGGAACCACAGCCTGAGCACTGCTTCTGAAGGTGAAAGCAGCGCAGTTAGGCTCGCTTACACGCACACCTTTGTAAGCAGATTCTCACCTATCATCCAGACGATCTAGCAGGCTACCACCTATTCTGCGTCCCGACGTTGGTGGCTCAGTGACACTTGACGAGTCGGTTTGCCAACCTGTAATTGAAGACATTTCGCGTTCTGCTTGCTGAACACCTTTAAGAATTGACCATACTTTCTCTTCCGTCATCTCCTCAGACTCAGCTCCTTCTTCCAGATGAATGTCCTCAAACAGAGATTTAAACTTTTCTTCCGTCATCTCCTCATCACTACCAGACTTTTCTCTCTCAGGCTGTTCAGTCCTTATTCCTGTTTTGCTAGTCTCTTCACTCTGCTTTTGTTTAGCATCCTTTGGTATCCCGCCATAACTACCAAGATACCGCGGATAATCTTTAAGGTCCACTTCCTCCAATTGGCTCTGGCCTACAGAAATATCTTTGGGAGTTCCTTCTCTAGGCACTGAGAAATCGAGTTTGCTGTCGTCCAGAGAAGTATCTTCTTCAGTCACCACTGGCGGTGTTGCTGCTGTACCATCTACATGTCCCTGGGAGGTCACTACCACGTCACTCAGTCTACTGGGAGTTCTAAGGGGTGACTCTAGGCTAGAGGTGTCGCTAAAGAAATCGTCCTGATGGAAAGGGGTGGGCGGCACGAAGCGCAACCCAGTGGGAGTTTCCAGTTCCACTTGAATGGAGGGATAACCTAAGGAAGACAGCACATTTGGACTAACTGGGATGAAGCATGGAGCAACGAACCAGCAAATGTCAAATGATTCATGAATTACATAAAGTATGAAAACTGTGAAGATGCAGATTAAGAACAAATGCAGTTCTGATAGATTCATTTACTTTGTTCTAATTAGATGAACAAAAATGAGCATTGCCAAAATAGCTAGTACAGCAAAGCCAGTACTTTTGAGTATTTTGTAAATAGTTTGTAAAGATTTCAACAATTGTTTTTTGCAGCCATTTGAACATTTTCAAGCTATAGCAGATTGCCTTACAAGCATGCATGGAATTAAATGTGGACAGGGGTGGCTGTCCGTTTATATCCAATCCAACATCTTGCAGCCAAATTGTGTATATCTTTCTTTCCCAGTTTTTATTTCCTTGAATTTGGAATTTTAATAAATAAACTTTAAAGACAGAAGCAGATCAAAACATAGGACAGCCACTTTTTTGCAAGTAGGTATTATTTTTAAAACAGGTCCACATTTTTAACTTACTTATATCAAAAAGTACACAATACTAGCAATACAATGCTACTAATCTATATCTCCATTTAACCACAGAGCCACAAGAATGGAATAGTTAAAGAACAAGGAACAGAAATGGATCTCAATGAGGATAATAAAGAATAGTAGATCTAAATATGCAGCAGGATAAAAAACTAAAAAGGGAATTTAACAAAGGGATAAGAACACAAAAACACAGGGAGAGCTATATGAATATTTCAGGTACAGTAAAGCTATACAGGTGAGAGGACTGTGGTGAGTAAGGAGATCTTGGTGATCTTGGAGACTGAGGTGATCTTGGCGACATGGGTACAATCAGATACACTGATCAAATAAAGAGAGAAAAGAAAAGGAAATCGATGAAAACACAGGAAAATCATACAAAAGGATTAAACTGAATATAAATATAAAATGACAACAAAATCTGAAATTTTCTCCAGCAAATTATAGGTTGGGTAACCTACAAAAGGAAAAAAAAATACATTGTGTGGGGTTAACTGGACATTGTACTGCCTGCAAAGGGATGTGCATTTACAGGGTTGGGCTTTCTTTTTTTCTTTTCCCTTTTTTTTATTTCCTGAATCAGCTGAGAGAAAGGTAAAGGTGGTCTGGTCTTGGTGAGGAAAGGAAGCTTGAGGAAGGCTCAGAGAAGAGGAGAGACAGAAAGCAACTGCAGAAAAGCGTATTTTTTCATAAAAATACTGATGCTACTATTGAAAGGCGCAAGTAACATTTCAAGAGCAACTTTCTTAAAATGTCAACAGAAATTTTTTTCTGTAATGCAATGATTCAATGACCAGTAATGCTGCTCAGTAATGGAGGTACACTGAGCTTATATGTTCTGACTACAAAAACATCCTACTAAAATACAGAGACTAATAAATATTTGAACCAATTACAAAAAGCAAAGGAAATAGAACTCAAAAGAGAAAAGTCTTACCTAACAAGCTATTTATAATAAACTTGTCAAAAATGAAAGTAAAGGATGCAGCAACCCAGTGCCTGTTAACTAACATTTAAAAGACAAAACAACAACATTTAGCATCTTCAACATGATGATAAATATTAAGTATACCTACGGCAATTCTGTTTTATAAGCAGAACTCCATTTATCCTTTAAAGATTTGGCTCAAAATTAACCAGCACCATTCTGTGCTCAGTGGGTACAGCTTCCATGTGAAGATCACTGAACAGTTCTATTCATTAGTAGGCTGACAAAGATATTCTCTCATGCAATAATAAAACATTTTCTTATTTTTCTACTGCCACTGTACATTTGGACAATAATGGTCCAAAATCACAAAAATTTTGTGAAAATCTCAAAATAACTGATATTTATTTGTCTCAGGCTGGGTAGTAAACTGCACATTAACGTATCTCATGCAACTGCTACACACTTGATTTGTTTTTTCCTTTTTTTTTTCTTTGAAGAATTCTGTTACTTACCTAGACAGAAATCCAAAGAAAATATATATACATGTGTGCGCGTGCATGTGTGTCTATTTCCAGCAAGCTTGGAAAGCATGCAATACCAAGCACATTAAAAATATACATGGGCAAGCATCAAAACACAACTACCACAGGAGAAAAAAAATCAGGTTTTGTCAACTGACACTGAGGCGAGGCTGGTAGGAACGAGCTCACTGAGGCGTGCATTTGTGGGATCCTGAGCTTACTCTCTGAGATGTTAATGTGCAACCTAAATATCATACTATGAGGAAAAACCCTTGAAATGAAAACCAGTTACTTGTTTAGAATTTACTTTTTCCTTTTTTTTTTAACCATCTAGTTCATACAACATTATTGCATTATTGCCACTGAACTAAATATGACCATGGAATTCAATTACCATCAATGGGATCATGAAAAACGTTATTTTCATCTGCAAAACTTCTGGTGCCTGAAATATTTCCATAATCAAATATTGGTCCTTCCAATAGGGTCACAATATCTATTCGATTAATTTTTGTCAATACAGAAGTTAAGGCATCAGCTGAAAAACAAATAAGACATGTCAGGAAAAAAAGTTCAGCATTGCAGAACTGTGTAATTGTCTTTCTCAGTTACATTTACATTTTGCTAATTATAAGTTGCTTGCATACGTTTCTGTCCCAATGCCTTTGGTTCTAGCAAACTCCATTTGTCTAAGCAGACATTCTGCTGCCTACTAACTCAAGATATATACCTATTAAGATTCTCCTCTCCCCACGTATAATCCTATTATAACACGAGAACCACAAAGAATAAGGTCAGGGAGTTCTTAAATAATATATTTACTTACTACTGAAACAAAATATCCTTTTACTGGAACATAAAGGGAATGTAAAGATCCTTGTTACCATTCTATTTTGAGGAACAGAACAGGTAGCCATGTAGGTAATAATGCATGTAATTCATGCAATCCATCCTGAAATCTCATTTACAATAATCCTGTGTTACAAGAACACAGTAATACTGGAAACGACTTTTATGGTGCAAAAGATCCAAGTTGACTCAAATACCGTGTAGGGTTTTGTGGATTAGACAACTGTAACAAACACTACTGACCTAATGCAAAAATCAACCCTCTATTTCAATTTGAGCAGTTCAAGTACAGATAAAAATAGCAGAATTTGCCCAGAAATGTGGCCTCAAAGAGATCCATTGTCCCAGTCACACCCGCCACTCCTCACAGAAAGGTATATAGTCTTGTTACAACCTGCAGTACTGTGAGACTACCTAAATTTTCCAGGCAGCCTATTTCCATGTTTCACATTCCTTGCTATTGGCAAGTTTTCCCTAATACTTCCTTTGCTGGAATTTAAGCTTCTTACTTGTCCCATCAATTATGGATGTGGAGAACAGATTATTTCCTTCTGCATATGTACTGAATAAATATGACACATCTCTGGCTTCTGGTAAAAATATAACTAAAACTTTTTTTTTCCATTAGTGGTTTGTGAAAGAAGTTCATTTTGTTTTCTTCAATTTAACCTACTTAGAACAGGCAACATTTGGAATGGGCTATAATTTACAAACAACAGAAGTAACTGCTTGAACTTACTTGTAGCATTTTTCCCGTCTCTGGTAACCCATTTTTTTAATAACATGAAGCTTTGAGCAATAAGAGAATTTGGGTTTTCTACTCGGATTTGATTTATTTCATCCACAGAAAAATTCAGTTCTCTTGCCAGTTCTATAAAGCAAAAAGAAAAAAAAAAAGGAAAAAAAGGAAAAAAAGAAAGAAAACAACAACAAAAACACCAAACAAAGCACATATCTCTCAATTATCCTGTCAGGCTTAGAAATATTAACTTTCTTAGATCACACAGACATCAACAAAACTACCTGACATAAATGGGTATCTTAACAGATAATAATGAACATGGCATTATACACTTACATTTTAATTTCCTAAGACAGGCACAATTCTGAATTTTCAATCACATCTCTTTGAGTTATTATTGTATTTAAACCCAGTAAGACACTTAACCAGAGCAAAGTAAAGCTCCATGGAGACCTCGTCACTGCTCACTGATAATGTGCTTGTTCTGGTGACCATCATTCATTTGCGAGCTTGCTGTGCAGCTCAGGCACCAGCACTGTGTTCACCTATGCCCATGGAGAGTTGGCTGCTGCACCCATAAGCCCATGAAGGGCCAGCTCTGCACGTCAGTTTGCGGAGGGTACAGTGGGTGTATGACGAGGCAACCCCACATGGCACCAAGCTGCTGGGACCCCTAAAAAGCTCCAGCACTTTGGGGGATTCTCTGCCCTGAGACACAGACAGCCCTGACCCTGAGCAGATAAGATTCTCTCAACTATTTGAGTGTAACATCTTGGGAAATGACTCATTTTAACTGTTTGCTCTATCAGTTTCTGTTTGATTTATTGTGAGCCCATAAGACAGTTCTTCACAGCTATTTCTTATTGGGCATCTTTGCCAAGTGATCTGCTGAATATTTTGGGAGGCCAGGTTCAGTGCAAATTCAGGAGAAGGGAGGCCTTCTCCTGATGGGGGCCTTGCTGCAGCTTTTAGTAAAAAGACTACCTGAGAATGTAACAGCTGATTTCAATATAAAAGCAGAAAAGCTTACCTGTCCAGCTAAGTCCTAGGTGATCGGCTACAATTGCCATCCTTATATCTGTCCGTTCACATGGACTCTGTGGACCTGTGATTTACAATTTCTCGATTAAAAGGGTTTTGCACAGAAAACCATAATACCGGACAATAGTTTATTATAAATAATAGCTTTAATTCAACTAAGTTGCCGGTGATTATATTGTTTACTAGAATGGTTGTGTGTCCTAATAACCTACAAAGCACATTTTTTCACCTGTGTAAAGCCAAATGTCAAACTACATGATGTTGTGTAATGAAACCAAACATGCTGACAATCTAGCCGTTAGACTGTACACAAGTTGTTCATTTACTGGTGGAAACCACCAAGACCAGATTAACATCTATTTTCTCTACTTTGACAGAACAAATTTGCTGTCACAAAAGAAAACTTTCCATTTCTGAGTTACAACAATGTCTTTGGCATGCTTCACTAGCTTTCTACAGTACAGGATTTGTTTAAAGGAAGAAAGAAGAGTATAAGACAGCACGTACAGATGACAATGACAGAATGAAAACTACGGTTAAGTCACTCCACAGGCAATCACAACAGTTCATGCACTAGGATCAACAAGTTGAAAGTTTTACAAACTAGGCTTGATCTCCACGAGGTGAGCCATGAGAGCTCCAGAAACCTGACTGCCTTCATTCTCACCAGTCCTCTTACTCCTCCTCCTCTCACTGTCGGCCTTTTCAATCTTTGATTTTATAGATGCTGCCTCTGTTCTCATATCTCTAGCAGACTTCGATGTAATGGAAGGCTGGTAAACTTGAGTAGCTTCTGATAATGATGTGTTCCTTGATGTACTGTCTTCTTCATCGTCAGAGACCTCTGACTGCATCTTTTTCTCTTCATCAGATAGACGATCCACAAGCTTTAATGTCTCACCACTAATTCCCTTAAAATATTCAATAGAATGTTTACATACCTCCCTAAGCTGATTTTTTCTTACTTTAACTGTTGTCATTGTGACGGAGGTAGATCTTACCTTTACTGGTAATTTAGAAGGAAGCTGTTTTGTTTTTTCTTTCTCTACCTGCTCTTGTTTTGGCAGGGCTGCAGGTTTTCTAGCTAGATTGCTCCTATGTGTATTTTTTACAGGAATCCTAGACCTTGCTTCTAGACAGGGAGGAGAATTATCTTGTTTTGCTTTGTCAGGCTTAATAGCCCGTCTCACTTTACTCCCTGCATTGCTTTGGACATTATTTTGTGGCAAGACGTCTTTTACTGAGCTGGCCTTTACAGGAAGTTTTGATTTTCCTCTAGTCCCTACCAACTCTGTTGACTTTTGCTGTTCTCCGTGTGCTTTTTGCTTATCTCTTACTCTGTGTCCTTGTGTTGTCCCTGTACCTTTTCCTGAAGTGCTTTTCGCTTGATTAGCTTTCTGCAGGGAACATTTCGGTTCTGAATGTTCTTTTAGCACTACATTACAGGTAATATCATCTGTAGGGACAGCAGATGAATCCAAATTGTTGTTGTTATTAAAATTATCTTTTGGAAACTCAGTGTTCTCTGTTTGCCTACAGCTTGTCTGGCTAGAAGCTGAACTCGCAATCACTTCTACGGTTTCATTTTCTAATCCCTGACCACTTGGCATCACAGCTTCTATCTTATCTGTCACTTCGCCAGGGCCATCTTTCTTCAGAGTCATGGTGGAAGCAGAAATTCCCATTTTAATTGGTGTGCGCAATTTGGGATCAACTTTAGAAGCGTTTACTGCTGCCGATGATTTTTCCAGTGAGTTACTACCAAGTGTTTGTTCCATGCAATCTCCACTGGCCTGGATGATGGGCTTATGTTCATCTGCTGTTGTTTCTACTGGTCTCTCTAGGTTTGTTTCTACAGTGTTGTCCCCTGCCTGTGGCTGTGTGATGGCAGTGACTGTACTTTTATCCCCTTCCCCCTTGTCCCCTGACTTCCCTTCAGAAGTATGCTCACCAATCTGAAAAAATTGGAGTCTTTCTTCAACAAAATCCCTCTTGCTCATGTCAATTGCACCACTGCGAGTCATCTCAAACATCTTCCCTTCATGAAATGGGAAGGGGTTGGGCTCGCTAGTTGGCGTACTTTCATCTGTTGGAGTTCTGGCTGGAGTTGTATCAGGTGTTGTTGCTTGAGATCTGTCTTCCACTGCCAGACCAAATGGCTTAGCCTCATCATCCCTTGATTTAGTCTCAAACACTTCGTCGTCACCTCGGTTATTGGACCACGGGTCAAAATCTAGACTCTTAGTGGCCACTGTTTTGAAAGGTGTTGCAAATTCTTCATCTACTTTGTAACTGAAATACGAATCGGGAAACACAGTCCTGTCAGGGTGTCTGCCTTCCAAAGTGAAAAACTGTGCCCCTGACTTCTGTTCGCTTTTATCTCCGGCCTTTTCAGAAGCTGGACCCTTCGAAGGCACCTTGTCTTCTTCAGGGCCTACCTTGCCTTCCTCCTCAATGACTTCAAGTTTACTCTGGCTAAAGCAGCGATCAGTCTGCTTTAGAATACCTTCTGTAGTCCATACGTCCTTTTTGGTTTCAACTGCTGGACCTGCAAGTTTAGAATCACTCTCAGTTAAACCATCATCTTCATCTTGCAAATCATAACCGTCAAGAGAGTCAATCTCAGTCGCATCGGTATCATGGGAGAATTCTGCAGTGGTTGCTATGGAACACTCTGTGACAGACTGGTCATTATTATTCCCATTTTGCACTACATCATTCTGGGGTGAATCAAGCCCAACGTCAAACTCACTAGGTTTCCCAGAAGTGGGATGTCCTAACTCTTTCTGTTTCTCAACCTTTTCGGGGGCTCTGGGTTTTGAGGTTTCTTTCTGGTCATCTTCCAGTTCTTTCAGTTTGAATGTATACTTTTTAAGTGGAACAGGTTGATAGAGAGATTCGTCGTCACTGGAGTCACTGACATCTGCTCCCGGTGGCACAGGAGACGGCGGCTGCACTCTTATAACTGGTTCAGCCAGTTGGTATTTGTCGTGTTCATCTTGCAAGTTCACTTCTGTCATCTCCATTTCACTCTCAGTGGAATAGTGGGGCTTCTTTTCTGCCTCGCCTTGGTCTGCATCCAGTGGTGGAGGAGGAGGAAATTCAATGTAGGCAACTCTGTTACCTTTTGGTCTTTTGTTAGAGTCCTTATTTATATGATTAGGTAGTGATTTGTCAGTTTGTGGTTCCTCAACTTCTGCCTGTTTTACAGAGGTTGATTTAGCCTCTGCTTCCTCCTCTGATTCCTCAGATACCTCAGGTATAGGACTGGGCTTGCCAGGGATATATGCTATTAGTGAGTCAGGTGTTTTAGATGTAAACTCATAACTCACTTCCTCTGAACTTGGTGTTTCTGGTGTTAAAGGGCTTTTGCCAGAGCTATCTATAAAGGACACTTGTTCTAGGGTGTCATCTTCTGGACTGCCTTGTGGAGAAGGAGGTTGTTTTTGCTGTCTAGCTGTGTAAAATGTCCCCCTTGTCTCTTGTACTGTCTTACTCTCCTGACTGACAATTTTTTTTATATTTCCTTGTTGCACCTCTTTCTCATATTGCTTTCCGACTTGAACAAAACTGACATAAACAGGTAAGGTCTTAATTTCTTTCACTCCCTCAGTACTTACTAATGGTGCAACTTTATTCAAGTAATCACTGGCACTGGGGTCAACTAAGTCACTCAAAGGAGATTCCTTTCCTGGACTAAATTCTAAAGAATCTGGTGATTTGCTAGGGGATAACTCAGTTTCCTCAACAGGAGGACTTAGACCTATCGAGCTCTGCTGCTTGGTAACTTTTCTGATTTCTGAATGCTTTATTTGATCATCTTCCACATAATCAATCTGTCTCTCAACTTTCTCCTTAATCACAGCTGATTGGGATACTTTAGCTGAAAGTTGATAAACTCCATCAAGCATGGCTCTCTTCTCCTCAACAATCCTGACTGGAATATGGGACACAGCAATTTCTTCTTTCCTTTTGGACATTTTATCAGCTACTTCACCGTTATGTTCTCCCTCCCTGACAACAAATTCTCTGTATAAGACCTTTTTTGAGGGAGATTTTACAGTCAGTTCCTTCACTTCTTCCGAATGAATTCCATTTGCTGCCAATTTGTGCTCTGTCACAGTGATAAATTCACTTTCTTTGTCAGTTTTAGCTTCAACATGATCAACATGGTTTTCTTTCACTGTATCTGGAACAAGCACATGTGAAAGTTTTTCTTTTTGTGTTTTATGATTAGAAGTTCCAGGACTTTCCCATGTCCTATAGATTTTTTTGTCCCAGTGTCCCTTTGTTGAGTCTGAGCCATACACCAGGTCTTTTGTCTGCAGTTCTGAAAAGTATTCTGGCACGCTTTTACTCATTTCAGTTCTTTGCTTCTGTGTCTCTGAAGCACAAAAGTCTTCTATAGCTTTTCCTTTACCTGGAACAAAATCTTCCTGTATTTTCACCTCTTTCTGTAAAGCTGTGCTCCCATCAACGAGCTCTACTTGTTTTGCATGTTTCTCTCTGGAATAAAACTGATACACTGGTAACTTACTTTCTTGCAATTTCTTTACTGGAATTTTGGACTGACTGTCCAGCTTTTTTTCTTCTTGAGTTAGATCCTTACTCCTTGGGCTTATACTTTGTTCAAACTTTAGCCTAATGGAACTGAGCTTTGATTGCTTCAGCTGAAATCCAGTCTGTGAAACCTCAGGTACTCCAGTCTGCTGAGCACTCCCTTTGTGTTCCATAGTTTGTTTAGAGTCTTCTGCTGGTTGCACAAATATCCTTTTTTCAGGACTGCTGGGCAAACTGGACACTTTTCTTTCATCCACTTTGGGAAAACATTTCCCATCATGTGCGTATTGCTTCACCTTACTCCATTCGTCACCGGACGCTGGTAATTCAGAGAGCAGAACCTTCTCAGGGCTGCTGCTGGCAGAGCTCTGGCTAGAATGTATTTCTTTACCATTTCTTTTATGCTGCTTTTTCTCTGGAGACTGTAGCTCATCATTCAACTTCTCTGTTTTATCCCGAAAAAACTGTGATACTTCAGTCAGTTTTTCTTCTGCCTCCTTAACAGTCCTGTCCACCCTGTCTTCATATATCAACTTTTCTCTACCTCTGTCTAATCTGTCCTCAGTAAAGCGCATCCACATCGCATGTTTTGGACTACTAACATCTCCAGTATAGTGTAACACTGTCACTTTATCATAATGATCATCTTTAGACATTTTACCCACACCATTTTCAGAAACATCTTTATAGATTTTGGAGAGAATCTCTTTTTTGGGGGCAGTAGCTACTTTTTCTCTGCATCGTTTATCAGACCCCTGTAACTCTGCACTAAGGGGTAGAGCATGGTCAGTAACTGACTCCTCAGTATCAGAATGAGAAACATCTAGCTTTTCTGAAAGAAGCATTTTCTCAGCAAACCTGTAAGACTCCCCTCTTAGTTCTGACAACTCATCATCATGGTATTCTATTGAGTGCTGACTCAAAAGCTTCAGTGTTTTGTAAGAGTCATCAGACATGAGTTGAGCAGAACTAGGGCGACTGTCTTCTTCCTGGGACACGGGAGTGTTAACTCTAGAGGATTCCAGATAAGAAGGAAGTGACTCTTCGGCTGTGAGCTCCTCTTCTTCTTGCTGACCTTGTTCATCTGAACAAGGAAAAGCATCATGTTTTTCCAACTCTTTTAAGTTAATATCTCCCCGAGGTAAGTCTTTCTGATATACATACATTTCTTTTTCTGGATGCTTTTTTGTTTCTCTAATAATCACTTCAGTAGGTTCAGCCTGATTACCTTTTTCAATATGGACCTCTATTATTCGCTCCAGTTTGGGTTTCATTTTGCTGTCCTTCTCTGCATGTTGTGGTGAAGTTTCAGCAGACTTGCTAACATCGGATGTTACTGATGATTTATGTTCAAACAGACCTGCTAGTTCTTTGGAAGGGTCACGTCCAGACTGAAAGGCTTTCATTATGTCATGAACAGACATTGTTTCCTCAATTCTTTCAGATGTGCTTTCGGTGCATGGAGGTTTATGATAAACCATTCTAGTTGTCGTAGTGATATGAGTTTCTTCTTTTACTCGGACACCTTTGCTAAGGACACATTTGTGGTCATCTTCCTCACTGCTGCTGGCTTTCATTTGGAATGCTTTAACTTTCTCTTTAATAGACCCAGCAGGCTTTTGCTCCAGCTCCATAAATGTAGGTGCAGGTTTCGAGGCTGGTAGCTCCTCTGCTTTCTGCTCTGGAATTTCTTCAGATGACGGTTCGTAGCTGCGGATAACATGCACTACTTCAGTTCTTGTTTCTGTAATGACAGGAGGGATGGGTACATCATGGAAAAGGGGTTTTGGTCCTGTGCTTTCAGCACTTTGTGGGGCAGAAGGTGTCTTTTCACTCCTTGTTTCAAAGCCACTGTCAGATAAGGGACTTTTATCTTGATCATGTTGAGAAAAGTCATCCGGAGACTCTAAAATTGTATCTGTTCCAAAAAAGGAATCTGCAATTTTACATAACTCCTTTTCTGATGTTGAAGGCCTCATGGAGGCTGGAGGCATTTTAAGTTTATGTTCCTGCAAAGCAATAGCTGGTTTTAAAATGCGTTTTTGTCTCTCTTCACCTTCTTTTTTCCCCTCTTCAAACTTGTACTTTATGTTTGTTAATGAACTGCTACCAATATCATTTGCTAAGTAATCAATAACTTTTGACAAGTTATAATCCTTTTCCGACATGGTTTTAGTTTTAATTTGGACCTTCTCTGGAACAGATATAGGAGTTGTCAAAGCTTGCTGTCTCGCTTCATCAATCTCCTCTGTACTGAACTCTACCCAGTCATCCTCAGATAGGTGTCCTTGATCACTTTTGGATACTTTAGCCGACCCTTTACTTTCTAAACACACATCTTTTTTCAGTATCTCACTAACTTTTACTAAGTCCTCTTTTACTTTCTCAACAATTTTAAAGGGCTCTTCATCATCAATTCTACCCTCTTTTGGTATCTCAGGTTGGAATGGTTTGTCCTCTGCGACATCTGTCTGCAATATTGCAGTCATTCTTATTAGATCCTCCTTCATTTCAGCAACATCTTTCAGTATCTCCTGACTGGAGGATAAAGAAGATGGTGTGGACAATTTGAGAGCAGAGGGTGTTAAGAACAAGGATGATTTTATTGGAGAAGAAGTTCGATTATAGGGAGGCTGTGTGCGTGCCTCTGTAGTCAATGTTTTAATAGGTGACAGTAACGCAGCAGCTGATTTTGTAAGCGGAGATGACTCTGGGAGCTTCTTTAATGCTGGTTCAGACAAAACATTGACTACAGAATATACTGGCACTGTTATTGTTGATGAAGTTACGGATGAGGTAGTTGCTGATATTGACCCAAGGGCTGTATACAAAGCACCTGCAGGAGGAGTTCTTATTGACTGGAAAGCTGATGGTGCTGAAGACACAAATGACCTGAGTGGAGAAAATGACATTGTTGAAGCAGTTGAAAACACCCTCTCAGCTGTGTCAGCAACTGCGCTAGCAGCACAACTTGCAGAATGTGCAGCTGCAGTGATCTTGTCTTGAAAAACAGCTGCAGCTTTGGATCCATTTATTAGGTTGGAAGAAGATGGGTATTTCAGAGGTGACACAGACCCATTAAGCAACGGTACATCTGTGTGCCCAGCTACATGTTTTGCTGGCGACGAGAGAGACGAGGCCATCATGACCTTAGAGGATGAAACAGCATCAACTGCTGACTTAGCAGGTGACACCACTGACTTTAGAGGGGACGATAAAAGTGAGGATGCTGATGTGATGACCGATTTAAGAGGCAAACTTGAAGAGTACATGTTAATGTTGGATTTGGGGGATGCTGGAGGCGTCATGGTTATGGATGATCTCTCCAAGAGAGACCCTGCTGTAGTCACTGGAGATGTCCGAGAGGGGAATGTGGTAGTGGATGCCAGCCCTTTTAGGCTAGCAGCTTCTGTCACTGCGGGAGCTCTGACGAAAGAGCCTGAAGTAACCTGTATATTGTATGGAGGCTGTGATACCACAGTTTTTATTGGTGAAGAGATTGTCCGAAATGATCTAATCGGAGATGCTACATCACTAACAGATTTAACTGAAGATGTGGTAGAAGCTCCTAATGTGGATTTGATTGGAGAAGCAGAAGAAACAGACCATATTGATTTTAATGGGGAAGCTGTAGGAGTGTTAGAGGAAGAGCTTGATAAGGAAGTGAAGCCTGATTTGGTTTGCCCAGGCACTGTAATTGGAGCTGTTGTCCATGACTGATATGGCCGTGTTGAAAAGAATGGCTTGTATGAGTAAGTAGCAGGTAGGGATCTTGTTGCTCCTGCACTCCGTTCAACTGTTTCTTAAATTGTTAAATTAAAATCAAACATAAAATCAACAAAAATGATTGAAAAACAGAGAGACCAGAGAAGAAAATTGGTCAGTAAACGTTGTAATATTACAAAAAGCAAATACAATTGTTTGCATGAGTTGGGATGGAGGAGGCAAAAGAAGATTAAAAAGGAAATAAACAATAGGAATGAACCATATACTGACAATTGGTCCAAAACAAAAAGCAACATAAAATGAAAGACAGAAAGCACATTGCAACCAAGTCTGCAAAAAATGAAGAACAGAAAACACAAAGAAGGAATCCACAAGGTAAAAATAAAAACCACATCAAAAATTCTTCTCTTACTTCCTATTGACTTTCTGATGTCGTAATTCTGAAATATTTGTATCAGTTCTACTTTGCCTGTTTAGGTATGTCTTTGATTTGCACAACTATTAGAATTATCCTTTTAATTATTTCTGTTGTTGTTGTCATTCTATTCAGATATTGAACCTATACAAAATATAAACTTGTGTAAAAAGACATTATATATCTAAAATATTTTTTTTTAAACCAGTCAGAACTATTTCATGCAGAACCCAAAATTCCTTTAAGTGACAGGCAATTGATGTGCAAACTGTGAAGCAACTGGAATAAATTCAAATCTCTATCTCCCATGCACAATTCGGATATGCTTCACACTCACAAAGCCAATAAGAGCAAGAGCTTTTCTGAGTCAATATTTTAAAAAATAATATAAATAAATGAAGAAAAGGAACTTTTGCATTTGTTTATCATGCGATATTCCTTTTGGTTGGAAAAACTAAAGTAAAACTTTACATGAAATGATTTTAAGAAGCATATGTCATACATCAAATATGGAAAGTATGATATATGATAAACGTGAGCAAGCAAAGCAACTGAATCAGTTTTCATTCATGCACAATATATCATGTCAAAACGAGCACACATTAATACATTTTGTATGCTGTATTAAGCACAAATATGTAAACCTTAAAAAAACCATTTCACAAGAGGCCATTAAAAGAAGAGTACACTTTTTCTACAAGATGTAGTGTCTTGGTACCTTTTGAGGAGATTTCTTGCATCAGCTCAAAGACAGACCTGTTCAACTTTGCATTTCTCAAAAGGTAACATTAGAAAAGCAGTCAAAGAACAATATATTATGCAAAAACTTCCTGGCAAGGACAAACCTGTTAACTGTTATCATCCCCCAGAACACTCAGCTTATTCATAGCCATTTTGAACAGAATCATCATCAAACACATTTTGCATCACAGGAAATACTCATGCCAGAAGACAGTATTTCTGGGAATCCCATTACAGCATACATATCCTCTGATACAGCAATAACATTCAGAGAGTTGACACTGAAAGTAACTTAAAGGACTTTCTTTTTTTTTCCTCTTTTTCCTTCTGTTTAAAGTTGGAGTTAGAAATGGGGCTGAAATATTCAAGCAACTTATTCAACACACCTTTCTCTGAAGTTACACTAATAATTTGTCAAACTTACTTGATCTGTCTTATAGACAGACAGTAACATA
The DNA here is from genome assembly GCF_964034855.1 of Anser brachyrhynchus. Lineage (NCBI taxonomy): Eukaryota > Metazoa > Chordata > Aves > Anseriformes > Anatidae > Anser > Anser brachyrhynchus. The sequence continues at coordinate 16,688,492 of NC_137700.1, forward strand.
CAGTGAAAGAAGCTTAGCAAGGCTAATACTGAACTGTTAAACTTAAAGCACACACACACATACAATAGCAAATAAGTGTTCAGTATACCACAGGTCCATATCCTGCAAGGAGAAATATGCGGGTCCTATAAAAGCCAATTGAAGCTCAGAAGCTGATGTGGATGGCTGGTGATACTGCAGTATTAGAACATTTAGGTTGAAGAGAGCTTGAATATGAGGCCTGACTGGCACAGCCTATTTCAAGAAAGATCCACTTTCCCATCCTTATTGCAATTTTATTTTTAAGCACAAACATACTTTCTTCCCCCAAAGAAGAAAACACTGTGTACTTCATAAAATGAACGAGACTTTATAATAAAGATTAACTATCAGCAACTGCTAACATTCACCAGAAGTTCATACAGTCCCAAGTGCAAAAACCAAAACCCCAAAATCACTCAGGGAAGAATCAACATCAAAACAACTTGTTCAGCAGTTCATGTTTGGGAATGTCTTTAGAGGGACCCCACTGCACTGTGATGAGCCATTGTGCCACAGCTGCTTAGCGAGGCAATCAATCAACAGGCTGCCCTTTTAACTGCTCTTTCTCCTGTTAAATCACAAATTCAAACATGTCTAAGATGCTTTTTCTGTGCTCTGTATCGCAGTCAAGAAGAACTGGTACAAAGAAAATGGAGTGATTTACCAGCATGTGAAGCTATGACAACTGAAACAGGATGAAACCAGGCCATTTTACTTTCTGAAATAGCAAAGAAATTCCCACAACCATGCCAGAATTTAGAGTGGGATAATATTCTAGAAAGTGAAGTGGTTTTCATAACAGCCCTTTTTGGCTACTGGACACTCTTGGCCAAAGCAGTTTCCATCACTCTGTATCCAAGATTTTATCAGGAAACAGATGTTACTACCTTCTGTGCACCAAATTGCATTTCCTTGCTTGCAGCTGGTAACTGAAAGCACTGAGTGAACCCATACAAGAAGCTCCAGCTCAGCCCTGCTCCTGCTGCTCTTCAGCTGCAAGCGAACAGTGAGCACTGAGCAGGTTTAACCCACTCCTCTTCTGTGGGAGACCTCACTGCTGGGGAGGGCAGAGGGGTCCTTTGGCCACTTTTCCTGAGCAGGGATAAGGACAGGTAGGCAGGGGAATACCCCACCTTCCTCACTCTCCTCTGCACCAGCACTGGCATTGACACCAGGGTGCAGAGGAAAAAAAAAAACTCTGAGTGTGCGTGCATGAGCTCGAGAGAGAAAACAGCCCAATCCCCGCTGCTACAGAACTGCAGAGTTGTGCCACTGAATTTGCTGGAAGGAGGGAGAGGTTCATCACTCATCTCTGATCAACAGAGCTAACACCCTGTGGTGTAAAGCAGCCACGGCAGCCATCCTGGCTCTGTGCTGGGTAGTGTGCACATGCTCTGGAAGAGCTGCACCTCTAAACCTGCAACCTTCCCTCACACCAGCATTCTGCAGGTGGTGGTGGCTGATGACTGCATGCTACATGTGCACAGGAGGTGGTGGCACTCCGACTGATAGCCAAACCCTGTCTGCCATCTTTCCTGACAAATACAGTAATTTTTGCATACCCTTTTTGGGTAGCTCACTGCCACAAGTAGTAACCATTGCCAATAGGGATACAACAATTAAAGAATGGCTGGGGACTTCTATTATATCAACACACCTTTTCTTAGAGTAAAGCTCATTAAGTGCATTTGGGTTTTTTTCCCTTTCCCTCCACTTTTTGCAAATGAGACCTAATGAACCTTTGGTCAATAAATATAAAACTTTTTTTTTTCTTCCAATGAGGCCTGAAAAAATAATTGTAAACAACATACACAGTCAAGCTCCTTTCAAGCAGCTTCCTTTTCCCTGTCTCTCGGTTCCCAACAAGCCTTTGACGGTACCTTAACAGTCCATCAAGATGTCTCAGTGGATCTGATAGCTTCTTCAGATGTTATATGCTTGAAGTCTTCTTCCAGGCCTGAGAAGTGTAATATATTCTGGATATATTCTGATCCAAAGAAGCCACAGATCTTATAGGATAATTAAAGAGCAGCCATCCAGTGGAAACTCCCAAGACCTGACGAAGTTTGTCTATGGATTTACGGAATTATATCAAAGGGTCTGTTGCAGGGTAGCAACTGAGAAGTTATGAGGCAGAAAGAGACAAGAAAAGTCTGAGAATGGGGAACAACAGCATTCAACTGCAGGCAGGGGAGGTGAAGGAAGAAAAGCTAAGCCGAATGCATTGTTGTACTTAATAGGGAAGGAAAGCGATGCCATGGGTCTAGTAAAGGAGTACAGAGTTTAAGAGGAAGCAATGTGTGGTGCCAAGGAATAAAAAGCATCTGCAGTGAACAGAGGAAAAAGGGAAGAGAAGGAGAAAAGAGGGAGATATAAAATATGAGAGTCCGCTTTGGCTAAGCATCTAAACATTTAAGCGCTTATCTGAATGGCATTTTTCAGCTTTGCTGAACTTTTGCATATTGCTCCCTTAGGGAAGAGGAACAGACTCATTTTGAAAGCAATTTGTAATCCTACTCATCTGGAGCTATATGGCATTTAAAAGAATGTATTTTTACTTAATTAGCACGTCATTTGCCAGTCAGGATTCTTCAAGCTCTCACAACACAAGATTTCACAGACCATCCAAGAGTTTTGCTTTAATTTTTTTTTCCTTTTTCTTTCTTTCCTTTTTTCTTTCCTTTTTTTTTTTTTGTAAAGTGACACCAAATACAACGTTTATAGAAAAAATGTCTCTTCTTATGAAAAGTCACGTATATATGGTTTAGTACTTTGTTAAGAGCAACTCACTCATTCCAGGCTCAGTCAGATAGCTGTAGCGCTTACGTAAAGCAAGGGAGACAAAGTTCTGACGCCGGTCGGCTTTCTCCGTCTGTAACAAAACATAATGCTGTTTGGTGCCATCCCCCATTTGGACAATCATCAAACCTCAGCATGATAGGCCACATATCGTGGTACATATCCCCACAAGGGAGAACGGATGTCTCCGTTCAGCTTCAGGAAGGCATGCTGGAGTCAGATTTGGCAGGGAATGGCCAGAGCTGGTCTCCATTCCTGTCTGACGTGTAATGAGTGTCAGGCACTATGGAGCGGGGAGCATGGCTACCAGAGGTGAAAGAAACCTGCTATGAACCACCAACCTTCTAGAGCAAGCAGGGAAGAGACTGCATCTCTGGGAGATGACCACATGAACTCATTCCTGCTCAATGTCTCTGCTTACGAGGTGGAAGAGCTTAGCAGACATAGCTCATGATCCTGCCCTACTGTATCTCAATACTAGCTTATCCCATTATCACTAAATAAACTGCTTCATACTACTAGAAATGGCATGATATTTTTAATTCTCTGTAAAATAAACCACGTTTGACTAGGAGAACAGGAGATCAACACAGAAGACTACAGATACAGACATAAAACATTCAGAGAAGTACAAATTCGACTGATCAAATATTTCTCCCCAGATTGATTTGTCCTGAAAACACATACACCACAATGTACACTGGCTTTAAAGTGAATACATTAAGGACAAAAAAAAGGCATGGGAGGGGATTTTTTTAATAGGCACAAAATGCAAAGATGCAGATTAGAAAGCAGACTACTACTGTTAACTAGTAAATTGTATCGTAAGTTGCTGCATTCGATGGGTTAGCTGCTAGTGTGATGTCTTCAATATTACAAGTCCTTTAGAAATCAGTTCACTTGACTGTGTCTAAAAATATGCTTTGTTTAGAAAGAAAACTTTTGTTCTAGCTATATAATAGCTCACTGGGATCAAACACTGTGAATACAAAGTGATATGGTTGCTATTATTATTTTTTAACATGTAAGGAGTGTGTTATTTTTATTTTAGTCAGCAGGCGGCTACTGATATTTGTTTTCCACCAGGAAGAGAAGAAAACTTTGCTGCTAGGTAAAACGGATGCATCTATGTGGTTTCTTTTATAAGGTGATCTCATTTATTGCTATCTCTAGAGTAAAATCCACTCAATTTCCTGACAATCTAATGTTGCAGTTTCCAGCAAACTGGGGATTTTTAAGCTGCAAATAACTGAGGTCTATTTGAAAATAGCTTTATACACAACAGTTTGAAATTCTTCTTAGTTATTTTGCTTTTTTGGAAGAGTCCAGTTTATTTTCAGAAATAAAATATTATAGGCTACCATTGCTAATACTTCCTCAGACACATGAGTTACCAAAGTACCGGCAGCATTATTTGAAGAGCTAAAAATCACACCCAATAAGCTCCTCTCAATTTTGTAAAAAATGGACTTGGTCAGAATGTAGTAATTATATTTTCTTTTTTTTTTTTTCCCAAAAGGAAATTAGTTAAATTTTAGACTACTATTACTCAACATGTAGTTTAATTTTGTAAAATATAATTATTTTTTTTTTGTCCATTCATGAACTTCAACTGTTTTGCAACAGAGTATGTTGAGGATATGGTTATTCTGTAAATATTACTTCAATGCCATAGTTAATAATAGTATTTATTACTTTCTGTAACATATTTACTTTTCTTCACTACTTCACTACATCTGAAGAAAATAAAAACAGAAGACAGTGTTTATATTACCTCATCATCTTGATCTGACTCTGTTTCCTTTTGGTCCAAAGATGCATTGCAGAGACAAGGAATATTATAATGGACAGCAGGGAAAAGAATATCAGGATATGAAAAGGACCAAATTGGGAGCACAAAATGCAGGCTGATTTATAATGCAAAGCAAATCCAAAATGCCAACACACACAAAAAAAATCTTACATCCAATGCAAATCATTGTGTGACATTACTGAAAGCATAAACCTATGACTTGCAGGCTGAAGCATGAGCTGTAAACAGAATCATAAAAATTATAGGAACTTGACACCACAGTAACAAGAGACTCTAAAAGCGTTCTACATACAGGAAACCAATAAAACATAAATTTAAAAAGCCTTTATCATATTCCAAAGCATTCTCATGACCAGCATTTCTTTAAGTTTCTTTAGCAGAAAAAAGACAAACTAAAAAAGCAAAAATAAAATCAAACCAACCCTAACACAAATGTTTGTTTCCCAACAAATACCTTTTTTTGTGCTGGCAAAGTGATATTCAAGTTGCAAACAGCTGTTTGTGGCAGTCCTTTTGTAGTCTTTGGTTCTTTCAAAAATGATAATCGTCCACAGGGTTCCTGGCTGGTGTCTCTTACCTAGAGAAGAAATTACAGTATAGTTGAGTAATATGCAGTAATTTAGATAGCTAGAGGAGGCTTCTGGTGGGTTTTTCAGAGTTTCCTTCCACAGGAAACTATCTAATGGGTCAAGACCAATATTACTGAGCTGGGACTCAGCCTCCTCTCTCAGCAGGATAAAAGGTGGTACCATGAAATTCTCTGATGGGAAAAAAGTTCCTGCAATCCATGTAAGAAAGGACACTGGGTGAGTCCAAACAGATAGCAATATCCCAGTATAAAACTGAGAGGTATTTTCAGCTCACCTTTATTTTTTTCTGCAATGTTCTGCACTTATGCTCAAAACTTATGTGCTTAAAAACTTCTTTTGCACAAAAGCTATGATAACACAAAGGAAACTGAGCATCCGTTCATGGTAATTTAGAGGAGACCAGTCTGTATGCACTTTTTGGAGCCTGTTCTGCTGTACAGTATGTTATCAAACATATCACCTTTTCTTAGTCCCTGGGACATAGCGATCTAATCCTGATATTCTGCTACTCATGAACAGAAGTTCATGAATCCTTGTCATGGGTTTTCTGGTCCCAGCTTTGTCAGCAACTCTTTTGTGGCTTCATGCAAAGCACTCTCCACACTATTCACATATTAAACAATGACACTTACATCCTCAGGGCAAGTTAGTTCTATTTAGCTGAAAAAGCGTTATCACAAGAAAAAAAAACACCTCAGCAGAATTAGCTGGCTTGTTTTGCTTTTACCTTGATAGAGAATGGCAGTCTATTTTCTTTGAAAGCATAAAAATTAAAAACAAGCTGCTGTCCTCCTTTAGTCAAAGGGGCCAGGTTTCCATAGCAATCAACGTAAATAGGTTTTCCTTCCAGAACCTATCAAAGTAATAAAATGAAAATCAATAAAACCTCATTTCATAGTATATCCACACAAGTAAGTATAGCATGATTCCCCCACTACAGTTCCTGAGTTTAGCATAAATCTCCATTCAGATTAAATTCAATGACAAACTAGAAAATCACTGTGCATTATGTCAAGGCATTTTGAGCGCCAGCAGTTTGGGAAACTGTGCTATATGAGTGGCTTTTCTGAAGTAAGAATATCTAGATTTCCTTCAAGAAACTATGTCTTGGTGCCTATTCACCATAAACCAGCCCTAGTTCTGACTGTGTGTCTGTGAGGCCATCAAGAAAGAATTCCAGGTCAGCTTTCTGAAAAACCCAAGGTTACTTGACAACAGCAGGTGCAAACCCCACCAAAGGCTAGCCTGGGGCATCCATCTGGAGACAGCTCTTCATGTTCCCCCCTCCCTTGTCCTTTTTTGACATCACCTAAAGAAGCTTTTTGAAACAGCATTGCTGCAAACCTTTATTTAACTGGGCTCACAATGACTTTTGCAGAACTTACTGCCATTTGGAAAACACACTGTCTGTTTACAAGGAGGAAGCCAGCTGTAAGAAATATACCTCAATGTCTTTGCTTCTTGCAACTTCTTCAAAATTCTCTTGTTGCTCCAAAGTTTTGTCCACTTTGTCATCAGTCATGCAGAAGCAACGCAAATTGGATTCCACAGGGTCATTCATTTTGGCAAATATAACAAACTTTGCCATGTAAGGAACGCATATTAATTCTCTATAAAGCTGTGTTGCCAACCCAACAGTCTCTAGTACTTGATGGCAGTCTGCAAGCCAAAATCTGAACACGAAAAAGAAATGTTAAATCAGCTTTTCATTATGCTGAAACATTGCTCAAGCCTTTAAAAATAAACCAAAAAGAACTCTACTAATTCCATAAAATTAATTTAAAACCTTGGGTTTTTTTGTAAGTTATATTTTTGTGAAAGTAATTTTACATAATCTTCAACTAAAAAGCCAAAGAGCAGCAACTTTTACATTTTAATGTACATTTTCCAAATTCTCCAATGTATGTAATGTAAATAACTCCAAATTCTTTTATTGAATGTCCATTTTCAAGTTCCCTATTCTGTTGCTGTTTCCAGAAAAACAAACCCCTGTGTGGCACTGCCACCTTTGTTTAAAGAAACAGCATGTGTGATTGCCAGGAGACTCACCCCTAGCAGAAAAGGCCAGGACAAAGATTCATGTGCAACCTCAAATATGTAGTATGCTGATACACAGTGACAAAGAAGCATCTGGTCCATTACTGCTTTATCAGTCTTGCAGAAGACTTATAGAAAGCCAAACAACAACAACAACAACACCATCACCACAACAAAAAAAGCACCCTCACAATAATGCACACAGTTAACCAACAGTAACTACTCCCTGGGTGCATTTGACAAGCTCTGCCACCATACCTGGCTGAAACATTGGTTGTGAATGACACACAGTCATTTGAAAACGTCAGTGGAGTGGTGCCTGTGATGTCCTCCCACTGTGCAGGTGAAGTACCTCCTGCGTAAATATAAATCATGGAGATTTTCTTTTAAAAGTCAAGCACAGGCTACACAGGAATATTTCTATCTTATTTTGCTTCACACAGCAAAAAACAACTTAGATAATGTTTTCCAAGAGCTGAGTTACACGTTATATATGCATTATGTCATATGTTACATACCAGGAAATGATGCTGATGTAAGCAAGATACATACCTACAGTCTATAGGGAAACTTCTCTTGATATCAGCTAGGCCAGAATGACTTCTGCAGGTAGGCCAGAACTACTTCTGCAAACTACTTTTATTGACAACTACATTTAATAGTCAAGGCTGAAGTTCTTTGTACTAGCTAAATATAAAATATTTATATTTAATGTTGTATAATGTTGTATTTAATATCTGTTGGCAGGAGTTCTTTTACAATAGCATGAGATGAGACTAAAAGCCCAGGGAATCAGTGGGAGCCTTCCAGGTGACCTCAGCTGGCTTTGCTGAGAAGAAGTGATCTGATATCTACTGGACTGAGCACATCAGCCTCCCTAACTGGAAAGAACGAGTTGTACAGCTACTTGAGTGAGCACAGGGGCACTGCTGTCACCAAAACCTTTGCAAAGAGAATGATTTTATCTAACCTGTAATGCTACATAGAAGTCGAAGGCTGGGCGTCGTGTCTCCTTTGTACCCATTGGTTACACCTTCTCCTGATGGAGGTGGCACAGGAATTGTCATGGTTATTGGCTTATGAAATTTTCTTCTTCTTGGCTCCACAGTGACGATGGGACTGAAAGTCGCTTTATTTCCAAGGACTTTTTTAACAATCTCCTCTGGAACTGGTTGAGCCTGTCAACACAGGGAAAATATTTTAAACTAGTGCTACAAATTGGCTGTAGATATGCACAACTATTTTTGAAAAGGTAGCTCAATTTTCCTTTAATTTTCTATAGATTTTTTTTTTTTTCCTAGGGAGCTTTCACCTATAGCTCCCTTGTGTGATTATTAGTGCAATTCATGCCTTAGTATTTTTCTCCACAATCCACTTATGATTTCCTAATAGCTAACTTGTTGAGCAAAGCTATAAATCTCAGAAGGTTGCCTGTAGTGTTTGCTAAGAGGTTTTATGAGGTTGCTTGTTTTTAATTTACAGTGATGGGTGGCATCAAATAAAATTTCAAAATGCAAGATGCGCCCCACTTTGTTAGCAGAGTATTGAGAAGTGAGGACTAGACATGCTGTCTCAGATGCTGCACAATTCTCACATCTGCCAGGCATGAACCCATGCTCCTAAGGAACACTTTGTACTCCTGATTTACCTCTGTCCCCAGTGCTTCCTAGGTCATTCCATTATTGATTACTATTTGCTTGGGTCAAATTCATACAGAGTGCAAATAGTTGCTGTAAGCAGCAGCTGAGATATAAGCAATTTTCAGACTTTCTACCTCAGTTTTGTGCCTCTGGAGATTCCCTAACTTTTTATAGGGGTAAAGGAAGAAGAAAGAATAAGCAGTATGGAAAGAAAAACTATGTAATTTTAACAGTTTTTGTCATGCAAGACTTGAACTCAAAAATGATAGGCATCTCATGGGAAACCCTCGTTTTGCACGTACTTTTTTTTTTTAAATAATTTTGAAGTCCTTGTTTCAATCGGGCTGAACTGTGACTTGCTGTATTATTCAAACTACACACTGTACTGATAGACTATGCAGCTACATTGCAATCTCCGCAGTGACAACACTGCATATAGAGATGTATTTCCTTCACACTAGATAGCTCTGGAAAAGCAGCTGTATAACTATAATAGCAGAGCTTCCAGTTTCTCAAGTTCAGTTGCCTTTATGTGAAATATCGTTAGTGGATGAAAAATGTTCCAGAGTGAATACCAAGCACTGGAATCCTGATTCCAGTATCCTGATTTCAGCATCCTGATTTCAGCACCCAGATTCCAGCATCCTGATTTCAGCACCCAGCATCCTGATTTCATGAACCCATCAGACCTCTCAAGTTATTAAGTAATTTTAAGTGATAATTAGCAGAACCCAATGAAAAGCTACATCCTTCAGAGTATTTCTCCACTTTCTGTGCAGTTTGTTCATGGAAAGTTTAAGCTATTTGCTCTTCCCAAATTCTACCCATCGCCAGGAACACCAGTGTCCTAAGCTACAACAGATGTATATAGGAGGTCTTTGACCCAGAAACAGCTGGCAAACAGGTGCATAAGCTCCATCCCAAATGCACTACTATGTCCACTGACACCAGCCACAAGCTGCTACTTGGCCACAGGAGACTGGACTGCACAGTGTCTGTGCAGCTCATAGAAGACTATCACTGCAGCTTGCTGTGGCTCCAAACCTCTGCCTTTTCTTTCTGTTTTTCAGAGGCTAAGTGATACTCAAGGTGAGCTGGGTTTTTGCCACAGGGTGGAGGACTGTGCTTTGCCTGCACCAGGGGAGCGCTGAGATGCAGAGCATGTGCCTGGGCAGCCACACACCAGTTCAGAGCTCACGTGTGATCCGCAACTCGCTGCTAGGGACTAGGGAGCAGCAGGCTCCTTAGCTGTAAGCTTTGTGTATTAAGACCAACCACACAGGTTATGTCCTTACCTGGAGCCCCACGCGGATTCTTTTGGTTAGAGCACCCTCAGGGAAGGATGCCTGGACACGCGGCACTGTTGTGCTGCTCAGCACCCCTCCCTCCGGGCCGATTTGGTTACTCTCCTGCTTGATTCGTGAGACCACTGCGAAATACTGAGGGAAATCCTTTGTGACAATCCTGCAGATACGCTTCTTCTCTAGCTCCTCAACACTGTCCAGCTCTGGTGGGAGAAGACAGTTAAAAATACCTGACAATACCTGTCCAGGTTCAGACCAGACATATCTGGAATGTGTAAGGTTTTTAGTCTGCCTTAAAATACTTTTAAACATTTTTTTTTAATTTACTACAGGAAAAAAAAAAGAAACAAAACAAGACAAAAAATAACACTATTAATCATTAAGCTTTGGTTTGCTCAGTGAACTTTTGCTGAAATCATGACTCTGAGTGCCAGCAGCATCAGACACAGATCGGCCAGGGCACTGAGGCACTGGCACATGACATTCTGCAGCAGCAGCTGCCATAGGATGGCAGGTCTGCCACTGGAACCCACCGAGATGTGGAAGAGGTAGTCAAGCTTCTTTCCTCTCTCATGTAAATCTGGAAGCACTAAGTGCACTGATCTTTCTGAGCACACCTTCAGAAGATGTATATTTCCAGTCCCCTCCCTCACACAGCTCCGGCATGCAGAGAAAATCACTGTCAGTTCATGGACTAACTTTACACCAGATGTCCAAACCAGAGCTTGCCCAGCTAAAGCACTTGAGAAAGTTATCTCCCAAAGTGGCATCCACATATTCCTGACCAGACACTGAGGGCTGTAGTAGACTGTGGATGTGACAGAGCTGTCTGCCAGCACTACCTGGGAAACCACAGTGAGGATCCCTTCCCAAATAAGGCTTCCAGTCATGCAGGTATATGCCCCAAAATAACTGCATTGTGCTCCTCAGTTCCCAGAGATACTTAATGAGTTCTCAGAAACACCTGGAACACAAACAGGTCACCAAGAATTTGCATGCTCTGCCACATTCCCAGCATGTGGGGTCACCAGGACTCACAAAGAGATATGGAGGATCCACCTGCATTAAGTAAATTCTGTGTACATGTATACACTGAGGAAAACTGTTATGTTACAAGAACAACTAACCATGCAACTGTATGTATGCGTATATATATGCACTAATGAAATCCCTGGGATATAAACACTGTTCACAAATGGAGATAATTATGTGACTACCAGGCATTTCTCCTGTAATTTTCTTGCATTTTGCCTTTTTAGCTATTGTAATTGGGTTTTACTCCAGCACTCCACAAGCCCCCACACTTATTTTCATCCTTTAAAAAGCACCACATTTCTGAAGAAGAAAGTTTATTCTCAAAAAGATTATACTTCTAACAGATGCAGCAAGAGAAAGCAAGAGGACCAAAAATGGTATCACAACAACAGACACTTGTACAAGTCTGTGTGTGGCTGAGACATTTTCCTCCACGGAGCATGTAAGCTCAATTACAGCTCCAAAAGAATTAGAATTTATGTTTGGTAAAATGTCAGTTTTCCATTTAAAACCTTCAGCAGCTAATTTGGATTAATTGCACAGTGCTGCTGTGGATCATAAGAAGCTACCAGAAAATGATAATTTCTTATCATAACGCCAGCTTCCATTTACTTTGACTCAGAGATGATATCTGAAGCCCTCTAATGAATTAGGTATTCTGCCTGCAGCGTCTGGAAGCAATGGCTTGTGCTGGAGACAAACTGGATCTTTCAATTCACAGGCAGGTATAATCTTGACTGGTAAATCCTGTGTACTCTAGTGTTTGTCACTAGAGACAAACCCACTGTAAAATTCTCACAGAGCTGAAGGATAATTAAAATTCTCCTAAAGTAGAAAATCAAGTGGTTTATGTAAGAACTTTTCAAAATCCTTTGAGTGTGGCAGGCACTCTCCTTTGGAGGAGGAAGGTGCACAGATGAGAGTGGCAGGCATGGAGAGGAGTTGGACTACATATATGGACATTACGTTGAGTAATATGTATGTAAGCTTCTATGTGAAGTTGCCCTCTAACAAAAACAAAAGACCCACAAAAAACACAGAAGATGAGCAATCTTAAACCACCTCTCTGGATGCATAAGGAATGCAGTGTTAGCATGACAGAAGTAATGAAACAGGGAAAACTTGCCTTGGGAGAGGTCACGTTTCCTGAACACACCTTATGCATTTCACAGCAAGAACAAGCATCACTATTTTCCTCAACTGCTGACACTTCATTCCTATGTAATGCATTACAATTAAAAACCTCAAAGCTTTTGTTTGTTTTTACATCATAGAGAAGTATGCTTTACACCTTAACTTACAGGTAGGAATGGCAAAGCAGAGAAGCAAAGCAGAGAGGTTAATGGCAGAACTGGGAAGTCTCCCAGTGTCACTGTCCAAGATTGTGCTAATAGTCCAAAGAACACCTATTGCCATTGAGTTTTGGTATGTCAAGAGAAAGGTATTACACATACTCCTTGCACAGGTCTTCCCCTGCCTCCAAAGTATATGGTACACTTATCGTAAGGCGGCTGGAGGGAGTGAGTAGCCAGAGATGAGATGGAGAGAAGGAAAGAAGGGAGGAAAGGAAGATCACTCCTTACCCTCCCTCTAGCCCATGCCATATGAGTGTTATGGTTCCTGGACAGGAGGGAAGAAACCCAGCCACATTCTCCAAGGTCAGAGGTGGACCTCACATAGACTAGCTCAGGTCTCGAAATGCAATCACACCAGTTTTGTCAGGTGAGCGCCAGCTGTGGATCAGCTTCATCTCATATCTGATACCTTTCATTTTTACTTTCAAATAAAGTAACACAGAGCAAGTGACTTTTACCTGGAAATGGTACTAGAGAAGACACAGAACACCTGGCTGTTCCATGAGCTCCAAGGTGTCTCTGTGTGATCTGGGATCTTATTTCCCTTGCCAGGGCCTTAAAAGGAGTTTTGCTAGCTCTGAAAAAGCAAAGCTCACCTGTATTTAGCAGACTGAACAGCTCTCTGAGTTTTGCAACCTTCCTACACTCCTGACTAGCTAGAGCAGAGCTGATCTTGTCTCTGTGCAGAAACTGAAAGACGGGACAAGCACAGGACACCGGTTTCCCCAGTAAACAGACATGTCCATTAAGAAATTGTTGCAATAAAGGCAGGTCACACAGGAGGAGGTGCTCACATGCAAAAAATTACAGGAGATGGAGGGATGCAGAAAGGGGAAGGGCCAATAATAAAATGAGGGCATTGAGGCTTGCCTTAACAATGCTGATAATGCCCCCTCCCAGCATCAGGGTTTTACATACATAACTAGGTGCTTGCAGTGCCACAGCTAGCAAGGAGGCCTCATCTTCAAATGAGGCAATGTCCCTTATGTGCTGCTTTGTCTGTTTTAGGACAGCCTCTTATCTTGCCGTTCACAACATGAGGTTTAACAGTGGTAGTTTAAAAACTTTTCTTGGAAGTGTGGCAAAATCACTGCAGAGTGATTTATGGTGGTATTTTAAACTTCAAGCATAAACAAGGTCATTCTGGTTTGATCTGTAGATTCAAAGAAGCATTTGTATAAAAACTCCCGCTTCCCATCTGAAACCACACTGTGCAGCTGCCAGCATATTGTAGCCACAAACAATTACAATTCTTGTCTCATTCCATAGTTTGCAAATGACTGTCAAAACATTTGCTGCCCTGGTGTGTGCATTTGTGCCCATAATTTATCTACAGGTACAGAAAGGTACCTGTAAAAGGTGCAAGAATGTATAAAGCAAATGCAAGTTATACCTAAAAGGAGCCCTACTGAAAACGTAACCTATTTATAAGACAGAGAGCTTTTCCTTTTTATATATATATAAAGACACACACATATATTTCACTTGACTTAATTTTAAATAATGTAATATGGTCAAAAGCTGTGAACTAGTACTCTTGTATTTGGAATCAAACCCTTCCTATTCCTAAAAAAAACACATATTCCCTGTATTCCATCAGCCCTATATTTACCCAGCACCATCTTTCAAATAAAATTAATTTAAGCAGAAGCCTGATGGCAACAAAGGAACAGGCTCTTTGCATCATGGTTAACTATTCTTCCATGGCAATAAAAGCAAAGTTCTGCTATTATTTAATCCTGCATTTAATACCCTGAAGTACTTCCTTCTGCTCTGGATTATTTTGAGTTTGAGACACATTTTTCCAGCAGATGGTGCTGCTTCAAGTAAAGAACAGGCAGGTTTTCAGCAGTCCCCATGCTGGGAGAGGAGCAAAGATGTCCTTCCTCATTGTCATCCCCAAAGGCTGAGCAGCACAGCAAAACAGGAAAAACAGAACAGAAGAGCAGACTGCACCTTTAAAACAGTCAGCATATTAAAGATTCAAGAATAAAAGTCTGACCATCCTTCTACACAGACAGGAAGAACCAGTAAAACACAGCAGGTCTAACACAGAACGGACCAACTGCTTTTAATAGGAAAATGGCCATTCCTGCAGCATGGAAACAGTCATGGAATCATCCAGCATTTAGGGATGATTGCACAGATGAATTTTGTTGCAAAGAGATTAAACTTCTAAGAACGACTGAGCATCTAGATGGTTGCTTTTTCTTTCAGTCAAGATTGCTTCTACCTCCAGAGTTCATACCTGGAATCAAACTTCTTAACAAAGCTATGGCTTCTGAGAGCCAAAATATTGCTTCAAAGCCAGGTCTAATTGTGGCATATTGCAACAAACCAGTAAAAGCTCAGATAAAAAATGCTTTTAATTCCACACATTTATATTTTATATTATCACTTGGAAGACTTTTTGAAACAGAAAAGGTGTCATCTGTATGGAACAGAATTTTGTCAAGGCCCTTGTACTATTTTAATGAAGGTTTTGTTTTCCTAACTAGAGAAGAATTAAAGTAAAATGAACTGAACAAATGATCAACACAATGCTCCGGGTGTGACTGTAATATTTTTTCTCCTTTCTCTCACATAAATGATCGCCTGGGTTCATAAATGACATTTTTGTGGCTTGGCGTTTAAGGTGCTAAATATTTTCACTCTAAGGGAATAGCTCAGTGTCCATCACACTTTCTGTGATTCACGAGCTGCACTTCTGCCCACTAACCTCAAACAGCAGCTCCCCAGAAGGGAAGAGTCACCTGAAATCCTCAACAACTGTACCCTGGCTCCAAACTGTGAAGCCTACTATTTTAGGCTTTAAGTACAGAAGGCTGCATGCCCACCGCTCAAGTTGTTCTTATTTATTGAGCCCTCTTTCTCTGCAAGATGTGAATTTATCCATACAGCACCCCTGGGGAGCGCCTCCGTTATCAATGCAAGTTGCAGCACTCCAGAACAGGGTTTTGTGCCTAGATTTCCTATCCCCAAATTGAACTAAGCTCAGTTTAAAAAGCACAAAAAGCAAATAATAAAGCAAGTTGCTTTTCAGTTCTGACTACCTCATCATGGACAAGGCACAGATATTTCACCCAAGTGCCAAATCATTATTTTCTGTTTCATATGCTAGTGCACAGAGAAGCAGGGAGTGGTGATGAGATTTTTTCTTTCAGAAAGACTAAAACTACACCTTCAACCCTAGTGCAATTCTTACCCAAGCAATACCATCCTGGGCCACACTTGCTCTTTTGCCTGCTCCACTGCTTTTAGGTACCTTTCTGTGATAAGGTTTATTATATTTTTCCAAACCCACTGACCCTACATATACAGTGTTTCTGCCCTAGTGCTTGATTGGTTCTATTATATTTATTTCCAAATAAATAGCTACCATCATGTAACAAACAGAACTTTGCACTTGCTCTGTATTTTTACAGGCTCAAGTGCAGCTCAGTTACTTCAAAGTGACAATACTACACCAGCTCATCCTGCAAATCCCATTCCCAGATGACCAGATCAGTAAAAATGCTAATCTCATTGCCCAGGGAACCCCTCACAACAGCACTATTTTCCTTTCTATATCCTCAAAGTTTGTCTTCTACTGAGGCTGCCCTCTTCAAACAAGGAAGATCAAAGACAGAGCCTACTCACAGATACACCTCATAGCTGCCATCCACAGCCTGATCATTTGCTTCAAACACTTTTTCTGATAATGAAAAAACTTTCCTGCAGCTTGTGGAAAGCTCACCGCACCGCGACTTTCTGTAAAAGGTTATCCAGAGAAAATCCTGTGGGTAAACCCTTACAGAACACTGAAGTCCTACACACAGGCTATTTCATTCACACTCAGATGCAAAGAGCTAGAGCAATGGTTTATCAGCACAAGCACTGAAAAATACTTGCTAGGAAAAGAAAGCAGTGGTGGCACGGGCTCTCTGTGGCCCCAGCCTGGCTTTGCTCACAACATGTCCACAGGGACCATCTGTCACAGCATCTTCTGATGAACTGAGTACAGCTGAGTCCTCTCATCTTAAGGGACTCTCACATAAACAGCAACATCCACACAAAACAAGGGAGCCAGACTTCCCAGATGGGCACCGAGAAGCAGGTTGTGTGTTTGGGGTAGGCAACCCCTTAGAAAACAATACTGTTTCTAAGAATGAGCTATAGGATGAGGTCTGCATCTGTGGGAAAGTCAAACAGAACTGGTATTTACTCTTTACCCTTGGTTTGGAATGACCTTCACATGGCCCTGCCTGAGCAGCAGAAACACACTTACCTCCAGCTGGGATGTTATTCTCAACTCCGTGCTGTAAGGCAACCGTGCAACTTTGCTTAAACTTGGCACGACTTCAGACCAAAGCTTACCACTCTTTTCAGGATATCTCCAGGCCACTGCTGAACAATTTTTCTTTACAATCCTTCCATTAGTTTAATATGTAACACACGCTGTATTCCCCAAAGTCAGATATCCTCTGCACTGTTTTATTTTAGGTTGCTTTAGTCTGCTCATGTCAGCAAGCCTGCACAAAGATAAGGCTTGCTAAAACTTTGAGAAAACGTTTACCTTCATCCATGCCATTGAGTATTTCAGTTAAGTCTTCATGTTTGCTGTCATACTGGTGTTCCTTCCATGTTTCACCATTTTCACTTCGAAGTACAATTAATTCTCTTTCCTTTCCTCGCATTGATCCGAAATGTGGGATTTCCACTATGACAGGGCTAGACAAAAAAGGAATCATATTATTTTTAAGTCACATATTTCCTCACCACCCTTAATTTTGGTTATTAAATGGTTATTAAATCCTTAAGAAAACTACAGTCGTTTTAAATTGTAAGCACTGTTACAGTAAAAATACTTTTAAAATTGCCAAAGCTGCACAATCCTTTATCATTTAAACTGTAGATCATATATAACTCAGAAACATTTGTATGTAGCTTATTTTTAATATAAATCTTTTGAAATAGCTACCTACATTAAGAAATGGCTACAAATTTTGCTGAAGACAATTCTCCATGCACATATATCCTGGCCTGTGGTCAATCTAGCACATGCAGCACTGCTGACCTTTAACTGACATTACCATAGTCAAAAATTTGGATTTGGCTTAAGGAATTTAAAGTGGCCAAAGTTAGTTCAGAAATCGAATTTATGCCACAGCTATTGACTGCAGCAAGAATTGTGTGTGCGTGTAGATTTTAGGCTTCAAACCAAGTCCCAAACTTTTCAAAACTCTCCCTGGCTCTCTGTTGATGCAGCTCCTGTGAAATACAATAGGTTGTTTCTCATTAGTTTCACTTTCTGGTTCTCATGCCCAAAATCACAGCTGCAACATCTGTAAACATCACTGGGGAATGTTTAGATCCTTACAGAATGGATTTTTCTGAGTTTAGCAACATCATGACCACATTTATATTAGTTACTGTCAAACATTTTGGGGAAAGGGAAGAGAACGGGAAGGTGGTTAATCATACACCTAAGTCAACAGACAATGTACCTTAAACAGAGGACTGCAAGTGCATTATTGAACAATTATTGTGAACAATCGACAGAAACCACCATTCACTTCATGTGCCATTCCTTAACAAAACAGACATTTTTGCCAAACACTTCACAGGCAAGATATGCATTTTCAAGTATGCTACGACAACCGACTGAAATCACGCAGTAAGTGAACAATTATGGATTATGCAGCTTTAAGACATTTAAATAGACAGTATCATTATTTTCCTACAGAGGTTGTAAAGGATTTCACCTCTTTGTAACAACTCAGTGAAAAGTTACACCATGTGATGGGAGGAGTATGCAGCACTTCCACAGTACGGTGCACCAGCAAGGTGCTTGGCTGCAGTAACCTATCGATTACCTGAGTACGGAAATCACAACAGCCATCATGAGTAAAATATGAACTGGAGTCCAGTTTTCGTGTTACATACCAAGGGAGGAAAGTTATATAGTACTTTTCCCAGTTAATACGCATTTTAGATACTTTTAAGAACACCCAGGCTGTTACTCCGATCTCAAGTCCTTTAGCAAGGAATAGAAACATGGCTGCTGTCTCCCATCGTGTGCAGCAAGTAAATACCAAAAATTTGAATACATTGCTTGTTCAGATGTTTACTTTCTAGTTCAAAAGGAGTGTAAACTAAAGACTAACACTGTAGTACAATCTTTGCAGGCTAATATTTCAGATACTGTCTCTGTAAATATTTAGAAACCACACAATTTTGTGCATGACATTTAACAAGAATACTCAGTGAGAAGGTATTAAACAGGTATTGAACACCAAACACTCACCAATATTTTGAAAACCTATTGCAATAAATTTCACAATATGGCTTGAAAACAACAGTCAAAAATGTACAGAAACATTCTTACATTTTAGACCATACACTGCAGCTCCTTTGGGTAGCATACTTGGCTTTGTAAGTCTATTTTAACAAGATGCCTCTCACAGTCTGAAAAGATTAATGTTTCTCCACTGTTAAAATAAGTTATTTGCTCAATAAGATTTTCTTAAATAATCTTTCATAAATAATAGACTTGATATGACCACATTTTACAATGCTCTTCCCAAAACAGACTCACTCAAGGCCTGTAAATACCTTCTCTACCACAGGGCTGAACTTAAAGGACTGTCACCGTGTATTAAAATGTATTTGATGCAGTTGAAACACTTCAAATTTAAAAAATTACAGAAGCACAGAACTTATGAAAGCAGAATGCTGGCAGTGAATTTTACATGCCTGTAAGCACAAGGTAGTAGCAGAGCTATATTAAATCAAGCCACTATGATTTTCTTTCAGTGACATAAATCAACTGAAAGCTTCAGAAAACTAAATAAATAAATAAATAAATGGGAATAACAAAAAATTAGAAACAAAAGAAAAACTGTAGACATTCTGTATCTTTTCCATACATATCCTACCCAATAAATTTTGTTCCTTGTGGACCAAGCTGCAGGATTCGGCTAACCATGCTCTCGCCCTCATTTAGAGGGGGAGGAGTTTTAGGAAGATGCAGTTTACTGAATAACATCCATGCAGCAGGAAGAGAAATGAGAAGGGGAAATTAGGAACAAGCTGTCATTCCCGACAGAACCAGCAGTTTACACCAGGGTGCCACTCACGGTAATGAACAAAATTTATAATTAGGAAAAAAAGCCACATCATAGTGGATTGTTTCCCCTATTTTAAGCTTTAAAAAAGTCATTTCCTAGCATTTGCACTACTTGACACTCTCCAGTAAGCACTCCACCCTTGCTCACAGTGGCCTTGCTCACTGAGAGGGACTGAGGCAGCTCCCAGCAACTCGTGCATGGCTTCTGCACGCACTGTGGCACAGGGAACAGAGTTCAATGTGGGTGACTTTAGGCCACATTTCTGTGACAGTGACATTACTCTGGTACTCTATGAGCAGGAGGGTCATAACCTGTTCTGGGTTACAGGCTCAACTCCTCCTGACTTCAAAGAGAGGTTGCATGAGTAGCAGGGGACAGGATCTGGCCTTTTCATGGCTTTCCTTACCTTTGGCTTCACCCTACAATCATCACAGAGGCAAAGATCCCCTTAAAATACAAGGGTACTTTCAAGGTAGGAATGGCAATTTGGCATTTTTCACTATTTCCAAACAAGTAGCCTATCTTACATGGTCATATGAGGTAGAGTCAATGTTTAACTTCTTAGATCCACAGGATAAAGGAAACAAAAGATGCAACATGAGTGTAAACAGTGAAATTCATAAAACAACTCACCCTAGAAATTGTGCCCCTGCCGGCCCCATTTCTACAAGTCTACTTGCTAATCCTTCTCCTTCAACCATTGGTGGTGGGCTGGCCAGTTTATGCCTCTTCACCAAGCGGCAGGTGATGCGAGTCGGTGCGGTGCACTTGCGTGGTGGGATGATAATCCGCATTCCATGATGGCGACTACCCCTCATCGAGCCCCCACGGGCGTCAACCATAAAACTAACCAGGAAACTGTAGGGAAAAGGAAACATGTCAATGAAAACAGTCAAAAAATAAGCAAGAAAAAAAAAAACAGCAAAAATTCAACTACCACAATCTTCAAAATATTATCGTAAAAGTCCTCCCAATCCCAGCTAAACTAAAAAGAACTTGAAGATTGTTTTAACACTTATACTTACATGTTAACTACTGGTTAACAAGAGCAGGAATTTCTCAAGGTCTAGCAACATATGGCGAAAAAAAACAGGTGCTACTGAGCAATTTGGATTAAAGAGCACACAAGTGTTATATTAGTAGTGACATACTGGAATTTAAAATCAGCCCTCTGTTACTGTTAGCTCTACTACCCATAAATGAGTAACTAGCCTCACATGCAGAAAGGAACCAGACAGTGTAGAAAAAGGAAAATCAAAACTGCTTATTGTTTTGGGGATCTCAGTCTTCAAAATCTCCCCACACTCTCCTCTGCAAACACTCCTGGTGGCCCGCAGAGCAAATGTGGGCACTGTGGGTGACAGTCCAAGCTATTAATTGCTTCTACTGATGGGGAATGAGTAATATCAGTAACTTTCTTTAGTATCAGTAAAAGTATGCATGTGTGTATGTACTTTAAGTAAAGTATATAAAAATCAGTAGAAGTATGTAACTTTATTTAGGCTGCTAGCACTCTTGAGGAAGTCATGTCATTACTCCTCTATGAAAATGACATTCTTTAGCAAAAAGCTACATTAGAAAAAAAACACATTTTCCAATGCATAATTTTTCAATTAATAACAAAACAGTAAACAATTACATTTTTAAGTGGGAAGTGGGAATTTTTTTTTATTTTTTATTTGTTAACAAGTGAATAATAATATTAACATGAGTTACTGTTAATAACCATGGTTTATTTCACCTCTGAAATGATGAGAAGCTGCGTATGTGAAAAATTACTGTCCTTAAGAACAGTGACAGGGAAATGGAGCCTCCTTCCAGGACCAGCAACACACCTCATGTTCCTTCAAAACTCTGCTGCAAAAGCTCCTTCCCATTTAAGTGGATCAAAACATACAGGTTACTGCAGGGCTAAGTAGTTACTGAGGGACTCCTTCGGGGTTCAAAATACCTTCCCTTCTTTCTCTACCATAAGCTGAAGAGAGATTATAGTTTCAGATAGATGTGGTAATGGGCCAGCATCAGTGGGGACGTGAAGTTATGAATTCAGCCTTGGCGCCAGTATTTTTTTCTTTGCTCCTTCTCTTTGGTATGCACTGACACAGCTGGCACATCTGCTGAAGAGTTTAATTATTTTCAAAGCTGCTGCAAAAACTTCCAGAACTTATGGACTAAATCTTCAGATGATTAAGAGGTGAATCCATTCAATTTCCTGGCTCCCTACTGTAAACTGAACTTAGGGTAAGAGCCAATAATCCAGGGGGGGTCGTGAAGATCCTTTAAAAAAAGACCCCAAGTGCTCTTAAATATGAATGTGAATTTATGTAAGACAGTTTCATTTGCTTTTTAGACCAGCGGGATACCAAAAGTACCAGCTGACATGCATTGGCCAGCCCTGCAGATAAGTTGCATTCGAAGTCCAGCCAACATGGGTGGGAAAAATCTGCACAAAAGCAGGAGCATAATCAAAACTTTGAATTTAGTGCTCTGTAGGAGACAGGCAGATAGGGGATGTGAGCTGTAAAGCAAATAAAAAGTTGTCCAACTGTATTACAGGGAAAAAAAATGCTATGCTGTTCTTCAAGCCAAATTAAAATATGTTAGTAGAGATGGGAAGGTAAAACAGGCCTCTGAGATGACCCTAACTCCAGTTTATCATTCTTTGTGCCCTAGATACTTCACAAGACTGAAGCATGGAATAATATTGACCATATTTTACAGGAGTTTTCATACAAATAAATTGTATCTGCATTTCTCTCTTAGATAACACCATGCATACCACTGAACAAATCCAAAATGTTGCCACTAGGGTACCCCAATTCCAGGTAAGAGGAATTATGTTTCAGTGGAAGGGGATCTTTGCTGAATGGTTAACCACTTTCTACAAATATAAGATCTGTATCAAAGGCAGTATTCCTGATCTTTAAATTACAGCCTAAGTAAGTTATGCTAATGTTACTATTTATAGATACAAGATCTTAGATGTCCTGCACACTTTGTTGACTGGAACCTTTTCCATTCACTACAAAGGGGCTGTAACAAGTAGAGACAACAGCTGTAGAGCCTGGACCTTTGGTTCTCTTTGCTCACTAAGTGCTATGAGCCTGTCAGCTTGTGTATGTTGCTTTTTTTTCCTCCCTACGACT
Organism: Anser brachyrhynchus; assembly: GCF_964034855.1. NCBI lineage: Eukaryota > Metazoa > Chordata > Aves > Anseriformes > Anatidae > Anser > Anser brachyrhynchus. The sequence continues at coordinate 16,711,341 of NC_137700.1, forward strand.
GCTCTATACAGTGGGTGGTGAATGTTGAGGGGATAAGACAGTTGCCTCTGAGCATGTTGAAAGGTGGGCCAATGTTGGTCTTCAGAGCTGGCAAGGAGCCAGCTTGTGACTAGCTGTGAAGGGAGTTCAAGACAATCCGTTAAAATTTACTATGAAGCCAGGTAAAATACTAAGTGGGGACTCACAGTCCTTAGTCACCACTGGGAAAATACTGAGAGGAATCTGTTACAGTTGTGCCTTGGCGTCCTCTTACAACTAACTGTATATGGTTTTGGTCTGCAGAGAAGACAGGGCCAACCCTGACTAGACGGAAGTGCACAGGGCAGCAGGGGCCTGGCTGGCTGGAGCATCCATCCCTTCAGGGCTGATGTGGCAGCAGCTCAGGGAGGCACATCTGCACGGTGCACCGCAGAGCCGCAGAGAGAGGCCTCCCGGGGAGCCTGGAAAATCTGGGCCTGGCCTGATGGCTCAGTACAAGGCAGTGTTTTGGAGAGCTGCCTATCGCGTACATGATTACTGGCATGTTATGCCAGCTCATAATTAATCAAAAAGGTTTTCATCTCATGCAAAAATGCCAGAGCTCCCACTCAGATAAGATGCCTCTGCATCCATACTATTTAAGTGATGCAAGTATGTAAGAGTAGATTTTCAACAACCTAGGCACCTAAATCAACGGACTTAAATTAACCAAAAAGCAGTGGAAGTCAGAAGTAAGTATGCATGAAATTTGGGCCCAGAGTTCTCAGGAACATTTATGTTGCAGATCTCAAGGCTGTGCAGGGACAGCTACGCTGGGTTTGATGACAGGCACTTACACTGGTCCAGCCTTGGCAGCCTGGGGCTCAGCACTGCTAACACGCACTACTCACAGCAAGGGGAGCTTAGTCCTCCACACCAGCTCACTCCCCACCGCAGGAACTAGCCCGTTTACAGCCAGCCTGGGTGTCTACACCACACTGCAGCCTCCAGTGAAGACAAAACCCTTAGCAGATCAGCCTTTATACACATTGATGCCACATAAAGGTAATCATTGTCAACAGCATATCGTTTCTTTCTTTGTTTAGTTTTCAAGTTAGTATTTTATTGTTTGAAACAGTAACAGTATTTCCAAACAGTATTTCATGCACTTTCTATCACAAAGATTAGTAGCCTAAATTAATGCTGCACTAATAATGGAAACTACAATATGATCTCTAAAACACAATGCTAAATGCTGGTGAGCAATTTCTACTTGCATACATGGAAGGGATGAGGATGTGGGCGGATGCACTACGAACATCTACATACACTCTGACTGTGGGAAACAAGTTTAAAAAAAACACAAAATGAGGATTCACAGAAAGCACAGAGTTATCACCTTGAATCATACTGGGGAAGTGGAGAGGAATAGCTGCAAAATAATTTAGAAAGCAAATGGGAAAAATTAATGTAAGATAATTAGAGGCAAGCAACAGAAAATATCAATAATAAGCGCAAAGGAAAAGTAACGATCAGAAAAATAACAAAAGCAACACATTTGAAGGCCAACTTTAGAAATGATTTGGCTTTTGCTTTGCATATTGTAAAATATGTCATATAAAATATGCTACCCATGGAAAAAAAAAAAGAAGCATTCATTTTTACTAGTCAGCACATGTCCGTAATTTCTCTGGGAAGTGCAGAAGTACATGGAACAGAGAAGAGCGCTTGTGATTTATTCAGGTCAACAGAGAATTTATTGTAATAGAACTTCTTTAATTCCCAAAACATGGTTCACTGCACCATGGAAAATCAGTTCTTGTGCTTTCTTACAGTTTTATTTCCCAGAGTATGATGTGTAAGATATGTATAGCAGGATGCCTGAAGGGAGTATCAATCATGGAATCATAGAATCCTTGCCATTCGTGCCACTGCTTTCAAAAAAGTTCTGTGTGTACAGGAGGTTGGTGTAAACTACAATTAACTTCAAGTATGACACCTTGCAAGAGTGGATCAAGCATTTCTGAGTTTCTCAGTATGGAAGAGAATATGACACATTAGTTTATTTCTTTGAGCTCAGGAAACCAAGGAGTTAAAAAAGGCAACATGAAGAGAGCACAGCCACATTTCAAGATGTACAAGGACGTTCACATCTGAAAGCTGAAGGCCACCTTGGTGATGGAGCTCTACCTTTCCAGAGGCCTCAAGATTCCTGACACATTTCAGTGCACTACTTATAATGGACCCTGTTCAAAGCATATACTGGCAAAACAACTTATCTGAACTCAAAAACAAAACATGAAGCACCATCTTGGCTTAAAAAAAGGAAAAACCAGAAGAATCAAAATTCCTGCCAAGTTCTCCTTCTTTCTTCCTCTTTCACTGATACATTCCTGGATATCCACACCCTGGCTCTCCAGAATTCCCCTTCTGCCTCAGATTAGAGATGGGAATAAATGTTGATGCTCTCTTCTGACAGTGAGTACAAGGGGAAAGGAGCAACCCGAGGGAACACACTGCGGAGGGGCTCCCCTGGCATGGCACACTGCGGGGCTTGGGGGGATGAGGACCGCAAAGAGCAGACCACGAGGACTGTTGACGGCTGGTGACCCTAGCTGCCACACCATTGCCTACAGCCACAGAACAGACAGGGACAAGGCAACGGGATAAAGCACCACCACCAAGCAGAAAAGGAGCTGCTTTTCAGAAAAGAGGAGTCATGATCCTATGCATATCAGATATGCTGAGCTACTGGAAGATGAGAAGGCATCATCTGTTGATTGCCCCTAGATGAAGATAATGAGGAAAATCAAACAGTATCATATTATAATAGGGAGCCACAATAGAAAGAAAATAAACAGTGACTTTTTTTCTGAGAAAGGAACTGAGTCATCACAACATCACTTCTGATGGACTTTATCCATCAAAAGAAAAATGTGGTACGTCAGAAAAGCTATACCTCATGGCAGAATATTCTGGTGATCAGATTCTCTCCCTTACCACCTCCCCTGCAGCTCCCCAGTTTGCCCCACTGCTGCAGGTCTGCAGCCCTTCCCCTCTGGACAGCAGCTAAGGCCATGGCTGCACTAGTGAGGACTGATGTATAAAGTGAACAGATCTGAAGTAGTTGATTCAAAAGATCCCATGTCCTTCAAAAGAACAAAGAGACAAAATATACGTAACTTGTCAAATTAACTCATTTGACAGGGTAACTTACTCAGTGGATGTATGGAAGGTCTGTATTTTTATTTCAGTAAGCAAACGAAACAGCACAGATAAGGTAAGTGTACAATACCAGAGAAACTACTTCAAAAGAGTTACCATCTGTGCTTTACTGTCAAACTGAAAGAAAACTTCCACCAGGGATTTCACTGTGTTGTCCTGGGCCGAGTACTGAGATAACATCTTCGTTCATGGTTTAAGGACTGGACAGAAAGGGCTGATACTACTTTGGAAAAGAGGATCCAAATTAAAAGCTATCTTGCTAAAATGGAAAAGGGTTCTGAAACCAACAAGTTGAAAGGCAGTAAAGGTAAATGCAAACATAAGGAAGAAACCAAACACAAACTCAAAACATAGAAAAAATACTAAGACTGCAGAATTTCAGAAAGGAACTAAGAAACTCTAGCAAATCACAAACATCAGTTAATAGGAGCTATAGTTACCAAAATGATAATTCTCACTGCGGGATTTAGACTAGGTGTGTCATGTGTTAGATCAAGGAGGTAGTGGTCCTGCCCTACCTAGCCAGTACTGGTGCCGTCTCTTTGGGAGTTTGGTGCCAAAACTGGCTTAGAAATAATCTAACATCAAAAAGGGGAGAACCAGGAGACAGCAAGCAAGAATCTGGTGATATGTGCAAAGAACCACCTAGGAAAACCTGGAAAATTACACTTTACAAAAGAGAGAACTACGCATCTTGCAAAATAAAGACATTGCAAAGAGACAAGTAGGATATTATTCTCCATGACTATCGTGGACATGACAAGAAATAGGCTTAAGTCACAGCAAAGAGATTTTAAGTTGAACATCAGGAAAAGGAATATTGCAGCACAGGATAGCAAGCCACTGAAGCTGAGGGACTATAGACCCTCTTTTATTTTAAGTGACCATGAAGAAATTGAACGTATTTCAGGAATGGCTTGCTTACATTTTATGCTGTTATAATGCAAGTGGATGGCCTACCGGCTTTCTGAGGTCCTTTGCTAACATACCCTTCTGTGCTAACCAACAGATTGCAGCTTTTCATTCCACAGCTCCTGATATTTCAACCCTAGCATTGACCATATGCAGTGTTTTATTAGATCAGGACCTACAAATCCAACATTTTTTAGTTCTATTCAGCTCTATCAGGTGCTTACACTTAACTGTGGCACTGTAGCTTTGGAGCTGTGAGATTTTCTGTGGAACTTGTGGACTTGCTTTGAACTGAAATCTTTTGGTATATGCTGAACACATTTTCATTATAAGAATGGAATTAGTCAAAATTAAAAAGGATATGAAATTTATGTCCTGATCTTGAAAATTTTATAACAAATATTTATACTAGACAATCTCAGATGCAATGATTCCTTTCAGCTATGTATTTATTTGTAAATTTTAAAACACGCAATCCAAAATTACTCCTATTGCATTTAAATCAAGTGTATGTGGTAGTTTCAAGAAGCACTGTAAGTGCAGTGATGACTCGTGAGTAAATAACTGAACTCGAACTACATATTTTGGAGAATAAACAGGAGTCTGGAGGTATAAATAAAATAAGAAGTTAGAGCCCCCTATTTTTTCCTGTATGAAAGAACAGAAATCATAACGTTCTATCTCTGATTTCGTACTTCAAATAATTTAATACAATTCAAACAAAATGACCTTGTGACACTTAAAAGCAAAGCGTAAGCAACAGAAAAAGCAAAACAAGACTATTAAAGAGAAGCCTGTAGGATTACAATGTTTTTGGCATTCAGAAAATTAAGTGCAGAAGCAAGCTTCTGGTTTGATATGCAAGAATTTAGCCTGACTCCTGTTATTAAGCACCCTCATTGAAGTCAGTAAAAATTTTGCCACTGGCTTCAACCAGAGCAGGAATAGGCATGTTATCAGCCATTACAGCAGGCTGTATTCTTCAGCTAACAATACATTTCCACATTTAAAGATAAAAGAAATCTGTTAAGTGACCTACCCAGAATGGATGGGACTTGAAACAAGGTTAACATTGTCCAAGGTGTCTGCAGCCCAGCTGTAGTGTCTGAGAGAATCAGAATCAAACTCCCTTTGAAACGTCAGGTGCTTTAAAAAAAGAAACACAACATTGAAATTTAAAATTAAGATGTAAAATGCTTGTCTTAAATATAAGCTTGTTAATATAATTCCATTAAAATTCAATCTGTCCCCTTTCCACATAACAGTGCTGATATCCCAGGTGTTAAATTACTAGAAATCCCATAACAGGAATTTGGAATCCACAGAGAAATTAATCTTACACATCTTTATACTTTCAAACCTTCTTTTTGTCTGCTTTTGCCACTTCCTTCAGTTACACCTGTGTCTCTCTCCAATCTTTATTTACATGTGAAAAGTTAGAGAAGATTATTACAATTTGTACTGCAATCATACACCATACAGACAGGCATCATAACATTCCCACACAGAAAATGCCATTGGATCGACCCTTTAAAAGCAGAACTTAGATCTGTACAATCACCACCATGGACACTGTTCTGGAGTGCCACAGTCCCTACTCACCTATATAAAAATAGTTTTAACCCTGTGAAGCACTGGCACAGCAGTGCTATAAATAAACTGCCCCATCTGACAGACATCAAGGCGCAATTTGTTTCTGACTGTTCCCTGTGGACACGCGCACGCACATGCAGGCATCCTGTGTCCCACAACAAGGTCTCACGCTATACATCCTCTTATCTGGATAGCAAAGCCATTCTAGTCAAATATATACGGTTTTTCCCCTAGAAAATCAAACAGATTACATCTGTAAATACTGTACGGCCATATTTCCAGGGTAATATGAAAGCTTCTGAACCTTTTAAGGAAGCACCATGAGAAGTTACATCAATAAGACTAAGTCAAGATACTGTCATGCAATGTGCACAGACCATCTTCAGCCAAGACAGTGTTAAAAAAACGTCCATGCTTCCTCTAGGCAGGTTATTTTTTGCTCACAGGTAAATGCATCTAGAGAGAGCAGTTATCTGCTTTTTTCCTCATACACTGTGAAGATGAAAACCTCGTGGGCTGTTTTCAAATTAAATACCGTTCTACTCAAACCTGAGCCAAATGTACACTCTTTACACAGGGAAGTTTTATAACTTCCACCTTTTATTTTTTATTTTTTAATTTTACTGTATTATGTATTATTATGTACTGGCATGCAGAGGTACTGTAAATGAACTATTTGAAATGGAAATATCAGCATTAGTAGTAAATCTGAGAAAGCCAGTCATAAGCATACGAAAATACTTCTGTTCAAAAGCTTCCACAAGACAAGCAGGCAGACAGTGCTCTGGTGTTGGCCAGAGCATGCAACCTTCCTACATTACTCCGGGTTCCAGAAAATTTCTCTTTAAACATTCCTTGCAATTCAAATGAGCATCTCAGGTTTACTTCCAAAACCCATCAATATTATCATTTTCTGCCCATCAGTAGTACTAGCTGCAGGGTACAACTTTGCTTTGTCATACGTAGCACACATTTTTTTGATACCTCCTTCTTTTGCTACTTTAACTCTTTAATGGGGATCTTCCATCAGTCTTTGTGCTGTAAGATAGGTACCGAGGCCTGATGGTACGAGCACAGACAACAGTAACAGGCAAACACTGCTAAAGCATGGCATATGCTAAATACTGAAATACACCAAGAGACATAAAAGATAAAATGAATGCCATTAAAAACAATGGTAATTAAACAATGGCAGTGGATTTAATTAGCACTGCTTTGAAAAATATATCATAATTTAGTTTACCGAAGACAGTTTTATAATTTTCAGTAAAACATCAGGGATTCTTCCACATTTTTGAAGGGCCTGCAGTTTCAGCAGGAAAGACACAACTGTGGATTTCTGCTGTTCCAAGTGATTTAACTCCATAAGAGCTCATACGGACTACGCGATCGCTTTTGACACCAAGCAGCTGGTATCAAAATTGAAACATTTAGATAAACAAAAATACATTTATTCCATTGCCCAGCGATGAACTTTATCATCAAAAACAGGACAACACAAATTTTGTAAAAAATGCATAAAAAAGGAGGTCAACATAATTTAGAGTTTGTCATTGAAACGTCTGCTGAGCCGTAAGAGTGTCACTGCGCTGAGGCCCAGACATGTACCAGGACACACACGTCGACAAAGAGGGGATCACATTTACTGTAAACAGATGAACAATGCTTAAGATCTCCCAGCAGTGCGATGCAGAAAACTCAATGTGGCCATATAACTTCTAAGGAAATACCACCCCTCTAAGATACTCTATGCTAGATAGAGACGCTGCTATATCCATGCAAGTTGCTGTAAGTTTACTTCCATGTATGCATAGGGTTCCTTGCTCTATTCCTACACTGTCTGTGTATGAGATGACCTTTTTTTTTTTTTTTTTTTTGGATGCATTCCTTTCTGACAAAGTGCACTCAAACAGATTTTTTGGACATATTTACAGCCAGCAAAAGCACAAAACCTGCAGCCAATAATTTTGGCAGAGAAACAGGCTAGTAAAAGCTAATGGCTGAACAAATGAATCTTACACACAGCACACATCTGTTGATCTCATTTTGTCGATCTGCTGAGGTGTTGAATTTTCCAGGCAGGCAAAGAAATCTTCCTGTGCAAGCTGCAATATGAGCAGTCCAGGAGATGGTACATCATACTTGACACCAAATCGCAGGATTGATCCTGCGTTTGGTCAGGTCGCAGCATTCCCTACCTGGGCTGAGGGAGATTAAACATGCATTGCTACAGGGTGTGGCGCTGTCAGATGCAAATGCATGTATGAAAATACTGACAGTTCTGCTGGCAAGAATCCCGCTGGTTGCATAACTGAATATCCAGGCTGTGTAATGCCAGAGTTCAGCAAACGGAAGAATTTACGCTTCCTCCCAGATGAATTTATCCAGACAGAAGAGATTCAGCAAGCTGCTATGCAATGGACAGCCTGAATCATCCTGCCTTTGGCTCATGTAAATTATTCCACAGAGGAAAGTCGCTTGGATTTGGTCTGAGTTACTGCATCCATGGTAACGCACTTAGACACAGCAATTTTAACTTTGCTCTAGTCTGGTTATGAGGCACAGTATGGCCTGGGCTCAGCCATCTCTGTTGAATAGGTCACCTAAAGCACTAAATGCAAACAAGAGGGAATGTCTTGACTTCTCAGGATTATTATTATAAAATCCTCTCAAACACCCAACATGTCATGCTGGCAGCCAGGTTCAGCCAAGAATAGTTTCAAGTCTTCCTCATTTGACTCTTTTTAGACTTCCAAGTCTCCCAGTGATCTTGGGAAATAGTGACCATGGGATTTTCTGATTCCACCTAAGAGGCCGACAGCTACCCCTTCTCTTTTATACACTTTTGTGATAAAATTAATTCCCTTTACTCTGAGACTGCTGCTGCTGTAATGAACTCCAGACAATTACAAGGTTTACAAAAGAAAAGAAACCAAATACGCAGATAGGCAATGGCTCACTACTTCTTCAAAGTTGTCCAGTGCCCCAAAACACAGCCTTAACAACTATGAGCTTCCAGATGGTCTTTCAGGATATTGGTTTTGAGTCATCATGATCTTTGTTCCTATGACTTCCATGGCTGGAACACAGGATTTTTTTTCCTCACTTTCTCCTGTCACAGCGCAGATTATCTGGAAGCCCAATGATGTAGATGACGGATGTAGAGGCAGGAGTATTCTCCTTTGCCCAGATGTACTCCTCCTGCTTCAGCCAAAGCACCATAAAGCTTACCACATCCCTTTGGCACATGTTTGGGCTGGGCTGAAGAAAATTCCAGAGGACAGATGCATCTCTTTGCCAGGACTTTAAGACTTGCAAAAGCCACAGCATTTTTTTTTTCTCATGAAGGTAATTCTTTGTTTAACTGTTGTTTGTTTTCAGGGAATTCATGGTCTTACTAATGTCTCAAGACAGCCCAGAACTAGAACTGACGTTGTTCCCACTATTACCTTCATCATTCCTGCTCTGTTCCTGGATATGAGAAACTTGAAGTTTGTCTAAAGCATTAAGATTAAAATAACATTTAGAATTAGACTGTCAGCCAGGCTTCCAGCCTGGCTTCATGTTGCATGACAAATTTGGATCAGAGCTGAACTGCAATAATTGCACAATCATTGCTGGATGAAAACTGGAATTACAGAAATATGAAGACTATAAATGCAACGAAAACAGCCTGAACTCTACTGCTCAGCATTAACACTAGGAAGTTTTCATATCTGTTGCTTTTTAGCTGAAGAGCCACCACTGCAAGGGATTCTCCAAAAAGCACAGAGGTCCATAACCACTCATACAGAATATTAAGTTCGCTCCTGTATGTGATGTGGCGTCACTGCAACTCCTCCATGTACAGATAAGTCATTCTTAATTTTCAAGAGTTATTTTGTAATACAAAGCAGGTTAACAATACACATTATGAACAAACAACATTCTATGGAGTTATTTAGTGCAATGCTTGTTTTTAAGTCTTGTCACTTATGAAATGCAACCTAGTGCTAAATCAATGCTTTGATGGTAATCACAAAAATGACCAGAACCATTAAACAATACAATATGTTCTCAGACAAGACGGCCTTCCTTTCCTCTGTTACATCTATCATATCAAGAAGATTTAATGAAGGCTTAGGAGAAGTAACTGTCGAAACAACTTTAGGTTCTCAGCTTCAAAATATTTTTTTTAGCTGGCTGTTCTAAGCTTATTGGAGGTTTAAAGCATTTCATTTGAAAGTAGCAACCTATTATTAAAAGTTTAATTGCTAGAGAATCCAATTTATGCCATTCTCAGAATGCTAATAAAACTGTGTGCAAAAGCTGTAATAAAACTGGATAATTTGCACTACACTGGAACTTATAGATTAATACAACTATGACTTAAAATGCTAGAGTCCCACCCTGTGGACCCTTTTCCCCATGATAGCATCCTCTGAGATCAATAAACCCCTGTGCAGAAATACTTGCCGCTGCTGAAAGGTACCTCTGTGTAAAGGGCAGCAGAAAACCTGTTTCATTAAAATCTACCTTAAGCTCCTCCACGACATAACATTTCCACTTCACAATCCTTTAACTCGTAAGTAAAGACTTTATGGTGAATTTTTATCCAGCTTCCTAGCAGACCTCTGGCCTCTATGATCTAGAAACTCTTGAGTAATTCTCTCAAGTCTATCAAACACCGAGGAACTCACAAAATAAAGCGTACAGCACCCTATCACCTCCAGCATTAGCTTTTAGAAATAATTTCCCACGCTATAGTCAGGTCAAAAGATTCTGCTTTTGCTGTATTAGTCATTGCACAAATGTTTGGAAGATACATAAACTGGTTAGTGCATATTAGCTTAATCTTCACAAGGCCAATTTTTTCCCAAGGGTGGAAAAACAAGAACAGCAGTGGGAGTCCAGTCTACTTGGACAGAATGGGCAGACATAATCCATGGTCTATACAGTGCAGACAAAGGTTGTTTAATGTAAAATTTATTGTTCTCAGCTTATCAAAGCACTCTAAAGATGCATGTAACATTAAGCTCATGAATACTCCCAACGACTTGAATGAACAGTCTTACATTCAGAAATGTAACTGGTCCCTTGTAGACTTTTGGTTTGGGAACACATCATCCTGTCTCTTGCAGGATCAAAACCACAATGTGGTAAACCCACGATTTCTTTCTTTCAGTTCTCCTCTTCTCCTTTTTCAATGAGTAGTGACAGCTGCTGCAAGCATGGCTGAGGGCTACAGATTGACATTCCTTATAAACAAGGAGCACAAATACCTGGTGCCAGAGAGGCAGCACATACCTGATCCTTTGCTGGTACCAGCAGCTCTTCGATCATCATGCTGTCTCGGGCATAAGAGCTTCTGTTCAGCGTGTAGGACCTATCCGAACTGAAGGAGCGGAGGCTGTTGTATTTACCATATATCATAGAAAGTGCAGGTGACAATGAGATGAACAAAAAATAAAAATAAAAAATTAATACATGCAACTTCCAGGGATAGCATAAGATGGCAAAATATACATAATATATGAAATAAATACAAGGGAAAAATGGAATAAGTAGTATTTGACTCTATTTCAATATCTCCTTCCCTATAAATATACATAAGCAAAATCACAACAGATGTTTACTGCTTTGGCAGCAACGCTGTGGCTCTAGAATAAGTCCACAAAAGTGTATTCGAGTATTTAGGTGAACTTTGATAAATGTCTTCATGTCCTAATCCTGCAAGGAGACCCATGAGGGCAGGTCCTAGGGGACCTGTGGGTAGGTTACAGTGACTGCCAATACAGCTCTGATTGCTGCATCAGGTTAAACCATGAGTAAGTTTTATGCGGTGGTGTTCTCTCTTTGTGGCTGAACCACTCCTGACTTTGTTGTAAACGCCCTAGTTACTCACTTGGGGAAAAAAAAGGATAAGAATTTTGAAAAAAAAATGAAGAAAGAAAATAGATTTGCTTCTTAATGATTAAATACAAATGCCAATGCTTTGGGGATTATTTTGTGCATGTTAGACTATTCAAAAATAACAATGATCACTCTGAATGTGCTGCAATTAAATCAACGTAGGAGTGTGTTACACTTAACCCTGGAAGATACATAATGGTATGTGCTAAAAACATGCTGCAGGCCTAGACATGCTTGCTACGTGACAAAAAATAAAGTAGTAAAAAATGTGAATTAATAAGAAGCAACATCCAACAACATATTAACACTTTTGAACTAGCAACACTGTTCAGACTCAAAACTCTACAACTTGTTTCATGCACTTTGTAGTTGTTAGTATAACTTTTCTAGTCCCTTAGCACACGTTCCTCCTTGTGCTGGAAGCAGAACTGGGATCTTTATTACATACTGTAGACATATGTTAAGCAAACTCTTACATGACAAAGGGTATAAAGAAATCAAGTTACATTTGTTAGAACATAGGGATAATCTCTAACACTGAGCAATCTACCCCCACCCTCCACTCAAAAATAAAAGCATGTCACTTTCTAATGCTGAATAAAATGAAGATGAGCAATGGCAGCAGCGGAAGGATGTAACACGATGCCATGCCTTCTTACCTGACTTTTGGACTAAAGCAATTTACAGTGGAAAAGAAACAGGAGAAATAGAAAGCAAAGAATCAGACGGGAAAAGCAAGATGTTATGGCTGGATGGCTTATATATTTAATGTGTTTATTTCTTAATGTTACACTCAGAATCAGTAGTAAGATACGTTCCCAGAAAACTTTTTGCTAAGTAAAAAACACTGTATTTGTCTCCTCTGAGCATAACATATGTGCAATGTAAAAAATGAGTTACGCAGCAACAAATAGTAATGGCGCTGCTAAAATCAGAAGCATGGGAATATTAGATTTCTCTCAAAGAAACAAATAATATGAAGTTGAACCCTCAAATCTACGTAACAGTGAAATTCTGCTCTCCCACTTGCAGAATGAGAATTTAGGCCAGTGCAGGAAGAGCAGTGTGATGTGGGGAAGGTGTCCTGTAAACCAGAGTGCCCAGCTCTGTACACAGACTTCACACTCTCCACCATCGCTGCAGTACTTCAGAACTGACCCCATCGGTTAGGGCTGTGTGTGATGACCTTGTTCATGCCAGCTCGTGTTTAAAAGCAGCACACCAACTTTGCTAATTAACTTTACAGAGACGTAAGATTCTCACTTCAGATCTCTTCTGCTGATTTTCTAGCTATAAGACTATTTAAAAGCATTTTGGCATTCTTTGCCAATGTATTATCACATAAATACTTATTAGCTTACCTAAAAATTGTAAGTGAAGCAAAACATGGCTGGGCTATTATAAGGAGCAAATGTGCACTGCATGCTTGCATTTCTAATGCAACCATAACAAACAAGATTGAAGAGCAGACATCTAAGCTTTACCTTATGGGAGTTGCCATTCACTGTTAGACAATGAACTCACTTTTTGAAATAGATCTTTAAACTACAGTGTAGGAAAAAGTCCTCGGGGCTCCAGCTTACGAGGTTTAATTATTAGCTTCAGTACAATCCAACTGTCAGTAAACACATTGCAAATCCACAACTATGGAGGTAATCTCTACTCATACAGTTTTATTTGTTTTGAGCAATGCACAGTGCAGGCTTTAGCAAGATTCAAAGAAGAAATCTAAAATGTTGATCTAGAAACACGAGTTTAAATCAACAGTAGTCAGACATTACATTAAGTCTACAATATTTTATTGGGTTCACAGAAACTCTGGCTTGTTTGCTGCAACATGCAGAGTATTTCCTGTCAAATGAAACCCTACTACAAATTTAGGGTATGCCTATTTATTTATTTATTTATTATTTTTAATTTTGGGAGCAATTTCTTTAATATTGATTATCTCTGTTTACTTACTGTCACCTTTAAAGAAATAAAAGCAGTAAAATAGCAAAATGATTTCATTCAGTTTTTCTGGCACTTACATTCCTTAGCTAAATGAATTTATTAAAGAATACTCAGACACGAGTATCAAATTGACAGGTGGTAGTGAAAAGAAACCTGGCTGTTCTTGATCAGTTTCTAGACCAGTTGCAAACTCACAGGAAAGACACGCCTTGGAGACGGATCAGAACATCAGCAGATACCAGAAAAAATGAAGTTACTTTTCTGTATCATTGCCATAAGAAGCCAACATGAATAAAGATTATGAAATAAAACAGCAATGAACATATGCATTAAATGCGCAGTATTATCATAACACAGAAATACACCCCCTCTACTTCGTTTCAAAATAGACTCCAGTTTTGTGTGAAAGAGCACTCTTGATTTGCAAGAACTTGTAACTGTGGTAACACACAAACACAAGAAACATCAAATGCAATACCTGGCGGAGCGGGCTCCCAGGCTAAAGCCCATGTATCCTTCAGCGGGCAAAGAATCGTCTCCCAACTCTTTTAGATCCTGGGGTCCAAGATATTTATCCGTATCACCTGTCATTGCATCCTCACCTGCCAGAAGAAAAGCCAAGCTGAAATCAGAAGCTACATGTATCGTAAATGTTTGTGTGCTTAGTAATTCACAACGCCCTTCTCTGCTTGCCAACAAGTAATCAATCCCGTCAACCCCACTTTCCCTAAGGCTCTTTCCATGCAGACCGTCAATTACGCACCCTCTGAGCAGGCCTGAGAAAATAATTTTATTGGGGGCAAATGTAAAAGGCGAGTCTGCACACTGACATAAAGCCAATAAAGCTATACAAGGGATGACTTCTGCCCAATCATTTAAGCGAGCTAAAAGGTTCTTCTGTACTTTGAACCATTACACTCACTCTTGCTTTTCTTACCAAGAAGCCTGAGCTGACGAATTACGTTGGGTCTCTCTGTATGCTAAAAGAAACGAGCTCTGAGGCACAGCCCGCTTGCCCATCAGTACTGAAAAGTGCAGGAAGCTTGAACAGACACTGAGTAATACAAGAGGCCTGCCCTCCACCTTTGATATTTCTCAATAACTTTTGCAAGTTTCAATGTAAGAGGGTTTTGGTTTTCGTTTTTCCCAATGCAGTGCTCTACACGCCCTGACTGATTTTATCCAGGTAAGACAAGCACTTTATCAAGGCTCTGGACTTTACAGCCAGCTGGGGGGCAAGGGGCTAGGGCATGGCTCCTGCATATCACCCGCGGGGAGCAGAACAAAGCCGTGCCCCAGACAAGCGCTCCTTGTTCGGCAGCATCTGGCAGCCAAAATTCACCAAAGTGACACTGTTCGCAGAGCTCAGACCGTCAGACATGTTTGATACACAGACATCAGCTGAGAAGTAGAAGATCAGCATGTTAGAGAGAAGGATAGGAAAGTTAAGTCTTGGGGGAGGAGGGCAGATGTCGCAAAGGGTTAACGGAGCAGTTCGCGCTGGCTGGGAGCATTTGCATACCATTACATCATGCAAAACCTACATTCCTGCATTGACAGAGCAAGTCCAAAATATGCCTTATGCGGCTGAAGGAGCTTTTTTTCCCTGTTCCTTCTACAATGCAGAGCAGAGAGCTCCCTGTAAGCTCATTACTTGCCTACGCTCACGCTCTCCTCCTTTGTTGTGAATATCCTTCAGGCGTGTAAGAGTTGCACAACAGAGAACTTTAACAGCGGACTCGCAAAGGTAAGCGACTCTGCACGCCCGGCTCCGGTTCCAGCTTTCATTCAAGGAGTTTCGGCTGGTTTCCATTCACTTAACTCAGGAAACCACAGGCGAGCTCTGGTTTTAAACTAACAATCAATTCTAAAAATACCCGTTCGGCTACTGCTCTGCAAACGGCAAACAAACGACAATTTCTCCTCCAACCCAGCAACAACGATTATTTTAAGTAACACTTTAAAAGCTAAAATAGTTTATAATATACCATAAAACATTGGAAGGAAAAACAAAAACAAAACAGAAACAGAAACATTACATATGAAGTTAAACTTTAAAAAGTCTTACTGTTTTGGAAAGCCATTTTCACCAGCCTGGTGAAGACTTTTTCCCTGATGTTTCCAAGAATTCCTATTAGTCCTATTAGTCCTTAAAGCAGTGATTTAGAGTTAATCTCCAAACCAGCACAAGCAAACTAATCCCTGTGGGTCATATTCGCTTCCCACACAACTGAGATCTTCTTAACATCTTGATCTCTTCGCGTGTATTTTAGGCCATGTGCATCTTTGTCCTCGCAACTCGGATCAAAGTTCTTTTCAAATATGAAACAAAATGAAAAGTAATGACTACGGTTTAAAAAAAAAAAAAATCCCTTTTTAATCACTCCGCAGACATCCCTTTAAAGCTCCTGCTGATTGGATTACAGCCTCCCTTGGCAAGCCTCTCGCCTGGTGACATAGGCGCAGGCTCTCGGGTTATTTGTATGTAAATCGGGGTGCTGTGAGGGTGCAGCTCCGCCGTAACCCGAGAGCGGGGCTGGGCCGGGAGCGGGGCTGCGGGAGGGCGCCGCGCTCACACCGCCCCTCAGCGCCCGGCCCCGGCCCCTCAGCGCCCGGCCCGGCCCGGTCCCAGGCCCCAGGCCCCGGCGGAGGAGGTGGGGAGGCCGAGAGCGGCTCCAAGCCGAGCCGGGAAGCTCCTGCCCTCGCCGCAGGTGAGGCGAGCGCTGTGGCGCTGGCAGCCGGTGAGGTTTTTGCTTCGGAGTGGCGCCGGTTCGCGGTGAGGTGGGACCGGTGACACGGCTCCTCCGCCGGCTGCGGGCTGTTAGCCCGTGCCGCTGCCGAGCTGCTGGAGCGCGCTGGAGAGGTGCTCCCTTCAAAGGGAGAGCTGCACCTAGGAGTGGTGATTTCAAAGAATTCCCCGCGTTGCTTTGTGATCGTGGGAGGCTCCGGCAAAACGGGCGGTGCACGTTGCAGCAGCCCCACGCTGCTTCATCCTCTGCCTCCCAGGTCAGGAGCGCTGCCCTCAGCGCGCTGCTGTCTCACAGACGTCCCACCAAAACGCGAAGACAAAATGCCTCTTGGACACAAAGTACACAGAAATGCCCCAAAAGTGAGGCCCCAATGAAAAATAAAAAGAAAATTGCATCACTTTTTTTTTTTTTTCAATTGCCATCCTTCTGTCTTCCTTCACCGTACATTAGGTGTTGCAGAAAGATGTTCTTGTACACCATGGGCAAGCACCGCTTGGCAGTTACAGAAAACCATGAAGTCCACGGAAAAATGGCAGCAGCAGGTCACAGCAAAGGTCTGTCTGGTCAAGAATATCCCTTCTCTCACAGCAGCCCCGCTTCACAGAAGAATACGAGAACATGAAACAGTGTAAAGTCCTCCAGGACACTTTCTAGCTGGCAGTGATTTGAACACATTTTCTGAACCCAGGAGAAGTTAGTATAGTCAAAAAAGGCTATTTTTTTTCCTTTTTTAGTTCTTTCAGTTACATTCTGAACTCGCATCAGCTTCTTGCATTCCCCACAGCAAGGACTTGCACAAGGAGTCCCAGGATGTAACCAGCTGTGGCACGGAGAGCAGCGCTTCTCACCTGCATCTTGCTGGTCTCACTGGTGCATCCTGTTCTTGGACTTCGGGGGAGGCAGCAAGCAGCCCATTATCTGCTCACTTTGCCACCCACTATTTCATATGTTCTAGCCTATCCCTCATTTAGATTTTCTTCTGTGATAGACAATCCTATTCTGTTTACTCTTTTCTTCCCTAGCAGCTTTTCCCTATCTCTGATCACCTCTGTCACCTTTTCCCACACTTTCCCCATTTTTCTGATCCATCAGAGCCTGTCTCATACAGCTGGGAACTGCAAAACCACAGGGTAGGTGCTCTTTTTAGAGGCCAGTGAGAAATACAGGCTCTCTGGCAGCAGGATTGAAGGGATCGTGTGGCTTGGGAAAAGTCCCAAACAAAATTTAATCATAGCCTGGGATCCAAATGGACATTTGACACTGGCTTTGCTAAAGAACTCTGGAGCTTTCGCCACTCCCTCCTCACAGCCTGTCAGGAGCTGCCTGATGGCAGAAGAGGTATAGCCACAGGGCAGAGCAGGGTGCTTCTAGCTGTAGCCAAGGTTTTGGTTTCACGCAAGGATGAAGAAAAGCCAGTATCAAACCACTGAAACTTTTATTAATCTGTAAAAGTTTATGGAGACAGTCTCAGAAAACCAAGCATAAAAATATAATAAATCCATCCCTCCTAAAATCAGTAACAGACTTTAACGCATGAGGACGTCCAGACCTGTCTGAAAGGAGCTCATTTTTGGTAACCCAGCACCTATTCAGGGATCAGGCAGTGTGTCCTCATGTCCTCCTAGGACATCTGCCTAATCTGCCAGAGACTGATTAGCATGATACTTACTCCTACCAAGAGAGAGGAATATCCATTAAGTGGGTTTAAAGCACTGTCCTTATTTACACCAAAATAAAGTTATCTACTAAAGACCAAATTAAAAAAAAAAAAAAGAGCTCATTGTATTTTAATGGCCATCTAAATTCTCAGCATGTGAACTACTGCTGGTTTTTGCTGTGTTTTTTTGTTTGTTTCTTCTTTACTGCTCACATAGTTTCACCCCTCTTTGTATCAGCTTCCTTTGCTTCCTTCGCCTCTGGGACAGGGGACTGCTGTGACAGAGCTCACTGTCACTCTGTGGCAGTCACAGCAGGGCTCCAACTTCCACCACCAAATCTCTTGCACCCTCTTAGAGGGATGCTCTGAGGCTGAGCATCCAACTCTAGAGGAGGAGGCTCCCTCGGGGCCTCCCACAGAAGGCTCTCACTGTGCTGATGCCCCCCTGGATCCCCACCAGCCACAGGGTGTGCTGCTGGCAGCTGCACAGCGGGTGGGGTGCAAGCTCCATCTGGAGATGGTAAGAGGAAAGACCTCGTTCTGGCAGCCTCAGACTTCACATTTGTAAGATCTGAAATCTCTTCAGAAACAAAAGCAGAGCACTTATTCAGCATGCAGCGGAAAAAGAAGTGTTCTATATTCATATACAAACTTTCTGCTATGTAAGAAGATGAGCTTTCATTTCTTCCCACACAATCGTGTTGAAATCTTTCAGAAAAAAAAAGACCATTTCTTTTTTGTGGTGTAGCAGTTTCCCAGCACCTAACCTCATTTAGGTGTAATTACCAGAATAGTCTAGGAAAAGGAAGGAAGATGTCCCCCTCTAATCTAGTCTGACTCCTAACTAAATTGTCCTCTGCAGGGAAGAGACAGAATTTCTGTGTAAATACTTATTTAGCAGACATAGTAAGAAACAAACAGAAGGAAACAGTTTGCTGACACCTGTCTCCAAGCTCTGAGAATACCTTCCAAGCCTTCAATTCCTCTTACAAGAGAAACCTTGAGGTTTGTGGCATATTGAGAAATCACTGAACAAGTTTCTCATTTAACAATGTAGCTGATGAATGCTCATCATGAGGGCATGAATGTTCCGTGAAGGAGAGTTCAGGTTTGGGATGTAAATTAGTGCCCTTCGCACTTGGGAATTCATTCCTCAGGTACTGGCTTTGTCAGAGTGTGTTACCACCTTGAACACACTTGTTTCAACTAGCTTAAGCGGGTGCTTTGTGTATAAATGCCCTATCAGCACTGGGGAGCTGTGGGGAAATGTATCAGTATGTTATCTTCATGGCCGCACAAGGCAGAAGAGAGACAGGCCAATGGGTACTATCTCAAAGCCTGTAATTCACTGCCTGCCTTGCACACCGAAATGCTTCAGCATGGATTAATAAAATACCTATTATTCAATTTGAGAGCTCCTGTTCAGCATTAGGCTTTGAAAATGACCTTTTACATATAAACCAGTCTCTTAGGTCCCCTAGTAACGACACATTTGCAGAATACAGTCTCTAGGTCAGGAATTGATTATATTACCCATATCTTCTATATATATATGTTTGTGTTGTTGTTGTTGTACTTTTTTTTTTGTCAAAATGAGAGCTAGTGACTACAAAAATCTCCCACAAAGCTCACACATCCCTTCAGCCTTTGCATTTGGCCATAAGAAGTGATCCCATATATTAAAGACAGGTTTTACATCTTCATATCTAATATTGATTCCACACAGGCATTTCTCATCTGCACCATGGGCTGAGGCTATAGCTGCTGCTCAATTAACTAACTTCAGTGTTCTGGTCAGTTAAAACAATACATTGTTCTGAGCGGTACAATAGCCTAGAAGAGTTATTTGGAAAACACAGGTGCATGGTAAGAACATGATCTATTTGAGAATGCAGCAATATGAACACAGTGACGAGCAGAAAACAAAACAGAAGCCTCAATGCATGAATTAAACAAAAGCTGCACACAATGAGCTTAGCTAAGAGGTTTTACACCTCACTGCTTAAGTGTTACAAACATTAAAAATAAACGTATTGCTAGGCACAAAGGCTAACTGAAGTGCCACAAGTAAATTGGACCCGGTCACTTCTTTACCTACTACAGAAGAAAAAAATGCAGCTCTAATGCTAGTGACCAAGGGCACACACAAAAAGACCTTCAGGACATTGTCGTCCTTCTCTTCATCAACTCAAGACCTTCCTACTTCCAAATGTGACCCGGGAACCTAATCCCACTGTGGCCTCTGGAAACCTGCAGTTCCTGATGAGGCTCACACAGACTCCTGTGCATCTGCACCACAGAAGGTCGGACCTAGCAGGGGCTGTTGGTAGAAGGGAGGGAACCAGCTGCCAAATGAGTTTTAGATTGCTAGGGACCGCTGAAGCCACACCAAGCCACCAGCACCAAGGATCGAGCTGGGATGTGCAGGTTGCTAGTGCCAATAGCACATAAATCCTATTTAGAGGAACTGAAACCATAAGGTTTTATTACCCTGCTCACAGATTTCATGCCACTTTGCAGAATGATAGAGCTGAAATCTCAGCTAAAAAGTTCTACCTTACTCCCAACAAATAACATGCTAAATTCGATGCAGCATCCTCTTTACTCAACACAAAAGTAATCTGATGTGGTTTTATTGAATATGACAACTCAAATACAATTTTCTTTGTTTTAAAGCCTAAAAATACTTCTTTTCAGACTAAGAGTTGACTATCAATGCAAATCAATCATTCCACAGCTGAACACATGGCAGAATTTAAAAAACAAAAAAAAACCCACCTCATTCCTCCTGTCTTCACTTTCACTATCAGCTATTTCTTCCAAAGTATTTTGATATTTGACTCTTTTGTCTGATATTTAATTTTTTTAGTTTCAATAATATAACTATTCTCCACAGAAGCAGCAGCAAAAGGACTATTCCAGGAAAGTGGAGGTAATTTGATTTAAAAACTGTGAGTAAGACACTCAGAAAATTAGAGGATTATCAGCAACAGCTCAAAGAATTTTTGAAAGCATTCTTAATTGTGAAGTAGAAATTGTTAGTGGGATAACAAGAAAATTATCTGAAAGGATTAATTTCCAGTCACAGGAAATAAGAGGAAGAGGTTTAAGTTAAGTAACACTGCAATACAAAAATGCACAAATACCTTCTTCAACATCTGACAAATATTCAGCATCACTGAGTATTTCAGGGGCATTGGCTTTACGAACTGCATGATTTAAATAAACAAAATAATTAAATAAAAGCATAGACTATCAATGAGTCAAAAAACAATGTAAAACAATGAATGTGCAGATACCATATCCAACTCATACATTTTTTGTTTGTTGTTAAACAAATACTTCTTCCAAAAACAACAGACTGAAAAATAAGTGACAAGTTGTTTTTTTTTTTATTTTCAAATACCTTCATCATCAGACATATCGAGAACTTCATTCATCGTTTCAGGTACATTCATTTTGTGCTTTTCTGTAACAGTCTGTCAAAGAAAAAAAATATTTCAGAGCTCACTAAATTTTTCTTAACATTGTAGTTATTTCAAAAAATTAAACACAAGGTAGGGTGCGTTTTTATCTGCAGTTAGCAAGACGAGATTTGATTTTTTTTAAAGCTTTTTATTCCCTTGCTTTTCATAGATAAATAGAACTACAAATTAAAAAAAGACTACATTGAAATAATACAGAAATATGCAATATTATATTTATATAAGTCAAGGGTTTTTATAAGAACCCTCTAAAAAGTCATCTAAATTTAAAGCAGGAATGCATCGTCTAAATTTCAACTGTAATGTTATTCATTTTGAGGGACCTATTTCGTCTTTTTCATTGGGATCACAATCTTTTATGTTGGAAAAGACCCTTAAGATCATTAAGTACCAACTATGCTGTAATTTGGGAGCAGGGTTGTTCCATGTGAAGATTTTCAGAGGTGCCTCGTCAGTAATCATGTGTTTTTTCCCCACAAATGAGAACAATTGTAACCACATGCAGGCTAAATGATTCCCCTTAAGGAATTTGTGCATGAAAGACATTCAGAAGTGGTTGGTTTTAATCCTGATGTTTACGTTGATTCAGACTCATAAACCAATATAAAAAAATTAGAAGCAGAAAAAAAGATATTCTGAATGCCTGAAATCTGTTCCTAGAATACCCATGCATCCCACAAAGTACACAACCATGCACATTTTACTCTCCAGCTGGGGCAGAGTGCAACAAGCACTTTGGTAAAGTTTTAGATCATGCAGGAGACACTGCGGGGCTAACATTCAAGTAGTGGCATTAAAAAAATTAAACAAAACAGTTCCATCTTTATTTATATTTTTAAACCACCATCACTTCTCATCCTTCATATACAAATAAGAAATCATTTGTAAGTTTAGGACAGAACAGCTTTTCTATCTTCTTTTAAAATATTTCAGATTTTTTATAGCCTCATAATTACTTGTGGCAGTTCATGTTTCTTGGGCTACTGCCATCACTTGAAACAGCAGAAGAGCGCCTGCATGCTCAAACATCACAAAACTTATAAAAAGCCTCACAGTATTTCATTTTGTCAGAATTACTTGCACAGCTTTTTAACATGTTGCTGTTAAACTGGTAAAATCACAGGACTTTTTTTCAGGCACTACTGGATTTTTATTGGTGTTTGAATATAAATCAGAGTAAACTAACTATGCTCATCCCTGGTTTCACTGAACTTACCTTTCAGAGTTGTTTAGCCACATTACCCCAGAAATACCCTCAATAGTTTGAATTTTTAAGATACTCAGTTATAAATCAGATTTCATGATTAGGCTTCCAAAGTCTGCCAATTACACACTTTGACTGATAAGCAGCATATTTTGGTTTTCATGCAAATGTTTCTGGGCTTGAGAGTAGACATTCACAGGCATTAATACAGGCCTTGCAGCTTCTAACATTGCTTCTAAAACAATTCACAGCTTGATCTACCACCTTTTTACTCTTCTACATCTACGGAACATAATAAATGATGTCGTTTTTGTGGCACAAACTCACATAGCTTATAAATTCTGCAAATTAAGAATGACCTTATGGTATCGGGAGTTTTTAGCTAACAACATGGTTTTACTTCTCTTGCAGCTATCTAGTTGTATACTAGGCAATCATTCAAGTTTATGCTACTCTGGATAACCTTCAACAACAAATTTGTCAGGTTGTAGAAAATTGTTTTGGAATCTTACTAGAAAGAAAGATCTCCTTGAGAAAATCAAGAGAGGCTGTGAGAAAGAATCATTATTATTTTCTGGCATATTCCTTTGTATTTTATTGTGGCACAATTTTATCTTCTATGTGGTGGATTTTATGTAAGCTACTGTATTACAAACCACAGCCAGGAAAGTCACAAGAAGTAAAGGCACATGAAGTAGAACTAAAACCTGCCTGTCTTCCCAAAGGTTCACTATATTGCAACCACCTGCTTGCACCAACAGACCACACAAACAGGTGATGACAAAACATAGGACATACAGTAAACATTTTCCACCTCAGAGATGCCTAAAAATACGTACATGCACATATTTCTCTTTTTAATCAGAAAAAAAAAAAAGTTGCAGAAAGGAAAAACTCAATTTGGAGACAATGCTCTGAATTTATGTTCTTAATACTCTGTTCTGGCTTAACTACTACGGTGGTTCATGAAAGCTCCTCACCTTACTAGAACAGTCTTCATAAAGCAATTTGGCAAAATGTTAGTGAATAAGTATCTCTGAGCAGTATTTTACATTCTGTGAATTGCCATTTTTCTGCTGGCAATATTTGACCACTGCCTCTAATCTCCCTTGGCTAACACTGCAGCAGACCTTCTTGAAAGCCAGGACAGATGACCTGGATATCATGTACATGTCAGTGAATGGGAGCTGGGGTTGTGGAGCTTTGGCTGAGTACAGAAAACAGGCCTTAGCCATCTTTGAGAATAAATCAGATCCTAGGCAAAGGGGAGCTTCTAAGAAAATTCCAACCACTTTTTTTGGTTGAAATAGTTGCTCTTAGATCAAATACAACCCAATACACATCATTCCTTGGCAAACTGCACTCTCTTAAAAGGGAGAAGCAACTTCAGTTTACAGAAGCCTCTAGGAATGTCTTTTCACGACTATAAATCAGCCCCAATTCACTTCATTTGTGACATAAACAAGACGCACTCTTAGAAACACAGTAATTATGACTAGTTATTTAAACTGTCCATTTTCTGCTTTGTTGGTATGTCTGCCTTAAAATATATTACAGACATATAATAATGCCTACCTTAAAAATGTATTAGTTTTACCTGATTTAATATCCACTCCGTAAGCACTAAAAGGATAGGTAGAAACTAGACTGAAATCTCAGTAGACAATTAACTAAACAAAACTGAATACAATGGCTTAGGAAAAACCCTTCCATCCACTACTGAAGCGAGCTGTACTTACAATTGTAGTCATGGTCTCTTCTGTCACCACCTTCAATGTGTCAACGACTGAAATGTAGCCAAGTCGCTTTGCGATGGCAAGGGCAGTGTTTCCATTCTAGCAATTGAAACATGTAAAACAAAAGCTGAATGTTAGCAATAGTAAGTGTACAAACTATTAATTAGCTATGGAAAAATGCACAATAAAGGCCACATAAATGTTTGCATGTCAGTGACTGAAAGAAATACATTTGGGGTAGTAGGACATGTAACTAGATTTTTAACTCTTTACAGAAACGGGATGAAAAAGAAAAACACTGTCCAGATGTTTGCTGTCCTAGTTTTGGAAGAGACAATGGAGGACATGGAGGACACAGAGGCAATGGGAATATGCTTCCTTTGCTCTTTTCCTCTCCCTCCTCACATTTCCCTTGCTCCAACACAGCGGGAGCACAACGCTTTACACAGGATGGGATGACCAAGCAAGCCTGAGCAGTGGCCTCTCAGCACTTACCACAGTGAGCTCGTTGGGTGCCGCGCCGTGCTGGAGCAGGACGTTGATGATGTGGGTGTGCCCCTGCTGTGCAGCCTGGTGCAGCGGCGTGTACCCGTTCTGCAGGCACAAGGAAAGGGAGAAGCTGCGTTGGGCACAGCACGCTTGTCACCCTCACAGAACGAGCGAGGCAGAGGCAGAAAACTCACCTTTGTTTTGGCATTGACTTTTGCAGAATGTTGCAGAAGGAAGTTAACAATCTTTATGTTTCCGTAGTGGCAGCCAACATGCAAAGGAGTGTATCCCATCTAGAATGGATGTAAGCAAATAGCAAATGTGACTAACCCCATGCATCCCCTGACAAAAAAAAAAAAAAAAGAAATGAAACAGCAAAAATCCTGTCAAACTTTATTTCTTTGTCTTTCAAACTTTATTTCTTTGTCTTTCTTTTCCCATGAGAAGAAATATGCAACTACGGAAAAATATGCCTCCCAAGAATACCATTTCAAGTCCCGTTTGTTGTGAACCTCTCTGCCTTGTAATTCTGTAATCTTCAACATATGCAATGTTGATTAACAATTTGCTTTCCTCTCCAATGCTAAGATCATCAGGTCCCTGGGGTGAGCCTGTTTTTTAAATGAATGTGTGTATACTGCCTTGCACAGTGAGGTTCTCATGCTTGATGGGTGTTCCTACAGTGTGATAACAAACAAATAAGTAAATAAGTAATAGCAACTTACTAAAAACCAGGCCTGCTGAGGGCTGCCTCAATATAGGCCAATGTGCAGCCCATCCATTCTGGCTGAAAAATCCAAAAGGTAAATCTGAAACCATGTAAGTGATGTGCCATATTTGCAAGAACAACATAATCCTACCAAAACTGGAACCCCAGCTTTTAAGTTAAGCCTCTAAAACAACCAGGTTTAATTTTTTCATGTGTCTGGCCTTGTGTTACACAAAATAGAAGAAACTGCTTTTTCGTGGCAACTGTGAAGATGGGAAAGTTGAATGTTTCCTATTAGTCCCTGCTACTTGGTTTTCATTACTAGTGAACAGGCTAAAATCATTTGTCAATATTGGGACTCGCCTATCAAATGCTCTAAACACAACTAAAGGTTTTTTATAGTTAAGTGTTTGGAACTTTTTCCAAAAATGCTTAATAGAAGGAGATTACGTATCACTTTAAAAAAAATGACTAAAAGGGTAGCAAACGAGGGCTTGCTAGGCTGAGTCTGAATTTGCTCTTTTTGAAATCCACACACTTTAAGTCAAACAGCAGGTCGAAACCTGTTAATTGTAATAAACACTTGAATCAAGAGTTAACATACAATAAAACAAAACAAAGAGGATCAAAGTTTGCTTTCACTGCTCTTTTTCTAATCTCTTAAATTACTGAGAACACTGTTAACAGTTTAGAACAGGCTGGACTTATTTGAGATTCTTAACGTAGTAGAAATGATTAGATTATCTATCTTGAAGCAATTATCTTTTCCTGCCTTATCTTCCCTTCAAGACATCATTATCTCTTCTTCCTTAGCAAACATACTTACAATCAATCTAGAGTTGCACAAACAACAGTTCAGGAGATGGCCACCTCTAAACAGTACACTTGCTACGTTTTTCCCCACATGGAGAGAAGCTGCTTTTCCCAAAATCTCCCCCCCAGCTCACACTGATAGCTCAATGGCTTTCCAGCAGATGCTTTGCTTGGCTCCCAGAGATGCGCTTCCCCTCCTCTGAAGGTGAGTCATCAGGATTCTTTTACGCTGGAAAGGTCAGGTTTCAAGGGCCCACTGGCTCTGAGATGCCAGAAGGGTCATATCAGCCAGCGTCCACATAGAGATTCACCATTTTGTGAGCTAGATGAAACTACACTGACAGTCCAGTATGTCCTTTTGCTACTCAGTGGGGCTTCCAATGTGGTATTGGACTCATGCTCCATTACCAGTTTTTAATGGAAAAATTAACTGCTAGTCTGCAAAAATCATATCTGATATGAGGAACACAAATACCCTGAACGCTTCATAAAATACACTGCAAATGTGCTGTGCTGTTAATTTGTAAGAATTCTGCTTTCAGAAAAAGGCAATAGGTGGGGCCGTCTGAGAATATTTATTCCAGTGGCAGAAAGATCAGTAATAATATTGTTGGAGAAATGTGGCCATGATGCATGCCTTGGCTCCTGGTAGAATCCAAAACAGCCGTATGGCCAGAAGATTTAACACTGAGACTGAACTACCTGGAACTAGATCCAAAAGCCAACTTTGTGTATAGAAACACTGAAAGATGGATTATTCTCATATTGACCAAGCTCCTTCGCTCTTCTGCTCCGAGGGGAAAAGTCAGGTGCCCAAGAGGCACAGAGTTAAAAGCCATAGCCTGGCATCCTTCATTCGTGTGTCCACCTCAGTGAGGTGTGGCCAGGTCAGACACCTTGGTCAAAAGCACTGAGGAGGCAAGTCCAAGGTCTACTGGGAGTTCAGGAGCCAGCCCTACACTACATGTTCAAGCTGTTTTAAAGAAAGAAGACCCCTCAGATGTGAACTATTTCCACTAGAGAGAAGTTTCAGCTATCTGTGGGTTTAGATGCACCATTTTCTTCGTGTCGCTTTGCGTCTGACACTACTTCACTTAGTAGTGAACCCAATTCACCCAATTTCACTTATATTTGCAATGATAGTATAGATGGTAGCAGTGCCACCTACTTGAAATTATGGTGTCTATATTTTCTTCAGTTAATTACATACCTATTGCCATCTAAAGAAACTACTAGCACTGACAACCAGGACAAGTTAATCATTGCAAGAAACAGTGACGGATACAAATTCCACTGGCATCAGCAGAATGATTTTTTCCACTGACTTATACGAACATTGGATCAGATGCCAAATGACTACAAGGAACTTTTCCCCAGAATAGTAGTCATCGTGTAATGAATGCTGGAACCTTGTCTTGCAGTTACTGTTATTACAGGGCTAAGAGCTTCCAAGCAGTACCCAGGATCTGAGTCTGACAGGGCTCAGAACATACTCATGTACCTCAAACACAGCTTCCAAACACAAATTCAGACTAAAACAGGCGAACTATCAAAACATCAGTTCAAAAGAATGCAGTGAAACCTCCTCATACAGGAACTTAACTCCCTACAACCCCTTCAAAATACAGGCCTCTTGACCTTCAATGTCAACAAAAATCATACATTGAAAGACCAACTGGGGAGATGAAATCCAAAGTCAAGGGCCACCTGCTGGGAACTCTCTGCTAATAACTCTAAAACATTAAAATCTGGAGAGAGTTGGAGAGCCAAGAACTGCTGATCTCAGCTCTCCCTTCGAAGTGATCTATAAAGGCTCCTCTCTCCATGCTGTAACAATGAATATTGAAGAACGAACTATCAAAACCCTGGTATTCACTGCACTACAACATCAATTTCCTCCTACAAATGGCATATAAAAGGTTTACTTGTGGTACCTCCATAAACGGCTAGAAGAGTAATTAGTGATGTTCTATGTTACTACTGACCAGCCCACTGTTGAAATCTGAGATTAAGTGAAAGCTTTCCCTCTTTCCCCTCTAAATGTGTGGTAGAAACTGGGAGGCTTAAAAAGCCTCATGATGACATTTCTGTGGTGACACAGTCACTATTCTTCCCACCACAACCATTGGTGTCCCAGAGCTGAAGCAGTCTCTTCCTGAAGCCCTTGGCACCACTGACTTGGCAGCTGGAGACGCCTTCACTGAAAGGCAGCTTCTCTGCACAGGAGTCATGCACGTCCAGGGTAGTGATGTGAGCACCTGCTAGACTCGTGGCAAAACACCAGTTTCCCCATCTGAACTCCCTGGAGGAGCCTGGGAGTTTTCTTTTTTAAGTTTGAAGTACCCTGTGGTCACATCACATTATGTTTGATGAGGCAGTGCCTGATGCAGCACTCAGTCACTGATGGCAGAGTGACAGAGATATGACACAGCGGGTCACATCTCACTGGGCATGCTAGACCTCCTCAGCCACCAGAGGACATCTTTCATGTTAACAGTCACCAGTGAAGGCACTGGTCAAAAATAACGCTATTAGCATGTCTTTTCAGCGCCTGAGACCCAGAAAAGATATCCTTTGCTTCTCAGATACAGCACAGATTGCTATATTCAACTGTTTCTATCTCAGGAAAGTAAAGAAAAAAATAATGTATTTGTATCCCAACATCCTCACTGAAAACTGATATTCTGTTAACTTTTCTGAAACAATGGCAGATTCTGCGGTTATGCAACCAAATTAACTATAAAAGCAGTAATTCTTGCTACTTGAGCATGCTACTTTCATTCTCTACAGAAATGTATCCGGGAGGCTAAAATATTTTGCTACAAGAACTGCTAATAATTATTAAGGAAAAAAAAGAAAAAAAGCCTGCAATTATACAAATAAGTGACTTCCAAGAAAATCAGGCCTTTTGTTTAATACAGCTCTAAAGCACATCACCTTCTGGTAGTCAGCTGCCATGCTGCTTTTAGTTGTTCTTAAGAATGAGCGGCAATACAGGAGTTAGCAGCTGGGAAGGGTTTATCAAAAGCCACAAGAGTAAGTGCCAAAAAAGATCAGAAATACTTAGCTTTTCTACTCTAACGGAACACTCAAACACAGAGCACCCCTTATTTTCTTGCCCTAGCATTTTTTGAGGGAAATTATCACAAGCCTTGTGTATCATGTCAGTATATTGCTTTAATATCCTCCACCGGCAATAGCCATAAATCCTAACAGCTTGAATTACTGCATCTTTCTTGTCATGCTGACTCTCAAGCTGCTCTGTTTTTGTTTTTCTGCTATAAATGTCAGACAATGAAGCTACAGTATTAGCGTTGGTTAGACCTGAAAATGCTCTAGTTCTAAAGATCACAAAGGCATCCAGCCTTGATCCAGTGAAACAAACCTGTATGTACATACACACTTCACAGCTTTGCTGAATCGGGACCTAATGTATTGAAGTACCTTACAAAGGTTCTTTATCTCAGATTATTAGGCTAGACATTTCCACATAAACGCCTGGGTAACAACTGAGCACTAAGAGCCAAGGAGAGACAGATAATGTACTATGAAGATACCATGTCTGAGCATTTGTTCTATGTGAAAGGGATTCTTCTGGACAGCACTTCCCACCCTCCCTGCTCCTTCCCATCTTCTTCTGCACTTGAAAATTAGGTATTCCAGTTGAAAAATAAGATCACAGTTATAAGCCACTGTAGCACTCAGGCTGGTACAGAGTTCCTGTTGGAAGAGAGCAGGCAGAGCTGAATAAATCTGAAATAAAAGGCCCAGCCCAACCTGCAAAACAACATCACGACCTCTTAGTCACCCTTATCTCCTACCAGTATTACAGTTTTAGAAACAAACACAGTTTTATGATGGCTTTGTCAGCCAGACAGTCGTCAGCCAAGGACTATGAGACAATCAGTTCCCCTGGCAGAGGCCCAAGTGCAGAGTAACAACTGCTTGGCTAAAATGACCTGCACAGAGATAAACGCTCCGAATCTGCTCTTCATCCTTGACTGAACCAGCGCTCTTCTCCCATTGGGCTTCTTTGGCCAATCCATCACCTTAATGCTGTATCCTACTATAACATTATCCAACAGGGAAAAGAGTTGAAAAATAACATGTGGAGACTTGCTGATCCATGAAATGGTGTTTACTTGTGCCAACTCTCAGCACATAAGCCCTGCAACAAAAACCAACATCACATGTACCAGTATAGCTTTTACGCACTCAATATGATCACCAGAAGGAACATCTGCTTGCAACCAGGGCTTCAAATTCATTTTTAACTTCCAATATGATGTGTTAGATGAGCACTCCTTGCTTTAACTTCCTTGCTTTTGCATGATACTACATAGCAGCTTCAGTATCAAATACTCTTACAAACATAAATTCAGGCACTTGAATAGAATGTCAGAATTGACAAAAACTGCTGCCTTTGTAGCAGGGCCCTACCATGCCTCCTGTAAACACTAATTATTTTTTTAAAACCTTTTTAAGTGTGAAGGACTCTAAAGCTTCACCACCTGTAGTGGTGAACCACGAAGTTCTGGAAAAAATTTCTTGAGAGGGAAACCACCCCAAGTCAGAACCACAGTTGCAATGGTTACTGAGAGTAATTTGTATAATGCTCTCAAGTTTTAGAACTAGAACAGATCTTAATCATACAGACCAATCTCCCACACAAGAGATTTTCTGTAGTATTACATTTTTTTTCTCTGCTATTGTTTGAAGGTACCAAATATGTTTCTGTCCAATCTTCCCTTTTCATCCCCAAATAACCCCAAATCATGTGTGTGGCTCTCTGAACTTGAGGCAGGGATAAGAAGTGTTTCCATGTGTTACAGCTGCACACTCTACATGTTTTCATAGGGAGTGTAAGTTATATATAAATGATGATTAAAGAACATGTACCAGAAGTGGAAGATGATAGCTCACTGGTCCATACCCAGCAAGTTTAATGACCTACTGAGATACTGTGTTCTCCCTTCATTGACAGATATTGTACAGGAGTGACACAACCAACACTTACCTAACCTGGAAACACGATGATGAGAGAATCTATTCAAAGAAAAAAAAAGGCAAAAAAAACTATTGACTACTCACCTAGCCTACAATAAATGAGGTAACAAAAACATACGGATGCGAAACGGAGAGAAGAAAATGAAAGGTCAGTGTTGACACTGCTGGTGGCACACAGAGATCCCTAATACAATGCCACTAAGCTGTGTGGCTTGACTTTTTGATACTTAAGGCACAGATGGCCACAGCTCTGCCACTCTATGCCCGATGTCATGAATCTGAACTGTATATGCTGGATGGCATTGTGCAAACACACAAGCATAGCAACAGTGCTTTTGCAGCCCACTCAGCTGTTGCTGGATCTTGCTCCCCAGTGCCTCTGTTCTTAGGGACAGCATGCACGGACATTTTATATTTCCCAGACATTTTAATTCCATAGTTAATCCATCTCAGAAAGAGAGCCTGCAACTACAGAGCTGCTATATTACAAGCCAGTCATCTAAAACCTCACCTGCATAGAACAAGAGGTCAAGGCGTGGCAGTTCTTAAACCATAACACTTTTTCCTTTGCTGCAGCAGTTCAAAGTTTGCCAGCTAATCATAAGGAACTCAAGATGATCATCAGTTTATCCAGAAACTATCCCATGCAGAAATACATGGCACTGCATTGTCACTTGCCCACTATCACAGGCCACAGTGAGTGGATATCTGACAGAGGACCTCCATGTGGCTGACTGTGTGGAGTCTGGAGACAGCACTGCAGGGCTCACCCACTGCAAACCTGGCAGATGGGACCCTGCTGAAGCCAGTGAAAAAGCATCAAGCTCACCCCACTCTAATGCAATCCTACAAGGCATGTGGATGCTTTCTTCCGAAGGAGCAGACGGTCCCCTACAGCAGAGGTCAGCTAGCATGGTCGGCAGAAGGATAAAGCCATTGCAGGCGTTCTTCACCATGAAGGCCTACAGCATTAATAATTCACATTTTTCCAGACATGCAATTTGTTACACTGCAAAGCAATTCTGCTTAAGTACACTGGGGACTTTGCCTGATCTATCAATCCCTGCTCCACTTCCTGACAACTATGGGGAAATCCCATGGAAACAAGCGTATACTGGTAAACTGTTCTTTACTTGCACTAGTTACATACGTAACTGAAGAAGGAAGGTAAAACACAAACAAACTTCCTTTTTTTTTTTTTAAATGATGTGAATTACTGATGATAGGATTCAAGCTGCAGTCAAATACGACTTTTCTTTAAACTTGTGCATGATTTTACTTACTAACTAGTTCAATTTTCAGACATGCTATTAAGAAATTCAGCTCCACCCAGAGGAGACCTCTGAATGAGGAAACTGAAGCCCTTTTCCCATGCATCTCTACAGAGTCTCGTGCCCGCTCCACCACACAGACGTACTGCCAAGCCCTGAGACCCAACTAACATGCCCTCCTTCTCAGCTGTGACAGCATCTCACACACTGCACCATGCTAACATGACTAAAAGGCCATTAGTCCTGAACTGGATACGATTTGGACGCTGGAGAGAAGGCAAAGGGGACACATGACTGCCTGCACCTGTTGATGTAAATGTCTCCTTAGACTACTTACTATTTGTGGGACAGGGAATAGTAGAAGGCAAACAGACAAGCTTCACAGATTAGGAAGTGATTCAGCTCTTGGACCAAAGTAAAAGAGCAGGTTCTGCAATGTCATTTTACAGAAACCAAAACCAGGTAAGGTTTCCTTTCTCCAGAGAGGCAACCATATTCATTTGAGGAAATCATGCAAAGAACGAACCAGGACAGATCTCATCTGCTGCTGGATGATCTAGCAGCTGGTAAGAATCCACACTGATTCATCTGCAAAACAGAGGCTGAAGACATGTTACAAAAGTATAAAGACAGTCAAAATCCTGGGATTTCAGCAGAACTATTTAATTTTCACGCCAGAATACTGTAATCGAAATCAACAGCCTAACGTAAAGGTACAGCTAGAGTTACACAACACAAAACCAGGTACCAATGACTTTTCCCTCTACCATGGATTATAATCAACCAACCTGCAGACAGAAAGGATGATGGATTCAGCCTTTTTTGAGATGTCAGTGTGACGACAAAATGCTAATATTGCTGGACAGTCTGACACACGGGGATATTTCTGGGATGCAAGCACAGCAGTTAACTCAGCACACACACGTAACGGAGTTGTGAAAGCTGCTACAAGTTGCGAAAGCTGCACAACTCTCTACAATCTGCAGATCAAACTGTGAGACTGAGTTAATTTTAGTTGATTTGATCAACTACTGTTCAAGCACTTGATCACAACTGATTTCTTATCCACCTAATGATCATCTACTAGATACCGACAACGCGTGAAGAATCTAGGTGTAACGAACACTGAGGGAATCTTTAAATTCTGAGCACTGTATGTACCCTCAGTTATAAAATAATTTCTAAGCAGGCTCTTGGAATTAGGCCACAGACATCACACTCAAACCAATGCCATGAAGTGGGAGTAGTTATTGCTTGGAATCCCAAAATCCATCCCCAAACACCCTGGAAAGTCAAGTCTCTTATTTAAGAGTCCAAATATTTACTTTAGACAAAAGTATTTTTAGGCAAGTAAGTTTGAAATGGACCACCATCATGTATCTGTATTTCATGTTAGGTAACAGCAATAAAAAAAATCGAATTTGTCCTAAAGAGCTATTTGGTTCATCCCTAATACTATTTTTGGAGACAGAATTGAGCAATATTTACCTAGAAACTAACAGGTTAATGTGTACATCAGGAGAACACTGGCCAAGTCTCACTTTGGGATACAAGAAAATGTCTGCTTCCTAAATGTACCCATATTATAAAACAGCCCAATCCACCATGCTTTGCAAAACAATATGGTTTAGAAATTGAGGCAGTCTTGAAGGCTGATTCAAGCTCTAAGAGTAGGGGTAAGTCTTTACAAATGAACAATGGCTGTACTTGCAGAATTGTGCCTATGGATGGGTATTTAGTAACAGCTCAGTAAAAGACTACTTCATTTCATAAATTGTCTTAAGTCACCGGAAAAACTATTAATCACTTAATAACCAGAAATGCCTACTTTGCATTTTCATTGCTTTTCTTTCTGTAAAGAAAGATATTTTATATAACAGTTCTCCTGTGCTTGGTTTCTACTGTCAGCTGGCGGGAAGTATGTGCAACATGTAAGAACTACCAAAAGCAGACGAGAGTATGCATATGGTAAAAGAGTACATGACTCTTTGTAGAGAGCTTTTCTGAAAGTTTCCTTACATAAAAATACAGATCAATCCCACTTACCTTCAGTAAAATAGTAGGATACAGCTATGCTGATCTAAATATTTGGCACAGAAGAAAGAAATAAGCTTATAGCTCAAAGACTGAGCATAACACTAAACACTCAAGCTTAAAGGTCTTCAGTGTTCAAAATATATTCTATAGCAATTTATTACAAGAAACATTTCACTGCTGTTATTTCATTTTCACCCTGAAACTGATTACTAGACCGGTCTACAGGCTCTTGTTTCCCTGAAAGAAAACAATACATATCGATAATGGTGTTCATACCTTTGTCTGTGAATCAACAGCAGCTCCTTGGTTAACAAGAACCTCTGCTACATTGACTCTGTCCTCCTGAGCAGCCAGATGGAGTGGTGTCAGCCCGCTCTGTAAATTAGGAGCAATAGGTAACAATCTTCAGAGGTGGCACGTGAATATTAAACACAAAATCAACTATAAGTAAGATTCAAAAAGTCTTACTGAAATTAAATAAATAAATGAAAAACTCTACCTTCACTTACAAGCTGTGTATTGTGCTATCTGATTACATCTGTTGAATTGCAAGAAACTAAAATTTAAAAACCAGGAACATAATGGTTCTTTTACACAAGGAACAATTCTTCATGCAACGTTAAATGTGGGATACCAAATTATATTACGGCACTTGAAGAAAAAAAAAACACAGTATTTTTTCCCCTCCTAGGGAGCTCACTTCCTCAGAGTAAGAAAGATTTTAAAAGAAATATTGAATGATTGTTCAGACTTGTATAAGTTTTCTAGTAC
The DNA here is from genome assembly GCF_964034855.1 of Anser brachyrhynchus. Classification (NCBI taxonomy): domain Eukaryota; kingdom Metazoa; phylum Chordata; class Aves; order Anseriformes; family Anatidae; genus Anser; species Anser brachyrhynchus. The sequence goes on from NC_137700.1 coordinate 16,746,803, forward strand.
CAATATTCACTCAGATTTTAACTTTACCTTTTACTGATAGTAGTTTCCTACCCTTAAACCCAAATTCATCTCCACAGAACTGCATAGCTGTCCCCTACATCTTGCAGTGTGGATTCCTTACCAATAGCAGTAACTGCACTGCTCTTGAACAGGCAATGCTGATGACAACACAACTTAGGTGGGTCACACTGCATAAACATGTAAAAGTAACCAACTGCAAATTACCTAATGAGACCTGGATATTATGGGCCAAACCTTCTAAAAATGTTTACTAAGTGCTCAGTGCCCAAGCTGGGGCTCTGAGTACTTAGCTCCCAACTGTCCTGTGGACCCTGAAGAAAACAAATGACCTTTTACTCTCATGGCAAAACTCAGAAGTTGGCGTGCTTTAAATATCTGGCTTCAAATGTAGGTGCTGAGCTCAGAGGAAATGTGTATCCCTACGTGAGTAGAGGAGAACTATTTTCAAAAGGTGCTGTTATCTGTATAATGAGAAACGAGAGACTGTAACTGAGCAGTAACAGATTGAAGGATGTTGCAGATAATTAATGTCTAGTGGGGCTGAATCAAAATGCCAAGCAACAGTAATTGTGCTCTCCGTATTAGCCTCAGTAGCAAAACCAAGCTAGCCAATGTAATGTAGAATGTGCCCACGGCAAATTGCACTATGGGAATACAAGGTGTATTCAGCATTGCACAACAGTATTTGCTTGATTAAGACAAGGGCAAATCAACAACTGCAAGAGAAACTACCTGAAGGAGGGACCAAAAATAATTAAGCTTTAAAGTTAGAAATGGGAAAACAGAGCAGCCCTGTGCAGCACCACCCACAGCCTCAGAGGACACAGAGTCCTTCTCCCTGCTGAGAACAAGAAACGCTCTCCATGAAAAAAATTGTCTCTTGCCCTTCTATGTTACCCACATAAATCCACACTGAAACTGCACTTTACAGTATCTCGGATGGCTAGAGGGGCATTTAAAGAATTAAGGCTACAGATCTGCTAGAAACATTACCATAGAGCAGACTTAATAGCCTATAAAGTCATATATACAGAAACTAAAATCTACTAGCTTCTTTTTCATGCCCCCTGGAGAAATTACACTGAAAGTCACCATGCTCTGAGGAACAACCCCTGGGGAGGAAAAATCACTTACATTAATGAACAAAATCTCAGACAACCTCACTGTTACTACCCCATTAAAAATCAACAAGTTAGTTGTTACCATTGCTTAATGGGGAGGCGTATATCTAGAGGATCCTAAAAGACACACTCCTACCCCGCTAACCATTAGGGTGAAGAAGACATTTTCTCTGGTGGCAGACTAGCATGATATGGAAGGAAAGGAGATGGATTTATAAATTCCTCTGCAGCACGTGGTACTAGCCATCATCAAAACTTAGGTACTACAAAATACAGTTTATCCAATGTGACATGGATGTTTGCTGCAAACTGCTCTCTTTGCTAGAAGAAATGATGATGTGCATTCAAATGTCATGTTGCTATGTTTATTGTCTTAGCACCAAGCAGGGGAAACACTTACCTTGTTGCTGAGATTTACATTAGCATTTCTAGAAAGAAGTAACGACACCATGTCCACGTGGCCGTCCTGAGAGGCCAGATGTACAGGGGCAATACCCTGTCTGGTTACAGCATTGGCATCAGCACCGTATTCCAACAGTGTAGTTGCTATGTCCATTTGGTTTTTCTTGGCAGCTATGTGTAGTGGCGTATAGCCATTCTGTCAACAGAAAGCACTTCATTGCAAGCTACTCATTAAACAATGTGATACAATCTTCAACAAAGAGAAGAGCAGGATGCATGTACATAACTCAGAACAGCTGTTTTGTTTTTTTTTGTTGCTGTTTTGTTTTTTGTTTTCCTATCTCTCAGTATGAATGAAAGCATTATGTATATGAAATATAGCCTTCCTTGCAGCATGTACTCTAACCTTACTGAGACTCTTGGTTCAGGTCAAGAGAAAATTAAAACATATCACTTTAGTCTTGCATTCCTTTTTTTCCTTCCAATACATGAGCCCATCAAGTCCACTACCATGAACAGAAACTGCATGAAACTGCATGATAAAATTTTCTACTTTTGAAAGAGAATGGATTTGACAGAAAATAGAAGAATATATATAAACGATTAGAACGCACATACCAAAACACTAACCAAAGCATGACAGGATTTTGGATACAAATTGCAATACCTGTTTAATCAAGAACTTTCTATCTTTCAGGTATGTATTAGCCCTCATTTTGAAGCAAACAGTAAACATGAACATGTATGCATGTGACTAAGGAAGAAGGGGTGGGAGGGCGCAAGACCTTAGCTGCATAAACCATTTCATACAGTATCATAATTACCATGAGCATTTCAGATTACACGGTCCAATAAAATCTAAATGTACAAAGCATTTACCTGGCTTGTGTCCTCCCTGTACCTCACAGGGCACCAGGGCTGGACATAACAGATGGAGGGTGATGGAGGTAGGAGCAAAGAATAAATACACAGGGGTACACCAATGAGTGCAAGATTGCATCAGTAGTAATCTGGAAGTGAGAGCTGCACAGCACTAACTCCATATGGAAAAGTCTCTGAAACCTTCAAAATTCATTTCAGATTTGGTTTAGGCCTTAGATACTAAGATATTTCAGAGCAGTCAGCATGACACAGCTCATGCTCTTTGTTCAAAGTACAATATGCACCAAATAAGTGGGGTCAGAGTGTTCGGCACCTCAGCAAAGCAGGCTGCAACGCTGCCAAAATGACACCCAGGAAATGTAGTGCAGTGCCACGGCTAACGAGGGAAGCACACAATCACTTAATGTTCACTTTGAAGATAAAACATATCAGGAAAAACAATCCCCTCTCTCAGACTTCCTGCACAAGACTGATGTGTAGAACAGCCATTACCACATGAGCACTTGTTAGTTGTGTTAAATCCTGCATATATGCTAAACCCTGTATAATTTAAATGGAACTCATGTGTATTTTGTAAGATAACAAATGCAGTTTCAAGCCTTTTCTTCAGAAACGGTCATAGTTTGCTTTCAGTGGAATGGAAAACAGCAGGTTGCCAAGAAAAGGCAAAAAGAGATGAAAAACAAAAACTAAAATTCATCTCAGTCTCAGACTGTACCTTCTCTTAATAAGGGCTGTGTTCTGTCACTACAAATAAATGCAGAAAGGAACAGAGAAGTTTGGAGGGCGAGTATTGGGTTATTCTGGCTGCCATGGTAAAGACGTAAAAACGGAAAAAGGTTAAAGATGGAAGGACAGAGAAAAAGACTGAGGTTTGTGGTGATGGAGGGGAAGGAAGGGAAACATTGCAAGGCAATGAATGCCCAATTAAAATTGGGCACAAGCCTTGTTTTAGTCTGTAAGAATGAATGGTTCATCTGAATAACTGTTTGTATCACAGTGCTGTACTTGTACTTGGCCACTTCTCATCCCCTTTCACTGATTCTTCTTCAAGGCCTAGCTAACAAGCTACTCCTAAGATGAGCATTAAACAGAGGAACATCACAGAGAAAACAAATGCCGATGAAACTAATTGTGGAGCTAATGATGAGAACTTTGATGTAACACATTTTTTTATTAGACCACATATACAGAAGGAATAGGAAATCATCTGCTGTAAACCAACATCTTCTTTCAGATGACTGCACTGTGAGTGCCTACAGCAACAAACATGCTGCCATTAATTTTATTTAGTACTGATGCTCTGCTCAGTGTGTTGCTGTGGCTCACTTGCTGCAGAATAGTAACAAATGCTTTCTTTTAGGAAGTTTACAGCTCGCACTGAAGACACAAAGTGGCAGTGTCAAAACTATTTATTTTTTTTCTTCCCTAACAGACAGGGAAACTAACGTGACCTGACACATGGGTTTGTGTAATATTATATTGTAGTCTATAGGGTTTCCACCTTGGTTTGGGCTTCCCAAGCCCCTGGCAGCGGGAGCTGCAATCCCTGCCCCTACATGATGTATAGCTTCCTCTGGCAGTTTCTTTCCATGAAAACCAGGTCAATGTCTTCTCGTCCCTTTCAGAAGGTCCTTCCTTCTCCACAGTGACATTTAAGAGTGCTGTGTTGCAACAGTAAAAGACCAGAGATCACTCCAGTTCATCTCCTGGGACATTGCTCTGGCAGACTGCCACTATTGGCATTATTGATTTTAGACTGTGCCGTTGCTGCTGGCTGTCCATGTTTGTTTAACTTTCCTCTCTTTTGCACCATAAGCTTGGGGACCTACCATGTATGACAGACTGTCCTCCTCTTTAGCCATGCAGAAGGGCTCCTCTATTATGGCTGTACTCAGTCATGTGTGAGAGGAATGCAATCAAGGAGAGCCGTCTGTGTACGAAACTAGCTGCTCCACTAGCTCTCCCTTTACACAGTGTTTCCTCATGGTGATTTTAGGAATGTATCTGGGTTGTTTCAGATGGGGTATTTACAATGCACCCCACCTGATCCTACATAGCTTTCCACCCTTTTTTATTTATCACTGCTGTCCAACAATTGGCCAGTATTTAAAACTGGGATCCACAGAAAATAGAGACTTTAAGCTTCTCTAAATTTGTCCGTTGATCAAATTGTTATGCATTTAAGTACAAATTCCTTCACATCCCTTGAAATCTTACACTGTGTTGTCTTGCCTACAGTATACTACAAACCAAGCAGAGCTGTGACTGGTTTTATTTTCTCAACAGTGCCCTTACACTGAGGTGTAAATACCATGAAGCACATTAATAATACTGTATGTTATACTGAGAAACTTTTCACACTTCCTCTGGCACAATACATGAGCATTACTACCCCTGTGTAGCAAAGCACTCCAAGCCCTGAACAGATGTTAAGATGGCTTTGAGGTATTAAGGAGATTAGACAAGTGAAAGCAAGACTTACTACTCACTGAGACTGAACTTCAATGAAATTAAGTATTTCAGATTTTTTCTATACCTATGCTTGCTTTTTTTTTTCTTTGTAAAACAACTATTTTATTCACTTGCAGAATCATTCTAGCAACTTACAGAAATTTGGTTGTGAGACATTGATACAGTAACTGGGTTCCCTGTAATTGCAAGCACACACATTCTAGAAAGAGCAGAGGTAGATAGGAAATAAGTGGCAAAAGGCCTAGGTATTGATCCCCAGAGTGGCTAGTACTTGTACCTTGGCAGATGCATGAGGTGAAGCTCCCTGGTCCAACAGCAGGAGTGCCACTTTTTGATTATCGTAGTGTGCAGCTACATGCAGTGGTGTTAAACCGCTCTAAAAACACATGCAGAACAAACAAGTGCTGTTACAGATCTTCAGGGAAAATTTAGGAGTTTGGAAAATTAGAGCAGATAGGTGAAAAAATACATTTGTTATTCATTCATGTATCAGGAGTCTTTGTTAAATTTTGAATCAAAAAACAAAACAGGGATTTAAAAATCTTTACTGAGCTGTGAAACCCCTTTTTACTTTTCCCAGGGAAGGTGAACAGAGAAACACACATCTGTGCTGCCCCCAGGACAGAGCAAGTAAGGAATTTTGACCCTGAGGTCAAAACCTCGGCAATGTTTTCTTTTTCTGCAGTGGATAAAGTAAACCTTCCCTTGGATCTGTAAAACTCTGAGCTGGGCCGTTTTAAAAAGCTTGAGGTCCTACCGGGCTTTGCCCCCTGTCACAGGACCTGGGGGAGCAGAGCCAGCTGCTTGAGTACTCTGATAAGGACTATAAATAGTCTGGGCAGGAAGGTAGAGGAATGGCTTGTCTCTGTTCCCCTGGATGGATACAGAGAGAGCATAACAATTTTGTTGTCAATTAATGATAATAAAAGTCACTTTTGTTAAAGAGATTGCAGACTCCTGACAGACCCAACAGGGACTGGAATATTACAAGAAGCCTATTCCAGTGAAACCCAGGGTGTGGATATTAGTGCATGCAATGGTAGAAGGATATTACTAGAACATTATGTGTGCTGTGCAAGTGGCAGTGACCTCTTCTGTCTTACCTTTCCAGAAGCATCAGGAGATGCGTTCTTCTGAAGCAAGAGGTTCGCTACCTCAATTTTCCCGTATTTTGCAGCCACATGTAGAGGAGTAAATCCTTTCTGTAAGAGAAATCAATTACATAATATCCACTAGCACTCTTTTCCCAAAGTGCCTAGACATCAGAGGCATTCAAAGTTTGCCTCTGACCTACAAGGATATTATTTCTATCCAACCCCTTAGAAAGTCCCAAGTCCAGGCAGCAAGTCTGCAGCTTCCCAACTGCCCTGGCAGGTCTGAAGGATCTCTTTTGCAAGGAAACGCCCCATCTGCATTAAAATGACTGTAAAAAGGGAAGAGCCAGTTCCTTTCTTCACACCACCAAAGACCCAAGGACAATGCTGGGCAAGAGTTTATCAACTCCTACCAGGAATTTCTGCCCTGCATTCCTTTCATTCCAAGCAAATGCATGGCTGACCACTAGGATGTGTTATACATCAGACTGAGGTAAGAATGTGAAGCTTTGTACTCTTTTAACAACATGCAGCTCATGTATATCACTGTGTAGGTTTATGATGCTAGCCATATTTAACTCAAAAGAAGCACTTCTTACGAATGCATTTTACTACTGAAGCTATCACTTTGCAATTCCCTTACCTTGGTAATGATAGCCAAAGATGCACCGTGATCCAAAAGAACAGAAGCTACATCTTCATGCCCTTCTCGAGCAGAAAGATGCAGGGGCGTATAGCCAGACGTTGTAGCCGCATTTGGAGATGCTCCTTGCTGTAGCAGCTGCTGTACTATATCTGCTTTTCCCAGTCGAGCAGAAATGTGCAGTGGTGTTTGGTCATCCTAAACATAAAGGAAAAAGCACAATTCTACATAAGAAAACTGAGCCCATACTTTGACAGAAAATGCTCAGATTCATTGTTTTTTGAAATTGCAGATGAACATTGATTCTACTTGAGGTTGTACCTGATGAGTATCAAACCTTGGCTTTCTCTTTGTCATAAAATAAAGATACATTTATGCTTTGTTGATGCATCACAAAATATTCCAGACAGATGCATAATCCTTAACAGTAAATAAACTGATCAACTTTATTAATCTGGACTTGCCTTGCTTTACTTTGCCACTGAAGCGCATTGAGTTTAATGTTGAAATTCCTCAAAATGCAGAGAATATATAGCTCCATTCCTCACATCTTGATCTCTTTTAGGATCCCAACAACATTAGATGTCCGGAATGAGTTGAGGTGCTTAGCATGTTACTACCTATTAACTTGTATTAAGTACTGTATTTTGTGGGTTTTGTTTTATCACTGCTATTTCGCAGATAACTTTACAGTAGCGGCAATTGGAGGTAAATTGGAAAAGTTAACCTATACACAATGTTTTAAAGACGTATTATTACTAAATTCAACTATTTAAAAAAAAGACTAGGAAGAAAAAAAAAAATTGTGATGCTTAAGTTCCCTGTCTTTCTGACTGCTTATTCCAAACACAGTAACCCTAATGGTTCTATGTGTAGGGGTTGTACTGCTGTGAGTCTGCATATTTTTTTTTTCAGTGAAAATACTGCTGTAGTTTGTGACTGTGTTTGGAGCATCTAATTGATAATTTCTTCCTTTTTCATTATTTGATTCTGTATTTTTGTCCTCCTTCTTCTAGTTGTACCATCTTTGGAGTAAGCACACTATCACAGCAGCATGGCCAATGAAATCTGTGACTTTATCATTTTCCCCTTCCTCATAAATCTATTGAAACAGCTTTCTCTACCCATTTTTTCCCCTACTTTTTGAGCAGTGCAGCCCCATGTCCTGCCACAGAGATGTTCTGGGGTGTTCTTTGACAGGGAAACTTCTGCCCATGTCCACCCTACAAAACGCTGATTTTACATCCTTGGGATTTAGATCGAGAGAGTGTCAGGATGTGAATGCTGCTTCACTGCAGGGAAATTCTCCTCCAGCTGGTGAAAAGCCTTTATGATTCTTAAACACTTCCAGTTTACACCTGTTTCCCACAAATTCCTCACCACTGCTATCACTGGTGTATAATCTATTACTTGTATTTAGTTGTTATTTATGGCAACAAATTGATCACAGGCAATGGCAGTTTGCACAGATTAATTCATTTTGTGAAATTATTTAGAGACTATTTGCATGACAGTGCTTCTGAGTACAAGCTGGTCACCTTCGAGGCTGGTCACTTTCTTTGTAGATGTACAGACCCCATGATTCACTGCTGCTGTCAGACTGCTTCCTGATACGAAACACGTCTGCTATAAATATTTAATCAAGATTTCCTCATAAGTAAATGTTCTAACTAGCAACTTTATTTGTGAGCCAATTCATATACAATAATTTCACAGCGCCAACAGATTTATTGGAAATTGTATGCATTTAACCACTATTTGAAAAAAAGTTTTCCTGGTTTGACTTAAAAACGGACACAATATATGGCAGTCCTAATCGCCTTTCCGTTTGTGTTTCCTGGAACTCTATCATTTCTAAAATTTCTGTAATTTTCTATGATTCTTCAGTGGCTCCTGACCATTTCTTTTTCTTCCTCCGTTACCTTCCTCAGTTGCAATTGTTTCTGTTAATTCTTTCTGCTCCTTTTTTCCAGCCCTATACCACATTCCCTTTCTGTGCCTTCCAAACTTTACTTGACTTTGTGCCCACACCTTCTTTTCAAGCCTGCTTTTCCCATACCCATCTTACAACCCATCAAGACCAACCCATCTTACAGCCACATCAAGTCACTGGTTGTATTGACACAGGGAGTTTTGCTTTTCTCTTGAACATGCCCATCAGTGTTTGAGCCACCTTGTAATAACAATTTGCTCTTCCAGTGTCTTCCAAATTCTTTCCTTCCTATCTGGAACTGTCAAAATATCCTCCTTTTTATTCCACTCTTTGAGATGCAGAGAAATAATTTAAATTAATACATTTCCCATCCATCCACAACAGTGATCTTTCAACTGAAACAGCTTACCATGTTCATCCACCCACTACTCAACTTGCTCTCCTTAATCTTCATCCGCTACTGAGCAACTCTTACAGGTAACTCGCTCTTCTCCTTTGATATCACTGCATTTCCAGCTTACCTAAGACAGTCCCCTCCAGCTCTTCCTTTGTATCCTCTCCCCAAAGCTCCCAAACCTGTTTTCTAAGGAGTTTCAGAGCTGCCATCTCTCTGGTGGGCTCTTTAAGAAGTGTTCTTTAGAAGCATAACTATTTCTGAATGCATACAGGCTGATGCTTCAGCGACATGACAGCAGACACCGGCAGAATAGGGTTTACAGTTTTACAAAAATGAAAACAGATCTGAGGCATTCCTCCCACCTTGTCTTGCCTCCTACCCCAAAACAAATCTCCAAGACAGAATATTCTATATTAAAAGTTGGTGAAGAAGGAGATATGGTATCAATTTGACATCTCCAGACTTCCTTCTTACATTCAGCTCACTCATGACTACAGTAACAAAGTACGTGATAAAACATCAGTGATCATTATGCTAAGACCCTTGGCTTCACATGTCTTTCTCTTCCCAAACTACATGTCAGATGAATGCAATTCCCTGCTTTGTTAAATATAAATAACCTGGGGTTAGTAGACCTGGATCATTGCCTTACCTTAGCTTTAGCCTCCACCTGAGCTCCATTCTGTACTAGGTATCGAACAACCTCTGTTTGGCCAGCTCTGGCAGCCATGTGCAGCGCTGTTTCTCCTCTCTAAAACGCAGCAGCAAAAACAAAATATCAGCAGAGAAAAAATACAGGAAAAACAAATGCAACATATTTCATAAACACTAATATACTGGAGATCCAATTCAGAATAATCACCACTAGAATATCTGATACAAGTTTTCCTGTGAGCAAGATGGGGGACAAAATCAATAGTTGACCTCTGAGCTGTATGCTACAAAGCTCAAAACAACAGTGCCTGTACGCCTAGGCCTTTTGCTTTAAAGAGAGCGCAATTTTTGTACTTATTACCTCATTATTAACAGCGTTAAAACTTATGACCATTTAAATACAGCCTAATTTGGTCCAACTTTTTCTTTTTTTCAAATTTTGTATATTTAGAAACATATTTTTCCTGGATTTTCTCCTGCTATGCCCTATGTCCCTAGGATCATATGTTATCTGAGAAGCACTGAAATGAAAGATCACGGGGAAAAAATCACTACTAATTACATTAAGGTTTCAAAGACCTAATTAAAGGAAAATTCAAGGAAACCAGAATTAATTCACGGAGGAAACAGCCTTCTAGATTTTTGGACGTCAGTGTGTCTTTAGGAACAAATACCTAGTTTAAAAAAATGGCATTGCAAATTTATTTAATTTATACAGTTAGCAGATGAAGACTTTAACAAAGGGCTCTCTAAGTGCACCAAAAAGTTTTTTGAGGCCAAAATGCTAAAAACCATTAACAAGCTTTGACTTTCCTCCCATTTCTCATCTTTCAAGTACCATCTAACAATGACTTCAGTTCTTACATGTGCCCCAGGAGCCCTTGGGCACACAGTGCACATCCAGTAGAAAGGCACACTTGTATGGCTGTATGGACACAGGCAATATGTCCCAACAATCTGCTGCAATCTGTTGATAACAGCAGAACTTCCCTTAAATGGTAGGCCCCTGGGGTCCTGGGAAAACAGTGTTCAACAGTCAAGTACACATCTCAGAAATCACACGAGGGAAGCTACAGCACATTCTCATTCTTTACTTCAGAAAATAACGAAAATAGAGCCTGCTTAAGGTCAACCTCTTGTGAGGTGTCCTCAACCTGTCAAGCACCTCCCAGGCCGGAGCCAGAGGCTGCCTTCTCCCATGACTCCAGCAGGAACTACAATGCAAAGGAGGTGGACGGCCAACACCAGACTTTGGCACTTCACAACTGCACTGCTCACAGATACTCTAATGCATTTGCAGTTCTGCCATGCTGAAAAGCAAACTGTTACTCACCACGTTGGTAGTGTTGGGTGATGCTCCATGATGCATTAGCTGTGATACAATATTTACATGTCCCATGAAGGCAGCAACATGGATTGGAGTTAGGCCCGACTGGAAACCAAATCAACATCAGACATAAATGTTTACTTCCGCACTCTTTTACAAGATTGATGTGGGGAAAAAACAAGTTACTCTGAAATCGGTAAACCCAAGCACTTACTCTTACAGCTGATACTTACTAATAGAGCTGATAAGATCTTGACTTAAAAACATACATCCTTAAAGGGCAGATTTTGAAATACCTATAAGTATGATTCATAAGCAAACAGAAAGAACGCTATAGGAATTCAGTACAAAGGGAAGACTTCCTGTAACATACAGCTAATGCAAAAAAAGATTCAGTGTCCGTTGTCCCTACCAAATCCAGTTGCTTTTGGGTGAACAAAAAGGCCTATTGATCTCAGTGGTGAGCTCCACCCCTACTGTTTCTTCATGAGAAATTGCATTCAAAACCATGGCATCCAGCCAGAGAGGCACAAACAACACGCACAGAAGAGAATTCCCCCCTCCCTTAGCACCTTGCAGCACCATTACCATCGTAAATCTGTACCAGTGCCCTTCTACAGGGTAAAAAGGACCAACTGGAGAGACAGAGAAATAGGGAGAAGGAGAGAAGAAAAGAGCAGTCATTTAGCAGGGCATGACCTCAAGGATTTTGCCTCAGAGATCCAATCAATATTTAATATTTCTCCAAACAGTATTACCCTAAAGTCTCTTCACAGATGCTCCTGCACAGCTGCAGCAAGTGAGCCAGAGCCTGCAAAAGGGAGTTTTGCTACCAGGAGAAGGAGAAAACTCAGTGGATTTCTGGAAATACCCTGATTAGGCAACTTCACCATTAATGTAGACAAGTCCCAGAAGAGTAGACGTGAGGAAAACAGGCTTTTGTTCTTTTCTCAGGCGGAACAGCAAACATGAGCAGAAAGGCAGAATAACTGGTTGAGTATGTTATTTCTTTTTTCCTCTTTCACTAATTTTGTAAATACTTTTAAAATAAGACTGTAGAAAATAGAACACGTGTCATATTTGGCCATAAACACTAACTCACACTGCAGGGTTTCGAGCCTGCAGCCGAAAATGAATGTATGAATGAAAGTATGGAATCTACCTGGAAAACAGAATTTACCATAGAAGAAGATAAACAGCATTATCTTTAGCACACAGCTTATATGCATCAATGGCTATTTGCAATACATTTGGTAAGGTACAGATGCTGAGTACCACAGCTCTGAATTCTGCCTTGAAAGGTTGTTGCAGTACAGCCAGCCAGTGAAAGAGGCAGGAAGACAGGCAGAGCCCTGCAGTAAAGTATCATGATGAATCTCAACAAATTCAGTCAAATGTGGTATGAGATCATGTGGTGAGGTAGCGGCAGGAAATAAAGGAAGAGCTCTTGCTTTTGGAAAGTTTGCTTGAAAACGTAATTCAGAGCGTAATGATCAGATGGTTAACCTGGTTTATTCACACAAGAAAACGTAGTTATGTGTTGCTGTTATTCTTCAGTAATTATTTGTATTTAAAAGGGATAAAATTGAACAGATAGCTTTTCTACATCCAGGGTGACTGATTAATATAAAGGACAGACATAACTCTTCTGTTAAGGTTCTCTTTGTGCCTTTCACTCATCTGCTAACGACTTCTGCAAACTGCATCTACAAGCCCTGTGGCTTTAAAAAAAAACTGGTCTGGAGCTACATGAGCTGTAGCAAGGCTCAGTTCTCTCAGAAAAGCCAGGAAGTGAACTGTGTGATTTGCTACTGAATAACTAGAACAAAACCCCATGGATCAAACGAAACTCCATTTTGGGGAGATGAGCTGCTTCCATTTGTACCTTGTTTATCATTTTCTAATTTGCCTTCTTCCACAGTGGTCACACATTCATCTATGTGACCTTTGCTCCTAACTTAGCTGAACACACATATAAAAAGAACCCAAATTTTGCCACATGTTCCTAGTTCATCTCTGAATTGTGTCAATAACAGGGTTGTTGACGATCTCATGCTCACTGAATAACAGCATATTGATTGCTGTCTAACAGATTTGTGATGACCTGTGACGGTGATTGAGTATCACTTCTGTGTGGAAAGCCAAACAAGGTCTGTGAATTAAATCACCTTTAGAATTAGAACTTGAAGCACATGAAGAAATGAAGCACAGTCTTCACCTTCATCTCCTTAACAGGGTGAATTTCATTTTCTGTGCATGTAATTACAGACAGAAATAAGCAGAAATGAGCATGTAGAAAATTTTGCCTCTTATGTTTCACTTGTTATCGCCACTGTATTCCCAAAGCATATTAATTGGGTGTTGTAATCCATTAGTGCAACTGACTTTATTCAGTTTTATTATTTGTGGATATCTATCTGAAAATTCTTGTTCACTTGAATGGCACATGTTCTTTCAGAAATATTCAAATATTAATCAATATAAGAAAACCTAAGATAAATGTGAAAGGACCACTTCTTACCTCAGTCACAGCTTGGATTGATGCACCATGCTTCAGAAGAAGTTCCATTACTTTTATTCTGTTCTTCTTGCAGGCAATGTGCAGAGGTGTAAAACCATTCTGTAAATGAGAAAGAACATACTTTTTGATACTGCATATGTCATTAAAAAGTAGAATTGGTTATAGAGTTCATATAGAACATTCCTTTGTGATAACAAAACACCTCCCAGATTTGTTTTGGCTTCAAACTGTTCGTGTAAAACAGAAAAAACTTCTAAAGAAGAAAAAGACATGTCTTATACAACCACTTTTTATTATGAAATACGTTGTCCACTCATATTAAAAAATATTTCTAAAAAACATCTTTTCACCTAAAGCTACCAAAAACTTCATTTTAGCTTAAATTTATTAAGTGTTCACTTTTTTTTTGGACTTTTCAGAACTGCTGGTGAAAAAGAGCACTTCACATTTACAAGCTCTGACATTTGGATCCTTTTCTAAACTAATCTTACTACTATTTTTTCTTTCATTACTTACCACTTTACTATTTTGTCTTCTCCATTAAAAAATATTGCTTGTACAGCAGTGTGAACATTTTCAACTACCATCTTATTTAGCATGAGATGATACAGCAAAAACAAGTAACACAAGAAAATAAGCCGTCCACAGCATCCAAGACTGGTACCACAACACTAGTCACTGAATGCTGATGCCACTCTATACACTCATCAAAAAAGTCTTCACAAAGTAATTCTGAAAACTGCTCAGATCTGATCAAAAATAGCTCTGTTACCTGACAGATGATAAATAATATCATATGCTTTTGTAACATCGGGTCAGTGCAATTGTCTGTTCCAGTTAAGTGTGAGCAGCTCTCAACTCTGCTGTTAACAGTGGACAACATCCAGGGTAAGCTCAGATGTGTTTCAGGGAAGGGTGAGCCCAAATTCCAGGTACTGCACTCAAGCTACCTTCTGCTTAATCATCCTGAGTGGGGATCAGACAGAATAACAGGACACCCTAAATGATTTAGGTGAAATGGAAATTTGTGGCTATGTTACAAGACCAATCATAGGCCGCTGCTGGCAACTCTGAAAAGCTAAAACTGTTAATGCTTTGATTATAACACAAGGCCAGAACAAATATTACAGGTCCACAAGCCTCCTCACTTGCCAGTTATAGAGAACAAAACCCGTAATACGTTGACCAAAGACACCTAATCTGACACAGAAAACAAAGGGATTGTGAGAACCAATCTTTGAAGTCTGTGCTATTTTCAAAACAGAGTCAATCCCACCCAGCTTTTGAGGGTTTCAGAAGCTCATGTAACATTGCAGGTACTGAATGAGTTACTAGCTGTGAAACCCATCACCCCAATTCATTTCAGACTGTTTGGAACAGCTACTGAAGACCCCTCAAATAAGCCCAACATTTTAAAGACAGTGGATTGCAAGTAAAATTTAGAACAAAATGAATTCAGTTTGTATGTAGTTTCATTACACTAACAGGTTTTATTTTTGGTTTTGAACTAAGAGGGCATGTGGCTCCTTTGATATAATTACAATATACCACAAATAATCCTTATGCAACTCATTCTTACTTTTTACCATTTCACATCTTTGAGAGCTAATAAAAATTCTCTTTTTTTTTTTTTTTTTAAGGTTTAAGGTAATTATTTTTTATTTACAAACATTTAAAAGTAAGAAATCTCTCAATACTAAAAACTACAGCAGTTAATCTGCAGCTGCTTCATCTATTCAGAATCGTAATGAGATACCAGGAGGCAAAAGTGCTCTAGTTATACTAGAAATACATAAATCCATTGATCATTTGTAAGCAAGGGTCTGCTCAGATTTCACGAAACACATTACCAAAGCTTTGAACCTCGAGCATCATCTCCTGGGCTGTAGTAACACGACATAACCTCACTGTCAACAGTCAGCAGGCAGAAAACTCTCAAATCAATCTCATGGCAACTTTGGAAGAATGTTAAGCTGCAAATAGTAACCCACTGTGTACTCACCAGTGCTTTGGCATTAGGATTAGCTTTCTTGTCCAAGAGAACCTTGGCTACTTTGTAGTGGCCACAGTGGGCAGCAACATGCAGCGCAGTCAGATAGTCATTAGTGACGTCATCTACAGGCACATTGTGCTGGATCAGGAGCTGAACACAGTTTAGATGATCTCCTTGTGTTGCCATGTGCAGCGGAGACAAACCATTCTGCAAAAAAAAAAAAAGGACCCAACACTGATGGGTTACAGGATGCTCAGAGAAATTAAACTCTCACCTTACAGCATGTCCTGTATGAAAAGCATTTTACAAGCCCATAGAGCACTCAAAATGAACTAAATGTGTTCAGTGTAACAATGAAAGTTCTTACTCTGGCAAAAGCCGCATGGAATAATGGAGTTGTCAGAGTTTATAGACAGCTCTACCTTAAAAAACAGCCATAACAGCAATGTTCTAAGCATAGCTTATTTCAGCTAGCATAGCACAGACAAGTTGGCAGAGTTAAATGAGTTATGTGAAGAACAGCACTTTGTGACTTTTAATACTCTAACCAGGAAATCTGCTGTTTTTAAAAGCTGCATTAAACTCACCACAGTAATAGAGCCTGCCTGTGCCGGGCATGAGAAAGCAGGCCAGAGCATCACTCAGCAATCACTATAACCTTCCCTGCTCCCTCCACTAGTGCTTTCCTAAATTTGGGTTGTACACATGCCTTACATCACATTACACACCTGTGGAGACCATTCTTCCCTGCTAACATTTTTACAAGAGCAAAATCTTCATATGCAACTGGACAAAAATAGTATCTGAATGAGACAACCATGTTGTGACCTACCAGAAAGCAGCGGTAAAGCTCTATTTTGCCAGGGAAATACCTGAAAGATTTATGTTTCTAAATCTCTATCAAGACTTGTTGCTTGCACTGCTTACAGCAGTTCATGAACAAGCTGCTGCATATATTACTCTTGCAGAGTAAGAACAGGTCAAACGCAAAGAGAAATAATTACGAGAACTTCAAAGGACTGATTCTGTTTCGTGTCCAAAGATTAAAAAATATTGCCTGAATCATAGAGTTCCTGTTACCAGAGGTACCTTACTTAGATAAACCTCAACACACCTTCTGTCATTTGTATTCTTTTTTACTTAGTCCTTCCAATGCCAAAATTAAATTCAAATTCAGGAGCTACTCTGGTAACACATAATAATATATAAACTATAAATTACTGACAGTACACTGTTTGCCATCATGGAGAAACAAAAACTTGCTCTCAGATGCAGTGCCCTCATGTGACCACAGTTAGCAAAGGCAAACTGGCATTGTAAAACCAGCTGAGATCTCAGGCTACCTGAAACAGATGATTTCTTTACTCTCCCACACACCAGGATAATAGCATAACAAGCACTCAAAAATAAGGTGGAAATACAAAGAGTGAAATAATTTTTTAAAGTGAAATGGAAGAAGGATGATAAAAACAAACAGGCTAATACTGTCATAATTTGAAAGCAGTTTACATTCAGTGCTGAAAAGCGGAGATTCTTGGACACAGCTTTATCTTTCAAATACAATTATCTCATGAGCATCTCACTTGTGATTTATGTTGGCCTGGGTAAGCCTCTCTCCCATGCCCAAAGGCTACTACAGTAATTATATACGTGGAAGCTGGATACAAGCATTGAATTTTAAATATTTTCACTGTCTTCTAGTTAAATAGCGGAATTAAAATAAATCATTCATTTCCCACAATCACCAAGCCCTCCTTGTAACAGTTTATGAACTGATAATGCTTTTTAGGTGACAGCAAAATATCATGAAAGTTTATACATCATTCTGTTCCACCATCAGGAGAAACCTCCAGGTGAAAAGTGTCATTCATTTAACAACGGCCAGTAAACCACACTTACTAATAGAGTACGAAATTAAGATGATGACATGGTGCTCCCTCACAGGAGACTTATATGATGGAGGCTGACAGTGTTGAAAAAGAAGGGAAGAAAGAGAGCAGTCACACATCCATTCCAGAAAATCAAGAAGATGCTTGACAAAAATTTGTTGTGTATGCAAAAATAGCTAGATTTTTTGCAGAACAGCATGAGACAGAACCAGATGGTAAAGAAGTTGATGAAGACAAAGGATTACTGTCTTTTCTTACAATCTAAAACAGGCTTGCTCTTAATTCTGTTGTAGATAAAGGTATACTGCGATCTTAAACAAGCTAGGTAAAATTTGAATGCCTTCAACTTCCCAGTAATAAAATAAAAATATTATGTACAACAACGTTCTCCTGTACCATATCCATGTCGTGAGACAATCCACCCATGTTTGTAAGAAGTGATTTGGTATTATGAGATGGAGCTACTATATAATTAGTTTATTACTGTTTTCATGCAGATTGCCAAGAAAATATTAAAAGGTGAAGTTTAAAAGGATTCAAAGAGATTGATGGCCATATGATACCTTAAATAAAAATCAGAACATGACCACAGAGATTAAGCAGAGCATCAAATGCCTGACTTCGCAAAGACAAAATCTGTGATACATAGCTTATTTGATAGCTGTGTCTACAGATTTTAATCAAGGAAAGTCATTAATTCTGATGTAAAATAAAAAGAAAAAGGAAAAGAGCCAAATAAGCTGACAAAAACAGTAATGAGAAAAGACAGAAACTGATACAAGAGATGTCATAGCTCCCACGGCAAATCATTGGCATATTCATGACTACAATTCAAGTTCCTTTTCTTCTTAGAAAACTTAGATAACCAATTAGGTCACTGACACCCCTGAAAATAAATCTAAGGTTATTCCAGTGTGGAAAAGGGCCATTGTTACCCTAAATACTCTTTAACAGGAAATAGCTATCAAACCGCAGTCTGTATTCTTTTTAAATAGTTTCATATAACAGAGGAAAACTTTGAAAAGTTAAAATTCTTTCAAGGATATGTCCTATTGCCAATAATATATGACTTCATTTGAAGAGATTGGAGCCATGTATTTTTCCAGAGAACTGTACCACAGCTTAGTGCCAAATGAATGGCTTCATTAATGTCATTCAGAGGTACCTCTACTTCTTAGCATACCTTCTGAAAACAGCAGAATTAACATATCAGAGGGAAACTCGGGAAGCTCCACACTTTCTTCTGCTCACTTTTTAATACATATTTTTCCCTCCTCCAAAGAGGAGCTCCCATTTTGCTGTAGATGTTCATGCAAGCTTCTGCAGGTCAACACCCAAAGTGCACCTTCCAGCCTTGTGCTATTTCCAACCCACCATCCTATGTTCTCATCTGTCTAATTTTGGCTAGTGAACTCTGGGCCAAGCTGTGTGAAACTCCCCAGGATGAGGAACAAATTCAAAACCCACAGGCCCTGAACGGCAGGTTAAGCTTCAGAATAACACCTGTCAGCACAAAATCTGCATAGTGAAGAAACATAGTTCCTTAGGAGAGGGTCTCATTTAAGAAGGTGAAAACTAGAGCAATGGGCTTTACGTTTTCTCCTTTAAGTAATTAATTGATCTACCAGAGAGTGTGGAAGAGCCTGACTGCCTCGAGTATGAGCTCTAGGCTCTGAGCATGGTAGTGGCATGGAGATGTGCCCCAGGCTGCTCCTGGACAGCCCCTTGCTGCCTCCCTCTGCTTGCGGAGGTTGCAAGTCAGGGCTCTGGGAGCCCAAGGAAACTCCGCATGCAGAGGATGGGTGGGTCCTGTCTGTCAGATTACCCATGACAGCACTTGCCAGTGACTCACTGAGCAGAGAAAAGCTGGTGTCAACCTCCCCAAACACATGCTAAATATATTCCAGTGAGGGGAAAAAAAGAAAGAAAGAAGAGGGAGGAGAACAGCAGAATATCGAAGGGCACTGAGACAGAATAGGACAAGATGACAGAATAGAAAAAAAATAACAGAAGGAAACAAGACACGTTGAAATATACATGGCTTACAGCCTGGGAGGAAAAATGTGGTAGAAAGTATCTTGGGAAAGAACCTCAGCAAACTGCACAATCCAACTGTCAGACCTGGATGGGAAAGTCACGGATTGTGTTGTGCTACGAACAAGGCTGCTGCACTGAGATTTAAAGCCAGCAATAACTGTGCAGCACAGACCACCACCAGAAGAGTTCTGGGAAGAATGTGCTTTAATGCCAGCCCTTGGCTCTGAAGCAATCTGCACACCCTAGTGCAGGTGATTTGCAATTTCCATGTAAAACTTTGTGTGATAAACTGCAGAGAGATAAGAAGTGGAGAAACTGGTTATCAGTCTAACTCCTAAGGAAATACGAGCTGTCTCCTGCAAAGAGACATTACTCTATTTTTATCTCTTATCTCTACTCTACCTCTAGGGTAATTTGGTGCAAGCTGAAGATACCTTGTAATCATCATGTATTTATTCAGGGTACAGAGATTTTCTAGCTACTGAAATTCTGAGCCATAGTGTTACCATACATGCCTTTTTGGTTGGCAGAGAAGCCTTTTATTGTGTATCTTGATTTAACATATTTTAGATATGCAGACAACCACTACATACGGCATCCACTCTGGAGACCTCCCACACAGTTACTTTAAATAGTTATGAAAGAGGAAAGTTATTGTCAAGCCCTTAAATATCAAAAACATGCAGAATTACATTTTTTGAAAAAAGTACAAGGATTATCCTAGCAGAGAAGAGAACAGTATCAGTTACCTTGGTTTTGGAAAGAATAGGGGCACCACGATCCAGCAGCATTTCTACAACTTGTTCATGGCCACTTCTTGCTCCACAGTGGAGGGGAGTCAACCCATCCTGTGGGACACAAACATTATAACCTATTAGTTTTAGGCACAGGAAGACTTTTTGCACTTTTATAAAAACCTACAACATCTAAAGAAAGTAATTAATTCCTGCAGGATGCTGATCTTGCATATCTGAACAGCTAAACCTGTTCCTACAAATAGACAAAGTACATTTTGGCTGATTTTATAAACAGGTAAATAGTCATATCACATTGGTGCTCAAGCAATGGGCTGCTTCCAGGCCCTCACTTTACATACATTGAAGTGGTAAATGCACATACAAGAAAAAGACGAAATTGTACATCAGGTACTTTTTGCCTGCATGACTTTAAGAAAAATGGGTCTTTCATTTGTCAGTATGAATCAAAGTGAAGGGATGATACCGATATCGGAGGGAAAAAAAATCTTTCTTATTTAGTTTGATTTTATTACATTGATTTTAACAGGTGTACAGCAGATGAGTAAACCATCTTAACTCCAGGTGGTAAAAGTATGCTGGATTAACTCCTGTTTCTTGTACTGCAGACCATAATCATGTGAATTCCAGCTGAATAGGGTCTAGTCACAGTCTACTCTCAATGCTTATTATAGTTTTTAACCAAGTTACTTCAAATTAATTTATTCTTTGATTTGTACCCTGTTTACAATACTCCCATATCCTGTTTTACATGAGTGCTATGACGAAAGATAGCACACATCTTCAGCAACTGTGAGTAAAGTCACATGGAGTTCTTCAAACACTATATGACATAATGATTTGTTGCAAATAGAGAAGTCGTGGCTTTGAAAAAAAATAGGAAGAAAAATTTGTGGTTTTGGAATTAGTAACAACAAGCACTTCTTTTGTTACAAGCAAAACAAATACACGGGAGCTACTGTCAGACAGGAACTACATTGTATTTTCATCAAACATGTCAGAGGAGAAGCCCTTATAACAAAGACTGAAATGAATAAAGCAGCAAGATAAATATTAATTTTCCAAACACAGGCCATAAAGGAAGGGGGCTCTCTCCAGTGCCTCTCAGCACTCTTAAAAGTATTTTATGTTGTCTAAAGTATTTTACAACGTTTTAATAAAAAGTATTATCTAAAATTTCTTTTCATACATCCTGTGCATGTTAATTCATGAACACACACACCCTCTCTGTATGGTAACAAGTAGTCCCAGTTTACCTCCTTAGACCCATTTTTGCCATGCATAATTGCAATATTCTTCCTTGATACTTCCTAATCCATTACTCTCTGGTAGATTATCAGTTTAAGACTCATAAAGTGCAGCTAGCTGGGGAGATGGAGGTACTGATTCTGAGCCTCAAGCTCTTCTGCTTCTACATTGCCCTCTCCTAATAACCTTTGAAACATAGCAGCCTGTAATTGTTGTGATTTATTTTTCCTGCTATTCTCATTTAAATATCACGTGGCCCTCACTGTGCATGTTTTTCCACTTAAATGAAGGCATAGGATTCTGATGTAGGTGAAGGAAAGATTCTTGGTTCAGACTTAACTTGATTAGGACTGAGGGAGCCATTTGTTCACACCAGACAAACACAGTTTGACTCACCATGTTCTTACATGTTTCACATTTTATGACCCCCCCACAATTCATTCAAACAAACGTGCCAGGGGTAGTATACACCAAGCTCACAGAGAACGAAACACGTTTGCTCATCTTCACAGGCTGGAACAGACCCCTCAGAGCTACCTCAGTGCTCCCCAGGGCACCGAGCCCCAGCCCCCTCATGGTGCCATCCCTCTGGCTCCTTCCTGTGGCTGGCAAGGTTCCTGGGGCCCAGGAGGTGGCAGGACATCATGCTCAGCCAGCTAGAGTTCGTTCTGGTCTTTGCAGCAGTCACCACCAGCAGGTGCATCACACGGCATGACACAACATTACAATGCATTGTAGGTTCTTGTTGGGACAGCACATCTAAAGCTATTTTTATGAGAATGTCAGGACTCCCACCATAAAAAGCAAATACACTTCAAGACAGCTCACTTGGCTGCAAAGGAGGTTTTTTTGGAATTTAAAAAGGAACCCTCTATTCACCTGGCATGGTCAATTGCTATACATCCCTAAAAGCAAGCAAAGAAATGAAGAGGCAAACAAACAGATGAGAAAGAGATACAATTTTGTTTTAAAGAAAGAAAAGAATCTGAGATTAGAAGAGACTGCTCTGAACTCAGCAAGACTCTACTGATTATGTCAGGAGATTTTCTCGTTGCTTATTTACTGTTGATATAAACTATACCATGTGAAGCATAAAATCTATCACGTGGATTAGGAAACAAACTTGCCTTAATATGATAGTCTGCAATGGCTCAGAAAAACCATTACAAACGATTATGACAATAATCTGCAGATTAAGGACTCTCTAAGTATGTGCTGACATAATAAATCATATCATCTGTATTATCTAGCCCTCCAGAGAGCCCGAGAGCAGCTCCAGCAAAAGCCAGGAGGACAATAGGAAGAATTCTGCTTAGACACAGACTTCCCATAAACATTGCACAAACTGTCTCTGGGACCGCAGCTCTTTCTTTAGCTTTTATTTCAAAGGTCCCCATCCCCCAAATAAGTGCAATACAATTCCTATCTCTGGTTCCTGTTGAGACTTGCATGGAGGTCACAAATGGCTTGAGTTTAGCAGATGCTGGTGCAGGTCACTGGGCCTCCTGGCTGCTGTTTCCCTGCCCCTACATGTGGCTGTAAGGACCCCTGAGCAGTGTGGTTTGGCACAGACCAGCCTCCCTGTCCCCCTCAGGGCTCCTTCCCCGTTAATGCCCACCCAGGAGCTCCCCTGCATGACAGGATCCACTGGGCCGTCACCACAGATCCAGTACCACAGCTCTCGCACCAGTGAGCAGCAGCTTTAACCCAATCTGTAAGTGATGAAATGAAGCGCAAGCACCCAGTAAAAAGTTTCCTGTGAGGCCAATACTCAGCAAAAGCTTGGCAGACTTCGAGCCAAATCCCCTGAGTCAGAGGCAGAAGGCATCCTTCCCCCAGCGGGGCAACTACTGCTGCCTCCAGGGTTTATCATCCCCATAGCTGCTTAGTGAGCCTCTGAGCAGGTGCTTCAGCCTAGCAGGGCTCTGCATCGCATGGTGCCTCCATGCCCTAAAACTCCCAAAGTCTTCACTTCACTCACACTATTGCAAAGAGACCCCAGTGCAGCAGGGGAACAAAGGAGGTTTGCTCTGCCTACACATGCAAAATGCACTTAAATTAACAAGTCAGTGTTATTCTTGTCATTATTTTATATCTTACTATATGTAGCTTTTCTGGAGCAGCTTATGTATGATCAGAGGCATCTTAAAAGAGTGTATCCCGCACATTCTCATGCAGATATGAGTACTGGCCTGTTATTTAGCTGCAAAATCAGTAAAATGAAGATTATGAAGACTTATTGTTAATCCAAGCTAAAATGTGCTCACTGCCTGCCTTCAGACAAATTCACTTTGGCATATGCAGTATTAGACAGCCAAAGCAAATCAAGCTAATTTAATCAAGCTCTCTAATTACACTATTTTTAAAGTCTTTTCTGGAAGACAGAAAAAGTAATTAGGGCAACATTCAGTAAACATGTTATGTGAAGCATCAGTAGGTCTTTGCTTGAATGTTATTTAAAAAAAAAAAAAAAACACGACAACAGAGTGATAAAAGTTGCCCTGGGCAGACTGAAGTGGCACATAGCTAGGACTTTGCATTGTTAGTTATTGAGGAGTACACTTTAGAGTTCAGTACAAACCCCCAACTGCCAGCTGCTAGACATCATGTACAAAAAAGGACAGACAGAAGATAAGCAGCTGGTTAAAAATAAACAAGTCAATGTAAGTTTGAACTAAAAGAAAAAAACATGGCTGAGCCTCAAAATAGATATTTTGGGAAATAACCTCATATGCTCACACCTTATCTGAATTAATTGCAGTTTGTAGGTGCATGACAATGTTTATGCTGCTCATCAAATCCTATTCCTAAGGAATACAGAGAAATCTGGAGTCCAGAGATGTCTTTTACAGTAATTTTAACAGAATAAGGATTTAGCCCTTTAGGTTAACCTTTTGTACAGTACTTCAGCACAGCAGTTTCCAGGACCATCTGCCAGAAGCAAACACAAATGCTCATGGAGATGACTAAGGAAAAGAAATGATTACCCCAACTTAACTTAATGCTCAGAAAAGACTGTATGTGTATTTATCTATAAAATACGTTCAAGAAAAATAAAAACTGATGTTACATGGAGAACATTTACAGTACCACATCCAGAGAATGGATTGCGAGCACAGATCACAGAATGACAGCTGAATAGCTAAACCTGTCCCATCCAAGAGTAGCAAATCCTTGTCTTGTCTGTGTTTGGTCAACAACATAAGACAGTATCTTCTGCATACTCACGTAAAGGTGAATTACATGATGAAGGAGAAACAAAGGGCTAGGAATTCCTGCCTCTGAACAAGAGAAACAAGCAATTTTCAAAAACTGTTCTCCTTTCATGTGGGGACAAAACCTTTGTCATTCATCTTTAAGGAGTTATTTTGTGTTCCATAATCAACATCTATATTAAATAGTATCTATATTAAATAGCATAATAAAATGTGTCCAACACATTTTATTTAAAGCAGAAAAAAAAAGCTACAGAATTCTGCTTCGTTTAAAATTCCTGGAGAGGTCTCACCTGCATTTAAAAATCTGCTAACAGAATCCTCACTTATTTTCACATACAAATCACATCTATTTTTCAAGTTGTGTGTGTATTCAGCACATGCCCCTACCCTTGCAGAGCACTACCAGGCTGGGCTCAGACTGGGCATCCCGCTGATAGATGTGACTTGACACAAGTATCAGAAAACACAGCCCTGGCTGCTTTGACTTCCAATACGTTTAGAAGTGGTCATACTGTTGCAAAAAGATATGACTGAAGCTTTTGTCATCTCGTGTTTTTTTAAGACGGTTCTAAGTCTAAGACATTGAAAAAAAACAGATGGCACTTAAGAAAAAAATGAAATGTCCGCAAAGTTGACATACCTCAATTGTTCTGCCTTGGAAAACAACATTGGGTCAGGTAGGAATAAAAAGAGAGCTTTAACAGGAACATGTGTTATAATGGCTCACAGCAATTAATTTTTGGTATTGAATACGACAGCCAGGCAGACACTCCTGAAACAATATTCTTTTTAACTTTAACACCACATTACTCTGAGACCTCTCTTCCTTCTTGTACTGATTCATAAATCCGTTTTGATCTAATCCAGCGATGCTGTTGCCTCTCCAAGTCTCCTTGGTAGAGCCACTTACTGCCCAGACCAGGGGCTGGTAAACCCTTGCCAGGATGAGTCAGTGACGCTGGGAGCTAAACTTCCACTTAGTCACTAACTGGCAGAAAATGATGCCTCTGGTAATGTCAGACAAGTGCAATGATGAGTGACACACAAGCAGGAGAAGTTATGGAGAAGTTATGCAAATCCTTTCTGATTTATAGGGAGAAGGGGTGTTTGGAGAAACAGGCAGTGTCTGGGGAAGTTAGACAAGAAAAAAGAAAAACTACCAAAACCAACAAAAAACCACAACCAAACAAAAACTACAACAAAAACTAAAACCCACAAAACCTTCATGAAGCACACTCATCCATTGCCTTTTGCCTCACTGGGAAGCTCTGCCAGACTCCAGAGCTGTTAATGCTTCTGCCCTCTTCCTGGATCCTGTTTCCGTTGCAGCCTGTATTTTTAGTTACAGAAATTACCCTAGTATCTGACCCTGGGGTCTGTGATACAGAAAAATGAAACAGATCAGGAGTTTTTTTAACTACAGGAAAAGAACAAGCTGGACTCAAACTATTTAAAGTCCTGGTCCCAACATTTTGGCTGCAGTGGGCCATGTAAGTTCTTGCAGAGAGGACGCAAAGATTCCCTTGCCAGGTCCCTTCCTCCCTGCTGTGACCAAATGCACATCTGCCACATCACCAAAACGTGGCCCACCCCAACACAAGGTGAGCCGAGTCCAGGATGTGACAGGAGAGGCAAACTTGCCCCCTCCACCTGGCAGCCCCAGTGTGCCACATAGGAGGCTGGTATTTTAGTCCAGAACAGATCACTCAGAATCATTGAATGGTTAAGGATGGAAGTGTTTGAAAAATGTCTCAAGTACAACTGCCTTTTTTTTTTTTTTTTTTTTTTTTAAGGAGGAAGAAAGAGAGAGGAAGAGAGGAGGCGGCTGCTCAGAACAACAGCCACATGCCTGCATGCAAAACAAACCCAGGAGGCAATCCTACCCCTGAGAGGTAGCAAAGTGCTTCTAAGAAGCTAACAAAGCAAAAAATCAGGTGCGAGACAAAGACTGCAGAGTGGGGAAAAGAAGTTTAATTCTGGTCAAGTGCTATATACGCTGTCATTTTGAAACACAAAGGTAGAAAGTAAAGGGAAGTAACATGAAAGGAAAAAACAGATGTTGTAGACAAGGGGTACTATGTCCTGACAAGAGTACAGGCTTCTTTGGGATGCTGTAAAGACTCCAATTCTATGCATGCTAGTTTCATCATACTGTGCATAGGACTGAAGACTTTATGCAAGCTGCTCTGTAAACCCTCTCGAGATACTGTGCCTCTGCTAATGCCAAGCACAAGAAGAACCCACTTTCCATGTTACCCATGACAAATCATCTCTTCCATATCCCCCAATCAGAAAAAAAAAAACACCACACATTTTACAAGGAAATCATGAATGACTTCCTAAGCTAAAATGGAAAAAAACAATCAATAAAAAATGCACAGACAGAGTGAAGAGAAAGTAAGTTGACCCAGTTTCTAAATTTGACAGAAATTAACAAAAAAAAAAAAAAACATGCCTCAACAAACACCAGAGGATATCTTAGAGACTGCTGAAACACTGGAAAACCAAACAGAAACCTGTGGATACAGTAACAAATGCCGAAAAGGTATTTTTAGGTTATATTTTTTATTTGTTCAGAGTTTTTTTCTGGTGGAAATTATACAGAATAACTAAAAATGGAAGATGGATAGGTGACAAGCTAATATTTTGAGGAACTGAAAATTGTCAAAAAATTAGTGTCACAATTGAAGATTTCCCCCCATGCACAGGAGCATGTTGCAAAGACTGCTGTGACAGCCCAGAGCACTTGTTCTGGGTTTACCTCCAAACTTCGGAACCTTTCCTTTTCTTTAGACCACTGTATGTAAATAAAACACTCCTAAACTAATTAGATTGGATTTTAACAACAACAATTAGGTATAACCACCTGCATTGACCTTCCAGGACACTCAGTGACTCGAGTCAGGTGTCAACCTGCTGGAAACCATCACTACACCTGGCCCATTTGGTGACAAATTCAAGGCAGCAGCTAAGCACTGAGTCAGGCAGAGGCTGAGCTGCTGCACAGCCCTGCAAGAGGGAGGTGAGACTCATCAGCAGTACTGTGCTCTGTGACACTGCCCTGTGGGTGAAAGAAAGGCAACCACGCTGCAGTTGAACGTTACTCTTTTAATATTCAAATTCTGAAAGATCTGAACTGAATTCTTGGCTTTTAGTGTATTCACATCTAATCGCAACTAGCTCATAGCAGCATCTAATTAAATGCTCTGAGAACATGGAAAGTAGTTGAGTCTGAGCTTTGCCATGCATGGTATTTCACACAGAGTTTTAAGAGACGTAAATTCTTAGCATCCTACTGAAATCGTTTTTACAAAAAAGAAATGCATTACGGTTTTGGTAGCCTGCCAGGAAGACAAATGATTTAAGCTGTACAGCAGCTAACAGGTCAGAGGCAAGAACTCCATACAGTCACTTACAGCATTCACACTGAAGCTTACCCTTGTTTTGGCATCAATTTTAGCTCCTCGATCAAGTAGGAGTTTGACCATATTTGCATTTCCCCTCTTCGATGCAACATGCAATGGTGTGATATCATTCTGTGAAAGAAAAAAAAACACAAAACAACACATGAAAACAAATATTCATCTACCCGTCTTTCAGGACCTCCATGATCAGTTTTGCTCACAGAATGAACTATGCACACTTTGCTAAAGGGTAAAACAGTTTTGTTTCCCTGGGAGCATGCAAGCAAAAGGAAGCTGTTCTTTTCCACACATGTGAATTACTGGTCTGAGACTACAACCTTTATATTATCGAGGCAAATGTTCAAATTGTGGTTGAAGTTCAAACGAGACATCCTGACTGTGCCTCAGTTTTTGTATAGGAGTTAAATATCATCAATTTTACTCTCTAAACCCCAGCAATTTACTTTAGCTACAGTTGTTTCTGAATATTTAGTGATAGGGATTAATACCTCAAAACTTCATTGGTCAATTAGAATTCATGAAAAATAAATAATAAAAAATACATCTGCAGGTGTAATTCAAAACCAACAAGATGTCAGTGTCATTTATTTCTGTCAGCAATCTCTGATAGCCTCTTGAGGACCTTCGCGTCACAGTTACATCACTAATTTCCTCTACACAAATTGTTCCTCCAATCGATGTAATACTTTTCTTCAAGTGAGACTGTAAATAGGCAGATATGCTTTGCTAAACAACGCCTTGCAGGATGGCAGCTTGTAGCTGTGCTGCACATTGAGGGCAGTTACATAACCAATGCGTGCGCACACAAACATGCTTTTTTAACAAGATGTAGCTAGGACATTTCTTCATGCTCTGATGAATCCTTTATCTTCTGGTGTATGAAGGCCACATCCTGTATATATTTGATCATACGGAGCCAAGTGAAAATAAAATAACTTAAACAGAGCATGCAGCTAGGGTATGGAGACAAACAGAATTATCAAGAACATGTTCCTGAGCACTCAGGGGCAGCCAAACAGCTGGCTGTGTAAAACTGGCTTCCCCATGACTGAGCAGAAAGCAGTAAATTTTAGTGAGCATGTATCCTATGGCTGACTGAATTGGAAAGGCACCCATCACCTTGAATAGCTGGAGAGCTGTACAAGTGTCTTACCTGGCCAACAGACCGTTAAACAGCACTTCCTCAAAACCGCAGGTGAGTGAAATGATAGAGAACCAGTACCAAAAGAATATCTCCTCTCTGATGTGACAAGTTGACTCACAGTTTAATAGTAACGCCGAGCACCTAACCCAGTATGCTCTATCTTTATTTACAAGCAATTACACTACAAAGCTAACCTACAGCTACTAGAAAATACTAATTAATACTACCACAGAGGCAAACCACATTTTAGAAAGAAGAAATAACTTCTTTCTCTAATAATAATCACCATTAGAGCATCTAAGTTACTATTCCAGGGTAACTTGTGATTTCTTTAAAACATGAAATAAAACAAAAGGCTGCTTAACACATTAAACAAAGAGTATGCTCAGCCTGATCCTCCCAGGGATGTAAAACTGTGTGATTGCATAACATGCAATTTGCAAGTTGGTTTAGAAACAAGAGTAAAGGTGGGGGAATATCCATTTTCATGGTCAAAGAGAGGAGTCCTCCTCAAAAGACCTTCGCATTTCAGGTTAGTACTGAAATATCAGGACCTGCTCCCTGTGCAGCTGGTCTCAGTTTCTGGCAGGGGACAAGCTCCCTGGCTGAGAACATGAGGAAATTCTCCAGCATCTAATAGGGACTAACTTCATTCCTTTGCTGGAGAGCTAGCAATCCATCTTTCTTTCATCTGATACACTGTCTTTAAAAAAAGCATATAAATTTAACGTCTTGAGGATCTTGAAACTCTGAATTACATTTGGTTGAAAACAGGCAGCAGGATCACACTAGGAAGAGATAGGTAAGTAAAGGATATGTTCACTTTAGACAGTTTGTTAAGTAAACAAATTTCACACAGCTACTCTGAAATAATGAACTGAACAGGAAGAATCAAAGAAACGAAACCTTACATACCCAGTGAAATATCTGTCCTTATGAATGAACGAGATCAGTTCCCCTTTCCTGGGAAAAGAGCACTGCAGGAGCAGTATTTCCTCACTCTCTAGTTTTCATCACACACTATTAATCTACTCAGACAGTTCATAAAAAGAATTAAGAGACGAAGAAGAAAAAGCATATTTGGCCCTATTCAGCCCTAACAGCTCAGGGAAATATTGTGGGGAAATCAAAGGGAAAAAAGAGAGGGGACAGCTCTCCATCCAGAATTTAAGTTCGGCATTTAGCTATTTGCACTTTTACTGTTAGCAAACAGTATGAAGTAATAATTGTGCATGCTGAGAGTCCTGAACCCTGAACAGAAGAAGGGAAGCATTATGTGAATGCTCACGCAACTGCACACTGAAGTTTAGGGTGAGTAACTCTTCCTTGGTCAAGACTGCGTTTGTTCAAGGCTTAAAGTATCACACCCAGATGCATTACGCTCCTCCCACCTCTCAGCATACATTTGTGACAATTAAGTACAACTGAGATAAAAATAAACCTCAGACATCATCATCATTAATATTTCTGATGACAAAACATAAAGCAAGCAAATTCAAACTCCAGTTGTTTGTACTTGTCACACGAAAACGGAGATTTAAAAAAAAAAAAAGCTTAATAATATGCACAGCTTGGGTGTAGGTTATTAAAACTGTGGTATCAGCAAACAATATATCCACCAAATGTAAGGTTCTGAATTCTTCACTAAATCAACAGCGTCTGCTGTCTTTTCAGTCTATTTTTAACTGTTTGATCTTCTATAAATTTCTCCCTTTGTTCTCAAGATAGAATGGTAAATCAGGAAACTTTTGAAGATGTTTTCCTGCAGTAACAAAGCTGAAATGCCTTCAAAAAGTAGCCAGAAAAAGATGCGGTTCAGATCTAGAATGTCTATTGGAGCACTCCTTGCCCTCGATGTTGAAAAATCAAATGCTGGATAATGTCTCATGCAGACCCCTTGACAGCGAGATCCTTTGTCATCCAACTTGAGAGTTAACAAATTCTGTAAGGAGTATATAACGTAACTTGTGAGAATAACAACATGAAATTGTAAATAAATGTTTGTAGCGTTCTGAAGCAGCACATGGCCTTTTCTCTCCCCCTTGGCAGATGTCCTGGTGTACATGACTCAAAGTATTCTGAAAGTGTATACAGATCAAAGTATGATGGATTATATGCATGCATTTTTTTCTATACCTCACAGCATTGTGGACGGCTGTTTTCCCTTTATCTCTATCCATTGTCTGCTGCAGCTGCTACCCTCTTATGAAGGGCCTGTGCCTTCCCTTGGAGTCTCCCAACGTTCAGAAATCTGATGGGTGAAGACTGATCTGCTTTTCTTTTTTGATGGCTTCTGCTCATGGCTGATGAGAGGAGACACTAAGCCCTTTCAGCTACATCTCTATCTACAGCTTCATAAGAAAATTCAAAAAACTTCAAGTTATCCTGTGCTGGGCAACCTACATTTCCCATCTGAAATGAGATCAACTCCTCTCTGACACATGCCATCATCCATCACAGTTCACCACAGCAGTCCAAATTATTCCTGTTACAAATTAGCAACACAAATGGCTAGGAAGTCAGGAAAAAAAAAAAACCAGAAACTTAAAATGGACAGAGTGCAAACACTATGTATCTTGCGGCTTTATTTCAATGCTTTTAGAAAATGAAGAATTCCCCCCTAGATTCTGGTATGATATGCTATCCTACAGACTGCCTTTCACTCGTGTCAGTCTGAGTTTACAAACATAAGGATGCCAATAATAAACAAGAAAAGTAAATATTTCCACTTATAAGTATCATATTGGGCTCTGAAGTGTAACTCTAAATACAAACAAACAACAGGTGAAAGTTTCCTGTTCATGCCTTACATTGTTTTAAATGCTGTTTGCATGGGATAAGCTTGGTAACACAGTGATGAACAGAACAAGAAATCCCCCTGAGGCAATGGTGCTCTACCAGTGACACAATACCCAACTGATTCCCCAGGCACCTCCACCACAGTCAGAAGGGGGAACTGTCCCTCTCGCAGTCCTGCAAGGGCCAACCACTGGCTATGGATACTGCAAGCAGTTTGGTTGCTTGGTTGGTTTGAAGGACCTTCTTCATTCCCACACTGCAGCTGTTGCCAGGGGTAGACCACGCAGGGAACTGTGAAGACCCACTGCCAGTCTTGTAGGAAATTGGTATTTCTCCCTGCTACCAGTGAGAGAGCTTACCTCCACTGCTTAGCAATCCTCCCAGACCCCCACCAGAGAATAGTTTTATAAAAAACTCCATTTATTTACCTTCATTTTTTTTTTAAATACAGTTTCTTACCAAAATGTTCAGATGAAGCTTGAATTTAGTAAGGTTGTCCTCAGTTTTCCCAACTGAGAGCAGACTCAGAATTGACAAAGAGTGCATCAAGAAAATAGAAGCTGAAAGCAGGCAGACTGCTGAAGTGTAAAGTTTGGAAAACCTCTCCACCATTATGAGTCCTTAAGAAAAGAGCTTAACATTGATTGCCATATACTGGAATTGTCATCAACAATCCTGCATGGCTATTATTAGCATTGCCAGTTTGTGTGGGTAGAGAAGGATTGTGCCGTGTATGTGAAGACTGTCATATGTAACCATGCAGCTACAACACATTTTATATGAGAACAATCAGTATTTTCTCCTCCTATATTTTTCTGTAATTCAAAACTGGAGCTAAAACTCAGTACAACCCCTGCAGATAAAAGTATTATGTTCTAGTAGCTGTTACTGGGATCACTGAGAGTTGCACGGGATTTTCAACTATAAAACAAATTAGACATACAACCACAAACACACAATCAGATGCTCTTCAGGAAACCTTAAGACAGTTCAAAGAATTTTCAGCTTCTTTCTCCTCTATTTACTGTTAATGAATCTTATATTGTGCTAAATTAATTCTTGTGTGTACTTCTCTTTCTTCAGGACTGAGATGTATAAAATGAATCCTGGAAGAAAAGAAGGAAGAACATAACAAGGAACTGTTACGGCAAACTACCACTAGGGAAATAAAAAGATGTTCTTCTCTTATGTTACTGTCACTTACATATTGCCTGCTTTTTTTGACGGGCTAATGGTGTTCTGCTCCTCAGCCTCAGGGTCATCATTAATGCATGCTGTCCTCACACCACCCTCTCAAGATTACCAAATCCTTCCTTTCTGCATGCAAAGCCCACTCCCAGTGGAACTGAGATCTGCTCTAGAGTAAGGAGTGCTGTGAATCTGGGAGGCTCTTCACAGGGCTGGATGCAGACACACGGCACAGTGACTACCTCCCATCTGCTTGGCAAGAAAGATGAGGGTAGAGATCACCTTCACATCGAGAATTACTTTGCTACCTGAATCTTCTGACCTGCTCAAGTATGGAATGGATGTGAGGGTCACAGAAGTTTCTTTCAGTCACTGCCCTGGAAGCTGCAGAGAATGATTTTTTGATTCTTTTCTAGCCATTACACTTCCTCAGAGAGGGGCAGAGCTTGTGAGGCATTTCCTTACCTGGGCTACACAGATATTTCTACTAGAAGACAATCTGAGACAGAAGGATGATACCTGAAGACTCTGCGAACCCCCCAAAGATACTTTTTGCCTAATTATAGTTCTCAGAAAATACAGTTTATTCAAAGCACCTTTCCCGCCTCCCTGGTCTGCACAGCAGCCATGGAGAAACACTTTTTGTGCTTTCTTGTTGCTGACTTCGCACAGGGCAATCTGGCACCACAGCTCCATCACAGCTGGCCATGAAGCACAGCAGATCAAACTGCCTGCCCTCCCTGCACACTGCCCCAGGGATGCACGAGCAAGGCCTGAATGGGAAAGCGCAGGCACTCTGCAGGGATTAGAGCTGATTTAGATAAAAAAAGCTTTCTTGCACCAGATACTGTAGATGTAACCAGAACTGCTAAGGAAACTGGTTTCTCATTCCTTCCAGTGGCTGTTAGTTGGTTTTAGCATGTACCTCGATGCATCTTTCCAAGTCCTAGATAGCAAAGTGCAAAGCAGTCTACAGCAAATTTGATGGGGGCAGCAGAGAGACAAAAAGAGAACGGAAACCTTCTGTGACCTTCTGTCCTTTATGTCCAGCACAGTCCCCTGCCCTCAGGCTGAAGGAGACCTGATTCCTGGTAAATCAGAGTCAAGCAGATGGCACGAAGCCCGTGTAACTGCATCCAGCTCCAGAAGCAGCAGCTAAGATGGGAGCATGGCAGTTATTACCATGCGTTTGGTCACTGCATGCCACAGCAACAGGTCTCCTGAACCGAAAGCCTGGAACAGCAGAGCCCACTTGGCAGACTGCATTTCTCTATGCTAACCAGTAGATTAGTAGTTCCAGAAGATGGAAAGTAGATATTAAAACCATCAAAACTCTGGGTAACACACCAGATACAGTTTGATTCGAAACTACAAGTGGTTGATGAACAATATTTGTTCGTAAGGAAATGGTGCAACAAATTGTTGCGATCCTTCAAAGCACAAGTAGTGAGCATACTCACGTTAGCTTTGTTACAAAGGAGACCAACTTCACCCTCAGTTACCCTTTGTTCTATTCCTCCCCTTCTTTAGCCCATATGTGATTATCTCACAGTTAAGCAAGAGGGAAACAAGGCAACGTGATGAAGGAATTTCCTTAGCTTTGAAGAGTTTCAGAGAAGCATAGCCACACACATGCAAGTCTCTTACAGAGAGCGATGATGAACGGATATAAAATGCCTGCTATGTCCAAGCCAGTGTGTACCCTGCCAGTAATTGTAACAGGTTTACAGTAGATTTTGAGCCCAAGAAGTCAAGCAATTTGGAGTGAGTATTTTTCCTTCATTACAAAGTGGCAAAGACTCAGCCCAATATAGAGATTCTGTTTCATTTGGATCGAGGTTATGAAGAACCTTGGAGCTGCCTCTCTATAAATGGGTGGAAACAGGGGTATCACAAAGCTGATTTTACTGAAGTCATCTCCATCCATCCTGCAGGGAACTTTCCATGTTGTGCCATCTTCCCTGCACTTGCAACAAGGTTGGAGGAGAAAGCACAGGCACAGAAGAGCGAACACAGTTCAGTGGAAGAGCTGACACTAAATCAACTGCTGGTCTGGAAGAGCGCAAACCAGAAGCAGGTACCCTTCCAGCCCTCCCTCCCAGCCTCTATGTTCCGCAGGTACATAGGCCAGCAAGTGCTGTCACACCTGCAAGAGCTCCTGGACCTATGCCTATTTTTCTTAGATGCAATGAAAGAAAGGAACAAGGGAGTTTATGACGGCCGAGAGGCAGGCAGGTGTACACTGGCAGGGGTGAGGGGAGCAGCTGCTATTGCGTATCACTGGGGACATCATTTATTTACAATACAGCACCACTGCTCACCTCCTGTACACACACCAGGAGCCATCATCAAGCTCTCATCTTTCCCTGCCTTCATTGCTGGAACCTTTTTCTTCCCTTGGGCCTCTCAGAAACCCACTGAAAACATACCAGCTGAAGAAATCTCTTTTGCCTCCCATCTGACCTCCTGTTTCTTACATCATTTCACCAGCTCCTCTTTTCACCACACTTGCCCTTTCCCTTAAAGCTCAGAGCTCTGCCTTCATCTTACATGTCCCTCTCATTACCTCCATCCCTCTCCGCTGACAGTCAGGTGTCTTCGTGTTATCACCTTCCACACAAGTGTACCATTACCATAATCCCCTGCTCTTGTTCAAATCCCTCCCCAGAACTGATAGTTCCCTAAACATTTTAACACGAATTTAGAGATAGAGAAGTGTCAATTTGTATTTATTTAGCAAGAACAAAGGGAGAAGAGTTGGTTGTCAAAAGTCCTTTTGATACCCCCATCCTACAGTTTGCTCTTTGTACTTCTGAAAGAAGAGTACAGACACACCGTATGATTTTATTTGGGTTATATCCCTTCCAGAACCTTGCCTTGTTTCTTGTCTTCCCAGATTGTGAGCAACTCAAACAAGGGGCTTTCCTCCAGGCAAGACATGCTGCACATTGTGGATATTGGTTACACAAATTAAACAATGAGGTGGCAGCGGGCAGGCAGTACCTGCGGGTCCTTTTTAGTATCTGTTGTAGTGCCTCTGCCTGCTGTGCACTCTGGGCAATCAAGGATCAAGTAAGGTCTCTGTTACCTGGTGCTGATAACGATACTTTATACTCCATTTACATTTGTCTTCATTTGCCTACAAATTCACTGCTCTCCCAGAATCTGACTCATCAGTCTGATAAGCACTGAAGAACTAAATTCAACTCCATTATTACTGTTATTTATGCTACTATTCCTCCCATCAGAGCTGCCTTACCTAAATTTGCAGCCACCATGCAGTAGAGATGTGCTCTGCGGATGCCCCCACCCAGCTACCGCAAGCACAACAAGCTGCTTCGTGCTCTGAGTCACAGCATCAGCCCGCTGCTCTTCAGGCTGATGTCAGTGCATCTGGACCTCCCGGTTCTCTGAGCAGTCTGCCTCTGACGATGACAACTAATGGAGGCAGAACCTGGGATTTCCAAATCTTCAAGAGGAAGTGAGGATGCCCTTATTATTTCGGACCTACTCTCCAACAGTGCTCTTAATCCGAAACAGAGCTGCTGAAGCCCAGGATTTATTATTTTATTGAAATAAGCATATGCAGATGATGCTTAGTGATACTGGTAATAAACACTGCTAATTGCTAATTGCTAATGTAGTAGTATGGCTAACCCCTCATCTTGCTTCTGAGTGAGAAAGAGTTGTCCCAAACCCATTCACCTTCCTTGCTCCTGTGATTAGCACCTATCAAACACTGAACACCAAAGTTTATGACAGTTTGAAATGACTTAAAATGCTCTAATTTGGTTGGATTAAGGCCTCAGGAGTAAGAGGGAGTAACGTTATCAGTGAAAATCAAGCATGCAGTTAGAAATTTCCCAGAAGCCCTTTACACCCCAAATCTACCTTTAGTTTCTGAATTTCACATGGATCTAACCTCAGACTTTCTTTCATCAGTAACAGAAGATCCATATGAGTGATGCACATATGTGGAAAATAATTTGTGAGAAATATATGAGTAGATCCTTACCTTTGATATGCACCTACCAGCTTCACCCAGTATCTACTAGCATTCCTCTCACCAGCAATATTAAGTGCTAGATCATGCCTTATAATAGCATTTTTTAGCTTTGGGGACTTATCTTCATTAACAAATCATTTAACTACATTCATAGATCTATGCTGAGTGAATAGTGGCCAGCATCTGTACTTTCCACCTGCACTCCTACTTATAGTGAAAAAACATTCTGGGTCAAAACACTGAGGGTGCTTTCCCCAACATTTCTGTTCCTGGTCTATTACATCCTCCATCAATTCCCCTTATTAACCATGGATGAACACTACCAAAAAATGTTCATTTTTCGTTTAACTCCAAGTCCCATAAATAAAACAATTTCCCCAGTAAATAAACGTGATACTATTTTATCAGTTTTGTGGGTTTGCAATGTTTATCAAACATTTTGCTTGATATGTTTTTTTTCCAACCTAAATGATTCTATAATTCTATGTAAATATGTTCTTTAACTATAGAAACAGTGAAGTTTTTAGATATACAAATTATCCGAAGTAAAAGAAAACATTACAATTTGCTTTTTGCTATGCGGCAAATGCTTTAAGCAGTAGCACAGTACTTATTCTCATGCAAAAGCAATTAAAACAACACATACTCAAAACCTCTGAAAAGGAGCTGCTGATTTTTCCAGTTCAGTTCTGTCTAATCGCAGATACCATTCCAAGTAATTCCCCTCATAAATACCATCTCCAATACACACTTGATCACCCCAGAACACACACACTTTAATTGAAATGCTGTTCTACACTGGACCAGGAGACACCTGGGAAGCCCACACCATTTCCCTCCTGGCTTCCTCTCCTTTTCCATTTATCTGAGGAACTATCCTGTCGCTTCCTGGGCTGTGGTCATGACTTTCAAGCATAGCTTATGGGATCAGGAGAGTTATTTCCCCCACTCTACCGTGACTTCTGCCATACGGCTCAAATCATCGACTCCCATTCATTTCTGTACCTCACTTCATTTTCTACCTGTCTTGTTTCTCAGATCTCCTTTATCGTCTGACACTCGCATATGCAGTGAAGGCACAGCTGCTTTATTCACCACCAACACCTGCCCTCCATGTTCACTGGAAACAACTGCATATTGAGGACAACTCAACAGGGACAGCATTCCTGCCATATGGTAAGGCTACAGGTGGAGGCATTCATCTCACTGAATCTTTGCAACACTATGAAATCAGCAGCTGGTTTTGATTAAAATGGAGGTATTCAAGAGTGAGGACTAGAGCTTAGGTTCAGTTCAGAAGCACAGACACCCTGCTCCATACACCTTAAGGTAACGAGAGCTGTCAGGCCAGGCCTCTTGGCTGGCAAGCACAATGGGCATTTCTATACCTTGTGGAAAAAGTGTTTCAAAGTAAAGATGAAACAAACTTAAGTGTAACTATGATTTCACTCTTACCCTTGCAGTGAAGTCCACAGCAGCACCCCGATTTAACAGCAATGTAGCTACATTGATATTTCCATAGTGAGCAGCTATGTGGAGGGGCGTGAACCCACTCTGGAAAAACAAACAAACAAACAATTGATAATTTTTTTATATATATATACCTTTGGTACTCCCAAATTTGTATCACATCACTGACAAAAGCTAGTAATAGGAGTGTGCTGCAAGTCACCATTCCAATTCTGTACTAGTTTTTACTCACTGACAATTATTTACACACTGAGTCTAAATAAAAACATATTGCTCTGCAGAAGGGAAAAAAATAAGCATAACTATTCTAGAAGACCAGAACTAGGACAAAACTTTCAGTTACTTCAGAAAAACAGCAACAAAACATGTGAGTATTAAAGTAATGATCTTTTGTAAGAAAATAGTTTCTAATATAAACATCTACTTGTTATCAGTGTTGTCAGTCTTGCAAGTTAAATCTCTTAGAGATTCTTTGCAGAAGTTCAGATAGAAGTCATTTGATGATACTTGCTTTTTTTTTTTAAAATAAATTCAAAGTAGATGCAAATGAAAACAACATCAAAGACCATTTTAAATGATTAATATAGATTTTTTTTTTCCAAGGGTTAGTACCATAAAGATCAGTCTCCCACTGAGGGCGATCACACTGGGTTATGTTCAGACACCACAAGTTATCAACCTAATTAGAAGATGCCTTACTGATAACACCACTTCAGTGAGTTATTTTCATATTTAAGTAGTTTTACTTCCTTTTAAAATAATGCTAAAACATGCAGCAATTCCATCAGTCCTGCAAAGTATGAAACCTTATGGGAACTAGATGCATTTCTAAATTGTTAGCAAGCCATGCTAGCTGCCACTGCCTTGCTTCGGGAGTTTTGCAGATTTAAAACCACTCTCAGATTGCTCTATTTGCTGACACCATCAAGGTAAGTGTCATGCAGAAGCCTGAAATCAGTCCTGGATGCACAACACGACAGGGTTGTCTGCAGCTCTTGACACATCTGGTAAACATCTACTCCATGAGAATCCCTGAAAACTCCATCTTACGTAATACAGCTCTTTTATGATGGCAATTAATTCCCAAGAATGCTGACTCTCATTTTTAAAGCCTAGTTTCAGCTGCAGAAAGCCCTGGTATCTAAACTACAGTCTTCTCTAGCACATGCTACTTTATTTCACCTAAAGCGGGTGTCTATCCTATAAAAGGCAATGCAAAAAGGAGGAAGAAATGATGCAGAAGCACTAAGTCATGGAGGAGTGATGATGCATATATATATTTATATATACCTCTGTTGTTCTATTCACCATCATCTAGGTTAACACATTTGGAAGCAAAGAGGGGGAAAAAATGAACGGTTAGTTCACCACTGGTGATATGGATGCAGAAAGCGTCATGGTTGCTACATGGCACGGCAGCTCGGATGACAGCACAATTGGCACAAAGGAAGCTTGACTGAATGGAAGCTGAATGATCAAGTATTTTGAATGTTAATTGTTACATGTTTATCAGAGTTCTCTAAGTGGCAATTTCACAAACAACTAATCAAATGACTTAACTGGATGACCTCTAAAGCACACCACTACAGTATTGTCTTTCATTTCCAAGAGAACAGCTGTAATAATATATTGTTTATTATTTACCATTTGAAAAGATTTTAAAGGAGAAGTTAACCCTGATTTAAATAAAACTGAGGTGAGGAAGAAAGAGGCAAGGGAAGCAAAGTAAATATTATTTTTAGTTACACACTATAGGAGAAATTTACACGTAACTCATAAGCAAAGTACCTCACTAAGAGAGATCTTCACTGGACGTAATACATGTGGTCAGCACTTAACAGCAACAAAAGTTGTTTCTTTTTACAACTGACCTTTGACTCCACATCAGCATTGTGGTCATTCTGCAGGAGCAAAGCTGCTGCCTTCGTATCATCCTTCCGAGCGGCGATGTGAAGAGCAGGAAGACGGACTTTTCCCTTCGTATCATTTTCAAGCAACAGCGAAACCACCTGGTCATGACCTTGCTGCAAAGCTACTGCCAAAGGTGTGAAACCATCCTGCAACATACAATGGGGACTCTCAACACCTATCCTGAACTTTGCAGGGGATGGAAATTGGAAGGGAAGAAATCTCAGCATTAGTGAGAGTAAAATTACAAGACACAAGCAAGCAAAACTGACTAGGACTTGGAAAAAAGCATGGAATTATTCACTATCATTTAATACATTTTATTATATACTTAAGTATATGTGGCGATGATGTCTCCAAGACAAATTATCATCCTTCTTCCCCAAACCTACAGGTTATAGCATCCATTTATTTTTATTTTATTTTTAAATTTCATCTCTATCCTCTTAAATATCTAAATGTGGCAATTAAAACATAAATATATGCTTTTTAAACATATATATATATTTTTAAATTATCAATATATTTATCTGTTAATAATACATTTCAATAATACTTGAAAAGGAATTCCACTTTCTCCCACGAAACCAGTTGTTTTACTACAACACCAAAGAGCACATTTCCACTTATGAAAATATAGATGTGACATACAATCCACTTATAAACAGAAATTATTTCCTTTCAGACTAGTAAATAGCCAACCAAAGAAATCTGGAATCAGAGACCTGAAAAATAGAATTTTTGTTTAAAAGATTTTAGAGTGGATTCCTCAAACACAGGAAAAGTACAGTCTGAGATGATTTAATAATTTTATTTTTATGGATTTTTAGAAAACTGAAAAATGAAAGAGTTGTTATTTAGATTCCCCAACATTTAAGTAGCATTCCAACCCAGAAAAACACACAGATTTGCCCAAGATAATACCCATAAACCCCTCAAAAACCACAAATGCAAATTACTCTACTTGGGATATTTATTTCACTATTACTTGTGATTCTTGATTAATATGTCTGAAGTTTATATTAGCAAACTTTGTTACAGTCCGGTTGGCAAACACATTCTGTGACTTTTTAACCACTTCTGTCATGTTGAATCTGTATGTCTAAGTGTGAAACAGAAGTGCAGCAATGACATAGAAGAATGCAGGTCCCTACCACGTCAAAAGTGCGGAGTTAAAATGTTAACTTTTGGGGAAACTGCATTTTAAGAGCAGAAGGGAGTTCTGGGGAAAAAAAAAAAAAGGCATTTTTGCAAAATTTTGGAGGAAAAAAACAGATGGAAAATATCACTAAAATTCCTCGAATACTAACAAGGTTTTTTTGCACCCCCTTTTTTTTGGGCGGGGTGGGGGCGGCAGGGAGTTATCTTTCCTTTTTTGTTTTTTTTTGTTTTTCTTTCCTCTTTTTTACATGCTGCACAGCTCTGGAGGCCAAAAAAACATCATGAGCACCGCAAAGAGGGCTCCAGAAATATAGCTACACTGTACCTGCACAAATGGATGCTCTTGCCTGGAGGAACCCTGATTGAGACAGCACATGCCTTGGTGACCTGGAGGCACCCGCTTCCCTCTCTATTTATACAGCCAACAGCTGCAGCACAGTCAGTGCTTCATGACGACAAGCTACCAACATCATCTTTTCTTATCAGGCTTTCTCTTCTGATAAAAATGAGAAAAAAAATCTCATGAGAAAATAAAAGTCCTAGGAATTCATTTTCTCCTTTCCTTAGGGAAAAGGGAGTGGACAAAGGGGAGCACTTCATTTCAACACCAGAACAGCTGCCATCTTCTATACTCCAGTTTCCTAACTCTGATGAGAGCTGCCCGTGGCTTTAGTTTATGCAGAGATCCCTGTGCCATGGCCAATCAAACTGTGACCAAGAATATTAACAATGACAAAAATGCATTTCCACCACATGCTATCTGAAGATGCCAACCTACAAAAAGCAATTGCAAGTATCTTAACGTCAAGTACTATAATTAGTAACTGTACCTTAAAATATAAAGTAAAGCCCACCCTTGGAAAAAAATAATTAATTTAAAAATAAAAACAATTTAAAGAAAACAGGTGGTTCTATTTTTTTTATTTAAACACCTTTGTTATAGAGTTATTATTAGTGAATAGTTAGCTACGTATTAATTGTTTAATAAGGAAGGCTTTTGAACTTAAATTGACAGAGATCAATAATCTTTGTATTAAAGGTTTGACCAAGAGAAAATAATAAAGCACCTATAAGCAACTACCACAAACAAGTAGGGCAATAAAGGCAACACTGCTTTGTAGTCTGTTATCTTCAAAGGAATTCTCCAAGGATAAAATTAGATCACGCCTTATCAGGCTGAGTTGGAGAAAAGCTCAGCCTAGACTGACACACAAAAAGCTCATGGGTAAAAATACCTAACAATCAGAACCAAGTACCTGTGCACAACTGTATATATCTATTTTTAGAAAATCATATAGTGGCTAGGATATTTTCAAAAGTCAGAATCTGCTGTAGGTCTCTGGGTGTCTAATGACTTCACTGTTTCTAAGAGAAATTAGTTTTCTGAAAGCTGTATTTTTCAATTAATGTCCTACATTTAAAATACTTTGTTTTATTATTTCTTGGCTTTCGTGTCTTTGAGCTTTTCCAGGAAGTACTCTCTGATGCACATCGCTAGTTGTAAGAAAAGATTAGTGATTTTGAAAACTTTATTTTGATCCATGATTTATTGCTATAATACTGTCTTCAAAAGAGATGAAATTTTCCATACATGTATCAGTGTATAGTGATGCAATGAAGCGATTTTGCACTTTGTATTTT
Organism: Anser brachyrhynchus; assembly: GCF_964034855.1. Classification (NCBI taxonomy): domain Eukaryota; kingdom Metazoa; phylum Chordata; class Aves; order Anseriformes; family Anatidae; genus Anser; species Anser brachyrhynchus. The sequence continues at coordinate 16,790,155 of NC_137700.1, forward strand.
GCAAGAAGTGTGACCTTCTCAAATTAGCATTATTTCCTTTGTGATTTAAGTTCAGATAGAGCAATCAGATGTCAGTAAAAGGTTAGAGCAAATACTGAAATACTTCTTTTTGTTTTTAAACCAGATTAAATTCAGTACATTTAGGTACTATTTAAGACTAAATTTAAGCCTATTACTGTTTGCTATTCTTATAATCACCGGTATTTTTTTTTCCTTCCAAGTTGCCTTACTTGAGTTAGAATTACTTTTTAAATTAAGAAATAAAAACTTTTTTTCTTTTTTTTTTTTTTTTGTAGAAAGATCACAGAACACCCTTCAAGGACAGATCTTCTGTCATGCTGTCAGCTTGAAATTATCACTGCAAGACCAGACAGGATAATTGAATGCTGCAGAGAGGGTATCAACATGGTAATAAATATAGTTCAGAAAATACTCCAAGCGCTAAGTAACCCTGGGTTTTTACTGGTATCCCAGAGCTGGCTTCAAAGCATAGATGAACACTTCTTGCTTTATGATTGCCCCCTACATCACTCAGTACTTTTAACAAAGTGTGGAGAATTTTTGTATCATGCACACAGCTTCCCTTTTTGAGTACATAACCTGAAAGATTACCAGTAATGACTAAGAGCACACCTATTTTTAGAACTGTTTCTAGTTAGAGTCATTTTTTATTTTAGAAACGGCAAGAGAAGGTTTAAAAATCTTTAAAAGCCAGTAACTCGATATTCATTAGCACACTTCGCAAAGAGAATTTTTACTGCTCTTTGATTTTGTATTTAAAAGACAAGTTTGGTATCAGCTGGCAAGGATCACTGCTGAAGCACATTTTGTTTTGTTCATGAACTGTAAAACTCAAACTTTTACCTCTGTGGCAAGGCTTTGACTGGCACCATTGTCAAGAAGAAACTTAACAACCTCCAGGTGGTTTTCTTGGGCTGCCATATACAGTGGAGTGAAACCATTCTGAAATAGGAAAACAAGAGTGTAAACACAAACATTTTAAACATACCAAAAATCTGCCAAACTGGTAGATTAGCAGGAAAACAAGTAAATTGCATGCTCACATACAGGTTAGTGGCATGATCACTACTGATTTAACTGAAGATAGGAGAAGGGTACTGTTATTTTAAAAGACGCAATGGAATCTTTCAGCTGCTCAGATACAATTACCACAGCTACGCAAGAGTACTTCCCTTTACATCTAATGTGAAGTCAAACTAAAAAACAGTTTGAACAAACCATTTGGAAGAGAGAAACTCCGATCCTTGGTAAATACAGCGGCAGCAATGGAAATGCAAAATGAGACATGCAAATACAAGGCAAGTCTGTAGCAACAGCAAGGACAATGACTCTTCAGAATACTTTCCAGTTTTTTTAATCTCTTCTCCATTACCTTTGACTTCTCATACACTTCTGCCTCCAACTTACAGCTTTTGTCTCCTCAAAAAGCTGCCTTTAGTGCACAGCCTGCTTTAAGTCACTGAGCTACTTCCTATTTCAGGCACCAGGAGATCCCAACGATAGCTGGTTCTCAGTAGTTTGATAGAGTTTTATCACTGTTTCTGACCACATTAGAGCATTTCTCCAACTATGCTTAAGTGAGTGACTTCAGACAATGCATTACAAGTATTAGAAACTGAAGAGCTTTATTCATTCTTTGGCAATTGCTTTCCACTTACTGTCAATGTTTTTGTTTTTCCCTTAACTGTATACAGGCCGCAGCCTTTCAGGAATTGGATTTTTGGGTTTTAACATTACAGCATTGTATTTTTCTCTATTGTTCTACACAGTTCTGAAATTCATGACTCACAAAACCAAAACAGCAAAATGAAATCATGAAATGTGTCCTGGGTTCAAGGTACTTCTAAAGAAATTCATGAAAGTTGCTGATTTGCACCTGAAATTGCTTGGTCTTCCTGCAGCACTGCATTCCCCACAGTGCAACAGTCATCATCGTGTCTATAAACACACTTTACAGTAACAACTTAAAACATTCATATTATATTGACTGAACTGTTTGGTACTGCTGAAACAACCAAAAACAATCCCTTTCTCCTCTGATTTATAAAGTCCAAACACTAGAGAAAGGCTGAAACACAGTTAAGACAGGCAAAGATGGATTTTGAGTGACATGAAAACTTCTCATCCCAGTCTGAAAGTGTCAATGAAGTAAACAGAATAAAACAAAGAGGTAAGGGGTAGTTAAAAACAATGGGTAAAACAGAAGAGGTATTTCATCTGGCTTAAGTAACAGAGAAGTTCAGGAAGTGCTTCCATATGACCGGGTTTGGCTGAGATGGTGTCAGCACTCTCAGGTCTGCAACACGGCCAGGGCAGACATTTCGGCAGAGTGAAAGGAGCAGGGGAAGCAGCTCTTACAGCTGCAACTCTTACAAAGGACTCTGACCTAGCTTCTGCAGGAAACTAATAGAGCCAAACAGAGATGAGCTGTAACAACTCTGGCCATGTATTTGCATCAAAGACATGAACATCCTGAATTCTGGAGAGATGAAGGCAAATTGTAGTCTAAGACTTGCAGCAGTGAATTATGTCTGAGTTATAGTAGCCACAGTAAAAACAGCTGAGAGACATCTGACTGTCACAGCAATGGGGCAGAGCTGCATGGCACACATCCAACCCAGAGCACACAGGAGAGCGCAGGTGACCTGGGGCCAAGCACGCAGGCTTCACTGGCAGCAGAAACAAATAGGAGTTCAGAAAAAAAGACAGTTGGACAAATGGCGTGAACTGGACATTTGATCCAAAAAGAATTTTACAATCACCAAGACACTGAGCAGCTGTGAAGCCACATGTTTACAAGGCTTACACAGGCTGCAAGGTCTGTGGCTGTTCCGGTATTTGAGTAATTTGGTGTCTATTTAGTAAAGCACAGCTACAAGCCTAAGGTGGGCACCGAAGTCCTTCCAGAATCCAAGCAATGTGTTAATATACTCTCCAGAAACAAGGCCTAACAGTTTAGCTACTGTACAGTTAAAATTCTGTTTAATGAATACGAAAGAACCCAGAAAGTGCTTGCTGAGGAATCTAATATGCCACATTACAGGTTATTTTTATAGTGAACAACAGTGTCTGGCATTTTTCCCTATTGTTTCATGGCACACTCAATATCTATTTACTAACTCAGCTGGAAACTAAGATTAATTTTTTTTTTAAGTTTTAAACATTTGTATTTAGAAAGCAAGCAGGAAATGATTCCTAATTATTAGTTTTGGAAAATAATTAATAGGTGAAATTTCTCAGAACCAAGTATTATTATAGCATCTGGAGGCAGAGCAGAACCTTTTCTCCTAAGCTAAAGTTATTGCACAGTACTCATCATCTTTCCCCCCATACTGTGCTTTTTCATCCCTCTCAAAATAAGAGGCTGAAATTGCCAGACAGTCAACAAGCCCTAAGAAGTGGTACAAAATTCACACTTTTTTTTTTTTTTTAAGGACAGGAAGATTTGGTTAAAAAAGGTCTAACATTACTATTGCTAGTGCTATCAGGAAGGTAGAACTGTTATCTTCAAGGGAAGACGAAACAAAGCCCAACTCACACAAAACAGGGTCAGCATCAAAAAGAAATAAACAACCAAAACCTCTGGGTGGTCTCTCTGTGGGTAAGCCAAACTCAACAGAAAGTTATTATAAGCTTTAGAAAGGCTCAAGTGATGCAGAGCCACAGACAAAGCTGGTGCGGGGCAGTTTGTTAACAGGGTGCTCCAGGGACAACAAAGATCTCCCCAGGAAGACTGATCTCAGGTGGAATCACTCCCAGGTACTGGTGTGAAATGGCCAATATAAATGTCTCTCAAGCAAACACATCACTGGCCTTCAAATGGAGGAGGGAAATCTTCTATTCTCACATGCTAGCAGAATTAGGGTAATGTGGCCAAACCTCAGGGTGTATGGACAATGCAGTTATGTAAGGTGTTTACAATCTCAAATTATTTTTAGTTTCAGGGCTGAATACAAAAGTTCTGCGCCACAAGAAGAGACAATCCTTTCATAGCCATCCTACTTCAACAGGAAAACCACTGGAAATGTTTCTGCTTTGTTTTACTTTCTAAAAGTCACAATTTAAATTGAAACTATTTTTCTTCTCTTCAAATTCTGTAGAGCCTGAAACCAAATATTACTGTATCTAGCTAGTATAAAGGAGTGAGAAAGTGGAACCAAGTAGCTTGTTTCCTTTGTCTGGGTGAGAGAAACATGAAATACAGATCACAAATAACTAATATGCTTGAAATATTCTCTTAAATTTTTGTTTGTGTTATCTGAGAGACATTAAGAACGTTTCTTTAAAATGTACTACACAACATTTTTACTGTTCATTTTTAAATTTTCTTTGTAAAAAAATAGCGTCTATCATGCCCACATCTTTATAGTGCAGAATAATGGCAATACTGGGCCAGATAAGGCCACCTCCTAATCCGATCCCCCTTCTCTGACACTGCCTGCGTGCCAGCCCCTGAGCAGCAAGAACAGAAACAGGGCAGGCACCCAAGGACACCTCCTGTGACAGAGCCACCCAGCTTCCAGCTGGCTGTGGTTTATGCATGTTTTGAACCAGCATTTTCCTCTGTTTCATTCTGCTGCTCTGAACACCAACACTGTTTTCCCTCTTTTCAAATTTTCTATAATTGACCTAAATGTTCACTCAAAGGACTTCACAAAACTTAAAAGCTCTGCATATGCTTACAGTATCTCTTCATACACGGAAAGGAGAAGGGCTCAGTGAAGCCTGAGACACTGGATTATGTGAAACAAGATCCCTCTCATTTGAGTAAATTCTCTTCCACTGTGGTTTTATCAGTATCTCCTCTGACTCTGTAACAATTAGCAGCTCATAGGACACTGGAGGGCAGATCTAAGGCTGAAGGGTAAATGCTTTTCTGTGCTGCCTATTACAGAACGACTTCAAGTATCCTGCAAACACCCCTGGACATGGCTGTGCTTTTTTCATCTCCAGGGGTGTGTCTGTGTGGCTCCCAGACAGCTTAAAATGGAGATATTATTTCTATGCTTTTTCTGCTGGTGAATTAGGTGGGCAACTCAGAGTTAATCCCACCTGATGGTTGACATACCATGTGGGAAAAGACCTAAACACAATTTGGGATTTCACTGTGTCTGCAGGGGAAAACAAGACTTGATGTCTCCATAATGCTTCTCACAGCTGACGACCTGGTGAGGGGTAGAGCAGAAGAGCTGGAAGCATTTGAAGTTTTAATTGTATGTTGAGTTACAAGGTGGGAGTGAACTCAGCACTACACTCAATAAAATGTCTGGTTCAGTAATAAAACAGCAGCTGTGTGTTTAAACTTTGTCCTTGCACCTGTCATCCTTTATCTGCATTGTGTGGAACAGCCAGAAAAGGATGTTTTTTGATTTTTTCAGGATTGTATTAATCTTACTGAATATATCAAATACATTCAAGGACCAGCATTAATACTATGACTCTACCAAACAAACCTAACAACACTGTAAGGGGAGAAGGATTTTCATGTCAGCAATGTTTTTGATAGACCAAGACCCAGAAACACTACTTTACCTGAGACTGTGCATTGACATTGGCCCGATTTGTAACCAATACTTTGACTACTTCTGCTTGCCCAGCGAGGGATGCTATGTGCAATGCTGTGTTTCCTTTCTGAAATGAGAGAGTGATATTTGAAAAGAGTACAAAATTTGAAAACATGACAATGCTTTCAAGAACATGGTCCAGTCTAATATATACAGTATTTCTTTGGATAAAATACTCTTACTGAATATTTCCAATGACTAAGTTAATTCTAGAAGATACAGAAACCTACACATGGAGACCTAAACAGAAATGTACAATTTGTTGAGTAAATTGCATCCCTAATAATCTGTGACACTTACTATAATCTAAAATGTTTCTATAAGGATCCTTGAGACCGTTTCACCAGTGGGAAATGGGCAATTAGTGCTACAGTAATGTCTGTAATCAGTTGGCCAACACCTTGCACCCATGGCATAAGCGTGAACAAGAGAACAATTAGATAGGCCTGACTAACCTTTGTTGCTGCATCCACGCTGGCACCTCGCTGTATCAGTTCAGAGACAACTTCTACGTGCCCTTCTTTGGAAGCGAGATGGAGAGCATTCAACCCATTCTATTTAAAAATATAAGGGAAAAAAAGAAAATGAAACACAAAAGACTGAACCAGGTTTTCCGTTGCACCAAACACCACATCAGGAGATGAAAGATTACATCCCAGTGAGAGGGCTGTTTCCAAAAACTATTATTATGTGAACTTTACAACTAGATAGCAATGACAGAGTATGAACTAAGTCAGGACATGCTAGTTCTGGGGTCTCAAGTTCCGAATGCTGTCCCATGACCTGATGTAAAACAAATGAAATGAAAGAATGTTAAAGAGCACAACATTCGGTAAGTGGAATTGAAATGATGTCTTGGTAAGGTGTAAAAACAAAAGTTTCACTTGGGTAAGATACGTAAACTTGGCTCATCAAAAACAAACATAAGCTATCGCTGACATGAAGCGCAAATATATAAACAGATGCGAGAAAGAGGGAGAGAGCATATCAAGCAAATTTCATGAAAGTATTTTTCAACCTGATTAGAAATGTTGATGTCCACTCCACTTTTTAAGTAGTCAAGAGCCTTTTCCAAGTTGCCAGCTCGAGCAGCTCTCAAGTAACTTGCATTCGTGTCAGACTAGAAGAAAGAAGGAAAAATTCTGTTAGAAATTACAGCACCATATAGAAATATATTCCCTTGACAAAGAAGTTACTTACGACACAATGTATTGTGCACACATTTAACTAGACAGGGAAGGATTTCAAACTGAGTTATCAAATATGGGTCAAATCCTGCCCTCCTTGCTTATGCAAACTCCCTGTGGTGTAAACAGGCTTTCCACCTGACTAGGCAGCACCACGTTTGACTTCAGATATAAACGTCAATTATGCAGCACTGTCTAACACACAAGTCTAGTAGCCAGGGACACATCTGGTACTCAGCAAGGAAGACAAACATGGTGAGACTCAGGATAGGACTCCATGGAAACCATTCTGCTCTTTCCAACAGAGCTGCATCATCTTCAACACCCAAGCTGAACAGACTGGACCAGTACTATGAGATCTTACATGACAGATTAAAAAGCAAAATACTCTGTGTTGAAAGGCTGGACTACCTGAATGAAAACCATGATTCTATGAGATAAGGCATTTTACAATCTAGTGACTTGATAATGTTTTATTTTCCCCATTCTCCCTCACTTTATGGCACATTTTATTTACGATATTTGTCCACATTTCAGTGAAGTAATCGGAAATCCCTAGGTACAATGCCATTATCTCTTCACTGCATATTATTTTTTTTTTCAGATCTTCTTTTCAAGATGGCTTTCAAATTTGCTTTATTATGACCTCAGCTTGAATGTCAGGATGGCAGAAAGGATGGTTAAGTCATGAAAGAGATCACTGAAAAGTAATTCCCATCCCCAGAGGGTTTTAACAATGAGTTATGCAAATAATCACAAAGAATGGTTTAGATAATGCTGATCCTGCCTTGGAGCAAGTGGAATGAACGGTGTTAGCTTTCAAGAGGGACAAAATCATATAATCTTTGATTTTATCTGTACCAGAGCTTCCCCTGCCATCTTGGGAAGTCAACGCATCTTTTTGTGCCTGAGAGGAACTGTCACGTTTTTTCTCAGTATCATTTCATCACAGGCTTCCATTGCTGCAGCTTTAAATGCTCTAAGATCCTGTACGGCTCCAAAAGAATGCAGTGATTACCTTTAGCGGAACAAAATAAAGGCAGTAACTGCTGAAATATAAAACATCCTGGCACCAATACTCAGTTACTTATCCAGCACTTAACTGATTTTTTTCATTCCGCATTTTCTAGATTTGCTATAGACTTTTCTCCTCTCCTGTCAATGCAGCTGCTGCAAACTGGATGTTCTGTTCAAGCACTGCCTCCAAGCCCATCTGAAGTAACTTTCTCATGCAGGATGAAGCAATCCTGGGCATAATGACAGCAGAACAGCAAGCTGCATGAAGACGGCTTTCCTGCTTGCACAGGGACAAGCTACAAGGCTCTTTCACTAGTACTTTCAATATGAGAAGCTCTCTCTTTAAAGGACAGAACCACTACTTACAGACTCTTCATTTTCTTCTAAGTTCTGTCCACACAGCATTATACTTTTGATGTTTAATCACTAATGTACGATCTTCTCTGCTCTTAATTTTTATTTTCCAAGCACACCATGCTGATCATTACAATTGAATACAAATCAATTTCTGTGATATGCTTCCAAAAAAACAGTCCTCAAATACCAATATTCAGTTCGGCTCTATCCAAAGCAAGGTGCTACTACACGTACAAGGTGCTGCACGGTGAGAACTGTAAAGAATATGGGGAAAAATAGCTGCCTGGAGAGACACAGTAGAACAATGGCATTTGGAAGATCATCTGAACTGTGCAATGCAGATTATTACAGGAGACAGGCCATTTTCTCAGTGCTTAGCAACAGCAGTCACTGGGGTAAAAAACAGGTCAGCACTTTATCAGCATTACTAAAGGTATGAGGAAGGGCTTAATAGACCAGGAGCCTTTTTTGTCACAGCGCAATGGCATGTCTGTTTGGCACAGTCAGCAGGTGGACGATAATTAACATCAGCTGTTTACAGCTGCTTCTGGGTGGGGAAGCGATGCACCAGACAAGCTTGCTATGAAAAATCAGTTCCAGCTAGTCACATTAATTCCTGCCAGACAAGAAACATGCTGGTACTCAGAAACATTTGAACCTTTCTATCTGCTCAAGCGAAATGCAGGGAAATGGAAAAAAAAAAAAGGAGGAAGAAGGAATGATAAATGGCTAATATTCACATTAATGGCAAACTGCTGTCTCACTGCAGAGGAAAGCAGTGCTGGTGTCTTTTAAGGACTTCTCCTGGAAGCACTTGTTCTATAAAGAGGGAGGACAAAGGTTAGGTCACACTCCCAGCGTGGGGATGTATAAAAATGTTGCAAATCAAGCCAGCTCAGGTGCTGCTAAGTGATGCACCAATCTATTCCTGAAAGCCCTCAAGCCAAGAGAATGCCGCCCTTTGCCCGTCACCACTGAGAACTCGCTTGTTTTGCTCAAATTACCAGCAACAGCCCTGCCAGCAGCAGCCAGGGGAGGCAGGCTGGGGGGGACAGAGCCACGCTCACCAGCTCTCACTGTGCAAACCAGGAGAAACAGTGCAGACGTGCAGAGGCACTGCAGTAAGCACCTGGAAGCACCCAGAGAAATTGCCACTCAGAACACGTTGGGGATAACAAAAACTCTCCTACGCTTCAGGTGGTCTGAGCTGGCACTCCCAGCTTCCACACTAATGGCTTCCAGTTGCTTGAATGTGATGGAGCTCGTGTGAAACTGCACGAGCTGCCTTCACAGCCAGGGTGTAACACATCCCTATGTACTGAGAAAGGCAATAGCAATGCTGTTCTAGCTACAAGTGCAGAGCACAGCACTGCATGGGCTGCTGCAGGGAAAGTTAACTCCATCCCAGCCAGACCCAGTACACTAACCTTGGCCAAAGCTCCCAAGTCCTCAGACTGAGTTAAAATTCACCCTTTCTAGGGCACCAACCACAGAAATTTTGAGGAGACAACAAATTGAGGTTGTACAATTGTGCAGAAAGTTCACCAGGGCTTCTGGGATTCTCTCCATCCATTATGGTCTCTGCCATAAGCAGAAACGTGCAGTAACATCAGACAGAAAAGTGAGGCAGCATCTTTGGAAACCGAAATCAGTTTAAGCCTCTCTAAAAGCAGCACTGCCAGCTTCCAGTTTCCCTACGACTAAGACATTATTTCAGACCTACTCCAATGGAGAAGAGTCTTACAAGCTTTTTCTATCTTACAAAATGACTTGAATACTCTTGTTTTTAAGGCATTCCATTTCCAAAAACCAGGAGAACTAACAAACCACATGCAACTTTTACAAAAGCTAAGCACAGAAGTCAATCACCTCCTTTTCCAATTAAATAAGCAAATGCACAAAAACAGTTTTAACGAGGAAAATACTGTTCAGTGACTGCAATCAAGAACTCATGGGGACAAGCTCCACAGCACCTGGAGCAACCTTTCAAAGACGACAAAAAGATTTTGCATTCCAGAATAACGGGCAGCAGCCAACTTCCCACCTGAACAAGGCGGGCGAAATCAGAAGGTGAAATTCCACTTAAATATGGGTTACCCTGCAGTGCTAATGGCACTCTCCCACCTTCTATGATTTGCACGCTGAGTGCGGTATTACAATAATATGGTTTAAGCTCCTAATTTGCTCTATGTCTTGGGACTTGCAAGTGGTATCTACTGTTGCTTGTGGACTGGAGAAACATATTTTACAGTTTACGGTCACTTCTCAGTTTTATATTCCACCATCATTTCAGCCAAACCCACTGAATTTCCAGAACACAGCCATATACAGAAAAGTTTCAAATAGAACAAGATGCAAAACCACCAAAATAAATCAGCTACAACTGACGCAAATCAATTAAATCCCATCCTTCCCCAAACCCGGGGCAAATAAGCCCATCCCAGAAAATGGCAGTGAGACCAGTAGATGTGAACTTTGCTTGTCTAAGCTGTTTGATTATTATAGCTGATCAGAAATCATCCATCTGGATTTCTAATGAAAAAAAAAACATTTTTACACAAAATCTATTTCTAGTATTATCATAATATTTTTATTTTGCACTGGGACAGTAAGAAAATACATGCACTAGACTTCTCTGAGTCATCCTGTGTTGAACTACTTTATTCAATAAAAGGGCAATATTGTATTTTGACAGTCCACAGCTGAACTGCAGAGCTGCTACGTACAGTTCAGAAGCCTCACGTGCCTTTTCTGCCCCTGTGGCAGTAGAGCTCACATGGCGTTTGGGAGTTTCAAGTCACAGGGATACTTCAGTGACTCGTGGTGATACAGTTCAACAGTGAGAACCAGCCGACAGAGGCAAACAAGGGTACGAGGCAACAGAACTACCACTTCCATGATTCACAGACCAGGACAGAAACTTTAAAAAAAAAAAAAAAGAGAGAGAAATTGATCAAAAAACATCAAACCAAAACATTCACATTTCTGGGCCTAAAATTTTCTCAACTTTACATTTCTATTTTAAGCCTAAATTCGATATTTAAAATTCTTTTGTTTTCCAAATACTACAATGAAATGGAGAAGTGCCGTTTCCTATTGGCACTTTTTTGCTTAGGACAGAGACTCTTGGAGTCCCTGATAGAGCCTGTAATTGCCACTGCATTGCATAGGCAGGAACAGCATCAGAGCTGAGGCTCAAATCACTGAAGGATTTTAGAGTCCAAATAAGTTTAACAATAATGTTAGTAATTATTTATCCAGATTGTCATCATGCCTGGGAGCCCATGTAAAAGGCTGGTCAAGGACCTGTTATGTTAAATGGATTAAATAATGCAGTAAGGAACAAAAGAGGTTTACACGTGGGACAGTCAGGCAGGTAAGTGCTCCCTGGTGGGTCACTGCTCTTTCACAGCCACCTCCACTTCCCACCCTAGCCGGTGTCTGAAAGACAAGCTGCCTACAGACAGCACATCCACAGGGCATTTCCTTAACGGACCTAAAAAAAACCCTCCATTCTTAATTATTCAAACCTCAATATTCCCAAGAGGCATCCTGTATGCTAGCAGTCTATTCAGATCCCCCACTTCCTTTTATTTTTTTTTAATCAATCCCAATATGAAATGAAGATGAGAATTGGCTTGTGATTCTCCACAGTCCTGACAAATACCAAGAGAACAACAGGCATGGGATATACATCAAAACACCCTGAACCTCAGATGTTCTTACACTCAGCCACGAAGATTGCAGCCCTTCTTCTTGTGCATTCGGCGCAGGCTTTATCCCCTAAAGCCTTTCACTGCTCTCTGTTGTGTTCCCTGTGGATACTGCCTTTTCATTCTCTATATGCAGACCTAAATTAGTATCATTGTTCTTACAATTGTTTTCATTCTTGGAGACACACACCTCAGATCCTGCGCACAGCATTTAGTTTTGGAATGGCAGACAGTATTTCATAAATAGTGGATTTATGAGAGTACCAGCATTGATGCGTGCATAATAACAAGCATTTTCTTCATAGATGTTAAGACTTGTTTCTTCCCCGCTGTACTTTCCGGAAGAAAAAGGAACCATTTCTGGTTTTAAGAAATGCATAAATGCAGACTGGCTAATGAACAGAGCGCTTATGCAATGCACACTTTCTTTTTAATTTTGTGTATTCCCCTTCCATGTCCTACAGTGCAACTCACCTCTCTAACACAAAGCATGATGATGAACTCTCAGGCTGCCTGCAGCCCTGAGGAGGTTTCCCAGTCTGGAGCTCGTTTTAACAGCATTCATCCCAGGGATGTCTCTGGAAAGGGCTGAGGCTGGATGAGCTGTGCTGGCAACAGCGCTCCATTTCCCAGCCCTTCTTTACCCTACGGCCCTCTAGTCCCTGTGACATGCAAGGGTAAGACCTGAGACCATTGCCCTGTTTTGAAGAAAAGCTATGTAAGTAAGTTAAAAACACTCTTGTTACAGGAAAGAGTAATTCTTAAGTCAGTTGGATACTACCTTAAGCCTCCATTTTAAAACAGAAAATGCTGATGCTGACTCACACTAGCAAATACATATTCAGTATCTTTTTCTGCAAGTGCTCACAGTGAAGTAAGAGGGTATTTATCATGAGTAAAGACAAAATCTGTTAGCAAATATCGCACCGACTGTCAGCCCAAGTTTTGGCTTGGCTTTTCCATGGGAATAGAGAGGGTCCCTCCAGAAAACTGAGAGCTTATGTATTATTTAGCAGGCCCCTACGGTGTAAAGCCATTATCTTCAACATGCACAGCCCCTCTCCCATACTGACAGTATTTTTATTACGGCTCATCCCTTTTGCCTTTGTGTTCTGCTTACAGTGACTTCTTTTTCAGATTAAAAATCCGGTCTTTTTTTTTTTTTTTTTTTTTTTTTTCATTGAGAGCAGGGTTTTGTTTTTCACTCCATCTTTAACAGTAGCTGTTGTGAAGGGAAACCCCCAGCAGGTTCCCATTGTGCTGGAGCAGGATGCATTCTGGCTTGAGTCCCAACAAAAAGATGCTAACGATGCCTAACATTTGTTGGGGGGGTGGGGTGGGGGGGGGAGGCAATGACCTCATTTTAAGTGATGAACTTATGTTACTTCCATTTGGAAACGTGCTCAGTAAAATTAGCCTTGCAGGAGCATGAGAAGACCTGAGAAAACAGCTGATAGCGTGTGTGCTTATTTTGGTAAGGGTGGGCTTTCTGCAACTGACAGATTTTTTCTTTGGTGCAAGGCCCAGCTCTGACAGGTAAGAAGCACTACACTGGAAACTGGAGGTCCTCAGCATTTCCTACATTTTGCTCCTATGTTAATTTAGAATTTTCCTCCAGGCAAATGTCTTACATTCACTTGGTAAGGGATAAAAATTTATTTCAATTAAATTATACTGGCCTGTTAAAAGCAATAACTGAACCAAGTGAACTAAGCTGGCCATATGATTTTCTAGGGGAGATTCTTCATCCATTCACCCTCCTACCTCGTAACTAAATCTGCATTAGAAAAATTCACTTGCATCTTCTTCAGTAGAAAAGGGGCTGGTTGGATGGGATGGATGATAAAGTGTTCTCTGTGCAAACAACGATGGCTGTACTCATGCTTTACATACCACACCGCAGTGTTTTCTTCTGATAAGAATGTGACAGCCTGGGGCCAACTGCTATCTGCAGTTCTGCTGTTAATTATCCTTAAGAGATGCTCTTGGGATCACAGCCTTAAAAACAACCACAGGGCAAGAGGAAAAGCTCCATTCCCACTGCCTGAAAATTCAAAGGATACATCCTTTGGCTAGGGAAAGCTAGCTATTTTAAATATGATTGTAGAATTATAAATGATTTAATTACTGGTCAAAAAACAAAATCCCTCCACTTGTTTGTCTTATCATGGAATTTAATCGTCAGTTTTCTTGGTCGTATTATCGTACTATGCATGATAAACTAGCCAAAATACTGTACTATTTACTATGTCCCCATAACTTGCCCTGTTTGAACTATGTAACTGTGATCCAATTTCCAAAAGTTAAAAAAAATTACACTGGTTTCAGGCTGTGTGAAATCCCTCTTCTTGGTCATACCTGTGGAGACTAAAGTATCTCATATTTCTGCAGCAATTGCACCTGACTCCACAATCAACAGTACTTGCAACTACAAGGGCTCTGTCCCTTTGCAGAAGCCAACCTAATATGTTTACAGAGAAAAAAAATATTACAAGAAAAATAACACATTTAATCAGTCCAAGCAGTTTTCAAGACGTATTTTAGATTCTGCTCCTCCCTTCTAGAAATCTTAGACCAAAACAAGAAAAAAAACAACGCAAACAAAGAAGTTTCTTTCCTTATTGGACCGCAAGACAAGGTAAGGCTGACATGCAGATTTAGCATGTATCTTTTTGAAGATCATTTACAAAACCCTAGCTGTCTCAGCAAAATGCTGAATCTGTGCTCAGTGTTACCACTGAAAATGAGCCACCTGTATTTGAGCAGAAGATGGCTGAAAAGGACCCAGACCCAGAGATGGTCAGGCTGGGGCACACAAGAACATTTCACACCTCCCAGTGCAAGAGGTGTTTATGACTGCCTTTAACAGTATCAGGAGGCCTGGGGTGAGTTGTTTGCATGCAATGACAAACATCTCCTGTGAAGTTCTGACGCAGCTCTCTTCCTGTACAAGTTGCCTGGACTTTACGCACGCGGTCTTCTCCAGTGGACAATAAATCTAGCCATTCATGAGAACTGTGATGCAACTAATCCTGCCCTGGGTGTCTTTAAATGTCTGAATGACTGCTTCCTGAGGGAACTCAAACACAGAATGGAAATGGAAAGCAGCTGTTACTCTTTCTGTTTCTACAAAGAGTGAAGGTGTGTGATTTCCAAGGCACAAAAGACATGCACAGAGTTAAATGGGAAACCCTTGCCGAACATCCACATTACATGGATGTTACGTTCAACATGTTTATACCTGCTGAAAATCCCCCTAAAGCTGCCATTTCCATCCATAGTAGTTACTTGTCACCACAGATATTTAACAAATACAGAACAATTTAACTGGAATTCTAATTAATGTCTGACAACCCCATAAAAAGCACCTGAAATGACATCAAAGCAATCCCCCAGGGCCAATGTTCAGACAGGAGGCAAGGGTCTATGCAACTTGCAATCCTCTTTGCCAGCATGCACTGATGAGGTTTTCAGACTCTAAAAACACAATTTTGATGTGTCAGCTTCCCCTGAAGAATTTATGAAAACATTTACAAGTATGAATGTGTTAAATTAGTGACACCAAAAGCAAGATCCTCATTTTTCTGGACTACAAATTGACATACATCTGCACAACTACACAGACTGAGTATGCATAAGCAAACAATAAATCATGAAAATTTTATTTTAATGGGAAAATATCACCCCTTTAGTACTGACTTTTGAGCTATGAGACCACCCTGTGTGAAAATACAAACCTGAACAACAAGGTAAATTGGGACACACTGTTCAAGATCATAAAAGCAGAGAAATCACTGGTTTTACCAGCGAGTCCATGTACTACGTTAGGACCAACTCAAATATATTACCAATGAAAAGCATCCAGTATAGTTTAGGACAAAAACATTTCAGCATCTAAAATTCAAAATTTGTTCTCTGGTCTGACAGCCTCAGCTTCTTGAAGTTTGTTTCAAACTCTGGGAAGCAACTCCTAAGTCTGTAATGACTCATCTCTTACTCTCTGAAGTTTTGTTTTCATGCACTTTTAAGTATGAAGTAAATCACTGACTTTCCTAACTGCTTTTGCAGTCACAAAGAGCTAGAGAAAGGCTGGATATGCTCAGAGGGTTTCTTCTTATGTTTATATTCACCACAAGATAACAACTCTCTTATATGTCAAGGCAGATGAGACGCCATTGATCCACTCCCTGCTATTTTTCTCTCAGAAACTGGGTACACAATGAGCACAGAGGTAATTTCAGCACATCTCAGGCTCAAATTTAAAGCCATTGCTGTGCCAAAATCACATTGTTCAGATCACTGAATGAAGGCATGAATTATGACCATTGGTCCACCTCCTGTTCTCACCTGTGTACCTAGTTTTAGAATCAGGATCCAGAAAGGAGAGGAGAAAAATAAACAACCCTATTTAAAACATTTTAAAAGTGTACTTACTTGTAATTTCAGATACATCCCCTCTGAAGTTAATGGTAGAAATAATGGTAGAGCATAAGCCTAAATCAGATAATATTGCTGACTTTAGGGAGAGAGATTTTATTTGGTCAAAGTGAGCTCTCTGCAAGACTACTAAGTAAACATGCTTCAATCAGACGTGGTTAAGTGAAATTTACTGGTGATAAAGTAGAGTGAACTGCATGTCAGTGCTTAATACAACTTTTCTGTAAATAAACTGCAGGAAATAAGCTATATGGATAGGCTACTGAACTTCTTGTAGACAAACTAACAGCTTTTACTACAGTGAAGCTGGAATTTTCCTGCTCTGTTTCTACTTTTCCATTTTATACCCTCATTCAAACCAAAATAATTCTGCCTTGGAAGTTTGATCATTATTAAATCAAAAGATTGTTTGAGGATAACTGGTCAAGCCATTTCTGAAGTGGCAATAATATATACACCAACACACCCATTTACACTACAAGTATCACAAATCCCACATGCAATTAAAGTGTGCACTTTTGTGGGCTTAAGAGGCATTTGAATGGCTAGTTGTAAAGCTTTGTTTATTATATTATAGTTTAAAAGCTTTGATACTTTTCACTCAGGATCCTTACAGGATTCACAAACCTCTACCAGTTTATAAGTGCCAACCATACAGGTTTCCTAGCAGGGATTATAACCTCTGACAGAAGCAAAGAGCATCTTCCAATTTACACACCTGCATACCTTGCTTTTCCGGCTGGAAAAGCCCATGTGGCTCATGTGACAGATACAGAATCCGAGGGGTCAGTGGGAATTACCAAAGAGCTTCCAGATACTAAGATGACTCCCAGGGCAAGATTTGCAACACAACACATAAACCTGGTAACAGTCAGTTCTGCAGGGCTGGTTAGAGGCATCACATGAGCTTTGTAATAGCAGTTCAGTTTAGCAGAGATTGTAACATTTACAGAACAATCTGTCCTGGCCTCTTTGTATAGACCTGCTGTGAAATATATATGTCCTGGTACAATGAGAAGCTATCAATGGAACCAATAAACCAACAGATTCAAACACACCCCAGAGCCAGAGGCTCCTCAGTTCAGGAGAAAAACCTGGCTAGTGCTTCTCAAACTCATGAGGACATTTGTACACAGGAGAGGTAACAGCTCCTAAACGCAGGAGCTGAGCAGCCTGCCGGGAGACAAGTTTATGTTCAGGCCAAAGACGCCTGAGTCCTGTTAGAGAATAGCACCAGTGGATACCCTGGGTGGCGTTGTCTTGGCCATGCTGTTCTATGGGAGCTGAATTTCCCCACCAAACACAACCTGCCTTTATCTTGTTTTGGTGGGATTCTGCTGTCGTGGATATGACCCAGTAACGCCAGATCCATTTGAATCCACCCCGCTGCTATCAACCACAAAGGCACAGCAGAGCAAGCCACAGCAGGAATTATGCAGGGTGCTTGTCTGCTGCACACAGAGGAAACAGTACGTTTTGCTCCTCACTCCGCACATTTCAGATTTGAGAATTAACCCAGATACCAATGGGAAAATTGCTTTTCCCAGCCTAAGCACTGAAATCAGCAAGCAAGAACTACAAATTACACAGCCCTTCGATTGTTATCAGCAGTTTTAAACTAGAATCAAGCACTGCTTCTAAACACAGAGCTCTGTTTTGAAAAAGGAGTCTGACCCACCAGTGGGGCAGCAGCTGCCTTGTCTGCCTGGACAACCGCAGAGGCTAGTACAACCAGGCTCTGTCTAGGGTCAGGGTTTACAGGTACCAACTGGATGAAGCCAGTGAGTAACACCGAGAACAATCTTAGCTCTACAGGTATTCTGAGGTGAACAGAAAGGGAAAAAGAATATAACATTGCTTGCTTTTATTCTTCAAGTGAGAAAAAGATGACCAAGTATACAGACAAATCACAGGTTTGGAGTCCTTTTGAAGAACTCTGTTAATTTGAATATCAAGGGAAGTACTTCAGCTTTTTTTTTCTTTTTTTTTTTTTTGACAAAAATGAAAAAAAACAGAACCATTTGAACATTTTACTTCACCTTAACCAGACTTCACAGTCTATTATCATGTGAAAATGACCGCTGTTTCTTAGCATGGTCATGAAGTATGTTTGAAAAACACCACTGTTTAATCAAATAAAATAATTGTATTTCCCTAATGAATTAACACTTTTCAAGATGGTTTAAAAGACTTGACCTTTAGTATTTTAATAAGCACAAATTTAGAATTAGTTTTTATTTCAATCATTAAAGTGAAGGCCAGTTTATTATATGCTTACAGAAATAAGCTATGGACAACAATACTACCTAGCAGCTCTATACAGTAATTTTTCCTAGGATTTGATGATAAAATAAGCCATTAGTATACAATGTTAAAGATATCACTTCTGAGTAGCAAATCTACAGGATAAACACAGAGTGAAGTAGACCTTGTTTCTCCTTTATGCCTAAAACATACACAGCAACCATAGGAGATTTAGATACACATGGAATGAGAATCAGAATTCACCATAAGCAACGCCAGCAAGAGAAAACTTACAAAACCGGTATATACTGTACCCCTTCTCCATAGCTCAACTCCATTTCAAGTAGCTACTACACCTTCGATAAACAAGCAGTGCACACACTAACAGAACGACCAGTTTCTAGGCGCCTCGTAACAAAGCCCCGAGAAGCAAGAGCAAACACCGCCCTGCTGCCGACCTGCACGCTGCCGGCCCCTGGCTTGGCAGCAGGGAGATTTCCATTTCACCCTACTCTCCAAGCTGTGGTACACAAACTAGTAGGGCTTCACGGAATGCTGGACTACTCGGACTCATATAAAGCATCAGCAAAGATATTTATCACCCAGAAGATTGATATTATTGTGCTAAGAGATAGAGAATTGCAAAAAATTATTTGCAGGACTAAAAAAGAAAAAAAAAAAAAAAGGATTCAACAAAGTATCATAAAACATCAGAATATAACAAAACTTTCTCTACAAGAAACTGCTTCACAAAGAAGAACCCCGGAATAAATGTTTTCAGTTTTGAAATTCCTAGTGGAAACAAATTTACAAACAATGAGAGTATCACCAGAAAACAACCAGCATTTCCAAGATAGTTTTTAACAGGGAGCAACAACCCAGTCCTGTGTAGACAGGAGGTAAACCAAACCATACATACTTAAGAGAACTCATTAGGGTATATTTTCAGAGCACAAAGATATTGCTGACATGGAAAGTAGCTAGTAAACTGCTGGGCGCTATCATAAGTAACATTTCCAGCTACAGAAAATACTGCCATTAATTGAAGTTTCCAGAAAGGTTGGCACTCATCAATACTAGTAACAGGATACCACAGCTTCCTGGGAACCTCTATTTTAACTCCACAGTAAAGCCACATGAAGCATAATTGTTCTAACTTTGTGTTTTTTAACTGCCATGAATAACTCAAGCTATTGAAGATCTTCAGAGGCTATCTCCCAGGCTACAGGGATGCCGTTTCACAACAGCTTACTCACATGAGGAATTTTTAAAGCACACAAGGAGCACCTTGGAGGTCAGTGCGACTACCCTAGAGAGTAAGAGTGATAGGGTGCCTCCTTACAGGAGGCTACCAGCGTAGTAGAGTAGCAGGCTACATTTCAGTTGAATTGCCCTATGAATTATCACTGAAACAGATGTGTTGTTTTATAAAATACACCTTAAAAAAATGTATTTTTTTCAAAATGTGCAGGATTGGCTAAAACATTTCAGTGAAAAAAACTGTTACGCATACCCAGGTTACTTAAGGCCCCAATGACAGAACAAAACATTACGAAGTGTTTCTGCAATTTTAACACATCTTCTATAGAGTGCCCTGAACAGAATGCAATTATTCATAAGGAGAGAACAAATACTTCCATATACCATTTGACTGCTGCCGCAGCCTATGCTGTAACCCAAACGTCAGAGCACAAAATACACAAGCTGAAACATACCTTTTCCTACATCCACTTTTGTTCCATACAATCAAAGACTTAAAGAACTCATCTAAGAAACTCAATATGCAGATTTCACTCTTAATGCAGACTCTACAAATGCTTACTTGTTCTGGAAAGCATTCTCCCTCTTCCACTGCCATTTTCTGTGGCCAGATATGAAACTTGATGACTCAATTAGTTAACACTTTGGACACTGCATCACTGTTAAAAATAGCAGCCTCAGGAAGTACTTTTCTTTTTTTTTTCTTTTTTTCCTTTTTTTTTTTTTTTTTACAAAGCACTAAGCACAGACACTTGTTAGACTTCCCCTGGCTATTTAAATGGCAAAGGACAAGTGATTGTAAGACTGTTAAGTTAGTAACAGAGCATGTCCCAGGATTCCTGGCTCACTTACCATATTTGCAGCCTCCAATCATTCCCCGTGCATGCAATCATGATCTGTGGAATACCCAAAATAGCTGCAGCATCAGCTGATCAGAAAACCACCGCTGCTTGGAATCACTCATGAAACAAGCTTTTGTCATTCTGCTTATCAGCTCTTTCTAATGCAGACTACTTTGAACTATTTCTAAAGGAAACAATAACATCATTTTACACTCTGTGTGTTTTGAATACCACATATGCCTGCCTCCTACTCCATGGTAATTTTATATTTATTCAGATTTTCTGATGACTCATTATTATAGATTTAAGTTGTTGGTTCTAGAGGCTATTTTCCTGAACTAAAAGGCTGGTCTCTATATACTTCAAGTTCCAAAATTACAGAAATAAAAAGCATTATAAAGAGCAATTTTTTTTTCCCCCAGAGGGAAGGCAAGCCTGAGAGAGATTCACAATTTCAATATAAAGATTTCTTCCTTTACAATGAAAACTATTGCCAACAGTAGGAATTTTATTGCATGCTTCCCTACCAACAGTAGGAATTTTCTTGCATGCTTTCCTACAGTTACTGCTGTTAGGAGTGGCTACAAAGAATGTCCACCTTCTGAGAAAGGGATTACTTACATATCTTCGTTTCTCCACAAGCACCTGCACAGCACACATCGCACTGCTCAGATCCACGCTGCCTGTTTCACATCCCGCTCCCCCTTACACAGGCTGTACCCTGATAGACCTCAGTACAGCAGAACAAGGGGGTAAGATGATGAAAAATGATCTAGCTGTAATATTTGCGTCAGACCATATATGTCCAATGCCTCATCCAGAAATACAGAAATAACCTCTTTAAAGTTTTTGAGAATAATTTCATATTTTCAAGGAACATTCCTCCATGTCTGCATCAATGAGAATCCACACACAGGGCACCAGCTCTGTGCCCCTGGGTTACGATGCCGAACTTGTTGCTTCCAAGAGACAGCAGTACCTAGGTAGGCAAAAAATTTGAGGCCCCAATGTATCACTAATAAGTAACGTAGGCCACACGCTCAGGTGATCAGGCTTTAAATTACTTCATTAATATTACTGATGATGCACTCTAATTATTACCAACTACACTCTGCTTCTGCACATTTTTGCTTATGGCATTTCAGTATCTGAGACTAAGACCCACTTCTGTCACCGACTAAACACAGAGAAGTTAACAGTTCTCTGCAGGGGTGGAAGAGCCTTCAATTAAGTACAAGACAATGATCAAGTCAGTTTGAATGTCTTTACCTCTCTGACACATCTGTGGCCGAGCTCCCTGTATCAGAGATTTCAATTTCAAGCAGAGATTTCAGCCACCTCGGCCATGGTGTCACTGGGAGCTGCCACAATACAGCCTCCTGAAATATCCAACTTTTAAAACTGAATTTTGATTTGGTGTTACTATGTGTCCTGAAGACTGAGAACTATCATTTCAAAATACCAAAAGGAAACACATCAGTTTTGAAAACCAAGAGCACAGGGTTACTAACTTGTGGCCAAATTCTTGTTTCTAACTGAAAAGTGGATGGCTTTGAATGAAAAAAACAGGTGCCTAAGTACCTTCCTTCTGCCTTTAAAAATTTGCTTGAGAACAGGGAGAAAGGAAATACGATTTTTGCAATGGGATCCAAAGGAATCACATGAAATTTTAAACCTGCAGAACAGTTCTCTTTGTCAATAAAAACATTAAGTTGCACAGCTTTATGGAAACTTGCAAGAGCTCGCCCAACAGACAAGGCCCACTGGGTGTTTTAACTGCTGGCAAAAAACCGGCAACCCGACAGCTCTCCTGAAGCTACACCACCGCTTGATTGGAAAGGAGCAACAAAGTTTTTGCAGAAAAAGATTCAACACAGTCTTTTTGTGCGCCTGTTTCACCAGCAGCCTGTGCCATTTGCTCCCAACGGATGGCCCTGGTCCTGCACATGGCGCCAGTGGGGCCCAGGCACCAGCCTGCTCCCTCCAGAAGCCCCTCCAGGAGCGCTGTCCCATGCCTACTGCATCTGCCAGAGCTGCTTTGCCTTTCCAGTCGCTGGCTCCTGGCTCTTCAGCTTCACCTTGGTTTGATGAGACCGGTGGATGGCCGCTGCCTATTAACCTCCACGAACTCATCCGAGGTCAGGCTGTGACATTCCCACAAGAGAAGATACCTAATTCTCCCTCCATTAATTTTAAAAGGGCAATCATCAGATTTACAAAGGAAAAGTGCAAAGAAAAATTGAAACCTGACAGTACCAGAAAGTCATCTGAGCACACTCCCATCCATCAATTCAGCTCTGACAGCTCATGTCGTAAATCATACTGACACTGTATTTTTTTAACCTTGCGGATCAGTTTTACAGAATTCAGGATGGGTTCTCACAGGCATGCTATTAACATAGGGTAATAAAGCAAAGGCTCGGCGATAATATCAAAATCAATTTGTTATAGACATCAGGAAAAAAAATCAGGATCCTTTTGTTACTAAGCATTCTAAATTACACGAACCGCAAATTCCTATAGTCATTCTTAGCTTGGGAAAGAGAAAGGGCCTTGCACACAGAATCACGTAACGAGTAGATAAGCAAGAAAAAAAAAACTCAATCTCTTCCCCTCTTTGAAAAAGATCTACTAACAAAAACCCTTTACAATCTCAGTAAAATGGCAGATTTGGTACAGATGGAGGGTTCTTTTAAACAGAATAGTGGAAATGTCCTTTTACATTATCAGTACTCTGCTCCCAAACCAGATGGAGTGCTTATGATTACTGGCTTGGAAGCAACTTACAAACAAAGCAACACATGGCAGAATTCAGCAGAAAGAAAAACATGGTTTGACGTGAGATACAGACAATATAAATATATTCCCAAGAATGGGAAAGACAAGCTGAAATAGTTTAAAACAATCTGGAACTACTGATCCAGATTTTTCAAGAAAAAATAGTGGTTGTGGTGTCCCGCCCTCCCAACTGCATGATGATATTTCAAATGATTCTGAAAGGTAAAGATATAACCAAAGCCCACCAGAGCAGTGGACTTACGGTTCTGTGGTATTCTGGGCACCCCTTCCAGAGAACAAATGGTTGACAAACAGCATCATTACAGATGTGTGCTTATGCGACTTACACCTAAGAGGAGTCCTCAGTTGTAGAGGCTTCATACGTGACAGGAGCCAGTGTTAGTATCCAAGATACAGAAAATAATCATCTAAAAACTTCTTATCGCTACAGTTTGGCTGCTGAGACTTTATAACAGCAGTTCGAGTGCAGCTATTACGCAGCAACCAGATGTGCAGGTGGGACCCACAAGCTGTAGGTTCACATGCCAGACCAGAAAAGATGCTTACTGCACTGAACAAGAGGGGAACAATGAACCTCGTCAGACAGACACCCCCTTTCCTTGCAGGAGACCCCACAAACACATTATATTGTTAACCCCTACGGACAGCTACCAGGCTTCTACAAAGCTACTAACCTGAAAAAGCACATTTACTCATTATACTTTATTAGTATTATGGATACTGAGATCATACAGCCACAGCAAAATAAATAAATCCTTTCCTGGTTACAAAATACCAAAACAATCAGCATCATTTGTGTATGTGACTTTTTCAAAAAGCTGCCAGCTCAGTTCATCTATTAGAAAATTTTTTTCTTCTTAACTTTGACAAAGTTTGATCTGCCATCACCCCAAATAATCTAAAGCTCTGCAGAATTAAAAAGAAAATCCTGTAACTTCTGCCACAATATTTAAAATTTATCTTTAGCAGCTTTATAAATGATTGAAGAGAAAGCCTGTGGTCTCATCCTATTCTTCCTCAAGAGCAGCTAAGATCAAAACTCGAAGACTGAAATGGGATCATTTTAAAGGATAGCCTCAAGTAATTTCACCAGTCTCCAAATACTTCGAAACAGCATGCCTCTAAGCCAGCCCTGCTGTGACCTGTGAAATTCAGCATGTTACAGATATTCCAAATGCCCATGAAAGACACACACTGAAGTGCTGCAGTGTTTACTCTATCAAGATCCGTAACAGCTCCTGTTACTTCACCATCAGTGCGTCACCTCCACGATACATACAGCAGGGCAAGGAGCTCTCAGGATTATGGACTAAATAAGTGATACATGTAGAGTATGAGTGGTATGCCTGAAGAGTGTGAACTGCTATCTACAAAGCCACTTCAAATTCCATTTCTTAACCCTATATTCTTCCCTCAAGCTTTCAGGGTATGGTTACATTACTTGTGTTCTGCCCTGCTAATCATCTCAAGCTTCATGGAAGAGCACCTTCATTTTCATCCACTAGTTGTAGTTTGCATGCCTAAATTCCAAAGCTCCTCCAGCTTGCATCTACCTTGGGGCTATAACACCAGCAGACTCTTCCCAAAAATAACTCTGACCGCTGTGAATGAGAACTATTAGGACCTAGTGGAACACACAGTTAAATAAAACCCAATCTTACTGTTAAAATGTTCAAAATATATCAATCAAAGCTTCCGCCACCGAGACTTACACAGTTTTTTCTCTTCCTCAGTAGCACCAGCTCCTCTTTCAATATGCTGATTCTACAGGTGAATCTCCAACCTGTATCCTAGAGAAAGACTTTACAAAACCACAGCCACCATATCACAGAAATCCCATTATTAGCCACTGTATGAAAATCAAGCTCAAGATGATACTTATCAAGGCAACTTCCTGCTGTCAAGACCACTCTACAATCATAAAGAACTAGGAGAGCAGCAGTTTCATTACACCCATGCTGTAAGCACCGACAGCAGCAGCCTCAGTTAAGCCAGCTACAAGCATTTGGCTTTATTAGTATTTCCTTCTCTTCCACCAATGCATCCTTCACCACCTAGAAGACACCCATGTCACTGACTTTTTTATGGAGAGCACCTCAATAAGCCTTTGGAAGAACTTGGGGCAATAAAGCTGCAAGCTAGAATAAGTGTTTACATAATCATCATGATAAAAATCACATGATCGACTCCTGGACAAATTGACTTGACACTATCATGCTTGAAAAATAACTACTAAAAGCCAATTAGGAAGGGAAAAAACAAAAGGCAGAGACTCCAGGCAGCTCTATGTTTAGTAAAACCACAAACCTTGCATGAACTCTCTTGGAGATGAGGAGAAAAGCAAGGGCAAAGTACTATATATGGAAAGCACAAGGAGACATGATGTAAAATCTTCCTATATCATCGTGAAGCATTGCTGATGTTTGCAAATTCTCTGCTGATTAATCAGATGGCTTGTTGCATGCCATGCATCTTGTTCCAAGTCATGCTGAAAACTGGGATTTTATACAAATTGAGAACAGTAACTGCCTTGGCTACTCCTTTGAAATACTTCACTGGAGCATAGAACCCAGAAAGTGGAGATTCCTTGAATGTGAACAGCAACAGTCAGCATTTTCAGTAAATATGGAACTTCTGTGTTTAAAACATTAAAAATAAAAAATACTACTAACAGGCTGCTGATGGTCTCCATAGCTGCATATGTATATAAAAACATAAAAACATTTCTAAGAATATATGAAAAAATATGAAAGTATCAGAGGAATGTTACATGAAGTATACTGTCCATTTGTATATGGTAGCCATGTGACACAAAGTTGGCTCTGTCTGGATTGTATTTCTAGCAATATTCAATATTCCAGGATTGCCAGGAGCAAAGAATTAACCATACGATTCATGGTGACAACAGCAAAGTATTTCATACTGAAGTTAAGCACCAGAAATGTGACTGTTGGCAAATAAGCCATTCCAAACACTCCCTCTCTCTGTTGTCTATCTTTTCTGCTTATTCTGAACATAACTGCAATACAAAGCCACAGAACTGCCAGATGGTTTCAAAACGCTCAGACATGGTTCCTGCACAGAAGAAGAGACTTCTACCATGTAATACGCTCCAAGAACAACACTGCAAAAGCTGTAGTTGTCCAGTACACCTGACAATTGACTGTCTCCATAAGAGCTTAGCAAAACAAATAAAAACCACGCCTCCCTGTTAACAAAATATTTGACTTTGCTTCTTGACTTTATTCATTCCTCCATCTAAAGGAACTATTGAAATGAAAACAGAAGTTTTCTCCTCCTTTATTAGGAGGAAACACCAAGAGCAGTATTCAAGTGTACCAGCTCACCATGGGAAGTATGTCGTATGAGGTATCCAATGCCCTGGGAAATAAACACAACCTAATGCATCCATTTAACACTACCTATACGTTCATCATTTAGGATATATTGCAGTGGCTTACTATTATTCATTTATAGATGGTGCAGGGCATTATTCAATAAAAGAAAAATGGAACCACTGGATTAACTATAACTAATGATTTGACTCTGTTCCTGAATGAAATGAAGATAATTTGATAGAGCAGGATTATGTCCAAGGTTGCTAGACAACTATTAGCCTGTTACTCATTCCAGATGTACAGACTACAGCCAAATTATTACACTGTAAATTTACATGCCAACACAAGATGAAACTTCCTAACAGTAAAATATGGGAATAGCTTGCCCATGAAGTGACTGGATTTCTAACACATACAGACATTAAGAACACAGGACTAAAAAACAGAATTAAAAACATCAACAGGAAGAGATTAGCGAAGATGATTTTGGATTTGGTAAGGAGGTAGATGAAGGGAGCATCCGAATTTCTAATGGTTCTGTGAGATACAGAAGCATCAAAGCTCCCCTGCAGGCAAACTGCACTCAGCATCGGAGGCAGAGGGAGGTTAAAAAAAGATGCCATTGAACACAAAAACCCCTGAACTTCAAGTTAGCCTGAGCTCTGCCTACAGCTGCAGCATGGGAGAACGTACTGCTCCTGCAGGGCCACAGCCTGCTGTTCTCCAGGGCACTGCGTGCTGGGACACATGCAAACAGGTCAGCGGTGCGCAAAAGTGTGTTATACAGGACACATTCACAGTTCTGGACAGATACTTACAACAACAAAAAAAAATATTAACTTTTATTTGTCATGAAAAAATGCCCAAAGCCCAGCTTCGACATTCAGTAAGTGCTTTGTTCAGTAGGTTCCTCCCTATCAACTTCCTTTTGTACGGCACTATCGTTTTTAAAGGAAACGTGCATCAAGGAGAAAGCACCATGAGCTACGTAAATTATTACCCGTAGGCTTTTCTGTGAACAGTGTAAAATCAAGGAGTGCACAAATTACGAAGTAATATATATAATGCACTGAACTTCCAGTTTCTCTGAGGTCAGTGTTCTGGTCAGGTATGAAACTGTCCCCCATATTTAACTCCACACTGAAATGTCTGAGTAGCAAATACAAGAAACCTCTATGGCTGCTTCCTCCTCAAATCTTAGGTAGGGCAGTAACAACAGTCATTATTATTGCCTTTTCTGCATTGGGGTTATGCAGGAATTTCCCCTAAACAGAGGCAATCGACTAAAAAGCACTCTTCCCATCAAGCTCATCATTGCTGACATACTGTGGGGGAACGAGGACAGCTGCGCAAATTGCATTCCAAACGGGACGTACATTTGTCAGCACAGATGCGTAAAAGTGTCTCTCAGTTCTCACCCTAGTGCTGGCAGCTTGCCGAAATATTAACGCTATCCCTGAAGTGTTGCTACTGCATCTCTTTGATTCTGCATCTCTTTATGTGCATTACACACACGAGATGCTGGCCACACTTAAGCCAGACACTTTCTGAAGTCACATTAGCACTAAAAAGGAACAGAAAAGGGCAGCTTCAGTACATTAATGTTCCTATGTCTCCCTAGGAATTAAGGATGGGAGAGCAGGACAAAACTGTAGGATACACAATTCCTAAACACAGAGCTGAGTTTTCAAGATGCATAGAAATTTGACAGTGCATTATACTGCGTTGTAGCATGATACTTTCCAGCTCTACTACAGGCATTTTAAGCTACAACATGAGACCTTTCATTTTACAGTAAGGCAGCTCTCTTAAACCTTGTTCAAAAATTAAGGATGCCTTTTCCTCTCTTTATAGGCAAAATACAAGAAAGTCACAACTATTAAAGGTCTATGAAGAAACTATGTACCTCTCTTTGCACTGCCTTAATTCACATGCCTCATATTTTGTATCTAATAGTCAAGTTATACTTATAAAAAAGCATTGCACACCCTGCATGAGGTGAAACTACTACTGCTTTTTGACCTGGCTTATGCAGATACAATTAGTGATTATTATAATCAGTGATGACACAGCTATGCTAGTGAAAACAGGCTCATGACTTTCTGGTAACAGGTTTCATACCAAATGTCTTGAACAGATGCACAAATGCACCTTGCAATGCCAGCATCAGTCATTACGATAGCATACACGGCCATATTTTATTTTCTCTAACCTGCTTAGCTTTGCCCTACTAGCAATGCATTTATTTTCCTTGGGAGGAGCTACTACTGTAGCTAGATCTCACATTTCCTTTCCTCTTTGTGAACTGTTATTTCTTATCTGATGCTAAATTGCTTTCATGGAGCTTCTGAAATCACTGTACAGCAGTAGTATTTCTTATATCTGTATTACCAACATGATGCTTCAGCAAAAAGCAGTCCCTTGGCACAACTAACTAGCTAGTGTTCACACTGAATTATGGAGGAGGCAGCAGCTGCTATATTTAGGGTACTGAATATCTTCTTCCATTATAAATCTGTTTTACAGATCTCAAAACTCACTGATGCAGATACGCCTCTTCTGACTGATCAAAATCCTTCTTAGCTTTAATTGACAAGCTGACCATTAAATAAGTAGGCGCTTTCCTCTAGTTATCTA
The DNA here is from genome assembly GCF_964034855.1 of Anser brachyrhynchus. Taxonomy (NCBI): domain Eukaryota; kingdom Metazoa; phylum Chordata; class Aves; order Anseriformes; family Anatidae; genus Anser; species Anser brachyrhynchus. Next base: position 16,819,571 of record NC_137700.1, read on the forward strand.
TTTGCCTTAGTAAAATAAAAACCACACACAGCAGCACTGAGAGGAGCTGGGGCCAGCTGAGAAGGTGCTTCACTGGCTCACTGTGTGTGAGAGGAGCCGTCCCAGAGAAGGGTGGCACCTCACCCAGCCCGCTGAGACAGGGAGGGGACCCTCCGGGGCACAGTCCCTACAACAGAGGGGAAGGAGCCCAGCAGGGTGTGCAGCCCAGCTGCACCCACTGGTGCAGGGCAGGAGTGAGTGCTCTGGTGCTGGGAGCTGACAACACATGGCTAAAGTCACAAGGCAGAATACTCTTATGTTTTTCCTTGGAATAAATATCAACAGTTTTATAAAATAAAATGTTGCAAGTAGACTAAATCAAGCATTTAAGATGCTGTTCCAGCAAACTCAGTACGACTTTCCCCTGGTAAGTACATTGAAGCTTCCTACTTATCCTATAATTTTCCTATTTATAAACATTTACGTTACCATAAAACATGTTCTGAGCAAGACATGAATAGTTAAAATATCATGAACACACAGAGATGGCATTCTCTAATTCCTTCCCTTCTCCCTCACCCCTCAACAAAAAACACAAAGTGGTATTTAATATAATTTTAGTATCCAATAGTTTTTATTGCAGCCCAGCGCTTTCCCCAAAATGATTATCCCATCCAAATAGCATGCTGGATTTTACTCACTAAAAATGAAACTACATCCTGTGAACTTCCAGGACAAGCCATCAAACTTTTCTCTGTAAATTCTGCGAATAATCCCAGAATCAAAAAATTTTCTATATTTCTCAATTCTTCTCCAGGGCAGTAGCTAACGAGCTCTGATTGTTCTGAGGCTGTTTCAGATGAGCCAAGGCTTAATGTGGTTTTTAAAAGACATCAATGTATCACCGATCCAACTTTTCTTTGGATAAAGTCAGCTCTCCAATAACTTACCTAAGTTTTTTGTAATGGTAGGAAATATTACAGATCTTTTCAAAGGCATTTCTGTGTTTAGCCAAACAATTCTCTACACACATATACACACAGTTCATCCTTAATAAATAAGGATCTATTAAAATATTCCCCAGTCCAATGCACTTCAACACGCAGACAGCTAGGCTACTGGTCTGAAAAATGCACAGAATAGTGTTGATCCTGAATTTAAACAAAAGGAAGTCATGGTCCTCATCAACTGGATTTTACTGGCTACAGAAGTAATACACTCTCGAGACATGAACCAGTATAACCACTAAGTAAAAGACATCTTTTTCACCACTAGTAAAGACTGCTTATATTTGCACGTGCCACTCCTGCTCAAAGTTAGGGAAAAGCACGTATGCATCTGAATACAAAATCTGATGCAAATGTCCATGTCATTTATTTAGGAACCTCATTAATTATAAGGACAGGCAATATAGATTGACTGTATAAATTAAAGCAATGAACACAATCAAAAGGGAAAACAAATGCATCAGAAATTGTTCTTTATTAATGCACTTTAGTAACTGTGCTTTATGTTCAGCTGGATTTTTCATGCTAACAAATATCATATGTTCTGCAGCATGCAAGTACTCTCCACAATAACACTGGGTTTCATTTGAGATTTAACAACAGACAATTCAAGAGGAGGGGAATGACTTCCATTTTGATTTGAGTTGCAAGCACCATCTTGTGGAACTATAAAGCCTGCCGATTAGAAAAATAGTGGTTTACAAGCTTCTCTGAATAGCTGACAGGGAATGTCACCTGGATGTAAAACAAAGAACAAACAAGAATAAAGCTATTTATTTCTCTCTCCTGCTCCAGACCCACATAAAAATCAACAGAAGGTTTGCTCCTACCCACAGGATTAAGGAAATCTTGTCCCTACCTACCTGCATACAAAGCTCTGTGGGTAGCATAGCTGATGTATTCATTGCAAAGAATTGTAGATCAGGATTCCTGAGGCTGTAATGAGAACCTACAGTCCCTACGTAATGTAGAGTTCAGCTTCATCTCCCCCGCTTCTCTTCCCTCTCTATCTCACTGTACTATTATAAACTGTCATTTCTGATTTACAGAGCAAATGTCTTTCTCCCTAGAAGAGGGTACTTACCACAAAAGCTCAGCTCAAGCACTTAGTAAAATATTAGTCTGGCAAAAAGAACCCACACTAGATGCACAATGCTAACCTTTTCCATGGGGTGTGTTGTGTTTGGGTTATGGCAGATGTCATTCTGCAGACTGGATGATAAGGCGTTTTCTTTTCTGATTAAAATAGCAATAAACACGGTGTAAAAGAAGGAAAAATATGTGACTACAAAATTTTATAAAGGACAGTCACATGCAAACTTGTGTGATCTATTTTTAATTCCTAAGCACAGCTAATGACATTAATACTATTGTATCCATCAGCATTCATCAGACAATTCTCTTGCTCCTACACAATTCCATGGAACTATTTGAAATGTAAATAAAAAAAAGAGAAAAGCTCTTCTACAAGGGCCAGTTCATCTATGAATATTAAACTAAAATGAACCCTCATGGGAGCTCCGATAGACTGTTCCAGGATAGAAAACCATGTCACTACTGACATGAATCATATTTCCTAAAATTAATGGTAAGAAAATGTTCTTTTAAAAAAGAACCATCTTTAAAAGAATGTTTTTTTAAAAAAAAAAAAAAATCCCTATTTCTAACAGCAAATCAGTGTGTATGACCCAAAGAAAAATTAAATACTCTTGTCCTCACTGTTACAATTTTTAGTAGAGATACAAGTGGAATGTAAATAACCAGCATTCTATATTTTTGTTACCAACTACTTCAGCACTTGGATCTTATCTTGCCATGTGCATACAGAGTCAAAAAAACACGACTTAAAAGCTTACAAAGCCAGAAGCAAAAAGGTGGGCAGCAGCTTTGATTCTTGTGACAACACTGCTGGTGGATGCGCTGCTCCTGGTATTGTTCTTCTGCTTTAACTAGCCTATCAAGTAAATCCATAGTGTATAAAATAATTAGCAGTGATATCAGGAAAATCACTGGACTGTAGAGGAATGATAAACACACAAAGAACGTGGGCCTACTAGGATGACAGATACCGTCTTCAAACATTAACAAAATTTGGGAGTTAAACTGGTTCAAATTAGGAGTTACATTTGGGTGCTAAATTTGCAAGACGATTGTACAAATGCAATTATCACTTTGAAATTCACTGAACATTAATACAGTACATGCATCTCACTATATATGCAAACGTATCTGCACATATATGTGCATTAAAAAGCTCCCCCACATTTTTATACAGTTTTATTTCACTTATTACCAGTAAGAGCTTAGACCAAGTACAAAACCCCCTTAGCACCTCACAGCTTTCAAAGATCCCAGCTTGCCTTTTGCATACTTAGAGGTAAATGGATGCAATGGCCAAATTCCAGCTCAGCAAATTAAACTCTCCCTAAGCCAGCTCCCAAAGCAGTGGCAATTACCTATAGTATTCTTCTTTATCCACTGACATCAGCTATTGGCTACATTTGCTGCTAGACATTTGGCGTTTTCAGTGCCAGCATTGGAGGTTTCTTACCTTACTTTTTTCTTCTACTTTTCATCCACATAAAAATATTGGATATACAAAACATGCTATGAATTACTTTGTTTATTTGGCAAAGTCCTTCAGGATTCTTCAAATTAAATGCTTTTTTTATTGAAAATGTAGTGAAAATGTATAATGACAGAAATCACAAGAAAATATAAATAATGTCAACAGGTCAGTGGCTCTGAACATTCATAATCACACATCTGCCTGCAAAATTCATGTACATAGCCCCACATGTTCAAGTAACATTTTACATTGCTTTTCAACTTAATGAACTCAGTCTACCATCTGATCCAGTATGATCAGAAATTATGCTTGGGTAATCTCAGCTACAACAGGCAATAAGCTAGGTACTAACCCTAACTGGTTTGGATTTCTAGCAATAGGGAAGGATATTCTTGGTATTTTTGGAAAGACAGCTTTACAGCTATATAATAAATAGAAGCCACGGGATAACAGAGGAAACCTGTGAGGATTAAATGCAAAAAGAGTATCCCTTCTGCTTTTCGTACAATTTTATCAATGAGGTTTCAAGAACTGCAGAAAGAAATAAAACTTTGTGAGAGAGATGAGATTCCAGTTCCTCACGTGTACTATACAGAAAGGGCAAACTGGAATTTTCAGCCATAATATTTTATATTATTAACACAGTCATCTGACTGTGCTTTAAATAGCATCATTGCCAACCAGTACTTTATAGAACTCCAGCACAGGGGTTTACTTCCATTATGCTGAACAACAAACGCACTGGCAAAAATCACAGTATTTTGATAAGCTTCCTCACAGGTCAGCACAACCATGAGATACCCGCTGGGAGGATACAATTTGACTGCATGGGAATGAGCTGCCTGGGAATGAGCTGTCACAGCTTGAACTCAGGCAAGCCAAACAGCAATGCACACAGAAGAGTCCGGCACAGGACGACCCAGGTTCATCCTGGGTAGCTTTACACATTGAATCAAGGCCCCCAAAGAAGGTCAGTAACATCCCACTGGCAGGAACAGTCACCAAACTACTTCAAGAAGGTGCCCCCAAGACAAGTTCTGGACATGCCGCTTGCTTTCTCTCTGCTCATTACTGAGGGAAGCGCAGGTCCTAACTCAGGTGCCATGAATCTTGTCCTAGTGAAAGCTATGTTTGCCTCCTCACTTTCAAAAGATGCTCAAGAACAGTCCTTTTCCTCATTTTTGTGCGCATGTTAGATCGACATCTGACCCGACAGAGTACCCAGGTTTCTCCATTTTATGTTGTACTGGCATCACAAATCAGCAGCAGCAAATGCTGAGTACTGAAGTATCTCATAGGGATTTACAGATTTCATTTACCAGACACTTTTAACTGTTAAATGACTAATGGGTTAATTCCCTTCTTGGCACAAAGCCCTTACTCAGAGAGTACGTGAGACTTTGCAAGCTGTTTTGTAAAAAAACATATGGGAAATAGTAAACTTAACCAGGTTACGTTTAAAAAGTAAGATATCCTGCTGGACTAATATTTTAGATACACCCCCTAAAAAAAAAATAAAAATTAATCATGACCAGTTTCAATGTTGAGTTTCGGACAGAAGCTGAATAAAAGCAGTAATGACTCCCTTCCCTCCCTGCTCAATCCTGCTGCCTCCCAGCTGCTGAATCATGGCTCTCCTTCATTACTAAAATGCACAACAGAGATGCTGATTAGTGTCCCAGATGCTTGATAACAGTGACAGTAATCAATACCTCTTCTTTAATCTGTCTATAGAGGAAGTTATGTCCCTTTGCTCTCAGATACAAGTTCTGCTACTGTGATCCATGGCTTTAATATTGCCTCTAAATTGGATTAGCGCAAAGCACCCTGGTTGTTCCTTATCTTTTCCTAATACATTGCATCACTGTGCTACAGCTGTTGCCTGTTTGCTGACTTTGAAAGCACTGGTTTTAGAACCAAAGCTCTAGCTAGTTTTGGATCAGGCTGCCTGTGCAGCCATCCCACGTCCTGCCGAGTGGCCAATGCTGCAGCCCTCATCGACAGAGCTTGCATACGTGAGCTGCAGCCACCTGGCTGGCCCAAGTGCTTTGGGGTTTTGCTGGTTTTCATTTCTTTTTTTGTTGTTTGGTTTAGGAACCACAGTGGAAAAATATTTTCCCTTGGCAAGATAAGAAGCGTAAGTGGACTTTCCTTGGGGAAACTGCAATAGGAAACATTTTGGTTTTGGCCTCAATCTTACAAGTAGTACCACGCATGTGCTTAGCTCTAAAAACAGGAGCCATCTCCCTGAAGCTTAACAATAGACAGGTGCAGGCATGCTTCAGCCAAGTCCCTCTATTTATTTCTTTGATGTTTAATTTAAAAACATATTCTGTTATATTTGTGCTCGGTAAAGCAAAAACAAGTCTCTTTAAAAATCTGTTCTGTGTACCTTTTAAAAAAATATACTGAACAGTAATATCTCAGAGCGACTACAGCTAAATATATCTTCTCCACTGCAGCTTTTACTGAACTATAAGACAGCCAATTTTAAGACAACATTAGTATTACAAATCCCAGCTATGTGCAGCAGCATAATTGGATTACTTTTACTTTGCTTTTTTTTCAGTAAGATATTAGCTTCTTTACTTTTATAGGAATGCATCAACTAAGATCTTTCAGTAAACCAATGCAACACAATCGATAAGTCTTAAAACCACATGCAATTACGGAACACTTTTTCAGCAAGTACTTTTCTTCTCACTGCTCAGGTCAAGAGTGCACTGTTCAAAATTTAACTGATGTGCTGTATCAGGTTTTGACACAGAATCTCTCTGGAGATTGGGATTTGGAGATCCTTTTCTGAGGAGCTGCACAGCAGCAGCCAGAGCTGCCAGCGAGCTGCTGGGATGCAACAGCCCACATCTGCCAGGGAGCTTCTGGGGTGCTCAGCCCCGACATGGGCAGCATTAGCTCAGGCTGACTGACGAGGCCCCCTTCCTCTGGTGAGTAACTGGGTAAGTGCAGGGGAAATGCCCAGCTCTTCCTCTGCTACTCTGCGGAGGATAAGGAATAAAAGCAGTGCGGCTTTGGACTGGTGAGGTTGCTGCCCTTTCTTGTCCCCAGAAATGGGTACGATGCTGTTGTCTGGTTGCTGCACGTGTACAAGCACTAGTGCACAACTCTCCCATTGCTCCTGACATTTCCATCCAATGTGTGGGCCTCAAGTGGAAACCATCACCAAAAGCACCCGCAGGTAAGCACTCACTGTCCTCCTGAGTCACTTCAGATGGAAAGTGACCCACTCCTAAGTCCCTGCATTGTCCCTGATTCCAAGGAGAACCATCAGGTTTGAGGCTTATCCCGTTGGGGCTTGACAGGGCTTTGCCTTCCCTAAACAGATTCTCACCAGACACCAGACTACCCCTGCTCATACAGGCAAACCTTTTGGTTTTGCAGCCTATTTATTATGTAACAGGAAAACCTTTTGCCAAATCAGGGGACAAAGCTGTGTCTTTCTGGTGTCCAATACTCTCTTCAGCAAAGAGGGAGGGAAACACGAGAAGTCCCTTCATTGTCCAAGTCTGGAAGGGACGATTCGGGCCACAGAGTGTAATTGCAAGTGGCAGTGCAGGTGTCCTGCTGATGTCAGCCGTGTTACCGACGTGGCATTACCCTTAGTGACACTGGCAGTAAGGAACAGCTGCCAAGTGACCCACATTGGGAGGCAGGACCTACTGACCTGAGGGAGACCAGTCAAGCCCAGCATCAGCTGAGTCCAGGGACTTCAGAAGAGCTGTTCCGGAGCAAGAGACTTCAGTAAATGTGCTGACCAACATGTGTTCCTGCGGCTCCTGCTCTCCCCAGCACAGGTGCAAAAGATCAATGCTGCCTGCTGCACAATGCACATGCAGCCTGCCTTCCCCAGGCTGTGCAAGGAAACCACTTGTGTCACCAGGTCAGCATTTCCAGAGCCCACAACATTTCAGTAGGATCCATACCAGGGGGGCAGCTGGGGCTGAGCATGGTTTTCACTCAACTCTGCTCCTCACACAGGGGACAAGGTGTGTAAAGGGCCTGCAGAACGGGTGCACTCAGGTCACACCATGTCCCCTTCAAGCTCAGTCTCCAACTCTAGTGTAGACACGGTCATCCAATGGCTTTCTCTCATCATTTCCAATCATCTCATTGACTCATCTCCCTCTTACTGCATATATACTCCTCAGCTCCCTATAGGTGACCCAACACACTCTATGATGCTTATAGAAATCGAGTATTTTCCACTTATTTTCATTTAAAGCAGCAAAAAGAGGATAAGATCACCTCAGCAGCAAATACTCTATGGACTTTTAATGGCTCACACATGAGTAACTGACAGCCATTAATCTACAGGCTCAGTATGCGTTCTGGGTAATGACAGGAAGACATCAGTAGAAGTTTCCACCACAGAGTATTTGCAGACTTGGACTTGAAACTTCAACTTCTGAGACTGTGATAAAATGACAGGCTGGAGTTCGCACAAGAAAAAAAGCTTGGTTTTGACAGATGTGCAGCCAGCACACAAGGATATGTCTTAACAGCAAACTGCTACCTTACAAAATGCCCTGAAGTTGCACATGCTATATACAGTATGCTACTTAAAACGTCTAGTAATGTATTCTGCAGTATCCTCAAGCTTAAGGGCTCATCTGGAAGCCAGAACATAAGCAGTGTTAACAGAAATGCGTAAAAACCCAATGGCAGAAAAAGAATCCCCTTTTCTTACCCACTTCCACCCATTTTTAATGAAAAATTAACCTATTTTTAGGAACACGGGACACTTTAGAAGATTGCATCTCAACACTGCTGTCTTGCACAGAAGAAAAAAGATAGGTTACAAAGAGCTATGAGCTACTGCAATGTCTGCTATCTTGCATCAAATCCTAATGGCCATTTAGAAATTTCAAGATGCTTCTTGGAAAGATACAGCAGAGGAAAATTATCAAAAATGACATTCACATCTACACTGTAGACGAATATGCCCCAAGACATTTTTGAAAACTGGAAATGAATTCATATTTAAAATGACAAACTCTATTATGACTAGTGGAATAAATATTTACAATTAAGCTGTTTACAGGGCAATTACAGAAATCTTAAAAATACTGTTTTAAAAACAAATTGAAGCCAAAAATGTCTTCAAAAATATTCAAGTACTGATAAGACTAAAGCTCCCAACCACCATGAAGATAGTAAGCAATCAGCACACAAGTGGATTTTTTTTTCATACACCTCTAAATTTTCAGTCACTCTTGCTACACTGCTTTTCTTTTGGTCTCACCTCATTATGGAAAATCCCAATAACCTACCAAGCATGAAAACCCACCACTCAAGATTGATATGCTCTCATAAGCCTATTAGAAGTGTTTTTGTATCAGCATTTGACTCGGCACATCTTTATCCATGTCTTAGAGTGTTTTACTTCATATATAAAATATAACATACAGCTAGTACGTAGAGGGAATAAGATCACGTGCTGCTAAAAAATATTGATATTTGCTCTTCCATTAAAGAAAAATATGTTCCCTGAGCAGAAGTGGGTATTGCAAACCCTCTCGCTGGCATTGCCTCTCGGGGAGGTCAGAGGGATTCAATCCTGATGCTATAAAGATTTACACTTCAAATTCGAACACACACTGAACGAAATGCTCATCATAAAGAACATGCTCTTCCCCAGACTAAGACCACATTAAAATTGAGGCTCTAAATTTCAGCGAGAGGAAATATTAAGTCCAAAGATACACAAGTTTTGTTGCATGTTTAAGAGCCTGAGATCATCCCTCCTCTTGCTTCAACCATGGAAGAAAAACAAAGCAAATCAAAAAATAATCAAAAACAGAAAAATGCCGTTCTTTTGATCTATCCTTATTAAGACTGAAACTCCCCTCAAAAGAAAGGCATTAGAGAAGGAAAAAAAAGAAAGAATGAAGGACAGGAGATGAGAATACAAAATTCATTCCAATGAATTTGGAAAAAGCAGTACCATGCCCAGACCACTGAGGCATGTTCTGAACAACAAAAAAAAAAAAAATACAGAAAAACTAGACAAACTGTAACATTCACCTGATCTTGTTCTTTGGGATATTGGCTATGAAATCCTCAGAATTAGCATAAAATGGGTCTTTCTTCCATTATATTACTACTTAGTTTTGAAAGCAAGAATACATGCACACTTGCATTTGCGAAGTATCAAAGAACAGCAAGGATTTCATTATGCCCCAGGTTGGTTGTTTTTCTTCAAAATTTCACCCGTGGCTGTAATTTGCCGGTGCCTGTGAAATGACTTGGAGCTCCAGTACCCGCCCAGCTGAAGAGGTGTATTAGTGACATACAGGGAAGCATCACACGGGGCACTGCTACCATCAGCCTCGACCACGGCAGCCAAGCCTGCAACAGGAGAAACTCGGAAACAGCTTGCTGCTTAGCTCCTGTCAGTGGCCTCTGCACACAGGGAACAAGACACGCTTTATTGACCTGGGTTTGTACATTTCTTGTAGATCACAGCAAATCTCTGGGGATTGAAAATATCCAATTTTACTTTTCATCTACTCTAAAAGTCATTCTAATGTTAAGTCACACATAGCACAATAGGAAAAGCCTTTAAGAACATTTTGCAAGGATTTCTTCTTTTTCTTCGAAGAAATTAAGTGGGTGATGTCCTAAATAGGTTCAGATAGAAATCTCCAAGGAGTGAGGTCTACAATTCATCCCAGCAGCTGATTATTTTGGAAGCACTGGGTCTGAAGACTGAACAACAGTTTATTAAGACAACTAAATATTTGAAAGATGTCGAAGGATGTTTGTAATTTGACATATCCAAGGGAAAGAATGCTGTGCAGTACCTCAGAAATGAGGTGAAAATTAGGAAGAGGTGGTAGCATCTTTTCTTTTTCTCTTCCAGTCCAATATTTTCAATAACTAGTAAATAAGTCCCCAGATGCACTAATGGCTGCCATCCAGGAAATGCATCTGCTGTGTTTATGAGATCTGCAGTTCATAAATAATTGCCAAATATAGAATTATTCACTTCAGTGCTATCAGAGGCTTTTTTTTTATAAGAAAACAGAACATACCAGAATTACACTTATGAGGCAGATCAATCAGTTTGATTTAGAATTCATGTATGCATGCAAAAGGTTAGTTTTGTGGAAAAGGACCGTTTACAATTTATGCGGGAACTGAGTGACAATTGAAGCTTTCTGAGCCAGACGCACTGCCTATTGTCATCAGCACCCCCTTGTATGTGTACTTGTGTGTGCATGGTCTAGTCCTTCAGCTCACGAAAACCCTAACTGCATTTTTGTCAATTTTTATGTCCTTGTGCTATAAAGGAAGGAACAGTTTCTAGGCCGTACATGTCAAATAGCACATGATACCTTCATGGCACAAGGCAGAACGCTAAGTTTACAGTAGCCCACAACTACCAAATATCGAGAACCACTGGGGTTAGTGCAAAAACAAACAAACAAAAACACCATAGATTTCCATGGGGACTGGATCATACCTGAGCTGAGGAATACATGTGTACAGGAAAGATACAGTTGTTTGTATGCAGCTCAGGCATTTAAATAAGAAGAATTCTCCCAATTATGATCAACTTCTATCAAGTCCTGGAAGAATAATGTTGAACAAATAAATTCAGCCCAGAGGGGAAAAAAATATATATATACACTGAAGAGACAGAATGAGAACTGGGACAATAAGATTGAAATGTTGCATACTTGTTCAAGCATTCTCTCTCTGATTTCTATTTCCAAACTGAGTTCATATCAACGCTTGTAATACACTGGCCATTTGCAGGATGGGCAGCATTCTCAAGCAGACCTCCACAGTCTTCACGTTTGACTCTGGCTGGATGGACCTGAATAAACTCTGTTGTGAAGGCCACCTCACCTCTTGAGATCTTGCTGTGCTTCTAGCATGGCTCTCCACATTAACTCCAGCAGACTAGGGAACACAAGGGTCTGCCTACACAAAAAGCCATGCAGGCACATTCATGGTGGTCTGCACAGCAGCCAGGAAGCCAGAGCAAAGGCTGTGCATGGATACTTCCAAGTTCTGGGCATACAGGCAATCTTATGATAGCAGTTTAAACATTGTGCCCATATAGACACACATTTTTATTTTATTTTATTTTTTTATTTTACAAAAGGGATGGCTAAGAAAGGAGTTGCAGTGAATTCCTGCACACATGCGAGAAGCTGTCTGTTTGCAGAGAGCTGAGTATTTCCAAATGTCTTTGGCAGCCCAGGCACCCACAACATGACATACTTAAGAGCCTCCAGCAGTATCTGGCCCATGAGCCACAGGTTTCTGGTCCCTTGTCAGGTACTAAGAACAAGCAAAGCTCTTAAGTTTCCATGCCCAAAGATACAGAAAAGCATTTACACTGAGAGAGGCCAACAGGGGTCAGCCCTGCCTTAGCACTAATGCAAAGAGGAATGCAGTAACAGACCACTTCCATCTCCATGGCCTGTGCTACAACACAGTCAGAAACCACATCTGAAAAATACACAAAGCTTGAATAATTAAATTGTTATAAAGCAACTACAGCCATGGAAAAGTAATGTAATATTTGGCAGGAGTCTTCCAAAGGAAACCCTCTCAGACATTAGTCCAAATTCATCCTAGCTCTGCAGTTTTGTATCTGAAAGCAGTGTGAAAGAGATCTGGAGGGCTCAGTTCCCTCTTCATGCGCCCACATGCGTTCAGAAATAGTACTAAGCTGCCTGTCTGTGTATCACATCTCATGGCTTCAGCACCACCTGGTCAAGGCACACAACTGCAGCACCTGCTTGCTGTGCCCCAGGGATGGCCCTTCCAGGACAGGCTTGGTGTGAACTACCAAAGCTGCACCTTCAGCAGTTGTCAATCTTACTTGCAAGGCATTCATCTACAGGAAAGCAATTTTTAAAAAAAAGGGTCATCTGAAAGAAGGAAAAAGAAAGTCCTTCTGCAAAGAAGACTCTAGACAGAGTTAATGGGTGCGTCTAATGCCACCCACAGGCATCTTCCACCATACAATACGTGAATGCTGCACGGACACTTCATGCCAAAAACTACAGGAGTGGGGACAAAAGCAAAATGATAAGCTCAGCCACTAAACCTAACAATGCAGCCAGCTGAATATACAAATAAGAGGCTGTCCTTGGCTTGGATGCCTCTATTGCTGTGCTAATTTCAATGATGAAATGGAGCAAGTGCTTCAGATATAGCAACGTGTCTCAAATGGGCATGCACAGCTCCCCCCAACTGCAGTAGCTCAGGCACGCTGGATAGGAGAAAGGAGCCCTTTGTGCCGTATCAAACACTGGAGCATCCACCAGATGATCTACTTTTTAGTCACACTTTATCTCATGATCAGCTGGGCTGGGATACTGAACACATTGTGAATTGTTTAATGAAGGAAAAATAAAGCTGCAAGCTGCAGTTTGTGTTTTCTAAGGTGTTGATGAGCTATTCATTTTATCAGCACAGAAAGCACTGCAGAAGAAATGCTGGAAACTGTAATCAAATGTTGAAAAATATTTAATACTGTTTCTATGTCATTTTGGCTGTATCTTTTCATTGGTACTTTCTGAAAAATATACAGCATAATCAATAACTTAAGCGTATGTACACATGTAAACTAACACCAATTTTATGTTTCGCATAAAAAAAATTTCTCTTAAAAAAATGGCTAATGTAAACCCTCAAAGTAAGTAAAAGTGTTACAATTTGGCTCAGATATTCTGTGCTTACTGAAACACTGAAAACTGAATATTGCAGGTGTATTCCATGTACTACAGTAGCATTAAGGATACTTAAAGGTGAAACTCAATCTTGAAAAAAAAAACAAAGAAAACAAAAAAAAGGAAACAAAAAATAGCTAACAACAAAAAACACCACCACATATTGGTGAGCTCTGCAGCCAAAATTTTCTCCAAAGATCTGCTACTTATGCCTCCCTTCTGCTCAGTCTCCTGAGAAGCCACAGACAACACATAACACATTATCTATCTAAGGACTTCAGTACAACATGCAGAAATTTTCAATTTTCCACTTTCATTTTAAAACAAATAAATTAACAAATGAACCAAAATAAACCATAAATCATGCTCTCATATAATTATCAAGATGACCCTGGCACAGACAGGAGCAGAGCACAAAGGCTTCCAGACTGATTCCTGTCACTTTCATTTTCAGTTTCTGAACAGTGTAAGAGTTCGTATTTGCTCACATGCAAAAATGTGTCTATTTTACGGCTTCAGTATATATACACTCCCATCTCCATTTGAAGGTTGCTTCCTTATGACACTGCAAGAAAATCCAGCCTACACGATTTTCTTCTTTGGGGAAATCAGGAATCCTTTGGAAATCAGGTTCCTTTTGAGAAACGTTAATGTTCAGTCTCAGAAGATGATGCAACTGAAATTAAATGTATTGATGCTTTCAAATACAGAGATCAGACTGTGAAAGCTAATATACTCTTCATATAAACAACAAAAAAAAGAAAAGTTGTATGGTTGTAAATAAATCACATGCTACAGTTGACTGAACAATCAGAGGAAACCTTTATGGCTGGCTATTCTGATTCTTCCTAGCCAATGAAGGCTGTGCACGTTTGCTGGTAGGCTTAAACGGAAAGCTCTTAACTTTCTCTTTTAAATACTCCATGTGATAAACCTGTTTGCTAGGGCCTGTTTTTCTGGGTTTTTGTCCATAGTGGAACTAAGGACATCTGAATCAAAAGAGGTGAGAAACTAACCATTAACAGAGCAGAGTCTTTAACACTCTTTCCAAACAGTTACATAACTACATAAAGAATAAAGAAATTGAGCTCTCCTCTCATCTGATAAAAATCACCCAGCATAGCAGGGGGCATTTTTAAACCACTGTTTCTTTTCTTGTGTCAAAGCAAAAAAACCTTAATCCCTCCTTCTCCATTTTTTTTCCTGAACACACTCAAATCTTTGAGTATGTTCAACTATCACTGTAACAGAAAAGCATCAGTCTACCTGTCAATTTGCCACAGCAGAGCATTTTCTGGCACTTGCTAAGTCATTCCTAGAGGACTTGTTCAACATATGGCCAAATGCAACATACAAAGTGAACTCAACATATGTTCAGTGTGATAGAGGAAAGAAGGAAGAAAGCATTAAGTATTGGTAAAAAGTCAATCTACAGTGTCATTCACTTTGTTTTCAATGAAAGATCAAGTCCAAAGACTTCATTTTTGTCCTCAGCTGTACTACATCCGTCTGCAGTGCTGGGAGAACAGTTACATCCATACGGTCTGTAGCTTTCTCTTGAGCTTAAACATCCTGATCAGTAAGCATTCGCCATACAGTGAGGCAACACATCTATCACACCTGTAAGCCACATATCACCTCTATCTCAGCAAAGGCTTTGATGTTGCTGATGCTGTGACTCATGCTTTATATGTAGCAAAAGCACACCATTGTCAAGTCTTTATCAACCGTCTTTTTCCAGTTTCTTCTTAACAGAAAATTAAAATATTTTAATGTTAAAGCTCAGAGATTTAACAGCATCAAGTCTTTTAGGTCAGGTTTTCAAAACCCAAACCATTTTGCTTTAGTTCACAGCCACTTCTGGGACAAAAATAGCAATAAAGTTTGTGGAAACAAACATAACTGGGCTTTAATGTTCTGACACCTGCATAATCCACCACAGCACATAAACAGAAGAACAGCAGAGAACCCTAAAGCTAAATGCAAATCATTGCCAACCATAAAGTTCTGGGAATTCAGCTCAGCAGCGTTCTCTTCTCTTCCCTTCTAATTGCAGGAAAGGATAAATGGTGTGACAGGCTGGGTCAAAAAAGGCTTTTGCTGTTGGATATTTCCTACCAAGATGGGTAGCAATTTCAGTTTCTGATGGCAATGGGGAGAATGAATTAAGAAAGCCTGAGTTAAGCTCACAGAAGTTTCTCTCATCCTATGTAGTCAAACTGAAGCCACAATAATCATTCACACAAATATGCGGTTGCAACTGGAAAGTAAGATTGTTATTTCTACCAGGATTTTATCTGCTACCATAAATAAAACAACAGAGTGCACACTAGATAATACCTTTTAATGGACAGATACTGTCCTGTTAGTTGGTAAGGTTCTTAAAAACCTAGAGATGTTGTAGCGATTGTGCTACAACATCCTAAGTACAAAAAAAAAAAAAACAAAAAAAACCAGGAAACAACCAAACACCACATCTATAGGCTAAATAAAGACAATGATAAAGTGTTTTGAAAACATGTTCTTCTACCTTACTCTTTTACAGCAAGCAATACAAAGGACAACAGCACGAGGTACAGCACCAACCAGACCTCTCAGACATCCGCGATCCAGCTAAGCGTTGGAGGCTGGAAGGTGTTTCTGTTTCAATTCGATGGAAAGAAGCCATCCATGAAAGTCCTGAGGGTGCAGTTTGATTGTAAAGTTAAGGTGACAACTGCCAGCCAAAAAAAGGGTGCTCATGCACCCTTCCCTGTCCTTCCCATCAGGGCAGCACTTCAGCTGCCCCAAATCGTTGCTATCCCTTTAAAGAGGAGTTGAATACCTGCAATGCTAACATGGGAACACCTCAGGTACTGAGATGGGCGAGAAAGAGGAGTTAAGTCCTGCAGCTTTCAGTACCAAGTGGCTTTTAGCTCAATGAGTCTAAACAGACTGAACTCCAAGAAACACCAGGCCACACTCCAAAATCACATAGAGACTAGGTCTCTGATTTTTTATCCATCTCAATGCCCTGTTGCTTCTCCAGAGACATCAACATGTTGTAGCTCACTGTATGGTTACAGATATTCTCTGAAAGACGTAAGACAGATGAGCCGCTTTGTTGTAAATTAATCTATATTCTCATTTTTTAGCACACATTATTCAGTTCCTCACTAATCAATGTCACCAGTTATTAAGCAGATTTCATTACTGGCTGAGGAACTGAGGCTGCAGGTTTCCTTTGGCTGTATTGATCAGTGCTTTCTTGGTTTGGTCTCCAGACATCCATTCTCTGTCTAGAAAGACAGAAAGCAGAAAAAAAAGAAGAAAAAAAAAAGAAAAAAAAACACATCAAGACATGACTTTTATTCATTTTATCCTAGAAAAGAATATTAGAGAACTAAACTGCTTGCAGAGGACACATATCGACTATGCTGTTTATCCCTTAGAACTAAAAATTTGCATGTTAAGGAAGACATTCCTCAGCTTGCTCAGGAGACTTAGTTCAACTCAAAAACCTTGCATGTTATTTTGGCTGCTAGAAGCCCTAGAGCATATTCCCAACTTCATGCAGAACTGCAAAAAGGACGGCCATACCAGCTTTGAACAGTCTAGTGTGTCTACAGCGAATAACAAAAATCCCTGAAGACAGGGCTGTTTAGATCCTCGAAGTAGAATACGTGCATTAGGACAGCAGTGTCCTAATTACAGCAATGCAGCGCTATGGGAAAGCTGTTATAACTAGCTTATATGCAGCAATGGTCTGAAAACTGTACTGTTTCTGAAACTACCTTGTGTGCAGCACAGACACCTCTGAGAGAGAAGGAATCACCCTCTACAACAATTTCCATTTCAATCCCATTGAAGCAACAACGCTCTGTTTCCTGCAGAGTCGGACCCTGTAGCCTTCACTGCAGACTCACCACCAGCTCTAACAAACCATACCTTAACATTAAATTTTCAAATCCTACTGCTTTCAAAATCTGTAGTACTGTGACACAGAAAATTTCATTCTCTCTCATGCCAAAGGTAATTAGAATCCTTTCTAATACCAGGTTGTCACATCCACAAGAGCTGTAAAAAGCTGCAGCTCTGCAGAAAGC
Source organism: Anser brachyrhynchus (assembly GCF_964034855.1). NCBI lineage: Eukaryota > Metazoa > Chordata > Aves > Anseriformes > Anatidae > Anser > Anser brachyrhynchus. Next base: position 16,836,921 of record NC_137700.1, read on the forward strand.
CACTCAGCTCTGAAACTGAACACGTGGGAGAGGATACCTGAGACCCAGGTTCTCCTCCTTGGTGCTCAGTCCATGTAGGCACAAAGAAAGACAAAGCCTGCTAACCTCCAAACCCTTACACTCCCCCTGTATCTTCACGCAGAAGTTAACACTTTCTGCCATCCCTTGGCTCTCTGCAGCTGGAGCATCTTAACCTCCAGCCAGGCTCCTGAGGGCTTTGTTTAGCGTCCTTTGGCTGGGGACTGCGCTCTTCGACCTCCCAGGAGGAGCATGGCCCCAGGGCTGCCTTGGCCTGCTTATGCTCACCGCTCACCTCTGGGTTAAAGCCACTGTATCTGCAGCCCTGTAAGTGCTGAGTGCCTGTACATGAGCAGACAGGCTTCACAGACTTCACATTTACCTTGCAAAGAGAAGAGAGGCCAAAGCCCTTAGCACTTCTTAATTCAAATACCACTTCAGATTCTTAGTTAAAAGCATTTTATCTAAAGGCAGGTATATTTTGAATAGTCTGTCTCATGCTGTCACTATAAGGGCACAGATATTAGAATAAATCATTATTTAAAGTGGAACACACTAAGAGCAGAAGACACTTGAAAATTGAATAAGTCACACCAGAAAATCTGGGGATTTACCTGCCTAATTTTTATTTCTTCCTATTTGTGTCCAGACACTATTCAAAGTAGTCAGTAAGGCAAGATAACGAATGCACAAGAATCAGATAATGAACCTACAAACAATACAATTCTACCAACATTTAATGTCATGCTTGTGAATAACCCTGGCATTCTGAGCACTTTGCTAACAAAACCTCCAAATGATATCTTTATTTTTTAACAGTTGGCACGTAGTCCCTAATGAAGTAGAATGCTACTGGGAGAAAATGCTTGATGAGCATGCTAGGAAGTGCCATTTAGACATACCTCTGTGCAATTAAAAACATTTCTCCACCTATAGTTTTGTATCTGAGTTTTTCCTACCTCAGGAATAACTTTTTATCATTTCAAAACAAATTATTCAGGCAGTGGTCTCTGACTGTAGAACTGTTCTATAAATTACTGCTTAAGCACCTCTGAAATACACACATCTTGAGAAGCTCAAATACACACCCGGTGTGTGTGTAAAACTCCATGTCTCCTTATGCAATGGAAATTTTGCATGCTTTCTTCCCTTAAATGAAATTTCCTGCTTTCAAATGCATTGCCCTTGAGGGTACTGAGTAATGTGATAAAATAATGAAAGGTTTCTGCTCTTACAATGAAGGCCAATATACAGTGTAACGTTTCTTTTGTCTCACTTTCAGGATGATCAGAGCACTGAAGCGATAAGAGGGAAGCTAGTGCTTTTATGTGACGCAAAATCATCAAGCTGCATGTCCAGTCATTGCCTAGTGCTGCACTGCAGCTTCTGAAACAAATCCTTGCGTGTCCCCAGTGACATTAGGAGAACTCAGGGCCTGCTTCTATTTTGAAATGACAAAAACATTTTCCTTTAAAGGTTGAAAATATTATTGATCATAATATGTAACATTACTGCTTTGAAAGAATTGTTGTGATTTATAATGGTATTCATTTACTAAACACATATATGTGGAAGCTAAACAAAGTGAGAGGGGAAAAAAAGTGTAAATAATATGCACGAAGCCCACTGCGAATGCAGATGGAATTTGTACGGTTCACCTGACGCTTGTCTGATTTAATGAAGACAGTAAATCGCACAGCACAGTAACTGCATTCCACGCTGCATACGCCACCGTGCAGCCGCATCTACTGGGGACAGATAATCCCTTTCTTCTAGCTTTACAATATTCTCTCCGATTTAATCACCACATGGCATAATGGAGCAGGCTCTCCAGGATATGGGAGGAAGTCTCTAGCCTAAGTATATTATCAAAATGGATAAGAGGAAAATTAACAAGAAGAATTCTGATTTTCCTCTTCACACGTACAAGTTGAAGAATAGATGAATTCTTTGCCTGGTTGCCATGAAAACTAAGAGACAGAGCCTTACCTCAGAGGAAATGATTTTATGCTTACACGATGAATAAGAAATGAGAGCGGCATGGTCCTACCTCAGCAATACAAAGCCGAGTCAAAAGTGTCTTTCTGAAACCCAGGCATGTGTGGATTCTAATCAGCTCTGTTTATAACGTATGATCATAGTTAATTGTTCATTAATTCCACCATATCATTTGTTCAGAGATTATACCCTCCACATAATGAATGTTTTGGGGTACTCTCCAGCAGAGGAAATTAAAATAGATAATAGCTGTGATTTTAAATAGTCTTCTTAGCAATCTTAGGTTTGAATCCATTGACCTAAAATACTTTTTAGAAGGTTTCAAAACATCAAAAAATTGTCCGTTCTCTTGAAAAAGAAAATGCTCACATGTGAGTCAACATACCTACAGAATCTGCATACTTCTCTGCGAGCACTGGGCCTCACCCTGATGGCCTCCTGTGTATGAAGCTTTCCCCCTGCAGGGCATGGAAGGTGGAGGGCTTTGAACCTCCAGGCCAAGATTTCATCCCCAGTTTAATGGGCAGCCCAGACTGCAGGTACTTGCAAGCAGTGTTACTGCAGTTCCAAACAATGCAACAGAGTTGCTAAAAGAGTGCACAGCATGAAATGCCTGTATTATTGATAAAGGAGATGTTCATGTTTTACTCCTGGATTTAGGAAAACACTAAGTAATTAACTTCACTTTCCAAGATGATACACACTTGTACAATGTCACAAAGAACATGCTCATCTGAGTAACACTGGTACTTAGCAATTTTAGTGCTTATTTGAGTCTCCATAATCACGGACGTGTCAAGAATGACAGCACATGCTTAACTGCCATCACCATGGGTTTGTGTTTCATTTCACTTGCTGTCTTGGGGTAAGTTGATCCTTAATAGTTTTCACAAGACTGAATGTGGCTATATAGTCATGATGTATTCAGAAGGCTGTCACAAAGAGAGCAGTGTAAGTAATGAAATGGCTCACTTTGCTCACAGCAACGAAAAAATCTGGATAGAACACCAGATTATACATAAACTATTTTACAAATCCCTTGCTGAATATAAGTGACACACTGTAATCAGAATTTTAAGGTTTCTAAACCGTTTACAAAGAAACTTCAAAACAATTTAAAATAAAATCATTTAAGAAGCCAAATCAGAACTTTCAAGGGACTGATTTTTTTTTTCACTTTCTAATTTAAAATCAGCTTTTTATTGTGTTGTGTTTTTTTTTTCCAATATGTACTCATCTTGCTATTGACTTAAATCATTTGCTGAGCTTAAATAAAATTAGTGAGTTTAAGCGTATTATACTCTGGTTTTCAAATTAAGAAACTGTTATCTGAAAAACGTGGCCTGAATTAGTTGCTACGCTTTTGGCCAGTATGTTCCAAATTTGCATTGGTTTGTGGCATACAAATAACTGCCCAAAGGAGAATTTATATACTTATATGTTATATATAAGTAACATGGAATAACACCTCTGTAACATTAGCCAAATAACGAGTTAATTAGCTGCCTAATAAGCATGATTAAATCAATAATGTGAGTGCAATTCTCAGCTGTAACTTAGTGCTAGGTGGTTTTCCTTGCCTTAAATCATGGATTTATCATTGTTCTCACCTTCAAGGTTTACTCACTGTCAATTCTTGACCTTTGTTTACTGATATACAAATACTGGTAATATTGGCTTAGAGCACCTATGAAGAAAATAATTTAATCTGACTCCCCAGTATTTTAATTCAATATTCAAAGTTAAAGATGTCATCTCCAGCCTGCAGGAGCTAACACCCAAGACAGTTTGCACAGAGCTGGAATAACTGATAGCATTTTAGTATGGACCTTTTCCTCTAAAAACTCACCATTTTCTGATAGCATAAACACTATGGCCTCCATTCACCACATCACTTAAGACTAGACTCAGTTTTAAGTACACAGTGCTCCCTATGTACTCCGTGGAATTACAAAAAGGCTTAAGTTTAAGTGCACACTTAAGTACTTTGCTGGATTAGTGCCAGAATATTTAGCACTTTTGACTAACCAGACCCATGACAACAGAACCAAAGATATCATGCTGTCTGCTTAGTCATTTGTGAGCTTTAAGGAACAGCGGTATACCTTCTTAGTATCTGATTCTCTGGCTGAAAGTGGAAGCAGGAGCTGCACAAAGTTTTGCTTTTCTGTCAGCTCAATACATAAAGCTGATTAGCCTATGAAGTTGCAAAATATTTTGTTTTCTGAAAACTAGAATCTGTGGCCAGCACTTAGCAGTGCTTTTCCTTATGAATTTTAATTGCAATATCCAATACATATTTTGAAACTAGAGGTTTTCAAAATCAAAGCAAAGTGAAGCTTTCCTTGATTAAAGGCAAAGGAACTTAGCTCTTTGGGGGGAAATATATTTAAATTCTCTCTTTCTGATGAGATAGGTGGGTTCCCTTCGTTTTGCGGTCTGTACTACAAGGTGTTCGATGCACTCCCACTCCATTTGGCAGCACACGCCATGGCCCGTGGATGACATGTTTTTAGAAGTCATTCCAAGTACACAGTGACTGGATGTAAAAGACAGGCAGCTTCTTTTTAAGCCCAATCTTAATGTTTACAATACTTCAGAATGGAAGAAAAGTGTTCTCTAAATACACGGGAAGTATGCTAATAACAGTAAGGCTGAAGGACAACAGCTTTCCTCCACTGGCTTCCCTGCACTGGGTTACCACACAATGCCAGTGCAGCCATCAACCAAGTCCCCCACAAAATGTAACTGCACTTCCTCATTATGGAAGAAAAACTGACATCAAACACTATCACTGCTCTGGTACTAAACACTGCGGTTCTGCCCCTTGCAGGAAGTGCCCCTTGTCTTTGGCAGGCTTGTTCACGCACTCCCTGAGTTACCTCTGACCTTGACCTCTCCTGCCACCACCGTTCCTCTGAGCAGCCATAAATGTCTCTTCATCAAACAGCAGGATGTATTCAAAATAAGGTTGTTACACATTAGACCTAACTTGTACTGCTAGAAAATCCTCCCTAAAGCTATGCAGCTGAAATCTGCAACTGCCAAATGTAAGAACTGTAGACAAATCACGTTTAGTGCATCACAATAACTGACTGCCCATGAAACAAAACTGATTCCAGGCAGTCCTCATATTAATAAGACTTCATATATTCCATTTACGTTTGCATGAGCAAAGCTATCCAAGAGGCAAAGGACTGAATATTCATCTGAACAAGAAATGCATAAAATAACTGACATTAACAAAATCAACTGCCACTAGTTAACATACATATTTCTGAAAAAATACAAACAAAAATATTTTGAATAAATGAGACAAATCTGATCCCACTGGAAGACACAAAAAGCTAAGATAATTTTTTCTGCTGCTAGCTTCACAAGTTTTATCTCCCCCAACCCCCATTTTTCCCCCCTATTTGTATATTTCATCAATATTTCCTTAAGATATTGTCTAGCTTTAATATGAAGATAACCCATGACTATTTTTCTTTTAGGATATCACCTTTGCTCCTTTTTCAGAAACTGTTTTCTAGGAAACAGGCAGTCACAGAGAGCAGAGCATCTTGTTAAAACTAGGACAGAGATTCTAACTTGTCAAGAAAATGTGAGAAAATTTTACTGCAAAGCAAAGAAGAGCAGAGTGAATATGAATTTCATTTTCTCCCCTAAACTTTAAGGGTTAAAAATTATTTTGCTTAGCAGCCTGCTATTTTAGGGAACAATTGCCATTTTGTAGGTGTAAGCGAAATGCTCAAATTCGTATCAGAAGTATCTTAAAACTGACAAGCCCTGATTAATTTGTGGTTACCTCTCTGTAAGCAGACCTTGACAGTGCAATAAGCTGTATATCTGTGGTGTAAATTCACATAACCAGGCAATGGATAAAAGATCTTATATTTTCAAGGACTTAATCAGATGCAATCTCCTGGATGTCCTTCAACCAATTAAATTTCTCACCCTGCTATATAAAGCTAGAGGATTTTATCATTTGTCTCGTTCCACGCCTGAATTTCTGCCCCTAACAGGCCAGCATCTCTGCCTAGGGAAGGGGGGTTTCACAAAGACGACTGCAATCCCACAGCAGCAGTGAAATCAGAGCTCAGCGGTCCTGCAGGCAGCACTATGCTTGCTTGTAATGCCACTATTGCTCGCAAGGAGGAAAGCCATCCCTTAGCCACCTTTACTGGCCACATATCACACCTTCAGTGCTTGCAGAGCCTATCTGCACCATCCCACAAGGAGCTGCAGACCCTCCTAAATTCAGCAAGGTTTGCAGCCCAGACCCCAACAGAGATGGAAGAGATGAATGGTTTGTTGCAGCCAGGGTTTTATCTACCCACCTCACCTGTGCAAGATGTCGCAAATGAATAAGGAGCTCCTCGTAACAAGGGTTTCAGCTCCCAACAGCTCTTTACAACCCTACAAAAACAAACTGGGCCAGCTGTCCCAGCCACTCCTGCATAACTTCCCTTTTCCCAACATCAAGGCCGTTTCTCATGCTTCCATTCCTTTATTCTCATCTTCCTTCAAATCGATTTAGAAGTGTCACCAGTTTTGTTCATTTGCATTTGGTAGTAAACAAGGAGAAATGTGCAGCTTTGCTTTTGGGAACAACGGGCTACAGTTCTGAACAGCTCCCCTGCGGATCTTGTTTGGTCACAGCGTCTCTTGGCTTCCCGACCCAAGGCAGATTGTGCATGTGGCCTTTCAAGCTGAATTTATTGCTTATGCTCAGTGGTTCTTCTAATTGGACCTATGACTTGACCACAATTCAACGAGTTTAGCTCCAAGCGTAACAGGCACATAGGTCAACAAGAAGTTACAAACATTAGAAACTCCAGTACATTTAACCATTTCAGATTAAATTCATGCACTTTAATACCAGAATTCTGATGATTATTCCGTATATCAGGTGTGTTAAATGGAAACAATTTGGAAAGCTTTACAAAATCTCTGCAAATAATGTGTTTCTCATGAAACTTTGGCTATATGATCAGTGGAACTAAAGCAGCCTTTCAGCCAATGTCTTGGTATAGCGTACCACACGTTTCCACTCCAATAAAAGATTTTTAAAAAGCACACACTTCTGTAAAACAAACAAACAAACAAACAAACAAAAAAACATTCCTCCTCCAGAAGCATGACAAGGTACCAGCAAAGATGTCCCTGGGTGGACACGACCAAGAAGTCACATACCAGGGCAACACAGAACAGCTTTTAGGTCATTAAAAATATAAACTGTGCATGGGCCTGACTGAGTAGCAACCATCCTCACATGAGGTATGCAAAACGCAACAGGAAAAGAAAAATAGTTGGTGTTTGTTATTTGAAAACAGATCCTTAAAGTGCAGAAGTAGAAAAATATGGAAATATTTTAGATTGGAAAACCAGAAATTAAATACTTTGCTTAAGAGTAAACCAGTGGAAGAGTCGGTGGGAGAAGCCCCTGCCCTTTTTTGTTTCTTCAACAACCTGGAGGTTTGCATACTTTTATCTTTTATGTGGGTAGCGTGTGCTGAGTGTGCAAAACATTTACTAAGCTTTTTTTTTAATGTTACCAGACATTCTGATATTACAAAAAAGGTAGACAGGAAAACATAAGATATGCACATCAAACAAAATACAATTTCCCATAGAAGTTAAAAAGCATTCGCTGTTCCTCAGGCTGCCCTACTTAGGAACTTTGATTGCGCACCCACTGTCATAAGACGCTTTCCTCTCAACATCTTTTTAATCTTTTCAGACTGGTAGAAAAACAGCAGTCTCTAGTTATCAGAATTTTGATGTTTAACAGCTTCAAAGTGCTGGTGGTTTCAGATTAAATCAAGTGGCATGAAAAACTAGGACTGCAGGTATACAGCGCATTCACTGATTCTCCTTGAAAATGTTTTCTTTGCTTAGATGGTAAAAATGTAATAAAGGAAACCTTTCCCACCCACTTCTCAGCATTATTTCACAGTGGGATGTTTTAACTTTTCAGAGTCTTGTATAAGAAAAAAGAAACTGTCCACAGCCACCCTCCAGAACATAAAGTCTGCTACTGCCTGCCAAAAAAAAACTCTTTTGAGAGGCTTCCTCAGCAGTACAGGAAAATGCTGCATTTACTCACACACACTGAGCCCCCACCCCCTTTTTTTTTTTTTTTTTTAAACTTGCTGCATCATGAGGGGCTTGGTATATGCATCTCTTCTTTTGGGGGATCTCCATCCTCAGGCATGAAGAGCACTTCAGGCTTATTCACTTCACTATCTAGCCAGCAATCTATATCTGAGTAATATCTGCATTAATTTTACTGCAGCCTGGGCATGAAAACACATGAGCTTCAGCACCAGAGATGATTGCTGGATTCATACAAATCCCAAGTGGGCAGGAGAAGAGGTTAGAGACTCAGATCACCCAGATGCTGATACCTGCTCGCAGGCCAATGGTAAATTTAGCTGATGAGATGGCTGTAAATGCTAAACATTAAGCTAGTGATTAATGAATGGGAAATCATTGCAGTTTCAGAGATACCATGGTAGTGTCCAGAAGGAGCAACAATGCAGTTAGAGGAAAAAGAAAATGATGTGTGGTAGAAAATAAAATTATTCAGCCCATGAAAGAATCTCGCCCAGAGCTATGAATGCTTACATACATAAGATAAACTAATTTTAAGTCATTTTTTCAGGGTTGTAATCATACATACCACAGCTAGAGTCAGTGGCTCAATTTTTCCTTTGCCTTTTGTTGCTATAATGCCCCGTAAACTTGTGCTGACAAGCAGTGGGAATATATGTTCAGTGGACGTTGCACAGCTTTGGTTTTCTACAGGTTGCAAGAACACATGGGAAGCCACCTCCAGATGGGTAAGCTTGGGTACAACATACAGGACACGTCACTGTGAAGGACAACTGCCCAGCTAGATGGGATGGCCTCGCTTAGCTGAAGGAAGTCAACGACAGAGTTACTCCAGGTCCTGAAATTTAAGAGCAATCCCCCAGAAAATGAACTGATGTGGTGGACAAAGTGAATTCCACTACTGTATCTTCTACCAACACTAAAAAGTGCATCTAAAAGTACAGCTTATTATAGGGTACAGACAGGATAGCATAACTGATTGCTCGTTTTTATACTGCCTTTAAGAAAGATCTCTAGAACATGCACATCGTCGTGCTCTAACTGGAAGGCAGGTACTAGGAGTTGCAGTTCTGAACTCCAAATATGATGTAAAAATTTCTGGTGATGCTCTAATTTGGAAAATTTCAGGAAAGTGGCAGATGCTTGAAAAGTATTGTTTAACTTCTTGATCTATTTCACGATTCGTTTTTTGAAACTATATTTTCATTTAAAGCAGAAACAGAATCCCACTATAAACTACATTCATGGAGAAACAAATTATTTATATACTCCACCATATTGTGTATTTTTGAAAACCCCGCTAACAACTTTGTGGAAAGCTTCTCCCTCAGGACCCAGCCTGGCCAACAGCTCAGGCAACGGGATGAGCCTGGCATCCAAGGAGCTGCTGCACAGGAACAAAAGGAACAAGCTTCGAAAGTGAAACCACCTGCAGCACCATGCAACCTCTCCCAGCCTAAGTGCTGCTTAACACAGACACAGGCTCTCTGTAGGCAACAGGGAAAGTTTGGAGATGCCCAGCTCGAGGCTATGGATGGACTGGTGCAAAGGCACACAGATGGGGAGTCACAACTGAATCCCTGACTGCCACTTGCCCCATGTAAATGCAAACTCACTCACATAGTGGTTGCATTACACACGTGTTTTGCTGTATATAAATCCTTTAATTTTAGAGGGAGTGAATTTCTGTACTCAGAACTCTTCTGTGATCAGAGCACAAAGCTGCCATGCAAAGAGCTGTTTACAAGAGCACCATCCTCAGCCTGGCAGATCACTACATCATTAGGGAGAAAAGTACTTGTTACACCCTATGGTTATTCCTCAGTACTGGTGAACTATGAGAGTACTTGAATTCAGATTGGTTACTAGTTGTTGTAGCCTACCACTGTTCAAAGATTTGCATAATCATTGTGCTTACTTTTAAATACAATAATGCAACAACTACTTCAGCAGCTACTGGAAATCCTTTTGCTGCACTTCAGAATCCAGCAGTTTCCCTCCCAGTTCTTATTCCAGCAGAGCTGGGATACTTAAAATCATTTTTCAAAAGACAGAGGACACAGGGTTAAAGATAGGACTGTAGTTCAGAGCTACAAGTTTTCACAGGATGGAAAAAAGTAAGGGATAGACTTTCCTGCTTTCAAAAATAAAAGTAATGATATACTATAGCCTCATCCTGCCTACGTATATGCATTTAAAGGGGTAGTACAAATGGATGTGGAACACATGAACATAATTAAAGCTTACATAGTGCCCAGTGATTTCTCCCTCAATAAGCACCAGAACTGACAGCTATTCAGGAACTTGCTCAGAGTTTACAAACCACAATTTTCTCCAAGCCATCACTGAATGTTCTGCGGAAAAGTGAAAAATCAGAGGCTCTCTCCTTGATTTCCACTGACAGTGGATCAGGTATCAACATGACATACCCATCCCCTCCCTCACAAGGGAGACAAGCAGCAAGACCACAGCCTTCTGGCACTGTGCAAAGGACTGCTTCCATGGGTGAAACATAAGGCACCTCAGGAGCCTTCCTGTCTCCGGTTAGAGAAGGGGTCACCAGACACACCATGTTTAACACTACTGACAGATTTTGCTGAGCCCCCCACTAGGCACTATGATAAATAGCATGCCGCACTCACAAAATAAATGCTGACTTTGTTTCATTTGCCATGATTGGGTAGCAAATACCTGGTTAAGGTACAGAACTTCATTTCCTTCTTGTGCTCATGAACACAATCAATGTGTTAACAGATGCCTAGGATACCACCAACTTTAACAAGAAGTAACAAATTCTATAATCCTCTTAATTCCAATTGGATAAATAGGGAGTAGGCTATATTCTGCCTAAAATGGGAGATCAGCATTTGTACAATAAAAAGCACAGCATAATTGAATCCCTTGTACCTTGTCGTTTTCTCTTTAATGATGTTTTCCAAGGAAGGATTAGAAAGATATTAAAATGAACTACAAACATTTAAAATTGATACATAAATTGCTATAGCACAACATCTTAGACCCTTCACCTGCCCAATAAACTAAAATTCAAAACTGTTAACAAAACAGTTATTATTAACAGAATATAACAGCTTAACAAACAGTTGGGTAAACTATATTTCAATTCATTCAAATAAACCAAAGAAAATTTTCTAAGATTTTGCTGAGATGAAGGAGATGAAGCAATACAGTGTGTCCTGCATCCTTCTGTGACTACAAAGGCAGTATCAAGTTTTATTTCTGGTACATAACACAAAGGTGTTAAACTACTTGGGAACATCTCAGAGCACTAATAACCTCACACTTGGGATGAACTCAATACTTAAGTCATAGCTTTGTAAATAATGGGAAACATCAGCTTAATTTTTTTTTAAATAAACACATTTCAGAGCAATTTTCTTTTTCAATTAGCAAAACAAGCCTTTTCTTTCACTCTAGTTCTCCTGCCCACATTAGTCTTACTTGAATAAATACTAAAGAAGCATTCCGTTGTATTTCCCTTTCCAGACTCCATACAGTGATTTCCATCTCTCCAAAAATAAAACCAAAAGCTAACCTCTTCTACGTTACCTCTTCTAGGTTAGCTTTAACTAACCAACGTGCCAGCCAACAAAGCTGAGCTCACAAAAACAGTCCACTCAGGCAGCAGACATATTAGAACAGTTTTTAAGCATGGTATACGATCCCAAACATGCACCACAGATGCCAGGGCTTGATTTACAGGATGCCCAAATGCCCATAGCTCACAGCTGAAGCTGAAGGGCTGGAGGATACTCATACATTTGAAAATGAGGGCACTGCTGTAAATTGTCTTACTTACATGCACTGAATTATCCTCTGAAGGCACCTAGCTTTTTCCATTAAATATAAAGGGCTATGGCCTATGTTAGGTAACTGAAGGCAGGAACAATGTGGGGCAGCTGTATTGTCCAAATCGAGCTCATTAGCTAAAAGGGCGCCCACATATCCCAGTCTAGCTGGGGGGAGGCATTACCTCATAGAGTTGCTAAGAGGTTTCCAACCCCACAGGGCCAACCAAAATCTTTGGGCCTGGTTCCATCCCCTTCGCAGAGAACTCCTGTGCTAGCACCACAGCTGTCCCCATTACCACTCCACCGGTGGTCCCAACAGCTGTATGACTGACTGAACAGCAGTGCCCTGTCTTCTGACTCCCATCTAAATCAACACAGGAAAGCATTAGGCTTTGCAAACGAATTAAGTCAGGGGGAAGGCCAGAGCGGAAGTTAAATTCAACTCAAATTTGTTTCTTCTCCATTTCTTGCCTCTACCCACACCACACCTCAATAACGCAGACCCTAGCCAAGTCAGACAAGGGCTAATTGAGTCTAACAGCCAGTTTTAGCAGGTGCTCAGTCAGTTACACTAGTCACAAATATTTTGACTCACAGTCACAAATATTTACTGAATAGGCAAGGAATTGTATCAAAGTACCTGGGACTCATCCCAAAGACACAGTTCAGGCAACTTTATAGCACGCACAACATTTAGCAGGGCTTTGACTTTTGGAACAGTGCTGAATATTCATAATCACAAGATTTGTTGGTTTGTTGTTTTTTTTTTTTTTAGCCATTGTTCACCAAATAACCTTTTTCAACTTTCTTCTTCTTCAAAAGCATCCATTTTCCCTGGAAGATACACTTCCCTCTGCCCCTCCTCCTCTCAGCCCTCAGCCCTCCCCCCCCCCCCCCCCCCCCCCCCCCAAGTACAAATAATGCCCAGCCTAGGTGGAAAAGACAGAAGAATAAAAGACTCCATTAATACCATCCAGGTAGCTGAAACAGTATTGATTTACACTCACTGAGAGTCCAGCTCTAAATCTAGTCATTTAACAATCTTCCTATAATGGAAAGATCACCTATTGTTAAGTCCTATGTCCTCCCCATCTCCTCCCACCATGAGCTGATAACATTAATTAAATATAATGTGGTTTATAACCCAAACTGACATTTCCATAATAACTAATAGCCATCCATGGCAGTTGCCCAATCCTGAGACATCAAGGAGGCAGAGGAAGAGGTGAGAACGTTCTAAAACCTGCCTCGATTAAATGTAATTTTCTAACAGCACAAAACATTTTCTGGGTTTATAAACAAGAAAGTAACACTGCACAGTGCCCACTTCAAATGATGCTGTAGTGCTACCCACACAATACAATGCAATCTTTTCATTATTTGGGGGGTCATCTTCAAAGAAATAATTGTTTTTGTCAGCTGAATAGAAACACTCTTTCACCAACAGAACTCCAGCTGCTAAGAACTCACTGCTGCTAGTAGATACCACGTCCACCAGTGATCCTGAATATCTACCAAAATGTCCTGCAATTTTTTAGTATTTGCCTATGACAGGGAGCATCATGTCCAAAATCAAGGACATGATCCAAGTTTTCCTAGCACCTCAGCAAGATCCATCGACTTCAACAATTTTTCCTTCATGTTCTAATCTACATCCTCTCCTTTGTGACATCATGCTCCCAGGTGCGTTTGCGCAATACCTTCAGGGTTTGTGCCTTAACACGAACGAGTTAAGGCACAATCATTTGTGCCCTACATGTTTAGATTTGCTACTATCAAATTCAACTGTTCAGAAACCACAAAGTAAATCTCACTGTTCCGCAGATTTGTTTGAAAATCACGAGATTAAAAATTTTAAAATACATGGTGATTTGCACTTGCTTTCTGAGTTTAAAGCTTTGAAGCTCACCCTCCTAGCTTTACCTGGTAACTATTAGGCTTCGATGCACGTGAACACCGCACCAATTCTATACCAACTGCTTTTTAAGATCACAGAGCAGCCCCTCGTGCTGCAGCCCACCTGGGGTCCCACCACCCAGGGGTGCTCCCAGCCCTGCTCACCTGAGCAGCCCCAGCAGGCCCTGGCAGCGAGCAGCAGCCCAGCCCAGGAGGTGGGCCAGCTCCTCTGTGCCCCGCCAGCAGCCACACACCTACAGGTCCATCGCTGCTGAGAGCATTTAAATTTAACCAGTAGGATAGTCCTGAGCAATTTTTCCAGCACACCTGGAAGTTGTAACACCTTCAAACACCACGAGTCTCAAGATGAAATAGCCAAGACTTGGAACATTAGCATCTATTACTTTCCCTGCTACCCACAAGTTTGCAGTAGCAGTGGATGTGACAGCAGCAGCCTTCAACATCTCAGAGACAGCAGCACACAGGCCTTGCATCATGATCGTGCTATTCTGTGTCCCCAAAGAACATGCTAGTTCCTGAACGCTACAGGCAAACGGAAACCACTTCAGTCTTATTGAATATTGCATAAAACATAAATCATTGAGTATGTGCCAAGACCTACCCTTCTCTGCTATTATGTACAGAAGGAAAAAAAAAAAAAAACTATTTTAGGAATGGCACTAAGTAACTTCCTTCCAGACATTACTACAGGATAAACAATTTCTACTTTTCACAAACCAAACTATAAGGAATCAAGCAAACCATATCAAACACTTATTATTAAAGGTGTCTTGGCTTGTTCTGAGGTGTCATTTAAGGCAGTCTGTCCTTGGGTATACTCAAAATACTTGCAGTGTAGGACACTGCACAACCACCCAGAAGCAGGATTGCTTGAAGCTGTAAAATAAAATTGAACAGAATAAACTGGAAACTGTATAATGCAGATCCTTCACTGTACTTGCTGCATTTCTTGGTCCCATCTTTTTCTTGTATGAACTAAACTATTTAGACTCTGAATCTTTAGAAACGTCTTGAATTCAAGCAAACACACACCGTAGTGGGCCCGCAGCGCACAGAAGCACTGTGTTTCTACAGAGGAAGTGCAGCAATTTGGAAAATCTCAGCTTGAAATAAAGTGGGATTGCATATAATACAGGGTTTTGTTTTGCATATTTTTAAAAAGGTCATCTCTCTCATACAAGTATTGAAGGAAGCCTTAATAGAAACATTATTACACTCGAAGTTGCTTAACCAGTCAAAACCTGTGAAATATTAACCTCAGACTGCAATGCTAAAACTACTCAGGGACACAAATCAGCATGACCATTGCTGGCATCATCCAGCCTAGGACAATGCGTGCTCCCACCAGCCTTACTTTCTAACCATTAGTTGCCTCGGTCACCTTGCTGAATAAATCATCCAGAAATGTTAGCACTAATTGCTGCTACCAATGTGCCTGGAAGACCCTAAAGCTCTGTATGCTGCTTAGGCAAAGGGTTAGCTTTGTGCAGTATCATGTGATCAACAACAACAAAAAAAAACCACGAGTACTGCTTGCTTGTGGGTGGTGCAGAGGAACAAGAAGTGACTCACAACTCATAGTGGAAAAAATGGGGGGAAAATGTTTTAAATAGTCAGGAAAGTACAAAATGACAAACAACAATTACTGGACTTCCTACGCCCCACATACCGGTTGGCAAACCGTTTTTTGCTGTAGGTATACTGATGCCCAAATATATAAATGTTAAAGTTGCTGGGTTTTGCTCCATTCTCCTAATAGCCTCTACCCACCCTGAATCTGCCGAGTGCTATGGAAGTCCAGAAAGAAATTGGAACAAGCTACCAAATTCCAGCATGACACAAAGGAAAAAAAACAATGAAAGTCTTTGATAGAGTGAAAACTCTATTTTATCTCACTCTTAAGATGCAGAAATAAAATACTGAAAAAAAATCCAGGCATTTGAGATTAATAGGTTGATATTTATCCATGTGCCACTCTGGTTGCTAAGAGATTTCCATTTTACAGCACTACGTTTTATAAACAATAAAGCATTTTTGTCCACAAAGCAATTGTCTCACCTCACTGAATCAAGTGCCTCTCACTGCCACATCCCTTCTACATTGCTCTAATTACAAACTGTGCCAAAGCACCCTCACACAAAGACAGTATATGTATACTGGCAAGCATACTATTGTTAAACTTAAGTACATCAAGTACAACGTGGGCTTCCTACACCACAAGCAGAGGTAACAAACTATACATTGTAACTCACAACCCATAGGTAAATAAATATGGGTTGACAACCAGCTCCTAAAATGCACAACTGCTGTGGTCCTTTTCAGCTGGGGTGGGGAAACCCACCCCGGCAGCTACATTACAGACCTGCACAGAACCTAAACAGCAGAGAAAAAAAATATTACTAATTCGGGCCAGTTTCAAACAGCAAGGCCCCAAGACAGAATCTTATTTTTCACACTTCCATTTATATTGGGAGATGATTCAGAAGATCTTTACATATACATTCACCCAGAAAAAATATGTACAGCTAACTTGCTGCAGTACATTCACTGCAGCCATCTAAACGGTCTCCTAATGTGTTCACTAGAACAGAAGGCAGTGGGTTTCTTAGTGCTTTTCATTATGTATAGCACTGCCACCACAGAGGAATAAGAGAAAAGGGCAAGGAAATGCTGACTCTCACCCAACCAAAAGATGCACATATGTTAGAGGAAATCTACATGTCATTTAGGAAGCACATGCACCGCTTCTCTAAGCATATGAAGATTATCCAATCCCCCTTAGGGGGATTTCACAAAGGCACACAGAAATACTACATGCCCAGGTTTCTCTTAAGACAACAGGCTTCTTGATATTTTCTTAAAAAATTGCCATGAAACACAACCAAAAATCATGGCAGGGCCTTATTTCGGTGGAGCAGCGTATAAGGTGTCATTTTTAAGGACATCCACAGAGCAGTCAAACTGGCTGTCCTCATTATCTGTCATTACACCACAAACTGTAACTATTTTGCCTGATACCTCGGAGAAAAATAGTCAGGCTTGAATCACACAGAAGCTCCTTAACTGAACAATGAGCAATGCAGTGCCTGCTGAATTTTTCGGGTCCTAGTATGCTGGAGGATTTTCTGCATCTAAGACAAATCTACAGAAGAAAAGAAAAAAAACAGGCTCTGAGATCTGTCACCTATTTCCTTAACAATAGAAAGTTGCTAATAACAGATTGTTGTGGCTGAATTCTGTAACACAGTTCGCTCTGAAGAAAAAATAGAAACAATAAGACACCTTATTTCTGTAACATTATCCCAAAAATGGATGTTTCAGAAGCCAAGCATGTGACACAGTCCCAACACAAAGAAAAAAAATCTTCCTCCACACACGTTCCCCTTAAGTACATGTATGTAAGGCTTAACTATTATTCTGTTAAACCCACGAGAAAGCTCAGCATTTTACCTCACATCACGGTTACAAACTACTTTCAACTCACAGACAGTTTGCATATCAAGGTAACACAAGTGATTTATCTGTGAAATGAATGCACACCTTCTGCATCATCACTGCATTCAACTAATATCCAATTAAACATTCAATTGCTTTACAAACCCCCCAGTTGTAGTTATCAATGCCGTTTTATAATGTTAACAAATTACTACGACAGCTATCACGTTACATGCAAGAACGAGTTTTGATAGTTCAATTGCAAGGTAAGAAAATTGAAACAAAAGAAACCCTGTCACAATTTGGCACAGATCTAGATACCTTTTTCTTCCGATCCCGGGATCTTTTCCTGTGTTTTCTTTTTTTCTCAGTTTCTTCATCAGCATTAATTTCTAAATCCCTGTTTTTCTTTAACTGTGATGCTGCGTGAGCCATAATGCATTAGAAATCCTTTACAACAATGCTCCCTTGTAAAAGGTGATTTCCTCGGGCACCTTTAACCAGCCCTTACAGCAAATGTTCCAATGACTGGAAGGAAATCTGTGACCAGAGCCAGGAACACATTCAGGATTCAGAGATCTCACAGAAGCTTGCAGTCACTACAAAAATACATAGTTGCAGATTTCTTCCTGTACCTTTCTGTACCTGAACCTTTATAAAACACTGCAGCCATCGTAATGCATTTAACGTAATGAAAAAGACAGCTGGGACAGAGAAAGCTGTATTATGGCTGTATCCCCTGCCACCAGCTGGAAGTGTCTAAGTGACTCCACTGAAGGGGGAATGCTGAAAAGCAGGGCTTTCTATTAAAAAAAATTCCAGAACAATAACATATACTGTGCTGCATTTTCTTCACTAATCCTGAAGCACATTTTAAAAACGCATGAAAAAAAAATAGCATTAATGATTTACATTTCTCAGCCAGTTTTGCGTGGAAAGTCATTTAACCTATAATGAAATGGAGCAGCTCCTACTTTAGGTTAACTGCTGATGGTGACAAAAAAAATAAAATAAAAATTTCTTTTTACCATGGAGACCCTGACTGCATTATGTAGAAAACAATGCATGCATTGCCATATCTTAACACTGTGTCCTTTATACCCATTTTTCAATTCCGATACATTTGGTGAGAGAGGATTACAGAAAGCCCTGTTGTCTTTTTCCTTTTTTTTAAACATACTTATTACAACACATCATACAGAAAGATGCGATCATGCTAGTATGTGAAAGAGGCATTTA
The DNA here is from genome assembly GCF_964034855.1 of Anser brachyrhynchus. NCBI lineage: Eukaryota > Metazoa > Chordata > Aves > Anseriformes > Anatidae > Anser > Anser brachyrhynchus. Next base: position 16,855,454 of record NC_137700.1, read on the forward strand.
ATTCATGGGAGATTTCCTGGCACCATCCTTTACGTGGTCAGAAAGGGGAATCAGCACTATTTCCATGTAGTTAGGAATGTACTTTTAGGCTTTTATGTCAAGGCTCACTTCAATCATCTTACTATTTTTGCCACCTGAGTCCTCAATGACTGCAGCTTTTGAATATTCATTATGGGAGGTAAAATAGCAGCAGTATTACAGGCCTGCAGGAGGATCTTTTACTAGTATGAACACAGAGCAAGTATCTAGTAAATAAGGAACCATATTTTTTCTATACAAATATGAACAATCAGCAGCTTGCCAAAAAAGAAAAAAAAAAAGCTGTTTTTAACCTTTCCCGGTATTCCTAGTAGTGTGCTTCGTAGTAATGAAGACTAGCATTTTAAGGCAGTCTCATTTGTTTTAGGTAAGAACCAAAGTTCCTGAAAGTGGAATCAGCATATTTTAGACAATACTAGCATTCCTCTCCTGAGGGAAGGAACACAAAATTTATTTTAAAAAAAAGCAAAACAAAAACAGTTACATGTGAATTTAAGTGCAATTAGCAAAATCATATTGAACCATCAGAACTTAGAACAAAATCCAGAGCGGTCTCATGAGGCTGTCAATGTTCCTCCCTGGAACTTGAGAGATGTTTTCTGAATCCAGGCTGTGAGGTCCAGTAAATGGCATGCATCCACTGCACTAGTTTGCACATGACATGGCTAAGAGCAAAATAACCTTTTAAATCTCCGAAACAGAAACTACTTTGAGCATTCTGTACGTTATCCAGAAGGCAGCACATAATGCACTGTTTGTCTACTGTTCACAGGCTAATAAACTAGGTTTTAGAAGTTGTTTGCTTTGGGACAACTCTTAAGGAATGCTTGAGGATGGAGACCAACCACAGTTATGTGACCTTAGGGACCTTTCCTTCTGATACAGTAAAATCACAGCTTACTGCCTGTATCTAAAACTCACTGTACCCACATACCACCATGTACCTCTCCCTACTCCTCCCCTCCGAACCTCTTCGGAAGGCTGACATACTGCCTTGTCAAAGTTGTGGAAGGAGGAATGCTGCACTTTGGCAATGCCTAGTGTTGTATCAGAAGTAGCAAATTCCCTCTTCTCCATGTGCTAGAAGCTTGAATAAACACATTTCTGCTTTTAAAGATGAAAAGAGTATCTCAATGATGCTCAGAACATGTTTTCAACTGTAGTGCAAGGAACATAACTGCAAGCAGTCAAAGGGCACATTCAGGCGTTTATCTGGATTTTGGCCCAGCTCTTCAGTGAAGCACAAGACAGCAATGAGAAGACTCCACTGTATGTACCAAAGGAGCCCTACTGCAGACAGAAACTGGGCAAAATTGCTGGTTTAAGGGGCTGGAGGAGCTATCTCAAGGAGGCTGGTGGAGAAACAGTCAGGTGTTCATGGGAAATGGAAGACTGCCTCATGCTTAAAATAAAATAAAAATTACACCTCGGGCTTTGCTTTCTAGCTCACAAGCTGTCTACGTGACCTTGGAAGTAATTCTCTGAAGCTCAGCTCTTCCTCTTTAAAACAGAGTTGACATGAGTTCCCTCTCCAACAGAACTCAGTTACTAGCAGGGAAGTGCTCAAAAGCTGGCTGGAAAACTGCCTGGCCGAGAAGGACCTGGGAGTATTGGTTGATAGTCGGCTGAATATGAGCCAGCAGTGTGCCCAGGTGGCCAAGAAGGCCAACAGCATCCTGGCCTGTATAAGAAGCAGTGTGGCCAGCAGGTCTAGGGAAGTGATTGTGCCCCTGTACTCGGCTCTGGTGAGGCCGCACCTCGAGTACTGTGTTCAGTTTTGGGCCCCTCGCTACAAGAAGGACATGGACGTGCTCGAGCGAGTCCAGAGAAGGGCGACCAAGCTGGTGAGGGGTCTGGAGAACAAGTCTTACGAGGAGCGGCTGAGGGAGCTGGGCTTGTTCAGCCTGGAGAAGAGGAGGCTCAGGGGCGACCTTATCGCTCTCTACAGTTACCTTAAAGGAGGCTGTAGAGAGGTGGGGGTTGGTCTGTTCTCCCACGTGCCTGGTGACAGGACGAGGGGGAATGGGCGAAAGTTGCGACGGGAGTTTTAGGTTGGATGTTAGGAAGAACTTCTTTACTGAAAGGGTTATTAAGCATTGGAATGGGCTGCCCAGGGAGGTGGTTGAGTCACCATCCCTGGAGGTCTTTAAAAGACGTTTAGATGTAGAGCTTAGGGATATGGTTTAGTGGAGTACTTAGTGTTAGGTCGGAGGTTGGACTCGATGATCTTGAGGTCTCTTCCAACCTAGAAATCTGTGATACTGTGATACTGTGATACTGTGAAGTGCTCAAAAACTAATGAAGGACCGGAACTGAAAATAAACTCAACAGAACTGCAGAGAGTTGGGTCTCTTTCATTCCCAGCACATTTCCATCTGGATATGGAAGACTCACGAGCCTTTACCTTACAAAACCAACTTCTTATTCGAGCCACAAATTAAGTGAATACTGCTGTCATTTACCACTTGCACGCTAATCCTGTGATGTTCCATATACCTTTTAACCACATTAGCCTGTAATTTATGTCTAAATAACCTCATTAAATGAAAATAAAAATAATGCATTCTAAAGCATTGTATGCTTAAAATACTTGAAGCATACTTTTTGAAATGTTGGCAGAGAAATAACCAGTGCATAGGCAGGTTAAAAGCCTTAATGCCACCTATGTACAGGCTGTATTTCCATGCACAGGGAAAGTAGCTCGAGCTTTTGTTAATGACAATTATTCTAATAAATGAGGATAATAAGTGAACTTGCCCAGTCCCTTGAGATATGCATAAGTGCAAGGATTTTATCTGTCAGGCAAGCCTGCATCACCCCAAGTATCTTTGCAGCTAATTAACCAACTGGACCAATCACGTAGATGTTTTTATTATGTGTACTACAGCCCTGGCTTGAACTGTAGATTCCAAACCCCTGAATTAGATTTCAGGAATTGGAGGAAAAAAAGGCTTTTCAAGCTAGGATTTTAAGAAATTACATCTTAGCTATTAAAGCAACAGTCCAAAAAAAAAGGGAAAAAAAAGATCCCTTCTAGTTTGAAGTAGTACTAGGGAGATTCTGTGTAGCTTAGAGGCTGAAACACTCAAATAGAAAAGAGGTTATGAAAAAGGTGTGAATAAAAGATCCAGACTCCTATGGAAAAGAGACTGTGTATGCAGTAGAATTTCTGCTTTTGGGGAAATGGTGAACTGGCATCATTCACTGGAAGGTGATAGGGCACCGCCAGACTGATAGTTGGATGAAGCGCAAAGGTTTTCATGCCAGATGTCATAACTCACTTCAAGGGAATTAGGTACTAGAAAACTTCATTAAGCGCTTCTTTTCAGACTTCAGTAAAATAATTAAGCTATTTGATTTCACCCTTAATTACAAAGTTAATGAAATGCCAATGACTGCTTCACTACAGTCCACAGGGTCCTGATAAAGTTATGGAGAATGATAAACTGTATCTTACTTGAACAATGGGACATTAAAGTTTGTTAGTCTAACAACGTCTACTTAGCATCATCAGCTCACAAAATTGTAACAGTAGCTAGGAAGTGATTTTATCAACTTGAAAGTGAAATGTGTCACTTGGATTAGTTAAACCTAGTAGTCACACTGTTAAAACTACCCTCAAAAGACTGTAAAACAACATTAGCACACAACATGGAGACAGATGTTAAGAAAAACCTAGGAACTTACAGGGAAAAACATGCTTGTGGTCTAATTAATGGAGTTAATTTATTGATTACTCAGACGCTTATAGAGCAAAGACGGTGTCATCACATATTTACATTAAGTATGCAACACAAAAAAATGACAATCATAAAAATATTGGTTTACCAATAATCTGCTAAAAAATATAGATCTATTAAAATACGTGGTACAAATTATGGTAGACATAACACCATTAAAAACATTCAAAATTTGGACTGCTTAGATCACCATGGATCAATGAAGGATTATAAACACATCCAGTGCTATAAGGTCATTCTGAGTACTGGTAAACAGGGCATGTGTACATTTTCCCAAACATTAAAACAAGTTGTACAGATAGAATGGAAAAAAGAAATAAGAATTCTAGCTAAAAAAAAAATAAAAAATAATAATAAAAAAGCTGTTTGAAACTCTGTTACCTCGTAAAATAGCCCTTCAGAGGAGACTCCTAAGACCAGGCAGCACTCATACGTGAGACTAACAGGCCTTGCATCTCAAAAACAAAAACAAGTGAGACTAAAAGCTTATTTAGCATTTGCTTTTGTCTACTTTTACCTCCTTTTCACACATTTGGTGTTAGGGCAGGATGGACCCAGTCTTCAAACACACAGAAGAGCATTGAGGTCACTGAGTAACAAATGCATGGAAAATTAAAGTTAAGGGCTTGTTCTGCCTTTCTGTTCGGCTGCCTTGCAAGTAAAGTTTCCCCAACTACCTACCTCTTCTATCAGCATTCTACTTTGGCAGTAACAATCCCAGAGAAACTGTATGATGAAACATAAGACAGTCAAAAAGGGATGCATGTAGTACATGGAGACAAGGAAAACTCTAAACTGCATTTTATAGACCACTTTTATAGTGCTCGTCCCTTAACTCCTTTGAAGTTACACTACAAAATTTGGAATCTTATAGAATTACAAATTACTTCTTATTCAATTTCTTTATGGCATATGTTTAAGAAAGCTTTGGAAAAATCACATGAATTTGGGGACATAGTACTAATGGCCAAAGGATATTTGTTCATTCCTAACAATGGCTTACTACTAAGGTGCACCTCTCGCAGTCCAGCACACTCCCAGTACAAGGATGGCTGAGCTGCCTGCAAACTCCTCACTAACTCCCAGTTTAGGGCACAACATTTAAAGAAAACTATCGATTTTGGTTTGCCTTTAAGACTTGCATGGTAAACTGGGACAATTCAAAAGCTGACTTGAGACTCAAACCCCTGGCCTAAGAGGCAAAGAAAATGGGGCAGTAAATCTTCAGCTGTCCTGGGCCACCATACAGGCATGGTAAATCTGCCTGCAAATTGGGACAGAGGAAACAATGCACTTGTGCACCAACACAGGAGAAAGTCTGAATACAGAAGACTGCAGAGTACCCCATACCTGGAGATTGCAAACCCTGACTTGTGAAAGAGGATTTTTTTTTTCTGTTGGCCTCAAAAAGCCTGAAGTGACAAATTAATATTAATTGTACTGCAAAAACAGTATAAAGAAAGTTTCATGTCTGACTCACAGCAAACTAAGAAAAAAATACTGGTGTAACTTATTTATAGAGACACATGAATTGGAATATAGACTTTGAGTGGGTTTGTACATGCAACTGTGGAGGAACCCAAGAAATGTATCTGATGCAAGGAGCACAGTAAGATTTCTAGTCTGAATTGTTGCTGAGCTAATACACAAAACAACCTCTCTCTTTTCTTCTTTCCTCCAAAATAATATTGGTAAAAACCTACATTTACTGGGAACCACTGAAATTATACCAACATGCACTTTTCTGAAAGTTTTTTGTACGTTCTTCCCTACTAGTTAAATAACAGCCTTCAACCAGGCCTGAAACAAACCGAGTACTGGTGTCCTAGGGATGCTAACAAAAATCACTTACACTATGAAAAGGTAGTAAATTGGTTTCAAACATGTTAACAACCGAAGTTGTACCCGAGATTGATATTATATCGTGATCAGTGACATAATTCTCAATCCATTTGGAACTTTTGAATACCTTTCTGAAATCAGCAATTCAGCACGTTAACATTCCCAGATCCCTAACTTCTGAGCTGTGCTCTGCCTTGCCAGCCGTGCTCCCCCAGTTCTACCAACACAGCCCCAGAACACTGGGGAGGTCAGCGGGATGGTGCTGCATGGCACCAAACAGAGAGTTCAGTTCGGGGAACTGGTAGATGCCCCTGCGAATTACACCTGCACAGCCAGGAAAAGTTATCCCAGCACATGGGATTATGTTTAAAAGTAGGCTTTGTATCAGGTCTGCTCTGAGCCCATAGAGGGGTTTCCTTCAACACAACAAAAGCAGAGCTCAAGGCGGGCCTTGGGTGTATTTCAGAAGCACTTCTGCCAGTTCCCAAACTGAGACAAGAGGAATTATTCCCTGCTTGTCTCAGATGGAAAACACTTTGTCTCAGAGTAGTTTAAAAATAACACGAAACAGCAGCAGGAAACGTCTTTGCGGTATTTCAAGTTACTCGGCATCGAGTCCACGCCTGCTGTCCCTTTTTTGGAACAGCAGCAGCCTCATATTAAAAGCGACATAAAAAGCTATCCCGCTGCACAACTGTGACACCTGCAGCAGTGTAATAAATGAATCTGCTTAAGCAAATGTAGCTGCCAAACAAAGAGGGGGATGAGCCACTCACAAATAGATGCAACACCTTTGTCTGCGATTAATGGGTCATTTTCCAGTCAGCTTTGATTTTATTAGGTTGCAGTCATAAATGTACACTTTGGGTTAAAAGAAATGCTGACTATACGAGCCTCCACACAAATCATTGCATAATGTGTATCAAGGGCTAATAGCCCTTAGGAAGATCTGTGACCATGAAAAATTTGTTGTACCTTCCCCATTGTGACACAGCCACAAAAGGAAAAACATCTGGAACTTTGGGCAGAAGCAGAGCTTGATGGCTGTATCAAGTGCATTATTTTACCCACCTGCCTTCGACAGTAGGGGGCTGCACAATGTGACCCAGTGTCCCCATATTTTCTTGTTGCTAAGCTCTGCACACAGAGAGCAGCCTACTTGTTTTATTTTGCAATAAAACACTGCCGAATAAATGAAGCCATCTGCAAAGGTCACAGTAAAGGCATTCTCTGAAGTTTTCATCAGTTCTCAATTGCCCTGAGACTTCCAACTGTTGAATTTTTTGTTGAATTTTTGCCCTGCATAAACACAGAAATCACAAGAAAAAAAAAAAACAAACGCTTACTGACCTGTGTGCTAGGTATTTTTCAGTCTTGACTTCCCTGGAGCAGTTTCACATGCAAAAAAATCTACTAGTAACAACCAATACTCCTAAGACAACGAAGACAGGTGCATATGAGCCAATAAGGAGTAGTAGTTTCAATTCCTTCCCTTTCCAGCACAACACTTGCAGACTGAGCTCTCTCGACAAGTGCAAAGGACTTAATTTCTACCTCTAACTCTAATTACAGACGTCCCATTTTAGCAAAGTTAGATGCAGAATTTTCAGTGAAGATCCTAGTTCCCACCAAAATACACACAAATCCTTAATTTTCTGAAAAAAAATTAAATGAAAATACAAAACAAACAAAACAATACTCTCAGCATAAGAAACTCATTTAGTGAGACTCCTTAATTATTCATTATTCCTCTTCTCGTGAATGACCATCTTTGTCTCATTCTGGAAGGGTCCTCACCATAATTAAGTTAGGGAATCACTAAAATCTCAACCTGCTGCCCAAGTAATATTTCAGCATTGTAAGTGTTCTGCACACTCCATGCAGAAATGACTTGACTTTTATGGGAAAAAGTCTAAAAAGCAGAGTCATTAACAATCAATAACAAGAGGCAGGACATTATCAAACACCTATTTTAGAGATGACGTTTTTCTCACTTTCCAAGGAGTAAATTCACACACAAGTATCAATCTGTAGATTTTGACTGAAAACAATGGCATGTGAAAATTCCCAGTTTTCTGAAAGTAAAAACGAACATCAAAGATCGTGTAGGGTCACTTGAGAAACACAGATTTACATTTTATTTGGCAAAACAGTGAAAGTCTGGCTACTGGAACTTCAGCACTAAAAACCTGTAGGAATGAACCCTCAGCGCAGGAAAGGTTAACTATCACAGACTGGTCAAAAACAACAACAAAAATTCACTGCCACTATAAGAATTCAGAAATGTTGTGGATGCTTAAATTTCACAAAGCTATTAATGTCCACAGGAGACCCAGTTCTTTCTTGGCCTAGCAAGAGCAATGTAATACACATATATATATAAATATCTACCTATATAGTAACTATAATTATCATAGAATAGCTGCATCAAAGTGATGCCTGAAAAGCCAGGTAATATTAGTGCCCTATGCAGATCAACACAAGGGCAATTCCTGCCCTGATCTATTGGTAAACTAAACACACAGCGTACAGGGGATGAGGAGGATTGTATTGCTCCTGCTTTAGAGCAGGGTAACTGTGAACTGGAGATGATGAGGGTGAGGGGGCTGTTTTGTGCGTATTGTATGACATGCTGAACTAAGTCAACAAAAGGCAAATACCATACCAGGGATGTATAAACAGAAGTAACAGCCTTGAAGATATACGGAAGGAATCTCTTTTATACAGCTTTGCTTGGGTCTCAGCTGGAGCAGCGTGTCCTATTTCAGGCACTAAACCTCTAGGAAAAGTTGTCAACTGGAGATGGGAAGAATTTATTGCTTTAACTCTGAAATCACTGTTCTCCACAAAACAAGGCTGAATGTTTCTCTTAATTTGCCAGTTAGCAGTGAATAGCATTGGACATGCATGTACACACACAGCATGAACAAATACCAGTCAGCACTGCAAACTTGCTTATTTGCGCCCTGGTCTCACCCTTTAAAAAGCAAACAAAACAAAAGAGTAACAGACAAATAAGTATGATTTGATTCAAACCTGTGTAAGAACTAAAGGTTCTTTTCTTTTTCTTTCAGTCTTTGTATTTTGTTTTGCTTTAAAATAGAATTTGTTTGTGGAGGGGCTGGGAAGGAGGAAGGCTGCACAGCACTTCTGTGCAGACATAAATGCGTTCTTCTAAAGATAGCACTAATTCTATCCAAAATATTTGATAAACCTAAACTTTTAAACAGTCAATACTTCACAAAGTAGAACACAGGAAAACATACGCAGAATGTCACCCTGGAACCAAGTGGAACAACTTACAGAGGACTAAAATATGCACATCCAGGTAGACTCCATGCAGTTCAAGCCAGGACACCTGAATGACAGGCTTCAGCTAAAATTTCAACCGCTATAGCCTTCTTGAGACCTCCTGGAAAAGTGGCAAGATACCAAAAGTCTGTTGAAGGGCAGCTATGGTATTAAGTTTGAGAGAACAGCGTGGGGATAAAAAGCACTTTAAAGAAGAGGAGATAAAATTGTGCCAGTCCAGTTGTGATTGTTTCACACTGACAGCTAGCTAAACATCACACTGCTCTCTCACTCCCCCCTTTGCAAAAGAAGAGGGGGGAGAAAACACAATGATAAAGGGCTCAAGGGTTGAAATAAGGACAGGGATATCGGTCACCCATTACTGTCACAGGTGTAACAGAATCAGCATATGGAGATTAATCTAACTTAGAGCAAACTGCTCCAGCACGGGTCCCCCACGGGCGGCAGCTCCCCCCAGACCCCCTGCTCCTGCGTGGGCTCCTCTCCACAGGCTGCAGCTCCGGCCCGGGGCCTGCTCCTGCGGGGGCTCTCCATGGGCCGCAGCCTCCTCCAGGCCACATCCACCTGCTCCACCGGGGGCTCCTCCACAGGCTGCAGCGTGGAGATCTGCTCCGTGTGGGACCCATGGGCTGCAGGGGGACAGCCTGCTCCACCAGGGGCCTCTCCACAGGCCGCAGGGGAACTGCTGCTGCGTGCCTGGCGCACCTCCTGCCCTCCTGCTGCACTGCCTTGGTGGCTGCGGGGCTGGTTCTCCCCCTTCTCTCCCAGATGCTGTAGCACAACAGATTTTCCCTTTCTTCAGTGCGCTCTCCCAGAGGCCCAACCAGCATCGCTCATGGCTTGGCTCTGGCCAGTAGCAGCTCCCTTTGGAGCCGGCTGTGATCTGGCATGGGGCAGCTGCTGGCCTCTGCTCACAGAGGCCACTCCTGCAGCTCTCCACTACTAAAATCTTGCCATGTAAACCCAGTACACCAGTTAACTTCCAGTCCTTGAAGACTCCCACATGAAATAATTTCTGATCACCCAGAAGGTAATGATATGAACTAAAACCAATCTGGATTTGTCAAGAGGAAACTGTGTCAAATTAAATAAAATGTAAGACTAGAAGAATGGTTTAGGGGAAACACAACAACACAAGAACAACAAATGAATTTCAGCACGAATGATAGGGAGGAAAAAAAAAAAAAAGCAAAGAGGCTGGAGAAGTCATTAGACTGTTCTTCAACGAGGTCTGGAGGGTTTAAAACATTACAACTTGAACATGGGACAAACGACAAACAGCAGGTAGACTGCAGAAATACAGCCTGCAAAATAAAACAACCAACCTTTCTCTTCTATTTAGGATTTGCAAAACTCCAGATATATGGTGACTGACTTCTGCTACTCGACTTACAGTAAGATATGAATATCCGGAAAACAAGAGCAATCAGATGTCTATAAAACACAACCTCATTTAGCCTAAAGAAAAGATGAGTAATGGAACAGGGCAACAGTCCTCAAGTCTATCACAGCTGCCAAAATGCAGAAGAAAACAGTCTGTTCTCCACAGTCAGTACAGATAACAATAGTAGTATAAACTGCAGCACAGTAGATTTGGGTAAAACATTATGAAAAATTTTAACAATAAAAATAATGAATTTCTGCAACAGAGCAGGAGAAACTTGGCAACTTTGTGACTGACCTGTAGGAAAAGCTTTGACAAAACACCTAGGATCCATACTACTACAGAAGCCCCAGAAAGTCAGCAGGGCACTGCAAGAGCAAGAATACACCTGTGCATAGCTCATTTGCAGAAGACAACTGCTGGCCACTTTATGAGAACAGCTCCTGTAATACATCCAAAGTTGGGAAATCAGTAATACAATCTGTACTTAAAAATCCTTTGAACAACCACATGTAAATAAAGCAGCATATCGTGGAATGGTTTGATGCAGAAAGAAATAAAAACAGTAGCCCTAAATCTGTCTTGTGAGTCAGATAACCCCTTAAAAAGTGCTCTCTGAATCAAGGCATTCCTGTGTCCTACATAAACGCATGATCTACTCCATTCCACTTAATATATAAGTGAGCACTAGAGGGTTAATGCATAAGTAATTGTCTAATACATAGAAGTACCAAATATATTATCAAATGTATAAACGTTAGAAGAAACTGAGAACTACTGTCTCTCCCTTCTTTCCTTCCAGACAGAAAATCTGGAGGAAATATAAACTAGGAATTTACAAGGCTCGTTATCTGGCCATTTATAAGATCTTTGTAATTTTAAATTGTTATTATAACCAAAAGAGAAACTTTACATCTGTTCCCTTTTAAAATACCTATTTGGATCCATTTGAAAATACGTATGTTGGTGACACTCACAAGCATTATATGACCCCTGTACCAAGAGGACCACAAACTTCCCAGCTTCCAAAAGTCTGTACTTAAACCTTACTGTGACAGCACAAAACTATTTTATTAATTTCATTAATTTTTAATTAACTATGTTTTACTAAAGTAGCACAGCTAGAAATACATTTTCAGTTTCTAATATAAAACCTGAGGCCTTTAGTACGTTATAAATTATCAGAAGTATTTGCTGCAGACACCAGAGCTCCAAATGAAGATCCAAATCAAAAGTGAACAGTGGTGTGCTTGAATTATTCTACTGAGTTTTAAAGTCTTAAAATATATTTTGATAGTATATCTAAAATAACATAAAAACAAAGTCTACAATTAGTTCATATATTAAAAAAAAAGAGAAATTAAACACAAACTATATAGAAACAGACAATACAGCAGAATTCCTGACATAAATTACAGAATTTCACTGTAAAGAAAGTGGTGAGTGCCTGTTACTTACCCATTTAAAACTGACATAGAAAATACAGAAAAGAATTGTAAAGAACAATTCTTCATTGTCAGGATAATGGATAAGATGATCTAATTGGCCTTTTCCCATCTCTTATCCCATCGTCATATTTTGATTACTTCTGTGAGTACAAGTCCTAGGCACCATTTTTCCTATTTATACAAGATCTTCTTCAGTACCAACCCATGCACAGAACTGTAATTTTATATATACTTACAGACTGCAACACTGTTTGCATTAAATTGCAAAAGCCATACATAAAATTACAGCTGTTTAAAGATATTGTAATTACTCATTAATAACATCTGTCTTTGAAATAAACATTACATGATTTATAACAGCAGAGAATTTTACTGTTGTTTTGTTTAAGTTTCATTTGCAGCCCTAGAGCTCCATCCTAGAGTTATAGCGTAGAATGTGAAGGGTATTCTCAGGCTGCATGAAGTCTGTCTAACCAACATGCCAGTTATATAGGCCATGCTCAGTGCACAGTTTGAGTAGCTATGTAGTTCAGTAGATGCTGCAGGTACACTGAAAATGAAAAACAAGCTTTGGACTATATCACAAGAATTGTGTATTTGTTAATAGTAAATGAACAACTTCCATGTTTTTCAGTAACAAGGAAGCACTAATCACAATCAACAAGTTCACACTGGCTTCCAGCATGCAGACTGAGTAATTGTTTTATCAGGATAATAGCCTTTATGACAATCATGATCTCACCACCAAAGATCCAAAAGGCCTCTTTGGCCCCTTACTGTGAATGCAAGGCATACTCAGTATTTGCACTTGAAGCAAATCCTACTCTGCAGCTTCAACTCTTGGCTGTTAACGCAGGCAGGTTGTAATCTTGTTATTTTTCACGCCTTCACATCTAAACCACAAAAACTATGGATTTTCTCAGTAGAGAGAAAGCATATACTGAAATTCTGGTTCCAGTCATGACATCTCCCACAATGTCATTAATTCAAAACAGGTAACAGAGATAGCAGTAATAACAAAATAGTAACGTGCACCTCAAAAAATTAAGATGGAATTTTACATAGATTGTTTTTCCCCTCCTTTATACTTTGCAAACACAGCAGCTTACAGTGAATTCTGTACTGGGACCAAGGGCATAAAATATGCCTTCTGCCACCACTTCCCTCTCCCTCCTGTCTTACTGGATATGCCTGGGAGTCATCTATTTTAAAATGTAGCTACACTGTGTGTTCTAGTTTAATAAAGCAGTGAAAAATAACCCCAACTTAACCAGGTCTGGTTCACTGTTTAAGCTGAGAACAACAGCAAATGAGTGTTTACCAGTGTTCCATCAACACCTGTCCAAAACCCAATAAATAAATAAATAAATAAATGAAAGAAGAGCACACTTGTTGCAGTGTATTCACACTGTGTACTGACACATGGTCTTTCTTTGTTTGCCTCTTCTAAAATGTGGAGGAAACTACTGTCTCCATGATGAAGGGGTTACAGTGTACCCTCATAACCTTTTTTTTCTTGCTTTGCAAGATATTCATGTATCTAGTGTGATGACTCAGTTCACACACAGGGATAAAGACCAAGGGACAAGGAAGCACTTTAACTTGAAACATCTTAAAAGCTGGACAAGATTTTTCATCAGTACAGACTGCTGTCAGGGCAGGCTGTGGACTGCTGCCAGGTGGGTTTCTACCCTACAACCTTCTCCAGCCTCATTCCCACCTGCTTTAAGCACTGGGCCCTCTGCACCTCCCTCCAAAGTAGGCACTTCACAGAAGTGTGCATACCATTTTTTATTTTTCTTTTTTCCTCCAGAATGAGACCTCAGAAAGCAGTCTTATTGCAGAAGAGAACAGCTGCCCGTTCCTGGAAGGCTGCTGGAACTGGCTCCAGGGTAGCCTGACCTCCTCAACAAGGGCTGGCTACTGCTGGCTGCTTACTGAAAAAAGCAAAGCTCTCTGGCTGTTTGTTGCAGCCCTGTCTGGCGTGCATGCAGGCCTGTCAGTCCTTGACAGATATAAATAGAAACCACTCCAAACAATACACATTTAACCTCAAAAAAAAAATAATAAATTAGTATATGAATTACATGTTCAAGTTGGATGTGCATTTCAATTCATCCCATGTGTTCTACAGGTACACTGTCCAAAACCCCACATCATTTTCAAATTTGAATTGCTCCTTGAGAAGTGGAGCATCTTAGACCGATTTCCCATCCCAACTTTGGACAATGACTCTCCCCTCTCCTCATGCACCACTTTAGATTCCCACCATTTCTTTCAGGCTACTGCCACAGCTCCCCTGCGAGTCCCATTGCAGCCTTTCCCCAGTTTGCTCACCCTATGCCTCCACCATTTCCCACGTCCCAAAGGCACCAGAGCATCCAGTCCTCCTCCACATCCCCTATGATTTTAAAAATGCCTTTTACAATTGTGTAAGCTTCATTTCCTTGGGTAATCAGACTTAAGCAAAACACACACAAACCAAAAAGCAGAGGCATCATGGAAAAACAGATATTTTGTGGAAAAAAAAAAAAGAAATGATTTTCCTTTGTACTTCAGTGTTTCTCTACCAGATGTTTTGGCATCTCAAAACCCTTCTTCAAAATTCTAATTACAACCTGTATTAAAAAAAAAACAGAAACCGCACAGTGCAAAAGTGTCCATTACGATTAAAGAATCCTTACAGCTGCACAGTGGGATATTTACTAAGTAGTAGGCTTCTTTTTTATTTTAAAGTTCCCAATCACAAATCAAAGATGCTCTTCACCATTGTTATCAAGTGTTATCAAGCCTGCTAAGCAATATATCAATCTGATGGACCCGTATTTGGTAAGCAGCAAACCCAAGAAACCCAAGAAACTGACAAGATTGTGGGATATAGCTGTTTTTAAAATGCTAGATGAGGACACAGCATATTATTCCAGCAATGCAATCCAGGGACAGACCTGAAATTTTCACTTCCAAAATGGTACCATACTTTTGATTCTAACTTTGCCAGCATTTTAAAAAAGTGTTACCAGAAAGAAGACTACATAAAGCAAGTACCTCTTCACTGTTTTTGATAATCCTATGCATAAATCTGGTAGGTGAAAGAACTACAGTTTTGAAGAACTATTTAGAAACACAATTACCAGTATCAACATCACAGATAAACATGATGTGGCAAATGATATGTTCACTCACAACAGATGCTTTTGAGGCAAACATGGTTTTCTTTACCTTTAGCATATTCCCCTTAACTCATTCTTCTCCATGCTATAGAGACCTATTCCATTTCCCCCATGTAAGTGATTCTTTTGCCCTTCTTTTCGTCTTTATTCCCACTTAATTTCATATCCTTATTGTGAGGAGATGTGGGGTGATAGAATAACAGAAGCTCTTCCCAACACAAGCACATTGCAAATTCATACAGGAATACAATCTTGGTTTGTCTTTCTTCTGTCCCTAGTCATTCCTAATGTTGTCTTTTTTAATCATACAACTGGACAACAAACAGATATGTTAAAGTGGTACCTGCATGTTCCAGATTGTTGGTACTAAACAAAAAAGTAAGGAAATCCAAAACATCACAGCCTTGTTCAGATATTGTAACGTATGAGATGAAGTAATACATCCATTAATCTTGCCCAACTCCCGCAGTAAAGAACTTTATTTTCAGATTATATCTGCTTTATACGGTTGTGATATAAATTAACCTATTCTTTTTCTCAAAAAACTTCAATGTAATCTCCAGAAGTACTCAGGCTCCACAAAGGATATGGAATTGCTGGAAATTCTTACATCCTTTTCTGCACAAAGGATATTGGGCTCATTCTACTGAGCCCAATGAAGTAATATTTAAGTAACCGATACTAAACAGGGCAAAGCAAGCCTAAATGAATGTGCTCAGAAATTCCACCAAGTCAGGAAAGAAGTCACCTGGAAATGACATTACAGAAGAAAGGGCGAGAAGCAGACAAATGAACACTCATTTATTTCAGGACAAGACTGAGCTGGAGTTTCTGGAAATGAAGCAACAGAAGCTAGTGACATCTTGGCAGAGACAGGAGCAACAAGATATACACCAATCCAGGGGTTTGGCAGCATCCCAGTGAAGAGCTGGGACTTGCTTATATTGTTAAAACCATCAGTTTCCAACAACACAGCCCAGCTGGAAAGCCACCTTACAGCTTAAAAGGCTTCTTTTCCCAATGATCTGCTGGAACAGGCAGCAGGACGCAACACATCTAAAGAACTGTGATTAAGCATTTCAAAAGGTAAATGATAAACTTCAGCCCTTATTCTACAAACAATCCTCTGGCTTTGCAAATATCTGACTTCTGAACGACTGAGCATGAAATCATTCTGAGTTGCTTCCAGAGACTTACGGTAAGTTGCTGCAGTTTTATGGTAATGACATCCTGCATCTTGACCAGCTATTTTCTTAAAACTTCAGATCTGCTTCTTTGTAACTGGAAAAAATAAAGCTAACTGATGCCAGTATCATTAAGAAAGTGGGAGAACAGAGGGCTGCGACTAATTACTGGAAGAAAATGTTACAGCCTAACTGGGTAGGGCCTGCCTTGCTTAAATTCAACTGTAACTTTACCAGTGTAAGAGACAAATCCAAAATAACTACTGTTTTGGCTATCTTTAGCCTTTATAACAATAACTGTTCCATCTAGTTACTCCTCCTGATTTGATGGCTCTTATGTGTCTACTTGCTGACCCCTCAGCATACACCTTAGGTACTCTGCCGGGTACAAAACAGAAGTTCTTCCTTGCGATTACACTTGAATTTGCCTGAACCTCGGTGCTTCCCTTCTGCCTTCTCCACTATGAAGATCTCCACAAACCTAACCCTAGCCAAGGATGACAAGACAGAGCAAACTTCAACTACACATTTAAATTGAAAAAATCCAACCCAGAATTTCTTCACTTCATCATGCAAGTCTGTGTCACTTGGAGAAGAAAATGTTAGTGTTGTTAATAGGATTTCAAACTCCCTTCATAAAACAGCACTGTAGTAAGAAGTACATAAAAGCAATTCTCTTCTCAAATTTCAAGGCAATATTTGGGGTTTAGTTACTAATGTATTTTATTATTATTACTGTTACTATTAAAACCAACCAGCAAGAGGGGTGGTGTTTTCTTTCAGTGATATTTTATATCTTTCTCATGGAAGTTCTGAATACAGGAGGCTCTGGTTTCTTGTCCTCTCTTTGACAGGGCTTAAAGTTATAGCGCAAGTGGAAATCCATGCAGCAACATTTTTAATAAATGCAGACTGCACATATGCATATGATAATGAAAAAGGCTGACTTGACCCCATCCTCTGAATATTTGACTTTTCAGGTCAACTGTTTGTCATGGTGACAAAATTACTGCTCTTGGGGTCACAGAAAGTGAACACCAAGGATCTAAAATAAAAAATAAATAAATAAATGATGAAATTCCCCCAAAAGGATATGTCTTCAATTTGCAATAATGTATCAAATGCCTACTATGCAAAACCGTTTTAACTGGAAGGATTAGGTTTCAACATAGATGCTGAAGACCCAGCCCTAAACAGAAAATTTCTTGTTGTTTTATTATTATATCACTGTTTTTAGGACATGCTGTTCATATTGGCAGCCATAAAAGGGTTGTGTCATACCTGGCACAGATAAAACCATAGGCAAAAGTCAAGGCCATTTAAGAAGGGAGAGGAGGAAGCAAAGGGAGTCCAACATGTCAGAATGTGCCCTAAGGACATTCTCTCTGAAGAACTAAATTAACAGAATGTCTCCGGTTGGTACTTTAGACTAACCAAAAAATAAGGAATTGAGAATAGCTTATGAGAGAATCTGATAAAAATAACTGGTTTTATGTTGCAAGATTCAAAAGAACACAGTAAGAATAAGATAAAATTACCTATTATACCAACAATCTTCTGTCAATATAGATTTCAAGATACCTTTGATCAAAAGCGATTTTTCACTTTGATGGTTCACATTATTATGACATTTGGCTGGAATAGGTAGAGTTAAATGTCCGCTGCTATTTTCATTACAGACTATTTTATGCCTCAGTTGCTCAAAAACCTGATTTTGCTTTAAAACTAGATTTGGCAGGCAAATACCATCGCCAAACATGTGGGTTAATAGATTTGTCATAACAAGAAACATCTTACAAACCAAAAAGGGAAAAAAATAATGAAAAAAGCTTACAACAACAACCAATACTGAACCAATCCAAAAAGTTTACATCTAATCCAGCCACTACCTTTTTAGAGTGATGCACACTGTTTTATTAATCAGCTTTACTGTTTAATTTCCTGCATTATCAACAATCAACATATTGTTTTTCTTTAAAACAAAAAACATCCTGGCAGGTCTAGAAATCAGCATTCTTGTTCATATAATAGTAATAACCCCATCCTTTGAACACCGCATCCACAGGCCCGGTGAGCACTAAAACAACTCTCCCCACATCTGCAACTCCAGTCCAAACATGTTTAAAGGCTTAAAAACCTGGGCCAATCTGTAAGCACAGAATTGCCAACAGTACGCAGCCTCCCACTGCCTCTATGTAGCTGTAGAAATGGTGTGGAAAAGCCTTCCCTATAGGCACATGTAACCCTGTCCAACCCATCCAAATTCCCTTGGAGTAGGGGACAACTGCAAGTTCAGCTGCTTGGAAGAATGAGATAAACAGCAATTTTGTATGAGGGAGGCAATGCCTGTGCGACATCCAAGAGGGGAACAATCACTGATCCAAATCTGAGCAAGACTCAATAGGACAGGCTGCTTTAGGACAGCTTAATTTGACAGTTCAGCAATGAAGCTGCCAGACAGGGAACTGAGGGCCTGGACCTTTCACACCAACAGCACCCATTCCCATGCTTTTCCCATAAAGTCAGCTGGAAAAGGCAACTCCATTTATAAGATGAGATGGGATTCCTCTCCTTCAACTCCAGGTTAGAAGACAATTTCACCTAGGCCCAGTGGAGGCCCAGAAAGATACAGAAGCACTTACAAGTTTGAGAACACCTTTAAGTCGCACCTCATCAGGATGCATTCTTCTGGCGTTCCTCATATAACCTATCCTGGGACTCCTTGTCCACCTGTATGCAAGCACAATGATCTATCCTTGTAGTACTTAAGATCATCAAGAGGTGTGGAATGTGAATGGAAATAATAGCCCATTCCCTCTAACAATGATCTAAAGCAGAATTATCAGTCAGTGATACAGACACGGGTCTGTCAGGAGAGCCTTGCTGAACATTAGTAAACTAGCTTAGCCCAATTGCTCACAGCAGCTAAAAACATGGGTGGGGTGCAACCATAACCCCAATGAGAAAGTGCTGATTGGCTTTACTGGAGTCAAGAAAAAGCCAAAATTGGCTGAAGAAGGCATAAGACTGAAAGTTTAGAATAAGGGGAGAAAGCAGAGTTTACACACATCCATGATTCCATCCATCTAAGAACAATAGTTTCTGGGAAATTAAACTGTACATGCATAGAATGATCAATAGTTTTTCCCTGACAAGTGGAAGCTGCATTTGGCAGATATTACTAAAGTGGCTCCCTATGACATCTTTCACACCCATCTTGACATCAAATAATTTCACCAATATTTTTAAAGTTAACATTTTTGATACACATTAACTATCAAGTGAATATTAGATTGTCAAAATAAATAAAATAAGGGTCCGACACACATTGTATAACAAAAGGAGAATTGAAACCAGACAGTAAATATAAGAAGTCCAATCAGGTTCTAGAAAAATAAGAATTAATTGTAAGCTTCCCTTCTAAAGGCAGAAAAAGAAATCCATCTCAAAGATGTACAAAGCCTTTTGAAACGATGTAGGGTATTTAACTGTATGACAAGCATTAATAGGAGTTACCCAGATAAATTCCAGCACATCAGCTTTCAAAATGTACTTAACCTAGCTAAGCCCACAATCTTTTGTTTGTTGAATCACCAGCAAATTGAAACGAGGTCTAAAAAAATCAATACAGAGTGTAACGTACAGACACAGACATGATTTTGGTGCACTACCATCTTGTGGACTATCTAGGAAAAACATGAAATGAAGTTTATATATACAACCAACTCACATTTAGGGAGTATACTGATCTGTGAAAACAGTCCTAACATTGAGTTAGGTATATGTTACACTAGAACAGTTCATTGGTTTCTTATGGTTTTGCAGATTTTATTTTTTGTCCAACTTTTGTTGGACAATTTGCTAATAATGCTATCATCAGCAGCAATGACATCATCAGCATTTCCAGAGAGAAAAGTTTTGCCAAAGCCCCAAGATTATACAGAGCAGCTGCAGAAGATCTATCAAATATACAGCTGGCTCAGATGACACTGCTGCACAACTCCATGGCTTTCACCTGTACACACATGGGAATTTCTCCTGTAGGCACAGCTGTCCCTTGTAGCCTGAAGGATAAACTCATAGCCTGGTATTTAATGCCAGTATATGGGACTTGCTTAGGCTGGTTAAGTTAGCCATGTTTTAGAAAGCATTTTCATACATGCATACATGCCTACACACAAGTGTGTGTATATATATATACATATATATATGCAAAAATGCCTTCTAAGACTTTGCTTACATGCGTATAAAATATATACATTGTTTACAGATATATGTACATACACACACATGATTTCTACATATATTTTAAAAACATATGCACCTCCCTTCTCCACCTCACCTACACATGCAATAATTAGCACTTTATGATTGCACCAAAGTTACTGTAGGCAGATGCCCACTTGTGATTAACGTTACTGCTTTTTCCTGCAGCTAAGGAGAAAATTAAATTTATGGTAGCTAACCATTCAAGGACTAGCAACAGTCAGATACGGTGCCCTTTAACATCCCCAGTGCAATCATAGAATGGCTCCCAGACAAACTATGCACATGCCCCCCTCTCCTCTCTACATATTCTGGTTGTCCTGCTACTTTGGCTGGCACCTGAACATTTTTCTCCAGCACGAAAATGCTGAACTCGGAGACATTCAGAGCTCTTTATGTTGCTGCTGAGATACCTTTACCACTAGAGGCTGGAAGGCAATCCTAAATGACTGGGGATTGCATGACAAGAAAGGAAGAGGAGGAAAGAAGCTCAGCTTTCTTTCAAGTGAGACAGAGTATCACATGCTTACATTGAATTAAGTTTCTTACTTAAAGTTTTGAAGGCCCAAGTCATCTGGTGGAAAAATGGGAATTCCTGGAAGATGTGTATTGTACCCTTGATGGTCTAATGACTTATAGCAAAGTACAAATATATAATGGTAAATGCCACCCAGGAATTCTTCATTAATATGACTATTATAGTAAGGGCAGTTTCACATTTTATTTGTAATTTTTCAACGAAGGACAGGGAGGTAAATTACCTGAGAAAGTAAATTAGACTAGAACAAGAAAAGCTGGGACAAGGAGATAACAGAGTCTATAAGCACCAGAAATGTACAGTTTTCTCACTCCATGCATATACTGTAACATGTTCAAGTACAAAGCATGACACATGCCCCACAGTTAAGAGTCATGTCCTACACAAATAACTCACATGTTACAATGATGACGGCAGAATTAAACTGGGAAAAGGATTTCCCTCACCCTGTCATCTTCCCTTAAAAGCTTTTAGTAAAACATTTTACTAAAACATTTAAATGACCAGTTGGAGCTTTCCACTGTGAAATATTATGGAGTGTGCCTTTATCGCTTCTGCAACTCATTATTGTGGGTGTTACTGATGCCTCTCTCTGCAGTATAGTTAAACCTCCATGATGACTCATTCTCCTGTGTATTCCTCCTAGATATTGCTTGTGATTATCCAGAAATAAGCTAACGAATTTCAGACCATGGAGAAAAGCATGATCTTCAAATTTAACTCGGTGTAATGAAACAAATGCATAGAGAACACATAGTTCTCTATGTTAGTTCAGTTCACTGCCTGGTTATATATGTTTTCCTGTTAATAATGAACCAAATTACTGGCTAGGCCAAAATGGTCTTTGTGAATGGAGTTAAACCTGGTTGGTCACAAGTTGCATTCCCAGGGCTCAGTTACTGGTGCCAGTTTTGTTCAGCATCTTCATCAATGTATTGATGAGGGGATCAAGCGGACCCTCAGTAAGTTTGCAGACGACACCTAGTTGGGTGGGAGTGCTGATCTCCTTGTGGGCAGGCAGGCTGTGCCAAGGGATCTGAACAAGCTGGATTGATGGGCCACATCCAGCCGTATGGCATTCAGCAAGGCTCAACGTTGGTGCTGCACTTGGGTCCTAACAACCCCATGCAGTGGGACAGACTCAGGGAAGAGTGGCTGGAAAGCTGCCTGGCAGAAAAGGACCTGGGGGTGCTGGTCGACAGCCATGAGCCAGTGGTGTGCCTGGGTAGCCAAGAAGACCAATGGCATCCTGGCCTGCAGCAGAAGCGTGGCCAGCAGGACTAGGGAAGTAACTGTACCTCTGTACTCAGCACTGGTGAGACCAAACCTTGAGAACTGTGTTCAGTTGTGGGCCCCTCGCTACAAGGATACCGAGTTGCTCAAGCATGTGCAGAGAAGAGCAACAAAGCTGGTGAAGGAACTAGACTGAGACATGTGAGGAGCAGCTGAGGGAACTGAGGTTGTTTTGTCTGGAGAAGAGGCATCTGAGGGGAGACCTCATCACTCTACCTGAAAGGAGGTTGCAGAGAGGAGGGTGTTAGTCACTTTTCTCAGGTGACAAGTGATAGGATGCAGCTTCAAGTTGCACCAGGGGAGTTTAATCACAAAATCATGAAACAGTTTGGGTTGTAATGAACCTTAAAGATCGTGTAGTCCCAACACCCCTGCCGTGGGCAGAGACACCTTCCACTAGAGCAGGCTGCTCAAAGCCCTGTCCAGCCTTGTTTAGATAGGGCAATCTGAAGAATCTCTTCACAGAAAGGGTGGTTAGGAACTGCCACGGGCTACCCAAGGAGCTGGTGGAGTCCCCATCCCTGGATCTATTTGAGAGATGTGTGGATGTGGCACTTAGGGGACATGGTTTAGCAGTGGACTTGGGAGTGTTAAATGGACGGTCCGACCATCAAGGAAGATCTTTTCCAACCTAAATGATTCTATGATCTCTAAATGGCGTATTTTTAATGAATGCTAAGAATGTTCAACACCTCATTGACATAACCTGCACATAGATAAAATAACTGAAAAATATATTAACATGCCAAAGTTCATCTGTATTTCTATAACATCAGTATTATTGTTAAAAACACAACAGTGCAAGAATGTAATTACTTGTGCTACTTTCATTCAATTCCTGTGTACAACTTTTGGTAGCGCTTGAAAGTACTTTTGAAAATACACAGAATTAAACAAGGTACTTCCACTCTCTAGATGTGAAAGATAAACCACCAAAGAAATCCCAACATTTCATAGCAACAATGCCAAATGAGGGTCCTTCCAAAGCTCTTTAGGTAGGCGGTGATTCAGAATGCTTCTCTTTGGCCTTCTCTGCCCATGTCCCAGTACAGCCAAAGTCCCTTGCTCTGGGACATGAGTAAAGTCCAAACTCTGCCCTTTCTCAAAAGCTATCTCCTGGCTAGAAGGATCTCACTGCTAACGGAAGACATAGCTTACCTTTTTGGTATCGATTTCACTGAGTCTAGCCCTTAACAATGCAAGGGGTGAGGCAGACTAATCAATACAGATAGAACAATGGCCAAAACACTTTCACGCCATTTTCTTAGAAACTGCTCAAGTCCCTTTCTGCTGTAGGTTAAATCATGTTTATGATTTACAGGTGGCGTTTTCATCTATCCCTGCAGTGGCAGGGAGGGGTACCGAGAGGACACGGAAAGCCCACCTGATTAACACGTGGCTCAGAGGCTGGTGCCAACACAGAAATTTTGGGTTTTTTGACCATGGGGCTCTTTACTCGGCACCCGGCCTGGTGACCGCAGACGGGTCCCTATCTCTAAGGGGAAAACGGATCCTAGCCCAGGAGCTGGCAGGGCTCATTGAGAGGGCTTTAAACTAGGTAAGAAGGGGGATGGGGCTGAAATTAGGCTTGTTGGAGCTGTACCAGGGGGAACAATGGCAAAGCCAGGGAAGAAGGCAATGGCCCAACTGAAGTGCTTCTACACTAATGCACGCAGCATGGGTAACAAACAAGAGGAGCTGGAAGCCATCGTGCAGCAGGAAGGCTATGACTTGGTTGCCATCACGGAAACATGGTGGGACCACTCTCATGGCTGGAGTGCTGCAATGTCTGGCTATAGGCTCTTCAGGAGGGGCAGGCAGCACAGAAGGGGTGGTGGTGTGGCTCTCTATATTAGAGAGTGTTTAGATGTTGAGAAACTTGAGGCTGGGAATGATAAGGTTGAGTCTCTATGGGTTAGGATCAGAGGGAAGGCCAACAAGGCAAGCATCCTGGTGGGGGTCTGTTATAGACCGCCAAACCAGGATGAGGAGACTGATGAGGAGTTCTACAGACAGCTGGCAGAAGCCGCGAAATCATCAGCGCTTGTTCTCGTGGGGGACTTCAACCTCCCAGACATATCCTGGAAGCACAACACAGCCCAGAGAAAGCAGTCTAGGAGGTTTCTGGAGAGCGTGGAAGATAGCTTCCTGACGCAGCTGGTTAGAGAGCCTACCAGGGGAGGTGCCCCGCTAGACCTTCTGTTCATGAACAGAGAAGGACTGGTGGGAGATGTGGTGGTCGGGAGCTGTCTTGGGCAGAGTGACCACGAAATGGTAGAGTTCTCTATTCTTGGCGAAGTCAGGAAGGGGACCAGTAAAACCGCTGTCTTGGACTTCCGGAGGGCTGACTTTGAGCCGCTCAGGACACTGGTTGGCAGAGTCCCTTGGGAGGAGGTTCTGAAGGGCAAAGGAGTCCAGGAAGGCTGGGCACTCTTCAAGAAGGAAATCTTAATGGCTCAGGAGCGGTCTGTCCCCACGTGCCCAAAGACGAGCCGACGCGGAACTAGACCGGCCTGGCTGAACAGAGAGTTGTGGCTCGAGCTTAGGAGAAAAAGGAAGGTTTATAATCTTTGGAAAAGAGGGTGGGCCACTCAAGAGGACTTTAAGGATGTTGCGAGGCTGTGCAGGGACAAAATTAGAAAGGCCAAAGCTCATCTGGAGCTCAATCTGGCTACTGCCGTTAAAGATAACAAAAAACGTTTTTACAAATACATCAACACAAAAAGGAGGACTAAGGAGAATCTCCATCCTTTACTGGATGCGGGGGGAAACTTAGTTACAAGGGATGAGGAAAAGGCTGAGGTGCTCAATGCCGCCTTTGCCTCAGTCTTTAGCGGCAAGACCAGTTGTTCTCTGGATACCCAGTACCCTGAGCTGGTGGAAGGGGATGGGGACCAGGATGTGGCCCTCAAATGGTTGGCGACCTGCTACAGCACTTGGATGTATGCAAGTCAATGGGGCCGGATGGGATCCACCCGAGGGTGCTGAGAGAACTGGCGGAGGAGCTGGCCAAGCCGCTTTCCATCATTTATCGGCAGTCCTGGCTATTAGGGGAGGTCCCAGTCAACTGGCAGCTAGCAAACGTGACGCCCATCTACAAGAAGGGCCGGAGGGTAGACCCGGGGAACTATAGGCCTGTTAGTTTGACCCCAGTGCCAGGGAAGCTCATGGAGCAGATTATCTTGAGTGTCATCACGCGGCACTTGCAGGGCAACCATGCGATCAGGCCCAGTCAGCACGGGTTTATGAAAGGCAGGTCCTGCTTGACGAACCTGATCTCCTTCTATGACCAAGTGACCCGCTTGGTGGATGAGGGGAAGGCTGTGGATGCGATCTACCTTGACTTCAGTAAGGCTTTTGACACCGTTTCCCACAACATTCTCCTCAAAAAACTGGCTGCTCGTGGCTTGGACTGGCGTACGCTTTGTTGGGTTAAAAACTGGCTGGATGGCCGGGCCCAAAGAGTTGTGGTGAATGGAGCCAAATCCAGTTGGAGGCCGGTCACTAGTGGAGTCCCCCAGGGCTCAGTGCTGGGGCCAGTCTTCTTTAATATCTTTATCGATGACCTGGATGAGGGGATCGAGTGCACCCTCAGTAAGTTTGCAGACGACACCAAGTTAGGTGCGTGTGTCGATCTGCTCAAGGGAAGGAAGGCTCTGCAGGAGGATCTGGATAGGCTGGACCGATGGGCTGAGGTCAACTGTATGAAGTTCAACAAGGCCAAGTGCCGGGTCCTGCATCTGGGGCGCAACAACCCCAAGCAGCGCTACAGGCTGGGAGATGAGTGGTTGGAAAGCTGCCTGGCCGAGAAGGACCTGGGAGTATTGGTTGATAGGCAGCTGAATATGAGCCAGCAGTGTGCTCAGGTGGCCAAGAAAGCCAACAGCATCCTGGCTCGCATAAGAAGCAGTGTGGCCAGCAGGTCTAGGGAGGTGATTGTGCCCCTGTACTCAGCTCTGGTGAGGCCGCACCTCGAGTCCTGTGTTCAGTTTTGGGCCCCTCGCTACAAGAAGGACATGGAGGTGCTTGAGAGAGTCCAGAGAAGGGCAAAGAAGCTGGTGAGGGGTCTGGAGAACAAGTCTTACGAGGAGCGGCTGAGGGAGCTGGGATTGTTCAGCCTGGAGAAGAGGAGGCTCAGGGGAGACCTCATCGCTCTCTATAGGTGCCTTAAAGGAGGCTGTAGAGAGGTGGGGGTTGGTCTATTCTCCCACGTGCCTGGTGACAGGACGAGGGGGAATGGGCTAAAGTTGCGCCAGGGGAGGTTTAGGTTGGATGTTAGGAAGAACTTCTTTACTGAAAGGGTTGTTAGGCATTGGAATGGACTGCTCAGGGAGGTGGTTGAGTCGCCATCCCTGGAGGTCTTTAAAAGACGTTTAGATGTAGCCCTTAGTGATACGGTTTAGTGGAGGTCGTGTTAGTGTTAGGACAGAGGTTGGACTAGATGATCTTGGAGGTCTCTTCCAACCTAGACGATTCTGTGATTCTATGTTTTCCTGTGATGTGTGTCTAACCATCCAGTACCAGTCATAAGGCCATCATCCAGGCTCAATTCTGGTATCTCAAAGACAAAGACAAGATACTGCAGGACTAGATGAATTTTATTAAATAACCTCAGTTGGTTCTTTCCAAGCCAGAGCAAATCCAAGTTCATAGTTTCTGCCTGCAAGGGCAGACCACAAACCTGCATAGCTGCCTCACTCCTTCACATGGCTGTGCCTCCTGTGTAAACCAGCCACAGTCACCACCAACCTCGTGCTCCCCACTCAGCAGCCTTAACTACCAGACTCGCATTTCAGACTACAACACAGGCAACTAATTCCTTCCCCAACGTCAAGGTGATATTCCCATCCTAACACCTCTCTCCATGATGACTTTCCTCAAACCCCATTTCAGGTGAAGGGGAGGACAGGAAGCTTGTGAATGAGCAGAGCCTCCAAGCTATCCACCTCTGTAATTCATATTAATGACTAAATACTACAGACCTTTTCTTTCAAATTCCATGAGACTGGTGAGCATGACAGCTTAATCTATGCCCAGAACTCATGTATAATCAGTGCACTTTAAGAAAAAAAACAAGCTTTCTTTTTCCAAATCACATCAACTGTAGCAGTAACACCACACTTTTCCTACTTCAAGCTGAACAAATTCCAGTTCAGAGTTTCTGAACAGAAAGGGGCAGGGGAAGGTGTGACAACAATTTATACTATAAATCTACATAGCTTTATTAGAGTGGCATCCTTTCAGACTCTAAAAAGAAGAAAATCAAAACTAGCATACTTTTGGTAAAAAATAAATTATTATATAAACAGGGTTGAAACTGGCATCAAAAAGATGAAAACCTTCATAAAGAAACATGATATTGCATCAATGTAGCGTTGTTAACTTCCACATATTACCAAAAATAACACAACTAAAAGGTTATTTCAGAGTAAAATGCAATTGTTCCTGAAATGACATTTAGGTAGCATTATAGAAATGTTTCCCAATGTCAACTTAGGCATTAAAAACATACCTACCAGCCTTTCCACAGCATGCAAAAAATCTTCTAGGATTATCGTGTGTAATGAGCCATCTGACAAACTGTGTAACTGATCAAATGCTTACAGGGGTCACCACTTGTCATTAAGGTACCATTATGAATGTTGATACACAAACATGACTTTTTACTTTTAATGACATACCAAACAGTAAGAAATGTTAAAGGTGAGATTGAAATCACAGAAAACAAAACTTAGTGCCACCTTATTAATTTTAATTCTCACTTTATATGCAGGAAAATACAGCAGCAACTCAAAATGTAACATAATCCTTGCAAGTATCATTTTTGATGCAAGTCAGAAAATGTTTCAATTATTTAATTTTCTTTGGAAGAGGAATGGTAAGAAAACTTGAGGTCTAGGATACTGATTAGGGAGAAAATGCAGACTGACTCCTAAGCTTTATCCAAGCCAGAAAAAACAATGGTAATCAACATCTACTGACAGCTGGCTTACACGATTGAACTAAAGCAAAATCTCAAATGCATTTCTTAAAAAACAAGCATTTACAGCACTCACAGACATGGAGACAATGAAAACAACCTACTCATCTAGTCAGTCTAGTTTCCATCCAATCTGAAATTACAGTTCTGATTGGCAGATTTATACAGATCCAAAAAGTGAAGATGAAGCTGGCTGTTGGCAGCAGAAGAGAAATACTTGGCTCCCATAGGAGCTTTCACTGTTACCACACATCCTGGGCCTGTTCCATGAATCAGCCACTGCAGGACAAGCCAATTTCAAAGCAATGGTTTGCTTGCCCATGGTACACAGCACTACCCATCAAAAATGGGTACAGTTTTTGTAAAAAAAAACAACAACAACAACAAAAAAAGAAAACAAAAACAAAAACCACAGCACTTCACGAAATACAGCTTTATGGGGGTTTCTCTCTATCACATATGGTGGTGCCTAAAAGACACCCTCCTTCAAAAGTAATTTTTCAGTGGTTAATGCAGAGTTAACGACATCTGCTTTACTAAAACAGTTTCTGAAACCGTAAAACTGAAGGCTGGTCTGGGACACCCCAAGAAATATGTTATACAAGAGCTACTATAATAAATGTGAGGGCTTGTCCTATAAGGAACCTTGTCCTGGATCCAAATGTGAGAAAGCCCTAGTATGTATGAGGAGACCTTTATTATTTCAGAAGCCTGTAGACACTTGCACATGCTGTCAGTTCATTTCATTTAGCTGTAAAGATGTTGGGGAACACCACTGGAATTTAGATTTGTATCTAACAAGAAAATTCCATAAAAATTTTAGCTCGGGATTTGAACCAGACTCTTGATTTGATTTCAATTTCATGCTGTACTGTGCTGCTGAGCTCTTAATGGAAATGTCCTTGAACAGAAACAATTAACTGAAGTATAATAGATTAATCTCAATAGTTACTCTAATCCTTTCTATACTGACATAGCTAATGTAATAGGGCACATAATGCAGGCAGACTTGGAAATGTCTTAACAATAAGATCGTTTAGAGAAGAAAAAAGTGGTCTTTTTTAATAAAATCTATTTATTCATTTTTAAGTGAAAAGTGATTTCTCTCATTGCCCCTCTCTGCTGAATTTTGCCATCTGCAACTTTGTCTTTTTCAAAATATGTTAACTGATGAGTTAAGTATGATCTTTTAAATATTTTTAAAAGTTGTTTTGTTTTGTTTTTTCCAAATTCCCTATTTTAAATAAATACAAATAAAATTGGGAATGAGGTCTTCTGCCCCAGAGATTACAGTAAGTATGATCTAATAGTGATGTTTACAGTAACAAAAATTTTGAAGCAGAAAATTCATACATCATCCATGGATCTATGCTCAGCATGTATCAGTAGCTCCGGAGCAAAGAAATTGTTCATTGCTATTTACTAGCTTAAGCAACAGTAACATCAGAATAGACAAAAGTTAGTAGCCACCAAAAAACAATGAAGGAAGTAACTTTCACACTAAAACTTCAATGCATTTTAGAACTATTTTAAGAAGATACCTCACTGTTAAGAAACACAAGGTACCATTGCCAATTAACATTTCAGAACTCATAATGACTAGGAAGTCTCTACAGGAAGTACAGCACATTCAGACATCTGAAAACTCTTCCAGCCGACACAACACAGCCTAGCTCACTGATGAAAGCATCCTTCCCTCTGAAGGAATACCAGCTATCATACGCTACGTGCAAGGAATGGTCGCCAGAGGGAAACCAGCAAAGATGAGAAGGGATGGCAGGAAGCTACGCTGATGAATCAGCAGGTGACAAGCAAAGCGTTGCCAATGCACTGTCAGCATGCTGCAAGAAATGCAGTGTTTCCAAGAAAGATCAGGATCGTTTAGTGAACCATGGCAGAGTCCAGATAAGACCTAGGTTCTAACTAAGCAGCCTAAAAACAAAATACCGTCTGTATCTAAATTGCTTTGAATAGAGTCACCCAAACCAGTTTTATTTACTTCTGGTTTAGCTATCTTTTAAAAGATATTTTTAAATACCAACAGATGCATTTTCAACCTTCCGCTTTAACCCCTGACAGCAATTGCATTTAATTCATTAGTGACTTCCTCAGAGTATTTCAGTGAAAATATTACTACAGCATCACTGTAACACCAAGACTGCAGATAGCATAAGTTCAGAGAAGCTGTGCGTTTCTTATTCATATATATATATATATATTCATATATTCAAGCAAGTAACTCAAGCAGGGCTCGTTTCTACAGAAAAAGCTGATGTTGCTTATAGCACACTTGACATACTGTCACATTACAGCATTCAAACATACAGTGTTTTATTAACGATATTCCTAACAAGAAGTTCTTCTTAGCAATAACCAAAAGCATGACATGACACACTGACAAGCAATGTGACAGCTCCTTTCTGATCAAATGTGCTCAACATAAATTGCGATTCGCTGTGTCTGACACTCAGTGACAGGCTAGGAAATCTGTAACAGCAAAGGCAGTGCTCTAAGAACTTCATCAATATATCTTTAAAAATAACTAATGGTTTATTTCCAAAGCTTGCATGTTCTATAACATGAAATCTCTTTTTCTTTCAAGCCACATCGCAGTTCAAAATCTGCCTTGATCATCTTGCACATGCGCTATCCGTCACTAGAGGGTGCAGTTGTTCTGTTTCTTAAACCAAAGTTATTTACAAATTAATAAAATTCTACTACATGACTAAGCTCTTTCAATAATTTTGTTGAGTTACATATATATTGCATATTTAATTCACAGTCAGAAGAATTATATTCATTCAAAATCTCCAAATAACTAAACTGGGAGTCAACACATATTCTACAGCAAGGAACATTACTTGGTTAAGACTTGAGCTCGTTTTAATACACTTGTCTTTATATAGAGTGACAGCTAAACAACTGGCAAAGCAGGAGTCCCAGTATAGGACTTTGGAAATTAACCAAGCTCAATCATTAGGTTATTGCTATCTGCATGGTCATTTTTACAGTGGTTATGTGACTCCTACTCACTGTTTTTGTCTTCTCATTAAAAGGACAAGCTGCTTTTAACAGTATACTTGCTTTGGCCCTGGATCTGAAAAAGTACCCCCATTCAAATGGACATCACAGCAGGCAGTGAGAATAGGGACAATTGTGTGGAGTCTTAAGATAGATCTTGACACCTGATAGTTATCAAGATACAAAGATAGCACAAAAATACCTGAAACTTTTCAGAAACATTGAAGGGCCAGTTACAAAAACAGCTATCAATTGTTATAATGTTTGGAAAGCCTATAAAAAGCTACAAAACATCTTTTAAGTAAGAGATGGAAATGAGAGCAAGTGAAGTGAACAGAGAAAAATCTGGAAGCCAGTTCTAGAAACTGACAGATTATTTTTATTGTGTTTAACTTCATTTAGCGTTTCTTACTGCAAAGTAGTGAAGAAAACTACTGATCAAGAGATAAAGAACCAATACGGACTGATCAGTATTTAACTGAACACAGCTAAAAAGAAACTGACTAGACTGAAACATGGAAAACGTTGTTAAATATAAATCTTGCCACGACTTAAGAAACAACACAGAAATGATTCGAGTTCATCTACAAAAAAAATGCAGAAAGTCAGTATCTACTGCTTTATTTTCTTTTTAAAAGCTGAATATGCAGTAATTAAAGCCTTATTATTATTAAAGCACCAGGGAGGAAAACTCGAGCTCAATCCTTAGGTTCATAAGGCGTCGGTGACACAATTTACGGTTTCCTCCTTCAGAGGACACTTGTCTTAGGTCTCCTGTGTTTTGCTGTAATGCTGGAGCTGAATGTCTGAAGGTGCAGGCAAGAGGAGTTAACGCTAGCTTCACTCAAGAGCAGTGTCTATTTATCTGACATCTAAACAGCACCCTTGATAAACAGGGATCTAAGCAACAGGCATAACCAGAGAGAGAAAAAATAAATAAATAATGTTCCTAAGGTCGGTACCTTTACTTTGTACTAAAAAAGTGTCCTCTCTCAAGTAAAATAAAACATTTGATTAAAAACAAAAAAGCCCACAGTACTTGATGTGTTTTACACCGCCACCACCCCCAAGAAAATGCAACCACAATCAAAAAGGTTGAAAGGGTTGAAAGTAGGAAACCCCAGGAAAATGAGGGAAACATGAATAAATCAGCCTCACCATTAAATACATGGTAGCTTATAGAACATGAGAAACGACACAGAACAGGCTACACAAATCCAGGGAAGAGGAATAATTTCTACAACCACAAGCAATATAATAGTTGCAGAACATTTATAGAACCTCTAACTGCAAATGACAAAAAGAGCCTGATAACCCATCTTCACATTCATTTGGGGGTAATTTTCACAAATGTTGTCTCTTGATATTTATATCCATAAATATGTTCAATTTTATATTCAGCAGGTTTAAAACAAAACCGTCATTTCACACCCCTGACTCTTGAGAAAGACATTATTACAAGCTTACAACAGCAACAAGATGTTTCAGCAATTCTTAACTAAGTATCTGAAACCCTACAGCTGAAGCTCACACAGAAATATATTCTGAGCTTATCATCAAAAAAGGGGTGAGGGGAAGAGTGCGCATGGCACCTAAGGGCAACTAATAAACAGCAGGGAAATGCTGCAGAATTTATTCATTCCTTTCTAAACAGAAAGGTCACAGACTAAGCCGAGAAAAGGAAAAAGCTACAAAATGGATGACGGAATACAATCATGTGCTTTAACTTTCCTTCAAGGATTTAAAATTGAAGATCCAAATTTCTATCCCCCATCTACATTTGCAAAGCAGGCTGTGTCACAGTTCACTGCATTAAAATGGTGGCAAACTCTAGCAACAAAATAACACAAGACAAAGACCAGATGAATCTAGAATTGGACTCACATTCTATGCAAGTAGCTCTGAAGAAAATAAGCATGTTTTAGCCCTATTGCTTTGTTCTGTTTGGGATTCGTGAGACAAACATTAAAAAACTGAACTTTTAAAAGCACCTTTTTTTATCTAAAGCACTGTATGACTACTGCATGGACTATAACAGGTCATCATATACAAGTAAAGCCTGAATGCTGATTATGCGAGAGCTTTCATCTTGGACACTAAGGGCCAGTACATTTGAAAAATAAAAAAATCCTTGCAGCAGTATCTGTTTCCCCAGAAAAAGCATAGGAGACAAGTTATACAAGAAAAAAAAAAAAATAATCCTATCCTAGCTGCTGCTATTTATAACAGAACAATCAATTGCAAAATAGCATCTATTGCCTAAAGATCTGGACCGCTATACTTTCAAAGTATTTATTCCTTTCCACTACCAGTAACATTTGTTTCTGTTTTGTTTCTTTGCATTCTGTATTAACTTCAGCTACAGGTAGCCAAGCGCATGAGCTGAAGTCATCTCATCCTTCCAGAGCACACATCGAGACTGCACAGGGGAACAAAGGCGTGCAGATTTTGTTAAAACAATGCTATCATTCTTCACCTCCAGCCAGTGTCAGGTATTTCAATTCCTAACAAGTTTCTGCATGCTGATATTATTTCAATTCTGTAATAACAGTCATACAGACCTTTTCCTTTCTAGTATTAGAAAATATTATTCTATTTTATGACTATTTGTTACACAGGCACAGACATCATCAGGCTGCAAAATCTCTGTTTATCTTCACCAGAGAGGAGTAGCTGCAGGGCCTGAAATGACCACTAGCCTTGCTGATGTCTGGACAGGAAAAAACGCAATGTAAATAAATAGCTGCCTGAACAACAGTTTGACAAGTGAAATAATAGTCTGACAGTCATGATGAGAGGGGGCATTGGAAGAGGGGGCATGGAACAGCATCCATGCTTATTAGCTGCCTGTTTTAAGCCAAAGGATTTAGAAACTGTACCAGTGTGCAGGCTGGTAGCCAGCCTTCAGGTAGCCTGGATAATATCCATTTGCCTTTAGATAGCTGTCGAATTCAACAATGCCAAAAGCCAATGCTTGAACACTAAGATCTACCTTGGTGCAATGCATGGAACAGCATTCTGCAGCACATGTATTACCACAACATTCTGCTTCTGAACTTCTACGTTCACAGTTTATGCAGTATATTTTTATGTGAGACACTGCATGAGAATACTAATGCTTTGAGTTTTCTATAGTTAAACAATTACAAATACTTCAGGCATACACCCATTGGTGTCTCTCTTTTCTTTTTCTCTGATTGCCTGTGGGGAGGCGACTTCTTACTCTAGCTGGAGTGCTGCCTGCTAGGCACGTTTTTAAATTTCTTTTAACTTTACTTTGCTAACTCCTCAAGCTGCTTGCAAGGCAGCTCCACCAACTGTGACTGGCTGCCTAGGGCTTAAGCCCCAGGGCACCAGAGCACTAAGCACCTTCTGTGCTTCTTGTATCAGAATTGCTCTTGCAGCTCTTATTCCCACACCTTATCCTCCCAGTTACCAAACTGCTTGAGGGAGAAATCCCATGCTCTCAGCTGATCTAAATAACCTTTGCAAAAATAGGCATGTGTCTTAAAATATTTTTTGTTCCAACTATGACTACAACCAAAGCTTCTTTTTGTAACTACGAATTCTTTACTACAATTCTTGCCAGAAAAAGTAAAAAGTTTTCTTTTTTTCCACCAGCCCTTTTTGTATGTGAAGCATTAAAAAACATGCAAAAGAGAAGAACTGGAGGTGCAGCCTGACACAATGCATTTTTCAACTTCATTTTCATTTAATTTTTATCCGTAGATTGGCTTATGGCTACAGTTTTTTTCTCTTCCTTTTAGCCACAAGTCAAGACAAACGGCATTGATCACACTGCATGTTTCAGTTCTCTGCCATACTGTTTTTGTGGGAATGAATCATCTGTGAGAAGGAAGTAAAAAGCAAAAGCCAGTAAGAATGACCATTAGCTCTTACATTTCAGGACATACTGATACTGTTGCTGTGATACAGCAAAATTAGAGGTCAAGATTTAAACAGCGCATGGATAGAACTTTAACAATCCTTGGTTTATTATGAGAATATGTATAATCATTATGGAGCAATATGAAATATCCACCGAAGACTGGAAGACTGCATTTAATCTTCAACACTTTAAAACTTTACATTTAATAAATTAAGGAAAGCTGGATATAGCTTTATCTGGAGATACCCTATTAGTAATCAAGCAGTGTTCTTCCCTTCAAGCCTGCCAATTTAGTCCAGTAGTTTAAACGGGTCAATGTGATGATTCAAAAACAATCATAGAAAGCACTGTTTTCTCATCATTTGGACTGGGGTGAAAGAAAACATGGCACAAATGGCATACTTCAAACTTAAGAATTCCCAACATACATATAAATACATGGGAATTACTTCAGAATAAGGAACAGATGGTATTTTCCCCAGAACCACTGCTCCTCTCTCTCCCTGACTTTTGTACAACTTTTTCCATACCTCAAAACAAACAAGCAAAAGAAACTAACAAAAGTAGAATGCATCTTCCTTTTGTTATCCAAGGTCCCATGCTTTCAGGCAAGATGCAAACCCAGGATCTTGTCTGCTGATGATTAGTAAGAAAAACTGACATCTGTCCAGACAGGACTCACAATCAACACTCCCTTGTCAGTTTAAGAAGCAAGTCAGCAATACAACCACCATATCAGAACACATCGTGTCACGAGTATCAAAATATCTTGTTTCTGCTGTAGCTAGGGTTTGTGGGAAGTATGGAGAGATGACTATGAGCACTGAGCTAAGAGTGACAGTGCAGAACTGTGTTTAAGATAAATGCCTTCTTTATGCCTTATCTTAAGGCATAAAGATAAGGTTTGAGATAAGGAACACCTTCTTTTCCTTTGTTTTCTGAACCTCAAACCCAATCGTCCCTTCCATGTTTGTATCATGTCCACAAAGCTAGACAGACAAATGAGACTGACCTCAGAGTAAGTCTCCTTCTCATGGGCAAATATCAGCTTGAATGCCCTGCAAATAACTAGGAAAAGAATGAAAAAAATATTGCTATAAAATACAAGTACAGTACAGGAGCACCTGTGGGAGGCTAGGGTGAGGTCTGTGCCCATTTAACAGCAGCAAACCCAAATCAATGCCGAGGCACAAGGCAGGGACTAATCCAGCCTTGCAAAAATAGAATGCTTTAGCAGCCTAGGAGCTGACCACTGGTTTTCCAGGCTGCTCACTGAAGGCAGGCAGGATGCAGCATAAGCTGCTGTGCATTTGTGGTCAGCACTAATTCTTGAGACTCTCACTTACTTGTGCAATATTGTTCACAGTTAGTCCATCACGGGGATACTTTTCAGGAAAAAGTATTTGTTACAGCTTTTTTTTTTTTTTTTTTTTTCCTCTCCTCTGAATAGGTAGCTTGATGGTTTGCCCTGCTGTCCTGGTTCCAGTTAGGACAGAGTTAATTTTCCTCCTAGTAGCTGGTGGGGTGCTATGTTTTGGATTAGGATGAGAAGAGCGCTGATAACATGCTGATGTTTTAATTGTTGCAGAGCAGTGCTTACACCAGGCCAAGGACTTTTCGGCTTCTCGCTCTGTCCTGCCAGCGAGCAGGCTAGGGGTGCAGCAGGAGCTGGGAGGGGACAGACCCAGGACAGCTGACCCAAACTGGCCAAAGGGGTATTCCATACCATCTGACGTCATGCTAAACAATATATAGGGGTGGCTGGCCGGGGTGGGGGGCCG
Organism: Anser brachyrhynchus; assembly: GCF_964034855.1. Lineage (NCBI taxonomy): Eukaryota > Metazoa > Chordata > Aves > Anseriformes > Anatidae > Anser > Anser brachyrhynchus. The sequence goes on from NC_137700.1 coordinate 16,892,341, forward strand.
GCTGCTCGGGGATAGGCTGGGCATCGGTCAGCGGGTGGTGAGCAATTGCATTGTGCATCACTTGTTTTGCAAACATTATTATTATTAATACTATTATCATTATTATTATTATTGTTATTATTATTTCCCTGTCTCAATAAACTGTCTTTATCTCAACTCCCAGGCTTCACTTTCCCATTTCTCTCCCCCATCCCAGAGAGGGAGGGGGGAGGGTGAGCGAACGGCTGTGTGGTGTTTAGCTGCCGGCCGGGCTAAACCACAACACCTGCTCAGTGAAACCTCTTGGTTAGTGAACAGCAGAGGAGGAGGATACAGGCTGCTCACATCTGGTCCCCAGTCAGCAGTTAGCCAGACATGGCAAAGAAAAAAGACCTCAAACAATGACCTTGACCTCGCTTTTATAGTTCGTGGAGGATTTTTTTGTGGGATGGGGTTGGTTTTGTTTGTGTGCACACACACTTATGTGTATGGTTTGGTCTTTCTGTTTTGAAAGGGAGATAGGAGAAGGAGGAACAACATGACAGAAGGGATAGCATTTATAAGCGTTTCTTTTGTACCTCCTAGGATGGTTCCACCACATGCTGGCAAAGAGCGTGGCAGGGAATTACCCTTGATACTGGACTGACAGAAGAGCTGCTTTGAAGTGGTTATTGAAAACAGCAAAAAATTGATCTCAGACTTTCGCCAATACAATGTAAAATAAAAACAGCCAACTCCAATTTTAAATAATGTTTTAAATGCCACAGAGCCTATAGGTCAGAATTTGTGTAACTGATCTTCATTGATTTCAGCCTCTCCCACAGGTTTTGAAGAACTAAAAAATAAAATCATGACATACATTTTCTGTCCACAGGGTGGCAAAAATGGGTTGCTCATAGAAAAATCCTTACCATTTACAAACAAGTATGTAATTGTATGCAACTTTGCTCCCCTCCATATTTTTTCTAATTCCTAAACAGGGTAACAGCTTCCAAATTGCCCTTAGATCTTCCATTTCTCATGCAACATGATAATATTCTTATCAAGCTATTTGAGTATATGCAACCTAAACATATATATATACACACCATTTTGGCAGAGTTTGCAAGATATTGCAACATATTGGAATGATTTCTATTGCTATATATCCTAAGTTCCAGTACATGACATTTTACATTACATTTACAGAATTTATTTAAAGAATGTGAAGAACACTTCTCCCTGAATGTTTGCTTCTGGCAGAAATTCTTCTTCCATTTTTATTTATTTTAACCTGAGTAGACCAATCTTCATCACACATACATTGCTGCACAAAGAAGAAAAAGGTCAGTATCTCAGGTATCTGAGTTTAAATTGATCTCCTGAGTCGTCTGTCCACTCCCCACTCACACAAATTTAAGAAGCTTCTTGACTCAGCATGTACTAACGATTCCTTAAAAATTAGCAGAAAGTTGCTTCTAATACTTATGTCAGCTGCGTAGACAAACTCTACATTCTTTGGGATATTTGTGGAGCTACCAGAAATTCAGAAGCACAGGTAAAACAAAACTAGCCACAGCAAAGCCCCTGAATCCTCCTCCCTATGCGGTTCTCCAAACCAAGTCATCTGATAGCACGGTCTTCTCTGGTGGCCCTAAAAAGCCAAACAAGAGTGGAGGCATTTCATAAGACTGAGTTTTAAACACATCTGCAGTCACCATTAATCCAGCCAGCAATATTTCACTGCATTATGGCTCACAATGAAACATGATGATGCATTATCCTAATCATCTCCGTAAACTACAGGGTATACTGCCGCATCTTGTCAATTTGCATCATTTTCACTGACATTTCTGGTTAGCAAAAAGAAGTCTTCAGGCAAAACAGCACACTCACAGAAACATTGGTTATAGCAAGCATGTGGCCATTTTCCCCTCAAGTCCTTAGTGCTATCTAACAGTTATTTGTTCATGGCATCATCTCTCTGAACTTGCTTGAAGAAAAAAAGCATGATCTTCATAGTGACTTCTCCGATCAAGTTGCATCTAGATCATTTTTACATGATATATAATAACTAATTTTACCAGATTTCTCAACCTATTTTCAGAAAAATTCTTTACAAAAGTAAATGGAGATATCTGAAATATACCATACATCATTTTGACTGTCCACTGCAATGCTTATTAACAGTAAGATTTAGCACCAGCAGAGTATCAGAACTTGTTTTAAAGCTCAAACCAATTGGAATTGAGACATCAAGATAGAACAGCAGCAAGGGTTCTTTGTTGTACCTAAGTATGCAGGTTCCTCAGATTCCCATAAAAACACTAGTATTTTTCAATACAACCAAAAAAAAAAGAGTCACTTAGATCTACAAGTCTAGATCAAACCTCCTTTTTACACCCAAGCCATAAAATAGCAGCTGTTCTGTGAAACCCAGGCCTGCAAAACCTTACTTGCCCACAGCGTTCCATGTGGATTCTGAACACTAAATTCAGTGGGGCTTCTACACACTCTTAAGGCTTCACAGGAGTGAAGTCTAAGGGGAATAGAAAGGGAACTTTTCCAAGGCACATCACTGTTGTCAGCCATCAGACTCGCTCACTTCCTCCTCCCATTCTTCTGCTGCTGTACTTGCACGTAACTCACGTGCATGGCCAGTGCTCCTCTTTGGGATGCACCCTTCCCTGCAAACTCACATTCAGAGTACTCTTACAGGAGGAAAAGAAAAACGTTAAAGAGATTCAAGAGGAAAAGAAAAGAATGAAAGGTCTAAGAATAGTCCTACCCATCTAATAGTCAGTCAGCACAGCAAAATACAGTATAGAGGATGTGCAGCTTTGTACATTTGCAATCCCCCAAAATAAGACCTGGAGTCTGCTGACAAGAATTGGCAAATATGGATTTTAAAACCAAAGCACTTCACAGCTACGTGATGACTATGAAAACTATAGCAAACTATGTCATTCATTCAGGAAAGTAAGTCATTTCATTCTGCTGCTGATGATCAAGATTAGTTGGTTGGTGTCTTATTAATTCAAGTTCTTAAGGGGTAAGTCTTATGTGGTTAGACACCGACATTTTTAAAAACAGAAAGGGAAAAATATGTTGTGTATGTACATAACACCATTTCTCAGGTAGTGGTCCCCAAAGTCTGAACTGTTTTAAAGTGGGCAGAGAAAAGCAACAAGGAAAGTACGTTCTTTAAAGGGGGTCCTTGTACTTTCAGTGCCAAGACAGGGTACGAATTAAGAACCTAATTCATCCTTCTGGTATAAGAATACTTACAAAGATAGAATACAGATATACTGGATATAATTGGATATACTGGCTTAAGACAATAAATTATAGCAACAGCATCTATGCACCTGCTAAATCTGCAAACATACAGAGATACCCTGGCATACCACCTTCCTACCAAACTTGGTGCCCAGAGATTCCTTTGTTTAAAATGCAGTGGCATGTGCTGTGGAAATTACTTTAAGTGTAAGACAAAACAGAGTCAAATCCAATCAATCTTCTCCCAGTACCCATTGGTCTTGCCAGCAGCATTTTCCAAGTCACATTTGGCGCTGCAGTATCCACAAAGAAATTAATGAAAGTATGGTAAAACACTTATATTTGCAGTGGTAAAGGCAGATTGATTCAGCTTTGCCACTTGAATGAGCTTTCAGTTCCAGATACCAGTAATGTAATAAGTGGTACAGAAACTTTTATCTCAACAGCATGATGGGATACAGCACTGCTGCTGGACTCGAACAGTGAGCTGAACAGGACAGAACAGAAGGTACCAGCAGCAAAAATGAGATTTCAAGTCTACGTTTCACTATGCTGTTTACTTAATTATGACTTGGTTAAATCCACAGGAGGTCCACCACAATGGTGAAACCTTGCTGAGAATACAAGTTAGCAGAAAATGAACAAAATCAGAAAATTACTGTTGAACAGTCATGCTCAAATTTCAGGAATAAGCATCTCAGCTGCTTCAAATTTATATTTTGTAATCACAAACTGGCAGAAGTGGGATCACTTCAAGTATTTTTTCATCAGCCTTTTCTGGTCTAAACATAGTTCAGGAACAATTAGAAAACAATTTCTACATTACACTCTTCGAAGTGGAAGATGCAAACATGATTAAAAAAACTTTGGCTACGTACGTTAACAAAAACTGCCTCTGTGCAATTTTTTAAGTGAAACTACAGGCAACAAAACTTGAAAAGGCAGAAATTAACTACCCTGAATTAAAACTGAAGAAAACACATTTTCAGCAACCTCACTACAAGAAAATGTATCCTTCCTCTGCAGGAACAACAAAAGATTTCATTTGTACCGTTATTTCACAGAATGAAGAGTAATTTACAGAACCAGTTTTCACAGGCTACTCTTTCTAAAGAGTGAGCTCTACGAAGCCATTTTTATGAAGGCAGAGGAGCCACTGTTAGGATTGGGCACACAGAAACTAAGATCAATAAGAGAGGACATTTTGAAACTGTCGTGCAGGAAGGGATGGTTCCACTCAAGTTGCAAGGAGAAGGAATATGAATTTAAATTATGATTCACTATTTTTATAGACGTTAAATATTATACACCCTATTTACTCTTCTTGCTATATTCACCTGTATGCATATCAAAGAACACACTGGTGCTTATTTTACAGTTATTATGTGTCAGTACATCTTTTTTGCATACCAGTAGCTCTTAAAGATAGTGGCATTTACTAAATAGATACATAAGAGAAGCCACATACCACTAACAGTGAATTTATTAACTTTAATTCACAGAAAATGCTATATACAGCATCACAGCCAATGTGTCTTCAACAGTTACAGACCTACAGTAGTTCTTTAATAATACTGTGGCTTATCACTATATTCAGAATGCACAAATGCTAAGGGTAGGGAACATTTAATCTAAGAGCTTCAGGCATTTTCGTTGTTAATGCTATTTTATATTGGTTTTGGTGCTACGATATTACTTGAGACACTGATAACAGCTAAGCATGTCAAGGATATCATTTTCCCGCAGAAAGAATCATTCAAGGAAACATTCAAAGAATCATGCGCTCTTTTTTTGACTTTGACTGGGCTAGGGCCAGAAATCCTACTGCCAATCACCTCTAACAAGCCGTCCGGGAAAATGAGAAATTCTGGGTGTTGTACATTGCAGACATCGCAGCTGTGTCAAACCACAACAGACTGTAGAGGTCTCCGGTATTAAACTGCCACTTAAAAAGCTCCAAAGGGGAGAAAAAAGAAAAAAAAAAAACACACAAAAGAAAGGCACCATATTTCAACAGCAGGGAAGAAGGAAGAGAATGATGGAGAGATGCCACTACTATTTTTTATTTTGCCCAAAAATAAATTTCCCTCTCCCTTCCCCTTCCAAAAAAAAAGAAAAAAGATGCCTTTGTCCTCCTTCTTGCCTTCTGTACACAGCCTGAGGTGCACTGAGCTGCAGCAATAAACTGATCAATTGGAAATTAATCTGAAAAAATATATATAGTTTCATCCTGATCAGCTCCTTAATCTAAGCCAAGGAACAATTGCACAAACTGTAGTAACAGCATAAAGCAGGCAGGAATAAATGGCTGGAAAGCAGCAGGAGGGTAAGGGCAGAACAGTCTTTTTCAGCTGTATCCAAATCAAGTTAAAATGGCTGTGAGACTCAGTGACTTCAGCACATCTGAATGCACCGGAAGAAGGAAGAGTCTGCACCTGGGACAGCCGCAAGGAAGCAATGCACAATCACACTGAGCTCCAGGAGACCAATTACCTTCTACTGGGATGCAACAATCTCAGTTATGGACTTTTCCTCCCTCACTAAGTCTTCAGGTTTATCAGTGGCAATCCGTAAGAGTATCTCACAGTCCCGCCTCCGTAAGTGGGATGTCATTCACAAAACCTAGAGCAAAGGCATAATACTCCCTTGGCAGATGTCAAACAGTACCTCCTACAATATCCTACATACAAGCAGCTCCTCTACATTTTTAAGCCTATTACCAAGTAGGCTTCAACAGACAAAACACCCTAAAATTGTTTAACCATTAACCACATAACTTGGTTTATTCTGTGACCTCCTTCATAGCCAAAATATTATGTAAAACGTGAGGGACCTCTCCCATCAGAGAGAAGTATTCTTCGTCATTCAGGATGCCTTAACACCTTGTTAGCACAGGCAGTTTTCCTAAATACATATTCACTATAATGCAACCTGTTTCATTACAACTACAAGACTGGACTAGATAAATAGAATACGAGCTCTCACTATCAGCCTGGGGAAGATGAAAATGGGATAGCTGGTGTTGAGGAATGCAAGAGAACATTCCAATATGACAACTTCTCTTCATAGAATTGAAGTCTTTGGCTTCTTTCCCTTCACCCAGCAAATTTTAACGAATTCCTACCCCATTCTAGTACTGTAAGTGAAATGATGGCAACTCTTTCCCCATTTTATTTGCACAGGCTCTTTAACAGAGCACAGGTCCACACAGTTTCCCAGCCCACTGAATCATTTTAGAAGAGGAAAAACAGATTTGCCAGCACCTGACAATCATCCTTCCCAGCTCAATCACTGCAGAAAGAAAAGCCTGTACATTATAAGCAGGAGCTCAGAAACCCCAGATAAAAAGAACCAGTAAAGAGCAAACAGAAGGCATAAGGGTCAGAAAGCGCATGACATGTACTCGTGAAAACAACATTGATGTACAGCACTGGGCATCTGGGAAATAAACCCTCATGAAGAAAAGGAACAAGAGGAAAATTGAAGGATTACATTCAGAAGGGAGTACAAGAGAAGCCTGAGGCTGCTGCAAAACAGAGATCAGGGCGGGGCTTACCTAAAGCACAGTGAGGAAAAAAAGATGAATCTGTTTGAAGCAGAAAGCAAAAACAAAACCAAAAAAAAAAAACCCAAGTCTACTAAAAATGATTTTTTTAAGGCAAACAAGAAAAAGCAGTAAAATGAGCAAGTGATATGGATTTTCCAAAACAGAAGATAAGTTGGGATCACAGTAAGGCAGGTGAGGCAAGTGGTCAGTGTTTAAGCATGAGACAAGAAACAGTTCAGCATGCAGTTAATATTCCTTCCTTTAGGCATATCATCTTCTCTCACTGAGTACTTCACATGTTCCAAGATTCTAGATATTAATCTCCCCATTCATATCCTGTTGTGTCCTCCATTAGGAAACTATCTATTATAGTATCTCTCTAGTCATATTTAATTCAGTTTGCCAAATTAATCACAAAAAGCATAATCTTCTTACATATTTAATATTCCACTATATGATCTTAAAGTATCAATCATCATTACACATACAAAAATAAAAAGTTAAATTCTAAAAATGAGAACCTGAATCTTTACCTCCGAATTGATGAGATCTGTTCTGTCATGGCTTTCTATCTTACAAAATAACATGTATGCATTTTGGTTTTCTTTAAGATCAAATGTGGATCTTGTGAATAGAACACTGCCACATGCTAGCGCTTCTGGGTATGTACATTTGTTTTGAATTAAATCATTCTTCACTTCCTCTAGTTTCTTATCACCAGACGTTCCATGGGTTTCTGATGACCACATCCAGCACAGCAAGCTTTTCACCAAATTAGAGTATTTCACCACGTTTTCCCATATTTCATCTGTGACTTTTTTATCCAGAGACTTGTAGCAAGTAATCTTAGTAAGCATGACTTTCTCAAGTTGTCTGTAATTAACTAAGATTTATCTGTTCAACATATATGGCTTCCTTCTGTACCACATTCAGAAATAATAATGTGATCCAAACAGTGTCTCTAAGCTGTAGTTCGGAAATAGATTCCTAAGGATGATCGGCTTGAGGTACATTTCTTGTGTTTGGCAATCACACCTTCAGTTGCCAGAGGCAACGTTTGATTTCTTTATTCACATAAGCTTTCCCTGCAGTGTTGCGCACAAGAACTTCAAGGGAGTGAACTGGTTTTAATGTAGTTTCTCTGAATTTTTAAGCTTTCCTGAAGAGGATCATTAAATAGTATTAATAGTTAATCGACTTAACCATTTGATTGGCTGCAATAAGCTAACATTGCAACATAGCCAAATTCCCATTCACAAGCAAGCTCCTTGTAAGAGAACTAGAGTCCATTATCTGAAACAGCCTGGCTGCCAATTTGCTTGTCTGCACAATTTATGGCCGTCACAGTGTCACTGTCTGACAACGTTTCCCAGAAGTCCCAGTGAGTCATAGCCCTTCTATAGGGATGGTCAGGAACGACTCCCAGGCAAGCGTTTGGCTACCTCTGTATTCAAGAGCATGAGCAACGGCTTCCGACATCGGTTATTTTCTCCTCTCATTTGACAGCAACACGATTTTCATGCACAGTCTGTCCAAATGCTCCGCCAGCGGTAATGACACTGCTCCCAGCCACCTCTTCAGAAGAATGAAGCCATCATGTATTTTTAATTTGCCTGGATTTGCTTGCAATTCTGCTTTTGCTTGCCCACTGCTGAGAAAGACTTGGTAGCCTAGCACAGTCACTGTCCTACCGCATATTTGGCGTTCAATTTCCTGTTTGCTTGCATGTCGCTGACTTGTCATTGCATCTAATGCTAATCTGAGCTTAACAAATCATTTACTGTTGCAGTTTACATTTGAAGTGCTTTCATGTCACATACATGCTATCTCATCCTTGTGAGTCACCGCTTGCCTCCTGAAAATAAGGCACTCCTCAGCGTAATGACTTCTACTACAATTACTCTACTCTTCTATTCTGTGGGCTATCTTCAGCTATTATGTTTTTCTCCACTGGGTCAAGGTTCCAACCTCTATACATTCTTAGTGTCTGTTTTGCTCCGCACTTGTATTTTCTTTAAAACAAATAAAAAAAGACAGGCAGCAGCATTTTCATCCTCACCCTGCAGTATTCTGTGAAATTCCCGTCTGCCATACTTTGTGCTTGCTGTACCCCTTGTGTTTGGGTATTGGTTAAATCATTAGTTTTACCTCAGTCAATCCCTCTCAGCAGCTTCAGAAGAATTTTTGTTTGCATTCTCAGTCTCGTTTCTCCATTTTTCATCATCACAGTTTTCCATGAATTGGCTTAACTTTCATGAAGACATGACTGCCTGAAACAGTTATTCTGTCCAAAGAAGGCAATGTAATGATCTATTTCTCAGTTGTGGATTATAGCAGTTGAAGAAACTCTACCTTTTCTCTTGTACACATTTATCTAGAAGTACATTATTTTGTCACAATTCTTTTAACACAAGACTATTTGAAAATAATCTCATGTAACACTAGGACATTTGCAGAAGTCTTCCTGAATTTTGTAAAGCTTTTCCCAGCCTACTGCTCATGAATCATGCACCAACTTTAACCCATCTCAACTAGCAACTGTTCTTATTTCTTCTCCTCCTCCCAATCCCCCAGAATTTCATAGTTCTACTTGTGGTTTGTATTGTTCACTCAGCTACTGTGGACTGACATCCAGCATGCTGCCAGCATTGAATTAATTGGTGTGATTCACAAAACTATTCTTTTTAATTTTGCAAACCTTCAGGAGCCATATCACATCTAAAAAGAACATTTGCTGTGCTCCAGCAAGAGTTTGTTGCAAGGAAGATAAAACACTGAGGTACCATTCAGTCTTTGATATATTGTCTGGAAAAAATATCTTTCTTTTATCATTACAAAATCCCTTACAGTGGCAAGAAATGTAGAAGTAAATACACGTTCAGGTATTTTCAAATCATAGCAAAAGCAATGTTACCAGAAATTTGATTACTTGCACCCATAATCCCAATGATTACATTGCAAACATTTCCCACTGGTAGACCAATCAGTTATAAAGGTTTAAAATCACACACTGCAATTTTAGCAAGTTTCTCCATATGACAACTACCTGTATCAGTAGGTACAACGTTACTGATGTGCCACTAAGCTAGTGAACACTGCTCAAAATGGTGATTGGCAACAAGGAAGAGAGAATTAAGGATCTACCAGGCTACTTCACTGCCCACGTGAGGAAAGTGTTTTTGATGCACAGCCACCATTCTTGGGAGTATAACTCATGCACTTATTGAGATAAACATAAATGTATTCTTAGCTTCATGCATAAGTGATCAGCTTCTCTACAAACCCTTCTAACATTACAGAGATTTCAGTGGTTAGGAATTCATGGCTCAACTCTGCTCCTATCAAAGCTCATGATGAAGCTGAAAATCTGAATGAAAACAGAACCAGATCAAGCAGGGAAACATATTAATATAAAATGTAGACAAACTTTCAGGGAGTAAGTATTTGATAATCAAGAATGTAGCACTGTACCATCCAAACATTTAAACTACTATGCTTTATATTCAAGTTTGTGTTGCCTTTTGAGTCCCCCCAGTTATACTTAGTCCTGACTCAAATACAAGAAGGTACCATACACATATTTTAACACAAAAGGATATGGTCCAAATCTCATCTAACAGTACTTATGGAAACACTGCACCGTTTTCCCCTCTACAGCACTAATGGAGACATGAAGATGTAAATCTGAACCTATTTTTAAAGAAGCAAATGGGCCATGCTGATAACCGCATTCACTGACTATAATCCTTATCACGCAAATACACATGGTGCAAGCTGAGACAAGACCATCTCCTGCACTTGTATTTCATTTCATGTTGGGGAAAAAAAATCATCACTCGGTAGCCATGGTTACCCACAGAAGATAAGAGCAGCATTTTTCATCCAACAATGTCAGAAATGTGCATAAATTCAGGATCTGCACTTGATGTTTTTTCAGGCCTCCCCATCTGCACATTTATTTTCTGCTGTGTATCTCCTTTGACATACTAGGATTCTAGATATTTCAAGAAGGAGCTCTTTTTGCTGTTTAATCTAAAAAGCAGTTTTCAGTTATCCCTAAAGGACAAATTAATTGCAAATCTTTTGTGAAAAGCAGAATCTAAAGCTTACAAAAAAAAAGCTCATGCTCATAGTAAGACTGCTCTGTTTAACATTTGACATGTATTTACCAGCAAAACCAGTGACTGTGTACAAATTGGTACAAAATTGCTTTCTTCTGTCTTCACATTACAAAAAACGATGCTAATAGAAACCATTAACTTAATTCTTTAAAATAAAAAGCTATTTTATGTCACCCTTCTTATTTAGTGAAACTCCTCCATGTTGTTTCATGGCTTACCGTGTAATACAGGTAAAATGGAAACAAAACTGTGAAAGACTAAAACCAGATTAGCCTACCAATTAATTCTGCAAAGACAAAACTCCAAGTGCCAAGTCAAGTGCAGGGCCGCCTTAATTGCTACTGCAGATCCGGGACTTTACAGATCATACACCATTCACTGAAATGATGGATTTTCTCTAGAGTGCTCTTCCCTTCAAAAATCCCAATTCACCAAAAGCAAAGGAATCTTCCAGAAGTAGATAAACTGCAATTCTCACTCTAAGAGACAGAGAAGTTAAGACTCCATCTAAACATTTCAAAAACTCACCTGCTAGGTGAGTTGCTACCAGCCCACCCCAACCAACTCCCCGGTTAAATAACTAAAAGTTATTACTTTCAAATTTAGTTTGCTGTGCTTCTAAGGATCTCTTATGAAAACAGGATTCAAAAATCTGGCAGCCTAGTTCTTACTTGGCCATCTGAAAGATACTGGCAGTCCTATCTCCATGCACATCAACACACCAGAGCTGACAGATACAGCGCTGCCCATGGCAGCAGACACGATCCACACTCCCCCTTGACATCAGTGGCTCACTGATAGGTGAGAGAGGGTGTGAAAGCAAGCACTATTTGCTGCTGCAGTCCAACAGCAGCGAACAGCCTTGTTCATCTCAGTCAGCAGCTGAAACCTCGGAGCCATTTATATTTACACGTTTGTGCACTTTGTTCAAATGTTGCGTTTTTAAATCCTTATTTAGGGCGATATTCTTTCTCCTCCACCCAGATTCAAAAATATCATGCAAAACACATCATTGTCCCAATGTACGCCACTCTTCAGAGGGCCTACATGAAGAGTTGACTCCCTTGGCCACTGCATGGAGAACCTCAGAAGTCCCAATTTCTGGATGGCCTTCGTACCTCTATGTGCTAACACAGGTGAGTACGGGCTCCTCTGTGCGCGTGTGAGGACCCATGGTGACAACAAATGGAATGTGTTTAGCAGTGGAGCACCGTCCTTGCAGCTATTTGAGAGGCATGGTAATTTAAATCCAAACAATACATCTTCAAAGAGATCCTTATCACATACGCAATATCCCATGCCTAGATTAGCCAGCAGCAGCAGAGAACCAAAGCAAGCCCCCAGCTGAATGAAGAATTATTGGGAGTGAAAAAACAACTGAATTTTATACCTTATCTGAACTTTACTGAGCAATTATTAATGCTGAGTGGGATTTAGAGAAAAACAAACAAATGAAAGCTGGCTCAGTGAGATGCACACAGATAAACTAGCATGCGAGCTGGACAAGCAAGGCATGGCGCAATAAAGCAAGCTTACAGTCAGTATCATTTGCCAGGAAAAATGAGAGACAGTCCAGCTGGGCCAGGATGCACACGTGTGCAGCGGAATGAACTGATGAGAGACACATTACACACCTCTGGGAACTCAGCATGCAAGCGGGACTCCAAGGAGATCCTACCGCCAGGCCTCCATAGTAGAGGGAGAGAGAGACATCAGTCTTACTTGTGCCAGCCTGAAGAAATAAGCTCTGGGTGTTTCAGAAGCCAAAAGCTGCAATGCTGGCTTAGGAATTGAGTCAGGTAGGATTTCACCTCAGAATTTTCTCGTTGGTAAAGCAAAGATGGCTCCATTACAGATCTGGCCCCGAGATGGCATGCTAAAGAAATCTTATTTTAGAGATCCATTTGAGTGGCCCTCTGTTTGTAAAAGGCTCTGAATTCTCCCTACACTGTTAACGCTCAAGGATACCTTGTTTTACTTTAGACTTCCTGAAGAAAAATCATTAGTTAAGTCAAAATAATGAACAGTACAATAGAAAAATTTCTATGTTTTAAATATGCTGAAAAACATGTGTTTTAGAGATACCTACTTATGCTTTAAATTGGAGCAATCATTGCCAGAAGAGAAATCCCTTCAGTCTATTACAACTCCTGCACAACATTCATTCTCCACCTCAACAATTCTGAGAGCGAGGCTCCATCAGCCTAGCCTCTTGGATTCTTCTTTTAACTGAAGAAATATAACTGATAGTCAAAGCTTCTTAAAAATAATTTAAATATATATATATACACACATACTCAATCTAAGTTTAAACTAAGACCAATCTACTTTGATATCTCGCAATTATGAAGATGCAGACAAATATATCATGGATAAGCTTGAGAGTCAGCATACCTACTTCAATTGTGCTATTTGTATCTTTCACCAAAAAGAAATCTTCAGGATAGAATTACAGAATCACAGAATCGTCTAGTTTGGAAGAGACCTCCAAGATCATCTAGTCCAACCTCCGTCCTAACACTAACACGACCTCCACTAAACCATATCACTAAGCTCTACATCTAAACATCTTTTAAAGACCTCCAGGGATGGCGACTCAACCACCTCCCTGGGCAGTCCATTCCAATGCCTAACAACCCTTTCAGTAAAGAAGTTCTTCCTAACATCCAACCTAAACCTCCCCTGGCGCAACTTTAGCCCATTCCCCCTCGTCCTGTCACCAGGCACGTGGGAGAATAGACCAACCCCCACCTCTCTACAGCCTCCTTTAAGGCACCTATAGAGAGCAATGAGGTCTCCCCTGAGCCTCCTCTTCTCCAGGCTAAACAAGCCCAGCTCCCTCAGCCGCTCCTCGTAAGACTTGTTCTCCAGACCCCTCACCAGCTTCTTTGCCCTTCTCTGGACTCTCTCAAGCACCTCCATGTCCTTCTTGTAGCGAGGGGCCCAAAACTGAACACAGGACTCGAGGTGCGGCCTCACCAGAGCTGAGTACAGGGGGACAATCACCTCCCTAGACCTGCTGGCCACACTGCTTCTTATGCGAGCCAGGATGCTGTTGGCTTTCTTGGCCACCTGAGCACACTGCTGGCTCATATTCAGCTGCCTATCAACCAGTACTCCCAGGTCCTTCTCGGCCAGGCAGCTTTCCAACCACTCATCTCCCAGCCTGTAGCGCTGCTTGGGGTTGTTGCGCCCCAGATGCAGGACCCGGCACTTGGCCTTGTTGAACTTCATACAGTTGACCTCAGCCCATCGGTCCAGTCTATCCAGATCCTCCTGCAGAGCCTTCCTGCCCTCGAGCAGATCGACACACGCACCTAACTTGGTGTCGTCTGCAAACTTACTGAGGGTGCACTGGACGTCCTCATCCAGATCATCGATAAAGATATTAAAGAGGACCGGCCCCAGTACCGAGCCCTGGGGGACTCCACTAGTGACCGGCCTCCAACTGGATTTGGCTCCATTCACCACAACTCTTTGGGCCCGGCCATCCAGCCAGTTTTTAACCCAACAAAGCGTACGCCAGTCCAAGCCACGAGCAGCCAGTTTCTTGAGGAGAATGCTGTGGGAAATGGTGTCAAAAGCCTTACTGAAGTCAAGGTAGATCGCATCCACAGCCTTCCCCTCATCCACCAAGCCCGTCACTTGGTCATAGAAGGAGATCACGTTCGTCAAACATATAGGAAACAATTTACACAGTAACTGCTACATAAAATGTCATGATGTTACAGGTCACATCAGAAAGTGGAACACACCATTCACAATCATTTTTCAGAACTAACAACTGCCCTAGTGTCTCTACTCATACCCCAGCTCAGGCAGCATGTATTTTAGATGTCTGCAAAGAAATCCTGGATACCTAAGGATGTTAGATATTTATAATTAAACTTACCTTGTGAGATTATTTTCTTTTCAATTATACCTTTTTTTTTCTATTTTTTTTTCTAAAATATCCATATAGATTAACATTTCAGTTATTTGAGATTTAAAAAAATATTTGCAAGGAATAATTATAACAAGACAAGTTAAAGCTTAAACTGAGCTTTCCATTTTTGAAGTACTATGCTCTACAAATACTAATCAAAGGATTAGTTTTTCTTCGCTGGGAACTCTTGCCTGCAGTAATTTCCAGGTACACACATTAGCTATATTTCTAGAAGCGCTACCAGTCTAACAATAGAATTGCATTCCAGTGTGTTTCATCACTGCCTGTACAGCTAAATGAAAACTAAATGCCTAAAGTGCAATAAGGATAAACTGAGAGATGGCCCAAGTAACACAACCCTGATTTTTGTTCTGGTATTGATCAAGGGAGGACACAGCTGTGAGGGACAGCCTGCAGCTGGCAATTACATCCCATGCAAGAGTGGAAAAGGAAGGTGAACAGCATTGAAACGATGTTTACTCTAAGCATGTGGAAAGTAAAACAAAAAAACACAAGCCAAAACCAAACTGAAAACATAGAAGCCTTGCCGAGCCATCATATCCATTCTCTCTCAACTATTCAGAACACATAAGCAGCAACAGAATACTTCTCATCTTCAAAACACGTATGGAGAAGAGCATGGCTTCTTAGCTGGGTGATTAATGAAATATTAAATGACCACATTACTGACGTGACAAAACATTTGTTTTCCCACAAATGCTGGAAAGGACAGAGCAGTCGTTATGGACTGCTCCTTCCAAATACTTGTCAGAGTGACTTCTCTATGCAGAAAGGCATGACCTCCTGGGAGACAGGATAGCAAAGGACAGAACATGCAGGTCCTGAACATGAAGCCTCATTTTAAAGTTCTGAGCAAAACAGTTAACTACAAAGTGGGATTCCCCTGTAAAGAACAAAGGGATATTAGCTCAGCAGGAGCAAGAATTCAGCAGCTGGCATCATTTCTTTTGAGGTATTTACTCAAAATTTTATTATTGTGTAAGATTAATAGAGTTCTGTATGGAATATGAAGACAGCAGAATTTGTTAATAATTTATGCCAAAAATTAAGAGGACTCCTGAGTGACATAAGAAATATAGGACTTTGGGAAACCTAATGACATGCTATTAAAATACAAGGCAACTAAAATTGTGCAGCTTGGCAGAAGCAAATCAAGTTACTGCATACAATGGTGGCTAATGAGGTGCACTATAATCTGACAGGAAATAGATATGGGGCTAAGTTTTCAACAGATACCTGTTCCCGTTCAGGTATCTAAATGAAGAGGCCAAATCTTCAAGCTTATTTGTCATTTGGTGATAAAGTTCTTACTCTTAAAATGGAAATATTTTCTAAATTCCTTCCAATGGCCGCTCAAATGGGAGCTGAAGATTTTGTTTCTGAACTTTTTCTTACTGAGCTCACTACTGCACAGTGAGACCCTTAAAATACCTATTCCAGAGGAAAAAATATAACGCAAGGTCTAATTCTGAGAAAAGTAGTATAGAAGTTACATTTTACACATTAGTATTTCAACGTTATGCATTTACACAGCATTTCCTATCACAAAGCTCCTAAGATGCTTTGCATGTCTTCAGTTAATTAAGCCTAACAACCTCCTGTAAAGGAAATAAATGTTATGCCTAGTTTACAGACAGCTACACTGAAACCAAGGTGCTAAGAAATCTTTACTTCAAGACCGCACAAGAACTCATAGATGAGGATTAGAGCAAACCATTCACCCTATTTTCTGATTATTTTCCTCTTGTGCTTGTTGTCAGTAAGTTGTGTGCTCTGATTAGAGCCTCACTGAAATCAAAGATTTTCAGAAGAGATACAAAAAGCAATCCAAGTTTCAGACATCTCGTATAACAGACGTGCAACTCTGCATCCTTTGGCACCCTTCGCTGATTCGAAGAAACGAGATTCTGACTGGTTTCTGTTCCTCCAGGGGGCTCAAACACAGAAGAGAAATACCAGAAGCGAGCAGCTGTGACATCTGTGTCAAGACTCTTTGCGGACAGTAGAGGAAGACATTTATTGTGCTGATCTGTATAATGCTGTAATAAGTCTGTACTGGAAACAATGTGTAACACAGAAGAGAAGCATCTTACTGGGGTGTCAGTAGACCAGAGCTCTTAGCTGTCTAAGCACCTCTCTGTATGATGCCAGAGGGATAACATAAACGATTTGCAGTTCACGAAAGCTGACTAATGGCATTTATTAGTGTAATGATGGCGTTTAGCTACTGAAATCTGACAATGGATATCTGAAGTGAAACCATGATGGAATAAATACTATTATTCTTTCAGGTATAGTTCTTTTTCTAAGGGATGAGTCAAATGATTGGAGTCTCTTATTAGTGAACAAAAGCTCTTTATTGACTTCCCTCAGAATCCTGTGCTTGTTTCATCCGCATCCACACACACACTCTGAGGCAGGATCTCAGCAGCTGCCAAGGGTTTCAGCACAATGCACCGCACAGTAAAGTTTTTAAGTAAATCTGATAACAATATTAGTATACAAGACCGTGATCCTGTATTCCCTTTAGTTTTGTACTATATAGAGCTTTAATACAAGTCTTGACTACTACGATAGTTTGAAGGCATTGCTTAACATCTTCTCTAAACATCAGCAGAAACAGTACAATAAAATTATTTGTTCTTTTACTTGATAATTAGTGCCACTTTATATAAACTCCTAGTGAACTCAGGACACCAACCTCATGTTTGTGGTGTCTCGGTATTTTCGGGTTTTATTGCTTTTTCTTTGCACTCCTTCCCACCAATAGGCACATGTTCCTACTAAGTTATTAGAAACATAGACTTACCTGTGTAGAGTAACAGCTCTAACATACAGATATTTAATTCTGTCAACTAAATTCAATTTGTATACATCCTTTCTCACAAACACCATATACGCACTCTGGATACTTAGCTGTCTAACCATTAGAAGTTCTGCACAAATACTCATCATCAGTAGATATTTTATTGAACTTAAAGTAGATCACGTACCTGCTATAAAACACTTAAAAACAACACCACAGCCCTGAAAACAAAACTTCAGTGAACTTTATCACGACAGATTCAATACTAACGTAAAACTGCCCATCAAAAATATAATCAGACTTTTTTTTAAATCAGTGTTTTCAAGACGGCAGTTACCTGAAGGTGTTTCACACATACATTGAAAATACCAGGTGCTTCAGCTGTGACTCACTTCTATATATCAGGGCTTACTGCTTGTCAAGCTTTGTTTGTCAAAATCTGCAAATACAATCGCCACAGTAAAATCAAAATGTTAAGCAGGAATGAGTCATGATAATGTCAGAATGACCTCAGTTTTTCTACTCTACACAGGTCACATCATGATTTTATTTTATTTTTTTTACCATGTAAAATAATTTCTGTATGATTTGTTTGTTCAGGAAAGCAAAATCACCCTCAGTGAGAATAACTCGATTTGTAAAAATCCAGACACTTTATTCACAACACATCAATATTCAAAAACCGTAAATAATGATGAATCAAATATGCTTAAAGCCATACCCCTATCAGAGTTGTGATCCTGTCTGTCTTACCAGGGTAATCATGCTGGGTTGGTACTTTAATAGGGCACTGAGGAACACCTGGATTCTAAAAAAACATAAGTTAGTGCTAAACCAATCGTCCAGTGTGATGTTAGCATAAATACACTGCAGCAGTTGTAAATGAAATACAAGACAAGGTCTTGACCGTTTGTGGTCATTACAGTTTCCGTGATATTTGAACTCCATTTTCAGTAACACAGATGAATTTCTTGCTTGGGAAGTTCTCCTGATTAATATAAACATAAACAGTGTGGTTTCACAAAGTATGTTACGCTCTTCATCCCATCTTGTTTGAGTTAATGTGTTCAGTCCTATACCCAGTAAGAACAATTATTACATTTTTGTCCTGAATTAAATTACTACTATATATAGTTTGCAATCAGGATGTACAGCTCCTAGTCAAAGGACAGTACAAGTAGAAGTTATTGTAATGATTCCATTTTCTGACCAAGTAGCACAGAGAACAGCATGATGATGATTTAACGATTTTCTTCTTGCCTCCATTCATCACAGAAGAATCATTCTATAATTGCATTATTCAACTTTATAGCTCACTGCTGACATTTTCCGAGAAATTTTCCTTTTTGCACTGGATGTGTACTAATAATTTTTTTTAAAAAAGCTTTGAACATCACAGTAGTAATCAACTACTGGGTAGTTAGCAGACTTTGGTGACTTGGAAATACAGCATAGCAACTGCATACAAAATGCATCACAAAAGTCTTATAAAAGAAGCTTGGAACAATATTACAGTCAATTTTAAATATCTCAGGTCTCACAGACATGTGAGGTGATAAGACAGAGAAAGATGAAAGGTTGCTGAAGTTTTTGGAAATAAGAGACTCACTTTGAAGAAACTAAAACCAAGTCTCAGTGGCTAAGAACTAGAGTCGCGCAGCTGCTCCAGCTGGCACTGACATTTGACTTCAACGTTCATGAATTGCTAAAATTGATTGACAGTGATGGCAAATGTACACTGAAGGCAAGAAATTTTAAGCCAGACCTAAGCAAAACACAAACCAAACACATACACAGAAACATCTGCTTTCACATAAAACTAAAGAAAAGGGACAAGTTAGGAATTTTTCAAAATGCCCTAACTTAGATAAAGAATGCTATTCATCCTATCTATCGACTCCAGCAAACTGTGAGGAAGAGTAAATTCAACCCAATTTTAATGCATAGTCTTAAATGTCTGCTCCTAATTGGATATATCTAGAGTTATAATATAAACAGTTTTCTACTTTTAAAGGGAAGTAAGCATTGAAATGCTGTTTTGCACCCTTGATTAAATAAGCCATTATGTCTTTTAACAAATATTGATCTGTTCACTCTTTTCCAGCAATGGTTTGTTGGTTTGTTTTTTTTTGTCTGCCATAATTAAGGTGTTTTCTCTAAGACAATAGCTGCAGGAATTACATGGAGTAATGTTCTAATGGCTAAATAAAGGATACTGTCTCTGATCTGCTAGCAAATTTTAGGAGTGGATCATCCTGGCCCGATTACCCTGCCCTGTTAGACTGCTTTACCCTGAGATGCAGACGAGGATAACCTAAAGCTGAGCTGCATGAAGTAACGTGTATTCTCACCCTTAGCAATGAAGTGCTAGCATTAAGTAGAAATACAGAAAGCTCTATGTATTTCACATGTCCCTTAAGGTCAGGAAGGGAATGTCCCGCTCAGCCACCCTAATGGTAAAACTTAAAACAAGCAAAGCCAAGGCTCTCTGCAGTTTTATCTCTGCAGTTCCAAAGGAAATGAGTCTGTCCATCTTCCCTTCTGCCAGCCAGCAGGGTAACCATACTCAGCAGACTCTCAACATAGGTGAGAAAGGGAGGCAACAGAATAGCTAATGTGTCTGGTGCAACACTGAATTCAGAGAACCTTAGAAAAGGATATTGGGCCAGTACTTACTGGCACAGAAAGAGCCCTGGAGGTTTCTTACTGTGTGTGCACAAATGCAAGAGCTGTTGTATGTTGCAAAGTTTGGTTTACATGGGAACATTTCGCCTGCAGATACATTTTCAACCAAACCATAAGCAAGAGGCAAGAGTCAGGCCTAGTGTGGTTGAATAGGCTTAAAGCACGTTTTCATGCGCACGCAATATTAAAGGACCCAATAAAATCCTGGGCCAGATTCCCAACTGCTGTAAAGCCACCCTAGGCACAAGGACTTCCCCAGACCCGCACTCACTTTCCACAAACTCACCCCCACACCACACCCCCCCCAGGTGCTGTGAGGCCAGGCCGGGGCAGCCGCTCATCCACCCGGTGCCCAGCAGGGCACCTCCTGCTTTCACAAGCATCGCCACGTTGCCCTCAGAGAGATGAAAACGCTTCAGAATGAGATTTGGGTCTCGTTTCTACCTCGTGGGCACCCTGAGTGGAGTTGGCATACCTGGACATGCAGCATCCCCCAGTCATGTTGCCGGCAGACTCAGGACCAGCCACGAGCCCCCCCCGCCACAGCCGGAGCCGCTCGGAGCCAGCCCCATGCGGCGCAGGCAGGCCCTGACAGGACCGGCTCCAGATGCTTCTGGAAGGTTTCAGAAAGTTCCAGAAGGTGCCCATGGCCCTGCCTACAAGCAGAGCTCAGCCAATCAGCATGGCCGGTGGCAGCATGAGGGCTCACCTCAGCGGTGAGGAGAGCTCGAGGCCGTTGAAAGGCAGCGTGCGTGCATTACTTGGCAGGAATTAAATTAACTTTCCCCGAGATGAGACTGTTACTGGTGGCGGGGATGGGATTTCTCTGTCCGCCATGGTATTTCCCCGTGCTGTAGAGGAGCGGGGCAGAAGGGGCTGGGGCACCTCGCCGCCTGCCCCCACCCGGTGAGGAGCGCAGCAGTAAGAGGGGCTCCTTGTGCCCAGAGAAAACAGTTCCAGTTCAGCGTCTGTGGTAACTAAGCTTTAAATTCCTGATTTCTTCCACCCAAAACTGAGACGCTGCTTCACCACTGCTCCAGAGTACTCCTGGTGCAGGTGGACGGAGCGGTACAGGCCCTTAAGGAACACACTCGGCCCTTGGGGATCCAGAAGTTTCCCCCTCGTGTCGTGTACCAGCAGGACAGCCACCACAGATGCACATCAGAAACTTAGGTCTGTTCAGTTTGAATCCATGCTTTTTTATAAGAACAGCATATGTCATTTCTCTCTTACACTTTCAAATATACTTCTGAGCACCAAATGGAGCTTGCAGGAATCACTGAGGGTGGAATTTTGCATTCTGAAATAGAGGCCTATTTTTAAGAACTGAGAAAAGCTCCTTGTGCATTCATATTTACACAGGGAACCTGAAGCCCCTCGACAACAAGATTCCTAAGCAAAAAAGCCAGTCCTGACAAAGAAAATACCTTCTTCAGCATTATAGAAAAACAGGTAAGCGATTAGCTGAGTACTTAAAGCAAAAGCATCTATCTGAGTAAGATAATACCTTTGAGGTGGTGAACATGTGATTTCCCTTGCTCTTCTTTTCAAGAGCAGCCTTTCCAAAACACATACTACTTTGGTTTCCAGGGTAATAAGACAGAAAACAGTCAAAAGCTTTTTGTGTAAATTTGATTAACAATGCACCTTGTTAATGTCACAATTCAGAGCACATGTCCCAGGCAAAATTATAGCAGGATATTTCATCAACAAAATAGTTCACCAAAGTATGTAATGAATTCGGTCACCTGCAACTTAGAAATGAAGGTTGACTGTCTTTATAAAACAACATGGCAATTTAACCAGAAATCGTGGGCATTATGTACAGCTTTTCTGCTTTACAGAAAAATGAGACAGAATGAAGAGAACAATCCTTACTTAAAAACCAAGTAAATCTTATATAGGAACGCTGTATGCATTTTCCGACATCAGATGCCAAACTTTTTATAACATTACTACGTTTTGCAATGTTATTAGATGGTTCTTTTACAGTTGATTTCCTTCTCATTGTTTACTGTGAACTATAACCCTCTTTGTTTATAATGCTTAGGTTTTTTTTTCCATGTCAGGCCTAAAAGCACAGTGACCCTCCCTCCATGAGAGGAAAGCTGTGTTATTCACAATGCAAAACACAAATGCAACTTCTCAATGCATTTAAAAGCCAAGTAATTATTTTGGTGGATTTAAGCCTCAGTATCTATTCAGTGCAGACATTCTCTGCACTGTATCTTCTCTTCAAAGGTAACGGTTATTTTCATATCCAGTGCAGCTAAATGAGAATGGACCTTTTACGGTATTTCTTAAACTCATTCCCACAGCTAAGGGATGATTCAGAAGACACCACATTATTTCTAGCTTTGCATAAACATTGTCCTGTTTGACATCCCTCCAAACCATACTGTACCTTTTGCCAGTTATGACTTTAGTAGCAAAAACATTTCCACATTAGTCTAAACACCCTCAGGTTTCTTAACCCTAGAGTTTTACCCCACATCTAACCAGGAGTTTAATTCTACTAGCCCAAAAGATGAGCCACAAATAAGCAAGTCCTTGGCAAGAAACTGTGGAAACATGGTCTTGATACTTCTGTAAGTTACACAACGCTCCTCATGACTATCGATGCCTGTATTTGTTAGACTCGCTTTCTAGTAACGATGAAGAAATGTTGCTGTCACGAAAACAATACCTTACAGGAATATCTCCTTGAACTTACATTTCAGCTAGGCTAAGCCAAAATAGCTAAGGCTATCCTTCTGGGATAGCAATACCATATACAAAGCACTGCAGTACTAAAAGTAAGACATCTCAAATACAAGTTTCATTATAGAAGCTCTATACTTGTATTTGGACACCTTAGCAAATGCTATGCCATCATCATATAACTAAACTTTTCTCGCTATCAGTAATGATGGGAAGTACGTAACTAGGAAGCTGAAACAAAAAAGACAAAACCGGCTGCAGACTGCAGTGCGCTAACTTAAAAACAACCAAAAAATTCCACTGCCAGTATCTTATACCATGTTAAAAATCACAAAGCAGTGAAGAGGGTGTGACGTGGTAGCAGCACAAGAATTGTGTTAATTAAAAAGTTAAAGGTGAGACAAAATGCCACAAAAGTTAAAAATTTGAGTCATAGCTCTGTCAAATACTGGAACTGAACACCCTTCCCTCTTTCAACATGAGTTGACAGGATTTTCTAAACCTGTGCAAGTGCAAGCCTGCCATCCCACCCTGGCAGCTTTTCCCCTTCGGTGGAAGGTCCATCAGGGAACCGCCTTTGTGTGCATCTTGGGACAGAGCTTTAACCAAGAACAAGTCAGTGTGAAGGAGCAGAAATGTAAAGGGCCAAGCGTTAATTCTGCCTTGAAACACATTTTGAGTCCAAGTCACCATGGAAATCATTAGCACTTCTGCCTCAGGAATGATGGGCATAATAAGGTGGAGTCTCACATGGCCAAATAACAGGTTATGAGTTTTCCAAGCCTGGCCCTGAATTGTGCATGGATTTCCAACCTACTTGAGCAGTGCTCACCTTACCTGCTCCACAATCTCACATGGCTAAAAGGAGAAACAACAGAGAATCTGGTGACGATCAGGACAGAACAAACCCTGCAAAACTTTTGCAAAGAAATATAAAGGATTGAGGATAGTCCTACCTATAAAGATATTTTTACAGCCATATAATTCTTCTATTTTTACAATCATCACCTAAATAAGTATGATATACACATGCACTACTTTATGAGATACAAAACACATCACGAGAAGTTCACGGATAAGGTTTTCTCACCTCAGCAGCATTAGCAAAGACCAACATGATAAACAAGGATTTGTCAGTATTTTTTGCTGGAGGCTAGAAGCTAACTGGAAAACATACTGAATTGGCCACCTCTTGCTTTTATTCTACTGAAAATAAATAAATAAATAAATAAATAAAAGAATAGTACTTTTACTATGGGCATGGAAAAACCCTGACTATAGTGGAAAAGAATCTGTGAAGTTACTAGCTAGACAGTTTACAACATAAATTACAGTTAACTTCAGTTAAATAGAACTTCTGCAGAATACTTAACCAGTGATTTTCACCTGGAGAAAGGGGTGTTATTTTTCATTGGAATGAAATTTAACTGCTGCTTTATTTGCTTGTCCTTGAAAGATCAGCCTTCGTGGGGTCTAGTTTCAAGTCTGCAAATTTTCTTCTGGAACTCAAAAAACAGCAAAAGAGAACCAAGAAGAAAATACTACATCACGTAAGTTCAGTCTAGCCTTATGTGACACACATGGCCACACATCTATAGCAATTCAAAAGCTCAGCATCAAAAATTTCAGGTATGAAGCTGATGACCTCAGCAAATTTTACCACTTCTGAGGCAAAGATAATGTTGACCATCAATGCCACCATCAAAAAAACTTTCCGCTTCCACTGGAAAGTGCATAGAGTACACGATGCAAGTGGCCAAACTGGAATTTTTCCAAAAAAAGGATAAACAGCCCATCCTCCTCCAGTGACGAAACCTTGTCAGGATTTCATTCTTCCAGCAATTGTAGAATCTGTGTCTATATGCATACTTTATCAGATAAGTAAAAGACTCCTGAACAAATTGACAATTTCAGAGGCAAAGCAGTTAATGGCTATTTAATACTCTGTTATCAATTGTCCACAAATAGCACAATAGCATGAGAACATAAGCATAAATGAAAAGCAGGTGGAGTTTCGAGATAAATACCCATTTACAGTTTTTTGATGCAAAGTAGTTGTTTCCACTAATCATAAGTTTATTAGTCAAAATTTAGGCCAAGGTAATAAACCAATACTTTTTAGAAACATAAAATGAGCCAAAGAGGATAACTCTACTCATTTTGAATATAAGTAGTATTTTTGTTGCATTTTTAATAAAAATATATTTCAAGTGCGTTTATATATATATATACATATATATATACACACGAATAGAATTTCCACCATAAATGCCATTTAGCTTATTTCAATAAGCACATGCATTTCAATAGGAATAGTAGTTTAGAACTAGGTCCTGGAAATAAACTCAATGACTTTGATTTGATTCTGCCATACCTTAAAAAAAAAGGTGTCAAGTGATGACATACATCAGCCTTACCCTTACAAGTTGCCAAGTCCAGAGCCTATTATCAGGTTTATTTTGAAGAGTTGGTAGCACTGTTCTAGAGATAACTAAGAAATAGGTAAGAAATATTCAATATATCTATTTTAACATGTTACAGTGCACCTGTTGCACTAAGGTTCAAAATAAGTTGTAAATTTTTACGTATTAATCAGCTACTTCATGAAGGAGTTTTAATGACCTATACTCCCCAAAGACCTTCAACTACAGAATGGGAGAGAGGACAAGGAAATCCTGAAGAGATACGGAGGCATTTTAGGCTTCCTTTGGGAGGGTCTTCTTACTTGTAGAGATTTGGAATCACCTGCACACTGTGGAGGTTATCCAGTAAGAGTACCAATAAATCTTTAACTTGCTGTTTTGTTTTTTGTTGTTAGTTTGTTTTCAAATTTAAATAATTTAGCCCCAGTATTTATGGGAGCTTTGCAAACATAATAGAAATCAAGTCCTAGCTGCATCATGTCAGCCAGTCCTCATCATTCAAAGCCAAGTGTATGACTTAGCCATTGAGCCCTACGGGAAACCCAACCTAAAAGAGCTAGGGCATTCATGCAATTCTCCTATCTCCGTTATTCTGGAAGTTCTTGATTTAGTTGCTTCTGATGAGCACAACTCACCATGACTGCTGCTGGGGAGAGATAGAAGTTCCCAAGTTAGAAGTTTCCTTCCATGAAACAGAGCCAATAGTTCATCCATCCCTGGAAATCCTCTCATAGTTAGGATAACACAGTATAAAGTTTCTTTCTAGTAATTTACCACCTTACAATGTCCAAATAAGAAAAGCAGGGTGGATTTAAGACATTGTGACAACTTGACTTCCAAATGTCACAGATTGACAGGTGAGCCAGTGATGCTCACCAATGTAAGTTACTGAAAAAAGCCTGAGGTAAAACTTCCTGCAGATTGTAGGCCTTAATATCAGCGAGTAGACATATGTAGATGATGGTACCTGAGTAACAAAATGCTCTGTTGGTCTGGATATCACTAGAGTCTTTTCCAATTGTTTTTCTGCCTTTCAATACTACTTCAGTCTTGTTTCTGTTGACCAAGACAGCTAGTTTTCATCCACATTCACTCTCAAATTGTCTCACTACATCAGATGTTTAAAAACCCTGCCCTTGGCCTGATGTACATTTTAAGTGGCATTGAAACAGCTTTCTTTTGACATCTCATAGGAGAGAGCATAACAGCTGGCCCCAGCTTTGTTTGGTGTCTCTTGTTCCTTTTCTGCTCCTTTCTACTGACTCTTAATAAATACTAAATAAATTAGAATGATCCCAGGTCCACAGAAAAAAGATAACTTCACAAAGCTCAAAATGATTTTTTCTACAGTCAACAACAGTCAGTCTCCATATCTTTGTCATTTTGTTACAGAAGTTACTTGTGTGTAAGCAATGTTAAAAATAACCCCCCATACACACACCTTACAGTATTTTGCAAATCACAGTAGTTCTACCCAAGGAGCTATCATAACAGCTAATACCATAACCTACGATGTAATGTAAGCCACTTATTAAACAAATACAGATTAACATTCTAGTACTATAAATATTCTCATGTATATCTAAAAGGATGGTTTAGAATGTTTCTACATAGAAAAATGTATTATGTGAATATATACACATATTTACATATGCATATAGCCTGTAAGCGGAAGAAAAACCAATGTATAAAGCAGAGTTTATGAATAAATGATCATCCAGGGAGAACTGTTACAAGACCTTCAGGTATGATGAAACCAGGTATGTAGTACCTATACTTCTTTTATTTATTTATTTATAATCATGTATTGTATTTGATTATTTTTTTATTATATCTTCCATAAAGATTCAGGGAAATGGTTATTTAATTTGAACTAATGTTGTAAACAGGTTTTCAGCTATTTTACCATATGTTAAAGATGACAGAAAGATGTTGCAAGAAGTGATGAAATTCATTCACAAATAAAGCCTAAGAATTCATTGTTTTTTATGGTCTGAGGGTAGGAAATCGTTTTGGCTCTCTCCCAGAATGAACTGTTAAATCAAAAGATACATTGTACTCAACTCACTAGTAGTTCCTTACAGCAAATCTCACCAATTCTTCCCATCATCAATGTTTTCATGTAAGGGATAAGGTTCCACTCAATTTGTAGAAATATGGGTACGTGCAGTTGTGAGTGATAAGGCAATAGCAATGCCAGACAACTAATGCATCAACATGACAGGAGATGCCTTCAACCTACTGATTTGCCACCAGGCAAACTCGTTGTTTGCCACAGCCACTGAACTGTACAGAAAATATCAGACTTATGGGTAGACTGGCTTTTGAGACACATCCACAAGTGTGAAAGGCAATGAGGAATTGGGAATTTGTATCCCTGGAGGAGGAAGAGTAATATGTACCTTTGAAAATATTTTGAAACACCTCAGAATATCCGTGAGCATAATAGGGACTGAAGGGGACGTTACCTATTAAAGTCATTTACTCAATGCTTCTCCAGACACTTAATGGAAAACTTGTCATTTAAAACTCGTTCCCAGTAACAGCTCTTGCTTTTGAGGATTTAAGCAGACCTGCTCAAAGACATTCATACGTCACACTACTACTAAGTGCTGCTATAGAATGCAAAATACCTTTTTTTTTTTTTTTCCCTTCTCTGACAATGCTGCATAATACCGAGCTCACTTGAAACTCCATCTGCCATAACACTGAAACGAACAAGCTCCTTCTTCAGTTTTTTCTTTAAACATTAGTTCACCGTGGTATATTTCCATTCTTCTGAAAGTCTCCCCTGCATTGTACATCTCTTGGAGCACAATTAAGTACCTGTAAAACCTGACTGACTAATTTCCAATTTATAAAAAGTAATGCAATTATCTTGTTCAAATTAGATTTAATTGCAAAGCTTCTGAGTGGTCTAAGAATATTTTCTGGATACATACTCTGCTGAAAACTCTTATCATTTTCAGCAAGGTACACAACATCCATTTCTGGTTGTGTATTCCTCTCTTCCTAGTTTGAGGATCTATGCTTAATTACACCACCCTTCAACATATACTGAAATGGTATCTGGTTTACAAACTGAAACATTCAAATACAAAGGAAAATACTAACAACCTTTCAGAAAAGCATGTCCAAAAATTCTGCAATCGGGAAAAAAAACCTCCACAGAAAACTAGTATCCATTAGTTCTACAAGGCAGTTCCTTCCCATTTTATTCTCCTTTCAACAGTGCCACAGAGCTGGTTTCTAGAAGCACAACAGGCTGCTGTTAGACGTCAGCGATTAAGTAGTAAAAACGCTATCATGGTGGATGTGAAGGTTGAAAACATCCCACTTACCATCTTCCTCAGAACATATACTCCAATAGCATCCACAGTCCCTGCATGTCAGCATTCTCCTATCGCCTTTATTGTTTTCATTCCATAAATTGGGATCACAAATAAGAGCCAAAGAAAGTGATAACAATGTAGACAGGGATGCCTCACAGTGCCACATTCACTTACCTGTAAAGCGCAGGGTTTGAGCTCACTAATCACAGGAGTTAGCTAATCTTTTTAGATGACTGCTGATTATCTCTGACACAAAGAAGGATTACATGAGGCAGAAAAAGAAATTGTTTTTAATAGACATTGATTGCTTATATTGGGGAAAGAAACAAACATATTTATCAAGATATCATTAAACATTTTCCATTCTGTTTTCTGAAGAGCAGATGTGACAATGAGACAGGTGGTGGAAATATAAACCCTTCTAAAACCTCCAGGGTGTTTTCTCAGGAAGTGTCTAATGATTGTCACTAGATCTGTTGCAGCGCTTACTTTATAGGCTAACGTGGTGTAAGTAGTTGCTGGGGTTTTGCCAGCGATCTCCTAGGCAACTGACTGCTCAAAGGAGCCACAAATAGAAGCAGTAAACCCCACTCCTGACTTCAGTCTCAAAGCAGTTTGCACTTGTAACATTCACCATGCAAAAAATATACATCCCACAAAGGTATGGGTGGTCAAAAAATCACATATTCCCTTTCTTAACATACTACAACCACAAATGTTGGCACTAACGCACAAATCAGATTCTTAATTCCCAAGAAAATAAGCAAATAGCTGATAAAAATCTTTCCAACTTGATAGATTTTACAAAAAAAATCTCAATTAACAGTGCAGCATTCACATAGACTGCTGTACTACGAGGTGACCCTTTGGGCTCCTCAGGCATGAGAAAATGAAAATTTATTCTGTATATTTTAAAGATTATGATGATTTATTATATGCTTGCTTATGTTTAGCCTACAACACAATCTTAAATTTATTAAACTTAGGTCACTCATGCATTTTATTCAGTAAGACAAACAGCAAGTAAAAACCTGGAATGAGTAATGTACTGTCAGCTGTTCCAAATAACAAGTTCATATATTATTTAATTTCATCTCTCTAAGAAAAACAATTCGTCATTCATGTTTGCTCATTAAATACAATTTTTAATTTTCTTAAGCAATTGTCCTTGAAACTCATTTGTAAAAACACAATATTACTTATGTGAATAAATATTAGACATTCATAAATGATTATCTACACAGTAGGCTCATATCCGAGTTCCCTCTGTGTTTATATAAAATGATGTTATTGGACAATGGCTAGTTTTCTCTGTATACTCAGAGGGATTGGGGAAGAACTTAGGAGTCCTCTTGGCAAATCAAATTGAAATAGATTTTAAAGCTAGAATTAATATAAAATGTATATCCTTTCAGGAAAGGGTATTCCCTGAGTTATTAAAACACAGAGTTCAGACGATAGGTAACAGCAGGCATAGATTTGCTAACAATGTAAACGGAACCAAAACATAAGAAATCTCATGCTGTTAACTTATGTCAGTGTTACACTGATACGGTCAAAATTTATTTTAAAAGCCTCCTACCATCTCTTTACAGAGAAACCATCAAGGAAATACATAAGTAAGCACATTACTCATATAGACACCTTTTTAAAACAGACAAGGACCTTATAAGACACACAAAAGTGTACACAATTATATCAGTTTTTATTTGAATAAATGTAAAATTCAGTTTTAAAATTAGAAGCAGTTTTGCATGTGCATAAATCCTATCTGCTTCATTTTAAAAGTTTCACTAAATAAAAAGTGTCTTACAACATCTTGTTTAGGCCAAGTACAGAGGTTTACTGTAATTTGGAACTGTACTTTTAGGTTGTGAATTAGAGCTACAAAAATGTCTGGTTGAAAAGGGACTCTCAATGCAGTTCATGATTAAAGAAAGAAATGAAGTACAAAAGCTAACTTGGGTATCAGAAACAGCCTCAGCACATCACACAGACCTTGAGTTAATCTACTTTTCAGCTGTGCAGCATCTGAGATAACTTGCACAGAGACGTCTGTGCTACACCTGCATAATGTTGTATTGTGTCGTGCAGACACAGCCCAAGTAACCTATCAGATCATCTCATTCGACCTCTCCTGATACAGGGTGTGTAGCTTCCAGATACACAGCATATCTGGAATTTAACTGCTATATCATGCTTATCTGCAGATCCAGGAATCCAGTTCTGAGTAGATGGCACTCTCTTTAACTGCTCTTCAGTTGGAAGCATTGAGTGTTAGGAGGCCCATCCTTAGGTGAGCAAATCAGTCAACATCAATCAGCCTGCTAGTGAGCAAGGCATCACTTCAGCTGCTGGGGCAACCACCTCATGAGGTCATTTCCTTCATTTTCTTGAAAATTAGATTCTGGTTGGAGTCCTAGCAGCAATTAATTTCTGTTTAACAGCACATCTGAAAGCTTCCACAACCACTGCTCACATGAAGAATCTGGGTGGGCTAAGCCACCAGAATAGGCACAGCCAGTGCTCCCTAAGCTGTTGGATAGATCAAACAACAGGTCTCAGCTGGACAAAAGCAATGGCTAAGGGTTTTGCAGGCTTAACCTCAGATGCACAAGGTGGCTGGCAGCAATATCATTTCAGGTTTTTCTGCAAAACAACGACAGATCTGATCAAGACCTTACAATTGACAGTAACAGCTAAGACGACGACGAAGTATGCAGATACTCTTTACCACTTTTTAAGAGGCAATAGCATCGAGGAAGTCCAAAGCACAAAAAAAAATAAAAAAGAAAAATCACAACTGTACCAGAATGACCTAAGGCTATTAGAAAATGAGGGTAAATGGCCTTCTTCAGTATTGATTTTATCCAGAGAGTGCCAAAGAATAAACGTGAAGTGAGACCTCCTGCATCAGGAGTCTTTCATCCATGCATGGACAATTTTTGCAGTGTATCATTAGACTGGAGAGAAAAACAGCTGCTTGGACAAATTACAGCACAACATTTGTTCAGTGTTTACAACCAAGTGCTTGTGCCATTCCTTCAAAGAGTTATGAGTGGGAAGTTTCCTTGCTATCAAAGTTCTGCTCTCTGAGGAAACTAGAAGCATTACTTAGAAAAACACAGACAAATAGATCATTGTCAAAAGATATTCTGAAGCACAGAAGAAAATTTGTGAATTAATTCAAGGAGAAATTTATGAGGACACCTCACATTTTACATTAAATGGACTGAAAATGAAGTCATCTGCAACTGCTGCATTTTTAGGGAACAAACTGCATTATAAGTCTGCTAGGGAATTACAAAAGCCAAGGGACTCATATCTTAGTTCAACTACAAGTGAGTTACTACAACGTAAGTGAGCATATTTGCCTACAAGACAAAAACCAAGAATTCTCGTACCCTTTGCAGTGCCTGACTTGCCACAGAAAGACAATAGTGAAAAACTGCACTAAGTTTGTTACATTTCCACTTGCCTGAGTATGTTCTGTAAAGGAGATGAGGGGAGAACCAAAAGACCTGGCCCCTCATTCTGAACCACTAGGCAACATCAAGAGAACCAAAGGTAAAACCTAAGTAATTAAGTTTTACAGACCTCTGATAAGATCTCTATAGGCACAAACAGCAGGCTAAAAGATACTGCATGAGGTGAATGAAAAGAGAATGGGATAGTGGGATAGAGGCAGTGACTGAGCTGGGCAAAAGTCTTATAAAAAATGGGATACAGAATATTAACTACATGCAGAAAGTGGCAAATGGCAGCATGGCAAAAGCACAAAAAACACCTGCTGAATTCCCAGTAAGTCTAGCATGGGAAAAAAAAGGAACTCAGAGCTTACAGAAGAGAATGAGCTTAGAACAAACATAGCCAGGAGAAAGCCATGGAATAAGCCAACTCTTATGCGTCAGTAGAAGTGAGCAGAAAATGACAGATTTCAGAACTCTGCAGTATATAAAGCCAAATGATGATAGGAAAGAAGGGAGACTTCTCAGGGCACAGTCAAGGTTAGCCGATGATTTCTATGAAAAGGGAACACATTACTTTTCCCTCAGCAGCTAAGACTGACCCACTGTTCTACAATATGGTGGTATTAGGAAGTATTTGCTGGATCAAGTGAAAAAAAGATCCAAATCAGTAAATTATAACACTAGCAAAAAAAAAAAGTGCTTGCTCCATGCATGTCCTGTAAAATCAGTTCTAATAAGCCTGTTATCTTAATAAGCACTGTTCTTCAAAAGACACTGTTAACATTCTACTGCCAAAAATTTAGCTACCCCCTCCCCCCCCAACTGATTTTTTTCCTTAATCACAGCAAACAGGAAACTAAAAAATCATTGTTACATGCAGTAGTATACTCTCAAAGTGGTGATTCTGGTGATTCTGCACAGCGTTTAAACCAAGCAGTCCAAAAAAGAATATGACATTCTCTGGTCTGCAAAGAAGCAGGTGTCAGTGCAGCCTTGCATCAGCTTGCATCAGAGACACCAGACACTTCTGAAGAGCCACAGATCAATTTAGTTTCTGGGCCCATTGTTAAAGAGCAATGGTTCTTGTTTCATAACTGGTGGCAGTGCTGGTAACCACCTTCACTTACAGAAACTGATCACAAATTCCCAAGATCTCCTCCTACCAGGAAGCTGGAGAAGGAGACAGATGAACGTGGACCTACATAGAGACCATAAAGGCAGTGTAGATTCTTCATCTGAACAAGATCAACTTCCTGTCCCAGAATGTAAGACACTGAAAATATCAGTTCTCTCTGAATTCATGTCCCTGCACGTCAAATCCTATTGCTCTGCAGTGAGCAAGCTAGGCACAGACCTGGGCTTTACTCTGGCAGGGCAAACTGCAAGGAGCCTACTACCCAATCTTGAAGCACTCACATAAAATTTGTCACATGCTCAGATGATGCTGGGGAAAAAAAAAAGTGGATTCATTAAGTGGGATTCTAGATCTGAATTCTATCATGTAAGCATCTGATTCTATGACACTACATAGTATGGTTCCAGTTTTCACTGTCTGCAGTTAATAAAGTTATGTAAATGTGAAGTTTTTTCTGCACAGAAGTGAATAATACTAATACTGTGAAACGTGTGTTGGTTCCATTTACATTTCAACATTTCAAAACAATCTGCTACATCTTTCAGGCATCATTTTCCATGCCCTGCAATTCACTGTTAAGAAACAGACTACTGAGAAATAAGGGATTTCCAGACATCCAGGAGAGTACTTGACAAAACAAACACTTCAACATTTAAAGTGACATGTTACATTTTGGGAGAAAAAGGATTTCCAACAGGAAGACTTGCATTCTTCAAGAAATCTATTCTACTTCCAGAAGCAGCATCTATAAAACAAAAATATTATGCATCTTATGAAAGTAACCTGGAGGTCACTCCTGATCATGGCTGTCGGAAGCAAAATTGCTGAACAGCTGTGCTACAATCAGATAAAACAACTAAACTGAAAAGTAACTGAGGCAGCTCTTTTAAAATGTTTCCATCCATAGTTTGTTGGCCTCATTCCACTGAGCAGATAGACTGCAGTTAAAGCACACATCCACCCTATTAATTCTTTTTATCACATATGAACATGTTCACAGCCAAGCAAAAGATGCCATTAATAGTACCCAATGTGACATTTCATCCTCCTAGAAGATGGGTTGGTTGCTTGTGAACCACTGTAAGCCAGACTAAAGGTCCAAAGAAAAAATAAACCAATCCTACAACCAAAGGAAAAAAAATAAAACAATAATTCTGAAAACTGAAACTCATTCCATATCTAATTTCTTTGACAATAAAAAGTCAGCAATCGCTCTTTTAGAGGATAACACCTTCCCTTATGCCATTCCAGTTCACAATGACAATGATTAAAAAGTGGCTGTCTTTATTGTTTGAAGGAAAGTATTTTTTTCTGCCCAAGGATACTGTGAATGCACGTAACAATACGATGTACAAACTGAAACAGATTGTTACTGATATCTCTTGGAATTTAATTTTTTAATGATTGCAGATGGATCCAACCTTAGTTTATTCAAGATTATATCATTCTGTAACTATGAGAAGTTAGGACATGAGAAAATTAATTTCACAATGAAATTCCAAAAACACTGAGAATCTTAATTTGCATTTTCATAGAAAATCATCTGACCATTTCAGATGTTCCCCGCCCCCCCAGTCCATC
This sequence comes from Anser brachyrhynchus, assembly GCF_964034855.1. Taxonomy (NCBI): domain Eukaryota; kingdom Metazoa; phylum Chordata; class Aves; order Anseriformes; family Anatidae; genus Anser; species Anser brachyrhynchus. Next base: position 16,927,324 of record NC_137700.1, read on the forward strand.
TCATCTCTTCACTGGGTATCATTAGTCCAGTACTCTCAAGTAAAACAAGGAGGGAGTTGATAAGGTTGGACTGAAGTGAGGAGACTGAAGACAAAACTGCTGCTGAGATCAGGTTTTCCACATGGTCACTACACCTATGCTTTGAATCCTTAAAGGTTTCTGAGCAAACTCCACACCTTTTTGCTAGGCTTCTCTCTCTGATATTTTGGGAAGGTAAAGACTGAAAATGGTACTGCAGGGAGTTACGAAGGATTCTCCAAGAACTCAATTAAGCATACTTAAATCTCCACTTGCCTAAAAAGGCTAATAAAAAACATACTGCAAAACTTGATAAGTAAATTTTGCACATTCACTGTGAAGTTTTTCCTCCTGTGTTTTTAGGAGTGGTGTTGTTTTCTTCCCTAGAAAAGACAGTGGCTTCCACAGTAGTTCTAAAAAAACTTTATTCACCAAAATAATTTCTGTTGCTTTTGGTACAATGCCAGCTAATTCCACAGCTGAAGATGATAACAAAGAGCCTGCTTTTGATCCACTACTTATTTCATGAAAGGAAATACCCTTTCAGTCACAACACTGGCATTATTTTTCATGAAGTACCATGCCTTATTTGGCATCAAGACAATACTTGGCACTTTATCTAAAAGTACCAAAATTTACCTCATGGAACTGGCATGCACAAGTGTTATATATCCCACACGTATTTCAATAAATATCAAATCAACCTCATTAAATGGCAAGCACAAGCACATCATAACATATTACACTAATATCAGAGTATGGAGAAAACAACAACTGACACTTAAGGAAATTATTTGGTGGAAAAGAACTATTAAAAACTACAATAAATACTTATACTGTTTTTTTTTAAAACCAAAATCAGACGTCCTTCTAAAAAACATACTTCTGCTGAGCTAGAAATTATGGAGCTGATTAAAGAAATCACAGGGTAAAATTTTCTGCTTCATGCTGTGGAAGAGTTTAATCACTATAACTCTTCTTAGCTCTGTGCTATGAATTCATGAATTTCAGATAAGTCAGGCATGCTTTGCCGATCCTGAAAGAGACTGAAATGCTTGGGGGTATTAGCACAAATACTGGAAGCCAGCTGGAACTTGGGCAGGTACTATACCCATCTCAAAAAGGTGTGATCACAAAGGTGTCAGAACAGGGAAGCTACTCAGAGTAAGTGGGCAACGGTTTAAGGATTCTGAGATACTAAGTTCTGGCACCTCTATACCCAGATTTAAAACTGATCTTCCTTCTAAATCCTCCCCGAAAGGTGGATTCAGCTCAGATCATTTATCCACCTCAGAAGTCCTGCAGAGATATGAAATATACAACATTATGCTATTGTGAATTACACAAAGGAAAGCATTAAAGATGCTAAGAATCAGGTTAATAATTTATTGACTGTATTTTACCGTGGTTACCTGCATTCATAAACAATGAGAAAGGAATACTTATTTTGATGCTTCTGGAAACTCTGAAGGGAATTTTCAATACTGATGAACTAGACTGAATAAGGGTATTATATGAGGACACTAGAAGATGCTTTGGGAAGGCTAGTGTGAAAAAAAAAGTCTGCTAAACTTTTTTTTTCTTAACTGACCTTTACTATTAATGGAAGCAGAACACAAAGCAACCGAAAATGTGATTCTGGAAGATTGGTGCAGTTTACTAGGATTTGCTTTTCTGACACATGAAATACCTTTACCATAACTTTGCTGGAAAAATCCTTTAAAAATAAACCAGTGTTTGCAACATGCCACAAAAAAGCAACCTAACAAGGTCTTCTATTTTCAACCATATTGTACATTCCCACATGCATGGAAATCACTGTGGAATCTTTACTACTTCCAGGATACTCAAGAGTTTACATAGGATTCTCAGAAGGGGCACAACACTGTACTAACACAGCAGCAGACCTTCCACGCTATGACTGGTTTTCATCAGCCAGCTCAGTCTGAATGCACAACCATCTGCACCGCTCCATGAAAACACACAGAGCTTTAGAAAGAGAGTTATTTGACAGGGGAAGAACAGGAAGATAGTGAAGGTTAAGAAAAATAATTAGGCATGATAGATTCAGTTCCCCGTGTCAGACTGCTCTTCTGAAAGTTGCAAAAACTACGTGGGAAACTCCATAGCATGTTTGAGAATTATGGTGTTGTATACCAAACCCATTTTGTATTACTACTGGAGACACCTGGGAAAAGGCTTGCATGGAAATATGCCAGGAAGCCATTACAGGAGTTAACTCCAGGCCTCACATTGCTCATGGTAAGGAAGAAAGTACCATTGCTTTAAGAACTTAATTCTAATGGCTATTGGTTCACTGGTCACAGCTTGTGGAACAGCTGACTTTTCAGTTCATAGCTAGGATATAATTCAAGTAGGTAATGTAAGATTTCATATGAAAAGCTACAGAAATGACAGAATATGGGGAAGGTTTCTGTCCCCCGTTTCTACACCCACTGTTGAGGGAGAAAATAGAGCATCCCCAGAGGATATGGAGATCAGACCAAGGTCTCTTGGGTTGGCAGGAGCAGGCATTTACCTAGCAGCTACACAAAACAGGAAAATCTAAAGAGCCTCTCCATCCTATAGACTCCTTGCAAATGCCTGAACAAAACCCTTATCCAGTTGGAGAAAACTGCCCTGGGGCAGAAGGATGGACAGTCCAGCCATTCAGCTCCTAAGACTGTCAAAATACAAGAATAGCAGCAGTGCATTGCTGTTGCCTTACACGAAACCCTGAGCCCTTCCCAGGGGCTGGTTGACTCTTGGCTCCCCCTAACCCCTACTCATCCCAGAAACAGGTTTTCTCCCTACTAGCTCTCCAATTTCCCATTTTTGTTACTACTACCCCCATCCTTACAGGCCTTCTGGATTTGTCTTTGGCAAAACTAATTAAATGCTAAAAGTTAGGGAGACATGGAACTATTGTGGTCATTTATATTCTCCTTTGCTTGCTTTCATATTTTGTTCCACAAACTCGTAGACTTTAAATGGTGAGAAGTCTGAAGACAAGGACCAAGTCCTTACCTCACATAAAAGCGCTCTGATTATAATTGTGACTTCCATTCAACTATTGAGAAACCATTCATGATTATACCTTATTAAACAGGAGCTTTTCCTCTCAGACTCCTCCACATCTCCCCAAAACAACAACCAAATGGAAAGCTGCTATTTTTCAAACTGTATTCTTTCCTGACTGCTTTCTCACTGTAAACACAATCATTTTATCCCAAGAACATCCTTGACCCATCTTCCATTAATGTTTAATATTTTACGGTGGCTATCCAGTGAGTAGCATGTATGCACAAGATAACCATGACAACAAATAATTAGTCGTTTTTAGCTGGCTGAATGCCACCTGTGAAGAAAACAACAATTCCTCTACTTGCAAGAGAGGATGGAAAAGACTGACAGAGCTTTAAGACATCTTGCATTAAACTATCACGTCCCTTCCCTACAGTGTAATTGCTTATTTGAACACATTATGAGAACTAAGAGTTTTTGTACAGTAAACAGAGACAGTGCCCCTCCCCATCTCCTTTTAATTGGCTTTCAAAGCAGCTGAAATGATGCAAAGGCAATTTGCATGATAAGCCAGAACTATGGAGTTGTGTTCCCCCCCCCCCCCCCAAATTAAACCATTTCAGCTTTAACTGGTGACTAAAACTGAATTTGATTTTTCAAATTTCTTAGATTGTCATCAATTGCTTTTTCACTGCTGGGTCCTTTGTAGGCTTCTTTCATTTGCCCGGACATGATTGAAAATTAACACATCAGCAAGCAACAAAAAGTTGTATCTTGGAACACATACTGGAAATTTTCCCCCCCGTATTAGGAGGATTTGCCTGTGTTACCTGGAAGTCTGCATTCTCTCTCTGCCAGTTATCTCCACATACTGAAAGACGGGACAAAATGCTTTCTGTTTACACCTCAGACAGGAACACAGTCCTTCTTGTATGAGGTAGCATCAGTCTCTCATCTCGCCTTACTCCACTGCACAGCAGAGATCTAGAAACTTGCTCCCAAATTGTACCAGCTTGTGGAAGTGAAAGGAACGGACCTGGGTACCTACCCTCTGCCTACATATTGCTGTGATTCCCTTGCTGTGATCTCTATAGCTTATTCTGTCACAGGCAATTTGCAATGAAGACAACAATTGCAGTCATTTCTGAGTTGAGATTTTCAAAGCAGCATCAGAAATCCCAGGAAAAAAATTTAAAAAAAAAAATAATGTAATTTTGACTAAACTCTTAAGGTCCTCCTACCTTCTCATTCTGGAACCCAAATTCCATGAGCCCACATCAGGGCACAGGAGGACTGAGTGGCAGGAAAAACATACCCTGAACACAGAACACACCTGAAATTCTACCTGCACCACTCAGCTCAAATTCATGGAAGTGGTTATTCACAAAGGCTGCAAACCAGCTGGGCCCCTCCAGAGCTAATGGTCCTAAAAGCAGGAGCTAGCTTTGCCCACAGAACCAGGACTCACCATTAACCCAGCCTTCTCCTTCTCATGCCAGAGTGCAGAAAAATCAGTCAGTGTATCAAAGAATTAAGAGGAGTGGGAATTTTGGGGGAGATTTTTTAGATAGGCAAAGATTACACCTCTCAAGACTTCCACCACACTGTTAAAAAATATCCTGGAAAGACCTGGTAAGGTCTGCAATTCACAGTTTATAATTCCAGTTTCTCAGCAGCCATCATGCCTGCATTATCATGTGCTTTTAAGTTCTGGCACATCAGCCACCTGGGGACAAGCCACATGTGAGCCACCTTTTTTAAATGGGTAGACTAAAATTAGCTTCCTGCTCCTAACATGTCTGCTTCAACAAGTGGCATGCTTTAAGACTCATAAATGAAGGAAGAGGCCAAGCTCAAATCTTCTCTATGAATTGTACTGAAAAAACATTACATTGAAGAAATATGTTGCATAAGAGTCAGAGCCTGCATTTAAATCACATGTAGTACTGAAGAACAGTAAATAGGCAATAAAGTAGAGGAGAAGATGGGCAAATTGTTACTGAATACCTAAACACTGCAAAGTGTTAATCAAGTATGTTTCTACCTCTATCAAGTTCATCATATACAGTACAACATAGCGTGAAAGTTTTCACAGAGAGTGCTCTTCATTGTAAAGAGGAACCAGCAGATTTCGTTTCCAATGAGATCAGGGTCTTTCTTGAAATCTTCACACCTGACACAATGTACCAGTCAAAGACGACACAATTACTCTTTTCATCCTCTGGTGTATTTCCATACTTAGACATCCCTAAAGCAAGCCAGTCATTTTCAGAATGTTTCCAGAATGATGTACCTGATTCTTTGAAATAATACATATGTATTAGCAACATAAAAAGCTTCAAAACTGTACATAAAATCTGCAGCAACCTATGCTTGCTAGCACATCTGTACCAGTTTAAGTGGATGCTAGTGATTTAGCTCATCAGAAAAACAGGTTAACCATTAGCTCTATTTCTCCTATGTTTCCAGTATGACAGATGTGCTATGAACAGTCTTGAAAAGGACAGAACAAGAATTGACAAATTGTCACCCATAATTTCAGGTGGAAGCTTCCAGTCCTAAGTCCCTGTGTGCATAAGTTCAAACTTACAAATACAGTAGTTCTAGGAGCAACTCCTTCAATAATCAGTTCTTCCCACTAGTGGTACTTTACAGCTGTAAAATGGACATTGTTATCCACATCTATCTCACAGTGGGTCTGAGGAAAATGCACTTGTTAGCTCATGCATTCTAAAAAGTAGGCAAAGATTTTCATAAAGTTAATTTAAATACATTATTTTCCTTGAAAATTCTACTGAAAGAGCCAAGAATAGAAAGTGTTTGGTGTACTACTTTCTTTTAAGAAATTTCACATTTTTCATTTAACATTTTTCTCAAAAAAACGTAGCATTTCCAGATTGACTTTAAGAAGTGATGAAAGAAGACAACTAACTACCCAGACTTAATCCTGTCAGTGCCAGTGTCTTACAGGTAATAGGACGTACAAGAGAAAACAACAAATGCAAAACCAGGAAGTATGAATTAAAATATTACCTACTACAACAGAGATACAGCAAGGTAGCCAAACATGCCCTGAGAACATGCAGCAGCTTTTATGGCTGCTAATCCTGAGATACTGTCAGTCTTGGATAGCTCATGCCAAGAAACACACAAGTGCTTGACAGGCCTTCGTAGCTGGCATTTTCTGCTTAGGCCACGCTGGCCTCATTCTATTTTACTACAGCTAAGCTAGACAACAGTCAGAAACCCCCCTTACCTTACCAGTTAATTCTTTGATTCTTTCCAGTTTGTTTACCCTTTCACTTACCCAGTTCCAGCCTGTTTAATGAAAATCTCACATGATCAGATGTACCTGTCTACGTGATGACAAATTATAAGGAGCTTGCTACTGTTAAAATTGTATTCTTGTTGGTCTACAAAAAATCAGTTGCTTTCAGAGGGCACTTTTAAAATCCTATAATGCCTACTTCAGCTACTTAAGTGCTGTGGAAATTTAAATACTTTTTACATGGTATGTTTATTTTGCAGCCAGCGTACCACATGTAATGGCATTCGATGCAGATACCTCAAAGGAAACTGCTTCACTACAAGCTCTGAAATTCATCACCCATGATGTTCTGCAGTATCCTGTCAATCAGGGGTCATCTCTGCTGGTTGGTTATACTGGGTGAATGAGGGCAGTTCATATGCCACAGCATCGGACTACAAATTGATCCTTATTGAGTTTATTCACAGCTTTATTTGTGATTGCCAATGGAACAAGTAGCACTACAGCAACTCTAAACTACTCAAGACCGAGAGTGCAGAGAAGAATCAAGGGGCCTGACAATGTGGAGAATTGCAGTAGAAAATAGAATGCAGGGATCCTGGCCATTGGTAACCGCATAGCCTCCGTTAAGGTGCGTAGATTGAAGTCAAACACATGGAGATGTGCCTCTTTTTACATCAGTACAGAAACAATTCATCAATAGCAACTTTACAACACTGATAGAAAACTACTAAATCCTGTACATAACGTGCAGTATTCTGTTTAAGATAGCAACTGGTATCCTGCATTTTATGTGAACGTAGATACGATGCAAATTTGTTGATCATTTTAGCCTTTGGTGGTGGTGCCCACTACTGTGCACATCTGTTTTGGTTCCAAACTGAATTGTTTTTATTGCTACCACATCAGCTCTAAGCTTCCTCTTGCTGATCCGTGTCCCCTTGTGAGTTCTACATTCCCTTGATTCTCAGAGCCTTGACATCTACTGCCTCTTCCCTGTTTCTTGAGGCTTTCTATTTTCTGTTCTACCTTAAAATCCAATCTTTCAAGCACAACAGTCCTCGTAGACAAAAGAAAGCAAGCTAAGTAGTTCAAAAATGAGACATGCTCACATAATTGTTGCAAAGATTAATCTACTGTTGCACACAAGTTTAGGGATCAAAAAACAAGTCATTGTATTTTTACCTTGGTTTTAGTTGACTTTGCTTTAATTACTGCACTTGGCAACTAGTTTCTCTTTGTTTTGGCTTTTTATTTTTTAAAAAAGGGAAAGAAGTAGCACCATAGAACCACTCAGAGATGCTCAAACTGTAGTAACATTAACACAATAATATTAAATAAGCTTGCATCCACAAAAACAGTAATGCCATATATATCACGTTATGGGAAATAGTTTATGCAACTATCTATCCAACATAAAGATGCTTTACTTGAAAAGGAAAGCTAGTGCATTTCAACAAATAATTCAGTTGGAAGACAGTCATAAGGGTAGACTGATACACTCTTGCGTTATCTCCTTTTGGCATTGTAGCTCTGCATCCAGACCTATAATTTGAGAAAGACAAGTTCTGTTTTTTCTCCGGGAAGGGAATTGAACCCACATGTCTCCCAGTCACCAGACAAAAGCTGATTTTAGTTCAGATTCTGTCCTGAACCAGCAGATGGTGGATTAAGCACAGAATTTCCACACTATCCTGAGATGGGTCATTGTTACGTGGATTATTTTGCTTTGCAAAACAGTGTTTCTAAATGGAGAAACTATCATTTGACTGACTTAGCAAAGTCAGAGTAGAAAGGGAGATTCCTGTCATCATATCTGGAAAGAATTACTGTTCTCATGTCAATAAGAAATCAAATACTGATGAACATGAACTCAGATTTATTTTTCCCCCCTTGGATACATCTATGATCATTTCTCCAAGAAAACTCTTACTTACTAGATTTATATAGCTCCAGTCACACCCTATAATGGCATCTCTGAGGGAGACTAATCAGCTCTGCTTCCTGCCTGCAGTATATTAGGTCATCCTTCCCCCAATAGCCCTGCTCTCGAGTCACACAGCGCTCTTAAAGACAGGCAGCAAGAAGGACAAATCTGTTCTTCTCCAGTCAATCTATATTAAGGGGCTTACCCTGCAAAGCAAAGGAAGTGGGGAAAGAGGATATGAATAGATTAATATAATTACAGCTTGTAAATGATCCTAGGAAATTTAAAACAGCCTGCATGAAGAATGTAAAGAGACTGATGTGCTACCTGCATCCTCCACAGACCTCACAGAAGTAATGAGAAGAGCCAAAATGACTGTATCTGTTAGATTCAGCATGTCTATTTGGAATATTTTTCTCTATTTCTGTAATAATTGTGCCGTTGGGTGAAGGTCTTCTCTTTGGAGGAAAAAAAAAATCAAAACCTAAAAAACCAATGTTTTTCATACTTAGCAAAGGAGAGGGTCAGAGAAAGTATCTTCACACATTTTTCAAGGCCTTCTTTCTACAGAAGTATTTTAATAGATAAAATGATATACACCTCCCATTCCCTCACATATTCATAGATATTCCTGTATCTGTAAGCAATGAGATGTTTTTTTTTAGCATATAGTAATACTAGTGAAAGTATTTGTCTATATTTAGATGCTATATTGAAACACCATTTCCCCAAAGTTTTATAACTGAAATATAACTGAAACATACATAAATCAACAGCCAGTAGCCAAAACAAACGGATAAATTGCAGTGAATACATGAATGAACACAGTTCTGATTTCTTTTCAAGTTTTGAGATAAGTTCTCATTATAGAACAAGTTATGCAGACAAGTATAATACATACCTGCAGAGGTTGTACTCTGTGTTGAGCTTACTGTGAAAGGTCAGGCTTCAATCACTCCCTCCAGCTTGCATCGTGTAAAATTATTTTGCTCATACCACCACACTAAAGTGTCCAGGTTTCCATCTGTTAATTCCCCTGACAAACCTTAATTCCTCACAAAAACAAAACGAACAGTTTTTTATTCACTTTGGCTGGATTAAAGCTGACAAATGTGAGGATGTACACCAGCATCTGTGCAACAATCCAGTGCAATAAAGCACAGAAGGTATCACCAAGGATCACCCTCATGGGGTCAAAGGAGGGGTGCACACCCCAGGAACTATCATCAGGCTTCCTGGTTCTTAGAGCAGATGAGAATGCTTGTGCCTTGGGAAGGACATGCTGAGGGCTGAAAGCAATGCCAAGCCCCTCTGATCACATCTTGCCTGAACATAGCTGGGACTGTGGCCCTACGTAGGTACGCAACTCAAACCTAGCACACTTGCATAAAGGACTACTATAGTTCAGAGAAGGCGTTTTGCAGGCAGAGTTTTTTATATGCCTGCGGTTTAGTTCCTAAATTTCAGCTGAAATTGAACGTACTTTTCTTGCTTCTCCACAAATATGCAGACTATCATTTTTCACAATGTAATTCATCCCCCCCCCAAAAAAAAAAGGCTGCCAGCACTGCCATTTTGTGCTGCCACAGAAGTTTTTGCTGAGATGGCCATTAGTGCTAATGCTTATCCTGGCAACAGATCATGCTACTGAATAAATTTGCTTGCAATTATTACTTGAATTACTTAAGATTAGTGAAGTGCCAATCATTTGTTCAGCAGAGATGTATACATTTTCTAGCAAAAATCAAAGCAAAGTTGTCATGTCAACCAAAATCTGCTTAGAGGCTACCAAGACATTTAAAATGAAAAGCCACTTTGGGCCTTGGTTAAACAGTTATTTAAGAGTCCTAAGGTGTGTAATTTTACAATAGTGATTATGAAATAAATGCTTTGAAAAAAAAAACGAATACACAGCAATGCTAAAAAAAAAAAAAGGTGTGAGTACAGAATCTGTGTAATTCCCCGAAACTACTAATTCACTTAGCACTATTTAGGTACTTAACAACCATTGGTGTGTACTAAAATACAACACCTGGAGAGTGTGACTAAATTCTGCAGTAGTTATCACCTTCCAGTATAGCCTGCCTCAGATGCGCACCCTTGCCCCTGTGAAGCAACGGAAGTGTTGGAGATCAGTCAAAAATGTAAATCCTCACCGGATGAACTATCAGCTGAGTTTAAACTCACTGTTGTTACACACCCTCATATCATGTTTACAAGTCATAAGAGGTCCTGGCTGTAAGCAAGCTGTTGCTTCCTGGGTGGTTATAAAATCAAAAACCTGCAAGGGAAAACCACAGATCTCTCTCCATATAGTAAATGGTTGTTCCTATATTCATAGCAATTGTTGCATACTCACTTTTAACTTTAATGGACAGCTCAGATATGAAGGCACAAATACTACAGCATAAGACCTGTAAAAATGGTTTCACTGACCCTTTTAACTTCAAATGAACACTATATAAATTAGTCATGAAAGTATAATTGTGATGATTTTTCAGCAAATACAAGAAACTCCATTTCCAGGTATTTATAACTTGAGGAAAAAAAACTTACCTTGAGTTGAAAGACTGCACTCTCACAGGGCCTCGTCTCTACTTTTATGAGCTACATGTTTCAGAATCTCCCCCACAACTGGGGCAAGCAAATGCTAGTATACCAGCCTTTGTATACCTTGCACATTTGGTAGCCATTTATATCCATTCATCACAAGTACAAAGGAAATGAATGGCAAATTTGGATTTAGAAACAGTATGTATCTACTTTTCACTTCAATAAATTTAGAAAGAGAGGCAATAGCATGCCAGATTTAGATAACCCACTTTCAAGGCAGATGCCCCAAATTCCTCTTCTCTCACCCTCACTCCCCTACTCCCCCAAAAAAACTCATTGACTACATTTTTACTTCTCAACTATTTTTTTTTTTCAGGCAGAAGCTTGTTAACAGGCTCTGTTCAATTCAGATGAAGTGTGAAGGTCCCACAAACCTCAAAAACCTAAAAACCACAAAAGCTTAAAAAAACACACAAACATTTAAACATTTAAAGTTAAAAGATAAAACACTAAATTTGGCATACTAATTACACATATTTCCAAAACCGTATTTTCCTGCTCAGTAGGGCAAGTATAGAACTATTGAAGACAATCATTTAAAACTGTTCTGTAAAATGTGGATATTACAGCTGCTTTCCTGCTGTAACGGTAGTCACATTTCTGGCAAAGGAAGAGTGACAATCATCTAAAGTTGGGATTTGGTACTGCATTACTATGGGAAACAATGCAGTCAGATGCAGAGAGTAAGGGCTCAGTTCTTCCATACTTTCCTCCCATCAGCTGGTTTTCATGAATAGATCACCTATCTCATGTTGCATCACAATTACAATAGGTCTGCATTTCTTTTTGGTGAGAAGATTAGTTTTTCCTTTAAATTTAGTGTTAAAGGACTAGAGGAATTATGTGTTTATTTGTATCATGCTATCATTACATGAAAACCTGACCTTAGAAGAAATGCATAATAATAGTACTGAGTGAATAAGATGACATTTACTTATTTTTTGGACCACTTTAATTTCTGCATTAGTGACTAAATCCAAGCAGTGTACAATATGAATCAAGATGTGATTCATTCTGCCATGAATTAATATGCATTAACTTAATGAAAAAAATCCAAAGGTTATTTAAAAATCCCACCAGGGTGTGCATGTTCCAAGGATAAAATGAATCAGACTACGTAAAATTTCAAGGTGGTCTCAATCCTACAACACGATCTTCTTCAGTTCTTCATGACTTTGGTTTAGAGATGAGAGCTGGGTGCCTGCTAATATTTCACATGGCTATACCACACACTAGCTGTGAAGAAACAGCAATTCCAATCAGGAAAGAAGCCAGGATTTCTGTACCTGCTCCCCTCAACGTTTGATCCAGATCAGTAGCATAGCACAGCTGGTATGGACCACTGTACGTGGAATGATGCTGGCTCCTATGTCCAGCCAATGGCCAGCGTGTGCCCCACCTTTCTCTCCCTGGGGCCTGGGTTCCCCTGCCCATACAGTCCTAAACTCTCAGGAGTTTACCACTACTCCAGTCTCACCAAGAGCAATAGAAATGCTCCTGAAATATTTTCATGTAGCATCATCTTTATAGTTTAACAGTTGTAACCAGCTCAGCACAAGGTGGTGTCTTTTCCAGTGCTAGGGAAAAGACCACAATGCAACAAGGGTTGAACTTGCCATCTCCCTAACACTAATAGCCCTCACCAATCTACAGAATCATTTACTGTTGTCATTAATGCAGTATCTGCAAGTTACTTCAGAAAGATGAGAAAATAATGCAAAAGGCTACTCTTTTCTGTACAGTTCTGAAAGAAGTGGCCACTTACATCCTCAGCCCCTAAAAAAAAATGCAGAATTTATTGTTTGGGTTTTCTTTTTTTTTCTTTCCTATTTTACTTCATTACACATTCAGCATCATGGTTATAAAAGGAAAACAGTTCTGACATGAAAACCTTATCGCTGTAGCTTTTTTTAATACACTTCATTTATACATTTACACATCCAAGTCTTTTAAGACATTTTCTGCTGAAATGTAGACCAGTAACAAGATGAAAAGTTAAACACTTGCAAGACCACATATAGTAGTGACAGAAAAGTTCAAAAAAAAGAAAAATGTTATTAAAATTCATGAAAAGATGAAGCTAACACTATGACTGAATCTTTCAGCCTCTTCTATTCTGTACATGACTGTCTGCTAACTACAGCAGAGATCTTGATTCGGTTTATTAGGCAGATCACTGATACTGCCAAGTAACAGGAGAGTTACTCCAGGGACAGAAGCTGCATGGAGAAGGGGCTCATCAGAACATTCAGTCATGCCTTTCCCAACAGATTATGCACAAATACTGCTTTGCTCAAGATGGAAGCATCACACGTTTTCAGAAATAAAGACAAGGTGAAAATATGTCCCAAATAGCTACTCCTCCTTCCCTCATGCTCTAATTAAAAGTTCATCCCTAGTTTTGTTGAATTTATCTGTGCATGTACTCCGCAGTATGCCTTTCATTATGAACGGCAAAGAACTGTGTAATGGCATTGTAATAGTCATTCACAGAAGCGTGCTGTGATGCATTTAAAAAACCACACAGGGTAAGTCAGGCTAAGCAAGTAGCCTGAATTTAAAACTGCTAAACAGACAAGCAACTCCCACTCTTCAGTGATGATGTGGAGTGCCCAAGTGTTGAGCACTCCATAATCTCTGCTCCTAGTTTGCCTTCTGAAATTTTTGGCTTTATACAAATATATATTCTATATTCAACACTGCCATGGCAGTAAAATAAACATTTTTTGTGGTACTCTGGTACTTACCATAGTGTAGTGCTGGTTATAAAGTTTTGACTTAAATTTGATGGCAGGTGAAATGAACAAAGATTCGTGCACTGAGTTGCAAAAAGCTGTATTACAGACCTGTATTCTAACCTATTCCCCTATAACTTAAGGTATCCTTCAGAGTACTTACTGTATAACCCTGTTTCACTAGAAATTTTTAAGTATGAACCGCATCTCTGAGTCTTAAGCAGTAGTTGTTAGTGGTGGTGGTTTTTTGTTTGTTTTTAGATTTTTTGTTTTTGTTTCTTAGCAGTTTTTTTATGGTCTTTATTCTACATTTTGTGCTGTAACTCCAGTTCCTCACAGATTAACATTTTGTTGCCTATTTTAGAATGAGTCCTGTGCCTCCAAGCTGTGAAATAGCTTTAAGCAAAAGTAGCAAACATCAGAAGACAAAAAAGTAACTGCACTTGACATAAAGCCCGCAAACTATGTTTTACAGTCTCACAGACACTGCATTACTGCATTTTTTTGTCTAGATTGAGTGGCAGTTAAAGTGGTGCATTTTCCTGTTATCCCGAATATCATAAACTCAAATATTTTAGTTTTAGTCCTCACCTTTCCAGTACTCAGTAGACTGAATATTCAAAATACCTAAATATTACATGTGCCTATCTAAATTCCCTTTCTTATTTCCCAGCTGAGGAGAACATTTGGAAAATGAGCAGAGATGATGAAATGCACCTGTTCAACTCCTTATTCAGACAAGTGTATGAACTCTTCCATTTTTATGAACTTTTGTTCTATAAGAATAAGTAGTATTGTCCTTGAATTAAACAAGGCTGAGAGAAGTCAGAATTGCCTGTACTGTTGTCTGCACTCCATCAACCCAATACAGAGCTAGAGCACATTTTAAACAAAATAGATGGAGTAAGAGTTATCATTTTTCAATAAATTTTTAAATCAGTGAAACTGTGTTCTGAATCTTAAGCAGTCTCTGCAGAATCACAGCACACACTACAATTCTTTTACACAGTTCCTTCCATCAACTATTAAAAATGACCAAATGAACACTCAACACCACAAAAGGCTAATTTAAGACTCCTTTTTCAATAAAAACTCCTGCTGATGGATTGAAAAACAATCTTAAATGATTTTACAATTTACATACGATTCAACATTGACAATGTAGGTTAGTGTCTAACTATGAAAAGTATCACAGGTGGCAAAAAATTATTGACAAGAAAAGCAAGCAGGAAGGTTTGACAAAACACTGAAGTTTCAATGTATCAGTAAGTTTTGCCATTAACAGGTTTTGGTATGCATGAGGCATCATAAGTTCTAGGGACAATCAGGCCAGATTTGAGAAGCTTACTACAGTTTGAAGCAATATTTGAACGCTGCAAGCAGATGTTTCTGCAGCTTCATCCTTGTATTTGTTACACTTTCATGATCATTGGATTCTAAGGGGCTAGCATACTCAAAGAAAAAAATTCAATTTGCTTCATACAGCGTCTTTCTCTTCAGTTTGCACTGTAGATATTGAAAAGAGAAGCATGCATATAGACTTTTTCCACATGCCCCATTATGCCTAGAAATAAATGCTATAATCTTTTCAACTAAGTAAATATTATGGTATAAACATCAAACTAGTAAAATAATGTCGTCGTCGTCCCCCCCCCAAGTCATTTTAAAAAAATTAAATTCACTAAAAAGCAAGGTACAGCAACCCTATAAAAAGTTTAAAAGACTACAAAGAAGAAACGCTGGCATTTGTAATTCAAAACAGCTTAATTGTTTACTGAAATTTGCTCTCCTTTTAGGTTGCTCTACAGAGACTTGGACAAGATGAAAAAGGATTATTTCAGGACCACTACAACTAGAACCAGCTGGGACTTTTTCATTTTGACTTCTCAGTGTACTCAGTAAATTCAAAAGGTGAGAGAAAAAAAGACCTGAGATGCATTACACAAGTTTATTCCTGAATTTATTATAAGCTATCTTATTATTACCATATTTAAAAAACAAAATATTGTAACATAGCAAAGTGACCCAACTGATCTATTGGTGTCTAATGTAAAACTGAAAAAAAGAGGACAATAAGGGATACGCTGACCACACTTTAGACGCACCTTTTCCAGTCAGATTTACACTTCTAAAGAGAAGTGCACTATGAAGTAAATGGTAGAACTAAAAGTATATGCAAGACCCAAGAAGGAAAAGCAGTAACCAAGCAGTGAGGTAAGCACTATGTGAACAGAGGACTCTTGTCCTCCTGCCCTGCCTTACTCCCCATAGTCAAGACCCACACCCCAGATCCCATTATCCTTCCCACCCTCCCCAACTACCCCACAAAAATCACCAGGAAAGGAAAATGCCACTGCTTTAAATCAGTTTTGTAACTATAATATACTATGGAACCTCTAAAAGAGGCACAAGAGCAAAGGTAGCTGGATAGTGCCTACCCCTCCTTTCCCCACTGACCTTGATGACCTTGACAACAGTGGGAGTCACAGCCAACAACACTGCAAGTCAGAGAAGCACTGCTCTTCCTGTGCTGTATGGTCTGCCAAAACATGGAGTGACATTTCCCCTCTTCTGTTTTTAAGATTAGAACTAGATGAACTCTTTAAAAGGCAGCCAGCTTGCCTGCCTTGAACTTATCTTGGTCAGTAGCATCATTTTGCTTATGACCAATTGACGTTTGTTGGTATGCACTGAAAGTAGTCTATCAGTATCAAGTACATAGGTTCCTTAAATATAATTTCCAAAAAATAGCCATATTTAGCTGCAGTTTACAATGAGTTGTTGTAAACGCCATGCTTTGCTATCTGCTGATAAAAACACCCACTCCAGGGTTTAGGCAGAATCCATGCTGCCCTCTCAATCAGCTTCCACTACAGGGAATAGCTTGATGCCACATCCCACAGAAGCTCTTCCTGTCAAGGCTCTTGCAAAGGGTTAGCCTCCCCTCCAACCTGACCCTGCCAGCTCTGCATTTAGTTTGACATCGGGGTCAGTTTTGCCACTAAGGATCTTCCTTAGAAATACATATGTATGCATATAGAAATGAGGAAGAAAAAAAGCCAGAGTGTTGAGCAACATCTTGATTTTGTTTTCAAGTTTCTATTGTATCCAACAACTGCAAAAAGGAAGCGTGAGCAAATATAAATGTCAGAAGGAATAACTGTACATCCCAGAGTAAACTATTTAATTGTAAAGACATTTTCATTTTGTAGAACTACAAATTTTCACATTATTCATAATTGAAAAGCCTAGAAGAAATAAAAAGGACACCATTCACTATTAAAGTACATACATCTTTGTAATGTAAAGAAAGGGAGAAGATATGGAGGAAACCACCTGTATCAGTAAGTCAGATCTTGGGTATAAAAGATGCCTGTGAAGTATGAGGTAAACTGAATATATGTAGTCATGGGCTCTTATTTTATAGCCAACTTCAGAGGAAAAAGCAACTAAGCATGCAGCTGGACTCATGAAACAGCACAGACAAATAGCATTGGTAATAAGTACGAAGGTCTGACTTAGAGAAACAAGGTGGAAACTTTTTTTTTTTATTGAAACACTAGGGGGCATAGCAGTAGTCGTCTTCATCCTGCATAATCCAGGCTCTGGGATTGTTTTACATATTGTTGATGCAACAAAAATGGACTGTTTCTAGGGCTTGGGAACTTACTAAAGAAAATTTCAAATGTCTCTCCTGAAAGAATTTTTTGTGCTTCTCAACTGATCATAGTTAGCAAAACAATTTATTCCCCCCCCCCCAAAAAAAACAGTAATTTGCCAGTACTACTATAATGCTAACAGGTTCAGCTTGCATCTGGTCAGGCTACCACTCATGTGGTTACTCAATCCAATGGGTACATTTGAGAACAGAGTAAAAACAAAGGTTGAAACTCTTGACTTCAGCTATGCTCCTAAAGTCAACAAGAGAAGTTATCCTACTGTTTAAGTGTTACCCTGAACAGAGTCAGTCTTGGATTTAGTCTTGGATTTTCTCCTCAATTTCTTTTCAATAGCATTGCGAAAGAGAATGTTTCATTCTGTTATTCCATTTTCAAAAGTTCTGCTTCCAGACAAATCACCCCTACATGCCTTACTGCAAACACAACACTTCATTATTCTAGGGTTCCATCAATAGCCATGGATGACCAGGCATTGGTTGGTTTCATTTTCATTGAGATGTTGATCATCAGATACCTTCATTGAAAAAGTTATTGAGTTACTAATTTTATTGCATTTCTAAATATGAGATACCATAACTAATTATTTATTAAACACTTCACAATTTTCATAATTTTAGAGTATTTCTCCTGTACCATATATCTAAAACATAGCTGGCTACTGAAATCTGCTTCAAGAACAAGACTGTGAAGACCATACTTAACCCAACTTTACTATGTCTGCTTTGATACCTTCTCCCAAATATTTTGCTCGTAATTGTTTACAAGATTACCGAAGTACTATCCTTGCAATCCCTTTTATCTTCCTGTTAAAATATCAGTAAAGTCATCAGTTTTGGATTAGCTAACGAAGCATATTTTGACTGAGCCATAACATCTTTGTTCTACCCATTAGCTGTCTGTTTTCTGTTACTTGAAACTATCACTGATTTACCCTCACCATACTTCCACTCTCTTTTTAAAGAAAGGCCCAAATTATTTTTGTTTTCCATAAATGCATTCTAAAATAACAGTACTCTTAATTTTCTCCTAGGGCTGTTCCTCTCCCTACATAAGGCACATTTTAGGTACCCGCTAGTCTGATAGAATGACTCCCCTAGCTATGAAAGAAAAACTACTATGTTCACTCGCCTACAAAACTTTTCTTTGCATTTTACCCTTCCAAAACTACTTCAGCTGATGTTCCTAATGACAGAATATCATTCCTTACCAGGTGGTAAGGAAATGCCAGGAAGTTGTGTGCAACTGGCGTGGAAAGGAAACTAATGAGAAGGGGTGCGGTGCACCATATGTAGTTCTGAAAGGAAGAGAGGTTGGTTACTTGCACTGTCTCTGGTACTCATCAGTTCATTAATTCATTTTAATGAGTGACACAAAAATTGTGTAATGAAAACATAGGAAGAGCATGAAATGTTCTCAACTAAAATTATCTGAAAAATTGAAATTTTGACAAAAAAATTTATATAAGAAACTACTTTGTAACAACTGTGGTGCGTGGATGACTGGAACAGCTGAATCCCACTGTGGTTTAGGGTGGACTGCCATCCTCATATTTAGATTTTTGTATAATAAAAGGACAATTAAGTGAAGCCACTCTCTAGAATGTTTCCCTCCAACTCTATAGAGGGAGAATGGAACCAGCTACCAGAATTACGCAGCCCATCTTTGATAAGTTTTCTCTTTGAAAACCATTCAGACTGACACTGCTCTATTCACTAAGGCTTTCCCCTACAACTCCACCCTGGTGTTGTATTACAAATACTTTAATGATATTGCCTCCCAACCACACACAACAGTAATTAAGTAAATGAAGTTACAAGTCTGTTTAAAGGAGCAGGGAAGAGAGCTAAGTACCCCCCCCTGCACCACTTGCACAGCATTAGTCCCATCTGATTAGGGTTCCTGTGAATCCTACAGCACTTTGCCTGGGGCTTGCATATTCTGTGTTTACGTCCTCCTTCCCGTGCAGCTGAGATTTTGCCTGAAGATGATCATCTCCCATCAGGATAAACTTCATCCTCACTGCATATAGTGCATCTCATTTTGAAGTATTTTAGCAAATGTTATTTACTCTCATGGCCTGCAAGATCAGCATGTCCACACGCTCTTCATATGCGAACAAGCCCAGGCACACACCCAGCCAAAGGTAAGAAAGCAAGTAAGAAACTGGAAGCCAGCTGAAGGTGGTGAATATACTGTCCCTGCTCCTGACCAAGGAAATGCAACCCTTGACAGATCTTCCAAAAAATCCCACTTCACCACCACCCCTTTTCACAGGTTATCCCATTCCCTCTCCCACTGGGTGCAAGAGAATTACAAATTCACACAGCACTAGAGTCATTGAGACTAAACGTATCTTATCAATACTGTGAAACCTGTATATGCTCAGGATCTCTTCAGAAACACTTACTTTCTCATTTAGAAACCAACCAACAGAAATAAGTGAGGCAACTTCAATTAAAAGCATCAACCACTCCTTGACTAAGAGGATGTCCCTAAAATTCCATTAGGGGAAGTTAGACAAATACCAGCTAGTAAAGCAAAATTGTTGGTGTTCTTTTTAGCTTCTGTTTTTCATATTATTTCATTAGGAAAAAAAGCCAAACGGTATTATTCCATGAATGACGTATGCTAAAAGGAGGAAAACAGCTTGCAGTGATTTGTTAATTTTGACATTGTGGTAAGCTTCCCTTAAACTAGGAGAGGCCAACACACACAAGACAGCAATATACAAGTTATATAACCATTACCTCCCAAAAAATGATTACCCACCCCAACAATAGTTGTAAACAAAACTATGAAGTCATCATGAAGCACTCCAATTCCCTATCATAAAATAGCTCCTTAAAGAAAAAAAAAAAAGTATTCAAGTCAATCCTTGTTTACATTCACAAATTGCTAATGCGCTATAGAGAATTCTTAGCAGCCAAAATCTCTTGTAAGCACAAACCTGAAACAAGTCAGTGATGGTAACACTTTAAATTAAGTGTCTTAAGTATACTTAGCTATGCATTTAATTTAGATATAACAAAACAGTGCATATTACATATCAAGAGAAATGCTAAAGAAAATGTCTCATTTGTAGTTTTCCCCCAGTTGAGCCAGCTCGTTTGTCTTCTTCAACGTAAAGGGAATAAGGCAGGGTTTGCCCTGAGCTTCTTTGGGAATGAAAGGATACCAAATCGTGCCTGTTTCAGTTTAACCTACTTTCAGTTGAGTGACCCAGCATCTGAGAGTGACGAAAGAATTCACTGCATTTTTTATTTGATCAGATAGCAAACATCATCATTTGAAATAAGGACCTAACATTTACGAGTTTAATGAAATGTTTTATATATCATTAAGAGTTAAAGCCTGAAGCTGTTTGGTAACTGGAAGGTTGAACAGTTCGGAGTAGCATACTACAGAGTTTTCAACAAACACTGAGTTTCCAAAATACTTTAAAAAAAAAAAAAAACAAAGATTAAAATTTAAGTTGCCTACTGTGGTAATCATCTCTTTTGATTGCTAAGATACATTGGTATACATTCACCAAGAATGTGATTGAGCTAGCTCCCTCTTGGCAGGGTGCTGGTTCTCTAGGCCCTGAAACTGCAGCGCTATCCCTGCTGCTGTCTCTGCAGGCAGCCAGAAGTGAAGGAAGGCTGCAGGTTCTACCACCACCACCTCCACAAAGCGCAAGGGAGCTGAAGAGACTGAGGAACAAGCCCATGCCCCAGCAAGGGGAATGCAAGTACGCAGGCTCTTCTTTGGAAGTGAAAGGGGGATAACCCAGATGTATTTACTTTTCTCAATCTATATTTGACAGACTGAAAGCATTTATTTTCAAGACATAAGCGTGGTAAGCATTTCAACACCTGCCACACCTACCTAGGTGCTGTTGTTAAGACCTAATGAATTCCATAGTCACATCATTCACAGACTTTGGCAAAAGGAAATCCTCCATGCTAAGAAGCAAGCTGAAATTTATGCAGTGGTTTAATACAAAGGCTGTTGCAGAAACATTTATATCACTTCCTGATGACTGCAGAACTGCAGTATGTAACTGAAGCTCATCCATTGTGTCTCCTGTAGCTCAAGCTCACTTTCTCTAACCCAATCTAACTCTAACTTAGTTGTACATAAAACAATTGACTGCAAAAGGAAAATCTGATCCGGACTGCAACTGTCCAGCTTCTGGAGGCGATGACCCTCTAAGTCCTC
This sequence comes from Anser brachyrhynchus, assembly GCF_964034855.1. Classification (NCBI taxonomy): domain Eukaryota; kingdom Metazoa; phylum Chordata; class Aves; order Anseriformes; family Anatidae; genus Anser; species Anser brachyrhynchus. The sequence goes on from NC_137700.1 coordinate 16,948,789, forward strand.
CAGCTGAGGCACCAGGCACTGACAGTGACCCACACACAAACCAGCCTGGAGCGCTGCCTGCTGCACTCGCACTACCACGCTGTACCCAGGAGGGGCCACCAAGGAACCAGACCCTGGGGGGGGGGGGACGGGGGACGGACACACTCAGTCCTTCAGGTGATGGGGTGATTGAAAACATACAAGCTCCATTCTGAAGAGTGAAACCCACTGTAAGGTATCTGGTTCAACTCAAGGAAAGTCTTGCGAGTATAGAAAATTCAACCCAGAAACAGATTGAACAGATTGGCCAGCAACTTGCTGTTGGAAGACGTGGTGACGGCCAAGATCATTCAAAGGAAGGAACAGCTCAGCAACCCAGTGAGGAAATGCTGAAAAAGAAATGGAAGAAAGAAGAGCAACCCAGGCTTCAGAAAGCAATGCTGGGAAGCACCTGGTCCTATAGCTAGGAACATGATCATTCAAGCAATGGGAAAAACCATACAAGGGAAGCAAAATTTGGCTAACTGGTAAATCCTGTAACTAAAAAACCTACCAACAAGGGATAAATCTTAGCCACAGGGAAATAGACAGCTGCAAGAAGACACATGAATAAAATATTTTATTATATTATTTACCCAAAGGATCAAAGCTCATAGACCAGGGGAAATGCACCCAATACTACTTCCAATACTACTTCAGGCACTGAGAGAACTGACCCATGTACAAACCTTCAGCGTAGTGAGTCATTAACACCCCTTCTCTGTGACGACAGCTTGATACTGGCTGATCTTTGCTTCACTTTTACTCACTTGAAGTCTTTTAGGAAAGTGCAGTAAACTCCTACAGTTTAAACCCATTTAAAGGAAACTGATTTGGGTTCTTTTAACATGGTTGTTTTCTCCATATTTAATTACTGTTGCAATTCACTATAAGATGAAGATGAGACAAAAATCAGCCAAAGCACTTCAGACAATTGCACTTTTCATACTTCCTACACCCATTCCTCAGAAGGGCAAAGACCATTCAACAGCTGAATTTTCTGGAAAAAGTTGAAAACTGTAGGATGACCTTATGTCATAGGATCCAAGAATTGCCCTCAAGTTTCATATTCTCCCAAACAACAGGGTTCCTCTGTAAAACAGCGGGCTTTAAAAAGAAAATCATGTGTTGTTCAGCATTTCAGCATGAGTTTTTTAATTTAACAGCAAATGGAATGACTGTCACTCAGGTTACAAGTTCTGTCACTTATCTACAGAGTGAATTATGTTAAAAATTCAATAACATAACACCTTGCTGTTTCATTTTATATAGAATGACAGTATCATCTACTTCCAATTTTTTTAAGCACATTATCAGACTTCAGTAGCATTAGTCAACAGCTCCTAGCCCCAGGTAAATGTCAACTAGAAAGTATTTTTTCCAGGGAAAATGAACATTTGAAATGATTCATTTCAAAACAATAAGATACTTGACTTGCTTTTATATGTATATAATTATTATTTTGTTCCAGTTTGATAGAAAGAAAGCTAAGACAATATTACCATGTACCAAAGTGATTTTCCAATCCAAGTGATGTGAATCAGTATATTTTAATTTTCTGGGGCAATTCAGGAAGTTGCAGATGGCAAGAAAATGTAAATGCATTTATTTCAGAGGAACAGAATTTCAAAGTCTTAAGTGGTTTTGTTTTGGTTGTTTGGTTTTAAAGCAATTGAGAATAGTCATAATTATTGAAAATTATTTTCTGTACTATTTTGGGGCTTCACTATTTGGACATGCAAATGAGGAGTATCTTCCAGAAGTTTTGTGGGCTTTGTTCTTTTTTTTTTCCTTTAATATATTTACTGAAAATGTGGGGTTAAGAATCTACTGATAAAACAGACACTACAATCTGAACAAGTAGATATTTGCAAGCAAGGCCAAAACAAATCTGTTTATCATGTCATTGAATTCAGTTCTCAGCACAGGATCTGTTGACATGTTAAGGTTTATGAACACCACCATACAGTCAAATTTAAGTCTGAGAACCATTTCTCCTCCACACAAACCCAAAGATAACAACATGGCAAATAAGGTTTATGCTAAGATGAGAGATGGTTTCCTTCTAGAACTTTTTTGCATTTTATTTCATAAATTTAAGTAGATTTTAATTTCTCAGCTTTTGAGGAACAACAAATTTAGAAATCAATTTACACTCGAATAAATAAGTTTATTTTTATGAATAAATTAAAAGCCACGAGAAAAATGTAGCAACATCTACCACAAACATTTTCTTTACCATTAGCAGTAAATACTTCTCCACTGGGAGTAAACAGCAGTGAATGTTCTCTCCCAACAACCATAATGTGTATAAGAACTGAACACAGATAAACCATGGTTTGTCAAAGCAACCAATCAAATCAGTAAATCGAGTTGTAAAAGCAACAGCTCAAAAAAAGCCAGTGATTTGATATTACCACGTATCTCAGAAACAAAACACCGTTTCTCATCACCATGACCTCACAGGTGCTTAGTTGCCATTACCAGAAGCCCCACTATAATTCATACACAGATTAATCATTCGATCATATAAAGATGAAATACGAAGACTTAAAGCCCCTAAATATTGTCCTCAGTAGTGAGGTCTGTAATGTTATTTTAGTCAAGGTAGGCTTTGCCTGTAAAGGATCTCACCCGGTTCCCATAAAAGACGGTGAGAACTTGTCTCCCATACCACTACTTACACTACATTTTTACTACAGTGGGGAAATGTCTCACCATACCCAAGAGAACTTCTGACCTCTCAGCCTCTACCCCACCAAAATGCCCCCTAAAGTTTCACATCCCAGTAACGACACTGCTGACCAGATTTTCAGCCGTCTGATAATGGAAGACCCCCCCACCAAAGACAGACACTAATTCTGCCAAGTCAAACTTTGGAGATACAACAGAGCAAAGAACCCCTGGCAGAAATTACAAGTGTGTTCCCATTGTAGTGAGCCCTCCCAGTGTAGTGCGCCCAGGCTACTGTCTCAAGAAAAGTGGATTGAGTTAAATATCCTCTATTAGTCCAAAATCATAATGTTGGCAGCTATAAACCTTGTGATGCCAAGCAGAGATTTTCAATCTGCTGCATTAGCAGCTCATTCCTCTCTGTATGGCATATTTACATTTTATATAAAACAGCGGAACACAACGTTGAAAGTGATACTACAGTTAACAACTAACTAATAAGGCAGTGAAGTGGATTGGTACACAGAATACTCTAGAATCACGTTAAGAGCTCAGCATGAGCTCTCACCTGTGTACATTCAAGAAAACTTATGCATTTCTGTTTGGAATTTCCATGGCTGATTTGTGCCTTACACGTGTCATGAGATGCATTGTTAACATCCATTGTGCAGTTTCAACATCTTGGAGGGAGCAGCAAAAGAGAAGAACAAAAGATCCCCCACAACAAAAATAGTATTTCCGGTAAAGCTTCTGGTATGAGAGTTCAGTGAGAAATTTCCCACTAAGAACCAACTGGTGGCTGGCAGATAACTAAAAGTAAATGGAAGAGGATAATACACTACAGGAGTTTTGAGGTGGTCTGATTTGTTTCTTGTTCCTACAATTCTGATTACCTTTCAGAGTTTCAAAGGACCACCAGCATTTTCATGGATAATTGCATTCTGGTAGTTTGAAACAAGAGAAGAATACTTATCTTTTGTTTAAAAAAAATATATCAAAACATCTTAAATCTCTAGTGACAACTGAGTTCAATGCTCTTCTACCACTGACAATCCAAAATATACTGAAAAGTGATGACACAAACATACAGGATAAAGCTACTCCATAATGCCCAGGGATTCAACCTGACAGCTCCAAAACACTGACTTGGTAAGAGCATGGCTGAAAATTGCAAGACAACTGAATGTCAAGTATAGGAGGCACAGGCTGCTGCTAGAAAGGAACCCCAAAGGGTGGAATAAAGATAAAACTAGTTAGGCTTCCTTTTCCATCAGAACTAATCCTGTTCAGTGTAACCTCAGCAATAAATATTGATGGGGTACCTTCATCTTCTGAAATCTGTATCCCCCCTTAATATTGCACGGCTAAAGGCAGTATGTTCTGCTTTCATCTGAATTGTCCATCCTCCAAAATAAATCTCCGCACCACCACCTGATTTTTCTTCATCCTCTCAGACTAGCTTGAAATTTTTAACGCATTTGCAGAAAGGCTTTTGCCAGCCTGTTCTAAACGCACAGTATTTGTATGCCTTTGTGTTCATCAGGTTAAGGGTTATTTTTGTGGTGTACCTACTGGTGATAAAACTGCAAATTCAGAGCACATTTCTGACTGTGATTTTGCTATAGCAGACCGTGAGCTTTCCATTGCTATCCCCCAGGCTCTTTCAGCATCTTTTTTTTCCTGCTTTTCTGCTCAGAAAAAGCCTAAGAACAGGAAAACCAAGAGTTGATAATGGGGGAACAGGATATAAATGAGTACCTCAGCAGCTGAAGAAGGAAGACTTGCCACCTCTCAGCTCTGAAGGTAGGACAGAAGGTAAAGGAAAGGCTAAATGCGGAGACAACACAGCTACCAGGAAAGCAACTATTTAAAGAGCAGAGGGAGAAGACCATGGAATTACCCATTTCAGGATACACACTTCTAAGAAGAGACTCGACTCACTGGAATCACAGACTCGGTTAAGTTTTCACCAGTCTCAGGGGTTTATGGCCAATGAACATCATTTGTTTATCAAATTTTTCTTGGAGAACATTTCTGACTTAACAAAGTGCTTCTTTGTTGGCCATCCAGAGATTCATCTTCTGAATCAAAATAACAAACTACTTCTCCAATGAATTGTGAAAAGCAGGGAAAATTTCTGCCAGGACCAGAAGAAATGGCTGCTCTTTGTTGAAAAGAAAAGCAAAGCAGTTCCCTTTCCATTGGGAATATTCTGGCACAAGCCTGTGTTTAACAGTGACATTATAAGCAGCTTTGATGTGCAGTAGTCACGAGGGACACACCTAAGCCTGATACAGCATAGCCCAGCAACAGTCAATTCCAACAGCATTAAGAAAATCAAACAGCAGTGAAACAACACCTTCCATAGGTTTAGAAAGCTCTAGCCACATCCCCATTGAAATGTAATTGCTTGCCATCACACACCAGTGTTTGCTACAGTTCATGCAGTAAAGGTTCAATGCAAAGAAGGGCGGGCTTTAACATCACCTCAGAAGGCATCAACTAAAGCGTTATGCCATTGGCCTTCAGTGCTCACAGCAGTAACTCATGAATGTAAACATGTCTGACAGTTTTTCTCTCCCTTGAGAGCAGTGACACTGTACCAGTCAGCAGAGGAAGAATTTGGACAGGACATCTGTAGCCTCCTTCCCACAGGTGGAATACCACCTTTACAAGGTGAAGATACAGGTGAACTGTCACCAGCCACTGCTAGAACAATGAGACTCCCAACTTGGCATCATCCTAAATCACCTGGGCTGTTCTCTCTCGTTGGCTATTTGGTTGGTCCTCTGGAAGACATAGATCTATATGCAAGATAAGTGATAAAATTTGCTATGTACTATAAAACCACAGCTAGATTGTTAAATACCATAAAAATACTGTGTGTAACATAGTAAAAATATTAACATGTTCCAAGCTTAAAACCCATCCCAGAATTTACTTCTACACCTCTTCTATCCCTGAGGCAATGTATCATGCCTGACGGAAACATTTGATATGTCAGGAAGGTATCCTAATTTACCATTAAAAGTGTTTTAAAATTGTATTTTTTCCCCTGCTTCCTCTCCAGAGCTGCTCCTTACTTTTCTGGCAGGATAGAGAGGCCAATCTGATTTAATTTGCATTTTTGACAATCTATTAAGTCCCTCACCAAGGAAATGGATTAAGTGTGAGGCTGTCACACACTTCCAAATGACAGGAAGGCAAACACACTCAGAAAATAAAAGGTGGGAGTCTCAATATATTATCTACAACAATAATACACCTTTCAGATGCCTTTTTTGACAATAATTGAGGTAATTCACATTATAAATTAATATACTCAGTTAATATTTAAAATAAGTAAAAAAAATGAAGAAGCCAGCTTCCTAGGTTTAATAATCTGGCTCTTGAGTGTAAACACATGAAAATGACCCGTTTCAAAATGGAAGGAAGAAAATTAAATGGATATCAGGAAAGCAAAAACTGCAACACAGAAGGCAATAATCTATCAAATGCATCCAAGTACAGTTTCAGGCAAAAAAGACAAGCCATAACATAAATTGTCTCCATTGAAACTGGAATTTTAATCCAGAGTTTAGTTTAGCCACAAAATTTCTAAGCCCCAAAATATATAAAACCAATTGCAGTGACATACAATTAAATAATGTGTCTTTTTAAAAAACTTCTTGTAAAACTTGATTTTCTTAGTGATGTCCCTAATATTCATTTCCAAGAACACATGTTGATTATCAGTCTTTCATTTAGATACCTGTTTACTTGTTAATCCTGGGTTTGGAATACACTAGGAAATCTACAGCCACATTGAAATTCTATGACTAACATATTTAAACACTGGGGTATTTAAATAATGTAAAAATAACTGAGTTTTGGTGGTATACTAATTCTAGCAGAGAACACACCCATCAGCATCTAGCATAAACAAAACCATCCCGATTCTACCATCATCCTTCTTCTATTATCCAAAGCCACTCCACACCCAGAAGCAAACTGCTTAGAACACAAAATGACTGGAGGAAAAAAAAAGCATTATGGAAGATTGTCTGTACAGGGAGTTACCTTTTTTCCTTTCTTTTTCCTGTGAGCTGGTTTAGCATTTTTCTCCTTTGCTTCCTCACTCATTTTTCAGCAGGTAAATATACAGGGGAAGGGGAATAGAAGAGATCACTGCTTGTATTCCAACATGCAAAGCCACTGCAAATATTCACAGCTGTGAAACCAAAGTCCATCTGCCGACGTTTCTCAGACAAGTAACAGAATAACTGCTGTTTAAAGCTAGTCTCTGCTCCTCCTGCACTGACTTGAATTGCTCATAGCCTTGCTGTTTTCTTCTGTGAGAAACTGGGTGTTCTCACATCAAGCAGTCTGTGATTCCTCTAAAGAGAAGAGAAAACATTTTCCTCTTTCATTCTTAACTAGTCTTCACTCCTGAGATAAGATCTTGACAATGCTTCCTAGCTTGGTCATCCTCGGTGCTTCCAGTCTCTTAAATGGGGTTGATGAGCCACACAGAAATTAGCTGCAGACGGCTGACAAGTCTGAGAAGCGTTCACCAGCGGATGATTTGCCGTTGCTTGCAGACGCAGAAAGCGAGCCTGAATCGCTCTGATTGCCGGTCGTGTACAATACCGACATGTGTTGAATGCATCAGGGCATACCAGAAAAGGAAGCCTCCGAGAGTGATAAAAGATCAGGTTACTGGATCTTAAAGCCACTCCCAGGCAGATTCAAACAATAAAAGGCACAACACACTGCTGAAGAAATTGCTAGATGAGACGTTGACGTTTCCAGCAGCTCCATATACCCATCCAAAGGACCTGCAAATTACCACTCTGAACGCACAGTTTAAAATATTAATTATTCATCTCATAAAAGCAGCAGCAATATTTCAGCAAAACACGTATTTGCAACTATCCCTGCCTGTGAGAGCTTGCTCCTCCCTTGTATGCCTGTTCCTATGACAGAATTTGTAATCTCTCCACTAATGCAGCGCTCTTTCACAGAAGTGTTACGTGCCTCATATGTGTGCATGACTGGCAGGTTTCAGATCATGTTTCCACATGCTGCTGACCTACTCCACTGAACAGTTTGGCTACTTCCCTACAAGTCTCATGGAAAAAAAAAAATCAAGAGAGGTCAGAGACTTCATAATAATTCTCTCCAGTCTGTGCCCATTAAGCCATGTAACACACAACCTATGCATTACCAACAGCCATGACAGCAGTCATTCACAAGATGTCTCATCTATGTCATTACCACACTTAAAATTGTGTACTTCTCTATACATACATGGACAGATTCCTATGTTGACATTCCCCCTTAGGAGCTCCCCTCCCACCGAGGAAGCTGAGAGGGGAGCTGGGAAGGGGGGGGAAAATACAGAACAGGTATCAGACGTCACGCAATAGCCCCATCCACTGCTCTCATACCACTGAGTTAACAGTACTCTAATCTGCCCATTGCTGAGAACTCTGGTCACATCATAGGTACCCAGTAACAATGAAGTTTTTGTTCATTTATTTTTACCAATTCACACGATTGGTCTGATGGGCTTTGGGATCAACATCAGAATCCTCTTTCTCCCATCTTCACACCTCCCCACCTTTCACTCCCATTTCTGTAGCATTTTACTCATGACAACCAACAAACATGCCACAGACAAAAAAAGAAAAAAAAAAGAAAAAAAAGATTTAATACATGCTGTTTGCCTCAAAGCTTGTATCATTCTCTACAAATAATTTCAGTGAGCAACCACAACAGCACCATCACATGGAGGCTGTTTTGTGTGTGTGTTGCCAAGCAAGTCCTCATGCCTGCTGTCTGAATGTACTGGAAACAGGCCTGCACCACCTGAACCTGGGGCTCCAAACTAGGGACAGTTCCCCACATGAGCCCTGTAAGGTTGATGTTTTGAGGAACTGTACCTCATACGATGCAAAGTTTAAACAAACACGATCAAGAGACCACTGATAACTGATAAAATTTACTTTGAATCTTAATTCATGAGCATAAAATAGAATTTATACTTAAGCAGTATTTTTGTACAAAACGCAAACAAGATTGATGATAAACAAAACCAGAAGTTTGATTTTCCCAGGCAGTTGGATTTTAATGGCTGTCTCAGAGAAAGAAAAAGAACCCCAGCCTTTCCCAATTTCGCCTTTTTTTTTTTTTTTTAATGTTGTCTTGTAAACTGAAGTGCTCTCTGCTGGATAACAGTGGGTAAAACAATGCTTAAACACTCAGAATACCACTCTATCCTAATCACATGAAAAACAAACTTATTTTCTTCGACTGTTTTTACCCTGCATGCATACCTCTGGGCAACGCTTAATATTTTCTGAAATAAATCTGAATAGGTAGAGATCAAGTGCAATATAAGTGTGTTTTCCAAAACTAAGCTGAAGATCTGCTACATTGAAATGACTAGTTAAAAGAAAGCATCTGTAATTTGTGGCATGCTTAGTTAATTATATGCCTGTAAAGTCATTTTTTAAATGAAAAGGTCATAAAATAAAGCCATGCTTCTGCATAAATAGAAATAAAGTCCTCTTTCCACAGCAACCTGTTAGCTCTCAAGAAGTTGACACATGAAAACTATTCACTGTGCTCAAGTATACAGGCTGAGGAATGTCACGGGTTCCTGCTGAACTTTGGTTATTTAGCTGTGTAGCTTTTGGTACGGTCCATGAGATGAAGATGTTTATTAGGTTTTAGGATTCTTCTGCCCTGCTGCTAACTTCCAGGGCACTTAATTATTTCTGAAATGGCAATACTCTCACAGGCTACCTATTACATAATCCCTTTTATTTTTCCTTTCCTCTCATTTTCTTTTGTTTTCACAAACATGAATAATCTCCCCAACATAGGTATATTTAGAACAAGAAGGAAAAACCCAGATGAAGAAATATGGATTTTATAGTCACAAGACACTCAGAGAAAGATCTCACATCTCTTCCCTCATATTGTTCAGTTAACCATAGCAACCCTGCTGAAATTTTATCGCATCTATCTTCTGCCATTTGAAGGAATCATTCACATGTCAACATTAAACTCTTATGCGTTGTTTCATTTCCTCCTTACCTTAAAAGAATTGCCAAGTTTTTACTCCAGGTTAAGTCAATATGACAGCAGGAGAAGCTAAATATTAGATTAGGAAAGGGTTTCAAAAAAAAAAAAATCTTCAAATCATGCTTTGATTTGAAGTCCACAAAAATACTTTCTGGTAGTAAAACTATCTAGTGACTGCTGACATTTGTCCATCCATAAAATTATACTACAGAAATTATTCAAATTAATCTTCCATCCCCAGGCTTTCAGCATATTCTGAGCATATCTGCATATTTAAACGCCTAAGGTAATAGAAATGAAGTGAGAAAAAAAATCAAATAGGATTGCCTGAAAAAATAAAGACTTTAGCATCCAATTCCAGGAAAAGTCTCCTGTACATATTAAATTGCTGCTGGTACAAAATACCTGAGTAAAAACAAAATAAAAACAAGAAAAACACTGATTTCTGAAACAGAGCAGAAATCAAGGAAGATTTAAAGAGTCAGAAGTGAGCTCCAATTCAAAAAAAGACTGCAATACACATGCGGAATTATATTAAGTATTTTAAAGAAACACAGCCATTCAGAAAGAACCTACACTTAAACATACAGCAACGCTGCTATGACCAAAGAAACAGTCTAATAAATGACAAATCACAATTACTATCTACTGTCTATATGGTCCTTAAGTAATGCTCACAAAAGTTACTTCTTTCTGGAAACGCATCTGTATGTTCAGGTATATTCTGATAAGCTACAGCAAAGGAACAAGTTAACACTTTGCAATTGCATAGCTATTTGAAAAAGGAAATTAATACTACCATACTTTAAAACTCTTCAGATTACTGATGAGAACACTGCTCCCTCTAACCTACTGCTTAATTACAGTAGAGTCTAGAAGTGAACTTTCACAACCTCGTTGATACATATCTACTAGGACAGTTCTATTTTTAAATCAAAATAACTCACATAAGAGGACAACAGGATAGGCCAAGTTCTGTCTATCAGTACACTTCTATTTATAAATTAGAGTGACTTGCATGCAAGAACCAAGGGGGTACGCAACTTGTTATTGGTGACCTGTTTTGTAACTGTGTGCAAGGGGTTTTAAAAAAAACAGCTATGACAGAGTTGCTTGATTTACCAAACATCCAAATAGCTGAACAACTTCACAGTCCAACTAAAGGACTACTAGTTTGTAGAAAGCAGGACAGAGGAAAAAAGCCAGCTTACTTTTTATCTGGGTAGAAGTCTGCAAAAATAATTTAACAGAAACTTACAGCACTCAATGTTTACTGTCAAATCACTTTACAGATTGACTGCCTAGTACTTTCTCTTACATCTCAAGCAATGTTCTTTATCACAATAAGACAAAATTGAAGGTTAAATCCAGTATTAGTTAGATAGGTATGGAGTATGCACTGAGACTGGAAGGCAAATGAACTCTAATCCAGTTTCTTACAAAAGAAAAGAAAAAAAAATACAATTATGAGTCATATCCCCTTTTATGTATATTTTCACAACTGTGAAAAAAGCATTTTGAAAATACATTAAAGGCTAAAAGAAAGTTTTGAGGTCAATATGAATTCATTTTCAAATTCCATTAGTTGATTTTCATCTGTTTAAAAAGACACAATTTAAGTACTACCATTACTGACTTTGTTAACTTTTATTCTGATGAAAACACACAGCTTATGTGCTAATCTGCTCGTTTGCAAAGGTGCCTGTATGTAGAGATTCATTGTCTCATATAAAGAGAAAAAACAAACCCAATAAAAGCTACTTGCTTGATGATAAACTATAGAATGGTGGTCACCACTTCATAACCATACCTGGTTCCTGGCATGGTTCAATATAAACTCAACTAACAAACTGAACAGTTTTCTGGCCTAAAAATTCCATGTTGTAGGCTGGCATTGACCCACACAGTCTCCCTCCTCCTTTTAACAGGAAGCGTAGCAATCATTCAGACCTGAAACAACAGCATTCTAGGAGAGAAGCAGAAGTGAAGTAAAGACACAGGGAGGAAAAGTCTTCTGATAAATTCTCAAAGTACAGGAGAGTTTGCAGCTCCCTGTGAGAAAAGAAGTTATTGCAACTCCCTGAGGAGTGCAAATACTTATATCAAAAAAAAGTAGTCTGACCTGAGGTAAACTAACTGAAAATAAAACAGAAACGAAGACATGGCAAGCCAGGTTTTAACTCAGGTTAAGTAGTTAAAATTAATTTGTGTATTGAAGGGCTGAACATGAGATACTCACATGAATCAAACCCAAGCTGTCTTGTCTTCACAGTTACTTTAACATATGTTAGCTAACTGAAGTTAAGAGCCTTGAGGACAAACATATCCCTTGAGGATGGAACTGAAGGGAGTCTGGGAGTGAAGCCCAGAGTAACTGGGAAGTTACTCTGTGGGAGAGAGAAAGCTAAGAGATTAAATTGCTTCCCTTGCTCCCTTGAGAGAGGAATTCGCTTGCTTTAAAACAACCCTCAGCAAATGAGGTTTGCAAGAATTTCAGTTCACTAACAAGAGAATACAAAACCAAAAATTAGGTATGTAACAGAGTCATACACAAAAATGTGTTAGGTAGTGCAAATTAGTTCTCTACCGGCTGTGTTTGAAAACAGTTACAGAAAGAACATACCTTATATCCAAGCTCTATAAATTCTTATTCACATGCTAATAGATTCTTAGGGCAGATTCTGATTTTGATTTTACTCTTTGAATTTTGCAAGACTATGAATATATTTTATAGGGGGTTCTTTGAAGGCTCAACCTATAAAACAGACAGTTCTACTGAGTTAAGATGGCAGGTTTTGTACAGATGAGAGAGAACAAGAACAGCCCATTTCAAACTGATTTGCCCCCACAAGCATGGGGGCAAAAAGCCCCAACCTACAAACAGTACTTCCAATCACATATTTCAGTGATACTTTATGTCAGAAACCATGGCAAGATTTGGAAGTTGCCAGCTCAGCGTGTATGAGGAGCTTCCCAGCACGCAGCATCTTACCACGTTTACATGTAGAAAAGAAGAGGAAACAAACCAGCTGAGAGGCTGCCTCTCCTGAAGTCGGTTTTGACCATGCTGTGTAGCAGTGCTGTGGTCAGGCAAGATGCAGGTCACCTTCCCATGTTGCTTTCCCCTCAGTGAGCCATCAGGCTGGCTGTCCCTTCTCCCATCGTTACAGGGGGTCACCAGTTTGGTCATCAGGCAACAGTGTCCCAGAACAGCACATCTTTGTGGTTGGTGTATATCAAGTCCAAGCTAATATCAACCCAGTTAAGACAAGTATGTGAGACAATGGAAGGCAATAAATGAAGGGTAGCTATGTGTAAGTGCACGTGCAGCCTTTTGTTCCTCAAAATCATGCTTATTTTGACAGTAACAGAAAAAAAGAACAGCAGCAGCTTCACAAGCCAGAAAAATGGCATAAGCCTTCATTACAGATGATTCACAATCCTACAATTCAATGAACTAGTAAGTACTGAACAACCTGAATTTAGCATTGATTTAAAAGGCCTCAGTCTGCAAGATTTTATTATTATTTTTTTTAATCCAGACTCATCTAATTTTACTGATAATATCACAGCAGCAGCAAGCTGAGCAGTTCTCTTTTAAACAATAGAAAAGAAGTTATAACATTGAAGAAGCTCTGCTTTGGGACCACATTTGGAGCATAACGTGGGAACGTTATGCTAGTAGGAATATCTAGTCTTTTCTCTCCCTAATTAGGGAGAAAAATGCAAGTCATGACATTTCCATTAGGTAACAATTTCTTCACTTCTTTTTATTTTAAAACCTATTATATATACCCACTGTGGAAAAAAAAAAAAAAACACCTTAAAACTGCTGGAAAAGTGGTAGCAGTAACTGAAAAATGTGTAACATTCAAACTAGAAGTTTCCACTGGGGAATGTAAGAACAAAACATTTTTAGTCTCATTTATGCCTGACAATGCTTGAAGTGTATGCAGAAGGTGATATTTGGGTTTTCAAGAAGCTTTCATTCACCTGTTCCCAAAGGGAGGTCTTAGAAGACTTAAAAATCTCTCCTGCTAGAAGACTTACAATGACCCATGCGAGTCTGGCCCAGAAAGAAATAACAAGTGTGAAGAACCAAGACCAAAGCAGGAATGAAGGCTAGAAAGATGAACTCAAGTCTCAGCTGAGGCAAATCCACATTAAAAAAAAAGATCAGAAACAAGTAAGATTTGACATTCTCTGTTTTAATTCCAAATCATACCTGAAACAGAGAAACATCAAAACATTATCCTGAAGACTTCCTTCAGAGCATCTGATAAGTTGTTCCAGAAGTGTTCCAAACACGTTTAGATAAACTTGTTTGGATATCTGAAATACATGCATATAAATCTATATCTGAAATTTCTGAGAAGATAGATGTTGCCCTTGCCTATTTGTTTTTTCTTTTCCCCTCCCCCCCCCCCCAAAGCAAAAAGACTTTAACTGTCATCTGCCCCAGAGCTTTTTAAAGAAAACAGCCCGAAAAGTGTGCAATATCTTTCTCCTGCTTCATGTTTTAGGAAATTAGAGAGAAGTTGAAACAAAGTCATTTTCATGGTAAACACAACTTTTGTTGTTGTTGTTTTTGAAAACCTCCAACAAGAAAAGCAGCTTTTTTTTTTTTTGACCAGCTATAACACATACAAAATAGGTGAAATGATGGCCATAATTATTTCAGAGAGGCAAATAAGCCACATCTTTTTCACATTCAAGGCCATATGCTAGCCATGATTAGATTTCTCTCATTAGAAGCTATGTGGATGGGAATAAATTCAGAGATAATGGAGCGGCTGGGGAGACAAGACCAGAGCGAGTGCACAAGAGGTCAAATAAATGCATTAAACTCAATTATTCAGGAATATCAAAAAAGAAATAAAATAATTATGACAGTCCCTATCACTGTGCCCATAATTTCAAGTGTCCCAGAGATTCTGAGCATCAAATGAGCAACAAATGTGTGTGCACGTGGGGGGGGAGGAAGGCGATATGTTGTTTGAAGTCTCACGTATGTAACGATAGTTTGGAATTTCATCTTGTTCCCAACATGGCAATATGCACTGCATCTACCAGAAAGGAAGAATTTTCTTTACAAGACCAGCAATTTAAACACACACATAATCAGGATTGCTTTTAAGCTGCCCTGGGTTAGCGTCTATCAATTTAAAATGTCCATTTCCACTTGCAATTATCAAAGTAATTTACATACAGTTCAAAAATAAAAACTCTTACCCATAAAGGTCTGTCAAATATTCTCTTAAACAGAGCTGAATCAAAATTAACATTTTTTTCATACAATCTGTTGATCTATAACACCATTTAATATAGAGATTTATATCTAAAACACAAAGGTTTAAAACAAACTTGTAAATTATAATTTTTGTCTTTTACCTTTTATTTTCTTATGTCCAACAATCTTTTCAAACCTACAACTACATGAAACATTCTCAAGTCAAAAACATACAAATGTTTCATGTAAACAAAAAAGCTGCAAAACCATGTACTAGCACCAGCTAAAAATGCCTTTCCTTTAAGCTCATTCGAAGGAAAAACAGCCCCCAGAAATAAGTGAAGTACATGAATGTATTCTAGTTCAGTTTCTGCAATCACAAATCTAATCCGTCATGCAGAATATGGATTTTTAATTTTAGCCAAAGGCCAATCTGAGTTTGAGTTGTTAGTAGTTTAGAAGAGCTTCAAAAGAAAGGAAGATCTTCAGCTTCTCAAAATGATCAGATAAAGCTTTATAATTCATACAATTAATTCATCAATGCTTACATTATATATAAAGCACAACTGGATATAATAGGAGGTATCCATAGGATCAAAGTTTCAGCTTTGTCCAGGTTGAAGGCTTCAAAACTTCTCCCTCCTATTCTACATGCTTCAGGATTAGCTTTATTGAAATCTGCGAGGAAAAGCTAAACAAAGGGAGAGAACCAAGAAAATGCCTCCTAGATAGTTAACTAAAAATTCAAGAAACCCGAAAGATTGTTTTACCTATGCAAGCTATACTCAAAAAAAAAAAATGTCCTTTAACATGGGTGTTCTCCTATTTCATATTCCAGACCCTGTAATTCATTACTAGTTTTAACTGTAATTATACCCCACTGAAAAGAACCATTGTGGAGAGAGTATTTTTCTCACCCTCCGATCCTAATTTTTAATTGGAGATATAATAGATCAACTCCCCAAATCAAGTATGTTTTACCCATAATGGGAATTGGTAAGTGATCTTATGGTCTTTATCCTAACACACTAGCTTTTTCATTTTGATTTCTCTCAAGTGGGAGATGAGGAGTGAGAGGGCAGCTGAGTGTATGGAAGTATTCAACAGTTGAAGGCAAAGAAGTCCTTGAAGTCAGTAAAAAATAACTACCACCACAATGTTTTCTTCATCCCAAACATATTTTTCTATTCCTCTCAGCAGCTGGAAGGTGACTGGGAGGAAGAAGCCATTTAAACAACTAAATTGTGAGATGTTCTTTGTCATGATGGTATATAAAGCTTACATATGTGAACTGAAACATAACGTGCACTTAAGGCCTAGAGTTCCACACCTGTGCATTTTTTTTTATTATTATTTTTTTAATGGTACCACAGAAACACTCATCCTAAGCAAAGCAGCAGCAGAAAGGGAAAATAACTGTCTTTCTGTAAGCATGCAGCCTGGTTCATGAGGCACAAAGAAGAATTTGTAGTGATTCACATCTTGTAAACGTTGCAGCTCTGACATGACAAGTCACACAACTGAAAGGACTCCGGATGTGACAGTTTTACCAAGCTGTTGGAAAGGAGAAGAATCTGCACTGCCCTTTTAATGTACAACCTGCCCTCTTCCAGAAATGTTCATCTCACCACCAAAGGGTGAAGAGATGCTATAGGCAGTCCCTTCTGGTCACTGCTTCCTGCTTAAAAGCACTGTTTGCTTTTTCAACCACCACTGTTAGTTTTATTCAACTGAACATATTCTTTTCTTTAGTGCTCTTTAAACTGTATTTTACTTCTTTGTGCAAAACGTTTACTCAAATACTCTTCAGTGCTCACCAGTTATCCAAGGAATATGTATGTCAAGCCCTCTTAAGAATTTTCTGTACTGCCAGTCCTAAAGTCAAACAAAAGCACTCTTCCAGAGAGAACTTTGCTGCATTCAGCAATGTTGCATGCATTCTTCAGTGTATTTCTTCACCACATTTGTTTAATTGCACACCATTGCAGCCAGCTTTTTTTTTAAAAAAAAAAAAAAGAAAACACCTTCCTTTGAGGTGGCCTTTAATGCCCCTAGTCAAGCTCACTTTGTTCTTTTCGTTGTTGTTCTTTTGGTGTTTTGTTTTCCAGACATCATTCTTGAGCTTGTAGTCAGTTACTCCTGTATTTCCGTCTCCCATCTGCAGTCCCAATCATTGTACTAGTCTAAAAGACTACTGTAGGAAAAGACACTTCCAAGGTACAGGAGAATTAGAAGTCTAAACCCGTTAATATGACAGCAGATATCAGAGGTCTGCTAAAGAAGTATAGAACAAACAGCCCCTAGCTGATAGATAACATAAGAAAACTGACTGGAGAGGTCAGCAAGAAGCTGAAGGGCTCTCTCCTGCTCACTGTCTCAGAATCCTTAGCTTTCCTCACCTCCAAGGGCTTCCCACCATCTCATTCCCATTTGGAGAGCTGCTAGCATAAGCTTCGTTGCCTGCACTTCTGTAGCCATACCAGAGAGGATTCATATGTGAAATACTCTGAAAGGACCTGCTCCTCTGGTCTCCAAACGGCAGTGTTCCATCACATTTACTGCCATTTTCCATGGTAGGTAAAAGTCACAAGGGTGTCTAGAGCAACCATGTGTATAATTTGCAGCTTTCTAGTCAAAACTGAATAAACAGTAATTCACAGGTACAAGTCCTCCATATGATAGCATAAAGAAAAATACTAGCATTGTTTTCAAGACCAACATATAACTGTTTGTTATATTTTTTCAGCACCAACATAGACTGAGTTCCCAAAAAACAGTTAAACTGAATTTTTCAGGGCTGCCATCTTTTCCATTTAAATTCATGTGCAGTTCATATGCACACTTTCCACTACAATTACAAATGCCCTCTTTTTTTTTTTTTTTTTTGAGTAATTAGCTTCACAAATTAAAAATACATTTAGTTAACTTTCAGGTGTAATTTCCTCAAATACAATACTGCTCTTCTAAAAATTTAAATATAGAAAATTAGCAGAAAGTTTTCAAGCTCAAAATTGGTGAATTATTATAGCCATGAAAATATCTTAGAAATGATCCTTCCACCCAGACTGCAATAGAGCATAAAAACTGACTTATAGATAACATTTTCACTATAATAATGACAAATTGAGTAAGTTCCTAAATTCATTTCCCTATTTTTCCTCATCTGTTCACTTTTTTGAGCTGCATTATCATTAACCTGAAAATTCTCAAGAGAAGTATGCCCTCAATAATAGCTTTGATCTCACCAAAAACAAGTAGAGGTATCAAAAAAAAAAATAGCTAAAAGGTTATGTTTAAATACATGCTTTTGTTCTAAGTAGGAGAAACACCTGCAACAAAAACCTGACTGAAAGCTCTGACTGTGACCTTAAGACAATTTGTTTTAGTATTACTTTTCACTTAACTCACTACTCACTAGTTAAGCCCTCAAAATAATTCCAGGGGATCACTGCAAGAAAAATAACCCCACATTCTTGATATTTTTATGTGCCACACAAACTAGCATTCTTGCTCAAAGATTATCTAGATTATCTTTCTAGTTCAGCAGTCATGCCCTCTAACGTTTGCTCAGGACAAATCCTTGCACATCAGCCTCATGCCATCTCCACATTATTTATATGGCAATACTTGCAGCATCTTCTTGCTGAAGAAAAAGGACCACAAGAGTATTCAACAGAAATGGCAATACTTGTTCGGATAACAGGAGGCATTAGCAGGAACAGCTTTCCATATGCTGCTTTAATAAAGTTCACACCTCGCTATCTGCATATGGCCTTGTTCTTCAGACTAAGTTTCAGCTTCTATTTATACAATTCTGATAGCCAGAAAAGCAGTTTAAGTTTCATTAATTAACATGACATGCAAGCCATAACGACCGTTAGCTAGAAATGTTGTACTTAACGACCTTTTTCATGGCTGACCAAGTGAACTGATTAACACCATTTGAGTATTAAACTCCAGGGTACGTCCTAAATGCTTCACAGAGACATCATTATCAACATGTTTTTAGAAAAACATAAAACACCAAAGTACATACAGCATACATAGCATTTTTTTATGCACTGAAATAGCTCCAATTTATGTAACAATTCATTTTCAAGTTGCAAAAATTAGCTAGCAAACAATTTTAAGTTGTGAATATTTTTCATAATTTAAAGATGAAGAGCAGTATTCACTTTGACAGCTTACATACTGATTCATTCGACCATGCCAAACATGGATAGAGGAATTACTCTGAAAGTAAAATTTTATTCACTTTATTACACTTATCCAATTCCATTATATGCACAAGGAGTTAGAATTGCCATCTAATTTCTCTTCTGTGGCATAGTACACGTGCTATTCTTTTCAAAAGCAGTTTAAAAGTAACTTTGCTATTTGTCAGTTTTTTCATTTGAGGTTCCTCCATTTCACTCCCCTTACCTATAATTTTCCCTTTAAATGAGTTATTCCCCGCTCTCTCCTCCACTGTTTAATCTAATGCTTCCTCATTTGGGTGCAATGTTCTGTCTCAGCAAAACTGAAGCTTCATACCAGCCAGCAAATTTTGAATAGACTCCTCCATTCTCACCTGCCTCTTCTATGTGCCTTCTGTATACAAATCAGCTCCCTCCACATGCCACCTTGGTTGTAGATCTGACTTTGCGTTCTGCACACATACCAGCCTCTGGGATCAGCGCTCATGAGAGTTCTGTGATGTTCATCCATTTTACCATGAGACACTTGTGGTTTCCAGTCTTCATTTCTCCATCCATCTTGGAGAGCTTCTTGGTTCTTGCCACTCACCTGCCTCCCCACCTTTACAATTTTGATAGATTCAAGACTTCCCTTTTAGACATACTGTTTCGTTCCCTTCCAGGCACAGGTGAATACCTGCTCACTTTCAACTTTTACACCTCAGCCTCTGTCACATTCTGCATAACATCACAAATAATACATTCTCATGCACATAACATCTGCCCAGTTGTGTGGTTTTTTTTTTTTTTCCTTAAGAGTCTTTTACCATCTTATTTGCTTTTTCAATTTCTAGACTGTTATGTTCCCCAATTTATTTCTTCCCATGTGTTTTCAGCCTTCAAGGTCTTCCTCACAATCCACCCTTATTTAACCCAGCGTGATTACTTTTCCCGGTATTAGTTTCTAAACAGCTTAATCAGTACCTTTTACCCCACATTTCATATCTTCCAGGCTCCTGGAAAATACACGATATTTTGTGTATTGGTATATTGGTATTCTGGTTCATTCTCTGTACTGAACCCTTCTGGAGCATACCCCTTCAATCTCTCATACTGTTGTATGAGACTCTTTTTCCCCACCTTTATCTTGAGGGATAGGAGTGGATGAAATCCTTTCATCCTGACCCGACTGAAGAAAATTCCCCATTAAAGTTTACATCTCCTGTTACAACAGCTTCTTTCTGCTCAGACAGAAGAATCCCTTGTCTTATGCCCCAGGGAACCCAGGCAGTTCTGCTACTGGCAGGATGATAGAAAACCGCACAGTTTCTGTAAAGGAGAAGTACAAAGCCATCGTCATTTCATCAAAGACTGCTTCAGAGTGGCACCCCAGAAACTACAGGCACATAACTTCACTCATTTCCTTTGCTCCATCCTTTGAGTGATCTCTATACGTTGCTAAAGATTAGGGTTGCTCAAGTCTGATAATTTTCTTTGTCCTTAGATGACTGCTTCTGTGAGTGGCCATTGCTTGAACTGAGGATTCATTTATTACTCCTACTCCAACAGGTGCTGTACGGATGTAACAAAGCCATTGCATAATGGAAGTTTGGAGATAAGCCCAGAAGCTCTTGCCATCTTCTGCTGAGGCATCGTTTTGGCCTGTAACTTCTGAAGCCAGGAAAATACAATATTTAGAACTCAAACCTCCTCTCTGGTACTTTGCAATAAGAAATTGCTGCATCAAGCAGGTAGAGAGAACAAACCCACCAACTTTCTTGTAAATACATAAGAAATTCAATTTTTTTTTTTTTTTTGAGAAAGACACAAGTAGCAAGGAAGTTGGGTTTTAGTTGTTAATGTTCTTTCTACTGATAAAAAATCCTTTAGGAATTGACTCAGGCTAAAGTCTGAGTCTTTTATTCTTACATTGTGAATGAGGTAAATTCCAACAGAATTGAGATAACTTTAAAGAAAAAATCAAATGGCATATGTCGGGAAAAAATAGGTCACTGATAAGAGAACTGAAATATGTAGAATTTTACTGATTGCTGATATAATTGATAGTTACTACTATCATGGTGGCAGTTGGTTACTGAGGGTTTTTGTCACTTTCATTTCTATTTACTGTTTTATTGTCTATCTGCACAGAGTAAGGCAAAACAGATCTAAATAAATCTTGAAAGAACAATCTGTCTTGCTCAGAATCATTACTGTGATTTATGTATTTATGAAAATGTTCTAGAAGGAATAGTGTGCAATAGGTTCCTAGCTAAAGCAATATTTGACTGCCAAAAATAGCTGTAGTAGCTGACTGGTTTGTATTCCAGAAGAAAAAAAAAAAAAAGAAAGAAAAGAAAAGCTTCTTCCTCCCCATAGTTATCAACTTTTAGATTTACACTGCAGAGAAAAGTTAAATTAGAAATCCCAATTATGATGTGGTTTTTAAAGTCACAGTTCTGGAACGTTCTCCCATTCTGCCGCCTGGCACATTGCACCTAAAGTACTTCACCTATCCCAGTGCACATGTATCTGACTCAAACTTCTGCAAGACAAAAAGGACAGTTTACATATATATGAAGAGAGGTGTGGATGTGTTATGAAGAACTAAACCATAATCCCTTAATTATCTTTTTTTCCCCCCGAGAAAATCTAGAAAGAATTGTTTTCTCTGTCCACGGTGGCTGATAGATTAACTGCTTTTGATACTTTTTTGTGAAAGAACAAAAACAACCAGAAAAGGCATGTCATGGATTCTAATTCAGGTAAATTATCTTTGGCATGATGCTCATAAAAGAGCAATCACACAGACAAGTCAGAATCCTCAGTTATTCCTATATCATCTGCTAAGTGCAAGGTTAAAAGGAAAATTTTGCACCCCCCAAATTCCAGAGTCTGGCATTGCATATATTTGGATTAGCAAACACCATAGAACAGATGCAGTTAACTAATTCCACATAATTTCTGTAAAGACCGTTTTTCCTGCAGCAACTTTGCATGCACCGTGTTGCGCGCTCCTGCCTGAATATCATGCCATTGTCTTCCAGCTGAGAGAATCTCAACTTTGGAGTTTGTTTCTTGCCCACTCCCAGCCCTGACTTCTGGCTATTTCTATTAACTCAATTTAGCTTTAAACAAAAAGGGCTACAGATGCCACCTCTAATTTCCAAGGCTTTATATCAAAGTCCTGACCAGACAGATAACTGGCACAAAGACTGAAATGGTGAACTAGATTTCTAAAATGCTGCCATCTGATTCTCATCCCACACAAATATGTAATCTAAGTAATGAAAAAAAGCTTTCGTCTCAAACATCAGCTTGTTCAAAGCTCTTGAAATAAGTAAAACGTTGGAATTTGGATTGAGTCATGACAAGTTAAAGCTATAATGGTAAGAAATAACCTTCTGAACAACAATAAAAAGAACATCCTTAATGTCAAGCAGAAGAGAAAGCAATTACATTTTCAGATAAGGACTGACAGTTTAAAAATATACAATGTAAAGAAAGTGTTTTTTCCATCTTAGATTTTAAGCTTCACCTTATTTATAATGTTTTTACATTCAGCTTTTCTTTCATCATATCAAAACGAAAAACAAAGTTTGTTAACTATTTCTGATGACAATTTAAAGGAAAACTATTTGTCTCTGGTATTAAGACATACAGTAACTCATACAGTGGTTTAATTTCATCCGCGTCCATTCCTTTAAGTAGGCACTGCACTTTAAGCCCTTCACTTTAAGCCTTTAAGGGAACAAAAATAGGAACTGTGCATTACAACAGAGCTCAGCAGGTACCAAACACACAGGCCTCGTGCACAAGGACAGCATAGTTAGCTCAGACACCTGGAAGATATGAGTATGACTGAAAATGTTTATTTTCTACCAAGATGATGGCATTTTCAGGACCAGTTCATGTCCTTCTCAGCTGAATCACAGTAGCTTTGAAAGCAACATATGATGCTTGTAACAGCAAAATTCAGAGTACTTCTTATACCTTGGTATTTCAAACAGAACAGAAACATACTATGAAAAATTGGATGACAGATTTGTACATTGAGCCTTTGTTTTCATTATTAAAGAATTTCTGCATATCACGAGTTCCAGCAAATATGAAACTGAAGCAAAAGACAGTTCTGTCAGATGTGTTTTTTTTTAAAAAAAAAAAAAAAAAACAGAAATGAAATGTAAGTGAACAATAAGAGGCATCTGTTCAATTAAGCAATTCCATACATCCAAAGAGCAGAATTTCCACATACTATGGGAATAAAGACAAAGCAGAGAGAGGCAGTCAATGCAACCATCTGATCAGATGATATCACAGGTCTTTAAATATCTGACTACAGCATCCCCAGTGCACACGTTTGTTTCAACTGATGACAAAGTAATGACAAGGAAAAACTTCTGTCCAGCTACAACACAAAAATCAGAAGATTGACTTGAAATAAATTATTCTCTGTGCAACATCTTGCCTTGTAATTTGTGAACAACTATATCTGAGAGGAATGATACCCAGTGAGGAAAAACACAGATGGAAAAGGAAATAAGAGAAGGAGACCTATTCCTATCCCAAGCTTCCTGGAATCTGGTTATTTTGTTCACCTTGTTCTAACCTGACATAACATCAGACAACAGCGTACACAGACTATTACAAATTCACCATGCAGGAATTAGGGGGAAGTTCTACAAAGATCGTAACATTTGGAGACTGTAAATTTCTTATGCAGGTTTAAGGCGGTAATTTAGAAGGAAAGGGAACAATGATTCATGCCAACACTGCTAATATGTATAGTGAGAAATTAAGATGCGCTGTACTCTTAAAGTGCTGAATAGAACATCCAACCAACAAGGATTTACCGAGATAGAGGTCCACATTCCTGATTATTTTCTAAGGACATTGACCCAAATCACATTCAACCACAAGTGCACAGCTCTAGTGACTAACAGAGGATTTTAGTCTGTTAGGAATAAGCAAGTTCTATAGGAAAAGCTCTTAGTCAAGAAGCTTTGTCACGTCAAAGACATGCAAAATTGGCTATGCTAAATGGTAATGCTTTCCGTATAATTTTTGAAGAGTTACTGTTTATTTGCTTACATAAACAAAGCAACATCTATAATATGGAACATTAAAGAAGTGCACAACAGCAACACAGATGCTTACAGAAACAGATGAATTAGAAGAGACTCCAAAACAAGTGAAGACAAAAGTGCAAAATGGTAGATAAACACGTTCTCAAGGAGTGTTCAAGAAGATAATACACCTCCAAAGATTTTACAGTATGCATTTTTTTCCCCATTGATTAATATTATTGATTAACGTCATAGGGAGGTACAAAAAAACTGACATATAAACTCAGAGAATGAACAAAAGTAGAACTTAAAGTTTTTACCTTTCGAGGGCTTTCTGGAGGGTAGAATCTGTGGTATACCTAAAAATCAAAGAAATAGAAAAAAATAAAACTGATAGGCAAAACAATCTGCATGGTAGTACAAACAGTGTCTACATGAAAACACATGATATGCGGGGTCTGCTGTGCACCAATCCGAAGACCATCATTGCTTTGTAGTGAAGGTCTCAGGAATACTCATCCTGCACCTTACAAACACACACAACGTGGAATATCAGCATCATCAGAAGTATGAAGTTACCATACATGTTTTACACCCCACAACTGACTGATGTCACAACACAAATTTCACATCCCACAGAATGCGGTTGTCTCATTGTATCTCACAAGGATATTACACAAACCAATTGTTTTTAACCTACCTAAAAACGTCAGCGTATCCCAGAAATGTGTTCTAAACATTTTTTCTAAACAGATCCACACATTACCATGAAGGAAAATATCAAGTCCTTTGCAAACTGGGGAAAATGGACTGAAGAATCCTGAGACATGAGACAGAAGGGAATGGCAAACCAAAAGCCTGCAAAGCACTGAAAGAGCACAGGATCATCCCATAACTTCTGATAGCTTTCCCTCCAGTTCTGCCAAAACCTACAGATAGCCAGGAAAACCTGCAGGATGAAGTCTGTGGAAAAAAAATAAGCAGAGAAACCTGCTTCATCTACTTGGAAAGTAACAAGAACAGAGACCGCCTATATTTTTCATCAGCACACTTCAGTTTTAAGCATCTTCGTATAGCTTCACATTCTAGATGCCACACATTACAGTTCTTGACCAAATGCTTTTCAGTGAGGAAAGTAGTCAGAGACACGACCAGGTAAAAGATGACTTCTTGGCAGGGTGAAGGAAGGAGGCCAAGCAGATATCATAGAGTTATGACAGCTTTCCAGAAACTTTCTTGGATCTCCACAGAGTTAGGACTATCTAATTCTTCAGTTCTTCAGGTGCAAAAGCAGGAAGCAGAACCTGTCAATATTATGAAACAGTCCTTTTTTTTTGTTTGTTTGGAGGAGGGGGGGGACGACAAGGTCCACCTGTCTCAACTCAGATCAAGAAAAAAATATTTATTTTTTAATAATTTATGCCTTCCCAGAATAGTCACTCACTTCGAGCTGCTTGATTTCCAAAGCCATTACAAAAAATAATAAATAGCTAAGCTTTAAATTGTTGCCATATCTCTGCTTTCTGTTAGTGAATACAGCACACAGAATCACAAAATTTACTCAGAACTGTTTCATTGGCTGTCACAAACTGCCCAGATTTTAAACTAAGCAAAACAACCACCTTACTATAGAAACAGTCCCACTGAAAAAGAACCACCTACGTCATATTCTATTATTATTTTTAAAGGTACTTAAAATCCCTGTGAGAAACTAAGCTCAAGAGATGCATACTCTTTTTGTTCTTTTGTCAGTGGGAATGTAATGATCTTTTTAAACATGTAATTCAGAATGAATTATTACCAATATCTATATAGAGGTCAGCTAATTCTGTGTATTATATAAAAAGCCAAATAGTTCAGAGATAATCCTTTCCCAAGAAACAGCATTCTGTCCAATAATCCTAGTAACGAAGAATAAAATACTTTCACATCACAACTCTCAAATTTGTGTTCAAAGACCTAACTTTAATACAGAACATTACAGTAATAAACAGGGAAAGAAAAAAAAAAACAGCAAATAGCATTGTACAATAATTCATTAAAATTTCCCATCATAAAAAACAACCTTCCAGTTTAACAATTATTTGGCTACAATTCTAAACAAACAATAGGTTCCACCTCTGTAAATATTATGTTCCAGTCTTAATTCTTAAGTTATGCAAAACATTACACTGATCATTCAACAATTCATCTTTAATGTACCTGAAGAGGTCTTTACAATCCCTAGTGAATAATTCATGTTTCCATTTTGCCATTCTCTCCCAGTGTAGAAGGAGCACCTTTAATTCAGTTATGGCCCTGACTTCATGAAGTCAAAACATCACCAGAAAACAGTCAAAATGCTCAAGGAGAAACTGCTTCACATACCAAATCGAATTCCCAAATGGAAGAACTAAATAATCCTAGATATATCCAAAACATCAAACCAGGATCTGAAAAGATTGGCCATATGCTAAACTGTCACTCCCATACTGAGTGATGACTTAAGATACCAGTGTAACTGGCTGCTTACTACAATACTGTTCATGTCACGTATGTTGCTTTGGCAGTTATTACAGGGTGTGTTTTTTTTTGTTGTTGCTTTGTTTTGTTTTAATAGTCTAATCAGCACATTAGATTTGAGAAAAAAATGCAGACCTGTTAAGGCACTGAATTTTTGACCTATTTCCATGGAACTGGAAGAAAAGCTTCAAAAGGACTAGAAAAAAATATGAAGAATAATTGCTGTATCTTTGCAATTTGCATAATGGAAAACATGAGAAACTCAAGACACAGCTAAACAATAGTTCAGCAATCAGTATTTTCTGCAGTCCGAACAGAAGTGTGAAAATGTAATGCCTGTGGTACTATGAAGATGATGTACAGAGGAGAGAAAAACATCAAGATGCAGAACATGAATTTTACTAACTAGTTAGCATGAACATCTGACTGATAAGAACTGGAGCTTTTCTCCATAGCTGGCATATAAGGTAAATGAATCCAATAGTTAAAAAGTTGTGACAGTGGCATGATAAAAGATATGAAGCAGCTGTATGGTAAAACATATCAAGTAATGAAATGCTCATATTAGCTTCTTGTATCCACATCCAAGATTCTGGTTACTGCAGAGTTGTGGCTAGACAAAACCAAGATTGTCAACTTTTGGAACACTGGTACCTTAAGCAAGACTATGGAGCAACAAATTTCTTGTGTCTTTGTAGCAGCCAGCAGGATAAAAATACCTTGTTTTTTCTAGGTCTTAACCATGTTTCTTACACTCCACAGGAATGTTCGTTTCCACATTGCCCAAAATTAGCATTAGGAAAAAAGGGTAACTTTGACAATAGACTTAATAACCAAGGCTCCCAAGCATTACCTCATTCAGAGTTTCACAAAACCTTTTCTGACAAATTGGAAGTTGAGAGATTTGGGTTACAGATTTGCAGTGAGGGGTGGCAGGGAAGGAGTGGAATATATCTGTACTTTCCGTAACCAGCATAAGGTACAAGGAGTCCTCCGAATGATTTCATTTTTAATAGATTGGATTCTTCTTTCGTGATTCGTTTTTCTCATCCATTTACTCTAAGGCTACATTGAAGTTTCTGTAAATGACTGTACTATAACACTCAGTTCTTTCCGCAGCTGCTTGTGTGTCTTATCTAATAAACAGTTTGACAGAATACAGATGTACAACATCCTGGTCCCACAGAAATACGGAGCTGCAGATGGTTAAGGGAAAGTATCTCACTGCAAGTTATTCTGTTGAATGGTGCTCTAATACTTGTGCGCGCACATGTCTAGGTAACTAAGTCCTTATATGCAAACTCAGGTACATATAGTTGTGTATGTCACTGTGCAATACTGATTTTAGGTTGGTATTTATGAAAAGACACCTCTAAGTCTGCAATAAAAGACCTGAAGATGTTAGACTTCATTTTCAAACAGTGTAAAACAGTAGTTTTGAGGAAAGAAATTTAATCACTTTCCAGCTTTAGAGAATTTGGCTCCAGGTTAGGCACTACAAATAAGATCTCTATCATTTTCTCTGTGATGAGGAGGAATTAGAAATACCATGCCTCCCATTACCTTGAACACCTGCTACCACTCTTAAATGTACCAGTGAATATTGGTCAAACTAGAATATCAATGAGAAAATAAACAGAAGATCTCATGGACAAAGATTTGGGGACCTACCAAGCTTCCACACATTCTTCAGCAAAACCTGCCTGGGCACTATATCAGGCAGCCAATAAGAAAGACCTTTTGTGAGACAGAATTACTTGGTCTAACAAGTTGCCAAAGAGAATCAAACGATGCCAACAGCAGCAGCAGGAGCATTATTACACTGCGGTCAGCAGCGTGGTGACTAGTAAGTACTAATTAACAATATGCAAAGAGATATAAATACTTTCAGCAACAGGAGTCCATTCAGTCTCTCACACTGAAGTAAAAATTCCTGCATTCTCTGAGACACTGTATTATATGGCCTCCAGTCAATGGTTCTGATGAGATAGACTTACAAAACACTAGGGGCTTTATAGCTTGAACAAAACAATACACAGCCACATATAAAAACTTTGCCAATCTAACAGTAAGACTGATTTGATAACAGGCTTATGAAGTTCTACTTTTTTTTAAAAAAACACATGAGAAAAATACTTGTTTTCAGTGGTGATTCAGATGAAGCAAAATATTTATTAGTATTGTTGGTAGAACTGAATTTTTAAGAGATTAAAAATGATAGCCAATGGTTTGACTTACTCCTCCTACATTTCAGAAACAACAGCCAGTAGCGTAACACCACTGGGCGATGTCTCACTGTTCTGCAGGACACCTGTCCTTCGGGACGCACGTCTCAGTCCCATTCCCTGCTGACACATCACATTCTTTGTGCTGCAGTCAGATGAGAGACTCAGAGGCTCAGGTTAGTCCTGTCACATACTTTAACCCAAATACAGAAAAGAGGTATTGATGTATTAGTAATTCTTTTGGGTAAATTTTCACATTCTACAGAAGACTCCTATTTACCCTGTAAATCAGTAGCATCGCCTTCAGCTGACGTATGAATTCTGAGGTGCTCTTTATCACTCAGAACTGGTACATTTTAAATGTTTAAATGGCATACCTAGTCCCATCACAACACAGGCTTTTGTAGCATTTTAATGTCTTGGCTTTTAGTAGCTAGAATCCAGCAAAGGGGATACAAGTGCTATTACTGGTCGCTAATGGATATTCTCCTTCAGCTCAATTGCTGAACTACATTTTGAATAAAGGGTTTGATACCCGAAGGGAACAGCCTCCTTTCATTACTGTCCAACACTTAGACTAAAGGAGAACTCTCTGCAAGTGGTTAGCAGGGACAATGTTCATATTTCTATTTCTAGGTTCCCACTTATTAGAGGATAAAGGCATTGCATAATATTTAATTTATGCAGGTCACATCCAATAGATTGAGCCCTACAGCTAGACATCTCCACACACAGTCTTTTCCTATTTCCATTTTAAAATTGCCTTTTATTCAGAGTATTCCTTTGTGAAAATGTACATTTAAAGACATAAAGAAACAGCAGAAAACGTTATCAATTTTTTGAGCTGTCCCTCTCAAGATGTGCAACCACCTCCCACCTATGCTAACATGATTGTGCAATTTGTGTCAACCTTTGTTACCTATGCCACATCCCACTGCCTGTACACTGCTTTCAAGAGAGCTGAAGCATACGTAAGCAGATCTACACCAGTTTTGACCCATCTACCTGCTAAAAGTACTGAAGACCTCAGCTTGTCTACATAGTTCAAAGGAGCAATACTAGCTCCAGAACCAAGCGAGTGGATGCTGCAGTCAGCTACCAGACAGAAGTCACATCCTTGCTGTTTTCAGGGTTACCTCTGCAGCAACAACAAAACATTCATGATCATACTGTCTCATAGATGAAAGGATGCCTCCACAATCCAGCTTAGTAATTCCTTGAGTGTGACCCCTGCAAGTTTATTATTCCTCAATATTTCTCCTTATCAAGGCTTCACCTTAAGAAAGGGTTGAAATCCAGTGTTGGAAGTATGCACACCACAGTCACTACTGGCTGAAACTAGAGATGCCAATCCTGTTTACGCTGCCTTTGGCACATGCAGCATTCTGCAGATGAGCTTCAAAGCATTGCTCCTCTGCCACATGTCTTCATGCATGTCTTCACGCATGTCTTCAGCTAGTGTAACGATTTCAGAATGCAGAGTATTTTCTCTCACCACTGTTGAGCTCATCACTTCTGCTGGGGTTGTATAGCAAAGTTAGAGATGTCATCCATTTTCTGAACTCTCTCTAAATAACTGCACGCTAATTCATGGCAGATATCCTCAATTCTCTCTTCTATGCCCAGGACTTAGCTCTTTATTCCTCCATACACACAGAGTAGAGCACTTTTGCAAAAATCAGAGCCTGAACTCCAAGACTTTGGAACTACTTTATTTTTCTATCTCAAACAGAAGCCACACTTTCTCATCTCATCCCAAAGAGGACTTAATGAGAACTTGGTTTGCTTAGGTCACACATTCAGGAAAAAACATGCTGTCTCAGGAATAGTCCTCTGGGAGATCACCTAAATCATCAGAAGTGCCACTAGAGACACCCATATACTAGCCAGTAGTATATGTTATTGTTGGCTTTTACAGTGAGACTTAAAACCTGACTAATATTTTAAAGCTATTGCTGAAATAGCATAACCACCTTAACTATCACTATTCAAACAAAAAAGCATCTGTGGATAAAAATTACAAAGGAAAAGCAGTAACTTCTCTTCCAGTAGCATCTAGCACATGCACATAATACTCCTTATTTAACATATTACAAGATTCCATTTCTAGTACATTATATGATTTCATTTCTAGTATGTTATATGATTTAAATTGTCTTGGTTGGTTTGTTTGAAGATCCGTGCCTTTTCCCCTTTCCCTCATTTTAATTCACTACATCTCCAGTCTGTCAATAACAGCAGAACACACTATTAGCTTCAATTTAATTGCACAACTAAAAAAGAATCACTTTTTAGATTCAAGCCGCTGCCTTCCCATGCAGTAAGAATTTGTATAGAAGTGCTGTGTGTATTAGACAATCTACATGTTTGCTAAGTTAAAGACCTAAGTAGCCTCAGCAGCCAGTTTAATATTTCACTGCAATCTTCTGACATGCTAATTAATAGCTAATCAGAAAGCTCCTAATAAGCAAATGAAATGTTATTTAGATTAACACTGGCTATTTAAGAGCTGATCACTCACAGCATGTAGAATAGTGAACCGAAATCAGCCATCTCATGTGACATAATTTCAACTATTTTTCAGAAAATAATTAGGTTCTACTCAAAATGCACTTTTATGAGACTATCTTCAACATTATGGCAGTGAAAACAGTGGCAAACAGCAAATTCCATGGGCATCACTTCATACAGTTTATTTCACTGAATTACCATCCCCTCCACCCCAAATCCTAGCCTTTCTATAGAAAGGAAGAGCTCATGTAGCATGGTAGTAGACTGTCTAATTTCATGCAGTAAATCTTGCATTCTCGTTTACAGAAACCTGTTTTTAGATGACAGAAAATAAGCTCATGGTTCAGTCACTGCTGCAGGGGGGAAAAAGCCAAAAGAAAAACCAGACAAAGGCTTGACAAACCAACCAACCACAAATAAATGCTGAGTATTTCCACTAAAGATCTGGATAACATCCTGGTCACGTACAACTTCCAGCTATATCCATTAATTACCTAAAGAGGCTTCATGTTCAAATTATGGAGGTGGCAACTATATCACCTCCCTCTCTTCAACAGTAACCTGGACAGACATGTTTTATACTGTCACCAAACGGCCTCTATATAGAGCTACTGATCCCAAATATTAGTGCACCAACAGTCACTATTCTTACGGTTTTGTTAATATTTCATTGATGAAGATGTTTCATCATTGCTGCATTTAGTGATAGGATATTTGCTAGTAGTGGAAATCGTTGAAGAGCTCATAAAAGGTGTTTACGTAGCACTAGTAACAGGTTTACTTGGCATACATTGGTACCTTCACAGCTGATTACTACAAACAAGTTATCTGCAAAGAAAATTCAAGTAATTATGATAGGCTATTCAGAAAGTTTGAATTCTGTAACTTAAGCTTAACTTCTAATGTGAACGCTAAAGTTTATATTCTTCCAAGTAGAGAATGGGATCATTCTACAAGAGCTGTTTGTGAACTGAGGAAGCACTTCAAATCAATTGCTTATGAACCACCTACAGACTAGAATGATTTCAAGGCTAATTCTTGCTTTCAATACAGTATTCAACCTGTCAAGAAAAACAAAACTCACAATTTAAAGTTACCAAGAAATAGTTTAAGTTATTTGGTTATGCAACTGTTAAGTTTCTATGTTAACTGTTAAGACTCTTAAAAGATCACAGACAAGAAAATTTCAAAGAGCCAGGCATCAGCTGTGCTGACAAGTGTTCTTGTGCCCTTCACCTAACCATGTTGAATTGTAATGCCTTCTTGTATCATGCATTGAGTGTTTTGAAATATTCTTTTCATTCACACATTAAATTTCAGCACTTCAGGGGAAGGCCCTGCATAGGCAAAACTTGAGGGTGCATGTGGTATTTCTTATTATAGGAAAACAAGGAAACTCACTCAAGTTCTCTTCAAGAAAAGCTCAAAGTTTTAGAAATGTTCTAACACTGTGGTGCTGCTTTCAGTAGTGTTTTCATCTTCTGAACTACAAAAACGCCCAACTGGGAGTCACAGACAAGGGTCTCTTGGGATTTTCATGTTTCTCTACTCATGAGAAGGACTGAGATGTTTTGTTCTCTGATATCCTCCCCCCTTCTTAATCTAAGTGGGACTAAATAGAAAGGAGAGAAAGCAAATAAAAATACCTCACACACTCAATGTGAGCAAGATACACAGGTAGGGTAAGGCTGTTATGGCAGGTTACATCACCTAATACTCTTAACTCCAGTGCAATTCTAGCAATTTACTCCATCATCTCAATTCTTCTAAAAGTGTTTCTTTCCAAATTTCCATCAGTTATTCTTAATTTCTCTGAACTATTTTGCCAGTCACTGAGCGGGGAAAAAAAGTGTTAGAAAAATTTTTTAAATGAGCCCCCCACTTTCCATTGTTCAGTTCTAGATTTACATAAAATGGTGATTAAATATCTGCTCATATTAGGACAGCTCTTCACTCTGCTGATTAACCACACTACACCACTACACCTTCTCAGCACAGAAATTTTGGGTTTTTTCACCATGGGGAGCTTTACTCGGCACCTGGCCTGATGGCCCCAGACGGGTCCCTATCTCCAAGGGGAAAACAGATCCTAGGCCAGGAGCTGGCGGGGCTCATAGAGAGCGCTTTAAACTAGGTAAGAAGGGGGACGGGGCTCAAACAAGGCTTGTTGGAGCTGTACCAGGGGGAACAATGGCTAGGCCGGGGAAGAAGGCGATGGCCCAGCTGAAGTGCATCTACACTAATGCACGCAGCATGGGTAACAAACAAGAGGAGATGGAAGCCATCGTGCAGCAGGCAGGCTACGACTTGGTTGCCATCACGGAGACGTGGTGGGACCACTCTCATGACTGGAGTGCTGCAATGCCTGGCTATCGGCTCTTCAGGAGGGACAGGCAGCACAGAGGGGGTGGTGGCGTGGCTCTCTACATTAGAGAATCTTTCGATGTTGTGGAACTCCAGGCTGGGAATGATAAGGTTGAATCCCTGTGGGTTAGGATCCGCGGGAAGGCTGGCAAGGCTAGCATCCTGGTCGGGGTCTGTTATAGACCGCCGAACCAGGATGAGGAGACTGATGAGGAGTTTTATAGGCAACTGACAGAAGTTGCAAAATCGTCGGCGCTTGTCCTCGTGGGGGACTTCAACTTCCCGGACATATCCTGGAAACACAACACGGCACAGAGAAAGCAGTCTAGGAGGTTTCTGGAGAGCATGGGAGATAGCTTCCTGACGCAGCTGGTCAGTGAACCTACCAGGGGTGGTGCCCCGCTAGACCTTCTCTTCACAAACAGAGAAGGACTGGTGGGAGATGTGGTGGTCGGAAACTGTCTTGGGCAGAGTGACCACGAAATGGTAGAGTTCTCTATTCTTGGCGAGGCCAGGAAGGGGACCAGTAAAACTGCTGTATTGGACTTCCGGAGGGCTGACTTTGAGCTGCTCAGGACGCTGGTTGGCCGAGTCCCTTGGGAGGCGGTTCTGAAGGGCAGAGGAGTCCAGGAAGGCTGGGCGCTCCTCAAGAAGGAAATTGTGATGGCACAGGAGCGGTCCGTCCCCACGTGACCAAAGATGAGCCGGCGTGGAAGAAGACCGGCCTGGCTCAACAGAGAGTTGCGGCTTGTGCTTACCAGAAAAAAGAGGGTTTATAATCTTTGGAAAAAAGGGCGGGCCACTGAGGAGGACTACAAGATTGTAGCGAGGCTGTGCAGGGAGAAAATTAGAAAGGCCAAAGCTCATCTGGAGCTCAATCTGGCTACTGCCGTTAAAGACAACAAAAAATCCTTTTACAAATATATCAACGTGAAACGGAGGACTAAGGAGAATCTCCATCCTTTACTGGATGCGAGGGGAAACCTAGTTACTAAGGATGAGGAAAAGGCTGAGGTGCTTAATGCCGCCTTTGCCTCAGTCTTTAGCGGCAATACCGGTTGTTCTCTGGATACCCAGTGCCTTGAGCTGGTGGAAGGGGATGGGGAGCAGGATGTGGCCTTCGCTATCCATGAGGAAATGGTTGGCGACCTGCTACGGAACTTGGATGTGCGCAAGTCGATGGGGCCGGATGGGATGCACCCGAGGGTACTGAAAGAACTGGCGGAGGAGCTGGCCGAGCCGCTTTCCATCATTTATCAGCAGTCCTGGCTATCGGGGGAGGTTCCAGTTGACTGGCGGCTAGCCAATGTGACGCCCATCTATAAGAAGGGCTGCAGGGCAGACCCGGGGAACTATAGGCCTGTCAGTTTGACCTCAGTGCCAGGAAAGCTCATGGAGCAGATTATCTTGAGGGTCATCACGCGGCACTTGCAGGGCAAGCAGGCGATCAGGCCCAGTCAGCATGGGTTTATGAAAGGCAGGTCCTGCTTGACGAACCTGATCTCCTTCTATGACCAAGTGACGCGCTTGGTGGATGAGGGAAAGGCTGTGGATGTGGTTTACCTTGACTTCAGTAAGGCTTTTGACACAGTTCCCCACAACATTCTCCTCAAGAAACTGGCTGCTCGGGGCTTGGACTGGCGTACGCTTCGCTGGGTTAGAAACTGGCTGGATAGCCGGGCCCAAAGAGTTGTGGTGAATGGAGTCAAATCTGGTTGGAGGCCGGTCACTAGTGGTGTCCCCCAGGGCTCGGTACTGGGGCCGGCCCTCTTTAATATCTTTATCGATGATCTGGATGAGGGCGTCCAGTGCACCCTCAGTAAGTTTGCAGATGACACCAAGTTAAGTGCGTGTGTCGATCTGCTCGAGGGCAGGAAGGCTCTGCAGGAGGATCTGGATAGGCTGGAGCGATGGGCTGAGGTCAACTGTATGAAGTTCAACAAGGCCAAGTGCCGGGTCCTGCACCTGGGGCGCAACAACCCCAAGCAGAGCTACAGGCTGGGAGATGAGTGGCTGGAAAGCTGCCTGGCTGAGAAGGACCTGGGAGTATTGGTTGATAGTCGGCTGAATATGAGCCAGCAGTGTGCCCAGGTGGCCAAGAAGGCCAACAGCATCCTGGCCTGTATAAGGAGCAGTGTGGCCAGCAGGTCTAGGGAAGTGATTGTGCCCCTGTACTCGGCTCTGGTGAGGCCGCACCTCGAGTCCTGTGTTCAGTTTTGGGCCCCTCGCTACAGGAAGGACATGGATGTGCTCGAGAGAGTCCAGAGAAGGGCGACCAAGCTGGTGAGGGGTCTGGAGAACAAGTCTTACGAGGAGCGGCTGAGGGAGCTGGGCTTGTTCAGCCTGGAGAAGAGAAGGCTCAGGGGCGACCTTATCGCTCTCTACAGTTACCTTAAAGGAGGCTGTAGAGAGGTGGGGGTTGGTCTGTTCTCCTACGTGCCTGGTGACAGGACGAGGGGGAATGGGCTAAAGTTGCGACGGGAGTTTTAGGTTGGATGTTAGGAAGTACTTCTTTACCGAAAGGGTTATTAAGCATTGGAACGGGCTGCCCAGGGAGGTGGTGGAGTCACCATCCCTGGAGGTCTTTAAAAGACGTTTAGATGTAGAGCTTAGCGATATGGTTTAGTGGAGTACTTAGTGTTAGGTCGAAGGTTGGACTCGATGATCTTGAGGTCTCTTCCAACCTAGAAATCTGTGATACTGTGATACCTTTTTTTTTTTAATTAGAATTCTAAAAAAAAAAAATCTTTCCTACAAAAATTCTATCTAGAATAAGAAAGGACTTCATGAAGAATCAATAATAATCAAGGTGGAAGGAAAGCCTGTCCTAGCCACTACAGATACCCACTGATGCAAAGGAATCACGTGTTTAACTACTGCTACACCTACATACAAATTACAATCATTAAACAAAGCTAGTAGCTAATTACTGCAAAAGGTTCCTAAGCCACTGCAAAACAAGACGGCAATTTTTAAAATGCTTTAACAAATTTATTATCTATATTGTTTCCCCTCATACAGCATTTTTTTTAAACCAAGTGCTTAAAAGCACACTTCTCTTATTCAAGTTCTAGAGTACTGTGAGATAGCATTTTCAGAAGTACCGATGTGAATTAGGCCACACAGTCTGACTCAGTTTAAGGCAAACCCAATTTGAAGAAATGTAGAGAAAAGAAAAAGCATTTTCTTCTTTAAAAGCATTAGCTTTCCTGGCTATCAGCTTTCAAGATGTCAAAAGACAGTGTTGCTTGAAAATGTAATTCAGTTTTTTGATTACCAATTCACATTTAAGTTTAAGTTTGTCATGTTCTTTGAGCAAGGTTAGCAAAAGTCTTTCAGCACAGACGTTTGAAAAGTGAAAAGGCTTACAAAAAAAAAAAACAGAGGGTCCAAGAAAGAGCTGAAATTCTAAATGCAGTTTGGAAAGAGGCCAAGGGATCCAAGCAAACCCACTTTATCAGTCTAAATGAAAAAGAATAAGGATATTAGCTGACAAAATGATTTCTGAAGTTTAACTCTTTAAATAGTATGATTCAAACAAGTTTTGTTTGTTTTAAATCACAGTTTTTATCTGCTAACCACGACAAGGAAATAATCAAAACCATGGAAGAACTAACATGCCCTCTAGAGCTGCAGAAGCCCTTATGCTTTATGGCTAAGCAGCATGGTATTCTACCAGATGCATCAAATCAGCATGTTGTGGGAATACTGCATTACCAAGGTTCAGGGTTTGAGTTCCCAAACCCTAACCCCCATAACTCTCCTCCTTCTCCCCCCACCCCCTCCCCAAGAGAAAAATAAAAACAAAAAAAAAATTGGACAGATTTCAATCATGTTTTACTAGTTCATTTCTATGACTGAACAAAGCACACACTGGATAGGCATCCATACAGGGGCAGAACTGTCCCATCTAAACAGACTGCATAGGAATAGGCCACAGCTGTCTGAACACTTCTCAAAACACAGAGCTTTTTCCATCAGCTCCTTGAGTAGGTACATCACAAACTGAAAACTGTACAAATGGAGAACAAAAGACAAATAAACAGCATCTCAAGCAAAAAGCTGATAGATTTTAGTGTGTCTACCACCTGTAAGAACATCTCCAACATCAAAACAAATTCGCCAGCAATGAACAGAAAGCTTGACTGATCCAAAGCTATAAGCATATAGTACTGTTTCCACAACTAAGAAAACAACAGCAAGCAGCAGGCAATTTGCTCTGTCTTCCTAAAACAGAGGTTCAAAAATCAAAGGTCTCCCACATGCACATGGAAGGGTTGTTGCTGATGAAGGTCATTCAGGGCAGTAGCTGCAAGCTCAAATCTTTAAGCTTCAAATTATAACACAAGACCGTGCGAAAACAGAAATACCTTTAACAACACAATTTTATTGTAGCCTCTTTTAGGGGCTGAGATATATCCCCTGCTGCTGCTTTTTGAAAACACGTTTCCTTAAATCTAAAACTGTACTGCGTTACACTGACCCAATGGTCCATTTTAACATAATGAAGATGCTTGCAGTGCTAATCACCTAGGGATATGATGGCAGCGTTATTTAACCCAGCAATGCTACCATAAGATCATTTTAGATTTACCCAGACAGATTTGCTAGCTGATCTGCTGAAGGTACAGAGCGGTGCGGGTTGCTGTGGAAACGCGGTACAGCTACACGCTTTTCCATGGCAACTCGGCCTCCCTGGAATACTAATGACTGCCCATGGCAACACCAAGCTAGAGACAAGATGTCTGGAGACCCAATATTTCATGTATCATTTATGACAAAAACTATATTTGTACATTTCCTGTGTGAGATTCGATGGTTTTTTAGAGCCCTACAGAATGTTACATTTGCATCAATCTTGCAAAGTGTAAAAATTGTACATCCATAACATAAATGGAAAATCCTATTTCAAAGCAATGCTAAGGTTGGAGTTCAATTCCACAAACAAAAAAATCTGGAGTCAGCATACCCAAAGTTAGCATCATTTTGCACACAACCAGTACCATCAGCCCATGATGTATCACACAATTACTCATGCACAATGTTTTTGGGGTCTATCTTGGGACAAGTACTGTTTAATATCTTTATCAATGACATGCACACTGGGATTGAATGCACCCTCAGCAAGTTTGCAGATGACACCAAGCTGAGTGGTGCAGTCAATACAACTGAAGGAAGAGATGACATCAAATGGGACCTGAACAGGCTAGAAATGTGGGCCCGTGTGAACCGCATGAGGTTCAACAAGTCCAAGTGCAAGGTGCTGCACCTGGGTCAGGGCAATCCTAGACACGAGCACAGGCTGAGAGAAGAACTCACTGACAACAGCCCTGCAGAGAAGGACTTTGGGGATTCTGGTGGACAAAAAGCTCAACATGAGCCAGCAGTGTGTTCTTGCAGCCTAAACTGCTACTGTGTCCCAGGCTGCATCAACAAAAGCAAGGCCAGCAGGCCAAGGGAGGTGATTGTGCCCCTCTGCAGCCCCACTTAAGAGTCCTGCATACAGGTCTGGGGCCTGCCCCAGTGCAAGAATGATGCAGACTTCTTATAGTGGGGTCCAGAGGAGGGCCACGAAGGTGCTCAGAAGGCTGGAACAAGCACCTCTGCTATGAAGAAAGGCTGAGAGAACTGAGGATATTCAGCCTGGAGAAGACAAGGCTCCAAGGAGAATTCATTGCAGCCTTCCAGTACTTAAAGGGGACATATAAGCCATGTTCCAGGTGTAAATAGATCAACTGATGCATTTCCTAAATGACAGAGCAATGAGGTCAGCAATATGGGATAATGAAGTCTGCTTCATGCGAGATATTTCACAACAGCCTTATGGTTGTGGAGCTTCTCAGGTGTCAGATTTCTTACTGCTCTGGAATGACTGCAACAGCTGATGCTATCCTAGCAGTGAAAAAACCCAAACCACTGTCCCTTCAGCAGATCATTTCAAGCCTAGAAGAGGCAGCTCCATGTGACAAAAGTTAACTTTCTGACCTAGATCGGATGCATCAGTAGCTTTCACCCATCTTCTAATCTACTTTTAGCCTGTGGAAGCCAGAAGGAACTACAAGCGCACATGCTTATGAATTCTAGACATAGCGTACCAAGAGGTCTGCATTCACTTAGTCAGTTCTCTCACAACAGTAACCCAC
This sequence comes from Anser brachyrhynchus, assembly GCF_964034855.1. Classification (NCBI taxonomy): domain Eukaryota; kingdom Metazoa; phylum Chordata; class Aves; order Anseriformes; family Anatidae; genus Anser; species Anser brachyrhynchus. Next base: position 16,988,767 of record NC_137700.1, read on the forward strand.
AAGCATGTCGTTCTACAGTCTGCTGCAGAAGTGCCATAAACGCAGCTGAACTGGAGAGACTTCCTTCATCTGGGGGCCAAAATGTCAGAAACAGAGCTCCTGGTAACAGTGTACCCTATAACATCGAACTAACCTGGACTAGTACATGGCAAATACCTCGTCTGATTCCAGATACTGCTGCTGCAGCCACAATGCATTGAATACGTGCATACAAGCACTATTAAATCAACACAATCACATTCAGCATTATCAGATTAGTGAAAGCACTGCCTACTATTACGTTAAGAGTTTTCAGTGAGTTGCAGAAATGATAATGGGCACATTTGGATAGATGTGAGGAAAAGGTTTGGGATAAAATGACACCACAAAATGCAGACCATGGCCCTAGTATTAAATTTAGTATCAGCTTCCTTGAAGTAGTACCACAGGACAAAAAAAGAGCTTATCAGGTTAAATGAACATTTTTGTTTCAGAAGCTTCAATTAGTATAGATTGAGTAACAAAAGAAAAAAAAAGGCAAACTGCTTTTAAAGCAGATTAACAAATTGCTTGACAAAGCAACAAATGCACCCTACAGTGGACCTACAAGCAACAAAGTTTTCTGCAGAGGAACAGAGCTTGCATTACTGCGGTGACAACACAGCATTACTCAATGCAAACTTTGTCTTCTTGCATCTAACCTGGTTGCACAGCACTGAATTCAGTTTTGTCCTTAACCATTTTTAGTCCACTAAATACTACAATACCTAATACACAAACCCAGCTTTCCTTCTGTCAGCGCTTACAGACCTAATTTTAATAGGAACCAGCAGATGGGAAAAAGGGATTTGTGTTAAGTTACAAGTTTACACAGCAGCTCACGTGAATGCATTGCAGATGCTAGCCTTTTATTCCAATCCACATTTATCCTTGAATATTTTGGTGCTCTCCCTCCACTCCCCCACCCCAAGCTGATTCATTATCCTTGTTCTCTTGAACTCCTCGTTCTTTGGAACTGCTTATATATGAGGGAACATGAAGGGTAGTTCAAGATTGTCTCCTACAAAGGAAAATACAGTATTACTTTAGTCTGGGGTTGACAATGGCAATTGCTACTTAAAAGAAAAAAAAAAAAAGACTTGTTCATTAAAATATTTTTTAACATTCTCCAGTGAATTAAAGATAGGTTGGTTTGTTTTTTGTCTTTTTTTTTTTTTAAGCAGATTGTACCATGGGGCCAAAGTGACCTGCTACATAGCACCACCTCTATAGGGAACCCTTTGACTCTCTCCCACTGCATGGCACTGAGCACGCACAACATATGCAAAATGCATACAACCACATACTGTTCATTTCAGTTCTTACATACGAAGAGTGTTAGGAACTCTTTGGAAATCCATTTGGGCCATGTACATGCAGGGCTGCTTCTGAGACACGCCTGTTCCCAAGACCACATATTCAGAATACTATTCGATTGCATCTTTGCATCTACTTATCACTTTCCTTGCATGCCAGGGCGCACACACACAGAAAAGTGGTCTTAGATATGTGGGATGCACGCACAATGTGACTGGAGTGGGACAGTATCTGTAGGCTTCTCTGCATTGCTCTGGAAAATGCAAGGAAGAACTTATACAAAAAAAAAACACCACACCTGTCTCTACTGCTAAAAATGACAGGAAAGTGGGGCAAATTGAGAAAATTAACAAGACACCTTTTCCCAGAGATAACAGACAAAACTGTCTGAGTAATTCTTCTCTATGTAACTGAGGAGATTCTAGAAACTCAAAAAGATCCCATCTTCAGGAAGTTGTGGAAAGTCCCATGTAGAAATACATATTAAGGTCTGCACCAGTCACTTTGAGCTATTGGACCTCAAATCATCTTAAACCTTCTCATTACCTATTTGTTTTCTTGTTTATGAAGAACGTGGCACCTTTCTGCATTTTTTTTTTTAATTCCCTCTACTCAGTTAATATATTTAGCTTGCTAAGACCTCCTACATTTTCCACATTCTTATACTTCAGATATTGAATAGATGTTTTACTTCAGGGACAGGTCATAAACATGAAAAATGGTACTTGAGACCTGCTAAGCTCATAAAATTGTGAAAGGAAATTCCAATAATCAGAGAAAGGCAAGCTAAGGGAGACATACGTAACACACTGCAGGAAAAAAAAAAAAAAAACAAGAGCTAATACTGCCTCTACTTAGAGGCAATCTGTACCACTAAAAGCTAAGAAGAGGTATTATTTAGATATGCTATCTTCATTGCAGCTAAAGCATACCCATCTTAGACCAGGACATTAATGCAAGAGCAACACATTTACAAACTGAATTTCTCAGAAGGGAGTGAAAGGACCTCAGCTTTGTGCACAAGTAGATGAGCTTTCGTTCTTTCTAATGTCTCATTCAACAACTATCCACTGGGATATTAAAAAACTATTAGTGATGCATTTTAGGTACGAGGCATTCACTTCCAAATGTCATTGGTTAAATTAATGCAAGTAAAAGTATACAAGGCGACACAAAGCTATAACCCTTCTGAGTGTAGACTTAGCCAGTTCAGCAAATCACTTAAAGATTATACGTGGGAACAGCCATCAGAGGCACATGCTTTAGAGCAGAGCAGCCATTTCATTACTTTTAGGTGAGAGGTTCTGTAAAACATAGCACAAAAAGCATAGCATTTTTAAGCACAAAAAACAAACAAAAAAACCTCTAAATCTGTCATTGTCAAGCTATTTATTCAGAGGGACTTTCCTAATGCCATGTAGTGTCCTGATGTTATCTGATAGTGTTGAGGAACAAAACTGCGTCCTCCCTAAACTACTTGTTTAAACAAGTGCATCTTCGGTGTTATACAAAGATACCATCTAAACATATGCAAGTGTCCAAAGTGGAAAAAACACAGTGAGGCCACATGAGCACACAATCACAACAGCACGTAATGGATTGCCCCATGTTGAGTTCTGCAACTGTGGGGCCCGCATGCCATCTACTGGACAATTTTGTACTTTCTCTTACCATCTTTTTACCAGCCCATAGGTGCTAGGCTGCCGTGGGAATGCACACCCTCAAGATGTCTACACGTGGGCAAGTATCTTTTAATTAACCATAGTGTGATTGAAAACACTGTATAGTGTTGCATGGCATGCCTTGTCACAGGCAGGTATGTATTTAAAAACTGCCTGTATGTGCTTGCTCAACGTTTCAGTATTACAAAAATTCTCCTGCATAAACTGGAAGTGACAATGGGTTATCATCCAGTTTTGCTCCTACTGTATTCACTTATTCAATGAGTGAATTATTCCTTCCCCTACACTTTTCATTCATTTCCTAAAGACACCAACCTCAGGGCCATTGTGTAGTAATGAGATCCAACAATAAACCAGAGGTATTATCCTTCTATTAACTTAACTGGTATGGGTGGGAGAAGAGAAAAGCAGAGACACATGTTTCACACAACTAAAACCTTGTAGTTTCTCTTTCCCCACATATTATAAACGCCAAAGGTTGTACAAGTTTATAAGGCCTTTTATTTTTATATCTTGAAATTAGTGCGGCTGCTGCAACATTACCACTGGAATTGCTAACACCATCCACCCCTTGGGAGCTCCAGGACTCCGGTTTCTTGCTCTTAGTACATGTGTCTGGGCTCCAGGACACTTGCTTCAAAATGAGTGTCTGGTATTGCCATCGTACATGAAGAATTCTGGTGTGCAGCATCAGGTAATACAAATAATATTTAGCAAACTTAAATAGTCCTGTGACAATATAAACATATGCCATGCGATCTGCAACATTTCTGCTGCAGACACTGGGGGATTGGTACTGGCAAATATAATTCTAAGCCTAGCAGGGAAGTATACAGGTGAAAAACGGAATCTGTTTGTAGCATATTCTTGCTGAAATGAACTAAAGCCATACTATTTTTCTTTTCAGTTTCTTCCACGTGCTTAAACATGTTTTTAAGCTTTGTCTCTTGTAAACAATTATCCACTATGAATCAAGTAAGTGCACAATACTCATTATTTTAAAGGCTCAGTTGTAAGCACAAGCCACGTCAACAAATAACATGGTCAGCAGGATGTTCCCAAGCCTCCCATTTAGCATAAAATGCTTTAATATTTACTGCTGTTCTCATATGCTCTGCATACACATTCCCTTTACATATTTCAAATATCTAATACATATCCCAGGATAACATACATTCCAGTTATTACTTTAACAGAAATGGCAAAACTAACTCTTTCACCAAATTTTCATTTTATTGGCAATTCAATTTTTTATTTATTCATTTTATTTCATTTTATTTTCATTTTATTGGCAAAAAAAAAATACAAGTCAAATCACAGAACCAAGTGCTTAGATCTTACACCACCAGGAGAGGACTGTACTACTCTGATTTTATTATGTGATTCTTAGGATGCAGCTTGTTACGGATAAAAGCAAAAATTATATGGAAAAACCATAGTTCTTCCAAAGGAGTTTTTACAACAGCCTACAGCAGGCTTTAAGGAAATCTAATACTGGACAGACTTACCAGCTCACTAATAATTAACCACTGAACAAAATATCACATTGTAATAAATATGCAAAGCCTCATGCCAGTCTAATTTCTAACTAAAATCCAGTTCTCGTTGCCGGGTGGGAGACTGACAATCAGCCTCTCACCCAGCAATGAACTCAGCAGGCCTGTCCCTCCCTGCTGGCACACCGAACACTTGTCTCATTCCAGAGACCAGGGGCTCTGAGAACTGCTGTTAAGAGCTGAACTCTGCGCTGGTTACTCTGCCTGCATGTTTCTGCTGTACGTCCAAAGGATTTGGACTGATTTTTGAAGGAATCTGAGGCCACTGTTTAAACCCCCTAAACTTGGATCAGCAGGGGTCTCTGCTCACCCTGTAAAGCCACTTGCCCAGCTGCATAGATTGAACAACCGAGCCAAGAAACAAAATTGTCTGGAAACACCAAACAGAAATTAATCAAGCTTTGCATTGACTTGAGCAGCATAAAAACACAGATGAGAGGGAGCAGGAAGTAGCAAGAGAGAAACTGCAACCTCATGAGGAAAAAACAAACAAAACTCAAAAAAAACACAAAACAAGGGGGAATTCCCAGGTACTTGTTCCAAAGCACTATTAGACACCCAGAGGAGGAGGTCTGGAGACCATGGAGGGTACTGGCCCAGATTCTACAGTGGCAGAGCTGCAGGAAGAAAAGTCTAAAAAAGCAGGACCATGAAGATCCCATGCTCTTTAAAAATAATAATAATACAAAAACATCAGAGGTCCCTGCCTGTGCCATAACACTGTTTTTAGGAAGCTGAGAAGTGCACTTCCATTGAGCACATGATCCTAGTAACTATGTAACATAAAAGGAAAAACCTCTTTGTTTCTTAAATGTGCTTTTCATCTTTGAACACAGTCCGAGCCAGCCTTCAATTTTCTTTTTTGGTAAACTTTAACAAAGGTTGGTTCTACAACCACTTTATGAGCATGCAACACAATTAAGCAGACCATTTTGTGGACTCTGGAACTTACCTCATCTGCCCCCCTCCCCCCCCCCCCCCCCAACTCGTGCAGATTCTCTGACGTGCTAGTAGTGGTACAGTTAAGCTCACACCACAGTCGATAAACTGGAAATGCGAATTTGTTGAGCCTCCTTTGTCTACTCACCTATTTCCATGAAGCTCATGGAAAATTAACTTGAACTGTTTCTGCTCTGCAAAATTTAATTGAAAGCAGCCAAGAAATTCAAGATGTCTAGAGTGTTGGTAGGGGGAGGCTAACAGAAAGGATACTGTGGGAAAACCCAGCTGAAATAAATGTGTTCCCTCACCAAAAACATCATCAGCTCATTTGCAGTTATGTATTTAATAGGTCATACAGTTACACACTCAGCAGATGAAGATATGTAAATAGTTTGACTCTGATTTCTCTTCTCAACTAGCTAGCCCCATACAAATACATTCCGTTAGCAGAGCTACTGTGTGCAGTTTTAGGATTCAGGCTTCTTTCCTCTCTTGGCTCTGCCCACAGTTTCCATCTCGTCTCTCCTCACACCTGGCAGCTCCTGCCAGAGCACTTACTAGCCAGCAGAGGCTGTGAAAATGAGAAATGGGAGAGCAAGCAGCAGCAGTTCTGTACCGTGCATTCCCCTCCCTCCCCCAGCTATCACAAGGCTCCTCTGGCTGTCTGCTGCCTTCCCCACCGAGCTGCTGACAGCAGCCGATGAGCTGGAGGAGGCTGCGAGGAGCAGCAAGTCGGCTGGACACATCGATGACAGGAACAGAAGCAGCTACCAAGGAAGTTCACAGCTTCAGCCCCCATCAACCTCCTCATGAAAGAGCAGCATTGCCACAAAAGCTTCTTGAACAAAATGCTAGATTTTCAGCTCTTCAGCCTCTGTGGGACATTAGGCAAATGAAGATATGCTCAGCGCATCAGATTCCATACATTATAAGGATCCATACATTGTTCTAGCATCGTTTTTGGAGAGGAACCAATTAAACACAAATGGAAGTGAAATCACAGTTCCTCAACTAAACACTGCACTCCAAATAGCTAAAAACCTCCTTCCTTCAACAGTTTTACTTCTTTTCCAAAACATTTCAACAGTATAAATTGTTTATACTTCAGAGGCAAGTGCATACAATGGGTATAGAGAACTTGTTTCAACCACGGTAGAGAAATAATTACCATGAACTTTCTACCTCCCACCTGCAATTCCTGCCTGAAAGAAACAATTGCAAACCAAAACAGTGATTTAGCTGAATGGTTGCATTTTGGCACTGTGATTCAACAACCTACAAAGTACTCACCTGAAAGAATCCTTACACATTCTTAATCACCAACAAAACTGATAACAATAAAAAACAAGAAAAGGAACTTGTAATTTCCTAGTCCTGAAGCTGTTCAACCTGGTACCTCTGGAGTTAGTTATTTTTTCCTCTAAAAGCATAAGTCCTTTCCTTCCATTCTCTACTGGGATATATATATATATATATATATATGTAGCAAAAGTAAACAGAGATAATATTTCACACCTACAATGCGTAGCTGAAACAAACTTTCATGGTAGCAGAGCAACAGCCCTATTACTAAGTGAGCTTGGCACTAGATTTGTGTTTTAGCTCCTGCTTTTAGACATCGATTTCTGTGCATCTTACACTGAATCTTCCAGGAAAACTTAGATTCAGTCACAATGCTGCTGGCTCCAGTTCAGGAATATATTCCCTGTTCTAGGGAACAATTTGTCAGGTGCTATAGTCCAACAAAAAGTATAGATATTCTCAGGTGCCTTCTTGAAAGAGAGTCAAAGGCAAGAAAAACTGCACAGTATTAGTATTAATTAGGTAGTCATCATTTTATTCCACTGTTTCTGCCAGGGAGCAGAGAAAGCAGGTATTTTTATTGAGGATGCTGCAGCAGAAGAGGAGAAAGCAGCACAAAACCCAACCCACTTATTATACAAGCATAACACTAAGCAAACACTACTCCCGGCCCTGAGTAGTTCTTAAGAAAGCAAGAGAGTAAACTTTGATCACAAAATTCAGGTTTTTCTTTCTTTTTTCTTTTTCTTTTTTCTTTTTTTTAAAAAAGTAGTTCTGAAGGAGCATTTATCCTGTAATTTTCAAGAGACAGTCCTGCAAGAATGCTTGCAGTTCTGTAGTTGACAGTCCGCACTCAGCTTCCTTTAGGCAAGTGGTCACAGCCATTAAAACTACACAAAGATACAGCTAAACTCTCCATATGAAGTTAGTCTACATAAAAATAAAACAAAAATCCAGCTGATTTTTCTTATGATGTCCCAAGATTCTTGGGGTATAGAACTGTCCACACAGATGCTATTCTTTCCCCCCTTGCTCTGGTGTCTCACAGTTCTGGAAGATATTTAACCTTATATTTTATGAACATTGTCAACACATCTCTGAAGAATTTGCTTTTCTGATCCCTTTCCACTCTGCTCCTGCTTGCTCACTTTCTGAGAAGAGTTAGTCCCCAAATCCTGTGATTAAAAGGAATCAGAATAGCCTAAATAAACTAATGGGGATGTAAGAATACTTGGCAAGAGGTACAGAAGCACACACTGATTTTTCTTCCACAATAGCTGATTCTTGGAAGCCCAGCTTGACATGTATAGTATTCTTTTGTATTACTCCTGGCTTGCAAAATGTTTTTTCATGCAGCTGCTGGAGGGAACTGTCAGCACTATTTGGAAATACAAGAGATACAACTCAAAAATCAAGCAGATCTATTTCATCAAGATCCAAACACAGTCAAGCAGTTTTCAAGGCCAAAGTTTTTAATTTAAGATAAAGTAGTTGTTGCCATCTTTGCAGTTTTTACACCAAAAATACTTCCATTTCTGATTTAAGGGACCTTCTCTCACTGAAGAGTGATGAACATCTCCCTCTTTTTAGCCTCTGTGGCCTGTGGAGGAAGCTTATTTCGGTTTATTTTATTCTCAGGTTAGGGAAAAAAATTAAAAACTAAGGCAGATCAAAAGAAACAAGGCCTCGTGTTTCTTCTCTCGCATCAAGTTACACATTACAGAATTGAATGTAACTGTTTATTTCAAAATGTAGAGATTAGAACTTTTTTGGTATGTTATGTGAGTGAAGTATTTTTAGGTTGCTCTCCCCTCCCACGCCCCTTTAAGTTGGCATTTATTAGCAAGCGTGCTTAGTTTTTTTCATCACTACCTCACAAGTCGCACTCTCCATTCATCTCAGAAACTTGAGAATCTTTCTTTAGGTGCTCCTTCCAGAGTTATTCCTTATTTATTTATTCAGCAAGAAAGTGCTTGAGATTTGCTAATGCTATCATGACTGATGTTCTTTTGTGTGGTAATACTATAGAAATATTAAGATACAAGGAAAGCAAAGGTTTTCAATGTATAAGATTACTAGACACTGAAAATACACAGAACATTTGTATTTCCGTTATTGCACAAAGATCCAAGCTTACAAAAGAACCTAACTTTCTCACTTAGGCTACTTTGACCTGGGTTTCCATTAACACCAAGACTTGTTTTTCACCCCTCTTCACTGCTTTAGGACAATTACAAGTATGGATCCGAAGCCAACAATCACATATATACTTCTGGCATACATAGTTGTGCTGCACCTACAGTTCTCCAGGATCGGTGCTTAAAAAAAAAAAAAAAAAGCAAGCAGGATTTTGAGGACTAAAAGAATCTCCCTCCTCCCCTGCACCCCAAAACCCCTCAATCAAAACCATCGAGTCCATCTGCCAGTCCTGAAGTGCTCCACCCCGGCTGACAGCACACTCCAACAGCCAGCCAGCTGCATTTTAGGTTTTGTAGGACAGCAAAGGTGTTTCAGAACAAAAGACTCTGCCTAACACTTCCATAGATACTGGTGTTTGGACCTGACTCATGTTGCAAGATGCTTGCTTACAGGAAAAAGTGTTGCTATAGCACATGATTAGAAATTAAAAAGCAAAATGAATGTCCCAAAATGCATAGGACAGATCAAAACATCCAATTCCAACAAGACTGTCAGTCAATAGCTCCACAGAAGACAACCGTTAAATTAAATTCCATCCAATACATATGTTGACTATTGTTTTAAACATATGACAAAAAGAAGCAAACCCAGGATGTCAATGAAATTAGAGACCAAGTCACATAGAGAAATAAAATAATGTCTTCAAAAAGCTCAGAAGACCTTGTGATTGCCCTGCACTGGTTCCTAGAGATCCAAGATGCCAGATGATCCAATGATGCCAGAGATCCCTGGCCAGATGGCACCTGGACAGCGTGGCCATTGCCAAACACATACTAGGAGACCAAGGCCCAGCACACGAGCATCGGCTAGTAGGAGGGAGTGGCTTTAGCTACAGATGTGCTCACATCTTACCTTTCTCCTTCTTGCACTAGTTCTCACCCTCTCTCACACCAGTCAAGCCCTGTTTGCTTCCTGTGCACCCTTTCTTATGGTACCAAGTCTGCAGTTTTCTATTTTTTAGCTTGTTTCTACCCATGCTCTCGCCCAGCCATTTAACAAGTGTGGTCCCTTCAGCACTCCAGCTCCTTCCCTATACTCTTCTGAGTCTCATGCCTGTGGCTGGCTCCCTCCTAACCCATCTTGAATCAATTTGGCATGAGCATCCACCCTCCAGTCAAAATCCCTGCATGCGCCTAAAGAAATGCTGCTCCAGATGAAAGGCCCTCAGTTTTAGAACTCAGTTGAATGCTGAGACTTGTGGTTTATCCCTAGAAACCCTTGGACTTCGAGAATTGTTGGTACCTCTATGGCAGTCATAACGGTAGGTATCATGCACTATCTAAAATTGATCTCTTAATTATTTTACTCTTTAAAGCAATACCTTTGTTTTAAGGCAACCTCTGATCACAGGATTTTATGGTGCAGACACTGCATCCAAGATCACTCGGCTATCAGGTCAGGCCATCCGATGAACTCAGAATCAGGCCTGCACTAACAGCAGTATCCTTCATAGTCCTTCTGAAGAATGAAAACAAAAGTACGTGACCTAAATATCCAGTGCTCTGAGAAGTGAAGGTTAGAGGATTCATCTGAGCTGTTTGTGGCCATAAACATCATTGCCTTTAGGCTGGTGTAATCTATGCCCTAAAGCACCTTGAAGTTATCTGTTTAGAACATAAGTGATATTCAGCATGTCCTAATAAGAGCAGCGGAAAATTTGCCAAGATAAGCACAGTCCTGGACAGTTTAATTCCTACCAATACTATAAAGTTCCTCAAGAATCTTGAAGAAACTGGGACAACCTCTGGGAAAATACATAACACACCAAAAGCACTTGTTTAAATCTGGTATTTGATAGAAAGTGTTGGGGTGGGAGGGGATGATCGACAAAAAGAGAGCGAATACCTAGGAAATTTATAGTTTATACGTTTAAGATTTACAAACCAGAAACTGGGTGCAAGTCTTCAAAACATTATATATGATACGAAATTCAAAACATACTTACCTTGTTCACCTAACTAAGCACAGGAGAAAAACTACTTGTATACAAATGCAAATGAGAGAACTTTTTGCCAGTAATAGAACATGTCATAAAATACAAATTTCTTCCATTTCAAAGTATTTTTCTACAATCCGATGAAGATTGTAATATTATAATGTTATCTTCTTCAATTTATTTTTCTACTGAACACATGATTTTCTGCTTGGCTAATAATTTCAACGTGATTATGAAGCAAGAATACACATCACTGCATCTCAATTGAGGAACATGGAACTCATTTATTAGAAGTTAGCCACGTCAAAGGAACAAAAGCAGACAAATGGAGTTTTACTGCTTACTAGTACCAAAACAAGACCAGTTTTCATACATTCTCAACCTCCCTCCCCCTCCCCAGCTACGGCAAAGGCTGAGAAAAGGGGAAAAATTAATGCAGCACGTTCTTTTCTTTAGCAACTGTTATTTAAAATACAAGCTATGGTCATTCAGGAGGAAAAGCAACCTATGAGTCTGAACACAGTTAAAGGGTCCTTATACCAAATTAGATGCACATTTTAAAGAGGTTAAGTAATGCAATGCTACCTAATTTCTTCGCTCTTAACAGGTTTAAAAGGTAACAAAAACCTGTATCCATTTTCAAGTCTAACTCTTATTTTAAGAGTTGTGCAATCTAGTGGCCCTTCCTTCTTTAAAAAGAGCATTTACTCATTATTGGATATTCCAGTAAGCTTATTGTTCTTCCAACTACCATATATCAATATACACAGATCCATTTATCAGACGACAAACAATACAGGCATTGATGCCTATTATAAAGCAAACTAATCATTAACTGGAAAGTTAATAAAATAGGAAAGAACACATCCTTCAAAATGGAAGAGCTTTTATATTTAGTATGACCAGAATATCATAAAGCTTCAGCCAGTGCTTTGAGAGACCAGTAGTTTCTACAGACAGCACTACTAGCATCCACCAAGCTTTCTGACCCAGCAAATAACTAGCCTTGTGACAGGCATGAGCGTTCTGCCAGGAGAGCAGAGCATTAGAAATATTCTGACAAGAGCACCAACCATCCAACTGGCACCGTAAGTGGGAGAGATCACACACGAAGCGGCTGGCAGCCTGCCAGAGGGGCAGCAATATTTACAAATCCGAGTAAAACAGCAAGGACATTCTTTCAGTCAGGGAAGTGCAAGACTCCTTCATACTGCAAGACGTTTTTGGAGGACCTACAGCCCTAGCAACACTGCTCAGCCAGCGACTGGCAATAAGAATTCAGCCTCCACTTTTGATAACCATACACTAACCACACCAAGAGATTCAGTGCACATTTCTCACTCTATATATATCTATATCCTCATTTCATGCTGAACTGTCTAGCTAAACTGGGCACAATGCTAAATACAAAAAAAAAATAAAAATATAGGTATTCTTGTTGATGAGTACCAAGAGTTAAATAATCACAATTAAAAACAGACAAGAAGTTTCAGATGTGTGCTTGACAGCATTACTGCAAACCTCAAAGAGCAGAAAGTATTTTTTCAGCACAGATTTTTAGGAGAAGAAAGCATTCCTTCCTTGTTTTATGCTAGTGCTGTGAATAGTCCTCTCTGGTTTTATACTCACAACAAAACCTCAGGGCATACAGCAGCCCCAGGAAGCAGAGAGCTCACTCGTGTTAGTATCCAGGGGTTCCTAGAACACTGGGGTGGACTCAAGATCTCAGAGAAGAGGGAAGCATTAACCTTCACTACCTGTATTTTTGGAAGGGGATTCAGTGGTAACACTGCAGTTTACTTCAAAAGGACACGAGCCTTTAGTTTCACTAGAAGTTGGGGGCATTCACAGCAAAATAGCTTCAAAGATGGCTTTCCTTTTACAGGCTCTGTATGAACAGACATCTGAACTCAGAAGTACTTTTTTTTTTTTTTTAAACTCAAGGACAGAGAGGAGAACAAGATCACATAATGCCAGTTTTTGTCATTATCTACCTAACCACTATGAAAGAACATCTAAAAAAAAAAAAAAGATGCCGAAGTGGAGAAGGTTACTGTAACATCAGATAGCGAGACCCATTCCAGAACCCACAATCAGCTCCAAGAATTCTATCAATTTCAGCAGGCTTCAAGCCTGAGCTTTATTTGGCATGGTTCATTAAATACAAAGCTACTTCTTAAAGCCTGTACAACTAGCTTTCAGTTGCAGATTAATTGTAATCTCAGCCAGACACATTTAAGAATAGAGCAGGAACAGTAACACCTGTATCACACACAGTGAAAACCAACATTAAAAGGCCACACAGACAAGAGCAGACATTAGCTGTGTGGGACAGACCTCACCAAAGCCGGCAACTGAACACAGGACCTGGCAAATGCTAGCAGAGGGCATACTTAGAACTGCAGCAGGTACAGCTGGCAGACAGCAAAGACACAGGCTGCCTTCTGTCCTGACCCTGCTCAACATCTCATCTTCCACAGGCCATGCTCCATGTGCCCCTACCTTAGTTCATTAACCCACCCCAGCGTTCCAGGTTGAAACTCCTGCAAGGTGTCTGCCAAAAATGCAAGGCAATAGGAGAGAGATGAGCAGCTGCAGTTTAAATTTTGGGCACCAAAAATATTATGGTAGGAATAATTTGTTATTCCTGCTGAGACTTCCCACCAATATTACCACCCTGGCAATCCAGCCACACGTACTGACTGGTCGTCTGTTCCCTTTGTATAATAAAACTGCGGAAGAAGAAGTGTCATGGAACAAATCTGTAATTGTATTTAAATATGTATAGATCATTTATTCCTATTAATATACATTTCAATTCTGAATTCCTAGAACTCTGAACAGGCCTTCTACATTCCATCTCAATCTTTTCTTCAATCAAATCTCAAAAAAAAAAAAAAAAAGATTGATTCCTGAGAAGTTTCAATCCTGAATATTGCCATCACTACTTTCCCTGGTCATTACATCACCTGACTTAGAGTTCTACACTAGAACATGCAGTTGGACGGTCTGTTATTAAGAGGAGCTGCCTTTCTTCCAACTCTGGAGACAGGTACTGCCATTCAACACCTACAAAAGTCAAACCAGTCACCTGCTCTGCACATGGAAGGGACAGAGGCAGCTCCACTCCCCCAGCCACACGGACTGCCACACTACCAGGAGCAAAGAAAGAAAGAAGCTAGTGAGTGACTGTGATGAACACAGGTGACAAGCAAAGGCCATGATCCCATTAAACACAAATACCCAACTTCTCCGCAAAGTCACTTTACTAGGAAATAACAGCTTTGCATTTTCATTTCACCCAATGCAAGTGATCGCATATATATAGCAGCAGTTATAACATTTTCCTTTCATTATTTAGAGACAGACAGCCAATTTAAAACTTATGACGATTTCTAAGCCATTTCATTATCATTATTTTAAAAGAATTTCCTGTATAAAGATCACTACAATGTGTGGACACATTCCCAGGAAGATCAACTTGTTGGTACATTACACTTGAAAATATGTTTTATCAGTGTTTTCCAAGATTCTTAAAGTTTGGAGCTCCTATTTTCTGACTACTAAAGAGTAATATATATAATTTTAACTGATGGAAAAAACTAACAAGGGCTTAGAGTGACTAGTACAGCTGGATTTGCTAGGTTTACATCAACAGCTGTCACAGAACCAGTAACAAAGGAATTTTACTTTAAAAAATCATTTATTTATACTAGTATAGTTTTACTTGAAAAAAGGTCATTTATTTATACTAGTATTGAAGATGTCTGCCCCTCCTCCTGTAAGAAAAAAAAAAATCTAGCGTCCTTCATGCAGAAAGCTTCATGTGATTATTATGTTAAACTGCCAAAATCATCTGCATCATCTGGAACTGGCACAAAAATAAGCAGATGACAAAATTGCAGGTGTCTAAGAATTACTTCTCCTTCCACAGAAGCGATCTTAATGGTATTCCTTTTTGTTGCCTACAATAGGCAACTTAGCTTTGTTAACTGCAGCAAAGGCAGGGCATGAAAGAAACATTAACCGTAGCACAAGCTTTTTTTTTTTTTTTTTAAGACATAGCTTTGCTATATTATTTATGGATATCTTCTTACATATACAACACCTGATAATGTTTCCACCTGCAATACTACCTATAGTGGCTATATAACTGGTTCTTTTTCTAAGCATATTTGCGCGTTACTCCCCAGTGTCTAAACTCTAAAATAATTATGTGGCATATTCCCTCGCCCCCTCAGCATGTGAGCTCAGTATGAGGTTAACAATCTTTGCACATTCACTTTACAAGCTCTAGATCACTGAGATCACTATTGAATATTACATTTTCTTTTGTTCCCATTTGATCAAGGGACTATTCTTCTAAAACACCTTGTTTTAGAAGAACAAGTTCTTTAGGAAGACAGACACATTAAAGGCAAGGGAAAGAGGCTACAGCAAACATGCATTTCGTTAGAATTATGCTGATTGGAACAAATGCAACATAGAATAAATGACAAGTGCTTAATCACTTCAGAAGCATGTTCTTACCTACTTGTATCACTGTAGCAAGCAATTCTAAACTGCTTATAACAATCTGGTATAATTCATTTACAGAACAAAGAACACTTCACTTTGAAAGAAGTTTTAATTTAGCTGAAAAGAGAGACTGGCTATTTCTATTTAACCTGTAAAACCAAAACTGTCATAGTAAACCTATATTAGTATCTGAAAACAAATAAAGCACAATCAAAGTGGGGGGAAAGAGCTGCATAAATAAGCAACAGCAATAAATAAACCAACAAGGACAAGACAGGCAACTTCTAAGGGTAAATTACAGAGCACACTACCTAGAATTATGATTCTTAGAGAAGTTTTCTTTAGCTATGTCAAACTTCCTGATGGGCACATGAATGGTGATAAAATGAAAACATTAACTTGCCAGGGACATTTGCATTGATAATAACAATCAAAAATTGGGAGCTGGATTACTGTCCAGATGGGGGAGAGTGAAATATTTGGAAAGCTTTTTCAAGCAGCCTAGAATTCCACTGTCCTCTCCCACACGAGCCCAAAGGACTGATATCCACTGCAAGCTGCTGATGGTGATGGAGAGGGGCAGGAGGAATGTTAACAATCTTCCCCTTTTGACCCACATCAAGGCTGAGATCACAAAGAGGCTTTGCAGGGATGGAGCTTGAAAAGAAACACAGGCCACACACAGGAATGTGTGCTGAACTGACAGACTGATGCATGTGCTTTCTCCCCCTCACACACACCTTTCTTTTTGTTCGTTTAATTTACAACTTAATTAGAACACTAGACTATGTATCTGATCTTTATACTGAAGCCATTGCTGCTTTTTTTTTTTCAAAAAAAATTAAAAACAACATTATTTAGCACTTACTGACCCTTACACTGCCAAGGACAGACTTTTCCAGCCACCAAATCAAACCCAGGCATTATTTTTCATAGCCTTCCAGAAAGATACTGTTTCTAGTGAGTTTCCCTAGGATGCAGGATTAGCTCTCACTGGAAGAAAAAAATGACTCTTCAGACTTCTCATGTGGTTTCTGAATATACTTAGCTTGCTACCTCTGACACCTGAGTTTTAAATGACACCATGTTTATTTATGAAACATAACATTACACATCACAGAAGAAAGGTTCAATGTATTTATACAACATTTTCTTCAGCACTGAAGACCAGTAACAAAGCACCTGCCCTCCTGCCAGTGTTGCTACAGTCTTTCTTAACCCTAACGCTTTTTAGAACTGTGCTGTCAGCCTCACCACCAAAATGACTAAAGGTCATGAAAAAGTTTAATGTGTATCATGACAATAAAGAAGAACAGTGACTTCAGGAATGGGAGTGCTTTACTGAATTCAAGTCATTTCTGAAAGTGATTTCAGAGGCAAGGAAGGCAGTAAATAAGTTTTAAGCAAAGGATTCCAACCAATAAGGGCAGAGGAGACCTGGTCCACCAGAGGAAAGAAAAAAAAACACAGAAAAGACAGTTCTTTGCAGTGTAAGGGTATTTGCAACTAAGGCACTGGAATGAGATGTTGAAGCTACGTGCTGAGTTCCCAACTAAGGATACAAGCACCAAGCCTCAGGCTGAGTCCTGTGAACCACATACGCTCCTGAACACAGGTAAGCACCTGTACCAGTTGCTGCTGTTCCACAAGGAAGATGTTTAAATGTGAGATGCAGTTTAGGAGGTTTTTGCTTTTTCCATATTCATTGCAGCTAGTTCCTACCTTCCCACCAGAAGCTACTCTCCCGCAGCAGGACTGCCTCACATGTTTGCAGAGCCACGAGCTGTGAAATGATTTGGCTTCCCAGATGGGCGCGTGTGCTCTCCACAATATCCTTTGAACAGGAACAAGCCAAATGAAGGTGTAGAGAGGAAGAAAGGAAATTGGCTCTGCCATCACCGACGGAAAACACTGAATCACACCTACAGATAATTCACTTACAAAATGGGGTCATGCCTGTAGCACAAGTCGTTTCTTGTAAAAATGGACATTGTAGAAGGAGCAAGTCCACATCCTGACACATGCTGGGTTTGTTCCCATCTATTTGTCAGGTGGCAAGCACAGCGCCCTTAGAATTTAAGCTGGATTCTGCAAATAAGGTAACGAAGGGGAAAAGGTCAGCTTCTTATTTGGTGGTGTGAATGTGATGAGGCAAAGCAAGGTAAAGAGGCTGAGGTTAAACAGAATATAACCGGTCTATGGTACCTCAGTGAAAGCACAGAGTAGACACTGCTCCACGCTGTAGACACTGGAAGCAATAACTTTGGAAACATTGGTCTGGATTCAAAAAACAAGTAGTATAAGTCCAGATACTCAGAAGTCATGGGGATACTTATCTTTCTCTAATTTCAAGTCCAACAAAGTTTACAAACATAACTTAGTAGATATTATGTCTAGATCTCCAACGCAAAGAGCAACTCCAGATGCACATGATGTTCACAGGTGAAGTGTTCTAACAAGTAGCTAAGAGGACCTTCCCTCGTTGACTTTCTTTACCTCTCCACTTTCCTCACCTTAAACACAACTTGCTCCACACCTCTGGATGATATACGTGCCAGTTTATGTACCTCAGATGTTACACAATGGAGACATAAGTATACAGAGAGAACAATAACATCATTTCACTGTGCCTTAAATCTAACCTATGACAACAGTCACTTCAAGAAGTGGTCCAGGAAAGCTCAAAAACACCAGGAAAACCATTATCAAATTAAAATAAATAAATAAATAAATAAAAATGTAATTTCTCCCTCTTTTATAGAGGAGCACTGAGGTCACTGGAAGGTAAACAACAAATAATTTTAAGTTTTTAAAATGTTATCAAATGCATTGATCGCCAGAGTTTCTCTTTCAGCAGAAATTATTGTAAAGTTGCTTCTATTTCTGGTTTCATCAACTTAATTACCCTTCATGCCATACACCCATCACATGATTATTACTATTTGTTACTATTATTAATATTATAGGCTACTCCTACCTATAATTTCATGACTCTCTCAGAAGTCTTTTCTTTCCCTGAGTGCAGTATCGATCCTCAGAACAGAAGGCCCACTAACCCACCTTTTATGTTGAGTGTTTACCATTTTATTACACCCCAAGGCTGTATCTTAAAGAGCACACTTGGGTCACCTGACCTTGTATGCTTTGCCCTCCGCATTCTCAAGCCCACAAAACAGATTTTACACATCAATCCCCCCCCCAAACCTCATAAAGCAGTGAGTCTCACATCACAGACAGAAAGCTTCAAAATAAGGGTAAACATGAATGAACAAGCAAGATTCTCACCCAAATTAACAGTGCCCCATCAGCAATGCCTGCAGTTTTCCTTCTTACCCCCACAAGCCTTGCTTTCAAGAGCCTGGCTTTCGTGCTTTTAAGTATATATTGTAGTTTTGCATATAGGCCAGGCTCATCTCTGCAAGAAAAAAGGAAAGGCTAAAACTAATTGTCTTTTTCTTTTTTTCAGCTTTGTCAGATCTATTCTGTGCTGTGATTGGGACTTCTTCGCACAGTAAGTCCAGCAATTTCAGGATAAATTTTCTATGAACCAGTCCTAAAGCTACACAGGTGTTTTGAGGAAACTGAACCTGCACAGAAACGTCTCTGTTGCCTGAGGCTGTGCGAAACCATTATAGTCACAGAAATAACTATGAGATTACAGGGTGAAAAAAGAAAACAAAACCAAGAATTCCCCCCAGAAAATGATGGCAAGGAACAGAAAAGCAGATAATCTTTTAAAACTAAGACATGCAATGAAAATCTACAGGATAGTACATTTTGGAAAAAAAAAAAAAAGCAAGACTCAGTTTTGTATAATGTTTATATGAAAATGACTGTTTCCCACCATAAATGTCTTCCTCAGTCTTCTAATTCTCAAATTCAGGAGAAAAATACAGACAACTGCCTGAACATCTTTCTAATTCTGTGTAACTTCTCAGCAACTACATGATTAGCAGCCTCCATACAGCAAGAGGCAGAAATTCTGACCCCACAAAAACCAAAACCAGAACTTTAATTATTAGGTCAGGGCATAGTCATTCATAACCTTTTCTTTTTGTACTTTTCCATAAAGAAAAATAATTTACAAAGTTGAGAATCCATAATCTTTTCTTAAAAAGAAAAAAACCTTATAATGTAGTACTACTAACAGCAGTATGCAAATATCATAGAAGTTACATAGAATAGGTATGAGTTATCTGAAAGCGATCTCTATCAGGATTGCTTTCAAAATATTTTCCAAGATAGATGTTTTAAAACCTAAAATCAAGTCTCCATCAGGACAGTCCATAAGAAACAAGCTCTTCTGTGACACGCATATCCTATCAACTACTCTGTCATTGCAGAATGTTATTGTACTTTCTCCTACGAAAAGAAGCTGTCATCACAACTTTTTTAAAATAACTCTCCCCACTACAGCTACATAGAACTCCTTCCATTAGCTTGTAACATTTTAAAGTCAGAATCAGATAAAATTGCTATCACATACTGATAAAATCATGATGCATGCATCAGGTATTATATGGAAACTTGGAACAATTTCTCCTTTGAAGGGCACCAACCTAAGTATGCCCTTGGAGAATAACTTCCTTGATTAGAAAAGGAGACTGAAGGAAAGACTGTACCTTTTTCTCTGCGACAAGTAAGTAGGAAATTAAGTTTTAAGATGATTCAATAGAAGAAGTTATAACTACGCAGCTAATACTAAACTCAGTTTTGTAGGATGTCACAGCGGAGCACGGAAGGAACAGCAGCCACCGCCCTGGGACTAAACTGGATGGTTTTGATCAAGATACCAATAAAACTGGAAAAGACTGTAACAGGCAACGATTGACTCAGGCAGAGCAAGGCTCCTCCAAATTTCACCATCACACTAAGCAACATTTTAATAAAGCCATTTTCTCTGCTGTCCTCTTCATCCTCCTCATTCTCAACCCACGACACATCCTCTCCAGTCATACACGCCCTGATGACAAAGGCAGCAAAAACACATGGTGCAAACAAATTATTTTCTATGTATTTACATGAACACCTACAAAATCTAAAAAAAATTAAAAGTTGAGAACAAGAGCTCTGATCACCAAGCAGCACATGCAAGTTATCAGAAGAAAAGCAAAACTCTGCCACTTCTTAGTCACTGAACTTCTCCATAGAAGATGGGAGTAAGAGTTGGGAGTTCCTTCTTCATTTCCCCACCAGCCAACCCCCACAGGAAAAAAGGAAAAAAGACAGTATTTCCATTTTTCCTGATTTCCCTAAATTTTCAGGGAATAAATTAATGCAAATCTAAACTAGTTTTATCACATTAAGGAAAAAAGACAAACAAACATGTACGTCTAAATCTACTTTGAAGGATTTGTTTTGAAGAAGTCAAATGTTACCATTCTCATTTTCCTTCTCGTACATGTCAGCACTATAAATACTTATTTAACATATAGATTAGAATTCATGCCCACAGAACCCACAGAAATATTTTAAGCTACCCTCATGCCCCAGGTTCTGTGCCACTCAGCTTTTTCCAGAGAAGTAAACAATTAAGTGCCAAGAGCTGTTTAAAAGGGAAAAAAAAAAAAAAAAAAGTCTTCCTTGGGCCAAGTCATTGTCAAACTCCCTCAGAGAGCTAAGAAATTTTTGCCTGATTAAAGATTGCAAAACCGTGCTTTTCTCAGAATTAAAGCAACATGCCAGGTCTTATTTTGTCACCCAGAGAGCTATGGCAAAAGGACCCCAAGTGCCATTATCAACAGCTTAACACAAAACCTAATGTATATGGGAAACATTCACACTTCAGGCAACACAGACTGGCAAAAATAACCTCCAATGGGTATTCAGCCACTGGATTAGCACATTAGGTTTTACATGCTGTCAAAAGCACTGAATATACAGTTTCCAAAGCAAGTTTTGAGAAATAGGATATGTAAGAACAAAGCTTCGAGAACTTTAGATTAGAGGAAAAAAAGGCAAATATAAACTGATGAAAATGTAGGATAAATCAGAACGTACAGCAGCAGCAAACTCCCATACCAAACGTTTATGTAGAATTCAAGACTCAGGTAGTCTGATTTATATTCTACATGGTTTTGTTTTAAACTACAAAACCACCATCTTTCCCAAAGCTTACAATAATTGAAAAAAAAAAAAAAGGTTACTGTTTTTCAAAGCAGCTGTGAGCGGAATTGTGGTCTTGCAGATCACACTCAAAAGTTCATTCTGCGAAATAAGTTTTCCACTTAAGCAGTATTTTTTTCTTATGAGAATAAGATGAGCTTTCATATTTGAACAGTTTGGTTTCTTTCTTCTGTACAACAATAAGACCATTGTCTCCTCTCTTTTCCCATGAAGGCCTTAAGTTTACGGTAAACTAAATGGCAAGTAAATTATACAAGTTTATAATTTCCGGAATTCAAAGTAAGACATCTTATAGGCTTTAGACAACCCCCAAGCTTGTTCAGTACTGTGAACTGACCAGATATAAACACTACAGGAAAAAATAGAGCACTGCCAGTGACCCCCAGGCATAATTAACTTACTTTTCGACATTGACACTCAGAACCATCATAGCAAATGAAGAAAAAACTAAAGAAAGAAGTATTATACTCCTCCTCTTATTTTTCTAAACTATGAACTTCTGAAAAAAAATATTTTAGAATATATTAAAATGAAATAAAGAGCCATCCTAAATTATTAACTGCAAAGTAGTACAGTAATAAAACACTATCTTTAATTGCAAGCCATTTTCTTTCCTGTGCTGTAGCTTTAGACTCACTCTGCAAAGCTCTGATCTTATGAGAAAACAAATAGTTCTTAAATTATTTTTTTAATCCAGAAGTAAATAAATATTCATGTAAAATTGCAAATCGCTGCATTAGATATATATCACAATTTTAACAAAAACATATGACCAATAGATTATTACCCAGAAGAGATGGATGAGGTAATTTTTTTTCAATAAACCCTGTCCTCTAGCACATATCAGCAGAGCAATAACATGTGATAGAACACAATCATTTCGTAACAGAAATCAAGCAATAAACATTAGCAAATTCCCACAGATATCATCTAGGACCTCAGAGATTTATGATAGCAGAAAAAAAAAATCTTCTAAGCAGCTCACTAAAAATACCGCCACTTTTTCAGATCATGCCACCATTTCTACCACCGGCCATTAGAATCGCCTCAGGATCTGAGCATCTTACAAACCCGTGTCTCAGGGAAGGAAAAAAGCCCAGCACACAGAAGGACACACTAGGCGTGTAGGGCCTGACCATCCTTCTCAAACCAGCGGAAAAACTGCTGCCTCTAACGGTGGGAAAGGATCAGATCCCGGAGGACAAAATGTTGAAGCTTCCCAAGAGTTGTGAGACTACTCCAAGGGCAAGAGGTAACATACACAGCGTGTAGGGTGAGAACAGCCGCCTTCTTTAAGAGCTCAGTGCTTCAGTGCAGCCTCATTTGCAGACCTATCAGAGTAAGTCCGGAAGCTGCCCACTTTGGGAACACATGAGAGATCACACTTTGCCAGCTGGTTAAAGAGATAAATTAAAAAAAAAAAAAGTGTGCTGACAACTCCGAGATGTACTGTCTTCATATGCTCGGGGACCTGTGCCCTTCAAACAGGGGTCTCAGGAAATGCAGAAGTCACGGCTGAGGAAGAGGAGCTCCTCAGCGAGTCCAAGCCTCCCAGGACAGGTGAGTGACCAGCCTGCGGAGGACTCGAGTGCTGGAGCGGTGCTTTGCTCCTGGTCCGGCCCCTGGGGGTGTTAATTCACGCTGCATCTTCACGTGTGAACACCGGACCGATTTGGAGGGGAAACACGAAAACCATGGCACCCTACGCGGAGGCTGTGACTGGGCAGAGACGTTCAGCGTTTCAATTGGTAGTAGAAGCGGTCGTTGAGGATTTAATGACTCAAAAGGTACCAACTTTGCTTAACAAACCACAAAGGAGCAAAGGATAACGCTTATTCTCCCTTAATTAATTACAGCGTTGCAGTTTCCGTTTCAGGAGCTCTGGGCACAGCCCGACGGCTCCCCTCACCGCACTTTCCCGACCCTTTAAAGCTCCCTTCAGCGGGGAGAGCCGCCCGCGGCCGTCGGGGCGCGGTGCGAGGGCAGGAGCGCCTTCCTCCCACCCGGGGAGAGCGGCAGGAGCCCGGGGCGAGGAGCGGGGCCACAGCGACCGCCCCGGGGCTCCCTCAGCGGGTGCCGCCGGCCACGCCGCCCCTCACACCCCGCCGCTGACGGGCGGTGACCGTTAACGGCCGCGGCGGCGCGAGCCCCGCCGACAACCGCCGCCCGGAGGCGCCGTCGGTGCCGCCGCCCGCGTAGCCGAGAGGAGGAGGAGGAGGAGGAGGAAGCGCAGAGGGAGCCCTGAGCCGAAGGAGCCGCCGCAGCCCTCGGGAAGCGGCGGGGGGCAGCGCGCTCACCTGGTCCGGGCCGCCCCGTCCGGCGGAGGCCATGTTGCGGCGCTCCCAGGCACCTCTCCTCACCTCGCCTCGCCCGGCGGGGGCAGAGCCGGCCCGGCCCTCCCGCCCCTCGCCGCCCCCTCAGGTGGAGCCGGGCCCGACGGTGCCTCTCCTCCCGCGGCGGGGGCGGGCGCGAGCGGCTCCCGGGGGCCGCGGCCGCCCCGGACCGCCCCGTCGTAGGGCAGCGGGGCGCGGCCAGGCGGCTGCGGGCACCGAGTGCGCTCACGGGCGCCGGGATCGGGGTGGAACGCGGGAGGGTTCCCGGGAGGGTCCCCTTCTGAGGGGACCGGGGGCTCCCCCCAGAGTCGCCGGCGCTCCCCCGAGCCGCGCGCACCTCACCTGGAAACCGCGGCCTCGCTGAGGGTGAGGCCGGCGACTGCTGCCCGCCTGCGGGACCCTCTGCAGGGAGCGCGGCTCAAGTCTGTTAAAAAATAAAAATAATAATAAAACCCACAAAAACTAAATCGCCTGGCTTAGTGTTAACGAATTCCTTACTGTAGCGGAGCGGTGGCAGTTGGTTTTCTGTAACGAGTACCACAGTTTTTCGGCATCCATTACAATACAACCCCCAAACTCTCACACGTGAAAGGCACCATGAGATCACCTCACGCCTTGAATGTAATCAGGGGCTGTTTCTACTGATAACGATAAGCTGAAACTTATTCGCAAGGCACCTGATCCTGTGTGATACAACTGGATTCCAGCACCCCCATCAGAGCGGAAGGTTGTGCAGCCTTCACACATGAGCAGCATTGATCAAACCAGCAGTTGCATTTGTAGCTGTTCCTAGCACTTGTGCTCGTTAAATGCCCATTAAACTATTTTAATTGATCACATTAAAATTGATTGCATCACAAACTATTCAAATTATTTCAATTGCAACTTTAATGACTATGCCATTTTCTTACTGTTTTTGATTCTCAGAAGTCTGTTGTGGTACACCAATTTATTTTCATGTTTCCATTAGAAAATAATTTAAGAATTAACAACAGTTAAACACAACAAATGTTATTAAGCATTAAGCATAACTTACCCAGAAATATTGCTTAATAAAATCACTTTCTACTATCAAGGACCTTAGTGTTGCAGGTGCAATTTACAGAATGAGCACACAGATGTATAAACTGACTAAAGGTGTTTACATATCTTTGAGTTACCGTGCAATTGATTGCTTGTCACTATCACTAGATATATGCATCTTTTGTTTATATTCAGAGTCAAAAGTATTTAAAGAGAGACCTTAGCTGTGCCCAATGTGAAGGAGTTAATTCTTGATCTCTGACTGATAGGGCTGCACTTTCATAGGGCACAGCATAACTTTGCAAGCTTGCCAATTCTTCAATCTAAACTTACAACCCAACCTGGGATAGCCATTGAGATCTGAAAATTGTTGTCAATTTCTATCCATTTCACAAAAACCCTGTCAGCAGTACTTCTTTTTCTGGAGAACAAGAGTTTTTCCCCAGAATGTCTTTCTCCCTCTTATTTCGGATGTGACTCATTTCCTCAGCCCACGCAGGGAAATGGGAAGCAGAGGAGAGAAGGAAAAAAGAAAGCAACATACATGTTGACTAAAAGAGAGCATGAAGCAAAGAGAGGCACGGTCATGGGCAGCAGCAACTAGCAGCTCTGTGGCTGGACCATACGTTGTTTTTATAAGGCCTCACATGTTATGCTGTTACTGCATGCTACCTTCCTTCACCCTTTAGAAAGGAAAATTTTAAGTTTAAGTAGAATTTGCAGATGTTAAAATATCACCTTAAAATGTATTTTTTACTATATGCGAAGAGTGTCCTCTAAGTCGACTCACACAATTGATAGGAGGAAGAATTTTTAAACAAGTCCAAATGTAATGTGTGTATGTAAATCTCACATTCATTTCCACGGGCTTACATACCTCACTTGTCTCAACCACACTCTCATCTAGAAGAGTATGCCTCCTTTTTGGCAGCTAGAGTGATACCTGGAGGGCCAAAAAAAGTTAACTTCCCTTACTTCAGGAGAGGATTCAGGTCAGACTTTCCTGACTGAGGTTTAGAATTTAAATATGCTATTGGAGTGTATTTGATCTGATACAGCACAGCAGCAGGTGGTTGTCACAAAATGAAAAAGGATAAAGAGATAATGAATGCAGAAAAAAAGCTGAGTCTGCAGTAATTAGGAAAAGGAGTATTATTTGTTGAAATCAAATAGCTATAGCAGTAAACAGATTCTTAGCTGGTGTAATTGTCTTCAGCTGAGGAAGATTGCTGATAGTCATATGGCTGTAGTGTTATTGACAGGGCCTTACATGTAGACAAGGCTTAAGAGAGAGGGGACTCAGATTTTGTTTTTCAGCTGAAGTATTCTGTTAATGAGCTCTTCTCATTTGCCTCATAAAAACAGTCTCTCTCTAATGAAATAAAAGACTGCTTGTGTAAGTAGGGGTTTGGAATTGAAGTCTAGGTATGTAACTCTGACTACAGCTTTCAACCACAATTAGAAAGCAATTTATTAGATGTTGCTATTTTTCTTCTTGGCTTGTAAGCTATGTGAAGTGTAAAACCAAGAAGTAGCTACTTTTTCTCAGTTTGTATCTCAGATACCTTAGGAGTGAAAGTTTTTCCCTACTAAAGCTAGTAGGAATTTTGCCAATGACTTTAGTAGCTGTCTGGATTTTTGCCCAAAGATTTTAGAGAAACAAAAGGCTTTTTTGTTGTTGTTATTGTTTTGGTTTTTTTTTGGCTTGGTACATGTACCCTCTTCATCTTTCTCTTCTAATTAAACTTATTAAAACAAAATCTAAGTCGGATATTTGTAGGTATTACTCCAGAGGTTTGTATCCACCCAGCTGCATTTCCACTCTAAAGGAAGAGTTTTGGTGGTAGCGAAGCATTCCCTACTATGGGATAAGAACTTGGCCAAGCAAGGACTGACAATGTATTAAAATTTACATCCAGGGATTGCGTGTGTTTTAGCTTCTGGAGCCTAACCTCAATGCACTTATCAGGTACTCTTTGCATTCTTTTGTTTGCTCCCACAAACTCCCAACGGGCTGTGCTCTCCTCTCACTTGTTTTCAGGAGCTCTTCTAAACTCCTCACTCTTCTTTCTATGCCATGAAAATTATACTTACTGATACCACTACATCCAGATGTGCTACGATGATTTACCTTATCAGTGTTAGGTGCATGACTGCTATCCGTGACTGAAGTTAATGCATGGTTTTGTAAAAGCTCAAGACAAAACTTCAGTGATTTCAAATTCAGCTAAGGTTTTCTCCTAGAAGACACAAACATATGAATAAGCACCAAACTGAAATATCTTTCTATATACAACTTCATTATTTGAGGTGGACGTATTGTTTTTGATATTTCCATTATTGTAATCATAGCAACGCTTCAGGTGAAGTATTTTAATGTAGGCTACACACTATGCTATAAAAATGATATTGAAGTTCATTTGAACCTGCTCAAGTACTTTAAATGCATTTTAAATATTTATATTCATGTTTTAAGGAGATGGTGTTTTTTTCTTAGTTGCTTCTATGCTTTTGCTCTATATTCAATCATTTCTTAGGAGGACTATTTTTTTTCTTTCTGTCAAAATGCTAACACAGGATATGAACAACTGAGTTGTTCTCCATGTTTCTTGATAGTGGGAATTGTTCTGCAAAACAAGAGACTTTTAATGGGCTAAATTAATCATCTGAGCTATGTGTTAAAGAGGTATCACCCCTCTAATATTATCTTGCTTTTGTAAATGCTACTAAATAACTCCTACTTTACTTTTGCTTTGTTATACTACCAAAATAATATCTTCTTTTTAATATATGTTAAAAGAAGACAGTCAATGTTTGTGTTTGTCTGCTTTTGACTACAGTGAACACAATTTATTTTAGATACCCTAATTAGTATTCACAAATAAGTCCACTTTTTTTAATCCCATCATTATGTAAAAGACAGAATACACTCTCTTCTTTACAATAATGTTCTTGATGAGGAGAATATAACTGCTATATGAAAGACAAGACTATGCTGACTCTCACAGCTGCCCTCTGCTCAGAATAGGAGTTGTTCAGAGTACTACATTGGTTTCTTAGCCGTGAATACAACTGTAATACCATAATCTGAGATTGGCATTGTCTGATCCTATCTTCCTTGAACAAACAGCATTTCAGTTCAAGCAAGTAGAAGTTTTGAATGCAGAAGAGGTTTCAGTATATGTGCCCTTTGCCCGTTTATGTAAATAAAATGTTGATATTATAGCGTCAAGGCAGAACTAGATGTCTTTGCCTTTGTGTTTTTCCTCAGTTTTGCTTTTCATTCCACATTTTGTTTTAAATGGGAATCCTAGGGAACGCTTAGATATTCCAAAATGTAATTCTGTCCATTCATGACTCTGTTGTCACCAAGCTCGGTACTATTCCTTCAAATAGAACAGTAAATCTCTTCAAACACAAAAGCAAATACAAATGTAGTTGTATCAGTTGTACGTACTTGCATCAAGCAGTATTAGCTGTTGTCATGTCCAAAGAAATTATCTAAATGAGATAAGCACTATCCAGTCAGAAAGGAGACGTTTTATATCCTAAAGATAACCAGACAACAGAGGGAGGGAGGAAAACACAAGGTAAGCAGAACTGTCAAACTGATATTTGGCAAATTTAAGTATAGACCTGTCATGGCACTAATTTACTTTGCCTTGTAAGGAAGCTAGCTAGAACTTTTATACAGAAAGCATGTGAGTATGGAGTGTGGCTATGGAGCATGTAGCACCTGTATCAGTGGAAGCAAAGCTATGTGGTGTGCTGGGCTGAGGGAGGGTCAAGCTGAAACGTGTAAGCTGCTTTGGGTCAATACTGTCACAGCCACTAAGCACTCTTAGCATATGTTAAGGGCAAAGCAACCTCCTCTGTCTCTGAAGGAAATCATCCCACACAATGGCATTATCCATGCATGCTGCTGTGAGGTGTTGGTACAGAGCTGCTAGCTCACTGAACATGGAGAGCACAGCAAAATAATTTCCCTGAGCTGATTAACTTGTGATTAAGCTAGCACAATTTATGCATTGAGGCAGTATCACAAGAACAGATAAGGCAGGGGCAGTTATGCAGGGCTTTGAGTGCAACAGCAATCAGGTTGATACTGATCTCAAAGCCATTCACACCCTTGGCCTTTTCCTCCCTTTTCCTCCCTTTTCCTCCCTTTTCCTCCCTTTTCCTCCCTTTTCCTCCCTTTTCCTCCCTTTTCCTCCCTTTTCCTCCCTTTTCCTCCCTTTTCCTCCCTTTTCCTCCCTTTTCCTCCCTTTTCCTCCCTTTTCCTCCCTTTTCCTCCCTTTTCCTCCCTTTTCCTCCCTTTTCCTCCCTTTTCCTCCCTTTTCCTCCCTTTTCCTCCCTTTTCCTCCCTTTTCCTCCCTTTTCCTCCCTTTTCCTCCCTTTTCCTCCCTTTTCCTCCCTTTTCCTCCCTTTTCCTCCCTTTTCCTCCCTTTTCCTCCCTTTTCCTCCCTTTTCCTCCCTTTTCCTCCCTTTTCCTCCCTTTTCCTCCCTTTTCCTCCCCTCTAAAGCATGTCATACAAAGGTATCAGAAAAGCCCAAACTTGTCATCCTGGGCACCAGCTGAGGAGAAAAAAGGCACAAGGTTGTTGGTGGCAGCTGTTTGCCATGAGAAGCAAATCTGAAGGCTGGTGTTGCTATTTAAAAGATAGCTTTTCTCCTTACAGCAGCCTTCCTTCTGGTGTCTCCTAGTCTTGACCACTCTAAATTAATGAAAAATTGAATATATGGAAAAAGGAACATTTTCTGAGTCTGAAAATTCAGTGAGTACTCAGAGCAAATATTACACGTCTACCAGAAATGACTGTATGAATGTGACTGAGAAATGTATGACTTTTAAAAGTTGGTTAAAAATGGAAGCAAAAATGCCACTTTTAAGAAAATTGAGCTCAGCATATTCAGTACTTTCAGACAGATTTTCTATATAAGTAACTGTGTATTTTAATATAACACTTTATCATATTAAGTTTTCATGACACTGATAAAAAAACAATAAAGTTAACTAAGGTTACCATATGTCTAGGATTTCCCAGATACATTTTCTCTTTATCTGAAAGAAAAGGTGGACTTTGGCCACCTTCCTAAGTTTTCTGGGCCAGCATTAGTCCAGCTGAGTTAGTAGCAGCAGCAGCTGTGACTTGTGTTGGATATACAATGCAGCCCCCTCCCAAGGCTGGCTGTAGTGTCTGTGCACAAAGTCAGGCCAGAGGGACATGTCACATACACTTTGCTTGAGCTGTGCAGTCAGTCTGTGCTGGCTGTGTTGGGTTTGTTACACACATAGGAGAGTTTCTCTGTGGCTGTGTAATGCAGAGCATGTTGGACTCATTTCCTACAAGATGTGAGGCTGTACCTCTGTCTGGGATTTCCCGGAGACGAGCTTTGTTCTATGCAGGTAAATCTCCAGCAAGTGCTGGGAACGCAAACTACAGGGTAAACAGAAACCGGAGAGCATGCGTGCTGTGTGCTTCTCAGCAGCAAAAATTCCCTGTGAGGGAGGGCAATGTGGAGGATTTTTATCCCTGAAACTTATGTATGTTGGAGGGGGAGGAGTTGGATGAGCTGCATCTTGCTTTTGCCATGGGCTACGGAAGAAAAGAAGGAAGCGCACAGTGAACACTTCTGCCTGCTGGAATCACTGTCTGAAAGAAATGCTTTTTTTTTTTTTTGAGAGATCAGCCTGTCTTGCTTAAATTTAAGAGGGAGTAGCAATGCTGTCTTTCAAGGATGCTGTTAACCATTGCAATAAAGTAATTAAAAATAGTTAATTTAATGTGGAACTGTGCTTACATCTCACTACTGCAGCGACTGTAGGTTTCCAAAGGAGTGTTAGCCCACTACTGTCAGTGTAGATGAAAAATAGGGGCCGGAGCAGGTCAGCAAAATCACAGAATCCATAGCAAAATTGTCCCTTAGGCATAGACCTAGAAAGACAGAAATACATTTGCTTTCTGAACCTATTTTACATTGAAGTTTCTAAGTAACACAGTAACGTGTTAAGTAACGTGTAAGTAACATGGCGCTGCTGCCCCATGGGAGATGCTGGGCCTGACAATGGGGCAAGGAGGGAGGCTCTCTGCTTTTCTGGCAAAAGTTGTGACTGCGGCAATGGAGGACCTCTGTGAACACGGGCTGAGGTCATCTTCGTGAAGAGCGTGAGCCCACAACGCTATAAATAAATGTTTATAGTGATATTTTGTTTTCCTTCTCCTGAGGATCACAAGCTGTTTCCCAACCAAGTAGTCCTATAGCTCCCCAGTGTAGCCTCGTGTCTGTTTCCTGAGGTAAATAATGGGTAAATAATCAAATAACGAGTAAATAACGAAAGGGGAGAGCGCGGCTCCTGCTTTACATCCCTGGTGATGCTCCCAGCCCTTCGTGGGGCAGCTGCTGTAACACCGACACTAGTGGGTCTGAGTGCAAGAGCGGCTGTGGGGGTTTCCCTGTCCCCGGACGTGCTCTGGCTCCTGCCAGACCACGTTACCCCGCTTTGCTGCCGCCTGGGGACCCTCCTGCACCCCCGGCACCGGGCTGGGGGCCGCGCCGTCCCCTCGACGCTGCTGAGAGGGTAAAACCGCCCGCCCGCCCCACGAGCCCGGCCGCGAACCAAGCGGACGCCGGGCGCACGGCGCGGTTGACGCGCCCGGCCGCGCCGATTCTCCGGGGCGGCACAAGCCGCCTTTCGGGCTCGCTTTGGCGCCGCGGCGGCGGCGGGCGCTGATTGGCCGCTTTGAATCGTCCCGGCGCCGCGCCATTGGCGGGGGGCGGCGGAGGCGCCGCGCGGCCATTTCGAATGCGCAGCGCCCGCCGCGCGCCAGGCGGGGGAGGCGCGGCCCGGCGCGGAGCGGAGCGCGGCGGGACCCGGCGGCACCGGCGGCAGCGTCTCAGGTGGGCTCCGGGGCCGCGGTAACGGCAACGGCCGGGCGCCGCCTCGGGCCCCCCTCGCTGCCGCAGGCACGCCCGGGCCCGCCGCGCTTCCCGCTGGGCCCCGGCGGTAGCAGCGGTTACCGGGCGGCGTTCCGGTTGCTTGGTCTGTGCCGAGGCGCCGGCCGCTCACGCGCGTTCCCTTTTGTCTCTCCGCTTCAGGCACGGCCGCAGCGATGGACGAGTACACCAAAATAGAGAAGATCGGGGAAGGTGGGTGCGGAGGGCCGCGAGCCTCGTGCTGCTCCACGCCTTACCGCGTGTCGCGGGGGTTACGCGCTCTGGCCGTGGGGCAACTGCTGAAATCCGGCTAAACTGCACAGCGAGCCCACGGGTGTCCTGGTTTCGGCTAGGATAGAGTTAGTTTCCCTCCTAGTAGCCGGTAGGGTGCCGCGTTTGGGATTTAGGATGAGAATAATGTCGATACCACGCTGTCGTTTTAATCGTTGCAGAGCAGTGCTCACACCAAGCCAAGGACTTCTCAGGTTCTGGCTCTGTCCTGCCAGCGGGCAGGCTGGGGGTGCAGCGGGAGCTGGGAGCGGACAGACCCAGCACAGCTGACCCTAGCTGGCCAAAGGGGCATTCCTTACCATGGAATGTGTGGTGCTGAGCTGCCGGCCGGGTTACAGCACAACAAGGGTTCACCGAAGTAGCTATCTCTACGTAAATGCCCTCAGAATGCCTTTCTTCTGAAGGTGACATGGTCTGCTTGAAACAGTTGATCATTGCTGAGAGGCAGCTACCGTCTGCAGCGGCTAATGTTATAACTTTCCTCTCTGAGGCTTGAAATCAGCTTTTGGGTTTGGGAAGCTGCTCAGGTTGCTCCTGAAATGACTCTGTGTGGCGTGCTTTTGTTTGGAGCTGCTGGTAAGGAGCAGTGCTTTGAGTGGCTTTGCTGGGATTATGTCCTGTCACTGCACTTGTCCAGGGAAAGGCTACATCATAAACTTTTGTGCAGAAGTGAACTTTAAATAAACATGTCAACTTACTACTTACACTACCGTAAAAGAAGATTGCTCTGATGCAGATGTTAGTCACAACCTCCTGTTCACTAAAAACCTGTCCATTGTTAAATGTAGGAGTTGGTGTCTATTTAATGCTTTAGCCTTATCTATGCTTGAGTTTGCAGTACGTTCTGAGAAGCCTCTAAATGAATTGCAAAACACAGGCTAAGAGCTTACAAGGTGCTTTGGAACCGAAGCCTTGTGTGTGAATCTTTCTTCCTGAAAGAAACCAGTTTGAGTTTATCTGAGGAATTCGTGTTTCAAGAAGTGTAAAAAGAGGATACTTAAGCTGGCTTGGTTTGAGGGTTCTACTTCTGCGATGAATGATAACTAAAATTTTTGATTTGAGATTTACCACTGGTTCCAGTTTTAGCTTCTGCTGAGACCTCCAGCACTACCCTCTCTCCTGCACTGAGGATTGTGCTAGAGGTATTACTACAGATCTGGCCAATGGGTGGATAGATCTTTGCAGAGGGAGCACTGTTATATTTTTGGCAGCTAAACCTTTAACCTGTTAATATGATATCAAAAACACAACTGGCTTTAATACCCTGGGCATGAGGAGGTACAGTGATCCTGTCTGAAAATTAATTGACCCAAAATTTGAGTAATACCTAATTTTACAACTACATCTTCAAATATTACACCTGCACTACGTGCCTTGTCCTAACAAATAATACTCTTTATGCATGGTGTGCTTTAAATAAACACCTATTGCATGGTTAAAATACAAAGCAAAGTAATAGTTTGTAATCAAGCCAAATAACTAAGCAAAAAATACTTGGTTGCAAAGACTCTTGCCTGTATTATCAATTCTCATTTGTACTGTTTTATCTGCACCTGAAACTGGGATTTCCTGCATGCATTTCACTGTTTGTTTGTTCAGGTACCTATGGCGTTGTGTATAAAGGTCGGCACAAAACTACAGGCCAAGTGGTTGCAATGAAGAAAATACGTCTAGAAAATGAGGAGGAAGGTGTTCCAAGTACTGCTATCCGAGAAATTTCCTTATTAAAAGAGCTGCAACATCCCAATATAGTCTGGTATGCATATACTGGTATTTAGCTAAATTCTTTGCGGGGCACTAGGTCTCTCTTCAGATAAGAAATGATTTTTCCACTGTTCCCATGAAGTGAGAGTTAGTCTATTTGCCTGTTTGCTGTGAAGCAGACACTATATTATACTATAGTCCCAAATTTGGTGTTTATGCCAGGTTTTAATTAAGACTTTCTTCTGCTGCCCCTTTCCATTCTAAGAATTGAATAAATCTTTGTTGACTTTTGTAATTTAATTATCTTCAGAATGGTTATTGTTAGAATGGAGACAGTGTACTTCATGAAAACTGTTTAAAGCTATTTCTTTAGCCAGTCTCAGAAGGTTATTTGCCATCTTGGAACAGATCGTCTGACGTTGGTGTCCTTATGTGAGCCTCTGTCATCAATCACTTCCTTGCTGTTCTGTAGCAGAGCTTTAGGCATTGCATTATAACACTGACATAGCTAGCACATCTGAACTACGCCTGAAGTTTCCATCAGTGGCTACCTGATTTGAAGAATTGGTTGCAGCTATTGTATTCCCCAGGCAATATTTACTTGCTCTTTAATGCAGCAAAATACCGTAGATTTAATGTGACTTGAAACTGGCCACATTCCAGCTGTGTAGTGTCTCAATATATGTATACATGCATCTAGGAACTCTTATAACCTGTTAAGGATGGAGGAGGTGCACTTAAACCTGCACAAGTCCTGTTGCACCTAGTAGGTTCCTATTCTAATGTAGAGCCCTTAAACTCTTATAGTAGTTCAGGTGCTGCTGTAGTAAGCCAGCTTTTAATGGAAGCTAGACACGAAAACCCCACATCTTTTTAAAAAGAAACTGTATTTTTTGCCTCGGTCTTCCCATATCTCATACGAGGCATGAAGGAACATAAGTTTAAGAGGAAATATGTAGGGTGTTTGACACAGTTTCAGAGGTACTTGATTTTTCCAAACAACAGTGCAACTCACTAAGTCTGTAACATTTGAACACTGAGAGCTTTGTAAGATTTTCATATTAGGAGCCTAGAAATGTCAGCTTGTGTCCCTGTTGAGAGGGGAAATGTAACAGTGAGTCCGTGCACTTTGCAATGGAGTTGACTGTTGACTCAATTTTTAGTCTTCAGGATGTTCTTATGCAGGATTCAAGACTGTACCTCATTTTTGAATTCCTTTCCATGGATCTTAAGAAATACTTGGATACTATTCCATCTGGACAGTATTTGGATCGGTCACGTGTTAAGGTAAAGAGGATACTTTTTTAATGTAATATATAAGTTAAAGAAGATGGACCTACAAAGCTGTAAGCAACTCTTGATTCTTAATTCCTTGAGGAGGAATGAAAGGTTAAAGAAGCAGCTGTGGATAACAGAATCTTTTAAAAAGAATTCTGCTCTCAAATGCAACTTCATTCCTTCAATTATGAAATTAAACTGGCTTAAATGAAAGTAAACGCTTAATTTTTGTGGGTTTAAGATTGATATTAACTCAATATCTGCAATGCTTTGGATCTCTTTCCTATTCCTGCGGAGAGACCTGACATAAGGAAACAGCCTGATGTTGCAGAACCGTTAACTTGCAGTGGAGGTTATAGTGTTTTTTTTTTTTCCTCCCACTTCATCCTATCTACAGAGTTACCTGTATCAAATCTTGCAAGGTATCGTCTTCTGTCATTCAAGACGAGTTCTGCACAGAGACTTAAAGCCTCAGAATCTTCTAATAGATGACAAGGGAGTGATTAAACTGGCAGACTTTGGATTGGCTCGAGCCTTTGGAATTCCAGTGCGGGTATACACTCATGAAGTAAGTTGGAACATCCTTTTGGTGAGTTGGACTATGCTTACTAGCTTCCTGGTTATGACTATGAAACAGCTGAAAATAGAATTGTGGAGCTTTTAAAGTTGTTATAAACTGGCCGTATTATGTTTTACCTGATGACTTTACAGCTTTCTGACTGCATTTTACTCTGAAATGCTAGTGCACCTTACGAATTCCACTGATACCTTGACAGTGAATCAGATGGGCCAGAGTGGCTGCGTATGCTTCCTGCTCTTTCAGGAGTTCAGGCAGCTGTTTTTATAGGGTTTGTTACCCTTATTTGCTTCAAACATCACTTACAAACATTTTCACTGAAACATTGCACTGGCAATTATTTTAACTAAAAAACCGTGAATGCTCCTTAATAATGAGTCATTGTGCTTACAGTCGATTAGAGGACCCAATTCTATAAACTTTTAAAAAAATATCCTTGTTCAACAGGTCGTGACGCTGTGGTACAGGTCTCCAGAGGTATTGCTAGGATCTGCTCGTTACTCTACTCCCGTAGATATATGGAGCATAGGTACCATATTTGCTGAGCTGGCAACTAAAAAGCCACTTTTCCATGGGGACTCAGAGATTGACCAGCTCTTCAGAATCTTCAGGTATGTCAGGCTGGACCTTTCCCTTGCTTGTGCTGTATTGTAGAAGAGTGCTGTGCACTTAACAAAATCATAATAGTGCACGCACTTTTCAGACTAGACTGATCAGTATTTTTCTTGTGCTTGCACAGAGCTTTAGGGACACCCAACAATGAAGTATGGCCTGATGTGGAGTCCCTGCAAGACTACAAAAACACCTTCCCCAAATGGAAACCTGGCAGCCTGGAAACACACGTCAAAAACTTAGATGAAGATGGGCTTGATCTGCTTTCTGTAAGTAGTCTGTCTTAAACTGCCTGTAAAGAAACTCAGCAGGTAGTTTCAAATACTGTAGAATATCTGCAGCCATGCTAATCAGTCTTGATAGAATGGAGATTATGGAGATCTTCAAATGCCATCAGCAGTTGTATGGGCAGTCATTCTCACAAACCTGGTACCTGATGTGAAATTGACTTGTTTTTCCATAATAGCAAACTTGATTTGGACTACTAGACTCTAATTTTATTTTCATTAAGCTGTTTTGCCCTAGCTTGTTTTATACTGGTAAGCCAGGTGCAACTTGAAAGTGAGGATGAAGTTCTACAAACATCAGATCTAAGTAAAAGCTCCTGCCCAAAAACTGTAGTTGTCACCTTCTTGGTGCCAGCCCTAATTGTGATGTGGTTGCATGACTGCTCATCTAGTTGGAAATATTTTTTCCTGTGTGGTGGCATGTGGATTAATTGTGGCTGGCTCATCTCCATTCATCTTTCCTGGTGGTCTTAATCGACTAGAGAAGGAAATGGCTGGATTTATTGATTAGCCGTGAAACCAGAGGCTAAGTTCACATCAGTCTGTAGTGTCTGTGTCAGTTGCCTTTCAATATCAAGCTAGAGATTTTAGCTGTGATGGGTTAACTCAACTGGCGTATTTTGTGGCTACTTTATAGCTTCATGGCCATACTGTTAAACTACCAGAGCCAGAACTGGTACCAGAACTACCAGAACTTGACAAGTTCTTCAGTCAGACCTTTGTGTTTAGTGCGCTTCCAGCTCATGTGCTGATGCTGCACAGTAATCTAGGTCACTTCTTAGGTGTGCTTACGTGCACCTGAGTACAAGAATGTACCTTGGTGACTTATTGTTTGGCTCTCCTAAAACTACACTTACACAATCCAGGTTTGCATATGGTGGGGGTGTTGTATGCATCCTAAGATAAGTCAGAATGTCTGAACTACCTTGCTACAAGGGGAATGCTGTACAGCAATTATCCTTGTAGCTGGCTCATGTTTTAAGCAGTCAGAAACAATAAAGTAGTTTATTATGTATTCTGTAGTGGTGTTATTCA
This sequence comes from Anser brachyrhynchus, assembly GCF_964034855.1. Lineage (NCBI taxonomy): Eukaryota > Metazoa > Chordata > Aves > Anseriformes > Anatidae > Anser > Anser brachyrhynchus. The sequence goes on from NC_137700.1 coordinate 17,026,439, forward strand.
GCTCAAGTGACTACAGCTTCTCACTTGTTCTTTGTGAGAACAGAGCCATGGTTCAGGCTGGCAAACTGAACAACATTTCTTAAACACATAGTTGTTTTGGACAGCTCTCTAAGGCTTATAGCAGTATTGTACAGAAATAACTGACTTAAGTTGGAAATAATTCCTGTGTGTGCACTGACAGCATCACTATTAAATCAGTTTGAAACAGAATTGCTTCTGTGATTGTATTTTGGGACGCTTGACACAGACAAAAAAGAATTACTTAAGTGATGTTAACACTATACTTATCTCAAAGTATATTAAATTCTGTTAAGTCTTCTATAGTTTTGCCTTAAATTAATATTAAACATTTAGCTTCCCATTAATGCCTGGTAACAGTGGCATGGTTGCATTATTGGGCATCTGGAATCCATTTAAGTTTCCTATGCCACTTAAGCCTGAAGCAGGAACATAGCTCTGAAGGCAACAAAAATGAATAGCTCATTCTGGAGTACAAGCACAGGTTATATCAATGAAAACGTTCACTTTTGCAGAATGTTGCAGTTGGAAACAAGTAAAATAGCTAATTTTGAAATGGGGTTGCACCATTTTTGTGTTAAAACCATCTGCTTGAGTGAGGTTGTAAGCTTAAGACATTCATGAGTTAAATAACTTCTGTGGCTAGCATTTCTAAGCAATTAATGGCAGTCACCAAAAGCTTTGGTCTATCAGACAGGTCAGATTGCTTAGAAAAGAAATGGTCACTTAAGCTATCAGCTGAAATGCTGTAGTCTTGATATTGAAGCATCCCCTCTTTTTTTTACGGAACTTTGCCCCTTTTTGTGATATCTTTGATATCAGTATTAGGTACAGAATACTTGTCTTCTGGGGCGTAGCTATAGGGAACTCTGCTGCTTGACTTAGACCTGGGAAGGTACAAAGCTAAATCTAGAAGCAGTATTGCATTTGGCAGAAGCCCTGAGAACATAAATGCAAATTCTGTAGTTTAAATCAACCTGGACGGCTAACTCCCTGTCAGATGAAGTCCAAGGATAGTTTAATGTCAAGGTGGACTACAGGGTAGAGTAATATTGTTTTGTTTTTTTTCTAAAGTCTAAATTAGTAGTGGAGATGGGGAAAAGCAACTGGTAGAATACTGATTATTTGAATTTGAAATGTATTTTCCTTTAGTAAGGACAAGTAAAATGGAAAAGACTGCAGGGGTTTTGCTGGTTTTAAGCAAGTTCTTAGCATTTAGGGGAGCCTTCTACCAGACTTGGGAAAATTTAAGGGGGCCTCTCAGGACTGTGTAACCCATGAGGCTTGGAAGGAAGACTGCAGCATGTCAGTCTAGCTTAACTATGTCTACATGCAAGCACGTGGCTGCTCAATCAAATGAGGTAGCTTCCTACCTTTCCTCTTTTGGACCTGACTACATGATACAAATTGTTCTGCTAGCAGTTTAAAGAAGTATCTGCAACTCTCTTGCCTTTTCTAGGAAGTTCTGGGACTATTTTAGTGGCTATGGCATTCACTACTTTTTTCCTATCAGCTTTATTATTGAGTTCTTCAGCTGAATGAATTAACTTTACTGAAAAGAGTCTTTTTAAGTCCAAGTCTTAAAACTGTTTTAAAACTTAAATCAGTTCTACCTGCTTCACATGTGCAGGTGTACTTCTGTCCTAAGTGGACCTTGTAGCTGAACAAATCACTATATATTTTAACTGTAAACAGCTGCACCAAACTAAAGGGAAGCAATTTCACAACAACTTCTTATATATCAATATAACAAAACAAGTGTAGGACCACTTGTGCATTAAAAGCCCATTTAAGCATTTTGGGCTTTAACAGACTAAAATTATTGACTTAATTGAGAAGCTGATGCTAATAACAATTATTGCTGTTTGATGCCTGGTTCCGCATTTAGTAGAGCGCATATGTTGCCCCCTGATGCAGGCATGGGCTTGGTTATTGAATATGAAAATAAATGCTTCTTCACTTTCTGTTATGTGTTAATACTGTTCTGACTCATAGGTGGAAATGACATCTACTTCCTTGAGAAACTGTGGAACACAAGAAAAAACGTGTCTCTATGGTTACCTGATGATTACTGTGGTTAAGTAATTATCTACTTAACATGATTTGAGTATACATTTCATGCGGGAGTAAGTGTTTCTTCTCCTTTTTTTTTCCAGAAAATGTTAATTTATGATCCTGCAAAAAGAATTTCTGGCAAAATGGCCTTGAACCATCCATACTTCGATGACTTGGATAAATCTACCCTTCCTGCTAATTTGATTAAGAAATTCTAAACCTTTGGACTAAATCAACCAGAGTGAAATAATTGTGATTGATTTTACTATTAAGTTTGTCTGTAACTTTTATGTCTGTTTGTCTGTCTGTCTGCTCTAAAACTGTGGCTGTTTAGTTTGTTTCGGTTTAAGTGTTACCTAAATATAAATATTAACCTATTAGTGCTGAGTTCAAATACAGTGCAAATATCACTGCTATTAATGCAGTGAACGTCCTATAAATAAAGCTTTAAATGCAGCAAAGGACTCAACTTCTTTCCAGACTATAGGTGCTCTACAAAAGAACGGTCTTCTTCAGAATGTGCTGGTAAGGTACTGCTTATCTATGAAAGCAGGTAACCAAAACTATTAAATTTCTAAACTATTGATTTTAATTTTTAATTAATTTTTAATTTTTTCTAAACTGTTAATTTTCTATTAAAGTTCCTCTGAAGATCAAGCTGTGTCATTGTCCTGCACAAGTGAAATTTAAGACTGATGTTATACTGAATGTGCCAAATGACGTGTAAAATGAGATATTTTGAACTGAAGAATTGCAGATTACTACTTAAGCGAAGTAGATGGCCAAACTCATTTTAGGGTTTACTTTTCTGAAGGTATTTGGAAAACCTTTGCTGTGTGTGCTTTTCTGTAATCTTGAAGGCCCAAGAATTTACCTAGACATTGCATGTTAACATGTGAATTAGCATAGTTCTAACTCTTGGAACAGGTAAGGTATGTGATCTTAACTTTTACAGGGAGAGTGTCTATATACCAATGTGTAACTGATTAACAGGGCCCCTCTCAACTGCTAGTACTAATGCGGTTCTCATCAGATTCTTATTAAAGGCAGAGCCCTCTGGATTATACTTGAAAAGCTAATATCTTCATATAGGAATATTCAAGTAAATGTTGATTTAACAAGGCTGCAGTGTGAATTGTAATCATAATTTTGAGATGCTACATGTCTACAGACTCTTCCGTTATTAAAACAGGAGCTTTCTAAAGCTCCCCAGCATTTAACTATACAAGTGAGACTACTATAAAACCTTCAGACAACATTCATGAAGCTATATACTGATAAATGATTGTACGTGATTACATTTCCAATTGCTACCTCTATTCTTGGCTTTTGCATGCATCAATAGGGACGGGATGCCAGATTAGAAGAAAAGCAATGGAAAGAACTCTTGTGACTACAAGATTAAAAATTGTTATTTACATTAAAATAGGTTGATAGACTTAACTGTAGGCTTCCACGTATAGTGTTGTAGCTGCTGTACCCTCTAGTTGTAGGATGTCACATCCGTCAAGTTTTATTGAGTCTAAGCACCATGGAGCTCTTATACTTTCTGGCTTAGGGCCAAAGCTTGCAGCAAAGTGTGGAACAGTAATGAAGGTGTTTAAGTTTCTAAATCAGGCATGTGAAAGGAATAATACAGACTTCAAAAATAGTGAACTTTGAAAGTCTTTCCTACAGATACTGAGGAATGAGACTGAAATGAAAGCAGTGGAGAAAACATCCTGTCACTTGGCTGTTTATTATTGTCTATTTATGAGTAGCTGAAAGCATTAGTGTTAGACCTAGTTTTTGTCAACAAGTTGCATTGTTAGATGTAAATACCGGCTGGGGGGTCAGCATTGTTCTGCAGGATGGTTCTTAATCTCCCTTCTGGAGGTCTGTGGGTACTGTCACATTAATGGAATCGTTTAGCAGTAGACAGTCGAAAAGGAGTGACTTTTTTTGAAATTGCTTTTATGGAAAGTTACCTCTTAATTGAAGGTAGGTGGGAAGAAGATTGCTATGGCTGGTTCATTTCTATTAACATCAGAGATAGGATGCAAGGCAAATTACACTAGGGGTCTCATTTGTCTGCTTTTGAGTGTAGTAACTTTATTTGAGCTTACAGGCTAACGGATAGCATTGCTGGTGCTGAATGGTTACGCCAGAACAGAAAAATGAGGGGGAACCTATAGAAGACAAACACTCTAGCCAGCAACTGCTCTGAGAATCAGAAGTTAATCTCTAAACTATCATTTGGGGTCTTAACATTTGTCTCTTTGTAGTGGACAGATTTAAAGTTCTTCATGTGCTGAGAGGAAGACTTTAGGCAAATTCAGATTTTGTTGTTTGTAATACTGACAAAGCCTTATTTCTGTCATGTAAGTACAGGTGTCTATCTCAGTTTTGTGTGGTACAGTGAATGCTTTGGCCTATCCTAACAAAAAGGATGTACTAAACATTGTACTAAATTAGTACTAATTTGTACTAAAATTGTACTAATGTACTAAAACATTACTGTTTAAAAAAGCCATGAGCCTGAAACTTTTGTTTACCCAAGTACTGTTATGACTGGTGGTGTAACAGTTCATTCAGAGCTGCAATGGTAGCTATTGTAGTATTCCTAGCAAACAGGACAGGGAAATGAACGTAATGCCTGCCATCTACCTGTCTGAGGTCAGATATGGTGGTATCATACCCAATGACATAACTCATTTTAGTAGCTCTGTTCTGAAATACAGTACACATTTCACTGATGCAAATAATTTGCATTAAAAAAAAAAACTATACTGCATAACTGTCCTGCTGTCCAGACCTAGTATGTGAAAAGCTTGTGATACTGAAATTTCAGCCATCTGAACTGACTCTATGCTGGTGAAAACAGGAGGTGCTTTGCTATTATTATGTGGATAATAATTGGCAGCCCTATTTATTGATAGTGCTTTGGCTGCAAATTGGGAGAACTGTGTTGCTACAGTACGTTACTTTTGTCCTTCAGTTGAGGCCATCGTAGTGCTTGGCAGGGTTTCACTGGTTCATAATCTTTTATTAGGGCATTTGGACAATTGAATTGTACTAAACTAACAGTTGGATGTGGGCCCAGCAAGCAATAGCCAGCATATTTCTCATAGCTGCAGATAATGTTCTCTATTTTAAGGTAATCGTTCTCTACCTTTCCTGAAGTGACTTGGAGCTCATGTATTGTTTGCTTCCCCACTGAATGCGCAGTGGACTTAGGACTAAGTCGCTTAGTAATTAAGTTATGAAATGCCAATTGGCTATTCTTACTAGTAGGCAATGTAACTGTTGAATTTAAAGTTGCCTTTAATGGCTTATATAGTGACAGAACACCTGTTAAAGACCCGCAGGTTTGCAATATAGTTTTTAATGTGAGAACTGAGGTGTGTGTATGTGGGGAGACTATTTAAAAGCGGTCTGGTTTTGGTTGAAATAAAGTTCCATAATGTTGCATCAGTATTATGGCAGTTGGTCAATAATGTTTTCTGCTTGGGTACAGGCAAATCCCAGAAGGGAATGATACTTAAATCTTTGTTTAATTAGTCTTCCATCCCATTAAAAAGTGGTGTGGATCAAAAAGTTGGGGTATACAAGTCTGAGATTTGGTATAGGATCAAATTAGGCTTTTGATTTTAAAAAACGAAAAAGTTCCAAGTGCTAGCAGGCTTTGTACTTTCCAAAGCAGCCAATCTACTACTGGATACTTGCAGACTGAGCTCAGCTGCTTTTATTTTAGTTGGACATAATTCATTTTAGTGAGGATATGATATACTATCTGCTCTTTGGAAATAACTGACTCTTAAAAACAGAGGTTCTGTAGTGAACAAAAAAAACCAGGAAAAACTTCACTTTCTAAATCCCTTGAACAGGGAAGCTACAGTAAAAGCTGATGTAAAGAGAAACCTATACCTTTTAATGTTCTGGTGTAGATGTCGGGGTCAGAAGTTGTCCTTCCTGGGTCAGTTTTCCTAGCAATACTTTTATGCTGTGGTGTGTTCTACAAATCCATCATCTTTAATTTTAACAGGTTAAGCATTCTCTGCCACAGACTTGTTTCAAACAATGCTTCATTTGTATGCTGTTCTCTTCCAGTAATTTGTTGTCTTGTGGGTGTTTTCCTATCACTGTTTATGAACCTTTACAGCACCTGGAAATGGATCAGTGTCACTAAATATCTGTTCCTGAAATTGCTGTTAGCAAACATGCAGAACTCATCTGTTCATGTATTTTCCTTTTATCCATACTCTTTTATCTCTTTACAATCCTTAGCAACTTGATCATAAATCTGGTATCCCTCTTTCTTGCTTATTTTCTTGTCCTAAATATTTTCCCTTATCATACATCAACTACTTCTCAAGCCATGTTTGATTTTGAAAATGCAAATATCTATTTAATTTTCTCACACAGGCTCTTATTATTAAAACCTGTTGGCTGTGTATTGTGTTATAAATCATACTCTCTGCCCAGTAGTTTAGTATGGTAGGAGATGCAATAAATTGCATGAAGGATTAAAGATAAAGGCAAGTCCAGGGAGATTAATACCTAGTACTGCCCCCTCCATAGGCTGGAATGCTCTGCATTAGTTTGTACTATCTCAGAGTAGTGGTCAGGGGCCAGGTGGAGCGAGGTCTAGTGATCTGTCTGGAGAACAAAATTTTCTCAAGTTGTTTGGTTCAATGTAGTGACTTTCTCCTCACTTAAAAGGAGAGAAAGGAAGAATAGGAGGGATCTGAAGGGGGAACTGTGGTGGATGAGAAAGGGGTTTTTGAAAGCAAGTAGGAGGAGGCTCAGAGCATAAGACAAAAGAAATGCAAGGAGTAGAGAGAATTCAAGAGAAAAAAGGTGATCTGAAGGCTACAGACATAGAGGTAAGCACACATAAGAAGCTTCCTAGATATTACTTCAATGGAAAAAGCTTTCAGTTTGAGACTCACTTTCTCCTTTTCGGTCCAAACCTGTTGGAACCCTTCTAAAGGTATTGTAGCAGACTTAGTTTCTAATTTGGGGAGGAGCAGGAGAATACAATACTCTAGATCTCAGTGGGAACCAAGAGACACCTCATGGAGGGAAAAGTAGCTGTTCCTCAGAGCTGAGGCTGGAACAGCTGCAACAGCTTTTTATTTACCATCCTTATGCTTTGCTTGTCCAAATGTGCCCATGTGCTGTCTTTAGCACCCATTGCAGAGGTAGTTGTCGTCTGCTTTAGCCAACTAGCTTCTTATTCACAAAGCAGTGCCTGTTTAAGGCTCAGATGTGACTGTTCTGAGCCTGGTCAGCAAGCTGCAGCTGGCTGACTTGCAACCTGCTCTGTTGGCTCTATCAGACTGTCTAGTAACCTTTGATTTAAAGGATAAAAAGGAAACCACACAACCCAAACTACAATTTACTCAACTCAAATTGTAAGGCTAAGTATGGTATCTCATCTGTATCTTTCACTAAGTGGATTACGGTTGTACCGGAAAGGTGGGAATCTCAACCTTAGGTGCTATAGAGGTATGTTTACAAATCATGGTAATTTTTCAGTACTGGGACAGGGCTATTCTGAATTTGATTGGTTAAAGAAAACCTTTTGACACTTAAAGCAACTGCACTGATCATAATGGAACCAGAAGTGCATGTACTGCAACTGGCAAAGCTGAATTCACTGAAACACCTCTCAATTTGCTGGAAAACAAGAACAGTACCTGCTGCTTTATGCCGAGTGCAGAGTCAGCGCCAAAGGGAAAATGTTAAGGTAATGATGTGTGTGACAAGAGTAAGTAAGTTCATGATTAAAAAGATTTAATAAAATGAAGGAAAACACTGGGTGCTTCTGAACAATTAAAATTAGAAAGTGTCCCTTATGCATAAGTCAGTTTCTGGCTGAAGACTAAAGCTACTGTTAACTAAATCCAGAGAGCAGCTCAGGGACATAGCAGACTTTTAGGGGCTGAATAGGGACTGCCTTGGGACAATTCTGCAGGACAGCTGGTAAATACATATTTGGTCTACTTCCTATGGTGCTCAAAAAAGATAGTTTGGCACTTTGCTGCTGTGGGTAAGTCTTTTTGGAGTATGCATAATCAACTTTTTTTTTCAAGGAGGAAGAGTATCAAATTATTTTGACAAGCTACTAAGGATTCATGCAAATTACCTCCCCTCCTATTAGTTAGCTAAGGAAACCTTCCTGTTTGTCCTGCAACACGGATTACTAAGTGTTCCTTTGCTTTATATGTTGAAATATGGGGTAGATATGAGACTTACATTGGCCCAGAAGGGATAGGAAATGTACTTGCTAGAATAAACCACTTTCAAGATATCTATTCAGTGAGATTGCAGCTGCATTTGCTGCACTTAAAATTGGACTTTTAAACAGCAAATAAAACTATTCTGCAACAAATGATGGAGAACTTGCTAGCTTTCCAGTTCTTGGGGTTACTTCTGACTAGCCAGTTTTGAATGGCAACATTTCCTGCTTGGTGTCTGCAGACCTTCATGAAGATATGACACTGCTACTGGCTCTGTTTGATCTTATTTTGTATCAGCTTTGTAAAGGCAGAGTGAGAATAAGGAGAACCCTGATATAAAGGTCATGTTTGATTAAGCCTGACTATCCATTTTCATCTAAGCACCCTCACCTTATTTTTTGGCAATCCTCATCAGCTTATAGGGGCAATATAAACATTTCCCACTGCTTTGAATACTGTTTGCTCTGGTTTACATCTGCTATGTAAATAGCTGTTTTCAGGTAATGACTCTTGGTTCTGTTTGCACTGCATGTTCCTGTATAACGTAGTATTTCCTCACATGTAAATGTCAGTGGGGTAACTAACGGGTGTTTAACTGCTGTTGGGGCACATTTCTCTTCAGAATGTTCTGCTGGCTACTTCAGTATATTTTCATTGTTTGAATCAATAGCCCCAATCTGTAGTGATGCTACTGTGAACTGATTGACTGATCTCAAACATACATATCCATAAATGGCTAAACTGGAATGAAAGAATTGGAAGGGGCAGCTGGTCTTTCCTAGTTGCTAAAATGAGAAGTAAGTTGTTATACCCTTGAGGATCAGTGGTGTTAACAGATTAAAAATCTCCAGATCAAATAACTCCAGATCTTTAAATGTAGTACAAGTCTTTCTGCTGCTCTCTGTAGAGTTTGGAGTGCCCTGCTGGAGGAGGGTTGTTTAAAAATATATTTTCCTGAACTATTTTAAGTGGTAACCTACTGAATTTAATTTTGAGAAGGTCCTGCCTACAACTCACAAAATATCCAGTATGTGCAAGGCAACATGTTCTTGATTGAGAGTCAAGACTTGTGATCTTGGTAACCTTCAGCATGGATCTTTAATCCTGAAGGAAAATGCTTTTCCCATGACAGTCTAGACTCACTTAGCAAGCACCACCCGTGGGTCTCTAATCCAAGAATGCTAAAGGAGCTCCCCTCATTTTGGTTCACTCTGCTTCTATTGCTTTTCTTTGTGTAAGACATTAACTATCACTCTTCCTGCCAATTACTGGTCTTCCAGCAATGTTATTTTTGCTTTTAAAAGAAGAAAAAAATATTTTGTGCTTGTCATTCAAAGTCCTTTCAGTGCTATTTTTCTTCCCCTCAGCTATCTGAGTCTATTGACTTAAGAGAGATCAGAGATGGAGCTTTTACAAGGCCATTCTCCTTGACAGTGATTAGAGGAAGATCATCATAAGCAAGCCAAGGGCCCTCTCTGTGTTGCTTCCAACAGAGACTCGAGATGATGATGAGGGTTATCTACCTCAGGCGGTTGTCTCATGTGAGCATTTTGATTCAGTAATATCAGAGGAAAGCTCAGGCTCTAAAACGCTCCCAATTGGTGGCATAAGGGGATAAAAGGAAAGGTCAGTCCCTTTCACCCTGTAGACTCTCTTAATGGATCATGCAGTGAACAGCTTACTGCTGTGACCTAGCAGGTCTTCAGACACCTGTGGGGATCAGAAAGGATTTGCCTACTTGAAGGAAGGCAGGGAAAGCTTAAGTATCTGTTAGTCCCTCTTCACAGGTCAACTTTGGTTGCTTCCTACAGGATCTGGACATTTGTGTCATCTTAGTTCGGTTGCTCATCTTGTGTGAGCAAGTCCCTGAGCTTCGAAGCACCATTTCAACCCCTTGATGTGTGAACTGTGGACAGTAGTGTAAATAACTCACAGCTGAATTCAGGGTCTGAACATATAAAGCTTTGCACTACAACTGTGCTTAGCACTGCCTGTTTTTCCCCCTAACACAGGCATGTATCTTCAAAGCTGCTAAATTCACTGGCTGGAGAAAAGGGACAAGGATTTTCATCTATTAGATTTCCTTGATATTAGTGTAAAACTACAATCTAAGGCTGAGGAATTACAGCTTCTGTGAATTACCTCAGCCAGCTCAGAATCTCATCTTGAGATGTGCTGGGAAGTTAATAGTTCCTCAGCATCCTTCAGTAACAGGCAAAATGATGAAAGGAGGAAGCAGAACAGTGTAGAACACAGGCAAAAGGTTGGGAGTTTATTTTGCATTATCCATAAGGAAAAGTGTAATGGGGAAGCCTTTCTTAAAAGTTGTGTGAATAATAATCTTGATATTAATAGAAAAACAGTGTTTAAAAGACAGTGATTTTTTCATCTCTTTGCAGAAATGTTTGGTACTTCAAGCATCAGTAATGACTACATTTAATTAATGTTTGGGGCTTAATATATAAGTGTATGAAAATAAGAAAAACAATGGAACTGAAGGAGACATCATTTTAGATGAACTATGACAATAAACAGTAAAGCCTTGGTATGCATTTAATATAAAGTCACCTTCTAATTCCTAAAATTTCCTTGTTTCATCTCCTTGACCACGAGGTGTCACTATGGCACCTAAATACCAGCAACAGCTCTGCAGAGGGGGAGGGAAGAAAAGAAAAGCTATCAGACTCTCATGGCTCCATGAAAAATTGAAGGGTATTTATTTTCTGGTAGGCAGCCAGGCTGAAAATACTATCTGAATTGAAAGCCTTTCATGAAACATCTGGGCAGTTAAATTTTGCTAACTTCAAAGATGTCCAGTACCACACTGACATACTGATTTCTTTCTTTAGTGAAAAATCACTTAGGTTAACACAAAAAAGCCTCTGTAAAACTATTTCATGCTGAAATTAATGATCAGAATTACTTCTCTTAATAAAGTGAGTATCACAGAAGTGCCAGTCAATATAGTTAAACTGCACCAAACTCATAAACTCTCAGGAACTTGTGAGACTGTTTAGTTGTCCACAAAACAATGGCCAGTTTTGCACTGGATTTTATGAAATTTGCACATTTAATCTCCAGATTTCCCATTCTGTATTTTGTGAGTAAAAGTGTATGTTTTGGTTTTGTAGTCTGTCATTTTCTAAGAGCTTGATTGATTCTTTGCTGGTAAAAATAAAAACTAAGCTTATAATACTGAATTTAAGATCTTGTTTTTATGCTATTTCAATATTCTAAACGCAAAAACTTTCATCAAAAAGCAGAACTAGGCAAAGTACTTCCCAGATGACTTAATCCTACTCTCTGAGGCACAGGATTATGTGGTCATATGCCTGGTAAAATTCACTCTGGTGCTGGTGTATGAATCATTAAGGTTTTTTCTCCTCGCAGTGTATACAGTGATGTAAAGATAAATAGCACAAATCTACATTAATAACCCTGTTCACTGAGCTGCTTGAGGTGGGAACGCAGGTGCTAATATGTAGTATGTACTTGGATAGTTCTCCTTGGGAATGGAAAAAATTCACTAATCACTTCCCAATTCTCATTCAAGTGCTTATAATATGGTCTAGGTAAGAGTATTTTTTACACATGGATAAAGAACAAATAAATGTAAATATACAGGTGTCTTCTCTTAGGAGATGTGGCCCTGTCAAAGTACTTGTTGTGTAAGTGGAAAAATACTAGTTCTGCCTCTTTATAATGGGGCTTTTTCAGTGAGAGAGATGTAAAATAAATCACATGCAACATACTCATCTCACTGTGTGACATCAATTCTAAGGACAGAGACTAAGTGCAAAGAAAAAGTCAGTCTTTTGTAAAACCTGTCATTGACTTAGAGTCACCATAGATCATTCTTCAATTCATAGAAACTCTGCCAAAGACAGGCTGCGTGATTTAACTCCTACTGCTCATCTTCAGAAACCCAGCCTACAAGCCTGGCTGTGCTCCTTTCCAACAGGAGTGCTAAACCTCACGACTTTGCGTGTACAACTAGAGGCAATGGTCCTGAGTCATTAAACATTGCAATGCAGTGAAGAACACACTCAGATTTAGGAGAGAGGTACTAGCTAGGACTGAAGTTGGGAAATATCCTGTGTTTGGGGAGCTTGAGGCATCACTCAACTCCTAACTAAAAGGCTACAAGCAAGAACTCTATGGATTATGTGTTTTTTTTTTTTTTCCCTCTTATGAGTAAATGATGAGTCCTAACTAAATTAGAGTCCTCTGACTGCTCCTGACAGGCACAACAAAAACTAGGCTGGTCTCTTCAAGGCAAAACAGAAAAACTAGAGGAATACAGAGGAGTTTCATTTGCCCTCGTGTCAGTAAGAAGAATAAGTCTCAGCTCTGATGCTATGGCCTGCTACAATTGAAATACACTTTATATGGAAGAGTGAATTTCTATACAGTTTTCTCACGTAACATGTTCTGTGGTATGAAAATACTTTCTTAGTTAAGAACAAACTTGGCTTAGAAAAAAAATTTTTCAGATAATAAAAAGCAGTGCTCTTACAGGTATTTCCTCTTCAAGCTTTGAAAAAATGTCAACTGTTTTAAGTAGTGCTCAACACCTTTACATTGTTATATGAACTCAAAGTAATTGAGATTATTCCCTACATTTTATACGCCTACCAGTTATTTTAAAACGTGAGAGTGTTTTCAAAGCAAGATTCTGTTTTGCTATCTCTCTGCAACCAAGCAGCATTGAAAAGTGTTTGTGTTTTGTTTTCATCATTACTTTGTTTTCTTTGATTCTTATGATAGGAGCAAATGGACTTTAAATTCATTGAATAATTTGAATGATGAAACCAATCCTTTTAGCAGTTGTGATGTGGAGAAGCCCTTTAGCCTCTGTGAAGATTTACATTAACCGTGAACTTGGCCTTTAGTGTTCCTAGCATTATTTCTGCAACAAGCTGCACATGAACATGCCTATTTGCTATGGAAAGCCACAGGCTGGGGGAAGCTAAAGCAATGCTGCAGCCTCTAGATCTTCCATTTGTAGACCACACATACCAGTTTTCCCTCCCAAAATGTGATTATTACATTTACAACACAAACCAGAACTGAAACATCAACAAAACTAGAAACTAAGCTGTTCACTGTTACCTCCAGCAGAGAGCAAAATAAACGCTTTCCTGCAGCATGCTTTTCTATGGCCAGAATCAAATTTCACATCAACCAAATCTAGCAAGCGACAGGTCACAACACATGCCTTTAAAATACCAAGGAAAGCAAAGCTGCTGCTTCAGCAGCAGCCAGATAAACCAAACCAAACCCCCAAAATTCTTAACAGCCTCAAAGTGTGTTATCAGCAAAGTCTGCCAGCTGTCAGTTCAGTGACCAGCCCACGTTCTGCAATGGTTATTCTTTCTGTCATTCTTTGTGTTTGACTAGGGACTGTCTTCTTGTCTGTCTCATAAAGTCTGTCCCAAAAACATTCTGTTACTTCAAGTCTCTTGGGAAAAAACAAAAAACATGTCTCTGCACTTCAGTTCTGGCTTGCTAAGATTGTGGAGGAGCACAGAATGAGGACCAAGTACGCAGACCCCCTTGCTTTACCAAAGGCATGGTCAAATGAAAAGGTTACCACAAAGCAGCTGGCCTGTACTAGGCGATGTGTGCCTTTAGCCTACGATAAATGAGAGGTGGTCCCAGTTTACTCCTTACTCCCCCAAATTATTATTATTCATAATAATAAAAGCCTGATATAAGTAACTGAGCCTTCAGCAAGTTCCCTGACTAGCACGAAAGTTTCTCACCATCTGCCACTACAATTTCAATATGACAGGCTCACAGCATTTGCCATGATTTTGACAGTGCTTGACTTTGGTTTTTTAGTAAGTTGGCTTCTAAAGCAAATTTTTGCCAAAAGACCCAAAGGGCCTTTCACCTATTTAGAAGTTGAACTTAGCTTTTTAGGTTTTAGCCACAGGATTGTGGAACAAGAGTGCGAGACTCCCATTCAGAGGAGTTTCAAGCTATGGGAGTTATTATATGCAAGCAGGAGGAATCAGTCATGTCAGAAATATTTGACATTAAAATAAGTGAGGGTTTATTATTATTACTTTATTACAATTATTTTAATAATTTCTGGCTATAAAATTATGGGCTGTGTGATCACTATTGGTCCCAGAAGACTTTCTGACCAGTTACAGGAGCCAAACTTAAGACATAAATATTGCTGGCTTAATGTCCTATAGCCACATGGGATTATCAGTGCCTCAGCTTTCATTTAAAAGGCTGCTTCTTTCATTTCAAAGTCTCTACACCTCACAGAGGGAACAGAAGGCAAAAGGCCCTATCAAGGAGAGTAACCAACTGTACCAGATTCTGGCTTGGCTACCTGGATCTGCTGCAAAGACACGGCTACTGCCTTCTGCAAAGTGCCCCAGGCACCACACGTGGCACGGGAACCTGCAGCCTCTGTGTGGAGGGTCAGGGCTTGGCTCAGCTACCCACATCCACATGCCCTCCACAGTGCTCTTGCTCTGGGATTCATGAGCAACCCTCTTCCTGTGGTGCCTGGGACTCATGCCTGACAGCAGCGATGGGCCCTGGAGGGGCTGCTCTCCAGACAAACCCATACGGATCTGCTGTACAGACTGCCAAATAGGCACTTTCACAGCAGGAGGCATCTTCCCCACAGAAGGTAAAGTTATGGCATAAGCGACATTCAACCAAACCAGATACCGGATCACCTGAGCATCCCTGAGACCTTCTTAAAGCTGAAGAAAACAGAGTGCTCCAGAGAGCCTTGGATGAACACATTTGGAATACGCGACGGTCCCTAGTGTTTTCTCCATGTATTTAATCAGATGCATACATCCTTTACGAAGCTGCACAAGACCTTATGCTATTAATGAATGTAGTGTGTATGACAGATAATTAAAGGAATGCTTCCCCAAGGAAGCTGTGAACCTGTCACCTATACAATAGGTGACAGAAAAATTATGAAGAGATGTTTTCCTTCTTATGTTCTGCAGAAGGAAATGAAACTGAAACATCACTTTTCCTCAGACCTTTCTGGTTAATAAAGCCGAGAAAAAAAGAAAAGGTTATACTTGAATTAATTTCATGAAAACTCCAGTTGGAGATTGAAGGAGAGGCAGCAGCATACAGGAAAAGATACAGTGTTATCTCTTTTTTCCTGGGCAGCAAAGTTATTTTACCTTTTTTTCCTCAGAATCCTGTTCAATGTCCTCTTAGTGATCCAATCCCCAGATTTTACATAGAGCTGCAGCAGATGATTCCTTACAGAAGAACACGTCAATGAATGAAACCAAACGTTTATGAATGGGTCTCTATTAAGAAATAAGCTTAGAAGTATTTTTAATTTAAATTTTTGAGAGACATCTTTTACATTGCAGAATGAAAACAAGAAGATGTTAATGCACTTAATGTAGCACTACTTCAGCGGAGAAGAATAGAGAAATAAGAAGTAAAAAAAAAACAAACAAAAAAACAAAAAAACTACAGCTGAAATAAATTTACCCTCCCACTAGGTTAAAGCCCACTGAAATAAAGCCCAGGAGAGGAGGGAGAGGGAATGGCACAAAGGCTTCTGGGGATAGGAAGGCTTTAAAAGCTGAAGCAGCAGGTGAGTTGGCTGCTTTGTAACTGGTGAGGAAAGAGCAGTACTCAGAGTTAAATGAAGTCAAAGGTAACTTGTTTCCCCCCCTTACCTGATTTAAATTGGTTTTCTTCTTCAGTCATGTAAGAAGTAATACGTTAGGGAAGAAAATGTTACATTACATGGCCTATGGGAAGCTTTCTTCCTTTTCATGGGATTTTTGTCATTTTGTTACAAGAGGCAATGTTTTTATTCTGGTAGCAATCTAGGTCTGTATTTGTTTAACTTGTATGTTTGCTTACAGACTGAGGTAAGCATTCCTTAAGGTTTCCTCTGCTCTGTGTTGGTACCAAGATTGTGGTCTAGTAGAAGCCTTTTCCTCCTGGTTTTGTTGGGGTTGGCCTTATGCAAGCTTATGACACTGCAGGAGGCCTTTTGTAAGGAAATAACTGTAAGCTCCTGTTGTCTTTAGACTTCAGTCTCTGCTTCCTGCTGCTATACTATATTATTGTGCTAAAGAAAGAGGTGGTTAAGGAATGAGCAGTAAAACCCCTAATAACTACAGGGATGAGTTGTTATATGGGACATCTCTTGACCACAAATCCTAGCTGGTTATTAATAGCTGGAAAAATGCCTTGCTTAAAGTTATAGAAGGCATTGATGCTGCAGCCTGGTACAATGATTGAGGATAAATAGATGTGGGGATCTCTGTGCAGCAATTAGTTTCTACATAATATCTTTATCCATTGTTTTTTTCCCTATTCAGTGGGGTAATCTGCTTATTTCACAAAGGTGTTATAGTGCTAAATTAATCTTAGTAAGATGCTTTTATAGCCCTACCTAGTATACTACAGATATGTTACTGATTAGCAATTCCTATTGCTTGAATGAGGCTTTCAACAAACCATTCAGCTCTTATTTTACTTTTTTTTAGACGCTGAAATACACTTCATTTGACACTTTTCTTTCCTGTCTCCTCTGCTTCTGGCAACCTTCAAAATCCTCAGCAAGTAGGTAAAGTACCCCAAAACAGAGAAGCTGAGCCTCATTTATCAGGAAATGTGTGTGTTCTCCTACCTAGCCACAGAGATATATCATAACGAACTGTGCAAAGATAGATTTGGTGGGTGGTAGGCTCTCATGTACCACGCAGCAGAAAGCAGGGCCAAAAAGAGGCCATCTGCATGGCTGGCCCACATCCAAGGGCAATGGGTATAAAGGCTGTCCTAGCAGCTCACCTGTGATACAGCTCAACTAGCTGCTCCTGTGTCCTCCTGCAGCTGGAGGTCTGAGGGTGGCTGTGTAAGAGGAAGGACTTGGAGCTGTGTTTGTGTGTGAGGCTTGCAGGCATTCTCAGCTAAAGCAATTACAGGTGAATCCACTAGTGGTGGTGATTGTGCATCTAAAAACAAGCCTCAGTTTCTCTTGGTGTTGTCTACTACCTACTGTTCAGCCTCACTTAAATACTAGCACTTTTCCCCCCCCCTAGTCCAAAAGGCAGTGAAGTATGTGATATTTTCAAGGGCCCATTTGTTCTGACAGTATGTCACTAGCACAGGGCAAGGACAAAAGACACTACTCTCCCTGAACTTTAAAATTTTGGTCTATTTTTAGGGAAAAGCATTTTTTTGATAACCAGCTTAGGTACTGACAAACTCAATGCTTACACCGAAGTGTTATGCCTAAGGTTTGGGTCTCTAATGAAAAACTGGCACTACACCGTTGTGTGAATATAGCTCTCAGTTAGCGGAACTCAGGAATTACTCAAAAGGTGTTTAAGGCTGATGGAGCAATGTGCTGTGACTGCAATCTGGTATCCTCATATCCTCCTATCTGGGAGGAGCATTGCCCTTTCTTCCTCATGAGAAATAGTGAGGGCTAGTCTATCTGGCTCTGACTAGACCTTATTTTCTCCTATCTGAACTTCTGCACGAGCTCTCAACACTAATGGTAGTACTTGCCCAAAACAAAGCTTTCCTTCTACTCTGATGTGAGTGTACCCACAGTCATCTTTAATCACATGGCTTAAGAAAAGCTTAAGGAGAAGGATGTATTGGGGGAAGATGGGAAGAACCATTTCAGTTATAAAGGCAATTGTAGGCAGATCTATATTTAAACATACATCATTTTTATTATAAATAAGGTCTAACTTAAACTAAGCGCTTGGAGCCAGAAAACCACAGGACGGAAGCTCAGGGGCATAGTTGCAGCTTGCTGTTTAAAGGGTCCTCAGCTGCTCTGGATGGAAGTGAGAAGCTCCCACTGCAGGGATGATGCCAGACCTTGTGCTATCTATCTGGAGCTGAGAATTGAAGTGAGGTGGCAGGAGTCAGAAGGCTTGCAGTCCCATTTTTAGGTGAAAAAGCATGGCAAAAGCCATGAAAACACTGATCCACCAGCCAGCGAAGAACTCATCAGAGACATATAAATACAACTTCACACACTTTAATGTGTGTAAACCGTTCAACAAAATAAATTATGCTACAGTGGCCAAGTAGTAAAAGGCCTTAAGAAAACTGAAAAAGCTTATAATAATGAAAGGCTATTCCCTGAGCAATAGAAGAAATGTGTATCGTGCGAAGTGATGGTGCTTTGTCAGCCTTGTGTGTGAAAAGAATAAGCAAAGTGAGTAAGCAGCGAGATGAAGAGGGTGGACAGAATTGTTAGCAAGGCACAGTACTTACCTTGTCCCTCTGTGGTCAACAGGCTGATGGCTACACTTAAAGACATCTTCCTACTACTACTGCTCACTGCTTTTTTCTTAATATGCTACTGTACAGCCTGGAACTGGAAACTGATTAATTCCCAAAAGGCAAAGGGGCAACCTAAAGAACAGTGCAGCACAGCTGACTGGGGGGGTTGCAGCACAAAGCTGGATCTAACATATTACTTAGGTGCTCGGTTAGAGCTATATGATTCAAGGCACTTTAAAAAAAAAAAAAAAATCCTGACAGGCATCTTGCTAAATTATGTGATAACGCACAGTATGAACATCACCCAGAATCATCACCAGCACTTACTGCAGATTGTGGGGAAAGATCTCATCATTCATGAAATATATTGGGCAGGACTTATCCATCTCATTCCCAGGAGATGGTGCCTGGGTCTAACTACTGTACTCAAAGGGGCTTCTGCTTTGCGGTCTTTCCATCTGTAGGCACTATCACTTCATGGATCTGGCCCTCTCTAATAGACTAACCCTTTGCATGGAACTATGCAAGAACAATACTGCCTTCCACAAACAGATGAGGGATGAATCCCTCTTCTTTCCCCTTCACATGCTGAGTCTGTGCTTGCCATCGGCAGGCAAGTGATGAGTGCCTGAATGGACACCAGATGTAAGGCTAAACCATCCAAATACAAGTGGTTCTGCCCATAGGAGAGGGAGGGAAATAGCAGAGAAGTATTTCTGCAGTGAAATGGGAGCCTTCTTAGGGAGTGCCACAGCAGATGAGTGCTCAGTTATTCCCTGATAGCCTTTCCACCTTTCATGAGTTTTGGCTTCTCCAATTTTTTTCCCACCCCAGGCTGAACACAGCCCTCAGTGTAATACAGATAACTGCTTTCTTAGTAGGCAAAAAGGACTACTACTTCCTGAAGAGATTTCTGATTTCCTAGAGTGTGCCAATCTCACAAATGTGCAGACAACTCAGCACAAAAATAGTGATTGTGCCACTATGCCCTCCTTAAGCCCAATTGCAGCCTGTATCAAAGAATGAGGATATTCATGAAATGTCAAGTGCCCAAATCAGATGGTTTTGACTTGATTAGCTCTCCACTCAAATGCTGTCAAATCAGAAAATGACATTGTAGCTGACTGTTGAATGGACAAGGAGAAAATGTCATGGCTGTGTTTTACTCCCCAGGTATTGCAATTAAGACCAAAAGGGAATTCAATGAGAAGATGTCTTGCACTGATGGGTCCCTGAAAGAAAATGGCAATAGAAGGAGCAAATTAGCTGATCTGGTAGCTTACGCCTGACAGTCCGTTCAAGAACTTATGATTAGCTGTGCACCTAAAAGAGAGATCGGGTCAGGTATTACTTGGTTGCATGATCCTGAAAAAATCACTTCTTTGTTTTGTAGCAGAGTTGAAATGCAGATAATGACCCAGAGCCAGTGTGGTAAAGCTTTTGGATAAACATCCAATAGATGAAAAGTGTCCTGTGGCAGCAATAGACTCTTGTGAACAGTGGAGAGAAGTGGAGATAGTGTCCAGCCTGACGGGATGTGGCTTAGTGAATGGGCAATAATTCCATTCAGTGCAGCTGGTGCAGAAAAGGCATGCTCGAGTGCTGCACGTTAACCTGTAAAAAAGTGAGTGATTTTTTTTTTCTATGCATGCTCTCATCAATGCCACCTGGATTTATTATTAGCACTCATTGTTACAAAGACTGCTCTCAGTGCTAGTGCATCAAGAGATCTAGCTAGCCCCACAGAAAGTGTTCTGCAAAAATGGCAGGGAAAAATCCCTTTTAGGTATTCACACGCTCCTTTGCAGTGAGCTGGGTGGGAAAAGACACACCAACCTCTGCAGCTTGAATCCTTCTTTTCCATCTTTTTTGGAGCACAGAGAACAGCAGTGCTGGGTCAGACCAAGGATCCATGTGTCCTTTATGCTGCCTTCAATACCCAGAGAAAGAAGATTGCGACTAAGTAGTGACACCTCTCCTGAAAACTCCCAGCATTTGTTTGACTTGGGAAACTGCTCAGTCAGGCATAGTCTATGTATTTATTAACTTCAGTAAACATCTCATTCATGGACCTTTCCAGATCTCCTGTGAACTTGTGTAAGCTCTTTGCATTCCCAGTGTCACAAGGCAAGTTCAGCAACTTGACTGCCCTGAATGGGCACCTGGCTGATCAGGACTCAAAAACCAGCTTAGAATTAGTGAAGGTGCAATAGGCTGAATTACTGGATTTCTGCTTGATGTCTGTGTACCCAGGTTTAAAAACAAACAAACAAACAAAAAAGCTTTTGAAGACTGAGGGGAGAACGTAATTCTAACTTGGCGTCATCTCCCTGGACTAAATCCAACCCATATTTTATGGACTGGGAGGGTGAGGAATGTCTCCTTAGTATTTCTTCCTAGAGAAAAGGAAAAGCCATGGAGCTAGATGAGAACAGCAAGGTTATCAAATGCTGCACCTACAGTTGCAGCTTATGCAGCAAGTGCCTATCTTTTACAGGTATGTGGCACATCTGCTCCATGTACTGCTAGTCAGTACAGGCCACAGAATTCCTTCCTGGAGCCCTAAAGCAAGCTCAGACCAACAGTACCTACCGCAGTGCATAGCAAAGAGGTAGCAGATGGTGAATCATTTTATGACATCTAACAAACTCTAAGGCACCAGCCTCTTTACCCCCCTCCTCAGCTACGTAGGGACAATCAGTTCTATCAACAGCTAGGAAAAGTCTGCCTGGCTACCCCAGTACTGACCTTCAGTCCCCTCCTCATGGTCAGAGAGACTAGAGATGCTTAAGAAAGCGAGTCTTTAATTTAATTACCCAATTACCTCTTGATAACTGGCCAATAATCTTTTGAGGGAGCCATTTCTATTTTTTTATTCCTCTTATTTTTTTTCCACAAAACTAAGTTTGCTATGACTACAGCAGACAAACTTGCCATAAAAACTGTGTGAAGTGCAGACATCAGTCTCCACAGCATGTTACCACTGCTATTCATTTTCTATCATTTGTAACCTGAGAAAGAAAAGGACATGCAGCAGTGGGGACTACAGTCCTCCATTGACTGCAGCACCTTCCAGAGATGTACTCTCATCAGGCCAGGAATCACTTCAACATCCTCAAACTTTCCTGTCCTTGTCCCGCTGAAATGAAATGGGAACAAAGCTGAGGAGGTCCTGTCTCCTCAGGTGAGTCTGAGGGAGGCAGGAAAAGTTGTGTACCCTGGCCATGCTGGACAGTTAGAAAGTAAGAGGCAAATCTTCCTCTTCAAAGATGAATAATGACTGAGCAAGTATTTACACTTGACTGCAAGTGTTTGCACTTAACTGAGATTGTTTTACAGAGTGCTGTGTGTCTTATGGACTGCAGGACCAGTGACACTAGGTCCCATTTCCTGCATGCCAATGCAGCCCTTCCTGCAGACTCTGCAACATGGGAACAGGGAGGATGCAGAGCTCCCAGAGAACCCCTGGGGGCTCCTTTAGAAACCCCCTTTCTTCATACTGCCAGTGGAAGAGATGTCATTTATCAGACTATTTTATCATGTGATAAGATTTGTTAATCAACTAAAAACTAACCCCAGACACCTCACAAAAGAAAATGTGAATGCCTGTGTTGATTAATTCACATCTACAGAACTTTGTAAGCAGGCTGTAAATCTAAATGAGGATCCAGGACAAATCTAAAGAATAATCTGTGCAACATGTAGAGCACACTCTGATGTTTATAAGGGGGTGGGAGAATCGCATCTATTACTTGCTTAGAATGAACATCTTATATTTATGACTAAGATGCATTTTTAATTATATACCCTTAAACTGCTGATTTTTTTTTTTAACCTCTGAAAACCAGAACTGGTATCTACAGGGAACCTCCCCTTTCCCAGTTGATCATCTTTGAATGGTACCTGAAAAGCTGTCGTCATGCTGTCATGCAGCTGGTACCTGTGTCTGTGACTCCGTCTCTGACTTCCTGTTTGTTTTTTGGAAACTGTTGAATGCTTCTACCTTGAAATCCCTGAACAGGTCAATCCCTGGCTGACACAGAGCTTCATTGTTCTGCTATATGCTGTCCCAGTGGAGGAGAGTAGCTGGAGATCCCTTGTATGTTGGGATAAGGACCTCACTGTTCTGGAATAACCTTTGACATCGGACAAAAAAAAATAAACCAAGTCCAGCAGGTGGTACTGGGCTCCTCTGTAGGTCAGCTGACTGACTGGGGGGTATCAGCACTGCATGGAAAAGGACTTGAGATGAATCAGCAATATAATATGTCTTCACTGCAATGTGTACGGGGGAGTGTGTGCAGAACCTCTGTCTGGGCACAGCGACAGCTGCAAAACAGCCCAGCAGGAAGTTGTAGTGGTATGGCCTGCTTACAAATGAAATAGTAAGGCTAAACAATTGCAAAGGAGCCATCACAACTGTTGTCCTATGGTAACTGCTCTCTCTGAATCACATCTTAATCTTCTCAGTTTGACTTTCTCCAGAGCTTAGATACATTAGCATAATCATTCTTCCATTTCTAATGTTCAAATTTTCTTCTTAGCCTCGTGCAGCCTTGATCCAAAAGCTTTTCAAATTTCTACAAGAAATCAAGATTTTTATGTAAGCAGCAGTGAGGGATTTAGTTTTTCTGAACAGATATACGATAGTCCCATTGTTCTGTCTGCTAGTGTAGAATCAATTTGTGACACAGATTATATTTTTTTAGCTGAAGGCAATGGTGTATGTTAGCTGACAGTGAATTAACTTGTAGCGCCTGTAGAATGGGGATTATTGCTGCTAATACACTCCTATCATGCATGCAGCACACAGAGCAAACTTCTGTTATCAGATTTGGAACAAAGACAAGTAACAATGTCTAAGTTCATTAGGTGGTACCTCAAAGCCCAAAGTGTGTGTGCGCATGTGCAGAGTCTCTTATCCACTTCAATAGGAATTTTGCCTATTAGGAAGTAGACTCATGTAAATGCTGTTAAATCATTTTCAGGATTCAGGAGTGGCAAGCAACCCACTTTAAAGACACCTCACTGCATAGTACATGCCTTGAGCTCCAACCCAGAGTAAATAAACGCTAGATTATCTGATGACAAAAGTATAAAAGGGAAAAAAGGGATAGAAGAGGGACAAAACCTGTGGTTTTATCTGACAAAGACAGCAAATCTCTTCTAGCCTGACAAAGACTAGTCTGATGAAATGAAATGTTACCACTTTCTGGAGTTTAGATACCAAAATCAATCCTATCTGGTATATTAAATCTTTACCTAAATAACTGTGTAAAGGAGATGGAAGACTTGGCCCTCAGAACAGGATTTCCAAGATGCCTTCAGTCATACTCCCACCGCTTGTTACTGGAACATGGCAGGGAAAAACTTTCATTTTACAAACTGAACCCTTCAGGGTATAAATTGCTGTGTTTGAAGGGTATTTGTGGGTAAGCTGATGAAGAATTAGGGCAATAAAGTACAGTGGTGCTCCTCCCTTACTTCCTCTGGTACTATCACGCTGTCAGTGCTCAGAAGGGATGTCCAGATTACCCTCTTCTATGAGGTAATCCTTTTTAATTCATCCATGTATTTAGTGCTATCTAGCTTTCCTTTACACATCTTGAAGCCTGATCCAACCAGAAGACAATTCTGACTACATCTTCAGTAAATGAAATTAGCAAGTTGCAGCTGGTCTGGCCAATCCTCTATTACTCACAAAACACTTTATTTCTGGCTCTGGTGAGCTATTTGTGGGTTGGGAGGCTGAAAGCACCGGTTTGAGTGTTGATGCAGGTTCTTTAGGCCAGACCTTACTTGCTTGCAGTTCTCTCTCTTAGGAAAAACAAACAGAAGAACACTGTTTCTAAGAAATAAGCTGAGACTCTCCAGAAAGAAAAGATACGCAACTTTCTCTAAATGGCCATAATAATTAAAAAACAAAACTAAAAACCAACCCAAAGAGTAACACTTCTAATTTGATCCCTTCATGCCGCCAGTTTTATCATAATCATTCTTGTGTTTTTTTTGTCAGTATTGATCCAACCGCCTTTTCTAATGGTAAATTCAAAGGAATAAAATTTTGCTTCCAAAAATATTCTAAATCACTGACATATATAACATTCTCAAATTGCACTTGAGGAGAAATGCACATTGTGTTCTGAATGCAACGTCCTTTGTATTGCCTAAGAGCTTTAAGAAAAAAAATCACAAATGACGTTCTTTGCATGACATCTTGTAAAAATCTTCTGGAGAAGCACCATCTTTCTACCTTTATCAATTTATAAAGTCTGTATTTGAGGATGTAGTTTCTGAGAGCCCACTAACAGGTAATTAGGATTTCTGTATAATGGCTGACAACAACAGTAGTGAGAAAGCATGAAAAACAATGGCTGTAGAAAGTTTAGAGTCTGCTGAGAACCTTATGGAGTTCCTGCTGTTTACCTGCATTTTTCCTCCCCTTGGCTGTCATGACTAATTAGTTTCATGTCCCTTGGGTAATATCATGGTAATTAAATATCAGAAATCATGTGGAAAAGTGGCAGGAGATTTTTTTTTGTTTTGTTATCCAGTTTAACAGTAAGCAACAAGCACAGACCTTGCCCCATCCCCATCATATACAAACACTATAGGGCTTCCTTGTTACATTCCCAATCATAAATCCTAATATGCCATACAAGAGTCAGCTCAGCAAAATTCAATGAATAATATCACAGCTGCATGCTTACAAGTGGCTATAAAAAGGGTGGAATCCTTTTTACGAATTTAGAAAGCTTCTTCAGAGAGATGAGAGACAATTTGTAACTAAACCATTTTATTGACTTTTTTTCAAAATAAAAAACACAAAATAACCACCATGATTAAAGGCCATAGACAGCATTAACCAAATGAACCAGCCACTTGGTTATAGTAGCTGATAACTAGCACAACTGGATATTATTGCATATACCTCAGGTTCATTTATATATCCATTAGTTTGGCAAGATTACAATCATACAGTAGCTTTGGTTGTGTAAAACCTAGTAGCGATACTTAAAACGTGACTAGTTAATGTTTCATGACAACAAATACTTATCTCACCTTAGTCTTGATGCATCTTTTCTCAGTCTGTCTTCTCTACAATTTTCATCTTCACTGACCAAGAATTAAGGAGACTATATTTGCAGCCGTCACTTATAGCCCTTCTTTATCACCATACGGTGACAAATCTTTACCAGGGTAGGAATCTGCCACTTGCTTGCCTTATAAAAGTCTGTAGAGCAGCATCTCTTTCCATGCTGGGCAGCTTCTACCACCCTGCAGTAGCATCTGCCAAGAATTACTCCGGTCAGAACTCAAATAGGTAGAGATGTATATGGCTTTCGGTCCAAAGCATTTCCTGACCTACAGCATGGGGGCTTGACCATACTGCCTTGCCTTTGAATACAGGAAAAAAACAAAAAACAGCTTTTCACAGTGGTATGCTGAGATGCCAGCACAAAACAATATTAACAGACCTAATACACAATACTACCCTTGGTTACAGAATTGTGCCTGAGACACTGTACAGGATTGCATGTGTATGTCCTACAGTCTATGTATTTTAGTTTTGGTCTTTTAAAAATGCTCTCACCCCTTTGTAATCTAGTGTAATACTGCAGCTTTAGCGCAATGGTTGATAAAAAGTCATAAACACGCAAGATATTTGAAAACTCTGTAGGCTTTTTCCTTTTTGCATCACTCATGTGGAATTCCATCATTCTGCCTCAGCTTTCTGGGAATACCTGTTTCCAGAGGAAATATATGACCTACTTAAAAATAATCTAACACTTTGAATTCAATCTTGGAAAAGTTACAAAACAATTCGGATCAAACTGAAGTGATGGTGTGTGAAGATCATTCTTCGCTTACAAAAGGCTATAACACTAGATAACTCTTACTTGGTTTTGCAGCCCTTTCATTTGCTTGCACTAAAGCAAAATGGAATTCGGCATGAGGAGTGGCTGCATGGTTAAGATTTCACCGAACAAGGTAACTGCCATGCAGTAATTCAAATGCAAGCAGTATAACTGCTTTTTGTATTCACATCCGTACTAATATAAGGATATAAATTAATAAGCCCTTCTAAATGGTTTTAGAAATATCCTCTTTGATCTAGACATTTAAAACCTCTGAATACTTAGAATCACTAGATTTCACATGGCCCACAACTCCATAATTATTTGCACTTACATGGCAAATATTAGAAATACATTTGCCTGCAGTTGAACGGGTAATTATACTACCTATTATTCAGCTAAGCAAAGATCAAGCGCTCTATAACTTGCAGTTACTGGATCTTATTCTAACCCTTTACTTCAGAAAGGTAAAATAATCACCTAATTATATCACCAATGCACAGTACTTTAAAAAACAAAACTTATACTAGGCAGCTAGATTTTTTTTCCTAAGATGACTTTTTATGAGATACTCTAAAAGCTGTCTCTTATGACTGAGGATTGTCTATTTCACTGTACTCGCATAGTAAAAATAGTTAAAATCTAATACAAAGCTGCTACATGGTTATTTTGTGGTTTGTAAAATAAAATGATATCCAGACTTTTTTCTGAACAAAATACACTAGACAGTATAAAAATATTTCCCAATTGGAGATTGAAACGTTAATGCTGGATTCTTTTTTTGGTATAAAAAGAAATGTAATAATGGTAGACATTTATCTGCTTCCTAACCAAAAATATACATATGACTTTGAGGAGCTGTTCCAGGCTCACTTTCAGTGAGCTTGTGCTTTTGACCCTAGCAATAATAAATGCACACGTGGAACAGAGTTTCCTGAAAACCTGAACTATATCTTATTTCTAACAATAAGACTAACTTCGGACGCTGGCTATGGATTTCCAGTTATGTGCTTTGTTCAGGCAACTACAGCAGAGGAATTCCAGAAGCACCACTTCCGCTTTGAATGGTGTTTATTCAGTGCAACATCTTCTTTTTCTCTTTCTTTCTTAACTCGCTGGTAGTGATCTTCTTCCTTTAAATACCACACAGGTGGCCAGCGATGCCTCTCAAAATATTCTTGATTATCTGATTAAAAAGAAACAAAGTCCCAAAACAAAATGGTAAGTTACACATTCAGAAACATCTTGATTGTCTGCCAAAAGCTCTACAGCTAATCATTTATCCAGTGTCTGCGTTAGCTGGCTTATCAGGAATTTCCCCAGTTTCCTGATATGTCTTACGGGTGAAAAGAGTTTGAGAGCAGCTGCACCTGAGACCTCAGTCCACCAAAGAAGAGTATAAAAATGCAAGCCCTCTACAGCATGTATCTTTTATCACGGAGCCTGAAAACAGCTCTGTTCCTTCTAGCGTCACTGAAATAGGTATAGAACATAATGCTTGCCCAGGAATCAGGCTAATGACTATGACCTTTCCTTATAGATTAGAAGAATATATGAATGCTACACAAGATAGCTGAGCTATGAGACTGAACCTCTGCACTACCTGAGCTCATCTTTGTCTTCACATATAATGGACTGGATGGGGAGAAAGAAGGGAAAGCCTCATGAAAACTGAGGAGGAAAGTTGCTCATACCTGAAGATTTAGCTTTGATTTCCTTGCGGAATTTGGAGCAAACACTGTTGTAATTGGTGCAGATGTAGTGCAAGCACCACGCTGCCAGCTGGTTAGCGTTGTGAAACTGTAAAAAAAAACCAAAAAACAAGAAGCATATTCCACTTCCTGAAGTTACCATTTATTTTTCAGCCTCGACTAACAATTCAAGTTAGAGTCATCCTTAGTAGACATATATCTGGTAGCACTCTCCCAAGCTTACAGGGAATCTTTTGAGGTTGAATTGCCCTCTATATGTCCCAGACCTTGTCAGACAATTCTGCTGGAGCACAGTGGCCCAAAAGGCTCATGAATAGGTGCTTAGCATGCAGATTATCTGGCAAACTGCACTTAATCCCACACAGGATCTGAGCCTGAGGCACACTAGACCTCATTTTTCTGGTATGTTTGTACCAGTTATGTTGCCCTGTCAGTTACTACAAAGCCTACTCTGAAGTAACTCACTGTGAAACTACAGTCATTGACAGAATTCAAGCACTACTGAAAGCTCAAAACAAAATCTAGTACAAGCTTCCTACAGTCATAAAGAAGCAAGAACTATAATGCAAATCAGACTGTAATCATGTGTATCTATTCTGGCATTCTGACTGTCTATTACCATCTCAGGTTATAAAACATCACACAGCTGTACAGGGCACAGAGGATATCGTAACAGTAGTTAGACACATTACTTCTGCCTTCAAGCAGAAAAATAAAAGGAAGAACCCTTCATAAAATCAAAATTCAGTGATGTAAGCTGCCTTTTCTTGGAAGGGGTTAAGTCCTAGTTTTGTAACAGCACTCAAGATATTGCAAGAGGCACTTGAAAGCAGCTGCAGGACATCTTGCATGGTGGTCAGCTTCTGCTGTATTTCAGTGCTACTTTAACTCCAGGCTTAAGACAAGCTGGAGCCAGACACATCATTAGTGCGAAATCAAGAATAATTTGATTAAAAGATATTTTAATTTGTACTACTACAAGCTAAATAGCAAATACTACTTGTATTTGGTAGACTGCTGTAGCACTCATTTTGGAAAACAGAAGTGTGCAGTTTAACTGAGTTGGGGGCTCTCTGTTTGCATGGTTTCTGAGACTCAAAAAACATTGAAATGTGTTTAAATACGAAGCACTCTGACTGGCTTTGAGTAGCCAGTTTAAGCATTAAGTCTAAGAATATAAAAAGTTTTGATGTTACAATACAGGCCTAAATGTATCTACACAAACTACAGAGAGGAACCCAAGAATCAGTTACCATTACTAAGCTGAGCATCTCCATTATGTTAAATTTCAGATTGCTAAAACATGGGCATGAGACTGAGGAGCTTGGAAGCTTCAAGGTCAAGACAAATTAAAACAGGTATTTGAAAGACAACTACCCCCAGTTTACTTACATAGATGTTTCATCTTTGAACTAATGTAAAAACCTCCTTTATAATAGAAATACATCTCAGTTTTATTGTCAGTCACTCTCAGAACTAAAGATTGAGTTTCTTAGATGCAATGCTCAGAACCAATAAGGTGCTAAAAGTAAGTACTGCAGTTGACCAGAGTATCTTTAAAAAACAGCACGCACTAACCTGAGCCAATTCCAAATAGGACAGTACTTCTCCATCTATTGCAATGCCACTCACTGAGGCTTTTGTCAGCTCTTGTACAGCATGCTGTTCTGTTAGAGAAGAAAACTCATCAGTCACATGGGAAACGGTCACATTTCAAGGTCAGATCATCCACCACTAACAAGGAAACAAGAAGCCACGTTCTTCCTCCTTCTAGTGTTAGCTGTATCATTATGCAAGTGGCACATTCACCTGGATATTCTGAGCAACTTCAGATGTGACCAAAGCCAAATTCTGGCCTTTACAGTTATGTCTGGATATTCTGCATCACTGGTACAAACTCTCTTACTCCAACGGAGCATAGTCCACATTAGTACCTGCCCCTTTGTCTCAACCCAAAGTATTCATTTCTGTTTTCATTCACATTTGTTATCTTTCTTACAGAAAATGAGCCTGCAACTAATAATCACTTACAGAAGGACGAAGTTCAGCAGTTGCCTATTTCTGTCGGAGTGCAAACTTACAAATTAGAAAAATGGACCAGCTGTCTCTTTTGGGTAGTACAAAAGCGATAGCCAAGTTTTTAGGCAACAGCAGACTGCTGCAGATACATTGAGTAAACACAGCACTAATGTAGAAAAGTTCATTTCAAGTCCTCTCAGATTAGTTGTTCCTAGGGAGCCAGCTACCCAAAAAGCTACTTCAAGAGAGTCTCCTTAAGCCTTTTCTAGAAGCAAAAACATCTTAGAGGTTTGAGTGTTTATTGGGGCATTTTGTGAACTGATTTGGCCCTACTGAGTTAAGCTGTCGGCAGTAGAAAACTCAAAAATTGTTTCATTAAGAATTAAATAGAATAAAATATTATTAATAACATATGTATATTTATGCCGCAACTACTTAGAAGGAATAATCAGGCAGTAAAGAGTTGGTCTGTCACAACCAGTGAAGACAAGATACACATTCCTGATGCACAACTGAAGGAGAGCTAGGATTTGGTATGTGATTAAAATTTGCATGCATTTTTGTCATGTTAACACGTGCAAGCTTTGCTTCATCTGTCTCTGAGAGTTTTGGCCTTGACCATGCGTTTAGAACAATGACAAGTTACTTACATAGAGACAAACAAAAATAAATCCCAGAGGTCTAGAGTATGCATGGATTTAATTTTAAAACTAAACAGTATCCTATCCGGTCATTTTTCTCTAAACATGTGATAGGAAACCCTCTTCCTGAAATGAAGGTTGAATATCCATGTATATACCAAAATATCCAACTCCCATTTGGGTAGTGAAAAGAGATCCAGATAGCATTTCTAAAACATGACCATCTCAATGAGTTTTGAATTGATTCAGTTACCCCTTTTGAACAGAAACGTGTAAAGGAACACTTCACTTCATTACATGATGAAAAGTCCAGTGTTCATCCTGTTTTCAGGTAAATTATTAACTTCTGAATGGATACTACAAAGGACTTACATTGTATCAAGGCTAAAGAGAAGGTTTACTATTCCAATTCTTAAAGCACAGAATACTTCAATGTTCTGAGACAGTTTTGCACAAAACTGAAAAAGGCAAGAAATACGTTTTTATGTATGGAAATATGAGTTTGCATTACAATTTTCCTTTCAGGGGAAAAAAAGTTTCCTTCATGTGAAAAAAAATATTCTGTGTTCCAAAATCATTAAGACATGTTTAAGCTGTTGCACAAGACACTGCATTGGACAAAGTCACAAGTCCTTACCTGCTAACGCAACCAGGTGAGGAAGGCAAAACCTATTTGCCAATGCGATTAATTCAAGTGTGTCCAGTTCCTGACTGGAGGACAACTGCTTGGTGTACAAGTAATCTAAAACTGCTTGCATGGAAGTCTTATTTATGTTGGGCAGAACTACCTGGAAAAGATATTTTAAAAAAAAAGTTGTTAATAATTTATGTTTTTTCATAGAAGGGCCATATATTACTTTTGCCACTTTGCTGGACTCTATTTCTCTTCATTTTAGGATTATAAGGAGAATACTTTTCAAGTAAGGAATTCATCATTAACATTCAAGAAGCTGCCAACAGGTTAAGTCTGTGTCCAGAGTCAGATCCTTTGTCAGTGTACGTACAGGCAACTCTGTCAAGTTACTGGAGTTGGACCCACATCAAACAGTGGATCTGCGCAATGCTTTCTAACCTGCAAATGGACAGCTTTGTGGGAAACATTAAAGCTACTGGACACTTTCCATGCCAAATCTCCCTTGGTAGACTTCTGTAGGAATGCAATCTAATCTGTTCCTGGCAAGGGATATTCTGGGGATTCTGTGAATAATCGAAACCAAAGGATAACAAACCAACCAACAAAATAGCCACCAACCCCCCATCCCAAACAAACAAATGCGCACGCACACAAAACCAAAAAACTTTCTCAGTCTGTTTAAAAATAACCAAAGTATCAAAGTAAATGATGGTTGGAAAAGGCTTGAGAACTAAAGAAATGAAGCAAAGAAAATACAAACCATTTCTGTAATTAGCACAATGAAATATCGTGCAACAAAACTACCAAGACTGAGATAAAAGCTGATTTCTCACCAGCACAACCCTAAATCCTTTTCACTGAAGGGACGCCTAAAAGAGGAATGAGAATTAGAAGACCTCACTTTAACCTATCACTGTAGCACCTCAACTGCAGTTTGCATACATGATCATTCCTTCAAGGAGCAGGGTAAACCTGATTCTTGAGGGTCTCAAGGTTGCAGCAGGTAAGCCTGCTTTCAATACCCAAGATAGCTGATTCATTTAATCATCAATTTGTAATGTACATCTTTGCAACTCGAGAGATGCTGCTGGCCCTGAAGAATGCGCTGTGGTATTCTGAAGAACTTGCAGTTAAAAAAAAAAAAAGCAGAGCAGAAAAATAATAATAAAATTATGATGAGAAATTAAATGTGTATGCAACTTGATCTGACTACTTGGAAGGAGTCAGCACATAATTCCTGCTAGAACTGAGTTCACTGTTCCCATATAGCTTGCAGTCAAATTTTGGGGGCTTGGAAATTTTTCTGTCAGCTCTATCTGGGAGGGTGGGATTCAAGACCTGATTTGTTAGTATTAAAGGATGCTCTCATGCATATCAGCCACTCTGGGAAATGCTCAGTTCTCCAAGTAAGAGCAGCTAGTTGTAAACCTCATTCCTTATTAATATGTTTTGCTAATGCAGAGAACAGAAAATTCTGTGAATGAGTTGATACAATGTTGTGTCCCAAATACAAACAAAAAAACCAGATCATTTTGTTTTTGTAAAGCAAAGAAGAACATTAATTAATATCCACATGTATTTTAAAACTTCCAAATTCATTACTGAATGCTTTAAACTCTACAAAAATTGGAAGCTAAATATTTTAAATTGGAAAGATGAGCTAAGACTGTCAAGTTTATCATTAAAAATAGGCTGGTAGAAAATAAATGTGTATTCTTCATTGCCAAGTGTTGCTTGCTACAATCAAACTATGTCCTTTTTTTTAAATGAACCACTTGTTGAACATGCCTTTGGCAAAGGAATTGTTTACATCTGTATTAGAAGAAACAAGAAAAACTGAAGTAGAACATAATCTTCTTGAATATTAAATAGAAAAAAACTCTTCAAACAAGTGAGACCCTTGATGATAGTAAAAACAAAAAAAATTAATAACAAAATAAATCAAAAACTGGTTATGGATAAGACAGAGAGAAAAAAAAAATGCTAGCAGAATGTTTAGAATTTGAAAAACAGACAACAAAAGCACCTGAAAATACAAGGCTTCTGTTGCAAAATCTTAATTCAAAGCATTGAGATCTTTTATACAGCACTTTATATCTGCTTTACTCAAGAGAACAAGCCAATGCCGTAGAGAAGCTGAGCTCAGTTTCTGTCAAAGTACTGTGAAGCCAGCTCCCTTCTCTATCTTCCACATTCTTTAATGTTTTTTTCCTTTTATATTCAATGTCTCCTGTCCCAAGTATTCTTTGAAATGCTTCTGATTGTATAAACATACATTCACACAACTTTAAAGCTTATTCTAAAGAAATTCAGAAATTCATATTTAATTTGTTCCATATCTAATATTTTACAGGATTTCAGGTTTTAAGTGCATGCTCCAACACTGGAGAAAATCTCATGCCTTGTGGAAAATGTCTCATCATCCTAGGAATCCTAATTTAATGCCTTAAGAAGAAAAGCAACCCACTTCTGCAAGGGAAGAAAAGAATAAATATAAAGAATCATTCCAGGGATTAATTGCAACCGTTCAAATAGCTACTGAATGACGATCGCCCCAAATCCATCACACATTATAAGCAAATGGACAAATACCTCACTGTTCAAGCTTTCAATAAACGATCCTCCAAACATAGCAGACATCCATTCACAGCTACAGATCAGTAGTGGCTTGTGGGCATTTATGGTCCCGTCATCCAACTTAAATGTCACATCTGCCATGGAAACAAAGAAACAGGCATGCTGCAAGTCTGGTTTATAGTGAAACTGTGACTCAAGAATGCATGTTTCAATTGCACTTTTTTAACTGGGGACTTCTTTCACTTTTTTCCCCCCTCTCTAAGTTTTTTATACAATTAAGTGAAAATAAAACCTTAAAGCCTCACTTAAAAGAGAGATATTGGATGTTCAACACTTTGGAAAATTGGGTCACTTATTTAAAAGCTTCTGTATAGATTTGGAGAAGTTAAACTCCAGAATCCTAGGCTGACAAAGTTGGTCCTGAGTAACACTGTAGCTTTGGTCTCATCCTTCCTCTCAGAACAATGTAAATTGTCACAGTTTTTGAAGTCTGTGAAGAGACAGCAACATGAATAACAGAATTAGTAATTCTCCTGTTGAAGCGTGTATTTACTCACCAGAAAATGTCCCTTTGCAAAGGCACTCTTTTATCCGATTAGCTTTTCTGACATGAAATGCTTTAGTAATCTCTTGATTCATGAAGGCTTCTTTATTCATAATATTCTCCACCATCATTCGCAAATCAAATACTTCCAAGATCTCAGCAATCTGAGCTAGTCTTGTGAGATCTTTTTCATTTTCATCCAGTTGCCCTGTGTATAAAAACTGCAGAACAGTTCTAAAAGGTCCAGCCTGCACAGATGAATCCATTTTTACCACAGTTACAGGACACATCCTATTCGAGACAGGATTCACTTGCATTTCCTTATGCATACTAAGAAACCCCTTTCCCCAGGATGACAGAGATCTTGCTGCAGAATTTGTTTCACCAGGTTCGGGTTCAAGCGTGTTTAAAGAGTCAGTACTTTCTGGTGCACGAATTTTAATAACATCAGCAGATTTCAAGGATGTCTCCTCACTGTCATAATTTGTCTCAAGGTGACTTGTCAAAACATCGTTACTCATATTTTCTTTTTTATGCTGTGTTTCATCCAACTCTGGACTTCCCTCACATTCCATTAAGAAAAGGTCATAAAACTTTGAAGAGGAGGTAGCTAGGTAAATCTTGTGAGCAAAGATGTAGTCCTGCTCCTGGAGAACAAACATGACGTCTGCGCACAGTGGGCTTTCCAATAAATATCCAGCTTCGTTCATGTTTGGTACAGGACACTCGGGAATTTTGATAACTGGAGGAGGGGCTTTTGGAGGTAGGAATGGAGCCTGAAGCAAAGGTTTTTGGACCTTCTTCAAATGAGATTTCCAGAACTGCAAGTGTCTTCTGGAGATCAGGGCAGCTCTAATTGCATTGTCAAACACATCTTTAATTCCAAATTGGTCAAATACACTGGTTTCATAATATGGTATCCCAAGCTCCTTGGCAACCTCTCTGCCTCTTTCTGGTGGCAAAATGTCTCCTCTTTTGATCGGCCTAGGGTTAAACAAAAATAGATCTCCTCACACACTATGATCGTCACAAGGTTATGCCAGAAAGCAAAGAATTTTGCAAAATGTGTCAGCACCAATTTTGAGATAAATATCATTTAAATGAATACAAAATACAAAATTAAGCCCACAAAGCCCTTTGGAAATCTAGAACTGCTGTATCAGAGAGTTTTAGAATAGCACATAGCTATAATTCTGTTCAAGGTTGGTGGTTTCTCTGCAATGCAACTATGTTACTGAAAATATGTATAAAATTATTTTCACAAAATGGAGTAAGCACTCTCTGTATTAAAGGGAAATTTAAAATAAGAAAAATTGATAGAATGCTTGAGAACTCTCATTATTAAAATAAAAACTTCCTAAAACACCCTTCTACTCAGCCATTCAATCAGTATCTTTCTTTGTATACATACGTTAAGGTCAAGGGGAAACTGTCATGACAGAGATGCCACAAATACAGCTAAATATGAAAAGAGAAATATTTCTTAAGCTCATGCTTTTTAAAGAAAATCACGTTAGCCTATGACAAAGTTGTAACTGAACAAGCACTTCAAGAGACAGGCCCTGTTTTGGCTGGAGAAGCATTATGTGGGAACTCATGAATTTCCAGAGCAGCTCAAGTATATGATATGGGGTAAACAAACCAGAAAACAATCTGGGCTGGTATTCAGTTTCCCAACAAAAAAATTATCTCATCAGAAGATATGACCTCAACAGTGCAGTCTCTGAACACACCATATTGGACAGACACAAGCTGGCAAAGACTTAACACACTCCAGACAACAGCTTGCTTTTGTTGCCAGCTAATAATCAGTTCAGGTGGCAGAAGTCTGTGCTAGACATGTGGAATACTGATTCAAACTTTATTAATAGTGAAATAATAACGGATGGTTAGGGCAGAAAAATAATTTTGAGTTTTGAAAAAAGATTCCCTTTTAAACAGTCAACCAGAAAACCCATCCCACCCACCCAAAGGAGTAATCTGTTTAAAAAAATAAACCTAAGAAAAGCATATTACCAAGTCAAGCATTTGAACACAAGGCAATGCAAAGTTTTGTAAGAACCCATGAAATATTAATTCAGCCCCTTCATGGATATTTGTTACAATAAATTCTTTAATTACATTATCCTAGATATTATTTCCATTAATCTGGTCTCATTTAAATTCATACAAAATGCGGAAACTAGAAGCAAGCAGAAACATGCGAATGCTTCTTTTTTGAATCTGGGAAAAAACAAAGCTTCTCTAGAAGAACCCCCCCACTCTCTCTTTATCTCAGAACTTTAAAAAATTTAATTTGCAAGCACTTATTTTCTGGCACAATCTAGGATTACATTACAGAAGAAAAAAGCATTGAGAATTAAGAAAACATGAACAGAACCTTTCAGTTTAAAATAGTACCTGACAGTAGTGACAGGACAGGACATGATGCACATGTTCGGATAGAGAATGACATATACAAAAATCTCCAGTAATCATCATTATATATAGTAGTGTCCAGACACTCAAGCAAGATTAGATGTCCAATGTGCAAAAACATTGTGGTGAACATATAATAATAACAACTCTGTGTGTTGACGAACTAACCAGCTCAAACAACGGAATTAAAAAGATGCAAGCACATATACTAACATTTTAGAAAAAAAGGGATATAAGGCTCTATCATTTCTCTTTGGAAAGTATTATACCTGATTAACAAAATTATTTTCTTAATTCTTATTTTTGTTTACACTTTACCTTGCCAAAGGCCGTCTGGCTCTGTTAACAGCCTCAAGATCTGCATAGCGGAGATCTAGTTGGCAGCCCACCAGAATGACAGGTGTGCGAGGACAGAAATGTTTGATTTCTTGATACCACATCGTTTTCACATGATTCAGGGAATTAGGATTAGCAATTGAAAAGCACAGAACAACTACATCAGACCTAGAAAGGCAACAAGAAGACACCAGTTAAAACCCAACAAGCATGCTTTCCATTGTAGCTTCACCTGTTTTCATCACTCCAGCTTGAAGCTACTCCACTCTATGCTTTGAACAATGCTCTGACACCCAGACTATCAGGATACATGTTGTTCGTGCAAAGGCTTGATAGAAGCTATGCATATCATCACAAAAGCATGGGAGCACAAAGCCACATACCTAGGAATCACAGAATATCCCAAGTTGGAAGGGACCCATAAGGATCATCAAGTCCAACTCCTGGACCGCACAGGTCTACCAAAAAGTTTAGACCGTGGGACTAAGTGCACAGTCCAATCTCTTCTTAAATTCAGACAGGCTTGGTGCAGTGACTACTTCACTGGAGAGCCTGTTCCAGTGTGCAACCACCCTCTCGGTGAAGAACCTCTTCCTGATGTCCAGCCTCAACTTCCCCTGCCTCAGCTTAACACCGTTCCCGCGGGTCCTATCACTGGTGATAACGGAGAATAGGTCCCCTGCCCCTCCACTCCCCCTCGCGAGGAAGTTGTATACTGCGATGAGGTCCCCCCTCAGCCTCCTCTTCTTCAGGCTGAACAGGCCCAGTGACCTCAGCCGCTCCTCATACGTCTTCCCCTCTAGGCCCTTCACCATCTTTGTCGCCTTCCTCTGGACGCTCTCCAACAGTTTCACGTCCTTTTGTACTGTGGTGCCCAGAACTGCACACAGTACCTGAGGTGAGGCCGCACCAGCGCAGAGCAGAGGGACAATCACTTCCCTCAACCGACTAGCGATGCCGTGCTTGATGCACCCCAGGATACGGTTGGCCTTCCTGGCTGCCAGGGCACACTGCTGGCTCATATTCAACTTGCTGTCAACCACAACCCCCAGATCCCTCTCTGCGGGGCTGCTCTCCAGCATCTCGTCGCCCAGTCTGTACGTATAGCCAGGGTTGCCCCGTCCCAGGTGCAGGACCTGGCACTTGCTTTTGTTAAACTTCATGTGGTTGGTGATCGCCCCAACGAAGCACTGCCCCTCAATGCTGAGAGATGATCTCTGCACGTATAAACAGAGCAATAAGCAGAGAGGCAGAACTTGCCATTCTCTACTTTTATGCTACAGTTATTCACAGGCTGTCACTGCTTGAGAAATAATTCTGCTGACTGGGAGCCTAAACTTCAATTCAAAGATCACTGGTGCTTAGGAGTTAGAAAGGAGTTAGGCAGAACTTCAGAACAGCCACCCAGGCAGACAGATCTCTTCTGAACTTGTCATGGAGAAACACCTTTACTGCACCCTTTTAGATAATAAAATTGCCTCTTCTGCAATGCCCTTTGAACAGGGGTACCTCCAACATCTTTAATAAATAACCTGTTAAAAGGACAAATTACTGCAGAATTTACAGCAATTCCCACTTCTACAGTACAAGTAAAAATAAATTTACAATGGAAATAAAGCACAGCATAGGACAGTACCTCAAATCAGTGCAAGTAGGAAAATATTTGCTAGCTTTTAAAGGTTTTAGGAAAAGGCAAAGTACTTCACTAAATAAAATTGCTTTATAAAGTGTAAGTATGACAATTAAGGTTGGCAGTTCAGCCACCAAACCATCACCTAACTTGTCAGAGCTAGCGCCCTAATGCAGAGAAATGCTTGAGTACTTGTCTCAGAGCATTCCTAACTTGGGACAACTTCATTATTTATAAGTTAGGATGGGATATTACAAAGTGGTTCTCAAGCTCTTGGGTCTCTCATGAGAGAAAAAAAAAAAAGAAAAAACAAAAAACAAACAATGTTGAATTGAAACTCTTAAGAAAAAATGAGAGGAAGGGACATTTTGAGGGGTCAACTTATTCCTAGATAACTGTCAGCAGAATAACCTCAGCAATACCATGTCTCACTTCCATTACTCTTTAATTTAGCACAAATGTGTTGTGTCTGCAGTTTGTGTAATGTACAGAGCAGGAGCAGTGAATCTTAACATTCACCTTTTAAATAATGAAATACCTCCTCAGTGCTGCTTTTTACATTTCACTGAGGGCACAGACATATCCAGCAAGACTGTTTCTAAAGATAGCTGCATACAATACAGGTACCGCTGTGAGCATAAATTTCATGCAAGAGGAATGCTCCAGCTCTGGTTTGTACCTTATACAAACTGCAACCCATCTGTCATATCTAGAGACAAGGCCTTTTCAAAGTGGAAAGCTATCTGCTAAATAGAGAGGGGTAAGTAGCCAATACAAAGGCCTTCTATGTAACAGGCATACATCGATTAAATTCAAACTTGCTCTATTCAAGGTCACGTCAAAATAAAACCAAGACCCCAGTAGACACTTCCTTAGCTCCCAGAAAGGAGTAATCAATGAACCGCTAAGATGAAAAATTTGTGTTACACGTATTCTGATCTGGTCAATTGTTGAATTCAAGATGGTCAGAACTACCAGAGGCAACTGTTGGCTGTCTTTCCAACCCTAACTATGACCAAGCATCCTGGAGAAACAGTCTGTCTTGTTCAAAAACTAATACCTAAGCCAAATAATTGCTGTCCTGAGTATCCAACCCTCCTGACGCTACAAAGCACAAGACATGCAGCATCACATCTCTGCAAACCAGAGGGAAACAGAGCTCCAGCAGGAGCTCGCAAGCAGGAGATGACAACAGCTGCCCTGTAGTGCTGCTGCTGGCCACATGCCTGGGCTCCTGAGATAGCCGGGGCTGAAGACCTGTTCCTTTGGGTGGACAGCCCCAGACTACCCAGCAGACTGGCCCCAGGGCAGCCCTGTGGCCTGGTGTGGGTCCAGCCCTTGCCAAGAAGTGTCACGTCAGCTCGTGTGCTGAGCTGCATGTGCTTCCTGATCAGCTTGTCACCTCTGAGCTTCCCTGGGCAACCACAAAACCAAGCTGGGGGAAGGTTTCTTCACCTTTAACTCCTAATGGGACAAGGAACTGCACCAACAGGACATTTCTCCTTACTGCCTTCTGAATGAAGTAAAAAGGAGAATGAAGAGGTATTTTTTTTTCCCACACTTTATTTATCCTGTGTTAAAATCTGGATTTTCCCTTAAAATGCATATGCTCAGAGTTCTGTACTGTAAATAGCCCTAACAGGATGGGAAAACACTGGGTAGCTACAGAGGTCACAGACTGAACCAGCACCACAGCAGGGGCTGCTAGCTCCTAAAACACATCCACCTTATCACAAGAAATTAAGTTTTCATTCAAGTCATGAACATGATTTGCACTGTTAGCACAAAACAGAGACAGAAAACTGTGAGAAAGTTTAACTATCTACATAGGACTGTGAACATTTGGCAAAAATGGACCTTTGGAAACTTTAATCAAAAAACCTACATTTCATTTTAATGCCGAAGGCACACTTACAACTTGCCAACTTCCCAGTATAAAATTTGGTTTGACAACTATTCATAAAAGCGAGAACCTGTCAGGTTAAAATAAGGCATTAATATTTCCCAAACAGTAAAAAATATATACTCCCAGGGAATGTAAAAGAATAAGATTTTTTTAAAAAAATCTAATTTATTGCCATTTTTTTGTGGTTTGGTTATTGAACAACACTGAAGGATGAATGAGTTTTACTTTCACTTTCTTCTTTCACTCTGTAGCAGTATATAAAAAAATGCAAGCTACTTTTTTTCAAAAAAGAAATTTAATAACCAACTCCCAGTAAAATTCAGAAATGATTCAAGAAATATTTCCACCGACTTGAAAACCTAGAAGTGTTTAAGAACTTCTCCAGCACATTCCTCCTAGAGCACCATCCGAGATGAGCACAGAAGACATCCCTTGCACGCACTTTTGTCAAATACAGTAGAAGCATGTGGTTATACTCAAGGCATATCCTGATGTTTGATATTGAAATACCAGAAGAAACAAAGATAAGTATTACACACACACACAAAAAAAAAAAACAAAACAAAAACAACAACAAAAAACCACCAGCAAAGAGAAAGAGTAGCTTGGATATCCAATTCATTGTTTTGTAGATTCAGTTGTTTGTGTTAGAAACGCATAACTGATTTATTTTTAAATTCTGCTTTCCATAGGCTTATCAGAAGAAACTATGAGTCATCTACTCTTATTTGAAACATCTAAACATACCACCAAACTCGTAATTTCTGCATGACTTGCTCCAGTGTGGGACAAGCCAACGGTGCAATGCTCTGCACTACCAGTGCAAGAGAACGGGTTTCTTCCTACTCACTGGGGCTGCAAACAGAAGGGAGCACAATGTGGACGTGTAGGACTTGGCAGGTGGATAAAGGGAACAGGTTCTCTCAGCTGTAGGCCAATCAACCACCACTCACGTTATCACCTCCTGGCTGACCAGTCTCCGGCATTGGAGTCACACATAAAAGCACAAGAGCATTTAAAATGCTCCCCACGGAGTTGCGGAAATAATTCTTAATGCAAAACATTTGCATCTGAAGCCAGCCCAGCTTGGCATAAACATAGTTAAGGACAACCTGTAGGATGCTTCGGTAGGCAAAGAAAGCATGTCATAAACATTCTGGGATGCAACATGTCTACAAACATAGGTATTACCTCAATGCATTCAGTGATACATATCCAAACCTGGATAAGAAGAACTTCTGGCAGAAGCAACAACCCCTTTTAGACTTCACAGAATGAAAAAGAAACCCCCAGAGAACCCCATCTCTGGCAGGAATCAGTACATGGTGCGCTGCCATCTTGGGAGTTCCTAGCGTGTGAGATACGAACTCTGTAAGATGTACAGAGAACACTCCAAGTCACTGCAGAAAAGCAAGTAGTACAGCACAAAGACAAGCCAATTTTATTTTAGCAACCTCAGGATTCAGCAGTAGTCAAACTACAGAAAACCACTGTAACCACCTGAAGTTTCTCAGCAATCACTACAATCAGAAACTCTTAACGTGGGGGAGAACAGGCAGTGTGTTAGCTGTGTGACAAGCCTTTCTGAAAGAGCTGTTAAAAGCAGCAGAGAGTTAGTTTTCTGCATGAGGCTCTTTTCTGTAACATACTCCATTGGTTTGGGACTGAGATTTTGAAAGACTCATCTGCTTACATGTTCTGTATGTTCCTGAGCTGGCATAATGAGCTGCACTGCAGAGAAACTTATACACCACACTAGTGAGCCATCTCTCAATGACAAACTGCTATGCATTTTCATCTTTCCTAATACTTTTATTTTAGACAGAATTTCACGGAAACAGCAATATTAAATGGCATCTCATAAATTCTATGACAAGCGTGCTTAAAAGTTTAACATTTCTTAGTCTGAAACTAGAGTTATAAACTGTAGTGATGGCTGCAGATATGCTAACGGGTTTATGTCTCATTCAAAAAACAGGATGCCTTCTGAAATGTACACGCTGTATTACTTAGGAAGAAGTTCTCTCTAGTTTATAATTTACGAGATACTGGCAAAAACTGCTGCATGCAAGAATTGCTGGTCACGTGTATGGGGTATCATTTGTCATA
Organism: Anser brachyrhynchus; assembly: GCF_964034855.1. Classification (NCBI taxonomy): domain Eukaryota; kingdom Metazoa; phylum Chordata; class Aves; order Anseriformes; family Anatidae; genus Anser; species Anser brachyrhynchus. The sequence continues at coordinate 17,069,390 of NC_137700.1, forward strand.
TAGTCATGGAATAATACTGTTTGCTTTGTAAAGACGAAGAAATAAAGCTGAGGAATACAGAATGTGAAGAGGAGACGTGTCTTATCTGGAAATAAATGCAAGGAGTGGGAAAGAGGGCAGAAGAAAGGTTGAACTGTATTGCTACGCTATATTCATGTCTTTCTAGAGGACGAGTTAGAAGTATACATTCTATTTTAGAGAGCTTAAATGAGACCCAAAAAGAGTCAAGTCCGACAGAATCAGTTTAAGGATAGACAAGTTATATTTTGTATGACAAGAAGTCTGTTACACATGCTTATTCAAATGAAACTTTAAGAATAGACTGGGGGGAAGGGAAAAAAAAACAGTGGATTTCTCCTCTTATTTTTTCCCTATTTCTAGATATCAGCTTTCTCTGATAAGAACCGGGGTCAAAATAATGGAGTCTATTCTTAGAATTTTATAGAATCTTAGAATTTTAGAGATTTTTTTCTTTGATAGAAGTTCATCCAAACTGCTAGACCCACTTGAATTTACCATTACAGCTAATCCTTAGATGTTTATTTATCAATTAAAAGTTGTTTTGCTTTTGATTCTTCTCATTTTTTCCTTACACACTTCCCATAATATTCCCCTGTGGTTCCTCAGAAACCCGTGTCACAGCTGAACTCATCCTATTTCAGACAGAATTGGACACGACCTATCTCTAGTGTCTACCTGCATAGCCTTTCAACCACCTGAAAGATTGCGTAGGGCAGCCTGGGTGCAAA